>NC_141685.1:1427760233-1430225233 GCF_964263255.1 Lissotriton vulgaris | reverse complement strand
TAGATAGAGTGAGGGCGATAGATAGAGTGAGGGCGATAGATAGATTGACGGCGATAGATAGATTAAGGGCAATAGATAGATTGAGGGCGATAGATAAAGTGAGAGGGATCGATAGATAGAGTGAGGGCGATAGATAGATAGATAGATAGAGTGAGGGTGATAGATAGAGTGAGGGTGATAGATAGATTAAGGGCGATAGATTGAGGGCGATAGATAGATTGAGGGCGATAGATAGATAGAGTGAGGGCGATAGATAGATAGAGTGAGGAAAATAGATAGTGAGGGCGATAGAGTGAGGGCGATAGATAATGTAAGGGTGATAGATAGATAGAGTGAGTCCGATAGATAGACTGAGTGCGATAGATAGATGGATAGATAGATAGATAGATAGATAGATAGATAGATAGATAGATAGATAGATAGATAGATAGATAGATAGATAGATAGATAGATAGAGTGAGGGTGATAGATAGAGTGAGGGCGATAGATAGATAGAGTGAGGGCGATAGATAGATAGATAGAGTGAGGGCGATAGATAGATAGATAGAGTGAGGGTGTTAGATAGAAAGAGTGAGGGTGATAGATGAATAGATAGATAGATAGATAGAGTGAGGGCGATCGCTAGATAGAGTGATGGCGATAGAGTGAGTGCGATAGATAGACAGATAGAGTGAGGGCAATAGAGTGAGTACGATAGATAGATAGATATAGAGTGAGGGCGATAGATAGAGTGAGGGCGATAGATAGATAGATAGATAGAGTGAGGGCGATAGATAGATAGAGAGAGTGAGGGCGATAGATAGAGTGAGGGCGATAGATAGATAGATAGAGTGAGGGCGATAGATAGATAGATAGAGTGAGGGTGTTAGATAGAAAGAGTGAGGGTGATAGATAGATAGATAGATAGAGTGAGGGCGATCGATAGATAGAGTGATGGCGATAGAGTGAGTGCGATAGATAGACAGATAGAGTGAGGGCAATAGAGTGAGTACGATAGATAGATAGATATAGAGTGAGGGCGTTAGATAGAGTGAGGGCGATAGATAGATAGATAGAGTGAGGGTGATAGATAGATAGATAGATAGAGAGAGTGAGGGCGATAGATAGAGTGAGGGCGATAGATAGATAGATAGAGTGAGGGTGTTAGATAGAAAGAATGAGGGCGATAGATAAATAGATAGATAGATAGATAGATAGATAGATAGATAGATAGATAGATAGAGTGAGGGCGATCGATAGATAGAGTGATGGCGATAGAGTGAGTGCGATAGATAGACAGATAGAGTGAGGGCAATAGAGTGAGTACGATAGATAGATAGATATAGAGTGAGGGCAATAGATAGACAGATAGAGTAAGGGCAATAGAGTGAGTACGATAGATAGATAGATATAGAGTGAGGCCGATAGATAGATAGAGGGAGGACGATAGATAGATAGAGGGCGATAGATAGAGTGAGGGCGATAGATAGATAGAGTGATGGCGATAAAGTGAGTGCGATAGATAGACAGATAGAGAGAGAGGGCGATAGATAGATAGATAGATAGCATGAGGGCGATAGATATATAGATAGATAGATAGGTAGATAGATAGATAGATAGATAGATAGATAGATAGATAGATAGATAGATAGATAGATAGATAGATAGATAGATAGATAGATAGATAGATAGATAGATAGATAGATAGATAGATAGATAGATAGATAGATAGATAGATAGATAGATAGAGTGAGGGCGATAGATAGAGTGAGGGCGATAGATAGATTGACGGCGATAGATAGATTAAGGGCAATAGATAGATTGAGGGCGATAGATAAAGTGAGAGGGATAGATAGATAGAGTGAGGGTGATAGATAGATAGATAGATAGATAGATAGATAGATAGATAGATAGATAGATAGATAGATAGATAGATAGATAGATAGAGTGAGGGTGATAGATAGAGTGAGGGTGATAGATAGATTAAGGGCGATAGATTGAGGGCGATAGATAGATTGAGGGCGATAGATAGATAGAGTGAGGGCGATAGATAGATAGAGTGAGGAAAATAGATAGTGAGGGCGATAGAGTGAGGGCGATAGATAATGTAAGGGTGATAGATAGATAGAGTGAGTCCGATAGATAGACTGAGTGCGATAGATAGATGGATAGATAGATAGATAGATAGATAGATAGATAGATAGATAGATAGATAGATAGATAGATAGATAGATAGATAGATAGATAGATAGATAGATAGATAGATAGATAGATAGATAGATAGATAGATAGATAGATAGATAGATAGAGTGAGGGCGATGGATAGAGTGAGGGCGATAGATAGATAGAGTGAGGGCGATAGATAGATAGATAGAGTGAGGGTGTTAGAAAGAGTGAGGGCGATAGATAAATAGATAGATAGATAGATAGAGTGAGGGCGATCGATAGATAGAGTGATGGCGATAGAGTGAGTGCGATAGATAGACAGATAGAGTAAGGGCGATAGAGTGAGTTCGATAGATAGATAGATATAGAGTGAGGGCAATAGATAGACAGATAGAGTAAGGGCGATAGAGTGAGTACGATAGATAGATAGATAGATAGATTGATAGATAGATAGATAGATATAGAGTGAGGGCGATAGATAGATATAGAGTGAGGGCGATAGATAGAGGGCGATAAATAGATGGCGATAGATAGATAGGGTGAGGGTGATAGATAGATATATAGATAGAGTGATTGCAATAGATAGAGTGAGGGCGATAGAGTAAGGGCGATAGATAGATAGATAGATAGATAGATAGATAGATAGATAGATAGATAGATAGATAGATAGATAGATAGAGTGAGGGCGATAGATAGAGTGACGGTGATAGATAGATAGAGGGCGATAGATAGAGGGAGGGCAATAGATAGATAGAGCGAGGGCAATAGATAGATTGATAGAGTGAGGGTGATAGATAGAGAGATTGAGGGTGATAGGTAGATTGAGGGCGATAGATTGAGTGAGGGCGATAGATAGATAGAGTGAGGGCGATAGATAGATTGAGGGCAATAGACAGATTAAGGGCGATAGATTGAGGGCGATAGATAGAGTGGCGGCGATAGATAGATTGAGGGCGATAGACAGATTAAGGGCGATAGATTGAGGGCGATAGATAGAGTGAGGGCGATAGATAAAATAAAGTGAGGACGATAGATAGTGAGGGCGATAGAGTGACGGCGATAGTTAATGTAAGGGTGATAGATAGATAGAGTGAGTCCGATAGATAGATAGAGTGAAGTTGAGGTTCTACGATTTCAGATTTTGTCCTGTATCTAGCCGCCATTTTGGGTCTTGTCGCCATTTTGTCTTGCCCTCACTCAGGCAGCACGGCGAACTATGTGCTTTTGCTTTTCCAGCTGCTATGTGTCCTTTCAGTTAAAAAGTAACTCTATTAACCTTGTTCATGAAACCCGATGTCAGGGTCTGGCCGAGTTCGCTAATCCATGTCTGGTTCGATTGATCCCTGTCTCAGCCGACTATTTGCCCTCTCCTATTCTTCCCTTACACTATCTTATCCGACTGGCCTTCACTATTCTCTCCTTGTATGCTCCTACGACACAACTATCCTTTGAGATACACAAGCATGTCCGGCCACTTGCGAGAGGGGATTGTGAATACCATCACTGATTAATTTGTTGGTAGGGGTGGCATACGGGGTCCGAGAAAGAGGCGTATACTGAGACACCTTATAGCTTGTTTTCCAACTTTTCTCATTGGTTTGTTTTGTGTGTATGGGGAGTGGGATATTGTAAATGTGTTTAGTATAAAAGATTGTACGCCACGGATTGAAGTGGCAGTTTCCTTAGAACTTACACCCTGTATGTACTTCTAGGACAACTGTGCTTAGCGGCAGCTAATAAACCTGGCTTCCACGCTCAACGGAGTGTTTTGTGTCTCTGTTAGTAACAAGGCAGGTGAATCCGGGGATTTAGGTGTGCCCTGCGCTGCCCGGCCCATATGCCCGGTTCTCCAACTGGCGCCCAATGTGGGGCGGTTTCAGTGGTAGCGGTTCAGCCCGAGGGTTGTGAGAAGCCCCGCAAGAAAATTCCGGAGGATTCATGAGCCACACCAAGCGACCCCTGTACGTCGAAGTGGACCGAAGGTCTTTTGCAGCTCGGCTACTCCTTTCCGACGGCTGCTGATGACTGCTGCCCTGACTACCGCCCTGCCTTGGACCCTCTGGTGATGATTGGTATCGCAAGACGTTAGACGGACCTCCGTTGGCGTGAGAAGGCCATCTAGTTAAGTATTCGTGGGTAGCGCCCACTACTTTGTTTTGTTTTTGATTTTTGTTATTCGCCTGTTGCAATAGTCGAAGCCGAGGGGTGAGTACTTTTGTACTGTATTCTTTGCTTTCACTCCTCGAAGTTAGTAAACGGATTAGTGTGCTTAAAATGCCTGGTCTGAGCGGATTTAGGAAACTCAGTTGTTTTTTCTGTTCTAGGGATTCCCGGCTTGAGGAGTCATGTCCGATTCCTCCGGTTGGAACTCCCACTTATGAGCTCTATTCTAAGCATGGTGTTGGTCCTATTGCCTTTAACGATGCATGGATCCGATACACAAAGAAAGATGGTGTCTTACGGTGGCCACAAAATGGTAGCTTTGAGCCTGACATATTAGATCATTTGGAGTCAAATCTGTTTAAAAGAAAAGCCCGGCCGTCAATATTTGACTCTTTCCGCCTTTGGTGTAAGGAAGCCAAACAGAGAGAATTTAAACAAGCAAAAAGAGATAGGGAAATTAAAGATATGACGGTTATACAGGCTGCCCAGCAATTTAAAGACAATGAGACTGATCGAGCGATTGAGGTCTCGGATAGACAGCATCGGATGGCAATAGATAGGTGCTATCCTGTGTTACCCCCACAACGTAAAGATCTTGATGAAGATCCCTTAATGTCTCATTTACTGAAATTGCCTCTGCCTTATGCGCCAGGCGCTATTGCACCTGGGTTATTGCCACCTGCGCAGCAACCTGTTGTGCAGCCAGGAGCTCCTGCTCCTGCACCCTTAGCTCTTCCAGTAATAGCACCAGCTCCTCCTTTGCCACAGACCTCTGTACCTCAGTCTCCTTTGCCTTTTGTATCTCTTGTAACAGGTAACCCTTCTCTGCCTTTGCTTAATACTTCATTTCCAGTTTTACTCCCTACTTCTTCTCCGATTTGTAATCGGTTAGTTGATACTGTTTCTGGTTGTTTCTCCCCCCTCTTT
The DNA here is from genome assembly GCF_964263255.1 of Lissotriton vulgaris. Lineage (NCBI taxonomy): Eukaryota > Metazoa > Chordata > Amphibia > Caudata > Salamandridae > Lissotriton > Lissotriton vulgaris. The sequence goes on along the minus strand of NC_141685.1, from coordinate 1,430,219,998 downwards.
GGTTTGTTTAATCGGACTCCTGCTTTTTCTCAAAGGCAATCCCGTAGTCAACTCCCAGATTCCGAGGAACGGGTTGTATTTGACTCCCTTGCTCATAGGTGGATGATGAATGGTCCATTATATAGTGTACCCGATATATTGAGTACCTTTCTTCAATGGAATGCGCCTACACAAAGATATGTTTTTAATGTTATGTGTGACATACTCACTAAAGGATGAGAGGATATGGAATTGGATCTAACTCCTCAGGGTCTATTGGAAATACAGGATAAGTTCGATGAGGGACTTATAGTGGGTCCTGATGTTCAGGATTCCATACAGACACTTGTTACTTTTAGGTCCTTATATTCTTACTGGGCTATTCCTGAACCTGATCCTGCAGTTAGACAGAAAACGAAGACTTATCCTATGAGAGAAGTTCCTCCAGTATGGAGGGAAGCGGTTCCGCAAGTAGGTGCTGCTCAAGGTGTCCCCGCTCATTTTCAGCGTATATGGGTACATGTTCCTTGGAAGCGAGCTGAAGCTTTAGCACTTAAGCAGTCTTTGCCGGACCCTCGTAAAAATCCTGCTGGCTATTATAAAGAGTTGTCCCAGACTGTTGATGCATGTATTATGAATTTAGCTGATGTTGATATGCTGATGGGGAATGTAGTTCCACAAGCATTGTGGGCTCAGATTCGTAGAGAAGACCACGACCAAGCTTTAGGTGGTACTTGGGCTGATAACACAATTGGGTGGTGCTAAGCCAGATGATTTGATTACACAGTTGCCTGGTAGAATTATAACTTTAATGAAGACGATGATGCCTGCCTTGCGCGTTAACTTGGATAAGTTGGCTGCATGCAAACAGAAGAAGGATGAGAGTGTTTCCGATTTCTTTACTCGGTTTGAGGAGACATTTATCGATCATAGTGGTCAGGATTTGAGTACTGAAGGGGGACAGCGATTATTTGTGGATAAATTTGTTTTCAATTTGCTTCCTGAATTGTCTCATAAGTTAAAGGATTCCGAAAGTTCTTGGGCTGTATCTTCTTCTGCTCAAATATTGGCTACTGCTCAATATTATGAGAATAGAGACAAGGAGGAAAAAGATAAGGCTGAGAAGAAGTCTAAGGATTTAAAAATAAAAGTTCTTCTTCAGCAGGCTTATCCTCCTCGTTCCTGTCAGCGTCAGTTTCAGCAACCTATTCAGTCTCAAAGGTTGCTGCAGAAAAATGAGCCTTTTGTTCCGCGACCTTTTCTGGGTCCTAATCAGTGCGCCTATTGTAAAGAGGAAGGCCATTTTAAGAATAGTTGTCTGGTTTTATGCAGCGTAATGGTGGATTTCAAGGACAGCGAGGCCGTGGTGGTTTTCAATTGGCACCTAGGGGTAGAGGGCGAGGTGCGTTACCTCAGGGGCAGCGTTCCTTTCCCCTTCAGAACTCGTCGAATTATTTTGATCAGCAGAATGCTCAGTCTGCGCAATATTACAATGATGATTATTGTGTTGAGGTTGAGGTTGAGGTTCAGGATTTTCATTCCATTTAGGACAGCCATGGACAAAGTAAGGGAGTCAGTCAGTCAAAGAATCTTTATTCGATTTAGTTAAAAATCATACAAAGAGAATTAAAACATTTATATACAAGTAAAACACAATTCAACAATTTCATATCATTCAAATTCATGTGGCAAAATATTTAGGTTAAAAACAGGGTTGTAAAAGGGTGTTAAAATACAATTCATACGGGGAAATCTTATAATATCTTACGTGATCTCGATCTAGCCGCCGCCACTAAAAAGTTTGCCATACAAAATGTTATACGGATGTTACACAATGATTGAAGATAAAGCAAGGCTGGTCTCACCTGGGAGAAGCCAGCTTCCCTTAGAACAAGTAACAAATATATTTTTCTATAATCTGAAAAGAAACCACAAAACATAATAAAGTGCAGGGTATCTTGAACAGAAAAATTATCACAACTACAGGGCGCTGCTGACTCTGGTTTCACCCATATGTTAAAACTTCCTAAATAAAAATGTATAAGATTAAATTTAAAATTGGTTAAAAGAAACCTGTGAAATGGCTTGGTGACAAAACGTAAATAAGGCTCTAGTGCAATGGAGTTCACTAGCAAATAGTGTTGTCTAACTGCTGACTTTTGCAGTTCCCTTTCTTTTTTTTTTTTTTTTTTTTGTATGTTCTTATATAGCGCTCGACTACCCGGAGGCATCTCGGCGCTTGCCTTGGGAACCCGTCCTGGCTTTTCCCTGTGAGATAGCCCCTAACGGGCATCACCAAGGTGAAAGCCAGGCATCCCGCCGCGGGGGCCGTTGTGGAGATTAAGCAAGCTTAATGCCCAGAGTTGCAGAGTGTGAACCCATGATTAGGTCAGGCACCGAAGCGAGAATTATCGAGTCCGTGGACATTTGAGCTCAAGACCCTGCCGCGTCGGGAATTGAACCCTGGTCCCGGGTCTGACCTCTGCTTCAGGGTCTGCCTGCTCTAACCAGTGAGCCACACTTCTCCTCTCGACACACTCTTGCCCTTAGCATAAATTGTTTTTTAATGATATCTACATCTTGTTTCATGATGCCAGAGGGGTCTATAAAGAGTTCCAGGCGGCCCAGTTCCATAAAGGACTTCTTCAGATAGGCCATCCACGGTACTCTACTGCTATGATCCAAGGACATGACTTCCTTCATTATCAAATGATTAAGGGTTAGTTCTTTATTGAGCCATGTCTTAAGCCAGTAGATTAAAGGCGCCAAGTTTAACCTATCACAAACATAATCCAGACCCACTCCTGCATTTATTGAAAAAGTTGGTGTAGACTGGGGAACAGACAAAAGGGAACGTAAAAATCTATTTTCCGCCTTTTGGATAGTTTCCAGACATACATAACCCCATAATGGTGCACCATACAATGCCACTGAAAACTGCTGTTGTAAACCTTTAAGAGGGCTTCCATCGGTCTAGAGCCCAGCCTTTTTGCAAAACCCAAAAGGGCCATTGATGTCCTGGTCACCGCCTGGCTTTTGGCCCTTACTTGCGGGCTCCAGGTACCCCTGTCATCAAAAAGCACCCCCAGGTAGGGAAAAGCAGAAACACTAGGAACAACTTCGCCCTTACATTTAAAAGATTTTACCAGGGCCTTCTTCCTCTGGTGTCCAACACCCATGGTGTGTGACTTGTTCGAATTAACCTTTAAGTCTAGTTGGTCCATGAAGGTGCTAAAGGCGTCCAGTAGCTGCTGAAGACAGACACCAGTGCGGGCTATCAGCACCGCATCGTCCACGTATAGGAGAGCAGGGATCTTAACTTCTCCTACAAGCGGAACGTCTCTGGCCACTGCATCCAGGTAGCTACCTAGGCCGTTGATATAGATTGTAAAAAGCAGGGGGGCCAGTATGCAGCCCTGCCTGACCCCTCGCATGGAGTTAAAATGGGACGTGCATCTACCTTCTTTTGTGACCCGCACGACTGCAAATAGCTCTTGATGGAGTGAAGCCATAAACCTAACCAGTGCCTCATCTATCCCAATCCTCAAAAGGATGTCCCACAACTTAGACCTGTTCACCAAGTCGAAGGCCGAGGAGAGTTCCATAAAAGCTAGGTACAGGGACCCCTCCTTGGCCACTGTATACTTTGAAATCAACAGGTGTAAGTTGGAGCACTGCTCTATTGTTCCTCTCTTCTTTCTGAATCCATATTGGATATCAGCCAAACCTCCACAACTCTCCAAACTGTCCATTTCCCCCTCAGAACTCGTCGAATTATTTTGATCAGCAGAATGATCAGTCTGCGCAATATTACAATGATGATTATTGTGTTGAGGTTGAGGTTCAGGATTTTCATTCCATTTAGGACAGCCATGGACAAAGTAAGGGAGTCATATCAGTTCCAGTGGATCAGAATGGGCCTTATGTTGAGGTAGTTGCTTTAGCTGTTGCAGAGCCGTTCCTGTTGGATACTGGTGCAATGAGAAGTTCTATGATCCATTCGAAACTCCCTGGGGCAACTTTGTCTGGCTTAACGAACGTTTCTGTAGGATTTTCTGGCACCCCAGTTGCTAACCCAGTTTCTTGTCCTTTGCCTCTTTCGATTGGTCCTTACGATTAGGAAGTCCCTCTTATTTTAACGACAGGTTGCGGAGAGAATTTGTTGGGTCTGGATCTGTTGAAACGTCTTCATGCAACGTTGTACTGTTCCCCCTCTGGTGTGCGTCTCACTTTGGGTAAGAAATTGGTTTCTCCCATATATCTATCGAAGGATAGTTTTCCACCCGAGTTGCAGTCTCTTCCTGCTACGCTTTGGGCTACAGGTCCGAACGAAGTTGGTTTGTTACAGATTCCTCCTTATGTGGTTACTATCAAGCCTAATGTTAAACTGCCACGTATTCCGCAATACAAGATTTCTAATGATGTTGAGCGAGCCTTGATGGCTATTATCTATGATCTGGTTCAGAAGGGCGTGGTTGACGAAACTAGAGGCAATGTTTGTAACAGTCCTGTTCTCCCCGTTCTTAAACGCAGCGATCCTTCTCAACCACCTGTGTATCGCTTTGTGATTGATCTTCGGGAGTTCAACAAGATTGTTGTCCCCCAGTTTCCTGTTGTTCCAGATATCACTGCTTTGCTTACTATGATACCCGCCTCAGCGACATGGTTTTCTGTTATCGATCTAAAGAATGCTTTCTTTAGTATTCCCATTGCTGAGGAAAGCAGAGATATTTTTGGCTTCTCTCTTGGAGGCCGAAGTTTTCGGGTCAAGCGTGCTCCTCAAGGGTATTGTGAAAGTCCCTCTATCTACAGTCAAGCTTTGAAATCTCAGCTTGACGCGTTCACTTTGCCTTCAGGTGCTACTTTGATCCAATACGTTGACGATTTGCTGATTGCTGCTGATTCAGAGGATGTTTGTAAGGATGTGACGGTTTCTTTGTTGCGTCATTTGTCTAATTTACATCATACAGTGTCCCCTTCTAAGTTGCAATATTGTCGCCAAGAGGTTACCTATTTAGGTCATCTCTTGTCGAAGGAGGGAAGACGATTGAACCCAGAACGAATTCAAGCGATTGCACAAATGTCTGAGCCAACCACACAGAGGGAGGTACGTGCCTTTTTGGGCATTACCTCATATTGTAGGCAATGGATTCCGAATTTTTCTTTGTTAGCTAAGCCTTTGCTGGCGCTTACGTTGAAAGATACGCCACAACCTCACCCTTGGACCGATGAATGCCGAAAGAGTTTTTCTGATTTACATAATGCTTTGTGTTCTGCACCTGTGTTAGGTACTCCGGATTACAGTAAGCCTTTTACACTCTATGTGCATGAAAGAGAAGGTTGTGCATTGTCAGTTTTAACACAACAATTAGGAGACAAACAACGGCCATGTGCCTATTTTTCGGCTATGTTGGATCCAGTAGCCAAGGCATTGCCTAGTTGTCTCAGAGCTACAGCAGCGGCAGCAATTTCTATTCGTCAATCTGCTGGATTGGTATTGGACAACACCCTGGTAGTTATGGTCCCACATACAGTAGATACTCTTTTGAATAGGACTAAGATACAACACCTTACGAGTGCTCCTTTGTCTGGATATGAGCTAACGCTTCTGGCTAGTCATATACATATCAAGCGGTGTAATACTCTGAACCCAGCGACATTGTTGCCCATACCGGATGAGAAAGGTATTTAGGAACAGCATGATTGCTTTCTTCGAACAGAGGAGGAAACGAAAGGCAGAATAGATCTAAAAGATACACCACTTGTGGATCCGGACGGGATCCTATGGGTGGATGGATCTTGTTTCAAGCTTCCAAATGGAGAGACAACTGCAGCCTATGCTGTTACTACTTTGCATACTGTAGTGGAGACAGCACGTATTGCACAGAATTCAGCCCAAGCAGCTGAGTTAATTGCTTTAACGAGAGCATGTGTTTTGGCGAAAGGAAGGAGAGTAAACGTCTACACCGATAGCTAATATGCTTTCGGTGTAGCTCATAGTTTCGGTCGCTTGTGGAAGGAAAGAGGATTCTTTACTTCCCATGGGACTAAAATACAGCATGGCCAGTTGGTGACTGATCTTCTTGATTCACTTGCTTTGCCTAAACAAATAGCAATAATCAAGTGTAGCGCTCACAAAAAGATGACCGATGATGTGAGTCCTGGGAATGCTTTTGCAGACGAGATAGCAAAAGAGACAGCGAGAGATGTTACGAGTCGAATGTATGTTGTGGGCCCTGCAAAATGGATCAGAGAAGGAGGAATGTGTGAAGACACAATAGAAAGTGTAAGAATGATTCAAGAAGAGGCTACTGAGATAGAGTTGAGTAAGTGGAGAGAAAGCACAGGAATGTTGGACGCGACTGGGTGTTGGACGGAATTGTCAGAGCATCAACGAGGGCTGTTACCAGACGCCTATGTACTACCTGTAGTTACTATGGCGCATGGTCCAGCCCATATTAGTGCGAAGGGCATTTGTAAAATCTTGGCTCCAGTATGGCAGAATGAGGGAATTCCGAAATGTGTAGAAAACGTAGTAAAGCATTGCATTGTTTGTCTAATGCATAATCCAGGAAAAGGAACCCCGACTCCAGCAGGTCATTTTGCTCCCCCTACGTATCCCTTTGAGGTATTGCAAAGCGATTACATTCATATGGATCGTTGCAATAACCTCAAGTATGTTCTGGTGGTGGTTTGTACCAGATGAATAGAGGCCTACCCCCTAAAGGGCAATACTGCTTTATCTACTGCTAAAGTTCTTTTAAAGGAGTGTTTCCCGAGGTTTGGTTTGCCGCGCATTGTCTGGTCTGACAATGGGAGTGAATTTGTGGGCGAGATCATGCAGAAAGTATGTGCAGGTCTTGGTATCAAACAGAAATTCCATGCGGCAAACCACCCTCAGTCAGCGGGATTGGTAGAGTGTTATAATGGTACTCTCAAGCTCAAATTGACAAAGATTCAGGCGAGCACAGGTCTCGCCTGGCCTGATGCCTTACCATTAGCACTCTTGTCTACAAGAACTACTGCTCATTCCCGTTTAGGTCTAAGTCCGTATGAGGTCGTCTTTGGGCGACCAGCAAATGTCTGGGGAGTTCCTCGACCCAAAAAGTATTCTGATATTCCATATCAATGCTGATTGACTACTTACATGACCTCACCACTAAATTACGTGTTCTTCACCAACAGGTTCAAAACGCTTTGCCCGAGGCCTCCGCAGACCCAGGTCATTCCATCCAACCTGGCGATTGGGTCTGCGTCAAAAACTTTCAACGGAAGCGGAATCTGGAACCTTGTTGGGGCCCACCACGTCAAGTGCTACTAACTACATGGATGGCAGTCAAGGTTCTTGGGAAAAAGAACTGGGTCCATGGAGTGCACTGTAAAAAGATACCCCTGCCCTTGCCTTTTGATCAATGGGTTCGTGAGTGTATATCGGACAACGACAGTGAAACAGTGCCTAGATTTGTACCATTTAGTAGTGCACGCCTGGACCACACGAACTCTGAGAAAGAAGACGACGACGTGCTACAAGAGGCCATCCCAACACATCTGCGTTTGAACACTGTTAATCCAGAAACCTTGTTTAAGGACCAGACGATCCCCAATAAGACTCGATATAACTTACGACCAAGAATGGTCGAGAACAATTGAATTTTTACGATTTTTCTGTTTTCTGGTTATACCTTTTTGTTTTGAAAAATACATTTTGTTTATGTATTTTCTTCCACTATCCATCAAGTTGCAGGGTCACGGTAGGAGTCTTAAGCTGTGACCTGAGTAGTGCCTAGGTTCCACAGGACTTGCAAAGTCATAGGACGGCTAACAACCACAGCTAAGTGATCTAGGAAGATTATCGTGAGCAACACCAATAGAGTAATGGATGCAAAAGTGGAAATTAATGATCAGACTGTAAATATGAAACAGCGATTTAAGAAACTCATGGTTAGTCCATGTGGGATAACCTTATGTATTTTGATATGTTTATGTACTCTATTAGCGTGTGGAAGTTGGATTGTTTATGTCCTACAGCCGTTACCTGTTCCTATCTCTGTCCCTGTATCTTTTTCTGCTACTGCCTCCCCACACCGGTTCTATACACTTTCAGCACACGAACAGATTAGGAGGACCGAGTACTTCAACAATTTGTTTATTCAGTTATTACATCAACACCAGTTAGTAATGAATACTACTGTTTGTTGGGTTTGTGGGCTCATGCCTCATAATACAGAGAGAGGCATGCCATATTTGGTCTTTCCATTCTCCTATGAAGGTTCCGCCTTGGCTTATCTGGCTATGTTTTCAAATCTTTATCAAAATCAGCTGCGATATCCTCCTGGCAGTCCATATGGTGGTGGAGCAGACTTTAGTCATAGTACTTTGATTAAGGGAATTGTGACTATGGCTAAGATTGCTCAGATTAGCAAGATTCATGTAGATGAGAAGAGAGCATATGATGGATGGAACATAACATGATATGTTACTAGCCTTACAGAAAAGGCTAAACTAAGGAGCTCTCCGCCAATCTGGACTGTACCTCATCGAGGTAATTTTTGCTTACAAATTACCGGTCAGAATGTCAAGAATCAGCCAGAGAAGAGTATCTGTTCCATACCTAGGTCTCTACACCACAGATTCCCTCACCGTTAGTGCCATCACAAGGCACGTATTTCATTTGTCATGATAGAGCCTATACATGGCTTCCTACTTACTTCTCGGGAACATGTTATGTGGCTTTTCTTCTTCCCCAACATATACCGCTCCTTCAAGTCATTACAAAAAGAGACATGGTAGGGGAGTCTTTGACCGGAAGGACACAGCAGGACAGGAGGCAGTCGACTTCATCAAAGGGTTGCTTCCTTTCTGGGGCCCAATGGCCAATAGTAGAGACATCAGACACCTAGCTCGTGTTGTTGAAGCTACCATAAATGAAACTTCCTGACCCTTGAGTAATATGACAGCCGAGCTTCAGGCGGATCGTCTTATGACTTTACAAAATCGGATAGTTTTAGACATTATCCTTGTAGATAGGGGCGGAGTCTGTAAATTGATCGGGTCTAGTTGCTGTGTTTACATTCCTGATAATGCCCCTACAGTATACCAAGCTATCTCTAAGTTACATACCATCTCCAATTCAATTCAATTCAATTCAATTCAATTAATTTATATAGCGCGCTACATACCCAGAGGGTCTCAAGGCGCTTGGAGAAGGGTGGGGAGTCTATACATCCGGACACGGGAGATTGGTCTGTGATGGGATGGTTTTGGGGACTACTGTCCACATGGGGATGGAAGATACTAACTTTCCTTGGAATGGTCTTAGCTATTATCTTCTCTTGTTGCCTTTGTGTGCAGTGTGGACCTGAAATATGTGGTCTTTGTGCCGCTATGTGTGTCCCGAAGCCTGCATCACAAAAAACAGAGAACATTAGAATGATGTTACAGCAACAGCTCGATGACCTCATGGCCATTGATATCGACTCAGATTGACTTGAGTCCCTGATGTATTACCTGAGTAATGGCAAAAGGAGGGTCTGAGGTTCTGCGATTTCAGATTTCGTCCCTTATCTAGCCGCCATTTTGTGTCTTGTCGCCATTTTGTGTTGCCTCACTCAGGCAGCACGGCGAACAATGTGCTTTTGCTTTTCCAGCTGCTACGTGTCCTTTCAGTTAAAAGGTAACTCTATTGTCCTTGTTCATGAAACCCGATGTCAGGGTCTGGCCGAGTTCGCTAATCCATGTCTGGTTCGATTGATCCCTGTCTCAGCCGACTATTTCCGCTCTCCTATTCTTCCCTTACACTATCTTATCCGACTGGCCTTCGCTATTCTCTCCTTGTATGCTCCTATTACACAACTATCCTTTGAGATACACAAGCATGTCCTGCCACCTGCGAGAGGGGATTGTGAACACCATCACTGATTAATTTGTTGGGAGGGGTGGCACAGGGGTCCGAGAAAGAGGCGTATACTGAGACACCTGATAGCTTGTGTAGGAGAGTAGGGTCTGCTATCCTATGGTCACCCCAAATTTTTGCTTTTTGCTTCACTGGTTTCTGACTTAATGTGGCTGTGGGCCTGCTAATCAGACCCACAGCCTGCTGTTCTCTCTCTAAATTGATGCCCATGCACTCTAGGTGCATTACGAATTGGAACTGGTTCACCTTATGAGCCCCTGTAATAGTGCACCCTAGGTGCCCAGGGCATAGGTGTATCCAAGGCCTACCAGGGGCTGCAGCACGTATTGTGCCACCCCTGGCCTGGCCTCCATCTGTGACACAACTGGCTGATCACTCAGCTGGGGTAAGTCGGGGTAACCACCTCTTACTTAGGTACAGTATGTCTGTGCCTAACCCTAAACTGGACACATATGTTCCTATCAGCCACTCCTATGGAAGGCCTCATCAATCCTGGAGGCAGAGTGCTTGGAAATATGTGAGATGGTGCTCTAGCATGAGCTGAGCCTGTCTGCAGCTGTCGGGAACAACTCCCTAAGCCGTTCCGGGATATTGCCATACCATATACTCTTAAGTGCATTATAATCCTCGCGGTTAAATGCTATCTTTGGTTTGGCTTTATCAAAACATGTCGAGTAAGGTGTCATACGAATTGGAATACTATCCCCTCGCCAATTCTGGCGACGGGGATAGCATTCCACCCTTCTAGAGGGACACGACATGTGTGTAGCCTTAACCCCGGTTAAAGTTAAACAGAGCCTCAGCTTCACAAAATGGACGCTGCCACCACAGACACAAGTCTGGCCTCCTGCTGCTGACCGAAACTCGGCAGATGGTGGCCTGGACAAAGGGTTTCCTGCCTTGGGAGGTGCGAGCACCACCCCAGACAGGATTTTGTGTATTGGGTAGGACAGGGCTGAATAGAATCAGACATGCCCGGGGCACACAAGGTGTCCCCGTGCATAGGCCAGCCCAAACCGGTTCTGGGGCCTTCCAGCCCCAGTCCTGGCGCGGAGCTGGACAAAGGAAAGGGGGTGTAACCGCCCCCCTTCCTGGTTCCTCCCAGAGGAGGGACCTAGTAGGTGATCCACCCCCTAGATTGGAATAAGAGGGGGAGCAGTGCCATTGCACAGCAGATCATCCCGAAATCAACTTAAACTAAGAAGAAGACTGGACTTCGACATTCTGCTGCACAGAAGACTGAAGAAGAATCTCCCTTGTGGCCAAGGAGTGACCACCCTGTGAACACAGGTACCAACCAGCAACTCGACGTCTGCTTTGCCGCCGCCTCCCGCCGGAGCCCGAGCCCAGAGCCCGACAAGAACCAGATTCCCAGACCTCTCAGAGCCCGATCCACAGTCCCTGCAAAGAAGGGACCCGTGGAGGCACCGAGTGACGTGGGACCGGACCTCTTGAAAGACACCCGAAAAGCTGACTGCGCAGCTTCTGAGGCATCCTCGACGTTGTGCTTTGGGGATTGAGAACCCCCACCACCGAGCAGCCCTTGCACCGAAGATCAGCCCCCCAGCATCTCCACGATCTGCGTGGGGCCCTTTTGCACTGTGCCACTCGACGCGCCATCCCGGCCACTAGCCACGCGGCCAGCGGCCATCTTGGCGACGAACCCGAAGATTTAAACAGCAGGTCTGGTTGCTCCAGACCTACCCAAGCTCCTGTGAAAAGGAGCACCCGCTCTGACCTTGCTGGTCCGAGTGAACAGCATCTTTCAACTCCTGCGTGGCTTGCATTTGCCAAGGCCTGTTTGCTCCGATCAGGTCGCCGACACCGCCAACAGCGAGAAGCCTACGTGGGACAGCTCGTGACCGACTCCTGGACGTCCTCGACCCCGGGTATCCACGTGGCTGCAGAAAGAAGCTACCCGACAACGCCTGTTTGCACCCGACATCACCTGGTTCCGCTCTGGTTCCACGGCAGTCACTGGCTAGTGACTTTGAACACTGTCCCCTCTGCTTTCAGGTCTTCACATCTACAGATCCACCCTTGGATCCACCGGAACTCTTCTCATCGAGCCGCCTGCAGCATCTCCTGCTCCAAGCACCATCGACCAGCGTGACGAAACCCGACACATCTTCGACCCTGTGCACCCGCTTCCTGTGGGTGAGGTAACTCAGCTCCGCCGGTGCTCCTGCACTGGTACACATCCCAAGGGCCTGTGTTTTAAGTTTCAGCTCCGTAGGTCACTCGGAAGGTTCCTAACTTTCTAACTTTGTGCTTTTTACGCACCATAGACTTTGTATTGAGAAGTGCGTGCACTTTGAACACTGCACCCGAGTCCCGTGGGCCTTTCCCGACTTAGTTATTTCCAGTCTCGAATAGCTCCAGCGATTCCCAAGGCCCTAGGCCTCTTCACTTTCCTCCTGGTATCTCTTATACCACTTATTTAGTATATGGTTTAGGTGGCCCCTAGGGCTCATCCATATTGTGCAACTTTTGTGTATTTTAAACTGTCTTGTGATTTTACGCTTGTGCTTCTGTGCTCATAAAGAGTCCAGGGGATTTTATAGTTAATAAATCAATATATATTTTCAATATATATCTGTGTGGTGTCCCTTTCATTTGGTATTCAAGGGGGTTGTGTATGGTATAACAGCTGGCTTCACATGCCTTTCAGAGTTTAGCCTAAGACTGCTTTGTCCACGTTACCACTAGGATAACTGGTCTACAAGGTTGAATTACAACCATCATCATAAGGGTTGCTTGGCATGGTACAAAGTGATCACTAGAACTAGTGAGCATTATATACCAGGCCAACTTCTCACATTGGTGAGCAGCGGATTGGGATCTGAGCTTGCTGTTGTTTTACCATTACAATCTTTGAGATTATCATTTGAAAGATCATACAGGTACCTGCTAGGTACATATAAAACAAGACTAGTATACTTAAGTTCTACTGAACTTAGTCGTTGTAGAGCAAAGGGAGTAGCACACCCTAGCTACAACTACTAGATAGGTTTAGTAGGTAAACACCAGTGTAGGTAGATTGCAACACATCCACCCACACTAGAGCAATGTCTGGAACAGAGGGGTCCAGTGGACTTACTCCTGTTGAGAGTGACCCTCCAAGGGCACCATCCCAGTTTGCTATTTTTCCTTTTAAGGAATTAAGACAGCTTTGTGTCTTAAGGGGTCTGAAGACAGGGCCTACCCCTACTACAGACCACCTAAGAGAGCTCTTGGATCAGTCTGAGGCTCTAAAGACCTCTAAAGCAAACCCCACAGGGAATGCTGAAGGAGGCCATCCTTCAGAGGATGACACTGTAGACACCCCTACCCCTATCATCCTAGTAGATGAGGAAGCCTCCACCACTGGAGCTCCTCAGGTAGATGAAGAGGAAGAAGAAGAAGAGGAGGAGGAGGTGGAAAGCAGTGAGTCAGATGATGACAGAGATAGTCAGGTGCTGGTCAGTAGACTGAACCAGGCTAACTTAAGTCAACTTGGGAATGAATCAGGTAACAACCCATTCAGACCCCCAGGTGGACTTAACCAGGGCCATAGGAGGAGAAGGCATCACTCAGGTGAATCCAACACCTCCCATGTCTCTAGAGGCTCTCATGGTCGCTCCAGAAAGGAGATGACTAGCCCTCAGAGAAGGGAACATGAGGCCAAGATGAGAGAGGCTGAGCTTAGGATCCAGAGGCAAGAGTTAGAGGTTGCCCTGGCTAAGGAGAAACTTGCTAGAGCAAGACAGCCTAGAGAGAGTGGGGTAATAGAACCCACTGGTGGCAGCAATATCCACAAGGATAAAGACAGGTCTTTTGATAATAGAAACCTGAGTAAGATTGTGCCCCCCTACAAAGCTGGGGATGACATCCATAAATGGATTACTGCAATGGAGAGAGCCTGCAGAGTACAGCAGATCCCTCAGGAGCAGTGGGCAGCAATCTTGTGGCTCTCCTTTGAAGGTAGAGGCCGAGACAGACTCCTCACAGTTAGTGATGGGGATTCTAGAAACTACCTGGTCCTGAAGAGTGCTCTGATTGATGGGTTAGGCTTAACCACTGAACAGTACAGGTTAATGTTCAGAGATACCCAGAAGACACAGACTCAGGACTGGTCTGAATTTGTTGAGTGTGCCACTAAGGCTCTGGAGGGTTGGTTGCTGGGAAGCAAGGTTACAGACTATGAAGGATTGTACAATTTGCTGATGAGAGAACAAATTTTAAATAATTGTCAGAACCAGCAGTTGCATCAACATTTGGTTGACTCAGATTTGACCTCTCCCCAAGAATTGGGAAAGAGGGCAGATAAATGGGTAAGAACCAGAGTTAAGCAAAAGAACCAGAACCAGAACCAGGGTGGTGACCAGAAGAAAACAGACCAGAAGGGTGGGGAGCAGAAAGCTAAAGACCAGAAGTCTTCAACAGGGCCCCAAACTGAGACAGAGGGTGGGTCCCAAACTTCCAAGAAGAAGAAGAAAGAAGGTCAGAAGAAACCCTGGTGTAAAACTTGTAAGAACACCTCTCACTGGACAAGTGAGTGTAAAAAGGGTGGAGCCCCCAACACTGCAGCCCCTAAGGCACCTGCACCCACTAGTACAGTTAGCAGTGTTGGTCCTCAAGCCAAGGGTTTAGTGGGAATCACTTTGGGAACTGAAGGAGATTCTGACCTAGTCAGAACCCTTACACAGGCTGTTCTGGTTTGTGAAGGGGACATAGATTTGACCCCTGACATAAGTCCCAGTAACCTGGGCAAATACAGACAGACACCTTTGATTAACAACAAAGTGGCTCAAGCTTACAGGGACACATGTGCCAGTGTCACTATGGTGACACCTAACTTTGTGGACCCTGGACAATACATGCCAGGCGATGATTACCTGGTGACCAATGCCAGCAATGTCACTACTACACATAGTGTGGCACTTGTTAACTTTTCCTGGGGAGGGGTAACTGGCCTAAAGAAAGTTGTGGTTAGTGCTGATCTCCCAGTAGAATGTTTGTTGGGCAATGACCTGGAGAACTCTCTATGGTCAGAAGTTGAGTACAGGACTCATGCAGAGATGTTAGGGATATCATCACATGTCCTTGCTGTGACCAGGTCACAGGCCAAAAAGTGCCTCTCTGAACCTCAGGTCTTGGATCCTGGAACAATGGACCAAGTACCTCCCAAGAAGAAGAACAGGAGGGTTAAGGCTGTGCCTTCCCAACTGCCTACAAGTGAGGATCAGGCTTCACAGGAAACTGATCTAGAGACCCCTGAAGGAACTGTCCCTGAAGAACTTGAACCTGATCAGGTTGAGTTTCTGGGGACAGGGGGACCTTCTAGGGCAGACTTGGGGCAGGCTCAGTTAACCTGTCCTTCTCTTGAACCCCTCAGACAGCAGGCTGCTGCTGAGGCTGCTGGGAATGCTCAAGGTGCCCATAAAGTATATTGGGACGATGGACTCCTTTATTCAGAGGCTAGAGACCCCAAGCCTGGTGCTACCAGGAGGTTGGTTATACCTCTGCAATTTAGGGGCTTCCTACTCACCTTGGCCCATGATATTCCTTTAGCAGGACACCTAGGCCAGAACAAGACTTGGGACAGGCTTGTCCCTCACTTTCACTGGCCTCACATGTCTGAAGACACCAAGGAGTTTTGTCGCTCCTGTGAAACCTGCCAAGCCAGTGGTAAAGCAGGTGGAACAACAAAGGCCCCCCTGATACCACTACCTGTGGTGGGGGTTCCCTTTGAGAGAGTGGGGATTGATATTGTTGGTCCAATGGATCCCCCTACAGCATCTGGGCACAGATTCATACTGGTGGTAGTGGATCATGCCACCAGGTACCCAGAGGCAATTCCCCTTAGGACCACAACAGCTCCTGTTGTGGCCAGGGCCTTACTTGGAGTTTTCTCCAGAGTGGGGTTTCCTAAGGAGGTAATATCAGATAGAGGTACCAACTTCATGTCTGGATATTTGACAGCTATGTGGAAGGAATGTGGTGTAAACTACAAGTTCACCACTCCTTATCACCCACAATGCAATGGGCTTGTTGAGAGATTTAACAAGACCCTAAAGGGCATGATTAAAGGATTACCTGAAAAGCTCAGGCGAAGATGGGACATCCTTCTGCCCTGCCTTTTGTTCGCTTACAGAGAGGTCCCTCAAAAGGGGGTTGGCTTCAGCCCCTTTGAATTGTTGTTTGGGCACCCTGTAAGAGGACCCCTGTGTCTTGTGAAGGAAGGATGGGAGTTACCTCTCAAAAAGCCTAAACAGGACATAGTGGACTATGTACTTGGTCTCCGCTCCAGGATGGCAGAGTACATGGAAAAGGCATCCAAAAACCTTGAGGCTAGCCAAGAATTACAAAAAGCTTGGCATGACCAAAAGGCTGTCCTTGTTGAGTTTCAGCCTGGACAGAAGGTATGGGTGTTGGAGCCAGTGGCCCCAGCAGCACTCCAAGACAAATGGTCTGGACCCCATACAATTCTGGAAAAGAAGGGAGAGGTTACCTACTTGGTGGACCTAGGAACTCCCAGGAGCCCCCACAGGGTGCTCCATGTGAACAGATTGAAGGCATATGTCAGCAGGGCAGACATGGGCTTGCTCATGGCTACAGATGAGGGACAGGAGGAAGAGAGTGACCCTCTCCCAGACCTGCTCACTCAGAACCCTGAGGATGGCTCAGTTGATGGTGTGGCCTTAGGTGGCAGCCTCACTGAACATCAGCAACATGACTGCAGACAAGTTCTACAGGCATACAGGCATATGTTCTCCTTGACCCCCAGTCAGACTAACTGGTGTACCCATGTGGTGGACACTGGTGACAGTCTTCCTGTAAAGAGCAAGATTTACAGGCAACCTGACCACGTCAGGGACTGTATAAAGACTGAGGTGCAAAAGATGCTGGAATTAGGTGTCATTGAGCCTTCAGAGAGCCCCTGGGCTAGCCCAGTGGTTCTGGTCCCCAAACCTCACACCAAAGATGGCAAGAGAGAGATGAGGTTCTGTGTGGATTACAGAGGACTCAATGCTGTCACCAGGACAGATGCACACCCTATTCCAAGGGCAGATGAGCTCATTGACAAGTTGGCTTCTGCCAAATATTTGAGCACATTTGACTTAACAGCTGGCTACTGGCAAATCAGGTTAGCTGAGGAGTCTAAAGCCAAGACAGCATTTTCTACCCCTAGTGGGCATTATCAGTTTGTGGTGATGCCCTTTGGTTTGAAAAATGCACCTGCCACCTTCCAAAGGTTGGTGAACCAAGTCCTCACTGGGTTGGATGACTTTTGTGCAGCTTATCTGGACGATATTGCTGTCTTTAGCTCCACCTGGGAGGATCACCTGATCCACCTGAAGGAAGTGCTTGAGGCTCTGCAGAAGGCAGGCCTCACTATCAAGGCAACAAAGTGCCAGATAGGGCAGAGCAAGGTTGTATACCTGGGCCACCTTGTAGGTGGAGGCCAAGTTCAACCACTGGAGAGTAAGATCCAGACCATCAAGGACTGGTCCCCTCCAACTACCCAGACTCAGGTCAGAGCTTTCTTGGGCCTGACTGGGTACTACAGGAAGTTTGTTAAGAACTATGGGTCCATTGTGACTCCTCTTAATGATCTGACATCCAAGAAGATGCCCAAAAAGGTTCAGTGGACAGAAATCTGTCAAAAGGCATTTGATGACCTGAAGAAGGCCATGTGCTCTGCACCTATCCTGAAGAGTCCTGACTACTCAAGAGAGTTCATTGTCCAAACAGATGCTTCTGAGTTGGGAGTGGGAGCAGTGCTTTCACAGCTTAATGTAGATGGCCAGGACCAGCCCATTGCTTTCATTAGCAGAAGGCTGACCCCCAGAGAGAAACGTTGGTCAGCTATAGAGAGGGAGGCCTTTGCTGTGGTGTGGGCCCTGAAGAAGTTGAGACCATACTTATTTGGCACTCACTTCAAGATTCAGACCGACCATAAGCCCCTCCTATGGCTTAATCAGATGAAGGGTGAAAACCCCAAACTACTCAGGTGGTCCATTTCCCTACAGGGGATGGACTTTACAGTGGAGCACCGCCCAGGGACTGACCATGGCAACGCAGATGGTCTCTCCAGGTACTTCCACTTAGAACATGAAGACACAACTGGTCAAGGTTAGTCTAATGTCCCTGCGTTTGGGGGGGGGTTATGTAGGAGAGTAGGGTCTGCTATCCTATGGTCACCCCAAATTTTTGCTTTTTGCTTCACTGGTTTCTGACTTAATGTGGCTGTGGGCCTGCTAATCAGACCCACAGCCTGCTGTTCTCTCTCTAAATTGATGCCCATGCACTCTAGGTGCATTACGAATTGGAACTGGTTCACCTTATGAGCCCCTGTAATAGTGCACCCTAGGTGCCCAGGGCATAGGTGTATCCAAGGCCTACCAGGGGCTGCAGCACGTATTGTGCCACCCCTGGCCTGGCCTCCATCTGTGACACAACTGGCTGATCACTCAGCTGGGGTAAGTCGGGGTAACCACCTCTTACTTAGGTACAGTATGTCTGTGCCTAACCCTAAACTGGACACATATGTTCCTATCAGCCACTCCTATGGAAGGCCTCATCAATCCTGGAGGCAGAGTGCTTGGAAATATGTGAGATGGTGCTCTAGCATGAGCTGAGCCTGTCTGCAGCTGTCGGGAACAACTCCCTAAGCCGTTCCGGGATATTGCCATACCATATACTCTTAAGTGCATTATAATCCTCGCGGTTAAATGCTATCTTTGGTTTGGCTTTATCAAAACATGTCGAGTAAGGTGTCATACGAATTGGAATACTATCCCCTCGCCAATTCTGGCGACGGGGATAGCATTCCACCCTTCTAGAGGGACACGACATGTGTGTAGCCTTAACCCCGGTTAAAGTTAAACAGAGCCTCAGCTTCACAAAATGGACGCTGCCACCACAGACACAAGTCTGGCCTCCTGCTGCTGACCGAAACTCGGCAGATGGTGGCCTGGACAAAGGGTTTCCTGCCTTGGGAGGTGCGAGCACCACCCCAGACAGGATTTTGTGTATTGGGTAGGACAGGGCTGAATAGAATCAGACATGCCCGGGGCACACAAGGTGTCCCCGTGCATAGGCCAGCCCAAACCGGTTCTGGGGCCTTCCAGCCCCAGTCCTGGCGCGGAGCTGGACAAAGGAAAGGGGGTGTAACCGCCCCCCTTCCTGGTTCCTCCCAGAGGAGGGACCTAGTAGGTGATCCACCCCCTAGATTGGAATAAGAGGGGGAGCAGTGCCATTGCACAGCAGATCATCCCGAAATCAACTTAAACTAAGAAGAAGACTGGACTTCGACATTCTGCTGCACAGAAGACTGAAGAAGAATCTCCCTTGTGGCCAAGGAGTGACCACCCTGTGAACACAGGTACCAACCAGCAACTCGACGTCTGCTTTGCCGCCGCCTCCCGCCGGAGCCCGAGCCCAGAGCCCGACAAGAACCAGATTCCCAGACTTCTCAGAGCCCGATCCACAGTCCCTGCAAAGAAGGGACCCGTGGAGGCACCGAGTGACGTGGGACCGGACCTCTTGAAAGACACCCGAAAAGCTGACTGCGCAGCTTCTGAGGCATCCTCGACGTTGTGCTTTGGGGATTGAGAACCCCCACCACCGAGCAGCCCTTGCACCGAAGATCAGCCCCCCAGCATCTCCACGATCTGCGTGGGGCCCTTTTGCACTGTGCCACTCGACGCGCCATCCCGGCCACTAGCCACGCGGCCAGCGGCCATCTTGGCGACGAACCCGAAGATTTAAACAGCAGGTCTGGTTGCTCCAGACCTACCCAAGCTCCTGTGAAAAGGAGCACCCGCTCTGACCTTGCTGGTCCGAGTGAACAGCATCTTTCAACTCCTGCGTGGCTTGCATTTGCCAAGGCCTGTTTGCTCCGATCAGGTCGCCGACACCGCCAACAGCGAGAAGCCTACGTGGGACAGCTCGTGACCGACTCCTGGACGTCCTCGACCCCGGGTATCCACGTGGCTGCAGAAAGAAGCTACCCGACAACGCCTGTTTGCACCCGACATCACCTGGTTCCGCTCTGGTTCCACGGCAGTCACTGGCTAGTGACTTTGAACACTGTCCCCTCTGCTTTCAGGTCTTCACATCTACAGATCCACCCTTGGATCCACCGGAACTCTTCTCATCGAGCCGCCTGCAGCATCTCCTGCTCCAAGCACCATCGACCAGCGTGACGAAACCCGACACATCTTCGACCCTGTGCACCCGCTTCCTGTGGGTGAGGTAACTCAGCTCCGCCGGTGCTCCTGCACTGGTACACATCCCAAGGGCCTGTGTTTTAAGTTTCAGCTCCGTAGGTCACTCGGAAGGTTCCTAACTTTCTAACTTTGTGCTTTTTACGCACCATAGACTTTGTATTGAGAAGTGCGTGCACTTTGAACACTGCACCCGAGTCCCGTGGGCCTTTCCCGACTTAGTTATTTCCAGTCTCGAATAGCTCCAGCGATTCCCAAGGCCCTAGGCCTCTTCACTTTCCTCCTGGTATCTCTTATACCACTTATTTAGTATATGGTTTAGGTGGCCCCTAGGGCTCATCCATATTGTGCAACTTTTGTGTATTTTAAACTGTCTTGTGATTTTACGCTTGTGCTTCTGTGCTCATAAAGAGTCCAGGGGATTTTATAGTTAATAAATCAATATATATTTTCAATATATATCTGTGTGGTGTCCCTTTCATTTGGTATTCAAGGGGGTTGTGTATGGTATAACAGCTGGCTTCACATGCCTTTCAGAGTTTAGCCTAAGACTGCTTTGTCCACGTTACCACTAGGATAACTGGTCTACAAGGTTGAATTACAACCATCATCATAAGGGTTGCTTGGCATGGTACAAAGTGATCACTAGAACTAGTGAGCATTATATACCAGGCCAACTTCTCACAGCTTGTTTTCCAACTTTTCTCATTGGTTCTCTTTGTGTATATGGGGAGTGGGATATTGTAAATGTGTTTAGTATAAAAGATTGTTCGCCACGGATTGAAGTGGCAGTCTCCTTAGAACTTACACCTTGTATGTACTTCTAGGACAACTGTGCTTAGCTGCAGCTAATAAACCTGGCTTCCACGCTCAACGGAATATCTCGTGTCTCTGTTAGTAACAAGGCAGGTGAATCCGGGGATTTAGGCGTGCCCTGCGCCGCCCTGCCCATAAGGCCCGGTTCTCCAAGGTCGATAGATAGAGAATGTGATCCCTGTCTCAGCCGACTATTTCCGCTCTCCTATTCTTCCCTTACACTATCTTATCCGACTGGCCTTCGCTATTCTCTCCTTGTATGCTCCTATTACACAACTATCCTTTGAGATACACAAGCACGTCCTGCCACCTGCGAGAGGGGATTGTGAACACCATCACTGATTAATTTGTTGGGAGGGGTGGCACAGGGGTCCGAGAAAGAGGCGTATACTGAGACACCTGATAGCTTGTTTTCCAACTTTTCTCATTGGTTCTCTTTGTGTATATGGGGAGTGGGATATTGTAAATGTGTTTAGTATAAAAGATTGTTCGCCACGGATTGAAGTGGCAGTCTCCTTAGAACTTACACCTTGTATGTACTTCTAGGACAACTGTGCTTAGCTGCAGCTAATAAACCTGGCTTCCACGCTCAACGGAATATCTTGTGTCTCTGTTAGTAACAAGGCAGGTGAATCCGGGGATTTAGGCGTGCCCTGCGCCGCCCTGCCCATAAGGCCCGGTTCTCCAAGGTCGATAGATAGAGAATGTGAGGGGGATAGATAGATAGAGTGAGGGCGATAGATAGATAGATATAGAGTTAGGGCAATAGATAGATATAGAGTGAATGTGATAGATAGATAGATAGATAGATAGATAGATAGATAGATAGATAGATAGATAGATAGATAGATAGATAGATAGATAGAGTGAGGGCAGTAGATAGATAGATAGAGTGAGGGTGATAGATAGATAGAGTGAGGGCGATAGATAGAGTGAGGGTGATAGATTGTTAGATAGATAGATGGATAAATAGAGTGAGGGTGATAGATAGAGTGAGGTTTGATAGATAGAGTGAGGGCGATAGATAGAGTGAGGTCGATAGATAGATAGATAGATAGATAGATAGATAGATAGATAGATAGTGAGGGCGATGGATAGATAGATAATTAGAGTGAGGGCGATAGATAGATAGAGTGAGGCCGATAGAGTGAGGGCGATAAATAGATAGATAGACAGACAGACAGACAGACAGACAGACAGACAGACAGACAGACAGACAGACAGATAGATAGATAGATAGATAGATAGATAGATAGATAGATAGATAGATAATTAGAGTGAGGGTGATATATAGATAGAGTGAGGCCGATAGATAGATAGAGTGAGGGCGATAGATTGATAGAGTGAGGGCGATAGATAGATAGATAGATAAATAGATAGATAGATAGATAGATAGATAGATAGATAGATAGATAGATAGATAGATAGATAGATAGATAGATAGATTGATAGCATGAGGGCGATACATAGATAAATAGATAGATAGATAGATAGATAGATAGATAGATAGATAGATAGATAGATAGATAGATAGATAGATGATAGATGATAGATAGATAGATAGATAGGGTGATAGATAGAGTGAGGGCGTTAGATAGAGTGAGGGCGATAGATAGATAGATGGAGTGAGGGCAATAGATAGATAGAGTGAGGGTGATAGATAGAGTAAAGGCGATAGATAGATAGATAGAGTGAGGGCGATAGATAAAGAGATTGAGGGCGATAGATAGATAGAGTGAGGGTGATAGATAAATAAAGTGAGGACGATAGATAGTGAGGGCGATAGATAGATAATTAGAGTGAGGGCGATAGATAGATAGAGTGAGGGCGATAGATAGAGTGAGGGCGATAGATAGAGTGAGGGCGATAGATAAATAGACAGATAGAGTGAGGGCGATAGATAGATAGATAGATAATTAGAGTGAGGGCGATAGATAGATAGATAGATAATTAGAGTAAGGGCGATAGATAGAGTGAGAGCGATAGATTGATAGAGTGAGGGCAATAGATAGATAGATAGAGTGTGGCCGATAGATAGAGTGAGGGCGATAGATAGATAGATAGATAGATAGATAGATAGATAGATAGATAGATAGATAGATAGATACATAGATACATAGATACATAATTAGAGTGAGGGTGATATATAGATAGAGTGAGGCCGATAGATAGATAGAGTGAGGGCGATAGATAGATAGAGTGAGGGAGATAGATAGATAGATAGATAGATAGATAGATAGATAGATAGATAGATAGCATGAGGGCGATAGATAGATAAATAGATAGATAGATAGATAGATAGATAGATAGATAGATAGATAGATAGATAGATAGATAGATAGATAGATAGATAGATAGATAGATAGATAGTGATGGCGATAGATAGAGAGAGGGCGATAGATAGAGTGAGGGTGATAGATAGATAGATAGATGGAGTGAGGGCAATAGATAGATAGAGTGAGGGTGATAGATAGAGTAAAGGCGATAGATAGATAGATAGAGTGAGGGCGATAGATAAAGAGATTGAGGGCGATAGATAGAGTGAGGGTGATAGATAAATTAAGTGAGAAGGATAGATAGTGAGGGCAATAGATAGATAATTAGAGTGAGGGCGATAGATAGATAGAGTGAGGGCGATAGATAGAGTGAGGGCGATAAATATAGATAAATAGAGTGAGGGCGATAGATAGAGTGAGGGCGATAGATAGAGTGAGGGCGATAGATAGATAGACAGATAGAATAGGGCGATAGATAGAGTGAGGGCGATAGATAGATAGATAATTAGAGTGAGGGCGATAGATAGAGTGAGAGCGATAGATTGATAGAGTGAGGGCGATAGATAGATAGAGTGAGGGCGATAGATAGAGTGAGGGCAATAGATAAACAGATAGATAATTAGAGTAAGGGCGATAGATAGAGTGAGGGCGATAGATAGAGTGAGGGTGATAGATTGTTAGATAGATAGATGGATAGATAGAGTGAGGGTGATAGATAGAGAGATAGATAGATAGATAGATAGTTATATAGATAGTGAGGGCGATAGATAGATAGAGTGAGGGCGACAGAAAGATAGAGTGAGGGAGATAGATAGATAGATAGATAGATAGATAGATAGATAGATAGATAGATAGATAGATAGATAGATAGATAGATAGATAGATAGATAGATAGATAGATAGATATATAGTGAGGGCGATGGATAGATAGATAATTAGAGTGAGGGCGATAGATAGATAGAGTCAGGGCAATAGATAGATAGAGGGAGGGTGATAGATAGATAATTAGAGTGAGGGCGATAGATAGAGAGTATGAGCGATAGAGTGAGGGCGATAGATAGAGTGAGGGCGATAGATAGATAGATGAATAGATAGTTAGATAAGATAGAGGGAGGGCGATAGATAGAGTGAGTGCGATAGATAGATATAGTGTGAGGGGAATAGATAGATATAGAGTGAGTGTGATAGATAGATATATAGATAGATAGAGGGCGATAGATAGATAGAGGGCGATAGAAAGATAGAGTTAGGGCGATAGATAGAGTGAGGGCGATAGAGTGAGAGCGATAGATAGATAGATAAATAGATAGTTAGATAAGATAGAGGGAGGGCGATAGATAGAGTGAGGGCGATAGATAGATAGATAGATAGATAGATAGATAGATAGATAGATAGATAGATAGATAGAGTGAGGGCGATAGATAGAGTCAGGGCAATTGATAGAGTGAGGGCTATAGATAGATTGAGGGCGATAGATAGAGTGCGATAGATAGAGTCAGGGCAATAGATAGATAGATAGATAGATAGATAGATAGATAGATAGATAGATAAATAGATAGATAGTGTAGCGATTTCGTACCGACGGAGCAAGCGGTTTAGGGTAGTTCACTTTTTCGCGCTGAAACATGGGATAAGGAACTACTATTACCAGCAGGCCATGGGGCGCATGAAAACCCGGCATTAGGCAGGTCGTACATAAGCACCTCCCTCACACCGGAAAGGTGCTTGACAATCCTCCCAGTAGCAGGAATGGCGGTATGTTATGCCCCCGCCGGATTTCAGCCAGAAGTCTAACCAACGCCGATCAAGAGCCTGCGTGGTCAGTCTAACCAACGCCGATCAAGAGCCTGCGTGGTCAGTCTAACCAACGTCGATCAAAAGCCTGCGTGATCATTCTTCTCCGTATTCCTGGCCGCCCTGCGGCTTTTCTGCTCCTGGCTAACCGAGTATCTACGTCTTTCCCCGAGGGCTCCGCGGTGATTCCCAGGTATCGAGGAAGGAGTGCGGGCTCGCCTCCTCCCTTTAATTACTTCTTGTTTCTTTATTTGTTTTCATCGGTACTCAGAGAGCGATGGAGCGCATCTAGAGTCCCGAGTACTTTCCTTTCCTTTTCTTTATACTTTGTGGGGTCTCTGCAGTGTTCCGACATGGAGCTAGTTAGCGCTTGTATTTCGGAACTGTCTCTGGTTGTTCCCAAGTGCGCTTTTGATAATCGCTGTTTCCTCGTGAACATCGAATTCTGTATTCACAGGGATCGGCGCTTGCTGGCGTACTACGTGTAGACGATTAATTAACGGGTGATCCTCCTTGCTGATTATCCCTATTCAAGTTGTGACTTAACAACACTTATACTTTGAGGATCCTTGTAGCCATTTGATGTGTGTGCCTACTCCCAGGTTTTTCTACTTCGGAATTTCATCGTACATGGTCTGTCGTATTCCAGCCGAGGCTGTATATCTCCTGGTGAGTTGGAGCAGGATTAGAGAGAGAGCGAGAGCGAGATAGTTCTTATAGAGAGAGTGAATTCTAATGTTTGTCTAATTGTTTCCATGTCCTGCAGTACACACCCCCTTCCTCGACCGTGTTGTCTACCTGACCAGACCTTGATGGGAGTTCAGAAACTACGGCTAGTTTATTATTTTATCCACTTCCCTTTTCCCTTTGGGCGCGATTTCAAGCAGTAGGTATTCCTCCTCTGCCAGGAGTTGCGACAAAGGAAATAGGGAGGGATTTCGTCTGTCATCGTCTCTGCTGTTCACAAGAGACAGGTTAGTGGTGATATATATATTCTTGCGCTACTGACGATCCTGACAGATAGATAGATAATTATAGTGAGGGCGATAGATAGACAGAGTGAGGTAGATAGATAGATAGACAGATAGACAGATAGACAGATAGATAGATAGATAGATAGATAGATAGATAGATAGATAGATAGATAGATAGATAGATAGATAGATAGATAGATAGATAGATCGATAGATCGATAGATAGATAGATCGATAGATAGAGTGAGGGCGAAAGATAGATAGAGTGAAGGCGATAGATAGATAGAGTGAAGGTGATAGTTATATAGAGTGAGGGCGATTGATAGAGTGAGGGCGATAGATAGAGTGAGGGAGATAGATAGATAGATAGATAGATAGATAGATAGATAGATAGATAGATAGATAGATAGATAGATAGATAGATAGATGGAGTGAGGGCGATAGATAGATAGAGTGAGGGCGATAGATAGATAGAGTGAGGGCGATAGATAGAGTGGGGGTGATAGATGGATAGATAGAGTCAGGGCAATAGATAGAAAGAATGAGGGCAATAGATAGAAAGAATGAGGGCGATAGATAGATAGAGTGAGAGCGATAGAGTGAGGGTGATAGATAGATAGAGTGAGGGTGATAGATAGAGTGACAGCGATAGAGTGAGGGCGATAGAGAGATTGAGGGCGATAGATAGAGTGAGGGCGATAGATAGAGTGAGGGTAATAGATAGAGTGAGGGTGATAGATAGCTAGAGTGAGGACGATAGAGAGATTGAGAGCGATAGATAGAGTGAGGGCGATAGATAGATAGATAGATAGATAGATAGATAATTAGAGTGAGGGCGATAGATAGAGTGAGGGCGATAGATTGATAGAGTGAGGGCGATATATATAGATAGATAGATAGATAGATAGATAGAGGGCGATAGATAGAGTGAGGGCGATAGAGTGAGGGCGATAGATAGATAGATAATTAGATCGAGGGCAATAGATATATAGAGTGAGGCCGATAGATATATAGAGTGAGGGGGATAGATAGAGTGAGGGCGATAGATAGAGTGAGGGCGATGGATAGATAGATAGACGGATAGATAGTGTGAGGGCGATAGATAGATAGATAGATAGATAGATAGATAGATAGATAGATAGATAGATAGATAGATAGTGAGGGTGATAGATAAATAGAGTGAGGGCGATAGATAGAGTGAGGGCGATAGATAGATAGAGTGAGGGCGGTAGATAGATAAGAGTGAGGGCAATTTATAGATAGATAGATCATTAGAGTGAGGGCGATAGATAGATAGATTGAGGGTGATAGATAGATTGAGTGCGAAAGATAGATAGAGTCAGGGCGATAGATAGAGTGAGGGCTATAGATGAATAGAGTGAAAGCGATAGTTAGATAGAGTGAGGGCGATTGATAGAGTGAGGGCGATAGATAGAGTGAGGGCGATAGATAGAGTGAGGGCGATAGATAGATAGATAATTAGAGTGAGGGGGATAGATAGAGTGAAGGCGATAGAGTGAGGGCGATAGATAGAGTGAGGGCGATAGATAGATAGATAGATAGAGTGAGGGTGATAGATAGAGTGAGGGCGATAGATAGATAGAGTGAGTGCAATAGATAGATAGATAGACCATTAGAGTGAGGGCGATAGATAGAGTGAGGGCGATAAATAGAGTGAGGGCGATAGATAGATAGATGGAGGGCGATAGATAGATAGACTGAGGGCGATAGAAAGAAAGAGATAGATCGATAGATAGATAGATAGATAGATAGATAGATAGATAGATAGATAGATAGAGTGAGGGCGATAGAGTGAGGGCGATAGATAGAGGGCGATAGATAGAAAGATAGATAGATAGATAGATAGATAGATAGATAGATAGATAGATAGATAGATAGAGTGATGGCGATAGAAAGATAGATAGAGTGAGGGCGATCGATAGATAGAATGAGGGCGATAGATAGATAGAGTGAGGGCGATAGATAGATAGAGTGAGGGCGATAGACAGATAGATAGAGTGAGGGTGATAGATAGAGTGAGGGCGATAGATAGAGTGAGGGCAATAGATAGATAGATAGATAGATAGATAGATAGATAGATAGATAGAGTGATAGAGTGATAGAGTGATGGCGATAGATAGATAGAGTGAGGGCGATCGATAGATAGAATGAGGGCGATAGATAGATAGAGTGAGGGCAATAGATAGATAGATAGAGTGAGGGTGATAGATAGAGTGAGGGCGATAGATAGATAGAGGGCAATAGATAGATAGATAGATCATTAGAGTGAGGGCGATAGATAGAGTGAGGGCAATAGATAGATAGATTGAGGGCGATAGATAGATAGACTGAGGGCGATAGATAGAAAGAGATAGATAGATAGCGGGAGGGCGATAGATAGAGTGAGGGCAATAGATAGAGTGAGGGCGATAGATAGAAAAATAGATAGATAGATAGAGTGATAGAGTGATAGAGTGATGGCAATAGATAGATAGAGTGAGGGCGATAGATAGATAATTAGAGTGAGCGCAATAGATAGAGTGAAGGCGATAGAGTGAGGGCAATAGATAGAGTGAAGGCGATAGATAGAGGGAGGAGATAGATAGATAGATAGATAGATAGATAGATAGATAGATAGATAGTGAGGACGATAGATAGATAGATAGATAGATAGATAGATAGATAGATAGATAGATAGATAGATAGATAGATAGATGGCGATAGATAGAGGGAGGGCAATAGATAGATAGAGTGAGGGCGATAGATAGATAGAGTGAGGGCGGTAGATAGATAAGAGTGAGGGCAATTTATAGATAGATAGATCATTAGAGTGAGGGCGATAGATGGATTGAGGGCGATAGATAGATAGATTGAGGGTGATAGATAGATTGAGTGCGATAGATAGATAGAGTGAGGGCAATAGATATAGTGAGGGCAATAGATAGAGTGAGGGCGATAGATAGAAAAATAGATAGATAGATAGAGTGATAGAGTGATGGCAATAGATAGATAGAGTGAGGGCGATAGATAGATAATTAGAGTGAGGGCAATAGATAGAGTGAAGGCGATAGATAGAGGGAGGAGATAGATAGATAGATAGATAGATAGATAGATAGATAGATAGATAGATAGTGAGGACGATAGATAGATAGATAGATAGATAGATAGATAGATAGATAGATAGATAGATAGATAGATAGATAGATAGATGGCGATAGATAGAGGGAGGGCAATGGATAGATAGAGTGAGGGCGATAGATAGATAGAGTGAGGGCGGTAGATAGATAAGAGTGAGGGCAATTTATAGATAGATAGATCATTAGAGTGAGGGCGATAGATAGATTGAGGGCGATAGATAGATAGATTGAGGGTGATAGATAGATTGAGTGCGATAGATAGATAGAGTGAGGGCAATAGATATAGTGAGGGCAATAGATATAGTGAGGGCGATAGATAGAGGGAGGGAGATAGATAGATAGATAGATAGATAGATAGATAGATAGATAGATAGATAGATAGAGTGAGGTTGATAGATAGATAGAGTGAGGGCCATAGATAGAGTGAAGGCGATAGAGTGAGGGCGATAGATAGATTGAGGGCGATAGATAGATTGAGGGCGATAGATAGATTGAGGGCGATAGAGTGAGGGGGATAGAGGGAGGGCGATAGATAGAGTGAGGGCGATAGATAGAGTGAGGGCGACAGATAGATAGATAGAGAGACGGCGATAGATAGATAGAGTGAGGGCGATAGATAGATAGAGTGAGGGCGATAGATAGATAGACTGCGGGCAATAGATAGATGGATAGATAGAAAGATAGATAGATAGATGGATAGATAGAGTGAGGGCGGTAGATAGAGTGAGGGCGATAGGTAGATAGATTGAGGGCAATAGATTGAGGGAGATAAATAGAGGGCGATATATAGAGTGAGGGCGATAGATAGAGTGAGGGCGATAGATAGATAGAGTGAGGGCGATAGATAGATAAAGGGCGATAGATAGAGTGAGGGTGATAGATAGATAGATAGATAGATAGATAGATAGATAGATAGATAGATAGATGGCGATAGATCGATTGAGGGCGATAGATAGATTGAGGGCGCTAGATAGAGTGAGGGCGATAGATAGATAGATTGAGGGCGATAGATAGATAGACTGAGGGCGATAGAAAGAAAGAGATAGATAGATAGATAGATAGAGTGAGGGCGATAGATAGAGTGAGGGCGATAGATAGATAGAGTGAGGGCGATAGATAGATAAAGGGCGATAGATAGAGTGAGGGTGATAGATAGATAGATAGATAGATAGATAGATAGATAGATAGATAGATAGATAGATAGATAGATAGATAGATAGATAGATAGATAGATGGCGATAGATCGATTGAGGGCGATAGATCGATTGAGGGCGCTAGATAGAGTGAGGGCGATAGATAGATAGATTGAGGGCGATAGATAGATAGACTGAGGGCGATAGAAAGAAAGAGATAGATAGATAGATAGATAGAGTGAGGGCGATAGATAGAGTGAGGGCGATAGATAGAAAGATAGATAGATAGATAGATAGATAGATAGATAGATAGATAGATAGATAGATAGATAGATAGATAGATAGATAGATAGATAGATAGATAGATAGAGTGATGGCGATAGATAGATAGATAGAGTGAGGGCGATAGATAGATAGATAGATAGATAGATAGATAGATAGATAGATAGATAGATAGATAGATAGATAGATAGATAGATAGATAGATAGATAGATAGATATATAGTGAGGGCGATGGATAGATAGATAATTAGAGTGAGGGCGATAGATAGATAGAGTCAGGGCAATAGATAGATAGAGGGAGGGTGATAGATAGATAATTAGAGTGAGGGCGATAGATAGAGAGTATGAGCGATAGAGTGAGGGCGATAGATAGAGTGAGGGCGATAGATAGATAGATGAATAGATAGTTAGATAAGATAGAGGGAGGGCGATAGATAGAGTGAGTGCGATAGATAGATATAGTGTGAGGGGAATAGATAGATATAGAGTGAGTGTGATAGATAGATATATAGATAGATAGAGGGCGATAGATAGATAGAGGGCGATAGAAAGATAGAGTTAGGGCGATAGATAGAGTGAGGGCGATAGAGTGAGAGCGATAGATA
Source organism: Lissotriton vulgaris (assembly GCF_964263255.1). Classification (NCBI taxonomy): domain Eukaryota; kingdom Metazoa; phylum Chordata; class Amphibia; order Caudata; family Salamandridae; genus Lissotriton; species Lissotriton vulgaris. Next base: position 1,430,188,875 of record NC_141685.1, on the reverse strand, counting down.
GATAGATAAATAGATAGTTAGATAAGATAGAGGGAGGGCGATAGATAGAGTGAGGGCGATAGATAGATAGATAGATAGATAGATAGATAGATAGATAGATAGATAGATAGATAGAGTGAGGGCGATAGATAGAGTCAGGGCAATTGATAGAGTGAGGGCTATAGATAGATTGAGGGCGATAGATAGAGTGCGATAGATAGAGTCAGGGCAATAGATAGATAGATAGATAGATAGATAGATAGATAGATAGATAGATAAATAGATAGATAGTGTAGCGATTTCGTACCGACGGAGCAAGCGGTTTAGGGTAGTTCACTTTTTCGCGCTGAAACATGGGATAAGGAACTACTATTACCAGCAGGCCATGGGGCGCATGAAAACCCGGCATTAGGCAGGTCGTACATAAGCACCTCCCTCACACCGGAAAGGTGCTTGACAATCCTCCCAGTAGCAGGAATGGCGGTATGTTATGCCCCCGCCGGATTTCAGCCAGAAGTCTAACCAACGCCGATCAAGAGCCTGCGTGGTCAGTCTAACCAACGCCGATCAAGAGCCTGCGTGGTCAGTCTAACCAACGTCGATCAAAAGCCTGCGTGATCATTCTTCTCCGTATTCCTGGCCGCCCTGCGGCTTTTCTGCTCCTGGCTAACCGAGTATCTACGTCTTTCCCCGAGGGCTCCGCGGTGATTCCCAGGTATCGAGGAAGGAGTGCGGGCTCGCCTCCTCCCTTTAATTACTTCTTGTTTCTTTATTTGTTTTCATCGGTACTCAGAGAGCGATGGAGCGCATCTAGAGTCCCGAGTACTTTCCTTTCCTTTTCTTTATACTTTGTGGGGTCTCTGCAGTGTTCCGACATGGAGCTAGTTAGCGCTTGTATTTCGGAACTGTCTCTGGTTGTTCCCAAGTGCGCTTTTGATAATCGCTGTTTCCTCGTGAACATCGAATTCTGTATTCACAGGGATCGGCGCTTGCTGGCGTACTACGTGTAGACGATTAATTAACGGGTGATCCTCCTTGCTGATTATCCCTATTCAAGTTGTGACTTAACAACACTTATACTTTGAGGATCCTTGTAGCCATTTGATGTGTGTGCCTACTCCCAGGTTTTTCTACTTCGGAATTTCATCGTACATGGTCTGTCGTATTCCAGCCGAGGCTGTATATCTCCTGGTGAGTTGGAGCAGGATTAGAGAGAGAGCGAGAGCGAGATAGTTCTTATAGAGAGAGTGAATTCTAATGTTTGTCTAATTGTTTCCATGTCCTGCAGTACACACCCCCTTCCTCGACCGTGTTGTCTACCTGACCAGACCTTGATGGGAGTTCAGAAACTACGGCTAGTTTATTATTTTATCCACTTCCCTTTTCCCTTTGGGCGCGATTTCAAGCAGTAGGTATTCCTCCTCTGCCAGGAGTTGCGACAAAGGAAATAGGGAGGGATTTCGTCTGTCATCGTCTCTGCTGTTCACAAGAGACAGGTTAGTGGTGATATATATATTCTTGCGCTACTGACGATCCTGACAGATAGATAGATAATTATAGTGAGGGCGATAGATAGACAGAGTGAGGTAGATAGATAGATAGACAGATAGACAGATAGACAGATAGATAGATAGATAGATAGATAGATAGATAGATAGATAGATAGATAGATAGATAGATAGATAGATAGATAGATAGATAGATCGATAGATCGATAGATAGATAGATCGATAGATAGAGTGAGGGCGAAAGATAGATAGAGTGAAGGCGATAGATAGATAGAGTGAAGGTGATAGTTATATAGAGTGAGGGCGATTGATAGAGTGAGGGCGATAGATAGAGTGAGGGAGATAGATAGATAGATAGATAGATAGATAGATAGATAGATAGATAGATAGATAGATAGATAGATAGATAGATGGAGTGAGGGCGATAGATAGATAGAGTGAGGGCGATAGATAGATAGAGTGAGGGCGATAGATAGAGTGGGGGTGATAGATGGATAGATAGAGTCAGGGCAATAGATAGAAAGAATGAGGGCAATAGATAGAAAGAATGAGGGCGATAGATAGATAGAGTGAGAGCGATAGAGTGAGGGTGATAGATAGATAGAGTGAGGGTGATAGATAGAGTGACAGCGATAGAGTGAGGGCGATAGAGAGATTGAGGGCGATAGATAGAGTGAGGGCGATAGATAGAGTGAGGGTAATAGATAGAGTGAGGGTGATAGATAGCTAGAGTGAGGACGATAGAGAGATTGAGAGCGATAGATAGAGTGAGGGCGATAGATAGATAGATAGATAGATAGATAGATAATTAGAGTGAGGGCGATAGATAGAGTGAGGGCGATAGATTGATAGAGTGAGGGCGATATATAGATAGATAGATAGATAGATAGATAGAGGGCGATAGATAGAGTGAGGGCGATAGAGTGAGGGCGATAGATAGATAGATAATTAGATCGAGGGCAATAGATATATAGAGTGAGGCCGATAGATATATAGAGTGAGGGGGATAGATAGAGTGAGGGCGATAGATAGAGTGAGGGCGATGGATAGATAGATAGACGGATAGATAGTGTGAGGGCGATAGATAGATAGATAGATAGATAGATAGATAGATAGATAGATAGATAGATAGATAGATAGTGAGGGTGATAGATAAATAGAGTGAGGGCGATAGATAGAGTGAGGGCGATAGATAGATAGAGTGAGGGCGGTAGATAGATAAGAGTGAGGGCAATTTATAGATAGATAGATCATTAGAGTGAGGGCGATAGATAGATAGATTGAGGGTGATAGATAGATTGAGTGCGAAAGATAGATAGAGTCAGGGCGATAGATAGAGTGAGGGCTATAGATGAATAGAGTGAAAGCGATAGTTAGATAGAGTGAGGGCGATTGATAGAGTGAGGGCGATAGATAGAGTGAGGGCGATAGATAGAGTGAGGGCGATAGATAGATAGATAATTAGAGTGAGGGGGATAGATAGAGTGAAGGCGATAGAGTGAGGGCGATAGATAGAGTGAGGGCGATAGATAGATAGATAGATAGAGTGAGGGTGATAGATAGAGTGAGGGCGATAGATAGATAGAGTGAGTGCAATAGATAGATAGATAGACCATTAGAGTGAGGGCGATAGATAGAGTGAGGGCGATAAATAGAGTGAGGGCGATAGATAGATAGATGGAGGGCGATAGATAGATAGACTGAGGGCGATAGAAAGAAAGAGATAGATCGATAGATAGATAGATAGATAGATAGATAGATAGATAGATAGATAGATAGAGTGAGGGCGATAGAGTGAGGGCGATAGATAGAGGGCGATAGATAGAAAGATAGATAGATAGATAGATAGATAGATAGATAGATAGATAGATAGATAGATAGAGTGATGGCGATAGAAAGATAGATAGAGTGAGGGCGATCGATAGATAGAATGAGGGCGATAGATAGATAGAGTGAGGGCGATAGATAGATAGAGTGAGGGCGATAGACAGATAGATAGAGTGAGGGTGATAGATAGAGTGAGGGCGATAGATAGAGTGAGGGCAATAGATAGATAGATAGATAGATAGATAGATAGATAGATAGATAGAGTGATAGAGTGATAGAGTGATGGCGATAGATAGATAGAGTGAGGGCGATCGATAGATAGAATGAGGGCGATAGATAGATAGAGTGAGGGCAATAGATAGATAGATAGAGTGAGGGTGATAGATAGAGTGAGGGCGATAGATAGATAGAGGGCAATAGATAGATAGATAGATCATTAGAGTGAGGGCGATAGATAGAGTGAGGGCAATAGATAGATAGATTGAGGGCGATAGATAGATAGACTGAGGGCGATAGATAGAAAGAGATAGATAGATAGCGGGAGGGCGATAGATAGAGTGAGGGCAATAGATAGAGTGAGGGCGATAGATAGAAAAATAGATAGATAGATAGAGTGATAGAGTGATAGAGTGATGGCAATAGATAGATAGAGTGAGGGCGATAGATAGATAATTAGAGTGAGCGCAATAGATAGAGTGAAGGCGATAGAGTGAGGGCAATAGATAGAGTGAAGGCGATAGATAGAGGGAGGAGATAGATAGATAGATAGATAGATAGATAGATAGATAGATAGATAGTGAGGACGATAGATAGATAGATAGATAGATAGATAGATAGATAGATAGATAGATAGATAGATAGATAGATAGATGGCGATAGATAGAGGGAGGGCAATAGATAGATAGAGTGAGGGCGATAGATAGATAGAGTGAGGGCGGTAGATAGATAAGAGTGAGGGCAATTTATAGATAGATAGATCATTAGAGTGAGGGCGATAGATGGATTGAGGGCGATAGATAGATAGATTGAGGGTGATAGATAGATTGAGTGCGATAGATAGATAGAGTGAGGGCAATAGATATAGTGAGGGCAATAGATAGAGTGAGGGCGATAGATAGAAAAATAGATAGATAGATAGAGTGATAGAGTGATGGCAATAGATAGATAGAGTGAGGGCGATAGATAGATAATTAGAGTGAGGGCAATAGATAGAGTGAAGGCGATAGATAGAGGGAGGAGATAGATAGATAGATAGATAGATAGATAGATAGATAGATAGATAGATAGTGAGGACGATAGATAGATAGATAGATAGATAGATAGATAGATAGATAGATAGATAGATAGATAGATAGATAGATAGATGGCGATAGATAGAGGGAGGGCAATGGATAGATAGAGTGAGGGCGATAGATAGATAGAGTGAGGGCGGTAGATAGATAAGAGTGAGGGCAATTTATAGATAGATAGATCATTAGAGTGAGGGCGATAGATAGATTGAGGGCGATAGATAGATAGATTGAGGGTGATAGATAGATTGAGTGCGATAGATAGATAGAGTGAGGGCAATAGATATAGTGAGGGCAATAGATATAGTGAGGGCGATAGATAGAGGGAGGGAGATAGATAGATAGATAGATAGATAGATAGATAGATAGATAGATAGATAGATAGAGTGAGGTTGATAGATAGATAGAGTGAGGGCCATAGATAGAGTGAAGGCGATAGAGTGAGGGCGATAGATAGATTGAGGGCGATAGATAGATTGAGGGCGATAGATAGATTGAGGGCGATAGAGTGAGGGGGATAGAGGGAGGGCGATAGATAGAGTGAGGGCGATAGATAGAGTGAGGGCGACAGATAGATAGATAGAGAGACGGCGATAGATAGATAGAGTGAGGGCGATAGATAGATAGAGTGAGGGCGATAGATAGATAGACTGCGGGCAATAGATAGATGGATAGATAGAAAGATAGATAGATAGATGGATAGATAGAGTGAGGGCGGTAGATAGAGTGAGGGCGATAGGTAGATAGATTGAGGGCAATAGATTGAGGGAGATAAATAGAGGGCGATATATAGAGTGAGGGCGATAGATAGAGTGAGGGCGATAGATAGATAGAGTGAGGGCGATAGATAGATAAAGGGCGATAGATAGAGTGAGGGTGATAGATAGATAGATAGATAGATAGATAGATAGATAGATAGATAGATAGATGGCGATAGATCGATTGAGGGCGATAGATAGATTGAGGGCGCTAGATAGAGTGAGGGCGATAGATAGATAGATTGAGGGCGATAGATAGATAGACTGAGGGCGATAGAAAGAAAGAGATAGATAGATAGATAGATAGAGTGAGGGCGATAGATAGAGTGAGGGCGATAGATAGATAGAGTGAGGGCGATAGATAGATAAAGGGCGATAGATAGAGTGAGGGTGATAGATAGATAGATAGATAGATAGATAGATAGATAGATAGATAGATAGATAGATAGATAGATAGATAGATAGATAGATAGATAGATGGCGATAGATCGATTGAGGGCGATAGATCGATTGAGGGCGCTAGATAGAGTGAGGGCGATAGATAGATAGATTGAGGGCGATAGATAGATAGACTGAGGGCGATAGAAAGAAAGAGATAGATAGATAGATAGATAGAGTGAGGGCGATAGATAGAGTGAGGGCGATAGATAGAAAGATAGATAGATAGATAGATAGATAGATAGATAGATAGATAGATAGATAGATAGATAGATAGATAGATAGATAGATAGATAGATAGATAGATAGAGTGATGGCGATAGATAGATAGATAGAGTGAGGGCGATAGATAGATAGATAGATAGATAGATAGATAGATAGATAGATAGATAGATAGATAGATAGATAGATAGATAGATAGATAGATAGATAGATAGATAGATATATAGTGAGGGCGATGGATAGATAGATAATTAGAGTGAGGGCGATAGATAGATAGAGTCAGGGCAATAGATAGATAGAGGGAGGGTGATAGATAGATAATTAGAGTGAGGGCGATAGATAGAGAGTATGAGCGATAGAGTGAGGGCGATAGATAGAGTGAGGGCGATAGATAGATAGATGAATAGATAGTTAGATAAGATAGAGGGAGGGCGATAGATAGAGTGAGTGCGATAGATAGATATAGTGTGAGGGGAATAGATAGATATAGAGTGAGTGTGATAGATAGATATATAGATAGATAGAGGGCGATAGATAGATAGAGGGCGATAGAAAGATAGAGTTAGGGCGATAGATAGAGTGAGGGCGATAGAGTGAGAGCGATAGATAGATAGATAAATAGATAGTTAGATAAGATAGAGGGAGGGCGATAGATAGAGTGAGGGCGATAGATAGATAGATAGATAGATAGATAGATAGATAGATAGATAGATAGATAGATAGAGTGAGGGCGATAGATAGAGTCAGGGCAATTGATAGAGTGAGGGCTATAGATAGATTGAGGGCGATAGATAGAGTGCGATAGATAGAGTCAGGGCAATAGATAGATAGATAGATAGATAGATAGATAGATAGATAGATAGATAAATAGATAGATAGTGTAGCGATTTCGTACCGACGGAGCAAGCGGTTTAGGGTAGTTCACTTTTTCGCGCTGAAACATGGGATAAGGAACTACTATTACCAGCAGGCCATGGGGCGCATGAAAACCCGGCATTAGGCAGGTCGTACATAAGCACCTCCCTCACACCGGAAAGGTGCTTGACAATCCTCCCAGTAGCAGGAATGGCGGTATGTTATGCCCCCGCCGGATTTCAGCCAGAAGTCTAACCAACGCCGATCAAGAGCCTGCGTGGTCAGTCTAACCAACGCCGATCAAGAGCCTGCGTGGTCAGTCTAACCAACGTCGATCAAAAGCCTGCGTGATCATTCTTCTCCGTATTCCTGGCCGCCCTGCGGCTTTTCTGCTCCTGGCTAACCGAGTATCTACGTCTTTCCCCGAGGGCTCCGCGGTGATTCCCAGGTATCGAGGAAGGAGTGCGGGCTCGCCTCCTCCCTTTAATTACTTCTTGTTTCTTTATTTGTTTTCATCGGTACTCAGAGAGCGATGGAGCGCATCTAGAGTCCCGAGTACTTTCCTTTCCTTTTCTTTATACTTTGTGGGGTCTCTGCAGTGTTCCGACATGGAGCTAGTTAGCGCTTGTATTTCGGAACTGTCTCTGGTTGTTCCCAAGTGCGCTTTTGATAATCGCTGTTTCCTCGTGAACATCGAATTCTGTATTCACAGGGATCGGCGCTTGCTGGCGTACTACGTGTAGACGATTAATTAACGGGTGATCCTCCTTGCTGATTATCCCTATTCAAGTTGTGACTTAACAACACTTATACTTTGAGGATCCTTGTAGCCATTTGATGTGTGTGCCTACTCCCAGGTTTTTCTACTTCGGAATTTCATCGTACATGGTCTGTCGTATTCCAGCCGAGGCTGTATATCTCCTGGTGAGTTGGAGCAGGATTAGAGAGAGAGCGAGAGCGAGATAGTTCTTATAGAGAGAGTGAATTCTAATGTTTGTCTAATTGTTTCCATGTCCTGCAGTACACACCCCCTTCCTCGACCGTGTTGTCTACCTGACCAGACCTTGATGGGAGTTCAGAAACTACGGCTAGTTTATTATTTTATCCACTTCCCTTTTCCCTTTGGGCGCGATTTCAAGCAGTAGGTATTCCTCCTCTGCCAGGAGTTGCGACAAAGGAAATAGGGAGGGATTTCGTCTGTCATCGTCTCTGCTGTTCACAAGAGACAGGTTAGTGGTGATATATATATTCTTGCGCTACTGACGATCCTGACAGATAGATAGATAATTATAGTGAGGGCGATAGATAGACAGAGTGAGGTAGATAGATAGATAGACAGATAGACAGATAGACAGATAGATAGATAGATAGATAGATAGATAGATAGATAGATAGATAGATAGATAGATAGATAGATAGATAGATAGATAGATAGATCGATAGATCGATAGATAGATAGATCGATAGATAGAGTGAGGGCGAAAGATAGATAGAGTGAAGGCGATAGATAGATAGAGTGAAGGTGATAGTTATATAGAGTGAGGGCGATTGATAGAGTGAGGGCGATAGATAGAGTGAGGGAGATAGATAGATAGATAGATAGATAGATAGATAGATAGATAGATAGATAGATAGATAGATAGATAGATAGATGGAGTGAGGGCGATAGATAGATAGAGTGAGGGCGATAGATAGATAGAGTGAGGGCGATAGATAGAGTGGGGGTGATAGATGGATAGATAGAGTCAGGGCAATAGATAGAAAGAATGAGGGCAATAGATAGAAAGAATGAGGGCGATAGATAGATAGAGTGAGAGCGATAGAGTGAGGGTGATAGATAGATAGAGTGAGGGTGATAGATAGAGTGACAGCGATAGAGTGAGGGCGATAGAGAGATTGAGGGCGATAGATAGAGTGAGGGCGATAGATAGAGTGAGGGTAATAGATAGAGTGAGGGTGATAGATAGCTAGAGTGAGGACGATAGAGAGATTGAGAGCGATAGATAGAGTGAGGGCGATAGATAGATAGATAGATAGATAGATAGATAATTAGAGTGAGGGCGATAGATAGAGTGAGGGCGATAGATTGATAGAGTGAGGGCGATATATAGATAGATAGATAGATAGATAGATAGAGGGCGATAGATAGAGTGAGGGCGATAGAGTGAGGGCGATAGATAGATAGATAATTAGATCGAGGGCAATAGATATATAGAGTGAGGCCGATAGATATATAGAGTGAGGGGGATAGATAGAGTGAGGGCGATAGATAGAGTGAGGGCGATGGATAGATAGATAGACGGATAGATAGTGTGAGGGCGATAGATAGATAGATAGATAGATAGATAGATAGATAGATAGATAGATAGATAGATAGATAGTGAGGGTGATAGATAAATAGAGTGAGGGCGATAGATAGAGTGAGGGCGATAGATAGATAGAGTGAGGGCGGTAGATAGATAAGAGTGAGGGCAATTTATAGATAGATAGATCATTAGAGTGAGGGCGATAGATAGATAGATTGAGGGTGATAGATAGATTGAGTGCGAAAGATAGATAGAGTCAGGGCGATAGATAGAGTGAGGGCTATAGATGAATAGAGTGAAAGCGATAGTTAGATAGAGTGAGGGCGATTGATAGAGTGAGGGCGATAGATAGAGTGAGGGCGATAGATAGAGTGAGGGCGATAGATAGATAGATAATTAGAGTGAGGGGGATAGATAGAGTGAAGGCGATAGAGTGAGGGCGATAGATAGAGTGAGGGCGATAGATAGATAGATAGATAGAGTGAGGGTGATAGATAGAGTGAGGGCGATAGATAGATAGAGTGAGTGCAATAGATAGATAGATAGACCATTAGAGTGAGGGCGATAGATAGAGTGAGGGCGATAAATAGAGTGAGGGCGATAGATAGATAGATGGAGGGCGATAGATAGATAGACTGAGGGCGATAGAAAGAAAGAGATAGATCGATAGATAGATAGATAGATAGATAGATAGATAGATAGATAGATAGATAGAGTGAGGGCGATAGAGTGAGGGCGATAGATAGAGGGCGATAGATAGAAAGATAGATAGATAGATAGATAGATAGATAGATAGATAGATAGATAGATAGATAGAGTGATGGCGATAGAAAGATAGATAGAGTGAGGGCGATCGATAGATAGAATGAGGGCGATAGATAGATAGAGTGAGGGCGATAGATAGATAGAGTGAGGGCGATAGACAGATAGATAGAGTGAGGGTGATAGATAGAGTGAGGGCGATAGATAGAGTGAGGGCAATAGATAGATAGATAGATAGATAGATAGATAGATAGATAGATAGAGTGATAGAGTGATAGAGTGATGGCGATAGATAGATAGAGTGAGGGCGATCGATAGATAGAATGAGGGCGATAGATAGATAGAGTGAGGGCAATAGATAGATAGATAGAGTGAGGGTGATAGATAGAGTGAGGGCGATAGATAGATAGAGGGCAATAGATAGATAGATAGATCATTAGAGTGAGGGCGATAGATAGAGTGAGGGCAATAGATAGATAGATTGAGGGCGATAGATAGATAGACTGAGGGCGATAGATAGAAAGAGATAGATAGATAGCGGGAGGGCGATAGATAGAGTGAGGGCAATAGATAGAGTGAGGGCGATAGATAGAAAAATAGATAGATAGATAGAGTGATAGAGTGATAGAGTGATGGCAATAGATAGATAGAGTGAGGGCGATAGATAGATAATTAGAGTGAGCGCAATAGATAGAGTGAAGGCGATAGAGTGAGGGCAATAGATAGAGTGAAGGCGATAGATAGAGGGAGGAGATAGATAGATAGATAGATAGATAGATAGATAGATAGATAGATAGTGAGGACGATAGATAGATAGATAGATAGATAGATAGATAGATAGATAGATAGATAGATAGATAGATAGATAGATGGCGATAGATAGAGGGAGGGCAATAGATAGATAGAGTGAGGGCGATAGATAGATAGAGTGAGGGCGGTAGATAGATAAGAGTGAGGGCAATTTATAGATAGATAGATCATTAGAGTGAGGGCGATAGATGGATTGAGGGCGATAGATAGATAGATTGAGGGTGATAGATAGATTGAGTGCGATAGATAGATAGAGTGAGGGCAATAGATATAGTGAGGGCAATAGATAGAGTGAGGGCGATAGATAGAAAAATAGATAGATAGATAGAGTGATAGAGTGATGGCAATAGATAGATAGAGTGAGGGCGATAGATAGATAATTAGAGTGAGGGCAATAGATAGAGTGAAGGCGATAGATAGAGGGAGGAGATAGATAGATAGATAGATAGATAGATAGATAGATAGATAGATAGTGAGGACGATAGATAGATAGATAGATAGATAGATAGATAGATAGATAGATAGATAGATAGATAGATAGATAGATAGATAGATAGATAGATGGCGATAGATAGAGGGAGGGCAATAGATAGATAGAGTGAGGGCGATAGATAGATAGAGTGAGGGCGGTAGATAGATAAGAGTGAGGGCAATTTATAGATAGATAGATCATTAGAGTGAGGGCGATAGATAGATTGAGGGCGATAGATAGATAGATTGAGGGTGATAGATAGATTGAGTGCGATAGATAGATAGAGTGAGGGCAATAGATATAGTGAGGGCAATAGATATAGTGAGGGCGATAGATAGAGGGAGGGAGATAGATAGATAGATAGATAGATAGATAGATAGATAGATAGATAGATAGAGTGAGGTTGATAGATAGATAGAGTGAGGGCCATAGATAGAGTGAAGGCGATAGAGTGAGGGCGATAGATAGATTGAGGGCGATAGATAGATTGAGGGCGATAGATAGATTGAGGGCGATAGAGTGAGGGGGATAGAGGGAGGGCGATAGATAGAGTGAGGGCGATAGATAGAGTGAGGGCGACAGATAGATAGATAGAGAGACGGCGATAGATAGATAGAGTGAGGGCGATAGATAGATAGAGTGAGGGCGATAGATAGATAGACTGCGGGCAATAGATAGATGGATAGATAGAAAGATAGATAGATAGATGGATAGATAGAGTGAGGGCGGTAGATAGAGTGAGGGCGATAGGTAGATAGATTGAGGGCAATAGATTGAGGGAGATAAATAGAGGGCGATATATAGAGTGAGGGCGATAGATAGAGTGAGGGCGATAGATAGATAGAGTGAGGGCGATAGATAGATAAAGGGCGATAGATAGAGTGAGGGTGATAGATAGATAGATAGATAGATAGATAGATAGATAGATAGATAGATAGATAGATAGATGGCGATAGATCGATTGAGGGCGATAGATAGATTGAGGGCGCTAGATAGAGTGAGGGCGATAGATAGATAGATTGAGGGCGATAGATAGATAGACTGAGGGCGATAGAAAGAAAGAGATAGATAGATAGATAGATAGAGTGAGGGCGATAGATAGAGTGAGGGCGATAGATAGATAGAGTGAGGGCGATAGATAGATAAAGGGCGATAGATAGAGTGAGGGTGATAGATAGATAGATAGATAGATAGATAGATAGATAGATAGATAGATAGATAGATAGATAGATAGATAGATAGATAGATAGATAGATGGCGATAGATCGATTGAGGGCGATAGATCGATTGAGGGCGCTAGATAGAGTGAGGGCGATAGATAGATAGATTGAGGGCGATAGATAGATAGACTGAGGGCGATAGAAAGAAAGAGATAGATAGATAGATAGATAGAGTGAGGGCGATAGATAGAGTGAGGGCGATAGATAGAAAGATAGATAGATAGATAGATAGATAGATAGATAGATAGATAGATAGATAGATAGATAGATAGATAGATAGATAGATAGATAGATAGATAGATAGATAGAGTGATGGCGATAGATAGATAGATAGAGTGAGGGCGATAGATAGATAGATAGATAGATAGATAGATAGATAGATAGATAGATAGATAGATAGATAGATAGATAGATAGATAGATAGATAGATAGATAGATAGATAGATAGAGGGCGATAGAGTGAGGGCGATAGAGTAAGGGCGATAGAGTGAGGGCGATAGATAGATAATTAGATCGAGGGCAATAGATATATAGAGTGAGGGCGATAGATATATAGAGTGAGGGGGATAGATAGAGTGAGGGCGATAAATAGAAAGAGATAGATAGATAGCGGGAGGGCGATAGATAGAGTGAGGGCAATAGATAGATAGATAGATCATTAGAGTGAGGGCGATAGATAGAGTGAGGGCAATAGATAGATAGATTGAGGGCGATAGATAGATAGACTGAGGGCGATAGATAGAAAGAGATAGATAGATAGCGGGAGGGCGATAGATAGAGTGAGGGCAATAGATAGAGTGAGGGCGATAGATAGAAAAATAGATAGATAGATAGAGTGATAGAGTGATAGAGTGATGGCAATAGATAGATAGAGTGAGGGCGATAGATAGATAATTAGAGTGAGCGCAATAGATAGAGTGAAGGCGATAGAGTGAGGGCAATAGATAGAGTGAAGGCGATAGATAGAGTGAAGGCGATAGATAGAGGGAGGAGATAGATAGATAGATAGATAGATAGATAGATAGATAGATAGATAGATAGATAGATAGATAGTGAGGACGATAGATAGATAGATAGATAGATAGATAGATAGATAGATAGATAGATAGATAGATAGATAGATAGATAGATAGATAGATAGATAGATAGATAGATAGATAGATAGATAGATAGATAGATAGATAGATGGCGATAGATAGAGGGAGGGCAATAGATAGATAGAGTGAGGGCAATAGATAGAGTGAGGGCGATAGATAGATAGAGTGAGGGCGGTAGATAGATAAGAGTGAGGGCAATTTATAGATAGATAGATCATTAGAGTGAGGGCGATAGATAGATTGAGGGCGATAGATAGATAGATTGAGGGTGATAGATAGATTGAGTGCGAAAGATAGATAGAGTCAGGGCGATAGATAGAGTGAGGGCTATAGATGAATAGAGTGAAAGCGATAGTTAGATAGAGTGAGGGCGATTGATAGAGTGAGGGCGATAGATAGAGTGAGGGCGATAGATAGAGTGAGGGCGTTAGATAGAGTGAGGGCGATAGATAGATAGATAATTAGAGTGAGAGGGATAGATAGAGTGAGGGCGATAGATAGAGTGAGGGCGATAGATAGAGTGAGGGCGATAGATAGATAGATAGATAGAGTGAGGGTGATAGATAGAGTGAGGGCGATAGATAGATAGAGTGAGGGCAATAGATAGATAGATAGATCATTAGAGTGAGGGTGATAGATAGAGTGAGGGCGATAAATAGAGTGAGGGCGATAGATAGATAGATGGAGGGCGATAGATAGATAGACTGAGGGCGATAGAAAGAAAGAGATAGATCGATAGATAGATAGATAGATAGATAGATAGATAGATAGATAGATAGATAGATAGATAGATAGATAGAGTGAGGGCGATAGAGTGAGGGCGATAGATAGAGGGCGATAGATAGAAAGATAGATAGATAGATAGATAGATAGAGTGATAGAGTGATAGAGTGATGGCGATAGAAAGATAGATAGAGTGAGGGCGATCGATAGATAGAATGAGGGCGATAGATAGATAGAGTGAGGGCGATAGACAGATAGATAGAGTGAGGGTGAAAGATAGAGTGAGGGCGATAGATAGAGTGAGGGCAATAGATAGATAGATAGATAGATAGAGTGATAGAGTGATGGCGATAGATAGATAGAGTGAGGGCGATCGATAGATAGAATGAGGGCGATAGATAGATAGAGGGCAATAGATAGATAGATAGATCATTAGAGTGAGGGCGATAGATAGAGTGAGGGCGATAGATAGATAGATTGAGGGCGATAGATAGATAGACTGAGGGCGATAGATAGAAAGAGATAGATAGATAGATAGATAGCGTGAGGGCGATAGATAGAGTGAGGGCAATAGATAGAGTGAGGGCGATAGATAGAAAAATAGATAGATAGATAGATAGAGTGATAGAGTGATAGAGTGATGGCAATAGATAGATAGAGTGAGGGCGATAGATAGATAATTAGAGTGAGCGCAATAGATAGAGTGAAGGCGATAGAGTGAGGGCAATAGATAGAGTGAAGGCGATAGAGGGAGGAGATAGATAGATAGATAGATAGATAGATAGATAGATAGATAGATAGATAGATGGCGATAGATCGATTGAGGGCGATAGATAGATTGAGGGCGCTAGATAGAGTGAGGGCGATAGATAGATAGATTGAGGGCGATAGATAGATAGACTGAGGGCGATAGAAAGAAAGAGATAGATAGATAGATAGATAGAGTGAGGGCGATAGATAGAGTGAGGGCGATAGATAGAAAGATAGATAGATAGATAGATAGATAGATAGATAGATAGATAGATAGATAGATAGATAGATAGATAGAGTGATGGCGATAGATAGATAGATAGAGTGAGGGCGATAGATAGATAGATAGATAGATAGATAGATAGATAGAGGGCGATAGAGTGAGGGCGATAGAGTGAGGGCGATAGAGTGAGGGCGATAGATAGATAATTAGATCGAGGGCAATAGATATATAGAGTGAGGGCGATAGATATATAGAGTGAGGGGGATAGATAGAGTGAGGGCGATAGATAGAGTGAGGGCGATGGATAGATAGATAGACGGATAGATAGTGTGAGGGCGATAGATAGATAGATAGATAGATAGATAGATAGATAGATAGATAGATAGATAGATAGATAGATAGATAGATAGATAGATAGATAGATAGTGAGGGTGATAGATAAATAGAGTGAGGGCGATAGATAGAGTGAGGGCGATAGATAGATAGAGTGAGGGCGGTAGATAGATAAGAGTGAGGGCAATTTATAGATAGATAGATCATTAGAGTGAGGGCGATAGATAGATTGAGGGCGATAGATAGATAGATTGAGGGTGATAGATAGATTGAGTGCGAAAGATAGATAGAGTCAGGGCGATAGATAGAGTGAGGGCTATAGATGAATAGAGTGAAAGCGATAGTTAGATAGAGTGAGGGCGATTGATAGGGTGAGGGCGATAGATAGAGTGAGGGCGATAGATAGAGTGAGGGCGTTAGATAGAGTGAGGGCGATAGATAGATAGATAATTAGAGTGAGAGGGATAGATAGAGTGAGGGCGATAGAGTGAGGGCGATAGATAGAGTGAGGGCGATAGATAGATAGATAGAGTGAGGGTGATAGATAGAGTGAGGGCAATAGATAGATAGATAGATCATTAGAGTGAGGGCGATAGATAGAGTGAGGGCGATAAATAGAGTGAGGGCGATAGATAGATAGATGGAGGGCGATAGATAGATAGACTGAGGGCGATAGAAAGAAAGAGATAGATCGATAGATAGATAGATAGATAGATAGATAGATAGATAGATAGAGTGAGGGCGATAGAGTGAGGGCGATAGATAGAGGGCGATAGATAGAAAGATAGATAGATAGATAGATAGATAGAGTGATAGAGTGATGGCGATAGAAAGATAGATAGAGTGAGGGCGATCGATAGATAGAATGAGGGCGATAGATAGATAGAGTGAGGGCGATAGACAGATAGATAGAGTGAGGGTGAAAGATAGAGTGAGGGCGATAGATAGAGTGAGGGCAATAGATAGATAGATAGATAGAGTGATAGAGTGATGGCGATAGATAGATAGAGTGAGGGCGATCGATAGATAGAATGAGGGCGATAGATAGATAGAGGGCAATAGATAGATAGATAGATCATTAGAGTGAGGGCGATAGATAGAGTGAGGGCGATAGATAGATAGATTGAGGGCGATAGATAGATAGATTGAGGGCGATAGATAGATAGACTGAGGGCGATAGATAGAAAGAGATAGATAGATAGCGTGAGGGCGATAGATAGAGTGAGGGCAATAGATAGAGTGAGGGCGATAGATAGAAAAATAGATAGATAGATAGATAGAGTTATAGAGTGATAGAGTGATGGCAATAGATAGATAGAGTGAGGGCGATAGATAGATAATTAGAGTGAGCGCAATAGATAGAGTGAAGGCGATAGAGTGAGGGCAATAGAGAGAGTGAAGGCGATAGATAGAGGGAGGAGATAGATAGATAGATAGATAGATAGATAGATAGATAGAGAGATAGATAGATAGATAGATAGATAGATAGATAGATAGATAGTGAGGACGATAGATAGATAGATAGATAGATAGATAGATAGATAGATAGATAGAGATAGATAGATAGATAGATAGATAGATAGATAGATAGATAGATAGATAGATAGATAGATAGATAGATAGATAGATAGATAGATAGATAGATAGAGGGCGATAGATAGAGGGAGGGCAATAGATAGATAGAGTGAGGGCAATAGATAGATAGAGTGAGGGCGATAGATAGATAGAGTGAGGGCGGTAGATAGATAAGAGTGAGGGCAATTTATAGATAGATAGATAGATCATTAGAGTGAGGGCGATAGATAGATTGAGGGCGATAGATAGATAGATTGAGGGTGATAGATAGATTGAGTGCGATAGATAGATAGAGTGAGGGCAATAGATATAGTGAGGGCAATAGATATAGTGAGGGCGATAGATAGAGGGAGGGAGATAGATAGATAGATAGATAGATAGATAGATAGATAGATAGATAGATAGATAGATAGATAGATAGAGTGAGGTTGATAGATAGATAGAGTGAGGGCCATAGATAGAGTGAAGGCGATAGAGTGAGGGCGATAGATAGATTGAGGGCGATAGATAGATTGAGGGCGATAGATAGATTGAGGGCGATAGAGTGAGGGGGATAGAGGGAGGGCGATAGATAGAGTGAGGGCGATAGATAGAGTGAGGGCGACAGATAGATAGATAGAGAGACGGCGATAGATAGATAGAGTGAGGGCGATAAATAGATAGAGTGAGGGCGATAGATAGAGTGAGGGCAATAGATAGATGGATAGATGGAAAGATAGATAGATAGAAAGATAGATAGATAGATGGATAGATAGAGTGAGGGCGGTAGATAGAGTGAGGGCGATAGGTAGATAGATTGAGGGCAATAGATTGAGGGAGATAAATAGAGGGCGATATATAGAGTGAGGGCGATAGATAGAGTGAGGGCGATAGATAGATAAAGGGCGATAGATAGAGTGAGGGTGATAGATAGATAGATAGATAGATAGATAGATAGATAGATAGAGTGAGGGCGATAGAGTGAGGGCGATAGATAGAGGGCGATAGATAGAAAGATAGATAGATAGATAGATAGAGTGATAGAGTGATGGCGATAGAAAGATAGATAGAGTGAGGGCGATCGATAGATAGAATGAGGGCGATAGATAGATAGAGTGAGGGCGATAGACAGATAGATAGAGTGAGGGTGAAAGATAGAGTGAGGGCGATAGATAGAGTGAGGGCAATAGATAGATAGAGTGATAGAGTGATAGAGTGATGGCGATAGATAGATAGAGTGAGGGCGAGCGATAGATAGAATGAGGGCGATAGATAGATAGAGGGCAATAGATAGATAGATAGATCATTAGAGTGAGGGCGATAGATAGATAGATTGAGGGCGATAGATAGATAGACTGAGGGCGATAGAAAGAAAGAGATAGATAGATAGATAGAGTGAGGGCGATAGATAGAGTGAGGGCGATAGATAGAAAGATAGATAGATAGATAGATAGATAGATAGATAGATAGATAGAGTGCTAGAGTGATGGCGATAGATAGATAGATAGAGTGAGGGCGATAGATAGAGTGAAGGCGATAGATAGATAGATAGAGTGAGGGTGATAGATAGAGTGAGGGCGATAGATAGAGTGAGGGCAATAGATAGATAGATAGATCATTAGAGTGAGGGCGATAGATAGAGTGAGGGCGATAGATAGAGTGAGGGCGATAGATAGATAGATTGAGGGCGATAGATAGATAGACTGCGGGCGATAGATAGAAAGAGATAGATAGATAGATAGATAGATAGATAGATAGATATAGTGAGTGAGGGCGATAGATGGAGTGAGGGCAATAGATAGAGTGAGGGCGATAGATAGAAAGATAGATAGATAGATAGATAGATAGAGTGATAGAGTGATGGCGATAGATAGATAGATAGATAGATAGATAGATAGATAGAGTGAGGGCGATAGATAGAGGGAGGGAGATAGATAGATAGATAGATAGATAGTGAGGACGATAGATAGATAGATAGATAGATAGATAGATAGATAGATAGATAGATAGATAGATAGATAGATAGAGTGAGGTTGATAGATAGATAGAGTGAGGGCCATAGATAGAGTGAAGGCGATAGAGTGAGGGCAATAGATAGAGTGAGGGCGATAGATAGAGGGAGGGAGATAGATAGATAGATAGATAGATAGGATAGATAGATAGTGAGGACGATAGATAGATAGAAAGATAGATAGATAGATAGATAGATAGATAGATAGATAGATAGATAGATAGATAGATAGATAGATAGATAGATAGATAGATAGATAGATAGATAGATAGATAGAGTGAGGTTGATAGATAGATAGAGTGAGGGCCATAGATAGAGTGAAGGCGATAGAGTGAGGGCGATAGAGAGATTGAGGGCGATAGATAGATTGAGGGCGATAGATAGATAGATTGAGGGCGATAGATAGATAGATTGAGGGCGATAGAGTGAGGGCAATAGAGTGAGGGCGATAGATAGAGTGAGGGCGACAGATAGATAGATAGAGAGACGGCGATAGATAGATAGAGTGAGGGCGATAGATAGATAGAGTGAGGGCGATAGATAGATGGATAGATAGAAAGATAGATAGATAGATGGATAGATAGAGTGAGGGCGGTAGATAGATAGACTGAGGGCGATAGATAGAAAGAGATAGATAGATAGCGTGAGGGCGATAGATAGAGTGAGGGCAATAGATAGATTGAGGGCGATAGATAGAAAGAGATAGATAGATAGCGTGAGGGCGATAGATAGAGTGAGGGCAATAGATAGAGTGATGGCGATAGATAGATAGATAGAGTGAGGGTGATAGATAGAGTGAGGGCGATAGATAGAGTGAGGGCAATAGATAGATAGATAGATCATTAGAGTGAGGGCGATAGATAGAGTGAGGGCGATAGATAGAGTGAGGGCGATAGATAGAGTGAGGGCGATAGATAGATAGATTGAGGGCGATAGATAGATAGACTGCGGGCGATAGATAGAAAGAGATAGATAGATAGATAGATAGATAGATAGATAGATATAGTGAGTGAGGGCGATAGATGGAGTGAGGGCAATAGATAGAGTGAGGGCGATAGATAGAAAGATAGATAGATAGATAGAGTGATAGAGTGATGGCGATAGATAGATAGATAGATAGATAGAGTGAGGGCGATAGATAGAGGGAGGGAGATAGATAGATAGATAGATAGATAGTGAGGACGATAGATAGATAGATAGATAGATAGATAGATAGATAGATAGATAGATAGATAGATAGATAGATAGATAGATAGATAGATAGAGTGAGGTTGATAGATAGATAGAGTGAGGGCCATAGATAGAGTGAAGGCGATAGAGTGAGGGCAATAGATAGAGTGAGGGCGATAGATAGAGGGAGGGAGATAGATAGATAGATAGATAGATAGATAGATAGATAGATAGATAGGATAGATAGATAGTGAGGACGATAGATAGATAGATAGATAGATAGATAGATAGATAGATAGATAGATAGATAGATAGATAGATAGATAGATAGATAGAGTGAGGTTGATAGATAGATAGAGTGAGGGCCATAGATAGAGTGAGGGCGATAGATAGATTGAGGGCGATAGATAGATAGATTGAGGGCGATAGATAGATAGATTGAGGGCGATAGAGTGAGGGCAATAGAGTGAGGGCGATAGATAGAGTGAGGGCGACAGATAGATAGATAGAGAGACGGCGATAGATAGATAGAGTGAGGGCGATAGATAGATAGAGTGAGGGCGATAGATAGATGGATAGATAGAAAGATAGATAGATAGATGGATAGATAGAGTGAGGGCGGTAGATAGATAGACTGAGGGCGATAGATAGAAAGAGATAGATAGGTAGCGTGAGGGCGATAGATAGAGTGAGGGCAATAGATAGATTGAGGGCGATAGATAGATAGACTGAGGGCGATAGATAGAAAGAGATAGATAGATAGCGTGAGGGCGATAGATAGAGTGAGGGCAATAGATAGAGTGAGGGCAATAGATAGAAAAATAGATAGATAGATAGATAGAGTGATAGAGTGATAGAGTGATGGCAATAGATAGAGTGAGGGCGATAGATAGATAATTAGAGTGAGCGCAATAGATAGAGTGAAGGCGATAGAGTGAGGGCAATAGATAGAGTGAAGGCGATAGATAGAGGGAGGAGATAGATAGATAGATAGATAGATAGATAGTGAGGACGATAGATAGATAGATAGATAGATAGATAGATAGATAGATAGATAGAGGGCGATAGATAGAGGGAGGGCAATAGATAGATAGAGTGAGGGCAATAGATAGAGTGAGGGCGATAGATAGATAGAGTGAGGGCGGTAGATAGATAAGAGTGAGGGCAATTTATAGATAGATAGATAGATATATCATTAGAGTGAGGGCGATAGATAGATTGAGGGCGATAGATAGATTGAGGGCGATAGAGTGAGGGGGATAGAGGGAGGGCGATAGATAGAGTGAGGGCGATAGATAGAGTGAGGGCGACAGATAGATAGATAGAGAGACGGCGATAGATAGATAGAGTGAGGGCGATAGATAGATAGAGTGAGATCGATAGATAGATAGAGTGAGGGCAATAGATAGATGGATAGATGGAAAGATAGATAGATAGAAAGATAGATAGATAGATGGATAGATAGATTGAGGGCGCTAGATAGAGTGAGGGCGATAGATAGATAGATTGAGGGCGATAGATAGATAGACTGAGGGCGATAGAAAGAAAGAGATAGATAGATAGATAGAGTGAGGGCGATAGATACAGTGAGGGCGATAGATAGAAAGATAGATAGATAGATAGATAGATAGATAGATAGATAGATAGATAGATAGATAGAGTGCTAGAGTGATGGCGATAGATAGATAGATAGAGTGAGGGCGATAGATAGAGTGAAGGCGATAGATAGATAGATAGAGTGAGGGTGATATATAGAGTGAGGGCGATAGATAGAGTGAGGGCAATAGATAGATAGATAGATCATTAGAGTGAGGGCGATAGATAGAGTGAGGGCGATAGATAGAGTGAGGGCGATAGATAGATAGATTGAGGGCGATAGATAGATAGACTGCGGGCGATAGATAGAAAGAGATAGATAGATAGAGATAGATAGATAGATAGATAGATAGATAGATAGATAGATAGATAGATAGATAGATATAGTGAGTGAGGGCGATAGATGGAGTGAGGGCAATAGATAGAGTGAGGGCGATAGATAGATAGAAAGATAGATAGATAGATAGATAGATAGATAGATAGATAGATAGATAGATAGATAGATAGAGTGATAGAGTGATGGCGATAGATAGATAGATAGATAGAGTGAGGGCGATAGATAGAGGGAGGGAGATAGATAGATAGATAGATAGTGAGGACGATAGATAGATAGATAGATAGATAGATAGATAGATAGATAGATAGATAGATAGATAGATAGATAGATAGTGAGGACGATAGATAGATAGATAGATAGATAGATAGTTAGATAGATAGATAGATAGATAGATAGATAGATAGAGTGAGGTTGATAGATAGATAGAGTGAGGGCCATAGATAGAGTGAAGGCGATAGAGTGAGGGCAATAGATAGAGTGAGGGCGATAGATAGAGGGAGATAGATAGATAGATAGATAGATAGATAGATAGATAGATAGATAGTGAGGACGATAGATAGATAGATAGATAGATAGATAGATAGATAGATAGATAGATAGATAGATAGAGTGAGGGAGATAGATAGATAGATAGATAGAGGGCGATAGATAGATAGATAGATAGATAGAGTGAGGGCGATAGATAGAGTGAGAACGATAGATAGAGTGAGGGAGATAGATAGGTAGATAGAGTGAGGGCGATAGATAGAGAGATAGATAGAGTGAGGGCGATAGATAGATAGATCGAGTGAGGGTGATAGATAGATACAGTCAGGGCGATGTAGTCCTCAAGGGTTTTTGGCGACTACATCAGAAATACCTAATTGGGAAAGAGACAAGAGAACCGGAAGGTGAGAACAACTGAGCAAGACCACTAAGGGAAAGTACCTGATACACTGTGCCAACTGCTTTGCATGGTTGCGGTCCTTAACTCAAGTCTCACGGTACTGCCACCAACAGTACTGCTTGTTCTTCCAGTATTCTGATTGACTCCAGACCAATACAGTGTTCAATATACCTAAAATGCATGCCGTAATCAATGCACGAACGGAAGATGTTGTAAAGTGTATAGACTATAGTGATGGGGATGTCTTGCCTTGTTTGTTTTTATAGGTTCCTTTATTTTCATTTCTACCTTAACATATACCTGAACATTTATTGTATTATTGCTGAATATGCTCTGTATAATGCAATAAACAAAATTTAAAAAAGGATACATTTCTGAATCTCAAAGTGGACATCAGGAAATGTAATATAATACATGGCATACTACAACCCATGTTGATCTGAAGTCACTTAAAATCACATATCTATTATCTTTGAAGAACCATGATGAACTATTTACAAACAAACCAAGAAAAAAAAAGAAATAGGAATGAGCAAGAAAGGAGTGAGAAAACAAAAGTTGTCATTTAATCAATAAAATCTTTATTCGGCATGTAAACTAAGAGCCAAAAAAGCAAAACGAGAACGATACAGTCGCGATATGCTAATGGCACATATGTGTAAAACAACTGCAGCAAATAATAGTTATTGTTTACGAGCTAAGAGGCTTCAGCTTGATCAAAGATAAAATACAAGCTATATTAAAATAATTAGGAGCAATTAAAATAACCGCTAGAAAGACACCAATAAAAATGTCCCAGGCACTTATGCTCATAATGGTTCGAGGGGGAGGGGATCCTCAGAGGTCCGATATGCGACTAAGCATCTATCAAAGATAATCACTATAACTTCCAAAGTGCAATGAACCAGGAAGACGCACTATTACGCCTTAACAGGGTAAAAAATACAAAAATTCTAATTATATTCAAACTATGTTAACCCTGACTAGAAGTCAAGTTGCAGCCTGACCATTAACCCCCAATTGAAAAGAGTGAAACCAAAAAAATAACTTCACTTTCAAGCTGCTGTAAAAACAACAGTGCTTCTGCGCTGAGGCCAAAAACTAGATTTATGCAAGATGGGCTTGATAAATAACAAGGGCAGAAAAATGTTAAGTGAGACCCCACAAGGAGGAATCTTGTATGATATCCTTCATGGTCAACAGAAAAGGAGGAATTAGCAGAATAGACCTAAAGAACAGCAGAGCACCAGGACGCAAGAGTCAAGGCGCTCACTTCATCAGAGTCGCCTGTTCTGGGGTTTGCAGTTTAGTTGAGGGGGTGGTGGTCTGTCTGCCACATAATCCTGGAGGGAGGAATTAGCGCCACAAAACCATCCCGCCAGAGAAGGGACACCTTTGTGGGGGGGGGGGGGGGTTGCAATCCACTTGTGGGGTTTATCAATCCATTTGTGGGGTTTGTCAATCCACCGTCTTCCACCGGGTTTCAAATAGCATTTTTCAAATAATCTTTTTTTTTTATCTGTCACACGACCTTGGGGGGTGGAGTGGCGTGTTATTGTTTGGCGTTGGTGGGCAGCCGTGGTAGTTGTCACACACACACCTCTCCTCCCTCCAGCCTACCTCCCCCCACCACACCCCACCAGACACCTTCACACCACCGTGTTGATATGCAAGTAGAGGAGAGAAGTGCTGAAGTGAAGCTTTCCAAACTGGGCAAACTGGTTTTGACGGACCCGGGGCAGTGTCAGAGTGTGTAAGAGAGGAAAAACGCCAAGAAGGGAGGGGTGCGCTGGGGGTGGAAATGCAAATAAATAAACCGATTTCATGGAAAGAAAAGTGAGAAAACAGCGAGAAAAAAGAAAACTGGTAGGGAAGGAGGGGTGAATGAGAGGGGACATGCCGGAGGTGGTCTCCTGGGAGGACCACCGTGTGTTAGGTGGGGAAGGGGGGATGGAGCTGTCAAGAGGCGACAGCACTCAAAGTGAAAGAGCCAGACAGAGGAAGGGACGTGTTCAGAGACACCCGATGAACACAGATAAAGGGCAGGATGGTGGAGAAGCGGAGGGCCCTGGGGCAAAGAAACCTGCAGAGAAAAACAGATGACGAGAGACAGGAGTGATAGTGCAAGAAGGGTAGCAAAAGTGATGGAAGGAAATAAAAAGAGGTGAAGTAAAAAAAAAAGGTGAGAGAAAGGAGCAAACAAGGAGAGAGGAAGGGAGAAAGGAGTAAAAAGGGAGAGAGAAAGGAGTTAAAAAAAGGAGAAAGAGGTAAACAGAGTGAGGAGGGTGAAAGGAGTGAGGAACAGAGGCGATGGAGAAAGCAAAGAACGGGGATGAGGTTGTAAGGTATGGGGTAAAGAAAGGCATGGGGAAGGGTTGAGGAGCGAGAAGGGCTTGTAATGGAGAGAAGGGGAGGGGCAGCATGTTAAAGGGAAGATATGGAAGTGAGAAATAGATGAGAAAGGGGGAAGAATGGGGGGCAGGGTTCCCAAAGGCTGCAGGCTGACATATGGTGCGCGCGCCCGGTGCACATGCACTGTACCCGGTCCGCCTGCAGCCTTTGGGAGCATTTTTAAATGCCACTTACTTAATTCTCGCAAAGCATCGCTTGCGCGATAGCTATAGCGAGACCTAAAAAACACAGGGTGCAATGGCAGAAGTAGAGATACTCACGAAAGGCGGTCTATTTTGGCTTGAGTGCTGACAAAGTTCAGAGCACAGTGGCGTAGCAAGGGGGGAGGGGGTAGCACGAGTTTTGGGGTGGTGATCTTCCTCCCCCTCTCTTACCAGCGGCCCTGTTGGGGCGGCCGCTCCAAAAGTCGCCAGCACCCTTCCCCCCAAATTACATACGGCCTCCGCGTGGCAGCCGCTGTATGGCCCGCCGCGGGTGGCTAACTGCCTAGCTGCGCCACCGTCGGAGCATTGCCTTACATAAGAGCAGACCCATAAAGGCAATAAGAGTACCATAAATTGTAAACAATATCTGTTATTTTCAGCGCTTAGAAATACCACAAGTATGGTATGCATGCAGCACTATATAAGTTACAAATGATAAAAGGGAGAAGGTCTGCTTTTATCTGCTCTCCTTCCATCCGCAAATGAATCGGTCCTAACTAGGCCAGTTTTGCTATGCTCTTCTCTACTTCCACAGAGCTTGCTAGTCATGTCCAGGCCAGTTCAGCTGCAATCTTCTCCTTTTCCGCAGACATAATCAGTTCGACTCATGCCAGTTATTCTTTACTCTTTTCTCCGTACACAGTGTCCTACAAAGGTCAGTGCTGGGTTGCTGTTCTCTCTTTCAATAAAGTTCACCAGTATTTTAATGTTCATATTTTCTGTGGTCTTTTCAGTAATATTGAATTAAAAGAGATTTAGCCACACAATTTCCACTCATGAGTAATTATTGTTTAACCAAAAAGACAGTTAAATTCAGAGTGATACAGAATATTTCTTCTCTCTGTTACCAAGTTAAAGTACTTTTTGCAAATCCCTTTTCTAGAAAGCAAAACATCCATATGGAATACATAACTATGAACATAAGAATTTGCAAAGTCTGTAGCATGGGAATCTGCTCTGCTAATCTCCTTTAATTTGTCTCCAGCACTTCCGTTGAGGACATGATACTGAAGTGCCTGGAGGTGATTCAAATCATATGTGCATTTATACTTTCCCACTTGTTTTTAGATCGAGCGTAAGCATAGGACCTCTGATATACTTTACTATACTTCTCTTGTGGGCTTAAAGCTTTTGATTTGTTTGTTGCAGTGTGCTTTATAAATCCTTGCTTGCTATTGGCCAGTCCATTTGTCTCTTTCATTCCTCCCACACAGCAGGTAATAACTACTGTATCATTACGCTTTGTCATGTTTATGTGTTCTATAGGGGACTCTGTTTTCTTTGTTTCCTGCTATTGTTTGGCGGTGCATTCCTTTTCATTTGCAGATCATTCTTGCTCCGTAAATCAGGTTCATTTAGATAATCCGGGTTGCACTTAGGCAGCCCCAACAATGATTCTGAGACACGTTTCCACTGCAGCGGGCGCAAAACGCACTTATTTTACCTCTACAAGATTTTTGGTGAAAGCCATGGTTGAATATCAACGCCGCCGCCTACCCTCTCTGCCCCATCCTCTCTCAGCCCCCTCCTACACACCGGTTCCCAGGAGACAGCAGAGTTATTTACACTCACCCACTAATCCCAGTTCTCCATAGAGGGCCCTGATACCTTACAGACCTGGCCTGAAAACTGGCCCAGTTGCAGGATGCTTTGCCGTATTTGCTAATATCGAATTTCACCCAGTTATACTGATCTGGAAAGAATATGACTTTCACTGCTGTAAATCAGCATCAGAACAAAGCAACACAACCTCTGAGGCAACGGAGCAATGCAGAGATATTCCCTTCTGCCAGTTAACTGCGTTAAAACATCTATAAAACAATTAAAGCATTTCACGGCTATTTATGAATTTCTGTCTGCTGCCCTTACAAATTTTACACATCCAATCGGCTCCCTGTTGGGTTCGCTATCTGTGGTGCAAACATACACTAGCTCAACGATATGTTGGAAATGCAAAGCAGTACTGGAAGAAATAATACCATCACAGGACCCACGAGGGGGGGGGGGGGGGGGGGCTGTGACTGCTGGACTTTAGACTCCCAGCAAAGTTTGAAACAAGCATTTACAATGCAATGAATGGTCTCGGCTTTGTTAAAGTTAGAGCTACTGGCATTGCAGATGGATTTTGTTTCATTTTTCGTTTTAAAAAAAAACATAAATAAATGGCATTATCATTTACAATGGCAATAGGTGAGCATTAGAGAGTAGTAGAGAGTATTAGCGGACACTGAGCCACACACACACACACACACACCCACACAGCCACACACACACACACACACACACACACACACACAGCCACCCTCACACAGAGCCACACACACAGAGCCCCCCTCACACAGACCCACCTACAAAAAAAGCTACCCACACAGAGCCACACACACATAGCCCAACACACACACAGAGCCACACACACACACACAGAGCCACACACACACACCCACACACACAGAGCCACACACACACACACACACACAAAGACAGAGCCACACATACAGAGCCACACACGCACAGAGCCACACACACACAGACAGAGCCACACACACAGACCGAGCCACACCCACAGAGCCACACACACCTACAGAGCCACACACACACACAGAGCCCCCCCCCACACACACAAGGAGCCATACACACACACACACAGAGCAATACGCACACATACAGACATCCCTCAGTCTAGGTCAGCCACACGCCCATCTCTGCCCAGTAACGCCCCAGGGAACAGAGGCAAGAAAAAACGCTCACAAGCAGGGAACAGAGGCAAAAGAGTGCTCGGCTTAAAAGGAAATGAAGAACCTTTAACCATAGATTGGTCATGACCTATATCTGAAAATCTATGAGGCCGATAGATGTGGCTTGTAGGTAACTCCATGTCACTGAAATACATGACGTTTAATGAACGGAGTGCATTCTGGGATCGGTAGTCTTCATTGGGGTATAAATAAACTTGGAATAAACATGGCGAATATTGTCAGAGCATACAGGAAGCAGTCACCAAGGCAAAAGAAAGAAACTGCAACAGGTAAAGGCGTCCCAAGAGCAGCTCAGCAGAAAACCCCACTTCTCCCAGGCTCCGTCCCTCCTCTCATGCCAAGGCCACCTTTTACTAATAGGAGCGTGTCCGTCAAATAGAACCCATCTGGGGGGCTTGGTCATGGTTTGGTTGTCTGGGTTCAGAATGAAATGTCATCTTGTAGTTTGCTCACAGTAGCACTCTAGCTCGTTGTTGCAGGGTGTGGTTAATCTTATTCCACATGAAGCCCTCACATGCACATTGCCATGTTGGATGGTGTTTTCCTGCACATACCAGCAATGCCTTGGCCTCCAGCTGTGGTTACAGAGAAATATGCAAGTAGCACACTTGGTTCTCCAAGGTAATGATAAACAAGAGCTTCATCTTTGCCAATGCAGCATGAACCATTTTCTAACCATAAGACAAGGCTTTCACTCGGGTACCTCAGTGCTGGCTCACTCATGGGATGAGCTGAATACAGAGATACTGCAGTGTACTGATTCTCAAGACCAGGTAAGTCTCTTCTTTAGATACAAGTAGAATTAATACCAAGTGGCCTCATCAAGCCAGACATGATGAGCCAGCCCTTGCTTTTTTACACACTTTTCATGCTGCGGCATATATGCCTGTGCTCCTACCACACGTTGTAGAATGCAGTGCACTATTTGCTGAAAGCCCATCATTGGTTGATGGTGTCACATACGACGTGGATAAATTTGGACAGAAACGTGGAACTACTTACTGTATTTATTGGCATCTGGAAACATGACTGCGTAATCACAGTACCATTTGTATCAAGCAACACTGCCAAGCATACGCAGACGTTGAACTAACACCCCACCAATCATTGTAATGATTATGCAACAGGAAACACATGACAACATGTTAAGGACTTGTCTGGGCAAAGGGCATGTTCAACTTTTGCATGTTTCTCTACTTTGCAAAGTCATTTTCTGTCACCAAAAAGGCATGCCGGGGGACTTCCACAGTCCCTAGAGGATGGGTGCAGATGCAAACGTCAAATTCGTGCAGTCAAAAGCCAGGTACGTACATATTCAAAGCAATAAAAAAAAAAAGGTGCTTGTAGATTGACGCAACGCTGCAATTCTGATAACATGACCAACATTTGACCAACTTCACCCACAGTATGATTGTCAATACATGCTTCTACATTTGGATCATACATTTCCAATAAGTATTAAATTCGGAACGCAAACCTGCTGTAAAGCACCTCACCCTTTACGATGGTCAGCGGAATAGGAATAGGCAGACCCCCTTCCTTCTCTCACACAGGTAGAAAAAACTAAAGCCAGCAGCGAATTGCTCTGTGATGTCATAGCCAGTAGACAGAGAGAAATCTAAAAACGTACAGGAATGCTGCGAACACGTATGACCCCCTTCGCCCCTCCCTCCTATCAGCAACAGGGGGAGATCTAAAGAACCGGATCTAAAACACATCAGCTTTACTCACATCTGTACACTCGGGTCGACTCGAAGGGACAGGCGCACAAGTCCGTTCACAGATTAAACCGAATGAGCCTGTAGTCAGTTGGGGCCAAATACAGCATAAATTCTCAACAGCAAGCACTGCACTCTGACCCCAGCACATGCATGGAGCCCTATGGAGCAGAATACCATTCTTCAATACCAGCCCAAATTATCTAACTTTAGAATCAATTTCTAAATCAAAAGCTGCGGCGGCCAATAAAATACGGTATGAACGACCGCCTTTTAACTTCCCATGTGACAATAACGTATAAAATGAAAGTACAGTAGAATAAAAAAACTGCCGTGGGCGCGATTTACAAATGTCATCTTAATTTTACTCTACAGCTGTGGGGGTCTCCACTCACTCCGAGAGAATGGTGTGAGGGCAGGCACTGTCTGCACATGTGTCCCAGTGTTTGTGGCATGAAGTGCTTGGAAGGGCTCTTCTGGCCGCTTTGCATTAACCCTTTGAGCTCGGCCTGGCTACCTTGTGACTCCGGGGCTGGGCAAGGCTGCGGGGGAGTTGAGGTAAGTGAGGGAGTGGGAGACATCCCTGGCTGACGGCAGCGGGACCGAGGGGGCATTGTCATGAGCTGGGGGGGTCGGGGCCAGCGGCTCACATGGGCTATTGTCAGTGCCAGAAAAAGACAGGCGGGGCAGAGGAGAGACCGAGGATGGACGGGGGAGGGGACGTGCAGAGAGATGAAGGCACTCCCATAACATCAAACATCCAGATGCAAAAGGGAAGGGAAGGGCAGCGAGAGGGGAAGGAAGGGGGGGCGGGGGCGTGCAGAGAGAGGCACTCCCATAACATCAAACACCCAGATGCAAGAGGGAAGGGAAGGGCAGCGAGAGGGGAATAAAGAAAGGAACAGAGAGGCAGTAAGATGCGAAGGGGAGAGACACCTACAGCTGGAGAGAGAGAGAGAGAGAGAGAGAGAGAGAGAGAGAGAGAGAGAGAGAGAGAGAGAGAGAGAGAGAGAGAGAGAGAGCTCTCAGACCTGCTCAGAGCCCCTCAGAGGCTGCAATGAAGAAATGAACTGAAACCACCAGAGAGGCAGGAAAGGATCTTACCGAAGGAAACTTGCAGGGACATCCTTTGCACCACGATGTGCCACTAACTGCAGAGTACAGCCTCGCCCGCCTTAAAGAGGATTCTACGGGCTCCTCGGGGCGGGGAGAACAGCAGCTTGATGCAGGGTTATGCGAAAGCCTCATATTACTGAGGTCCGATACAAGGCACCTTGGCTTCAGCTCTCACTCCTAGAGTGATCCCAGCGAGGGCGGGCTAGTCCAGGTCGAGGGGGTGTGGGCAAGCGACGCAGCTCAGTCTCCCAATTCACTCACCGGTTCACTTACCGCCGGTCGGGCCCTGTCGCAGTGTGCGCACCAGTGTCACAGGGTAGTACTCGCTGTGACTCGTTCCACTGGGGCCGGCGTCACAGCCCGCCGCAGGCCACTGCACCCCCCTAACGACCTTAAACAGAGGAAGAAAGCGACCCCCTCCAAGCCTAATGAGGGAGGGAAGGCAGAGCAGGACAGAGGGGCCGCCAGGCAGGGAAGGAGACAGGCTCTATGGTGCCTCTGAAGTCCAGGGAGTCGTGGAATGTGTGCCCCGAGACCCACGCTGTGTCTGCACTCCCTGTGTGCCTGTTTGCCTGACGCCATGACGGGTGGGCACCCTAATTAAAATTTAAAATAATAGGCGGCCATAACGCGGGTCCTCGAGAGGCAGCAAGGCCTGTCCTTTTCAGACTGGGGGGCGTGTTTTTTGCTGAGTGACTGAAGACGTCACAGAGAGAAAGGACAGCAAAAAACACGACCCTCAATCCAAAACGGACGGGGCTTAAAGTAACAGACACAGCTCTTCTCCAATGGCTGGCCGCCGTTTAGGAAGCCAGCCAATGGAGAAGAGCTGGCTCGTTGACCTCCCTACTAGAAGACATCATTTCTCCCCAGCGAGACTGCGCAAGCGCAGTCTACGCAGGCCGAGGCCTAAAAAAGGGTCCAGATTAAAGATTTCGCTGGACAATTTATGAAATATACAGACAATTTAGCAGTATTTTACGGTGGCAATTCTGAATGAAAGCTAATGAACCACCCCAGTACTTCAGTGTGGTAATCAGTAGTGGGTGAGATGAGAGGTCCTAGTTCACTATGCCTCGCTCTGATGCGGCGCTCCAGCTTCAACCCTTTACTTAGTTATAGACTCTACAGCTTTATTTATCATTAACAAAGCATCTCACTAGGCTGATACCACTAGATGGTGCCAGAAGATGTGTTTGCAGTCCGGACCCACAGAAGCTTCTGAGCTGCAGCCTGACAAGGCGAGTTTTCACAATGCCTTACCAAGAAAGGTGCCCTAACCAAGCCAGCATGTCTCCACGCATTATTTCACCAGTATGTAAAGTATGACAGGAGGCCAGTTATCACAAAGCCAGTTATCACAAAGCTTCAGGAC
Organism: Lissotriton vulgaris; assembly: GCF_964263255.1. NCBI lineage: Eukaryota > Metazoa > Chordata > Amphibia > Caudata > Salamandridae > Lissotriton > Lissotriton vulgaris. The sequence continues at coordinate 1,430,156,169 of NC_141685.1, read as the reverse complement.
AGTTTCTTCACTGCGTAAAGTGGATTGCCAGTCCAATATCCGCAATACCACAGTATGTAAAGCAAAATAAGCATTTGCAATGCAGTACGTCTCACATTTGCGAGAATTTTAGCTATTGGCATTGTAAATGACAATGCCTTTTATTTATGTGTTTTGATAACCTGCAAGTGGTGCGTAAACACACACTTTATACTTCTAGTCCTTGCTTACCAGAAGCAAGGTTGGCAGTAAGAGAGGGGTAGTTACTGCCAGCCTTACTTCTCGTAAGCAAGGACTTTAAGTACAAAGTGCATGTTTACGCATGGCTTCCAGGTTTTCAAAATACATAAATAAAAGGCATTATCATTTACAATGCCAATAGCTCAAACTCTCGTAAATGCGAGACCTATTGCATTGCAAAACCTCGTTATGTCCTGCATTTATTGTGCTTTTCTGGAATGCTGCATTCCATAGTGGATTATGTTAGTTGTTGGTTATAGAGCTATGCAAATACAATTATGTTGTTTTTGGGATGGGGACCTCAAAAATGTTTGAGAATCAGAAAGTCATGCCTTCTGGAACTGTCTGCTGTTAACAACATATCAATCAATTTGCCTAAAGAATATTTCGTTTTTATGGAGGCTAAGGATGCCTCCTATTTTCTCCCCAAACCCATACACAACATATTCAGATAGTGATAGGTCAGTGACAGTGACATAAGATATAACTCAGTTTAGCACCTAGCCGAGGAAAGCGCATACACAAAGGTCCATTACTGCACATGGAGAAATAAAATTTGAGGAAGCATTGCCTCCGTCAGACTGAGCTTTAAAAAGCACTAAAATCCACTAGGTCACTTCCCTTCCCATCTCCCAAACCCAAGTCATCCCCCACTGGAAACTATTTCACAATAAGTAAATGACCAGTCAAAGGCATTTCGGACAGGCTGTCTGGCTCAAGGCTCCGCCTCGCTCACTCCTCCTCTCACTCATTCCTTCACACACTCACTTTGACATGTGCTTTGTCATTTGTGCTTGGCTTTTGTGCCCGTTTGTCTTTTTTGCTTTGGCTTTTGTGCATGTTTTTGTGCTCTCTTGTCTCTGACCTGTGCTTTGTGCTCTCTCATCTTTTTGTATCCCTTTCGTTGCTTTGAATCATTTCTGCTGACTGCTCTTTCTACTCTTCCCCCTCTTCTCTCCTCGCTCTGGGGACACCACCCACCTCTCATCCCACGTTTTCCCGCCTCCCTCCCCACTCCTCTCCTTACATGTACTTCTATCGCTGTCGAGGCCTGCCCCTCCAAAGCCCCACCCCCCTCTCCTACCGGTACTAGGACCTACTTAATGGTTTGCGATGAGCGACTGTGCCACTGGCATGCCAAAGGAAAGCCCGTCTGCTCCGATCTAAGCATGGAATGTGTCCAATGCTAAGGACCCTGGACCATCCAAGCGCCACACTTCATCCCACATGCTAGAACGCAACACCAGATGCTGACATGTCTGCTGCTCCAGCTCCACACCGCATCACATGATAGGACCAATCTCATATGCTCCCTGCTGTTTCTCTTGCATCACTTTTTCTCCACCAACTGCCCACAACTCATCCCACATTGCTTGTATGCTCCTCAACACCCGATCTCTCTGCAAACATGCCACTGTGATCTAGGACCTGGTCAACACGCACTCTCCAGACAGCCTCTATTTCACTGAAACCTGGCTAAACCTGTATTCCAGTCCAGCCATCAGTGAGGCCATCCTTCCTGGGAACAAGACTGTCTGCGGAGACATGCACCACAAACCCAGAGGTCTTGTGATCACCCACAAAGACACCATCACCTGCACAACAGCAACAGACAAACCCACTGTGATCATGGTACACATGCACTTCCAACAACATATTAGCCATTCTGCGACCATCCTGGGCACCCTCGCTTATTGACTGTCAGAACCTAGCAGCACTTCAGTAACCTTCTCATCAGATCAAAGAACTTCTTACTGCTAGGTGACCTCAACATTCATCTTGATGACTCCACGGACCACAACGCCACCATCTTCCTAGAGAGCCTTGACAACATCGGTCTCACACACCTGATCTCACATCACTAGACACACACATAACCTAATCTTTACAGCCAGCAACAGGATCACCTTCAGCCACATGGATGGACCCCTCCATCGTACATTTATACATCAATACACACTACCCCAGCAAACCAAAACCAGCCATCAACAACAGACGGAACTGGAACAACATAGCCGAGGCAAATAGACCCACACCCTCAGATCTACCAGCCTCTCCTCACAGAAGACCTACAGACGACCTAACCTCTTTCAACAACTGGATCGCAGACTACACCAAAACCTTGGCTTTCATGAAGAAAATCAGGCATACAGGAAGTCAAGCTCAATCATGCTGGTACACGGAAGACCTTAGAGACCCCAAGCGCTATTGAAAACAACTAGAAAGAAGATTGAGAACTAACCAAGATGGCACCTTTATAGATGCCTACTAATTCACTCTCAGAAGGTACCACACCCAGAACAAAGAAGCCAGGAAAAGTGCCCTCGTGCTAAGACTAGAGCCCTGCTCCAACGTTGGCAAAGAACTCTTCAGCAGTGTCAGAGATTTAAATAATCCACCCCCTACAAGTCATCTGCGGCAACCTCTCGGATTTCTTGCTGTGGTGCTGAGGAATGGCTAGATGCCCTTGAAACATGGGTTCAGACTATTAGGCAGAAACATGATGAAAGATGAAGGGTCCTAGATGGCATGTGCGAGTTTTAAGAGAATCACTAACCTCTAAATTGTAGGGACCCCAAAGGGGTGGAGTCCAAGTGCAGGAAGAGACACTGATCAACTGGATAACATACCTGATTATGAATGTTATGGAGTTACCAGAATTCACCATGTCTAAGGCTATGTACTATCATTTATATTCAAGATCTTTTGCTGAAGGCAAAAAAAATTGTTTGAAGCCCCCCAAAAAAACGTATGAATGGCAGTCTCTGACTGTAGGTTTTCAATTTTTCATAAGTAAACACAAATTACAAAGTTTTTATGTGATAATTTAATTAAGTCTGAGCAGTACCACTTGGGGGTTAGGACTCACTCTTACAGAGGTCAGGAGCAGGTTTCAGGGCAGATTCAGATCGAACTAATTATCTGGGTATTTGCAGGGAGAGAGGCCTCAAAAAGCTTGTTAGGTCCCTGCAGCTCAAACAGGAGGTCAGCCAACTGAACCTTGAAGTTACATCTGTGGGGTTCACATTTATGCCAAGGGCCAGCTTGTGGGTGGAGGGCAATCCTTTGTCCACCCCTTATACCTGTTCTGGTCAGTTCCTCCCCTCCCAATGGGTTTGGAACCAGCCTGAAAAGAGAGATGAAAGAGAGGTGTCCCTAGATGCGAGAGTTATCTGCCACTGACAGGGTAGGCACCTTATGAAGCTCAGGAAGGGCTGGGCATAGCCATCAGGCCAACCTGTCCAGGAAGGAGAACATCCTACCCACAACCACAGCTCTTTGTTCCCTGTCTGGGAGCAATACACATCGCACCACAGGGGATATATGTACACTGGCAGGAAAGCCTTTTGATTTTAAACAGAAAAATTGGAATTTTCTATAAGTGTCATTTTCCAGAATAGTAGTATAAAATCGGACTTGACCACTAAGTTTGATTTTAGATTACTATTGAAATGAGTCCTTGAAGTATTTTTCTAGATATTCTCAAAACTGAAATAGCATAAATCAGTGTAAACCTATGTAAGAGCCATCCTTGCCTTAGTTCTAAACTATTATGATGACTTTTCACTGCCAGTACAAGCAAAACATTTAACATACATGACCTACTTTTTGAATACCATGCATCCTGCCCTATGAGCATTTATGGACTAACTTAGAGGGTGACTTATAAAAATTAAAAAGGAAGGATTAGGTTGGGCAAAGGTTTCATTTTCAAGGTTGAAATAGCAGTTAAAATCTACACGCCAAGACTGCAGTGGCAGGCTTGGAGCATGCTTTACAGTGCTAATTTATTGAGTGTTACAATGAGTGATGTAGCCCTCTGATAGCATTTAATTTACAGGTACTGGGTACGTATAGTACCACATACAAGGGACTTTGAATATGTAAATTTGGCAATGAGGTGCATGCCAATTTTACCATATTTGAAAGAAAGAGCATACTACGTTATGTTACATGAATTTGATTAGCGCACTAATCACCAGAGAGGTTATTCAGGTGCTTGGGCAGGTGTGTGACCTCAAGGTGCTTATACTCAGAGCTTCACCTTCTTGCGGAACTCAGAAAGTGAGGATGAGGCTCTGATGTATTGAGAGAGGTCGTTCAATGTCTTAAGTGCGATGTAGGAGAATAAGCGACCATCAGTTTTGCTTTTGAAGTGGCGGGGAATGGGTGCGAGCGAGAGTGAGGCAGAGCGTAGGTGTCTGGTGATTTGGTGAAAGTGTATGCAGCTGTTCAGGTATTACGGTCCTGTGTTGTGTGCATGTGAATTTTCAATTTGCTACGCTAGTGAATGGGGAGCCAATGAAGCTCCTTGAGGTGTGATGTGATGTGGGTGCAGCGTAGGAGGTCGAGTATGAGTCTTGCAGTGGAGTTCTGTAAGTTCTGGAGTCTAATTAGAAGTTGTTGGGAGATTTCTGCATAGAGAATGTTGCTGTAGTCCAGCCTGCTGGTGATGAGGTCTTGTGTGACTATCTGCCTTGTGTTCTGAGGCAAACATTTGAAGATCTTTTGAATCATGCATAGGATGTAGAAGAAGGAGGTCACACTGTGTTGGCTTGAGCTATCATGTTGAGCTTGTCACTAGATTTCCTGTGTGGTCTGTGGGTGTTGGTCCTAACTCCGATGGCCACCAGGAGGAGTCCGCCGAAGATCATCAAATCCATCTTCTTGGAGTGAGCTGCAGGCAGTTGGTTTGCATCCAGTCAGATACCATGGTCATGCAGTTGGTGAAGTTGGTTCTGGTGGTGGTTGTCTTGTTAAACGCGTCGTGGAAGAGGGAGAGGATGAGTTGGGTATCATCGGCCTATGAGAGGACAGTGATGTTGTGTGATCGGATGATGTTGGCAAACGGTTTCATGCATATGTTGAAAAGGGTGGGGCTGAGGGATGGTCCCTGTGGGAATCAGCATATCAATTTCTTGGTCTCTGATGTGAAGGGAGGCAGCTTGACCCTTTGGGTTCTTCCCGTGAGGAAGATACAGATCCATTTGAGAGCAGATCCTTGCAATCTAGTAAAATCTTCTGATGAGAGTGTTATGTGAGACAGTGTTAAAGGCCATGGAGAGGTCAGGCAGGATGAGGACTGCTGTTTCTCCTCAGTCCAAGATGATTTGAATATCGTCGGTGGCCACGAAAAGTGCTGATTCGGTGCTATGGTTCTTTCTGAATCCTGATTGAGTGTTTTATAGAAAACAATGAAGTTTGTTGTGAATTGCTTGTTGATGGACTTCTCAAGCACTTTGGCTGGATAGGGATGCTGCGAGATGGGGGAAGGTGCTCAGTTGATTTGTGTTGGCTGTTGGCTTCTTCAGGAGGTGGTTTATGTTATCAAGTTTCCACTTATACGGTAAAGTGGCGGATGTGATGGAGATGTTGGTCATGCGGGTCAGGGTGATGCTGATTGGTGATTTTCTTAGGTTGTAGATGTAGTGGGGGGCATATGTCCGTTGCGGCTCCTGAGTGGTTTGTCCGCATAATTGCCGCTGTGGTGTTTCTGGTTAGGTGGACGTCTTGGTTGGCAGTGGGGAGGTTAGCAACAAGCTCTCTGGGGTTTGGTGGTGTGCGAAATAGCTGTAGATGTTTGCGATTTTGCTGTGGAAAAAGTTGGATAGGTTGCCACAGAGTTGTTGGGAGGCAGCAATGTTGTTGACACTGACACTGACTGAGGGCAAGGTGAAATCTTAAACGATCGAGAAGGTCTCCCTGCAGCTGTTGGAGCTTCCTTGAATGTGGTCCACAAGTGATTTTTTCTTGGTGTCTCTTATTTGCTGATGATAGCATATAAGTGCAGCCTTGTAGGTTGTTTTGTTGGTGGTGCTGTTGCTGGCTCCCATTTCCTTCCTAACTGTTTACAGAATTGTTTGGTGTCTCAGAGGTCTTCCGTGTACCAGCATGCCCTGCTTGTTTGACCTACTATGCTTGTTGAGTTTTATGGGTGCAAGGGGGTCTGTACAGTTCTTGATCCAGTTAATGAAGTTTTTGATAGCCTTGTTGAGGTTGTATGTGGAGCTAGGTTGATTTGTACTGAGGGATCTGAGCCAGTCTGCTTTTGTGATTTTGCCCAAGCTGTAGCTTGGAATGCTGAACCTGGTAGGGGTGTTGACTTGAGATGGTTGATTTGGAAATGGATGATAGAGTGGTCGGTCCATGTGAGTGGTGTGGTGGAGTTGTATTTTATGCGGTCGCTTGTGGTGAAGACGAGCCCACTGTGTGTCCTACGGTGTGTGTTGGTTCTGGCATGAGCTGGGAGAGTCCGATGTTGCTCAAGCTTTCGAGAAGTGGTCGTGGAGCAGGGGTCGTTTCATTCTCCGAGGGGAAAGCTGAGGTCACAATGGAGAATGTAGGCTCTGGAGTTGATGGTGAGCAGGGCGACGAATTTGGTAATGAGGTTGGTTAAGGTGTCTCATGCTCGGTAGTCGTGGGTTACGGTTATAGTGACGTTTTGGAAGATTTTCTGCTACAAGGGCATGTGCCCCATTAATGGGGTGGGCTTCTCTGGTTATCAGGGCAAAGTACGCAGAGTCCTAATGGCCAACAGAAACCGGCTCAGTAAAAGAAGGTCAAAACATGATGGAATACCGCGAAAAAGATGGTAATTTCTAAAAACACACCAAAATGCAACAATAACAAAGCATGCATGACAAACACTCAGTACTCAAACGTGCTTACGCTAAAGCCTTGAGAATTGCGAAAGGATTGACATATATGTAATTTTGAGTCAATCTATCCTGAACACGATGCATTTTAGGCGCATTTGATTTGATACTACCTATAGGTAATGCAAAGGTATCAGTTCTTTGGATATTCATTTAACATATTAAAAACAAGTGAAACTAGCCAAGAACATTAAAAAAAATACAACATATACTTATTTTTTAAATAATATTTTTCTTTTTCCTCACCTTCTACTTTTCTCTAATTTAAACATACAATACCCCTTTACTTCCACTCCCTGCTCTCTAACATCTACTACTGCTCCTGAACAAAAGTTGCAGGGTCTGAACCAATGCTCATGTGAATGTAACCTCTTTATCTAGTTTTTTTTTCAATGTCAGAGATTTATTCAGCAAGACACCTCTTGGCTTTCCCTTCAAAGTTTTCGAAACATTTGTGACCAAAATGTTATCGATCATCTACCATGTTATGCTTTTTGGTGTCTAAGATCCACAACATATTTACTATCATATGTGAGTTCTGTAAACTCAGTTTTATCATAACACACCCATGGTAAGCCATGTCCCATTCTTGCCACATGTAGGAATTCTGCCTTTTCTGCATAGTAATCTGGTATTTTTTGCCTTTCGTTGGACTCCGTATTTTTGTTAGCTTTAGAAATCTGTGCATTTTAGCCAGGCTAACCAGTGGTAAAGGGCCTGTGCTCCGCCTTTAAACATGGTTGAGTAGGCATACTCCTAATTGGCATATTTAACTTCATTATAAGGTCCTAGTAGGTGGGACAGAATGTACTTAGGCCCTGTAAGTGCAATGCCACTAACGGACTGCAGCATCTGTTGTGCCATCTGCTACAGTTACTGTGTAAAACATGGCTTCAGGCCTCCCTGTGTAGCCTGACTGTAGTAATGTAAAAACTGCAATTCAACCTGTCAAAATATACCCTTCTATCTATGGGTATATATTATGGGTACAGCAGCTGCAGCAAACTGGATTTTAGGGTTAGATGTGGGAGGGCACTAGGAGTATCCTAGTACATTCCCCAAACACCCAGCCACCCAGCCACCCAGCCATCAGAGCCCAAGTTTAGTGTGGTCGAAGATTTTCCCATCTGCAAAATGCCCAAAGAGGGAAGGGTTGGCGCAGGAACATTAACAACATTAGTTAGAGCATGCCCATGAATTACTTGCCCACCCCCTAGCTCGTGCCAGGCATTAATGTAACTTCTACACCAGTGGGGGAACAGAAGAGGACTGTGTGTGACCTGAGAGGAAGGACTGGACCTGCTCTCCCTCTTGTATAAAGGACAAAGACGTTGACTCAGAGGGTTATAAGTCTGACCGCCTGTTCAAGCTGCAGGAATACAACAAGCTACAATCGGCCTTTCCTGCGTCTGCCTGGCTGACCAGTGACAACTGGACTTGGACTGGACCCTATGCTGGCCTCTGCCTGACAACCTGTAAGTGTCTTTGTGCCTCCCCTGGGGTCAAGGGTGCTTTAGAACTATCCTCATGTGGTGGATTTGGACTGAAAGGACTAAGTCAGAAGGTAAAAACCCTTTGACAAGGATGTACCTAGCTGGCCAACATCACATTGTGCCTAGGTTCCAGTCTGACACAACCATATACTACCATTGCCACTTAATGCCTCTTGGAGCTATTCCTGCTTAAAACTTTTAAAAAGTCATATCTCAGGTCTCCCTCATTGATTTCTTTTTATTTTGGTGTCATTTTATTTATTAACTGTTGCTCTGTTTTCCAAATTCAGTTTTGGATTTGATAGTTCCTGGCATTTCAGCTTTATTACTGTGTTTGGTCCTGCTTAAATACTTTTGACATTGCCCTAAGCTATGTCTGCTCTGTTCCATAGCTATCAGGGGGATGAGCTCAGTTATTTTCGTGACTTTCAGTGTTAACACTGACAAGGGTTGTGATTGTACCTTGAGGTGGGTAGTCATGCCCCTAAATAATAACTTCATGGAACACTAGTCCTAAAAAGCTCATTTTATGGTATTTTCAGATCTCTTCTGTATCTGGGTCTATGACCTTTTCTTACTCCATCTTTCTCCCCCCTCACACTCATTTCCAGCATAGATTTATCAGGATTTATTTCTTCGGTGAGTATGTCTAGATTCAATGGGCGATGTGTCTGTGCTTGTACCTGATGGAGCTCAAGCTGAACCTTAATGACAGTACCTTTTAGGTCAAGCCACAGCCTCGATCGGAAAAAATTAGGGGAATAAATCTGGTTGCTGCTAAACATGTTAGAAGTAATGCTCATTGGTTCCCGCTATGGGCAATCCCCTCTGGCAATGTGTTCCTTCTGAAGATGGGCTGGAAACTAAATTTTCTAAGCACTCTGGATAAAATCCTCTCCCCCGTGCAGCGTTGTGTACGATGCAGATAAAAGTGTAGCATGCAGATATGAAATCTCGCAAAAATACTCCTAGTGAGACAGAGCAGGGATCATATTGGGTCTCTAACTGGAAATGAGAGCAGATGTAGGTATTGTGTGCATTTTTAAAACAAGAAGATCTCAAGAGAATAGCCGTATGCTAAATAAAAGGGACTATTTCAAGTCTCCCCATCTGACTTCCTCAATGCTCCTCCTGTCACAGGAATCTTGGAGAAGGCAGTCTCACTCTTTGGACCACACACTGCCACGTCACACTCCCAGCTGTTATCTAGCTGGCCAGGAGTGCGCAGGAGTGGCGCTGAGTGCAGGAACAGGACTTCCAAATTGTCCTGTAGAATGGACACGGAGCGCACCCGATGCTCAATGCGCTGTGGGCTGCAAAGCGGCAGCACAGGGATAATGAAGAGGAAGGTGCCAGGGAAGCAGGCTGCACAGCATGCTAACTCAGCTGCCTTCGCTCACACTCACAGTCCCTCTTTGACATACACCTAACAGAGTAGAGTCTTCAACTAGCGTATTGGCCCCAAGTCTTCTTCTCACCCTGTCCTGGGACTGTCCTTCCCTCTCGTACTAAGTAGGTGTGATCTACTGAGGTAAACCACTCTCCAATGTTAAATGTAAGGGAACATCACTATTATCCCTTTGTCGTTCTTAAGATCCTACAGGTGCTAATGAAGCGAATAATAAGGTTTAAGGCCAAGTATAATAGTCTACATGTACAGCAATATAGGTTTTACTTTCTAAGCATGTTAAACCTTAACTTCCCTCAAACTGATTTACATTTTGTCAGACAGGTTTAACAGCTCTAGCTCACATCACATAATCTAAGTAGTAACATCACCCCACAAATAGAACTATTGCAATGGGCTATGAGAGAGCCTTTCTGGTGAATAACAACAAAAATTGATTATTAATAAAAAGGCGACTTATTTTATTACTTGTTGCAATACATAATTATAATCCTTTTACATCTTCGCAAAGAGAAAAGTTCAACAAACCTGATGGAGGAAAGAATCGTAAACGTGCTTATTTAAGAAATCTTACACAGGAACTTTACAAAATAAAGAGTGTGAAAATTCTCTTAATTATCTGATACAGATAGTCCAAACAGAGTATGCTAGGATCTTTGCACCTTGTAACAAAATGATAGCGCTGTCTGCCAACAAATAAGTCAATTGTCACAAAACATCTTTTGTTGACATCCTGCAAATGACACCCTCCAACAGAGTGCCAATCTTCTCTTCCTGAGGTGTCAGTTTATACAGCTGTAAAGACAAAAACAAAAAAGACAAAACAAATATTGAGTTAGGAGAGGAGCCGCCTTCAAACCCAAATCAATGATGCTCCACAAAAGGAAGAATTATAAAACTTTTTGTGTGCACTCAATTTACGTTGTGCTCTTTATTTGTCCAGTCGATCTAAGATGTATGATACGACACACACAATCCTACCCCTTGCAAGTAAACAGTAATTTTCTGATCACCTGGATTTATTTGTACGAATGGGTAGTTAGAATGTAACATACATTAAGGGAAAAATGGCTGCATGATACAAAATATTGCAACCACAACATGACCAACTATTACATTGTCAAGGTAAATCTAAACTTACTATTCTTACCTTGACATGAACTTACGTTGAAATGTAACGTTCAGGTAGATATACAGCAGGAGGCAAAAACAGAACAAACCTTCGTGGGTGGGGGTTGTAGATCAACCAAACAAAGTGAGGCGGACACTTCAAATAATAGTGCAGAGCGTTTCTTAGAGTCTCTGCATGGACACCATTTCAGAGAGAAACAATGCAAGGCATATGTTGAAGTAAATTCTGCATCAGTTTTACCATGCACTCTGAGAAGCTGATCGTGGAGGCGTTTGCTTTAGGCGGCATAGGTAGGCCTCCAGTTGGACTTAAATCATATTTTCAGGCTTCACATAGCTGGGCTGGCTCTCAGTCTACCCACTGGTCAGGCTTTGGACACCTGAGCTATCCCTAAGGTGACATCACCAAAAGGCAAGAGCCCCAATCCACACTTTGTGCTCGATTTCTTTAGAAAATTGCTACCAACTCTGCATTTAGTGCCTGAGGTTCTCCCTAAATATACTGATAATCTGTACATGCAAGATATGAGTTTAGTTGACACTTATATAGTTCGACGAATGTCTAAAGGCATCTTGGCGCTGAAAAACATAAGAAGAGATATGAATTCAATTAATGAAATAGTTTAATATTAAGAGGCTTCCTCTATTTTGCACAGGCCAAGATGGGGTGCGTTCCACATAGAGGAAGCCACAAAAGTTAGGGAATATGCCCCTCATACCACCTGCCCCACCAAACCTTTCTAAAGTGGGGGCAGATAACAGGAGAGAAGAGCCAAAACAAAGGGATCACTTAGACTTGGAAGGGAACAAATAAGCGTTATGGGGGCTGTTTAATAATGGGCTCTCTGGGCAAAGCACTTTATAGTGAATCCTGTTAGAAACAGGCAACCACTGCAGCTTAGAGCGAGCCTCTGAGAACCTATCAGATTTCCTGATATTCAATTTACGTTACTGTATTCTTAACGCCTGGCAACTTGTAAGTAGGGGACTCAGGAGGGTCAATGCAGCAAGCATTGACATAGTTCAATCTTCAAATGTTAGTAGCATTAACACCACCAACATTCAAGTGCCACATAATAAAAAGGAGAGAATAGGGGAAAAGGATGGCACAACTACAACAGCAGGATGAGGCAGGTAGAAATGCAATCACTGTAACCTTGTCTGACGTCATTGAGTACAGCAACAGAAGCAGTAGCAGAGCCGAAACCAGGCCTTAAAGATGTATAGAAAGCCAGTGAGCCATTACTATCCACCAATTTTAGTGACTGCTGACAAAAGTAACATAAGCTTATAGTTAGCTTCTACCTCGCAGTCCAAGTCTGACTTCTTTAAAAGGAGTCTGACAACCCTTTCTTCTGTCCACTAGTGGCAGTGCCAGATGAACACAACAAGATGCTATAAGCATAGATAACGATTTTAGAGCCCTAACTGGATATACGTCACCTGGACTATTATGGGCTATGAAGTTATAGCAGGGGGAAAAAACGGGTAAACCTAGTGTGCTTGGGAACCCCAAACTAATATATTTTAAGTTACCTGTATGGATATTATCATGATAGAAACACAAGACCGATTTGGAGACTAAGGTGATGGTTCACAGCTATACAATGTGGGTGTTAATTGATGCTTTTTGTTTATAAACAAACAGAATCCACTGTAGAAAGGGTTTCCCTAACTATGGTTGGGAACACCCTATGTTTTAAAATACCCCTCACACACCAAAAGGACCCTTGGTGTCATGCTTCATCATTGGGGTCTTCGCACCCCTCTACGGGATGCGGCGTGCTACGACCTGCGGCTACGCGGGAGCACTTAATCACAACTATGTGTGAAGGTATCTTAAGTGAGTGGTGAGGTTAAAGACGGCGAGTGAAGTTTAAAAAGGGCCTGGCTCATGGGGTAATGAAAACATTTTAATCTGCCCCCGAAATGGCACTATTAAAAACGTGCAGAAACTGAGGTTTTAAGTGCAAGGCTATGTGCACTACCTCCTTTGTGTGTGTGTACCGCGTAGCCGCAGGTCGTAGCACGCCGCATCCCGTAGAGGGGTGCGAAGACCCCAATGATGAAGCATGACACCAAGGGTCCTTTTGGTGTGTGAGGGGTATTTTAAAACATAGGGTGTTCCCAACCATAGTTAGGGAAACCCTTTCTACAGTGGATTCTGTTTCTTTATAAACTATTGACCAGGGGGTATGAATCGCCTGTAAACCCTCCCTCCTCTTTTTGTTAATTTTGGTGTTAATTGATGCACACCTCAAAATTTCAATCTGTGTGACAACATCCATTTGTGTATGGATCGAAATTTAAAACACAACTTTGATTCGGGATTTAAGTAAAGTCGGTATGTTTATAGAAGGCAGGGATAGATTATGCCAACAGAGATGTGCCTAGTTCTGTATTGTCATTATTATGGCGTCGCAGTGCTGTAGGGTTTGAGTATGTTGTATTGTGTTGTAGTTACGCAGTGCTTCATACTCTTAAAGAAGCACCAAAAGTGCATTTGCAAAAGGGTAGCACTCTACTCCGTGGAGTGCCATAGATGAAACAGTGGATATTTATTTTGTGACCTATATAGGGAATTTTTTGCTGTCATGCGTTAGGATCAGAGTTACGTGCCTAATACGTTTTGTTGATATGTTTCTGTGTGAATTTAAAGAGCAAACTAGTGAAAGATAAGCTCCTTAGGCATTTAATTCTACTTGATGGACAGAAGTATAGGAGTTCAGTCTGTTTCAGTGTATGCGTATGGTTGAAACAGTAGACTGTGGCATAAACAAGTATGTGGGTGTACTTACACATGGGTGTAGGAAAGAAGCGAGAGGATAGATGCGGCCGCAAAAGCCAATACCTGCCATCTACGAGGTAGTCTGTTTAAATACAGTTTGAACCACATAGAATACGGGGCTAAGAACATTCACAGAGATGATGGGAGCTATCCCTGGGTGGTGCAAACTCAGGGATCAGGCAGTTGAGAGGCACGAGCGCATCCAATCTATCCCAAAACAGACTATGTGGAAGGGAAAAGCCATATAAACGTCACAGTACAATGGGGCCTACAGCACCTACAATACACTTTGCTTAAAGCAAGCATTGTCTGGGATCACAATAGCTGACAGGCTTAGGAGGACAGGGGCATTAATTAGAATCATTGCTAACATCTGAAGGCAAAATGTATAATTTTGTCTTTACTTTTCTGTTTAAATAGTGCTTTCAAAGCAGTAAGAAATTAAAATAAAGAAATGTTTCTGTCAGATATGCCATTTGACCGTCTCAAGGGTTAGGAAAGTGCTATACAAATAGCAATGCAATATAATATCACTGCTTCTCTATCACATTCTGATGGAAAATTGCATTCTCTGTCTTTTGTGGAAGTTAAAGGGCGGTGGAGTACCCCTGTTGTGTATTGTTGTAGATGTGGTGGGATGCGAGTGGTAACTGGGCCTTTCATCCTTGTTCATTAATCCCCAGGAAGTTTTAAGTAGCCTACCATGGCCCAATATTACAAGTTGCATGGTACACAAAGGGTGCAAACTCCCCACCAGTAATTATCAGTAATGTGGGGTAACAACCCACCAATACAGTTCAATTATGAGTGACACTTAAAGTAACGCAGAATTACTGAGCAGGCCTAGATTTACCAGGCAGTATTCTGCATGGTATTCGTTTTTTCGTCATCATTGACACAAACATTTACCATCTGCCCTAAGCAGGTGGTAAATATTTGCGGGGACTGTGTGAAAGCGTGCAGGCGTCTATTGTAAAGCAGGGTGGGGGAAAGCGTGAGGAGGATGAAGGAAGGCGTGGAGTATTTTGGCTGGCAGGGGGCAGCATGTAATGCTCTTTCTGTGCCTTATATGAGGTTTGTGCAGGGGTCGTGGAAGGGAGTCTTGGCTAAAATGCAGCCTTTTCCCAGTGATTTTACCTGCTGGATCCTCTAGCTGGCAAAATCAAGTTAGTTGTTCCCTCACCAAGTAAATAAGGGTGCAAGAACACTGAACCTCGTATAGTTGTGCAGAATGGAATTCCACAATGCACAATTCCTACTCAGAGACCGTGTCTTTTATGTGGTGTGTTCTTATAAATGGAGATTTGTACTAGGTACAGCCTGATTGCTATTTCCGAAAATACATATATTTTTGACACAAGTGTTCTATTTAAACACTAAGGGCCTGATTAGGATCTTGGTGAAAGGGATATTCCTTCACAAACGTGACGGATATCCCGTCCACCGTATTACTGGTTCCATCGGATATCATGGAATTGTAATTTGGCGGACGGGATATCTGTCACGTTTGTGACGGAGTAATCCTGTCCGCCAAGATCGTAATCCGGCCCTATAGCGCTTTGTGCATTTTGTAGCCACCTTATACTGTGTTATACAATTTTAAAATAATTCTTTGTTTATTCGCAGTGCTTTTGGTCACTGGCTGGGACCCAATAGTAGTATAAATACAGGTCATTATTCCTGAGTGCACTAACCAAGGTTCAGTTACATGACAGTCTGGTTACACACACAGAAATATGCAGTGGTCGTATTAACCAATAGAGATTCAGTAGCATTAAAAAAGAATGCATTACCACCGATTTCTTTAACTTGTATTTATTTTTTCAATTAAGGTGTGGATGTTGCATGTAATATTTATTTACCTGAAGGTGAAACACCAACAAAATAGTTGTGGAATAGTTCTTTTTTAGCCATTACTCTGGCCCTGATCCCATTCCACCGAGGATCACAGTTCCAATATTTTTTTATGCACTTAAGTCTGTGAATAACCTGCAAAATACACACGAGGGGTTGAGGGGCGGGCTAAAGACTTTTGAGCCCAATGGGAGTTGCACTCCTGATTTAGAGCATGCAATATTCTATCATGCAATATAACGCATGCAATACAGTGGTGGTATCCTGAACAAACAGTCCAATTGATAGAATACAATAGATGAAATTGTAGTATCTAGCTGAAACTGAGTGTGCAACACTCTGTGCTATCAATCTGGACAGATTTAACTACACAGCAAAATCAGTGTGACGCCTAACCATCAGTATGCCTAACTATCCTATCAGTATACAGTTTCAAACGTCTTCCTCGCTATACAAACGTATCAACAGACTAACAAACTACAAGAAATCTTTAAGATGTTGGAGAACTCAAATGCCATTGATTCCACCAAACTGTTGTGTCTACCTTGCAACAACTATCTACTAACCTGGTAACACTGTTCAATTTGAAAACAGGATAAAGTTTCTATGCAGACTATTACGTTTAGTTCAAGGCACTCTCCAGTTGTCCCAGCCCTAGACATGATTTCTCCAAAGAATTTACCGAAAGAAGTGTGCAGTTCACCGCAGTGCTTGTGTGTGTTCATGGACAGTTAGTTAACTTATGGCAAGTTTCTGTTTGAAAGAAGTTATCAGTGTAACATTCTGATGGTTAGTAGAGGGTGCTACGTGTAGCAGAGAGTTCAAGAGTCACACACAACAAAGATAACTTTAACTTACTCTTAAGTTCCACCTTTCTGTAAATCTGAGCTCATTGTTAGTCCGGCAAGAGGGATAAAATAAAACGGGGGTGAATTAAACCTAGCACTGGACAGCAAGTAACTTCTTAGCAAACACATGCTTAGGGATTCTAGCTTAAAGTTGAATAATTCCAATAGGAAGTGCCAAGAGCATAGAATAGTAGTATGCATACAGGGAAGCTCCATTTCCGTCATACAAATGGCTCTCATGGGCACATGTTTGGAAAGCAGAACAGAGGTAAGCTTGTCTCTGGCAGTGTACACAGCATTTAAGCAGAAAGTAATGAACCATGAAACAGGCAGAAATGCTGAAGCCAGTGAGGTTGAAATAATGGACTTTAAAAGGTCACGTTATCTCACAAAATAAAAAACAAAGCCCAGGAACAAAATACCGTGGTTGGACAGATACAACTATTGTGCATAGCTAACATTGATATTATGCAGAACCTCCTAACCAAGATGGGCATGATGAGGCAGAAGAAACACAAACCAATAATTAAGAATGCATTGCAGAGAAAGAATGGAGAATTGCGCTTGCCTCCCCTAAGGAGGTAGCCATTTCGGCCAGGCTCCGGCTGATTCAGCTCAAAATTCTACACAGAGCATACCTCTCAGGAACTAGATTGCAGCGAATGGGCCGCAGTGAGGATGGGCTCTGTAGGAGGGGATGCGGGGAGGTAGGGACATACTTCCACATCCTGTGGGAATGTGCACTGCTGAGAAATTACTGGGCCCGGGTGACCCGCTGTATGCAAGAGGTGTGGGGGGTGGAGCTGCGACTGGAAGCAAAGAGGTGCCTGTTAAACATATGGGAACCTACAGATCTGCCACCTTGTGGGAAGCTGTGGGCGACACTGGGATTTTTCAATCGCCAAAAGGAACATAGCTAGGCTGTGGGGGGCAGTTAGGCCTCCTAGAGTGGCTCATGGAAGACTGATATTGACTGGTGCATGCTCCAGGAGAAAACGGTGTACGTGGCACGGAGATGCCCACGGAAAAGGATAGAAGTGTGGTCCAATTGGAATGAATATAGAGGTACCATCTGTGATCCCCCCCCCCCCAAGTTGTCCCGATTGACGAACCGCTTGCCCTGTAACTGCAATGTAATGCACTGCTCCAACTACTTTTGTACTACATATGCTATGTATGTTCGGTGAATTCCTGCGCTGCACATGTGAACTTTCTATGCCTTGAATGTGATGACCACCATCTATTTTTTGTTGTTAATAAAAAGAATTAAAAAAAAAAAAGAATGCATTGCAAATGCGCAAACATTTCTTAAGACTCACTCTACTGCACAGCTGACACATGCAATGAAGAAAAACACACCCGTCTTCATCACCAATTACCTCTTCATTAGAACTGAAAATTCAGAGTAATCATTAAGGAGTTTAGAGGCTGAAGCAAGCGTATTTGATCATCTGCATCGTTTAATGGGGTGGTGCCATTCTCGATAGTCCCACCCCCAGCCTTGTCAGGATAGGAAATGGTGAAGTCAAAGCAAGAGTTTCCAACAGTAGTATTTCCCACCTGCTACAGGAGGGAGTGGAACATGTGTGACATATACTGTTATAGAAAGCGGGAAAGGGTTGGGTCAAAGCTGTTCCACTGTCGTCATTCTCATGCACTGAAGACCATGACCAATAACAATACTGTAGTTCGGGCGAGTGGCCGCATTAAGCTGCTGCTTCCTGAGGCAATGCTCTGTGGCACGATCAAACCCTCTGGGGTGTCACATGGCTTACAGCCGGGTTGCTAGGAAGGGTTAGTGCATCCATTCCCTTAAGGAACTTACCCTTGCTTTTCACCTGTTTTGGGCTACTTTTAAGTTGAAAATGCAGGCAAACATTTCTGTTGGTGACAAATGAATATCATGCAACATGGGCCACTCCCGGAATTGCAGCCCACAGCATCAAGCTCTATTCCTGGGAGAGGATTACGAGTAGCGAGAGAGAGAGTGTAGTAGGGGGGGGAAGGGTCTTTTCAATTCAATTCAATAATCTTTATTTCGTTGCAGTTGCACCATAAAAGATATACAAAATACATAATATACATGACCACATTATTATCGACAAATGTACAAAAATATACAATCAAGGAAAGTGCTGGTGCATGACCAAATAATTACCATAACCCTTCACAGCTAAATCATGAGTTGGGGCTTGAAACACACATCAATAAATATAGTTACAAAAATTGTTAAAATATTTACAAGGTTAAAAAAGCATTAAATTGGGTTATAACAGCCAGACGCTTAAAATGGCAGAGACAATTTTTGTCTAATGAATTTTACAGCCAAGAGAAATCTACTGATGCCAAACACAATTACTTGACTAGTGTCCGTAATTAATATTCTACCAGCTTCCTTATAAGGGTCTTTTGCAGAGGAGCAGATGACAATAGAAAAACGCTATAGAAGTAAGAGTGAAGGGACAGGGAAAAATTAGAATTAAAGGAAAAGGGTTCAGAAAAGGCAATAGATCTGTGTTGACAGGACAAAAAGGAAAGGAATATGAGAGAAGGCAACAGCAAAGTTGACCGAGAATCAAAGTAAAGCATAATATGTTTGCGATGGGGGTGAGACAGTAGAAGTGAGAGTAAGAGCTGGAAAATATTATATCCAGCAGTCAATTCCCTAAAAGTGTAGGTCCTAATCGACTCTTTATCTTATCCAACTCTTCCCAAACCTGCTCAAATCCATCCTCCATTCTGTGACTGATCAGTCTGCAAAGCAAGAAAAAGTATCCTCCTGATCCTTTACTAGCTTCAGATTCCAGCCAGGATGACGTTCAAACTATGCACCATGAATCATAACAATATACATTAAATGACCCCCCATTACATGTCTCAACTCCTGATTATTTTATGTGTGGATCTCTGTATGTATGTATGTGGTATTACAATAGAGCAAACCTTGCCAAAAGGCAGCGAGCGGAGTCATGTACATGATCATAGACAAGCATAAAGTCAACGATTAAGAGGAGAGGAAACTGGGTTGCGCAAGGTTAATGCATTGCGATAAAGTGTTCTTTAAAGAGGCGCATCTTCAACTCTTTCCTAAACTGGAGCAGCATTGGGGCAGTCCTGATGAATACAGGGATGTTGCTCCAGGCCCTGGATACATAGATTGAAAAGGCCTCCTGCCTTTTTTTTTACACTTCTTAGTCTGCAGTCTGATGTTGTCCTGGCTCTGTGTGCTGAGATCCTTCAAAGATCGTGAACCAGTCTGCAAGATAAGCTGCGGTGCTGGTCAAGATAGCTTTGTAAATTAAGTCGCTGTTTCTGAAGACAGTGCAGGCCAACAAGGAGAGCCAATGGCATTTCATCATGATGGGGTGATGTGATCATATTTCTTCAGGTCATGGATGAGATGTGCTGCAGCATATGGCATGCCCCTAGGGGTGCCAACGTGGAGTCTGTGAGGCCGTTGTGTAGGGCATTACCACCATCCAGATGCGAGAGTACGAGCAGTTCTGAAGTCGCTTTCTGGACGAAATGGTTTGACTTTCTTTAGAAAAGAGAGATAGTACCGGGCTATCTTTGTTTTTTGGTAAAGTGTTCCATGAGGGTGAGGGTGGTGTCCAGGGTGAGCCCAAGCGACTTGACATTTGGTGCAAACTGGGGTTCGAAGCCGTCAAGCTTTATGTCATTGAGCTAGGTTTCTAATGCATCTGGTTTATTGTTTTTGACAAAAACCTAGATGAGACGGCTACAAACAACAGTACTAACCATGTGTGAATCAAAGGCCTTGGTAGCATACAATTACAGAGGGGAAACTTGCAAAATGACAATACTCATATGTTATCAATCACAGAGAATAACATTTCGAAAGCAAATGTGGGACCCCCCTAAAAGTACATATAATATGCCTATTCATAATGATTTGGGTCTGGCTACTGTGACTGCTAGTTTAGGCCTCAAGCCCTTAATGTTTGGATTAGATTACTAGAGGCTGCAGTAAGGGAGGTACTGCTGATTAAGGGCAGTGAGAATTTAAAATGACTGATGTATGTCTGGGCTCCATACAACCTTCACACTCTTATTTATTCATGGACCGTGTGCTGTAATACTTGTATCTGTGGTGGAGTCTTCCATAAGAAATATCCCTATTTGTGTGCTAATACTAGATCCACAGAGAGGGGTGTATGGGGGACTCGGCTCTTGTAGTTAAAGTTTTCAAAGGGCTCTTTCGTCAGTTTATCTGACTATTATGTGTCGCCTCTGAAAGCATGAATTGATGAGAATGTGAACACTGCATTTCTCTACCGGAAACATCTGGTCAATAAAACGTATGCTAGGGATTCAGATCCCGCACTAAGTCAGGTCCCCCGGATGGGGCCAATAATATGGCTGAAACATGTCGAACATGGAAATGCAGGGACAATAGGTACCCTCAACATCCTCAAAAACGTTTTCAAGCATCTCTCTGGTGTCCCAGAATAATGGATGGTTAGGAATATTTAGAGGGATTTCTAACCTCACTTTTGGGGTCCCGTCCACTGTGTCCACAAAAAGAAAATAAAGGCCTCCCTTAAACCGGGAAGTTCATACATCCCTACAAGAATTCCGGATGAATCTGGCAAAGCCAAAGATGAAGCATTCTACCTTTACTGGTGGGTGAGGGTTTAACTTACATTTTCTATGAAACCCATTTATGAGATTTAGTTTCTAGGACTAATGTAATGGATAATCCTTAACGGCCTATCCGTTTATAAAAAGTACATTTTGGAGAAAGCAGTCCGGGCCTGCCCACTCCGCTTCTTACCTCTCCTTTTTTATAAGTGCCAAATCCTACGTCGCCAAGTAATTTACAGCTGGGGGAGGACTTATTCATCCATAGGAGTGCAATCTATAAATGTCCCCTAGGATAAGTGTTTTGTGGCCTTGTATCTAAAGCCTGCATTCGTAATTTGAATTACCTGGACCTTTCAAAGTTGGATTTTTATCCGTATTATGGGCATCAGGGCCCTGCCCGCCCATGTTTTGTGCTTTATATTTCTTACTTCAAATATATAAATTGAATCCTACCCAGTTACTCTAGCATGGTCACGCTGACCCTCTACCCAAGGGTAAAGAGGAGTCAGGGCACAGACATGCTCATGCAATGGGGTGCATGTGCCTTGTCGCAGACCGTGCCTGCTTCTGTGGCCTGACAGGTTCTAAGGCCACTCCCTTCTGTGAAGTGCTCCACCCTCTCTGAATGAATGCAGAATTAATGCTTTAGGCTTCTGCCCAAGTTTGAATGTCCATCAGCCAGGTAGGACATTTCCTGACTTGTCACTGGGCGGTTGGGATCAGTTTCCTTGTGGACCAGTATGCATTTCAAAGGTGTCAACAGTGATGTCAAGACGCATGCTCAAAAGCCAGCTGACGCGTCTGTGAAGGGTGTGCTGCTCCTGCCTTCTCGTGTATATGGCTTCCCATTAAGTGAGCTAGACTGGCTAGAATAGGCCTTCCAATATCAGCAGGTCTTCCAGTGAGTCATGTGTTTATAAATTATAAAACGTGTCATGTTCAGAGGAACCTCTAAAATCTATTAGTAGGGAATGGGGTAAACAATGTTAAAAGTATCTTGATGCCTTTAAGCATTGCAGTTCGAATAGCTGGGAGCATGCTGGGGCTTGCAAGGAGGCCCCAGGGCAGTGGCAGGTGCTGAAGGAGGGATCATGGTCAATGTCAGCCTCAGTCTTAGCAGCGCACAGTGTTTGCTCTCTGTGACTGGCTGGCCTGGCCAGTGAATGCTGATGATATCAACCGCCTGCAGCCCAAGTGGCACATTCATTCATCATTGTTGAATATAAACACAATAATGAGCCTGCCATTGCTGCTGTGTAACATTGTACAAACACTGCCTATTAAACAGAGAATTACAGCCAAGTACTGGGCTGTGCTCAGACTCTCCTGACAGACTGCCCTAGATTTGGAGACTGAATGAGTAAGTAGATACCTAGAGTTTAAATCTGTGGAATCAAATAATTAATGCGAATCACTTTTTATATATTGTTTGGTGCTTCACTTCTGCAATGTTGTAAGTGCTATAAATAGCAAGTGTTACAGTGTCGCTACCACAGACGAATGAAAGGCAGAGTTGACCGTGGCAGGATGCAAGCTTACAAACTGTACTGATCACTAGACATAAGAAGTGGCGTTTTCCCCGAGCCTTCATGCTATATAAAGGTACGGCCAACTTGTTTTCTGGCCAGGATGTTTTATTGCCTTTGAGACTATGCTTCAACATGCGTATTTACGAACACAAATCTTTTCTATCACCACTAACCTAATTTTAAACTCTTCTCCAAATTTACCTTTTAACATCACTTGATGAGAAATACAATCCGCTCACTGGTAGTTATTTTGAGAAAATATATGCTTCGTTTCCTTGAGGCCTAAATTACCATTTCTGTTTTCTAAGGTTTTAGATGCTGATCAGACAATAGGTTACAATCGGTTGCTGTTTTCCAGTAAGTTGAGAAAAGTAAGGAAAACGTGTGTATTTTACACATTAACTTGAGGTCACCCATGAATCACACTCCGTTCTGCTAACGTACTAGTTTCTTTTTTAACAAGCAGAGAACATTTACAGAGCAACATGGAATCATTGCAGTATTGTAGTGCGACATTCTGCCAGCTTAGAAACTATGCTGGTATAGATTAGGTGGGAGGGAGGCCAGAAAACGTGTGGGTTTGGATGGGAGAGGAAAGGGACTGGGCATGAAAAATGAAGGGGTAAAAAAAGAAGGAGGGAGGGGAAAAGGAAAGGAATTAAGTAGTGGGGAGAGAAAAGGGGCTGAGAAAGAGTTGAATAGAGGAAAAGAAGGAATGACAGAGAAGGGCATAGCATGCCTAGGAGGGTGGCCTTGTTTCTTAAATCCGATTTTAATCCCCTAATTCCTAACTCTTGTACACCCTAGGTTCACTTGCACCTATACCCCAGGGCCAGTCCCGAATGGTCCAGCTAAGGCAGGAGCACTATTGTATTCCTTTTCGAAAGGCGGTTTCTTGAGGTGGAGGGGGGGGGGGGGGGGGGGGGGATCCCACAAACCCTCCTTCTGACAGGCATGCTTGCTCACTGTGCACAGTCATTCCAGATGTGCTTTTAGGCTTCCCCACTTTCAAGGTTCACCAGCCACCACTGCCTTTTACAAGGTTGAGACAGAGAATATTACAGAAAAAGACCAGCTTTTTTGGTTGCTGCAATACCTTTTCATTAAAGGCTTATTTTCTGGGAATAATGTTGTGCAATACAACAGTCAAGGTCAATGAGGTGGCTTAATTGAATTTAAGATCCAAATCATGCAAATAATTCCAAGTCCCAGTCAGATTTCTACTTCTATTTCAACCACCCAAATCACTCCTTTCATAAGACCCAATGTTCCAAAGATTTTTTTTCCATTTATGTTGAAGTAGGATGTCCGTGCATCACAGATTGTTTCATTTGTTTGTGGATACCTCCTACTTTCGTTCATTGCTTTCTATGTAGCTATGAAATGGGTACTATAAGACATGAAGGGCCATACCCTCTGTGCTATGTAAGGAAAAATATGTCTACAATGCTGATGCATTGAGTACGAAGGAGACTACTGTAGGTTATTCCCAAGGTATTTGATGCCTCGGTTGTTGGTGGCCACACCTCGACCATGCAAGGATTAAATCTGCAAACTTGAATTTAACTATCATAATCACTAAATGAAACATCTGGGTTTTTAAGATCATCATTTTATGGCTCTATCAGTTCATCAAATATTATGATTTTTGTTTGCGTGATTTGGTTGGTGTCGGCGTGATGGTCCTCAGTTCTTGAGATATGTATACCCAGGTGTCATAATTGCTTTTGGAATTGAAATCCATTAAACCAAAGTAAGTAACCTGTTTCATGAAGATCTTGTTGGGCAGTCAAGAGTCCATTATTTATGGATTACATCCGCCAGGAAGTAAATGGTGCAACAATGTTTATAAAAGATATCGGCTGTTTACTTGCCTAAAATAAGGTGAAACAGAGTAGGTACACCTGCTCCACCCTGCAGAACAGTGCAGACGCTGAAGGCTTGAAACTCACTGGCTCCAGGTATACCAGAACCACTGTCAACACCCACAATTCACCACAAGCTAAGGATGGCAGGGTGGCATCCCATCTATCCTGTAGGAACATACCTGAGTGGATAGGATAATGAGTGATCAAGACACTCATGCAAGTGGAAAAGTTGCATTGGAAAAATAGGGCCCTCCTGAAATGGATAGTAGTTGTCCATGCAGCAAGCGTTAAGATAGTGTTTCATACCAAGTGGCGAGAGGGATGAAGGTTCTTTTCACAATGGGTGGAATTAGGCCCATTTTAATGGTGGTTCCACACCAAGGGACTTTGTAACCCTGACAAATCGCCAAAGCGCTTCCAATGGAAGTGTAGCACATCACTTTGTACATTTTGAACCATGAGTAAGGGATTGCTGGAACACGTAGGAACTTAGACTATGCCTCAGCCGTAACAAAAATGCCACCACAGGGAGCCGTGTGATGCTGGAGCACCAGATGGAACTCTACAATTTCACAAAAGCCAAACAAGACCAGTACTTTGGAAACAACTCTTGTAGTTCATCTACTTTAATATGCAGAGGAGGAAGCATTCGATTTAGAACCGAGATTACCGTCTAGTCGAGTCTCAGAGGAAAGCACTTTTATTGAAGAAATAAGTGACCCGCTGGCAGATGGGGGTGGCTCTGCTACTAAAAAGCGACATGCTAATTAAAATGAGTCCAGCAATAAAACAAATCATCACAGGCCAATCATTTTTACAATGAAAGAAATGTGAGAAACGACAGAGCTGAGGTGCACAAGCACACCATTAATTAAGTAGAGGAACAGCTCGAGATCCTTAAATGTTCTGAGATGACAGACTTCAGACAAGAAATCAGTAGAGTGTGCACTAACCAATGATTTAAGAGAGGTGGCAGTGTACCTAATATGAGCAAGAACCAGTGTGGTCTACCTCTGCTAATGTAGCCTTGTGATTATAAGGAGGTGGCAGAAACTGTGTTCTGAGCTCCAAGCAAAAAGGTAACGGTGTGCAACTTTCGGCTAAACACTATATTTCATATCATTCCACTTTCCTATCCATAACCGCACCAGCACAATAAAATGTATGCTAATTATTAGTTGATCATTTGAGCTCCCTGGAGACAAAAAGCAATGTCTATATTAACTATCTCTCTGGCAGAATGCAATTCCAAAGTAAGATTGATCACAGTAATTTATGCCGCTTGGGAAACTATGCTAAAACCTTGGCTTGCATCGTTAAAAGCTTTGACTAAATTAAAATGAAGACAATCTACATTATATTGATTTCCTAATAAAAAGAAGTTCTTGTGGATCGTACGGAGTGGTATTGTTGGACGGGTATCCCACGCTTCCACAAGCAGAAGAAACCTATCCTTAGCGTCCATCCAATTAAACCCACCTGAAAGCGGAGGCCTCGTCAGCATACTAAGGAAGAGCTGATGCCATTTTTTCTTTGGCTTTCTAGATGGCAATCATACAATATCAACAAATGTTATTTTGTGAAGCCATAATCCCACAACATTAAACAGACTATGGGCCGGCATTAAAGCTTGGAGGATGGGATACTTCCTCACCAAGATGACGGATATCCTGTTCACAGTATTACAACAGCCATAGGATATAAGTAGGGATCCCTGTTTTATGGTATTTTTTTTTTTACATTTCTGTCTGTATTTATCCACATTTATTTTTTGCTCTTTTTATCTGTATTTATCCATATTTAGTTTAGGTTTTGTGAAAAATGTAGCTGAAATGTGTATATTTCTACATTTATTTAACCAGTTAATGTACACTCGTGCCTGAACGCCTGCCAGGTTTCAATGACTTAAACACACTCAGATGATAAAATATGCACTTATAAGAAAACATGCCATTTTTAGACTTAAACTGCTGTTTAGGTCTTTTTACTTACATTCCTTTTTTAACCCCCCGTTACCTGTTTAATCTGCACAACTATTGGCCTTGCAGTCATGGTTTACAGAACAATCGCTCAACAACAACTGATTTCCGTTTTTATCCACATTTAAAAATAAATACAGACAGAAACTTAAATGGTTTTCTGTCTGTATTTATCTGTAAAAATCAGTAAAAACGAAATACAGGGAGCCTTAGACATAAAGCAGTTGTAAAATGGACGGGATATCTGTCACGTTTGTGATGGAGTATCCCATCAGGTCAAACCTAAGACTGAAACTCACATCACAGAGGCCACTTTACTGCAACCAGAAGGCTATAATCGATTACTCTGGCAGGTGACTTTAGATATATACAGCTCCTTTACCCTAGACTGCAGATCGTATCTAATTGTTACTCTACATACACTTGCCTATCCAGCTGCTTTTACTTTCATTTAGAGAAGAAATCAATAACAATGCAATGCCAGATGACATATGCATTCTCTTTGCTTTGTTAATTTTCATACCTTTTTGACCTTTTCAATGTCTGCGAGTTTTGATAACTCGGCTAGAGGAACTTGCTGTCCTTCCACTCGAGAGATAACTTCGTCAGGATTGACGGGCCGCGTCTCATCTTCAATCAAAACGACGATTACAGCACAGTCATTGTCTGCAAGACCAAACCTTTTGAAAGCTTCGGAAATCTGAGAGAATCAATGAGAAAGAACAAAATACTCTTCAGCACTAACAAATTGCCTTTGAAAAATAGCAGTTTTTCCCATAGGCAGAGGTCCTCAACTCCCCTTAAAGTTGAAATATTTAAGAGGGTTCCCCATTTGTCATAAATGGCTTAGAATGTGGTTTCCATTAAGATGCTAATTGTTCCAGAGCCCAGGCACTTAAACACACATTGTGGTACATAAATCAGATTCTGGAACCCTGATGGCTGGCACAGGAGTAACATGTTCTGTGTTTTTAGAAAAATGACTTCAACTACCCGTATTGTGAAGATTTGAAATAACTATACGCGTTGTAATACTTCAAAACGCGTGTTAGGTGTGCTGTCCACATTGCATGCCACCACAGACTCCCAACCATACCTTTGTGCTTATCATCCGGTCCAGCACGGACCCACCTGCCCTGTACCCCGCAGTTCTCCTCTTCGTTCAACACTGCAAGCTTCAAGCGCCCCTGCTGCAAATAAAATATTATCTTTGGAGCGCACCGCTGTACACTGAAGGTAAGACTGCATTGCAATCACCTACCTCAAATAAAACGGATCAGTGCCTCGGCTATGTGGGAATGATAACTGGACTATGTAGCGCCTAAATGGAGTGGAAAGGGAAAGGCAAAAACTACAAAAGTGACATGTTTCATTTGGTATATTTTCATATTCTGAGGCGCCAGAAGACGGAGTCGTCTCTCTGTCACTCCCGGCCGATTGGTTCTATACAGCAGGGTACGTAGATGGAATCTTGACACGTCGCGTCCGTATTTTCCACTTCTCTCATCTGACACCATACCTGTTTCCACTTAGCCAGCTCCTGAAAGTGCGGAAGCACGTACAGGCAGTGTGAGACATGCCCAATAGTGGTGGTTACATTGGCATTACCACCTGAAAGTAGGTTTCCCCCGAAAAATGAAGCCAGATATCTAGACGAGTTCCCAGGCTGGACTACATCCTGACTAGTGGATAAGATATCTCCTGGTAATAAGTGAGACGACTAGTGTCCTGAGGAGACCCTGAGACTCTATAGGGTTTGAAACGTTGACATATGTTTTCACTTGGTTGCTTTGAGCAATAATTGTTTCACATGTACTAATGGGATATGCACGTGCTTTTCCCTGTAAATATATAACCAGTTAATGTTTATATCTTGCTTCTTATGTGTATATTTTTTGTTTGTCATACTTGAGCACTGCGTCGTCTGCACGTGTTATTAATGTTATTATCTGCATATAAAACGTGTTTGAAAATAATACGGAAATGAGCACAGAAGCCAATATCAGTATTAGTTGATTATTGTTTACACTTATATTTGTATGAAAGACTACCAAAGTGAATAGGCACCACTTGGTGTTTGGAAATAATACATTGACTGGGGGCTTCCCCGAACTGATGTATGAGGGTGCCCAATAGTTTTCTAAAAATAGCCCCCACGGTGGACACTGTTTTTCATACAAGTCTCTCTGTGATCAGCAGCGTTCTGTGACACAATTACCTTGAAGGAGGTTTCACCAGCTTCTTACCGGTTCTGTCTCGTATCTGTGCTGGGAAGACCACGCCAATGACGTCAAAGTCTGGGCCACCCAGGTTACATTTATAAACTCGTAATAAAGGTTAGAGCGGCGGTTTGGGGCTGAAGACAGGATCACCAGGCGAGGGCACGCGCACACCAGGAGCCCGCACTGACGTGGAAAGCACATTTCACCTGCCTTCGTCTGAGGCTGACTCAGATACACAAGAGTTCCACGTTGTTACGCATGCAGGAAGCAGGGGCACACAACCAGTGCCAGGAACATGCCCCTGCCATCCTCCTCCGGGGTTTCCTGAATAGCCGCGAGCGAATGGTTTACAAAATAAAGACGGCAGTAATTCCTTCCGTAAACACGAAATATACAGCATGAGACTGTACTATGGACAGTGTACATTTGCAAAAGAAATTAAAATGATGTGGTCACGCCTCAAACTATGTAGCTAGCTGCCTTACACGTCACTTGCTCAATGTATCACAGCTATGAGGACATTTACAAACACAGAGCAGAGCTTACGTTGTTGGTGGGAGAAAGGTTGAATATGACTTCCGAATACAGCGTCCTTGTCTTCATTTTCCCAAGCTTCTGTAAATGAACAGCCTTGTTGGCTGCCACCAGGATCTGAAGAGGATCTAAAATCTGAAGGAAAAAATCCACATTATGGCAAACCACAACACAGGCTAAACAATTTGTGATTTGTTTGTTAAAGTGTGCTTCCCCCAACATGCCTTTGCCCTATTCTCGGTACATTCAGACACCTCCTCAAAACTTGTCTTTGGGACGGATTCACACAATTTGGGGAAGGGGAGGAGACAGAAAACGGCTCATGCAGAATGACTCCTTGGGGCAAATGCCCACGTACATGACATTTTCACACCATTGAGAGGTACTTCTGAAAACCCTCACACAGTAATCAGACCTAGCGTGCATTGGCACATATACAAACATTTTAGTTTCTCCTGTGGGCAGGTGGAAAAATATTTTGCGCTACGGAGGAACCCCATCCACCACACCCCTATTAAATATGGGCATGCTACCTCTTCAATCCCATACTGGAAAAAATGAACACCTACTCTTGACAAGTAAATATAAAAGTGTTTCCGTGTGAATACAAACTTGCAGGTTTTTGGGTGTTCACACACTTTCCCATTCGGACTCCCTGGAACGCCCACAAACCCTCCCCGAACCATACATTTTCGAATAAATACATTTCAATCTACAGGCAAAGTTTCATGTACTCACTAATCCCATCTGTGCAAGCAAAATGTGCCCTTTCCAATTCTGTAAATCGGGTCTCGACTTTAGATGGGTTTGAGCACCCAGTCCTCCAGAATTCCCCTGCATCACTTTGCATGTCCGGCTCACTGGAATGAACGCAGCTTTCTGACCTTCGCTTTTATTCATCTATCAAGTCTAGTGCATTTCTTGCTCTCTCTCTCTCTATCAATTTGTAGTTGCTAGCCTCCACCTCTTCTCTCATCAGCTCGTAACGCTGGGCATGCTGACTTTCAATTCCCAACTGATTAAACATTCTCTGTTACCCGATGGTCCAATGAGGACATCGCCACACAGGCCTTCAGCTCTGGCTGGCACTGGAACATTCTGCACAACTCCCATACATACACATGTTGCACAGACACCACAAAACAATCAAAAACATACAGGGAGAATGGGGTCAAAGGGAAGCAGTTTAAAGACCTACTACTGGTTCACTTCCCCAGTAACAGCAATTGAATAACACACAAGAACCTAGGAGGTCTATAAGCCAAGCAAATCGCTAGCAAAAACCGGCAGGATTATCTCTATGTCAGTTGGTGCCCAAGTCACCATGTAACAACGTATAAAGAAGTGGAGAAGAAAAAAGGGGGAGCAGTGATAACTAATTATCAATTAGAGAACTGATCAAACCAAATCCAATACATGTGTATGTTGTGGATGACCATCAAACAAACCAAATGATCAGTCCTAACAAATGACTGTCGCAAATAGGGCCAACATGTTTCCTCCCCCAAGCTTCAGGCGAGTTTGGTGGCACCGACGGAGAGTGCGGGCCTCGTATACCTGAGCACGGTCCAGGTGAGGTGAGGTCCAGTCCCCTGTCATGTTGGATCGCGTTGAGCACCTACTGACAAGGAGGGTGAGTAATTAACTGTAGGTACAGGTTGTATCGTCCCTACTCTTATACTCTTGTTCACTGATTTGTCATATACATTTTTGTTTTCTAACACAGATAACAGTAGCAACCCTTTAGAGCAGTGGCCCTGACGAATGCCAAGGGACGTGTTGCCCGGTAGGCAGAAACATGTTGGCCCTATTTGCGACAGTCATTTGTTCCATACTGTCGTTTGCGCTGTTCCTATCTTTTAACTAGGGGATGTGCCTGGTTTCTATTAAAGTATCTGTTTCAGACATATCACCCTATTTTAAGACTCACCA
The DNA here is from genome assembly GCF_964263255.1 of Lissotriton vulgaris. Lineage (NCBI taxonomy): Eukaryota > Metazoa > Chordata > Amphibia > Caudata > Salamandridae > Lissotriton > Lissotriton vulgaris. Next base: position 1,430,125,103 of record NC_141685.1, on the reverse strand, counting down.
CTTTTTTGTATGTTGCACTGTTTTTCACCACTTCCTACTGACCGTCACAATCTGACCACCGATTGGAGGTACACTGTGGACCGTATCCAGTACTTATTATGACTGTGTGGCATATGGTCTAGATCAGGGGTCTCCAACCTTTTCTGTAGTGAGAGCTACTTCTGATCAGTAAAAATCGTTGTGAGCTACTAAATGCCGAGCAACTCGCGCATTTTTCTGAGACATCCCCCCCACACCTGGCTTCATTGACTTTAAGCCGAATTATTTGTGTTCATCAGGGAAGACAAGGTAACACTTCCCATATAGGATCACAAACCAAAGAAAACATGTCCAACCACTCACGGTACACATGCCATAGTTTGCTGACAATGTAGGTAAGTGCTTCAGTGAAGTAAGAGCTTCAGTGCCACACATTGGATTAGTAAGCGCTAGAATAGATAGAATGCTGCAACAGAAGGCCTCCCCTTTCTTCATTATCAAATAAAGTAAAATAAACAAAGGGAGAAAAGTTATGTTACAAGTGAATACATATTACTTTTTTTATGCTTGTGCCTTTGCAAACTATTAAAACAGAGGTCAAATGGCCGGTATTTGGAAACCACCCTAGTTTCACTATAAAGCATTTCACTCAGTTCTATAACACATACTTCAACTCTGCAAAGTCTAGAAAATGCATTGCCATAGTTCTTCACTCTGTTCAGCACAGCAACATACTGTCTGCTAAGCCTTGCACTCTCTGCCCAGTCTTCTACTTCCAGAAATCCAACTCCAATCTCTTGGCAGCCTTTTATTTAATCAAAATCATAATTTGCAGTCTATTTTACAAGGGCTTACTTTGCAGTCTAGCTTTCACCCCTAACTCAATTATGTTCTCACACAGTCTTGCACTTCACAGATTTCAGATGCCAGCATTGTCTGCATCCTACACTAAGCACATCCCCATTTTCTCAAAAGCCATTCACTAACAGTACAGCTGTCCTCTGCGCACAATTGCCACATACCCCTCAGGCACACAGGTGTAAACCTCTTCAAAAAAGGTTTTGAATGTGAGGGCATCAATTTGTCTGTGTACAATCCCAGCCATGGTGCTTCACCTGCTCAAAATGTTGAGGGCTACCAGTGCATATTTGAATTTATTCTACTTTTTCATCTCAAAAACCATTCTGCTCTGCCTGTTAATTTTTGGGTGTGTGCACTGCTAACACATGTCTGATGGGTCCCTACTCATCTGGAGCCTGTGCCTTACTGCAAAAGTAGGAGATTGCAAAGTAAACATTTATTTTTCCTTCTCACATTGTGTGGCATGAATTTTGCAGTCTGGACTTTAAAAAGCAGAGAAGAACAAGACAAAAACCCATCAAAGGGACTCCGTCTTTGACTGGTGGCAATGCCCTGTTTCTGCTTGTTGATACATGTTGTGTAGCATTAGGGAAATATGCAAAGCAAGAGGCACAGAGCCTTCATGTTTCAAAAAAATATACATTCATTAATGTTGAGTGTTGCCAGTGCAAGTACATATTTTCGATGTACTGTTATACTTGGCCCCAGTCTGACCTTAATTTTCAAATGCCCCACAGTTAAATTACAAAAATGAAGCTCAGAGAATATGAGGCCTTTTGATTGCAACATCCGCTGCCACCGCACTTTACTATTGAAGAAAGATGTGAAGCGTGGTGGCTGTCAACGTTCCTTGCATGCTCTGAGCAGCTTTCTCTGTCTACCTCAGGCAAATATATAGCGCGGTGTAGTAATCAGTGAAAACTTTCACTGAATATTACACCACGCTATATATTTGCCTGAAGTAGACAGTGAAACAGTTTTAGTGCTGGCAAGGATTTTTTTTTTGTCTGCGAACTTGTTTTTACTAATGAAGGCAGGCAAATGTAAAGCGTAGCTGCCCAGTACATGCAAGGACTTCTAATTTGAATATGGGCTGCCACTGCGCTCTATCACTTAAGGCAGACGTAAAGAGTTGTGGCAGCCCATGTTAAAATCAAAGTTCCTTGCAGGCACGGAGCCACTTTCACTGACTACAACGTGCAGGCAAAGGAAAGCTTGGTGAAGTCAGTGAAATCGGCTCCGTGCATACAAGGAACTTGTATTTTAGCACCGGCTGCCACGGCGGTAGCAGCTCAGTGCCTGCAAGGACCTTTGATCTTAATGTCGCCAGCCACCACGCTTTATTTTTTAATGCAGATCTAAAGCGCGGTGGGAGCCGACGTTCAAACCAAAGGGCCTTGCTTGCATGGGGTTAATTTTAACAAGTCACTATGCTGCTGCTCGGCCACCAGCCATCTTACCTTGAAATTACTCCGGGAGGATCAAATGGGAAATACGAAGCGCGATGCCAGCCTGGAAAACAGAGGTGGCGCGTGACTTCAGGAAGTTGTGACTGCAGGAAGAACGTCACGTTCTTCAGTCCGCCCCGCCCCAGCAAAGCTCACTTTAGCCAATCTGAGAAGCTGGTTTGGGTGAGGGCGGACAAAGGCTGATTGCCATAAAAGAGAATGATGGAGTACAAAATAAAAAGCGAAACCACGTCTTAATAATTAGATAGGAGGCACGAGCTACTCCCAGAGGGTCGGCGAGCTACCGGTAGCTCGCGATCGACCGGTTGGAGACCCCTGGTCTAGATGATCTATGGACCCGCCAGGTCACAGTATGGACGACCAAGTGATAGGACTGATCATTTGGTTTGTTTGATGGTCATCCACAACATACACATGTATAGGATTTGGTTTGATCAGTTCTCTAATTGATAATTAGTTATCACTGCTCCCCCTTTTTTCTTCTCCACTTCTTTATACGTTGTTACATGGTGACTTGGGCACCAACTGACATAGAGATAATCCTGCCGGTTTTTGCCAGCGATTTGCTTGGCTTATAGACCTCCTAGGTTCTTGTGTGTTATTCAGACACCACAAAACCCTGACGAAAACGAATACCCACTAAGTAAACAAGAGAAATGTCGCTTACATTTCTGTTCAGACTAAGTGAAACACAGTGAAGTGTTCAACATCACTCCTGCAGTATCACAAGATTCAGATATTGGCCCCAAAATGGTCTTGGACCTGTCCTGGACCACAAGGGATATACTAAGCAGATCCTCTGTAGTGACAACCGTACTACTGTCCTTATCATGGGTTCACACATGAAGCCTGGTGGTGGCAGTGTTCCATGTTTTATAGTCTAATATGACAAGGCCTTTTTCCCATGAATAGGAGCCTTCTGAACCATCCCCTAAAGTTCTGCTGCCAACGGTGAACCTGGAAACCTATCCCTGAGATTCTGCATGTCTGGATGTGTGTTTGTATGCTAGTGAAGTCTGGCATGCAATGCATGTCACCTCACTTAGGAGTCTGAACAACGTAGGGGTAAGAAATACCACACATTGGGCTCGACTGGGGCCATATGATACTATGGGCCCCTTCTGTTGTCGGCACTGTCAATGGGGAAGTAACACAGGGACAGAAGTCTGTATAAAAAATACCCCAACTCTGGCCCTTAAATGCATCTATCTCAATGCCAGATCCCTACCCAAGCATGCGATAGAGCTGTGGGACCTATTAACAGAAACCAAACCAGACTTGGTTTTTATAACTGATACCTGGCTCGATACCCATAGCACCCCAGACATCGTGACAGCCCTTCCAGCGGAATATAACATACTCAATCTGAATAGAGTGAAGAAAAGAGGCGGAGGGGTAGCCCTGCTATTTAGGGAATCCCTCACCTGTAGACAAGAACCGATCACACAGTCCAACAGCCATGAAGCAATGGCATTCTCAGTATCCGTAAACACCAATATTATATTTGGGGGAGTGATAGTTTATAACCCCCCTGCAAGCACTTTAGACTTTAGTGCCCAACTTTTTACCCAAATACTACCGGTCTGTCTCAAAAACAAGCATATTCTTGTGATAGGAGATTTTAATGTACACTTTGATAGCAGCAGCAACCTATTAACCAAACAGTTAGTGGAGGACATGGATATCCTACAGCTGACACAAATAATTAATCATCCAACACATAGGGCTGGACATATTTTAGATCTCATCTTCTCCAATATAGGAGCCATTGACATCAATGCGATTAAACCATTGAAATGGACTGACCACTCTATGATTGTGTTCACTATTAAAGTACCTACCAAACACTCTAAATCCATGCCCCCAGCAACAGCATCAGCTGGAAAAAAAATTCTGTGGAAAAATTCCAGAATCCTTTTACACATGTATCCATAGGAAACACCAATATTAATAATGAAATAGAAGAGCTCCAGAATAATATCAAGTGTGCGCTGGAACACTGCTCAGCTCCACTCTCTAAACATAAACGGAGAGGCACAGTCTCAGAGAAGTGGTATGGACCTGAATTAAAATCTTTAAAAAGGAAATGTACATCTTGCGAACACAATTGGAGGCTCAATAAAACCCTAGAAACGAGAGCCATATACAAAAGGGAACTTGCGCTCTACAACAAAGCTATTAGGAAAGCAAAGAAAGACTATTTCTCACGGAGGATAACAGAAAGCAAAAATTCTTCAAAAGAACTATTCAAAATAGTCAAAGAGCTATGCAGCCCGGCTAATCTATCAGTGGATCTTACCCCCTCGCAAGAAGGCTGCAATAAAATTAATGAATATTTCTGTGAAAAAATCGATACGATCTATGCCTCTTTTTCCAACATCGAATCAAAGCAACCACAACCTCGTGTAACATCCCTAGTTCTGGCTAGCTGTCCTAGATTCTGCCTTTTTTCAGAGGAGGAAGTGGGCAAAGCTATGTTGTAAGTAAAATCAGGCTCCCCACTGGACCCATGCCCGCATCATATTTTCTAACTAACACCAATAATCTGCCCAGCTTTAACCAAAGTCTTTAATCAATCATTGAATTCTGCTGAATTCCCGAAGTATTGGAAAAACGCCATAGTTACTCCCTTACTAAAAAAAGCAGGATCTGATATTCATAACCCGGCAAACTATCGGCCTATTTCCCAACTTCCTTATTTGTCTAAGGTGATGGAGAAATTGGTCAACAGGCAGCTTTCCAAATTCTTAGAGACCAATGATCTATTGGACAGTTCCCAAACAGGGTTCCGGGCCAACAATTGCACCGAGACAACACTCCTGGCAGTGTCAGACAATATCAGAACCAAGGTAGATCAGGGAAAGACAGTCGCCTTGATTTTACTAGACCTCTCGGCGGCATTTGATACCGTCCCACACCACCGACTCCTGGAAATCCTAGCAGCCAAGGGTATCCGGGAAAAGGCATTAGGGTGGCTGCAGTCTTTCATGCAAGACAGAACACAGTCAGTACGAATGGGTGATTTTGTTTCCCCTCCCCGGAACATCAAGTATGGGGTCCCACAAGGGGCCTCATTGAGCCCAACCCTATTTAACGTGTTTGTTTCATCACTAGCCGATATAGGGAGAAAGTGGGGTGTTGGGATCTGCTCTTACGCAGACGACACCCAACTAATGATTTCATTAGATGAAGAAGACAACCCTAAGGATAGGCTACTGAACTGCCTGACCGAACTAGCCAATTGGATGCACAACCATTGTCTCAAATTAAACGCAGACAAGTCCGAGATTCTGCTGTTTGGTAGACATACCCACCTATGGGACAACAGCTGGTGGCCCACCACTCTGGGTACCGCTCCTATCCCAGCATCAACGGCCAAAGATTTAGGTGTGATTCTAGATAATACCCTGAGCATGAAAACCCATGTATCTACAATCTGTGGTAAAGGCTTTGCACTACTCAAGATGCTCCGGCGAGTTTTTCCATGGATCCCCACTGAGTGTAGGAAGATACTGGTCCAGTCTTTATTAATGAGCAGGCTGGATTACGGAAATTCCGTTTGTGGGAATGGCGGACTATCTGTTCGCGAAACTACAAGTTGTACAGAATGCTGCAGCAAAGGCAATTTGCAATAAAAGAAAGTACGACCCAGCCAAAAGCTGCCTGCGTGAGCTTCACTGGCTACCAATGAGACAGAGAGCTATCTTCAAGCTAATGTGCATAACACATAAAGCATTGCACAACACGGGCCATCGCATCCTAAAAAATAAAATCAGATTCTATGCTCCCACGAGGAACCTGCGTTCCTGTACGGCTGCTAGAGCAAGCAACACTCGTGTGAAAACAGCCAGGATGGGTGGACGGGCGTTCTCCCACCTGGCGCCAAACAACTGGAACAAGCTGCCGCAAGAACTCAGACTAACAGACTGTTATTTGTCCTTCAGGAAGCAATTAAAAACATTTCTTATCTGACTAAACATAATCCTCACTCTGTTATCTGTTAACTATTCACTACTGTCAGGACAGCGCCGTGATATCCCATCGGGGATGATTGTTTGCGCTTTACAAATACCATTGACATTGACATTGACCTCAGTGAACCAGACTGCAGGGGCCTATGGGTTCCATTTTGGGAGCCATTGCCATGTGCCTGCACACAACATGAGGGTTGGTTGCTTTTCCGAAGAGTGGAAGTGTGTTGCTGACATTCCCTAGACTGAAGGGAGGGAAGCCAAACACTGAAATAGGGAAAAGGAGAGGGGCTTCTCCTTAATATTAGGCTCTTTCTGATACAGAGGGCTACTGATTAGTCTTCCTAAGACTGACTTTGGTAGATGGCACGGATGAGGGGTGGAACTGCAGCTTGTGTGTCAGGATGTGATTGATTCTTCATAAGGGGGGGCAGACCTTTGTATTTCTTTCTGATCACTATCAAGTTTGGCTGTTGGCAATGAGGTGCAACCTTGCACACGCCTTTCTGCGCACTGATGTGAATGCTCCAACCTGGAAACAACCCTGCTGTGAAAAGAATCATTAAAGACAAACGAGGGGGCTGGAGGACAGTCTAAGAAGGCAGCATAAAAGGGAACCTACTCAAACCAGCTCTGCACAGGGAGACAAGAGAATCCACATCCCCACTGTCTAACTCAGTATTAAAGTGGAAGCTGCTGACCTCCTTGTTCCAGTTCCAAGTTCTCTTTGACCAAGGCAGTATTATCACAGTGGGTTGCAGACATTCTCTGTGGCCCTCATCTACAAATAGAAGGTAGTTGAGTGGCAAAGGGTGGGCCAGTCAACTCTGATTTTATCCGGGATAGTAGGTGCATTCTGGTAAATTTGACATTCATTGACCTGGACTGTCTAGGCCTGCAGCATTCTGGGGTAGTACACAACAGAAATCACACCCACACCTCCATCAGTGCACTTTAGTCCCAGCCTGGAATACAGAAGTGATCATGACAACGGCCACGGTATGTTGACCTTACCAGAATCAGTGCCCTACATGCTGTTGAGGAGTGCAGAATATCTGATTTCTCAGAAACTCAGCAGTCTGTTGGAGGATAAATAACAAAATAGCTCCGCCTGTGAATTCTGGTTCCATTGCATGGTAGTTGCCTTCTTCTGATTGCTGAAAATGTGATCAGGGGAGTAGACTGGCCAAAGTGGCCTCATTGTTAGCTTTTTTTTAGCACCTGTGGACTATTACGTGTGGAGACACTGAGTAAGTCATCTCAAGTAGGGCTTCTCAAGCTGGATTCAGTGTGGTAATTCTTGATTTTCTACAGACCTGGATGAGGGCATTTTCGGACTAGGCAGCAGATATTTTTTACTATGATTCACAAACATCAGAAAAATGACATTTGTGCTTTTCTTTGCAATATTTCAAAACAGGAATTTATTTATTTCGATTTAGCAAATGAACATGCTAGTGGAGTAGGTGGAGGGAGGTATGTCTGAAGCTTTTAGGGAACAGGGGCCAAAAGGTGAGTGTGGCCCACCCAAGCTGCAATGTGTAATTGAAGCAATGCGCTTGCTGGGGTAGCTGGTACGAGGTCGCTGGTCTGGGGATACTCGGTGCGGCCCCGGCGCTGGTCTGGAGATACACGGTGCGGCCCCGGCGTCTCGCTGGTCGATACGGTAGGATCCCTCTCCCGCGGCTAAGGTGGACCCCCGGTATTCCACGAGGGGACTGTAGGCTTCCTGGAGCTGGAGCCGAAAGGCCCCTGGAGCCCCTAGGTCTGTGGCTGTGATCCCTCCTCATTGCTGCGGCCACCCGAGGTCAGTGGGACTAGGTTGTCAGAATCTCTCCATCTGTTCTCCATCTGTTCCCGCAGCAGGGGGCCCACTGAGTGGGGTTTGCAAGACCTTTGAACTGCGGGAGTAAGACAGCAGCATGCCCACGGAGACCCCACGGCGAGGTGGTGGATCCTCCTGGCCCTCCTTGTTTTACAGCGGCATGCTGACCTGGGGAGATCGCTTTCTCTCTTTACTTCTCTTTACTTCAGCTGGGCCGACGCACACCCCAGATGCCCCCGGAGGAGGTGGCGGGCTGTCCCCGGCGGAGCAAGATCCTCCCACAGCAGCGGTGCCATCGCGTCTGGCCTGCGGTTTGCCGGAGGATTGGGCCAGACAGTAACACACAACAATGCTGATAGCGCATTCGTTGTGTTTCTCATATCTGAAGCCCTAACCTAAAGAATCCGAAAGAATACTCTAACAGCGTCCACTTCACCACGGAAACAGAACCCACAAGCACCAAAGGGGCATAACGCTGCCAGCAAAACTAGCAATCTAAACTACACCAGACACGACTACAGCCACGACATTGAGGCCAAGGTAATTTTACGTTTGTTCTATTGACTTTATCATTATTTTTATCTTTTTGACCTTATTTTCATGTATGCCCACATGTTCAGTGGATTTGGGCTTTCTACTATCTCAAAATGGATGATAGCTGATATAACAAGGGCAAGGGATCTCCCCCTCCAACCCACTGGTCACTCTAAGTATATTTTTACAGCATGACTTTTGGATTCTAATTTCATTGCAATGGAAATAGGACCATAGCCCATAACAGTTCGATGGACAGTGAAACAGGACTTCTCTGGCTCTCCCACAGTCCCCCAACACTTTGATGGACAGTAAAACAGGACTACTCGGGTTCCCCCACAGTTAATGGAAACAAACAGAGGACCACATTTCTGTTTAGGAAGACCTCTACTAAAGAGTCGGCCATCTTAGACTGCCATCGCCACAGTGTTATAACCCTTAGTTTTTAACTGCTACTGACCGCTCCTCCCTTTCACTTCAGGCCAGACTTTAGTAACAATCTACCCTCATCTTTTCTCCCCCTACTCTATCTCTATGCCTGTGTCTTTTCTTTTACCCCACTTCCTACCCAGCACCTGGCGCTCATGGTGCAACCATCAGTACATCTGAGATACAACCATCAGTACATCTGAGATACAACCATCAGTACATCTGAGATACAACCCCAGTCTCCCCCTCAGCCCTTAATAAATTAGTCACAGCCGCAGCTGTTAATTTCACCCTCCCCTACCCACCCTCCTTCCCAAACTCTTATCACCGGATTTCAAAGATCCCCCTTGAGTCCCTTACACCCATATACACTTTTGTTCTAATCCTACGCTCCAGTCCTCACACAAAAACCTCACCACTACTCCCAACGCCGTCACAACAAATCACTTCAAAGTTTGACCTAAAAAACAACGCAGCCTAGTCATCCTTTAATACTTACACAGAAGAAGCTATAGGCAAGATTCTCAGTGCTCTGAAGCCTGCCAATCACCACACCGACCCTCTCCCCGCAAACGCTGTCAAAGACTTAACCCCATTGCTTCTGCCTCTCTGGACCAAAATCATTAACTGTTCACTTCAACAAGGTTGCATCCCAGACACCCTCAAAGTGGGACAGATATCACCCATACTAAAGAAACCCACAGCTGACCCTACAGACCTAAACAACTATAGCCCGATTTCCAATATTCCTACCTTGGCCAAACTATTGGAAAAATGTGTACACCACCAATTGACAAAACATATTGATCACTTCGACCTTCTTAACAAACACCAATCAGGCTTCCGAGCAGGTCACAGCACAGAATCAGCCATGACACACATAACTGACGATGCACTACAAATCCTTGATCAGAACGGTACATGCCTTCTCATTCTACAAGACCTCTTCTCAGCATTTGATACGGTCAAACACGAAAACTTGATAGATCTGCCGAATCTCAGAATGGGTTTATCAGGGTCAGTGCTTAATTGGTTTACCTCTTTTCTCCAAAACCGGACTTAAAATTCAAGGTCAACAACACCCTGTCTAAACCTGTTCCAGTAACGTTGGTAGTCCCGCAAGGGTCCTCTCTATCTCCAACACTGTTTATTTATTCATGGAACCACTCACTGAATTGCTACAAGCGTCCAACCTGCAATATCACATGTACGCAGACGATACCCAACTTTACCTTAAGATCCACACCCTAGAAGATATTAAATTGCTTAACACAACGCTTAGGAACACCCAGACATGGCTGTCTGAGAACCATCTAAAATTGAACGCTCTAAAAACTGAATTCCTCCTAATAGCGCCACCCGCCAAAGTCCCCATAATGCATGACTGGTTCAAACATCTTACTGCATTCAACGTTCAACCAACTATTGTGGACTCAGCGAAATAATTGGGTATAACCCTTGACTGCAACCTCAATATGCAGAAACACATTAGCAACGCAACAAAGAGAGCAAACTTCCAGATAAATACTCTGAGGAAGTTGAAACCCTTCCTGCCAAGCAATGACTTCAAGTTGGCAGTTCAAGCTCTAGTTATCCCTCGTGTGGATTATGGAAGTGTCTCTCTCTGCGGCCTTCCTAAAGCTATAACAGCACCCCCAAGAGACTCTATTAATGCCGCAGCGAGACTCATCACTGGCTCGAGAAGAAGGTCCCACATATCTCCAGACTTAAAATCCTTGAATTGGCTACCATTTGAGGCCAGAATTCACCTGAAAATAGCGTGCATGACTCATAAGGCCATACACCACAATGCACCCAGCTATCTGACACAGAAACTGACAATCTCTGGTGGTCTAAGATCCACAAGAAGTGCGGAAAACCTTCTACTGAAGCCACAAAGATTCCATAGAAGAAAACATATAATTGCTCCTTTTCAGGGATGGTACCCAGGATATGGAATGTTCTACCCCCAGAAACCAGACTGAATGCCTCCACTGCATCTTTCAACAAGCATTTGCAAAAGTTAGAGCTATTGGCATTGTAATGGACAACATTTTTATTTATGCGTTGGTTTTGAAAACAGATAAATTAATGGCATTGTCATTTACAATGGCAAAAGCTTAATCTCTCGCAAATGCCACACACAAACACACAGACCCACACCCACACAGGCCCACACACACAGAACCCCCCCCCCCCCACACACACACACAGAGCCACACGCAGAGAGCCACACACGCAGAGAGCCACACACGCAGAGAGCCACACACGCAGAGAGCCACACACGCAGAGAGCCACACACGCAGAGCCACACACACACACACACACAGAGCAACACACACACACAGAGCCACACATACACACAGCCACAAACACACACAGAGCCACACACACTCAGAGCCACACACACACACTCAGAGCCACACACACACACAGAGCCACACACACACACACACACAGAGAACCACACACACAGAGAGCCATACACACAGCCCCCCACACACACAGAGCCCCACACAAACAAAGCCCCCCCACACACACACAGAGCCACACGCACACAGAGCCACACACACACACAGAGCCCCACACACACAGAGCCCCACACACACACACAGAGCCCCCACACACACAGAGCCCCCCTCCACACACAGAGCCCCGCCCCCCGCACACACACAGAGCCCCCCCACACACACAGAGCCACACACACAGTCTGGAATAGAAATGTTTGAAAGGGACACGAAGAGAATGGCATAACATTAGAGAAGATTGAAGTCAAAGGATTTAGGAGAACAAAGTGGAGAATAGGCATTAGCAGAGGTCGATATATTCAAGACAGGCATACAGTGAGGCAGGTCATAGGATTGTACTATAAACAATGCAGGCAATAGTGTATGAATAGGGGAGGTGACACAAGCAGAAAGAATGAAAAGGAGAACTGTTAAACAGATACTCCAAGGACGAAATGCGACACACGTGGAATTTGGAACATCAAGCAAACAGAGTAAGGAAGAGCATGCAGCATGTGCCTACTTCGAACACAACCCAATTCAACACTTTGAATTTGGAAACCAGGAAAAATCTATTGCATCCCATGCAAAGTAGCAGCAAGAAACTAGGAGCCGGTGGCACAATTAATAGAGTATAAAAGTGCCAACCCACTTTAGGCTTTTTAATAAGTCAGCAAGGTATTGACAAGAGTGCAAGCTAATGCAAATCAGGACCAGGGCAGCCATAATGAAATAAAATTAATATGAGCAAACATCCAGTGTCAATGATATCGGAACGTGAAAATATCAAGAACTTAATTAACCAAAGCATCGTCAGAACATTGTTTGTGTGTATATAATACTAATTTCATATCATTCGACACTCACATGCACTAGAGCACAAACAATCCTTGGTGTTATATATACAAATAGGGTACATTGCAAAAAGCACTGCAATAATGAATGAAACATTTTCCTTTGGAAGTTTGTGAATCAGAATGAACATGCCACGGTGTCCATTCAAAGGCTGCACTGATTTGGCCGAGCAGTGGGCAGAAATGAAAACACAGTATGTCGGATCAAATGGAGGTGTTATTGAAATACCGATTTGCGTTAATAAGCCGAGGTTTAAAATGAGCCAAGGACACGCTGCCACACTAAACGCAAAAAAAGTTTAAACAAAATAGGGCAGAAGAACGACAACTGAAGCTAACCTAATATTCAGCTCCAGTGTGCCCCCATCAATGGGGTAATCCTGGGCTGGGTCTTGAGCATGAAATTCTCTGATGCACATCCTCAAACACTCCCTACACTCGCTTCTCTATCTGGCTCTGCAACTTACAATCACAGATCCGCTTGCAGATGAGCCGCCTCATTCCTCCAGCGCTCTCGTCCTCCCTGGCTCTGGGACGCTCCCAGGAGCTCACATGGTGCTCACACAGCAGATAGACCACTCGCAGACACCGGCCTAGACAGCCTCAGACGACCACAGATCCAGCACTGAGCTTGGAGCCAACATCTTCCTTTCTCTTCCCTGCACTAGGTGTCGGAGCAGCCAATCAGCTGCAAGGTGACATCATCCGCGGGCAGCCAGTACCAGATGAAAGGTGAAGATTCTCCCATGAATATAAATCTAGTGCCAGCCCCAGTCTGTAACCACAATTCTTTGCTCTTTAGGTACGATGTACTGACAACTCCTTTCATCATTACCATCTAAGCATTTGAACGAGAAATGTTACCGCGCGGTGAGCTGTACTCCACTTCTCGCATAAGAAAAATCTAAAACAAGTCAGTACATTTTCTCAAGAAAACAACATTCCGCTATCTGGAGGCACTCGGGGCACTGGGTCTGAACCAACCTGCGGTTTGCAGCACTAAAATTAGGGGCGAGGTCTGGGGGCCAGAAGAATTGAGAATGGAAAAAAACAAGCGCTTGCCATCTCTAAGCCCCGTCCTTTTCAGACTGGGAGCGTGTTTTTGACTGAGAACGTCACTAGGTAGAAAGAAAGTAAAAAAAACGCCCCCCCAATCCGAAAAGGACGGGGCTTAGATCCAAAGAATGACATCACTGGGACCTCTTCTCCAATGGCAGGCCACCTTTTAGGAGGCCAGCCAATGGAGAAGAGGGGCGGGCCTTAACCTCGCTACTCAGAGTCATTAAATCTCGCCAGCGAGACGACACATGTGCATAGCCTACGCTAGCCGAGACCTAAAAAGGAAGTAAAATCGATTCCCATGGCAAAATTCGCCTGAACATAGACTAAGGAAAGTATTAGATCATTCATACCCTCAATAGGATTCCTTACTACGACAAGGCTCCAACTAGACAACCTAGTCTTTATATTTGCCATTGTTCATGACTTAACAGAACTTTCCTGTTTTGCACCTTATTGCTTTACATTGCACAAGATGTTATGTATACTTGATTTACCTGCATTTATTCGTTGTATAACTATCCTTACCTATTGTATAGCGCTCTGATATCCGCAAGGGTCTTGTTCGCGCTCTACAAAACTTTCAAAATAAATAAATAAATAAATAAATACTACATCTTGGTATGAAAGCAGAGGTGTAACACGCATTTGGGGCACTCATTCAGTGTGAGGCCTGGGCAAAAAGCCACATTAGTACTCCCATTTGACCATCCGTGTAGAGCACAAGGTTACAAGTGATGTTGAGAATTATAAAAACCCCATTAAGCCAAGGGATAAAATAAAAGCACCACAGTAAATAAGAGCAGTTTGATATATTTAAATATGCATCACTAAATGTGTTTCAAAGTATGTTTATCAGAGTCTACTGGGTCTATATGGGGAATCCTTAGGTGCATGTGAGTGCGTACATTTAGCTGAGGTTGTGGAACCCTTGGCAAATGTGATATGTGGTTATCTCAGCCTTGTTTATGTCTGGAAAATTGAGATGTGCATCTCTTGTGGTCTGTGCCATATCCATTTCCTGCTCCCAAATGCACCACTGTGGGTCTATCTTTCGCTCACCCTTTTGCCTGCGAGATATCATACAATTCTATGCCTTTCTCTCATACTAACAACTTGTTTTTCAAACGTTTTGGCCTTCCAATTTCATCTTGTACCTCCAGGGTCTGTCTTGAGCTCTCGTTCAATGAATTATAAGGTTGGCAAGTGCCTCAAAATAAATAGATAAAATGCTCACATTTCTGTGACTTTGACCTCCATCACACTTAGCTATGTGCCTTTGGGACCTCTGTTTTTCTTCCATCTTGTTGCCGGAGATCTTTCGCAGTCTCTTGCCTGTGTGACAATCTCTCACTCAAATGTCTGTATTCGACCTCTTTAACTTGGGTCTCAAAGGTCACCCTCTTTTGCTGTCAATTCTGTACTGTTTCTTTTTTTCTACACCGTGTGCTGATGGCTCGACGTTAAAGCAGCAACACATATGCACATACATATCGAAGAGTTTTCTTCCAAAGATAAGAAAACACAGGTACTGTCACACATGTACCTTTGAGGAAGTGCCTAGTTTGTAAAATATTAAGTGCCAGGGCCCTTGTCAGGCGGTCACTGCAACTTGCACCACCCACTGCCCCTGCCAGCACTGCCACGGACAGTAACAAACAACAATTCTTATCATCATACTACAAGTGTGACAATTTTGACTACTGCAGGGACCCCAAAGATATAAGAATGGCTTTGGCGGCAGATATTAGCCATTTTTAATGTGCACTGAATTAATAAACAACTGATGTTTTGCTCATCTCTAAACTAGACAAACAGTGCCACCATGTGGTGCACTGTAATAAGTGCCGGTGCTCAGCACCGGAAACCACTGGCTTAAATTAAGAACTGCTTTGAGGACTTTCTAGGTCGGTCAGTCTAAACTCGGATCTTCTCTACTGTGTCATACACACATTCTCTCATATTTCCAGCATAGAGGCCTCCCCTCTTACAACATTGCATGTGTGCTACCTCTGTGCCTTTAATCTACACCTTTCTCACCTGTGTTGTGTGAGGTATGAGCCTATCTCTCACATGCAACTTTTACATCTTCCTTCATGACGTCTCTGTTCCGAAGACTCTTTTCCTTACAACTGTCCTTTTGAGGTCTGTCTCCCTCGTCTCTTTCTTTCTTTCTCTCTCTTGGGAGAATGAATAACAAGGGAGACTAGGAAAGGACAGTGTTTCCAACCGTCCTACTCTACTCCTCTTCCCACCTGGGATTAAAAAGTGAATTAAAAGAGGTTGCTAGAAGGGAAGTGACTGGGAGCTGTGTCAATCCATTTCTTTCTTATTGGCTAAACGGAGGCTGATGTAAGTGGCACTGTAGCTCCTCACGCCTTCCATTCCAAACCAACAACATAAATTACATTTGCTTCGTGAGCCTTAACTGCAGGCCAACTCCTTCATTTTCACATTTTGAAAAAGTTTGCATTTTTCTGGCACATTTCATGTGTCTGCAAAAAAAATAATGAATACAAATATGAATAAAAAAGAGCATTGCCCGCTTGCCTATATCAGAAATATTGTTTAATTATGGAGACAAATGACTCTGCTGTTAAGAAAATCATGGTAAGCACGATAAAAGCAGAAATATTTAGCACACACAAAATGGAATGACAAATTACACTATCTTGAAATTATTAATTCAGCATATTTTATTTTCATTGCAAGTGAAAGAGCTGTGCCAGCGATGAATCTGAGTTTGAGTATGAGCAGAACAAAAAGAAATGAGATCTACAGTGAGGGCTTGAACTTACGCAGTTAATTCCCTTGGGCAAAGCATACGATTATAAACTATGCAAAGACTTGTCTTTTGAAGAGACTCCGAACCTTTATTAGCACAGAAAGCCAGTTGCCAATATTCTGTGTGCACCTTCACAGGTCGGGCTTCTGCACTCCACGGAATGAGCATAGAACCCTCTTACAATGAAAAAAGTGTGGGATTGTATTAATACAGGCTTGTTTGTGTATTGTGCAGATTCCCCTCTGAACTCCCCAAGGGACGCAATGCCATCTGTGATTGCTGAGATGGCCCTTACAGACATGACATTTTATCACAAATATTGCATTTAGATTAAATAATGATAATGCATAAATACAGATGTATTCGTGATGCAAGAATCTTATAGAGAGCCTCTATCGTTTAGTTCAGTTTCTGAATCTCGTAACTCACTGCTATGACATAGCAACTGTTGATAACAAAACTGGTTTACCCACTGTTGTGATGTCATTAAAGCTTTCCAGACCGGGCTGACAGGCCTCGCTGAGAGCCTGTCAGCACTGCTCTGCTTGTCGGCTTTGACTGAAAACAGAACGCACAGCTGCAGGAGGGGGACGAAAGGCACGGATGCTGGTGTTTGGGTGTTGGTCAAGGATGGTAGGTAAGCTATGTTTTTTTTAACCTTTGGGACAGGGATACGCAACAGAGACCATGTTATGTATGGTTCTCCCACTACTCCTCTGCCACTACTTAGCAGCTGACAGCAGAGGAAGATGATTTCAGAGGCCATAGATGAAATTATAGATGGGCAAAAGTTAATTATGGGGATGTTTTTCACTTTGGGATTCTGAGTGACATCATAAACACCATGAGCTTCGCTATTGTTGTCTATTTGATGTCATTCAGAACTTGTCAGTGAAAATCGGCCTCATAATTCACTGTTACCCATCTAAAATTCTATATATTCAACACCATTCTGACTATAAAAACATTTTGTAAAACACTCATCCACACACCCCAATCTTTCTAGAAAATAAACGCCATCATTAGCATAAGTGATGTTTGCTTACCATTGTAGGGCTTAGCAAGGCCCCATCAATGGATCCTTCCATTGCCATTTTTCTTAGACTTGCTGCGTTCTTCACATCATTAAACAACATGAGGGACACACTTGAACCAGGAAAGAGCTCCAGTTGTTGTTTCAAAATCATTCTCTGCAGTCTGAGCACATGAAATGCGCCGTGGTGTCACAAGAAAATCTGCAGAAGTCACAAACAGATTGAGAGTAAAAGTGATTTTAGTTTGAGCAGTTTCATGGAACACCACAATCAACTATGAAGAAAGTTGTCTCGAGTAGGGAAAGAAGTGGTTCAATACAAGCGGGTATCGATAGGAACCCACGACCAACAGGTACACGTCTGAATCCATACTTCGGCCAGTGATTGCTCTCACCATTCCGTGAAATTGTTTTACAGGCCAAGATATGGGCCTATTGGGCAGCTATGCTGATCAATTTTGCATTATAAGATCAATATCAACCACTTTATGGACTCAAACCACCCCCAAAGAATTACATTTCTGAAATAAAATAGTTTGTACCTAATCTAAAAACTAAGAGATATCAAGTTTAGCAGATGCCATTAGTTGCTTTTAGGAGCAGTATCTCAAATCGGAGGTCTCCAGCGACAGAGGGCAATTAACCATTGCCAACTAGAGTGTAAAGAGAAGTGCTTAACCACACTGACATTGTGGGTCGGGGGTTACTTGTGAGCTGTCCTTGGCATCAAACGACTCAACAGGGCCTACAGAACAGAAAAAAAAGAATTACAAATTGCAACTCTTTGTCCAATACCCAAAGCTGCCCTGATCCGGATATCTATAGTTAAGTGCTTTCTTCAGAAACATGCTAACATCTGCTCATTTGCAATACCTACCCAAGTAAATGAGAGGGTAAACATCTGATCAGCCCACCAGTTAAATGTCTAGTAGTTGGGAATCCTTTCCAGAAAATAAATCTTTGATGTGGTTTTTAAAAGTTTTAAATAGTGCTTTACCGATCTTAGAATACATTTCAGGCTTGTTTTAATCTTAAAAGTGAATTTTTAAATGCAATAATGGGAAAAATACGCTTCAGGGCATAATTTCCTATCCTCGTTCAGCTGTATCGGGCTTCCTCTCCACAAGTGTGATTGACAAAAAATGCACAGACTTGTTTATTCATTATTATTCATTCATTATTAAATGTTTAGGTCTCGTCGGATCCAGCGCATGCGCTGCCCTGGCCGAGACATTTAATAGCTGCTTTTAAAAGTGCTACTAAAGCGACCACCAGCTTACTGTCACGCGCACAAGCGAGCGCACTGCTGCACGCGGATGTCTAGCGTACTTTAGCGCGTCATCGCAGTCGCGATGACTTTCGCTTTCACGGCCGCGCGGCCAATGCTTGTGCAATGTGGTTTTCGTGTTGGAGTGGGGTAAGATGCTGTGTGTGTGTCTAAGTGCGTTACATTGGCTTCCTGCTGTGCACGTAGTTTGCGTCCCTGCCGTGTGTGGATGCGGGCGCACGTGTGCATGCGCACCTACATGCACGGCAGACTCCGTGGGCTCCAGGTTGGCGTATCTCGCATTTTCGCGGCCGCAGTCTCATTTTTGCAGTTCGTTCTTCTCGAGTGCCCATTCTTTGTCTGCGAATGCCCCCAGCTGGCAGATGGTTTGAAGTATATTTTAGGAGAAACAAATCTGCTTTTAAATATCTATTGACCTACAGTTGAAAAGGAGGACAATGCTTAAGCGGGGCGTTGAGTGAAGCGGCCCTGCTATCCTCTCAGAAACCAACCTGCCCTCTTCGGGCTGGCTCCTCGTCCTGCACACTGTGTACTGCATACGCTTGCATGTCCTGTCTGTGGGACGGCGTAAACTCAACTTTTATAACATACAGAAGGGTTATTTTGTTCCGCTTTTAATTATGCTGTAATGACTGGAACTGATGACAGAATATATTTGTGTTGATTGGCTCTTGGAGAGGCGTTGAGTGTGCAGCTGGCGATCAGTCTGATCCGCGCTGTAAGGAGAGGCTGCTCTAAGCAAAACACAACTCACTTTGCAGCACCCTCCCTTCTTCACCAGGCGCCGTGGCCCCAGTGGTGTTGGAGAACATTTTAATTCTAAACAAAATATATTTTGGTTCATCAGATCAGTAATTTGACTTCTGATGACTGCAGATTATTTTTTTTCTAGTAAACAAATTATTGCCAATCTTGCGTAATTATTTATTTTTAGGGAGTTTTAAATAGCGCCAACTCGACCTGAAGGTATCCAAATGCTTTATATGAGCACCAGTTGCGTTATATGAGCACCAGTTGCATTACAGATGGACACATTACCTTTCAGAGATTAAGTGATTTGCCCAGAATCACAGGATGTTTGAGCGTCTCTGCGTAGACTCGAACCGGATTCGCCAGCTTCGGGGTCGTTTGTGTGGGTGAACAGGACAAGTATGCAAGGGCGCTGAACTTGAGAAGAGCCTTCAAAACACGACACAGAGAGGTGAAGAGTGCAGGCACACTTCCAGTCATAAAAGTAAATACAAAAAGTACAGATGCAAGACCGAGTCACAGGCGGCGTGGGGCTGGCTGTCCTTGGGGAATGAGCACAGCGTCACATTCTATGCTGGAGACAAAGTAAGCGGAGGTGGGGAGGGCGGGTGATTTAGGCGCCCTGGAGGTATGGGCGGGTTGTCTCGGAATACGTGTTCTCTATTTTTCACAAGTTTTAAGAGAGCGCTCCGAGTCTCTTTGGTTACTTCAGAGCGCTAAGTGGGAGACAGGACGGTGATCCGGTAATGTGCTCTCCGAAATCCTCACATGTTGGAGTTGTGGACGCCATTTCCTTTGAAAAGCCATTGTCACAGTGGGTGCCACAATAAAAAGGACACGCCTTTTATACTTGAAGCACACAACCCTAGTGATGCCAGGTGTTACTGCTAAAAAACAGGAAGCTTCACGCCAGAATAACCCCTCTAGAAGAGACATTCAACCGTGCCCCTTTCAAGCGTTACAGCCAGAGCTGCCACTTTGGAACGGTGTTCGAGCCTGGGCGACGGTTCAACATCCTACGATTCTGGGCAAATTAATTGATAACCCTGCGCCTGCCTAAGACAAACTGAATGTGCTTTTGAGTAATGTAACCTGCTTCTGACTGCTAGAGTTCGACAAGAAATGTCTGGAAATATACCTGTTTGTTCTCTACCATTGCTCCCAGTGAAAGCCATTTTGTGGAGTCAGTGTTGAACTATGTGTTATAATTGAGCACCAAGAGACCTTTAGGTGTGTGCTGTAATGTACAAAGAGAAATCGTGTAAAAATAAACAAATGAATAAACATGAAAGGCGCAAGATGCACATTTGCCAGCGGTGTATGCTCAGTAACCAGTGCATATTATTAAATTCAAAGGGCCTCCGGGGCTCCAGTTTTCTAGTTCCAAATGGTTTACAACAGACCCAGCTATGACAGGTACGGAAATACCGCAACAAGTAGTTGATTCAATGTGTACATTGGCGCTGCTTTTAATGCTCAATGATGTCTGTGGGTTCTAGTTTTTTTTACAGAGTTTTATATAACGCGAACTTGACCCGGTACTGGGTATCAGAGCGCTTCTCAAGGGAGACTGCTTCCTTCCTTGCTTACCCTACGCCTAGTCACCGATGGGCCCATGCAGCCCTGGGACCAGCCCAGGTCCAGCCCACCATTCTCGCAGGTGGGTCCGCTGGGGGCCATGCATCCGCCGCCACTGAGATCATCCAACTCTGTTTTCTACTGCCTCACGCTGCTCTTCTCCTCACTCTCCTTCCTTGTGCCTCACGCTGCTCTTCTCCTAACTCTCCATCCACGCTGCTCTTTTCCTCACACTCCTTACTTGTGCCTCACACTGCTCTTCTCCTCCCTTTCCTTCCTTGTGCCTCACGCTGCTCTACGCCTCACTCTTCTTTCTTGTGCCTCATACTGCTCTTCTTCCTCACTCTCCTTCCTTTTGCCTCAGGCTGCTCTTTTCCTCCTAACTCTCCTTATGCCTCATGCTGCTCTTTTCCTCCTACCTCTCCTGTGCCTCACACTGCTCTTCTTCCTTACTCTTCTTTCTTGTGCTTCACGCTGCTCTTCTCCTTCCTAATGCCTCACGCTGCTCTTTTCCTCCTACCTCCCCTTCCTTGTGCCTTACGCTACTCTTCTCCTCCTCACTCTCCGTCCTTATCCTTCATGCTGCTCTTCTCACTCCACTTCCTTGTGCTTCACCCTGCTTTTCTCAATCTCCTTCCTTGTGCCTCTCGCTGCTCTTCTCCTCCTCACTCTTCATCCTTGTGCCTCATGCTTTTTTTCTCCTCACTCTCCTTCCTTCTACCTCCTGCTGCTTTTCCCACTCTCCTTCCTTGTGCATCAGCAAACCTCCACCTTAGTAGACCACCTCAGTGCCAGTGCAGCCCCACCTCAGCAACAGTGCAGCCCTACCTTGGCAACAGCACAGACCCAAATTCAAATTCATGTTTATTTGTTTGATTAATTAAAATCTTACAAAACAGATACATATTTAAAATATCTTTAAGTATCAGATATTTAAAAACGTCATGCACATAGTTATGCTCATATTTCATAAAAACGAAATCTAATTAACATTTTCCTTGAGATTTTTCACGATCACCAATAAAAAATGTACAAAAGCAGAGTTCATTGGTAGATCTTTCGGGTTTAGGCAAGCCATTACTGCTTGTCTACAAGTCCTTATACCTCGGGCATTAAATAACCTCCTGAGGATTGCTTTCCTTTCTGTATCCATTGCAGAACACAGACATACCAAGTGCAGAATATCTTCTTGTCCCAGTTTACATAACCTACATGTCATATTGCCCTCAATGGCCTTCCATGGTGGAAGATGGCACAAGCCTGGCCAGAGTCCAAAGCGTACTCTTATAAATGATCGCTTACTTTGGTGGGACCATGGAGTTTCAAGGTATTTTTGGACTTGCTTTTTTTTATATTCGTTTATAATTGGCCATGCATGCTTCCTTTTTACCAATAATTCTTTGTCTTTTAGCAGCGATAGGTGAGTAGACAATTTATTAATTGTTTTTTTAAAGCTTTCCTGGGTGATTGTATTTTCTCAAATTGCTGTTATTCCAAATTCTTCTTTTGCTTTATTTAGATAAGCCCAGGCTTGAAGTTTATGATTGTCTCTTACTTCTTGCCATAAGGCTCGGGACAATTGATTATCCTGGTAATTTTTTACATGGTTCCAGACTTTCAAAATTTGGCCTTGTCGGGCGTATTGTTGATTGTTTATCCCAAACTCCAGTCTTACTTGTGCCTGTGAGGCATTGCTTGGTAGCTGGAATAGTATTTTGTAGGTTTTTGCCACAGAGTTGTTAATTAAGTCCGCATCCTTACCATTTAGGACTTCGGCACCGTATGTTAAGGTCGGTAATAGTTTAGCAGTTATGATTTTTAGTAAAGGACCGTATGTCAAGGCAGTTCGTTTCTTTTGTATGGTTCTAAAAGCCGCAATCAAGCTATTTGCTTTTCTAGTGATATCTTTCCTCAGGGGGAGAAAACTTCCATTCTCATTAAATAGAACGCCGAGATACTGATAGTTATCAACTTGCTCTGGCTGAGTTTGTCCCAGCATCCATTTGTTTTTTTGTCTTCTATTCCTTGTAACTACCATTACTTTTGTCTTTGCCTCATTTATTACCATTTGATTATCCTTTGCATAACTAAGTGTTCGATTAATTAGTCTTTGCAGTCCTACTTTTGTCTGACTCAACAACACCACGTCATCAGCATACAACAAATTTGATAATTGTGTTCCTGCTAGCCTTGGTGGATGTGAGTTCACTTCGTTTAGTGCATTGGTGAGATCGGCTAAAAATAAGTTAAAACGTAATGGAGCAAGGACGCAACCCTGCTTAAGGCCACGCGTCACCGATATTTTACTGGATAAGGTTCGCCTATCACCGATCCTCACCCTGACCCAGTTTTCGGAGTACAGTAATTGAATAAGGTTCAGTAGTGAGCCCGGGATTCCATAATCTTCAAGTTTTTTCCATAGAAGAGACCTGTTTACAAGATCAAATGCCGATTTAAATCGATGAAACAAAAATAGAGGGACTGTTTAGATAAAAGTGCCTTATCCGTTAAACCTGATAGAATTAAAATATTTGTTTCAGTACCTAAACCTTTAATGAATCCGGTTTGGTTTGGGGGTAATATTAGCTTTTCTTTAACCCAATCTGACAGAGTTGCTAGTAGAAGACCCGCAAATAGCTTTGCATCCGTGTCTTGGAGTGTGATCAAGCGATAATTTTCTGGTAGTTGCCAATTACCCTTTTTGTAAACGGGAGATATTAATGATCCTCTCCAGGATTCCGGTATTTGCCTTGTTTCAACAACTTCATTAAACACCTTTGTCAGGTAAGTAGCTTATAGAGCCGGGTCCTCCTTATAAAGTATAAATGGTATTCCGTTGGGTCCCGGTGCTCCATCCTTTTGTTTCTTTATAAGAGATTGGCTACTTCGATTTCTAAGAAGACTTTTACCAGATCCATTTCTTGCCCTCTTTCGGTCTTCAATATTTGATTGTTCTCCTTGGGGCAGAATTCTGATTTAGCAAATAGGGTCTTTTTAAGGAATCTTACCCAATCCTCTTCCGTTATTGGCGAGGCTAGAACGTGTTTGTTAGATCTGTTAAGATCATTAATTATTTTCCAAAATTCTCTAGAGTTTGTGAGATTACTGGTGTGAAAGATTTTTGTTTACAGTTCCTGCTGGGCTTTGTTTTTTCCAGACCACAACAATTTTCTCAAGTTATTGTTCACACTTCTCAGTTCATTTCTAATTTCCTCGTTCTCTGGTAACCTAGTTAGCTGTTTCCTCAGTTTGTTACGGGTCCGCCTTATTTTTTTAATTGTGTGTGGAAGGTTAATATCAATATCTCTTTTTACCCTTATCCTTAGTTGGGTTTTCCTACTACTTGAAGTACCTTCATCCAATTCGATCACATTCTTGGTAAACTGTTCCCATTGTTTAAGAGTAGATTGGATAGAATGTTCATTAAAACATTCTTGGACCAATTTTTGGGCCTTTTTTTCCAAAACATATTTTTTATCCGGTTTTCAAATGAGTTTCCTATGGTTAATCGTACTGATCTGACTTTGGGTAGGTAAATAGTTTTGGTGTTTTGGAAGTTCAAAATACATTTCTAATATTTGCTGGCTATGGTCACTCTCAATTACTTTTTTTAGTCTATAAGAACCAATTTTATCAAAAATATCTATTGACAATAATGTAAAGTCTATTCTTGATTTTGATTCTTGATTGTGAAATGACCAGCCAGCAGGTTGATCAGTTGGGAACCTACCGTTTAATGTTCGTAGTCCCATTGCTTCCAGATCCATCAGTAGGCATTTCCCAATTGAGTTTTGTTTGGTATTTATGCTAACGTCGAGTACCTGTTCCGGGATGGACCATTCATAATTTTGAGATTGGATGAAATCATCCCGTGTCATTTGAATCAGCAAGTTTATATTAAAATCCCCCGTAACTAAAATATTAACGGTCGGGTCAAGTATTATTTGCTCCAGTACAAATGCTACTAGTTCGACACTTATGTTCTTGCGCGATGACTGGTTTGGTGGAATATATATGTTAATTATTATTAACGTATTTATGTTTTTTTGCTCACAGGTTGTAAATGATATCTTTACTGCTTGTATATTTGCGTTATTGGTAACCACCTGTTCATGCTTGATTTGCAAATCAATCCTAATAAAGTATTGCCAATCCCCCACATGGACGACCAAATTTGCAATATCTGATTGCTGGCACATAGTACCCTTTATAACCTTGCAGAAAGAAGGGGTCCGTTTCCCAAGTCTCTTGTAGACATATGATTTGATAGAGATTTGACAGGGAATCTATTTCAGCATTTTTGATCTTTTTACACAATCCATTTATGTTCCAGGAGCATAAAATAACAGGTTGCCGAGCATACTTCCTTTCTTCCAATTTATAACGTTTTTTTTCCTGTCAGTGGTCATGTAGTGCAGTCCTTATCCAATTTTCATTTATTTGATTAAATTCTACAACTTTTATTTCGTCCGTGCTCTCTTCATTGGCCTGTTGTGTACTACCCTGTGGATTTTTTAATATAGAGTACACCAGGTTGTTCTTTGGTTCCCTGGGAGACATTTTTGTAGGTTCCTCCTTTTTAAACGGAGTCGGGTAAGGCTTGGGCACAGCACAGGCCCACCTCGGCAACTGCACAGCTCCACCTCGGCAACAGCACAGCCCCACCTCGGCAACAGCACATCAACCCCACCTCGGCAACTGCACAGTTCCACCTCGGCAACAGCACAGCCCCACCTCGGCATCAGCACATCAACCCCTTGGCATCAGTGCAGCATGACTTCAGCACTGCACCAACTCGGGATCACTTAGCACCACCTGAGCATCAGTGTAGCACCACTACCTCAGCATCACCTCCGCACCAGCACATCACCACCTCACCAACACGCAGCACCACCTCAGTCTGCCCTCTGAAACTAGCATCTGTTGATTCTCCCCTAGTGTCCTTTCACGGATCGTGTTGTAAATCAGGTACTATTTCCCAAACTTTACTCTCTTGATGTCTTCTTAGTTATATATAGGGTAACAAAAGTACTTATAACACTTTTTTTTATTATTTATTTTTTTATTTGCGGGTTTGTATAGCGCTTGAATCAACTTCCATGAGGAGTATCTCTGCGCTTAGGGCCAGGAACATGAAAGAGCAGAATGTTACTGTTGGGATTTAAATCTGATTACTAAACAGCAGGGTTTTAAGTTGTTTACGGAATTTAAAGTGCTTTGTGCATTGTCTGAGGGACAGTGGGAGTTTGTTCCATAGTATGGGTCCCGTAGTGGATAAAGCTTTCGCGCCATATCTTGCCTTTCTGGCACGGGGTACCACCAGAAGAAGTTGGTCGCTGGATCTGAGAGAGCGGGTGGGAATGTATGGGTAAATTTCTTCATCAGGTATGCGGGCCCATGTCCATTGAGGCATTTCTGTATTAGACAGCATATTTTAAATTTCGTTCTCTGCCGGATTGAGAGCCAATGCAGTTGGTCCAGAAGAGGTTGGGATGCTGTTCGAGGTGGAACATTTAGGACTAATCGGGCCGCTGTATTCTGGATAACTTGTAGTTTATCCAGCACACCCTTGTTGGCAGAAAGTAGTAGGCCATTGCAATAGTCGATTCGACGTAACACTAGAGCCTGTACCGGAGTTTTCTGAAATGAATCTGGGAGCAAGGGAAAAACTTTGCGCAACAGGCTGATGGTATGGAAACAGGAGCTTACAACGAAGTTGCTGTTTTGTTTTAGTGATAAGTCCTGGTCCAGTTTTATCCCTAGATTTTTAACAACCTGTTTAGGTTCTGGAGCCGTTCCTAGGTCTTGTGGCCACCAGTCTGGGGACCATAACATTTTGGCCTCCCCGAATAGCATGACTTCCGTTTTATTAACATTGCATTGGAGGCAGTTGCTGGACATCCACTGTGCTATAGCCTTCATGCCGGATGAAAAGGAGCTGATAACTTCAGTGGAGAGGGTTTTGAAGGGGAAGAGGAGCTGTGTGTCATCCGCGTATGACACTGGGATGAAACCATACGTGCGCATCACTCTTGCCAGGGGGGCCACATAGATGTTAAAAAGAGTTGGGCTCAGACATGAGCCCTGTGGCACCCCTTTCGAAATCTCCACCTCCTCTGAACGGTAGGCACCCATGGTGACACTCTGGGTGCGATTGGTTAGAAAGCTCTTTAACCAGGCGAGGGCTTTGTTCTTTATGCCAATGTTTGTCAACCGGTCAATTAAGATGGTGTGTGACACGGTGTCGAACGCTGCCGACAGGTCTAATAGTACCAGGATGACTGCATAGCCCTTATCCTGGTACATGCGCAGATCGTCCGTGACAGATAGAAGAGTGGACTCAGTGCTATGCTTTGGCCTGAACCCAGATTGTGAATAGTCCAGGCCACCAGCAAGTTCAATGTATTTAGAGAGATGATGGTTAGCATGCTTTTCAATTAATTTCCCTAAGAATGGCAGTAGGGAAATGGGCCTAAGATTGGCGAGTTCGGTCCACGGTGAGGCACTATTTTTTATAACTTTTGAACATGCTGCTCAGCACCAAACTGCTCTACAGCATAGCTTAAAAACATTGGCAAAGCCAATCGCTCTGGCTAAACACATATAAGGTCCCAAAGGCGAGACCTATTGGCTTTGCAAATGCTTGTGGTAATAAATGGTTGTAGCACTTTCAGGTACACAATCGCCACCCATTCCGCAACAAGCCAGGTGCTGTAGACTATGAAGAATTGCCACATTTGTATAAACTGAAGGTTTTAACAAAATTAAAATAGCTTCCACTTCAAATGAGACCATTTTTACTAAGAGTGCTGCTTATAAAATGTAAAGCAGAGAGTGAGAGTTTGCAGAAGGTACCATCTGTCTAATCACATTTATATTGCTGGATTCGTATGTGAATGCTTGCATTCTGCAGTGTGCAGCATTGTATATGTTTCACAAGAACGATTTTAATCTGGTAAATAAAAAGGTCACTACTTCTAAAACTGTGCTCCAAAACTTTGATTGATAAATTTTTGACTCATGAATAAGAACATGTTGAATAGGATCCTCTGGGTGTATAAGTTATCTCTCTTCCGAAAAATCAGCATTTGCTAATGCCCTCGGAACCATTTTCACCGACGTCTGGTATTGGTAAAATGTTATATTGTCTAAATAACAATGTCAGAGAATGTTCACATCATTTGTTATGCACACAAAATATTGTATCATTAATTTGTTTTTTTCCTGCTGAAAAATTCAGACAACTCTTTTGTATTCATGTGGCCTGCAATTCTCTTTAATTTTCATGTTGCTTTGTGCTCCGTTGGAATAGAGTGGGTGCCATCTTCTTTTTTAGTTGACTGATCAAAGATGATGGATGCCACTTTGATTGGTAAATCAAAAAACAAAAATTTGCAATGCAATCGGTCTCGCCTTTGGGACCTTATATGTATTTAGCTATGCAGCACATTAGCTTGGGTGCTAAAACATCTACTGTTCTTTAACATGGAGGGAACGTAAGCACCAAACTGCGTGACACGCCAGGTATGGGAACACATGGATAGAAATATTGCCTTTCAGGGGGGAAATGGTACAGTCGAAAGCTCTGTTTTTAATATAGAAGCAGGGGCTTCGGAGGTCATGTATCTGAAAATACAGGATTTGTAATAAACATTATTGTCTACGGGTGCTCGAGGAAGACATTTCTAAGGACTGAAATCTAGAGAATGCTAAAGCGATTCTGGTATTTTACCTCTGGTTTTCGTTTTCTATCAAGAAAGTTAAATAGAGGGAGTTGCCAGAAAAATAAAAAAAAATAAAGTCCCTCAGCAGAAAGCAATTCTGTTATTTTACTGATCTCAGCTGGTCGTTTTCTATCCAGACAGTTAAATAGAGGCAGTTGAACAGAAAAAATAAGTCCCTAAGCGGAAGCCGAAAAGTCCTAGGGATGATCTCCAGAGCTCACATAGTACATACACATTTAAGTATATACTAAAGTATATATGTTACAGTCAAAGTGTGAAATCTCGCATTCTATAGAATGCCTAGGTAATGTATAGAATGCCTGAAAATCAAACGTCAAAGTATGAAATGATTGATATTTTATACATTGCCTAGGCATTGTATACTTTGCCAGATTGTCTGCTGGCAAAGTATATAATACGCCTAATTCCGCCATTTTATTCCCGCCCGGCAATGTGTGAAATCCGGCATTCTATAGAATGGCTAGGTAATGTATAGAATGCCTGAAAATCGAACGTCAAAGTATGAAATGATTGATATTTTATACATTGCCTAGGCATTGTATACTTTGCCGGATTGTCTGCGGCTAAGTATATAATACACCTAATCCCAGAGACAGCACAAGTTATCAGCAAGCGAGGGGCAGAGACAGCACAGGTTATCAGCAAGCGAGGGGCAAAGACAGCACGAGTTGGCAGCAAGCGAGGGGCACAGACAGCACAAGTAACCAGGCAAAGAGCAGGGGGCAGCCGTGCGGTGGTGTGGGGAGCGACCTGCCTGCAAGCAGGGTCAGAGGTCGTGTATAGCATCCGGCTGAGATTCCACAGACGCTCTGCCGTCATCCTTTCACGTGGTTCTTGTATCGCCATGTCAGAAGGGAGTGTAGTGCCAAGACAGGAATCACGCCATGCTGACATACAACAACGGTTCTGCAATGAATTATCTCAAGTAAGAGCCAATGCTGCTAAAAACTGTGTTTTCCTAACCGAATCCAGTTACCAAAAGTTAGTGAACGATGTGAAAAAAAGACGATCATTAAGAAGGACCCACAGGACTATTGGCTGGTGAAACACCATGATGTAATGATGGTCGAGAATACAACTAAGTTGATCTATCCTGTTAAAGAAGGTACGAGTGCTATTCAGTTTTACGTAGCGGACTCCGAGTTATTTGACGTACTCCATAAGGCCCATTTGGCTATTGGTCATGGAGGACGGGACAGGATGTTGAAAGAACTTTCACCCAAGTATAAGAACATTACCCGTCATGATATTGAGCTGTACATTCACCTTTGTGAGCCTTGCCAGAAGAAGCAAAAAGGTGTTAAAAAGGGTGTTGTGGTCAAGTCAATATTTTTTTCTGAATTCAACTCCCGTTGTCAGGTCGATCTCATAAGTTTTCAGTCCCATCCTGACAGAGAGTACAAGTTTATAGTTCTCACGGCTCTGAAATCAAAGAGAGCGGAAGAAGTAGCCTACAAGCTCATCGACATATTTACGTTGCTTGGTGCTCCAAAGATTTTACAGTCCGATAACGGCAGGGAATTTGCAAACATGTGGTAAGCAGCCTAAAGGAGTATTGGCCCACCTTGAAGATCGTCCATGGTAAGCCGCGCCACTCACAAAGTCAGGGGAGCGTTGAAAGAGCTAATCAGGACATTGAAAATATGCTGTGTGCTTGGATGCAAGATGAAAAAACTAGCTGCTGGAGTGAGGGATTGCGGTTCGTCCAACTTATGAAGAACAAAGCTTTTCATTCTGGGATTAAGAGGTCACCATACGAAGCTCTGTTCGGCTGCAAAGCTAGAGTAGGTCTCTCGACGTCATCCCTGCCTGACGACGTTTTACAAGACATAGAGACTGAGGACGAGCTCGAAAAAATAATAGAGAGCGTACAAACACAACAGCAGGAAGAAAGACGAGATGAATCAATGCAAGAGAGTGGTGGTTAGAAGCAATAGATAGTCATGCAGCCGGTCAATCAGTATTGTTACACTCCACGGCCACGATTTTATTACTGGGAAACCAAAGTGGTAAATCGGAGCATTAACCTCCACCTAACCGATGGTAGACTTTCATTTTACGACTTTTAGGTCTGCACACTTAGGGGCACATTAGGATGGTGGGCGGACAAAGTCCGCCCGCCATCCCAACACAAAAAGGGACCGCCTGCCATAAGGGCGGGACATTAGGATGTGCCCGCCATAGTGGCGGGCGCATCCAGCATTCCTGTCATTGTGGCGGGCGGTGCAGTCAGCTCCGCCCGCCACAATGCCAGGAAGGCATGCTGTGCACTCCAATACACAACATGGCAGGCACTGCGCGGTGCCTGCTATGTTGTACATGGAACTGCTGGGGGGTACCATAGGTACCCCCCATGTGCACCCCACATCCCCCAGAATCCCTGAGGGCCTGCTACGGGCCCCCAATGTTAAAAAAACACCTGCCTTTCTGTGGCGGCAAAGGCACATCCCCGCCCTCGAAGTAATATGGATGGCGGTGTCTACCAGACACCGCACCCTATGAACTGTTTTTCTGCCCGGTAGGAAATCGGGCGGATTGCCTACCGGCGGAAAACCGGCGGACGGTCTTCCACCGGGGTCCCCTGGCCATGGTAATGTGGCGGGGAAAATTAGAGGCGGCCGGTGGTTTTTGGCAGGTGGATCGCCACTGCCATATGGGCGGTGGCGATAGACCCGTTATCATAATGGGCCCCTAAGTCTTCAAACCCCTGCAAACTAAATGTGCAAAGATATATAAAAGTGTTAACTCCTTTCAAACCCACCAAGCTTCGTTATGCGTGCTTTTTTCCCCTCAGAAACTACACGGATTTACACTAAATCACATAAGCATGCTTTCTGAGTAAACTGTTTTACTCAGGACAGAGCAATGAGGAGTTGGTGGGGAGAAGCACATAGGTGAGAGAGAGGAACACAGTAAAGTTTTTCTCCCAAGTTTGGGGTAAACCTGTTCATCAATTTATGCTGTAGGCTCGAGCAAGATTTCCTCTGGGAGCTAAAATGGGCAAACAAATCTTTTTTCACCCTGCTTAATTTGTATCCCCTTAACAGATCTGCACGTAAATCTGCCTGCCAGACCTGAGATGGCTATGTTATGTGACTGCCAAATTTAGTGCAGATCCGCCTATAAGAGGAACACTTACAGGCAAATAAAAAAATGCCTTTCCAATGGAAAGTGCAGCTGAACTAAAACTAGACTGGAGACTACAGGTGTGTAACAGTGTAATATCTACACACACACACTTTTTCATGGAAAAAACAAAGGTTAAAGTGACGTTATGTTTAGGTATTGAAATTAAATAAAAATCACTAAAATTCACAAATTATAGTTTCATGAGCTCACTAAAATTTGTGTCCCCACCATACACTGCTTAATGACCTCTCAAATTACACCACTCATGATATGCTAAATACCATAATTGAAGACATCATAGTCATGTATAGCATTGAGTGACTATATGTACACTCATGGGTGCAAAGAATGGAAATAGCGTGAACCCTGGATACAAGTGCAGTTGTGCATGTTGAATGTTAAACGGTACATCATTTAGTTTTTTGTTTTTTTAAATCAGCAATGTAGTACTGCCTGTTAAACAAGATAAAGGCTCCAAACACACCTGATCAGGATGGAAGAGATAGGTGTCATATTAAGTTGTGGCTTGAAGTCAAAGACTGTTGCAAAAAAATCTGTGAGACAAGCCAAAGGTTGTGTTGCTAATAGATTATCCACCATGGATGTAAGGTCATGTGCCCATGTTTATATGTATTGAAGGGGTTTAGAAGGTGTGGTTGTTTATTTTCAAAACTTTGCTGAACATTTGAAGCACTGCAGATTGTTAAATAATTGAACGATGAGCCACTTATAGGTAGTTTAACTCACACTTGAGTTGTAAGCATGTCGCCAAGTCTGTATGCCATTGAGATCATCTCAAGAACGTGCGTAGTGTTAGAAAACTACAGAAGATTGTCTATAGCGCCTGGCAGATGTTTGTCAGTGGTAAATGCATGAAAGTGTCTTGCCATGCATAACTGTCAACCTTCTGCCTTAAAACTGTGAGTCACGTGAAGTCTTAAAGCCTGAGATCACATTATGGTGAATTATGAAAGAACTACTATTTGGAGGGTGTTCAAAGCTTAAAAAGGGGGTGATCACTTTAAAGTTCATGGAGATTTGTTAGGTTGGTGAACTACAGTAAAAACAGGGTAAAAGTCAAGAAATGTGGGTGACTTAATAGATATACTATTTGGTCAAGTGTTCTGTCTATTATCTTGTGATTGGCAATAGAAAATTGGTCACAGATGTAGCGTGAGGAATAAATCAATGTTTACACACTCAGTAGGGCGCTGTCAAAATGACTGGATGATGTAATTTAACATGTCAGGAGGTGGCAGAAGGGGGAACCTTCCAGAACCGCCCGATCTGACGCTGTGTGCAGCCTTTGGCAGGGTGAAGAGGTGGTTTGGTCCCCTACCCAACCCACTACAATAAGCAAACCATACAGCCTGATAAATGGTGGTTGGCCGTAGGGTCTGGCTTGTAAGTTTTTTGGCACTGCTGAACCATCACAGATACTGCAGTATGGGTGCTGCTATTGTAGGACCACTATCCCAAATTCTTTTTTTTTTATTTGTCTTAAGGGGGTGAAGTGTCTTTTTGGGACTATGTGCCCACACTGCTCCCTTTTGGGCTTTCTCAATGTTTTGAGGAATCTGAGAACTAATCCCCTAATGGCAACATCAGCAACATTTTGTTCAGAGTTGCTGCCAGCCAATCAGAATTATTTGTACTGCAGTATCATACTGAAATGTCTGACTGTAGAAAAAACTCCCAATCAGAAGGCCATATTTTAGGATTTTTTGGAAATGTTGGACTCTTGCAGGACCAACCATCCAGATATGTCTAACTTTTTCTGGAGCAATGACCCCTTCATGCCCAACCCAAGCAATGCTTTAATTGGTAATTTCTCAAAAATGGCAGAAATAATTTACACCTAATTACAAAAAGCAAGCTTTCTGTGTTGAGTTTTACCTTTTGGCTAAAGATGCTTCGAGACACTGCTCTCAAATAAGCAGTTATTTCAGACTGTGTTTAAAAAGCAGTTGGTATTTCAAGAGAGCACACAAAGTTTAGAAGAATCAGAAGTTGCATAGTTTGTATCCAATATATTAAATCCTAAAGAGCCTTGCAGTAAATGTACATACTAAAAATGAAATACTCTATACTCTTCCACAGCACTTTTTCCACAAGTAAAAGTGGTAGTTCTAAAGGCAATATAGAATAAACAGTAAATAAACCAAAGTTAAATTCTGGTTTCAAAATAAAATATTGTAAAATCCAGAAAGGCACGTCTTTAAAAGACTTGTGTACATGGAAGGGTGCTTTCAATTGAGTGCAACATTATGATACATAGCATTTTTTTTTACTTTGCAAGGTATAAAGGACAATAACTAAAATGGCCTTCGTGCAATTCTGTGCAAGTCAAACCATTAATAGTTGTTTTTAATATAATTTGAAAAGGGTGTACAGTTCTCTTACTTAAGAAATGTAGTATTCGATGTACAGATGTGAAGGATTGTTGTTAAGAAGTTAATTTAACTATATACAAGCCGAGGTACAATGTTAATGGCACTCAGGCTTTCTCGTAATCGTTCCTCTAAATGACCAAAGGGTAAAATTCTGAGAAACTCGGAATACTGTGCACCACACTCCCTTTCTCCAAGTAATCCCGTTCAGCCATTTTTTACTGTATTAGAGAGCAACGTTCCCTGGGGGAATTAACATAGGAAATCACACATATGGGATCCCCCCATTTCTTGGACCCTGCGTGATGGAGGAGCGTGAAACTTTCTTTAAGAAGCTGAGGTGGACTATCTTTTTTGGGAAAGTATCATACAGATTCAGCACATGGGCCAAAGTTACTGTTATAACAAAAAAACGCTCTTTGAATAAATTAATTATAATGAAGGATACTGACCAGGACATTGAAAATTTCAATTCTTGGCTTGCTGAGGCTGTGAATACATTAGCCCTCCCCTTCAAGTGGCGTGGGAGAGGGAGGCAGTCTGCCTCCTGGTTCGCCATCTCTTTGACTGCTGAGAAGCCTGTATAAAACCTGAGAGAATTTGACGCAGGGACTATTCTCTCGATAGTAAATCTACCCATAAAATTGTCTCTAAGGCATAGAATGCCTGTATTAAACAGAACATATTTCCTATTTTGAGAATAAATCAATGCTGCTCCTCACAGTTCATGCACTATCTTTCAGATTGCTAAATCTTTCCTCTCGCCCAAATTCTCCTAAGAATTATGCAACAGATTGGCGGCATTCTTTTAAACTAAGACAGCCAACATCCAAAAGACTCTTCCTGTTCCTAATGAGAGCCTGTTGGATCGGACAATACAGTTAGTAAGCTCGACCAGTAAAGGACAATCGCCCTTGAGAAATCGAATGAGGCCATTTTAAAGTGTAATTCGGGATCCCCTCTGGATGCTTTCCCTCCTGCATTGCTGACAGAATTTTTAATCTTTCTCTATCTTCCGGCATAATGCCAGCACTTGGAAACTGGCCAGAGTGATTCCTCTTCTCAAACAACCATCTCTTAATCCTAACATCTTCAGCAAATATATGCCTTTTTATCTGTTGCCAGCATTTGCCAAAATACTCGGAAAGCTGATTAATGGTCAGCTTTTCAAATATCTGGAGCAGGGTAGGTTGCTGCACCCAAGTCAATCTGGTTTCCATCCCTGTCATTGTACGGATACGGCGGTATTGAAAATCTCTAACGAGTAAACACCCAAAATATTGAATTTTAAATATCGAGAGGACAGAATATCGAGTCAAAAATATCGAGAGGACAGAATATCGAATTCCCAGAATATAGTTGTGTAGAATATCGAATTTGAGGTAAGAAATATCGTTTTTCATAATATCGATTTTTTTCTACTGTTATGCATGCTAGTATTTGTCAAAATGATAAATTATTTTTGTAATGTATGTATGAATTTTTTTAAGTTTTTAATTTTATGTTACATAATTTTTGTGTATTTTACTTTCATAGCGGGTTGTGGGTTTATAGGGGAATAGGGTGGGAAGTAATTTAATTAGAATATAGTTTTTAATATTTATTTAGAATTAATTATATATAAATACATTTTTGTGTCATTTAATTCCGTAGCGGGTTGTGAGTTTATAGGGGAATAGGGTGGGAATTAATTTAATTTAAAGTAATTAGTTATTGTATTATTTAATAACTTAGTATTTAATAATTTATATTAATTAAGTTAATGAATTTTATATTGCATATTAATTGATTAATAACAAGCAATACTTACTTTTAATTATGTTAATTGTGTAAAAAAATTATTCATTAGTAATTAATTAGATAATTATTATTAATTCATTTGTTAATATGTTAATTGTGTACATTTTTTTAGGACCAGGTTGAGCGTTGATAGGGGGGAGTAGGCTGCGAAGTAGTTTATTTTAAATAACTTTTTTATATAATATTTATTAAAAGTTATTTTATAGTGTTAATTGTGTGAATTCATTTAGATATGATTGTTATTATTTTATTATTAATTGTCATTAGCTAATAATTAATTGTTAATTAACTATGTTAAATTGATTAATATTTTACGATATTCAAGGTGACGTTTTTTAGGGGAAAATGGCGGGAGGTAAATAAAATTGTATTAATTAATTAATTGTTAATTTTAATTATATTGCAGGAGTGGGTATACTAAGTTATTTCCCTGTGCTATCCAACACTTTCCCTACTATTACACTTGTTGGAGTTGGAACAATAAATTATTCCCACCTGCTATCCAACATTTCCCCTACTTTTACACTCATTGGAGTGGGAATAATAATTGTTGCCCACCTGCTATCCAACACTTTCCCTACTTTTGCACTGACCAGAGTTGCAATAGTAATTTTTACACTTCCGCTATCCAACACTTTCCCTACTGTTCCACTCACTGGAATGGAAATAGTAATTTTTACCCACCTGCTAGCCAACACTTTCCCTACTGTTCATATCACTGGAGTGGAATAGTCATTTTTATACTCCCGCTATCCAACACTTTCCCTACTGTTCCACTTGTTGGAGTTGGAATAGCAAATTATTCCCACCTGCTATCCAACTTTTTCCCTACTTTTACACTCATTGGAGTGGGAATAATAATTTGTATCCACCTGCTATCCAACACTTTCCCTACTGTTGCAATGACTGGAGTGGCAATAGTAATTTTTACACTTCCGCTATTCAACACTTTCCCTACTGTTCCACTCACTGGAGTGGGAATAGTAATTTTTACCCACCCGCTATCCAACACTTTCCCTACTGTTACACTCGCTGGAGTCGGAATACTAATTTTTACACTCCCGCTCTCCAACACTTTCCCTACTGTTCCACTCGCTGGAGTTGGAATAGTGATTTTTACTCTCCTGCTATCCAACACTTTCCCTACTGTTCTATTCGCTGGAGTGGGAATAGTAATTTTTACCCACCCGCTATCCAACACTTTCCCTAATGTTCCACTCACTGGAGTGAGAATACTAATTTTTACACTCCCGCTATCCAACACTTTTCCTACTGTTCCACTCACTGGAGTGGGAATAGTAATTTTTACACTCCTGCTATCCAACACTTCCCCTACTGTTCCACTCATTGGAGTAGGAATAATAATTTCTACATTCCCGCTATCCAACACTTTCCCTACTATTAAACTTGATGGAGTGGGAATAGTAATTTTATATCCTATGCAACCTTTTCACTGTTTTTATATTTATTCTAGTGCAAAAAAATATTTTAAAAAAAAGTTTCTTTTGATATTGAAATGTATTATATCTGAAATATTTTTTATATTAATATGTTTATTTATATATATGTAATTATATATTAAATTTTGTCTAACATTTTATAATTAAAAATAAATAATTATCTTTTAATATTATGTTAATATATAAAAAAAATAGAAATGTACGTTTAATTTTTGGGGGGGGATTAAATATATTATTTTTAATTTTAATATTTCTTAATTAATTTTAAGAATGTTTTGCCCAATTATATTTATTATTGAAATAATTTAATATTAATTTTAAGACATTGTAAAAATTCGATATTTTAGTAAACTATATTTTTAACAACTATATTTTGGAATCGATTTTTTGGCACTTACCTGTTTGTAGATAGGTAGACTATATTTTGTCTGTCGATGTTCTGGCATCGATATTGTGTCCAGTCGATATTATGTCCCTCGATATTCTGTCACTGATCCCTCTAACCACATTAAATGGTTGTGAGGTCAAAAACACCCCACTTATACTTCCTGGTTTGACTGCCGTGTTTGATACTTTTCCCCACACCATTCTTTTACATCGTCTTGTTAAACTGGGTATGGTTGGTAAATCATGAGACTGGCTTAAGTCCTTTTTGGAAAGCAGAGGTCAGTCGGTTCTGGATAGCACCTTTCGCCTCTGCAGATACATCACTGAATCAAGGTGTCTCCTGAGGCTCCTTACTGAGCCCCACCCTTTTTTATGTTTTCATGCCACTGTTGGCCTCAGTAGTGGAGTCATTTGATTGTAAAATTATCTCATATGCTGATAACACCCAACTGCTTTTTGCTTTTGATGTACCCTTGGCCTCAATTAAATCTACTTCCAAGGACTGCATTCTTGCGGTCCTTGAGTGGATGCAGAGCAGTCAGCTTAAATGTAACACTGATAAAACAGAGATTTTCTGTTTGGGACCCACACATCGAACTGGTGAGAAGACATCTGCCTTACCCCCTCAGCCCCTCCTCCTGCTTTGGTGGTTAATAATCTGGGCATCAAGCTGAACAATCATCTGTCCATGCAAACTCAGATCTCTAATGTAGTGGGTCAATGCTTTGCGATGCTCCGTACTCTTAGAAAATGTATTTTCCTCCTGTGCTTACCTTACAGGAGGACTGTAATCCATGCTTTGATCACATAGCACCTGGATTATGTGAATGTCCTCTATCCTGGAGTATCAGAAGTCTTGTTAGGTCACCTTCAGGTGGTTCAAAATGCTGCTAGGCTCATTTTGCACTTGCCCAACTGTATTTCAAGCTCTTCTGTTCTCAATTCCCTACACTGGTTGCCTGTCAGGAAGCAGATCTTATTTAAATTTCTTGTCTCGGGTCATAGGGCAGTATTTCAAGCAAGTCCAGGCTACCTTGCGATGAGGATTGTGTCCTATTGCCCCTCTAGAGTGCTACGTTCTGCATCTACCATGTTGCTGGTTGTTCCCCGCATTAAGCATGAGGAAGGATGGCAGAGCATTTTAATTTCCCCACCTCAAAAGCATGGAACAAGCTCCCGTGCAAACTTCTGAGGAGTCCTTTTGAGGCTGCCTTTAGAAGACATTTGAAAACTTGTTCTTCTCCTCCAGGGATTAGGGTGTCTGTGCTTGGGTTGCATATCTTTTTTGATTTTAGCGCCAGTCACTCATAGTAGCCAGCTATGTGCTTTAGTAATCTCCTCATTCAGTAAGTCAGCCTACTCGATTCCACAAAATATTCAAAATTGCTTTAGCGTTCGGCTTCACATATATCAATGCATGTTAGAAGAGCTAAATTAAAATGGCACTGACTGTTGCACTTAGAAATGGTGCATAATTGGCATTA
This sequence comes from Lissotriton vulgaris, assembly GCF_964263255.1. Lineage (NCBI taxonomy): Eukaryota > Metazoa > Chordata > Amphibia > Caudata > Salamandridae > Lissotriton > Lissotriton vulgaris. The sequence goes on along the minus strand of NC_141685.1, from coordinate 1,430,085,786 downwards.
AACTGTGTAAAAACTATGTAATTTGCGCCTTTCTTTATTACATAGTTTAGTAAGCTCTGTCACAAAACGTGGTCCTCGATTGCAGCATAATTCCAGTAGCCCCTAGGAAATAAAGAATCTGCAAGACTGAAGCCCAAAAATGCCACTTTTACTGAAGTCAATAGCATTCTGACCAGAAACTAGATGACAGCTCTACTGTGAATTTAGTGCTTTCTACTGGCCTTAAAGGTGTACTGCATGTGATAAACTTGGTATAAATTACAATGGGTGAGTGGAAAAGGTATACATTACAATGGGTGACTAGAAAAGGATACAAGTCAAAATATGGTGCACTTCCCAGTGTTACCAGGGGTCTCAAACTGGGGACCTCGAGTGATCAAAGGAGGGTGCGCCAAGCTCTAGTCAAAAGAAGCATAAGCCGATAACAGTTCTTTGTTTTCAGTGAAAAAAATGAGCGACAGTAAGTAGCTCTGTGGTTAATGTGCCATCACCAACATCATCTGTCATTTATATCCTAGCTGAGAGAAGGTGTCAAATGGGAAGTACTCCAACTATGTTTTCCTACCTGACCAGATAGTATGTTTGGCATTCGTGTATATGATTGCATTTTGAAAACTGTAACATAACTTACATGCAGTGTTTAAATAAGTCTAGACATATGTCAACAGTACCAGTTTAATAGAATAATTGTGAAAAATATTAGGGGTGATTTAAAAAAATAATTGCAGGGGCCTCGGCATTAAACTGTTTAACGACCACTGCTTTACGCAGATTGGTCTGAATAACTCGAAAAGGTAGATCAGTCACCGTGCAAATGAAAACATATGCCGGCCGTTTCCGCAGAGCAGAGAACGATCAAGAACTGAGGCGGCCCCTCTAGATCCTACACTGACCTGTGCCTCGGGCTCCTACCGCTGTGCTGAAGACCAGGGCTGAAACTAACCCTCCACGAATTTCCTATCAGGGAAAGGGAAAAAGGACTGCGCGTGAAATTACTAGACATAATAGAAAGACCTCAGCCTATAAAAAGCCCTTCCTGGTCTCTACTGCTCGTAACGTCTCTAGCGCATACAGAGGCCTTGTGTTCAACAGCCTCCAGAGCAGTTGTCCAGGAATATACAATATTGTGTTCGAAAGTGTAATAATAAGACTAATATAGATAAAGATAGTTATTAGTTCTACGTTTTTTTTAATGAAGAATTATTAAAACGGGTTTATCATGGGGGTTCGGAGGTTAGTGGCTTAAAGGCATATGTTTGTAATTCGCCTTTTACTTTCTCATCTCTATTGCCACTTTTGCTGTAAGTATCAGTCGTTGGCAGATATTGATGTCTTTTCCAAGATGGCGCCGACCCTTCGCGGACGAGTTGATGCTGGCTTCTGCCATCTTCACAGTATCGCTGCAGCCAGCTCTGCCCAGCACAGGTACAGCTGCGCCGGACTCAAGTTCGGGTCCTGTTCCCACTGCCAGTATACCAAGGCTGCAGGATGCGAGTGATGCAGGACGGGCTCTTCTCGGCGGTGCTGAGCGGGGGCTTTTTGCTCTCCTGCCTAATCTACTCTAGGGTGACGAGGGAGCAGCGCACACCGTATATGGACGAGATCTTCCACGTCCAGCAGGCGCAGCTCTACTGCGCGGGCCGCTTCCGAGAGGTAACTTGGGGGCATCAGAGCTGTTAAATGCTACACAAAGAAAAACATTTCTGAAGGTTACACTGCCCTGATGGGCTACATTTAACAAAGCTTGCACTAGTGAGTGAAAGATTGCTGCAGTGATATTAAGACGACAGGAAGCGTCAGCTGCCAAAGTGCCAAGAAGCATAGTGTGCTGGAGCTACATTGGGAACACACCTGTAGCTACTACTTAGGGAGAAATTACTCCAACCACTAGAATCTGGAGTAGAAGTTTATACTTACTACCATTCTTCTGTGAATTTAGAGTTTTTCTGTTCATATCTTTTATGTAACATGTACTCTGAAGTCCTTATGTAATGTAACTGGTCCTTTTGTAAAGCGCTCTGACACCTTCGGGTAAAGTTTCCGATTTGTAAAATTGCATTAAATAAATAAATTAGCATAGGGCATGCATTGAGAGCGAAGGCTGACATAGGCGCATTGGGAGTGTAAGTTGTATGCTGTGAATAAACAACACAAGACAGGTGTCATGCAAAGTAGGTTTATTCTTGACAGACTGCACACAGCCCTTCAAGCACCTTGTCCATAGTAGATTAACCGTCTCCCTAGAACGCTCTGCCAGAACTACTGTGGCAACATCCCCAAAAATTATTCCATTGCAAATGGAAACTGAGTAAACAAACCCACAACGCATCTTCCCCCTTAACAGACCTAAACAAAAGTAACTAATATACATGAACTAACAACCATAAACAAAATAATAAAAAAATTAACAATTCATATTTAAAGTAATAAAATCAAGTAATAATGCAAAACATATTCATGTAGCTACGTGGGAAGACCCGTATTCCTTATGTTGCATACCCTTCCGGCGACAGATGAAGAACTCGCCTTGCATCACACCTCCTCACAAGCAGGAACTCTTCTACTAGCTTCAGTTTTATCAACAACCGACGCAGGGGATACATCGCAAGATGAATTTCAGCATCTCAAGAAAACAAAAGGCAAAACTTCTGTAGAATAATGCAGAATATTAGGATAGCTTCTCAGCCTATCTTGGACAGCCCTTGTTAAATCTACCCCAGCAGCCAATGCTATCTGGACAGTGTCCTTCAACATGCAGCTAACCATTTGTACCATCCCGTTGCTCTGAGGACTACCCAGAGCAACAGCGAGATGTTTGATACAATGGTCATTGATAAATTCTTACGTGGTATTTGACTTAAACTGCACCTCATTGTCAGTAACAATAACCTGGGGATACCCCTCCCAAACAACAATGACAAAAATCCCACTACCTCCGTATTAGGTTTCTTCATAAACTTACACTCAACCCACTTGGAGTAGTAATCCACAGCTACCAAAGCGCATCTCCTACAGATTAATAGATCAGACATGGGACCAATAAAATCCACACCCAATGTCTCCCATGGGCCTTTGGGATATACAGCTGGGCACAGGGGAGCCGGATAAACCCACAGGGATTTGTTGGCCTGACTACAACTTGTGTATTGGCTGACACACACATCCACTTCATTGTCCATCCCCGGCCACCAATGGAAATCACTCACCCTTTTTTTTTGTACTGGTTCTGCCAACATGACCTTGATGCGCAAGAACCACCAAGCGCTTCCTTAAGAAACTTGGGGGAATGAGCCTTCTACCGTGAAGCACACAGTTCACCTTCAATAGACAGCTATTCTTTAATGTTGTAAAAAAAATCTAATTTTATCGCTCACATCCCTTCCCTGAGGCCAACCATTAGTGATGAACTGTCTTAACTTGACAAGTGTCTTTCTCAGCACACTCCTTCCATTCCAAAAGTGAAATGGTTTTACTGGCAATTACCTTGACATCTACTTTTCCAAGAACGCACTCAACCTAATCAACTAGAACCTTTTCCCCCACATTCTGAATTGGACACCTGAACAGAAAATATGCTCTGGCGTTCTTTGCACCTGGAATGTGTCTTACGTCAAAATTGAATTATTAAATTTTTGCAAGTAGTCTTATTAAAGGTGGACTGGCCTTTTCTCAAATTCGTCTCCGAATGCAAAAATACCAATTTGTGATCAGTAAATAGAGAAAACTTACATCCCCACAGATATGTTGAAACATGTCTGGTGGCCCACACACAGGCTAGTGCCTCATGTTCTATTGTACTATAATTACGATCTGCCATGGACAGGTGTCTGGAGGTAAAAGCTACTGTGCATTCTTTACCATCCATCTTTTGTGACAGTACTGCCCCCAGACCAATACCACTAGCATCTACCGTCACATTTGACTTAGGATCATCTTTTAATGGGGATAAGGCAAGAGCATCAGCAATCAATCGTTTCAAAACCTTAAACTCTTCATATTCATCAGAGCCCCCCAATCATGTGCAAAATTCTCCTAAGGGGTTCAGTTTGTAACGCAAAGTTCTGTATGAATCTGGAATAATATTTACTCAGACCTAAGAAGGATTTTAACTGATCCTTTTGTGTAGGTTCTTGGGCCCTGTTTAATTGCCTTGACCTAATCTGATTTGCGCGTAATACATGCCTTGGACAAAATGTGCCCTAAATACTCCACCTCTTGAGCAAAGAAGTAACTTTTGTCCCTCTTTACAGTTAAACCATGTCTTTCCAGTGTGCCCAGAACATCGTCTCAAACTTTCAAATGCGCGTTCTCATTGGTTATGAATATCAGGATATCGTCCTGGTAAGGCAAAACTTGTTTTTTCCCCCCCAGAAATGTTTACATTACTTTCTGAAAGACTGAAGCGGCTACGCTAGGGGGAATGGCAGCCTCAAAAACCTATACACCCCAAAAGGTATATTAAAGGTGGTTAAAGATTGGAATTGGAACACAAATCTATCTGGTGATACACTGCTTTGAGGTCAATGGTACAAAACACCTTGGCGTCACCCAACTGTGCTACCATTTCCTGAATTTTAGGGAGTGGAAAACAGTCCACTAAGATGTTCTTATTGAGAGGTCTGAGGTCCACACATAGCCTTATCTCCCCATTTTTCTTCTTGGCTACCACAATGAGGGAACCGCACTCTAAGGAATCAACAAGCTCAATGACCTTAGCAGAACACAGTTTGTCAAGATGATCCTTCAACTGGCCTCTAACACTCAAAGGAACAATGCTTAGTTAATGCACATTTGGTACAGCACCTTTTTTTAAACATAATCTGGTGCTTAACCTAAGATGATCCTCAAACAACGATTTGTGATCCTCAAGCAACTTTGTCCATGTTTGTGATTGACATATGTGATCTGTAAGTAATTTTGTTGTCTTTTGGGATTGATCCATTGGATCCACTAAGGATATGGGACATTCAGTGGCTGGTCTGAGCATCATGCTAAGCACTCCCTGATCTCTCCACCCCAGGATATTGTAATTGTTTTTACAACTACACAGATTTTAGTAGAGATGGACCTCCCTTTAAATGAGAGTATCCACAAAAGTGCCTTCAAATCAATGCTATGGCCACCAAAAGCTATAGTCCGCATGTTAAACGGCAACAACTGGATGGAAGACCACTCGGAATGGTATAATTCGTCAATAATAATAGTGATAGGTGACCCTGAATCCACAGTGACCTTTAATTTAAATTTATCTATACAGACATCACATATGGGATCACCAATTTTAACATTTTATTGAGTGGTCCCCACCATCTTGATAGATACGACTACTTTGGTGTCAAATTCTTCTGCCTATTCAAGGTAAGAATGATATTCCTCTTCCCATACAACCCCCACCTTTTGCGCACTTCTGCATACTTTCGTAAAATGGCCTAATTTCATACATTTCAAACAGTCTATTAGCTGCCAAACAGTTTTTAGCATTGACCAGGTGGTTGCTAGATCCACACATGAAGCATGTGTTGGAACTTCCACCAGGTATCCCATCCTTCTTTATCTTTATCATAGGAATTATGAGATTTGGCTTAGAGTGTAATTGCATGTACCTGTTCCGCAGAAATCTGTTGCTTGATTTTGATTGACTCCTTTTGAAGCCTGGGTTGACCTTTCTATTTCTTTAGCTATCTTTAGAGTTTCCTGGAGATTTAGATTTTGACAGCATAGCAATTTCTGCTGAATGCGCTTGTCAAAACAATTAACCACAGTTTGGTCCCTGAAATAATTATCCAGATTCCCATCAAATTTGCACAGCTAATAGTCAACTCAGCAAAAAAATTATCAATGGATGTAATTGCGATTGTGTCCTAGTAAAAAACCTGTGTCTTTCCACTATGATGCTGGTGTCACCCTTGAAATGCATCCCTTTCTATGTCCAGAGGCCGAAGAGCTGGGGGTAAATGGTCAAATATGTGTTGCACTTCTGCACCTAAACAGTTGTAAAGCAAATAAAAATTAAGTAGCTGTCAAACATTTAGAACCACTTTTGTGACTCATGTATATATTGAAAGAAATCATAATAAATAAATATCAAAAGAATAAATAAGACATTATCAAATCCATTAACTTTATGTTTACATGTGGCCTTTATTATGTAATTACTTAAAAACCTAGTGGCTGCCAAGGAGTATCTTTTTACGTTGCCCCAGCAATTGCTGTCTCTCCGCCCCCTTTCCAGCAAACAGTTGGAGAGCACAGAGAGTATTACAACGTTGAAAGCAACCCCTCCCAAGCACCAGAATCATAGGTCCATAAGCGGAGCGCCGCACTTGCCTGTACACCGGCAGTTCAACAGTAAAACATACGGTCCTACTGGTGCTGTCCTGCAACACGGGGCCCGAGGTGCTGTCACCAAAACGTGTTGTGAATAATCAACACTAGACAGGTGTTAAGTGAAGACGGTTTGTAGGTTTATTCTTGACAGCCAGCACACAGCCCTTCTAGCAGCTCGTCTAAAGTAGACTAACTGTCTCCCTAGAAAGCTCTGCCAGAAATACCATGGGGACATTCCAACATAAGATTGCATTGTAAATGGAACTCAGGTAAACAACCCAAAGCACTACAATAGGTGTGTTGATATCAAAAGGTGCAGGAACGGGTTTGTAAACACAGGATGCAAAAAGAACATTTGTGGCACCAGCCATTTGGAAGCAAAAGATGTAGGAGGTGCTCTGAGAGTAGCAACACGGCGGATGGTACTTTCAGAGCGTTGGACGCATTGGGAGGACAAAAGCTGCAGCAAATGCAGTGGAACCACACTATCTTTAGGAAGAGCATAAGGTGGTATGTAAGCATGACTTGAGGGTACAAGTAGTGCATTAGAAGCACCAGAGTAGCAGTGGGTGCATGCTGAGTAAGTGAATTGGGAGCTAAAACTCGATGGGGTGCACTGAGAGCAGCAATGAAGCAGGTGGTACGTTGGGAGTGCGGGGCATGTAAGAGATGTATTGGGTGGACTAAACCTGCAACAAGTGCATTGAAAGCTCACTGACTGTAGGGAGTGCATTGTTAGCAATGACGACGAAGGAGCCGGATTCAGAGCTACAGAACGTGCACTGGAAGTACATCGTCCAGCAAATGTATGGTAGGGACAAACTCTAGGGGTTGGGGTGGGGATATTCACTCACGTTGAACTTGCAGGAGCTGTGTTTAGGAGCAGACAGTCAGCATTATGGAGATCCACCAGCATATCGTGATTTAACGTTTCACACATTTCCTGGAATAGGTGTTGCGTGACGAGATGGCAGCGTAATAAAATGAACTTGCCTTGAAAATGGAAATGACCTGCATTTTCTCCCCAAAGTGTTTGTTTTATTATTGCAGTGCTTCTTTAATATCGAAACAATGCCTTGCCATTGACTCTGAAAAGTTGCATGTTACTACGTGCCTCTGCATGACTTCGGTGAAAGCTTGGTGCAGGCACAAAATGAGTCTTTCTTTTATCCTTTAGCTCCATCATTTGGCTACTGCCTGCCCAGGCAGTCGAAGGATGAGTAGAGATAAACATCAGAGGTATGGTCTCAGTGAAATAGACATGGCTGCACTCCTCCGTACTAAGGACATTGCATTGAGGAGAGAGTGTAGGCACATACTGTGACTCTTCAATTATATTTTCTCGTTCCATCTGTGTGGTATGTCTTGATGACCCTCTGGGACACACAGCACTGATTTTTTTTTTAAACAAAGTTTTATTAGCAACTTTTCATTTAACACAATACGGCTATCACAATACCTTGGGCAATTGGGACATTACAGTCTGCATCATTGCTAAAGTATTACTTAATATTTAAAGTGAGTCTGCTGTGCAACACAGTAATATGCTAATATTGTCATTACATACTTTCTTCTCATCACGTAAATAAGTTGCACAAGCATTGACAAATGTGCCTGTAACAGTACCCAGATATTCACAACTTCCCAGTCGGGTATGTGTTCGTTCTCACAACATGTCTTTGTCTATTATAAGAAAACATAAACTCCCCAACTTGTTTCCCCTCTCCCCTCCCTCCAGTCCTTTGTCTACATGAAACGGCATCGTAGGGCTTCATGATGCCCAGGGCCCGGCAGGCTACATCTGTAATAAAACAATTCAAGAAAGAATTACAGTGCTAACTATCACTAACCAAAGATTTGTAGTCTTGCAAGCAAAAGTATCACTTTCGGGACGGGTTCTGAGACCCACACTCCTTATTCTGAACCATTATGATATTCCACAATGTTCACTTCTTGCATTTAAAGAGTTTCTAACATTGTATCCCATTCCAGTGCTATCGGGGTTTTACGTAATCCTTTGGCCTCCTCCCGTCTTAGGGTCGCACTTTCTGCACTGCCCCACCTAATCATGTCGCTATGCCACATGTGTGTGTGTGTGGGGTGGTTTCTTGGATTTCCACCGCATGGTGATGGCAGTATTGCGAGGATTAATGACAGGTTCTCAAACCTATATTGTACCTTGTGTTTCGAGGAGGACTTATGAAGACCCAGGATACATTCCTCCATATTGTTGGTTATGTCCCTTTGTGTGACTGCAGATATGTGGCGTCCTGACCGAGTCCCAAAATCCCCCTAGATGCGGACAGGACCACATCATGTGAGCTAAATCGGCACCCACTTCGTAGCATCTAGGACACTTGTGCTGCGTTTGTGGAAACATTTTGTCCAGTCTATGAGGGGTAAGGTAGGCCCTGTGAAGTATCATGGATTGGATACATTTTAATCTTGCGTTTCTTGTAATTTTCCTTGGGTGTTCTATAATTTTCTCCCATTCTTTATCTTCTATGTCCCGCCCTGTGTCTCCCGACCATGCATTTCGTAACGTAGTGAGGGCTATTCCCGCATGGGCCCGGATCCCGACATATAACCATTTTACTAAGTGCCTTCCCCTTCCAATGTAATATAGCATCTTAACCAACTCATGTGTGGCTGGTTCCTGTCGATGTGGGGCCCAATGTGTTTTAACACATTGTGTTACAGCTGCATGCAATATGTACAGGTGGTCGGGCACTCCGACTCCCGAACAAAGTTACCCTAGTCTAGTAACTGTCCCTCATGGAACAAGTCCGACACAGTGCTGACTCCTGCTTCAGCCCAGGGAGCGATGGCACGCTTTGTTATACGTCCAGCCGTCAGTGGTATACCCATCAGGGGGATATTGCCTGCATAGTCTGAATGTGTGCCCGTGTAGTGAAGTGCCACTTTCCAACACTGCAGCACTGTATTCAACAGGGTAGGCAGCTGTCGCGGAAGTTTGCAGCGCCACGGAAGTAGTGTATGCAAGGCTCCTCCTGCAATATCCCACTCAGTGTATCCTTTTTTTTGTAGGTTGCGCCTGGCCATCCAAAAGGATAGCCATTGCAATTGGCAGGCATAGTAGTATGCCCTAAGGTCCGGAACTCCGAGGCCCCCTTTATCCTTGCCAAGTTGGAGCTTTTTGAGACTTATTCTTCGTCTTACAGCACTGATAAACTTAAGGTTTGGTGCGTAAAGCTTATGACAAGCACTCACATATTTTTTCTAAAAGCATAACTCCTAATCAGATGTTCACATCCAAAACTGTATTCACATTTTCAAATAAAGTGTGTATTTTGATTTAGTAGAGTGGCTCATTTTCCGTTATCAGTAAAAATGAAGAGTAATTGTTGGAAGCGGTAAACTTGGTTTAGGTGAGCTTTCACTTTGAGGCAAAGGTAATTATAGATCAACTTTATGGCTGAGTTGAAAACAAAATTAAAATAAACCAATGTATACCCAATGACTGCTTTGAAAACTTTCGAAGTACCTTTCAAGACCTGCACTTGGTAGGTACACTGCAAGCGCTAGCTACAAGTTGCAGATAATGGAAATTATAAAGTGATGGTTGTGCTTTTATCTGCGGCTCATCTTGCCCCACATACTTAAGTGCGGTCCAGATCACGAAAGCAGAGTAGAAGGACTACACTGATTGTGCACGATAACCCGCATCAGTCACAGCTGCCCAATGATTAAATGAAAAAAATAGGTCCTGCGAGTCCAGAATATTTCTTACGCACCCCTGCCTGATGGCCAAGTACTGGGGCTTCTCAATACCAAGGCAGCCTAAAATTGACTCCACATTATGCCTTTTTCTTCCACCACCTACTTTGCTTTATCTTAATCTTGGATGTTCTTTTTCAACCCTGCTTTCTCTTTGTGCTATTGTTTTCCTATCTTTTTCCTTCCCTCTCTTTTTTCATTTTTGTCTTTCTCTCTCTTGTTTTGAGGCAATATTTTATGATAAAAACTATGTCTCTGTCTTCAGAAGTAAATGCCAGTGCCAAACACTTCCAACCACTGGTACACTTTAAGCGGCAGCTGGCAAATATCAATCAGGGATTTATAGAGTGCTGCAAATCACCCATGAGGGTCTCAAAGTGATGGAGTTGCTAGCGGCTTCGCTTATCCTGTCATTTGAACAGCCAGGTCTTGAGGCCTTTCCTGAATTCCTGCAGTGATGAGGTGGTCTGGAGGTGCAGGGGAAGGTGGTTCCAAGCTTTGGCCACCAGGTGTGAGAAGGGTCGTCCTCCGCTATTGCTTCAGCGGATCCAGGGGTTGTCTGAGAGGAAGAGGGAGGCGGACCGTAGGTGTCTGGTAGGTTGGTTGGAGGTCAAACGTGTTGATTTATGCTTGTCCCATGTTGTGCAGGGCTTTGTGTACAAAACCTTGAACTGACATCTCATCTGGATCGGCAGCCAGTGTAGTTTCTTGAGGTGTGGTGTGATGTGGGTCAGTCTGGGGAGGTCGAGGATGAGTGTTACTGCAGAGTTTTGTATTGTCTGTAGTCTCTTCAGAAGGCGTGCAGTGATACCTACATAGAGTGAGTTTCCATAGTCAAGCCTGCTGGTGACGAGAGCCTGCATCACTGTCCTTCTGGTATTGACTTGGAACCACCTGAATATTTTGCGGAGCATGTGAAGGATGTGGAAGCAGGCGGATGAGACAGCGTTTTCCGGTTTCTTCAGAGATAGCTTGCTGTCCAAGCTGATGCTGAGGTTGCAGACGTGGTCTGTCTGGGCAGGGGATGGGTTGAGTTCAGCAGGCCACCATGCTTTACTCCATGGTGATCTGTTGTTCCCAAAGATGAGCATTTCCTTGTTGTACTTCAGTCAGTTGTCCTTCATCCAGTCCAGTTCCCCATCTGTGGAAATTGGCTCTGATGGTGGAGGGGTCTTCTGACAGCGAAAGGATGAGCTGGGTGTCGTTAGTGTAGAAGATAATATTGAGTCTGTGCGATCTGGCGGTGTTGCCCAGGTGGGTCATGTAAGTGTTGAAGAGGGTGGGATCCTTGGTGGATGCCGCAGATCATCTTGGGTTTCAGGGTGAACAGGGGGGGACTGATTCTGTGAGTTCTTCTGGTGAGGTATGAGGCGATCCATTTGACATTGTCTCCCTGGATTCCGATGTGGTAGAGTCTGTTGATTAAGATGTGATGGGAGGTGGTGTTGAAGGAGGCTGATGGGTCTAGGAGGATGAGGGCTGCCATTTTGCTGCAGTCAAGGAGGGCTCTGATGTAATTGGTGGCTACGATAAGGGCTATCTCGGTGCTGTGTTTGGTCCGGAATCCGGATTGAGAGGGGTCCATGAGGTTGTTGTGTTTTAGGTTTTCAGTGAGTTGCTGGTTGATTGCCTCCTCAGAACCTTCGCTGGAATGGAGAGCTAGGAGATGGGCTCGTAGTTCTTTGGTTCGGCTGGGTTAGTGGAAGGTTTCTTCAGGATTGGCCTTACTTAAGTATGTTTCCAACCCCCTGGGAAGGAGGCCGAGTTGATGTAGTTGCTCAGGACTTTATTGAGCTCGTCGCCAATGGTCTTGTGCCCGAGGTTGAAGATGTGGTGGGGACAGGGGTCTGTGGATGCTCCAGAGTGCACGGAGTTCATGATGGAGATTGTGGCTTGAGTTGTGAGAGGGTCCCAATCAGTGAGCAGGTGTTCGGGGTTGTGTTTGTGGGTGTGATGGTGTTCTCTGCAGCTGCAGGTTTAGAGAACTCTTTCACAATGGCGAGGAGCTCCTTTCTGTGGTTTGTGATGGCTTCCTTGTGGTCTGCTAGGGCTTTCTTGGTTGTTTCTTTCAGGAAGTGGTGCTACTGGTTGAGGCTGTTTTGAAGGGGTATGGTCTCCTGTGTCTTTGCTGGTTCGCCACTTCCTTTCTAGTTTCTGATATTTGCTTTTGGTGTATTTCAGCTCTCCGGTGAACCAGCTGGCACTTCTGCTATTCCTTTGGACTTGGCCAGCTTGGCAGGGTGATTGTGTTGGCACATTCTGTGATCCACTGGCAGAAGTTCTTCGCACCTTGTTCTGGGTTGGATGTTGGTGTCTGGGAGGTGGGAGTTGAGAGTACTGTTCGCCCAGTCTTCAGAAATCATTTTCCAGTTTCGATGTGTTGGCTAGCTGTGAGGTGTGGTTGTACTTGACTGTGTTGCTGGAAGTAAAAATGGGGTTGATCGTGTGTCCTGTGATGTAGGCAGGGCTGGTGACAAGTTGCTTGAGGCCGATGTTGCTCGTGCATTCCAGGAGGTCCATTTTGTTGGTGTTGCTGGGGTGGTCAAGATGGAAGTTGAGAACCTAAGGAAGATGTAGTGTTCACGGTCGCTGGAGATCGGGGGTGGCATTACAGAAGCTGATGAGGGTACCTCTGGTGGTGCTATTTCCATCTGTGTGAAGTACATATAGGAGTTCCTAAAAATAACTAAATAAATTGAGTGTGTTCACCAAAGAACTAGGAACGTTTTGCCTTCCCCACCATCCATCACAAGCACACATACCCATATATTAAGGAAGTATTTTAATGTCGAAATAAAGTAATCTTTAGCTACATGATCAGATTCAATGTAGCATAGTTGATTGTGCTCACCTTCCCCACAGAACACAACATAACCAACACTATGAAGCCCACTGGAGGTAAGATATGATGGAAGCACTGTACATCACATATTTTAGAAATTGGAAGAGACTGAGAGAAGAAAGGGAGATGGATTGGGAAGTGAGTAGTAAGCAAGCATTATTATTGAAGCACTCTTAACAAGGAAGGATGGCAAAGCGTAAGCGCACTGAGGCATACAAAGTGTGGCAGAGGCCCATCCCTAAAAAGCTAGTAGGAGTGAACAGGCCTTTCTACTGGCTCACTCATTTAAAGTTCTGCTGCTATGCCCATAATGCACCCTGGGCCTACTTCGGTTTGGTGTGTAGTCTCACACTGTGCGTGTGCTATACATGTGCTGGGTATAAGTGTGCTTGTGAATGGTACAATACACGAAGAAAGTAGTGCTGTGCAGTGTGTTCAAGTTATATGTATGTGCTGGATGTATGTGTGCCTGTGAATGGTAAATACATGGAAGACTCTGGGTTCCATTTTGGTAGACATAGGGTTAACTAACAGGAGCAAATGTGGAGCTAGAGGAACCTTCCTGCCCCCAAACAGATTTGTGGATTTCTGCATTTCTGCATCCCTGTGTGCTGGATGGGACACACTAAAGGGAAGGAGAGCCAGGCTCATCAGTACACTTCAAAGGGTGCTCTTTGATTTAGAGACAGATCATTGGGAAGGGTCCTGGGCACATCTCGGGAAGGAGATGGGGCTGATATGAGAATCATAAAGAGTAGGACAGAGGCTCAAATCACTGTGACTGTAATCCAAGTGTGAGCCTCTAGTCACTCCCATGGCCTGTGTTGTTGGGTTTTAGATTTTGAGCTATTCATGTTGTGACAGATTTCTTTCTGAAGGCAGGGCAGAGGAGAAGGCAATTTAAAAGAAAATAGGGCCCCAACATAAACCTTAAAGTCTCAGAATCTATTTCACATTTGCCATCCGGAAATGGACTTTAAGAAGGGAAGATCGAGGCCCCCAAAGTTGTTAACTGTCAAGTAGCCAGTCGGGTTGTACGAGGATGAGAAGTTCTGCAACACTTCTGCCTGCGACCAGGACTAGGGTCCAAAACCTGCCAGTCTCCATGATGGGTGAGGATACCTCACCGAGGGAATTCAAAACCACCAACCTGCCCCTGAGGCTGATGCACCAGTTCCTGCCTGGGTGCCTAGACCAGTGTTGCCCTGTGAGTAATAGGAGAGCATTGGTGGGAGATAGGCCCAATGCGGGATCCTGGCTGTTGGATCCCTGTAGCAAGGCATTAGAAGATGGCTGCTGCACTGAACGGTTTATTGCCTGTGTTCAGGGAATAGTTGGTGACCCCCATATGCCATAGGAGGGCTGCTGTGATGATTGCTGCTTTGTCGATGTGTGGAGCAAAGTTGACAACCCGGTTTGCCAGGTGGGGCTGCCCGTAGATTGCTGCTGTGCCGATTGGCCCATAGCCCATGTAAAGAGTAAGGACAGTGAACCCCTATGTCGGCACATGGCAAGGAGCGTTTTCTGGACGAGACAGTCGTCGAGAGAAAGAGACCACTGTGGTGATCCGAGCAGGTCCAAGCTCCGACTAAGGACCAGCATCTGGAGCGTCAAACACCCCTCACTCCCTGTGGGGAGGATTCCAGGAAATTTACCAGCATCAGGGGAGCATCGAGGACCCCCTCCGGCTGCTGCCTTTGCAGGCCTGCTTGTGATGAACTCAAGGAGACCCAACCGCTGCCCGTCCTTGGCCGCTTGTGGAGAATTTACCTGAGACAGTTTCTGCAGCTTCAGCGCCTGCAAATTCATACTATTGGGAATATTGTGATTATTCCTTGGGGCTCCTCATCCTACTTTTCAGAGTTCTACATAGCTCAGAAATCTTTGCAGGGGAAAGAGCCTTCTGTACAAGTGCTTATATTATTCCCTTTTTTTCCTCTTTGAGTGTGAAAACATTTTGCCCATTGTGGAACGCTCTTCCCTCACAAAATCTGATCCTCTTCCTCCCTGACAGGGGAACGGGAACCTGTGATATGTGTAAAAAACCTCTGTCAATTGGATGTTGTCCTAGTCAGTTGTAAAGGAGAGTCCTGATTTTACCAAAGATAATGGAAGCAAGTATTATGCACTGTCTTTTCTTAGTGTTTATTATTCACAGCACTTAAACACACTACAACACTCATAGTCCTGATGGCTCAGCAAGAAGTAACAAAACACTATGTATTAGTAACACAGTATAAATGGCACCACTCCTCAAACCGCGTCCTTGTTGCTTGATGCGACTGTGATAATGTTTTAAAGTCCATGAATAAAGCAGAAGATCAGAAACAATAAAAGAAATGGCAATTAAAGCCACATTAAATCCGTTTGGTCTTTACAGAATCCTTCCCATCACATTAATTCGGAGTCTAACTGGACTGCTCTTCCAGCCTCTCTGTTCCTCCAGTCTTCAAATGGTTGCTAGCTGGCTGTCCAGAGGCTAAAATAATCGGAGAAACACGTTCATTACCAACTGTTTTCTAGGAGGGTGCAACATGGAGGTGGGATAAATCTCATCTCTGTTGCCTTTAATAAAGTCAGGACTCTCATTCACAAGTGGCTAGGAGAATCTGCAATCTTAACACAAGACTGCCGGAGGCTCATAATATGCATGTTTAAATAAAGTTACAGAAAAATGTTCTAAAGGTTGACACCCTAGACAGCCTGCAGCTTTTAAAATGTCCTTTAGCTTTGCACCAGTCCAGAATGCTTTGGAAAACATGCCCCTCCTGGCTGAATGGGCTTCTAATTGCCCTGTGAATCATTTGTCATGGACATTACTTCTTTTACCCAGTTACTTAACATTGTTTAAATAACCTGGATAAAAGGTTTCCTTATGGCTATCAATAGTTTAGGTGCAGATGTTCTTACTTCCTTTGTTTATATAGGTATACTGTTTAAGGCATCTCACTACACAGATTTGAATGTGAAGAAAAACAGAGAAATTCTACCTAAGTGGCTGCATTGTTAATTCTCATTGTAATATGAAAGAGAACACAGTCGGGAGTAAACACCACCCTTGCCGACTGCCTGCGTATTTAGGCTAGGCTCTTGGCTACCATAGCAAAAGAAGGGAATGCATAATGTATCCCTCAGGACAATCCATGGGAAGGGCATCTGATGCCAAGGGCTCCGGATACAGCCTTTGACTGAAAAAGTTATCCAGCTGAGAAGACAGTCTGGAAGCAGAGATCCATTCCGAAAGGTCCCCACACAGTTTCCAGAACTTTGAACACCTAGAAATCTAAGCTCCACTCACTGCTGCCCAACATATTTAGTGAGTAGCAATCCGCCACCCTGTTGGCCTACCCTGGGAGATACTCTGCACCAAATAGATTTCTTGTGTGAAACCCACTACCCTCAGAACTCTTGCTGATTCTGCCAGCAGTTTCAACCTTGTCTCCCCAATTTGTTGATGTGACGGACTGCAGTCAAATTGTCCATATGTAGGAGAACTGGAAACTTTGCTTTGCTTTTTACTTCAAGAAGCTCTGAACAATGTATATGCATAGCAGACTCCGTCATGGACCATCTTCCTCAAACCTTGGAAAATCATACAAATATTACTAGATCTGCAGGTCTAGTGACTTGAATAATCTACTCGACCAAATTGTAATGCTTTTGACCCATAAACTGTTTTCAAATTATGTGATCATCGGTTGATATATTCACTGACCACCATTTTCTTCAGCATGTCTGCTGTACAAAAATCACTTTTGTTTGATTTAATCGACTACACCTTTGCTCCACAAATAACGCAAATCTAGCGACATATAGGATACAGATAACCACTGACTTGCCTCTTAGTTCATTAACAGCATTGTCATCCGGTTTGGGGCAGGAATGTTTCTCAAATAATATTTAGAAACTATCACTTTAAAAAAAAAACCTAAAGCATGAAGTGGTAGCACACTCCTTTACAGTCAGCAGATTTTCCATTCAAATGACCACAAAATTTCCCACTGACATGCTACCTACTGATAAAACTATATTGTGTACAAACAATGTTTAGAAGTCGAGTTTCTGAATTTTTTTATTATTTGCACATCACCAAGTGTTCTGTTTGTTTTGCTCCTATTTTAATCTTTGTTTGCATCACACTTCAGAATTGCAAAAGTAATGTGCTTTCGTAATTTCTGATATATTTTGAAAAATGTGTACTATTCATTTACAAGCTGTTTAAATGTTGTGTGCGAGAAAGAAACTTGCATCTTACAGCCTTTTGTTTCGCAATTCTTGTCCGATAGATCACTTGACAAAAACCTCTAACTGTAATAAGAGAAAGTAAAGTGAACACTGTTTTCCAGGATAACATAAGCAGCAATTACTAAAAAGACAAGGTGACATTTGACCTCAGTCCTTGAATACAGCACAAATGTGTCAAGATAAAAACAAGATTTAAAGTTGTCTTTATTGCTTATTCAATTTCTGAATGAACAGAACACCTGTTCCTTTCCAGTGTAATTTCACTCAAACGAATGGAGGAGTAGGTCCTATAAATAGCTCGATCTGATCAAATCCAAAAGGTGCCATATTTTGTGCTCCATTACTGTAGGCTTGCATCTGGCTCTAATACAAGATCTGGGAAAGGTAGGAAAAATTGCAAATTCTTTCAAGGTATCCATGTGAGCCAACCACCAAGCAACTTCTGCTTTTGCATTTTTGTCGAGTGGAACCATTTGGGAATAACCTGGCTCCTTCTGTAAATGTCTTATTTTTAATCTGTGGAACACCCAGTAGTAAAGTGGCCCTGGAAATATCATATATATTGAGTGTGCAGTTCCAATAATGATAAGAAGTGAAACCCACCTTGAGGGTTCAATTGCTTCTCAGAGTTCACTTTGGGATGCACAGACCCTCACCTACTGAGGTGGCATGCTTCATCATCAGGCTGTGTTCCTAGTTTCCTTGTTGGGTGGGTGCTGCAGTGGCTAATGGGCCCCGCGGGGGGGGGGGGGTTTTGCTGGAGATCATTTTTTTGGTGAGAAATGAAGCGGAAAGCTTCAAAACGACAGACGCTTACCCTGGAGGATTTTTTCAGTACATGCAGTGGTAGATTGGAGAGCCAAAGTGAAAGTTTAAATTAACTAAGGTCATCAAACAATGAGTTATATTTGTGTCCTTGCTCAGTTTAATATCAAAGTGAAAGAACCACACTGGAAATAATGTTCCTTTCGTTCATATCTGAGGTCGACATGTTTCTTGCCCAGGAGTCCGACCGCCCCCCCTCCACCCTGCCCCCCTGGGATCTGTGGCATTAGATAGGGACTAAAAGGGATACTTCGAATCTACTTAGTGACCCCCCCTGCTATTTTTGTGGTGCTCACCCACAGTGTTGTGTGTTCACAAATGAATGCCCTAATTTAGAAAGAGCCCATGTTACTTGCATGTATTCCTAGTAAAGCTTGTGTCCCAAAACCTCAGTCAGTCGGTCCCCTTGAAGTATTTGTGGCGACTTCCTTAATATGACATTTGCCGTTTTTCAGAAGAACGCAGGAAGCTCTACCAGTGACCACAATCTCAGACTTCCAGAGCTTTACTAGGAATACATGCAAGTAACGTGGGTTCTTTCTAGATTAGGACATTCATTTGAGAATGTCTCATTAGGCTGGAAATTCGTGTTGGTAAAGTGTTGCATAAAAGTCTATTTGATAAGTACTCCATGTTTGTAGATCCCATGGGTCTTTGGAAATACTTCTCCATTCTTGCAAAGATGGCTTGCTTGATCCCCAATGTGTCCAAAGCTGATGCACACCTCCTTCTCTGTTGGAAAAACACCAGGCTGGTGTACCTGAAGTGGCGGCTGGTTCGAAGGGGAACAGCTGGCCAGCTTAACA
Organism: Lissotriton vulgaris; assembly: GCF_964263255.1. NCBI lineage: Eukaryota > Metazoa > Chordata > Amphibia > Caudata > Salamandridae > Lissotriton > Lissotriton vulgaris. The sequence continues at coordinate 1,430,067,003 of NC_141685.1, read as the reverse complement.
ACCCCGTATTCCACAGGCCTTAGAAGGGATCTCATTAGTGAAGAGTGGGCTTAGTTTAAGGGAGAAAGACCTTAACATAACGTCCTATTTCCTTATTAAATTCATCCTCAAAAAGGGAACTCTACATGTTCAAAGCAATGTTGGGGCTTGCCAAGTCCCTCGCTTTCGGGTACATTTTTAGTTACAAACCCTTCCTCCTTTTGTAGGAAATACCAGCTTTAGCGTTTCCTAAGAAACAAATATCCCTCTGAGCTCACCTGGATACTATTTTAGGGTACTAAACTCCCCCTGAAGGCTTTGCTTGCTCCGCCCAGCTCAAAATGAGTTGCCAATGGGCCCAAAGTGCCTAGTAGCATATCCTGACAAAAAGACCCACGCTTTATTAACCCCTTTTCTGGTGTCCTTATCCCTTTACTTAGAAAAGTAACAGTCTTTGAAGCAAATGAAGTGGTTAATGCCACCTTATCAGAAATTGTAGGCCTAGGGCACTCATCGCTCCTCTTGGCCCCTAGTAGCCCTATCCATCGGGCCCCTAAATCTGGACTTAATGTAAACATCCACAAATGATGGTGGGAACCACTCTGCCAAGCTTGGATGTTGCAATAGAGCGGGATCAAACATAGGATTCCCCTCAGAATCCAGAACAACCTCTTTTTTAAGCTTTTTATCTGCATCAGATACATTGCAATGACCCTAATAAGAATTATCATAGTACAAGTTATTAATCCATAAATCATTTAAATAATTAAATGGTCTTTTATAATGACGACCATCTGAATCCATATCTGGGTCAAACCAACTGGATCCAGGGTCCATGGCACCCCGTGCAATTGAATGACTACCAATCATTTCCTGCTCTAGACCATGATGCACCACAAGGTGCGGAGTTTTTGAGATATGTTTGCCTTCAATAGGCATGGACGAAGAATTATTAATGGTGTTGTCACTCAGTTGCCTATATCAAAGACTAGATTTTTAAAAGAGGACTCCTATTTTGTATTAGAGCTAAAGACAGAATTGTCCAAGAATTAGCAACAAAAATCTTCACAATGTTTCATCCTCTGTTCTCCCCATTGTCTGAATGGTCCGTGCCACCATTCATTTCCATAATGACCTGTTGGCCAGTAATCCTCGGGCAATTGAACCTCCTTCAAATATATTTATTAAAAAAAAAAAAAATCTTCCCCAACCGAATTAAAAAAAAAAAATCTTCCCCAACCGAATATTCAATGTTATTAAATGGGGAGTAGAATTCAAAATAAGAATATCATAAATATGTCTTCATATTAATAATTGCACACTCAAACAGAAAGCAAAAAATACATTTTATGAATTAGATAACATCTCTATTGTGTTTCCAATACTTTTGAGATTGTCAAACCAACATTCATTTGCACATTTAACAACACATGAAAGGGTGCGCTAGCACACAGCCGCATTGCGCATTCATTGCCTTTATCAAGCATTCTTTTATTATTGGGAGGTAAGTATATTCAAGATAAGTGTGTGTGTTTGTTTGTATGTATGTATATACATATATATATATATATATATATATATATATATATATATATATATATATATATATATATATATATATATATATATAGGGTTTAGGTGTAAGTAATGTAATAGGGTAGTAAGGGTATATCTAGGGTTTAGGGATGGGTTTTGGTTTAAGGTTATTTTTAGTGTTTAGAGGTAGGTAAGGGTATATGTTGGTAAAGGTATTTTTAGGGTTTAGGGGTGGATAGGAGTGCAGGGTGGTATGGGTATTAGGGTTTAGGGGTGGGTAGGTGCACAGGGTGTTTTAGGGGTGGGTAGGGGGTAAAAGGTGGTATTAGTGTTTTAGGGACCACCATTTTGTAATTTCGACAGTCTGTGAAGATCCAATTCAGACTGGATAGGAAAGTGTGAATTGGAGGCAAGTTTCAGAGAAAAACAGTTGGAAGCTTTGGGATTAACAAGCGAATGATCCTTGAGAGGATAACGTTTTTATTGAGCTCAGTCAGGAGTCTGTGTGTTACAGCATCGAACGAAAGTTAAATATTGGCCTAAATCGCTCCAGCTGTCAAAATGTAGTATCTGTCATTTTAATCATATAAGGAATCACTGGTGCCCCCAATACTGATGGGGAGCAAGAGAACAGATTCCAGTTTATCAACCCTCAGATCTGGCTCACTGATCTGAGCATGGGACAGCTAGAGCAGTCATTTGCCCTTGAGTGGTAACTCATTATTTCACCAGTTGTGGCCTTTTAAAAAAGGTAATGCTTCTGACATAAAAAAAATATGTTTAGGAACTTCCATTGAAGATGCTTTTTGTGGGTCTACGTAACAAGTGAAGATGGTAGTACACTGGATGCTGACTTTGCTCATAAAAAAGTGGGATGTGATCTGTAGCAATTTTCGGAGCTGAACAGGAAGAAAACCTGCATCTGTTCTAAAATGTATAGTTCTGTAGCATTTATATAGCACATCATTCCCCTGGGGAAGCCACAAAGATCACAGTATGTGGCTTTTTTTAGCCACGTATTAATATTTCATTAAAAATATTATTTTTACTATTATAACGAGGAATGTGCTTTTTTAAAGTTTGGATTCAGTAGCCCATTCCACTGCTACTTCTGTGATATCCTTGGTGGCAGGATTCACTTGTCATCACTGCCTTGTATGAAAAGAGTTCCTAAAATACAATGGCACTGTAACTTCCTAAAAAATGTAATCTGACCCCCCCCCCCTTAAAAATTGAATATCCCTGTTCTAAAGTAATCTGCTCACTAGAACTAGATGTGGCTGAAGATTGGGGCAGTTTTATGTCCTTAACCACATTTAGGATAGCACTGGTTGTTCATTTAAGATTGATCTACTGGCATAGTGTTGAGTAGCGTACGTTGGAGTGGCATAGAGTGGAGTTGCTTAGAGTTGAGGGGCGTGGAGTGAATGCCATAGAGCGGAGTGTCGTCGAGCGGAGTATGTTCGAGCTGCATGGAGCGACGTGGTGTGTTGTAGAGTGGAGTGACAGACAGTGGAATAGTGTGGAGTGGAGTACAGTGGAATAGCTTATAGTGGAGTGGAGTGGAGTACAGTGGAGTGGAATCAAGTGGAGTGGTGTTGAGCAGAGTGGCATAGAGTTGAATAGCTTGGAGGGCTGAACAGTACAGTGCCATTGAGTGGAGTGGAGTGGCGTGAATTCAAATAGCATACAGTGGGATGGTGTAGCGTGGCATAGAGTGGATTAATGTAGAGTGGAGTTGTCGAGTGGAGTAGCGTAGAGTGGTATACAGTGGAATAGCATAGAGTAAAGTGCCTTACAGAGGGGTGGCGTACACTGGAATAGCGAAGAGTTGAGTGGCATAGAATCAAGTGGCATAGCGTGTAGTGTTGTGGAGTGGCATAAAGTGGACTGTGTAGAATGGAGTGGCATTGACTGTAGTGGCATAGAGTGGAATAGCAGAGAGTGGCATAGAGTTGAGTGGCATAGAGTTGAGTGGCGTAGAGCAGAATAGCGTGGACTGGAGTAGTATAATCTGGAGTGGCGCAGACTGGGGGTGTTCTGTAGAGTGGGGCACACTGGAGTGGTGTAGAGTGAAATGGCTTGGTGTAGAATTGAGTGGAGTGGCTTTGAGTGGAGTGGCGTTAAGTTGAATAGCTTAGCATGCAGTGGCGTTGAGAGGGGTGGCGTACACAGAAATAATGTAGAGTAGAGAGGCATAGAGTCAAGTGCCATAGAGTTGAATTCCGTACAGTGTTTTGGTATACAGTGGAGTGGTGTAGAGTGAAATATAAAAGTCTGGAGTGGGGTAGAGTGGAATAGCAAACAGTGGAGTGTTGTAGAGTTGAGTGTCGTAGAGTGGAATTCCCTACAGTGGAGTGGAGTGGAGTGGAGTGAAATATAAAAGTCTGGAGTGGGGTAGAGTGGAATAGCAAACAGTGGAGTGTTGTAGAGTTGAGTGTCGTAGAGTGGTATTCCCTACAGTGGAGTGGAGTGGAGTGGAGTAGCAGAGAGTAGTTTAAACTGACGTAGCGTGAAAGTGGCTGAACAGAAGTAGGTGAAATGTGACAGGAATATATATATTATGGGGTGGAAAGAGGTAATCTTTCCAGCTATATATTGGTAAAGTACTGTTAAAGTTATGTCTAGAAAACACTTAGGTCCGATTAAGAGTTTGACGTTCCATAGGACCACCAAACACTCAGTGGAGGTGCGGTGGCGGTTGTGGACTGCTGCACCAGTGGTCCGAACGTCGTACTAAGAGTATTGAAGTCGGACTGCAATAGGCCTGCCACAACCACCAGGTTTCTCTGGTGGCGGCCGTCTGAGGGCTAAAATATGCTGGCCGTGCTGCTGCGGGACCATCAAGCATATTAGGAGTTTCCTCACATCCCATCCTTTTCATGGCGGTGAGCCTTCCAGGAAAAGAGTGGCGGTGAGAAAACTTAGGGGGACCTACAGGGCTCCCTGTTCACTCAGGGCCATGGGATGCATGTAGGGTGGCACATGGTGAACCCCCACCTACCCGTCTGCATGCACCCCTTTTCCTGCACGGCATGGACTTTGCAGTCCATGTTGTACAGTAACGGGCTATGGTGCTCTCATTGTGATGCCTTTTTAATAGGCAGCACTGTGGGAATTCCAAAGAACCGCCTGCCAGACTATGAGATAACTCTTAATCTGGCAGGCTGCCAGCAGGCTGTGAGGTTTAGTGGTGTGGGAGCAGGCAGTGGCGTGGCAACCGCTCCCACTCCGCCAAACTCATAATCAGACCCTTAGTTATATAGTGTGCCACGGTCTACAGCTGTAACTTTGCAGTGTATTGCGGTACATGACAATCACAATGCAGTATATCATTGGCTAATGGCTGCCTTAGTAAAAGTAAAAGGTGGCCATATGGTGTTCACCACACTTTGGTTGTGTTCTGGTGTTATGTGGTCACATCATAGGTCTCAGGAAAAACACCACCATTTTACATGATCGCGTTAAGTTGCCTTCTTTCTCAAACACTGTGACAATTAACGACTTCGTTTGCGTTCCTGGGCAGAATTTTATTCTCTGAACTGAGCTATGCTTACATTTCCTCTTCATGGGCACATTATCAAATACTTTGAACATTCTGTACAAGGGCTAAATTCAATACACAAAATGCTATTTGTGTTGCCCTTTTGGTGACAGCTATCAGAAAAGCAAAAATAATAGCAGCTTGACTGGGATTTCGGCATGGTATCATAGATGCTGTTTATTATATGAACAACATCACTCCCTTATTTAGACATTTCGTTGGCACCGAGAGGTAGACCGATGGATTAATTCCAGCCCAGCTGCTTCATGTTTACCTCATGCGAGGGATGCTGTATAGCTCTCCACCATGACGGGCAGCCTAATGACACTTACCCTCAGGTAACAGGGAGTTAGATAACCTTACAGTAATTAGGCAGATTCACTCACCCTAGACATGCAGGTTAGGATGTGCTAGATAGGAGTGCAATATATTACAGTTCTTGTATGCAAGCATGTATTCTCTGTAATAAGCAAAATGGTTGAATGGCTTATCTTTTTCACCATTCTTGTAATGCTAATCACATTATTCTGTTTCCTTCTATTGATTATTGCAGCACAAGTATTTTACTCCAGAATCACAATGCTTCAATAAATATTGAAACGCTTTACTGTGTGTTTCTTGTGTATCTCTTTGGGTATACATAAGGAACTAAGCAAAAGGGTTCTAGTTATGTTACCACGATTTTCTTGGGGAGTCAGGGTTGTCATGTTCTATGGTTGCACAATCCATGTGTTACCTTGTCAGGTTGGCGGTACAGATGGTGCACTGTGAGCTAGCAGGACTAAGTCCAACAAATCCATATGGTGTACGGGGAGTCAGTCTTGTACAGTTCTGATGTTGTCCAACAAACGCACAGTTGTTACTGAGAAAGTATAAAACTTAAGACACTGGGTTAGGCCCTTACATATAGGTAAGTAGTAGGTTTTATTGTTGGTCCCTATCTATGTTAACTTTATTAAAGTGATAAAAGATAGGGAAATATATTTATATTTTTCTGTATATTTTTAGGAAGGTTTATGGAGTATTGCTTGAGAACAGGAAAACATAAAAAAGAATATGTAAAAAATACACTGAAATATAGTATAGTGCAGTTTATTTTAAATTTTTTAACAAATGTAATTTAAAAAATATATATTTGAGTACACCGGTGGTAATTTGTAGATATTACTGCAGTCCTCTGATACTTTTTTTGTGAAAAATTAAATATGCAAAAATGTTAAAATACACTGTAGAACACTATATTTGTGACATATAGTGTAGCCCAGTGTTTAAAAAATTGTATACATATTATTTCTTTTTATTTTAGGTACTGCAGTACTTCCTAGGTAGTACTGTAGTACTTCGTAAATTTGTTTTAAAAAGGATAGAAACTTTTACATAATTTCCTATACCAACTACCACTTTAATAAAGTGTAAATATAAAACCTACTACTTGCGTACATCTAAGGCCATAACCCAGAACACAGTCAAAGGGTGGGTAATACATCATGTCTGCACTTTTGTAAAGGCAGCCCTCACCCAATCATATACTGCCATGTCATTGGCAAGTACTGCAGTCATTTTGCGGTATTTCGCAAAATTGTACTGTGTTCCGTGGCCTAAGATATCACTATGTTTAAATCCCTTATAACTTGAAAAATACTTACCTGGTACTATCAAAACGGGTCATCTTCATACCATTATTTATAATTGTGCCAAATTTCATCAAACTCTGTTTATCCGTTTTTCAGCTACGTCTAACTTAAAAGTCTATGGAAAATACATTGGTTGAAAAATGTGTTTTAGGGCTTCCCTTTTTCTTTCTACCACTTAACAAAACAACCAACCCAAAACTTTGCATTTTCTGCCAATGTAGAATAAGGAATAGGTCTGTAAAGGTTTGTGGAGATTCTTCAAATGTGGGCAAAGGTATTAGTGAGCAACAATTTGAGAAATTCCTTTAACTGAGAATTCTAACTATAACTATAGAGTGTCTACTGCCGCTCTGTAATATATGTACATACATCTACACACCTTGGGTCAGATGTACAATGGGATTTTGCATGCGCAAACGGGTTTGCGAGCCATTTACGCATGCAAAAATCATGTAGGCCATGTACAAACACTATTTGGCGAGTGGCAAATAAATTGCGACTTGCAAAATAGTGTTTAGTGACTCGCTATTAGGAAGGGGCGTCCCCTTCCTAATAGCGACCCCCACTATCTGCCCTTAAAAAATGAAACAAAAACATTTCATTTTTTTATTTATTTTTGGAATGCATGCCGTTTTCGTTTAAGGAAAATGGGCTGTATTAAAATAAATATATTAATGCTTTATTTAAAAGCAGTCCCAGACATGGAGGTCTGCTGAGCCCAGCAGGCCACCATACCTGGGAGTGCCAGCCATTCTCAATGGGGTCGCAAATTGTGAGTGCCTCAAGAATATTGATGAGTTTGCAAACAGTGTCTCTGACACTGTTGTACATGTAATTTTGCGATTTGCAAATTGCGACTTGCAATTGAGCGCAATTTGCGACTCGCAAAATAACATTGTCTTTCATCTGACCCTTAGAGGGTTTTTTGGTCAGCTGTCTTCTGTAATTGGTCTGTATGAGTGTCTTTCAAAGTCTGCTTCCATAATAACAGTGTAGAACAACACATCTCTCGCTACAGCCATTGGCTCTTTAGCCCTTTGAATAAAAGCATTTCTCTGGTTACATATGCACCTCCACCTGAAAATGACAGGGCTGGTGAGCTGGTCCTTTTAGTTTTCCATTTTCTCCTGTTAACGGTCCCCTTTTATTTATTTCCTTCTCTATTTATTGTTACTTTTTAGAGCTTACTTCAGCTCCCTATATATTGTCAATGGGACACTTGCTGTTTATGTGAACTGCAGTGCACTACATCCTATGTGGTAATGCTGGAACTTTAAAACAATGATACAGTATATACAATACCAAAGCAAGATGGCCTCCTGCCATGTTCAATCAATCATGGGTTTGTTAAGCGCGACTACTCACCCCTAAGGGTCTCAAGGCGCGGGGTGCTGTTTCCAGTCCATCAAGGAGGGGGTCTGTCGAATAGCCAGGTTTTGAGGTTTCTTGTGAAGATGGGGAGTGATGTCTGTGTGAGGTGGAGTGGTGGGGTGTTCCATGCACTGGCCTCGAGGAAGGAGACGAAGCGATCTCCTGATCTGGTATTTCTGGCGCAGGGAACCACAGCGTAGGAGAGCTGGCCTGATCATAGGGTTCTTTGAGGTGCGTGGAAGTTGATTTGGCTGTTGAGGTATGCTGGTCCGGTGTTGTGGAGGGCTTTGTGTGCATGGGTGAGGATCTTGAAGGTGATTTTTGCCTCGGTGGGGAGCAAGTGGAGTGTGCGCAGGTGTTGGGAGATGTGGCAGTGTCATGGTAAGTTGACGACCAGTCTTGCGGCAGCGTTCTGGATATTTTGTATCTTGCGGATGAGGTTTTTATTTATTCCCGCGTAGAGTGCGTTGCCATAGTCGAGTTTGTTGGAGATGAAGGCGTGGGTGACTGTGTTTCTGTGCTCAAGGGTAATCCATTTCAAGGTTTACATAGGAGGCGGAGGATGTGGAAGCAGGAGGATGTGACGGAGTGGATCGGGCGGTCCATTTTGAGCTCGGAGTCTAGGAATATTCCAAGTTTGCGAGCGTGGTCCGTGTGGGCGGGTTGGCTGCCAAGGGCGGTGGGCCACCAGGTATCGTTCCAGGCGTCGGAGTGTGGGCCCATGATGAATACTTCTGTCTTGTCAGTGTTGAGTTGTAAGCAGCTGGTTTTCATCCATTTGGTGACAGCTTACATGCCTTCTTGGAAGTTGTGTTTGGCTGGGTTGGCTTCTTTGGACAGGGAGAGGATGTGGTGGGTGTTGTCTTCGTATGAAACAATGTTGAGCCCTTAGGTTCTGATGATAGGGACGAGGGAAGCCATGTAGATGTTGAAGAGCCTTGGGCTGAGGGAGGACCCCTGGTGGACTACCCAGGTGGCTGGTGTAGGGTCCGAGAGGAACGGGGGGAGTCTGACCCGCTGTGTTCTGCCGGAGAGGAAGGAGTAGAGCCAGTCGAGGGCCTTGTCCCGGTACCTGCGTCGCAGAGTCTGCGTGTTAGGGTGCAGTGGGATACCGTGTCGAAGGCCGCTGAGAGGAGGAGGAGGGCTATTGTTTCTCCTTTGTCCAGTAGGGAGCGGATGTCGTCTGTTGTGGTGAGGAGGGCGGTTACTGTGCTGTGTTTTTTTCTGAAGCCAGATTGTGGCAGGTCAGGGATGTTGTGTTCTTCGATGAAGGTGGCGAGTTGGCTGTTGATGGCTTTCTCAATTACTTTCGCTGGGAACGGGAGCAAGGAGATGGGTCTGTAGTTTTTGAGGTTGGTGGGGTCCGCTGAGGGCTTCTTTAGGAGAGGGTTGATCTCTGCATGTTTCCAGTCGTCGGGGAAGGAGGCGTTCGCCAGGGAGCGGTTGATGGTGTGGCGAAGCATGGGTGCGATGGTGTCGGCAGCTCTGTTGAAGATGTGGTGGGGGCAGGGGTCCGTGGGGGCCCCGGAGTGGATTGACTTAATCGTCTTCGGTGGTGAGGGTTGTACAGCTGTCAATCGTTGGCTTTGAGGCGTCAGGGTAATTGCTGGGTGTTCTGTGTGTTGGTTGTCTTTGTCGAAGTTATCTTAGATGTTCTTGATTTTGCAGTGGAAGAAGGTGCTGAGTTTGTTGCAGAGGTCTTGTGAGGGGAGGGGGATGTCAGTCAGTTTAATTTCATATGTTACAGCAAGCATATGCCCGCTATGTTCAGGCTGAGGAAAACAAAAAGTGGATGGATTACTTGTTTTAGTGTCAGCAAATGGTATTTAGTATGGGCCACAGCCCATCGGTTTAATGCCCCTTCAGGTGGTTGCCATATGCAAATCATTCTTTGTCCTGCTCCAATAGGAACGCTCCTGCGCAAATGGCAGGCCACGTCCCCTATCAAGAGAGCACAACTTCAGACTGGTGCACCCATGCTCATTGTGCCATAGGACTCCAGCTGCACCTCACGAACAAGACTTAAGGGAGTCATCCTTATGGGATGTGATCAGTGTACTGCACATATGTTGTCTTCTACACGCTTACTCCAAACAGAGTGTCTGCAGTAATATCTGGCTTTTGCATGCAGGGGTCTTCAAGTTGGCATGCTATTAACATCCAAGGGTACCAAACGGTTTATGGAAGTTTCAGGGATGCCCTCCTTACCATGAGAGGAAACTGGAGCGAATCGCGTGTTATTTTCGCAGTGTGTATTTTGAAACCTAGTTTGGCTCACTGTCCATGCTCACTGTGGTTAATGCATTCTCATTTCTCAAGCATTCGCCTGTGTCTCATTCCATGTCAGTAATATTCTCCCTTCTTCTCTTTTTGTCGTCTGTGTTCGTCTCTGTGTTGCTTGTGTTTGTTTCAGTGGGACCCCATGATCACTACTTTGCCCGGCCTGTACCTAGTGTCCATTGGCATCGTGAAACCAGCGGCCTGGCTTCTGGGATGGCCTGCGAGTGTGGTCTGCTCCGCCGCCATGCTCCGCTTCGTTAACCTTCTCTTCAGCGTCGGCAACCTTTACCTGCTGTACTCGCTCGTCTGCAGAATCCACTACAAAGACAAGGTACGGTAACAGACACAAAGCACACCTCGGTTCAGCGGTGGCTCTGAGGTTGTTTTGTTGGCAGCCAGCGAGCGTTATAAACAGGAAACGGGGGGCTTTTGATTTTTGTACCTTCTGATGCGAAGGTTTTGTATTCGGCCGTGCACACGCGGGAGTGAAGCTAAGGAAAATGTATTTTTAATGGAAGCGCTTTATTTTAGGGGGAAAAAATAATCAAAAGCATATTTAATCCGACTTTCCAACTGTTTACGTCTCGGGAATGGCGCTTCTGTGATGTGAAAATGAAAGACAGCGGCGAGTGTCTGAACTATGAAGCGCAGCCGCGCTTGCTTAAAATACGTTTTCACTGTGTTCTCTTTGTAGATAGTCACTTCAAGGGAGCTTGTGAATGCATTGTTGCTGCAGTTCCACTGTAATTTCTGCTTAAACTGAGCCGCTCACTCCCGGAAATAAACAAGGGGCGAACTGCAAAGATGTAATACGGAGCCAATTATTTATTTTCCGGCTGTTTTCAGCCGTGTGATAAACCCATCAAGACGGACTGTGGCATTCCACAGGAAAAAACCGAGACTACAGTCCCTCGGGGAGACCGGGCCCCTACCTCCAGACTCTATTATCACCCTGCCGGGGTACTTAATAAAGTTGCGCTTATGTCTGTTGAATGTTACTTTGTCGAGCTCCTCTCCTTACTCATTAGTTTCTCACTCGTCCTAACTAGTGAAATGCTCATAGAGTGGTTCACCTTAGAAGTAGAGTTTAATGTTCCTAATATATATATAGCACCTTCGTAAATTATATATATATATATATTTACGAAGGTACTTTGGGCTAATGTTCTGGCATGGTCTGTAGCTGCTAGAAGTGGGAAATCAGTCTCCACCAAGAGAGAAAGTGCTCAGCAGCACTAGCTGTTCTGCATCAAACAATGGCTGAGTGATGGGCAGTGCTGTTTGTGTAGTTGTCTGGGAGCGGGTGGTAGGATAATGTTAGCCTCACTGCCGGTCATTGATAAAGCAATCAAAGCCAACAAAATTGCAAGGGGGTGTTGATGTGTGCACACACAGAAGGCATGATTGGATAACCCTCGAAACAAACCAAGACAGGCAGGTTAGAGCAATTATTTTTAATTGTGATGACTATTTATTCATTAAGGCTGTGGCTAGATGGTGCAGTAGACACACATGCATATGCCGAGCCATTATGCAGTTTACAAATATCAATATAAATGGACTGCTGAAACAAAGTTAGTCAAAAGCTCCTAAGATGCGTCAAAGATCATAAGGTTGAGTATCTATATGTAAAATGCAAATCTATCCTTGAATAAACATCTATGGGCACCCTCATAAATATCAATTGAGAGATTACATGTTATCAGTATAGACAATGGTCCATGCTATTATGGCATACTATATCACCAAATGACCATTTCGTTCAGTTTTGTGTAGGTTCTATTGCCAAAACAGTTTGACCTTCCTCATTTGCTATGGCGTTATGATTTGCTACAAGCAAATGCAAAATGTGTCCTGTATCCTAATTCATCATATTTTATTGATAACGTGTAACACTCCTGTGCGCCCTAAAATAGAGACGGCACCTAAAATAGAGACGGTGTCTTCAGAGAATCCTATGTTTTCCTAAAAGTGTTTTTTGGTTGTTGTACGATTACAACACACAGACACACGCTGTATTCACAATCCTTACAAATGTACACAAATTCTCTCATTTGTGTGAATGTTATATGTGTCAAGCAAGACACCAAAGCAGTAGCCTTTAAACAAGAATGCAATCCTATGTCATTGACTACACAGATTGTTGGCAAGGTATATGTCTCGATTGTTCGTCTCTTAAGCATGTGTTGTATTATGTATATAAAGAGTCTGTGTTAAGGAATCAGTGGCTATGATCAAGTTGTATTTTGCATAGGAAAAGTACAGTTGCTTCGCTAATGAGCTCAATGTCGCCGACAATGCAGACTCCGCTGAGCTTAACTTCTCATCATTCCAAGCAGGTGCTGGGTGCATAGAATGGCTTCACCACCCCCCACCACCCCACCCCCTATGTTGAGTCTGAATGTGTACTGAGGCCAGAGCTTACTTCAGCAGTGTACTGCAGGCTACCTGCACATCTGTGTGACCTCTCAAGAATTGGACCTGTAGCCACCGAGTTACATATATACCGGACTCTTTGAACAAGTACATGCTCATTTACTAATGTTGTTCTATAAGGTTCTAGTAGTTATCACCAACAAATGCTTAGATAACGAACATACTGTAGAAATGTGTTTTCTGACTGAAGACTAGGAGTTGAGGCTGGATTCACGCAGCAGATTGGTAACTATATGAAATAATATTTTTTTAAACTCAACTCTTTGCTAATGTATACTAAATCCAATTCGTTAAGGAAATGTGTAACTCTGATAGTATGTTTTTTGTTTGAGGACTCTAAATATTATTAAATGCCACAGAAGACTTCAATTTGTTAGTTGACAGGTCAGATTCTCAACCAACTGCAGACCTCCTTGATAATAGGAAGCCCTCAACACCATGTTCGAGGTGAGTGGCCCCAGGTGCATAGTGAGAGATATATATATTGGATCTCTGGTGCACACACTTACTCTTGAAATTTCTGAAATGACAGTTCAGTCACCAATCATTTTGGTCCAATCCTTTAAAAATGTCAACCTGTCAAACCAAAACTTAGCCTATCACATGCATCTGAAACTATGTCCCTATTACACATCTTAACAACATAAGCACAGAGGAATTTGACTCTATCTGCAATACTACCAGATTTAACCAACCATACTCGCTTGAAACCAGAATTATGTTTGACAACCTCTACGACAAAATGTAGTCTTCTCCAGACAACCTAAAACCAGCTAAAGCTTGAACAGCCAATATGGGCACCAAATTAGTCACGAGGTGGTTTACTGAAGAATTAGCTGAACTAAAATGTGTGAATATCAAGCTCAAAAGGCAATGCTAATGAAATCTTCTGTATCTCCCACGAAAGAATAAATCCAGAAGCCTGGAAAGGCAAACCTCACATACACTGGCAAGATTGTGAAGACGTACTTGAGTTGAGTTGAGAGGTAATTTATAGAGCGCTACTTTGCCCGAGGGCGTCAAGGCGCTAGAGATGGAATAAAGAGCTGTGTGGTAGAAGACGGGAGGGAGGATCAGTTGTAGGCCTGCCTGAAAAGCCAGGTCTTCAGAGCCTTTCGGAAGAGGAGGTGGGAGGTAATTTCCTTGATCTCAGACGGAAGAGCATTCCAAATTTTTGGAGCGCAGGAGCTGAAGGCTCTGTCGCCCCATCAGCTCTTCAATGCCAAAATTGCCAAATTGTGCAGGTCCATCTCTAATAATTGTGAGCAACATTCTTACCATCTCATACTTTACCCTTTGACACAAGTGCGTTCAAACCTGTTGACAATGAAGTGGTGCTTACCCACACAATTCTCCCCTTCTCTTGCTAAAGGCCCAGCAAATATGATTATTTCCAACATCTACTCTGGAATCATTACTGGATCCTTGAAACATATAATCATCATACCCCTCTTGAAACAACATCTGCATATTTTACGAATCTAAGAAAGTATTGGCCCATCTCCAACCTCCTCATCTCTCATTCCATACTGACCATCATTTGGAGCTGATAAGAACCCTTGCCATGGTACACCTTGGCTATTGGAACATGATCTACATTGTCTTTCTTCATAAACTTATGGCCAGGCTCTAAAGACTAGAGAATCAGGCAGCCATAATGTGCTTAAATCGCTGCAAGTTGGACCACATCAAACCTTCCCTTACACCAAGTAGATGCTAGGATGAATTGTAAGTTTACCAAGTGTATTGGGGCAGTGGTCCACAATAGCAAAGAAAGCTAACTGCTCAATATTCCTCACCTGAAATCTCTATTCATTGGCTTCCCATCTGACTAACCCATGACTAATCAAGAGGCTTAAGCCCAGAATGAGAGCCCTTGGTGTAAAAGGCCTAAGACTCGGACACGCCCTCAGACCTATCATTCACAATTGAAACTAGGACAACTCTGAACTAAGACCCTGACTCCGACAGACCATTCTTGCAACCTCTGCATCATCCCGGAGAGCAAATTCACCCTGAAAAGCCAGATCAGCGCGGTCTCATCTGCTTGCTTCCTTACTCTAAGCATTCTCCGGAAAATTTTCAAATGGCTCCCCATCAACACCAGGAGAACCGTCACTCAAGCCGTAGTCACCAGCCACCTGGACTATGGCAATGCACTCTATGCAGGAATCCCCACTCACCTCCTGAAGAGACTGCACACCATACTGAACTCAGTGGCCAGACTCATCCTTGACATCTCCAAACACATCACCCCTCACCTCAAGAAACTCCACTGGCTCCTCATACAGAAGAGATGCCAATTAAGGATGCTGATCCACACCTACAAAGCCCAGCGCAACCAAGGACTAGCATACATCAACCATCACATGAGTTTCCACCAACCCTCCAGACACCTTCACTCCACCCCCTCTCCCTCGCGCACTGCCCCCCACATTCGCAGAAGCAACAGTGGAGAACACTCCTTCACCCACCTTGTGGCTAAATCCTGGAACAACCTCCTCCTTCACCTCCGGAGCTCCACCTCTATCTTAGAATTCTGAAAGGCACTCAAGACCTGACTGTTAAACTGAACCCACCTGAAACAGCAAGGCCCTCAGCGCCTGGATACCCTTATAGGTGATTAGTTACGCTTTAGAAATCCTGCTTGATTGATTGAAAAATGTCAGTCATGGTTCCCACTTATCTGATAGGACTTTAAAGTCCCTTTTTACTCACTAACCTGTTTTTTTGTCATCACCTGTTCATTCTGAGGTAATCAAAAGACGACTTTCAGCACTTTACAAAACTCTAAGTATGAATGCACAGGATGCCCCATTGTAGCCTTTTAATAGAACACTATAGGAATTAAGACTTGAAATGTCTTCTCTATCTTAAACGTTTTTTGTACTGATTCAGTACTGGGCGCTGTGGCAATTTTCATTTACAGCAATATTACAAAGTTTTACATCGTAAATCGTTCTGTGAAAACATGGACTTTGCAACAGATGCAGACTAGCCTAACAATATTAAAAAATGAAATACCATAAAAGCTAGTGGTTTTGGAAATGAAATGTTGTACAACATGAAAGAACATATCCAATTCTTAATTTCTACTTTTGGCATGTAAACGTGATTGTATCTTTCCTGGTAAACCTATTGTATTCTGCGTATCATTTTTTTAGGCTTTAGCTCAGCCTCCTTTAGTCATGGGCTTGTTTGGGTCAGGGAGCATCAGCCATTGATGAAAGACATTAGAAATCTCATCTTGCATCACCTCACAAGAGTTTTTTTAGTCTCACCTCCTTTCTATGGCTGTTTGTTTATATCCTTCCACTTCCACTGTCTACATTGTTTATATAGAGGAGTACTTTTTTGTAAATTGTTTTGCATATCGTGCGTCATTTTTATTTCTTTTGTCAGTGCTTGAGTAGTGTCCAGTCTATCGGCTTTGCCAATGCTAGTTTTCATTTAACCTAATCTTGTAATACTGCACAAAGAGGCTAAATAGTTGATATGTTATCATATCTGGCATGTTAATTTTCCTGTTATTCCAGGAATATTGCAAAAGAACCATTGATGGACAGAATGCAGAACAATGTCATACATTCACCCCAGTACAGAGATCTGGGCCTAAATCCATAGTTTTTTTTCTCACCATACCATTCCAGTTGAGACCAAGCCAAATGGAAATCAGTCTTGACCCTGCGACCAAAGGGAACAGCCCAAACTCCAAACTTCCAGGCCATGTCCTCCCTGGACTGGAAACAAGCATCCTAGGACCGGTTTTGGGCTTTCAGCCCTCATCAGCCAGGATACCTTGACTCGAGTGGCATGGAGAGCAAGGGACCCACGTCTGGGCATGCCCGTCCCACTTGGGGTGACAAATGCAAAAATAACAATTGATGGACAGAATGCAGAACAATGTCATACATTCACCCCAGTACAGAGATCTGGGCCTAAATCTATTCCAGGAATATTAGCAGTGATACCTCAGCATAATAATGTGTTTTAATAAAACAGTGTTGATTGCAAAGATTGTGGATTATCAGCACCTTAATGAACCTTTACTAATCTATCTGCCTATTGTTTGCTCACACAAAATTGCCAATCATTAAATAAGGCGGTACAAAAGGGGGTGGTGATGGACGGAGCGTCTGAACCAATCAAACACTCACACCCAGTCAACAGATCTGGGTTTAATCCCCATCACCGTTCTTTAGCCCACTCTGCCACCTCAGTTCAGACATGGCCATATGCAAATCAGTCTGACCCTGTGCCTCATGGGAACAGTCCAGCCCGAACTGCCAAGCCATGCCTTCCCTGGACCGGAAACACGCTTCCGTCAAGTGCACCCTCTGCTTGGGGACAACAATAACTGGTAAATGAGGGTCCATGTCGTGGGCGATCCACAGTTCCATCGAGTTGTGGAGCTCTGCCATCAACAATTGTAGGCTTGGAACAAGGGGAAGTCACTGCAAACCTAGATGAGATCTTGACCTAAGAAGTAAGTTTGGGGGGGGTTGGGGGGGGGGGGGGGCTCCAGTGAAAGTTAAACAGGTGCATGACCACAGTAGAAGTTAATGATTACTGTTTGATTTTAGTGACATTGCTTCGGTTTAGTTGCCTGAGTAGCCGAGCATTTGCCCTGTGACTATCAGCCTTGAAGGGCTTTCTCACTGGCTTCTTCCTGTGATGGGTAAGGTGTTGAGTGCAGGGGATACCCCTGCAAGCGGACCTTACCGGGTGACTGGAGACGTGCTTCCTGGTCCTTTGGGCAGCAGGGCTGACACCAGGGGGGACTCGCTCCACGACTTGCCGGACCCGCTTCGCGGGTCCCGCTGCGCGGATCTCCGCGGAAGCTGTGTGAAAGGAGGGGCGTGTGAGAGGAAACCGGCAGGGCTGCGAGCTGGGAGCAGGGACTCCGTGGACCAGGAGTCCCTGCAAGGGCCTGATCAACACCAGCTAGCCGGCTCTCCCTGCCGGCCCTGCCCCCACCCCGCCTATCTCGTTAACAGGGATTTAATACCGGTTGTACATCCGCTGCGCGGGAGCGCCCGGGGCGAAGCCCGGGCAAAGGGCGGGCCCTCTGTGGCCCTCAGAGGCCAGAAGAGGCCAGGCTGGGCTGGGCCACAGACTTTGGTCGAGTTTTTCTAATCCATCTTTGCCTAGATACGGGTTATGTCCACTCGTAAAACTAGAAGTATGGCTGTGGCTGTTGCCGGCGCTAAAAAACTGACTGGGACTTTGGACGACTTTATTACCCGCACGCATGCATTAATCGATGAGGGAATCATACTCATGGACAGGAGAGTATCACAAGACCTGGCCATGGCCAAGCGTTCATCACTGGGCCTGATAGCACAGGCCCAGACACCCAGCACTGATTCTCGGCCACAAATTCAGGCCCTAGTACATAGCCATGGTGAAAATGGGGACACGGATGCTACAAACACTGCCCTGGACCTAGAGGCCTCACCCAATCTAAACCTCCTAATAGAGAGTGGAACACAACCTCTTGAGTCAAACACCTGTGATACTACTGCCGCTATTATTGAGAGGGGCAGGATTGAAGGGGCTGTCCCCAAGCAAAAACATAAGGGCAATAAACAAACTACTTCCAAACGAAAGAAGGCCCAGATTCCCCCCAACCTCCCCAACGGTGATAAGCTCCTAGATGCCCCATCCAGCTCAACAGGGGGTTCACTCCCAAATAAGATTGGTCTACCCTTGAATCTTCTTGATGACACTTTAATTGACCAAAGTCTGGAGGAAATTTTAGAGCTTAGTGTCGATGTTGGAAACTCACCCTCAGTGCCACCACAGGAGGTGGACGGCTCAACTGCTAGCAACTCTGTGATTTTTAACATGCTTAAAACAATGTTAGAACCCATAGAGGCTAGATTACGTTGCCTAGAAACTGTCCTAAAAAATATTCACAAGGACATAAGTGCACCTAGTTTTACCCTAAATAATAAAACTGCCCAGGCTACTAATCAGACTAAATCATCAAAACCCCAGGCGACTGCTCAAAAAACTTTGGAGACCAATAAAGCGGCGAAGAATCGCTGTAATTCTTCAAATCAGACTGTCCCTAATATCAAGCCTCCTGTAGCAGAGAGAACTAAGAAAACCGATCTCGCCCAAACACCTTCCAATAATAACCCAACTCCTCAGGCTGCTCCCAGGGATGGCTTATCCCAGCCTGTAAACCCTGAAGCACCTGATAAAGTGAAGTGTAGGGCTCGGAAAAATATCCACCTCCCCCCTGATGCTTGTTCCTATGTGGTGATCCTTACTGGGGTCACTGAAATCCCTGCATCAGAACAAGAGTCGTATCAGGCTTTAAAAAATAAACTATCCCCTCCCGCCAAATATTCCTTGTAACATCCTTATGATAGAGAGAGCTCCTTGGGTAGGAGACAATAGGAAAAACCTCCCAGGGGATTGTATAGTGGTTACCTTCGAGAACACCGAGGTTGTTGACTTTATTTGTAGCAGTAGGGCTCCCAGATACCAGGCGAGCACGGTGACTGCTAGACCACTTTCATATTTCTATCTCCCACAAAATCAAGTCGACAATCGATGGAGTTGGCTTAAGGGACCCAACGCCCGTAAACCCAGACAGAAATCCAACTTTCCCTGGGACTTACAATCACCTGGCCGAGAGGAGGGTTGGGACAGGGGATGGAACTTGGCTAGGAACAGAGGAGGTAGACCACCGCAAGGTGGCCCTTTATTTGGCCCGCCTTTCATCCAATCCTATCATTACCCCCAACAGTTAAATGGTCTTGTTAATCCCCTGTATTTCCCTACGGCGAATCGCTTTGAATGTCTCTCAACCACAGACTGGGTTGACTGACATACACAGGGCTCCCCAAAGGGAAGGGGACCTCAGACCATTTTGACTTCTCCCTGTGAGGTAGTGGCAACAACAGACCCGCCCATAGGTAATCTTCCCTCTACCCCCGATAAGAGTCTGGTGGAGCTTGAGAGCCAGAGTATCCCTAATCCCTCCACCGCTCCTTTGGTGCTTTGTCAAATTCTCACCTGGAATGTAGCAGGCTTACATTCAAAAGCTCTAGACCCTATATGGCAAGGGTTTGTAAAACAATACGACATCATGGGATTTCAAGAAACTTGGGACACCACAACAAACTTTGCACTGGATGGCTTTTGCAGTTTTTCCACTCCCGCAGTCTCTGGTGCAAGAGGAAGAGCAAAAGGCGGTCTATTAACACTGTGTTCCTTGGACCTGGTAGGAGTTTTTAAACAAATAGAAACCGTATCCGCGAACATGCTAGTCGTGGAGTGGACCCTACCTGATTCCCAAATTTTTTTATTGGTTAACTTTTACAACTCAAAGGAGTCCTCCCACGTGAATGAACATTTGACTTCCTTATTAAATTTCTTGTCAGCCTATAGATATGATTGCACCCCTGCCCCAGAGATGATAATCCTGGGTGATTTTAATATTCACCCCTGTGAGGGAGATTGTCTCAACGATAGATATGGAGGCCTACCAACAGAAGCCATTCCACACTTCATGCATACAATGGAGGGTGAGTGTCTTGAGTCTCTCTTAGCGAATTTAAATTTATTTGAACTTGATCAAAGCAAGAAGGATCCCAGAGCCCCAACCTTTGTGGGCAAAGACGCCAATACCATCATAGACTTTATTTTCGTATCATCTGGGGTCTTGGCAAAGGCATGCGAGTACACGGTGGTCACTGCTAGCTTCAGTGATCACAATCCTGTTCTCTTGTTGCTGGATTTAGATTGTTTTCGGACCCGTATATCGACTGATGTGGTGGCCCCAAAGGACTTGAAGACTAAAGACCAGGGCAGGCGACTAAAATGGGAGCAGGTAGTTCCCGAACAATTCTACCAGTTACTCGCCCAAGAGTCCGAAGCCAATATGGCAGTGTGCCTGGATCCAACTGCCAGGGGATCTGAGGTTGTGGCTGCCTATGAGGAGATATGCGCAAGGATCTCCAAGAATTTGGAGTTAAAGTCTGCTGGGCAAAGGAACAAGAAAACGTATAAATGGTTTAATAAGGAATGCTCGCAGAAACACACTGCCCTGCTGAAAGCCCTAAAACAAAAACCTAGGGACAGGCTTTTAGTGGCCAATCTAAGGAAGGATTATAAAATCGCAGTTCTTAACCGCAAATCTCAAATTAAGGAGGAAGCGTGGGAAAATCTATTATCTTTGGATGTTTTGAGAGATAGTAAAAAGTTCTGGGCCACTGTTAACCAGCCCCTTTTTTCCGAAGATGGGAAAACTGACATGGATTGCGTGATAGAAGATGGCAGATGGTTAGGCCACTTTGAAAATATCTACGAATCCACAGCACCTGGTTCACCTGTTAGTGCCCATGACTCTCCTAACTTGGTAATGGATTTTAGCACCCTGGAGGTCGAAAGGGCGATTAAAGACACAAGTAAACACAAGGCCCCGGGCCCTGATGGGGTCCCTGCAGATCTCTACATCCAATACCCTCAATTTTGGTCAAAGATATTAACGAATGTTTTTAACGCTATACCCACAGCTGGCTTCCCTTCCTCTTGGTCCACCTCCATCATCGTGCCTATATTCAAGAAGGGGAACAGGGGGGACCCGGCCTGCTACAGGCCAATCTCCTTGCTGGACTCTGCCGTTAAGATCCTGGGCAGAGTCATCTTGCAAAGGCTCGGGGATTGGCTCGAGGAGAGCGGGATCCTGTCGGACCTACAATATGGCTTCAGGGCACACAGAGGGACCATAGACCAGTGTCTTAACCTTCACCTTATTATTAGCAAGTACACTGTGGTGAAGGGGGGGCTTCTTTATTTAGGTTTTATGGATCTATCATCCGCCTTTGATTTGGTCAACCGTTCAAAACTGTGGATTATTTTGCGTAATATGGGTTTGGACACAACTCTGGTTAATTTTCTGCACAATCTTCATTTAAATTTGTTTGCTTCTGTTAGGGTGAACAGGGATGGGAGGTGCACAGCGAAGTTTAAGTCCGGGAGAGGTGTTAGACAAGGTTGCATTCTGGCACCCCTCCTTTTCACACTGTACATCAACTCCCTGGGGAAAACATTGAACTCAGTCACCCCGGATATTCCACGTATGGGGGGGTACCTATTCCGGTCCTCCTTTACGCGGATGACGCCGTCCTCTTAGCTCGGACTGGCACAGGCCTCCAAAAACTTTTAGATCATTTTGGCCTTTTTATGGAAGCTTTGGACCTTAAGATCAATTCTGCCAAATCCCATGTCATGGTTACTGGTTCGCGAAAGAAACACACGAAGATCAGGTCCTTCAGCTGCAATAGCTCACCAATCTCTAGGGTCCCTTTCTTTTGCTATTTGGGCATCACATTTGATGAGAAAGGAACGGTGGCGCACAAATGAAGCTAAAACAGAATGGAGTTATTAGATCCACCACAGCCCTTCTGCATTTCGCCAAAAGACTGGGCTCAAGACCCATGGAAGCCATGACTCGTATCTACAAAGCTAAATGTCTGGCAATCGCTTCCTATGGAGCTGCTATTTGGGGCTATGTCGCAAGCCCAGGTATTCAAACCGCAGAAAACAACTTCATACGAGCCTTGCTATCACTCCCAAATTCATCCCCTATACATACAATTCATAATGAAATAGGCCTGGGCCACGTGACTGACCTCCTAAAAATGTCGCCAGTGTTATGCTGGGTTAAAACCTGGACAAATGAGGAAATCAGCCTAAATCATTGTATTCTTAAAGACTGTATGTCTCTGGACAAAGCCGATAAAATCCCGTGGCTGGCGTATGTTAGAGCGGCATGCGCAAGGCTAGGACGACCAGAAATGTACTCTCTGCCACATAATTTAAAAAAAGAGGATGTAAGATGGGTCAAACTGCATTTTCAAAATTTGTTGGATGGTGAAAGGGAAATGGTTGAACTTGGAAAACCAATGGTACGTTCACTCTTCCAACTTTCCACAACCACAGCCATGGAACCTTATCTGAAATATGTCACCAAGCCCTATCATCGCTTTTTACTTATAAGGTTCAGGTTCAACTTAATACACCTCGTGCTTGGCTCGCAGTCAAAGTGGGGTTCTCCAGAAGATTTACCTCCCTGTACATGTGACTGTTTTTCTATACAGGACACCCTTCATTTAGTCATGCTCTGTGAACATTACCTGGTGGCTCGGAAAAAATTCCTGGTCCCTATCCTGAAAGATCTGAACTTTGTCCAGGTTCGGCCAGCATTATTATACTTACAGATGCTGAGCTCGGTACAGGTCACATATGGGGTTGCCTGTTTTCTGGTAGCAGCTGCCAGACAAAATAAATTAAGATCTGCTGCTACTATGAACCACCAAATTTGATATTTGCTAATTTTGTTGGAATCTACCTAAACATGCTGAAATGGACACTTACCATATCTATCTGTTTTAAACTTGGTAAATTTTTAACAAAAAGTCTTTACTGTGTTCTTATGATGGAGTTGCGATCCCTTTTTTTACATGTTTAATTGTTTTTTAATTTGGTATCATGTACGATGTTCTGCTTTTATGGTTTTAATTAACCGAATAAAGTTTCTTTGACTGACTGACTGAGTGTCAGGGCCAGCAGCTGCTAGGTCCCGGTATGGTGAGATGGTCCACAAATCAGACAGAAAGGTGGCCATAGCTGTGAGTGACCAGGCATCTTCAAGATTGCAGACTGTACAAACCTCGTCCTGCCAAACATCACCACCCCCTTTTGTACCGCTTTGTTCGCCATAAGTTGGCAGGGTATGCTCAGACGTGAGTCCCTTGCTCACTTTGCCACTGGATTCAAGCAAGCCGGGCTGAAGACAACTGAAATGCCAGAAACCGGTCCTCGGAAGCTTGTTTCCGGTCCAGGGAAGGCATGGTTTGGCAGTTCGGGCTGGATTGTTCCCATGAGGCACAGAGTCAGACTGATTTGCATATGGCCATGTCTGAACTGGGGTGGCAGAGTGGGCTAAAGAACGGTGATGGATTAAACCCAGATCTTTTGACTGAGTGTGAGTGTTTGATTGATTCAGATGCTCCGTCCATCACCACCCCCTTTTGTACCGAATCATTAAATAAGGACTTATACTTTTTTTTTATTATAAAACTGTTATTTCGCTCCTGTTAACCTGGCTGAATAGTCTGACATATTCATACAAAGTGGCTTTGAAAATGGGATCTCAAAAACGTTATTTAATACTCTTCTTTCTCTGTTTCCCTCTGCAGGGAGCTACGAGTTTCAAGAAAATCCTGTCTGCGTTCACGCTTTCCATGTTCCCTGTTCTTTATTTTTTTACATTCCTTTACTACACGGACGCGGGCTCCACCTTTTTCGTCCTCTTCTCCTACTTCATGTGCCTCTGTGGAAACCACAAGACCGCCGCCCTCCTGAGTTTTGGCGCCGTCTGGTTTCGGCAGACGAACATCATCTGGACGCTCTTCTGCGGAGGGGGCCTGGTCGCCGAGCGGTTAAGCGACGCATGGACAGCTGAGCTGAAGGACGAGCGTCACGCGCCACCCAAGGGGTCGCTTTCAGAAGCCGCGCGGGGAATGCAGTTCCTCATTAAACACCTCATGAAATTCACCAACTTGAAGGCACTCATCTTTTCGACTTGGCCATACCTCGTTGTGGTATCTGTTTTTGTTGTTTTTGTAGCTGTTAATGGTGGGATAGTTGTTGGAGACAGGAGCAACCATGAAGCCTGTCTGAACGTCCCTCAACTGTTTTATTTTTTTGCCTTCGCCCTTGCCTTTTCCTTCCCTTGCCTCGTGCTCTCACCTGGTAGAATCGCAGACTTCATTCAGTCCGTGTGGAGGCAGCCTGTCCGCTACCTCATCCTCACTGCAGCCTGCCTGCTGCTTGTCTGGAAATGTACCCACGTGCACAAGTACTTGCTCGCAGATAACCGGCACTACACCTTTTATATCTGGCAAAGAATCTTCCAGAAGCATGCACTCGCAAGGTTTTTGGCTGTCCCCGTTTATGTGTTTGCTGGTTGGAATGTTCTCGATGAACTGAAAGGCAAGTCTGTGTTTTGGAACTTAATGTTTCTTGCCTGCCTGCTGGCAGCCACGATTCCTCAGAAATTATTGGAGTTCCGCTATTTTATACTGCCCTACCTCATTTACAGGCTCAATGTCCAGGTCCCCTCGGTGCCCAGACTACTGCTGGAACTGGCCTTGTACGGCGCCGTAAATGCTGTGACTTTGCATCTTTTTCTAAATCGAACTTTTCAGTGGCCGGATAGTGAAGAAACCCAGAGGTTCATGTGGTAACTCTTTTTATAATCCTGGTTTAAAAAGCATATCTGTTTGGGGTAACATGCCTAATCATGCTTCTACACAGACCAAGTTGTAGACCTCTTCCAATTGGAAGTGGGATAACGCACTGATAATATGACCAGCTATGGTATTCTCAACATTTGGTGTTCTTTGACTGCTCGCTTCAATCATGTGGAAGAAATATGCAACAATTGCAGCCATCATACCAAACGCACCAGTTTATGTTTTTGAAGGAAGTGCACATTTACCAAGTTTGCTCTCCTAGAGGATTTACTTCTTGAGGCTATTTTGGACTTTGGAAGGTGTTTTACTGTGAAGTATGCAGCCAACTTGAAACATATCCTTGAGTTACAAACCACTTTTTTTTTTTTACACCTGTAAACCATAAAGCACATCATCGTCTATTTAACGTTTTTGCGGAGGGGTTTAGGGATGGTTTTATGTTGTTTTGGGAGTTAGATTTTTTTTGTTTGATTCACAACCAACCAAATCAGTTTTTTTCATTGATTAGCACAAATATTAGAGCAGGTAACGTGTGAAAGATTTGTATTACTTGGAAAAGTATGGCTGGGTCTTCTAAACGTCATGTCTGTTATTTTCCCATAGCAACCAGCACAGTATAACATTGAAATAATATTTGTGTTATGTTTCCACTTTATATACGTAGTCAAGGAAATAATGTTCATTCTGTAACTGCAAGCTTTGATACATTGCTTATAGGTACTCCTTTGGTAATTTTCGTTTGTTATCGAATCGTTGATTTAAAATGACTTCAGTGTAATAAGAATGACATAAATGTGTTCTGATCTTATAGCAGTATTCTGTAATCTCAACACTAGGTGGCAGGCTTGTGCCATGTCTTCTTGATCGTTTATAGCCAGAACTATCCAGTGACTGGATATTGTTTTTGTACGAATATGACATTTGTAATGTTTATGTTTTCTTACAATGACTTTATGGTCATCTCAGCAGTAATTAAATACATGCATTTTAGAGGAGTGATCACATTTTTGAGCTGAATTAAAACCAGCAGTGACCTCGTTGAGGTTTACAAAACAAGTTTCCCTTTTATTTTGGTAAATCTGAAAATGTATTCCATTTAGCTTGCAAAAAGTACATCTGCACGTTTTTATTTTAGATTGAAAGTACACAGACCTCAGGAGGGTCTCTGTTAAAATCCCTTAATTCTCCCCCCATGTCCATGTTCGCCTGGCACCTGTATTGTTGACAGTGCCTAGATATTTGTCGACAGGGAGGGAGGAGAGATTTAGTACCCGGGCTTCTACAAAAAGACAAGTAAACAATCCTCGCCATCAGCCTGTCACGGTTGTGACAAGAGGCAGACAGTCTGGACGAGGAGGGAAAGCCAAGTAATTGTGTCCGTAATAGGGTATGAGTAGCGCAGACCGCGTATTTGGTAAAAACACCATGCTCTTTAGTGTGGGAGGGAGGGGGCTGCTGGGTTGTTATTGAAGTATATTGAATCTCCCTTCATGCCCCGAAGAGCTTTGAGATATATGAATTGCTAGGAGTGAAATGTCACACCGTTTTTGAAGAGTCAGTTGAAAGTGGCTCAGGAGGAGTTGTCAGGAATATTTATGACTGTGCACAACTACATCTAGATATTATTGAAAGAAAATGCCCTCTTTTAACACAGCTCAAAGATTTTGTAACCCTGGAAATCTATTTGGTTTCTGGATACGGGGTGGTGAAATGGGGTTGGTGATGATGAGGAGGGCAGCGTGACGTTGTGGCGACGATTTTTGGAAGGCTACTTTGAATGTGTGTTGTTTCTACCGGCTGGCTGCCTTATTGTTCTAAAATAAACTGTTGTCTTCGTTATTATATAACGTAATTGGGTCTGACCTCAGACAATGTTGACAGCAATTAGTGCAGCACTGCAAAAAAAACGTGATAAACAAACCCTGGCGCCCTGAAAAAGTCTGCTTATGAAAGGACTCACTTCAGGCTGAGATGTGTAGGGAGTGCCAGTAGGAAATATCGTACATTTAAATGTTACCAGCAGTGGGATTAGTAATTTATGTGCACTCTTCATTGGTTATGTTGAGCAATAAAGTAAATGTTCTGTAAGCTACGCTGTCCCATTATTGACTAATAGTTTTTTTAACGGTACAGTTCAAGTTGATGTGACATACCCCACTTATTATTGCCTTAATATGAAGGGATCTCGACAGTGTGTTTCATAGCATATATATATATATATATATATATTAGCTTCCAAACACCAGCCGGCTGCACACGTGAGTGGGTGCACACACAACGGGGGTGTACCCGTTTAATTAATCCAAGCTACAAACATCCCAGGATCCTTGGTCCATCAAGAAAGTAGCACACGCAGAGGGTAGTTCCAGAAAAGATTTATTGCGGGAACTTAACAGCCACGACGCGTTTCGCCTTAGGGCTTTGTCAAATTGTGCCACAATTTGACAAAGCCCTAAGGCGAAACGCGTCGTTGCTGTTAAGTTCCCGCAATAAATCTTTTGTGGAACTACCCCCTGCGTGTGCTACTTTCTTGATGGACCAAGGATCCTGGGATGTTTGTAGCATATATATATATATATATATATATATATATATATATATATATATATATACACCTCGAAAATGCCTGCGCAAATAAGCCCGCACACCAAACGGGTAGGTTGCATTCCACAACTTTTATTTTAAGATGAAGTAGGCATTTTAGTCCTTGTCTCTCCTTCTGTGATTATGCCTGACGCGTTTCGAAGATACAATCTTCTTTATCAAAGGCACACCGAGGTTGCAGTCTTTCCTGATACAAATCCGCTTTCCTTCTTTCAAGTCTGTTTCATTGCGCTCCTGCTTAGCCTTCATTTATTCGTTCATTTGGCTCTGGTGTGTTCATGCAGGGCATCATTGTATTTGTAGTCTCTAGGCGCTCAATACCCTCCAATGGGTTTAATGCAGCTTCGTGAATTTTAATTCAAACAAGAGAGCTGCCCTCCAATGGGCAAAGACTGAAAGTCCCACTTCCATCGTATTACGGTACCTTTATTGCCCACATTGGAGGGTATCAGAGCTGGGCAGCGGCAGCCACCAGGGACTGTACCCTGGAATGGGCCCCAGAAGACTCGAAAATAGGATTCAAGGGGACACAGGCATCACCTTAATGCAAATTAACAATTATGACATCACCCACTGGAGGGGTAAAATCATAAGGCCAAAGGACGCACTACAAAGACCAGCATGCTTCTCACGTCAGCCTGAACCGGGCACCCACCTGAGGGTAATTATTTGATGTGAGCACTAGCAGGGCCTGGGTGTTTTCGGAAGGCCATTGGATGTCGGAAAGCCCCCCTCCCTCCCCCCTCGGAAGAAGGCCGATGCAGCCGAAATGCATAAGGACAGCGGAGTGTTTTTAATGGTGAAATAAAGGATGTTTCCTCTACCTGTGGCGTGTGCGCCTCAACTTCTTTCCGTGAGGAGAGAGACCTTGGAAAATATATATATATATATATATATATATATATATATATATATATATATATATTGACACAAAGTTTGTAGCTATTCCCGAGCCTCTGCTTCGGCGGGCTCACGGCCGGGGTAGCCACCCCCAAAATTTCCACACGTACAATCCGGCACAATCCTTCCAAGGTTGGTCAAAAAGGAATCACACAGGAGCCGTGGCCTCTATTCAAGTGCAGGTTTATTGCAGACACAACGTCCTACGCGTTTCGGAGTGGCGTCACGGGCCCGTGACGAAGGAGTGTTCCACTCCGAAACGCGTAGGACGTTGTGGAGATATATATATATATATAGATATATACACACATAAAAGCAAGTTTTTCAATGTTGGATTAGACAAACGCATTTGGATACCGAGACGCTACAAGGGGGATTATGGACTGACCCAACAGGCAACTGCCATAAGGTGATAATTTTCCGGGATTTGAAAAAGAAACAGAGGAGGGACCATCTGACTGCGGTGAAAGATTTTTTCATAAGTAAAAAGGTTAATACCTTGCTCTGTATTGAACAAATAAGTTCACTCTCACTTGGAAACTTTTGAAAAAATTTAAAGGTATGGGCCCATCGTAGTGAGATAACCCAATATAGAAAAAGAAAAAACTTTGGATGAGGAATTTGCATTAGAAACACTCTACGCCTTGAAATATTGATTGCGCCCTGTAGAAGTTCTGGTGACAGAACGAAACGCGTTGGCTGGTGTTTATAAATGGATTATTAAAAGAACATTGAATTTCACTTATCACGATTCAGCGTCTGTATAATGAGAATTGTTCAACGATTTACTAATCTCCTATGAACTGTGGAGACTCACTTTCGCAGCTGTGCTTTTTCGTCTATAACAAAAATATAGACTTCTTTCCAAGTTTTTGAATATGCTTTTGGGACAGAGAGCATGTGAAAATTGCACACTGGTTTATTGAGAATCAAATACCTTTGGTGATATTTGGATTGGTGCTTGAAATAAGAGTGGTCCACTGTCCAAACTTTGTTGTATCAAAAACACATAAAAGCACAGTCATCCTCATCCTGGGCTCCTCCCCCACCGCCTGAGACGACTACTGCTGGCCCGCAGTGCTTGGAACCCCACTCTACACGCATGGACCACGCAAAAACCTCAGCATCAGCTTGGACTTCTCACTCTCAATGACCCGCCAAATCAAAGCTATCTTGTCCTCCTGCTTCCACACTGTCCACCTGCTTTGGAAGTTCTTTAAGTGGATCCCCACCGAGTCCAGGAAAACGGTCATGCATGCGCTCTTCACCAGCAGACTTGACTACGGCAACATATTCTACACTGGCACCACCCAAAAACTTCTAAAGAAATGGCAGAACATCCAGAAAGCCTCCGCCAATCCTGAACATCCCCCACCACAGCCACATCACTGGTCACCTGAGAGACCTGCACTGGCTACCTATCAACAAAATAATTACCTTCAAGCTCCTCATGCACACCTACAAAGCCCTAGACAACACCGGACCTGCATACCTCAACCTCAGCCTCTCCTTCTACGCTCCCACCAGGCGTCTCCACTTCGCCCTACTGGCCCTGTCCTCCATCCCACGGATCCGCAAAACCATGGCTGGGGAATATCCTTCTCCTACCTCGCTGTGAAGACCAGCAACTCCCCGCCTCTAAATCTCAGGCAATCACTGGTGCGGCCTCAATTCAGGAAGGACCTCAAGACCTGGGTCTTCGACTCACTTGCAGCTCCCTTCTCCCCCACTCAATGCTTTGAGACCCTTACAGGTGAGTAGTTGCGCTTTACAAAAACCCGGATTGTGTATTTTATCCAGAATAAAATAATAGAATTTTACATACCATAACCATACTGACAAAGTCCCAGACAATTAAAGACCTTAAAATATTTATATGAAAGTATGTGTGTGTAACAATCAGCAACGTCTAACCATTTCATAATTCTAATTATACTTTAAATAAATAATGGTGTGAAATTGATACAATTTACATTGGCCAAGTGAGCATTGTCTTCTAATTGAAGGAAATCACCTCACAGACTAAACTTTACGCTTCAGATATAAGGCCAAATGTTCTAAGCCTTGGGCCAGATGTCACTGTTTTTGAACAGTGATTGATTTGAGACCATGGGTTATGTTGCGCTGCAGTGGATGTACTGGTCTGTCGCCATTACGATTGGATTTTTCCAGTAGGTTTTGCAAAAATCCTGACTAATGCAATTTAGCTAGGCATTTCCTTTGCCAAGCCTGTCAATAGAATGAAGTAATGGCGATCTGTGAGGCTGCCTGTCTTCTCACATTCCACACTACTGGCAAGATTCTACATGCAGTGAGCAGCAGAACACTACTCTGTGTTGTCTCCAGCCCCACACAAGTTTTATCATAAGATGAGGTGTGCCCTAACTTAGTAATACTAACTAGTCCTGTCTGGTCCTGGGCGTTTCTCGTGGGCTGTTGTATGTTATAGTAGGCGTAGTGGCTGAATCCCCTTCCTCCCTATGCGCTTCCATGATATAGCGGTTGTTCGCACAGGTGCAGATGACTCTGTCATCTCGGATTGGGACAAGCAAGTATGGAACAGCCATCTGTATGGGGCCATGTTTTTGGATGCCATTTTGTGAATGAGGAAGATAAGTGCTATTTATTGATACCTCACTAAAAAGTGGGGTTTTATCCTTGATTAAGTGCTTCTCAACTGGCTATCCTTATATGAGCAATTCTTCACCTAATTTTAACCTGCTCTTACCTGGCTTAGGACTGGATAATTTTTTTCGTTTTACCTCTAAGATGGCAGTTTCCCTCTTTACAGGATTTCCTCCTTCCGCTATTTCTAATGTCCACCCATTCTCACCCTACATTCTGGATCCTTTTTTGGGAACCCCCACTTCCGGTTGTAAATTGTGTCATGGATTGGTGTTTCCATAAGTGGCACATTGGATTTACTGGTAAGTGCCTAGTAAAGTGCACTGAGTGTGCCAGGGCCTGTACATCCAATGCTACTGAGGGCTCGCAGCACAGGTTGTGCCACCCACAGAAGTGGGAACTCAGACCTGCCACTGTAGATTCTGCGCACAGTTTGTAACTGCCATGTCGACCTGGCAAGTGCACCCACTTGCCAGGCCCTAAATCTTCCCTTTTCTACATGTTAGTCACCCTTAAGGTAGGCCCAAGGTACCCCTGTGGGCAGGGTGCAGTGTATTGGAAAGGTAGGACATTCCCTGATGTGTGTGGTATGCCCTGATAGTGAATCAATGCCAATTTCGTTTTTCACTATTGTCAGTCTACCTGTTCCCATAAGACAGAATGGGGAGTTTGTTTATAACATCTTATAAACATAACTGGCCCTGGGAACTAGGTAAAAAAATTAAGTTGAGTAGGCCTGAACTCAGAATCTAAAGATGCATCTTTTAGCGAAGGTGATTTTTACTTTCTGTGTTTGAAAATACCACTTTTAGAAAGTAGGTATTGTCTTGCTCTGCCATCCAGTAGGCCTCTGCTAGGTTGTAGATTAACTGTCTGGGTTTTGGATGACAGGGACTGTTGAGGGGTAGTGGCTCCTGATAGTCTAGGTGGGTCAGGAAAGGGCTGAATAGACCTGTTCTGCATTTAGAGTAGGGGAGGAGATTTTCATTCACATGAATGGGCCTGTTCTGCCTCTGACAATGCCATATCCACCTCCTGCCAGGAAGCCACACCAGAGAGAGCAGAACCATTCTCACTGGGCGCAGAGACACTCTGCCTGAGAGGAGAAAGGATTTTGGGCTATAAAAAGTGAGGCCCAAACCCCTGAACTTTAGAACTCTTTTGGACCAAGAAGACTGCCAAGAATAAGAGCTGAAAAAGCTGTGAGGAGAAACTGCCACTTTTCTGAGTGCTTTGATGTGTTGGCCTGCAGTGGCTGCTTCTGTCTTGGGCAATGAAAGGACTGTACTGAACGTTCTGGAATATATTTTTGCGAGTTTCTCCAAGGGCTTGTGGTAGAGCTTGACCCCTGTTCAAGAAGTCTCAGGAACAGCAAATACTTCAAGTTCTTCTGCCGTCTGCACTGGGGACTTTGTGTTTTGTGCTGCAACAGAAAAAAAGCAACCCAACGCTATCTACGACACCGCTGCCGACTCAGTGTCATGAAGGCACTGCAGAGGGCACCGCCGCAACGCGACCCTGGTCTCACCGACAACGCTTGTTGATGCCGCCACCTAACCGCTGCTGGTACCACACTCCGAATTGCCTTGCTTCACAACGCCGCTTTGGTATCCCCGACGATGAGGCTCCACGCCGAAATCAATGCCACTGCTTGCACCGTGGTTTGAGGGCACCACTCCTAAAGTTACATGACGTACCTCCCTCATCCCGCACCGCAACCATGGCCTACCGACACCGGCGCCATCGACTCCCATTCGTCGGCCAACGACAGTGCTTCAACAACGATGACGTCGCTGCCTGCACTGAGACCTGCCAGCACCGCAACGAGCACCGCTTTACTTCGCACCGCGATCCTGGTCTCACCGACGACCCCATCTGATGCCGCCACGGAGCCGCTGCTCGCACTGTGACCTGAGTGCATCGCAGCCCACACCGCTGCACTTAGTACTGCAGCATCTGACACCTGCCGACGCCAGCGCTCCTGACTTCAACTGCGAGGAGTTCGATCTGCAACGCTTGTGATTTCAAGGGCCAGACGACTCCTGCATCAACCTCTGGAACTGTAGCCTGCTGACGCAGTGCTTTCAGAAGCTCAACAAGAGGTCGCCGTCACCCTGCATTTCTAAAGGTACTGTTTTGCGGGTCTTCCCGACACCGTAGCTGGCCTGCGATGCCACAGTCTGCAGAACTGTTTGAATTTGTTTGTTCATGACGCTGTAATAGCCTGGACGGAGCTATCAACTTCAAGGAACTGTATTTCAAGGTTATTTGGATAACTGAAGCTTCCGAAGTACTGTATTGTGGATTTTGTTATTATTTTTGGTCTTATCTTGAGTATATAAAAATATTGTATATTTTTCTAAACTGGTAATACAGGGTAAGCACTACAAAGTGACACTACACCAGTTTAGAAGATTACCAGATTCCACTTCTTGTTGCTTTCCTGCACAAGACTGGTGCCACTTATGCTAACTGTGCCAGACTTTAGTAATACTTGTCCTGTCCCCGGGCAGGACTCCCCACTTCCATAAGGTCCTGATACCTGGTTGCTCCATGCCCTTATTTTCTCGCTATGTTACAAAGCTCTGTATTTTTGGGTCTGTTGCTTTCACCTTTTTTCTCCTGTGATATTGAAAGCATGCTCCTGCTTTTGACTGGCAAAAGAGAGCCTCTAAGGGAAAGTTACTCGGTCATATCTGTAGGAGTCCCACCTCTCAGCTGAACCCATGCTCTCACTAAAAGACCATCCGAGTCCTCTACCACTGATTTCGGCCTGCACCCCTGGTTTGCATGTCTTCACCTCTAACTCTGTACTGCTTAGAGGTGAAAGTGTTATCTTTGGTGGCCGATTTGCTGTATCTATCCCCTGCTGGTCTTATCTGACTCTGGTGTTTAGGACAGCAAATTATCACTGCATTTGAAATCGCAAAATTATAAAATTGCGGATCCTGTCCTTTAATGGGACAGTGGGTGCAATACAGAATGGCATGATGTAAATGAAGTTGGCGGTAGCTTGGCTGCTGTGTCCTCCCTCCATAACTAATGCCTGCATTCACAAAATGGAATCTGCCCCACTTGCGCTGCGTCCACCTTGCAAAGTAATATCCGTATCCAGCAGTAGATTGCAAATACAAGTGTCTCTCTTATGCCTGTTTTTCCTAGCGACTCATAAGGAGGCGTAGTGTGTTCATTACCAGTGCAAATGCTTCTGTAATTCACAATGTACCATTGGTACATTGCAACTGTAAGTTTTGAAGTTGCAGTTTGCTGTCTTTGCAAGAGCAAACCCTTTAGTACATTCCTGTTTGCTCCTTTATCCCAGGAAGAGTTTGTATGGGGTGAAAGGGCCAACTGTGATTCTGCTCTGAATAGAGACCCCAGAGGGTAGAGCATACAGAGAAATGGGGGTAAGGTTGATGATTTCAGCTTTAAACTGTATTAGTTTACACAGATATTCGTTGATAGTTACGTCCCATAATGTGAATTCGGGCCCTGCTGTCAGTAGGGTCACACTTGGAAAAACAGCTGCAATTCGGTTGTGAAAAGCTTACGGAAATGTTTTTAGTTTAACAGTGACTTTGCTCATGGCTCATTGGAAGGAGGACATTCCTGTTCATGTGGCACCAGTCTGCGGTAGAGGTTCACTGACCTGGTTGTTTGATGGCACTTCTGTCCTTCCTAGTACATTGGATTTTTGTTTTTAAGGGGTATTTTTCATAGTGGATACCTTAAGTCATTTTTCTGCCTTGAAATAATTAATAGCTATGCAGATAATCCTTTGTTCTGGATTAGGGTTAGTTAGAACGGCTTGTCACGTAAAGTTTATCGTTGGTCATATATGCCTTCTACAACTGAGGTGAGTAATCTGAAGCCTTCAGAGCTGACTACCTAATGCCTGGGACCTTTACAACTACTTTTTTGCACTTAAAATGAGTGCAAGGCAATCCGTTATTTGTGTCATTGGGTGTATGTATGTTGGGATACCTCCTGGATGTAGTGCAGGTCAAGTGAAAGTTGTGGCATCATCCTCCAGGCCACACATGGACCATGGACAGTGTATGGGAGGGAGCAAAGGAGAAAAAGCCAGAGATTCGAGCCTTTGTGTATGAATGGATCTTCCTCAAAATTGTTTTTATTCGCCTGCCGATGGCTAGCACGCTTATCCAAACAGTGTCTTAATATGACATCTTTTCCTTAATGAGACCCTTATAAAGTCCTTCGAGGATCTAATGAAAAGGTCCGAGTGAATCAGTATGAGAAGGATGCATGCAGCTTGGTTCATGGTCTATGGCTTGCAGTAGTTTTAGCTTTGAGCCCTTTATAGACCATGATGCAATGGTTCACACTCATTATGGCTAGTGGGAAGAGAAGAGCTATATTGTAGCTCTGCACCAGTAGCCATAAGTAATGGAAGAAATTCCAAATGATCTAATTTACTTGTGTGTGTCGAGAGAATCAAACATCACACTAAGATACGGTTTTTGGGATGGGCTGCTGAGGGCCAGCCAGTGCTTGACATCCAGATGAAAGGAATATTTCTGGGGTCAGTTGGACACTTGAGCGCGAACTCTGTCTCAGACCTGCTTGTGCAGTTTTGGGACCATTCTTTCACCCACACCAACAGTGCCCCACTGGGTATCATTCTTGGGATCCGATTTGGAACTCCAGGCAAAGTTGGGTGCCGTTCATGTACAGCTGATACTGGGTGTTGTACAATTCTAAAATAGGATTCACAGGGACCACATGAACATGGAGCTGGCTTTGGGAAAGGGTACAACTTTATTGCCTGCACCAATAAGAGGAGGCTATTCAAAGAAATTAAAGAAATCGTTGAGCTTCACTTGACAATGGGTTCGCGGTCCTCATTGTTCATATATCACACTGAACTTTCCACTCATATTTATGAGAGTTTTGGGAAAGTTTTTTTTTAATGTTACAAAAGGGTGTGAATGTATTCTAAAGGCCATCTATTGGTGGAGCGTAATATGTGACGGGGAACCTGACATCAGCAAGAAGGAGAGAAATCAGTGTGGTTCTGTAAAGCTGTAGCTGATTAAAAGTATTGTCCTCCTCTTGGCTCGTAGCTTTATTACTCCATGGAACACACCTTCTTTGTGGGGTTGGCGGACATTTCTCTAGAATGTTCAGCCCTGGGAAATATGGATTAACCAGCTATCACAAAATTTGAAACTTAATTATTCACCAAATTATATAACTTGTGTGTAAGTGAGATAAGTACACCTGCCAGAAGTTCAATTCACAGAGCCATACGAACCACACAAGAATTCACCAAACCCCTCAGCGATACCTCTGATGTCCCTCCCTCCCAGGACCTCTGCAACAAACTCTGCTCCTTCTTCCATCACACAATCAGGACTCTCTATGACAACTTCGAAAAACAGAACCATGGCACTGACTCAATACTGGCCGCCAGCAACGCCTCCCAGCCAACTATCACCGCCTGGACTCCTGTCACCACAGAAGACATGCAAAGACCATGAGCAGCATACAATCCGGATCTCACACGACCACTGCCAGCCGCACATCTTCCACAGTTTCATAGCACCTGAACTACAAAGAACAATCAACTGCACCCTTCAAACAGGCTCTTTCCCCGATGAATGATAATGCGCAGAAGTCAAACCCCTCCGCAGACCCGACGGACCTCAAGAACTACAGACCCATCTCTCTCCTCCCTTTCGCCACCTAAGTCACTGAGAAGATCATCGACAAACAGCTCACAAACTTCATAGTATCCAATATGATCCTTGACACCTCAATCCGGATTCCGCAGCAACCATAGCACAGAGAACACCCTCCTAGCCACCACGGACGACATCCGCACACTCCTCGACCAAGGCCTCATGGCAGACCTCATTCTACTAGTCCTCTCAGTAGCCTTTGACACCGTCTCCATCTGCACTCTAGCCACCAGACTCCACACGCTGGCATACAGGGAACTGCACTAGACTGGATCCGCTCCTTCCTCGTCGGCTGAACTCAAAGAATCAGACTCCCACCCTTCCTCTCTGAACCCACAGAGATCAACTGCGGAGTACCCAAAGGATACTACCTCAGCCCCACACTCTTCAAAATTTACATGGCCCCTCTTGCAACCATCGTAAAAAAACACAGACTCAGTATAGTACAACGCTGATGACACCCAGCGCATCCTCTCCCTCACCAAGGAACCCGACATCACCAGGCACAGTTTCTAGGAAGGAATGAAGGACGCCGTATCATGAATGAGCAGCAGCTGCCTTACTTTCAACCTAGAGAAAATGGAAATCATCCTTGGATCCACCCCCTCTGCGTGAAACGACACCTGGTGGCCCCCTGCCCTCCGTAACCCTCCCATCCCCATGGACCATGCCTGGAACCTCTACATTATACTCAACTCCTCCCTCACCATAAACCGACAGATCAACGTCGTATCCTCCATGTGCTTCAACACTCTCCGCATACTCTACAAGACCTTCAAATGGATCCCCCACTGAATCCAGAAAAAGCTTCACCCATGCACTCATAACCAGCAGACTGGACTGCGGGAACATCCTCTACACTGGATTCAACAAATCCCTACTCTGCAAACTCCAGACCGCCGCAGCCAGACTTGTCCTCATCATCCCACGACAAGACCACATCACCCAGCACCTACTAGACCTCCACTGGCTCCCGCTCATACAAAAAGTGACCTTCAAGCTGCTCACACACGCCTCCAAAGCCCTCCAAAACACTGGGCTCCAATACCTCAACGAAAAAGCCTCCTTCTACACCCTCCAAGAGAAACCTCAGCACCGCCGACCTTGCCCTGGCCGAAATCCCCCACATCTACAGAGCCAGAACGGGAGGAAGATCCTTCTCCTACATCGCTGCCAAGACCTGGAACGAACCACCCTTCAGCATAAGACGAACGCCCACAATGCAAGCATTCAGGAAGAACCTCAAGACCTGGCTCTTCGGATGAGCCGGAGCTGCCCAAACCACCCCGTGGTCATTGTACTTTAGCTCTAACATCACATAAGGGACGAATTACGTATTATGATCATGTCTGACCCTGTTCAGGGGCAAAAAAAAAAAAAATCTATCAAATAAATCATTTCTATAAGGTTTATGGCCACTATTTTCGATGCTTGGGGCTGTATTACGTTTTGACAAGCAACACATTTGCACATTACAATTAACAAACAGTGTTGCCAGTAATGAGAGTGAGTGAGTGTGTAGTTGTATCTGCCGGGTTTTTTGTGCCGTAAACCCTTGGCAATTGGTTCTGTTTTTAATGTTAAGGTATGTCACACCACAGAAATTTGAGTTTGCTGTATTTTTCCTTTTAGAGCGGTGCCTCCTTTTCCCTGAGCTGTTGCCAGGTGGGGTGAGGTTTTGTCCTCCATACTAACAAGGTAAGAAGGAGGTTTGCCCCATTGATTGGGCGTGTGTGATGGTTTAACATTTTTTTTACCACGGATAATTAGAGAGCGAATGGGTGATCTTGGTCTCAAGATTCATTTGTGTACTGTGTCACCCCCCCCCCCCTTCTTTTCACTGATCTTTGTTGAGTTCCCGAGGAATTCTGGACTGTGAGACGCTATACTCACACCATATCCTTTATGTTGTTTGAAACTTTGGGTTTATTGTAATAGCAGTAGCTTTATTATTTCTAGAGGTCCTGATGAAAGCACATGGTTTAACTTTTTCCGTTGAGTGCTGAAACATGTTGACCACTTCTGTTTAGGACAGCTATTTGTTAAAACGGGTCCTGGAGTTCTGTTTTTAATCTTTGATTGTGACAGACACCAATAAAAATTTGCAGTCCGATCAAGCATCAATTTTATAATTTTTCACTTTACTTTTGCACTGCACTTATATATTGATCTCATATATTCTATTCTGCTCATCTTGGTAACCATACCTTTTGACTTCCGAGAGCTTTGATATCCATAGAGCTAGAATGTCATTTCATACAAAAGGATACCCAAATGATGAAGCTAATCACCAAGCTTGGTGAATGATGGGAATCCATACACATACATTTTATGTTTTTTTGAAAATAAATTTTTGAATCTTGTTAAGTATCACCCTTCTTTCTCTTATCTCTAGACACTGGTATATATTTTGTGTTTATAGGTCAGTTTGGGGCTGCATATTCCAGTTAGTCTTTAAATCTTGTCCCGACCCTATCTAAACTTTTTTGTGTGTCTTGTTGCACCCTTGTTGTCTATTCTTCACTGATGTTAATCCTTGGAGTACCAGTAAGCTAGGTTTATTAGCAAGACCTTAAAGGTTGACATCACAACTGCTATTATTGAGTATATGTAGGCAAATGTAGGTTAAATTTCTGATTATGCCATTCTGAGGGAGACATTTAATGTCTATATCCATGTGGGACCCATCTTAAAACAGGCCTGTATTAAATCCACAAGTACACAATTAGGTCAGATTTAATTATCATTGCAAACGCTGAGAAAAGAATGCCCAAAGAGTAAAGATATTTTTAATACATCCCTATTATCCTTCCGAGAGGCTGATGAGCATGGAATAACATATGCTGGTTGTAGGAAGGTGGATATCTGACTATGGTTACCCCCAAACGTTTTGCCTGGTGTTTAGCTGGTTTTTGACATAGTTGGCCTGGGAGCCTGCTATTCAGGGCCCCAGGCTAATTGCTCTCTCCTTAAAAGGGTCTCCATGTACCTTAGGTGCATACACAATTGGAACTGGTTCACCTTATAGGCCCCTGTAACAGTGTACCATAGGTACCCAGGGCATAGGTGTAGCCAAGGCCTACCAGGGGCTGCAGCATGTATTGTGCCACCCCTGGCCTGGCCTCCATATTTGACACAACTGGCTGATCACTCAGCTGGGGTAAGTTGGTGTAATCACCTCTTACTTAGGCATAGTATCCCTATATCTAACCTTAACTGGACACATGTTAAGCTATAAGCCATTCCTATGGAAGGCCCCTGCAATCCTGGGGGCAGAGTGCGTGGTTTCATGTGAGATGGTGCTCTAGCATGAGCTGAGCCTGTCTGCAGCTGTCGGGAACAACTCCCTTAGCTGTTCTGGGATATTGCCATACCATATACTCTTAAGTGCATTATAATCCTCGCGGTTATATGCTAACTTTGGTTTGGCTCTATCAAAACATGTCGAGTAAGGTGTCATACGATTCGGAATACTATCCCCTCGACAGTTCTGTCGACGGGGATAGCATTCCACCCTTCTAGAGGGACACGAAATGTACATAGCCTTAACCCCGGTTAAAGTTAACCAGAGCCTCAGTATCACAAAATGGATGCTGCCACCACAGATACAAGTCTGACCTCCTGCTGCTGGGAGTCCTTCCAGCGAGGGAGGCTTGGACAAAAGGTTTCCTGCCTTGGGAGGTGCGAGCACCACCCCAGACAAGATTTTGTGTATTGGGTAGGACAGGGCTGAATAGAATCAGACATGCCCGGGGCACACAAGGTGTCCTCGTGCATAAGCCAGTCCAAACCGGTCCTGGGACTTTCCAGACCCAGGCCTTGCGAGGAGCTGGACAAAGGAAAGGGGGTGTAACCACCCCCTTCCTGGTCCCACCCAGAGGAGGGACCTAGCAGGTGATCCACCCCTCAGATTGCGAATAGGAGTGGGAGCAGTGCCATAGCACCTCAGATCATCCTGAATCAACTTGAAACTAAGAAGACGACTGGACTTCGACATTCTGCTGCACAGAAGACTGAAGAGCATCTCCCTTGTGGCCTAGGAGTGGCCACCGTGTGAACACAGGCACCATCAGTAACTCGACGTCTGCTTTGCCGCCGCCTCCCGCCGGAGCCCAGAGCCTGACGAGACCCAGACTCCCAGACTTCTCACAGCCCAATCCACAGTCCTTGCAAAGAAGGGACCCGTGGAGGCACCGAGAGACGTGGGACCGGACATCTCGAAAGACCCCCGAGAAGCTGACTGCGCAGCACCCGAGGTACCCTCAATGCTGTGCTTTGGGGATTGAGAAGCCCCACAACCGAGCAGCCCTTGCACTGAAGATCAGCCCCCCAGCATCTCCACGATCTGCGTGGGGCCCTTTTGCATTGTGCCACTCGACGCGCCATCCCGGCCACTTGAGACGTGGTCAGCGGCCATTTTGGCAACGAAACCTACAATCTACACTGCGGGTCTGGTTGCTCCAGACTTGTCCTCGCTCCTGTAAAAAGGAGCACCCGCTCTGACCTTGCTGGTCCGAGTGATAAGCCTTTTTCACTTCATGCGTGGCTTGCATTAGCCAAGGCCTGTTTGCTTCGATCATGAAGCCGACACCGCCAGCAGCTAGAGCCTTTGTGGGACAGCTCGTGACCGACGCCTGGACGTCCTCGACCTCTTCATGTCCACGTGGCTGCAGAGAGAAGCTACACCTCATCGCCTGTTTGCACCCGACATCGCCTGGTTCCATCCTGGTTCCACCGTAGTCACTGGCTAGTGACTTTGAACATTGTCCCCTCTGCTTTCAGGTCTTCACCACTTCAGATCCACCCTTGGATCCACCGGAACTCTTCCCATCGAGCCGCCTGCAGCCTCTTCAGCTCCAAGCACCATTGACCTGCGTGACGAAA
Source organism: Lissotriton vulgaris (assembly GCF_964263255.1). Taxonomy (NCBI): domain Eukaryota; kingdom Metazoa; phylum Chordata; class Amphibia; order Caudata; family Salamandridae; genus Lissotriton; species Lissotriton vulgaris. The sequence continues at coordinate 1,430,025,230 of NC_141685.1, read as the reverse complement.
CCCGACACTACTTCGCACCTAAGCACCCGCTTCCTGTGGGTGAGGTAACTCAGCAACGCCGGTGTTCCTACACTGGTACACCCTCTAGTGTCTGTGTCTAAAGTTTCACTCCTCTAGGTCACTCGGAAGGTTCCTTAACAACTAACTTTGTAACTTTTACGCACCATTGACTTAACATTGGTATATGCGTGCACTTTCCGCACTGTACCCGAGTCCCGCGGGCCTTTCCCGACTTCATCACTGTTAGTCCCGAACAGCTCCAGCGATGCCCTAGGCCTACTTCATTTCAGCTAGGTGGTTCTTATACCACTATTTTAGTATATGGTTTAGGTGGCCCCTAGGGCTCATCCATATTGTGCAACTTTTGTATATTTAAACTGTGTTTTGTTTTAACGCATTTGCTTCTGTGCTCATAAAGAGTATAGGGGATTTTGTAGTAAATAAATATATATTTATTTTCAATATGTATCTGTGTGGTGTCCTTTCATTTGGTATTCAAGGGGATTGTGTATGGTAAAACAGCTTGCTTCACATGCCTTTACAGAGTTTAGCCTAAGACTGCTTTGTCCACGCTACTAGGATAGCTGGTCTATAAGGTTGACTTACAACCAATCATCATAAGGGTTGCTTGGCATGATACAAGGTGATCACTAGAACTAATGAGCATCATATACCAGGCCAACTTCTCACATTGGTGGGCAGCAGTTGGGATTTGAGCTTGATGTTGTTTTACCATTACAATCTTTGAGAGTATCATTTGAAAGATCATACAGGTACCTGCTAGGTACATATAAAACAAGACTAGTATACTTAAGTTCTACTGAACTTAGTTGTTGTAGAGGATAGGGAGTAGCACACCCTGACTACAACTACTAGATGGGTTTAGTAGGTAAACACCAGTGTAGGTAGATTGCAACATATCCACCCACACTAGAGCAATGTCTGGAGCAGAGGGTTCCACTGGGAATGTCTCTGTTGAGAGTGACCCTCCAAAGGCACCATCCACATTTGCTATATTCTCCTTTAAGGAACCAAGGCAGCTTTCTGCCTTAAGAGGTCTTAGGACAGGGTCAATCCCTACTACAGACCACCTTAGAGAGCTTTTAGACCAGTCTGAAGCTCTAAAGACCTCTAAAGCAGACCCCACAGGGAATGCTGAAGGAGGCTCTCCCACTGAAGATGACAATACTGATACCCCTGTCCCTATAGTCCAGGTAGATGAGGATGGCCAAGTCACTGGAGATATTCAGCCTAATGAGGAGGAAGATGAAGAGGAGACAGAAGGGGGGAGCAGTGACTCTGATGATGGAAGAAATAGTCAGGTGCCAGCCAGCCGGCTTACCCAGGCTAACTTAAGTGTATTTGGAACTGAGTCAGGGATGAACCCACTCAGACCCCCAAGTGGACTTAACCAGAAGCATAGGAGGAGGAGGAATCACTCGGGTGAATCCAATACCTCCCAGGCTTCTAGAGGTTCTCATGGTCACTCCAGAAGGGGGATGACTAGCCCTCAGAGAAGGGAACATGAGGCCAAAATGAGAGAGGCTGAGCTTAGGATCCAGAAGCAAGAATTAGAGGTTGCCCTGGCCCAAGAGAAGCTTGCTAGAGCAAGACAGCCTAGAGAGAGTGGATTAGGATCCACTGGTGGCAGCACTATCCCTAAGGATAAAGACAGGTCTTTTGATAGTAGAAACCTGAGTAAGATTGTGCCCCCCTACAAAGCTGGGGATGATATCCACAAATGGATGACTGCACTTGAGAGGGCCTGCAGAGTACAGCAGATCCCTCAGGAGCAGTGGGCAGCAACCTGTGGCTCTCCTTTGAAGGTAGAGGCCGAGACAGACTCCTCACAGTTAGTGATGGGGATTCTAGAAACTACCTGGTCCTGAAGAGTGCTCTGATTGATGGGTTAGGCTTAACCACTGAACAGTACAGGTTAATGTTCAGAGAAACCCAGAAGACACAGACTCAGGACTGGTCTGAATTTGTTGAATGTGCCACTAAGGCTCTGGAGGGCTGGTTGCTGGGAAGTAAGGTTACAGACTATACAGGATTGTATAATTTAATTATGAGAAAGCAAATCTTAAGTAATTGTGAAAATCAGCTTCTACATCAGCACCTGGTGGACTCTTATCTGACCTCTCCACAAGAATTGGGTAAGAGTGCAGACAAATGGGTCATAACCAGGATCAGGCCTAAGAACCAGGGTGGTGACCAAAAGAAAGAGACTACCAAGCCTCAAGAGAAGGGTGGGGATACATCGAAAGAGAAGACTTCCCCAGGGCCCCAAAACTCCAATGGAAAGGGTGGGCCCCCCAACACTTCCTCTACAGAGAAAAAGCCTTACTGCCATGCCTGTAAACAGGTTGGACATTGGAAATCAGACAGCTGTTGTCCAAAGAATGGTAACAAGGAAAAAATACCTCCAGGTAAAGCTCCAACACCTCCTGTCACTGTCAGCAGTGGTCCCCCGGGTGGTGGGAGCGCCCCCAAGAATTTGGGTGGGTTTACTTTTGGAACTCAGGTGAATTCTGGCCTAACCAGGTCCCCTACCTCAGATACTCTTGTCTATGAAACTGGCATGGGGTTTGCCAATTTCACTGCTTGCCCAAACACTTTGAGCAAGTATAGACAGGAGCCCCTAATCAATGGCTTGAAAGTTGAGGCCTTCAGAGACACAGGGGCTAGCATCACCATGGTGGCTGAATGTCTAGTCCCCTCTAGGCAACTTTTACCTGATGCCACATATCAGGTAACAAACATAGATGGAATAGAAACCAAACATCCCATGGCAGTAGTCAATCTTAGCTGGGGAGATGTCACTGGCCCAAAGAGAGTGGCAGTGTCAGCAAACTTACCTGTAGATTGCCTACTTGGTAATGATTTGGAAATCTCAGCCTGGGCTGAGGTTGAACAGCAAACCCATTCTAGAATGGTAAATCTCCATGGAAAGGTTAGTGGGGCTGAAATGGCTACAGTCCCAATCCAAGATGTCCTTCCTGAAAAGGTTGGTAGGGCTGAGCAAACCTCAGCCCCATCTTTAGCTAACTTCCCTGCTGAAACGATTAGCAGGGCTGTGATGGTAGCAGCCCATACCCAAACTGAGTCTCCTCCTGAAAAGGTTGGTGGGGCTGTGATGGCCACAGCCCAAACTCAAACTGATACCTGTGTTGTGAAGCCTGAAATAATGGATCACTCCACACGAACAGAGAGCATAGAGGAGGAAGAGAAATCTCCCCCTCACCAGACATTAGGACAGGATCAGCCTCCTCAGGGAACTGATCTTACCCCTGATGAAGGAACTGCCCCAGAGGTTGTTAGGCCTAGCCTGACAGAGCCCCTGATGGCAGTGGACCCTTCTCAGGTGGGACCCAGTCTGGAGCAGGTAACCTGCCCCTCTCTACCTTGCCTTAGTCAGCCCAGGGCTGCAGAGGACAAGAAGGACAGTGAGCCCCAAAGGGCCCCCTGTTAAATAGAGCTCCCCCATCAACAGATTAGGGGTACCGAAACTAGTAGCCCTAGTGAGTTGGAAACTTTAAAAACTCCTGAGGGAGCCCCCTTAAAAGTAGTTAGGGACCTCCCCCAGATGGATGTTGTTGGGCACAGCCAAACCTGGGACCCTGAGGGCCTAAACCTGAAATGTCCCTCCAGTAAGCCAAACAAAGGGACCCAGCCTCCAGCTTTAGGTAGCCAGAGGTTGACCCTGAGAGCACAGTGCAACTCAGTCAAAGAAAGAAAGGCACACATGGTGGAGAGTGATTGGAGGAAGTTGAGTCCTACAGAGGAATCTCACTTCAGTACTCCATCCCAACACCAGCCTTTGACTTTGCAAAGACACACCACAGGTAGAGATTCCCTATGGTGGAGACCCTCAGATACCCTTAGGGCGAGGGATTGCTTAATGGACCATGAGACAGGGGGTAACCAAGCCAGAGCTGGTACTTCCTTATATGGACACTTAGGCAATATAGGCTTACCTGGTCAAGGATAGCCTTATCTCCTTTCGTTTGGGGGGGGGGAGGGGGGTTGTGTAGGAAGGTGGATATCTGACTATGGTTACCCCCAAACCTTTTGCCTGGTGTTTAGCTGGTTTTTGACATAGTTGGCCTGGGATCCTGCTATTCAGGGCCCCAGGCTAATTGCTCTCTCCTTAAAATGGACTCCATGTACCTTAGGTGCATACACAATTGGAACTGGTTCACCTTATAGGCCCCTGTAACAGTGTACCATAGGTACCCAGGGCATAGGTGTAGCCAAGGCCTACCAGGGGCTGCAGCAAGTATTGTGCCACCCCTGGCCTGGCCTCTATATTTGACACAACTGGCTGATCACTCAGCTGGGGTAAGTTGGTGTAATCACCTCTTACTTAGGTATAGTATCCCTATATCTAACATTAACTGGACACATGTTAACCTCTAAGCCAATCCTATGGAAGGCCCCTGCAATATTGGGGGCAGAGTGCGTGGTTTCATGTGAGATGGTGCTCTAGCATGAGCTGAGCCTGTCTGCAGCTGTTGGGAACAACTACCTTAGCTGTTCCGGGATATTGCCATACCATATACTCTTAAGTGCATTATAATCCTCGCGGTTATATGCTAACTTTGGTTTGGCTTTATCAAAACATGTCGAGTAAGGTGTCATACAATTCGGAATACTATCCCCTCGACAGTTCTGTCGACGGGGATAGCATTCCACCCTTCTAGAGGGACACGACATGTACATAGCCTTAACCCTGGTTAAAGATAACCAGAGCCTCAGCATCACAAAATGGATGCTGCCACCACAGACACAAGTCTGACCTCCTGCTGCTGGGAGTCCTTCCAGCGAGGGAGGCTTGGACAAAGGGTTTCCTACCTTGGGAGGTGCGAGCACCACCCCAGACAGGATTTTGTGTATTGGGTAGGACAGGGCTGAATAGAATCAGACATGCCCGGGGCAAACAAGGTGTCCTCGTGCATAAGCCAGTCCAGCCCGGTCCTAGGACTTTACAGACCCAGGCCTGGCAAGGGGCTGGACAAAGGAAAGGGGATGTAACCGCCCCCCTTCCTGGTCCCACCCAGAGGAGGGACCTAGCAGGTGATCTACCCCTCAGATTGGGAATAAGAGTGGGAACAGTGCCATAGCACCTCAGATCATCCTGAATCAACTTGAAACTAAGAAGACGACTGGACTTCGACATTCTGCTGCACAGAAGACTGAAGAGCATCTCCCTTGTGGCCTAGGAGTGGCCACCCTGTGAACACAGGCACCACCAAGTAACTCGACGTCTGCTTTCCCGCCGCCTCCCGCCCGAGCCCGAGCCCAGAGCCTGACAAGACCCAGACTCCCAGACTTCTCACAGCCAATCCACAATCCTTGCAAAGAAGGGACCCGTGGAGGCACCGAGAGACGTGGAACCGGACATCTCGAAAGACCCCCGAGAAGCTGACTGCGCAGCACCCGAGGTACCCTCAACGCTGTGCTTTGGGGATTGAGAAGCCCCACAACCAAGCAGCCCTTGGACCGAAGATCAGCCCCCAGCATCTCCACGATCTGCGTGGGGCACTTTTGCATTGTGCCACTCGACGCGCCATCCCGGCCACTTGAGACGTGGTCAGCGGCCATCTTGGCGACGAAACCTACAATCTACACTGCGGGTCTGGTTGCTCCAGACTTGCCCTCGCTCCTGTAAAAAGGAGCACCCGCTCTGACCTTGCTGGTCCGAGTGATAAGCCTTTTTCACTTCCTGCGAGGCTTGCATTAGCCAAGACCTGTTTGCTCCGATCAAGAAGCCGACACCGCCAGCAGCTAGAGCCTTCGTGGGACAGCTCGTGACCGACGCCTGGAAGCCCACGACCTCTTCGTGTCCACGTGGCTGCAGAGAGAAGCTACACCTCATCGCCTATTTGCACCCGACTTCGCCTGGCTCCATCCTGGTTCCACGGTAGTCACTGGCTAGTGACTTTGAACATTGTCCCCTCTGCTTTCAGGTCTTCACCACTTCAGATCCACCCTTGGATCCACCGGAACTCTTCACATCGAGCCGCCTGCAGCCTCTTCAGCTCCAAGCACCATCGACCTGCGTGACGAAACCCGACACTACTTCGCACCTGTGCACCCGCTTCCTGTGGGTGAGGTAACTCAGCAACGCCGGTGTTCCTACGCTGGTACACCCTCTAGTGTCTGTGTCTAAAGTTTCACTCCTCCAGGTCACTCGGAAGGGTCCTTAATAACTAACTTTGTAACTTTTAGGCACCATTGACTTAACATTGGTATATGCGTGCACTTTCCGCACTGTACCCGAGTCCCGCGGGCCTTTCCCGACTTCATCACTGTTAGTCCCAAACAGCTCCAGCGATTCCCCAGGCCCTAGGCCTACTTCCTTTCAGCTAGGTGGTTCTTATACCACTATTTTAGTATATGGTTTAGGTGGCCCCTAGGGCTCATCCATATTGTGCAACTTTTGTATATTTAAACTGTGTTTTGTTTTAACGCATTTGCTTCTGTGCTCATAAAGAGTATAGAGGATTTTGTAGTAAATAAATATATATATATTTTCAATATGTATCTGTGTGGTCCTTTCATTTGGTATTCAAGGGGATTGTGTATGGTAAAACAGCTTGCTTCACATGCCTTTACAGAGTTTAGCCTAAGACTGCTTTGTCCACGCTACTAGGATAGCTGGTCTATAAGGTTGACTTACAACCAATCATCATAATGGTTGCTTGGCATGGTACAAGGTGATCACTAGAACTAGTGAGCATCATATAACAGGCCAACTTCTCACACTGGTAAATATACAATTGCATGCAGATAAGGGCAAGGTGAAATGCCAAATAAAGCTTAGGCTCGAGTATGTAATCAGCAAAACACTAACTCAGAGATTCAATCCGAGATGATAGTATAGCTCTTACGAAGGAATATTAGAAATAATTTGTTCAATTCAATTCGAACCTGTACAACTCTAGTTTGCCATCAAGCCTCTATATAGAAATTAGTATCTAGATTTCATAGCACTGTCTTGGGTGAGTGATGAATATAGGTGGCAACTGTTGGATCCTCAAAATGAAACTCAAATCAAGGGCACCATTGATAGTCTGGCCAACAGGAAGGCCCATGTTTTGTAAAAAGTTTAAGAGTATTTTGGCCACCATCGACTTGATGCCCCTTCGGGAGCGGTGGAGCTCTGGCTGCTTCTTGCTTCTATTAGAGAGGGTGTCGCTACAGTCCTAAAGAAAAAAATGTCAGTGCCACTGTTCATTCTCTTTTGAATTTGGAGAATAAAATATTATTTAGTGTTATTGTAAAGAGGTTTATTTACACATCTGTTGAATAAATTGGACATCTCAGATCAGTCTGGGGTAATCCTGGTAGGGCTACTGTGCATAATTTGTGCACCATGTTGGAAGTCAGGCACCAAATTAGACCCGAGCCGTAAGCAGTCTCTGCGTTTCTAAATGCCAAGAAGGCCTTTGATTCATTGTAGTAGCCCTTCTTGTTGACAGTGGAAAGTTGGGTTCAACAGTTGTGTATTTAATCCTTTTCTGATTGTCTGGGGCACGAGGCGGGATGCCCATTGTCACTGACATACACGACAGCTTCAGCACCCAACCGACGAACGCCACGACCGAACCAACGCCCCCCACCACCACCCTCCGCGCCTGGACCCACATCAGCACCGAAGACACCGTCCGCATGATGAACTCCATCCACTCCGGATCTCCGACCGACCCTTGCCCTCACCACATCTTCAACAAAGCCGACGATGTCATCGCACCCCACCTACGGGACATCATCAACACCTCCTTCACCACCGCCACCTTCCCAGAGAGCTGGAAGCATGCCGAACTCAGTGCTCTACTCAAGAAACCAACAGCGGACCCCACCGAACTCCAGAATTACCGTCCCATCTCGCTGCTCCCGTTTCCGGCCAAAGTCATCGAGAAGACCGTCAACAAGCAGCTGACCACCTTCCTCGAGACGAATGGTTCCCTCGACCCCTCGCAGTCGGGCTTCCGGTTCAACCACAGCACCGAGACCGCCCTCATCGCTGCCACCGATGACATTCGAGCCCTGATGGACAACGGAGAAACAGCGGCCCTCATCCTCCTAGACCTCTCCGCGGCCTTCGACACCGTCTGCCACCGCACCCTAGTGCAGCGCCTCAGCAACGTCGGAATCCAGGAGAAGGCACTGGAAGGATCGTCTCCTTCCTCAGCGGAAGGACACAGAGAGTCCGCCTACCACCGTACAAGTCAGAGGCCACCGAACTCATCTGCGGCGTACCCCAAGGCTCCTCGCTGAGCCCAACCCTCTTCAACGTCTACATGAGCCCCCTCGCGACCATCGCACGCCAACACAACCTTAACATCATCTCCTACGCCGACGACACCCAGCTGATCCTCTCCCTGACCAACGACCCCGCCAGAGCCAACCTTCACGAAGGAATGAAAGAGGTAGCCGAGTGGATGTCGACCAGCCGCCTGAAGCTGAACTCGGACAAAACGGAAGTCCTCATCCTGGGATCCTCGCCCTCCGCCTGGGACGACTCCTGGTGGCCCCCCGCCCTGGGCACCGCACCCAAACCGACAGACCACGCACGCAACCTGGGCTTCATCCTGGACTCCTCCCTCTCCATGACCAGGCAAGTCAACGCCGTATCCTCGTCGTGCTTCAACATCCTGCGCATGCTACGGAAGATCTTCCGGTGGATCCCCACCGAGACCAGGAAGACGGTCACCCAGGCCCTCATCACCAGCCGACTGGACTACGGCAACGCCCTCTACGCCGGAACCACCGCCAGGCTCCAGAAGAGACTCCAACGGATCCAGAACGCCTCAGCCAGACTCATCCTCAACGTCCCACGACACAGCCACATCTCCGAACACCTGAGAGACCTACACTGGCTCCCGGTCAACAAGAGAATCACCTTCCGTCTCCTCACCCACGCTCACAAAGCCCTTCACGACCAAGGCCCGAGCTACCTCAACAACCGCATTAACTACTACGCTCCCAAACGACACCTCCGATCAGCCAGTCACGCCCTCGCCGCCGTCCCCCGCATCCGAAGAGCGACGACAGGAGGAAGGTCCTTCTCCTACCTGGCCGCCAGGACCTGGAACTCCCTCCCGACCGACCTGCGCCTGACCCAGGACCACCTCGCCTTCAGGAAGAAGCTCAAGACCTGGCTGTTCGAGCAGTAGCAGCACCCCCCCCCCCCTAGCGCCTTGAGACCCTCCGGGTAAGTAGTGCGCTCTACAAATGCCTATGATTGATTGATTGATTGACTGTTGCTACTGAAATAAAGACTGCTGGAAAAGGGAATTGCATGCTCAAAGGGGAGCGTCCTTTGCTTCTAAGAAGAAAGCTATATGCTGATGATCTACGTTTATTCAATAATCCAGAACTGAATTTATCACCAATTTTTCGAGAATTTATTCAATTTGGAGAATGCACTGGTATTGGAATTCATAAGGATACATCTAAAATATACTGGTTGACCCAATCTACAAAGGAGCTTCGTCTGGATTACCCCTTATGATCGCTACTGACCCTGTAAATTACTTGTGGAATAATTATGCAGAGAGGTAGAGATTGCTGAAAATTATGGACTAACACTGGATGCTCAAATACAACAAGTGTATATAGATGGCTTAGGTTGCATTTGTCAATTGTTGGTAGAATAGCTCTTATTAAAATTGTAATCTTGCCAGGATTTTTATATTTATTTCGTAACATTCCCATCCCGCCGAATTAAGCCTTGTTTCTAAACTACAGGCTATGCCCACCAAGCTCATTTGGTCTGGGAGACAGCTCGATTAGGATGACACATGTTTGCCTTTTGATGGAAGAGGTCTCAGTCCACAGTCAGAGCAAATATTTTCTTGCTGCTATGGCCCACTTTGCCATATATTGATTCTACCCAGATCCTGATATGCCTTATCTGGTGGTAAAACGTGGTCAAGCTGAACAAGGTACATTACAAATGATGTTAGTCTCTAAGTCACCATAAAACGGCAACACTAATCCAGATGGATCTATGTAATCATTGGGCCTGACAGGAGGTGGATAAAATGGCTGGTCTTCTTTTTATTGTATACACTCTCCTTTCCTTACGACCTTATGTTACTCAGGATAAAGTGGTCATCGAATTGATGCCAAGCAGAACCATAAACCAAGTGGGAAATCTCTTTAGAGATGGCATCTGTCTGTCTCTAGATCAGTTCTGGTGTAATCAAAAGCCAAATCTCCTAGAACTGTTGGCATAGTTTAGGATGCGATAGGCAACATGATCTGCTTTCTTTCTGGAACAATCACCTGAATTTACTCCTTTGATGCAATTGATTTCTATAAATCAAACATTGATATAATATTGGTATAGACTATGCTTATTGTGTTACAACCAGCATCCAGGATATCGAAGAGTGACCTGGACATGAACTTAGGCAGTGGATGTTGGAAGTTACTGCTTCACCTGTAGAGAACATATATTCCTGAATTACCGGCACAGACATATGTTTCAAATTATTACACCAAACAAGAAATGGTATGCAGTTCCTGAGTGGGTCAAGAGTGATTGTAGTAGAGAGAGGTACATATAGGATAATGTAATCCTATATCATGAAGTAGTGGGGGGAATTATCACTTCGGAACTAGGGCCCTCACACACCCAGCCAGCTAGGTGTCATGCTTCATCATCGGGTCTGCTCCTCGTCGGGTCGACGCTGCAATACCCGACGGGCCCCCAATGAGGGGCTCTTTAGTGGCTATCTTTTATTCCTGCCGTTTGGTGAGGTGTGGGTGAGGGGCCTAGGAAAGTGTAGATGTGGTGTAGTGAAAGCGTGAGCTAAAATAGCTTGGGTAGTCCAAAAAACAATATTAATAAGATGGCTCCTACCTGATTACAAGGAGAAAGAATGGCAATTTATCTGAATGTAGTGTTTCAAGATCCTAGCTCTATACTCTAATACGGTCAACATGTTTCTTGCCTTAAGTGTCCTAAGGGCCAGACAGCAATTCATCAGGACCATTTGTGAACTATCTACACCCCGTGGTAGTTGTAGGCCAACCTACCTACCACGTCACAAGGTAAAGAACCTTAACAGTGTTGAAGGAAATCAACAGGCTCGAATAGCCAGGCCTTAACAGTGTACAACGGGGCTGTGACACCTTTAGGTGCAGTGTCATGCACCTCATGCACTTCACTCAGTTGATTTTTATATAAGTTCTAGTTGCTGTAGATGTCGGCAACCAAATTCAGGTTTCATCGATTTGGAGTGGCATTGTCCAGATATTTGAGAGCTTTGGTAGCAGGATATTTCTGGAATATAATTGGGGGATTACTAAAATTGTCCTAAAGCCAACACCTATGGTTATATCACTGGGATATGTTATGGAACTGCTGCATTCATGTGGATGGCTTACTCCATTGCTTCTGGCATGTGATATGTTGCAGTGTCCTTAATGAAAATGACCCCAAGGACTCTTGACCAGATAAAAGATACTCTTTTCTCTAATGACACTATGGAGGCTGCAGGAATATATGTGTAAGAATGAAGCAATGACTTGAAACTTGCAAAATGATCTTGTAATTCATGTGTGTAATCTAAATAATGCACATATTTGTCAAAGCCCTGAAAAGGTATGTTCTACGCTGTTGTATCTTTAGTATAGTTTGTGTTATATCGTGAGCTGGGATAGCTTCTAGTTCAAAAATGTTACCTATGTCATGATAGAATTGTTTGTGCAGGCTCTATGTATAAGTTCCACATAAATCTGTTTGTTTGGCTGTCTGGCTGGGTAGGACTGTATAAGACCGTTTTATCCAGAATAAATATATTCAGTTCCATCTGTATTTGTGGAGCGTTTTAACTACAAGATTTTGGTCCAAGGAACCCAGTTGTATAGAATCCTTCACACTTGAAAAGCCATCTCTAAGCAGCAGACACATGCTAAAAGGGTATTTGACAAGTGTTTTGTCTGGCTGCCCCAAGCACTAGTTATCCACTTTAATAACGTCCCCATGTGCCGATCAACGTTTAGCTGGGCTGTTTCACAGCCCATGAGCTCACCGTGTATTACTGCCGGCAGCACGACTGCGAGCGAGACTAAAGATACGGTCCAGCACAAGACCCACGTTTACTATGAGGGATTACTTCAGGGAGGCAGGGCAGCACGATAATGAGCGGCACAGGAGTTAAGCTTGCGAGCACTGCCTTGCACCAGCAACTAAGTACAATGCGGCATGTGAGCCACGTTTACCAGCCCGGAAATAGAAGTCTGCCTCAGTGTATAATGGAAAGTGACAAAAAGCAGTCAAACACAAGCAGCACTCCCCTGATTACTGATTTCTTAGCCCACATTGAGAATCTCCGCCGCATTGTCCAACAATCTTTGCCTTTGCTTGGGGCTCCTCCTTTCCGAAAATAAAGAGGGGGAATAACTATCGTGAAGGACTAATGGTTGAAAGAATAAAATAAACTATACAAACTGAAATAATACTAGTTCTTGCCTCTAAAGATATAATGATTCAGGCTACTAAAGCATACACCTGTTATTATGGATCTCACAACCTCTTCTGGTATAGTACCTCCACCATTGTTATTAACGCATACAGAGTCTCCAACAATTGAATGGGAAGATTTGATAGACCTATTTGAGAACTACTTGGAAGCAATGGATGGTCAGGGTTTTCGGCCATCGAGGAAAAAGGCAAATCTGTTGAGCACACTACGCAAAGGGGGCCGGAATGTAAAAAAGAACGATGGGACAGAGATGTTAGTAGCTATGAGTTGCTATGGTACCTCTAGTAAAACATCAACTTTTCACACAAATTATATAACAGAATGTGTTCTAGGCGTGGGAGTAACTTTCACAGTTCAGAATATAAAGGGTGCTTCGCTGAGAGAATGGACTGCAGGAAGTGTGGTCGCAATGGTCACTTTGCGGGTATGTGCAAATATAATCCCAAACCTAAAGTTGCTGAGATGCAAGAAGAGTGTAAAGGAAGTGTGAGTGTGATATATGAAAAGGAGTATATAATTGTATGCATTGATGATTCAAATGAGTGTTCAGGGAGACTTATTAGACAAAAAGCAGACTTCTGGCTCAAACACGAAGTTCTTCAGCTCATGGTTGACTCCGGCTCTTCATACACAATTATAACCAAGAGTATGTTTGTGCATGAGTGGCCTAATGTGTGTCTGTTACCGAAGGATAAAACTCCTTGGGGGTACCAGGGAGAAAAGATTGATATTGTTGGGCATATGTTAACTAAAATTGAGTTATAGGGTAGATCTCTGAAAGGTAAAGTATATGTGCCAGAATCCGGCACTCCAATTATATTTTGGCAGCACCACAGTATGATCTTCATATAATTATCAAACTGAGAGCTCCCAACGAGGTTATGGTGGTAAATGACATTTCAATTGATGAAATTATTTAGGGGGCTAAATTGGTATTTGTGATGGATTAGGCAGTGGCGGCTGTTTAGTTATGGCGGAGGAGTGTCCCCCCCCCTGCTGAAAGGCAGCAGAGGCGAGGACATAAATAAAATGTTAATAAAACCTTTTTATTATCATTTAATTTTGCGTCCTGCAGGCTGCCTGCCAGCCGAGCTGAGGGAGGGGCAGGGACAGCCACAGTGACGCTGCAGCACCAGGGAGGAGGGGGGAATGGTGGCCTCTGTTAAATGTGCATGATGGTTTGGCCAGCGCTCTTAGCCTTTCTCCACCTAGCTGTGTTGTACAGCTAGGTGGTAAAACCAACACAGGCTCCCAGTCTATGTCTGAGCACCGAACCGAGGCACTCAGACCAATCTCAATGCTGCTCACATGCTGGGAATGCTATTCCCTGCATGTGATTAACACTGGGATTGGGATCTGGGAGCCTTTGCAGTGTGACCAGGTTCTGACAAGGACACGAGGATCAGAAGGAAGGCGGTGGCCGTCGGAGCAGGTAAGTGCAATTTCATTTATTTTTTAATTGTCTTTTTTGGTGGTACCCTCTTCCCTTGCCCCACCACTTCACACTAGGAGGGGCCACTCCTGGAATTAGGAGAATTAAAGGGATAGGTCCAAATAATTTAGCTAAAAGCTAATGCAGTTCCAGTGCAACATGAATTAAGCAGAGTACCCTTTGTAGTAAGGAGTGAGGTCAAGAAGATGCTTAATGACATGGTGGGTAAGGGAATCATTGAACCTGTTAAGAGCTCTGATTCTCCTGTTGTGACTACTAAGAAGGTAAATGGTGAATTAAGGCTCTGTATTGATGTACGTGTTGTCAATTACAATGTTGTGACTGTTGTTGCTTAAAGGTGGATGTTTTTTTCAGCAAGCTTGACCTTAAAATGTGTAAAGCCAGATCAAATTGCACAAAGATTCAAAAAAACTTACAGCCTTTATAACTATGGAAGACATCTTTCAGTTCACATGGATGCCGTTTGGGCTATCTTTGACTGCAAGTGTCTTTCAGAGAACGACGGCTGAAGTGTTGAAGGGCATGTGTAGTGTGATATTTTCCAGGATAATATCTTGGTGTTTGGAGAGACCATAGCAAGTCACAACCTCACTCTCAAACAAGTGTTAGATGGGCTTACTGAAGCAGGGTTAACCATCAAAAAAGAGTTATGTACATTTCTGGCGGAAGAAGTTGAATATCTTGTACATGCTTTCTAAAGGTGGGGTGAAACCAAAAAAAGATCTTTTGAAAGACATCAAAGATGCTCTGGTTCCATGCAATTAAGATCAGCTTAGATAGTTTTTTGGTCTAATATAATTTTACTCTAAGTTTATAAAAAAACTTCGCTGACAAGACAGAAGATTTGAGGAAGCGCCTGAAGGAAGGCTGTGACCTTGTTTTGAAAAAAAATCAACAAGTAGCTTTTGATGTTGTTAACCCGTTAACCGCGGTGGTAATTCTGCTGCAGTGCGGGCGTTTCCGTGCGCGGGCGGGGCCGCGTCGGCCAATGGCCGACGGCAGCACTGGGAAGGTAGTGCTGCCGTCAGGAAAGGGTTAAGATGAAATGTGAAGAGCTGATGTGCTGGCTCCATTCGACATTGGTCTCAAAACAATTATTACAGTGGATGGCAGTGCAGTAGGAGTAGGTGCGGTATTGTCTAAAGGCCATGCCTGTGGAGAAAGACCAGTGGCCTTTGCTTCGCGGTCTCTCACTCTGTCAAAGGAATTACTTGGTCATTGAGAGGGAGGCTCTAGCTGCAGCATGGGGAATGGAATTTTTCCAGACATATATTTGGGGTATCCAACTTACACTACGTATGGATCATAAACCTCTGGTTAAAGTACTTCTGCCTGGAGGGGCAGGAAAAGGGTCAGCAAGATTGGCGAGGTTGACTTCCCACCTTCATGAATATCATTATTCCATTGAAAATATTCAAGGATGGCTTAACATTTAGGCTGATTGCTTGTTGCATCTACCATTTGAATGACAATTGATGGATAAGGTTAATGTGGAAATGTGGGAGAAAAAAGGTGCGGGGGCAAGTATGGAAGATGTTTTTAATTGCACTCAGGGTCCTGGCTCAAAGGTGGATTGGCACCAAGTAGTAGTGGAAGATACTAATCTAAAGGAAGTGGTGTTAATGATCAAGAAGGGAAGCAGGTGGGAGAGTTCGTGAGTGTGCAGGGGTGACCAGATATAACAATTTTGGATGATCTATCAGTGGTGGGGAAGAAGGTGGTCATGAGAAGGGGCATGTTTATTCCCATGATGAGTCTCCGATTTAGGTTTGTTGGACCCGGCCCTTTTGGCAAGTTCACCCCGAGACTTTTTGCTTTTTCCTAGCCTGTTTCTGTGACCTGGTGTTGGTGATTATAGGCCTCTGCGCACTTTTTCACTGTGGTACAGTGTAAAGTGCGCGAGCGCTCTGTGTATGTGCGGTGAGTGACCTGCCCTCCCATAGGAATGAATGGGGAATATGTATGCCCATGGTAGTTCCTGATGTGTGGGGAGTGCAGGGTGGAGTTTGGTATGTGCAAACTCGTGAGATTGAATGCTGCGCAATGATATATGCGGCATGATTGTGTCTAGTGTAGAAGTGCCACTTTTAGAAGTTGGCATATTTGTGTAATTTGTATCTGGCGTGTGATTGGCTGGAGCCAGGCTCCAGGAGTGAGCCTGGGCCTGCTTGGGGATAAGCCTGTCTGCTCGTGCCAAGCTATCAAGGGGGTGAGCAGGGGTTATCTTGGCGTGTGACTCCCTTGCCCTGACTAGAATGGTGGTTTCTGCCTGGCTTTGGCGTCAGCCTTAGCCATCCAGAAATAGCCAGTTCTAACAAGGTTGTAAGCCTAGCTCATGAGGGCCATTTGGGAGAGACTTTGTGAAACAAAAATGGTTATGTGAGCATATTTTGGTAGCCAGGGATGTATGGAGATGGTGAAGCATGCATGGAATGATGCGAACATTGCAGAGAAAGTAAGAAGAGGTTAAGAGTTGATAGGCATGTGTAGGAGTGATCAATGATCCTCGGATGGAGTGGCACAGTGTGTGCATGGATTTTATAGGAATAATGGGGAGTTTGGCAGGAGAACTCATATTTGCCTTGGTAATGGTCAATGTCCATTCTAAATGGCTAGTATTGAATTTCTTTTGGGAAATCACTGCTAAAACTACCATAAGAACCATGGAGGAAATCTTTATGGAGGAAGGATACCCCTGCTAAGAGATTGCTAATAATGGAGCGCAACTGGTTTCGGAGGAGATGAGGAATTTATGGGGAAGTTGCGGTATCAAATGCTCTCGCACCAGCATATACCACCCACAAACCAATGGTATTGGAGAGAGCTAACCGTATGGTGGAAAGAGCTATTCAAATGGCAGTGGCTAACAGAAAATATATCATATCAACAGTTATGGACTTAGTATGGGCTTACTGTACAACTAAGAATGGTGTTAGGGGAGAAGTTCCCATCAAACTGATGAGGGGCAGGAAAGCTGGTACTAAGATGCTGCCAGCATGGAAGAGATGTTTGTTGAGCGACGAAACTGGAAACCTTACTCTCAGAGGAGAGGGGAAAAAAGGGGTGGGGGAGGAAACATCCGCAGGGCAGATTATGTAATTGTGAGATCGGGCAGGGTGACAGGTGATTTGAAGACATTTTGAGGGCCATTTAAAGCTAAAGATGGGCATAATTATTTTGTGGTATTGGAAAATGGAGAATGGTAAAAATTGTAGGAAGGTGCATGGCTAGTAGTGAATTTCTTTTGAGAAATTACTACTACTATTACTACTACTATTAGATAACTTGGAACCTCCTGAGGCACAGCCGGGTGTAGAAATCGCTCACATTATCACTTTTTAAACTTGTGTGAGAAAGCTGTTTTTAAAATCACTCACCGACCTACTTGGCACCCGATCTATTTGGTGCAGGCATCCCAGCACAGCGGAACCAGCGCTGACGCGGGATAGTCTCTGTCTCTTTTGCCGCCATTCCCCACGCCTAGCCACAAGACACGCCCACTTGTGAGGCCACGCCCACCGCACCAACTATTTAAAGCTCGCTGATTACAAGCGTCGCATTAGATAACTTGGAACCTCCTGAGGCACAGCCGGGAGTAGTAATCGCTCGCAGTATCACTTTTTAAACTTGTGTGAAAAAGCTGTTTTTAAAATCACTCACCGACCTACTTGGCACCCGATCTACTTGGTGCAGGCATCCCCGCACAGCGGAACCAGCACTGACGCGGGACAGTCTCTCTGTCTCTTTTGCCGCCATTCCCCACGCCTAGCCACAAGACACACCCACTTGTGAGGCCACGCCCACCGCACCTACTATTTAAAGCGCGCTGATTACAAGCGTCACATTAGATCGGGTCCATGGAGTGGTGGCCCGACTCGCTTGGTCTGTGCCCCAAACCTACTTCTTCAGCCAAAAACCTTGGGGTGATGATTGACCCTACCCTGGACATGCGCCAGCAAGTCAACAGGACGGTATCGACCTGTTGGGGCATAATTCATGTTCTCAGGAAAATAAGGAACTATCTCTCCCAGCCGGCAAGAAGACAACTTGCTGTCGCCCTTTTGGGATCGCGCCTGGACTACTGCAATGCGCTGTATGCTGGACTGAATAAGAGTCAGATGCAGCGCTTGCAGGTAGTACAGAATGCGGCAGCTAGATTTGTCCTTGATCTTCCCCATCGCTCTTCGGCTACGCTGGCCAGGAAGCAGTTGCATTGGCTTCCGATTAAGGAGCGGATTGTCTTCAAGTCCATGTGTATGGTCTATAAAGCCTTGGCCAAAAGCAGCCCCACAGGGATCAGAGCCATCCTGACATACTACAACCCTGGCAGGAGCCTCCGCTCCTCCAATCACTCTTTCCTCCACATCCCCCGTACTCGGAAAGCCAGATGGGGTGGTAAGGCTTTCTCCCTCCTGGCCCCTAAATGGTGGAACGATCTTCCATTAGAACTTAGGTCCCTCCCCTCCCTCCAAACTTTCAGAGCAGCCCTTAAAACTCGCCTCTTTGTTCAAGCGTACATGTAAGTGCATTACTGCCCGCTTTTTGATCTTTTTTTTGCTAGGCGCCTTGACACCCTCGGGTTTTAGTTTGCGCGGTATAAGTTGCAAAATAAATAGATAACTTGGAACCTCCTGAGGCACAGTCGGGAGTAGAAATCGCTCGCATTATCACTTTTTAAACTTGTGTGAAAAAGCTGTTTTTAAAATCACTCACCGACCTACTTGGCACCCGATCTACTTGGTGCAGGCATCCCGCACAGCGGAGCCAGCGCTGACGCGGGACAATCTTTCTGTCTCTTTTGCCGCCATTCCCCACGCCTAGCCACAAGACACGCCCACTTGTGAGGCCACGCCCACCGCACCAACTATTTAAAGCGCGCTGATTACAAGCGTTGCATTAGATAACTTGGAACCTCCTGAGGCACAGCCGGGAGTAGAAATCGCTCGCATTATCACTTTTTACACTTGTGTGAAAAAGCTGTTTTTAAAATCACTCACCGACCTACTTGGCACCCGATCTACTTGGTGCCGGCATCCCCGCACAGCCGAACCAGCGCTGACGCGGGACAGTTTCTCTGTCTCTTTTGCCGCCATTCCCCACACCTAGCCACAAGACACGCCCACTTGTGAGGCTACGCCCACCGCACCAACTATTTAAAGCGCGCTGATTACAAGCGTCGCATTAGATAACTTGGAACCTCCTGAGGCACAGCCGGGAGTAGAAATCGCTCGCATTATCACTTTTTAAACTTGTGTGAAAAAGCTGTTTTTAAAATCACTGACCGGCCTACTTGGCACCCGATCTACTTGGTGCAGGCATCCCCGCACAGCGGAACCAGCGCTGACGCGGGACAGTCTCTCTGTCTCTGTTGCCGCCATTCCCCACGCCTAGCCACAAGACACGCCCACTTGTGAGGCCACGCCCACCGCATCCTCTCACTGCCCCATAAACATGTGCATCTACCGGAAGCGCAGCGGACGAGCGCAGCGGGCGCGACGATTGCGCGCCGGAGGCGCGCTTAAGGCAAGCTTGTCTACGCTCGTCCGCGCCGAGTCCGGGCCTAAGGCCATACCCCCTACATCATAGTCTCAAAAGACTAGGCATTACAGCGCTGAATCCCTCCACAGTTTGAGGCCCCCTGTTGTGGACTGCCCCCTGCATTCCGATCACGCAGAAGACATCCCACAAACCTGTCCTAAATGCAAATTAAACCTTAAACCTAAGCTGGCCCTAGACTTGACACACGAGTACTGTATGTTTATGTTAAACTGCAGATCCCTGCCTAAACACAGGGCGGAAATTGCACTGTTGTTAGAAGAACGCACGCCAGACATAGTATTCCTGATGGAAACGTGGCTCGCCACAGACTCCGACCCTGCCCTAGTAACTGCTCTCCCGCCAGGCTTCCAAATTACTCGGCAGGACCGACCTGAGGGGAGAGTAGGAGGCTTAGCAATCATTTATAAAGAACAGTTTCACTGCCGAGTTACTCCGGAAACAATCCCTGACTGCGAGAGCTTAGCCTTCAGTCTCGAACTTTCTCCTAATAACTACTTCTCAGGAACACTAATGTATCGCCCCCCAGCCCCCCCTAAGCAGTTCCACAATCATCTCTCTTCGATTTTGGCTGAACGAGTCAGCACTACATCTAACTTCACTCTGTTAGGTGATCTCAACCTTCATTTCGACTCCGCACTGGATCATACAGTTACTACGGTCGTAGATGACCTAGCTGCCTTGCAATTTATCCAACATGTCAGGACCCCTACTCACGTTAAGGGCCATCTGCTGGACCCCGTGTTCAGCAACTGCGTAGACCTGGTAGCTGGACTACCAATTCCCCTCCCGTGGACGGATCATCTACTGGTCCCCTTCACGTGGACCACACTTAAGCCTCCACCCACTAGACCAACGATAAGACTCGCCAGAGCCTGGTTACGCCTCCCAATCGACGAATGGACCCTTAAGCTCGCCAGCAACCAACCCCTCTACAATGAGATCCTTGCCTAGCAAATCAGGCTTATGAAGATTGGATCACACAAACCCTTGAAGATACCCTCCCTAAAAGTAAAATCACGCTGAAACGCTCTCAGAAAACCGCCCCCTGGTACTCAGAGGCTCTCAGGGAAAAGGAACGCCAATGCAGAAGAACAGAAAGACAATGGCGTCTAGATTATTCTCCGGAGGTAAAAATTATTTACCGAGACTCAATCAATGACTACAAAGCAGAAGTCAAAGCCGCCCAAGCTGCATACTACTCTAATAGAATTATTTTAGCCAAATCAAAACCCAAAGAAATGTTTCAAATCGTGAAAAAACTTACCAATCCCCACCTAGCCTGCACGAGACAAAATCAACAGTCCATTGTAACGACATAGCAGAGTTTTTCCACCAAAAAGTCAATAACATCTACTCATCCTTCCCCCCCCTCCCTAGCTACCACCTCTTTAGCTCGTACCAATACAATTATGGCACACCCCCCATTACAGCCTCCACCCACACTGGACCACTTCCCCCTTCTAGATCTTGCATCCCTAGAATCCGTGGCTCGGAATGTAAAATCTGGATCCCCTGACGATCCAGCCCGCCAGACATCATAATGTCAGCATCCCAGTTCACATTGCCAACTATAATGGACCTCCTGAACGTATCCATCACCTCCGGCACTGTCCCTCCTGTCTGGAAACGGGCCATGGTCCGAGCCCTGTTAAAGAAAGCCAATCTGGATCCCTCAGATTTTAGCAATTACCGGCCTATCTCCCTGCTCCCCTGGGGAGTAAAATCCTGGAGAGATACATTAACCTTCAACTGGTGAACTATCAACAGTTAGACCCCACCCAGATGGGTTTTAGACCCAAACACAGTACTGAGTCCGCCCTCCCTCTGGTCACTGAGGAATCCAGAAAAATCCTAGATCAAGGAGGATCAGTGGCAGTGATCCTCCTCGACCTTAGCGCGGCATTCGATACGGTCAGCCACAACATCCTGCTGAACCGTCTGTCTAGTGTCGGAATCAAGGATACAGCATGGCTTTGGTTCAAGTCTTTCTTGAAGGACAGATCCTTTTGAGTATTCGATGGTGAGTCAGTGTCCACTAGCAGACCATTGAGATGCGGGGTCCCACAAGGCTCCTCTTTAAGCCCTGCGCTTTTCAACATCTATATGAGGCCACTGGCTGAGGTTGTTCATCCATTTGGGGTTAAGATTATTTCTTATGCAGACGACACCCAGCTGGTGGTCTCACTGGCGCAGGGGGCCGACATGCCAATGCTAGGCGGGCTTAGAAAGTGTTTAGAGGAGGTAAAGAGCTGGATGTCCTCATCATCCCTCAAACTAAATGGGGACAAAACGGAGCTGATGCTTCTGGGCCCCTCTGACCCCAGTCTCTTCAGCTCTCTGTGGCCCCCCTGTCTAGGCACCCCCCCAGCACCTAAGGATAACATCAAGAGCCTCGGGGTGTGGCTGGACAGATCCCTTTCATTTAACATCCAGGCTACAAAACTCTCGGCTACCTGCTTTGGCCTTCTTAGGATGTTAAAGAAAATTCTCCCCCTTCTACCCATGGAGGCTAAGCAGGTAGCCATCCAGGGTTTGATACAGTCCTGCCTAGACTTTAACAATAACAACGTCCTCTACCTTGGTGCTCCAGAATACACCTTGCGTAGACTTCAGACAGTGCAGAACTGTGCGGCTCGCACACTGCTTCAGCTTCCACGCAGATAATCAGCTAAAGCTGGTCTGACCAGCCTACATTGGCTGCCAGTGCGTCAGAGAATCCTCTTCAAGGCCATGTGCATTGCCCACCAGGCCTTTTGGGACACAGGTCCCATGATCACCCGTGAACTAGTCACCCACTATCAACCCAGCAGAAGTCTTCGCGCGAGCCAGGCCTTCATGGCTACTGCCCCAAGAATATAAAAGACTAGGTCTGGCGGCAGGACGTTCACCTATAATGCCTCCAAGACCTGGAATACACTCTCCCTACTTCTTAGAAGCAACCCCAACCTTTCTTCATTCCGCAAACAGTTAAAGACATTCCTATTCAACCTCCCTCAGTAAATTTCTGTCTAGCAATTCATCCTGGCCACCTCTGTTGGTTTCTAGCGCTTGGACGCCCCCGGGCAGCAATCGCGCTCTATAAATCTACCTTTCATTTCATTTCATTTCACTTCTAAAACTACCATAAGAACCATGGAGGAAATCTTTATGGAGGAAGGATACCCCTGCTAAGCGATTGCTAATGATGGAACACAACTGGTTTCGGAGGAGATGAGGAATTTATGGGGAAGTTGCGGTATCAAATGCTCTCGCACCAGCATATACCACCCACAAACCAATGGTATTGTAGATAGCTAACCGTATGGTGGAAAGAGCTATTCAAATGGCAGTGGCTAACAGAAAATATATCACATCAACAGTTATGGACTTAGTATGGACTTACTGTACAACTAAGAATGGTGTTAGGAGAGAAGTTCCCATCAAACTGATGAGGGGCAGGAAAGCTGGTACTAAGATGCTGCCAGCATGGAAGAGGTGTTTGTTGAGCGACGAAACTGGAAACCTTACTCTCAGAGGAGAGGGGAAAAAAGAGGTGGAGGAGGAAACATCCGCGTGGCAGATTATGTAATTGTGAGATCGGGCAGGGTGACAGGTGATTTGAAGAAATTTCGAGGGCCATTTAAAGCTAAAGATGTGCATCATTTTTTTGTGGTATTGGAAAATGGAGAATGGTGAAATTGGAGGAAGGTGGCATGATGTGGTGAAGCGAGTCTTGTGAATGTGTAAGAGGGGATGGTTGTAGTAGTTTCATATTAATGGATGATGGCGTGATCTTGGACAAGCATGTCTGAGAGATCCTTACGAATGTGGGTGGATGAGAGAATGTAGGGGGTGGAGGTTCTGCACGAATACTGAATATCTGAGAGACCTCTTTAAATAAGGACCATGTATAACCTTGGGTTTTATGGTAAATTAATTTTCTGTACTTTTAATTCATTGTATTGTAGTTTTTACTTTTATTATTGCATTTCATTGCTTTGCAGTTTTATTTTATTATTGCTGTGTGTTTTCAGGTCTGTAAGGGGGAAGATGTGTTATATCTTGATCTGGGGTAGGTTCTAATCCAAGAATATTACCTGTGCCGTGAAAGAATTGTTTGTGAACGCTTTATGTAGAAGTTCCACACAAGTCAGTTGTTTGGCTGGCTGGTGGGGAAGGACTGAATGAGGTCATTTTATCCAGATTAAACTTTTCAAGTTCCATCTTTATTTGTTGAGTGTTTTAACTGCAAGAGTATGCTTATTTCAATATTGACCAAGTACGACTATTAAGACAACAATTTGCAATGAGACAATGCTGTATGGAAGAGATGGGGTTGGTATGATTGTATCCGAAGGATACTGGTGTTCTGTTCCATGTGGGTGTTACTGCCTACCTTGAAGAATGATACATTTTTGTCATTGTTTTTGGTGTATGTTCCGGGAAAGACGCGCAATATTGGAGGGGGCTGACACAGACGCGCCAACATAAATCCCTGTGCCGACAAAAGTGAGCAGAAGTGGTGATTCTCAGATCTGACGAAATAAGTGTTGCCCTCTTTACTGACCAATCTATTACTCTATGTTCTTGTTGATACTCCGGAAGCCTAATGCACACTTCACGCGCACTAGAATGCATGTATCTACAGTTGAACTGTCAATGTACTGTCTTGCTGCTGCTGTTTTTTGTCTCTAATAAAAATTGTTATATAAAAAAACCATAAAATAATAAAAACATTTAAACCCAAATCCCTTATGCCTTTACTCTGGCTTCCTGGCAAAAGTTCCCAGTTTATTGGCACTGCATGTACCACTCCAACATATTGTGCCATGGCATCCGATTTTGCCACCCTCCGCTTTTGCTAAACCTAGTTTTTTTATACACAGTTGAAATGGTGTGGAGGAATATCAATGAAACCATTATTTTTATAACTTTGTTGCAACGTGTTGCATGACTACTTGGGTTGAGAAGAACTTCCTGGTTTTTGCCTATCAAACATGTACATGTAAGTAGGTTATGTGGGCAGCAAATGGTTGTCCTGAGTTGAACAGCCTGAATGTCTCCTGATTTCTCTATGTCCTTAAAATGTTTCCCACTTTCTTCCTTCTAGATATCCATCCCCTTTCCACGCCCTTGCCTCTTGTTCCCTTTATCCCTTTCTACTCATTTCACTATTGTACATCTTGTCCAAATCCATTGCCTCCCTTCCTCTTCATCCTCCCTCCTCTCTTTCTCTCCTCATTCCATCTGTCCCTCGTTTGCTGCTCTCCATACCATTTCATCTCACCCATTACCACTCTCTCCTAAGATTTTGCTTCCCACAGAGTGTTCGATTTGACCAATCAGGTGTGAGTGGCTTATATATTCCTGTTTTTACCTTCTTTCTTGTCTTTGTAGCTTTGTATTTACTCCATAAGCATACCTAACTACAATATAAGAATGTAAAGAAAGTCCGACTGGATGAGCTACACCCAGTCACACTTGACATCGGACAGCTTCAGATCTTTGGTGCATCCACCACCTGCCTATTCCACTGTCACTTTTGATCCAGCGGGTTACCAGCAACAGGTAATCTAATACCACATACTCACCTGGGCCCACAAATTCATTCACAACACAGTGGACAAAGCCGCTGGGGTCATGGTTTTGTAATTCTCTAGATTAGTTATCCTAGTCCCTAACTAATCTTTCACTGATCAAAAAGTTCTTTTCTGTGGTCAATGGACCATTAGTTCGAACGAGTTGATGGTAAAATGACATATTTTTTCAATATACTCACACCTTGGAAATGATCAGAGTCTGGATGTATTTTTAAATTTTATGTCAGATTAAATTCATGTGAACCACTTACACAGTACAGAACAAACTCTGTCTCTCACAGGAAGGAAGATTCAAATAATCAATCAAAATGCATTCATTTACACTTTGCAATGACACTGCATGAAAGGAAGAGGATAGAGAGAAAAAGCATATAAGCGCATACCCAGATATATTTATAATTACCTAGAATGGTGTGAATACCAACTACCAGGCATAGGAATTGGCAGGGGTCCCCCAGGAAAGTTCTGGCAAACAAAGACTTCAGGACAGGACAGATGACGTCTCTATCACTGATGCTTGCGTAGCACCCCTCTGACACTCTTCTTCCTTGAGATTCTTCCGCAATCTTCTTCTAAATTAATTTGCTTAAGATAATTGGCTCTGTAATTCGATTCTTCTTCAGCATCACTCGTCACTCTGACAGCATCCTGGTCTGTACTTCAGCATCTCCTTCTGGAACTAACTAAGAACTACCTTAATTATACCTTTCTGTATGCTAGTACCACCCATTAATGTTTCAAACTTGAGAAAATTCTAACTCTGATTGGACAGGCAAGGGGAGGTGATCATCACACCATGCTTTTTCCCATTATTTTCTTTCAGCTCTTTGTTTAAAATCAAGTTTTATACATCAGTCTTTATTCCCACCCGTATTCACAATGTAATTGTCACATATTAGAAAAAAAACTGTAGTTTCCATCCATTTCAGTGGACTGTCGTTCTGGTTCCCATGAATGTATCCATCAGGGAACCTTGAACGATGTTCAAGTTGACATTGCGTCTTCCAGCTTGGTTGCACTATGCATGTGCGGTACAATGAGCGGAAATAGACTGTGGTTCGTGTTTCTAGGCCCATAATAAGCACTACTGAAAGAGTCAAAAAGACAAATATTAAAATAAAAAATAAATGATTTCACTGTATACCACCTATCTCTACTCTAATCCCATTTACTTATTTTTACTCTCCCCACATTAATAGAATAGCTGGGTTTTAGTTTTTCATCAAGCAGGTGGCAAGCATGTGAGTTTCAAACGACCATTTTGTTAGCTACTGCGCAATTGCAGAAAGTTCCCTCCAAGCGAAAGATACTTCATACTACGTAGATGCAGTAGACGCATGCACAATAAAGATTTTCGCTTGGAGGCCATTTTAGAATCACCCTCGGGTTACTGGTTTATAAGTCACATAGGCAAGCTTCATTCTTATTCATGAATGTTGTGTAATCCATGTTATTTCCACAATACAAGTTTAGTACAGGGTTGGTGGTTACATAAGAAAATTGCATCCAAGCAAGCCTCCTTTTCACGAGTCCTTGCTCATTCACCTTCTTCCGTCTCCTATCTCTTCTCAGGTTCTCAAACCTCTCCCTCTTCATACCTCTCCATCCTTCTGCCATCCTTTACACTTCCCCTTCCTCTTTCACCATGCTAGGTCTTCAGTGCCCAATCTCCAGAGATTGGAGCCCTGCTACTCTTAGCGTAATTAACACACATTCTGAATTAACTTTGCATAGCCCATGCCCAGGTTTTTATAAATGCTAAACCTCAACACGCTCTTTCTAGGACCTCCCTCTATTTATTCCTGGCTTGTTTCAGTGTGTAGGTTAGGATGGAAGTCATCAGCAAGCCCCTGAAGGGTCGCTCTACCCATTCATGATCTGATCTCTGAAACTGGGAAAATGCACCATGGGCGGTGCAAATCCGTACCTCTCATGGCTACCTTCATCACAGGGAGGAACCCTGGTTGTTGGAGCCCAAGTGAACGAGTAACGATTAACAGAGAATGCACATTCTGTCTCCAATGGATCAGCAATTTTATATATATATTTGTGTATGGATGTATGTATTCAGGCATGCAACTGCAATAGGGCTGAAAGGCCTGCAGCCCCACCCCCCTGTCGTGTATGTCAGCCCTGGCTCAAAGAGCTCTCCCTCTCCCTCCCCTCCCCCGTTCTTGAGCTGCTGTGGGCTGGCCGGTCTGATGTCTTATCGCAGCCGCACCTGAGTATTTCACAGATGTTTAAAAGACCATTTACCTGATAACGAGGCTTTTGTTGTTTTTTCACCCGTTCCTAGAGGTCCTCCATCTCCACTCTGCCTATTACTTAAAGGTGCAAATTAATTTTGCTGCCACAGTGTGAGAATGCATTTCCTGAAAAGTAATTGTAGGCTTTGTTTTTTTGCAGTTTTATATAGCTCAAACTCCACCAGAAGGAATTGAAGCACTTTTGCATGAGCACCAGTTACATCATACAAGGACACATTGCTTGAAGTATTGGGGGGGGGGGGAGAGGGAGGGAGGGAGAGGGAGAGAGAGACACACAGAGACGAGGTTTGGCACCCAACCCCTATTTATACAGTATGTTTTGATGTTTGTTTTTTACTCATACTTTTATAAAGGTTAAACCTGCGTGCCTCCCTACTTGTAGGTTTGGCCGTAGTCAAGACTTTTTGATTTTACTGAAAATATTTTTATATATCTCAGCAGGGCCTCTTCATTCATTGGTCTCTTGCATGCTATTCACATATTGCCTCAGCAGACTACAATATACAGTATTAGGCTGTTTTTCAGCCCACTCCAGCCATTGGCTGCCTTCACTGTGAGTGACAGCACTCTGCTCTTTCAGAAGGAGCACACCAGCCTCAAAGTAGTTCCCTTCAGTCCCAGAAACTACTTTGACATTTTTGCTTTTTGGCGCACACAAACATTTTTGCTGTAAGCTATTTATTTCATATTAGTGAGGGTCCGCAGCTCCCCCTACAATCAAATTTGACCCAAAACATTATAAAACAGAACACACAATGACAAACCCTTGAGGCTAGCAACCAGTGCCAGACCGATTGGCTTTGCCAGTTCTTGTTTGAGTGTACTGTTAACCAAGATCTTTTGATTTTAATACAACTATTTGTATAATGTTTTAGTTATAGGGGCTTTCAGTCTGCTCTCTCATCCCATTGGTCTGCCTGTGTACCATTCACATTTTTGTTCTGCATTCTTCAGCATACAGCATGTGGCACAAGGATCACCCACTTAAGCCATTGGCTTACATCTCTGCCAGTGACAGCATTTTGCTATTGTATAATGTACACTTACACATAAAAAGCAGTCCCCTTGAACAGTTTTACAAAAAACATTCATAAATATTGGCAAAGCCAAATGTTAAACCAAAACCATGCCTGTTGGCTTTGTAAATGCTTGTTTGTTATTTAAAAAAAAATATATATATATATGTGTGTGTATATATATATATGTATGTATGTATTTGCAAAACAAATCTACAGCTTCTATACTACCTTATGTTTTATATATTGCCATAACACTATGTTTTTACTTACCTATCAAACATTAAGGCATATGGTATCTGAAAATAGGGGATTCAAAATAAATGTATCCCAAAACTGTGGATCAGTAATTGTGGGTGTATGCTGAAATACAACATGTACATGCTAACCCAGATCTTTTCATCTCTTCGAGAAGGGAGTAGGCTGTGTCTCATAGACCTGCAAGAAATATATTTACACATTCTGTTTGGCAAACTAAACTCTTTCCTTTCATTTTATTATTTTGATTAATTCTAATGTTGTTTTAGGATATTTATTCCACTTACTGTTAAGAAAACTGTACTGCCTCAAAGAACCTATTTGCTCATGACTGATTAAGTACTTCTATGTGCAATAAAATCACCACATTTCTAAAAAAACATTGTTAGAATTATCACAATTAGTGTATCCATTAGACTCCTCAGTGAAATACATTTTTTGATGCAGTGAAGAGTGATTACAGGAGTATTGAAGATCTCTGTCAAGGAGGAAAGAAGAAGAACCACCCGCATAAGAGGGGCCTCCAGAATGTCAGATAAGAGGAACTAAAACATCTCCAAAATTATTTAGTAGTCCTTTAACCTAAACTGTATCCCATATAACTTCGTAATAATGACAGGTGGGCGGTGATCTCAGTACTTCCATACATCTTGTCAACACTACACTAAAATCACCAGGTCGTCATATGTAGTGAGAGTTTAACGTTTGCTTTAATTATACTGTAAGCTTTGTTCTTTGCCCCCAAGTCTAAGAGCAGCACTTGCTTGCTAAGAGCAGAGTTGGAGATTTCTTCAAAATCCTAAAGGCTTGGAAAGTGGTCCAACTTGTCCTCTGTGCCAACATTAAGTAAGTTGTCTAATAGCACAAATCTATTGTACTGTGGATCTTTGTGTGAATCCTCATGGATTACACCCCTGTCCCTTTGTTTTATAAGTGCATTAGTTGATGAAGAAGGTACCCATTGTGGTCTGGTTATCTTGTTTAGGTATTACATTTACTTATCAATACCATAATCTCTCCCATAGCTATTCAGCACATAATAAGACAGGGTGTCTTAACCCTTTAAAGCCTTTCCTCTGTCCACCTTCTGTCATGGGCTTACCCATTAAGGAATGCAATTCACAGAGCCACTAATTCAGGCCTAAATGCTTTAATCCCATGTGAGCAGAGAGTTTCTTGTTCCTGTCTTTCCATTTCTTCAGACGTTTAAAATGAAGGCCAGGCGTCTAGACGACAATGCCTACACTCCTTCTGCCATTGGTATTGCAAGGTATGGTGAACACACTAAGAGGTATACTAGTGGAGTGTCTGCCTAACCAAGGGAGATTGGTCCACTACCTTGTTATATGTTATTTTGGGGCAAATAACACTACAAAGGAAAGGGTGGTAGTGTTTGATACAAAAGTATTTAATCTTTCCACAATATGTGGTGAGACCGCACCCAGCTTGTTAGTGAGACATGCCATTTGGATACCTGATAATGGTCCCCCCACATTCCAGATATGTTTGCAGTTCCCACATGTTGGTAGAAATGTGTCAACACCATTTACATAGTTGAATATTCACTGTCCTCCAATATCTCTCTTTCCATGGTAGAGGTGGCACTCTTGGGAAGAAACCACCAAACCATGTGAGAGTTTCTTAAAATGACATAACTATCCTCCCAAGTAGTACCATTTTGTACTTTCCCCACACTGGTAGTAATGTACCCCACCATAGAAAATCACATTTCCACCTTGCTGAGAAAAATATGCTGGAGAACCATGAATCAATGTATCTTCTTTTCTGCTAAATAACTAGTGGCTAGGGAGAACAGGAATTTTATGTGTCACAACATGATACCCCACACTCCCTCAGAGACCTCCCTTAGCTCAGTTTCGTTCTTGGAGACGAGACCCTTCAAATGGGGTTTTCTTCACTAGACCTTTGCGCCTCTCTGATCAACAGAACGTGTGTGCTTTGATATGGTTTGTAGTATGGGGTAGCACATGTTCAACAAATGTGTGGCCTCTTTGGTGCTGAACTTGTGTAGTATGGAATGAGTGTTGAATCTGTACTGCATGTTTTGTTTGCATGTCCGGCCTTTGTCCAGTTTCTCTCCACATGGCTGATGCTTATTTGTAAGCAACTGGGCACTGCTAATTATTGCGTTGCTCGGAGGGTATTGAGAGCTGACTCTTTCCAATTGTATGCCAGTGCGGTAGCGACATCTTTGGGTTAGAATCGTCATTAAATCTTTGTGATTTTAAGATATGACTCATGGAACCGGACTTTTACCAACTCTTTGGCCTATGCATCAGCATTACTAATGTGAGAAGTGTTGTTTTTGCACTTTTTATCAGATTTACGCTGCTACTGAGATTGTTCTCTTTTTAATTTATTGCATGTTTTAAACAATGGCACATTTCATTGCATTATATTGGAAACCTTTATGGCTTTGCCGAAATAGAGTTCTATATGACTTGACTTGAATAAGTGTTAGGTTTCTCCTGCATTTGGGTTCCATAACAGGGGTGGATCTTTCTGCCTGCTGTCCAAACCTGTTTGAAGTTGGTATATATTTGGGTTGCCTCTGCTGGGTGAACTGAATTGGGTATGAGGAGTTTCTCTCCCCCACCCCAACCTCACCAAGGCAGCCACTAAGGTGTAGATAATTGATTGGGTTCTTCACTCCTCATTTCACAGGTGATGTAATTAGTGAGAAATGAATGGACTCGTTGCACCATGAGTTCGGATACCCTGCCCTCTGTTTGAGCCTTCCTGGTAAGTTTGAGTGGTCTACAGTGACAAAGAAGTTAAGGCGTATCAGACGATGTTTGCGGTCATCCTCTATGGAAAGGAGAACCTCTTCCCCTTTTTTGACAGTGTAGTTTCCGGCCCTCTTGAGGCATGGGATCCAGGCTGTTGGTCCTGGTGAAGGTGGTTAATTTCCATATAATCTTGAAATCCCCTTGTTACTTATCTCTGTATGATTTTGCTGATGAATAATATTTTGGTTAAGCATGTGATTTTTTTTCAGGTAGTGTTGATGACTTATTTTAGGGTGTCATTGACTAAACCAGATATGTGGAAGACATTGATCTGGTTAGTGGTGTCAGACAATAGAATGTTGATTGATACGGAGCTGGCAGTCATTGTTTTCTGATGAATGAAAGTCATTTATTTGTTTAGCATTAGCTTGAAACAGGAAAGCATGGAATTTGCTTCTGACTTTGTGTTCATATCCATGGATTTTGGTGAGAATTGATGTTTGGCACAGTTCTGCTCATTCCTAGAATCAACATAAAAGGCTGCCAACCAGGTGCTCCTACTGTAATGACTAACTAAGGCGACAACTTGGTGCTTCTTATCTTGGAGAAGATCTGCTGGTTTTCCTCTCTTGGATTGAGCTTCTTTTGTAATAACTACCACATACTGCTTTGCAGGGCTTCTAGGTTCTTGGCTTCCCGCACAGTGGTGCGTCCATAAGACCCAATCTGAGACAGCCTACTTTCTGCCTGGTCAACAGGGTAGGTGTAATGCTGCTGAGTAATTCTGGAAACTTCCATTCATTCCTGAACAAAACTTTGGCAAATCAAAGGTTTTTTGTTTGCAATGCAGCTGCAAAATCTGGCTGTGTTCAACATTGTGTCCCACATCTTTAAATTATATAAAGATATCCCGATTCTAAATTGTTATAACAACTTTGTAGGTATGCTATACAGGTGAAACAGCATATCCCTCTATTCTGGTTGTCCTGGTCCCACATTTCTGATAATGGGTCACCATTGAACTTGTACCAAGGTCTGAACTTCTGTTAGCCATTCAAGGAGGTGGCTGTCTTCAAGTGCATTGAAACACATCTTCCAGTCCAGCCCTCCTGCTTCTTAGGCTGCAGGTAAAGGGAATCTGCATCTTTCAAAGATGGTACTTTTAATTCAATAGAAAGAGCCTTTTGATAGAGGTCTGAGAGGAAAATACTAAACTTCTTAGAATTGACTCTTGGGTAGAGGTCTAAGCTATGTTTACATAAACATATTTTAGGTATTTTAAAGGTATATTTTTAAAATACCAGAACTAGCTTTTGTAGTTCTGAATTGTCAGCTGTGTTACAACTCAAATATGTGCACCAGTCTGATTTTGCTTTCAGATTCTTGCTCATGTATTCAGTTAGTAGACACAGAATTCTGGTGAGTAGCTTTTTTTGTTTCTTTTTTTTCAATACAGCTCCATTTCTACAGTAGCGAGGCCCGTAACATATTACAAATCTAAGTGCCATCTTAAACGAGCACCAAGGCAAGTTCTGTTCAATGTGCTGGCTTAAATTTGACTTGTGACATCTGTTCATCTTTCTTAAAATTAAACTGTATTTTGTTGCAACAGGGGTTGTGCTTGAAGGGATTTAACGTTTGTGCTACAGATGCAAAAAAAAAAAGAAAACATAAGAGATTGTCGCTAAAGCAACACCTTTATGACGTGAAGTGTTTCAGATGTTGTATGCATCTTCCCTGAGACAGAACGAAGACATGGAGTCAGCCATGTTGGATTTAGCAACTGACAGTTCCATCTCCAGCACTAAAACTTCCAGTATAGAATAGTATTCGGGAATAGTATTAAAGAAGAGAGCCAAGAAAACAATGAGCTCTCACTGTACAAACCGGTTCATACCACCCCAACTCACTCGTATTTTGAGGGCGCCATTGATGCAGCACTTTGCACCCTGCTAATTTGTGAAGCAAACTCAAGTATCAGCTGCACTCAAACAGAAGGGCCTTTAAGTCCAACTGAGGCTTTCACAACAATCAATACAATTAAGTAATGTGAGGCATATTTGACTCCACAAAGATGACAGAGGATTAGATTTGCAAACCTTGAAGGTTTTATTAAAAGATTAGTTAAGTTACAAATTCATATAATCAAACTAGTTGCAGGTCAATATCCAAAACATGAATGGATTAATTAGAGTAATTCAATGCATTTCAAAATTATGAATGAAAAAATAAACTGTTCTATAGTTGTCTCAAAATAGCACAAAGCAGACTCATTTCCCAAGAAGAGAAATCCCGTTAAACTGAGCTTGCTAAGATAGAGAAAATGTATAAAGTTTGGGAAATATGGAGCAGAAGGTGACAGCGTGAAATGCCTCTGAAAGCAGGGCAAATAAATCAAATAAACCTTCTAGCAAGTGGGGAGGATATCTGCCCATGAGTCAGTTGAACTCCTTCAAGCATGGGAAAAACATCTGCCACAAAGGAAAGGCATCTCTGTCTAAATAAAGCTAGAAGGAGAACTGCACTTAAACACTGCAAACACAGTTGTAAAAACAACGGAGATATAGCAGTTTCATTACCACATAAGCTTTCAGACCAGCCAATCAGGTGGAAACAGGAACGATGCAGTTCCAATCTCATTAAAATATATTAAACATCTGACAAGCAGGCTCCAACTGTGACCTTCAAACTTAGCAGATAAGACATACTGGCTTCTCACAAGTGCTGCTGAAAGGCTATTCAATTAAGACATTCCAAACAATCACAAGGAAGAACACATTCTTCTCTGCATGAAAAACGCGTTATTAATGTTGCTTCCGCTTGTTGACAAAAACATAAATATCCATATTTTACAAGCAGGGTTATCAACTAACATGAGCCCTTTTTAAAATGCAAGTCTACTTTAACCAGAATCAATTTTTACGTGGAAAATTAAATGAAATGTGAAGTTACTGTAAATATATGCACAAAAGATTTATTAATTCAATATTTCTTTCCCCACCCTCCAAAGAATTATTGAACCCCCCTGAAAGGAAAATTCCTCCATAAATGTCAATAAAATAATTCTTTAAGGACTCCTCTATAGCCCTCCCCAAATGTTTCATATAGGTTGACTTCTATGACATACTCCCCCCCCCCCAACCCTCACAGACCCCTGAATCCCCCTCCTTGGTGACAGATGACAGTTTGAAAGGGGTGAGCTTTGGGAAGGACTGGAAGGTAGACAAGGACAGCTGTCATGAACTCTGACATATGGTTGCATTAGTTCTGCACTGCCATTCATTTCTTATGCTGGCAGCAGTGATCCTGTCACAAGCTGTCAGTCGTGGCGCAACGATGCAGTGCTGTCTTACAAGGCGCTTCGGAGTCAGTGACTAGTTAGTCAGTAATGCTTCAGAGATAGAAGAAAAAGCAAAACAGCCCCTGGACGAAGACATTTATTCTCAAACCAGATGAATGACTGTGAAATCTCTCTTTTGTGTCCAGTGCAAATAAAGACTGTTTAATAATAATAATTGATGCAAAACAGCAATAGTGGAAAACGCAGACAAACTGTTTACAGAAGAGAGAGCACTGATTTTTTTCAAGTCAATTTTATCATCTCACTCGTAAGCTTTTTATTAAGCATATGGCAGGTCAAACAATTGGCGTTAGAGCACTGTACAGCACTTGGGAAGAACAAAACCTAAAACACGCATTGGCAAGGACAATAGGCCTGGATTTAAGATGCCAATGCATGCAAACTTACTGTATGAATGCTTGCTTTTCAATATGTTACTATATTAAAGTCAGACCGATTGGCTTTGCCAGTGCTTGTTTTGTTATAAGCGACTGGACTGTGTGCCCTTATATGTGTGTACAAAGATATATGTGTACTGGCGTGAGCGATTCGCAGACAAATCCTGCCAAAAATATTGAAAAGACTGCTTTAGTGAAAAAACAAACAAAAACGACTTCTTTCTGTATGCAGTGTATGAATGAGATGAAAATAAAATGTGTGATGATTTAGTGTACTTTTGAGATATAAAATAGTCTCCTATGTATTTCAATGCCAGCACTCCACAGAAGTCAGAAATATTTATACAAGGGATAATAGTATGAAGTGGAAAATATATACTCCTCTGGAAAGAAACAAAGCCCACTCTGTATTTTAGAGAGTTCATAATAGTAGGTCGTAGCGACAGCTATGCTATCAAGCCAGTTTTAAAGCAGGAGGAGAAGAGTGGAATCAAACCATGTGCAAAACATGTTGTATAAAGCAACCAATAGTGCCAAATGACTAAAACAAGAGAAATACATAGGTCGAGCACCCAGCAGTTACATGCTAATTCAGGAGCTGTCTTTTTAATATAAGTAGCAATTGTCAAGGTGGATTTAAGCAGGGGCGCTAGAGGGCGCGCACACAGAATGGCCGCCTAACGGTGAGGCTCCTGTACCCTGGACCAATTATCCTTCATTATTCCTTACTTGCTGGCGATAGAGCGGGTCCGCAACTCACTCGACTTGCTACAGCACCGCTCCCCCTGACTCGGTCCAAGTTTGGAGCGGATCTGAGCAGCGGCGCCTGCATACTCGCTTCGCTCGCTCCCTCCTAGGTTGCCGCTGGAACTGCTGTGCGGCGGGTGACGTGCCTCCGGGGCCAGGACGGGCCGGGTATCGCCACGAGGCGGTAGGCCTTGACGGACGGACTGCCGACCTCGGCTCTCCTGTCTGCGGCTTTGTTGCCGGCTCCCCCCCTGCTCGCTGAGGACTCCTACCTGCACCTGCTGGCAGTGTCTTATGGTCTTTGCACGGACATCCATCAACCCTTGGATAGGATCGGCGCTGCTGGGGATCGAGAAGCGTCTACGGCCTCTTGCCGCTGGGAAGCGAATCGGAGCCGCCACTGCGACCTGCCGGCGATTCCTACGGAAGGCGCCCGCGGCTGCCGTTCTGTGCCCCCAGGTATCGTGCTGCAACGCCGTGCTCCGTGGAGACGGCCGATCTCGCTGGGGCACTCGGCGCGGCGCCATTGAGAGAGACTTCCGCCATTGCTTGTCGCTGCTCCCTGCGCTTATATACTTTGCTTGCCCAGGGTCCCCTTGACACTTCCTATCAAGGCTGGCTCTGGCCCTGGGCAGAAAGGTCTGCTGCGCGCTGGCGCGTTCAGATGAGCGGAGTGCAGTTGGAGATTATTGCGGGAGATAGCTGGTCTCACCCCTCCGAGATCCTGCATTACTAAGCACGGACTTTGTCAAGGGCCTGGGCACAGCGCCACGCGGCTGGAGTTAACGTCACTGTGGACACCCGGCGGTTCGACTGCAGGTTGCGCCTTGGTGACTTGGCACATGCACACTGTGCTCCAAAGCTTTACCCTGTGGGGGCCCATTGCTTGAGCCCAACCCTGTGTGCTTTTATGGGGCCCTCGTCCCAGAGTTTACCCTACTGAAGAACTGTGCCGCGAGTGGTTCCCTCCGTTCATATAGCTCCTTCCATCAGCATATCGCCTTACCTCCATCAGATACATTGGCGATTTAAATATATTTTAGATGCCATCAGCATCGCAAATTACTGGGGACCTGGGGTGCGTCTCGGTGGTCTGTCCACTGTCTGGGACTCTTTAGTGGTCCTGTAGTTTTCTGGCCAGGAGCGCACCTACCGAGCGCTGTGTGGAGACGCGATGGTTCGACAATACACCCGCCAACAGAAACTCTCCTTTGAGGCTGCAAAGAAAGTACAAAAAGCGTCGGGCAAGAGACCCAGCATGAGGGGCGCGGGAGCAGCCGGCACTGCTCCCCCCCCCTGACGCCCAGGATATGCAACGAATCCTTCAGGAGATGTTATGTTATAACGAGTTTTATTAAGCGCTCAGCTACTCGGACCGGGTGTCCCGGCGCTGTCAGACCCAACACAACAGGTGCAACAGGGTTTTGCCACAGTGGTGGACAAGATGGACAGGATATCGTCGAGGATGGACACCCTTGTGCACAAAGTCGATCGGCATGAGGAGCGGATCGCGGCTACGGAGCAACGTATCTCAGACATCGATGACGCCGCAGCTTCCCATACCACCCAGATTGCCCGGATGGACAATTTGCTGCAGGTCATCGCAGCTAAGAATGAGGATTTGGAGGCCCGCAGGCGCAACAACATTTGCGTCACGGGCATACCAGAATCCACTGCCACGGGTAGGATGGAACTGTATGTGGAGAAGCTGCTACAGACATCCATCGGAGCCGAGGCCTTCTCATCACAATTCATAGTTGAACAGGCGCACAGATCTCTAGACCCGGTGCCCAAACCGGGTACACCACCGAGGCCCATAATAGCCCGCTTGTTGAACTATCGCGATCGCGATGCGGCATTGAGAGCGGCACGCGCCAAGCAGACTCTATCCTATGATGTCATCAACTTCTCCATTTACCATGACTTCACTCCAGTGGTCCAGGAACAGAGACGCAAGTTTATAGAAGTGAAGAAGAAACTACGTGCTGCACAACTGGACTATGCCTTACTATATCCTGTTAAACTCCGGGTCAAGGGAAGCAGCGGTTCTTTACCAATCCGCAGCAGGTGGAGGACTACTTAAAAGTGATCAAGAGGATGCGGAATGGTCCGCGCGACCGAGGCGCGGCACACGGCGACAATCCTCCGGACTCGGATGCAGACGCCTGACCTTTCCCTGATGCGGCTCTGACCGGTCTGGGTGTGGTGCTCTGGGGTCGCTGAGACAGCATTCGCTTTCTTTGATGAACATGTCAGGTCGATTGGACATGGAGCTGCGACCTGCTCCCAGTAGTAATGTACTCCAGGGTTTACTGCCCCTCCTCAGCCCCACCCAAGGGCGGTACTCGATGTGAGGCTTGAGGGGGGTGCTGTGGTTGTGCGTTCTTTTATGTTGTTCCCCCTACGGGTACACCCCACACATGGGTTTTGTTTCTTGAACGCGACTAAACTCTGAGGGAAGGGAGGTGGGTTGGTGTTTGGGGCACTTTTTTGACAAGTTGGGATTGCTGTGTAGGGTAGGGGGGAGGGACGGGGAGGAAGCGGGCGGCTGCTGGCATGATTGCGATGCCGTAGTGGGAGGGGGCAGAGTATTGTTGAGGGAAGGGTTTTTCTTTACAGGGGGGGATGCAGTTGTTTGGACTGTGTGGTGCTTTGCCTCATCTGAGCAGTGTTGGTTCAATGTATACTGCTATGGCATGTTATAATTATACAATGTCTTTTACCTTATGGTGGGGGTAGGGCCTACTGCACAACTGAGTTGTCTGTCATGGAATGTCAGAGGCCCTAATAATGCCAGAAAATGTCGAAATGTGATTGCATACTTGGACCGTCATTGGGTCCAGATCGCCATGCTACAGGAAACGCACCTGTCACCGCAGACACGCACCACCTTCGCAGGCAA
The DNA here is from genome assembly GCF_964263255.1 of Lissotriton vulgaris. Lineage (NCBI taxonomy): Eukaryota > Metazoa > Chordata > Amphibia > Caudata > Salamandridae > Lissotriton > Lissotriton vulgaris. Next base: position 1,429,986,458 of record NC_141685.1, on the reverse strand, counting down.
ATGGGCCAGCGCCTGCACCTTTTCATCTTACTCCACATACGCAAGAGGGGTGGCTATATTGATTAGACGCAACGTGTCATTCCAGGTATGTGGGGAGCTATCAGATGTGGAGGGTCGCTTTGCTATATTGTGGGGATGCCTAGGCAGAGACACTATCACTTTAGTGAACTGTTATGCACCTAACGTAGATCTGCCACATTTTTTCACCACACTGTGGGGTAAGATCCTTGACGTAGGTTCCCGGCATGTTATCTGGGGAGGCGACTTCAACGTGGCATTGTTGCCCCACCTGGATAGTGCAGACAGAGTTGCACATTATAAGCCTCGTCCAGGGAGGCCCTTATGGGTGTGATCACGGAAGGTGACCTGGTGGATGTATGGCGACACTTACACCCTCTTCGGACAGAAGGTACACACTTTACATCACTGATGGGCACATGGGCGCACTTGGATTATCTTTTTCTGTCTAGAGAGATGAGTGCTGGGGTGACTCACTTACCTAGGACATACTCTGATCACAGCCCGGTCTTAATGCTCCTGCGGGTGCCTGGCTGGGACAGCCCCCGGCCACACTGGCGGCTGCAGCCTGCGGCCCAATTGGACAAGGTGTTCCACGCTGAACTCGGTGAGGAGATAGCAGCTTTCTTCCCTCATAACAAGGGGTCTGTAGACTCTGTTGAAAACATTTGGGAGGCATTCAAGGTTACGGTCAGAGGCTACTGCATATCGAAAAGCTTCGGAGTGCTGCGCGATATACAGCGCACAATATGCACCCTTGATCGAGACCTAAAAGACCTAGAGGTTCGTATGGCAGTGGGAGACCATGCTGATGCACATGCGGAGTTCAGAGATAGACCTGGTAGAACCCTAGCGGTACTGACGCGTCCCCCTTACACTCATACTACAATTCTCGAAGTCCTGGATGCACAGGGCCAAACAGTCAGGGACACAAATGACATATTGACCGTTTTCACGTCTCATTATCATGCACTCTACACCACTGCCACGACATATCCTACGATGAGTTCCTCGGAGACGTAGCTCTTTGTTGGATCATTGACGCGGACAGAGCCATTTTAGCCGCCCCTTTTGAATTAGATGAAATCAGAGATGCCATTATGTCACTCAAAAATGGCAAAGCACCTGGCCTCGATGAGATACCTGCCGAGTTCTAGAAAGCATATATAGACATAATGGCCCCTGTCCTCCGAGAGGTCTTTGAGGAGTCATTGGCTGATGGGGTGCTCCCCCGTTCCATGCGGGAGGTCGTGATTACATCACTTCTGAAGCCTGGCAAGAATCCCACTACCTGTGACTCTTACCGTCCACTCTCGTTGTTGAATTGCGATGTAAAGATACTGGCAAAGGTGCTGGCCACCCTGCTGTCCCTCCTTATGACCCAAATTGTATTACCTGACCAATCTGGATTTGTCCCTAATCGCTCCACCTCCCTCAATCTACGCACGCTCTTCTCCCTGATCCGTGCGGTGCACCCCGATGTCCCTGTTGCGGCGGTTTTTATGGATGCCACTAAGGCCTTTGATTCGATCGAATGGCCATACTTGTTCACTGTCCTAACTCGTATGGGATTCCCTAAATTGTTTATCTCCTGGGTCCAATTACTGAATACGCAACCGTCAGTGAAGGTACTGATCAATGGATGCCTCTCTCCTTCAATCGCGATCACGAGAGGTACCAGACAAGGCTGCCCACTGTCCCCCCTCCTGTTTGCGATAGCCATCGAGCCGGTGGCCTGCACACTGCGTCAGTTGCACCGAGAGGGCGCCTTTTGCTGTTTTCAGCGACAAATCAATGTGTCATACGCAGATGACATGACGCTTTATGTCAAAGATCTGGTGCACAACTTGAACCCTCTGTTGAGGGAATTCGTTGTCTTTGGCAGACTTTCCGGTATACGTATCAATTGGGCCAAGTCGCAATTCTACCCCCTTACGAATGCAGTCGCTCACTTCCCGCTTGACTTTCCCTTGGAGTGGTGTCGATCTGATCTCCGCTACCTTGGTATCCAAATCGCTCGTGATAGGGACGAGACATGGCCCCTGAATTACGGTGTCGCGGTCACGAAGCTCGTCGCGTCGGTTGATCGCTGGATCTCCCTCCCCCTTTCCATGGCTGGGAGAGCATCCCTTATCAAAATGGTGGTGCTACCCCACTTTCTGTATCTTTTTCTTAATATTCGTTACCACCCGGGTGCATTCTTTTTTAAGACATTGAGAGCAGCACTATGTCGACTATTCTGGGGGGGGTAAACAGCCCCGGCTGCGGTGGTCGCTGCTGACTCAGCCATATGATAGGGGGGGCTTCGACATTCCTGACTTTGAGGCTTATTATATATGTGTGCAGGTGCACTACGCTTATCACTGGATGATTCCCACACCCTTCATGCCTCAACTGGCGGTCGAGGACTGGATCGCGAATCCCCTTCCACTGAATGGGCTCATACATTGCCCAGTGCTATCCATAGAGACGCCGTTCACCACTGTCACGTGCACTATGGACGCCTGGCGCCGCATGGCAAGGTTACTGGGATGTATCTTTGCATATTCTCCTCGGATGCCTCTGACGTGCCACCCCAAGCTTGTGCTCCTCCAGGAGCAGGGTTTCCAGTCGCTCTGTCGGTGCCTGCAAGTCAGCTGTTGGGGTAACCTCTTCACCAATGGCCAGTTCAACTCTGCGGATCTCTTCTTCAAATCCCATAACCCTACTCCACTCGATTCTTTCTATTATATGAGACTGCGTCAGGGGATGAGGGAAATTCTCCCTGACTTTCCCAATGAACCTGAGAACTTTCCTCCTTTGCACTACATGCTATGCTCACAAGACGGCTCCCACTTGGTATCGGGCATGTATCGTCTTATCCTAGCGTCCAGCCTGGGACTGGAAAACCCGGCCTGGTCACACTGGGCTACCGAAAATTCAGGTTCCGCTTGTCCAGCAATGATAGATGCGAATGCTGTCGCGCGGAACACGTCGGATTCCTTCATCTGTCCTGGGAATGTCCCCCGGTCCATGCCTACTGGCAACGGGTGCATGCTGCCCTCGAGTCCATGACCGGAGAATCGATAAACCCAGACCCATTGCTGATGTTACTGGGGTATACACCACATATCCCTGGGACCTGTAGGAAACTCCTTGACATTGCTCTGCTTCTTGCAAAACGCCATGTGGATGTAGATGGGGTCGTGGCAGGGCCCCAAAGTGTAAGGACTGGATTGCAGATATGACTCATTGTCAGGAACAATCCGCTATTTTTGCTGGGACACTCCCGAACTCCGGCAGACCTAACGACATCTGGGGCCCCCTAGTCGCATATTTGCTAGCCCAGGGATCTGATGATAATGTTTCGAATGGTAGAGAGGCACGGTCTGGTGATGATGTGCAAGTGGCCTCTGCTTGAATTGTCATGTGTGACTTGATGTCAATGGATAATACTTCTAGACACTGTTCTCTCATGTCAATGTATAGATGATTATTACACATGTATTGCTCTTGCCTAGTATCTCTCTGCATGGAAGCCTAGCCGCCGACCACTGTCTGCCTTTGTGGCGAGCTGATCTACGACACCCCTGTAATGTACTGTGCATGAGATGACTGATGTCCCTATTTAACATGCATCGTATCTGACCTAATGCTCCTCTCCTGCCGTATGATATTGCTGTGTTAACATGCTCTGACTGAAATGTATGCTACGGATACTGGCGCAATGTATCACACTGCCACCTTTTTCTTTTCTTTGTTCTGTGTTGAAAACTCAAAAAATAAAGTATTAAAAAAAAGTGGATTTAACCAGGTGAGCAAAGAAAATTGCTAAAATTTAGAGTGACAGAGTTTTTTCTGAATTAAAAGGTTGAATCATGGCAAAGTGGAATGTGAAGCGGATCTCTAAAAAGACTGCACAGACAGAAAACCGATTCCAAAGTACTGTGTGAAACCATCAGACGAATATGTGCTTGCATAGATCGTTTCAATATGTGTGCATGAAAATCAACAGCGTGTTTGAAATACCTGAAACAAGTAGCTGAGCATAACTGCACAAGCTTGTGTGCCAAATGATACAGTGGCGGCTCGTACCCTAAATATTTAGTGGGGCAACCAACGCAAACCCCAAAATCCATTTTCACCCAAAATTACACATTCCTATGATCGATCCTGACCCCTCAACCCCACTCCCACCCACCTGGATCACCCCACAATTGGATCTCCAAAACACGCAATACCTGCAACTTTAGGAACTAGACCCAAAACCAGTGGCGTAGCTACAGGTTTTGCCACCCGGAACGATCCCTGTGCCTGCCTCCCAGTGATGGCTGGAGCAGGTAAGAGCAGGGGTTTGATGGGGAGGTGGGCGGCAGTATGGGGGTGCTGTCGGCAGATGAGGACGAGCTGAGAGGCTGAAGGGAGAATACATAAAGAAAACTTACCTTGCTCTTGCACCCGCCCGCAATCCCCACCCCTCCCCTCCACCCCCCACAGCACAAAACACAACTTTTCATACATAGATGGCTTGAGCTGATAGAATTTTCGGGTGGTTCGGCTGGTCCTTGATTGAAGTGGCTCCTGTCCCCGGTAGCTGGAAATGTCTACTGTGTGTGTGAGAAATTTGGCGAGAATCGAACAACGGGAAGGGTTGTTTCTAGCCGAGTTTGTAAATGTAAAAACGGGTGCATTGGGTACTTTTATCGATTTAGTACGTTTCTGGGCTGAAATTGAAGGGTGTTCCTGCTGGTATTGGAGGGAAAAGGACAGTGTCTGATGCTACACTATATAAATAAGTGACATGATGCTAGTGTGTGAACACTTGTGGCCGAAGGAAAACGGGCAGCGTCATTACACACAAAAGTGACATGCTAGACTGTGCACAAGCACACCTCAAGGAAAACAGGGAGTGCCTTTGCCAGTCAAAACATAAATAAGTGGCATACCAGGCTATGCTTACTTTTCCGTATTGCAAAAATGCAGTCGCAGCCAGCATTAGGGGCGGTGGAAATGGAGTCGGTGCACCCCGGAGGGGATGAGGGGGTAAGCGGGAGGGTTTTAAGGGAAAAAAAATATATAAAATAAAGTAAACTTACCGTCCCAGAGACTCCCGACTCCCGCCGTCCTGGTTTTGAATTCCATAAGTGCACGTCATCAGGAAGGCTGCAGGCAGCCTCCCTCCCATCCACAGCAGCGCTGTGATTGGTGAGGCCGCTGCCCCACCCGGGTCATTTTTTCTCTGTATGCTGCAGCATACAGAGAGAACAGGCTGAGTGGGTGGTGTTGCTCGAGGGCAGGGGGGAGTGGCTTGTCCACTGTTGTTCATACTGACTTTAACTACCATTTGTTTCTGCCTTCTGGCATGGCGAGAAAGCAGGGGGGGCGGCACCCAAACACCCATATAGAGGAGCCGCCACTGCAAATGAACTCTGAAACTAAGGATAAAGAACTGTAAAACCTTATGAAAGACTTAGAGGTCATTAAACTGACAAAGAAGGAACAACTTATATCAGCTCTCACCTCTAATATAGTGAGGTCTGCTGCAAAAAGCCTCAATTAACCGGTTAAGCCTGCTGATGCAGGTGTGATGTCGCAAGTAGTCACTGAAAAACATGAGCACAGTAACTGGCGTGTGTTAATGCTAATGCCAATGTGAGAAATGACCATAGTGCCTTGTTATAAATAAATTGCTCCATCTCACCTCTGCTAAAACGGAATACCGCTTGCTGAATTGCAGGGTGCTCGAGCTGTAAACCATCGACCGTCTGTAAACAGAAAATGTCGGTCTGATGAGAATTTAAAAAAAAAACGCTGTGGAAACACTCACTTCTATCTCCCCCTTACAAAACCCCGAACTTACTTGTATATTGAAAGCAGCGTTCCTAACTGTATCGGGAACTCTTGCTATCTCGCGTCTAAGGTGTGCGCGAAAGTTAGTGAAACCGGCATGTGACGATGAAATAAATGGAAATCAACGAAGGACTCCTGCTGACACCCATGCGCGGCGGCCATTTTGAAATGGAGTCGTGATGTTAGTACAATCTCTGTGCTCTGACCAATGTGTACCTATCCAGCCTCATGCGAAAATCCTAGCAAAAATGTGGTGTCTCTGAAATGCAACTTGTGTGCTTGCTAAGAACCAGCGTATTGTACGGGTGTTGTGTGCATACAATAAAGTTGCGTGTACAAAAACACTGCCTTGAGACACCAAAATATAAACAACAAAACATTGCTACGTATAGACTGAACTGTCACAATATATGTTCTACACTGTATACAATTGAAAGTTTCGTATAAGACATAAAAACATGCTGATGCTAATGGCAACATTATGATGATTGCAATAACTGTTGAGATGCTGGTACCTATTTACAACCATTATGTAGTGCAGATTCTGTCTAGGGCAGGTTGTCCAAGTTTTCATGTTCTTTCAGAATTTGTGGCCGGGAAGATCCACTTCAGAATCAGCACACCGACCATGAAAATTTATGTATAACTGAGACAAGAGAAGATTGTCGTATTTGTGAGTGCATTACCACTGTGTAAACGCACGTCAAAACATTTAGACGTTTCTAGAATCAAAGAGCAAAGGCACAAAGCACCATCTGTGGGTACCTGGCTGCACTTGACTGGGTCAAAGTCAAAAGTTAAGGCTGACTGTGATAGAGTGCAGTTTGGATACAGGGACCATATTCGGTCCGATGGAAAGTTTTGCCAGCTGACTTAGAAAGGTTATTTGAAATTGAGGATCCTGAGTGCAGAAGGCAGCAGGCTGTGGCCAAGTTGGGTTCAACGAGGCTGGATATCCATCAGACAAAGTCCTGGTGAAGCTGTAGTCTTTTGGTGGGAAAGCTCATAGTGGGAGAAATTCCTACTTGGCACCCAGGTATGGTCCCAATGAGGAAATAGAAATTTTTAGGTAACTAATGTGTCCCCCACTCGCACCCCTTCCAAACACAAGTGTCCCATGTATGCCATGTAATTCCTTTTCCGTGCCTGCTAGTAAGACGTATATGCATTTGCGTCCAACGTCAACATGTCAGTTATACAGTTCTCCAAGAAAATCACGTTAATTAGGCTTCTAGGCCTATGGTGCCAACGTCTTTACATGGTACACTTTTGAATCTCGCACACGTTTTCTCCATGTTTTCTGGCCCAGCCGAGCCAGACCCTTAATCGAGGCTCCGAGTTCTTTTCTGCCTCTGAAAGCTACAGTTTAGGTATGCATCCCTGACCTCTGCCTTACTTCCTGCTCGGTGAAGCGGTGCCCGGCTCGGCCTGGCCTGGCCTGCCTGCCAAAATAGTATTTTGCCTACAAGTTATCTGCTCAGCCTCCTCGAAAACACATTCCAGTCTTGTGAAATAGGTAAACATATTCCCGGCTGCAGAGCAAAGGGCCCTGCCTTCCTGTCTCCATGCAAGTAATTTACTGCTCCTGTTACCATGGTAGGCCCATGGCCCCCGCACTACGCATGAAGATCCATATGCACGCACTAGTATTCAATGATGAACGGCCTCTGCCCGAGAGACCTTTTACTTCAGACACTACATCCTCCAAACATAAGATACCAGATATGCTATAAGTACAGGTCGCTCTGACATCCCAGACATTAGTCTCCTCTACTAGTGCTAAAGTCAAAGCCCCCAGCTCTCCCCAGTTACACGTCATGCTCAGTTGCGCGCGCATCTGTAACAAAAGTTTCTGCTGATTCTGCAAACTTTCTCTAAGCATCCACCCACATGTGACGTTTCCTGTGACGTTTCTCTGACATGTTCAGTGCACGCCCACGTGTACGCCTTCTTACACGCCTCCTGTTACGCACATGTGTTCTTATCTTTCTCTTTTCACCTGTTACGCCTACTGTATTCATTTCAATTATACTGTTTCACTATATATATTGTGTGATGTTAATAAAATGTTGAATGTCCCTTCCTGAACCTTAGTGGTGATGGAACCCGATGTCCCATGCCTCGAGGCATTTCATTAAAGCCCGTAAGACTCAGGTACCACGGACTCTGCCTCTCATTTGATTGAGCTATTCTTATTGACATTTAATATAATCAAAACTTGTACGGTATAATTATTTACCACATAATCTGGCGCCCGAACAGGGACCCCCCCTTCCCCACTCGCCGGCGATGTAACGCAGGCCCCTGACCCCTTCCATAGCTGCGACGGATCCAGTGCACACCTGCGGGTCTTCCTGCTATCTCCCTCGGGCCCACGGAGGAGACGGAGACTGCGGTCCGGCATCCAGACGAGGCGGTGAGGAATGCGGAGGATCCCGACCAGAGCCCCTAGTCGAGAGAGCAAGGCCCGAGGTATCCAGAGGCCCACCTGTTCCGAGGCGCATGCGTAGGAGAAACCGTAGCTGACGTAGTCCAATCCAGTCCAGTCCAGTTTCCGAGGCCTTCAGTTTTTGCTTCCCGGTGAGTACCGTTATTGGGAACGCATCTAGACAGGTTCATTAATTTGTGCCCGGTCAAGACAGGTCTGGGTACACAGACCTGGTCCAGACGTGTTCACTTAGGTGAATACGGTAATGACGTGTCTCTTTATGGGACCGGTATTGTCTGTACTGTTTAGCAGTGCATCTAGTGATTCAGTATTCTAGTATTGTATCTCGAGATTTCAGTATTCATGTTTTTCTATGTACCAGGTAAACATCAGTCTTAAATGTTTTAATGTATTTAATGTCGTGGTATGAATGATTGTTTGCTATTCATTACTGTGTTTATGGTGTTCACGTTCAAGTCAGTCCGAAAATGCCACTGTTCTCGAAATTACGTCAGATAGGAACTAGGAAAGGGATACTCGAAGAAGCGGTTCCCGTCCCGCCTAGGGACACTCCAGGACATTTTATGTACCACAAGCATGGCTTAGATGCCATACTGTACCTAGATTTGTGGGTGGATTATACTAAAGATCTGGAAGAGAAGTATAGATGGCCTGTCTCAGGGACATGGGATGCTGATTGCATCATGAGAGTAGAAGAAGCATTATGGAAAAAGAAAGCCAGACAATCCCAGAAAGATGCCATAGAATTATGGCGTAAAGAAGCGCATAGAAGAACAGAGAAAGAACTCAGGAAAGCAGAGAGAAGCAGAGAAGAATCCGAAAAAGCTAGAGAAAGAGAGTTACTAGAAGAAGGAGAACGAGTCAGAATAGAACAACAAGACAGACAAAGAAATGCCCTTATTACAGGCATGTATCCTGTTCTTGCCGAGGGCCTGCCCAAGGCGACCCCGGAAGTACCCCGTAACTTGCCACCACCATTGGTTCCGACTAAATTACGTCATAAACAGACCGCAGCAGACATTTTCCTTTCCTCCTATTTAGATGATGTTGCTCCAGCATATACTAATGTACACGTACCACCTGCTAATAATGTACAGCAGCCTATTCAGTCTGCTCAAGACAGGACCCCTCCACGTCTCCAAGACTCGACTACCGCACCTATTGTCACTTCCCCTACTGCTACTGTTCCTCCTGCTATTGGTCCTACCAATCCTTTTGCGACAGATGCAACCCAGAGTCCGCCTCCATTACATATACCTCCTTTACCCGCTATGACACCAGTAGTTACAACACAGCCAGTTCATGTTTTCGCTTCCGCTTCAGGAGGCGCAGTAGGAGGTCAGCCTGTCACCCCACCTCAAGTAAAACGACTTGACGAAAGAAGCAGCGTCATTCGCAACCCTTAGACAGTACCTTACAGATTGCAGATATGATCCTGTACCAGGCGATGACGAGATGATGCTATTCTCAATACGTTTACGACGAGTCACAAACTATCTGTCTCTTCTACCAGATATGAAACAACATTTAGATAACATATATAATTTCATTAGAATAGGGGAGAGACCTGAATGCATACACGAGGCCATGGCACACAATAAGGTTGAGACACAAAGAATGATCTTACAGTTTTTGATAAATTGTTTGATAAGGGAACGAGATCGGCCAGGTACAAGGCAGGAAGAGATGGACATCCTGATTCAATGGAGTAACAATATAGCTGATGGTAAACATAATAAACAAAGTTGTGTAGAATCCATGTATAGAAAGATCCGTAAAGAAATTGTAGTAATTCACAAAAAAGAAAAAGCAGCCAGAGAAACGGAGAAAGAGGATGAAATCACAGAGGATGAAGATATAGATGATACAGAAGAAAACCGAGAAATGATAGCGTACGTAGGTAGAGCGAGACCTTTTGACAGACCCATACGCCTAGAAAGCAAGAAACGTTTTCTTACTCCTATACCAGAACGATGTTCTCTTGAACATTTATTTCAAAACACTGATAAAGTACTGAAACAACGAATAGGTTACAGTGAGCTTAGTACCATGCGTGAACAAGAACTAGCCCGATCAGCAGTACAGTGGGCTGGAAATAACAGCGTATATAAAGATGATTCAGTAGCACAAACATTTTTGACTCTTTCCCCAGACGAACAGCGACTAGCTGGTATGTACATGATCCAACACCTCATTTCACTATATGAGAGTCAGCATTCTGATCCAGGTCCCCTATATAATATATTGGAAGAATTACTCCTAAAAAGATGGAGAGGCCTAGGTACCGATTTAATTAACATTATTCTAGAACAACGCCATAAATACAGAACTTTCCTGACTCCACATTTCGTTCCTGTTCCACCCCCAGTAAGACAACCTTTTTATATAGACAGACAGAATCCCTTACGAGAAGTTCATCCCGTCCAGGCCCCAGGGGGTGAGCTACAACGAGTATTCGTATACACACCCTTGACTAAAATGGAACTATTGGAAATGAAGAAATTAGTGCCCTGTCATGATAAAGATCCAGCAGGGTTTCACCGTGAATTAAAAGACATGCTACTCATGGGGGATTATACGTATTCCGATATTCTTAAAATGTTAAAGGTATTGTTGCCCGCTGGCATTTATGAAAAACTCAAAGAAAAAGAATGGGAGGTGGGAGATACAAAGATTAGTTGGACTGAATTAGAAGACGAAGAAAATAGACGAGTCCCAGGTACGGGTCTTGGTGACAAAGCTAAAGTACTACCAGGATTATTAGTACAGGTCTTGCCGAGGTTATTGGCAATAAAAAAGGAAGACTGGGATGCAATCTCAGCCTGCAAACAGAAACAAGACGAAGACACTAGTGATTTTTATTCCAGATTCGAGAAATGTTTCATTATTAATAGCGGCCTGAAAACAAGTAGTGAATCATATCCACATCTTTTTGTGACCAAATTAGTCGAGAATTCCTTACCACAAAGTTAAAAATAGAGTACTGAAGGTCGAGAGTACATGGCAAGCAAATACCCCTTCTCAAATGTTACAAATGCTACAGTACCACCAGAACCGAATTAGAGAGGAACATGATCATGAACAGAGACGTATGAAAGACACGAAAATGAAAGTACTAGTTGCTCAGTCTGTTCCAGCTGACGGTCAGAAAAAGGGTACAGCACCACCAGGTCATTCTGCAGCTCCCGTTAAAGGGAATTGCAACTATTGTAAACAGCCAGGTCACTATATAAACGAATGTACCGTTCTGAAATATAATATTGCTACAGGCAGGACGAAAGAAAGACCGCGTCCTCCCAGACAAGAACATGTTCCGCAGAATATTCCACAGAATACGCAACCTCCACAGCATGCACAGCAAACAGTAGCTGTACCCCAACCCCAACCTATTGCTGCCACGCAACATGTCACACAGCAAATGTACCAGTATGCACAGTCAGATTACCCCGATTATCAGCAGTACTCATGAAACAGCCTAGAGAGGGAAGTTGGCTTGCCTCTTATCGAGGTTCCTGTAGATCAAGAGGGTCCCTATGTACATAGTCAGGTATTAGGGAAAGACAGAAAATTTTTGATTGACACAGGGGCGAGCAGAACTACCATCAGTCATGACGAGGTTCCAGGGGCACCCCTCTCAGGCTCACAGAATGTTTCCCTGGGTTTTTCAGGAAAGCCTATTGTTAACGAAGTGTCAAAGCCAGTTTCCCTAGAAGTTGGTCCATTGTCCCGTACTACAGACTTGTTACTTACGAAAGCATGTCCTGAAATTCTGCTTGGTATTAAAACGTTGAAAGCATTAGGAGCAGTGATATGTTGTTCTCCGGAAGGAGTGAGATTATTTTTACGTGATTTCAAAGGTCATTATGTGTTGAGAGATTTTGATCCAAGATTGCAAAATGTACCACAGCATTTATGGGCACAAGGTCCAACTGATGTAGGTTGTATGCACATTACACCTTATCGTGTTACACTCAAGCAAGGAGTTGTACTACCCAGAATCCGACAATACAAATTGCCCCCCGAGGCTGTAGCAGCCTTACTGAAAATTATTGACGAACTGATTGCCCAAGGGGTAGTTATAGAAACTGATTCCAATGTATGTAATTCTCCAATCATTCCGATTCTTAAACGAACTGACCCAAATGCACCACCAGTCTACCGATTGGTGATTGACCTTCGCGAATTAAATAAATGCATCATTCCCCAGTACCCAGTAGTGCCAGACATTTCTTCCTTATTGACTGCCATAGATTCTGAAGCAGCGTTCTTTACTGTAATCGACCTCAAGAACGCCTTCTTTAGTGTCCCCATTCATCCGGAAAGCCAGTATCTCTTCGGATTCTCTTTAAATGGCCGAAGCTTCAAATTTGCACGTGCACCTCAAGGGTTCACGGAAAGTCCTAGTATTTACAGTCAAGCCCTGAAACGACAACTAGACAGTATTCACATGCCTACTGACACTGCTCTGCTGCAATACGTTGATGACTTATTAATAACAGCACGGACCGAACGTGACTGCGAGCGCGCGTCACTGACTGTCTTGTATTTCTTGGCCGAAAAGGGGCATAAAGTGTCCCCTTCGAAGCTACAATTCTGTGCCCAGCAAGTGGTATACCTTGGGCACTTGCTGTCCAAGTGGGGGAGACAGTTGACATCAGACCGTATCCAGTTAATTGCACATCTGCCACAACCCAAGACACAAAAGGAGGTACGGGCCTTCGTTGGCCTCACTTCTTACTGTAGACAATGGATCCCTCAGTATGCATACCTAGCTAAACCACTCATACAGTTGACAACACAGGAGGCAGCGACTTCGACAGTCCTCCCTTGGACTCAGGAACATACACAAGCTTTTGATGACTTAAAGAAAGCCTTATGTCAAGCACCTGTTTTAGCGACACCATGTTACAGCAAACCTTTTACACTTTTTGTTACTGAACGCGATGGCACAGCATTATCTGTGCTTACACAAGATCAAGCAGGACACCATAAGCCTTGTGCTTATTTTTCTAGTACATTGGATCCAGTGGCCCAGGCTCTGCCTGCGTGCCTCAAATCAGTTGCAGCAACAGCCCTAGCAATCAGACAAAGCGACTCAATAGTGTTAGGACATCCCCTGACAGTACAAGTTCCACACTCCGTGGAAATTCTTCTGAACCAAACCCAGACACAACACTTGACCATAGCAAGACTGACAGGATATGAATTGACATTGTTTCAGCCACACATAGAAATCAGACGTTGCAATACATTAAACCCTGCCACATTGTTACCCTCGAGCACAACTGACCCGATACCACATGACTGCGTAGAAGTCATCAATACAGTAACGAAACCTAGACAAGACTTGACAGACATTGCATTACCCGACCCAGACCTGACACTTTATGTGGATGGTTCATGTATGAGAACAAGCACAGGAGAGTTAGTGGCCGCCTATGCAGTGACCACTGAGACTGAAGTCATAGAAACACATCGTATTGACACATTGTCTGCCCAAGCGGCAGAGCTCATTGCTCTGACCCAAGCCTGCATCCGAGCCAAGAACCTGAAAGTAAATATATATACAGATTCAAAGTATGCATTTGGAGTTGTTCACGACTTCGGTATCCTCTGGCAAGAAAGAGGTTTTTTAACTTCTCATGGCGCCAAGATACAGCATGGTCCCCTCATTCAAGCTCTGTTAGAAGCAATACACTTACCTGCATCCATTGCCATCATGAAGTGCAAAGCACATACGAAAGTCACTGACACTATTTCCCAGGGTAACGGCCTGGCAGATCGAACAGCTAAACTCACAGCTCAGACTCAAACAGACATACCGACTGATCCGACAAAGACGGAAGTAACAACACAGACACATTGTATGACAGTGAAGGATCCCACTCTAGATGTACTCGACATACAGACACATGCCACTACAGACGAAATCAAGAAATGGACTGAACAAGGAGGGATCCAGACAGATCAGGGATGGATGACGAAGGGAAGAGCCACATGGTTCCTCCCCGACTCTATGGTTCAAGTTATCATTAATACAGCACATAGTCCAGCACACTTAGGAGAAAAAGCCATGTTAGACAGCATTCAAAACCTCTGGTTCAACAAGCATTTGCGTGCAGCAGCAAAACAGAAAGTGCGTACCTGCATGATCTGTTGTCAGTTCAATCCAGGCAAAGGCATTCCCGTGGAACAAGGGGGATTCCATCCTCCTGACCATCCTTTTGAAGTCCTCCAGATGGATTATATCCAGATGGACCGATGTAGAGGATTCAAATATGTCCTTGTAGTTGTATGTGCCCTTTCCAGATGGACAGAAGCATATCCAGTCCCAGATTACACTGCCGCGACCACTGCCAAGCAGTTGGTTCGTGAATTCTTCCCGCGATACGGCTTGCCCCGTGTCGTGTACTGAGATAATGGACAGCCATTCTCGTCCGAACTTATGAAACAGGTATCACTCCTGTTAGGTTACCAGTGGAAATTTCACTGTGTAAGACACCCCGAAGCAGCTGGTTTAGTTGAACGTCACAACCAGACTCTGAAAACACGATTAGCAAAAATCTGTGCAGAAAAAGGTGTAGATTGGATAGTAGCCCTGCCAGTTGCCCTCTTTTACATGCGTATGGTAGCTCATTCTAGAACCGGACTATCTCCTTATGAGGTAGTTTTCGGCCGACCTCCCAATATGTGGGGAACGCCTATGCCTCGAAAAATAACCGATGTCGACAGTAATATGCTGACAGATTACCTAGCTTCCTTGATGTCTGCACTACTATCTTGTCGTTCACAGGTCGCGGCTGCCTTCCCGGACAACACCCAAGTAAAACCACATGAAATCGTTCCGGGGAATTATGTCTACGTCCGCAACTTCGACCGCACAAGCCCTCTGGAGCCAAGATGGAAACAGCCAAAGCTGGTGTTGATGACGACGAGGACTGCAGTAAAGCTGGAAGGTCGCAAGGGGTGGCTCCACTCTAGCCACGTGAAGCGGTTTTACGGATTGTGTCCAGAGACTGAAATAAAGGACTGCCCCCTTTCAGACACTGACTCTAAACTCCCCCTGTTAGAGAAAACTCCCCAACAGGAGTACCGAGCAAAGTTGAGGTCTAGTAAGTCCCCCTCGGGTGAAGCGGTTAGACAGGTTTCTGACATGAATAAGATAGACCCAAGTAGTCAGAGAGATAGGCGAATCGAAAAGAGAGACAAATATTGCAAACACTTGCATAGCAGGTGCATCATAACGTTAATTTTCATGTTTTTTCTGAGTGTCTTGATTATATGCATAAGCTTGATGCTACATGTTTTCTTTCCTCTTGACTCACATGTACGTACTTTTTCTAATGACACAGTAGAGCACACTTTCAGTGATCTGCCCCCTCATGAATTATCTTATCGATTGGCAATGCGCAACAACACTTTCATTCGTATGTTACACCATTCTCACCAGACCAGCAATGCCACGAATTGCTGGGTATGTGGCCGACTCCCACCTTATCAGAAATACAAGGGAGCTCTGCCTCTCTTTCCCTATCCGTTTTACCCATAATGGTTCATGTGGAGCATGGTTTGCTTTAATGTCTTCTTTAGACAGTAAGTCCAAAGTTTCCCAAGGCAATTGGATATGGGGGAATCTGAATACAGTCATGAATAAAGCATGTTTCCCAGATGCAGACGGTCTTTTCCAAAGGAGAGGGACCGACCTAGAAAATGAAGTGTATGAATTAGGTAACTTTTCCCTCAATCTCATGATTCTGAACGTTCAGTCCGAGACTAATTCGAACTTGCCGTTTATAACAGTTCTGCCAGAGAAAGGCGAATTATGCGTTAAAAAGAATGGTTCAGTACATCTAGGACACAGTGATTGTAATACTGTGGTCGAATTCAGTGATAAAGGAAAGTCTACTTTCAAAGCTTCCCGCCATTCCTATTTTATTTGTGGTCAGACGGCTTATGTACGTCTGCCCTTGGATTGGGATGGAACGTGCTATATTGCGTTCCTATTACCACCTGTTTTTCTAGCCCCACCTGATTATCATAGAAATACACGCCTTATGCATGTCAGACACAGAAGCAGTAGCGGTCGGCAGTAGGTGTTTCTATAGGGCGGTGACGTGGGCAGGAGGAGGGGCAGGGTGGGGGGAAATAATGTATGGATTACGGAGTTTTACAGGTAAGTAAACATTTAAATACATAAAATGAATTTCGTTGCGCACACTGCATCACCAAATGTGATGCAGTGCGCGCAACGAAATTCGTTTTATGTATTTAAATGTTTACTTACCTGTAAAACTCCGTAATCCATACATTATTTCCCCCACCCTACCCCTCCTCCTGCCCACGTCACCGCCCTATAGAAACACCTACTGCCGACCGCTACTGCACAGAAGAGACCTTCCTCCTGTTATTGATGATTCCGAATCAGCATGGGACCAGTATAAGGATTATGTTAAAGGATACTTCTGGTTCATAGGTCCTGTCCAGAACAGTAAAATAATACGCAGGTTAACAAGAACTCTTGAAGTAGTAGTGAACGAAACTACTTTTGCTTTAGGTAACCTGACCGAAGAGCAATCTGCTATGAGAATTGTTGTTCTTCAAAATCGCCTTGTCCTTGACGTCATCCTGGCCGATAGGGGCGGGGCTTGTAGAGTGATCGGATCCAGTTGTTGTATTTTCATTCCTAATAACGCACCATCAGTGTATAAAGCGATTACAAGGCTTCATGAGATAGCTCATCAGATACACCAGAATCCAGGCACCTGGACATGGTCCGGTTGGCTCTGGAGTGTGATATCCGCCTGGGGATGGAAAGTATTGTCATTCCTAGGAATAATACTACTCATAGTATTCAGTTGTTGTCTCTGTCTGCAATGTGGGCCAGCGATTTGCGGCTTGTGCGCCACAGCTTGTATTCCCCGTCCAATTTCACGTTCCCGTTCCCGAATAAAGAAAGAAGAGCAGATGATGTTATATGAACAGATAGATGGTCTCATGAAAATAGACATATCCTAAAGGGTGAAGTAGGGGCCAAGGAGGGAATGAGGAAATAGAAATGTTTAGGTAACTAATGTGTCCCCCACTCGCACCCCTTCCAAACACAAGTGTCCCATGTATGTCATGTAATTCCTTTTCCGTGCCTGCTAGTAAGACGTATATGCATTTGCGTCCAACGTCAACATGTCAGTTATACAGTTCTCCAAGAAAATCACGTTAATTAGGCTTCTAGGCCTATGGTGCCAACGTCTTTACATGGTACACTTTTGAATCTCGCACACGTTTTCTCCATGTTTTCTGGCCCAGCCGAGCCAGACCCTTAATCGAGGCTCCGAGTTCTTTTCTGCCTCTAAAAGCTACAGTTTAGGTATGCATCCCTGACCTCTGCCTTACTTCCTGCTCGGCGAAGCGGTGCCCGGCTCGGCCTGGCCTGCCTGCCAAAATAGTATTTTGCCTACAAGTTATCTGCTCAGCCTCCTCGAAAACCCATTCCAGTCTAGTGAAATAGGTAAACATATTCCCGGCTGCAGAGCAAAGGGCCCTGCCTTCCTGTCTCCATGCAAGTAATTTACTGCTCCTGTTACCATGGTAGGCCCATGGCCCCCGCACTACGCATGAAGATACATATGCACGCACTAGTATTCAATGATGAACGGCCTCTGCCCGAGCGACCTTTTACTTCAGACACTACATCCTCCAAACATAAGATACCAGATATGCTATAAGTACAGGTCGCTCTGACATCCCAGACATTAGTCTCCTCTACTAGTGCTAAAGTCAAAGCCCCCAGCTCTCCCCAGTTACACGTCATGCTCAGTTGCGCGCGCATCTGTAACAAAAGTTTCTGCTGATTCTGCAAACTTTCTCTAAGCATCCTCCCACATGTGACGCTTCCTGTGACGTTTCTCTGACATGTTCAGTGCACGCCCACGTGTACGCCTTCTTACACGCCTCCTGTTACGCACATGTGTTCTTATCTTTCTCTTTTCACCTGTTACGCCTACTGTATTCATTTCAATTATACTGTTTCACTATATATATTGTGTGATGTTAATAAAATGTTGAATGTCCCTTCCTGAACCTTAGTGGTGATGGAACCCGATGTCCCATGCCTCGAGGCATTTCATTAAAGCCCGTAAGACTCAGATACCACGGACTCTGCCTCTCATTTGATTGAGCTATTCTTATTGACATTTAATATAATCAAAAATTGTACGGTATAATTATTTACCACACCTCACTGGCCACTTTCAGCATCTTCTCCCAGTGAAGATTTCTATCTTCAGACTTAGAAACTTTTTTGGAAGTTCTTTCAGTGGGACAAATCTGAGTAGTAAGGCAATGTCAGTGACACCATTTCAGTGGTGGTCCAATGGTAGCCTCTGATTCCTTTGGCAAAAATCCTTGAAAAGTCACAACGTTTTTGGTTAGGCAGGAGGAGTACTCTGACACTTATCCTCAGGGCACTATTTGGGGGTCAGAACACCTTCTGAGGTAAGTCACAAGTGAGGTCCAAGACAAGTTCAGTTGGAAATGGTCATCTGGCTCTTCAGGAAGATGGGCTTCTTGTAGCATTTTCTGACCCCATAGCTTAAAATGAGGCTAGCCAACCAGTCTTTGGTGTCCACCCTTCTCTTTTGAGTACAAGGGTATACAAGTGGGAGATGTCTTCTTCCTGAAGTCAGGATTCAGCAGGTGCACTTTTTCTTCTATCTTCCTCAGGTTCACCAGTATTCAAGGGGTTCCAATTTATGTGTGGTACTAGCTTGTGGCTGGGGGTGACACCCTAACCAATAGGGTAACAGTTCTGTTCTTAGGGGTAGCTCTACCCACTTTCTCACATGCCAGAATATTTCTGCCCTTGGTCAGACCTCTGGGCACACCCCTGTCGTGTATCTAGCAAAATGAGGACCTAACCAAGCAAAACCCGTTCTGGAACAGATTTTCCTCCCACTGGGATTTGTGCCACTCTGGCTGCTTGAGCAATGGCAGGGACCGGGCCTATGTGTGAGTTACATTTCCTGTGACAAGGGCTGACCCCTTGAAGCTTGTACAGTTGGTGGCCACATCCTCAGGCCTTCTGTTAGGAGATGGTCACACCTCCTCCCAGCCAAGGCCCTTTTGCTCCCTTTCCTGTGGAGAGTTGTGGAATATTTTATAAAGTTCAACTGAAGGCTTTAGGCAGGAAAACTTTCTGTAAGGGACATTTTCAAAATAGTAATTTTAAATCTGACATTAGCATCAGATCGGGTTCTAAATTCTATCAATATGAGTCGTTGAATCATGGGTTTAGCTATTCCCAAACCACAGTTATTTATTATGAAGTGTTAAAATGGAACACAGTGCTTTTCTATGGGAGAGCTAGCCTTGCCACAGTCAAAACAACTTTTATATATTTTTCACTGCCAGGATATGTCAAACTTGAACACAGGTCCAGCCTTTTAAATATCATATACCCTGTCATTTGGGCATTTACGCCCTTCCTTAAGGTTGAAATATCAGTATTAGCCAGGTGTATTTCGGCAGGTCACATTTGCAGTTTAAAAACCGCACAGCTAGGCGCAGCAGCAGTCCTTAAGTCATGTTTTCACTTGTCACTTTAGTAATGGCAGAATAATGGCTGCAGTCCATTGGTGACATTTAACTTACAAGGCCTGGGTACACAAAGTCCAATATACGAGGGACTTCCAGGTAAATTCAATATGCTAATCAGGGATTAGCCAATTCAACATGTTTGTAGGGGTGAGAGGACATGCACACAGCACTGGACGGCATCGTCCCAGTGTTTAAAATGTCCGTACAGCAGCAACATTAGTCCAACAACTTGCAAAACGTGACCATTCCTTACAGTGCACATCATGTTTCTTCCTTACATCGAAAATGGAGCTCAAGTATCACTGTGGCTTATTTTTGTGTCATCTTCAGACTCTGTACTTTACATCAAATTAGATTTGTTGTCTCTTTGAGGAAAGAATATTTATGGGTTTATTACCTTAGCACTTTTATGTCTTCTCACTTACCAAGATTTTAGTACCAAAACAATATAAAACTAAACACTGAAAATGTGTTTTATTCCTTTAAAATTACCTTTTTTTAAATGTCCCAACCAGGCCAGGAAATTTGACATGTTCTTTTCACATCTGTATTAGTTGTTATATCTTATGAGAAACCTCTGAGATCCATGCCTTTAAAATTGCAGTCATGTTCCACGGTGCAAATAATGTAACGTATAAAAACTCAAGGCTTCAAACTCTGAGTAAGACCCTGAGTCTATTTGACACGTCATCTCTTATACTGATTTGATGACAGGTGTGTTTGACTGTTTATCGATGCATGCTTTATTGGATAAATGTAGGCTTTTGTATTGCCTCTTTCTTTGCTTCGCAGGTTTAGTTAGAAGGACACGAATATGTGTTATACATTAGGAAACATATCTAATATATCTTTCGAGGGTGTGTGGTTGAGCTGTGATCACGAAAGAAGGTATAATAGCTTGTAATAGCACTCTGATGAAGTGACATAATTACCTCTGTTAACTAGTCCCTCGTCTGTTTTTTCCAGGTACAAGAAAAGACAGCTTGAGTGGCCAGAGTTGGTAGGTTGATACTATTTAAAATTAATATAGGCAGTTTATCCGTCATTCTGTGCTTTCATTCCCAGGTCTATTCTGTGTGCCCTGGGGCACGAGGGTCAGGGCATACTTAGGACTGCACTCTTTGCCTTACTACCATCCCAATGACGCTCCTTATATACCCTGAGCCCCCATCAAAATTTGGTAAACTGGCTCACATATTAATGGTATTCACGAATCACAATAGTGGGCACACCGTGCGATTCACCCCTTCGTAGCATCTCCCCATACCTTCCATTACCGTCCCCCTTTACAAAGTAACACCAGGCAAGTATATGGTCTTCACTGCGTAGTCTTTATTAATTTCAAGTAAACGTAATCCTTACTTGGTTGATGCTCTATCAACCCTTGACCATTTATTAGCTTATTTTTTTAAATTCCACACACATGGTTATAAGGCCATAGGGTTGTGCAATGTATACCATACAGCCAACACTTGATACATTTTGTATTTATAGTAGAACTCTCCAGAAAGGCACACTTGATGCTGGTTGCGCCAGCAGGCCACAACCAATTCTTTGTGGGGTTGCGCGAACAGGCCACAACCAATTCTTCTCAGCTCTCCAGTGGAATAACTACAGCTGCCTATCTCCTAGACGCGCCCACCAAATTTCTCACCACAAGCGCCACCGGCATCTCGGGTAGAGCTGGAGCGTCCAGGACCACCAGCAGGTCAGCCCCCTCTCCCGCCAGCCCGGAGCCCCATCGAACGTCCGCCCTGTTGTTCCAAGATCAGACCATTCCCGCCAACCCGGATTCCCTGCCATTTTTCTTGCCAGGGACACCGCCACAGGGCGAAAAGCTTCCTGGCATACTCTCCCTCCCCCCACCAGCCGCTAACCCTTCTTCCTCCAAAGCTATGGCACCTAAGATGGTTTGTACGAACAATTTCAAACCTGCTTCTTACAGATTCCCTCCATCCACCAAATATATATCCCCTTGTGCTACCTGTATCAATTTATGCCCGATGACTCCTATGGGTGAGACTTTCAAGAGTTTTACCACCTCCTGGTTTAATTTCTTCACTGACCTGTTCACGGCCCCTGCTGGTGCATTATTGGGCCAGACCCTACGTGGGATCATTTCTGACCAAAATATTGTGGCCCTTGGAAAAGCCTTCTGAACCTTCGACAGCGTGTAAAAAAGCTCATCCTTCACCCTTCTCCGGCCAGCTGGGATCATGTCATTCCCCCCTGAGTGTATCGCCAGCACATCTGGGATGGGCATGCCCTTATCCAAGGCCCTTCCCAGCTGCCCAATGACCTCCTTCAAACGCTGCCCCTCTGTCCCTACCCAGTGGTGATCCATACCTTTCCCCTGCTGTGCCCATTTCTCTCTGGCGTTCACCCAAAAATACCCTGCTCTTCATGTATGAGAATGGCCGCACCAGCATACCTGCGTCCGCCGCCCTGAGACCTCTGCAGTTAAATAAAATAAATTGGGAGAAAAGAAAAGATGTCCTCATTAGCCGACTGGCCCTTATCAGGCGCTGTCCCCCACCCCTAACTTAAGTTAGCTGCGGTCTCACGTATCTCTCAAAACAAGACGACTTCCATCTGCCTACCCGCTTGATGGTATCCAAGGGGAGGCCTAATGCGACCGCAGTATTCGCAGCCCCAATACGGAAGGAATGCAACGTGAAATGCACCGTATCCTCACCAAACGTAGCCAACGATTGCTTGCATAGGTTAGTAAACTGAAATCTTGTGAGGGGAGAACCATCCTTGGGAACCAGCAGTCTACCATCACCCTCCCTCGGCAGTACCTGCATGAACTCCTGCCACAGTGTTACAAGTCAATAGACCGTCCCTGGTGCTGCTCGCATTCGGACCAAGAGCCCATTTCCCAAGGAATCTGTCTTTGATCTCCTCACTCTCACCCCGTGATTAGCACATCTGTCCATCTGATCCCTCCCTTTTGATCAACTTTGGAGGCCGGAACCAGCTCCGATATACGGAAAGCCCCAAAGAAGGCCAAGGTGTACGCCAGTCGCAGCAGCCACTTCTCATAGGCGAAGCTGCATACTTGCGGCAATACTTCCAGAATCCTCATCAATCTATTGGTGTCTATAGGCCTCCTGTCATCCGCCGCCACCAGGGCCAACCGCTCTCATCCTTTTACAGCCTGTCTCCCTCTAATGTCTTTCATGGGTTCCACAACCCCTTTCAAACTGGCATAGAAGGCAATTGCAGACAACTGCCTCCTGACCAAAGACAATACTTTTCCATTCTTCCTCTGTTGAACCATAAACCGGAGCACCCCTGCGGGGTAAACTGCTCTGCTATCCCAGCTCCCATCAGTATTGATAAATAAGCCTGCCATGCCCTGGCATACATACTCTGGGTCTTGGGGGCGATGGACGACGCTATCAGCTCATGGGCACCGGGGTACCAAGTTTCCACAGCTGTTCTGGGAAGAACGTCATCTGTCTGTCCGCTTGGGGCCAATGGGTTCTGAATTCTGTCAACTTAAAACGAGACAGGGCGTCAGCTACTGTGTTATCGACCCCTGGCACATGTTTTGCAGTAAAGTAAACATTACGCAGCAAGCAACCCCGCACCAATTCCTACAGTAAACGTAGCACCCACGGACATCTAGCCCTCTGGTTATTCACGGCCATAACTGCTGACATACTGTCCGACCAGAATGTAATGCCACCGGATCCTGCAGTGAAGAGATAAAGAGGGCTTCCCCCTCGAGGCCAAAGCCCTTTATCTCCTTCGTTCAAGGAGGGTCGCTAGCCCCTTAGAGACACCCCTCCAGCATTCCTGTATTCTGTTAACGCCCCTCTTCCCTTCTGCCGCTACCTATGACCCGGATGTTGTCTCCTGCCCAGGGTGCCACTAAGGGCCTCCCATCCCTAGGCGTGGGGGGGGCTGCCATAATGTCTGTTACCTATCACCCCTTGCACACGGTTGACTCATCCCACTGAATGTACATAGTCAGTGTTAGGACATTATAAAAACTTAAACTTACGTTTTGATTTCCTTTTTCTTAACACTTGAACGCATTTTTCTCTGACAGCTACTGTAACTGGTGAAATTACCCTGTTTCCAGCAGTTTTTGTGCATGGATGTGTCGGGTTTAAATTATATACTCGATGAAGACTGGGGAAGAACACTGGTGTGTAAATCTCTATGAAATTGGTACTCAGGTGGTATTCCGTGTGTGTACAATTCATGTGCATGGGGCTTAGCTGGTCACTCATCTGGCACACTCTTTCAACACTGGCAATTGTAAGTTAAGTTTAGTACCGCGTCTGCCTAGTCTATGTGCAAGTGCGGAGTGAATGCAGGCATGTGCCACTGAGCTTTACCTGATTCACTCTGTTATTTAAGAGTTGATTACAATACATTTACTGTTGGAAAACTTATTTTTTTGTGATTTGGCTGAACAATATTTTAACACAGCTTATTTCTGCGATGTATATAAATGTATTAAAACTGGAGACTGGCATGACCCACCACACATCATGATGCCAGTTATCCACTGGTGTGCTACACTTGTGCCTTACTAAATGTACTGAATGACATATTTTGAGCGAATAGCTAGACAAAATCGTAGTATGTATATAAAGCGTTGTGTGTATGTATATATATATATATATATATATATATATATATATAAAGAAAGATTCCTCCCCAGCCTGCTCTGCGCTCGCAGACACCGCCTCCACGCCAGCAAGGAAGAGGACCGGACCAGCAATTCAGCAAAGATGGTAATTTTATTGCAGATTAAAACAGAACCAGCGACGCGTTTCGGGCGGAAAGCCCTTGATCACGCTGCAACATGTTTATAATCAATTATGCTCTTTTTATAGGTGTATGCAGTGAATTGGGCGCCACCCCCTGGTGACGCCCACCATGATCATGTGGTAAATACTAAACAGTGACAATGCACTACCGCTGATACATAGTTGCTATTGCTGAATGGACATACAAGAAATTATAATTGGTTAAATCCAGGAAATCATCAACATATATTCAATTATATACAAATATACCAAGGTACAATCCTTACATGTTGAATTTCATAAAAAAAGAAATATCTCTCATATGTGCAAATAAGCAATCTAATACCTTTAGCAGCAAGATAGTAAAGTGCGTGTGCCTAAAAGTGCATAAGTGATGAGAAAATTGTGATAAAGTGCAAGAATTAGCGGAAAACATATGGAACTACCCCTGAAACAATTGTTAACAATTAGGCATCATTTCTCAATGTTTAAATACAAAAATTCATCATCCTAGTTTCTAATTATTTCTATTTGGAAGGTCAAAATAGAACAAGAAGAACCATTCTATCAAGAAGCTAAAAATTACAGTATGTATAAAAAGATTTCTAATTCATATATATACATACCTATACACATCCCCACTTTTATATCCACCACCCCACAAACCTAGCCCATTTTATAAAGAGTGAATATTTCAATGGATTAAAAAAATCCTATGTGCTTGTATGGAGCAAAACAAAGCAACATAAATGGCAATAACTGTGTATATATACACACCCAACTAAAAAACTATATACACACCCAACTGAAGAACCCTCTCATAATTATTTACAAAGTGCATATCTGTGCAATTCGATATATACATACGCGCTTTCATGTGCAACACTAAGCCCAAGATCAAAATAATATCAATATCAAAATTCTATACATGGTACTCACAAAATGGTAAAAATCACTGTACACTTAAAAGATAATACATCTTGTCCGTCATTAATATATTGTACGTGATATGTGAATAAGAATGTATGAAAATTATGTATATATAATGATGCCTAGTACCTAAAAGTTGCCAAGTAAAGTGCATAGATGTCCCTATGGGTGAAAGTCGATGTGAGTTTCACCAGTTGTAGTTGCAGAATAAGGGACATATATATGGGACTTCTAATAGGGAACCTAACTAGAAGAGCCCTGAATCAGAACACAGATGAAGGTGGAATCAGAGGCTGGCAAGGCCTAATGAATTTATAAAAAGTGATGCATTTCCTCAATATTGTTGAGCCCGTTAGGCCAGCGGCTATCGAGCTCCAATATATATTTACCGCTACCTATGACCCGGATGTTGTCTCCTGCCCAGGGTGCCACTAAGGGCCTCCCATCCCTAGGCGTGGGGGGGGCTGCCATAATGTCTGTTACCTATCACCCCTTGCACACGGTTGACTCATCCCACTGAATGTACATAGTCAGTGTTAGGACATTATAAAAACTTAAACTTACGTTTTGATTTCCTTTTTCTTAACACTTGAACGCATTTTTCTCTGACAGCTACTGTAACTGGTGAAATTACCCTGTTTCCAGCAGTTTTTGTGCATGGATGTGTCGGGTTTAAATTATATACTCGATGAAGACTGGGGAAGAACACTGGTGTGTAAATCTCTATGAAATTGGTACTCAGGTGGTATTCCGTGTGTGTACAATTCATGTGCATGGGGCTTAGCTGGTCACTCATCTGGCACACTCTTTCAACACTGGCAATTGTAAGTTAAGTTTAGTACCGCGTCTGCCTAGTCTATGTGCAAGTGCGGAGTGAATGCAGGCAATGGCATGTGCCACTGAGCTTTACCTGATTCACTCTGTTATTTAAGAGTTGATTACAATACATTTACTGTTGGAAAACTTATTTTTTGTGATTTGGCTGAACAATATTTTAACACAGCTTATTTCTGCGATGTATATAAATGTATTAAAACTGGAGACTGGCATGACCCACCACACATCATGATGCCAGTTATCCACTGGTGTGCTACACTTGTGCCTTACTAAATGTACTGAATGACATATTTTGAGCGAATAGCTAGACAAAATCGTAGTATGTATATAAAGCGTTGTGTGTATGTATATATATATATATATATATATATATATATATATATATATATATCCAAACAGAGAATTTCTGGGTACACAAATAAAGCGATCACTCGGAGGTCTGCAAACACCAGAAATTGAATTTAATCCAGGTCACGCGTTTCGCTTGCACAGCGACCAAGCTCGCTGTGCAAGTGAAATGCGTAGCCTGGATTAAAATCAACTTCTGGTGTTTGCAGACCTCCGAGTGAACGCTTTATTTGTGTACCCAGAAATTATATATATATATAACAAGTTACCTAATAACGCTGCGTGTTTGGGCATTTTGACGTATTTATATGCAAGGACACTACTATAAACATATTGCATAATGGGTGTAGCATCGAAGTGAAAAGCAATTGAAAATCACCCTAATGCAAGACAAACAACATGGAGATGAGAGGAGCAAATTGGCCACTCAACAACATACTTTCCTGTCAAGCCTCCTCGCACGGGGATCCCAGGAAAACTGCTTTGTTGTTTGCGAAAAGCTTGGCTAGAAGAAAACGCCGATAACCTATCATTTATGCAAGGCTGGTGGCAGTGTATCATAATTTGATGCGCGCAGACAGCTGCCATCTAACTGCTGCCGTCTGCTAAAATCACAGCGATGAATTACTTGCATCTGTAAATAATGGCTTGTTTTCACATAAGTGTTTTTCAGATATTTGTTGGCCTGTCTCCTAACAGAAACCTGTCTGAGAGTTTTTCTGTCATTTTACATATGGTGTTGTTCTATTAACCTCCTAAATGCGGATCCTTTTTAGAATGTGTCCAGCACCATCTTCCCAACAAAATCATAATAAAAAGACATTCATTAAGAAGAACGTTTAATTAAAGCACTGTATCCCTTGTTAAGTTCAAATGTCACTCAAATGATGCTTTCTCCTATCACACCCTAGGGTGATGAGACCACTTGCAACAGTGGCTGACTGCATTTTGAGTGACTCTATTTGTTGGTGCACATGTATACATCCACCTAAAAAAATACCGCCCCTAAGTTAAAAGGTTGAAGGTCCATGTATTTGTCAGTAACTACGAGTGCCTAAGTATATTAGGGTATCACCGGTCTTCTATAACTCTACAGACATTTTCTCAACCCTGCAAAATGGACTCATCTTTATAAACCACCTTTTGGCATAGGTACCCATAGAAACAAGCACTGGCATAGCCAATAAGTCTCGCCTTTGGGACCTTATAAGTGTTTAGCCATGCAATAGTTAATGTTGTTGCAGGAAGGATATTGTGCTGCATAACTATATACTTATAAGGTCCCAAAGGCGAGACCTATTGGCTATGCCAATGTTTCTTCAATATTACATTGTTCATACTTGACACCACATAGACTCCATCAAATGTTTCCTTTTGCATCCTCAGAGCGTCCCCATTGCCATGCTAAAGAGGCCTACTTGCTGCACATGTTGTGTTCTCGCCCCAGAGTGTCCAGTCACTGGAAGGGAATCACAGCGATACTGGTGGAACTGACGGGACTGCACACCTGGGATAGCCCTACACAGTGTATGCTGGGATTGCCTTTTGACAGACCCAGGAGCTCTAAGTTATTGACTGGGGCCCGATTCACAGTATTAACTTAAGACAAAATCCTAAACTTGCCACTTTTGGTATTCACAGAATGCACTTACTACTTTTGGTATTCACAGAATGCACTTACTACTTTTGGTATTCACAGAATGGATTTACGACTACTAACTTTACGTCCGCACTCGGGCCGGAGATTCCGGCCTGAAAGGCGGAGCTTCCTGCCCAGAGGTGGAGCTTTCGGGACGGAGGTGGGGATTCCGGCCATTGGAGGAGATTTAGCCATGGCCAAAATCTCCACCTCTGAGCCGGAAGCTCTCGGGGGAGCCGGGGACGCTGCCCACGTAGGGTGGTGTGGGATGGTGTCCGTTACTACCCTGCCAAAACAAAAGTGGCTTGGTGGGACTCCTGTGGTGCAGTGGGGGGTCAGCCGATACTCTCGAGGAAACTAGTAGAGGGCTAGCTCTAGACATTGGCCATCCGCCAAAGCTATCTGGATAGTCTTGTTCAGTGTCCGCATCAGTTGCTCCACCTCCCCGTTTGCTTGGGGCCACCTTGGGGTTATTCGGCGGTGTTTGATTCGGTGGGACAACAGATATTCGTCAAGTTCGGTGCCATTGAAAGGTGGGCCATTGTCGGTTCGCAGTTCGCCAATGAGACCGTGGGTGGCAATTATCTTCTCCAGCTTTGGTATGACTTCCGAGGCTGCGGTGGAGGACAGGATCTCCACTTCTGGATATCGTGAGAAGTCATCCACCACCACAGACATGTACTTTCCGCCTGGAAGGCTACCGAAGTCAGCACTGGCCCATTCCCATGGGGACATCGGACCATCCTCGGTGATCACGGGTGCCGGGCGACTTGGCAGGTTGGTCACCAGACACACGGGGCACCGTTGGACGATAGCTTCTACGATCTGGTCCAGGCCTGGGAACTAGAGTTTGCTCCGAAGACGATTCTTCAACTTCACTATGCCTTGATGCTTGCCGTGCGCAAGGAGAGACGCTTGTTGAGGGAGGCATTCAGGTAGCACGAGGCGAGGGCCTCTCAAGAGACAGCATTCCGTGGAAACTGACAGTTTGTTGCAGACTTGGTATAGTGCCTTCAACGTGGCTTGAACTTAGGGAGTGCGGAATGAGGTCGGACTTTGAAGAGGCTTCCAGTTTCCTGATGCGAGGGCTTGAATGGCGATTTGGAGGCAGTCGTCGTCCTTGGTGGCTCTCGCTACTTCATCTAGGGAAATCGGGAGTGGTCTGGATCTCTCAACAATCATCCGGACATATTCTTATTCTTCTGTGGCGGCAGCCTCCGCTGCTTCCGCCTCGGTGACTAGGCGAGCATGTCGCAACAGGAAGTCGGCGGGGTTACGGGTGCCTGGCCGATACTCAATGGTAAACTGTAATTCCTGGAGCTGGAGTACCCACTTCTCGATTCGGGGGGAGGACGCGTGGAGGAACCATGGAACAGCAGAACTAGAAGTTTGTGGTCCGTTATCACTACGAACGGGTGTCCATACAGGTAGATGTGGAAGTGCTTGCACCCCCACAAGATCGCAATGGCCTCTTTTTTGATCTATGAGTAGCGCTGTTCCGTCGGTGTAAGGGCTCTGCTCGCGTAGGCAATGGGGGCCCATTCCCCACAGGCTTGTTGTTGAGCTAAAACGGCCCCTAGGCCTGTTGGGCTGGCGTCCACCACTAGTTGCGACTCATGCCGGGGGTCGAAGTAGGCCAGGGTCGTGTCCGCGGAGAGTGCGCCTTTGGTTTTCCGGAAGGACTCTTGTTGCTCTGGGCCCCACTTTCAAGCGCTTGTGGATTTGGTGAGGTCGCAAAGGGGGCCAGTTAGGTCTCACAGGTTTTTAATGAACCGCCCGCAGTAGGTGACCATTCCTAAGAAGCTGAGAACGGCGGTCACTGATGTTGGGGCGGGGGCATCGTGGATGACCTTGACCTTGTCTGGATATGGGCCTATCCCTTGGCCAGAGAAGCGAAAGCCAAAGAAGCTAATGTCCTTGGGCAGGAATTCGCATTTCTCGCGGTGGAGGGTGAGGCCTCGGTCTTGAAGTTGGGCAAACACCACCTGGAGGCGTC
The DNA here is from genome assembly GCF_964263255.1 of Lissotriton vulgaris. Lineage (NCBI taxonomy): Eukaryota > Metazoa > Chordata > Amphibia > Caudata > Salamandridae > Lissotriton > Lissotriton vulgaris. Next base: position 1,429,956,051 of record NC_141685.1, on the reverse strand, counting down.
TGATGTGTTTGTCGAGTGTGGGTGCGTGAAATAGGATATCGTCACTGATGTTCAGGACGCCTTCCAGCCCCTGCAGGTCGTACTGGATGATGTTCTGGAACACCTCCGCAGTGCTTGATATTCTGAAATTGAGCCGGGTGTATTGCCAGAGCCCGGCGTGAGTAGAGAAGGTGGTGATCGGGCGCGAATCCGGGTTGAGGAGGATTTGGTGGTACACCGACTATAGGTCCATCTTTGAGAACCACTTTGAGCCGGACAGCTCCCCAATGATATCATCTATAGTCGGCGTCAGGTGGCGTTCACGCTTGATGGCGAGATTGGGAATGCGCATGTCCACGCAGATGCGGACCGCGTCAGGTTGCCTTGGTTTTTTCGCTACAATGATGGGCGACACCCACGGGGTGGGACCGCTTACTCTCTCAATGATCCCTGCTCGTTCTAGCAAATGGAGTTCCGCTTCAAACTTGGGCCGTAGATGGAACGCGATGCGTCGGTGCCGGAGGGCCACTGGGGCGACTGACTTGTCTATATGAAGGTGAATGGCCGGTCCCTTCAATCGTCCAATACCGTCCAATAGGGTCAAGAACTCTTGCATCAGATGGTCGAGGCTGTGGGCATGGACAGTGAGGGCAAAATGGATTAAACCAAGGTCCTGCGCTGTTCTGCACCCCAATACGAATCCTGAGCCTTCCTGAGACACTTAGACTTTGGTCTGTTGGCGGGCGGTGTCGTGGGATAGGTTCATCCGGAACATTCCGCACAGGCGAAGCGGGCATCTGGTGCCGTAGGCGTACACTTGCACCCTGGTGGGATGGAGTGCTGGGGTGTTCACCAGTGTCCGGTACACGCTGGCCGCCATTAGGTTGATTGTCGCCCCTGTGTCGATCAGGGCTGCTACGGCTTGGTCATGTACGTTGATGGTGCATATGGGCACTGCAGACGGCCCGGCCGCAAGGGTGTTTAGCATCCGGACTACATGGACAGAGGTGGTGTCCGCTTCGTCGTCATCCATGTCGCTGCTGGCGGGGCTGCCGGGGGTGGTTCCACTGTTCTTACTCTCCGGGGTGGGCCATTCTGATTCTTCCTCGGTGTTGACTGGCACACACTCGCGAAGTGATTGACTTTTCCGCAAGCGCTGCAAGTCTTACTCTGTGCTGGGCAGGCTCCATCGTGGGGCCTCCGCACCACGCGCAGGCGCGGCTGTGCGATGACTGGGCAGGCTTGGGAGTCCCTCGCCGGGGAGCTCTTGGGCCGGTGTCTGGGACATCGGTCTGTAAGGCGCACACCGGCTCCGTTTTGACCGTGACGGCGGGCTTGGATTCCATATGACTGACAAAAAGGGACTCGGTTGTTCCTAAAAATAGATGAAGAGTAGTATGGTCAATGAGGGAAGAAAATTAATAAAAGGGTAGTGCTCAGTGGAGGGCTACCCTGGGCATCCCATTAGTTGGAATTAATGGCCTCACACACTCTTGCAAGTGTCATGCTTCATCATCGGCCGTTGCTCCTCGTTGGGCAGGCACTGCAATGTCCAACGGGCTCACCTCTAGGAGGGGCTCTTTATCAGAGATCTTTTTTCCAACAGCCTGTGGGTGAAGTGCAAGTGAGGGGCCAGGTGAAGGGTGGATAGTGTAGGTGGGTGCGTTAAAATATAGCACGAGGTACCGGAGATCAATTTATTCTGGTGGTTCCCATGCTATATGTTAAAATCAGTGGGTAGCCTATGATCGCCAGAAATAAGGTTCCGTATCACGATCTAGGACTACAATGTGTTCTGTGAGGTCGACATGTTTCTCGCTTTTGCAATTATGCTGCGATTCTTCAGGACCTAATATAATTATACATCTATCACAAGGGAAGACCTAGTAAAGTGTCAACCTATAATATATATATTTTCTGTTGTACTACCTGGTTTAGACCGCTCTTGCCTAAAGGTCAAGGAGTACAGGTGTCAACAGTACCCGGTAGGTGTGACTTCAAGGGGGAGAGCCAATAGGGGTTTAATGGTTCTCGAGGCCTTGGTCAGGGCAATTTTGCCTACCCATCGCTACCGGGATCCGGATATTGGATTCCATATGCACAGCTCTGGCCTTAGACAATTCCTTTGAGAGCCCGAGCGTACATGGGCATGTTGTCTTCTTGCAAGACTCTTTCACGCAGCTTTGAGGACGCGCAGCCCTGGATGAATTGGGCGCGGATTTCATTGTCTGCATCAGGGAGGGTGCACGTGCTGGCTAGTCTCTTTAACCTCGCATAGAAAATATCAACGGACTCCTCTGGAAGTTGGCGGGCTTGGCGGAGTAGGAACTGCTCGTAGTCGGTGCTTGCGAAGGGTTCAAAGTATGCGGTAATTGCGTTGCGCATTGTGGCGTAGTTTCTGGGCGGGCCGCCTTCCCATACGTCCTTTGAGATTTCATGGATGTCTGCACCCCCTAGGTGTAGCAGCATGGCACGCCGCAGTGGAGCCGCAATTTCTGCCGCTTCAAAGAAATTCTCAAGCCGCTCTACCCATTTCTTCCACCTTGCAGCCTGTGACGGTGGAGGGCCAGTGATGGTGAAGGGCTCCAAAGGAGGCACAGTGGTCATGGCCACAGAACCTGGGCGTGGGGGATGTGGGTGAGACTTTTATCCACAGGTGGAGTGCACTGGCGTCGGGCCGCAGCAGGCAGAGTGTGCAGAATACTCCTCTGACAAGGGACACGTGAAAAGTACTTAGGATGTACGCTTGGCAGCCCAGGGTGGGGCACACAACCACGCGTGATGCATGAGAAAATGTGGAAGGCCTTTTATTTTTTATTTTTTTTCTGCCCCCGTGATTGGTGTCCAACCTGAGGTCTGGCAGCTGGGGCTGATGTGGGGCCACCGTCGGGCAGGGGGGGCCGGCCAAGATTGTTGGTGCGCGTGGCGCACTCACCTTGAGCAGTGTGGCCCGTCCGCGGGCCGGGAGACAGCGTAGGCCGCAGCCGGGTGCGCGCGCATGCGCGGCCGGCGTACGGGAAGGCAGGCTGCGACGACGGGCAGAATGTGGCCGAGCGCTGACAGTGGGAGAGCAGCGCTCCGTACCGGGGACCCAGGAAGAGCAGGAGGTGCGAAGGGGGGGGGGCCAGGCCCGCAAAGCAGGGCCACAGCACTACGTGGAAGGTGCCGGGGAGACGTGGTAGGCCGCTCGGGGGACCACAGTGGGCCGCTCACTGGATGACATTGTTTGGGTACGAGTGGGCGCGGCGGGGTGTCAAGACCACCTCGTCGCCAGTGTACTGTTTTGGGGGGGCCCAGTAAATAAGCACACACACACGTAAGGTTTGCACTGGTGGCCAGCAACTCACTGACTCACGCCCAGAGCCCTGGGCTATTTATTAACTAGACAGCTTAGATTTCTAACCCAATCTTTACTTTCATCTTAATGCACATTTCTTCATTGATCTTACTATGATAATTTATTTCCTTTTTTCTCTTTCTCCTGGGGGAGGTAGTAGGTTGAGCCTCATGCTGCTCCTTAGGGTGGCTGCCAATTCAGCGGCAGCAGAACATTGAGGGGTGTTCCCTCCCGAGGGTGGTGAGGTAGCAGGGGGAGGGGGTGGGCTCCCTAGGGGGTGGGTGGGTGGGAGGGGTTTCTTTTGAGAAAAGCAACTTGAGAAGGACATCTGGTGGAAGTAGTTGGGAGAGGTTCACTTGTTTTATTTCTGCAGAATGATAAGATTTATATGAGTTTTGTTTTATGTTACGGCTAAGATGTTTGGCTTGAAACGTTGCAGGTCTTAATAATAAGACACCTGGTCCAAGAAGAGTTAGTACTGTATGACCCACATTTTGTTTTTTTATCTGAGACCCATATTGCTTATAAGGACAGAAAGTTATTGGGACAGCTTGGCTATGAGGTTATTATTTGCTCAACTTTCAATGCTTCAATTAGGGGGGTTGCCATTCTTAAAGATAGACTTCTCAGAGTAGAAATTTGTGAAACTGTTTGTGATAAAAGCGGACGATGGGCTATTGTGCAATTATCAATTGAAAAATGTAAATTTGTTTTCTGTGTGGTTTATGGCTCAAACTTTGATGATTCTTTTGTTTTTGATCAATTGAATATGGAACTTTTGGAGTGGGAAGGAGAACTTGTCATTATGGGTGATTTTAATTGTATAATGGATTATCAGCTTGACACCACCAGGCACGGTGCTTTTCAACGCATGCGCAGATCTCGTGCTGCTATCATAGAAATAGGACGCATCCATAATATCAAAGATGTCTGGCGTAGTATTCATCTTAATGTGGCCGGCTATACTTATTATTCTGCACCTCACAAACTCTGCTCTCGCATCGATATGGCTTGGCCGTCTGATAATGTTGTGAAGACTAGTTCTATCGAGCTATGCCCACAAGTCACCTCAGATCACAATCCTATTTTGCTTCTGTTCAATATAGCACAAATCCATACAGGTCCTTTCTTTCCCTAGGCATTTATTTACAAACACAGTGTTTATCTCCCAGCTCAAGTCACATCTTATAGATTTTATTAAAACTAATCTCAACTCTACTTCATGTATTATTGTTTGGGATGCCTGTAAAGCTAGTATCCGGGGGTTCACCCAGCAATTTCTCTTTAGACAAAACTCTGAGCATCGTAAAATAAATAAAACACTGACTAATAATATTCTTTTACTAAAACTTTTATTGGCTGACGCTCTACGCTTACGCTCTTCTAATGTGGTGGAGCAAGGGTTAAAGCTAGGACACTTAAAAGCTACTTTAATCATTATTATTGTACTTTCACTACTTTGATTAAATGGCGACGGAAGGTGTGGACTGGGACACAGCATTGTTTCGACCGGGTGGGTCGGGCTGCAGGGGGATGATCGTTTTTCTGGGCTGCTAAGGGGGAGGGATACCATCGAGGTTGGGTGACTGGGTGTTCTGGCGTGTCGAGTGCTACTTTATGTCGGTGAGTGTTCTGAGTATTCTGCAGCGACGCCATTATAACTGTATACTATGCCGGGGAGGGGGGGGGGCCGGGGGCCTGAACTGGGAACCCCCCACTACGTTTTTCTTTTCTATACTTCCCTTCTCTCCTATATTTCGGGTTCACATTGGGCGACAGGCACGCTGCTAAGGGGGAGGTCGTAGCCGGAGGCAGGGGTGCAGGGTGGGGGGTTTGCGGGGGGTAATATTGTCTTTCCTTTTTCTGTTTCTAGGGCCTCTTTTTTCTCTTCTGCTTCTTTCAGCTTTCTCTTACCTTCTCCTTCTTTTCACCTTTGTTAGGAACCAAGTAACGGGCTACTCTCCGTACGTTCTGGTGATGCGAATTACAAGGGGGGATGTTTTTATAAAGTTTTGTGTTAAGGCGGGCACCTGCTGTATTGGGGGGCGGAATGTATAGTTTATTGTTTATCCTGATAATTGTGCATTGGCGCTATCGTCCTGCCTGCAGTAGTCCTGACCGTTAATATCCTGACTCTTGCTAACCCCTTGCTTTTGTATTATTTGATTGTGCGGCAATAGATCCTGTTTTTCTTTAAAATTCTAAAAGAAACCTCTTTAATCCTGGTGCCAATTTGGTACGGACATTATCCTGAGCTACACCGGGGCATTTGGGTGGCGGAATGTTGCTATGCTAGCTGCTCAATTGTTTTGCTTTGACCGCCTTTGATTTATTGGCCGACTGCGATGGTATCGTGCCTGTGATTGTAACTGTTTTACGTACAATAAAGGTTTACCAAAAATGAAAAAAAAAAAAAGCTACTTTAAAAACAATACTTTGGGAAAAAAGTAGTGTAAAATTACACAAATTTCATATTTCTCAATATGAGAGTGGAGATAAAATTGGGAAACTTTTAGCTTATAAAATTGCTGATGAGAGAGCCAATACTCAGATTAAAAGTCTAAGTGGCCCTAATAATATCATATATGACCAACCACTACAGATATTAGAAAGTTCGCAGAGTTTTACAAAAAACTATACATGCCAGAAAACCACCCCACCTTGGCTAGTATTCAGGATTATCTGGATTGTAATATCTTAGAAAAGCAAGATTTCCCCGGGCTCGATCAATTGTCTGAACATATTAGTCTGTTAGAGATCCGGAAAGCTATTTTTTCCCTGCCATTGGGAAAAGCGGCCGGGGAAGATACTTTACCTGTAGAATTTTAACAATCTGTATCGATGAACTATTACCCATCTTCCATCAGGTCATTAGCTTTATTGGCGACAATGAGAAAGCCCCGAGTTCCTGGAACACTGTTAAACTGGTCTTTTTTCTGAGAAAAGGCAAGCCGGCCGACGAATGCGGGTCATACGACCCATTTCGCTTATAAACACAGATGCCAAGGTACTTGCAAAAGTGCTGGCCACTCGATTGGCTCCATTTATACCAAAAATAGTTAATCCACAGCAGCATGGGTTTGTAATAGGTAGGGATACTACAGCTCATATTAATATGGCCATAACTGCCTATGACATAGCAGAGATAGATTCCACCCCACTTGGTATGATCTTACTGGACGCTGAAAAGACTTTCGACCGAGTGGGGTGGGATTATCTCTGGTCGGTAATGACTACCATTGGTTTTAGTGGTCAATTTGTAAGATGGACCCGTTCCCTATATGATAATCCTACTGCGAGAATCAGCTTTGCGGGTTTGACATCAGCCACTTTTTCTATATCTCGTGGCACCCGTCAGGGGTGTCCCTTGTCACCCCTATTGTTTGCCCTTTCGATGGAACCATTCCTTCATGCTTTACAATTACAATCTTGTATTATTCCTTTTAGTTTGGGCCCTCATTCATTGAAAATAATGGCATATGCCAATGATATTGCCATTTATTCCACTGATGTCGTATAGGCTCTACATGCAATAACTACTGAGGCTAGTAGATTTGGAGATGTTTCCAGATACAAATTAAATCTAAATAAAAATCAAATAATTGCTAATTATAAACCATCAGCTGTATTATCAGGGCTATGTCAGACTGCCATCTACTTGGGGGTTAAAATTTAATCAAAAATTAGTGAGATAGTCACAATCAATTATGACGCTTTAGTTAAAGCTACTGTTTTGATATAAAAAAAATGGCATAAGCTCCCCTTAAATATTATTGGTAGGATCAACCTGATCAAAATGAAAATACTCCCTAAATTTCTTTATTTATTCCGGTCCATTCCCCTTTCACTCAGCAATTTTTTCTTTAAAAAACTGGACGGAATATTTAGTAGTTTTATTTGGGGATATCGGAAAGCTCGTCGGTCCATGGTGTCACTTAAAGGTTCTTTGGATAACGGTGGGCTCAATTTTCCTGATTTTAAATTATATTTTTGGGCAACCTTTCTAGGTCGTTACGGTGTCTACTTAATACAGACAACCAATTTTATTTTCATATTTTTATGTTAAATTCAGATTGTAATATGTTTTTCTTTAGAGTTAATGACCCCAATTATTTTAAAAGGGTTAAATTCAAGACCGCCAGGGATACGGTTAAGATCTGGTTTAATATTCTGGCTTTTTGAAAAATCTCTTTTTTTCATCCCAAACTTTTGTTATGGGTTAATCCTGGACTTCCAGGGATCTTTAGTGACGGTACGGCAAATAAATGGCTCGCACATGGCATAAAGACAGTGGGGGATTTATATGGCATTCACGGTTTTCTGAGCTTTGAGACACTTAAAATCCTGTATACAGTAACAGAATCAATGACGTTCAAATATATGCAAATTTATGCTTTTTTTATTCGCAAGATGAAAATACGTGAAATATTGGACTCTGACATCTGGGATTGTTTTTATTCACTTAAGAATGAATCTTTATTCAGTATAGGTTATAGGTGTCTCAATACTTATAAAATCAGTGATTGTACTAAATTTTCAGACAAATGGAGCACCAAACTGGGGCTTAATATCACCCCAACTATGATCACCTTATCTCTTCGCAACATCAATAATCTAGTTCAATCCTAGAGCTTAAGGCTTCAGCAATTTAAAACCACTTGTATGCTTTATCATGCACCTGAAAGGATATCTAAGTGGTCTACAAATATTTTGTTCAGTGATCGAACTAAATGTCCCAAGTGTGGTCTTATTGCTGCGGATTTGGAACATATGTTGTTTTCTTGCCCAATGCTATCCTAGTTCTGGCCAGCTTTGGACAAGATAATGAAATTAAAATTGGCCTGTTCTCCCCCTCTTACAGTATCTTCTGTATTACTTGATATTCATACCATCTTTATCCCGCAGCAAGCTGTAGTTACTATTGTATTATCATGAGCTAAATTAGTTGTTGCACATGCCTGGATTTCGCCTAATCCCCCACATATCATGGAACGGTGGTCATTGGTCAATGAATTTTATTCTATGGAGCATGCTCTGGCTAAGCTTAGAGGTACACATTCTTTAATGAAATATGATAACATTTGGGGTTCCTTTATCATCTGAATGTTTACTTTAAATTTTGGTATCTATTTTGGGGAAAGTACCTGCAACGCCATATTTTCCCCTATCTTATTCATTTATTGTATTGATTTGTTTTGTAATTGCTCTAATTTTCACTCTGCTAGTGTGTCTTTTCTCTCCCTTGACTGTTTTGTTTTATTAATTTGTATCTCTCTCCTTCGAGTTGTGAATAAAAATTATTTTTTTTTTAAAAAGGTGATGACAGCACAGAGGGACAGAAAGTGCGAGTGGAGGGGGGCGGGGACTGAAAGAGAGGGAAATGGTGGCATCTTAGGAGTCTGAGGACTAAAAGAGAAAACAGGGGCCGGGGTGCACAAGTGATACTTCATCAGGGGGTGGTTTTGCACCGGTCTGTAACACGAGACCCGAAAAGCGGACAGAGGCTATTTACACAATGGACCCTGCTCACTCCTCGCTCCCCCAAGCAGTCGCACTACGCACTGTTTTTTTTCGATCTACACGGATTCTTATATACGAAGGTACTGCACATGATTCTTCACAAAACTCCGTGCAGGCACATCTGTGTGTGCAAATGTGTTGTTCCAGCGCATACTATCTATACAACATACAGTTACATCTTGGAAAAGCCCTCGATGGGTGTGCAGGAGTGGGGACGCCACGGAAAACACTGCAGAAACAGCTAATGAAATGCAATCGGTGAACTTTTTTTGACTATGCTCAAGACGTTGAAAATTCATACTCTAAGTTGCGAATGAAGTCAATCTATCTGTGAAGCACTGACTAAATGTTTGCAACAAAGGAGTGGCATGTCACAATTATCCATGAAATTATTGGTAATGTACTCCAATCAGGGCACAAGTCCTAAACCAGTGTAGACTTCCCAGGCTGCTGCAGACACCGTGCCGCTAATGGCCTGCCATCCGAGTCGGTGATGAGTGGCTGACTCGGAGCGGCATGATAAAGCTGAGCTGTCCGGTAGGGTAACATCGAACGTTGCAGGAATCAAAGCCGCCGACCTGCACTACCATCAGCAAAAGCATAAATACTTGCGGCGCAGCAGGTGAAGATCTAATTTTAATTTAAGTAAACACGATCGGAGTCCGCGAAGGGACAGGGAACTTCAGAACCATTGTGGGAAATAAACAAGTATATGCTGAGAAAGAAAGTACCTGCAAAGTTGAAGCCGGTTGGAAGCCTGAGCGAGTCACTGCAGTCATCAAGGCTCTGTTTGGTGTGCGGCTTAAGTGAAAGAAGCGCAAATTAAAGTAAGACGCGGCGGGGGAGGAGTGTTAAGAAAGGAAAGACAGATGGAGCCTGATTTGGCGCTTTGGCTGGCGGTTGTGCGCGTGCACATAGCGTGAACGCAAACACTAGGCCAGCCAAAGCGTGGGGTAGCACTTTGAAAACCCCCTTACTAAAAGTCGAGCAGCAGCACATGCGCTGCTTTAGGCTCGACCTAAAGAGCACAAATAATTAGAGCAGCAAACCTGTATTTGCATATGCATATGTATCTGTTGAAGCCCTTCCCCCTCAGCTTTGTGAAGGACATTTGAAGCAGTTGCATCTGACTGGAGAGTGCCAGCTGGTAATGACTTGAGGTACTGCAGATTTGTGAAATTTTTCTAAATAGTATTATCTGACTTGAGAGGTACATTAACCCCTTCCGTGCGGGCGGTTTTCCCCGCCCATGCTGACTCCGCCTTGCGCGGGCGGAGTCATGACGGAACGGTTCCGTCATCCGCACAGCTCACCCGTAGTGCATGACGGAACCGTTCCGTCAGCAGCATGGAAGGGGTTAAGTAACCACTGAAAGTACTGTTGTGAAAGACTTTTGAAGCAGATGCATCTGACTCGAGAGGGGCATCTAGGAGTGGCTTGTGGTACTGCAGGGTTGTGAATGTTTTGCCAGCCTCAAATGTCTCAAACATCCTATCCATTTGTCCTTTGCCATCATGTTTCGGATTCAGTAAGATCCCTCATAAGAGGATCAAGGGCTTTCATCAGGGAGGTAAAGGTACCCATTCTGTCTGTCCTTATCCATTGGAAAAGAAGCACAAATGAATAAAGTAGCAAAAGTGTATATGTTGAAACCACACTCAGTCACATTTGTGAAGGACATTTCAAGCAACTGCATCTGACTCAAGGGCAACCATTAGTAACCACTTGAAGTACTTCAGCTTTATGAAATAATTTCCAGGCTGTTGTATCTGACTCAAAAGAGACACCTATTAAAGACTTGAAATACTGCAGCTTTGTGAAGACTTTTCAAGCAGTTGAATCTCGAGTGGGGCAATTAGTTATCATATGAAGTACAGTTGCTTGTTAAATACTTTTCAAGAATTTGCAAAAGAGTCAACAAAGGCATCAAGTAACAGGTTGTGGTAATGCAGGTTTGTGAATGTTTTGCTATCATAGTTTTTCCCATAAAAGACATAATGAAAATGCATGCATACGTACATATAAATGTCGAATGGGTTGTGCATAGCTGTCTTTTCACATTGGTTTTAATAGTTGCCATTAATAGTTTGTTTCTTCCTAACAGAGCATACATCCATGTATCTGCAGAGTTTAACCATAGGCTATCTTCACTATAAGCAACTTCAATTTACTCACGCACATATACACATCCCTCTAAAAAATACCTGAATGTTAGAAATTAGAAGGCACTCGTATTTACTAGTGGTTGTCAATAGCTACGAATAATAAGATGTCATCACATGCTTCTGTAAAAACAAGACATTTATTAAAAGTTGCAGATTGACTCCTCACCATACTCCAGCTTTGGCATATTTATTTAAGCTATGGAAAACGACCATAAATAATTATAGATCCAAACATGTACATGCAAATGTATATGTTGAATCCACAACAAGAAAACTTTTTGAAGGACTTTTAAGCAAGAGGGACACCTAGCAAAAAGTGTCAGCACTGCAGTCTTGTTGCTTTTTTTCAAACAGTTTTCACTGAAGAGGGGCTACAGTAAGGACTTGAAGTAATGCACCTTTGTGGAAACTTTTCAAGCAGTTGGTTCTGAGTCAAGAGATTTATCTAGTAGGGGTTTGAGTTGCTGCAAGCTATTCAAAACACCAGCCCTATTGGCTTTGCCAATGCTTATTTGTAATTTGGAAAAGTTCACATTTAAACTTCATAACTATTTTTGCAAAAAAGGCATCCAGGCCACATCTGTATCCTTTTTTATTATGTTTATTATTCTAAAGGTACCTTGAGTTTGTGGATTCTATTAAAGGAAACAGAAAATAGCCAAAACGTATCAACTTTTTTTCTTTTTTGGAAACAAGGGGAAAAAGTGCTTTGCAAAGAACTGTATGTTTCTTTCTCTAAAAAATGCATCAACAGAAGATTTACTGCATGAAGATATCGGGATCAAGAAGAATTGCATATTTTGCAATTGTCTAATTAGTAAAATGTTCCTATTTTTTTACAATTTATACTTACTTGCAGTTTATATTAGGAAGGAGGTGTGAAATCCATTGGTGTACATTTCTGTAAAGTAGACAAAATCCAGAATTTACAAAGGGGCCATTTGTGTATATTGCTCATGGTTTTCCCAAATAAACTAATTATTGAAATCAAAAACAAAAGAAAATAAGTAGGGAAAACAGAAATAGATGACAATGTTTTCATCTGTAATGTTTTGCCTGAGTGGCTGTTCTGTCTCTCAGACTTTTTCAGTTGCAGGGATATATAGCGTTTGCTGCAGTTTTGCAAACAAGTGTTACCTAGAGCCATCCAACTAGCTATTACTAATATTTCAGTTTCTTTGTGTACTGAGCATGCAACACATTACAAGATAAGCTCTAAGGAATGAAAAAGGGTATGAGGGAAAGTTATACAATTTTCTAATGTGACCAAGAATCTGAGTTTAGGAAGAGGGTTTAGTTGTACAACTCTGAATTTGGGGTTATTCATAACATCATCTGATTGAAAGGGTGATTTACAAAATGTGGCTGACTCACATATAAAAACTAAAAACAGGATTAAAATTGAATATATAATAACAAATGTTCTAAAATTCTGTATTTCCACACTTTTCCCAATTAAAACGGTACCACACTTGTGGGGGAATGCTAATGATAGGAAAGACCACCAAATGCAATGTGGAGACATCAAGATGTTTTCTTTGAACATCTTGTTCATGTTAGCTGCACTATTTGGTCCTGTGATGACCAGCACTCAGGGAACTTAACCTAAGACTGATAACTAGATACTTGGGTCTGGCTAATGTGGATCTAACCATTTTTCCTACACACAATGCACTGCAAACCTTAGCTACAATTACAGATGTTCATGACATTTCTGAGAGGAAAAATTGAATTCTGCAGTGATAAACAAAGGTTCTACTACCCAGCATTCCCACACTTCTCCTTGTAAAAGGCTCATCAACTCTATCAGAAAAGGGCTCTAAATGCAATGTGAACACATTAAGATTTGTCCTTGGAACTTCAAATATCTGGCTATTTGGGTATCTGAGATATTTGGGCCCGTGGTCAGTCAGCACCCAGGGAAACCTACCAACCCAAGACATTTATGAAAACTAGACACCCTGGGAAGTCCAGGCTGGTGTAACTTATATTGCTCTCACAATTGTTTCATTACCAGAGTGCCCTACAAACATAAAACTTTGGTTGTAATAACAGGTTTTCCTCATGTTTCAGGAGGGAAAGTTCTGGATTCTTTGGTAATCTACAAAAGTCCTACCATTCAGGATTCCCATACTCCTCTCTATAAAAATGGTGCATTGCATGTGTGGCTGACCCTGTTATATCAGACAGGTGTGGATTAAAACTGTGAACATATGTTCACTTAACGGTGAATTCATTGTACTACAATGTTGTCTTCACATCATTACTTTATTGATCTGTTCTTGTCTCAGAAAATAAGCCCACCAAAACTTCTGGAATACCTTTTACTTCGGGAGAGGTATAGAAATAAATATTGCTAAGCCTTTTTTATTATGCCTATGTGGTATGGGTTTTTCTGTCACATAAATGTGTGGAATTTGATTTTTTTCATCCATACTTTGATATCTGTGATGCAGGCTGGCTACGAAAACACACATTGATCTGTGCACACCACCCCATACTACCCCAAGTGCCTACTTTTCAGAAACATTTTAGGTTGGTAGGTTTTCATGGGTGCTGGCCAACTCTTGGACAAATATTCCAGGCAAACCTTTTGTGAAATCACCCTTGACTGCACTTGGGTTCGGTGTCAGACCTTTCCTCTTCCACACAGAAAACACATAATCTGATCCTCCGATCCTCTCATCTAGCCCTAGGGAATTTCCTATTATTGTCTGCCATTTGTATAGAATATAAGTGCTTTGAGCATGGAGAACTTACCGACAGGCCTGTATGTGTTGTTGGTTTGTAGTATGAGCTATGTGAGTTGTGGTGGGGGTAGTGATCTGTGTGTCACTCCAAAATTAACCATCTGCATTCTACCTACATGAAATCCCTATGAACATACAACTAGGCTGTGCTCTATCGCTTCATGTTTCTTTCTCATTGTGAGTCCTAACATTGTGAAGGTTTCCATTTGAACATCTGCTAAAGCTTTCCCATGACATAATCTTAGTCTATGGTGGACTTCTCTTTCTTGCTCCTTTACCAAGGTCACTGTGCTTGGCAGTAGATATCTATAGAGTGGAATGTGGCTCCTGTTTGGCATTGTTACTGCCAAAATCCAGTCTACAATTGCCGGTGGGTGGCAGAGGATATCTGGTGAGCCATTCCTCAGACATGGTGAGCATATATACATTTGAAAACTGTGGTAATAAATGCTGGGGGAGGCTTCCCTAAGTTTCCTTAAAAGAATTTCCAGAAAGACTTAGAACAGTTTTTAGAGTAAGGCAGACAGGGTACTCTGTCAAAACATGGCAAATGTTCCATTTTCTATATGTGCAGTCCCCTGACCATCATATACTTGTATTATAGCAGATGAAACATCAACCATGTTTTGAGGGAGGATGACGGTAGCAGCAGTTGACCAATATGGCCAATGTGGGCGAATTCATTAGATTTAGTGATGACACAGTGACTCAAATCTAATTTAGGAAGACTACATTATAGTATGGTTCTCTTTAGATGAGAGCTATTAGAAAGACCGTCCAATTCTAATGGAACAATTTGAAAGGCTGTATACGCAAGTTACATAATGGGCATTGAAGGTATGTATCCGTTCATGGCCATTTACAGTCAAATCCTAAATCTTCGACTGACTGCTCCACTTCAATCAGTTTTCCGACTTCAATTTTGTGTGGTATAAAGTGAAGCAAGTTGGAATGCATAGACCTGGCTTAGATGGATACTGGGTAGATTAGTAACAAATCTCCCACCTCATTTCCTGTCAAATACAAACTACATTTACAATATGATTGACTCATCTTCTCTGTTGCAGGAGAGTGGTCCGAAAAGTGTTGATCCTGCAGCCTTGCAATGTACTCTGCAATAGATGAAGTAGAGGCTATTACTTCTACAGCAGTGAGACTGAAGATAACAGCCAACTCAAAGTCAAGAAATGACACCAGTCTTCCTGTGGTAGTATGACGATAGTCAACAAATACATTGTATATTGGCAAATGGATCGAGTGTAATGCTAACTTCTTGTACCATGTGCGGGTTTTACGAGTTGCATATCACATGGTTAAAGTAGCTGGTCAGTTTTTTTAACTGCCCCAATGTACTTGCTGTAATCAAGAATACCGTTGAACTTGTGCACCTCTGCCAATTGAGCCTAAACCATGACCAGAGAAGTACTCATCATGAGTTGTAGTGAGTGAAATGCACTTTCCATTTATCTGAGAATGTATCAGCCAGAAGCTTGTTGCAATGCGATGCAGTTGGCTGACCTTTTGGAGATTTGTACAAACAAGCTTTTGTGGGAATCCTTTGAGATGACTTTGAATTGTTCCATGTGCCACATTGCCAACATTTATTTATTTGGAGCTTGTATAGCGTGCAGCTACCCCCAACGGGGGGGTCTCAGCGCTTGGACGTCAAAGAGGTGAGTAGACTCAAGTTTATAACTTTATTCGAATGTTTAAAAAACATCATAAAAGTATACAATTTAAAACATTACATATACATTGTACAAAAAAAATGCAGAAACAAAGATAACATTGTCGCATGCTGCGGGGATTGCTGCACATAAAATTACGGAAAAACCATGCTAAGTCTAGCTCTGATAGATTTCAGTATAAAAGTGGCAGTATAAAAACATGAGTAGACTCAGTAAAAAATACCAGCGTGAGAAGAGCCACGTCTGGAGGTCTCGACGGAAGATTGATTCGGAGTTAGCCAGTCGTAGACCCAAAGATAGGCTGTTCCAGACTTTTGCAGCAGCTACCGCAAAGGCTCTTCTGCCCATTCTGGTGCGGCGAAAGCGGGGGGAGATAAGGAGACGTAGGTGGTTGGATCGAAGAGCATGATTAGATTGGGCCTGTCTGAGTCGAGCTTTCAGATAGGCCAGAAGCGTATTTTGAAGTGCTCTGAAGACTAGGATCATAGATTTGAATTGGATACGTTTTGCCACAGGAAACCGGTGAAGCTTCTTCAGGAAAGGGGAAATCGAGTGGCGATAAGGGATATTGAAGATCAGCCTAGCTGCCGCATTCTGGACTATCTGTAAGCATCTAATCAGGAAGGCAGGGGCCCCTGCGTACAGGCTATTAGCGTAGTCCTAATGCAAGGTAATAAGTGCATGAATCACTGTTCCATATGACTCCTGAGGGATGAAGGGGAAGATTTTCCTGATCATGCGGAGTTTCCCAAAGCAGGCTGCAGACACTTGATCAATTTGATTTTTACATGAGAGTTCACTATTGAATCTGACCCCTAAGCTCCTGACTGACGTCACAGGTACGGGAGGAGGAGATAATTCTAGAGGCCACCAGAGGGAGGGAGGGATGGAGGAGGAGGGCTAGGTTGGTTAAAAAATAGCACCTCCGTTTTGTCCAAATTAAGCTTGAGGGCATTGAGAGCCATCCAGGACGAGACGTTGCGTAGGCAGCCTCGGAACTTGGAAAAGGTGGCTTCGGAGAGGTCCCTAAAAGAGAACACTAACTGGGTGTCGTCAGCGTATGAAATCACACGGACTCCGCAGGCTTCGACAATTTGAGCTAGGGGAGATAGGTAAACATTAAAAAGCAAAGGGCTGAGTACGGAGCCCTGTGGGACACCACAATTCAGTGGTTTTTCACCAGAAACAAATGGCCGTAAGGAAACTGATTGAGTGCGATCTGAGCCAGGAAAGGGGGGGGGCCTGGATACCAAGGCTGAGAAGGTGCTCTATCAAGATGTTATGGGAAACCGTATTGAACGCCGCAGACAGGTCAAGGAGCACTAGCATGGCTGCCTCGCCCCTGTCCACGGATTCGTGAATGATTTCCGACACCTCCAGCATGGTGGTCTCGGTGCTAAAACCGGGTCTGAAGCCAGACTGAGAGTCGTGGAGAGGGAGGTTGGTTTCAAGATAGGTGGCGAGTTGTTCCTGGACAATTTTTTCAAGATCCTTCGCCGGTTTAGGTAAAAGGGAGATGAGACGGTAGTTTTTAAAAGCTGAAGGGTTGGCATCAGGTTTTTTTAAGATGGGTTAAAGCATGGCCTGTTTCCAGGCAGAGGGGAAGATTCCGGTCTGTAGTGAAGTATTCCAGATGGTGGTCAGTGGAGAAATAATAAGGGGGGCGACTGAGCTAAAAAGGGAGGCTGGGCAGTAGTCAATGGGTGAGCCAGACTGACAGGAAAGCCATTTTTGAAGAGCAACTTCGTGAAAAATTGGAGAAAACGAAGTAAGTTAGAGGGCAGTGGAGGGTTCAATGATGGGATCAGGGTGGTGCAAGGAGGGGTCGAAGGAACATTGTACATCTCTTCCCAATTCTTGGTTTCAAACAAAGGTAAGGGTGCACAATTAGATGACAATTAACAGCTATTGACATTATGCAGCTTGTGGCTATAAGGCTGATAGCAGCTGTCTCTCTCATTTAATCCTACATATGCAGTCAAATACGCCAATTACCTCCATTTGCTTCATGCTCCTACTTCACACTCATCCTGAACTTAGAATGTAGGAAAACAGCGGTAGTCAGTGTTGGCTTTCTGATGAACGGAGCAACCTCTGCAGTGCATGCAGAGTGCTAAAACAATATTGTAGCCAAGTGGCGAGGGCTAGATTAGGCAAATGTCTTGAGTGTCTAGCCAACGCCCAGATATGGTAATCATGGCAATTTAGTCAGGAGGATGAAACTGTGCTATTAACAATTATCCCAACCTAAGACTACTTTTAGGTGAAGTATTTTGCATACCTCCTCTTGGAAGGTAATATGTATGCAAAGATCAATTTGGTCCATTTTCTCTTCCCAGCTACTGCTTCGATAAATATCATTAAACATGTTTCTTGCTCTAGAAAGCACTCTGTTTTGTTTACTATTAGTAGATTAGCATATCACCTTATTACAGTCCACTTGTGATGTATCTAGTTACCTCCAATAAGTAAATTACAACAGTTGTTCGACTGCATTCTCTTTTTACATTTGAGTTGTGACATCATAATTCCTGCTGCCAGAGCAACAAGCTAAGATAAAATGCATGTCATGGAGCAATAGTGCAGCTACTCTTTACCTGCTTGTGTGCTACGGACGTGCTGGACACATTCTCAGCACCGGCACTCGGATGCTGAGGATATGTCCAGCTTGTCAGCGCTCCCTACATGGGTGAAGCACTGGCACGCTCCCCGTGGACCCCCTTCTTCATGGCCCCACCGGGGATAGCAGGATAAGTGCTTCCGCTGCCATCCCTGACCCCTCCTTAGCGATCTGATGACAACAGCGCATGTACATGCATCAACATCATCAAAAGCTGTCAGGGACGTGCTGGAAGCCATTAACCATTTAGTAGATCCCTTCACAGAGATCTATGTTTCAGGGATAGATATATCTGTGGATGCTCAAAGGACGTTTGATTTCCAGACAATATATTCCCAGCAAGAAAGCATGTTATGGTATTAAGCTGTATATGCTGTGTGAAAGTGCCACTGAATATGCACACACTTTAATGGTGTAAACTGGTAGGGATTCTTCAATTGACCCCTTGGCTGTCCTTCCACTTTTGGAGTCATTGAGGAAATTGCGTGGGAACTTGCCAGAGCACTCTTTCACAAAGGTCACCATTTATATGTGGACAATTTCTACACAGGTGTACAAATATTTAAAGACCTGTTGAGAGTGGGCACTGTGGCATGTGGCACAATCTACTCTAACTGTAAAGGCACCCTAAACAGCTTGTGTGTAAAATAAAAATGGGGACAGAAAAGTGCTTTGCAGGGTGTAAACTTCTTGCTGTGCAATTTTCAGAGTGAAGAGATGTCTACATGCTCACAGCTATCCATGATAAAAGTACTGGGCCTGTGACTGTTTGGGGTCATGTTGCAGAAGTGCATTAACTAGACTGCATTCTAGAATGCATCAAGCACAGGGGAAATGTAGATAGAGTAGATCAAAGGTTGGATCCTTACAGTGTTACTTCAAATTCCTATATCTGGTACAATAAGTTGGCTGCTCATCTATTTCAATTAGCATCTTTCAATGCTTCTATTGTTTTCAAAGATTGTTCTCCAAGATCCAAGATGATTTTTGTACAGCTTCAGTAGTCTGTAATAGGCAGCCTTGTTGCAGTTGAGCAGGCAAGTGTTCCTGGAGTTGAAGTGGTGGAGGATGTGGCTAGATTGCCACTTTCCTGAATACATTCCTCCAACACTCAAAAAGGACACTGCTTGTCGGAGATGTAGAGTCTTTGTCCAAAGAGTATGAAAGGAGAGTCCTATGTACTGCTCTGGGTGTCCTCCTTATCCTGGCGTTTGTGTACCCACATGTTTTAAATTGTACTATACACAACTCAAATATAGGGAGCAACCACCACAGTTTAAGGGACTGACTGTGGTCTGTATTGCTATATTTTTACTGTTTGGATACCTGGTTGGCAGTAGTTTGATGTGCTTAGTTACACCTGTTGTGTATGCTATCCTAGCTGGAATTTCATGTTCTACCAGCAGGTTGGTTCTTTCTATTTGAAAACAAATGTGTTGTTCTTTAGTTGGATGTTTTATTTTTTTCTGTCTGTGCTTTGTGTGTGTAATCTCTTCATTGTGTCAGTGTTTTAGAAATTAAAGTGGTGTGGAGCTTCATGGTGATGTCTGATGGTGTGTGTGAACTGTTGTTTGGCTGACAGTGTTTGTGTGTAGTGACTTGACACTGGTCATGGCACTCACAGTGGCAGTCAAATGCCAGTCCACTCACTCTGCCAACTGCCAGTTGGTGTGATTGCTGTGTCAATCCTGTAGGCCTATGAAAGTGATAGGCCTTTGAATGGTACTGTTTGCTGATGTGAGTGCTGTAATGTGGTGGGCCCATGGCTGGTGATATGAATGGTTTTGTGTATGTGATGCATGCAAGGTGGTGAATGGCCTATAAATCGTTTGGTGCCTTGTCATGATATTTTAGTTCACTAGCTGTGACTCACTGGTTCAGAAGTTATAACTTTAAATGTCCTTATTAGTAGTGATTGCTATATTTTAATTTCATAAAATCTTCTGTTAATGAAATTTGAATTTTGAACTTTTCAGCCCCCCTCGTGCCAAATCCAACCAGGATGTGTGTGCACTTGAGTTGTAGATGGTGGAGCAGTAATACTTGTCTTTCTATCTTACTCTGCCAGGGTGTATACTGTCTCAAGAGAAAATCAACCAACCACAGATATTTTCAATAACTGGGGGGACTCAGAGTGGTGTGTCTCGCATGGTTGCCACACGGTTTCTTATCCAGAGTCTTTTCCAATCCTCAAATATATGATAAAAATAGAAATGTTCTTCATATTTCTGTGACTCGAATTACTGGAGTCTACGGGGAGCTGCAAATTTAATACCACCCACAGTTCCTATATGTATGTCTCCCGATTAAAAAGGGTACTTAACCTATGTGGGTGGGACTAGTGCACGCAAAAGTGTGGGATTCAAGACACAATGTTGCAACAGCAACAAAAGGTGTAGCTACAGGGTTGCGGCCTGGGCTGGGCAGCCACCCAGGGCACCTACAAAACCCAGGCATGTTTGTCTAACATTGCCCATTTTCCTTGCATTTCCATGATATATTCTTCTAGAATCAGACGAAATCCATAGATTTTCTACAACGCAGTGTTCCCCCACTTGTACCAATAAAAATACTGCCCCACTTGTGTGTCTAGGCCTAGTGCTCATGACAGGAACAGTCCTCGCAAAGGCACACTAGTTGACCTTGGTTTGATTTGTTCCTGTCATGGGCACTATGCCCAGCCACACAAGTGAGGTATCATTTTTATTGGGAGAATTGGAGGAGTGGTACATGGTGGGAAATCTGTTGCTCCCTCCAGATTCCAGAACTATCCATCACAGAAATGTGAGATAATTAGTTTTTTTAGTCAAAGTTTGAGGTTTGCAAGAGATTCTGGATAGAAAAACCAGGTGAGAGGCATGCAAGTGGGGAGAGGATGTAGCCTTGCGGCTAAAGCTGCTGACTTTGGAGCTGGGGAACGGGGCTTGAGCCTCGGCGTGGACTCAGCATCCTGTGATTCTGGGCAAATCCATAATCTCCCCGTGCCTACCAAAACTGAATGTGTCCTTGTGTAATGTAATTGGTGCTCATGTACAGCGCTCCAATACATTTGGGTCGAGCTCGTGCTATATAAATCTGCAACAACAACAAAAAAAGTCACCCCACCCTGGATTTCCCTGGGTATCTGGTTTTCAAAAGTGTACAAGTTTGCTAGGTTTCCTTAGATGCCGGCTAAGCTAGGGCTCAAAATCCAGATCTACCCACTTGGCAAAAAAGGTCACTTTTCAGTGGAAAAATGTGATGTGTTCATATTGCGTTTTGGTGCCTTTCCTTTTGCGGCCACTGGCCCTCCCCACACAAGTGAGGTTCCATTTTTATTTGGGAAGCTTGGGGGAATGGTAGGTTGTAGGGAATCTGTTGCTCCCTGCAGATTCCAGAACTTTCCATCACAGAAATGGGAGGAAACTGTGTTTTTTTTTTAAATCAAAGTTTTATGTTTGCTGGAGATTCTTAGCAAGAAAACCTTGTGAGAAGCATGCAAGTCCCCAACCTGGATCTCCCTGGGTGTGTAATTAAAATAAAAATGACAGGTTTTCTAGCTTTCCTTACTTGCAAGCTAAGATAGGGCTCAAAATAGCAGCAAGCCACATTGAAAAAAAAGGATAATGTTTCAGTGGAATAAAATATTATATGTCCAGGAAGCATATTAGGGCCTTTCCTGTCACAGACACTAGACCTACCCACTCAAATGATGTACAATGTTTTTTCAGGAGACTTCGTGGAATGCTGGATGGTAGAAAATGTGTGGCTTCCTTCAGATTCCAGAAGTTTTCCTCACTGAAATGTGAGGATAGTGTGTGTTTGTAGTCAAGCTTTAAGGTTTGCAAGGGCTTCTGGGTAGAAAAACCTGGTGGGAGTCACACATGTTACCAGACCCTGGATACCCCCAAGTGTCTAGTTTTCAACAAAGGGCGGGTTTTCTAGTTTCTTTAGGTGCCAACTCAGCTAGGGCCCAAAATCTACAGCTACCTATATTGCATAAAGGGGTCAGTTTGCCTTGGCAAAATGTGATGTGGCTATGTTGTGTTTTGGCCCTTTCCTATAAAAAGCACTAAGCCTACCCACACAAGTGAAGTACCATTTCTATAGACAGACATGCGGGAATAAGAATAGTAGAATATTTGTTATTATGAATAGTATTTCTCTGCATTTGAGCCTGCCAAATGTAAGCCAGTGTGTGAGAAAGAAGACATTTAAAAAAATGCCCTCTGAGTTACATGATAGTATTGGTACCCACAAATTCCGAGATGTACAAATAACCACTGTTCTTAAACTCTGTATTTAAAACATATATAGGTTTCCTTGATACCCATTTTTCAGTCTTTATATTTTGCCATATGAATTGTTCTATGCCCTGTACACAATGAAAACCCTTTATAAGATGCAATTCAGTTGTTGGCTTCAGGTACCTCAAGTTCTTAGAGAATCTACAAACTCTATATATGCCCACAACCAGAAGGGCATAGCGGGCATAATGGTTCATTGCTTTTGTAAATTGTCCATCGTGAAAGGAAGTTTCAAATGAAAATGTTGTGACAAATAGACGTTTTTTCCTACTCATTTTCAATATTTTTTCATTCAACTGTTTCTTAGAAAAAACCTTTCAGGATCACCACCAATTACCTCTGACTGAACTTAACATGCTGTCTATTTACATAACTGTCTGAGCTCACACATTCACTCCAGTTCTCACCACAAACTAGAAATACGTTGAAAGCACAACATTTAGGAAAAATGGGCTACCTCTGTTAAAAATGCCAATACTATGGTAAAAAAAAAAGAAAATTGGGGGGGGGGGGGGGGAGAATCACCTCTGCCTGCTACTCAAAGCTGGGAAAATAGTGACATTCACACAGCAAGCCTTTCATTGATGCCATTTTTAGAAAAAACTCAAACACTTTTTTGCGGAGCTCTTTTTCCTATTTTTCCCAAATCCCCCCACCATTGAGCTATATTTTGGCTACTTTCTCAGCCCCCTCTGGGAGAATCCACATGCCCTGGATCCCTTTGAAATCCCCAGGATGTTGGAAAAAATGAACGCAATTTTGTGTGGATACCTTATGTGGAAAAAAGTTATGAAGGCCTGAGCGCAAACTACCCGAAACAGACAAAAAAAAAACATGATCTGATGTTTTGATTTTATGATGTTTTTTCTAAAAAATAACACTGATCAGAACAAAGGAGAAATTTATGGTAACTTTATTTGCACAAAAAGGAAAGAAAAACATCTTTGTGTTAATTCTTCAGCGCTACAGTCTTTACTGGAGGCGCTTATTTTGATATGTTTCATTTTGCACTACAGGTTCTGCTGTTATTCTTCATTTCTTCAACCATACTATCTCTTTCATATGAAGGTGCCTGATACCAAAAATGTAAGCTTTCTGTGAGAAGGATGGTGACCATGTTTTGTAAGGAAAAAATAGCTTCTGCTATAATTTATGTGAGGTAAAAATGCCTTCATGGGATTTATTCACGTTTTGTAATTTAGATTATTAATATACTGAGTTGGTAAGGTCAACTGAATGAAAGCCTTGAGTGGTGGTTAATTCTAGTTATTGTATGCCTTAGTCTAGCGATGACAATAAATCAATAGATCATAATTATTTACATATGAATATAAATCATCTATATAGAAATGGATAGAACAGAAAATGAAAAATGAAAACAATGAGAGAGGGTGTATATAGAAAAATATTTCATTATATCTTACTCAAAAAAGGGTAGTTTTTGTGAACATTAAACAAACAATGTAACAGAGAGGTGACATTAATAATTGAAAAAACCTTCACAGTAACATTCGTAACCAACTTTCTTCTTGCTACAGTTTACAACAATTTATAGAAGAAAAATAATTATGATCTCTTGATTTATTGTCATTCCTACACTAAGGCATAAAATAACTGGAATTAACCACCACCCAAGGCTTTCATTTAGTTGACCTTACCAACTCAGTATATTAATATTCTAAATTACAAAACGCGAATAAATCTCTAGAAGGCATTTTTACCCTACCATTTGCTTTGCCCAAGCCCTCAAGAGTTGTTTGGGTTGCCCATTTCATTTTGTATTATACTTTATGTGAGTCACTCTGAAGTTCTATAAGTTTATAAAGGAACTCCTGTGTGACTTGCAATATCCTTGTAATGTATGACTGGGTATTTTAATTCATATATCATGGGAGTCGGGGCTTTCCCAGTCACCTGTGCACATCAGACAATGGGTGGCGCTAAAAGAGCTATTGAAGAGGTACACGTGCCTCCTTGGCAGAGATGCCAAGTGGCAGCTCTTAAGAGAATGTAGTCCACGATTGTTCAGATGAGCAGAAGGAAGACAGAATAAGATCTTTAGATGCTGCCAAGCTTAGCTCCCAGTCTGCTATTGCTTAAAATAATGTCTACAATCCCCCACATGAAAACTAATTTCTATCATTACAGCGTCATACAAGCAGCAGCTTGCGCATCCTTCAGCGCGCTGGAGCCATGCCGGATGAAAGGCTGAATGCTCCTCTTCTGATTAGGGTGCACGTGCACCCACTGGGGATGGGAGGGAAGCCTTTTCACTTTATCTGAAAGTCAGAGGAACAAAGAGCACTAATTGCCTCTTCTGCGCTGCCTCTTTCTTCGGTGAGCACTTAATACGCCTAGCGCAGAGCGACAATTGGCTCCTGAAGAAAACGTCTCAAAGTTATGACAAACCGCCATATTGCGCTCTTGCAATGCCAGCACAATAGTCGTTGACTCAACTGTTCAGCACTGCTACCTACTCGCAGAGCCTGAAGCAGGACTTTGAGCCCTTTCTAAGGAAAATGATTTCTTCAGGTATTTTGACGGTATACACCGGTGTCACATTACCATATATTGTTCCTGAAGTAGTGTGAAATATTTGTAGTCAACTGTTTGATTAAGGAGATTTTTATAACAATAGGAATAAAAGCAGTACAGGTAACAGTACCGAACCAATATGTTTAGCTTGTCACCACAGTTCCATTTAAAGTTATGTTTTGTGTTATGTTACTGGTTATTTGTGTAGGTCTGCACTTGCTTATTGCTTGGCCTCTAGGTATTTATCAAATTTAAAGTGCTGAAGGACTGAGGAGTGCCATGAATGTCCCAAATGCTTTTTGTGATTTAAAAAGCAGGGTTTGGACCTCGTGGTTGAAGCAGTGGGATTTGCTTCACTAACAACCCTTCTGTGTGTTGATAAATGTGTATCTATCCTCTTTGTATGAATAATTGTTCTTTTTTGTTGTCACATCCTCAAAGGTTGTTAGCTGTTTGCCCCAATGTCCCACCGATCAGATCTGCTTTAGCTGTGATGAAACTGTATGCGAAGGACCCCTGTCCTTTGTTTCAGGGGGAGGAGGGTCGAGCCAATGAATCAGATGACTGGAATAGGCTTCTATGAAGAGTCTACTTCCAATTCCTCTGGTCATTCGAGAGGAGTTGCTGAGATCAGAAGGGTCTCTCACACTTAGGAATTCTGGGGCCATATTGCCGGACTGTCGCAAGGGGAGCAATTGCGTTTGCACCTGCTTTGCGCTCTCATTGAGCACTTTGGTATTACAGAAGGGGCAATAGATGCTTGTCCATCCCCCTTCTGTTAAAACCAATAGCGCTGGAGCACATAAAGCATCAGAACTATTAGAGGGTGTCCCCTCATTTGCATGGGGGTGTGACCCCAGGCAAATGAGGGAATAACTTTCCCTCTGTGTCTGCGCTGTATTACAGATGTGGGCGCAGAGACAAAGAAGCTGTCAGGTGGCACACTGTCAGTGCGCACCCTGATAGCAGCCTTCTGGAGGGGCAAAAGGAGGTCCTTTGGACCCCCCATACGTCCCCTTGCAGGTGGGTGCAGTCACTCACTGCACCCGCCTGCAAGGGGATCTCTGATCTCTCTTCAAAGTGCAGGGCAGCTGCTACCTGCACAGTGAAACACGGAGCTGCTTCAAATCAGCCGCTTCATTTTTCACCTGAAAGCGTTGCCCAAGGGCAGCGTGATTTCGAGGCTTGCCTGGGGCAGCGCATTCACTAGTATGTGGCGCCTTTTTCTGGTTAGCGCAGAGCGCACTTTTTTAAAAGTGCGCCCAGCGCTAAGCAGGAAAATGTGCTGCATCCGTAATACGGCCTCAGGCTGTGTTCCTTCAGATATCCAGTTAGATAAAAATGAATATTTTAATTATGTTTACAAGGCTGAATGTATTGCAATCATTTGAGTTTTTTTCCAGTTCACTGTTTTGAATGGTTTCTTATTCTAAACCTTCACCAAGTCATAGAAGTTTCCTAATTTGTTATCTATCACTTCATGTGTGTAAACTCTCGCCTTTGTAATTGGAAACAATTTTTGTTCAGAATGTTTGTTCACTACTTACTGTCTCGGTCTGCTCAGAAGACCATGATGAACCATGAGAGCATAATGTACTGAATCATGTACTGTGTTGTAAACATTATCACTTTTGAGTCAGAATGAGTTGAAATCCCTTCTAACGTAAGCCCAGTCTTGATCGAGCGAGTATTCACCCCACATCCCTTGTAGGTTTCTCTGCATAGCTTTTGGAAAGAGCAGCTATACTGCTGCTTCAGTACTCTGAGGAGAAATATGGTACCTTGGGCCCCTTCCGAGGAGGGATTAGGTGTGGGTAGAATATGCAAAAGGGGTCATCCTCTCTGTCCTTAAGGAAAGTGGATTACAGCTTAGTTGCCACACTGAACCTGATGGCTATCCAACTGTGGCTGAATCCAACACTGCTTCTTTGTCACGAGACAGGAATTGTGGTGTTTTCTTATAATGGCTTTCTTCTTTTCTTGCCTAGCTCCATTTGAGGCATACCCAATACTGGTTATGCAAGGAGCCCCCAGTGCTGAGTCATTTCTCCACTCCTAATTAGTTTTTACGACTGCTAGCCTGATTAATGCATTATTTTGAGATTCATTTTATCATGTGTACTGGCAATACTTAGCCCATCTTAAGCTTTAAAAACCAGTCCGGATTTCCCCATGTAGATCTGGTCTCAGCTCTCGTGATTGTCAAGTCCTCAATGACCTACGACCAGGTCCTGCCCTATGGCTCTGCACCAGAGTTAAGAAATCTGGAATGTTCTTATCTTTGACTCACTTGGGAGTACTTAAATTCTGGTGTTATGCTAAGCTTCTGAGGCACTTTCAGTCTTTTCTCTTTTTGCCCATCCGTGACAGGGCTACGAATGTCTTCTTTCTGACACACTAAACTTTGGGAATGCTTTATGGTTAGCTCTCTCCGAACAAGTTAATACACATTCATATAGGGCATCCAAAATTCTGAAAAACACTGATCACTCCACTGTTTTCCAGTACCTCAACTGATTTTCTTTGTCTCGCATACCATGGCTTAAATACATTAAACGTAGCTTCCACGAGCTGGGGCGCCCGGATATAGGGGCTCATTAGGATCGCGAACGGACTTGAGTCCGTCCGTGACCCCAGAGTAGGAGGGAACGTCCGCATGGGCAGCGGCGCTCCCTCCGTGCAAAATAGGATGTGACCGCCAGGGTGGCGGTCACATCCTCTATCTTTAACATTGCGGCGGGTGCAGCTTCAAGCTGCACCCGCCGCAATGTTAAAAATGCATACATTGCATTTGTATGCAGAAAGCGGCAGGCACCGCGCGGTGCCTGCCGATTTCTGCATACAAATGCAGGGGTGTACCATGGGTACCCCCCATGTGCACCCCCCACCCCCCCTTCACCCAGGGGCCTCGCAACGGGCTCCGAAGTCAAATTCCGTAAGCTTTTCCACGGCGGAAAAGCCGCCGTGGAAAAGCATCTCTTTTACTCTATCCTAATATTGTTATTGTTATTGTTATTTTAATTTTATACCGCGCCTAATCACCTGCAGGTCTCTAAGCGCCAGGAAAAGATGGTACAGGACAACAACATAACGAAGTCAGAGCAAAGAGCAGCATTCCGGTTATGCTATGCTCAGGCTTCTCCTAAACAATAGCGTTTTTAAGCTCTTTCGGAATCTTAGGAGGTTTCCTTCCTCGCGCAACCCTCCAGGCAGACTGTTCCACAACTGGGGAACCAGTACTGAGAAAGCTCTCCCTCCCTTCGTCGCCAGCCTATAGCGAGAGCAGGTCAGCAGCTGCGAGTCCGAGGACCGAAGTGATCTCGTCGGACAGTACAGCTGCAGGCGCTCCTTGATATAGGCTGGAGCCTTACCGTAAATTGCCTTATGAGCTGTACACAAACTCTTAAATTCCACTCTCTCTTTAATTGGAAGCCAATGTAGGCTTTGTAGTAGGGGAGTGGCTCTAGACCTCCTAGGAAGTCTAAAGATCAAACGGGCAGCATCATTCATCAAAACCTGGAGCCTGTTGGTGAGGGTTTTCGGTAAGCCAAGATAGAGAGCATTTCCGTAATCGATTCTGGAAATGATGGTGGCAGCCACTATTGATCGCATCATGGGCTCTGAAAGGATAGGGGATAGCTTCCGCAGTTGCCGAATGATATTAATACAGCTGCCTACCACCGATGCGATCTGAGCAGCCATCGACAGGTCGGCATCCAGTTTAATCCCTAAACTTTTCACAGCCAGGCTTGGTTTTGGGGCAGGGCCCAACTCCATAGGCCAGTAAAGGTCACTCCAAGGTGAAGAAGTGGATGGGATAACCAAGATCTCAGTTTTGTCAGGATTGACTTTTAAAAGGTTATCCGTCATCCATTGCACCGTGAACCTCAGGATGTTCTGGGATTGGAGTTGTGCCTCCGTGGTGTCATTTATACTTAGCAGTAGCTGCGTGTCATCAGCGTAGTTAAAAACTTTACAGTTCATCGCAGCTAGCGAAGCAATCAGTGGTTGCAGGTAAAGGTTAAATAGAAGCGGGGACAGGGCAGACCCCTGCGGTACCCCACACTCCAAGACCCCACCTCTGATGTTTCATCCCCCAGTTGTATCTTTTGGGTCCTTCCTATAAGGAAGGATTCCAACCACTGAAAAGCCAAGCCCTTAATCCCAGAGTTCTTCAATCTATCCAAGAGCAAAGCATGGCTGACAGTGTCGAACGCCGCTGATAGGTCTAATAATATCAGGGCGCTCGCATTCTTACAGTCAGCTCGACCTCTTAGATCATCCAGCACCGAGAGCATCACTAACTCGGTGCTGTGGTGGGCTCGAAACCCTGCCTGTCTATCATGGAGTAGGTGGTGAGATTCCAGATAGCAGGACAGGGACTGAAGAACGTGCTGCTCAAGGACTTTTGAGAGAAAGGGAAGCTGGGAGATGGGTCTGTAGTTTTTTAACACAGCAGGATCCGACCCCAGCTTTTTCAATAGAGGTCTTACCCGCGCCTCCTTAAGTTCATTCGGCAAATATCCCATGCCTAGCGATCTATTGAGGAGAGAGATGATATACTCCTCTAATAAGGGACGTGCGATGCGAAAGATCTCAGGTGGACACGGATCAGCTGGGGAGCCAGATTTAATTTTGCCCATCAGTTGTTCCAAAATTAGTGCATCCATCTCTGGAAACACATCAAAGGAGCAGTCATTCGCATTTTTAGATGTTAGGCTGGTCGCAGTCCCTGTTGCCGCCACACTCTCCATCTCTTGGACAATGATCTTCACCTTCTCCAGGAAGTAGGTCTGGAAGGTGTTGCAGTCAAAAGGGGCCTTAGCATTGTCCGGCTTTTTACTCAGCTCGGCCAATACTTTAAAGGTTTCTTTCTGGATGTTAGTGGCCTTGCTTAGGCGCAACTCAAGGTAGTCCGCTTTAGCTTGGATCATAAGTTTTTTGTATTGGTGGAGGGAGGCCTTATAGATATTCCTATCTACGTCCTGCTTGGATTTCCTCCATAACCTTTCTAGTCTCCTTAGCTTTGTTTTGGTTTCCCTTAAGAGTGGTGTAAACCAGGGAGCTTTCCCTGATCCCTTTATTTGCTGTGTTCTCACTGGCGCTATCTGATCGATCGCTCGAGTCATACATCTCGTTAGGTCGGAGTATTCTCGGTCCAGGTTACAGTCCGACTCAGAGGCCTGGGGAGGTGCCAAATGAGCCTTGGTCAAAGACAGCAGGTTGACTTCAGCCCATTTCCGCGTTTTTCTAGACCCATGTGGGCTGCAAACAGCCCCACTGTTAAGGGGGACCTCACACGAGACCAAATGGTGATCCGACCAAACACAGGGCGCTGCCTCCCTACATATTAGGGCAGCGTCTGTAGTCCACATGAGGTCGAGAGTGTGGCCTTTTACATGCGTTGGAACATCCACCACCTGTTTAAAACCCAGGGCAGACATTAAAGTGTCTAGCTGACGCATGGGTGAGTCCCAGTTGGGTTTGTCCCAGTGTAAATTAAAATCCCCTGTTACCAGGATTTTTGTATATCTTGACCTAAAGTCAGATATGATAGGACAAAAGAGGTCAAAGAATGTTGGGGTTGCCTTGGGCGGGCGATAGACAGACAAAATCACCCAGCACACATTGTTTACAGTGACCTTTACCCCGATCAAATCGGCTAGGTCGATCGTCTCTGTTACTAGCTTTTCCACTGTCATGGTCTTCCTGTAAAGGATAGCTACCCCGCCCCCCCGTGAGCCCCCTGGGCGGTTGTGCCACATTATATCATATCCGCTTGGAACAGCGGCAATGATGTCCGGCAGTGAGTTCTCATCCGTCCAGGTCTCCGAGAGGGTCAGGACATCGATCTCACTGTCCTGAAGCATGTTATATACCTCCAGATGGTGGCAGTGAAGCGAGCGGGTGTTCAGACTAGCTATTTTTAAGATGGAATGTTTCCCCACGGCAGGTGTACACCTACCGTTCCGGGATATACCATAGTGTTTAAGCAGCATTGAGACCGCCTGGTCTACCATGGGCTCACCTCTATTCAAGGATTTCAGCTCCCCGGGGGGGTAAATGTGACGCTGACCAGCCGTCCCAGCCCCTGCGCCCGTCTGTGCGCGGACGGGCGCAGACGGGCTGGACTCTGGCGTGACTCCGGTGGTGCTCCGGCGAGCCCGCCGCGCGTGCCCGCCGCGCGTCAACATGGCCCGTTTAAATACCGGTCTAGCGTCCTTGCGACGACTAGACCGTGTGCAGCTCCTCTGAGCAGCCCCCCCCAACCCAAGATGGCCGCTGCAGTGCTGCTTCGGGGAAAAGGACCCGCTCCAAACGCGGTGATTAACGATTATAGTGCAGGTGAGTGGGTAGTAGTTCAAAGCCAGTAAAAACGGCAGCTATTCACAATTTACACAAACATAAAATCACAATTTTTAAAATTTCGTTTTCCGAGCTCCTGTGAGCGTGCTGCGCTCTGTAGTGCTTCTGCACTGTGTCCTAAAGTTTCCAAAGTGTCTGATAGACACCGCCAGCCATGTTACAGCTTTTCCGTCGCGGTTGTAAGTCAACCGCGGCGGAAAAGCGGCATACTGAAACCAGGATCCACCAGCCATCCTAATGTGGCGGTGGGTCTTTGGTGGGTCCGCAGAGGATTTTCCGCATCCTCCGGGCCGGCGGTGGCTTCCGACGGCCTGGAGGATGCGGAAAATCCTCCATCCTAATCAGCCCCTTAGTCTTGAAGCCTGAATCTATTGTAAAAAAGGATGTGGAGTTAGTCAAGAAAGCCTTCGTTAGTTTAAGGAAACTAGAAAGAGATGAGAGAGAGGTGACAAAACCTAGTGTCCAAAAATACTTGATGTTAAAAACAAGCCCATCTATCGAGCCTTATCTCCTGGGCCCCCTGTCTATACATGAGCGTTTTTTATTGTCCAGATTTCGTCTGGATTTTTTCACCTCCTGCTTGCTGTTCCTAAAGGGTGCAGTAAAGGCCAAGTGTTAGCACCCTGTGGCTGCGACGGAGTGTCTCCACAGGATTTGCTACACTTCATGTTTTTCTACAATTTTTATGAGGTACCCCGGAGATACTTTTTAGTCTCATTATTAAAGACGCTGAACTTTAACCAGGCAAGCCCTGCGCTTCTATTCCTCCAATAGCGGAAGGCAGAGTGTCTCTTTTTTATCGTGGGTTACTTGAAATCTACGGTGAGAACCAGGACCTGTCTGGACACTTAGTGACCCATCTGTGGAGTACATGTGGTGTAGAGGCTCGTGTTATTTATTTTAACGGCGTACGCTCAGTGTAAATGTATCTACTGTGTATGTCACATTTGTTAGATAGCTTACTTCACAGTTAGCTTTTTTAGGCAGGGTTTTTCATCGTGTCCCTCCTTGCCTTCAGGGGCTATGATTGGTTTTATATGTAATTTTATTGTATTATGTTCTTAATGACATTTGAATGCTTTGGAACTTTTATGGTTTTCTGAACGTGAAACCGAATAAAGTTTATTTGACTGATTGATTGATTTTCTTTGTCTCTTTGTAATGTTCACTTCATGAACCATTTGAAATGTTAACTTCTTTGAAAGACCAGTCTTTTTGCTGGGCTTTTGACTGTTTTTAATGGTCTCTTCTGTTGCACTCAATCACTGTCTAGTGCACTGGATAAGTCTGGCATCTCAACCACCACTAATCCAGAACACTCCTGACCCTATGAAGATGCACCACCTGAAGACAAAGCCCCTGCTGGACGAAATAAGTCTGTTGACTCCTGCTGGAAGAAGAGGATTCACTCTAGGATTCTTGCTGGCACCCAAGGACTCTCCAAAGGTAAAGTGATTGTTATCCTTCAGGGACGCAAAAAGCAGAAAGACTCCTGATTTCAAAAAGACTCAGCTGACCAAAGAGGACTGGGCCTTACAGGAAACCTGGCTAGGGAGATAACTGGCACCTAAAAGCCAGATATGAGGACCTAGGGGCTGCAGGACTGACGAGAGGAACTTTCCCAGCAGTTAGAGAAAAGTCAAACGTAGTCATTGTTTCCATCTCCTGTGGACTGGGACAAGATACTGAGGGTTGGAGAGGTGGGAGAGGAAACCAGGTTTTTTTCTGCTTGGATCTTTTTGACTAGCTGAAAACAGGTTCAGCTAGACCTTGTAGTAAAGGTATCAAGCCTAGTGGAGGCCTGCCTGGATACAGCTGCAGGATTTTGACTTTCAAAAAAGTGACAAAATGGCAGTAGTGCTGGAACAATTTTTGAGTAGGGGGGTCCAACATTAATGTTAAATATTTTCCTTAATAACTATTAAAATACAACTTTGCCATTATATTGGATTTTTTATAGCTATTAAAAAGAGTCAATTGTTTCCTAACCGAAATTAGCAATATTAAATTGAATAATGTAACCCAGTGATTTTCTATGGAGCAGCCAGCCTTGCTACAGTGAAAATAGTTTCTGGGACCTTTTCACTGTAAGGAAATGTTTAACATTAAACTTTGAAAACAAGGAGAGGGGGCTCAAACAGTCCAAAGAGACAGAGCGCCTATATATACAAATAAATAAAAAAGTTTCCCTTTGGACTCATCAACTTCCGTTTATTCCATACACTCACAATGCCATCACACAAATGAATTTTATATGTGGAACACCTCCAAAAATACTACTAGAAAACAATAATAAAAAAAATATGAATTTAATGAAACATCCAAATAGAAATCACAATGTCAAGACATTCAATAAAAGTTCATTGCAAAAACATTACACTGATTTCAATGTAATTGTGAGATACAAATTGATACCTCAAAGTATATATCCTATATAAAGCAAAATTAAAAATAGCATGGAAGGATCATAAAGGAGGCAAAAACAACTGTGCCTTTACAAAGTTAATTTGAAATAGCTTTGAACAAGGCACGGGGCAATAGTATCAAGCCTCTGTGTAACATGTCCCAATTCAAATTTAACGGAAAAGTTAAGCGTCAACACGTTTCAGTGGGACCAACATGATAATGCCACCTTCTTCAGGACTTGAAAATGTATTGTTCCTTCCTTAAGTACAAAACGTGTATCTAACAAAACATAAATATAACACAATTAAATTCCCATCATACAACAGCTTAAAAAAGTTATGCTTATTTAGTACAGATAGCCTTATCTAAACATATTGCAAAAGTACACCTAAGTATCATCTATAGCTCATATTAAACTCAAGAATGGCATCATATAGTATAACAAGGCTGCATATCTCATTTACCACATATTGAGTTCAAAATGGGATGATATAGCATCACCAAACTGCATATTTACAGGTGCTCATTGTTTAGAACAACAGTTACATCATAATTCCATATATATCCTATGGAGGTGTTCCTCTACCCCGTAATTGATGGCATCACTCCACCACACCACATCCAGCTTCTCACTCATCACCCATGGTTGTTCATTATATACTATTATGGAAACAACCATTTCTCTTAATGCCAGGTCATGGTCACCAATAAAATTAAAGACCCCCACCCCTGGTGTATGTATATATAAAAATAGGGCAGTGGGACCTGTTATTCAACAGACGCATAGCTCTCCACTCTCTTATAATACTACTGAATTAAAGATCAGTACCTTAGTATAAATCCTGTCGTATGCTGAGATCAGGAAGATCTGATGCCTCGAGGTAAACTGTACTTTAAAAGTGCGCGTGCCTATAAAACACACACATACTACCCTTGATGTCATGCTTCATGGGTCAAAGGATACATTAAAATAATAGTACAGTGGGAGCATCGGGTTAGCCCCTATATGTTGTCCTCACCTAAGTATAAAAGTATAAAAGGGGGTCAATTTCCTTCGTGTTCAATGAATGGGGGTGGTGATGGACGGAGCATCTGAACCAATCAAACACTCACACCCAGTCAACAGATCTGGGTTTAATCCCTCACCGTTCTTCTCACGGTTTCTGGCATTACAGCTGTCTTCAGCCAGGCTTGCTTGAATCCAGTGGCAAAGTGAACAAGCTGGCAGAAGACGGCTGTAATGCCAGAAACCGGTCCTAGGAAGCTTGTTTCCTGTCCAGGGAAGGCATGGCTTGGCAGTTCGGGCTGGACTATTCCCATGAGGCACAGGGTCAGACTGATTTGCATATGGCCATGTCTGAACTGGGGTGGCAGAGTGGGCTAAAGAACGGTGATGGATTAAACCCAGATCTGTTGACTGGGTGTGAGTGTTTGATTGGTTCAGATGCTCCGTCCATCACCACCCCCCTTTGTACCGCTTTGTTCACCATAAGTTGGCAGGGTATGCTCAGACGTGAGTCCCTTGCTCACTTTTCCACTGGATTCAAGCAAGCCTGGCTGAAGACAGCTGTAATGCCAGAAACCGGTCCTAGGAAGCTTGTTTCCGGTCCAGGGAAGGCATGGCTTGGCAGTTAGGGCTGAACTGTTCCCATGAGGCACAGGGTCAGACTGATTTGCATATGGCCATGTCTGAACCGGGGTGGCAGAGTGGGCTAAAGAACGGTGATGGATTAAACCCAGATCTGTTGACTGGGCGTGAGTGTTTGATTGGTTCAGATACTCCGTCCATCACCACCCCCTTTTGCACCGCTTTGTTCGCCATAAGTTGGCAGGGTATGCTCAGACGTGAGTCCCTTGCTCACTTTACCACTGGATTCAAGCAAGCCTGGCTGAAGACAGCTGTAATGCCAGAAACCGGTCCTAGGAAGCTTGTTTCCGGTCCAGGGAAGGCATGGCTTGGCAGTTAGGGCTGGACTGTTCCCATGAGGCACAGGGTCAGACTGATTTGCATATGGCCATGTCTGA
Source organism: Lissotriton vulgaris (assembly GCF_964263255.1). Classification (NCBI taxonomy): domain Eukaryota; kingdom Metazoa; phylum Chordata; class Amphibia; order Caudata; family Salamandridae; genus Lissotriton; species Lissotriton vulgaris. Next base: position 1,429,920,374 of record NC_141685.1, on the reverse strand, counting down.
ACTGGGGTGGCAGAGTGGGCTAAAGAACGGTGATGGATTAAACCCAGATCTGTTGACTGGGTGTGAGTGTTTGATTGGTTCAGATGCTCCATCCATCACCACCCCCTTTTGTACCGCACCTTATTTTTGTGGCGCTATTGGGCTTGTCAGCCGCGTCTCAATGATTCAGGGATTAGCTTGTTGTAGATGCACCTCTTATAAAATGAAAACGCTGGGCTCTAATGAGAACATAAAGAGACCGAGCTATTGTATAGCTATTCATATGTACCATGTCTTCTACTTCAGTCCCCATATTATTAATAAACGTGATGCATCTGGTATATCACTGAGTTAGGATTCACTTATTTTTAAAAAGGGAGCTTTGCTGAATACTGCTACACTCAAGTTTTACACCTTATATTTTGAATCCATCTCCCTCACTCAAATTTGGTTACTTAAGCCTACCCTGTGTCAGAGATGGCGGTATCTTTTCTTTCTAAAATGTCGACCCAACTAGTACGCACCACTTAACTAAACAAAACCCTACAGCAAATACTGGAATTTATATATTAATATACTCGTACTATCTTAATTTGATGCCCGGCGATATGGCTACCCCCATACTTAAGCACAGGACTCAATGCATGGCGGCTATAGGGGTCTCGGTAAGGCTACAACACCCATCTGTTATTTAGCCGTCCATGAAACCAAGTGAAGCTGTCACACTAGTAAACGGCATACTTACCTTGTTTCTGCTTGCTGTGCAAGCTCCAGAAGTGTTGAAGAGAAGCCTTCCGTATACCGCGTATCTTCGCCGGTGATCAAACAATCACTCAGCGTACCCGGCCCTTTTAAATATGTCACCCTTTGCGCCCATAGTAAAAAAAAGCAAACAGGGTACCCGGGTCAATGCGGCGCGTACACACAAAATGGGCGCCATCTTAGAATGGAATATTTACAGCGCTCCTAGTGCAAACGGTCATATTGAACACCACATACCAGCATCACCCTGGGTTCCATCGGTATGTTCATGATTCTTTTTTAATTTTTTTATTAAATTTTTTTTAGGAAAGGTAAATGCTCCGCAAGTTATGCAATTCACACCTCCACATCAGTGCAAAAATAACAGCAGATCAACTACTCAGTAATTGAAAACTACTGATTGCTGGACAATCTCCAGCGCGATTTCGTGTGTTGATAACTGCTAATGAAAGAGCAAGCACGATTGGGTATACGCACTATAACAGATGGATCCAACACATTGCTCTACAGCATATTGATTACATTAATGAGAAGAGATAATAGTATGGACTATCCTTCAAGCCTCATCCAGTCTTCTTTAGAGTTTAGTCCCTTTTCAATGGTATTAAGGCAGGAAAGGTACCATTGTTCAGGATTCTTTCTTTTCATTTCCATGTTGCCACCTCTTGCATAACCTGTGATTTTTTCAATTATGTACCACTCAAATTCCGTGAATTTGTGCTTAACTGACCTGTAGTGTTCCACAAGAGGGGCATTCTGTTTATTGGTTTTCAGAGCCTACCTTTGCTCAAGCATAGGTAAACTTACTTCCCTACCCGTCTCACCCACGTACGCGAACCACAGGGGCAGCGCACCAGGTAGACAACATTACTGCTTCTGCAGTTATGTATGCTCTTGGCTGTCATGGTGAAGCCATTGTGGGTAACTGATTTAGCGACCTAACAGTGGTCACACACACACTGCACGTGCCTGCTCTTATGGTTCCCTAATGCTTTTCCCATTTGCAGTGTAAGCTGCATTTGGGGTCTGTCTTTTCTATATGTGTGCACTAGGTTCTTTCTAAAGTTGTCATTCCTCTTGAACGCGAACAGGGGTTTGGGAAGTTTAATATCTTCACCTTCGTTAAGGATGCTCCAGTTCGCATTGACTGCATTCTTCACTTTATTACTAATGCTTGAGAATTGTGTCACAAACACTAACCTATTCTTATTAGTATCTTCTTTTTTCTTTACTTCTTGGTGATTACCTTCAAGCATGCTTTCACGGTGACAGAACCGAGCCCGTTTGAAGGACTGTTTTATGAGTTTTTTTGGATAGCCACGATCCAAAATTTTGCTTTTAAGGTTTTCTGCATGCTTATAAAATTCTTCCAGGGAGGTGCAATTTCACCGCAAGCGGATAAAATTGACAAAAGGATTATTGTCCCTTTGTGCTCAAGGATGGTAACTCCTGTAGTGCAAGAGTATGCTCTTGTCTGTGGGTTTGGTGTAAAGCTCCACGGCAAGGATACCACCAGTGTTCTTGATCGAAATATCTAGAAAATTAACCACCTCATTGTCATATTGGGCTTTAAACTTGAGGTTGGGATCCCACAGGTTTAGCCACTCCAAGAATTCGAGAAGTACAGTCTCTTCTCCAGCCCAGATAAAGAAAATATCATCAATGAAGCGGCGCCACATCAAGATGCTTTCATAAAATGGCGCTGCCTCATTGTGAATATGTTTATCCTCAAAACTCCCCACATACAAACATGCCAGGCTCGGCGCACAGGTGGCCCCTATGATCGTGCCTTTGCATTGTAGATAGAGATCTTCTTCCAACAGAAAACTATTGTTTTTAAGTACAAGAGTTATGCATTCGTTGATAAAATGTGTATTGGCACCTCTCACCACCTCTTGTGTCAATAGTTCACTCACCACTCTAATCGTATCGTCCTGGGGGATGTTGGTGTAGAGTGCTTCTATGTCAAGGGTCACCAGCCATTTTTAAGGTTTTGTACATTCTTGTTTAGCTTTATATAGGATATATGCTTTGAGGTATCGATTTGTTTCTCACAATTACATTGAAATCAGTGTAATGTTTTTACAATGAACTTTTATTGAATGTCTTGACATTGTGATTTCTATTTGGATGTTTCATTAAAAGCATATTTATTTAATTCTTGTTTTCTAGTAGTATTTTTGGAGGTGTTCCACATATAAAATTCATTTGTGTGATGGCATTGTGAGTGTATGGAATAAACAGAAGTTGATGAGTCCAAAGGGAAACTTTTTTATTTACTTGTAACATTAAACTTTACCATGTACTGCTTTTAAATATCATGAACCCTGCCTTATGGGCAATCAGGCATAATATGGGGTGACTTCAAAGTATTTAAAAGGAAGGGTTTGACCTGCTAAAGGGTTTTTTTTGACAGTAAAATTTGAAGTTTTAAAAGTACACAGTCAGGCTACAATGGTAGGCCAGAAGCCATACTTGCATTGTCATTGTAGAAGATAGCACAATAGGTGTTGCAGATTGCTAGTGGCATTTACGTTACAAGCCTTGGGTACACTTTGTACCAAATATTAGAGAGTTGAAGGTTAGGTATATACTAATTTCATTATTTTGAAAGGGCAGCACACGCACCAATCCTGCAGCCAGCAAAACAGTTACTGCAAAAATTTGGGGATATACCAAACACATGATGATCATATTTTACAAACGCCACATCCAGAGATTTTTTCCCCTGGATTTGGTAGTTATTATTATTATTTTTCTTTCCTTCGCTGCCAGGATATACCTGGTGGCGATAGACAGAAAAAAAAACATCATACCGTCTACCCTAAAGAGCATAGGTGGTGTAATGATCTTTCGTCTGAAGGCCCCAACTACATTGGGCTGTTAGTGGAAGCCTTTCATCGATGCGGCCAACATCGTCTACAGTGAGGTAAAGGTGGTGGTACTTCCAGCCCTAAATAAACCAGGTGGATCATCGGTTCAGTGGACAAGGTACTCTGTCATGTTTGTAGTAGAGCACCTTGTCTGCCAAACTCTAAATTTGAAGCTGTGTCAAAAGGTTAAAACTTTGACCGGCATGACCTGCTTGGTGAATTGGTGAATTTGACCTCTGCTCTAGCATGGTCAGCCTGAAACTTCGCGCAGGTTCCAGTAAGGTGCAAACTGTTATTTGTCTTTGGCGCTCTACTTATTCCAGGAACGATTTATATTTAAAATGTTAAAAATTAATATCTCCTCTTTCCCTTATCCTGTTTAATGATCACTTTTTTAAATTGGCTGGGTAATCTTATTGTGTTGTGTTCTTTGCTTAATAATTGTTGATTCTGCTTCAAGTTAACATACACTTATCTGTGACATATGCTGCAGGCATATGATAGCTGTGACATATGCCTGCAGCATATGTCACAGCTATCAAAGGTTGAGCAGAGAGCTTCTCAGCACTTGACATGCCCTAACCAGGTTGTGTTTAATAAATTGGTAGTGATCAACCCCACCATATTATTAACATAATTTGTGATGGCCACTTTATTAGTGGTAAAAATTAAATAGGGCTAATGATGCAGAAGATCCAACATTTTGCACAAGTATTTATCTATTTACAGTGACAGCTCCTCTAAAGAGGAGGAGCGTCGTCCCACTGCACATGGAGCAATGTAAAAGAAAAAAGCAAATGATAATAACTGCATGTTCTCCACCAAGGCTGCATTACAGACTTGGTGGAGAACATGCTAAGGCTTCAAGGCCCTGTCTGAGCGCCGAACCACAGAGCTGAGACCAATCTCAACGCTGCATTGCAGCGTTGTGATTGGCTTTGGAGAGCCTGGGTTCTTACCTATCACAATCCTGCATTGCAGCATTGTGATTGGCTGTGGTAAGCCTGGGTGCTTCCTGGAAGAGAGACAGAGGAGAGACACGGCAAGATCAATTACATTGTGTGCTGCGTCGCCGATTTGGCTTTGCAGCACGTGCAAAGTAATTTGCTTTAGTTATTTATTGATATACACAACTGCATTGGGCCGCATTCCGGAGTTTACTACCCCACAACCTGCCCCTTCCCCAACACCACCTTCCGGTGTCCTGATCCCTAGATGAAGCCTGTAGTCAGGGTTCGGAGCTCTCAAAACTGCTTCCCCGGGATCCACAGGGGAAGTGTGGTAAAGAAATAGAGGAAGCGGGGCAGGGCCACATCTATCTTTCCCATTACTGACGGCGGTAGCGTCTTCTAAAAACCCATGGAGGCCTTCAGGGATCCAACCGTGTTGCCCATATTTCCCTCTAGCAGGTCAGCCCCAGTGTGCGTTATCCTCACCTCCAGGTAAGTCAAATAACTTAACTTCAATTACTCAGCTGCCAGGTGTCCCGGGGTGTCTTTCTTCCGCACTATTAGTAAGAGCCTAGACTTTTGCCAATTAACTTGCTTTCTTAACTTTTTTAACTTTCTTTAGGTTTAGGTGGAGGTGTGCTGCAGCACCCCAAAAAACCCATGCGGAAGTTCAGAAGGTGAATAAGCAATAAAGATGCATTTGAAGTTCATGTTTATGTTGTCACTTTGGTGTGCTTTCAAAGACAAATCTCGAATGTCAGGCTATGTGTTCGAATACATTGCTGTTTATTTTAACTAGGAAACTGGTGTTTACATTTCTTTCTCTGACTACAAAGTGAGAAGATTTTGTAAAAGTGATCAAGGTGATAATCCTTCTTGGATGGAAGGAGAAAAAGCAAAGGCTATGGTATGTCCCTTTTTTCAAACACACAGTAGAATTTAAAACCAGTAAATGAATTTCACACATATTTCAAAATGTATCAGCAATTAGGAAAGCCCAAATGCTGCACATTTTTTGTAATTCTGAAGTGTGATTGAGACAAACATTTCAATAAGATCAAAACAAATGTAAACTCTTTACTAGGTGATCTGATAATGATAAATATTAGCTGAAATCCGATTTCTACGCATTTTCATTTCTGCACCAAATAGTTTTTTCAGTAAAACTGCACGTCTATGCAAATTCAGTGTCCATTTCAACGGAAAATGTGCTGTCTATAAATGAAAGAGTGCTAAAGCAACAGTGCCCCTAAATGCACCACCACTTACATACCACACCCTACCACTCTCCTCCTGAATGGACATGCCACATTTGCTACACTTAATTTTTGTGTGACGCTTTGATATTTAAAAAATCCCCATGACTTCAGTGATGTAACATTGATGACAGCACCTCTACTCTGTAAATTGTTCCAGCACGACTGCCTGTCTGTGCACTTGCCGGGTAAAGGGCAGGATATGTTGTCTGTTTCTATTTCCAGTCATATGAGGTAAGCAGTATACCAAAAGCCCTTCGTAGTTCAGTCATTCAATTAAGTCTTTTGCTCATTTCCAAAGGTGATTAAAGCTCCATCTCGTTTGCAGTCACAACTTTCTTCTTGCAGATCATCACTTATAGTTATGTGTACTTTAATTAACTCCAAGTCGCTGGGGAAGATGTCAAAGTAATACATGATCTCATTAATGAGCACAGTTTACATTATCTATGTACAACGGGAAAGTGGTTCAGATCAGATCACTCTGGTCCTGATATTAACCCCTTGCATACTGATGACGGCCCATCCGGCATGCACTACGGCGCTCATGTGCTGATGACGGCTGGGGGCCACCATAAACCCGCCCACTCGCGATTTTGCCGCACAGGCGCGGAATCGCGGCAGCATGCAAGAGATTAAAGAAGTCACTCATGCAGGCCGCAAGATCATTCATGTGGATCGGCATGAGCATCGCAGGGTGGGGTTGTAATTATCTATATAAATGTTAAAATACCTCTAGGATCGAAATGAAATCGATAACAATGTAAAAAAATACTTGCTCTTAACATCTTTCTTGATGCTACTTCAAACTTTAGAGGAATAATAATCTATAGACTCCGGAGATATTAAGGGAATTATGTACAAGTCCCTATTAGCCGTTGCGTCGCTTTCTATGACGCAAGCGTGACTCAAACCACCAAATAATTTTTATGATGCCACCCAAAACCACTTTGCTTGGCTATAAATGACCTTATAGATATGGAGTAAGGCAACACAGTGCAAATCTCTGAGGTATCTTACTATGCGTTAAAGAGACATTCCATAGATGCTGCGGTGGGTGTTTCCATGCAACACCCATGAATTTTGACGCATCCTCAGATTAAAAAAACCATGTATGCACCAAAACCTTACACCACCCCCACAGGAGGTGCAACAAGGAGAAATATCTTTATTTCTCCTTGTTGTTTCCTCTTTTAAGTAAGCTGCATTCTGCATCACACATAGAAAGAGGAAAAAGCCTCCCAGGATTGTTTTTGTGCAAGGGTGCCTGCCATAGATATGGCCCATTCTTGAGTCTTGCCCTTCCACTTTGATACAGGGCAGCGCAATAAGGTAACTTGCTGTGCTGCCCCGCGCCAAATCCCCATAATTATGCCCCTAAATTCCTTTGTGGATTATTTGATCGACACCATCACATATTTCAAATTCTTTCTAGAGAAGTAATTAAAGTTGGAGATTTTAATGTGTGGATCAATGTAGTGCTTAATTTGCAGAAGAATAAGTGCTGGGCCCAGATCCTTTCTTAGAAGGCCCCAGCTGGCTCTATTGAAGGCATATATGTCATTTAGGGGTCGGCGCTGTAACCCATGACTTGACCATTTCAATCTCTGGAAATGCCTTTGCGACCCCTGTCCTCAGAGGTAGCAAAATCAGTGGCAAAAGTCTGCAGCAGCTAGTCCGTATGGGTGTTGGTGCTCCACCCTTGTTTTCTGCCCTTTTTTTAATTATGGTAATTGTGAAAAATAGTGTAAAATTCACAATTAGTCTAATAAAAAATGGAGCACCACGGGCTGGAACAAGATCTCAGTGGCAAAGGGTGTAAGTAAAAAACATTTTTTAAATGTTTGTTGTGTGCATGCTTATGGCCGAGTGTGTTGGTGTGAAAGAGAGTGAAGGTGAGTGAGAATCAGTGACAAAGAGTGAGTAAGAATCAGTGACAGGTAGTGAGTGAGATTGAGTGTCAGTGAGTGTAAGTGAATCAGTGAGTGAGTAACAGTGCGTGCAAGGTAATGACTAGAAGTGAATGAGTGCAAATAAGAAAGAAAGAGGGAGTAAGTGAGACTGAGTGAGTGAATATAAGTGAGCATGGGTAAGAACGTGGAGTTTTGCATGTGAATCAGCAGTTTGCCCTGGCATAATAATGGAAATTCTTGGTTTATAGAGGCACCCATGGAAGATTACTGCTGCTGGCATACTGAAGCCATTTGTTAGCATGAAATTACTGACTGTGGCATGCTGGAGTTAATTCTTGGAACAAGTCACCCTTGGTCAAATACTGGCACTGGCAATGTTATGGCATATGGTGCAGCCATGGGAGACTGGCATACTTGAGGACACTTTTGGAAAAATGCTGGTACTAGTTCATTGGATATACCTTTTGACATAAGGTAGGAAAACCATGGTATATGGGAGGAGGCATCCATGACAAAATACTGGCCCTGGCATACTAGAGGTCATTTTGACACATGTAATATGGATGGCATTAATTATAAACGTCGGCACTGCCACATAGAGTGTATTTTTGGGCATAGGTGAGCACCCTTGGTATATAAGAGGCACACAATATAATATGTGGGCCCTGGCACAAGAGAGGTGATTTTGTTTTACATATTGGGGCAACCATAGCACATTCTGAAAGCAATGGGCTCAACTTCTCTGGCAAGTCAAGTTTTATTGGCTTGGCACACCATCAAAGGACTTTAATATGAAAGTATTTGTTGTACAATGATGATGTCTGGTTCCAAGGTATATTGGATAAGTAGGCTTATTAGGTAAGATGGTATGAAGAGCCCCACGACGAGCAGCCCCACCAGGAGCTGCCTTGCTGCTGCTCAGCCCATCCTCCAACTGACTCCCTCACTTACCAACATTCCACAGCATTCTCACACACCAGCATTCCACCACCACAGTCACACTGGCTGAGCAGCAGGTGCCTGTGACTTTTTAGCAAATTTATGTGAAAATTGTGGTTTTAAATACACTATTTGAGCCCATTTTGTTTAATATTTCCTCTGGGGAAATACCCCTCTGATCCCTCCTAGTAGAGGTCCAGCTAGTTACAAGTCAGGGCTAGTATTACAACTCACCTCTTTAAAAGATCATGTGTGTGCCCTAATGTAGGTGGTTTCTAAAATTGACATTTTTCTGTGCTACGTTATAGTAATCATGCAGTTACAGAACTTTAGTGATGCCACTTATTCTGATATCTCCAGGGTCTAGGCCATGTGACACCACTTTCTGGGGATATTCAGGGTCAACTGTCATATGATGTCACTTCATGTGATGGTATTAAGGTCAAAGGATGTATCATGCCCCTTCTGCTACCCCAGGTATTTTGATGAATCAACACCCACAATGGAAGGTCAGTCTGACGAATAACAAGACTGCATGGTCTTGATGTCCCCGCATGACTCTTTAATCCACCACCAAACACTCCCTTCCCCTTCATCTGACACTTGCTGGCTTCTTCCTTTGTTATGGTCTCTCCATCTTTCTCTTTCTCCTTTTTCCCTCCTTTTGTGTTTCCTCTCTCATGTCCTGGATTAAAGTCTGCTGAGTTGAAATACCCTTGCAACCACCAGCTCAATTTAAGCACTAGGTCAATGACTTGGACATGAAAGATACCCAGAAGTTTGTAGACAGTTGCAAAGGGTTAGAATTTCGACTCACAAATGTAGTCACAGTCGTCATTTTTACTAATTAAAAATACTGTAACTTCACAAATTCACTCGAAGCCCGCTATTTTCTACCGTTGTGGCCCTTGTCCAAACCATGCACTCCACAGCTCTAGGTTCAAGCATTTCGGTAGGGCACTGGGTACGTTTAAACACAAGCAAATACAATCTTGGAAAACAACTCCCTAATCATACTGAAAATGAGGCACTTACTGTTGGCTGGATTACCTGAGCGCTACATGCTAATATTCAGTTTAAACCATTGTTCATGGTCATGAGACCATTCTAGCCAAACAAATGATACACTCCAGAACTGGCTGACGCAAAGCGAAGATGTAAAAAAAGTAGAAATTGCATGGAGGGAAACGTCCTCATTCACATCAAACTAAATGACAAAGCAATCTTTAATCCTACAAGTGACGTGTTCAACATTGTTTGTATTGGTTATTATTCTAGTAAAATTGATAAATCTTTAAAAAAATGCATTTTCCATTACAAAAGATGTTGCTTCTCCTGAGAGAGGCGCACTTCAAATTCTGCCCTCACGATCGCCCTACAATTATTTCTCAAATTTCTTTCATGACAACATTTTAACTATTAGGTTCACCTTGGATTAAAGCAAAAGGAACTAAAACAAACACGGTCTTTGGCAATGACCATTTTTATCACCATCCAATATCTAATAACTCTCTTTCAGGGGCGGCTCTAGGCTCATGGTGGCCCAGGGCAGGGAACGTAGGTAGAGGCCCCGGCCGGGGCTCCCGCACCATTTCTTAAGAGCCTCAGGGACCCCAGCCGGGGCCCCCGCACCATTTCTTAAGAGCCTCAGGGGCCCCAGCCGGGGCCTGTGCACCATTTATAAGTTCCTCAGGCCTAGCGTGGTGGCCCCTGGGGTTTGGGGGCCCTGTGCAGGTGCACAGCTTGCACATGCCTAAGGCCGCCCCTGTCTCTTTTGATACTGTAACAGCTGGCCAGATCTATTTAAAATCCACAATATCATTCCTGCTGGACTCCTGTCCTGTTAATTATTTCAGGCTACTTTCTGGCTCTTTGATACATAATTTGAACCCTTCGGATAATCTTCATTTAAATTTGAGATGGTTCCACCTCCATGGAAACGAGCAATGGCTACCCCATTACTGAAAAACCTCATTTGTATCCAGTGAGAACTGCCAACTATTTATTTATTTATTATTTATTTATAAAGTTTAGTTCGATATCCTTATTTCTTTTCCTAGCTAACATCACATTATGTATTGTCAATAATCAGCTTTCTAAATTTATCAAAGAGAATAATGTTCTAAGTGACAATCAGTCTGGTTTTCATGGCTCTACTACAGACATCCTATTGGTCTCAGGAGGAGACGGTATTAGTGGCTTCACTGCTTTAATCTTTCTAGATTTGTCCGCGGCTTTTGGCACTTTGTCTCACTCTCTACTTATACATCGTCTTAGGGACATTGGTGACATAGACAAAGATCACAGGTGTTTCACTTCTTTTTACTGGATAGTTTTCAAGGGATGTACGTTGTTACAACGCATGCTTTTACCACGCATGCTTTTACAAAGCAGGTTTTTCAACGCAAGTCATTACAACGACTTGCGTTGGGGGGTGCTGGATAGTGAATAGTTTAATTTACTATTCCAACTCCAGTCCCCGTGGATAGTAGGGAAGGTGTTGGATAGTAAATTAAACTATTACCTATCCTAGAGCGCCCCCCAGCGCAATTCGTTGTAATGACTTGCGTTGAAAAACCTGCATTGTAAAGGCACTGCGTGGTAAAAGTTGCGTCGTAAAGGATGTTTCCCGTTTTCAAGCAGTATCCCCGAGGCCTTACATTTCATATTTCTTTTTGTAATGATTTGCGGAGTCCTTTAGGACTTGGCATGGCGCCCTACCGTCTTCAACGTATATGGGACTCTTTTGACAGCCTTGATCCACTCCTATCTGTCATGATTTGGTTGACTACAGACTTTTTCTGCCTTAGTACAGAAAAAACAGCGGTTAGGTTGTTTGGGGACATTTCATACTGGTCTACTGACGGGTAGCATGATTAATTAGAATTACCCTTGTGCCTTCTGAGTTGGCAAAAAGCATAGGAGTACACTTTATTTTAAGCTTTTCTTTAAAACACACATCACTGAACTATCAGCTAGTTGCTTTCCTGCTTCATGGACCTTAAGGAAAATTCTTCTTTTGCTGCCAGAAATCAGCAGGAAGATAGTAGTGCAGGAATTAGTGCTTTGCCTACTAGATTACTGTCAATCTCTTTATTTGGGACTTCCTCCAAATATAATGTCAAAACTACAACGTAACCAAAATGAAGCCATTCTACTATGATTAGGTAAAAATATCCACATCTCAAGTAATTTTAGGACCATTTGAACATAGCCTTTTTAGGTCTCGCCTACGCAGCGTGCATGAGCTGTATAGGAGGACCTTTAGCCGTCGTTCTGGTCATTTTTAATCACACACTCGTGCTTGTGGCAGCATCCACCTTGCGGGAGCGAGCAGGTGCACGCTACAAGCACGAGTGCAGTGCTTGAAAATTACCATACTGCTCTCCCAGCTCAACATCCTTGCGCTTTCACTTTCGTTCGCTGCAAGCAAGCACGCGCGCACCACTCGCAGGTTCACCTCCTGCTCCCTACCTCATCTCCCTCTCTCTCCTCACCAACACGTCCCTCTCTCTACTCGCCCACTCGCTCTGCCCTCTCTGTCTCCTTTTTGAAGACCACTTGTTCTTTCTTACAGCGTGGCACATCGGCAATGGTGCCAGCGCCTCAACTTTTTAAAATGCAGGTTAATTTAACAAAAAATATATATATATATTTATGTTTGCAATGCGGGACACTGTAAGAATAGTGTCCCGCGCCTTGCTTTTGTTAGGTCTTTTTTTGATGAACATACTAGGATCCCGTTCTTTTCAGGCAGCCCACGCTGCCTGACAACCCCTCTCCATGCCGATTTCACAACAGCAGGGCGCGAGGCATAGGGTGGAACTTGTGTGCATGTGGCACAGGGTGGAGCACGCGTGCATGTAGCTCTGAGCAAGCCCTCCCCTGCAAATGCTTGTGACTATGGGTAGATAGGGGCTCTCAGCCCACCGTAATCACAGTTAAGGCAGAGCCTGCCTCCCATCACCTCTTTGAACCAGTTTCTTCTATTTGAATAGAGCTGAAAGCATACTCATTACGCCACCCCCCCCACAACCCCCTTTCACAAGCCAGCCAACTTAGGTTGGCTGGCTCCTACCTCCAACAGCATCTTTACTGTGTGCCCATGTGACAAACACCTATTCCGTGTGATACGCTTTGTCAAGGAATTTGGCACTATACACATTCCGTGTAATACACAGCAGTGTTTTGTGTACTGGAAAGATTTTTTTAATTTTAAGATGCTAAAAATAGAATAAAGAAAAATTCTCCTCGCAGTGGCACCCTTCCAGATCTCACAGGCTCAGCTCGTCATATTCTGCAGGGGACCCGATCATTTTGCTTAGGCCATGGAGGAATCCTGAAGCCCCCACTATGCTGCAGTGTGTGATCTTGTGCTGACAGGGGAGCAACTCGGGGATGAAATCTAGGGGCTGAATTAACGGCTTAAAAACCTGTGTTTGTTGGGATCTAACCCTAGAACCCCCACTAACCACACTTGAGTGTGTGATCTTCGCACATTTAAGCTCCCTGTGTGCCTCAGTACCCACATCCGTCAATACTGTAAGCGTCTACAAAAGGCTACAAGCTAGTATGAAGTACTACAAAATACAACCTGTCTCAAATTCACATCACTTTTAGAGACCTCTTTGAAAATTGGCGCACACATTTTCCTGACCATGTCACCTTAATCAAAGGCGTCAAAGGCGTTAGACAAAAATATATAATTTTAGCTTATTTCTTGTATGTGTTGATCACTTAGCCATTTAGGAAGAGTTGAGTTGTGACGTCTTGAATGGGAAAAGTAGCAATACTAATATTAGGTTATAGAACTATAGCTGGCCAACACGTTTTTTATTATGCTGTGCATAAGAAGTGTTGTTAATACTAAATTCTGAACTTGTGCGTTATCGTCGTTGGGAGGATGAAAGGCCGAGTCCACCTGTCGAGATTCCTACGTTTGATCAAAACCATATCTGCATGAAGTGAAAAAGCCTACTGGGTTTATGATTTTTGGAGCGCAGCCAGCATAAAAACCTTATCCTTTCAACATGCTCTTGTCTTATTTACCCAATGTAAAGGCAATGAAATGCTTAAAAAGGAAGATTATATGATGCCGCCAGGATCACACAGTTTGGTACGGATAAGCCTGGAACAAAGTTTATTTATTTTTTATCTGGATACCGTTTTCGTGTCATTATTTCATGTTGGCTTGCTTTTCACGAAAAGCAAAATGAAACACAAAGGCTGGGGTTGAACGAGGAGCTGTGGGGGGAGTCGGTAGGGTTTGCGGGGAATAGTATACTAGGAAGAAAACAACATGGGGATTGGGAGATAAATGCATGGTGAGAAGCACACGATGAAGTCAGGGTCGCACTTGGACAAAAAATAGGCCTAGGCAGCAAAACAAACAAGCATTTGCAATGCAGTGGGACTTTTCCGCAAGTTTGAGCTATTGGCATCCTAAATGACAATGCTTTTTATTTATGATTTGGTTTTTAAAACATAAATAAAAGGCATTCTCATTTGCAATGCCAATAGAGTAAACTAGTGTAAATGCGAGACCCATTGCATTGCAAATACTTGTGTCCGTTGTCAAAGGTCTGATTTGCAGAATCGGGCTTTTGGGGGGCATAATTTTACTTTTCTGTATGTGCAAACATCAAACTGCGATTTAGTGAAATGTTACCAAATCGCAATTTAGGTTTGTGACTAAAGTCCGAATCGATATTTAGAAGGGGTGTATTAAAAACGTTCTTTCCAAATACCGAAGCTGCCACCACATTGAAGTCCAACCACTCAGGGGCCCCATAAGACCCCTGCCCCCACCACGCCTACTCCAGGAAACTGCAATCCATCAGCGCAATGCTCACACACATTCCGAATGCCTCCACTTCTTCTGTGACCATCCCAGATACTTGGAAACACGCAACTGCGCTCCCATTGCTGAAGAAACCCTCCACGCACCCTTCATTGCTCACAAACGACAGGCCGATCTCCCTGTTACCATTCCCGACCAAGGTCTTAGAGAAAATCATCAACAGATAATCTCCCTGAAAGCTAACTAAACAATTGCTTGGTGAAATAATACATATAAATAACTTAAGCATCATTTGGGTGAGTAAAGGAAAGTTCAGTCTTTTTTACTTTCTCCTTAACAAACTGAGTCAATTCTGTTACTTTTCTCAGATGTTCTCTTTGACCGAGGAAAGAGGACACCTGATCTGAACTGTCAAACAGTGTTTTTTGGGGTTCAATTTCTGCCTAGTTTAAACTGTGTTGCTTTTGAGTTCACAAGAATTTCTAATCTTCTCTGTTTTCAAAAAAGACTGAAAACATATGACTTCTGTAACCTATAAATTATTTGATGAGTTTATTGATGGTCTCTGCTCCAGTAAACCCTACGGGGAGTTCCTATGGTTTATAAAACAAAATAAATTACGTAAATTATAAACAAAAATATTCATTTTGAGGCAACGGAAATACTACACAACGACAGTACTTTCAGAGAAAAGATATAGCCTCGCTACATTGAGCACATTGTTATTATTTGGATAGCGGTGGGTTAACGCTACAGGCGACATTAACCTATCACCATTCCTACGGACAAGAATTAGCTTCCCTTCCTTGATTTACTCATCAAAATCAAAGATGGGAGATTCGAAATGGCCTTCATACTTTAAACCTACAGGTAAGAATTCTCCCCTAAGCATTTTGGGTATATGTATGAAACTGATTTTTAGTCACAAGCGCTACGATTCGCAAAAAAGCAGTGTTTGCGACAAAAAATTTGCAAAACGCGATGTATAAGGAAAATCACATCGCAAAATGAAGGAATTGCAAAATTTGCGATTCCTTAATTTTGCGTAAGCATTTAAGGTTATATTGCGATTCCTTAAATGCTATGTATCAAGCACCCAAGTTGTGCGATTTTTCCCTAAGAAATCGCAAATTACCACCAACTTCAAGTTGGTGGTAATTTGCGATTCCTGTCAATAATGCACTTTTTGGCATGTTTCAAAGTGCCATGTGGCGCACATACATGCCCTAAGGGCATGTATGTGCGCCATATGCACACACATGCTCATTTCAGTGGTGCATCTGGGTGTCCTTATGACACCCTTGCATCCTTGAAATTATTTTCAATTTGCGATTCTCAAATTGCGAATCGCAAATTGAGAATGATTTCCCAATCATTCCTATGGGCCTCCTGTCCCATAGGAATGAATAGGAAGGTATTCCTTAATTGTGATTTCGCAATTTGCTAATCGCAATTAAGGAATACTAAGAAATCGCTAAAAATTTGCAATTTTTTTTAATACATTCCGTTTTGCAATTCTCAAATAGTGATTCCCCAAAAATCGCTATTTGAGAATCGCAAACACGGATGTTGAGTCTAGAAGCAATTTCTGAGAGCACGAAGTATTCGCATTATTTATCCACCTATGGCGCACAAGCGATGCAGCTAAGAACATTCGAGACACCTGGTTACATAAACATCTGATGAGGATCGCATGTAAGAGAAAAAGATTAATAACAGAAGACTCTCTTGGGAAGTCATTATAGGAAAGAAACAGCAGATTAACTTGCGTTGCTAGTTTTTCTACACTATGAAACCACAAATAATGCTTTGATTGCCTTTAAAAAGGAAAAAGTATTAGAGACATCATTAGCCCTACAAGCTCAAGGGACAATATCCAGGCTGTTCAAGAAAGACATTCATAGGGACTTCCTCTCATCAAGAGACACTTCCTTTGTGCTGCATGAAGTTTACACAAAAACACATAATACAAGAGCCTGGATCTAGAGGTGAGCAGCCCAAATGTAATCTTTCTCCTCAAATGCCCTTGTAAATTTAAGTAGCTAGGAAAGAAATCAGAGAAAATCAAGAACCAAGTTCTAGAACACAAAAGTAGTGTCAAATGTGTTACACGGACAGCAGAAACTCATTTTATTAATGACTAACACTCTGAAAATGATTTTAAGATCAAAGTATTAACTCTTGCAAGCTATTACGTATAGAGCACAGGTGGGTTTTCTTAATTTCCACAGTCAAGATAGTCTTGAGCAATGAGATAACTTAGAATCGCATGCAAAATCACTTGCCTATTACTGATCACAGTTTAGGCCCAGTGCTCTCTTGGAAGTTAACAGCCTTTGTAATTCTCTCTACTTTCTTCTTACGTGAAAACAAAGCAAAACTCACGAATGGAGCCCAGTGCCCGTTTCCTTCACTATGTTCCCTATTAGGCATCCAGGGAAGTACAGCTTCCATCATTCCTTAGGATATCCACAAGGGATACTTCTTCTGCTTCTGCTTACCTTTAACATAATAAGTAATTCTTCTAAAGAGTTATAATTTTTGAAGTTTATAGGATAGCCTCCATTTGAAATATCTATCACTAGACACTTTCACTTTGAAATCTTTCCGTTTGTAATTTTGCGATGTCACACTACAGATTAATATTCGCACTAGCCTACATTCCCCATAATCTTGTTCTTGGGACAATCAGCATAACCAAGTACCACCCATTAGGCTCACTTGGTGCCTACAGGGTTCTATCTTTAATATACCAACAGGAGCCTTTTGGCCAAGAATAAACACGTTGAAGCTCTCGGGCCTACATTACCAACAAACCCAAGTGTAGGAACTTATGGAATGACATCACGTCCATTCAGTGCGTAATGTACTGCCCTTCTAGGCTTGCAACACTTCTTAGAAACACGCCATACACCAGGTGTCATACTAGGAAGGAGCTGTGAGCTGATGCGACAATCTGTCTACAAAGGCATAGTCTTAATGTATTTGACAATCAAAGTAGGAGTAGTTCCTCATAGGCCAAGTGGTCACAAAGTGGTCATTTGACACACTTTTGCAGAGCCCCTCTAAAGCGTTCACCTAAACGGCTAATTCGGATCAAAAGATCTCCGACAAAGACCCCCCAGGCCAGTTAGGCATTGCAGTGCCGGCCAGACGAGGAGCGCCCAATGATGAAACATGTCACCCTAATAGGTGTGTGAGGGCATTAAGATCTGACCTTGTAGTCTCCCTGCGACAGCAGTACTAGCCATGTGGTCTCACCACCAGAGACGGCCCGTGTAGGGCGTTCCACCGGGCGATGACGTGGGGCGGGGGAGTGGCAGGGTGGGGGGTGTAAAATATGGTAAACGGACGATTACAGGTAAGTAACGTAAAAAAGAAATTAAACGTGTTTTATTGCGCGCGCTGCAAAGCCAAATGCGATGCAGCGCGCTCATCAACATTAGTTTTATTTATTTTTTACATTACTTACCTGTAATCATCCGTTTACCGTATTTTACACCACCCCACCCTGCCCCTCCCCCACCCCACATCACCGCCTGGTGGAACGCCCTACACGGGCCTTCGCTGCTCACCAATTTGTGACCACTCGGCCTAAGAGGAATTACTCCTACTTTGATGGTCAAATAGTTTACTTCTGGGAGGAGCATAGATGTAGGATCTCTTTAAATAGTGAGCTCTTTATCCCCCTTTGATATAATAAAGTCTTAATTGATACACCACTGATTCTTTGTCCAACCTACTAAATAATTCATAGCTACTCACAGAGTTTACAAACCAATTAGAATGCCAGACATTCTTTTGCAACATATTGTACAAAGGTCTCATGGGACTCAATTATAGTTTTAACATTTGGAGCAATCCCTGGTAATGAACTCAATCAACATAAACTTGCATGATAAAAATTAAAATCGTTAATTAAGTACACATATAGTTGCACGAGCCTCCCTTTTCTTCTTCACAGATATATATTTATCTTATCAAATAATATAGTGCTATACCATAAGTGATAACGGTCCATACGGCGCAGAGCGCAGAAAAAAGTGAATTTTATATACAGAATTACATAAATACACTCTAAGCACCCAGGGTTCTTGTGTATGTTCCAAACACGAATTCTGCTGAAAGTTTCCATGAGGTTTTAAATATGAATCGATCAGATTACAACCAGAGGTGCACTGTCAACATTTTGACGAGTCTCTTTAAGACTAGGGCCTTCTGTCTATGCCCCTCTGTGTTAATTCTGAAGCCATTGTGAGCATGATGAAGGGACGCCACTGCTACGTCTTCCTATGCATCTAGCCATCGTAAATGTAGTGGTATGTAAGGACACTCTAAAGCGTTAAAACACTTGGGGGTATGTATTTGAAGACAAGCGGTAATTGCATGTTTTAATGGGGCCAGCACAAGTTTAAACGCTCAGAGGATAACATTTTTGTCTCAGATTGCAAAAAACACTCAAGGAACTATTCCACCCAGATGAATTTAATAGCACTAAACTGACCGCTCTTTGAGTAAATTCTATAAGCGATCAGGCACTTTATGCCCATTGTGTTGCAAAAATATATTCATATGACCGATTCAGTTTTAAGGTTTATCAACCTGTAAAGATCCAATTTCCCGTCAATTTGATGTAGATCAAATAGCTTTATTTGAGAATCAAGGCAGATACCTCCAGCACAGCTTCTCAGCTCAAAGATCAACTCCTATAATCAAAAGCTAACATTCTATCCTAGCAAAATAGCTAACATTCTAATGATGACATGCAGATGCACTCAACTCAACATCTCCCTACTTAACATACACTAAATAAATTATACATTTTTTTCTTCATATAAATCATATTTAAGAATATAATAAATTTCCATTTTTTACATTCAAAAGACATCAATATTTAGAAACATGAACCGGAGCACGACATTTGCATATGTTTCCAGTACTCCAAGCTGATCCATCGGATAGGGTAACAACATTTCTTTTTATAGACTTCACTTGAATCGGTGCAGAAAATTTGCTGTCACCCTTTGTAGTTACACCACCACGTTTTATAGTCACCCAATCACCAATCTCAAATCTAATATCGTTCACACTCTTCCTATCATTATAATATCTAGCTTGCATTTTAACTACTTTATCTTCCACAGCAGTTCTGTCCACCCACACACAATCTTTCACTTTCAACCAACCAGGAACCTCTTCGACACCAGATTCACATCCCTTTAAAGATATAAATGGAGAAACCCCTAATATTGAATGCAGCGTAATCCTGTAAGACCACACCAACTTTTTTAATTCTTCACGCCAAGACAATCCATTAGACAGAGACAACTGAATATTATCCATAATCAATCGGTTAATTCGTTCCACTAAACCCTTAGCTTGTGGCCTAAATAGAGCAACCCTCTCATGAATGATCCCAAATTTGGAAAGAAATTCCTGCATTTCGTTCGACACCAATTGCACACCATTATCTGACACTAGTGTCTTGGGTATCCCTTCATTCATAAACACCCTTTCCATAAAATTAACAACTCTTTGAGTATTTATAAATTCTGTGCTTTCCACCACAAACCATTTAGAATGGTAGTCAACAATGACCATCAAAAACTTGCTACGAGTACCAAGCTTAACAATTGGCCCAAGAAAATCAATTGCCACTCTTTCCCATGGACGTTTGGGAAAAGTTGTAAACACCAATGAAGGCTGCCTTACAACTTTAGTTTTATCCGCTTGAGCACAAGCGTAACACTCTCTTACTGCATCCTCAATATCTCTATCCACTTCAGGCCGCCAATACGAATGTCGGACCCTTCTCCTAGTCATATTCCTGCCTAAGTGTCCCTCATGAACAATATTTATAATTTTCCCTCTCAGACTTGCTGGTGATACAAATTGATATCTCCTCAATAGTTTTCCTTCACTTACACTCAGTTCAGCCACAAGATGGTAGAAACTTCTGAATCTTACATCTTCAATAATGTTTTGATGCCACCCATGAGAAACACAAGTAATCACTTGTTGTAAATTTCATTTGACATTGCATTTGTCCATTCCTCCTTGCTGAAAGCATGTTCAACTCCTTTAACATCATGCACTACATCAATCATGTCGTCTATATTATTTTACACACCCTCAACTGGCATTCTAGATAAATAGTCTGCTACTACATTCCTGAGACCCTTAACATATTCAACAACAAAATTGAAATCAAGTACAGACAAGATCCACCTTGAAATCCTAGGGGTAACATTTCCTTCTAATCCTCTGCCTACTTTTAAAAGATGAACTAACAGTTATGATCAGTTCGCACATGAAAAGGAAGACCCCATACAAAGTACTTAAAGTGCTTAATCCCCCAAGAACACGCTAAGGCCTCTCTCTCTATCACAGAATATGATAGTTCCGCATCTTGCAATCTTCTGGAAGCAAATCCAATGATCTTTTCCTCACCATTACTCAACTGAGTCAAAACAGCTCCAACCCCTACTGCACTTGCATCAGTAGTAACAAAACTCTAATCCTTAACATTAAAACGCCCAAGAGTAGGAGCACTAATGAAGCTCATTCTCATTCCAAGTAAAAATAACTTATTTCTTCATCTGCAGTCTCAGTGGTTCAACAATTTCTGTAAAACCCTTGACAAATTTTGAGCAATACTCCGCAAGTCCTAAAAACGACTTAAGCTGATCCTTATTTTTTGGAATGGGAGAGTCTCTATCTGCAGCAATGATACATTTTTTAGGCTTAATACCCTCTTTGCAAATTTCATGTCCAAGATACGTCACACTATCTTTTCTTAACTGACCTTTTTCTTTCTTTATGGTCAGTCCATTATCATCCATTCTTTTCAATACCTCATTCAGAACAAAATTATGGTGTACACTGTCTTTTTCTACAATTAAAACATCATCCTGAAAACACAGAACATCATTAATGTCTCCAAAAATCCTCTCCATCACTCTCTGAAATACCGCAGAGGCGGATGCTAAGCCAAAAGGCATCCTACAATACCGATATGCCCCTAACGGCGTCACAAAAGAGGTAAGATGTCTTGATCCACTTTCCAAATCTATCTGATGATACACCGAAGACATATCGGTTCACACTAAAAACAGTACCACCACCCATAGCTGTTAGCATTTCAGAAATATTTGGCAAAGGTTGTCTATCTACCCAAATATTTCGGTTTAAATCACGTAAGTTCACACACAAACAAATTTTGTTTCCATCCTTTGGCGCTACGACAATCGGCGCCAACCACTCGGAGGCCTCAATTGGTTCAATAATTCCTTGAGCAAGGAGTTTTTTAAGTTCACATCACAATGGTTCTCTCATTAAATGGGGTACATTTCTAACTTCGTGTACTACTGGGATAGCATTTCTCTTTAAATAATTTTGTGCAAGACGTTTTTCAATTTCCCAAGGTAATCAGAGAACACTCTTGAGTACTTTTCGAATAAATCATTTTGATAGATAGAATTAATATCGTGCACAACAGCAGACATAACAGGTTCTTCAGCTTTAGAGTTGAGGATAATATTTGAATCCTTTTGATGGCGCCAGCCCAACAAATTCAAACCTTGTTTGGTTAAATACACCCTTCCATATACTTTCTTTCCTTTAAAGAATATTAACATCCATTTGAGGCCAATTATATCAATCGTTTTCCCTCCATACCCGACAGCTCTGATGTCAGGCTCATTCCATGAGTTAACATCAGATTTACTTTTCCATACTTCATTATACGTTTCCATGGATAACAAATTGTAAAGACTCCCTGAATCAACTAGCATATTAACATCAGATGAGTCTAATTTTATGATGCAGAGAGGCTTGGTCAACAATTATGTGCTTTCTCTAACCACATCACAATCCAAAACTGAATTTTCAGAATGTGATTCTAAATCATCACAGTACACTTGATCATATTTAGTAGAGTCACTGTAACCTTCAACACATAACATAAGCTCCCGCATATTATCAGTAACATCACCCACTTCATGTACTTGATCTGATTGCATCTGTCCCGACTGGATCTTGGTCCTACACTCTTTGGCAAGATGTCCCCTTTTCCCACAAATTCTACACAAGGCATTCCTCGCAGCACAATTGGGACTAGAAGCAATGTGAGCAGGTGCCCCACAACGGTAACACTTAACAGTCCTCATGTCAAATTTTGGAATATTATTGTTACCTACAGATCTACCAATTTTGACAGGATTTTTTATAGGATATTTCTCTATTTGCTTAACTAATTTAGTTTCATCAACATAGGCTTGAGTTTCACATTTCCTATTATTCTGATCTCTACTTAATGAATCACTACACACTTCCATTGCATTAATCCATATCGGAGTATGTTCTAGAATTTTAGAGATTTGAATTGCCTCTTATAGAGACGAATCTTTAATGAGAAGTTTTTCTTGTATTCTCTTATTGTTAGTACATCTTACTATCTGGTCTCGAATTAGAGAATCTGCTATGTTTTCAAATTGGCATGTACGAGATAGACCCCTTAATGCAGCAACATAGGTAACAATATCCTCATCAACTTTCTGTTTGTGACTAAAAAATGTATGCCTCTCAAGGACTACATTCACTTTAGTAGTAAAGCGTAACTCTAACATTTTCATTGACATTTCATATAGATTAATGGGTTGACCAGGTCCCATTCCTAGAGAGATCTCAGGTAGATCTTCATATAATCGACGCCATTCAACTCCAAGATGATGGAGTAATATAGCTTGTTTTCTTATGGGTCCATATTTATCTGCCCAGTAGCCAAAATGTAAGTCAAAAATATTTTTTTCCAATCCTTCCAAGGGATTGCCGGATCACCTGGAGTAGGAAGGAAACTTGGAGGAACAGACATGGATTGATCACCCATAATGATAAAAAAGAATAGAATTAGAATATATTTAATACAAGGTACCTGGAAGGAAAGTGTTGGTTAAGAAAACAACAAATCAAAACAATAAGTTAATATAAAAAGATAAAACAATAGTTTAAAATAACAAACCAGAATATTTGATGTCTTCTATTTATAATTCCTTTCCAGTCCTTCTATTTATAATTCCAAAGACTTCTAAACTGTTGTAGTGTTTTCCAGTTCAATACTTCCAAACTGTAGAAATCTGGTCTCCTCTTTTCTTCAAATTCAAATATTCCTCAAGATAGATGCAGTTTTCTAAAGTCGCGATCGTATTTTGATAAAAATGATCGTAAAGTAATGTTTTTCTAATGAAAATCCGCCCAATCTCTTAAAATGGCCACCAAAAGAATCACTCGGTCCTCTTTTCAAGGGAAATAGGGCTTGCTTCGAAGAAAATCCAGTATGGCCGCAAAAAGAAACACATGGTCCTCTTTTCAAGGAAGGTAGAGCTTGCTTCGAAGAAAATCCAATATGGCCACCAAAAGAAACACTCGGTTCTCTTTTCAAGGGAGTTAGAGCTTGCTTCAAAGAAAATCCAATATGGCCGCCGAAAGAAACACTCAGTCCTCTTTTTGAAGAAAGGTAGGGCTTGCTTAGAAGAAAATCCAATATGGCCACAATCACCATATACCAGTTAGGAAGCCGTTCAAAGACTGCAGTCTTTAACACCCTTGATATTTCTCAGGCAAGCATGTAAATCCTTAAAGTTTCAGTATTAAAACATCCAGGTTCTATATTTAAACAAATCTTCAGAAGTTTTAGTAAATATTAAGGAAAATAAACGTTTCCTTTCTTTATTGGAAATCCAGATTTTCCAATTTCGAATTAAATCTTGGAAAGTCTAGTAAATATTCTTTCATCCAACAAATTTTACTCACAGTATATCCAAAGGAGGTAGGAAACGATTTCAGCAGTTGTAGGTTCCAACTAAATCTCAACAGGTAGATAAATCTCCAATAAGTCCATAAATCCAGGGGTGAAGGTATCAATGTCTCTGCCCCCTCCGCAGAGAACACCACCACGTTGCCAATGTAAAGATCCAATTTCCAGTCAATTTGATGAAGATCAAATAGCTTTATTTGAGAATCAAGGCCGATACCTCCAGCACAGCTTCATAGCTCAAAGATCAACTCCTATAATCAAAAGCTAACATTCTATCCTAGCAACATAGCAAACATTCTAATGGTGACATACAGATGCACTCAACTCTACACAACCTTTTTAATACATCTTTTAAACAGTGCATTTTTATGCAATGGTTTTTACTAACTAAGCATATAATAAAAATGTATATTTTAAATTTTTGAATTTTTCGCTGTGTGCTACTGCATTAACGAGAATGGAGCACTGTCTCTAGATGCTCTCTGTAGCCCTTCCGTGGTTGCCAATACTTTGTGTTCTTGTCCAGGAGAATCAGTCTGCCATGGACTGTCAGAGCAGGACTCAGTCCCAGCAGCATCTCATCAAGTTATTACACTTTTCTGAGCACTGCGCCGTCTTCACTATCACTTATGGTGTAGCACTATTTTGTTTGACGAGATAAAATATTTTTTTGTGAAGAAGTAAAGAGAAGCTCACACAACTTTGCGTGCATTTAACGAATGATTGTTATATCACTGATGTAAGTTTATGTTAATTGATTCTATTACCACGTATTGCCCCGAATCATAAAACTAAAAATGAGTCCCATGTAAAACTTGTTAAATATACTGAGACTATCCTGGTACTGGTGAGTTTGTCCTTGTTAATGCATAATAGACATTTTTTCACTGCACCTATGTTAAAATAGATACATTGATCCACTGACATGGTGGGTTAAGAGTATTTGATTTTAACACCTCTCTGCCCTGTTTAAAATCATATATGCTGGCTCTTGTTTTTGTGTTACTTTGATAAAAGGGAATGATAGAGTGGACCATAGCATCTGGATACCCTCATTTGTGACAAAAATCGCTCTACAAGTCTTCGATTGATTGATTGAGAGTGTGAAAATATCCAACCCACCTCACCACAACATTTATGGTGTTTCATCCCTTGTATATTATTTTTATTGCTACCATTTCCATAGGTTGTAGACCAAGCAGTCCAGTTTTTATTGGAAATAGGTCTCTACCGCATTGCTTCCCTACAAACACATAGTTAAAAGTACATCAGACTTGAGGGCGAACAAACATGTAGGAATAACACTTGGGTACCATAATCCTGATGAATGCACCCGACACGGCAGTGTTTAGTGATGCCAGAAACATGTTAACGCACATGATAGAGACATGATGGCTTTAAGGGTCCTAATAGCCAATGAGTCATACTTTTTAAACTTGGCTAATGAGGCAACAAATAAATAATTTAGCTGCCCACTTCTACACAATTTAGATCTGCCATGAGACTTTCACATAGGATAACAAAATATCCCTACATTACTAATTCTCTGCAAAAAAGTAGAGCTTACGTTGCTGATGAGGAGCAATCCCTTGCGAGGAGCAATGCAAACCAAATGTGAGTGAAGTGTTCACATACTTTTTAGGTTTTAGATCTTTTTTATTATTGTTAAGACAAAACATAAGATACATCAACACAGCCCACCTACATCCACTGGCCGGTGGTGATTCATCCAACTATAAGGCATGGGCGTATCAATCGAGTAGGGTAACACAAAAATAATAATGTCAAGGATAAAACAGTATGTGTGCAGTGGAAAGGGAGGGGATATGATACCATTCAGGACATGTGTTGGCTGAGATGAATGAAATTGCTGGTGCATTGGCGACGATCATGAGGAAGGGTCAACTGCTGAAGTTAGTTGGAGAAACCGCAGATTGAATGGACAAGAAAACTCGCGATATTCCTCCGACAGGTATTGAATACATGGTTGCCACATCTTATCAAATAGGGGAAGGGTGTGCATGATGACTGCTGTTAACTTCTCCATTCCCAGTATCTCCCAAAGTTTATGTAGCCAATCTAAATGTACCATAATGACCTTGGTACCCCATTTAGAAAGAAGAACCTGTTTAGTGGCACCCAGTGGCAAGGCGATAACCTTGCCTCTACATTATTTCAATGGATATGTTAGAGAATTGGGGAGACCTAGGAGCACAGTCAGTCAGTATTAAATATAACCTTCACTGCCACCAGTACTCCATCCCAAATGGTTTCCAATTCAGGACACTGCCATAGCAAGTGTGTAAGGGTGCCCTACTGCTCACACTGGTGCCAACAATTTCCATCTTTGCTCGGATCCCAGTGGGCGATCCTAGCTGAAGTGAAATACCAGTAGTGGGCTATCATCAGAAACATCAAGTTACTAGTAGTGTGTCATGGTGCACTCCGGGGGTCCCACTTGAACACTGCCGAGACTCACAGCCCTGTGCAGACGGAAGCGGTAGAGACAGAACTACATATCCCATGATGCCAAGTGGACGTTCCATTCATGACTTCATACGCCACGCTGAAGCCGGGTTGAAGGCTTCATGGAGTTCTAGTCCGGTAGCGATAATTCCAGGAGTTCCAGTTGAAAGGCGGCTCAAGATACTGGTAGGGGTGCGGTGTGCACCACAACTTTCACTGATATCTCATTGCATTTAGATCCGTTCCAGAGTGGATTGGCCTCATACAGGCCCTTTTGACGAGTCTGTTCTGACACTTGCAGAGGCTGTAACCTGTGACCTTTTGTTGTTCCCTGAGAGCGCCTTGCTCACGCGCTAAATTACTTTCCTGATAAAGGCTTGTAGCCCCGTTGGTTGAGACGGGTCTGGTTCTTGCGGGGTTACAAAGAAGCCATTTCTCGTGTCTACAGCCCTCTTTGTCAGAGGGGACTTGTGGCCAAGCAGCAGCGCTGCTGCGCGACTGCCAAATTACCATTTCCTGAATACCATATTTGTGTCTATTTTTTTGGCATGTATGAAGTCAATACAGCAAGTTAATATGAGAGACTAGTGGGTTTATTCTATAGAATTTGGAGCCAAATATTTGTTTCTTTATTGATGGAAGTACATTCTTCATATGTAATTCTGCATACTCAGTATTCTTTATTTCTGGACCAAGCTTAATTAAGCCGTTGTTTGCTTGTTATCTTTCATAGCAGGGGCAGGTTGATCTCCGTGGAAGATAGCTCATTTTCCCCTGTTCTATATTCCACTTATCGTCTCTAGATATACACGGACACCATATTGCCATACTTTGTCTGACTTGATTTTGTGGGTACATCTACATATAGTAATATCATTCTTCTATCTAGATGTGGTAGAGGCAGTTGCTTATCTGGTTCAATACCTTGGAACAAAGCACAGTTATTTTCCTTCACAGATAGATAGAAGGGAAACCTAGCCCGTGATGTATGCATATGTTTTCT
Organism: Lissotriton vulgaris; assembly: GCF_964263255.1. Classification (NCBI taxonomy): domain Eukaryota; kingdom Metazoa; phylum Chordata; class Amphibia; order Caudata; family Salamandridae; genus Lissotriton; species Lissotriton vulgaris. The sequence goes on along the minus strand of NC_141685.1, from coordinate 1,429,892,619 downwards.
GTCACATTAGAAGCAGCAGCATGGGGTTATGATCATTGTGTGTTTTCTTGTTACAGATCTCCTTCCCTGCTGATCCCTCCCTTTCCTTCCCTCGCCTGATCTCTCGAAAGAGTCTGTGGCTATAATCAGACCTTTGAGCTATCAGGAGGTGGGCCCCATATAGCATTGTACGTCTCTGAGGATTACAGGACCTGCCATTGTGTTAAAGGTAGAGGTAGAGGTAAGGGCGCGGTGCAAAATGTAATTCTTTGTCCATAAAAGAATGCCCACATTCCCCCTCCCATCTATTGCTCAGCAGATTTCAATGGATTCAGAGGTGAGAGAAGAAAAGTGTAAATGTCAGAAATGCTCTTGTCAGAGAGATGAGTAAGAAGCCATCTCTCAAATGGTGTAACCACCTGGATAGGATTAGGACGAAGCCAAGGCTGCATCACCCAGTAAAAAATGGTTATATATTGCCACTGAGCCGTGGCAGAGAGACCAATTGCTGATTGAAGTCCATCAGACCATCCACATCAAAAAGGTCGCCTATTCACTTGCAGTTAGACTCCTGACAGTCTGTGAATGCACTCCTCTTTAGTGCTGGGGGAACGTCTGCATTGCCTATTATCCAGGTTTGTGGGGACAGAGGGGTAGAAAAGCCTTTTTCCAATTGTACTCTATCCCAAACCCCCACCATGGATCACACCACTGGGGAGATATAAACTCCAGCCGGTCTATGGGGCTTTGGCAGCCAGGGCGCCTTCCAAATGTGGATGCCAGCGACAGCCTGGTAAATGAAGCACCAGTGTTTCTCAGTGCAGGGTCAAAAGCACGCCACCATATACCACAGCTGTGCAGCCTGATAATAGCTTTGCAGGTTCAGGAACCGAAGACCACCAGCCGATTATGGAAGATACGCATGGACCTTGACCATCGGTGCACACTTGCTCTCCCAGATATAGTCCCAGATAAGGGATTGCAGCTTATCTAATATTCATGGGGGATGGTTTGTAGGGGAAGAGTTTGAATTATATAACAGATTTTGGCAGGATTGTCATCTTGACTGCCACCAGGCGTCCCAACTAAGGTAGGCCATGGCACTTCAACCTAGTAAGATTCTATTTCTTAGTCACCAGAAGACTGCCATTGGTATGCCAGGCCATGCTTTTGGGATGTTGAGTATATCGGCAAACCTAGATACGATAGTCCCTGATCTGCCCATCTAAAGGGAAACTAGGAGGCAAGGGTAACCTGCACTGTGGTAGGGATGGTGAGATTAAGAATGGAAGATTTCTGTAAGTTAGTTTTAAAATCGGACACATCACCAAATGCTTCCAGTTCTGCCATTACTGCCCTCAGCGAAGTATGAGGATCTGTTAGAGTCAGGAGAATGTCATCTGCGTATAACATAATTTTATGCTCTCTACCTTCCATTCGAATGCATGTAATCTGGGAGATGCCGCAGATCCGTTCCGCAAAAGGCTCCATACATAGAGTGAAGAGCAGGGGCGATAGGGGACAGCCCTGCCTAATTCCATGAGTGATGGCAAAGGGTGCAGAGAACAACCCATTCCCCTCACCCAAGCCCTAGGGGAATTGTAGCAGCAATGGACCCATTGACGAAATCGGGGGCCAAAGCCCATATGCTAAAGGACAGTATGAAGGTAGGGCCAATGGACCAGATCAAAAGCCTTTTCGGCATCAATTGACAAAAAGAGTGCTGGTACTTGTGAACATAGCACCTTATCCAATAAGCGCAACACCCGTTTTTTACTGTCACTATATCTCCGCTCCGGAACAAAGCTAGTTTGATCGGGATCAGCCAACCCCTGAACGTAAGGGGCCAATCTGTGCATCAGAATACTTGTAAAACGTTTTGTTTCGATATTCAAGCGTGAGATCAGATGATATGACACGCAGTGCAAAGGGCCCTTGCATGCCTGGGGAATTGCAGAGATAGTGGCCAGGCGCAGCAATTCTGGCAGCTCCCCACAGGTGCTAAGCATGCTGAAGAGGCTTGCTAATACAGGTTCCAAATGTGTGCCAAAAGCCTTATAAAATTCAGCACCATAGTCATCTGGCCCAGGAGCCTTACCTTGTTTTAAATGCTGGATGGCCAACGAGACCTCCTGTGTGGTAATATCTTTGTTAAGGGAGGTGATCCCGGCTTCTGGGATCGTAGAGAGGGGAAACCTCGACAGATAAGCTACAGTGTCAGAATTCGACGGGGTGTCCGCCTCATATAAGGCGCATAGAAGGCCTCAAAATCATGGGCAATGTCCTCATCTCGAGACCGTGGGGAGCCGTTGGGCCCTTCACAGTTCAGTGATCCTCCGATCCACAGCTTGTGCTTGGAGGCGGTGTGCTAGCATGCAACCTGCCCTATTAACCCCAGCATAATATTTCTGTTTTACCTCAAGGAGTGCGTATTACACCCTACCCATGTCCAATGCCCCCAAGGTTGCTGTCAGCTGATGATGAACCGCTAGCAAGACGGATTGGGTGTGTGAGATTTCCAAATTCTTGACTTGCTTTTCTAGCTGAAGCACCTATCCCTATTGTAGCATGTTGCTTTCGCAATAAAGTGGCCACGCATAACCACTTATAGAGTTTCTAACAGACTCAAGGAAGAGGTGCCTGGTGTATTGTTAGTCTTTAAGAATGAAATTAAGGCTGGCGAAATGTCAGTGAGTATATGGCCATAGGTGAGGAGTGTTGCGTTGAGCCACCAGATTTTGGGGGCCGGTGAATCTCTATATGGTGTATATCATAGTATTATGGGAGAGTGATCAGAGAGTGCCGTAACTCTAATATCCATGGATACCGACTCCGGCATTATATGCGGAGAGGTGAGAAAGTAGTCAGTTTGGGCATATGTTGGGTGTGCGGCAGAGAAAAAAGTGTTTTCAGTGGTCATGGAGTGAGTGTACCTCTTTATATCTGTGAGACCAGCTTTCCTCAGCCACTGCCTAGCAACCAATGTAAAGCCTCCACCCTGACCCATCCGAGGTGTGGGACTATCACTCGGAGCATTCATTACTATATATATTTTTAAGAGTTTTATATAGCGTACTAGACCCGACGATATCAGGTATCAGAGCGATTTACATGAGCACCATTCATTTTTGTTAGGCATGGGGAGATTAAGTGATTTGCCCAGAATCACAGGATGTTGAGTGTCGTTGCTGAGACCCGAACCCAGTTCCTCAGCTTCGAAGTCGACCGCTCTAGCTGGGAGGCTACATCCTCTCCCAAGTACATATATTTGCCCACCCACAGTTACCTCCATATTCGACGTAGCTAGCATCTGAACCAGGGCATCCCTAATGAATGATTCTTGGTGGTCTTTGGGTGCAAATATTGTAGCCAAAGTGAACCCAATCCCTTTCACGTCTATACACAAGGAAACAAATCTGCCTGGTATCTAAGTATAAGCCTGTACCACCCGTTCTGGGAAATGTGTGGCTAGAAGAGTCACAACTCCAGCCTTCTTGACCGTCCCAGATGAAAAATATTGGCTATCAAACCAGAAGGAGCACATCTGCCGCAAGTCCACCTGAAGCAGGTGAGTCTCCTGCAGAAGATATATGTCACATTTGTAGTCTTTGATAAAAGAGAGGAGCGCCAGGTGCTTTACTGGTGCATTAAGTCGTCTAACATTAAGGCTTAGTATAGATATCACCATTGGTGTGTGTGAGTGATAAGGCATGCTTGAAACAAAATGAAGCCAGTTCGAATGACACATACAGTAAAAGGCTTCTTGGACAGAATAGGGGATACAACAGAAAAAAGAAGGGAGGAGATATAGAGTAGAGGTGTAAGGCAACAAGTCAAGTGCACCCTCAGCTTGGGGACAACAATAACTGGTGAATGAGGGTCCATGTCGTGGGCGATCCACAGCTCCATCGAGTTGTGGAGCTCTGCCATTAAAAATTGTAAAATTGTAGGCTTGGAACAAGGGGAAGTCACTGCAAACCTAGATGAGATCTTGACCTAAGAAGTAAGTTGGGGGCGGGGGCTCCCGTGAAAGTTAAACAGGTGCATGACCACAGTAGAAGTTAATGATTACTGTCTACTTTTAGTGACATTGTTTCGGTGTAGTTGCCTGAATAGCCTAGCATTTGCCCTGTGACTATCAGCCTTGAAGGGCTTTCTCACTGGCTTCTTCCTGTGATGGGTAAGGTGTTGAGAGTCAGGGCCAGCAGCCGCTAGGTCCCGGTATGGTGAGATGGTCCACAAATCAGACAGAAAGGTGGCCATAGCTGTGAGTGACCAGGCATCTTCAAGATTGCAGACTGTACAAACCTTGTCCTGCCAAATATATTGAAGGCGTAAAGGGTGACACCATTTGTATCTGATGTTCTTCTCCTATAGAATGTCCGTCAAAGGTTGGGGGGCCTTACCACTTGTATGGTAAGCATGGAGCAGTCTTACTAAAGCCATAACCTCCAGCCCTCAAATTCAATAGCCGCCTTGTCATGGCCTGCATTTCTAATAGTGTCCTTCTGGCAATAGTAGTGTAGACAAGTGAGTATGTCCTGGGGCTAACCCGGTGCGCTGGCTGGGTATCCGACCCGGTGAGTGCGTTCAAGAACGATCTCCTGTTCCTGAAGCAATGGCACCTCAAGTCTGAGGAGACGGACGACAAAGTCTTCAAGGTTACCTGAAACTGCCTGCCATGATACACCCTTAATGCATATATTCGAGCACTGGGACCTATTTTCAAGGTCCTCGAGCTGATAGTGTAGCTCCTGGTTCTGGTCCCGCAGATCCAATAGCTCATGACAGTGGCCATCCATATCCTCCTCACGGCGTCCTGTCCCTGCTCTAGTCACCCTCTGGTCCAGCTCCTCCCAACGTCTTTAATCTCTGTGGCCAAATCCTTTTTGAGGCCCGCAAAGCTGCTCCAGAAAGGCTTTTGTAATGGGGGCATCCCCAAGAGTCCTCTTGTCTGCCTGATTACCTTCAGCGGGTGACGCAGAAGCGATCATCTCAGGTGTCTGGTTTGCCTTGTTCGCCGAGTTCTTGGCAAAGAGATCTTCAAGAATGGTCTTTCTTTGTGCTGCGCTAATAGGACATAGTGGACCCTTAATAGAAACGGGGTGACCCAAACAAGTCAAAAGGACCTGGGTAACAATTGGTACAGGAAACAAATGGTCCTAGACAATATTTAATGTAATCAATTAATGAAAACGTATACTAAATAATCATGTGTGATTAAATCCTGCAAGAGAAAATGAGAAAGAAATACAAGTCAAATGTATTCACAATATAAACCAGTACCCAATGATAAGTTTCGGCCAAAAGCACACAACGTTAGCTTAATGGCAATTTATTCATAAATATTACAGAACAAAAAAGAACTCCCACTTGGATTGTGGAGAGGAGGTAGTTACTGCCAAGCAGTGTGTGGAAAAGTGATACTTCATTGTTTCCACCCGCCCCTTGAAGACCTTCACAGATGAAGTATCACTGTGAAAAGAAGAAATAATAACAATGAATATGTCCTGAATGACTTTAGGGGCAGGCTTTCCTCATTGCTTAGGATAGTTAACCGTAGCACGGTAAAAACTTAGCAGAATCATTTCTGAATGTGTGTTGTGCTGGGGCCCATGGCCCCACCACCACACACAAAGTTCCACAGCAGCGGTAGGCTGCAGCCGCAAATCCCTACCTGCTGCCTCGGGCCCACAAAGCAAGCACGCCGGCCGGAACGGAGGCCGAAAGGGCACTGGTAGTGGAAGCAGGGGGATATGTCACCCCGGTATTCAGGGAGAGGGTGAGGCTGATGTTTTACTCCTTCCGCTCGTCTCCACCACACGGTAGCCGCCATCTTCCCTTCAGCCGCATCGCTTCCGCTGGAACTGATGGCTTCTCGGGCTGTTCACGGCATCCAGTAACCCAGTCCATGTATTTAAAGTTTTATAGAGCGCAAACTAGACCCGAAGGTATCAGAGCACTTTACATGAGCATCAATTGCATTACAGACTGAAACATTCTTTTTTTATATAAGTTTTTGATAGGCACGGGGAGATTCAGTGCTTTGCCCAGAATCACGGGATGTTGTGCGACCCTGCTGAGACTCGAAACCGGTTCCCCAGCTCTGAGGTCAACCGCTCTAGCCGTAAGTCCACATCCTCACTTAGTCAGGCACCAGGCGAGATGGGGCTACAAGATCCAGCTATAAGGCTCCCATGCCCAGCAGTTTCATCCCTTCAGTAGAATATGTCTGGTGGAGCCCTGGGAAGTGCGACTTACTCGTCTGCCATTTTCGGCAGACTCTCCTCTTCATGTACACTACATAAGTGTTTTAACTCTTCATTTCCTTGGACATTAATCAAGATTGAGTGTAGGTCTACAATCCATTTTAGTGAAAATGTAAATGAAGGTCAAACATTTTAAAAGATTTGTGGCAGCATACCTACTGTAAGATTTTAGGTATGTCCTGTCCCTAAAGTAATCAGTAGGCACTTGTTAATAACTGTGGTGGGTATTTTGAATTACTAATGATAATCTATGTTTCAGGAAGCTATTGCATTCCATTTTGAAAGGGTAAACCCCTCATTGTTTACGTGAATATCAAAGAGTTGCAATCAAAAAACTGGTTTAGACAGTGGATGTAGACTTGGAAAATCTCTTATGGGATGGTACAGAATAAAACTAATTTCCAGTCTTCTCTATTATATACGAATAACATTCTATTTTAAATAGTGAAAACGTAGACAATCCCTAAAAATAAAAAGCCTTATCCCCCAATTGGGGCTGAGATATGACAGCAAACATTATTTTACCTCTCAGATAGGTAGGCTCCATCTGCTCTTTGTCCAAGGTTTTTATTTGCCAGGTTTGACGGAGGATAGCTCAGTGAATCTGAGACAACACAAAACACAGCAAACTCAAAAGTGCACTAGAATGGATGATACTCGATGGCAAGGGGAATGCAGTAGAGTGTCATAGAGTGGGGAGCAATAGAGTGCAGTGGTATAGAGTGGCATATAGTGGAGTGGCATGGACTGGAATGAAGTAGAGTGTCATAGAGTGGATGGGCATAGAGTGGAGTACAGTAGAGTGGTATGGAGTGGAGTGACATAGACTCTAGTCCCATAGAGTGAACTAAAGTGTAATAGAGTAGAGTGGCATGGAGTGGTGTACAAAGGAGTTGTAAAGTGACATGGAGTGGCATAGAGTGGAGTAGCGTAGAGTGGAATGTTAGGAACTGCAGTAGAGTGAAGTGGAGTAACGTAGAGTGGAGTCGAGAGTCATACAATCGAATGATGCGGAATGGAGTAGAGTGGCATAACGTGTTGTAGAATGGAGGGGCTTGGAGTGTCATAGAGTGCAGTAGAGTGTTGTAGAGTGTAGCAGCATGGAGTGGAGGGGAGTGGCATAGAGTGAAGCAGTGTCGTAGAGTGGAGTGATGTAGAGTGTTGTAGTGTGGAATGGTGTAGAGTCAATTAAAGGGGGGTAAAGTGTGCTTTTAGCAGTGGATGGACTCAGGGGTTTTCTGATGTTCAGCCTGTCAAACAGCTTTGAGGGAACGCGCACATTTTTTAATGAAGACTTATATTTTTTCACCCCGTTTTCCAATGTTGCCGAAGTTGATTAGACTTGTTTGTTATATTTTTCAGAACGGCCTTTAACTTCTAATACACCACTTCTAGGCGATTCCTACATTTGACGTGAATTTAGACCATTCTTATAAAAAGGCTGTGTGGTGTAAGTAGAAACTTAAACTGGATGTGCTCTGTGACCAGCAGCCATCACTGAGACATGGCCGAACAAAGTGAAGCCATGCAGCAGTATGATGGGCAGGTTTTAGCAGTGGATGTCAAAATATATTTCTGATATTTATATAGCAGTTGTCAGAGACTTGATGTTTCATAAAGTGTTACACAACAAAGCCGTTATTTACTAATTGATGGTAATTGTTTTATTGAACTCGGTAGGATAAAAAGAGGACTAGTCTCCTTTGGGGTGAGCACCTTAGGCCTCTAGGCTATCCTGAGCTTTCTGCAACAGGTGCATTAAAACACTAGGCTGCTTAGTGGCTACGCATGGAAAGAAGGGGGTCCCCTCCACTGAGTCAGTCAGTTCGGTTCAGTTCATAAGCTTTATTCGATTATTCAATAAACAATCATAAAAACACACAGAATATTAAAAGCGTCACATTAAAATTGTTAAAAAGAAAAAAGAATTACAGTATATTACAAGAATTAGAACAGTTCGATTGGAAACAATACCATGGACATAGCAGCAGTTAATTATACAAAAGGCAATATTAAAATTCCAGGCTTTTTCTAATGGACACTGATTTTAGAATAAAGGTTGCAGTAAAAAAACAGATATCCGAGGAATCAAGTGCAAATAATAGTCTCAAGGCATTAGCAGCTGTAAACACAGTATTTCTTAAAAAGAGGTTTGAGATAACAAATACGGAGGTGCAAATACAGGGGGCAAATTAGCATAAAGTGCATTGTGCTCTGTTTGGTGGTTCCATCACACGGGCATGGAGTTGAAGTATAGGTTTTCATCCGAGGGAATGCCACCAGGTTATGAACAATGCCTAATCTCAGCCTTGTAAGAACAAACTGATGTGACTGTTTGGTAATTACTTTTAAATACTTAGGCATGCCATAACCCTCCTCATTATTAGATAGATAAAATACATGAGTTGTAAAATGGCTACATTGATCTTTATGCATATTAGATTTGTTCCCCAAAAAACACTTTTGACCTCCTGTTTAGGTATATTGATAGCACATAAGGGGTAACTGAGAACATCCAAATCAAAAATTACCTTATAAGATGTTAAAACATATTTTAACCAGGGGATCTGGCGGACTTTGTCCAAGCGAAGACAGTCTTGTATTATTCGCCTGGTAAATCCAGTTTCGTCCTTAGCCAAGATTGACCTCCAGACCATAAGGGGTCTCAATCCTGTTAGGTCAGTCAGGTATTCCAACCCCACCTCTTTATGAATCAGTTCGGTGGATGCCGAGGGAGGGAGACAGAGGAGTCTCTTGAGGAATGTATTTTCAGCTACTTGCAAGTCCCCTTGATTCCAATGTCCCCACACTCCCGAACCGTAAAGAGCAATTGAAGCACATCTGTGCCGGTAGACATTCAACATATCAGGAATGCGACGACTGCCTAATTTAGAAGCAAAACGAAATACTCCTGAGGACCCCTTGCCCATCTTGGCCTTGATATTAAGTAACTCTGGGGCACACGACCCCCTGTTGCTAAAAGTTATACCTAGATAGCAAAATTTATCCACAACCTCAATTCTATGTTCCTTGAACTGGAATGATTTAAGTTGATTCACCTTTTTCCCGCAAGCCATGATAAAAATTTTAGAATTATTGATTTTTAATTTCCTCCCCTGAATAAAATCATAAAAGTGATTCATTACTTTTTGCAGACCTATTGGAGTTCTCGAACGTAGGACAGTATCGTCTGCATAAAGCAGTACCGGTATTGATTGGCCCTCAACTTGAGGAGCATCAGCTTGGACCTTCTTCAAGTCGGACTCCATAGAATTTATAAAAAGGGAGAAAAGTAGCGGGGCCAAGACACAACCTTGCCTGATGCCGGATTTAACCTTGATGTTCTTCGTGCATTCCCCCGCTTGCCCAAAGCGAATCTGTGCTGACAACTTGTTGTATAGTCTGGCCAGGAAGTAAATTATTGCAGCCGGGGCTCCCATTTCGAGTAAGGTGGACCACAAAAGAGTATGATCCACCAGATCAAAGGCACTGGAGAGGTCTGCAAAGCAGAGAAATAAAGAGCCCTGTTTAGCTTTGGTGTATTTCCCTATGATGAGATCTAAATTAATACACTGCTCGATAGTGCTGAGACCCTTCCGAAAACCAAATTGGGAGTCCGCAAGGATATTATTGGCTTCAGCCCATTCCTCCAGTCGTAACAGTAGGACCCTGCTCATCTCCTCTATCTCCCTTCTTATAAATCGGCAAAATTATGGATTCGCTCCATGTAGAAGGTGTGCTATCGTTAACGGAGGCATTAAAAACCTGGGTCAGGAGGGGGCTCCATAGCGCCAGATCAGTCTTATACAGGTCGACCGGAACTCCGTCCGGTCCTGGGGCCTTCCCCCCCTTGCTGTTACAGATAGCATTATCAACTTCTGGTAGTGTAATCCCCAGAGGTTGTTTAAATCCTATAATATCGGCAAAACTATCATGGTCCTCCCTGGCCGGATCGAAAATTCCTGTAAAATATTGGACCCAGTTATCCTCACTAACCTGGGCTGTTAAAACTGGGAATTCCTCCTTTTGGAGGAATGGGCTGTTGACAGTACTCCAGAATAACTTGCTGTCTCGCAGCTCCGCCGCTTTAGTCAAGTTATCCCACGCTTGCTCCCTAAGCTCCTGTTTTCTACGGGTCAACTGGTGTTTATAGGTTGCCCTGAGAAGTGTAACGGCTTCCCTGTCTCTAGGGTGGCTTGACAATGCCTTCTTTAGTTCTTGTAATGAATTTGTGCAGGCTCTATCGAACCAACCTACCGCTGCCCTCTTTGATTTACCCTTAGTAATGGTGAGGGACCTTTTAATTATATTGCCGAGTTTTTCAAGATCGGCGATAATGCACCATGGGGCAGCATCATCGTCAAGACAGCGGAGTAGCTCTTCAGAACCAGCTCCCACTATTTTCCACAGCAATTTATCAGAGTTGTCCCCACACGATTTGATCCTAATACCATTTTGCCTGCAAGGGGTAATTTCATCAACAATCCTACGCTTAAAAGTAGACATAGTCCCCCAAATAGAAGTCGACATAGTGATGGCATTGTGATCCTAAGACCAAAATCAACAATAATAGGAACCGCACAGAGTGGGGCAATTTGTACCGAAATCAACAAGTGATCGATAACGGAGGCTGAGTTCCTCCCAACAAAAGTCGGTACAATATTACCCTCTTTATCCACAGCAGGTTGAAGGATTAACAAATCAATATTTAACAAAAGGGTATTAAGGGAGTCGCCGTAAGGTGTATGGATAAAATGGGCCCGGTTCTCTCCGTTAACCCCGTCAAACCCACATACATTTCTAAATGAGTAGGGACAAGTCCGAATATTGAAATCCCCTCCCCAGATAATGTCATAAGGCTTATGAGTATCTCTACAAATTTTCTTAACAGCTGTCTCAAGTTCATCTACAACACAGGTACTCTTGGGGTCAAACATATTGTTATAATGATTAATTAACAGGGTATCACGGCCCCCTCTTTGTTCCAACCATAGTATTTGCGAATGAGATCCTACAGTAGAATGGGATTTCACACGTACTGGGAAGTTAACAGACAATAAAATTACGAGGCCACCTTTTGCCCTACCCATAGTGGACTCTTGCGCTAGACAGTTGTGGGACACAACGCCATCAAAGTGAATGTCTATCGTAGGTCTCCTGTAAGCAGAGGATATCAAACTTGGAAATGGATTCCCTCCAACCGAGAGACGACACCTTCTGTCGCCAACTGGCAATATTCCAGCTCATAATTTTGAAACCAAGGACACAAGGCTCTGCGAACCCAGGATCACTTGGGAGTACTGAGATTGATAATGGCTCCTCTAAATTGACCACAGAGGCTAATGGGTGGGGGGTGTCCACTTGGTCTACATCCTGCGATTGCTCCAAGGGATTAGTGGTGGTAGGGGAAGATAACTTCATAGGGGCTACAGCCGCTGACAAGCACTCTACAAGGGGGTTTTCATTTAGCTCAACCTCTCCAACCAATAAACCTTTACAAGGGTCGGGGATGGGAAATCGTGACGTAGGAGATGACTCATGGGCTGGGGATAGTAAGTCAACTCCATCCAAACAACTGAACCGATTAAAGTCACAAAAGGGAGCATTTGGGGGCAGGATAGCCGGTCTTACATCGTATCTTCTTTGTCTACCCCTCCGCTCAACCCTGGTCCAGTCATCTCTACCTCTACCATGGTTCATATACTTAGGTGGAAAAAAGAAGGACACTGGGAGGGTCTGGATGGTGGAGTCAAAGGATCTATTAAAACCCGCACAGATATGCGAAACGGTTCTAGGGTCTCTAAAATTAACCGTTATGCAATCCCCATTTATGGTCTTAACAGTTTTACCCAGCCAAGGCACCCTTCTTACCATGATAATTTCATTGTGGAGGTGGTCCGGCAGCGGTCTATTCCAATTGAGCCACCTAACAACTTTACTTTTTAAGGAATTGAAGGTTTCAGCTTCTCCGGCTTCCAAGGTAGGGGCTCCCGCTAAGACTACCATAAAGCGATTTAATTCCAGTGGAAGGTCTGGCAAACGTGGTCTAGGGACTCTAAGCTCTTTAACTGGGGAACCTGTTTGACCATCAACCGTTAACCCATTTGCTTTAACATTACTCGGTTGTGGCCCAGATATTTTCTGAGAGGGTACATTATTTACCTGGATAGGGACCTGAGGGGCTATGGGGGGGCAGGTTAGTTTTTGGGCCTCGTTAACTAGTGGGGGACCGGGGATAGTAAGGGTAGTTGGCATGGTACTCGGGTTACAGGGCTTGTTGGAATTAGCTAGTATGGCAGCTGTGGCTTTCTCTATATTTGAGAGTCTGAGTTCTATTCGCTCCATTTTGGCTTCTAGGGGGAATAAGATCGATTTGAATAGGGCACCCAAACTTTCAATTGATACATCATTACTAAGCAGGGGTTGAGTTAAATTAATTGGAGGGGAGATGGTGTCATGTTGTAACTTCGCTGATTTTGACTTACTTCCGGCTTTCTTATTGTAAGCCCTCTTACGTTTTGAGGTAGCTCCTTCTTTAACCCCCTGAGACAGAATGTTACTGACAGTATCATCATGTTCAGAAGTAATGGATACATGATTATCAAGGACTAAATCAATTTCGGGAAGTATTTCATTAACCAAGATGTTCAAGTCCTGTGTAGCCTGTTCGTCAACTTCAGATATAGAAGCTTGGCCAGCCACATCGGGGGTAGCAGTAACGATGGACCTTTCTTGTGTTTTAGCATTAGCGATTGTTCCCAGGGAGGGTCTCTTAATAGCCGATAGTTCTTTGGACAGGCGTTTTTCAAGGACAGTAATTTCAGTGTCAATGATAGAGTTGGCTCTAATGAGGAATTTTTCCATACCTCCGACTGTAGAACCTCCAGCTAACGAGGTCTTACTCCTAGTTTCACGTCCAGCCATGTGGTGCCGGTGTAGCTGACAAGGGTAAGGCTCAAATGCAAGAGGGGAGGCCCGGTCCGGTCAAGACCGGGCATAAAGGGGCCCACCCTTGGCCCGGGCTTCGCCCAGCGCCGTCCCGCGCACGTCCCGCGTGCGCGGGCAGAGTCACAACTATATGCGAGTGGGAGGGGCGGGAAGAGTCGCAGGTGCGCCTGCTGGTGAACGCGCTCCGCCTGCTGGGACTCGCTGTCCCGCACCCTCTGTCGAGTGAGTGGCAGTATCAATGGGACTCCAACAGCGTGAGCCTTACGAGACTCTGGGACGCCTTTCTCCCTTACACAAAGGTAACTGGATCAAATTATGCCTCCACACGGCTGAGTCAGTCTAAAAAGACACTGAACACTTCAGATCATCCCCCTGAACTTGGGCAAAACGTAAACCGATGAATGTAGCAGAGAGTTTGGGGGCAATAAGGGCTCAAAAATGCAGAGCATTACTCTACAGACAACAGCAAACAGGTAACGCATGTTATCACAAGCACCTGCATTCTGCAGAGATTAATTTAGTATACCCCTAATTTCGCCTTTTTGCTCCCTAGTACCATTGACTTGGATAAATAAGGGTAAATAAGGGTAGCAAGCAGTGTAAGGCCGAGTAAGCAATTGTATGCATGCGTTTAACAATATACAGTATTTATAAAGTGAAGCAAAATACACTTCTAAAATATTTTAATGTGCATCAGTCAAAAATACAATGAATCTGGACGTTCTTTTGGAAGTTTTTTTTGTTAGCATTCTTCATACTGTTGGTTTTGAGTACCCCATCTAGCACTAGCTGCTGCGGCGCCTTTGCATCTCCTCATGGGCTGAACGTGCTGGCGGGGATCAGGGAGAAAGATACTGCCTGCTCCCGACTTGCGATGGGGGGGGGGCGGTGATTGTGAAATTGGTCCACCTGGCCTCTATCGATGATCTACAGGGAGGCCGCCGTCCACATTTTCACAAACCCACTCCTCTCCAGGCCCAGTTTGCACACATTAGTGTGTCTGCATGCTACCCAAGCCAATCCCATATCTCGATGGGATGGCCACTGGAGCACGCGGAAGGACATCTGTGGCCCCTGAAGAGAATAGTTAGACAAAAGCCCACCTAGCCCCTGCTTCTGGTCTCCAATGGTGCCTCTCAAACCTCCTCAACCCATGGGCTGGACATGCACAGTCAAATATAGATCCAGAACTGACCAACAACATCTACCTTGGAAACCAAAAGATCCAACCTACAGTTGGCTGGCAGACATTGGCACACCCCCTGGTGCCCGCCTGACCAATCAAATGATGACTACAAATCGCTGGAAGTGCCTTTCTTTGGGTTCAAACGGATATTTCTGCTTTCGAAAGGATGGTACTTTCAAGATATTTGTCTCTGCATGCCCTATTTTTCAAGAGCAGTGATGTGCACCGGGCAGCATCGCCTCTGTGTTTTGTCTTCCAATATAAAATCGGGTCAGCGATGCTAAATATATATGTATTTTTGGAGCGATTATTAAAATTGCATACATGTTATTGCATTCACAATCTGTTGAGACGCACGTTCATTGCCTGGAGCATGCAGAGCAAACTGTCAGTACAAATACAAATGATATATGCTGCAGAAGCTAATTAAATTGTGGTTGATTTTACAAAGTTGTTAATTTCAAGATACAAACGGTGGGTATCGGTCACTAGGAAAGAAAAACTGACATATTCCTAAATGCATCGTTCAATCAGACACATTTTGGAAAATATTTTAGAACTAAACTGACCTTACGTGTCTTCTTACTCAGAAACTACGATTTCAATGCTAAGTGCATCCAAGGAGCTGATGTGTGAAGAAGTGAAGCAGAAATGTTCCAGGCAGTCCCATTTTGTCCTTATTTCACTCGCTTTACTTGCCTGCCATTCTGCGTGCTCTTTTAAAGCTATATTCTTGTTTCACAGCATGTCCCAGTTAGAAAGCTTAAAGTCATTGGAAAATCTTTTTTTAAGCACATTAAACTGGTTTATCTGTCTTTTTGGATGCTTAGGTTCGGTTTCTTTTTTCTGTTTTGGGGGTGTTCAGCTTCTGTTTGTATCACAGCGCCTCTGCAATATTAGTCTATTTGTATGTGTTTTCTTATTACATGCCAATAAAGATTTTATTGAACAAAAAAAAATATAAAATTGTATATAACTGCGGGTCAAACAAGATCAGCAATATTTTGAGGGCAGGATTTGGATTTGTCAGACAATTTAATTATCAGATAGTTTGCTGTGGGCAGTATCTGATTTTCTTGACAGTAATATGCAGATCATGTAACAATTTTGTGTTGGTTTATTTAAACTTGTAGAGCAGGGGTCTCTACCCTCTTCTTTAATAGGAGCTACTGATGTTCAATGAAAATCATCCTGAGCAACTAATATTAGTGTTGTAAAAGTGACCACCTCAGACAAGATTACATTAGTGGCTACCATATGCAAGATTACCAGGCGAGATCACTTCACAGCATCAGACACGGTTGCCAGCAGTAATGTAAAAACGTTTTTTTCTCTATATGGAATGCCTCTATGTGGGTAATTCATAGCAACCAAAGCTGCAGTGCCCCTAGCACCAAGGAAATAATATGAGTAATTCACAAAAAAAAACAAAGGTTACAGGGACCTTATAGTTAGGAACTAAAAAAAAAGAAAAACATTGAAATTAGCTTATTTTCTTTTCTCCTGTTGCATGGGCCCCTGATATTATTCAACTTTTACACAAAATGTTGACAAGACGTTAAGGGCCAGATGTAGGAGACCAAATAACGGTCAGTAATGTCCGTTACCGACCGGTATTTGGTGTTTCACATGTAAGGGGCTTGAGATTTACAGAATCAGTAAATTTACCGATTCGGTAAATTTACCGAATCGGTGAAATACCGAATTGGTAAATTTACCGATTCTGTAAATCCAGATGTAGGTGGCACAGTAAACAGTGCCACAGGCCCTTAAGAATTAGTTATTTGGAGGAGGAGCTACGTCACCAACCAAGATGGCCGCATAGTCTCCCGGCTCCGCCGACCTCCGTCTTTCGGTCTGTTATCCTGTTGACTATCCTGATTTCCCGCACCGGATCCGTGTGTGTGATCTGATCTGCTTTCTGGTGGTGCAGTCCCGGAGTTTCTCTGCAGTTGTGGAGCGGAGATACGTCGATGGTTGTGTGAGGCCTAACCCAGCGGGGACGCCGGGGTCTCGAGTGCAAGCTCTGCCGGGTCCAAGTTGAACAACAACGGACTGCCGAATGTGGTAGGGTCCGCTCTCCGGAACATTCGGACTTTTGATTGGTATGCTACTGCCAACTGCCTGGTGTTTTGATAGTAGGTGAGGAGACGAGTGATGCACGGTGATGTGTCGCGGGGGTCCCTGACCGGGGGTTCGGCAATCGCTCGTCGATCCCCCCGGGTCGGTGCCTCGCTGCGTATTGATGGTTGCTAAACTTCAGTCCCTCATGGCTTACTCCTGCTCCGTCTAATTTTGCCCCGGAGAAGGCGCCACTCCGTGGGGACTATCATGCTGGAGGAAGAAATGCAGCTAGCGGAGCAGGCTAGACCTGGCCCGTCATTGCGAACGGTGCTGGAGGCACTCATGGCACTCAGGGGAACCATTGCAGTCCGTGCAGTTTGTTGTCTGCGACTGATGGCCTCACAGTTCTGAGAGCGGACCCTGACTTGATACCCACGCCCCAGCAAACAGCCTGCATTCTAATATCTTCCTCGGAGACTTGTTTTGACCCGGCGCTGGAAGCGGTGCTTGCTCCTACTATACTGGACCTACCTGACTGTACTGTGCCCGATCGCCCTATGGAGCCGTTGAAACCCCCGATTGTGTATCCCCTGGAACATTTGCAAGATATCCCCATTCTGGAATTGTCTACTTTTTATCCTTTGCTGTTTTGGACCTTGTTTTCTCCCCTCCCCTGTCGGTCTCTCAAGATGGCGGATGGGCTACAACTTGGCTTCAGAGACGGGGAGGGGCGCCATTGTCACCAATCATCCATGTTGAGAATTGCCGTACCTTTTTCAGCTTCGTGGACATGGCTTTCTTTAATCAATGACTTTAGTGCATTTGATAGACGGGGCCAGGGTTGAGATTGTTATTTGGGTCTCTCACTGTCACATAGGTTTACCGGGACTGTGTCTTTTTTGATCTAACGGAGTCCGGGGCGGGGTTAGTCATGACGTGGGAAGGAGACCGGGAGTCCGTAGTAACATGCCCTCCTCCGATTTCCCTCACAAGTAGGGTCTTTTGCATTTCTTTCTCTCTCCCTTCTATATTTCGGGTTCTATTATTGGGCGACAGGCACGCTGCGAGGGGGGTGGCCGTAGTCATCAGCAGGGGTGCAGGGTGGGGGGGTGTGGGGATGGGTGTTCGTTTTTGTTTTTGTTCTATGGCCTCGTCTCTTCCCTCTCTTTTCTTGTCCTTTTTTCCTTTCTTTTTCGGGTTAGTGTAGTGGGTTCGGCTTTCTTGCATCCTGGTCTCTATACCTGCACCTTGATTATTCGGGGTTTTGGTGCTCTGGGGCGGTCAGTACTGATGGAGTCGGCGAACAAAATGTGCTAGTTTATCCTGATGACTCATGTCTCAACTTCGTTGACTCAGTGGATAGCGAGTTTCTTTAGAACACGTTGTTTCTCTGCTCGCCCTCCTCTGTGTCCCGAGACCCTGTGCGATACCCGACCCTTCTACTTATTATTTAAAAATGAAAACCTCCTATCCTGTGTTTAAATCGATTTATCTTTGCAACTGGTACGCTTTGAATTGAGATCCTATGATTAGCGGCCAGCCCTGGGGGTTGTAGGCCCTTGTCTATATTTGATTGCAAATGTACAATAAAGGTTTTCACAAAAGAAAAAATAATTTGTTATTTACCACCCAATACTATTGGGTGGTAAATAACGAATTCCTGTGTACATGTACATCTGTGCATGTATACCTGTGCCATGTGGCACACATACATGCCCTTAGGGCATGTATGTGTGCCACATGGCACACAAGCCAGAAACAGGGGTGCTACAGGGTGTCAAAGTGACACCCTGTCCCCCTTGGCAATTCGGTATTTTTACCGATTCGGTAATTACCGAATCGGTATTTGCCATTGATTCCTATGGGCTTTAAGGCACATAGGAATCAATGGCAAATACCGATTCTGTAATTACCGAATCAGTAAATTCCAGTTCCTACTGATTCGGTATTTGATACCGAATGATTACCTACATTAGATTTACCGAGTCATGAATACCGAATCGGTAAAATTCGGTATTTATGAATCAGTAAATCTAATTTACCTGTATCTAGCCCTGAGTGCGGCTACTTTGAGGTTACTATGGTTAATCATTAAGGGCCATATGTATGAACACATTTTCTCATAGACACAGAATGAGTAAAACCCTTTGATACATCTGGCCCTGAGGCATTTAGGTGCCCATGGAATGACTTGCGTAGTATGGAAACTCTAATTTCCCATTAAAGGGATTTGATTTGTAAAGACCTAGGACGAAGCAAGTTGTAATCCCCTTAGGATCCTTCTTAGTGGCATCTTTACAAAAGTCTCCTTATTAGACACTGGAAGATGTGCTAGAAAAGTTCTTTACTATGAATTTGTGCTTACGGTTTGCCATAAGTGCAAGCAAAAGATTAGGGATATTAGGAGCTTTCCTTTGTCACGACTTTTACTTAAAAATTATTGAGAATAGAATTGTTCTCAGAGTGTGTCCTAGAGGATGAAATAATCAGAGTAACGAGGATTTCTGGTAAATAATCCACACATACATACTCAGAAATGTACACAAACATATTCATATAAGCTCACTAGTAGACATACAGATGCGCATGTAACATGGTTTAATGTACACAGCTGTTTACTTCCTGACCCCAGAGGCCTAAATTAAAAAGATGTACACGACTGTATTATAGATATGTGCAGTCTGTCACACTCACTCACCTTGGGTCAAACATAGAACCAATATCTTCTCTTTCTCGTTTCCACTATATTGCCCTCTTTCTCTCTCTCTCAAACACAGACATGATCAAACAGGCACCCATGAGCTCCATAGCAGTCAGTTAAACTTGCTGATACTCTCTCTGAGTTGCCTCAATTTTTTCTGCTCAGTTGGGTGTGATGTGAGAACCAAGCCTTACATCCCGTCACACAGACAATGGAAACACAATAACTGAATTTAATCACACTTGGCTAAAGAGAATGCTGAATTTTGCCCACACTGAGGATATAACAAAAACTTTGAAGGTTATATTTGAAATGAAAGTTGCGGTGAAATACATTGAGTCATTAACATATATATGTGTTTTAAAAATACAACGATATATCAAATAAAGGAAAACAAACAGATAACTTAACAACTAGTGAGTTACTAACTAAAATGCTAATTTAATTTGCTGCAATAGCACCAAAGTAGTGGAGTGTCACCATTCAGTCTAATTCGTCTTTAAATCTTCCGTCCACATTGTAGTGGCATGCCACTGTGGCATGTTATTTGTCAGCCTGTTTTATGATCTACTGGTGTGTTTTTTACGGTTGATTTCCCTGATAGTACCACAAACATTGCAGCAGCAACCTGCAAGCACATATTCATGCAGTCTCCCATACCTTACAAACTACCTTTATAACATGTCTTCAAAAGTTCAAAACTGCTCAGGAGCAGTCCGTGCAGATAAGAGCGGTGGGGCGGGGTGGGAAGGGGGGACTTGACAGACGACGACGAGGGAAAATTAATTATTTATTTTTCCCTCTTTGTTGTCTGTAGAATCCCCCACCCTCCCCGCCTCACCGCTATTACCTGCACGGGCCGCTCCTGAAACTGCCCTAATAGGAAAATGTTGGGCACATTTTTAGTTATCTGATTCGCTAATGGAGGGCTGAAACATTCAGCGTGCTAGTTGTTGTTTACGAGTGCACGCTCCGGAAGCCGACATCGTGTAGCGTGTAGCTATAAATAAACATGGGTGGAGCTGCGCTAGGCAGTGCACGCCTAATCTCTAACACTGTGTGGACTCCCCGTCATTGCTGCGGCGCGCGATAGTGCTTTGCCCGCCCCGATCAGCGCAGAAGGGCAGATCTTCACACAAGCGACAAGGAGCACCACAGGGGTTTGCAGCACGCCCCTACGCCCAAGCAACCAGCATAGCCAGCAATCCCACAGTGCCACGTGCAGCACGCACGGCGCCGCAAGACAACACAAAGCCCAGACCCATCGGAGACAGCGGAAAGCAGACAACGCCCACACGAGTAGGCCGCACAGGATGTGCCGAGGCCACACCCACAGGCGGCGTTCACTCGGCTAGGCCCAGCCTCGGGCAGCAAGGCCACAAACACAAAGGGGTACTGCGCAAGGACCCAGCGACGCCAACCGCACTATGCACAGCGCCACAAAGACATTGCAAGGGCACATCGTCCCTGTGGAAGCACCCATCCATTTCCTTGCCACTTCATGGGGGATCAGGAGAGCAACACCCAACCACCGGTTAGGGCTGTGCCACAGCACCCTGCCCCGGTGGGGTCCTGCCCCCCTTCAGCGAAGCAGCGGACCCAGCTACAGCGGCGCCAAGATGGCAAGTCTGGCTAGGCTGCATAGAATACTACTTTATTGCCATGAGGGAGATTGACAGTGCAGTGAAGCGCTCGCTTCTTCTCCACTACGCAGGGGAGGAGATATACATGGTTTTCAAACACCTCCCTAACACCGGACCCCCTGAGGATTATTCAGCGGCAGTCACTGTGCTGAATGTGCACTTTGACCCACCACTTTACCAAGATTTTGAACATTTTAAGCTGTGGCAAGCAAAACAGAGAGAAGGAGAATCCATCGACTCCTTTCACGTGAGTTAGAGAGCTCGCCAGCACCCACCTGGCAGGGGACAGAGCAGCAAAAGAAATCAGAGCGCAGACAATCCTTGGCATCCACAGCAAAGTCCTATGAGGCCTGATCCTCAGACAGCTGAATATACCCATGAACGATATATTACTGCTGGCACGATCACACGACCTCTCAGCAGCGCAAGCAGAGGAGATGGACCTGGCGCTCATGCAAGGCAGTGACAAGGGCGTCCCCATCAAGACCAAACGGGCCAACGCTGTCAGAATGCGCAAAAAGGCCCTCAAAGCAAGAGATCGCCCACCACCTACCGCTAAGAACCGATGCGGATACTGTGGGTATGACAAACACCTCCCGCAGTCATGCCCAGCACAAGGGAAGACATGCACCAACTACAGGATTGCAAATCACTTCGCCTCGGTGTGAAGGACAAAGACACAACGGAAGGAAGGGGCACAATCAGGTATGAAGATGGTCCGCCAGCTGTCAAGTGCCTCACTGGCGTCCTCGCCAGAGAGGAAAAGAAAGGAACAGACCACTTATCAAGAGAATGAGTAGTCATCTGATGAGGAAGTGGAGACATACCAAGTCTCATTCACCCCAGCCCTGAAGAGACGAAGACGACCTCAACCTAGATGCATGGTGCAGATAGCTGGGTCAGAAGTAAATGCAGTGATTGACACAGGCACGTCAGTCACCGTCATGGGCATCCAACAATACAACAAGCTAAGACCCAGGCCAGAACTCCGACCATCCAAGACAAGAATCCTCGCATACGGGAGTGACACACCATTGCCCCTCTGAGGGAAAATGACTGTGCCAGTGTGGTCAGGAGACAGCAAGATCGCAGTAGACATCCACGTCATCAACCAGGAGGCCGACACATTGCTAAGCAGCCACGCAGCAGAAGAGCTGGGACTGGTGACATTCGCTAGAAGCGTTTAAGAGGACCAGACCAATGGCCTGCTCAACCAATTTGAGGGCCTGTTCCAGGGGCTACAGCGGATAAAGAAGGCCCCCATAAGACTGCACATAGGCCCGACTGTCAAGCAGACGGCCCTGAGGCACAGGAGGATTCCCTTCCACCTTTGACTGCTGGTGTAAGAAGAGCTGCAGAAGCTTGAAGACCAAGGGGTCATGGAAAAGATCTCTGGGCCCACGCCTTGGATGGCCCCCATGGTGATCGCCGAGAAACCGGGGAAGATAATACTCTGCATTGACATGCGCCTCCCCAATAAAGTCATTTGGCGCGAATGTCACCTAACGCCAACCATGGACGAACACGAGCAGACGCCAGGTAGCAGTGGGGCCCGGAGGATGAGTCAGCATTCCGGGCAGTCAAGAACGCTCTCCTCAACCACACCACGCTGGTGTACTTTGACCCCACCAGACAGACTGAGATACTCGTAGATGCCAGCCCCGTAGGGCTAGGGGCCTTTCTCACCCAGGAGCAGGAGCCCGGGCGATGGGCCGCCTTAGCATATGCCAGCAAAGCACTCTCTCCAACAGAAAAGCAATATACCCAAATCGAGAGGGAGGCCATAGCAATCTGCTGGGCGTGTCAACATTTTTACCTGTCTATATCTTGACACTCGTTCAAAATCATCACGGACCAACAACCCCTGATACCGCTATTTAAAGGCTTAGCACCCCTGCCACGCATCAAGAGGTGGGCCATTGGACTCCAACAATACGAGATGGACGTAGCATACCGGCCTGGTGCCAAGAATTCTGCTGATTTACTCTCGAGACACCCAACCTTAACAGCGGACGGAGGTGACGGAACAAATGATGAATTCACCGAAGCTCACCTGAACATGATATCAGCACTCATGTGCCCGCAAGCCCTAACTCTAGAGGAATTCACAGAAGCGGCTGAAACGGACACTGTGATTGCCATGGTCCAAACCACAGTGCAAGGGGGACACTGGAGTTAATTCCTACAGTCAGGCCCTGAGAAGGAGGGCCTCATACACATGTGGAGAGTCAGAAACGAACTTTGCGTCACCCAAGGAGGGATCCTGCTAAGAGGGTCTTGCGTTGTAATCCCAATGGCTTTCCAAGCACGAGCGACACAACTGGCCCACGGAGGGCACCAATAGGTGGAGAAAATAAAGCCTGCATGCGGGAAAAGGTCTGGTTCCCGGGCCTGGACGCGCGTGTCAACGAGATAGTCTGGAGATGCCCCTCAGCCAAGTGACTAGCGGCCCTGAAAGACCTGCGCCAATCCACACCGAAGGACATAGGGGGGGCCATGGGAGAAGCTGAGTGCGGATTTTGAAAGTTTTCCAGACGGCCAAGTGACCCTAAACGTGGTTAACAGCTTCTCAAAATACCCTATCGTGGATGTTATCAGTTCAAAAGAATTCTCACATGTGGGCCCCGCCCTAGACAAGATCTTTGCCATGTTTGGGTGCCCGAAAGAACTCAGAACTGACAATGGACCCCCTTTCCAAGGGCACGAGTTCCGGGAGTTCATGCAGCATCATGGCATTCGACACAGGTGCATCACACAACAATGGCCTCAGGCAAACGGTGAGGTTGAATATTTTATGAGAACCATCAACAAGGCGCTCCGCATCACTGTAGCTAAACAAACAGACCCGAAACAACACCTCCAGAAGTTATTGAGGGAATACCGAAGCACCCCCCAAAGCTCCACGGGCCAAGCACCCTGGGGGCTAATGTTCAACGGCAATCACTGGTATGGCCTCCCCACTGCCCCTGGGTGGACACCCCCTCCCTTTGACGAAGACAGCGCCCTCAGGGAGAAACGCAACAACACCACCAGCAGAGCCAGGAGAGCAGTGTCTCGCCAACTGCAATAAAGGGGACACTGTCATCATAAGAGACCAGAGACCCGGAGAGAAGTTACGTACTCGCTACGAACAAGGATATTGGACAGTGGTCGCCATGAAAGGAACCATGGTGACAGTCAGCAAGGAAGGAGAGACTGTGACATGCAACATTTCATGGTTTAGGCGAGTGACCATCCCGACCCCCCTACTGACATGTACAGCGACCCCGGCAGACCAAGCGGTAGCCAAACGGAGCCCCAAAAGACAAAAGGCTGTCACCCAGAATCTGTCTAACCACCAAGGGTTCTCGAGGCCACCCAAGAGCCCACTGAGACGGCCTTCTTTCCCGGTGTGCCAACATCTGAACCAAGCTCCAGCCGGGGCCAGTCCATGTATGCGCTGAGGGGCAACCCCCAGCCGAGCATTTGTTTGAAGGACTTTGCCTGCCAAGTAAGTGGACTGCAATATACATGGGGTCAGTCAAGGACTGAGCTGGGATAGAATGCAACATTCAGTGTGCTAGTCGTTGTTTACTGGCACACACTCCGGAAACCAACATCCCCTGCGCTCAAGCCGAAAGGCGTAGCGCATAGCTATAAATAAACATGGGCGGAGCTGCGCTAGGCAGTCCATGCCTAATCTCTAACACTGTGTGGTCTCCCCGTCTTTGCGCGGCACTCAATAGTGGTCTGCCTGCTCTGATCAGCGCGGGAGGGCAGATCTTCACAGGGGCCACATTTATGTTGATGCCTGTGTCTAATTTCTGTCCCAGTTGAACCCAGTTTATAGTTCTTACAGCAGGCAAAAATGAGCTATACCACTGTTAAAATAATTTCTTATGCTGGAATACAGCCTGCTATGCCAGTGATGTAGCTAGCCCTATGGGCGCCCGTGGCGGTCTCAGCCTTTGCCGCCCCGCGGAGGCTGCAGTAAAGCCCTGGGGCAGGTGGGGGTTATGGGGGTGCTGGCGAGTAGTCTCTCCTTTTAATGCCTACGGCAATCGCATTGAGGAGCGGGGGTGTTTGCGTTGCCGCCCGAGACGGCAGGTGATAGCTGGGGGAGGCCACCACCCCAACAACTCATGCCGCCTGGAGTGGACCCCCCCTAAGCTACCCCACTGTGCTATGCTTAACAGCAGTTCCCATCTCTTGCTAGTCCCTAGTGTTGCCAGTCAAGTTAAAAAATAATCTATATTTTTTAGCATGTTTAGACTCGTTGTGTCCACTGACACTGAAACTCACCTGGTACACATACAAAGTTAACATTTTTCAAACAGTTTGAAGATACAGACACACTAGTTTCCCTGCTCCCCATGACTTTGCATTGTCTATGATGTGGACATTTTGGGTATCTGTGAAAAGTCATGACTATGTTTTTATTTTCCTTCATACACAAAAATCCCCCATTTTCACAGCGGTTCTTCAAAAGTTATTTTCTATGAAAATAGAACATGCAACATCAAAAACATACTTTTAAACTCCTCTAACTTCCCAGCCATTTACTTCTGTGACTCAGGCCCTGGGTGCCTAGAATTCTGCATGCCCACGAGTGCATATGCACCAGTCGGTTACTCATTGTCATGTATTCGCCTAGTTTAGTTTGTCCCCAGATTGCACGTCTATCACTCAACGCTGTGCTGGAAATGATTTTCCCTTCGCTGCCGAGCACATATGGCGCTGCACAAGGGAGTCGTGGCCTATTTAGAGTTGACAAAGTTGTGCACAAAGGACAACATGTTCAGGGCATTTTCCATCTGTGCTACTCACCCCCTGTGCATAAAATCACCACTGAACTCAGGCAGTTAGTTCACGTTGAGTGAGGAGGCTTTGGAAGTTATAGCTTCCTCTTTCATGCATACTTTTATAGACATTTTACAACAAGTTAGTTTTAAGGGTTTAACATTTCGAAACTTTTTTGAACGCTAATTTATACACCGCAATTTTGTCGCTAATGAATTTATGAAGACCAATGTGTTTGCCCATAATTAAAAAATAATAAATTGTAAAATAAAACAAAACGTACAGTAAGATGCAAAATAATGTTTCTTTTTGTATGCTTCCACTTATTTAAAATTGAAAAGTTTTCTACTACTTTTTCTAATTGCAGCATTTTAAG
This sequence comes from Lissotriton vulgaris, assembly GCF_964263255.1. Lineage (NCBI taxonomy): Eukaryota > Metazoa > Chordata > Amphibia > Caudata > Salamandridae > Lissotriton > Lissotriton vulgaris. The sequence continues at coordinate 1,429,866,674 of NC_141685.1, read as the reverse complement.
TTTTGCACCATGTAGTCCATGGTAAATCCAGCAATGGAAAATTTCCTTGGTGCCCCCTTTCCCTTGATGCCCTATTTTGCTTAATGGTTAATCCAGCCTTGTATATAAGGAGGAAACCACAATGTAGGAAGCGGAGGTGGCCGCTGAAATACCTAAGCAAATAAAGCAGACACCGTACACATACATGCCTGGCACACTTGATCGTACCAAAAAAGGGTTGGGGTACCACAGAAGAAAATAAATATAGTGGCTATGGTTTAAGAAAAAAACATGAAAAATGACTTTCAAAAAAAGGGAAGTATTGTAAAAAGCACAAATAGACAACTGGTAGAAGAGCAACTCACCAGTAGTTGATATATACAAAAGAGTCTATGTTGTGTACAAGAATGTTGTATCTTGATGTTGCTGGACAAATATTTACAACCATAATGTCTTTGGCTCTAATGAGGTCACATTCCATTGTTCCCTTTTGTGCATAAATAAAGTCACCTATGCAGTGATCATACTGATCCATACTTTGCTAGTATCGAGCCTCTCTAGGATGGCTTCACGATCTGTGGAATGCATTTACCCTTCAGGACTCAGCTGGCGAGAGAGCTCAATACTCTGAATTGGCACGTCTTGCATGCATTCAAAGGAAGGCAAGTCAGTCGGTGGTGGGAGTGTGTGTGCTGTGTGGAAAGAGACTTCATGACTTTCAAGGACATGGTCCACCAGGGACCTGAGTCTAATCCAGGAAACAGCATGTTCCATGAAGCCACGAAACTCCCACAATGTTTGCCAATGGCCATTTTGAAGTTATCACTTATAAGTCCTCATGGTCCAAAGCATCTTTGCTAGGTTAACAAGATGCATTGTTGCTGCCGTTGGCACCTGATTGCTAGAATATTTGAAAAAACCTGGAGATCGTTTGTTAGTGTTTTTGCAAACGATTGAAGTGTGAACCAAATACAGAGAAGTATTCCTAGGAAGCCAATCATATTGTGGGTATTCAAGCCATTTGTCTAAGAACAGTTTCAAAGATTTGCTTAAAGGAGTGAAACATTTATATTTCCTTTTGCAAATCTATGCTTATCTACATGATGAATTGGAAGAATCCTCATCTCTTTAAAATCACTTTGGCCCATATGTACTAAGGTTGTGTTCCCATAAACATAAAGTGGAGAAATTCCTTCATATATCAGGCCCTTTGATACTTTCTTGTGAGGCCTATATATTCTCTTAAGGTAGTTGTAGTAAATACCTCAAGGAGTCCAAGTAGAGGTTGAGGAGTTTATTGAGAGAGACAGCTTGAACAACCACCTTCAGCAGAATACCAGTAGAGACTGTTCAGATCAGCACACAGAGAATGTTACAGTGAGAATGTACAATAACAATTCCAACATGGAATACCACACACCTTCCCCCCCAAAAAAACAAAAGATAAACAGAATAAAATAAAATAGTAAACAAAACAGAAAGAAAAGAAAAAAAAACTTCAACACAAGTAATCTTCCTCATAACTAAGTCAGGAACATCATTGTCTCGGGAAACAGGATTTTGAGAAATGGAAACAGTTTTTTGGACAATGGAGTCACTAACATTACCTTCATTAGCAAGTGTGGGAGAAACATCTTGAGGAGAGATATCAACCACAGGAACAGGAACATTTAAATCTTGACTCTCTTGCATAAAAGTGTCTAACATAGCAGAGTAAGGGACATGGTTTTCAACAACAGAATTCTTTGGTATGTTATCTGAAGTGGAATCATGGGTACTAGAGGAAGATGATGAACATTGATTTCCTTCCAAACTCAAATTTTTACACAGAGACACTCTTCTGAAATTCCATACTTCCCCCCCTCAATACGAACTGCTTTAGCGAAAATTTCTATAACCTTGCAAGAATCAGACCATTTGTTCCATTTATTCCCAACAGACCTTCCAAACTTGACACGTACAAAGTCACCAACTCTGATCTTCCTACTACGGTTGTTTAAGGATAAGAAATTGCTTTTCATTTTTTCTTGGTATTTCAAAACTCTATCTTTAACTTTATCACTGTCAAAAGAAGTTTCACCAGGGAATTTAATTTTCATTCACCAAGGAAGAAGTTTTGAACCAAGCTTTCTACCTCTAAGCATCTCAAAAGGAGACAACCCTGGGACCGAGTTGGGTGAGGTTCGATAAGACAATAACGTAGCACGCAAAGCTTTTCTCCAATCCAAATCACTCTTAATGGCCTATTGGATGGAAGCGTTCCGTTTGACCATTGGCCTGGGGATTGTAATTAGACACCCTTTTATGCACAATGCCACATCTTTCAAGAAAAGACACAAATTCTCTGCTGACAAATTGTGGACCATTATGAGACACAACTTCAGCTGGAATCCCTTCCCTACAAAAAACTTCATCCAGGAACTGAATAACCTGTGTAGAACCAACTTTATCCACGATCTTGAGTTCAGGCCATTTAGAAAAGTAGTCGATTAAGACTAAAGCAAACACCTCTTTGTTAGGAGAGAAAGAAAGAGGTCCAATAATATCAATGCCTAATTTTTTCCAGGGACAGGTGACAAACTCAATGGGAGAAATATCTGTGGACAAAGGTTTGACAGTCTTGTCACTTTTGGCACACGGAGAACAAGAACTAACCCACTTATCAACCATTTTATCAATCCCGGGCCACCAGTAAAATTCACGGATACGTCTCTTGGTACTGGACATTCCCATATGGCCTTCATGTGCCATAGAAACAATCTTTTCTCTCAAAGTAAAAGGAGGAATAATCTTATCACTTCTAATTACGAATCCTTGGTCAAACATAAGTTCATCCTTAACTTTAAAGAAAGAAAGAACATCACCAGAAAGATACCTTTCTTGGGGCCAACCATGCTGCAAATAATCCACAACAGCAGATAAACAAGTATCATTACACATTGCTTCCCTCCAAGCAATCTCAGATATGCCATCAGACAGACCTGCACTGTTGCATTCATTGACATCATCAATGTTGAAAACTACATCAGAATCAGATTGGTCAGGGCAAATGGAATTGACTAACGGTAACCTGGACATGCAATCGGCATGTACATTCAAACGACCAGGGATATACTCCACAATACACTGAAATTCTTGCAGTTTTGCAGCTAGGCGGGCCAAACGCGCAGTTAAAGTTCTGCCACCACCGGCTGCCAACATATTTATCAAAGGCTTGTGGTCGGTCCTTAATCGAAACCTAGTTCCCCAAATAAACTGTCTAAAATGCTCACAGGCCCAAGTACATGCTAAAAGCTCTTTTTCTATGGTGGAGTAATTATATTCAGCACCACGCAATGTCCTGGAAGCATATGAAACTACATGTTCATCCCCTTTACCTTTCTGGATTAGCACAGCACCCAAACCTACATTGCTTGCATCCACACATACTATGCATTCATTACCCAGGTCAAACGGTCTAAGAAAAGGAGCATTCGCCACTTCTTGCTTCATCAAATCGAAAGCAGATTGTTGGTCGTTGCACCAAACAAATTTTACATCTTTTTTTAACAGAGATCTCAAAGGGTGAACTTTTGAAGCGTAGTTCTGAACAAACTTACTGTAAAATTCAGTCAGACCTAAAAATGACACCAACTGTTCCTTGGTCGACGGTGCCGGTGCTTTTACAATGCTCTGTATGTGATTGAATTTAGGTTTGATACCTTCTGAGGAGATCTCGTGACCAAGATATTCGACCTTGCTTTGTCTGAATTTACATTTTGACAATTTTAATGTTAAACCGTTTTCTTGAACACACTTTAAAACTTTCTCAAGATTCTCATCATGTTCCTCATAATTCTTACCATAAATAAGAATATCATCTTGAAAGGCGATGGCACCCAAACAACCCTCCAAAACAGTCTTCATGAGCCTTTGGAAGACAGAAGCCGCACTGGCTAAGCCAAAAGGCATTCGGCAATATTGAAACATACCTTCTGATGTGATGAAGGTCGTTAGAAACTTTGACTCTTCATGCAACAATACTTGATGATATGCACTAGTTAAATCTAGAGTAGAGAATACAGATGCACCTGACAGGGTAGATATGAGCTCATGAATATGAGGCAAAGGATGTCTGTCTATCCAAATCTCCTTGTTTAAACTTCGAAGGTCAACACACAGACGAAGTTCGCCATTGCTCTTAAGGGACAAAACTACTGGCGAAACCCATGGGGAGGATTCAACAGGTTCTATGATTTCCTTATCAACCAAATCAGATAAAATCCCCCTCAATTTTTCACGATAAGCCAAGGGAACATTTCTTACTTTATGCCGGACGGGGATAGCTGATTCTTTGAGAATAATACGGTGTTTAAAGTTTACAAAAACTCCCAAATTATCAGAAAAAATGGATGAAAACTTGTGCTTCAATTGAACAATAAAATCATTCTCAGGAGGGACGACATATACAAGAGGAGAGGCATTAGGATCAAGTTTAATGCCTAGATCATGTTAATGAGGCCAACATAATATGGATGCCCCTTTGGTGGCAACATAAACTTTTCCTTTGGTCGTCCTGTCTTTAAACTTAATATCTGCCAACATGTACCCTACAATATCAATTTTCTTACCAGTATACCCGCCAGGATGTACGTCTGGTGGTAATAATTTGGTCGAGTTCCAATATCGGTTAAAAACATTTTTGCCAATTATGGTGTACCATGCACAGGAATCAATGAGCATGGGAATTTCCTTACCATTGATAATGATAATATCAGTGGGAAACCCTTTACATTTTGAATCACTCACACACAACAAGGTATTGATTTCAGAAGGTTGTTCTGTGTCCTCACATTCTTCGTAAGATAAGAAATTTACTTTTTGAGAAGATTTACACATTTTGCTAAAGTGACCGGATCTTTTACACTTTATGCAAATCTTGTTCCAAGCAGGACAACCTCTGTAGTTACCTACGTGATCATTTGCACCACATCTATAACAAATAATTTGAGATTTTTTTACAGGAAATTTACTTTCTCTTCCAGAAAAATCCTTTCTGGAAGGAACAGAAGTCTTCCTGAAATTATTGAAATTTTTTACTAATGAAACTTCGGGATAACCACCTTACTTTTGGCATCCTGACTTCTGATTTCGTTCACAAACAGTTCAGATTGCTCAATACCTATGGCAATGTTTAACACGGCACTGAGGGAAGACTCAGTGCCCATCCACAGACGTTCTTGGATTTTTTAACTTTTTGTGCGCATCATAATTTGATCCCTCAGGACCTGTTCAAAATTTATAGTTTCAAAAGCACAAGACCCAGCCAAAGTGCGCAAAGCGGCTACATAGTTTTCTATAGATTCATCTTCTTTTTGTACTCTAGAATAGAATTTAAATCTTTCCATTACAGTATTGATCTTTCTTCCAAATCTAGTGCTTAATTGCTTTATGACAATTTCAAAAATATTTAAATCACCAGCACCAACATTTTCAACAGGAGGTAAGTTTTCTAATTCTTTGAGTCCTGCACCACCTAAACAGTTCTTTAGTAACGCTAACTTTCTTTTTGGAGAACAACCATCCTCCTCAATAACTTCTACATAAGCTAAAAATGTGGGATACCAAAGATCCCATTCTACTTTCGGATCTCCAGCTGTAGGTAGAAAAAGTGCAGGAGAGGTAATGTTATTTGACATTGTAAATCAATTAAACTTGTAATTTTTACAAAAATGTCAAGATTTAAACAGAAAATACTAAGAAAAGGTTACCCAAAATAATAAAAGTAGTCACCGTTGTCTGTAGAGAAGAGCAGGAAACACAGCAAGTAATATCCAATAAAAAAGTCTTTTCTTCTTTTTTTTTTAAAAAAAACGATGTGGTTAAAGTTATGTGTTAAATAAATGGGAAAGTAGCGCTGTAAAAATACAGTAACCTGCGATGAAAACGAGGGGAAATAAGGTTTTTTTTTTTTAGTTATTTTCCCAAGAAACGATCATAGTTGTTGCTGTGGAAACGGTGAATAACAAAGATGGCCGCTGAAACGCACAAGCAAAGGGCGTGATGCGTGAGGACGCTGTGGAGATGACGCGTATATTGACTCTTCACTCCGAATTCGTGTAGATGAAGCACGGGCAGCAGCGCGCGTTCGGTGAGTTTTTTAAATGATGCAAAGAGAGTTAGTCGATCGATGCAGAATGACAAAGGATTGAAACAAAATGCGTTAGCAGAAACTAAACGCGTTGGTCAATTAGTGTTAGGTAGTTAGCGTTAGCCAGTTTAGAGGGAATCAGGAACGCTCCTCCGATTGAAGAAAATCAAAATAAAAAAAAATCAAATGGAGATAAAGTACAACTCCCGCTGGTGCGATCAAAGCACGAAAACAAGACAAACTGCCGCTGGTGCAATCTCCATACACATATAAAGAGAGAGAAAAAAAAATACCTTACATTTTCTTGAGCTGTAAAAGTGAACGCTGTCTCTATCTCTTGACTTCTTCAAAATAAGTCTTTGAAAATGCAAGGTTCTCTTCTAGACCTTAGATCATAGATCCCGATCGTCGCCAAATTTATGTAGTAAGTACCTCAAGGAGTCCAAGTAGAGGTTGAGGAGTTTATTGAGAGAGACAGCTTGAACAACCACCTTCAGCAGAATACCAGTAGAGACTGTTCAGATCAGCACACAGAGAATGTTACAGTGAGAATGTACAATAACAATTCCAACATGGAATACCACAGTAGTCATATGAGATTATTTATACATTGCAATTTTAGAAAACAATGTTGAATATATATTTGAACAAGAAAGCTTGTTTTTGCTTTATAAATGGCAGAAGGAAGATATACTAAACCATTATGCACACTGTATCAGTAGCAATTAAAGAGTCTGAGGTGTAGAGATATTTTAAAGGTGTATATTATGTAACAGCATCTGGTAGACACTGTAATCTATACTAATATAATAAAGAGAGAGCCCAAACCTTTGAGGCGGGTAATCCCAGGAACCACAGCACCAATTACAACACCCAATACAGCGTTGGAAACAGCAGTTTCATTTGAAAGTCATAGGCTATGCAGGTGCCCACCATATACATTTAAAAGGTAAAAGAACCGTGCCAGCACAGTAGTCCCTTGTGGGCGTGTCTGCGTTGTGCTGTGGGCGTGTGCTGGGGACGTGTGGTACGTTCCGCCCTTCATGCTAGGTCTCCTATCGTGTGTTGTGGGAGTGTGCCGGGGGCGTGGACGTGTGCGGGGTGGAATTACGGAAAAAAAAGCGAGTGTTGTGCCCAATATTTCATTGTTTTTCTTCCCAGGTTCTGTACATTCCAGCTCCGGGTGTCCACCCTGCTCCCTTTAAATACCCCTGCACCCCATAATCATAACCCACCCTTACTCCTTATAATACCCCACTAACCCATCTTAATCCTATAAATATACCCTGTACCCCAAAACCCAAACCTATCCCTAAACCCTAAAAATACCCCTGTACCCCAAAACCCAAACCTGGCCCTGAACCCTAAAAATACCCCTGTACCTCAAATTCAAACCTACCCCTGAACCCTAAAAATACACCTGTACCCCAAAACCCAAACCTAGCCCTGAACCCTAAAAATACCCCAGTACCCCAAAACCTAAACCTACCCCTGAACCCTAAAATACCCCTGTACCCCAAAACCCAAACCTAGCCCTGAACCCTAAATATACCCCTGTACCCCAAAACCCAAACCTACCCCTGAACCCTAAAAAGGCCCCTGTACCCCAAAACCCAAACCTAACCCTGGACCATAAAAATAACCCTGTACCCAAAAACCCAAACCTACCCCTGAACCCTAAAATACCCCTGTACCCCAAAACCCAAACCTAGCCCTGAACCCTAAAAATACCCCTGTACCCCAAAACCCATACCTATCCCTAAACCCTAAAACTGGCCTTGTACCCCATAACCCAAAACTATATCTGAATCCTTTAAAATACTCAAACACCCCAAAACATATACCTCGGCACCCCAAAACATATACCCCTATACCCATACTTACCTTATCCAAACATTAAAAAAAACATGCTTTTACCATTCATGCATTTACAACGAATTTCGTTGTAAATGTATGCGTGGTAAAAGCATATAAAATGTAATGCCATGCGTTATAATGGCATTGCGGAGCCATGGTACTTTCGTAATGAAAGTATGCGGAGTGATGGTATGCGTAAAGAAAATTGCGGAATAATGGGTGTTTACCCTCCCCCGGTAAGTACATTGGTGGCACGGCGGTCCACATCTCGAGCAACATACTCATATTTTTCACCACCAATTTGAAAAATGCACAGGTCTCTCTCATTGATGGCCAGCACCGACATACACTTTTAGACACCACTCCCGCCACAAGTTCTAGAATTCCGAACTTTAGAGCTGGGGAGCTACGTTCGAATCTCGGCATCAGCTCAACATCCTGTGATTCCAGGCAAATCGCTTTGTCTCCCCGTGCCTACCACAAATGAATGTGTTTTCTATAATGTAAATTGTGCTCATGCCATGTTGTCGAGTTCGCTCTATATAATATTGCAAGGAAAAATAAAGTAGGGAAACTCGAGTTCACACACTACTGAACGCGCACTCTTAAGTGCATCAGCAGTGCACTGTGAATCGGAGCGTTTCACAGGCCTATCACAGAAAAGAAATGCTATCAAAACAAAATCCTACAAAACAATATACTACTGGCCGGCAGCAATTCATACCCGGACAATGTCGGGACGGGCTGCTAGAACGTTTATAAGATGCCAACGATCATATTTTCTTTAAATAGCTACTATGACATTGCAGAAGTTAGTGTCTTGCAGAGTGATGTGTTAGAGTGAAGATATTCAGTGTGAGCAACTAAAGATCACCTATAGATTTAAGCATTACTAATGACAAAAGCTGCCTTGAGCTACAGACATAAAACTGCATTTAAAAAGTGGCCATAGACATTTGGTGCTGGAAAAGTGAAAACATGAGGCCTGGCCAGATGCTTTCAGTTTAATGTATCATGTAAAACCATGCACAATTCATTCATGGTTGACTTAAATGTGTTTAGTTTAGATTTGAACTCACTATAGAATGTAGATTTAATTTACAAAATGTGTTTTGAACTTTTAAAGTAGCATATATTTGTACTGAATTAACATGCATTTTAAAGTGTACAGAAAAGCTCAAATACAGCTCTGATTTAGTTTGCTTTTGGAAGCATTAGCACTGTCCTTGAGATAAGAACGGGATGTTTGCCTCCCTTTGTCTCCCTGAAAGAAAGAAGCTTCTTATAATTTACAGCCTGTAGCTTGCTTTTATCAGTATTCAGTTGTTTAAACATAGCCTCAAAGCACACATTTTTCTTATTATTATTATAAAATGTATTCACAGTTCCCGGTCTAAAAAAGCATATTCACGTTAGAATAAATGTTTTCTGTTTAGTTAAAAATTAAATTATTTCTTTAGCAGGAACTGCAGATGAAATCATTTAGAGCAAAATTCAAATGTGTTACAAGAACTCGCTTGATTGAGGACGTGAGCAGTCAGTCAAGGGTGTCTTTTCTGCACTTTAATCAAAAGACCAATGTCACATGTTTTGAATGGTTTTTGCTGAATTATATATGCGTTCCTAGGTGAGAGGTGGGGGTTCTTTTTAGAAGGATTTTGAGTTCTGCAAGGGAGGAGGTGCTGTGGGCAGCGTCTGGGAGAGAGAGAGAGAGACAAGCAGATGGATATGTAGCTGAAGGAGAGGAGAGGAAATCAGCTATAAGGGAACGAGGGACAGATTTAGATGCACGTTTTTTGCTAAGAACCTCAAGCTTTATGCTTTGACTCACTCCACAGGCCACGCCCACTGTCGGGAGGCCACGCCTCCTGCGACTGGCATCTACATTAGTCGCGCTGACTTCTAGTGCGCGGTAGAAGTACTTTGCTCCTGAGGCGGAAGCCGGGAGATAACGCTCGTGTATATTCTTTTAAAAAACTTGCAAAATTGTATTTTTAACTGTGTTTCACTCACCCTGCTCTTCTGTATTCGGGCATTTCACCCCTGAATTCTTTGTGTTAGCTACCCCCACGCAGCGGATCCTAGCGCTGCTGCGGGATTTAAAACCTCTTTCGCTGCCATTCCCCACGAGACCACAGGCCACGCCCTCTGTCGGGAGGCCACGCTCCCTGCTCCTGGCATCTACATAAGTCGCGCTGACTTCTAGTGCGCGGTAGAAGTACTTTGCTCCTGAGGCAGAAGCCGGGAGATAACGCTTGTGTATATTCTTTTAAAAAAAAACTTGCACAATTGTATTTTTAACTGTGTTTCACTCACCCTGCTCTTCTGTATTCGGGCATTTTCCCCCTGAATTCTTTGTGTTAGCTACCCCCGCGCAGCGGATCTTATCGCTGCTGCGGGATTGAAAACCTCTTTCGCTGCCATTCCCCACGAGACCACAGGCCACGCCCACTGCCGGGAGGCCACGCCCCCTGCTCCTGGCATCTACATTAGTTGCGCTGACTTCTAGTGCGCGGTAGAAGTACTTTGCTCCTGAGGCGGAAGCCGGGAGATAACGCTCGTGTATATTCTTTTAAAAAACTTGCAAAATTGTATTTTTAACTGTGTTTCACTCACCCTGCTCTTCTGTATTCGGGCATTTCACCCCTGAATTTTTTGTGTTAGCTACCCCCACGCAGCGGATCTTAGCGCTGCTGCGGGATTGAAAACCTCTTTAGCCGCCATTCCCCACGAGACCACAGGCCACGCCCACTGTCAGGAGGCCACGCCCCCTGCTCCTGGCATCTACATAAGTCGCGCTGACTTTTAGTGCGCAGTAGAAGTACTTTGCTCCTGAGGCAGAATCCGGGAGATAACGCTCGTGTATATTCTTTTTAAAAAAAACTTGCAAAATTGTATTTTTTACTGTGTTTCACTCACCCTGCTCTTCTGTATTCGGGCATTTCACCCCTGAATTCTTTGTGTTAGCTACCCCCGCGCAGCGGATCTTAGCACTGCTGCGGGATTGAAAACCTCTTTCGCCGCCATTCCCCACGAGACCACAGGCCACGGCCACTGTCGGGAGGCCACGCCCCCTGCTCCTGGCATCTACATTAGTTGCGCTGACTTCTAGTGCGCGGTAGAAGTACTTTGCTCCTGAGGCGGAAGCCGGGAGATAACGCTTGTGTATATTCTTTTTAAAAACTTGCAAAATTGTATTTTTAACTGTGTTTCACTCACCCTGCTCTTCTGTATTCGGACATTTCACCCCTAAATTTTTTGTGTTAGCTACCCCCACGCAGCGGATCTTAGCGCTGCTGCGGGATTGAAAACCTCTTTCGCCGCCATTCCCCACGAGACCACAGGCCACGCCCACTGTCGGGAGGCCACGCCCCCTGCTCCTGGCATCTACATAAGTCGCGCTGACTTCTAGTGCGCGGTAGAAGTACTTTGCTCCTGAGGCGTAAGCCGGGAGATAACGCTTGTGTATATTCTTTTTAAAAAAAACTTGCAAAATTGTATTTTTTACTGTGTTTCACTCACCCTGCTCTTCTGTATTCGGGCATTTCACCCCTGAAATCTTTGTGTTAGCTACCCCCGCGCAGCGGATCTTAGCGCTGCTGCGGGATTGAAAACCTCTTTCGCCGCCATTCCCCACGAGACGACAGGCCACGGCCACTGTCGGGAGGCCACGCCCACCTCCCCATAACTATGAGCATTCCTCATGCGCGCAGCGGGCGCGCCGCCAGCGCGCCAAAGGCAAGCCCATCTGTGCCCGTCCGCGACCGGCCGGGACCAGGGGCCACGCACCCTGCCCCAGCTTTAAATTATACCTCAGCTCAGTTACTTTCATTTAATAAGATTCAATCCATCGCCCCCTCCCTGCTTCAGCGCACAATCGCCCTGGGTATCTCTGTCCCTTCACCCTCCTCATCCAGATCCACGTTGCTCACTCCCCGGCCACACGTTCCTCCCCCTCCTGCCCCTCCTCCCCTCTCTCCCCCCACTACGGCCTCTGCCTACCTGCTAAACACCAGATCGGCTGGTAGGCACCAGCTCGAGCTGTTTAACTTACTGGACAACAAGGCCCCTGACTTTCTGTTTCTTACAGAAACTTGGTTCTCGGCCGATTCCCTCCCTGACCTACTGTCCACTCTCCCCGACTCTTACTACGCCCTTCGGGCGGACCGCCCAGCCGGTAAAGCCGGTGGGGGGGTGGCGATGATAACTCGCTCCAATTTTCAGTTCCAGCCTCTTCCCCACCTTCCCATACTTGGCGTTGATTTTTTAGTTGCCCTCTGAGTTAACCTTTTGGCCTCCCTCACAATAGTCCTCATGTACCGACCCCCACTGAACATGCCTTCTTTTGTGCCTGCTTTACGGGAACTCTTGGCTACGCTTGTGGTCAACAACTCATCTGTGCTCCTTTTGGGAGACTTTAACTACTGGCCGGACGACCTCAGGGAAGACCAATTCTCCAAGGACTTCTCGGCTACTCTTCAGTGCCTTAACTTCCTTCCCCACGTTCACTCCCCTACTCACGTCCAATGTCATATATTAGACCAAATATGGTCAGCTAGCTGTACCATCCTTTCCTCCACTGTCCTCCCATGCACCTGGTCTGATCACTTTTTGATTTCTTTCTCCATTGAGCTTGAAGCACCAGAGAAACTCCTCTTGCCCAAGAACATCTCGGCTCGCAGTTGGAATCGGGTTGATCTCAATTCTCTCGGTGCCTCTCTCGCTTCCTCCCCCCGATCTTCTTAACCTTTCCCTTGATCTTCAAGTAGGCGCCGTGAATCATTGCCTGTCCTCTTCTTGTGACCTGGTTGCCCCCCTCAGGAAAGTCAAGGCTTGTCGCCCCCATGATGCCCAAAAGTGGTTTACGGACGAATTGAAAACTCTTAAACTGGACCTTCAGCGCTCTGACGGCCATTGGAGGCGCAACTACTGTCCTCTCCTGCGAGCTAAATATAAGTCTCTTCTAGCTAACTATAAGAGGGCTATCCTCTCAGCTAAAACCATTTATTTCTCGGAGAAAATCACCTCATCAGCCAACAAACACAAGGAGATTTTCTCCATAATTCGCAATTTAGTTGCTTCTGATAGGGCCAACCCTAACCTTATCTCTTCCCAAGCTCTTTGTTCATCCCTGAATGATTTTTTTCTGGAGAAGATTGCAAAGATCAAATCTAACATCCCTTCAATATCTTCGCCACCCCCTTCCCCTGCTCTCCCCCCACTATCTTCCTCTCTTGACCAGTCCCCCCCCATCTTTCTGGATTCCTTCCTTGAGCTTCTCCAGAAAGTGAAGTCAGGCTCCCCGGCTGACTGTGTTCCAGCTCGCATTCTGAGAGAGCTCTTCACTCACTGCCCCAATCCCCCCCTTTCCCTTCTTAATGCTTCTATCTCCTCTGGCCTAGTCCCGAAATCCTTTAAATCGGCCATAGTCTTCCCCATCCTAAAAAAGCCCGGCTTAGACCCCTCCCTCCCGTCCAACTTCAGACCCATTTCCCTTCTTCCATACCTTGGGAAGATCTTAGAGAGCTATATTACAACATGTCTCTCCACTTTCATCGAGGACAACCATCTTTTGGCCTCACACCAAGCGGGATTCCGCCCGGCCCACTCCACTGAGTCAGTGGTCCTGTCCGTTCTAGATGAACTAAAGAGCAAGGCTGACTCAAATCTACCCCAAGCCTTGGTGCTCCTTGATTTGTCCGCTGCGTTTGACACGGTTGACCACTCCATTCTTCTCGACTGTGTCCGCGCAGCGGGCGTTCGGGGCACTGCTCTCTCTTGGCTCGCCTCTTTTCTTACAGAACGGACTCAGGTAGTCCATCTTTCCGGTTTCACTGCCCCCACCCGCTTGGTTCCATGCAGGGTCCCCCAAGGTTCCTCCCTGTCCCCCTTCTCTTTAATCTCTACATTCACCCCCTCATTCTCTCTCTTCTTGACATGGGGGTCTCCGTGTATAATTATGCGGACGACCTCCAGTTAGTATTTGATCTTTCCTCTCCCTTAGATTCCCTACCTAAATTCCATTCTTCCCTAGCTTTTATCTCTGAGTGGATGAACTACAACCAACTCAAACTCAATCTGGACAAGACGGAGTTGGTCCTGACTGTCCCTACCACCTCCCCTTGGTCTGCTGCCTTTTGGCCCTCCACCTTTGGCCCCCCGCCCATACCAGCGGCTTCTGCTAAGACCTTGGGCATTAAAGTCAGTCGGGACCTCTCCATGCATGCCCATATTAGTTCAGTTGTCTCCTCCTGTTTCCTTTCCCTCTGGATTATTCGGAAAGTGTCCCGTTTCTATTCTTCTGATGCTCTTAAACTTATTATTTTGGCAATGATTCTTTCTCGTCTCTATTACGGGAATAGCCTCTACGTGGGCAATCCGGCCTACGAACTACGCCGCCTTCAGGCTATTCAGAATCAGGCCGCCCGTCTTATCCTTCACCTTCCCAAGTCCCTCCACATCACTCCTGTTTTGAAATCCCTTCACTGGCTCCCCGTTTGCCAGAGATCCCTTTTCAAGATGGGTTGTCTGGCCTTCATGGCTCATGCCCGCATTGCCCCGGCTTTCATTAATTCCCTCATCAGTCCCTACACTCCCAACCGTGCCCTCCATTCCTCCAATCAAGCCCTTCTCAGTGTTCCGCGCTTCCGCAGATCCAAGACTGGAGGCACTAGATTCTCTGCAATTATTAATTATCGATTGAGCTTCATGCTACACTCACTCTTGTTTTGTGTTTTATTGACCTCTTCATGAGTTCTGACTCACATAATTTATGTCTCATTTTTTCTTAGAATAGGGATTCCTTCCTTTATGGAACGTGCTGTATTGCAATCTATAATCTGCTCTGTATGATTCTATTTTCTCTATTTTCAATTCTGTAACCTGATTGATATCTGACTAGTGAATGAAGAGCCAGAGAAACTCAATTTTTTATTGGAAAATAAATCTCTTCAAAACCACTCACAACTCTCATTATTGTCTGAAATATTTATTTGCATTTTATTTGCTCATATTAATTTTGGTGTCCTGTTGGTCATCACACGGTGGAAAAGATCTATCGCTTTGTGCGGAAAACAAGGGTGGTGGTGTTTTTGCAAGGAGAGATTACCGTGAGATTTCCGCTCCATTATGACACTGTAGAAGTTAGTGTCTTGCAGAGTGATGTGCTAGAGTTGAGATATGCAGTGTCTCTGTTTTCTTTCTTATCCAATTTTCCTTTCCCAACACTAACCAACATATTCCTCTTGTATATGGTTGGCTGTGAATGTGTAGACGTGTGAAAACATTAATTGCTCCTATGTGATCCAGACTACAAGGTTAGAGCTTTCTTACATTCAAATTCACATCTGTTGATGATTTTGCCTAGATTGCTGAACCTAGATTTCTTAGCATCAGTGCTCACAACTTGCCATCTCATGTATTCTTCATTGTGACAGGAGTCATGTATTGTGAGACTACTGGTGTGGAGATGGTTGATATCTGATTCAGCTCCTGTGGTATATAATGGGCTGATTTAAGTTTTTTGTGCGGTCTGTCCAATATATATCTAATCACGCTGACCCGCATTGCGTGTTTAAACTTGCTGCTGGGACGTAGTTTGTTGGCCGGACCTCAACGATACTGCTATGGGTTGCATCCTGACTGACTAGAATCCAGGGGTAAGCTGTTGGGTCCTGTGACCGCAGAGGACTAGACATCCCAGAATCCCCTCTACCAGCCTCACCTGTGGCCTCTCATCACTACATAAGCGTGCAGCAGCCCTGCTGGATGCTGGCAGCACTGACCTGCACTGTGTGTGTGTAAACCTGCTGCTGGGGTGCATTTTGTTGGTCGAACCTCAACAATACTACTGGGGGTTGCATCCTGACTGCCTGGGATCCAGAAGAGAGTCGTCGTGTCCTTTGGCTGTAGAGGAATACACGTCCCAGAATCCCCTCTACCACCTTCACCTGTGGCCACTCAGCGTTACATAAGCGCGCTGCAGCCCGCTGCATGGGACGTGTGAGGGATGCGCCCGGTAAAAGCCTGGGCTAAGGGCAGGCACATCCTGCACCCGTCAGCATCAGGAAGAGACAGGGCAGGGCCACCCGCCGGCCTGCTCATTGGAGCACAGGTGTTAACACTGGTAAGCGCATTGGCAATCTTTGATTTCTACTGCTAGCCTCAACCCTCTATAGTATAAGCAGGTGGAGGACACTATAAGGTAGCTTGTACATAGTAGACATTGTTAAGCAGAACCTTGTTGCTTGCCCTACATGTATGTCGCTTAAACTACCCTTTCTGATTCATTTGGGAGAAACATTGGGAAAAGGAAAGCACGGAACAGCCTACAAGGAATGGCAAAAAGTAAAAGGACTGTCCAACATGCTGCTGGAAACTGTGTGATTGATGAAATTGATAACCTTATTGAAGAAGTAGAAACAATGAGAAAAAGGCGGACATTAACAATAGTGGACCAAAGATCGCGGAGGTATTTAAAAAAGGGACAAAATCGGTTAAGCCTAAGAATGACAAAGTGAGCAAAGTTCCCGGCCATCAAAACCAAACACTGAGTGCTATCAATGAGTTGGGACAGGCTATAACAAGTATGGAATGAAAAAATTAACCTGGAACTAATTACTTTTTTGAGTTGCCCTGTACAAGTCGATATAGTTCACTTGCTAGTAGGGCCAGTGACAATAATGATAGAAAAAGTCAACAGGATGAAGGGGCCCATAGGGATAAAAGATCATGTATGGTAAGAGGTAGTGATTCTATACAGGAACTGAGAGATCTTGTTCAGCAACTAAGGGGTAAAATTAATAACCTGAGATCCCAATTAACTCAAATATATTCTGGATTAGAGAAGATGGGTGCGACTACACTCGTAGGCAAAGGGAACGCACAGACAGGGCCCAAGAGTTGCAAGGGAGCAAACAGATCCACAATAAGAGGCCAAATGTGGGGACCAAGCCTGCAGGAGAATACCCCTTCTGAGAAGGTTCACACAACTATGCAGGACAGGCTACTAGTGTTATGCAAAATGGTAGAATTATAGGGGAAATAAGGTTTGCTGGCGACCCCAAAGTTTTACACATAAGTCTCAGAATTGTGCCCAAGAAGCTAATCAATTCCTATTTACTGAGGTCAGTTCTAACAGAAGAATAGTACATCCCCGAGACCCTATGACCACAGGTGGAACTCAAGCATTTGGTTACCCAGAAAGAGAAAAAACTTGTCAGCTCAGGTCAATCCAAAAGTGAACACATCAAGGAGTTTGTATATGATCAAGGTCCTCAAACTCCCTATAGGAATGCAAGAAAATAGTGAGTCCCTCAAAAGCGAAGTGATCCCTTGGGTTAGGAGTCACAGATATTGCTTTTCCCTGATTAGAGTTGATTTATTGGAAGTGAAACATTGCTCACGGCCCTAGACTTAAGTAGAAGAATACGCCATGGGACCAGTGAATATGGAATGGTCACTAGTCCACCAAGGGGATCCCAAATTCATTTAAAGCATAATTTACTCCGGGCCCATAAAAAACAAACTAATAGCACACAGAGTCCTATTGATGCAAATCAGAATAGGGGCCTAACTAAGAGAGGTTGATTGACTCATGAATTATATTGCATCAACAAACAGGTCAACACTTTTTCCTTTACACATATACAGTGCTGTTCATTTAAGGGGTTATGTACCACTGCTGCCACACACATTCAATACCCCGCTCCAGAATCAGGTCAAATGCATTCCAACCCCTGGGGAGAACAGGGTCATCGGATAGAAGGTAGGATAATCAAATGCTGCTACGGCTTCATGATAAGGTTGACTGCTCACATATTAGGCTGATATAATTTAATCTAGTAGTAATTAAATTGAAATTGATAGACCCTGAATAGGGAACCTTTATTGATAAGTACCACTAATATATATTTCAAGACACATGGGCCCCACAATATAAGTCAGGATGCATTAATTTTAGTGTAGGAGCCAGACCTCCAGCTGTGGTTGTCAGGCTGGTGGATTAATGGTGTGGAATAAGACCTCACTCGCCTGCAGGATCAAAAGATTAAAATGTAATTTTGCGGATATCCTGGGCTTAGATATCAATTCAATGAAGGAACATTTTGGAATAAGGCTGTTTAACCTGTCTTATCGTCCTGGTAACCCAAACTATGATTCATAAACACAAGGAGTACTCTCAGACTGTTTAGCAAATGGAAATACAAAGAATCATTTGGGGATAGCAGGAGATATGAACACAACTTTTTAATTCATACAGTTTATACAAAAACTGACATTAGAAGAGGGTCATTCCAAGATTGCTGAATCCAACATTGAAGAGATGTATTAACATTGCTTTGTAACTGGCTTCACCTATTCTTACGAATGTGCTAAGAGCTTTCAATGGGCACACTAAATCGATAGAGGGGCTAAGTATACATTTAAAAGGGCAAACACCAAAAGTAGGATAGATTACATAATAGTTTATCTAAATTAATGGCAAGATATGGATGAAATAGTGGTCATTGACAGGAATGACATTTATCACAATGGTCTGATTCTTGACCTGAAACTAGGGGGCCGATTACGATGGAGGATTCTCTGCATCCTCCGGGCCGGCGGAAGCCACCGCCGTCCCGGAGGATGCGGAGAATCCTCTGCGGAGCCTCAAAAGACCCACCGCCAGATTAGGATGGCGGTGGGTCTGTGATTCCGTCTGCAGCTTTTTCGCTGCGGTCGGCTTCCGACCGCGGCGGAAAAGCAATAACATGGCTGGCGGTGTCTATCAGACACCGCCAGCCATATTAGGATGTTGTAAATGTCATGCTTTTCCGCCCATTGTGGGCCCCCTGGGTGAAGGGGGTTGGGGGTGCACATGGGGCCTGCCGCTTTGTGCACGCAAATGCGATGCATGCATTTTTAACATTGCGGCGGGTGCAGCTTGAAGCTGCACCCGCCGCAATGTTAAAGATAGGGGATGTGACAGCCACCCTGGTGGTCACATCCTAATCTGCACGGAGGGAACGCCGCAGCCCCTGCAGACGTTCCCTCCTCCTCAGGTGTCGCCGACGGACTCAAGTCCGTCCGAGATTCTAATGACCCCCATAATCTGCATGCATTAAGTAACTGTAATCCGTTTATGATGGATCTGCCAATTATAACAACTAATGATGGTAGAAGATGAAAATAGCCTCAGGTCCAAATAAAGTGGGATACTATTGCCCAACTGTATAACGCAGTTGCCAAAGCCCTCAATCAGATTGGGGATACCGTGTAAAATGAACTGGCAGTAATGGATACACTTAATGATCTAATTATATAAATTAGAAGTATTTTGTACTGAACATTTAAAATAAACACTGTCAGACGTAAAAAGGCAAAATGGTTTAACAAAGACTGTAAATTAGCTAAAGCACACTTAGTAACTGTAGTAAAAATGGGGATAGACTAGCCATAACTAAAAGTAAGAAGCTTTACAAAAAATCACAGAAGATAGCCAAGAGAAGCTGGGAAGAAGAATACTGGTGAGAATTGCCAGGGTATCCTCATTAAAATATAGTTGATCATTCTGGCATCTTCTTGCAAAAGGAGTACCTTTTCTTGTAAATGAAGATGATTTCCATATACAGCCAAATAGTTTGGACTAGCACTTCACCAAATTATATTCAGTACAAACAGAAAGCTTTCCACAAGAACGTAGTAAGGATAACCCAAACCTAGCTTGGACATAGTATAGTATGATCCCAGTCACATTTACCATGGTGGAACCTTTTCAGCAATTACAAGTATGAGAAAGGGGAAGGCACCAGGACTGAACAAAATCCCACGAGATTTATGTAGTTCAGAACATGTCCTCTGGGGCTCTCTATTATAGGATCGCAAATGCGCTAATGCCAGATACATGGAAAGAGGTGAAATTAACCCAATATATAAAAAAAGGGGATTAATGGAACCCAGCTAATTACAGACCCATTAGCTCAATAGATATAGCACAAAATCTTTTTAGCAAACAGTTACGGTTAAAAATTCAGGCATGGATGGAAGAGAAACAGATTTTATCTCACCTACAAGCAGGGTTTAGGGCTCACACAAGCCCATTGATCAGGTGTTTTGTTTTTTACAGACTTTATGGAAATGGGTTTTAATTAACAAAGGACACCTTCATGGAGTATTTGTAGACCTCAAATCTACTTTTTACCTGATTCCCCAAGAAAAATTGTGGACTGTAGTAAAAGAAATGGGAATGCCCATGGAGCTGCTTAATTTAGTATTTCGCCTGCACAATGGGAATTATGCCCAAGTAAGATGGAGTGGAGAAGGCAAACTAACTGAACGTATTGCAGTCTCCTGTGGGGTTCATCAAGGCTGTGTATTAGCCCTCCACATTATTTACATTATACATGAATGGGCTTACAAACAAGCTGTTTGATTGTAATGGAGATCCCCCCAAACTGGCAGGTCAACAAATTCCTGCTCTATTTGCAGACAACATGTTGCTTATTTCAAAGCACCTATGGGCTGACAAAATATCCTACACCGGTTTACAGAGTCGTGAGAGGTATTTGGCTTAGAAATACATTTACTTAAAACAAATTTTATGACTTTTCGCCTCCATAAGTCATTTAAAGGGAAAATTAAGATTGGTTCATGAAACCTAGACGAGGTCAAGGAAGTTTATTATTTAGGTGCAAAGTTGTCAAATAATCTATCATGGTCTGCTCAGGTCCTGAAGTGCCAAATAACTTTTCAGCACATGGAGTTGACAGTCATAAAGAAAATAAAGCACTCAATCTACCACCTGATCACCCCTGCCCTAGAAATATATGGCACCAGGGACCTTGGAACTGCCTTTATGGTGCAGAATTGTGGGGGACAGACCAAACAAAAGGTTTGGAAAAATCTGAAAACAAATTTATGAGAGCTTTATTATCCATGCCACAGAGTACTCCACCTGTCCACCTGCGCCTTGATCTAGGACTTAAGAACATATCACATGTTGCTGCACTAAAACCTCTAATTTATTGGGTTAAAATTTTGATGTGGAAATCCCAGATCTCCATTAAACAGGCTGTGTTAGAGGTTAAAGCTATGAGTAAAGAGCGAGTAAATCCCTGATTTAGATATGTCAAGAGCTGGCTACCCAAATTGGGCCTAAAAGAACTGTGGAATAATCCAAGTGAACAGAATAAGGAAAGCGTAACTAAATTGACGTCAAGATTTTGGGCCTATACTATGGACAACTGGTTATTTACAACGGCAAATGGCAATTCAAAAATTCATTTTAATGACATTAAAAGCACTTTAATATTTGAAATATTTATGGATCGCATAGAACCCCCCCAGGCAAGATCCTTGTTTTTATCACTTAAATACAGGGTTTTACCGGTGAATTCTGTAAAAGCTAAATGGAAGCAACACCTTACTATATTGGCATAACCAGTGTGCAATTTTTCCTCTGAGACTGTGGAGCACTTTTAGTTTTTTTGCCTTGTCCATGTGAAAACCAGGAGGAAGAGGTTAATCCCAGTATGTCGGTTACTATCTGTCTCCTGATTAGTTGATGTAGTTTGCGTCCTATAATCAGATAACACTGAATGGCTTGTGTTTGCAGTATCACTGTATTTAATATATGGCACATTTATTGTAAAATGCTGATGCTTACTGACAGTTGACAACTCTTCTATTTGTGTATCTATGCTTCGTTTGTAAAATAATTTCTAACTGGCTCTTATTTTATGAATGGGTTTCTGTTGTCCAAGGTTTATGTACCAATTATTTAAATCTACAATAAGCAAGACCTTTCGCCTCTTTAAGACGTTGGGTTCTACAATTTTCCCTAGCAGTCTTGAATGAATTCTTGTAATATTATGAATTGCTTTTTATCTTTTAAATTAATTAGCAATGGGAATGTCATTATTAATTTGGTTATTTCACCTTACCCTATCCTGTTTCCTTATCTCCGTCATAACAAGTGTACTGTATAATCCAAAATGATGTAATATACTTTTATTATAAATGTTTTATTGTTATTGTTTTATGTGTATATATGATCATATATGATCGAATAAAATACTACTATTGTACTATATCTAATCACAAAGGCACCAAATTGTGTGTAATACATTTGTGAAATTGCAATTGAAAAGTGCTGTATTGTATGTAAGGTCCTTCCATGTTTAAATACTTTTGCGTTGTATGTTTGATCACAGACATAACAGAAACTGCATATAAATTGCCTGATAATATTGGGCAACCGCCAAACGTTGATAATGCAAAGAATATTATATTTCTAATCACAAGCCTGGACCATGTTGCCCCATCTGTTTCTTTCTATATAGAATGTGAATAATGGTAGGTTTGACGCAAGCCGCCCCGTTTTATCACAGTACAGTTTTGATGACCTTTAGCACAGCATTCTTTGCTGGACTGAATGTTGTGACCTAGGCAATATTCTCTGTTTCTTTTTAGGCTCTTGAGGTGTTGATTCATCTCTTGGGTAGTCAGCCTAGGGGTGTACGGCTATCAAAAATCCCTACTAATTCAGTCAGCAAAATGACAATTTTGGAAATGCTAGAGCTAAATCTCCAAAACACCTTTTACACTCATAATGGTCTTAATAAATCTAAGCCACAAGTCCCTACAATGTGAGCCAAATATGATCCACTTATGCTTGCCTCTGAGTGAGGCAGATATAGAGGCATTGGATCTAGAGTAAGGACTCTTCTGACTACATGTCCTTTGTAACATATTGGAAAGCTACAAACATAAAAAATACACTGAGAAGCTGAACATAAACAACTATACTCTCAAGCTCACATACCATACCTCGAGGAATCAGGTCGAATATCTGTACTGAATACTCTACATGAAGAACAAGACTTCATAAATGAAACTACACAAAAAGAACACCTTTGCAAACTCCATACTGAAAGGATAAGGCATTCACTCAAGATGCACAATCAAAAACATTTGCAGGGAATAACTACAGCAGATAAAACAGTAGTGATGAAGAATCTTTTGAAGACGAATCTTAAACCCAAGAAAAACCTAAAAAAAAATGTTCAACATATAATAATGTTGATGCACCCAATGAGCAAAGCAAATGACCCATTGTAATACTAGGAATCTATAATACATTCTCTGCTTTACAGGTAATAAAGTTCTACCATTAACAAATTCTTTGGACATAACCTTTTTCAATTTTTTTTTACAGTGTCTGCTTTTTATTTTTTAGGTCTGATTTGCCAGTGTATCACTTAAGTCGCTTATGTTACAATAACTAAACATGTATAAAAATAAATGCATAATATAATCTTTACCTATAGTTCAAAAGTTCTTTTTTATGGGCGTCAAAAGGGTCTTGTCTCTCCTGGAAAAAGTTAAGGAGGAAAGCTAGTAAGGGGGGTCTGGCGGCCCCTGATTTTCAATATACTCGTGGGCCTTTTTGTTAAAAAATTGTAGGATGTTGTTAGGTACCCCGACCTCGTCAACGATCGGAGAACTTTTTGGTGTAATGCTCAAAAGCAGTAACTGTAATGAACATGGATTTCTTTATAAGTTTGGGGACCCTAAATTCTTCAAGAAGGTCAGACTAAAGGTTCTACGGGATTTGGCAGAGCTTTGGTTTAAAATTAGGAGGCTACTAAAAATTCCATATTATAGCTATATGGCCTCGATTTGGGATGCCTCAGGGTCACCACCGTGGACGAAAGATGCTCTGGCTCTTCCATTAAAGGCGGCGGGTCTTCAGATGTGAAAAGATGTATTTCCGGATGGTAAATTGATTTCTTGGGGACAATGTCAGCAGGAGTGGGGGCGAAGCTTTTCAAAATTCAAATACTTGCAGATTCTGAGTTGGGCTAGTAATACAAACAATATAGTTGGAGTTCAAAATGACTTTGAAGAGAAACTTTCTCTGGATGGCTCCTTCAAAAAAGAGGTGGCCCTATGGTATTGACTGATATTGGAGATGGATAACGGTCCCTTCTTGCTTCCTGAGGTTCTATGGGGTGAATGCTTGCCAAAGATAACGACGGAGAACCAATGGCAAGTAACAATGGCTATGTTATATAAAATAGTCAAATCTGCTAACTTAAGATGAAATCATTTGTTTACGATCCATAGGGCGTACTGGTCACCCCGCAGACTATCGAAATTTAGAGCTGGTGGTGTTGTGAACTGTCCCAAGTGCAAGAGCTCCAACGAAGATGATCTGCACATGTTTGTGTTCTGTCCGAACATAAGGCAATTCTGGCTGGACGTGAGTAGCTGCTTGTCCCAAGCTCTAGACTTGCAGATCGAGGTTAGCCATGAACTAGTAATTACTGGGAGACATGACCTGCAAGGTAAGGGCACAGATGACAATGTCAAACTTATTTTTTATGCCATCTTGCTAGCCGAAAGAGAACTATGTAAATTGTGGGTTTCACCGATATCTCCTGTAATATTGGACTGGTTACGAGCTATGAGACACATTGCTAAATTAGACACCTCCGATCATACAAAGAAAAAGCGAAGATTTTGGGTACCTTTTCTTCTACGTTGTGGGTGAAGGAGCAGCTTTGGGGATAGGAGGAGCCATTTAAATAATATAAATTCCGATGAGTAAGCCTTCGCCTATCTCGCTGGTAGTCACTTCTTACCCAGGACGAGACTAGAGGATGAGGTGGCGGTACTTTTTGAGAAAGACATATTTGGCTCTGTGGTCCACCGAAAGAGGAGAAGTCTGACTCAAGAATAGGTGCGGCATATGCCACTTTCCTCTTACTGGCACAATGAGATAAAAAGCCCAAGGGCGGTTTTCGGTTAGTAATGGGTGGTGAGAAGGCTAATGAGGGAATTACAAAAAATGTTTTTAAAAGTGTACCTCGGGCAGTTTTAGGATTTGGCAAGGGGAATCAGAAACCAGACATAGACTAATCGGGGTTGTATTTTTCTGGTGGATCGTGCCAAGATCGTACACCAATCTATAATCAGTATCAGACCTAGGATTGCATGTTCTCAATAAGCAAACAATTTTAAGTGTTAGGGTGGGAAAAAAGGTTCTTTAATATTCCATCCTAATAATATGCAAATTTCTGTCTGAACATTACTTCTCTGAAATATTTAACACAAGTTAGAACCAAAAGCACAGCTATTCCTCAAAACAATTCCCTGCGTTTTAAGTGATGTGTCTGATAGCAAATTAATACAAAGGTATGAGGACATGCGCCATGGGGTAGGTAGAAAAAAGATTTCTGACACATTTGTATCATATAAATAAATATTGATTTTATCAATAAGTAACAAAAAGCACATCGGCATAACTGAACAATGGATCTTTTTCATTGTTGCATAAAGTCTGTGCTTTTAAATAAACAAAAAACAATTATAAACAATCTCAGATCAACTGGCTTCAGTGTTTCATTAATACAATGTCGGAATGCAGTTTAGTGGAGTTTGCAATTCCATATTGTGTGACTGGGTGGCCACTCTATGCATCTCAGGTCATTTCTGTTGGGAGAAATCAGTATCTCCCAGGGCTTGGTGGCTACTCTCATTGTCATGTCCGATTTCCCACCTTGTTCTCTTAAGTGATAGTTTTTGGGGTTAGGGCTTACACTCATCCAACCAACTGAGTATCAATAATGTTGGATTGCAGTAAAAATCGGAGTCAGGTAATGGCTTATAGGGGTTTTCCCCATTCCCTCTGCTAATGGAACCACTGTGGTGTAAAACACAATATTGGCTCTGGGGCCAGATACTATTTCGTTTTTTTTCTTAGTCTATGCAAAACTCCAAATAGTGTCTTGCTCTTTGCCGATGATGGAGCGAGGTCAGAAACAAAATTTTGTATACCCCTCGTAAAATCCCTCTCTCATAACAGTAACATGAACTAATTTGAGTAGTTTGAAATACTGATCAACCTAGAGTAAATTTGCACCTACACAAGTACACGTGGGAAATTAATTTTGCCTATGTTGCAACCATAATTAACTAATAAAGTGATTTCGTCATGTCCTAAACTAATAAGCAGCTTTAAATTAATCCAGAAGTGGCATGAATGTGCTTTCTGTTTGTCTATTTGTGGCAGAAACTGGAAGATGGGTAAGAAAATCACGCATAATTGTGGCTTTAATTGCTAGGTAACAACTAACAGGGATACCTTAGTAAAGGTGGAGGTAAACAGAATGGGTTTTAATTCAATAATTAATAGCTATCTGTGTTTGTTTCTATAATAGTTCCCGTATGGGCCTTTGCGGCCTGTATAAAAATGGAAGTTTACATGAAATCGAGCTTGAGGTGTACCACGCATGTGCAGAGCTGTGAATGAAAACTGCAGACAAAGCTTGCAAAGCCTCTAGCTGAATGAGATGGGTCAAGGACAATATGCCCTGAAACACCGAATGACTGCCAACAAGATGGAAGTCCGTAGTGAAATCATGGGAACTAAAGCAAACATTGAATTTGAGGACACGAGTGACATGAACATTTACAGAGACAATGGCTATATTAAATTTTGCTGATGTCGCGGAAGCTGAGATGAGGTTATGCTCATCCACCCCTTGAAAGGACCAATCAGATGTATTTGACACCCCAAATGTTTCAGAAAATTAGATAGTTTAGCTAGTAAAAAGGGTATAAAAGAGGGCGTTCCGATGAAGTAAAAAACTTTCTTGCCTGATGTATCTTGACATGCTCCCAGAATGCTGATTGAATCCTGATGCGTAAGAACTTTGCTGTTTTTCTTGAAATTTTGAACTTAGCCTGAATGGGAAGGGAATCTTTAGGTGAGGTTGATAGTTAGGGAAATAGAATGATGAGCTTGGGAACTATTATGTTTTCTTTAAATAACAGTGTCCTTTGAATTTAAATAAATGTCCATTTCTAAACTTTATTAATAAAATTAAATGTTTGAGACGTACAATTAATAAACCTGAATTCAGTATAATTTAAATTGCATGGATAAAAATGATTCCTGGCTAAGAATCTTTGCTAAATAAAAATTTGATAAATGAAGAATTAAGCTGGTCTTGTTCATCCTTAGACTAATTTTTACTAGCATGATCCATTGAAATTAATGGTGGTGTGTCTGAATAAATCGATTAAATATCAGAGCCATGGTAAAAGAATTTGAAGTGCAGATGTATATTTTGTAAATAGGATAGTTTAATTTAGACACTCCACCTTGATCCAGCCACTCTCCTTTGAATCTCACCAATCCATGAAGTAGAGAGAAAGTGCGTAAGTGAAGTCAGTGTTATGGGCCCCACTGACGAGTAAATGTAATAATTGTGACTTCAGAGAAAGGTGATGAGGATTTTAGAAATTATTTCCGGAGAGGCGCTGCATCACTGACGCACAGAGTTGTGGGGAAAAAAGAGCAATGAGTTAGAAAATATTCATCTCTAAATTTTTGTGCAGAAGGCACATCTGTAAAAATATTTTACCATTACATACTCTTCCTGTTGCAGACATGCACAGTGTTTGTAGTTTGATAAAAATCCTATGATACCCAGAGCCAGCAACCGAGCAGTGATTTGAAATGATTTTCACTATGTACATGCATCATTTGCTAACAAAAAATATGATGAATAGAAATTGAAAGCTATATTTGTCTGAACTGTACCCAAAGGAACTTAGATTAGGGCTAGTGGATAATGGTGCCACCTGAAATTCTGGATTAAGCATTATGCCAATGGATTTCAAATAAGCTATTACAAAAGTGTTTTTGTGTAACTACAATAGGAAGAAAAATTCATTAGATAACAGCAAATGTACTACCATGCTGCATTCCAAAAGTCTACCTATTAAAATGGTAGTGCACAACTGTATTGCACAGAACAGTAAAAACTCTAGAACAAGAGTGTGTAAAGTGCATGAAACATGCTTCTAATTAACTTGATTGTTGGGGTGTAGGCAGCCCCCCCACTTGGGCCTGAGGTTGGCTTAAAACTAGAGAATGCTACCAACCCAAGACATTTCATAAAACTAGACACCAGGAGGCGTTCTAGTTGGTTTGATTGCCACCACCTTTTCCTACTTGGAATGTCTGCAAACTTAAAAGTTCAAACATTGGTTGAAAAATATTTCTGAGACAGAGTGTTTTTAAGTGTGTGGGTGTTTTAAGTGGCCCTTTTTGCAGGGTTACCCTAAACTTTATGCTTTCCTCCTCCTTTTTGTCTGACCTTTTTCGTTGGCTTTTGGACTGCGTAACAGTGCTAACGTGCATGTGCTCACTTCCCTAAATGTGTGGGTAATTGGTGTATTCCTGTTTAGCTTATTTAGTTTACTTGTAGGTCCATTGTAAAGTTGTATACCCAGGTCCTGTGAATTAAAAACTACTAGTGGGCCTGCAGCACTGATTGTACCACCCACACTAGTAGCCTTTCAAGTCCGTCTCTGGCCTGCCATTGCAGGGCCCGTTTGTGCAGTTTGCTGCCACTTCGACTTGGCATTTAGAACCACTTGCCAAGTCATAAACTCCCCTTTTATTACACGTAGGTCACCCCTAAGGTAGGCTCTAGGTAGCTCTATGGGCAAGGTGCTGTGGACCTAAAAGGTAGGACATGTACTTTTATGTTTTAAATGCCCAGTCAGTGACAAACTGCTAAAATTGTTTTTCACTGCTGTGAGGCCTACTTCTCTCATAGGCTAGCATTGGGAATGCCTTAAAACACTGTAAAGCTGTACATCCTTATTAGAAAGGAGTACCTAAATCACGTTTCATATCTTTGAAATGGTAATGATAAATCCTTTTTAGTGGCAAAGTTGAATTCGACATTACTATTTTAGAAATACCACTTTTAGAAAGAGGACATCTCTCTGCTCTAAACATTGCTCTGTGTGCCTGCAGCCTGTCTTGAAATACACTTTGTACATTCCCTCTAAACAGCCACAAACACAGGAAGGTGAGGCTCATGTGCATTCTGAACACTCATATGCATTCTGATGGGTCTTCCTGGGCAGTGAGGAATGTGAAGGGCTGACACCTACACTTCAATACGTAGTGTACTATCCAGACATAAAGCACGGATATACCCCCCCCCCCCCCCCCCAGGGTTAGCCTGGCAGACAGGACTGGGTATGAAAGCTATCCTTGTGCACTTCAGAGAGTTCTTTTGGAGTCACCACAAACAGCAAAGGCAGTTATGGGTACAAGTACTGGGTCTCTATCCCCCTAAAATCACACTTCTGGATCTTCAACTTAACCTCTGTCAGAAGGATTGGTATGTTGCTTAAAGGTCTCAACTGGACTGCTTTTCTGGAAGGACTGCTTTTCTGCTTGTTGCCCAGCTGTCTGCTTCTCCCTCCCTTCAAGTGATCTCCAAAGGCTTGCTGGCTTGCCTCCTATGTTCTGAAGTCTCAGGGACACAAAAAACTTTCTACAATTCTACTGGTGCTACTGGACTCTGCCTTCTGTGAGTCCTACCCTTTCCTGAGGGGCCTCTTCCAAGCTCTTTTCATCAAAACGGATGCATTGCATCGAATGTGTGAGAAATTCTACTGCATCGCCCTACTATCCCGATGCAGAGGCTGCCCAATGACAGAGTCAGAGTCAGAGTCAAAAATACTTTATTCGATTATTTTAAAATCATAAAAGTATACTACACACACATTTATAAAAGAATACACATACATACACAAATCAATGATACAATACAATTACAGGCAATTGTTAAAAACGGTTAAAAATGGTTAAGAACAATTGTGTGGGAAAAAGTCAGAAACAATTAAAGCATTAGAAATAATTCATGTACCCAAAAAACCATCAGATTAGATATATAGGTAGTTTCATTACCATGTTACTTCATCCTGAAAGCCTGAACACAACAGGGAGCAAAAATGAACAATACATGATGGAAAAAGTTAATCTAAACCTTGGCTATTCCATAATACATTCCGTCATTGAAGTATTCAGTAATCTATGCCGTTTGGCGCGCATCGCTGCTACCAAAAAGTTGGCAACCCCAAACATCACGATAGGGGTCTCCATGAGTTGTAGGAACAACAATGCGGGTTTCACTTGCTTAAATCCCTTGTCCCTCAGGAGTGGTAAAATATATTTTTTCCTTCCCTCAACAAAAAAGGGACAAAAAAATACAAAGTGTGTCAAGTCTTGATCAGTGAAGGCATCACATTTACAAGGAGCATTATCCCTAGGCTTATTCCATTTCAGATATTCACCCAATAGGAGATGCATCTGGTTAAAACGGAATTTCGTCAGTAGCCACCGATGATATGGCCTATTCACTACCATTAAATAAGGCTGAATGGTCATGGTTGATATTACTGTGTAGTGTGCCCTTACTGTAGTTTTCTCGATTTCCTGGGCTTCACGATGGGTGTTTCTATAGTTCATAAATTGGACTTTAATCCATGTGACATCGTCTTTACACAGCCTTTCCGGGTTACAATACAATTCCGGACGGCCCAATTGTGTAACTACGGATTTGATGTGTTTCAGCCATTTTATGTCTTTGACTCTATCTCTCCCCATACAGTCGCTGATAATTTTACGATTTAAAGTCAGACTAGGATTCATCCATAATTTCACCCAGAGGAGTAGTGGGGTCAGGTTAAGGGCATCCTCGATATGTCCTTGCCCTAATTCCAAAAGGACAGAAAAAGAGGGTGTGGACTGTGGTAGACCCAGTAGAGAACGCATGGACTTGTTCTCTTCTTTCTGTATTGGGACAAGATCCTTATATCCCCAAATCCCAGCCCCATATCTAGCCAGAGCCAGGGTTTTGGCTCTATACAGGGAAAGTATGGCTTCAGTAGGTTTCCCTCCCAGTCTCTTTGCGAAGTTCAATATGGCTGCAAATGACCTTCGTACCGCCATCGCTTTATTAGCAATCTGGGGGGTCCAGGTGCCCAAGTCATCGAAAATTACACCAAGGTATGTAAATGTTTTAACTTTAGACAATATCACACCATTACATCGCAAGGTTTTTGTAGTTTTCTTTCCTTTCCCAATTGACATAACGTGAGACTTTTCCATATTTACTACCAGATCTAATTTCTGCATAAAGGCCCCAAAAGAGTCAAGGAGCAACTCTAATCCAATTGGGGTTCTGGAAATGAGGACCGTGTCGTCGGCATACATCAGTACGGGCAGAGGGGACCCACCCATGCTAGGTATATCTGGTGTAGCAGTTGATACAACTGAATACAGTGAATTGATATACAATGAAAACAACATGGGGGCTAAAATGCACCCCTGTCTAACCCCTCTAGCTGATCTAAACCCAGCGGTGCATTTACCATCTATTGTCATACGCACTGATGCAGTCAGA
The DNA here is from genome assembly GCF_964263255.1 of Lissotriton vulgaris. Lineage (NCBI taxonomy): Eukaryota > Metazoa > Chordata > Amphibia > Caudata > Salamandridae > Lissotriton > Lissotriton vulgaris. The sequence goes on along the minus strand of NC_141685.1, from coordinate 1,429,835,447 downwards.
TCACTGTGCAGGTAGGCTAGGAAATTTACCAGTGCAGGGTCCAAACCCATCTCCAGAAGAATTGTCCAGAGCTTCGACCTATTAACTAGGTCGAAAGCTGTGGACAAGTCCATAAAAGCCAGATGGATTGACCCCCTAGCAGCAACAGTATATTTACAAATAGTCATATACAGATTAAGACACTGTTCCTCAGTACCCCTCCCCGTTCTGAACCCATATTGGGTATTGCATAAAATTTCATTTTCTTTTTCCCACTTATTAATTTTGTTTAAAATGACTTTGCCTAGAATCTTAAATGACGAGTCGAGCAACGATATCGGTCTGTAACACCTAGGGTCACCCCTTTGGCCCTTCTTAAAAATTGGGATAATGATAGAGTGTGACCAAGAGGTAGGTATATTAGATTTATCCATACAAGCTAGATTAAAAACATTAGCAAGGACTACGGACCACACATGAGAGTGTGCCTTGTACATATCAGCGGGAACCCCGTCCGGGCCGGGGGCTTTACCGCCAGCTGTGTTCTCTATGGCATTTTGTACTTCTTTCACCGTAATTCTCAATGGGGTGTCTGTGATTATAGAGCCTATGGGGGTGAAAGGAGTTGTGGTGATCTTACTACCATAGATGATTTCAAAATGGTCCAGCCATTGTTTCTCAGTGATGTTAACCTTCAATACTTCAATTTCTCTGCCATAAAAGAGAGGTGAGTTCACTATAGACCAAAACTTGGCACTGTCCCTCAATGTTAGTTTATCATATAATGATTCCCAAGCCTTGTCCTTAATTTCACTCTTACGTGCCTCAGTAGTTATTTTATATTCCTTCCTGAGTTTTGACACTTCTACTGTATTACGCGGTATACATTTCAAGGCTTCTAGTAGGTTTTTATGTGCCTTGGAACATTCGGCGTTAAACCACCCCTGCGCTTTGCGTGGCTTGTTATTAGATTTACACGTAAGTGTCTGGGCAACATTTTTGCATATTACTTCAAAGGCTTTTATAACATTCCCTCCAGAAGTCAATGGGTCTCTGCAAATGTTTAATTCTAGACTTACTTTGTCACACAAGTCATTAAAAAAGTCATCAGCGATGATCCTAGACCATTTAACTCGTCTGCCCTGGTCATGAGCCCGGATTGCTGTGGGGTAAATTGGTTGTTGACCAGTGTTTATTATGGTAGGGTTACTGTTAATTAGTTCCATAATAACCGGGTTGTGGTCACTAAATGCCGTCTGAGTTGCATTATAGGAAATGACATTTTTAAGGATACTGGGTGACCCAAAAATAAAATCAATGATAGTGTTACTACCCCTGGCACTATATGTTGCCACTCTGTCTTTAGGATTCACAAAAACGGGTTCTGATATATCAAGATTTATCAGCAGTTCTTCTAAGGCACCCCCTTTTACGGAGTGTTCAAAGTGCGGGTGAGTCAAATAATCATCTTCCAGGCAAACTCCGTAATAACAGTTTAGATCACATAGATGTGTATTAAAATCACCTAAAAGTATATAATGAACACATGTAGATTGACTCTTTTTATAATAGTTTAAAAAATCAGCCAACCTGAGAATATTTTCACTACCTTGTGAACCTTCTGCTGAATTATAAAAATTTACATAGAGGATTTTTTCCCCCGTATTCATCAAAACCTCTAATACTAAGCAGTTAGGAGAGTTAGCATTTATAATTTTCATCACCCCCGTGTGGCTTACAGAGATTAAGAGCGCTAGGCCTCCCTTGCTTCTACCCCTATGCGACTTTTGTGCAGCTGCGAAAAAGGATACATAGCCTTCTACCCAGAAGTTACATTCGGTATCCCAAGTTTCTTGTAATGCAACCACATCATGTTGCTTTATTATTTCCAGCCAAAGTGTGTCGTCCCTTTTGGCTTGAAGACCAGAGATGTTCCATGTCATTAGTTTCAAATTTGTGGTGTCAGTGATGTTTTCGGGCTGGTCCTCCACCCCCTCCTGTGGGGACAGTCAAACATTAGCATCAAGATCTGTTAGGACATCAAAACTGTTTCTTAGTTCCAGAATTGGAGTCGAGGCCACAGGGTGTTTGTTGTTTTGGATCAGTTGGGAGCTTAGTGATTGAGTTGCCCAGTTAGCTAGATGCACATTGGGTCGTGGGGTGTTTTTCCTTGTATTCTTAGACAACAGGGGAGTTTGTTGTACTGGGCAGGGATAGAAAAAACCTAATGGGACCGCACGAATTTGCCCATGAGTAATATTTGTGGCGTCCCAAAATAGCCTTGTGCAAACATGTGGGTTCCTAAAATTAATAATGACACAGTCATCAGAAAAGCGTTTGGCGGTCGGACCCAACCAAGTTACTCTTCTTGCCAAGCTTATGGATGCAGAAATGTCACTAGGGCCTGAGCAATTTGTATCGCACCAGCTCTTTACATTTTCCATAAGGGTTAGCTGAGTTTCTGTTTCTCCTGGTTTAAGCCTTGGTACATTAACAAGTACCGCCACAAACGGAGTTGCCTCTGGGGGTAAATTTACCATAGGTTTAGGGTATTGTCCATTGCCCGTTCTATGGCAAAATGTTTTTGCGGCATCCTCTTCATTTGAGATGGGTCTATGGTTATTTTTAGGGTCAGAGATGTGCTGTCGAATTGAGTGCAATGTTTTATCAACGGTTTTAGAATTATTTGTGGAGCTCGAGGTGGGAATAAGTGGCAAATGTACTGGATTAGGCATAATCTCTGCACTAATGGACTCCTCCATAGGTTGGCTTTGTTGTTTCAAAGTCTGTTGTGGGTCTAGAGCAAGGCGCTCCGTTACCTTTTGGAGTAACAGTGAATTCATTCTCTCACATTTGCTTGGAATACCAGATATGCAATCTTTTAGGGTTTCTACTATGTCACTGAGATCTTTATCAACATAGTTTCGATGGTGTCTGTTAGAACCCTTTCTAACATGTCTTTAATTGAGCCTTGGAGCTTAGTTGAGGGTTGTTGTGATTTTGTGTTGGCTCTATACCGTAAGGCTTGCGTCTTGTGAGATCTCGCTCTTTTTCTGTTTTTACATGTTTTAAATTCCCCTTCCAGAATTTGGGCGCACTCAAGAGTCTCGGAAACCACTATTGGATCCTCGTGATGCACTGTGTTTTGAAGGTCAGGTACGATATCATGGACAGTGGTAATGATAATATTAGGTTCTAGGGGTATCCTTGACTCTTTGGGGTCAACAGATACACCTTCCAGCCCAAGTTCTCGTTCTTTCTCGGCAATTTCTTTATTTAACTTCCCCACCGCTGATGTTAGATACGTCAAGATGCTTTCAGAGGCATTTGTTTTACGGGCAATTTTAACTTTACTAGTGCCCCCTGTATTCGAGGTCTGTAGTTTTCTCTTACCCATTCTCGTGCAGTAGTTGTTAGGGGTCCGGCCTGTCCTGTCCTCTGTCATCCTCTGACGGCCACAGATGGCCCGCCCTCTGCCCGGGCTCCGCCCGGCGCCACCCGCTCGCGTCCCGCGATGCGGAGGAAGCCTCCCGCTGATGTACCGGCAAACCGGAAGTCACCGCTAGGCTCCCTGGGAGCTGTAGTCTCCAGCCGTGGGCCGCGAGATGGAGCAATGCGGCGCGGCGAGACTGCAGCGTTAGGAACCCAGGAGCCTTTGTCTGGCAGGTAGCGTGTCTCTCCTCTCTCCTCTGCTCCTCAGCGTTGGTATGCCTCTCCCCCGCTCCACTGAGGAAGCCTCCCGCTGATGTACCGGCAAACCGGAAGTCACCGCTAGGCTCCCTGGGAGCTGTAGTCTCCAGCCGCGGGCCGCGAGATGGAGCAATGTGGCGCGGCGAGACTGCAGCGTTAGGAACCCAGGAGCCTTTGTCTGGCAGGTAGCGTGTCTCTCCTCTCTCCTCTGCACCTCAGCGTTGGTATGCCTCTCCCCCGCTCCACCGAGGAAGCCTCCCGCTGATGTACCGGCAAACCGGAAGTCAACGCTAGGCTCCCTGGGAGCTGTAGTCTCCAGCCGCGGGCCGCGAGATGGAGCAATGCGGCGCGGCGAGACTGCAGCGTTAGGAACCCAGGAGCCTTTGTCTGGCAGGTAGCGTGTCTCTCCTCTCTCCTCTGCGCCTCAGCGTTGGTATGCCTCTCCCCCGCTCCACCGAGGAAGCCTCCCGCTGATGTACCGGCCAACCGGAAGTCACCGCTAGGCTCCCTGGGAGCTGTAGTCTCCAGCCGCGGGCCGCGAGATGGAGCAATGCGGCGCGGCGAGACTGCAGCGTTAGGAACCCAGGAGCCTTTGTCTGGCAGGTAGCGTGTCTCTCCTCTCTCCTCTGCGCCTCAGCGTTGGTATGCCTCTCCCCCGCTCCACCGAGGAAGCCTCCCGCTGATGTACCGGCAAACCGGAAGTCACCGCTAGGCTTCCTGGGAGCTGTAGTCTCCAGCCGCGGGCCGCGAGATGGAGCAATGCGGCGCGGCGAGACTGCAGCGTTAGGAACCCAGGAGCCTTTGTATGGCAGGTAGCGTGTCTCTCCTCTCTCCTCTGCGCCTCAGCGTTGGTATGCCTCTCCCCCCTTCACTAGAGAATCAAGAGGGGGAAAAAGTCATGTAATGACAGAAAAAAAAACGTATTTCAAGTAAGAGGATTCATGAATCACCAGAAATAGGTAAATAGGAATAGAAACTCGAACAAAGGGGAGCGGAGCACCAAAGCAAATTCTCTGCTCCGTTCTGACCACAGGCGCCGAAAGCGCCCAAATCGGCACAACGATGATGAGTGACTGCAAAAGATGCAGAAGCTGGACATGCAGTTCAAACGCACAGCCTTGCGTTAATCCGGTAGATTACGAAGAGTTGCAATCCTTTATTTCATGAAGCAAAAGGAGGGTACTGGAGCCCCAGAACCCCCAACAAATACTAGGCAATGGCCCAGAAGTGAACAATGTCCCGAACAAAGCACACGGGGAAGTGCAGGTATCCACTTGAGTCCACGAGTAAAGACAGGGAGGAAGGAGGAAAAAACGATGCAAAAAGACACGGGGCAAAGAACAGGGGAAGGATTAACCAAGAGTGCTTATTAGCCCATAAAGCACAAACTTCTCCTGACCAAACTGGAAAACACCCACGACCTGGAACCCAAACCTAGAAAAAGATACCAAGCCCAATGACAGCGGATCCATAGCCTGCATGGCTCGACAACAACGCTCTGTGCAGCTCGATGACAGTGCATTGCATTCACTTCAATGGAGCTCGACGATGACATGGAACCCCCTTTGTGTGGCACGACGAGGATGCAATAGGCTTTTGAAGCTGACTCTTGCTCCAACCAAGGTATATTAACAGTGGGGTCTGTCTTAGCCCTGAAGCCTGCCTGCCCTCCCTCACAGTCAGCCTGAACTTTGGGTTTGCACTGGTCTCTCTCAACCTCAAGTAAACTTGTGACCGCTAGTTACTTCTAAGCACTATTTTTTTATTTAATCCTTAAAAAGTCATATCTCGACTTCTACTGATTGGATTATTGTCATTTTGGTCCTATGTTGCTCAGATAAATATTTTCTATCTTTCTAAACCTATGTGGAGTGTTTTTGTAGTGTATTCATTGTGTTACTGTGTGTGTGGTGCACACATTCTTTACACATTGCCTTTGTAGATAAGCTTTGCTGCTCTGTGCCAAGCTACCACAAGGTGAGCAGAGGTTATCTTATTGTGTATCTGCCTTACCTTGACTAGAGTGGTGGTTCCTGTCTGGCCTGGGTGCATACCTCAGTCAACCAAGAATCCCATTTCTGAGAATTCATTTCTATTGGGAAACAGCAAAACCCCACCACTTAGGGCCTGATTAAGAGTCTAGCAGTCCAACTCGTGGGGGAGTGGTGGTCTCCCAACCGCCCTATTACAATTAGGGCAGTCAGACCGCCATTGCCCTGCCACAGCTGCCAGGGAACTGCCATTCCCTGGAGGCATTGCAGCGGTCAGAAGGCAGCAATATGTTTGGTGGTACCGCAGCAGTCTTGCCAAGCATATTACAAGTTTCCTCTCTGCCATGGTTTTCATGGTGGTTCCTCCCCCATGAAAACAATGGCAGAGATGAAACAGAGGGGTTTTGCTTCTGCGCCATGGAGTGCATGTCCCCCCCTGTGTGCATGCACTCCAGTACCTGCACAGTATGACCTTTATAGGCTTTGCATTGCAGGAACTGTTTTTGGCGTTCCCATTGCGGTGCCCATTTTCTGAGGCAATGCCATAGGAACATAAAAAAACACTCGAAATTTGGCAGGTTGCCTGACCACTGGGTTGGCGGTGCGGTGGTGGGGCGAACCCAGGGCTGCACCACCAAACACGTATTCAGGCCCTTTGTTTTCCCATACTTCTAGTAAAACCAATATCTCACATTGGTGGTTGGGACTATCATTAATGACAGAAACAGTCCAAACATGTGACTGTGAGGTCAATATAATGTAAATGTGGTCTTCACATGTTCACAGTTTTGGCCTATTCATGCACTGTGCAATATACCCACCGACATGTGTTGGACACTGTTGTTTATTGGTAGAGGTGTGACAACATTGAATAATATGACGTATGCCATTTTCCTCAAGTTATGGAGATTTCTGTCACAGACAACTGAAAAAAACTGTTTATTTTTTAGCTATTCTTTGACATTACCATGGGATTTTATTGTCTGTCATTTTTAGAAATGTCTGTGATTAGTAGGTTCCCCGGGGCACTAGCCGACCGTAGGCAATAATACTGCAGATGTCTCTTGTGGGCTCTGCACCAATAAAACATTCCCTGACAGAGTGCAATCCGTGCTCAAACCCATGGAAAGGCCACACGTCTAAAAACTCTACAGTCAGAAGACCCATGGGAACACAATGAGGGTCAGCTCTTGGTAGGGATATGCTCCTGTGTGACGAATAGCTAAGGAAGCAACCTTGTTTTGGGGGTAAAAATGCTGAAAATCTCACAAACAACCTCAGACTCTTTTTCTTGTTTCCATTACCTCGGCCTTTAGACTGGGCGAGTTGAGAGCTTTGACCGCTTTTCACCCTATCTTTGTTTTTTTACTGATTGGGATGTGTTGAGACCAGATCTTAAGTTAATCACCAATGGTGTATCCTCTTCTCATTCATCACAGAAGGTGGTGTTGCCACTTTTGCATGATGACTTTGTTAGTTCTATTGCAGCTCTGGTTATTTATTTGGACCATACAAAGTCTTTCCAAAATTCAAATTCTCTGTGTGTGGCTCATGGTTCATTGGCCAAGAGCAAAGGGGTTTCCAAAGCTACTCTGAACTGGTGGAATTGTCAGGCGATCACTCAAGCATATTCTATTGAGGGAAAGTTGCTTCCTAGTAAAATTCAGGTCCGATCTACCAAGGTTATTGCCTCTTGGGTGGAAGCTGATGGTGTCTCTTTGTTAGAGATCTGGAAGGACACAACTTGGTAATTGTATCACACCTTCATCAAGCACTATCTATCGTATTGATTTGCCTGTGTCTACGAATGACAATTTTGGATCGGCTGTACTCTGTTCAGCATTAAAGTGTTAGTTGGATGGAGAAAAATATTTTTTTCTGCATTCAAATGACGACTCCATGAGGGGGTAATGTATCATTCACTTACAGATAATCTTCTTTACACCAATTAGGAGTCCTCCTAGTCGCAGTCCAATTTCCCAATTTCCCTCCCTCACCCCGTTGTTGTACCTGCATTTGTATTTACCTGTTACTGCGAAAGGAGGAGGATTGGGGGGGCTATTTATGTCATGGTATATTAGACATAGAGACAGGACTGTTGAGAGTCTGATTTCGCTCTAAAATGTTTAATAAATGTCTACGGGCTGTCTGGGAGGGCGCCTCAGAGAGAGGAGTCCTCCTAATTGGGGTAATGAAGTTTACAGGTCATAAAAGGTCCCTTAGCATATTTACTCTTCTGCTTGAAAGAGATGATGATAGTAATTCATTCTTTCTGAAAAGTGCTGTTACTCCGTCAAACAAAATAACTACAAGTACTCACAGCACCGCCCTAACACTGCAGACCCATTTTAAGCATAATTGACATAATACATGTTGGGAAAAAAGGCTAAACAGACACATGTATTACTGAAATGTAAGCAAGTCAAAAGGCGTGCATGTTCCTTAGATTTGCTCTGCTCCATATCTGTATAATACTGTCTCGTGTTTTTTTTTTTAAAAAAGGTGACATTTAAATCTGAGAATTCTTGTTTTTTTCGGGCAGGACAGGGAGGAGCCCTTTAAGGACAAATTGCTTCTGTATTATCCCTTCTTGCCTGTGAGGAAAGTAAGTGTTACTGGGATGGATATCCATGTATATACAGTACGACTTCAAGGCACATATAACTATTTGTAAAAAAGAAAACTACATTTTGAAGAAAACAATTGGTGCTCGACTCCCTTTGTTTGCGAGGAAATAATTTGCCTGCATTGGGGTTTTTGTTCTCGCTACATTTTGCTTGTGAAAACTAAAAAGAGATTTCATGTTTCCCATAGGTTTAATTCTGTGCAACAAAAGATACTGCAACGAACTGAATATGAGGCGCAGAGGGAGAGAACCTTCTGGCACCAAGACGGTGGGGGATCTAGCGGGCACCCTGCAGTCTGTCACATGGGATACTCTTTGAAGTTAAACTTGAAAGTTTCACCTTTGAGGAAAAGTGATTTTTTGCAGTGGGCTATCAGAGCCGAACACAATCAAAGTCTGGGAAAGGTTATAAACACCGAGTCTTGCTCTTCCTCATCACAGTCCTTAATAGTAGGTCCAGTCATTTTCAGCAGGACAGGAGAACAGCAGGCAGGCAGAAGCATAGCTTGAGATTGGAGGGGTGTGAGATTTAGATTTTCCAACAATCATGCTGGCATATAATGTTAAAATACAATAAAGGATAAGTGGGCGCTTGAGTGGGGCCCATGGGGCAGTGGAAATCGAGATGTATAAGGACTGATAAGAGTACTAAGAGATGGAAAACAGAATATTTTGTAAAATAATCAACATGTTTGAGGACTTTAAAAACATAGAGTGATAAATTCTCGGTGAAATCCAATAGACTCCTCACAATACCTGATTGAAAGCATGTGTACCTAACTATTTATCAGAATTTCTTTTTTTTAGGGGGCAGCACAGCAAGCCAAGGATCTAGCAACGCAGCACTCCAGAAAAGTGGCAGTGCTTTCAGTTGCAAAGCAGTCCTTCTACCTGGCAGCGTAGTCACAGGTCCAGAAGTGTACTTAAGTGGTGGTATCAGAGGCCCAGTACTTATACCCAGTTGGGTCTTTGAAGTGGGGGAGGCTTCAAAGACAGGCCTTTTGAGCTCACAGTGGTCCTGACCTGGCTGCAGACTCACTACACTGGGGTATGCAGCCCTTTGTATGGAGAGAAGACACAGCCTATACACGTGTAAGTGAGGCAGGTTCCGGCTCTTTCCCCATCTTCTCAGGATAGCTCATCAAGTCACATCTAAGCTCCCATTGTGTGTGGCCGTCTAGGAGGAATACAAAAAGCCCAGCTGTCACCGATCCCAGACAAGTGATCAGAGGCAGAGAGCAGGAACAAAATGGCTAAAGTAAGAACCTGCCGATTTACTAAAAGGTGCAGTTTCATAATGTCAATTGAAAAACTGTCTCCACCATAAGTTGTGATTTTAAATTGTGATTTCAGAGACACCACACTTGAAAAGAATATCTCTTCAGGCTTGTGAATTACACTTATAAGATTTAATACATTAATTCCAATATTTCCCTAATGGAGAGATAGGCCTTTCAGTAGGGAAAATGACTTTAGAAGGTTTTCAATACCAGGACTTATAAAGTTTGAAAGTATATGTCCTGCCTTTTGAATACACCGAACCCTGCCCTCTGGGTTGTCCAGGGTTGACCATGGATGATTTATTTGTATAAAAAGGAACAGTATGAACCTGGCAAAAAGGTTTATCTTGCCAGGTCGACATGGCATCCTAAACTGTGCACACAATCTCTGCAATGGCAGGCCTGAGCCATGGTTAGAGAGCATTAAGTGCTGTACACTCACTAGTAGCATTTAATTTACAGCCTGGACTTATAAGTAAATTAAATATGACAATTAGTGATGTGCCAATATTACCATGTTTAGAAGAGAGAGCACAAGCACTTTAGCTCTGGTTAGCAGTGGTAAAGTGCACAGAGTCCTAAAGCCAACACAAACAATGTCAGAAAATGAAGGGGTAGGCAAAAGGTTGGAGAGAAGACCACCCTAAGACTGTCAGGTCTAACAATACGCGTAACTGTTTTCATAGGCTGAGATATACTGTAATCTAAACCTCTTTAATCACTGACAATCTTTAGAACACAATGTATCTTTACAATAATGTGGAAATGTTAATGTAGCATATCCTGTAATGAGCTATTCAGTTTGTGTTTCCCACATACTTTACATCAGCCTGCAAGCTATAGTCAGGAACTTTTAACTTCTTGAAGCGGTTTTCCTTTAATCGAGTAAATTATTTGTCTGACCAAATTTCCTACTCACATATTTTCTTCTGAAGTCATGCATGTAATAGAAAGCACAACCCTCGAGTTCATCGCATTTCTTCAGTTTTGTCCAATGTAATCCAACCATTAATTCAGGTTCCGAGTATTCCAGTCGAAAGAAATACAATTATGATTCCTCATCTGCTTTATATGTGGCAGCAATTTGGCCCAGATCTAGCAGAAAGCAAGGCCTGTGGGGTGTACTTCCTTAGATTAAACAATCTATGTTATGCTTCAGATTATATCAGATTGACTTTAATTCCCATTATGGATTGATACACAAATGCTGCATAGATTACTGTTGCAGTGAATTTGCGTGAAAATGCACATACCCAAGGGTTTGAGGACAAACAGTAACCTGATGGTTAAACAGTGTCGAACAGCTACAGTCTGAATACATCTTAGCTGGAAAGGTTTTTATGTGAATTTCTCCAATGCATGGTTGATGTAAATGTAATCTCTAGGTAATTATTTTCACCTTTTCTATTTAACCAATTGATGAACCAATGAAAACTATATTTGTTTATATCCAAGCATCACAATCCTAGATGTTTGCAGATTCTTTGTCTAGAATTTCTCTTCATACACAATCAGCATAGATCTCAAGGATAGATGTGGTTGATGTAGCTTTAGGGGAAAACCACCTAGCCTTACTTTTATAGTATTTATTGCTAGCAGAACCTTTAAGAAATCTGGGTCAATGCCTATAGTATTCCACCTTTTACTGGAGGCTTCACCACAACCTGCAGTTCAAAGGGGGATTCGAAATTTCTCGATAGGCGGCTGGACTGAATGTCTGGACCCACTAACAAAGAGATTCCTAGAGGTTCAATGGGTCATCCGTGCCACCTTTCAGGAGGGGCAATCTTGCACTTTCTGTGTGCCACCTCTCTCTGGCACTAGGTCTGTGCATCTCTGGACAGCATCTTTTGACATGGTGCCTGTGATTTTAATATGGTGCAAATGATTCCTTCATTTGCATTGTGCAGACCTCCAACAAATAAGAGTATGCTCCCTTGGGATCATGCTGGCTCTGAATGTGCTAAATAAAACAGAGACGAAAAAATGTCCAAAAGTAAGTTACGACTAGCGTGCATTATCTCTACAGGTTGCAGAACGTCTAGTCAGTAATCATTCTACAGGGTTCAGTCAATCTGTCATATCTCCATTTCTCCTCGCCAGATTCTCTCAAACCACTCCCATTTCTTCTCCTTACACATGCAACATTGGTGTCCAATTCCACAAATACCTCACCTTTATTCCACAAATGAACTTAGTAGCTAAACGTGCTTTATAGCATTTGTGACTGCTTCTTAACATGGTCTCCCTTTTTTGTGCCACGACTTTGGTAGCATTGATCAAACACTTGGAATATTTTAACAGTCAGCACATATATGCATTGTAACAGGCAACACTACAGTCTCCCCATGCCCACTTTTAAAAGCTGCTGATAGTTCAGGAACACAGTGACTCTTTTTCTTTTGATTTCCTACACTAAAACTTTGGGCCATCTGCATTAGCAGACTATAAAAACTTGCTGGCACCTGAGATAAAATCACTATTTTCTAAAGACGGGCGCAAAGACCTGTCTCTTCTATTTGTCCAGTGGTAGGGATTAAATCACTTGGCATCTCATTTTAACGCTTCCTGTGCCCAACCTCAACTCACACTCATTTGTCAATCATTTGTCTAGACTGATCTTCTTAATTTGGACAAATGCTCTGAAATGTAAACTCAAAAATTGAATTCTCCATACTTTCATTCCCTGAGATGCTTGCGTGCCACTTGTATGTATAGATTTCAGTTGTAAAATTATTTCTAGCTGTCATTGTAGACCTTCCCCACAGTGTTCTGAGGTGAGTGATACATGTAGGGTACTGTTCCTGAATAGAAAGGAGTCATGGGTACTTCAAGGGTACTTTGCTATGTTGTCAGTGTTGAGATGCTTGGCATTTGCTACTAACTGGAAAGTCAATTAATGCTCCTATTTCTGTTATTGTGAATGCATGCAGTTTATCATTTTGGTATAAAATGTTGCAGCTCTCCTTCTACTGCACACATCACATTACAGAATTCAGCTAGGGCAAATAAATATTCCTTGACATGCTAGATCTCAGCTTGTGTCTGCTTGAAGTATTTGTTTATTTCTGTGAAATGATATAATTAAGGAATTAGTTGAATACCAATGCTCCATTCTTTGAACAACACCACTTGGCAAGGCCACCGTGAACACAAAAGTTCCAGAAGAAAAAGCTGGAATTGGAAGACCAACATGTGGATGTTTATTGGTGATGCTTGACATTTGGGCCTGGTCCTTTCTGCAGGGTCACCGCTAAACCTTTTGCCTTTACCATCCACATTTTACTGAATTTGTTTTGCTGGCCTTAGGACTATGTGCACTTTACCACTGCTAACTAGTGTTCAGGTGATTGTGCTTTTCCTCTAAATATGGTAACATTGGCTTATATTCAATTGGCATATTTAATTTGCTTATACGTCCCTAGTAAAGTGGTACTACATGTACCCAGGGCCTTTAAACTACATGCTACTAGTGGGCCTGCATCACTGATAGTGCCACCCACTTAAGGTGCACTTTAAATATGTCTCAGGCCTGCTATGCAGCATGTGTGGGTGCTGCTTTAAACTGTCATTTCAACCTGGCAAACTAAACCTTTTATTAGGCCCAAACCTCCCTTTTTATTACATATACATCACCCCTAGCATACGCCCTGGACAGCCCGAGGGAAGGGTGAAATGTATCTAAAATGTTGGACATGTACTTATAAGTTTTCCATTTCCTGGTAGTGTATAACTCTTTAATTCGTTTTTTCCCACAGCAAGGCCTATCTCTCCCATAGGATAACATTGGAGTTGGCTTTTTTCATTTTATAAGTATCATTTCCAAATGTGACGAGATCACCAGTTCAAGTTAGATGTTTCATGAATCCCAATTTAAAATTCTCACTTATTTTGAAGTCATATTTAAATTGCAATTCTGAAAATTCCACTTATAGTAATTTGGCATTGTTTTGCCTTAATCATTTAGTTCCTGTAGCCTGTCTCTGGTCACATGACTGAGTGTAGCTGAAAGCTGAGCTTTGTGTATTTCTTCTAGACAGCCACACACAATACAGAGCTTTTGTGTGCCTGGATGAGCCATTACTGGCACAGTGAGAGAGAGGAGCTGGACAGAGACCACTTACAACTGAATAGGCTGTGTCCTGCCTCCACACAAATGATGACATACCCCCATAGTAAGTCTGGATGCCTAGGAACTTCAAAGGTAAACCTCTAGAAACTTCTCCCCCTCTTCAAAGGCACAACTGGGTATAAATACCAGCCCTCAGACACCCACTTTTCAGTAAACTTCTAGACATGTGGATACTCTGCCAGGGTGAAGGACTGCTGTGCTGCTACAAGGACTGCTATTCTGCTGGACTGATGCTCTAAAGTAACTGCTGCCCTGCTGTGCTGACCTGCTGCCTGCTGCTCACTTTCCTGTGTCAGAAGAACTGGACCGGCATCTTCATCTTTATCTTGAACCCAGGACCCTAGAGTGACTCAAGGGCTAGTCTGCTGGCCTCCTGATCTGAGTCGCTGGGACAACAAAACAAACGGCCCCCCTCCAGCTCCTGGACCCACCTGCAGGAAGTTCCTAGCCTCTAATTGATGCTTCTCAGGTCCTGGACCCTTGCTTGGTGTGGCTCATGGGTTCTTGAAATCATGTTCTTGGGCTCTTTGTGAAACTGCAACTGCGAACTGGCCCGTTCACACAGTAACTGCATCGCTTGCACTGAAGTTTAGAATGAGCCTCCTCTAGCCCATCTCTTCGCACAGCAAGCATCGATCACCCTTGGAGGCCTGCTCTTCGTGCCACTCCAACCACTGTCCGCGACTTTCTCCTTGCTATCTGCGACCCTCTCCAACATGAACTGGTCTTTGGCACAAAAGGTGAGAAGGTAAAACTTCTCCAGGACTAATCTTGGACTGGATCCCACCCACGCTCCATTGCATTCAGCCTCAGCTTTTTACTTTGACATGGTCGAACGCGGCCAGAGAGTCACAGTTGACGCCAGTTGACGCTTTATGTTTCTAGGTGCTGTATGGCAGTATATTCTTTAAAAACTCATAACTCCGGTTCTACTCCTTGTATTTTTGTCATTTAGCTCTTGTTTTATTTATTAAATTCTGCTCAAAATCTATTTCTGGCCTTGTTTGGGATCATTTTGTGTGTTGCTCGGGACATCACTAATCCTGTTAAAAACAGTTACAGAGTGAGCAGTTCTACCGGCTATAACGTGAGGCTATTAGTTGCTCAATTTTTACTTCTCCGAAGTGTCTCCATGGCATTGATTGGAGGTTCCATTTTCTATTGTACACAACTGTACGCTGCAAAAGAAAGTAAGATTAATTACTACAAAGCACACCCTGAAGCTAAGGAGTTATTCTTGAATTGTATTCAGCCCTGTCTATTTTTTATTCCAAAATGGGAGGGAGGTCTCAGAAGCTGCATAGTCTATAGAGCCCTCAATAACCTAACCATAAAAAAACAATACCTTTGCCACTGATACAATCTCTACATGATTTGGTTAAAGACACCCGTATCTTTACCAAGCTTGACTTAAGAGGAGCTTATCACCTAATAAGGGTACAAGAGGGGGATGAGTGGAAAACAGCATTCCACATTAAGTATCTGGTGATTCCTTTTTGCCTCTGCAATGCTCCTGCAGCCTTTTTGTTCTTAGTAATGAGGCTGTATGAGACATGTTGGATATCTATGCAAATAGCATACATTGCTGACATCTTGATATATTCCTACTCAACTACTGAACGTGTGAATCATGTAGAAGCAGTTTTAGAATGACCAGTTATACGTAAAGTTGGATAAGTGTGAATTCCACACATCAACAGTAACCTTTTTGGGGTTTGTGCTATCTCCAGAGGGGGTGTGTATGGATCCTCAAAAAACAAATGCTATGACCAGATTGCAGCCCCTTCATTCTATAAAGGGAGTACACGTTTTTTTGGGGCTGGGCAATTTTTATAGGCAGTTCATTGCTGATTGAGCGGGTTTGGCAACTCCTATAACAGCAATGTTGAAGAAAAGGGTTACCTTCAGCTGCTCTTTTGCTGCAGATAAAGTTTTTATGAAACTAAAACATGCCTTTGTCATGGCACCTGTTTTGAAACATCCTGACTCATCTTGGCCTTTCATAGTATAGGCTGACTCCTCCCAACTATCCATGGGAGATATGGTCACACAGGGATCAAGAGACAGGTTATTTACATCCTGTGGCTTTTGATTCACTAAAAATTGACTCCCACAGAACAAAAATATTCAGTAGGAGAAAGAGAGCTCCTTGCCATTAAAAGAGCTTTAAAGAATGGCATCAGTACTTGATGGGTGCACTATATACCATTACAGTCTTCACTGATCATAGGAATTTACAGTTTTTAAAGTAAGCTAGAGCTCTGTCCATGAGATATTTATGTTGGACTCACTATTTCAGTGATTTTGACTTTGTGATACTGTTTCAAGAAGGCAAGAACAAGAAGCATATTCCTTTTCAAGATTGGGTTATGATTATGAAGAGGTAGAAATGTCTCAAGACTACCCCTCTATTATAGCTCAAGAACGCAATCTAGGGGCCATTTGTTCAGAAGAACACTATTTACATTGAGTATTGTAGGTTCAGGATTTCAATGAAATCAAAGAACTAGAGCAAAAACACATGGGTCACAGAAAACAAAATCTGCTATACAGTCAAGGAGATCTGGTCTTACCTACACTACCATTACAGCAACAAGCATTAGAATGGTGACATGCACAACTGTTGTCAGGGCATCTAGGATATAAAATGACCATGTAACTCCCCAAAATATAAATTTTGGTGGCCCACAACACAAAAACATTCTTACAAAAATGTAACATCTACGCTCAGAGTAAGAGCTTTCATCAAGTCCCCTCTGGTATATTAATCCCAATGCCCACACCTCCTACAGCATGGCATTCCATCTCTTTGGATTTCATAGTGGAGCTACCACAAACTACTCAGGGTTACACAGTTATTCTAGTGGTGTAAGATATATTGACAATGATGTCTCACTTCATTCCATTATGAACACTACCTGCATCCACAGATATAGCCACCATCTTTTTACAAAACATAGTGAGATTGCATGGTCTTCCTTCTGTGATGGTATCTGATAGGGGTCCCCAATTTGTATCTACGTTCTGGAGAGGGTTGGGTATTTTGTTACGTATTGATGTTCGTCTGTTCTCTAGACTCCATCCTCAAACCGATGGTCAGAGAAAAAGGTTTAACCAAAGTCTTGAGCAATATTCGCGATGTCTGTTGTTACAATCCTCTGACAAATGGAAAACCTTTTGGTGGACAGCTGAGTTTGCATTTAAAAATGGAATGCACTCTTTAATTGGCCTTTCCCCTTCTTATTGCAACTATGGATTTCATCCTCGATCTCTGCTTTTACCTCCCTCTGATTCTACCCCCACTCGTGCAGCCCAGGGGTTAGGGAACACATACATGACATACAGAAATCTGCCCATGTCAAATTGGACAATGTTAAAATTGTGTATAAGGGAAACGAGGATCTTCACTGACAACTCTCTCCTAAGTACGTGGTGGGAGACAAAGTGTGTTTGTCCACACGCAATATAGCTGTGAAAAGAACCTGTAAGTTCAAGCCAGGGTTCATTGGTCCTTTCACGATTGTAAAGGTAGTTAATGCAGCAGCCATGAAATTGGACTTGACCTCCACACTGAAAATCCGTCCTGTGTTTCATGTTTCCCTTTTGAAACCGGTGGCATCTGGTGCCCCTGTGATGTTGGTTGACAATGAGCCTGAATAAGAAGTGGAATCAAAATTCAAAATTCAAAAAGACTTTAGTTCACATTTGTATAAAATGCCTACAAGAACATAGACAAAAAGCAATTAATTACATACAGAAGACAGTCTTCATAAAAATAATTACAGTGCAAGTACAATTTTAAAAAGCCTTTAAGATTCATATTAAGAGAAAAAAACGTGATGTGTGCAAAACAAGCGATACCACTGGGGTAATCAATAGTTTCGAGGGGTAACGATTATAGATTTTAAAACATGAGTTTGGACAATCAAGTATAAGGTAAGACTGGTGTGAGGCTAAGAGCCTTATGAGTTTTTGTGGCAGCCAGCAAGAAAGAAGCCAATACATAACAAACAAACATGGTTTTTAGTCGATATAATAAAAAAAGAGCTAATGATGGGGAACAAAGGGTAAGTTCTTTCAGCAGAGGGATAATAACTTTTTCCTCTCTGCTGCATAAAAAGAGCAGTAAAATAAAATATGCAAGGTCGATTGAATCGACTTATCATCGCATGAGCAAAACGGTAAATTGCTTAAGAATAAGTTCATTGGGTGCTCCAACATTAATGGAATGTAATTTGAACGGAATGTAAGAATGCTGTTTATTCTCTACAAATGCAAGGTAAGAGCGGGGACCTTGGGGTAACTGAGGTAGCCTTTCATGGACCTTTACAGATTGTTTCCCTCTGCATCTTTCCCACCTGTCTAGAGACGCTTTCTTGTATGAAATCTCTTTTCATCTTGATTTGAGAAATTATTCAAAGAGGGTAGGTGTATCATATAAGTACAAAAGTCCCAGCGATGTAAGAGTTTTTCTGACTTAGAGCAACCAGGGAATTTTATGTGCCTGGTCTAAATTCATTATGTCTTTTAAAATGTTTTGCTTCAGATCAACGGTGCTCCTTGTCCACACTGACACCACAGGGATAGCGGGGCCAATTTAATCACAGCAGTGATAAAGGGCAGGTTTACTTCCTTGTGTACATTTAAATTATTGCATGTAGTGGGAATAACAATAATCTTTTAATGAATTTGCCTTCTATGACTTGGAGTACCTTCACATCTGTTGTCCCCCAGATTGCTTCCCCTTAAGTGCTAATTGATGTCGAAGTGGAATCTATTGTGTATTCACATAGAGTTAGACGGAGATTATAATACTTGATCCATTTGAAAGGATATGGTCCTGAGGACAGTACATGGAAACCTGCTGGCCATGTTCATGATCCTAAGCTACTTCGATTGTTCCACAGATTTTATCTTCGAAATCCCAAACCAGTAGGGGGGCTTTGTAGGGTGGTGTACTTTTAGGATTGCTCTGTGACCAACCACATATGCGGGTGGGACGGAACATGTTTACAATAAAGAGGGCGGGTGAAAAGGGAAGGTTCTTCATGTTCTTGTGTGCACATGCGTGCCTTCAGTCCTTGCCCTTTGAATCTACCTTTCACTTTTGGGTCCCGTCAACAGTCAGAGTCAGCATTCAGCGTTGGGTTGATCCTCGTGGAGTTGCTTCATCCAGGAGGGTTTTCCACATCACAGCCAGCCCCACTTCCCCCCGGGTCCTCACCGAACCTGTAAAAAACAACAAAAAGAAAGATAACAGTTACAGAGCCAGCAGTTTTACCGGCTATCATGTGAGGGTATTATTAGCTCCGGTTTTACTTATCTGAAGTGTTTCCATGGCGTTGGAGGTTCTGTTTTCGATTGTATACAACTGTAAGCTGTAAAAGAAAGTAAGAATTATTACTACCAAGCACATCCTGAAGCTAAGGAGTAAGAACTGCCAAATGTATGTTCCACTTATATTTTTTATCAATAAAAAAATTTATTAAATCAAAAAAAAAAGAAAATATGTTTTTTTCCAGTGGGATTATTCCTATATTTTGGGGCCATTTTCCTGAGGTCATATTTCTCTGCAAAGTTAGTACATTGAATATTCACTTAGACATATTTTCCCTATTATATTGGCACCACCTAATATGTATATTCTTTTATGTAGGAAGAAAAGTGCTTCTCAGTCTCTGATATTTACACCATTAAACGGAAGAGGGGAAATTCACAGGTAGTTATGGCATAATAATGAAAACACTTTCTTTCTGGGGAACGGTTGGGATTCATGCTTTGTATTAGTTCTCTCAAATTATACTCATACCTCTTGTCTTGTTGCAGGCATTTCTGTGATCCTGAAGATTCCTGTGCAGCCCTGAATATATTGGACGTTTGTCTTTTGTTCCCTTGTTTTCCCCTCTTCCATGTTTCACCATTGTAGACTTTGACCTTTATTGGGCCTCTGTGGTGATAAGGGGGAGCTGGGACCTTGATACTGGTTTCTATCTCGCCCCTGTGGAAACACCCAAGGTGAGAATTTCAGCTTGTGAATTACCCTGACTAGGATTGTGGTTGCTATTTGACCAGGATTCGCACTCCAGTCAACCAGTAACTCAATTTCCAACATTGACTATTCTCTGTGTCAATCAAAAGCTAAATGAAGTTATTGTAATACATCATAAATATTATGCCTCCTCACCATGCACTCCTCCTCTGCTTTAAGGATTTCTGGGCTTCTATAAATTGCATCCTTCATATGATGAAAGAAAAGACTATCTGCATGAGAGTTTTTGTGTGTTATCAAACTCTGCTTATGTTTTAAGGGAGGGGGAGAGAGGAGCAAGATTTATTGATTGCAGGTGCAATATTTAGTGTTTTAATGTAGAGGTTCAGACAGAATACGTTTGCTAAATTGCGATATAAGGCTGTAGATGAAACTGTGCATATTGTCTGCTCTGTGGGAATATAAATACCTTGTTTTCATAAACCACGTTTTTTACGTATTGTACCTAAAACGTGCTGCCATTAGCCAATCTAATGATTCAGAAAAGGGGGTGGTGATGAACAGAGTGTCTGAATTAAGCAGACCACTCTTACCCGGTCCAAAGATCAGGGCTTGATCCATCACCGTTATTTATCTCACTGCACCATCCCAGCTCAGAACCTGGCTATATGCAAATCAGTCTGTCCCTGGCCCAGTGCATCATGGGAACAGGGCAGACTAAACTACCAAGCCAATTCTTCACCAGAAAGGAGACAAGCTACCGGGGACCGGTTTCTGGCATTTCAGCCATCTTCGGCCCGGCTTGCTTGAATCCTGATGGTGCAGTGAGAAAGGGACTCATGTCTGAGTATACCCTGCCACACCTATAGTGGCCAAAAACGATTCAGAAAAGGGGTTGGTGATGAACAGAGTGTCTAAATTAAGCAGACCCCTCTTACCCAGTCCAAAGATCAGTGCTTGATCCATCACCGTTATTTATCTCACTGCACCATCCCAGCTCAGAACCTGGCTATATGCAAATCAGTCTGTCCCTGGCCCAGTGCATCATGGGAACAGGGCAGACTAAACTACCAAGCCAATTCTTCACCAGAAAGGAGACAAGCTACCGGGGACCGGTTTCTGGCATTTCAGCCGTCTTCGGCCCGGCTTGCTTGAATCCTGATGGTGCAGTGAGAAAGGGACTCATGTCTGAGTATACCCTGCCACACCTATAGTGGCCAAAAACGATTCAGAAAAGGGGGTGGTGATGAACAGAGTGTCTGAATTAAGCAGACCACTCTTACCCAGTCCAAAGATCAGGGCTTGATCCATCACCGTTATTTATCTCACTGCACCATCCCAGCTCAGAACCTGGCTATATGCAAATCAGTCTGTCCCTGGCCCAGTGCATCATGGGAACAGGGCAGACTAAACTACCAAGCCAATTCTTCACCAGAACGGAGACAAGCTACCGGGGACCGGTTTCTGGCATTTCAGCCGTCTTCGGCCCGGCTTGCTTGAATCCTGGTGGTGCAGTGAGAAAGGGACTCATGTCTGAGTATACCCTGCCACACCTATAGTGGCCACAAACGATTCAGAAAAGGGGGTGGTGATGAACAGTGTCTGAATTAAGCAGACCACTCTTACCCAGTCCAAAGATCAGGGCTTGATCCATCACCGTTATTTATCTCACTGCACCATCCCAGCTCAGAACCTGGCTATATGCAAATCAGTCTGTCCCTGGCCCAGTGCATCATGGGAACAGGGCAGACTAAACTACCAAGCCAATTCTTCACCAGAAAGGAGACAAGCTACCGGGGACCGGTTTCTGGCATTTCAGCCATCTTCGGCCCGGCTTGCTTGAATCCTGATGGTGCAGTGAGAAAAGGACTCATGTCTGAGTATACCCTGCCACACCTATAGTGGCCAAAAATGATTCAGAAAAGGGGGTGGTGATGAACAGAGTGTCTGAATTAAGCAGACCACTCTTACCCAGTCCAAAGATCAGGGCTTGATCCATCACCGTTATTTATCTCACTGCACCATCCCAGCTCAGAACCTGGCTATATGCAAATCAGTCTGTCCCTGGCCCAGTGCATCATGGGAACAGGGCAGACTAAACTACCAAGCCAATTCTTCACCAGAAAGGAGACAAGCTACCGGGGACCGGTTTCTGGCATTTCAGCCCTCTTCGGCCCGGCTTGCTTGAATCCTAATGGTGCAGTGAGAAAGGGACTCATGTCTGAGTATACCCTGCCACACCTATAGTGGCCAAAAACGATTCAGAAAAGGGGGTGGTGATGAACAGAGTGTCTGAATTAAGCAGACCACTCTTACCCAGTCCAAAGATCAGTGCTTGATCCATCACCGTTATTTATCTCACTGCACCATCCCAGCTCA
Organism: Lissotriton vulgaris; assembly: GCF_964263255.1. Lineage (NCBI taxonomy): Eukaryota > Metazoa > Chordata > Amphibia > Caudata > Salamandridae > Lissotriton > Lissotriton vulgaris. The sequence continues at coordinate 1,429,813,381 of NC_141685.1, read as the reverse complement.
GAACCTGGCTATATGCAAATCAGTCTGTCCCTGGCCCAGTGCATCATGGGAACAGGGCAGACTAAACTACCAAGCCAATTCTTCACCAGAAAGGAGACAAGCTACCGGGGACCGGTTTCTGGCATTTCAGCCGTCTTCGGCCCGGCTTGCTTGAATCCTGATGGTGCAGTGAGAAAGGGACTCATGTCTGAGTATACCCTGCCACACCTATAGTGGCCAAAAACGATTCAGAAAAGGGGGTGGTGATGAACAGAGTGTCTGAATTAAGCAGACCACTCTTACCCAGTCCAAAGATCAGGGCTTGATCCATCACCGTTATTTATCTCACTGCACCATCCCAGCTCAGAACCTGGCTATATGCAAATCAGTCTGTCCCTGGCCCAGTGCATCATGGGAACAGGGCAGACTAAACTACCAAGCCAATTCTTCACCAGAACGGAGACAAGCTACCGGGGACCGGTTTCTGGCATTTCAGCCGTCTTCGGCCCGGCTTGCTTGAATCCTGGTGGTGCAGTGAGAAAGGGACTCATGTCTGAGTATACCCTGCCACACCTATAGTGGCCACAAACGATTCAGAAAAGGGGGTGGTGATGAACAGTGTCTGAATTAAGCAGACCACTCTTACCCAGTCCAAAGATCAGGGCTTGATCCATCACCGTTATTTATCTCACTGCACCATCCCAGCTCAGAACCTGGCTATATGCAAATCAGTCTGTCCCTGGCCCAGTGCATCATGGGAACAGGGCAGACTAAACTACCAAGCCAATTCTTCACCAGAAAGGAGACAAGCTACCGGGGACCGGTTTCTGGCATTTCAGCCATCTTCGGCCCGGCTTGCTTGAATCCTGATGGTGCAGTGAGAAAAGGACTCATGTCTGAGTATACCCTGCCACACCTATAGTGGCCAAAAATGATTCAGAAAAGGGGGTGGTGATGAACAGAGTGTCTGAATTAAGCAGACCACTCTTACCCAGTCCAAAGATCAGGGCTTGATCCATCACCGTTATTTATCTCACTGCACCATCCCAGCTCAGAACCTGGCTATATGCAAATCAGTCTGTCCCTGGCCCAGTGCATCATGGGAACAGGGCAGACTAAACTACCAAGCCAATTCTTCACCAGAACGGAGACAAGCTACCGGGGACCGGTTTCTGGCATTTCAGCCGTCTTCGGCCCGGCTTGCTTGAATCCTGGTGGTGCAGTGAGAAAGGGACTCATGTCTGAGTATACCCTGCCACACCTATAGTGGCCACAAACGATTCAGAAAAGGGGGTGGTGATGAACAGTGTCTGAATTAAGCAGACCACTCTTACCCAGTCCAAAGATCAGGGCTTGATCCATCACCGTTATTTATCTCACTGCACCATCCCAGCTCAGAACCTGGCTATATGCAAATCAGTCTGTCCCTGGCCCAGTGCATCATGGGAACAGGGCAGACTAAACTACCAAGCCAATTCTTCACCAGAAAGGAGACAAGCTACCGGGGACCGGTTTCTGGCATTTCAGCCATCTTCGGCCCGGCTTGCTTGAATCCTGATGGTGCAGTGAGAAAAGGACTCATGTCTGAGTATACCCTGCCACACCTATAGTGGCCAAAAATGATTCAGAAAAGGGGGTGGTGATGAACAGAGTGTCTAAATTAAGCAGACCACTCTTACCCAGTCCAAAGATCAGGGCTTGATCCATCACCGTTATTTATCTCACTGCACCATCCCAGCTCAGAACCTGGCTATATGCAAATCAGTCTGTCCCTGGCCCAGTGCATCATGGGAACAGGGCAGACTAAACTACCAAGCCAATTCTTCACCAGAAAGGAGACAAGCTACCGGGGACCGGTTTCTGGCATTTCAGCCCTCTTCGGCCCGGCTTGCTTGAATCCTAATGGTGCAGTGAGAAAGGGACTCATGTCTGAGTATACCCTGCCACACCTATAGTGGCCAAAAACGATTCAGAAAAGGGGGTGGTGATGAACAGAGTGTCTGAATTAAGCAGACCACTCTTACCCAGTCCAAAGATCAGTGCTTGATCCATCACCGTTATTTATCTCACTGCACCATCCCAGCTCAGAACCTGGCTATATGCAAATCAGTCTGTCCCTGGCCCAGTGCATCATGGGAACAGGGCAGACTAAACTACCAAGCCAATTCTTCACCAGAAAGGAGACAAGCTACCGGGGACCGGTTTCTGGCATTTCAGCCGTCTTCGGCCCGGCTTGCTTGAATCCTGATGGTGCAGTGAGAAAGGGACTCATGTCTGAGTATACCCTGCCACACCTATAGTGGCCAAAAACGATTCAGAAAAGGGGGTGGTGATGAACAGAGTGTCTGAATTAAGCAGACCACTCTTACCCAGTCCAAAGATCAGGGCTTGATCCATCACCGTTATTTATCTCACTGCACCATCCCAGCTCAGAACCTGGCTATATGCAAATCAGTCTGTCCCTGGCCCAGTGCATCATGGGAACAGGGCAGACTAAACTACCAAGCCAATTCTTCACCAGAACGGAGACAAGCTACCGGGGACCGGTTTCTGGCATTTCAGCCGTCTTCGGCCCGGCTTGCTTGAATCCTGGTGGTGCAGTGAGAAAGGGACTCATGTCTGAGTATACCCTGCCACACCTATAGTGGCCACAAACGATTCAGAAAAGGGGGTGGTGATGAACAGTGTCTGAATTAAGCAGACCACTCTTACCCAGTCCAAAGATCAGGGCTTGATCCATCACCGTTATTTATCTCACTGCACCATCCCAGCTCAGAACCTGGCTATATGCAAATCAGTCTGTCCCTGGCCCAGTGCATCATGGGAACAGGGCAGACTAAACTACCAAGCCAATTCTTCACCAGAAAGGAGACAAGCTACCGGGGACCGGTTTCTGGCATTTCAGCCATCTTCGGCCCGGCTTGCTTGAATCCTGATGGTGCAGTGAGAAAAGGACTCATGTCTGAGTATACCCTGCCACACCTATAGTGGCCAAAAATGATTCAGAAAAGGGGGTGGTGATGAACAGAGTGTCTGAATTAAGCAGACCACTCTTACCCAGTCCAAAGATCAGGGCTTGATCCATCACCGTTATTTATCTCACTGCACCATCCCAGCTCAGAACCTGGCTATATGCAAATCAGTCTGTCCCTGGCCCAGTGCATCATGGGAACAGGGCAGACTAAACTACCAAGCCAATTCTTCACCAGAAAGGAGACAAGCTACCGGGGACCGGTTTCTGGCATTTCAGCCCTCTTCGGCCCGGCTTGCTTGAATCCTAATGGTGCAGTGAGAAAGGGACTCATGTCTGAGTATACCCTGCCACACCTATAGTGGCCAAAAACGATTCAGAAAAGGGGGTGGTGATGAACAGAGTGTCTGAATTAAGCAGACCACTCTTACCCAGTCCAAAGATCAGGGCTTGATCCATCACCGTTATTTATCTCACTGCACCATCCCAGCTCAGAACCTGGCTATATGCAAATCAGTCTGTCCGTGGCCCAGTGCATCATGGGAACAGGGCAGACTAAACTACCTAGTCAATTCTTCACCAGAAAGGAGACAAGCTACCGGGGACCGGTTTCTGGCATTTCAGCCGTCTTCGGCCCGGCTTGCTTGAATCCTGATGGTGCAGTGAGAAAGGGACTCATGTCTGAGTATACCCTGCCACACCTATAGTGGCCAAAAACGATTCAGAAAAGGGGGTGGTGATGAACACTCACTCATTGCACCATCAGGATTCAAGCAAGCCGGGCCGACAACGGCTGAAATGCCAGAAACCGGTCCCCGGAAGTTTGTTTCCTTCCCAGTGTAAGAATTGGCTTGGTAGTTTGGTTTGCCCTGTTCCAATCATGCACTGGGACAGGAACATACTAATTTGCATATAGCCAGGTTCTGAGCTGGGATGGTGCAGTGAGCTAAAAAAACGGTGTTGGATCTAGCCCTGATCTCTTGACTGGGTGAGAGTATTCTGCTTAATTCAGAAACTCTGTCCATCACCACCCCTTGTTGTTAAATATTTTGTCCACCATAAGCGTGGAAGGGTAGACTCAGATGTGAGTCCCTTGCTCATTGCACCATCAGGATTCAAGCAAGCCGGGCCGACGACGGCTGAAATGCCAGAAACCGGTCCCCGGAAGTTTGTTTCCTTCCCAGTGTAAGAATTAGCTTGGTAGTTTGGTTTGCCCTGTTCCCATCATGCACTGGGACAGGAACAGACTAATTTGCATATAGCCAGGTTCTGAGCTGGGATGGTGCAGTGAGCCAAAAAACGGTGTTGGATCTAGCCCTGATCTCTTGATTGGGTGAGAGTATTCTGCTTAATTCAGAAACTCTGTCCATCACCACCCCTTGTTGTTAAATATTTTGTCCACCATAAGCGTGGAAGGGTATACTCAGATGTGAGTCCCTTGCTCATTGCACCATCAGGATTCAAGCAAGCCGTTCCGACGACGGCTGAAATGCCAGAAACCGGTCCCCGGAAGTTTGTTTTCTTCCCAGTGTAAGAATTGGCTTGGTAGTTTGGTTTGCCCTGTTCCCATCATGCACTGGGACAGGAACAGACTAATTTGCATATAGCCAGGTTCTGAGCTGGGATTGTGCAGTGAGCTAAAAAAGGGTGTTGGGTCTAGCCCTGATCTCTTGACTGGGTGAGAGTATTCTGCTTAATTCAGAAACTCTGTCCATCACCACCCCTTGTTGTTAAATATTAGCCAATCTAATGGCACCTAGTTTGCTAAACTTGGAAGGAGACACGACTCAGACAGTCTTTTGGGGAACTCACTCTCAAGACCTAGAGATCATATCATACAAAACTGATTCGGACATCTTGCTGGCTTAATGTGTCCACTTAATGGGGCAGTGTTTAGGCAGATTTTTTGAGCACACTACTTCATGTGCTGCATTTGAGTCCTGTCTCTATTCAGTGTATTAGAATGTGCTCATCCCACATTTTCCCGGAGTAAAAATTTCTAAAGTGAACTGACATTTTAAAGGTAAACTCATATAAGTCTGTGTGTTGGGGTTCAACCGTTATCGGTTCTTTTTTCAACTATGGCATTAATTCAAGAAACAAATGCTTATTGTGACACATAAGTGTACAGACCGTAGACTGTTAAAGTGAAAATTATAAGTGTTTGAGTATGTTGATATATTTACACCTTGTGTGAGGTTGTGTATCTGTGAAATGAGCTTCATTGTATTCTACAGTGTGTATGATTGTGACTGTGAAGTGAGTATTTCTGTGAGCGTGCGCAAGAGTTCTAGGGCCATATGTATCAAGTATTTTTCCCATTTGCAAATCGGCCCGTTTGAAATTGGAAAAAGCCTTTTGGGATGTATCATCCCAAAAGGTCATCACTATATAGAGAATTGCTAAATTTGGGATTCGCTATTTTGCGAATGCAATTAAGGAATTGAAATTGCTATTCCTTAAATGCAATTCTAGAAGCTCCAAAAATTTGCTATTTGGCCTTAAGGAATTGCAAATGGCCAACAACTTCAAGTTGGTGGTAATTTGCGATTTTCTTTAAAAAAGCACTTTTTTGATTTGTTAAAAGTGCCATTTGTCGCAAAATGTGCACACGTGCATATTTTAGGGGTGCAACGGGTGTCCTTTTGGCATCCTTGCAACCTGGAAATTGCATTCTCAATTTGCGATTTTCTAATTGGTAATCGCAAATTGAGAATGTCTTCCCATTCATTCCTATGGGCCTCCTAGCCCATAGGACTGAATGGGAAGGTATTCCTTAATTGCGAACCTCAATTTGCGATTCACAAATAAGGAATATGTAGGATTCGCAACATTTTTAGAAAATCCTATATACATTGTATTTTGCGATTCTCTAATTGCGATTCGCTAAAAATCGCAATTTGAGAATCGCAAAACTCTTTTTTGATACATATGGCCCCTAGTTCCTATGTGCGTTTCTATCCAAAAGGGTTAGTGTCTATTTGTGTTCAGCATGTGTGTTTGTTTTCACAATTTGTGTATGTGTGAGGGTCAGTGTTTGACTGCGTGTCTGATCCTGCCTCCTCGCTGCACCTGTACACTCACCCTTGTACCAAACACTGTCCAACTCTTACATACTGAACCGCACAGCACCTGGCACTTCCTACTGTCTCTCACCCTGGACCCCCACTGCAAACACCCCTTTATTCCAACCTATTCCACACAGTGCTTTCCAGCCAAGGACAGATGGGCCCCCTACACCCTTTGCATCCTGTGTGCTCCACCCTTTGTGGTCTACCTGTCTGAACTCTTGTGCTCTCCACACCTTTGCACTTCTAACACCTCGCAACGTATGGTCTAACCCACTTGCAATCCATACTCCCCACTCACTTTCACTCTAACCTACCCACTACTTTTCAAATGTAGCTTTCTCCTCCCTTTTACCCTTACCTCCTCAGTGCCTTATTTCCTTCACACCACTCCACCTTACACTGTGCCCTCCTCCCTTAGCCTCTACGCTCCCTCCATCGGGTCACTCTATGCTCCTACATTGCTTCCTGATCCCCTATTGTGTTCTCAACTCCCCACCACATTGATTTTCATGCTACCAACCCCATGCATCCACAGCTCCTCACCGTTTGTACTTCCTTCTACACCTTATGCCTGGTCGTACACCTGGAGCTTCCACCTTGCACCAACCCCTCCTTGGCATCCCGAACTCCCCCATTACAACCTGCAATCCACACCATTCTGCACCCTGCACCCTCCATCCCTGGAATCCTGCACTACCAGCCACTTGCGTCTGCTGCTGCCTACTAAATCCAGACCTTGTTCCCCACGATTTTCACTTTGCGCTCAACATTCCTGACACCATATACTCCTCACCACTTGCACTCCCCACCCCATGCACAGCCCAATCGCTTACATCTTGACATTCTTATTTCTGTGCAGCCCATTTTGCCAAGAGCTTCACACGTGTAGCCTACCTCCGTTGATGCACCGATTCTCTCCTTGGCACTCCACATGGCCAACAACCTAGAACCCTGTACTGTCAACCCTCTGAACCTTGCACTATCCACCCCATTTCTTCACCCACTACCACAACTTTCCAATATGTGCTTCCTATGACCAAAAGATCCCTAATACAAAGAACAGTTATATGACAAAATTGCACCAGTGTGTGCCTCCTCACACCTAGAACAAGTATAACGTGCTGCAACATTGTAGGCTTCCTTAACACAGGGAACTGTTGCAGAACCGGTGGCAGCAACTTGTAGGCATGTACACATGTTTTGCTCGCATACATAAATACACACACAAATACATACAGAAACAGTGTATCAGAAATGCATGTTTCACTGTGCGTGGGAAATTGAAATAACTTCTGCTAGCTACGTCTACTTGTGAGCATCGTTTCAGTACAATAAAAAAACAAAATAACCACCATTAGGAAAAATTGCTCCTTATCTCTCTGTCTCTTACTGCCCATTTGGGAGCAATATGGCATGCCATTTGCTCTCCAGCAAGCACTAGCTTGAGGTTTCCCTCCGGTATGTAAATTACTCTAGCCCACGCAACCCACACCAATCAATTTACAGTCGTCATCGGCTTCACAAAGACAGCAATTTACTACGGGGAAAATGCAGACAACTCTCGTATACTCAGAGGCTAAAATTATGGAGAGCGGCACCATTTCCAAAGCCGTTCAATTATCTACAAAGCATTTTAAGAAATAAAAAAAAAGCTCATGTAAGGATTCCGAGAAACCATTTTGTTTTCACTCTAAACCAAAAAGGCAATGTGTGCTACAGAGAAAAGACACGATTATATCACGTTTCACTCTTTATTGCTTTTAGAGTTTGTTTTTTAAATTTCATTATCAATATCTGGACCATTGTTTATGATTCCATTGAGCACCGAGACAGCTGCCTAGCTGGGAATATATATCATATTTTGCTCTAAGTTTCCAGCTTCACAGTAAATGTTTCATACGTTCTGTTCTTCTGTATTACTGACCTTGCACCCAAATTGTTTCTACCGGCATCCTGTGCAGTGAAGTATCGTTGGGGCCCTATTGTTAGTAGACAGTGCAACACCGAAAGCATTTGTGGTTCATGAGGCAGGCACACATCCAGCTGTGTACGTTGTGATTCATGTACTTCAAAGACTTGTGAAACCTTCTCCCGGGGTCTTGGAGCACTTAGAGCATATGCGCTGGAAGTAGGGATGAGTAGGATGCTGCAGCACCCCCAAAATAACCAGGCTGGAGTTCCCATGGTGAATGAGCATTAAACATAACTTTGAATTTAGTTTTTACTCTTGTCACTTTTGCTGTGCATTAAAAGATAAAGGACAAATGTCAGTCTAGTCTTCTAACGAATTGCTGCTTATTCTTTCTACATAGAGACTGATGTTTACTGCAAACTTTCAGGAGTTTGAAATGTGAAATATGTGACAATTTGGCTGAAGAAATATTTCAAAATAAATAAACAGTTAGGAAAGCACAAAGGAAGATTTTTTTTATTTAAAGTGTAATGGAAAAAAAGATTTAATGGCATCCAAACAAATCAAGACACTTGACTTGGTGATGCACAAATGAAGAATATATGCACCAGCTACATACTACACCCTTAAAACTCTTCTGCCAAACGGTTTTGGCCCATTTGTGACACTTGTTCTTTGTGAGAGAGCGCAAACTGAACCAAATGTATGAGTGCACCAAAGTTACAAGTAGCACGCACAAATCATAATAGAAATGCTATAAGTGCTGAAAATATATTCACCTATACTTAGAAATGTGTAGTTAATCTAGAGATTTCATATAGAAGTGGAACTAATGCAAAAATGTGTGGAAACGTATAACCTTATTAGACGTGATTAATCATGATCCATGTTATGTAGCTGCTAATGGAAGAACGTCATGCTGCAAAGCACAGAACGGAACAGGCCTCATGGCCAGAGCTGAAAGTGTTGGGAAAGGTATTCATTTGCATAAACATGGATTGCACTAAATGTTATAATGATTTTTTTTATTCGTTAGATTTATATTCCATAGATGTGTTTTCTCATTAAATAAGAATAAGATGCTAACATGTTATTTTAGTTTAGCCTCTGCGAGAAATGTTGTAGGCCTGAAGTGATCAAAAGGTTTCTGATTTGCACAGACTGGTACAGGTCGAGCTGCGTTGAGAAATAAGTTGCAAACTTCTGTTAGAAGTTTATGAGAATTGGGATCCTAGATGCGGATGTCTGTCTGCAGGTGCGAGGGGGTTTTGATTAAAAGTTCAATGAATAGAGCTTTGTTCGAGTAGACTGGTACAGACATGGAGGAGGATTCAGGAATGTTTTAGGGGGTATCAGCGGGCCGGAGAAGAGTCTGAGAAGCAAGGTCAACGCGAAGCACGAGGCCCAGAGGAAGATCATCATGGAAAAAGCCAGAATCGACACCACGTGAGGGGCGTCTCGCGAGGGGCGTCTCAAAGGATTACTGTGTTTTTGTATTAGGAACAGCACCCCTGGGTGGAGTTAGAGCAGATGCCTGAGGACCCTTCAGAGAGCGGATGGGTAGGCAGAGAGGGGTCATGGTTGGAGATCATAGGTTTTTCACCTAGAGACTAAGAGTGGGTGATCTTCTTAGGAAGACATTCACAGCTGACACCTTTGCGAGGTTGAGATTCTGTTAAGTAGGGATACCATCCAGAGCAGGGTAGGGACAGCCTAAACTGAACCTTCCCTCCTGCTGTAAATGACGGAGAGATCACAATTCGTGTCAATGCTTGCAGCCCTTTTGATTTTGGAACTAGTCCTAGTAGTGTTCTTTGCTCGCCTGAGGGCTTTTAGAGAGCACATGTATGTAGTGGTACCCGTATACCTTTTGAATCTCATTTTGAGATGTCTGTATTTGCAGTTATCCTTGACTCTGTAATAAACCTCTAAAACTTAGAAGTAGTCTGTGGTTTTTCCGAGTCGAGCCCATTATTGATTGAACTAACCTGGTAAGAGATGCACTTTCTTTCCTCAACGACAGGCAATAAAGATTCAGTCGGCCAGAACGGGGTTTAGATCTAGAGTGATAAGATAGGGATCAAAATCCCGCCCCGCATTTGTGTAACAGAAACCCTATGAGTTCAGTGATAGAACACTAATGGCAGCACCTCCAGTTTGACAATTCTTCCATCACAACTGACTTAGGGGTTATTGAACATTACCATGTGTGGGTAATGCTGTTAAGCATGATATCCCAAGACCACAATGCTGCACTGCAGACAGGATGGTAGAGAGACTCCAATTGGTAATAGTCTCTCTCAGGGTACCAAGAACAAACATTTAAAGCTTTCTCCAGGAGAGGGAGGTGTCTAGACATCAAAACCAGGAATAAACAATAAATTATGCTCCATAACTTCAATGTTTAGACCTCACTTTATTGTATAACAAATGTATTATTAGGTAAGAAAATAGTGCAGTTTAAAGCGCCATAAGCAAAGCAAACCAGAAAGTCTTAACACCCCTGGGCCCAAGCTGGAACCACAAATGAGAACATTATTTATTATCTTCAACGTTTTTATAGTAACGCGTCAGCTCGCGTTCGTTACGGCCTGAAGGGGGAACGCACGGACAAAATCCTAATTAGGAGTGGAGTCAGGCAGGGATGTGTCCTGGCCCCGTTCCTTTCTAATTTGTATATAAATGATCTGGAGGGAGCCCTGTGCAGTGACAGCTTTGATTCCCCATATCTAGCCGGTCGGCCAATCCCGGCACTTTTGTACGCAGACGATGCAGTGCTTATGTCTCGTACTCAAGTGGGACTACAGCGCGTGGTGGATAGGTTTGCCCTCTTCATGAAAGATCTGGGGTTAAGGGTAAACACGTCTAAAACCTTCATCATGCGATGTGGTAAGGATTGTAAGACTAAAAGGGCGATTTTTATTGCAGGGCAAAAGCTTGAGGCAACTAAGCAATTCTCCTACCTGGGTATTTTATTTACCCAGAATGAGTCTAGGGCTCCGGCAGTAGCAGCTAAAAAACCTGCGATGGTCCGTTCTACTGCTGCACTGAAGACCTTTGCTAAAAAATTAGGTAGGAGACCGCCTATTAAGCTAATTAATATATATAAAGCTAAATGTGTATCCGGCGCTACCTATGGGAATGGGATATGGTGTTTTACTGACTCTAATCCCATTCAGGTAGCCGAAAACTCTTTCCTGAAATATATCCTTGCAGTTCCCAAGAGTATTCCTACATATAATTGCCATGCAGAATTAGGACTTTCATTTATATTTGATTTAATCAAGCTTGAGCCTGTGCTTTTATGGCACAGGCTGTGGACCAAGGAAGAAACCAAGCTGAATAGGGACATTTTGTCAGATATTTTGAAATTAGAAAGAGCAATGAGGATACCATCGTTGAGTTATGTGTTTACGTTTTTCACTGATATGGGAAAACCTGAATACTTTTTAAACCCACTTACTATCTCAGCCATTCCAAGAAAAGAGCTGAGGAAGGACGGTTTGATTTTCTTGGATTCCTTAAGGATAACAACAGAGATTTTAAAACCAACTGTCCTGCAACATCAATTGTTATCAACTTCTTTTAAAATTCAACCCTTTTTGGTATATGTTCCTGGCAACCATGATAGATTTTTACTATCTCGCTTTAGATTTGGAATTTTCCATAGACTGGTTAGTTTTCCTACTGTAAATGACTGGTCACATGATTTACAGCCTTGGCCTTGTGATGATGTGTCGCCTCAAAGTACCATTCATGTTCTTTTATTTTGTAAATTTTATGATTCTCTTAGGCGCAATATTTTAATACCTATGTTGAGACAGATGGGCCTACGCCAATGTTGTCCGGCTATGTTAAGCATACAATATTTGGATAATGAGCGATATGTAGCAACAATCACAACGTTCCTGAAACGAGTGATATATTATAGTAAAACACTGATTACGTAATGTATTTTTTATTGTAGGAAGGATGATGATTACTGGAATTCCGTCACTAATGAATTATTTTTAATGACATTGTGTTTTTGTAAAATGTATAGAAATGTGAAAAAATATTTAAACGTATGCTTTTATGATTGCTTTTAACAATCGAATAAAGCTATATATTGATTGATTGATAGAACCACAAATGCCTTTGTAGGGCCCTCACAATAGGCTCTAGTTTTTTAGTTCACATTGAGCCCTACAGCTATTGTTATTCTGTGTGAGATGATTTGGCAGGTCTCGGATCTTTTCAGAAGTGTTTGGTTCTCCAGGAAAATACACACATTGATTGACAGGACACAGGGCGGTCCTGGTGGTGTCTCCATTTGTCTATCTTCAAAAGAAGGTGCACCAGGAAAGGAAAGAAGTTCAATGTCGCATGATTGAGCCCATCACATCATTTATTGTTCCTTAGTATTGTACAAAAATATTCTTAAAATTCAGCCAACACATTTTGTACATTGATACATAGGAACTTCATCAGGGCTTAGAGTGTAATGTGTCGTTTCACATTACTTGAGAATATTGGTTGCTGTACTACCCTAGGACAACCATTAAATCAAGGGGTAATGTTCATCCCATCCACAGAGGGTATTCAGGGACCATGTCTTGCCCCAATCCGAGACCAGGGTTTGATCAGCAGCACAAATATTATGCGGTCTGTGTTCCTTTCCTGGTGCACCTTCCTTTTGAAGATTTTCCTGTTTCTGGTCTCCAGTGGCACTGAAGGGCAGCAAGTGTCGGAAGTGTTATGCACAGGACACTAAATTTCATTGTACTGGATTGAGGTGCAATACCTATGGCCCACCGCTGTTAGCACTTGTGTCTTCAGTTGAGTTACACAGTCTACTCAGTCTTGGGACCATATGCACACCCAACTGGTTCCTTTAGCTAGTGACTGGCACACTTAGAAATAGTGGCCTAGTTTTTACTCTTATCCTGATGCCAAGTAAAGAGTTAAATTCTGATCAGGTCATAAACGGCACTTCTCTCGGAACTGGAATTCCAAGTTGTGTGAATCATTATTGTTTTCCCTTGAAATATTTCAAAGCTGCCATATTTTATTACGGAAAAGGCAAGAAAAAAGGGCAACTTTTTTTAATCAGTACATTAAATTCAGATTCTGCATTTCAAGTAAAAAACATGGACTAGGAAGTCTTTACTGCATCCAACAAATATCATTACCCCAGTATGAGGTATTCTCCACGTGTAGTAAATTCCCAGTAAATAAAAAGTATTTCTACTTTACGAGGCATAGCAAAAAACATAAGAATGAGTTTTTTGCAACCTAATTAATAATTGATTTACAAAAGGGGGTGGTGATGAACAGAGTGTCTGAATTGAGCAGACCACTCTTACCCAGTCCAAAGATCAGGGCTTGATCCATCACCGTTATTTATCTCACTGCCCCATCCCAGCTCAGAACCTGGCTATATGCAAATCAGTCTGTCCCTGGCCCAGTGCATCATGGGAACAGGGCAGACTAAACTACCAAGCCAATTCTTTACCAGAAAGGAGACAAGCTACCGGGGACCGGTTTCTGGCATTTCAGCCTCTTCGGCCCGGCTTGCTTGAATCCTGATGGAGCAGTGAGAAAGGGACTCATGTCTGAGTATACCCTGCCACACCTATAGTGGCCAAAATCGATTTACAAAAGGGGGTGGTGATGAACAGAGTGTCTGAATTGAGCAGACCACTCTTACCCAGTCCAAAGATCAGGGCTTGATCCATCACCGTTATTTATCTCACTGCCCCATCCCAGCTCAGAACCTGGCTATATGCAAATCAGTCTGTCCCTGGCCCAGTGCATCATGGGAACAGGGCAGACTAAACTACCAAGCCAATTCTTTACCAGAAAGGAGACAAGCTACCGGGGACCGGTTTCTGGCATTTCAGCCTCTTCGGCCCGGCTTGCTTGAATCCTGATGGAGCAGTGAGAAAGGGACTCATGTCTGAGTATACCCTGCCACACCTATAGTGGCCAAAATCGATTTACAAAAGGGGGTGGTGATGAACAGAGTGTCTGAATTGAGCAGACCACTCTTACCCAGTCCAAAGATCAGGGCTTGATCCATCACCGTTATTTATCTCACTGCCCCATCCCAGCTCAGAACCTGGCTATATGCAAATCAGTCTGTCCCTGGCCCAGTGCATCATGGGAACAGGGCAGACTAAACTACCAAGCCAATTCTTTACCAGAAAGGAGACAAGCTACCGGGGACCGGTTTCTGGCATTTCAGCCTCTTCGGCCCGGCTTGCTTGAATCCTGATGGAGCAGTGAGAAAGGGACTCATGTCTGAGTATACCCTGCCACACCTATAGTGGCCAAAATCGATTTACAAAAGGGGGTGGTGATGAACAGAGTGTCTGAATTGAGCAGACCACTCTTACCCAGTCCAAAGATCAGGGCTTGATCCATCACCGTTATTTATCTCACTGCCCCATCCCAGCTCAGAACCTGGCTATATGCAAATCAGTCTGTCCCTGGCCCAGTGCATCATGGGAACAGGGCAGACTAAACTACCAAGCCAATTCTTTACCAGAAAGGAGACAAGCTACCGGGGACCGGTTTCTGGCATTTCAGCCTCTTCGGCCCGGCTTGCTTGAATCCTGATGGAGCAGTGAGAAAGGGACTCATGTCTGAGTATACCCTGCCACACCTATAGTGGCCAAAATCGATTTACAAAAGGGGGTGGTGATGAACAGAGTGTCTGAATTGAGCAGACCACTCTTACCCAGTCCAAAGATCAGGGCTTGATCCATCACCGTTATTTATCTCACTGCCCCATCCCAGCTCAGAACCTGGCTATATGCAAATCAGTCTGTCCCTGGCCCAGTGCATCATGGGAACAGGGCAGACTAAACTACCAAGCCAATTCTTTACCAGAAAGGAGACAAGCTACCGGGGACCGGTTTCTGGCATTTCAGCCTCTTCGGCCCGGCTTGCTTGAATCCTGATGGAGCAGTGAGAAAGGGACTCATGTCTGAGTATACCCTGCCACACCTATAGTGGCCAAAATCGATTTACAAAAGGGGGTGGTGATGAACAGAGTGTCTGAATTGAGCAGACCACTCTTACCCAGTCCAAAGATCAGGGCTTGATCCATCACCGTTATTTATCTCACTGCCCCATCCCAGCTCAGAACCTGGCTATATGCAAATCAGTCTGTCCCTGGCCCAGTGCATCATGGGAACAGGGCAGACTAAACTACCAAGCCAATTCTTTACCAGAAAGGAGACAAGCTACCGGGGACCGGTTTCTGGCATTTCAGCCTCTTCGGCCCGGCTTGCTTGAATCCTGATGGAGCAGTGAGAAAGGGACTCATGTCTGAGTATACCCTGCCACACCTATAGTGGCCAAAATCGATTTACAAAAGGGGGTGGTGATGAACAGAGTGTCTGAATTGAGCAGACCACTCTTACCCAGTCCAAAGATCAGGGCTTGATCCATCACCGTTATTTATCTCACTGCCCCATCCCAGCTCAGAACCTGGCTATATGCAAATCAGTCTGTCCCTGGCCCAGTGCATCATGGGAACAGGGCAGACTAAACTACCAAGCCAATTCTTTACCAGAAAGGAGACAAGCTACCGGGGACCGGTTTCTGGCATTTCAGCCTCTTCGGCTCGGCTTGCTTGAATCCTGATGGAGCAGTGAGAAAGGGACTCATGTCTGAGTATACCCTGCCACACCTATAGTGGCCAAAATCGATTTACAAAAGGGGGTGGTGATGAACAGAGTGTCTGAATTGAGCAGACCACTCTTACCCAGTCCAAAGATCAGGGCTTGATCCATCACCGTTATTTATCTCACTGCCCCATCCCAGCTCAGAACCTGGCTATATGCAAATCAGTCTGTCCCTGGCCCAGTGCATCATGGGAACAGGGCAGACTAAACTACCAAGCCAATTCTTTACCAGAAAGGAGACAAGCTACCGGGGACCGGTTTCTGGCATTTCAGCCTCTTCGGCCCGGCTTGCTTGAATCCTGATGGAGCAGTGAGAAAGGGACTCATGTCTGAGTATACCCTGCCACACCTATAGTGGCCAAAATCGATTTACAAAAGGGGGTGGTGATGAACAGAGTGTCTGAATTGAGCAGACCACTCTTACCCAGTCCAAAGATCAGGGCTTGATCCATCACCGTTATTTATCTCACTGCCCCATCCCAGCTCAGAACCTGGCTATATGCAAATCAGTCTGTCCCTGGTCCAGTGCATCATGGGAACAGGGCAGACTAAACTACCAAGCCAATTCTTTACCAGAAAGGAGACAAGCTACCGGGGACCGGTTTCTGGCATTTCAGCCTCTTCGGCTCGGCTTGCTTGAATCCTGATGGAGCAGTGAGAAAGGGACTCATGTCTGAGTATACCCTGCCACACCTATAGTGGCCAAAATCGATTTACAAAAGGGGGTGGTGATGAACAGAGTGTCTGAATTGAGCAGACCACTCTTACCCAGTCCAAAGATCAGGGCTTGATCCATCACCGTTATTTATCTCACTGCCCCATCCCAGCTCAGAACCTGGCTATATGCAAATCAGTCTGTCCCTGGCCCAGTGCATCATGGGAACAGGGCAGACTAAACTACCAAGCCAATTCTTTACCAGAAAGGAGACAAGCTACCGGGGACCGGTTTCTGGCATTTCAGCCTCTTCGGCCCGGCTTGCTTGAATCCTGATGGAGCAGTGAGAAAGGGACTCATGTCTGAGTATACCCTGCCACACCTATAGTGGCCAAAATCGATTTACAAAAGGGGGTGGTGATGAACAGAGTGTCTGAATTGAGCAGACCACTCTTACCCAGTCCAAAGATCAGGGCTTGATCCATCACCGTTATTTATCTCACTGCCCCATCCCAGCTCAGAACCTGGCTATATGCAAATCAGTCTGTCCCTGGCCCAGTGCATCATGGGAACAGGGCAGACTAAACTACCAAGCCAATTCTTTACCAGAAAGGAGACAAGCTACCGGGGACCGGTTTCTGGCATTTCAGCCTCTTCGGCCCGGCTTGCTTGAATCCTGATGGAGCAGTGAGAAAGGGACTCATGTCTGAGTATACCCTGCCACACCTATAGTGGCCAAAATCGATTTACAAAAGGGGGTGGTGATGAACAGAGTGTCTGAATTGAGCAGACCACTCTTACCCAGTCCAAAGATCAGGGCTTGATCCATCACCGTTATTTATCTCACTGCCCCATCCCAGCTCAGAACCTGGCTATATGCAAATCAGTCTGTCCCTGGCCCAGTGCATTATGGGAACAGGGCAGACTAAACTACCAAGCCAATTCTTTACCAGAAAGGAGACAAGCTACCGGGGACCGGTTTCTGGCATTTCAGCCTCTTCGGCCCGGCTTGCTTGAATCCTGATGGAGCAGTGAGAAAGGGACTCATGTCTGAGTATACCCTGCCACACCTATAGTGGCCAAAATCGATTTACAAAAGGGGGTGGTGATGAACAGAGTGTCTGAATTGAGCAGACCACTCTTACCCAGTCCAAAGATCAGGGCTTGATCCATCACCGTTATTTATCTCACTGCCCCATCCCAGCTCAGAACCTGGCTATATGCAAATCAGTCTGTCCCTGGCCCAGTGCATCATGGGAACAGGGCAGACTAAACTACCAAGCCAATTCTTTACCAGAAAGGAGACAAGCTACCGGGGACCGGTTTCTGGCATTTCAGCCTCTTCGGCCCGGCTTGCTTGAATCCTGATGGAGCAGTGAGAAAGGGACTCATGTCTGAGTATGCCCTGCCACACCTATAGTGGCCAAAATCGATTTACAAAAGGGGGTGGTGATGAACAGAGTGTCTGAATTGAGCAGACCACTCTTACCCAGTCCAAAGATCAGGGCTTGATCCATCACCGTTATTTATCTCACTGCCCCATCCCAGCTCAGAACCTGGCTATATGCAAATCAGTCTGTCCCTGGCCCAGTGCATCATGGGAACAGGGCAGACTAAACTACCAAGCCAATTCTTTACCAGAAAGGAGACAAGCTACCGGGGACCGGTTTCTGGCATTTCAGCCTCTTCGGCCCGGCTGGCTTGAATCCTGATGGAGCAGTGAGAAAGGGACTCATGTCTGAGTATACCCTGCCACACCTATAGTGGCCAAAATCGATTTACAAAAGGGGGTGGTGATGAACAGAGTGTCTGAATTGAGCAGACCACTCTTACCCAGTCCAAAGATCAGGGCTTGATCCATCACCGTTATTTATCTCACTGCCCCATCCCAGCTCAGAACCTGGCTATATGCAAATCAGTCTGTCCCTGGCCCAGTGCATCATGGGAACAGGGCAGACTAAACTACCAAGCCAATTCTTTACCAGAAAGGAGACAAGCTACCGGGGACCGGTTTCTGGCATTTCAGCCTCTTCGGCCCGGCTTGCTTGAATCCTGATGGAGCAGTGAGAAAGGGACTCATGTCTGAGTATACCCTGCCACACCTATAGTGGCCAAAATCGATTTACAAAAGGGGGTGGTGATGAACAGAGTGTCTGAATTGAGCAGACCACTCTTACCCAGTCCAAAGATCAGGGCTTGATCCATCACCGTTATTTATCTCACTGCCCCATCCCAGCTCAGAACCTGGCTATATGCAAATCAGTCTGTCCCTGGCCCAGTGTATCATGGGAACAGGGCAGACTAAACTACCAAGCCAATTCTTTACCAGAAAGGAGACAAGCTACCGGGGACCGGTTTCTGGCATTTCAGCCTCTTCGGCTCGGCTTGCTTGAATCCTGATGGAGCAGTGAGAAAGGGACTCATGTCTGAGTATACCCTGCCACACCTATAGTGGCCAAAATCGATTTACAAAAGGGGGTGGTGATGAACAGAGTGTCTGAATTGAGCAGACCACTCTTACCCAGTCCAAAGATCAGGGCTTGATCCATCACCGTTATTTATCTCACTGCCCCATCCCAGCTCAGAACCTGGCTATATGCAAATCAGTCTGTCCCTGGCCCAGTGCATCATGGGAACAGGGCAGACTAAACTACCAAGCCAATTCTTTACCAGAAAGGAGACAAGCTACCGGGGACCGGTTTCTGGCATTTCAGCCTCTTCGGCCCGGCTTGCTTGAATCCTGATGGAGCAGTGAGAAAGGGACTCATGTCTGAGTATACCCTGCCACACCTATAGTGGCCAAAATCGATTTACAAAAGGGGGTGGTGATGAACAGAGTGTCTGAATTGAGCAGACCACTCTTACCCAGTCCAAAGATCAGGGCTTGATCCATCACCGTTATTTATCTCACTGCCCCATCCCAGCTCAGAACCTGGCTATATGCAAATCAGTCTGTCCCTGGCCCAGTGCATCATGGGAACAGGGCAGACTAAACTACCAAGCCAATTCTTTACCAGAAAGGAGACAAGCTACCGGGGACCGGTTTCTGGCATTTCAGCCTCTTCGGCCCGGC
This sequence comes from Lissotriton vulgaris, assembly GCF_964263255.1. Taxonomy (NCBI): domain Eukaryota; kingdom Metazoa; phylum Chordata; class Amphibia; order Caudata; family Salamandridae; genus Lissotriton; species Lissotriton vulgaris. The sequence continues at coordinate 1,429,794,047 of NC_141685.1, read as the reverse complement.
TTGCTTGAATCCTGATGGAGCAGTGAGAAAGGGACTCATGTCTGAGTATATCCTGCCACACCTATAGTGGCCAAAATCGATTTACAAAAGGGGGTGGTGATGAACAGAGTGTCTGAATTGAGCAGACCACTCTTACCCAGTCCAAAGATCAGGGCTTGATCCATCACCGTTATTTATCTCACTGCCCCATCCCAGCTCAGAACCTGGCTATATGCAAATCAGTCTGTCCCTGGCCCAGTGCATCATGGGAACAGGGCAGACTAAACTACCAAGCCAATTCTTTACCAGAAAGGAGACAAGCTACCGGGGACCGGTTTCTGGCATTTCAGCCTCTTCGGCCCGGCTTGCTTGAATCCTGATGGAGCAGTGAGAAAGGGACTCATGTCTGAGTATACCCTGCCACACCTATAGTGGCCAAAATCGATTTACAAAAGGGGGTGGTGATGAACAGAGTGTCTGAATTGAGCAGACCACTCTTACCCAGTCCAAAGATCAGGGCTTGATCCATCACCGTTATTTATCTCACTGCCCCATCCCAGCTCAGAACCTGGCTATATGCAAATCAGTCTGTCCCTGGCCCAGTGCATCATGGGAACAGGGCAGACTAAACTACCAAGCCAATTCTTTACCAGAAAGGAGACAAGCTACCGGGGACCGGTTTCTGGCATTTCAGCCTCTTCGGCCCTGGGATGGTGCAGTGAGCTAAAAAACGGTGTTGGATCTAGCCCTGATCTCTTGACTGGGTGAGAGTATTCTGTTTAATTCAGAGACTCTGTCCCTCACCACCCCTTGTTGTAAATATTTTTGTCCACCCTAAGCGTGGAAGGGTATGCTCAGATGTGAGTCCCTTGCTCATTGCACCATCAGGATTCAAGCAAGCCGGGCCGAAGAGGCTGAAATGCCAGAAACCGGTCCCCGGTAGCTTGTTTCCTTCCCAGTGTAAGAATTGGCTTTTGTAGTTTGGTTTGCCCTGTTCCCATCATGCACTGGGACAGGAACAGACTAATTTGCATACAGCCAGGTTCTGAAACTGGGATGGTGCAGTGAGCTAAAAAACGGTGTTGGATCTAGCCCTGATCTCTTGACTGGGTGAGAGTATTCTGTTTAATTCAGAGACTCTGTCCCTCACCACCCCTTGTTGTAAATATAATTAATAATTGAGGCGTTTAAATAGAATACACCACAAAAAGCTACACACAATCACAGCTATTACCAACCTACCTGTGGAGAGAGAACATTACACTGCCCAATTGAAGCAAGTACAAGTCAAACGGAGGTAAGTGCACATTTATGTATTTATTTATTTAGGTTTATGAAATATTTAAGTCTAGCAACTCAAAATAAACTCCTGAATTTAATGTTTATTTATCTTTATACTTTAAAATCCTTTATTACTTTACCACTAGAGATGCATCAACTGAATATCTTTTTTTCCGCATAGGCTGTGAAAGAAGATATATATATATAAACTTTTGAATTCAAACTAAATTGGCATGAATTAAGAATAAAACAACAATTAGATAATTGATTGTAAAAACTAATGAATGGTAGCAGCTCATTACAAAAAACAATAAGCATTTGTTTAAAATTGGGTTTCTGGTTGGCTGAGGTATACACCCAGGTCAGGCAGAATCCACCACTCTAGTCAGGGTAAACCAGCTATACAACTGAGATAACCTGTGCTCACCCTCTGGTAGTCACATTCCTGGGCTGCTTCTTGGCAGTCAGCTCAGTCAAGTGGGCAACAATGGTGCCATATCCCTTTACAAATCCACTTTAGTACCTCGTGAGGCCTAGGGATGCTCTGACCTCCATCTGGGTCTTGGGGGTAGCCAGGCCAGAATATTTCTATCTTGGCTTGAAGGTGGTGCACCTTACCCCTGCCCACCAGGTGTCCCAAGCACATCACAGACCCCTGCCCTATCTGGCACTTGCTTGCTTTGATAGTCAGGCAGAGCTGGAAGAACTTCCTGGAGGTGAACAAGGTAGTCCTTCCAGCTGCTTCAGGAGACAGCTATGCCATCCAGATAAGCATCAGAGAAGGTCTCCATACCAGCAAGGACTTTGTTCACCAACCTCTTGAAGCTGGCAGGTGCATTCTTTAATTCAAAGGACATCACCCTAAACTAATAGTGTCCCTCTGTAGAGTAGAAGGCTGAGTTCTCCTTTGCTCCCTTTGCTTGTGATCTGGCAGCACTGTGATGTAAGTTCAAAGGTACTGTGATAATGGGCAGCCCCTGACTGATCAAACATCCCATCAGCCTGGGAGATGGAGGAGCATCAGTCTTAGTCACAAAATGTAGCCCTCTGCAATCCACATAGAACTTCAGTTCAGTTGTGGTGTCTTGTGGGGCAGCTTTTGGTACCAGAACCACAGGACTGAAATGGGCTACTGAAAGGGGCCTATCACCACCACCTCCAGCATGTTGGGCACTTCAGCCTTAACTGCTGGACCTCACCTGATCAACAACTTGTAAGACTTGCTCTTAACAGGGAGGTTGGCCCCAGTATCCACATCATGGCAACAAGAGTGGATAGTTCCTGGAATAAGCGAGAACAGAGAAGAGTACTGTCCCAAAACTTGGTGATAGTCTCTCTGCTGATCAGAAGTTAGAGTGTGGGAAAGGAATACTCCTTCCACAGACCCATCTTTCTCCTTACAGGCTAAGAGGTCAGGGAGAGGTTCACTCTCCTCTTCTCCCTCACCATCTATCACCAACAGCCTTGTGACATCAGACATCTCCAAGTGGGGTTTGAGGCAATTGACATGCAGCACCCGGTGGGGTTGCCTAGGGGTCTTGACATCCACAAGGTAGGTGGTTTCCCCCTTTTTCTTAATCACGTGCTATGGGCCAGTCCAAGGGTCCTGGAGAACTCTGAGCTCCACTTGGCTCCATTGCCTACACTTTCTTACCAGGCTGAAAATCCAGAGTGGTAGACGTTTTGTCAAACTACTCTTTTATGACAACTTGGCTGGATTCTAGGTCGTTGGAAGCTAACTTCCACAAATTAGCTGTTTGACTCCTGAAGGCCAACATGCAGTGTAGCTCACTACATCTTGGGGAGATTTACTGGGAGATTGCTCTAAGCCTTCCTTGAGCAAACTCAGGAGTCCTCTAACAGGGTGCCTAAATAGAAGTGTAAATGGGCTAAAGCCCACTCCCGTCTGCTGTACTTCACTCTAGGCAAACAACATCCCACTTTTTCTTCAAGGCCTCAGGTAGGCCTTTATTCATGCCTTTCAGGGTCTTGTTGGACCTCTCAACAAGCCCATTGGTTTGTGGACGGTAAGGGGTGGAGAACTTGTATGTAACTCTGCACTCCTACCACATTGACTGTATATACACAGACATGAAGTTTGTGCCGCTTTAAGACACAATGTCCTTGGGGTAAGCAACTGGAATAAAACCCCATCAGGGCATTTGTCACTGCGGGTGCAGTAGCAGTCCTCAGAGGTATTGCTTCAGGGTACCTAGTGGCATGATCCAGCAGAACCAGGACAAACCTGTGGCCTGAACCAGTCTAGGCATCCATAGGTCCTATCATGTCAATGCCCACCTTCTCAACGGGTGTGCCAATGACAGACAGCGGTTTAAGGGAGGCTTTAAGCCTCTACCTTGTCTTCCCACTAGCCTGGCAGGCCACTCAAGTCCTACAGAACATATAAGAGGAAGTCTTGTGCCTGGGCCAGTAAAAGTATGGGACAAGCCTAGCAAAAGTATTGCCTTGACCCAAGTGTCCTGCCAGGGGAATCTTATGCATCAGCTCCAGTAGGAAGGCCCTGTAGCATTGGGGAAATACCAGGGCCCCTACTGTCCCAGGGCACAGGAACATTAGGCTCACTGTAAAGGAGGCTGTCTTCCCAGTAAATGTGGTGACTACCAGAGGCATCACCTGCTGCTTGTGCTTCAGCCTCAGTCCCTCAAGGGTTGGACACTTTCTTTGTGCCCTACAAAACTCCTTCTTGGTGGTTCTCCCTTTTACTTTCCACCCAGCAATGACAGGAAGGTCACCAAGGGGAGCAATGCCCCGTTCTGTAGACTCCGGGGCGGCTATCACAGGTGCCCCATCCATCTCACGAGAGCTACATTCAGGGGTTGGTTTCCCATGCCGCCTGCCTTTCCTCTTCTTAACAGCTGACTGGGCCATTTTTCCAGGCTCCAGCCCTTTTTGACTCCTATCCTGGGCATCCATAGCCAGATCCAATCAGGTAACCCTTACATCTCCACATGAGCCTTGAGCTCCACCTTCTTCTAGGTAGTGTGCTCAAGGTCATTGTCCAAAATAAAAACAGTCCCAGGGCAATGCAGGGCTTACAGCAACTTTCAAAAAACCTGACCCCCCTTGAAATGGAACCAGGGCCACAGGATAGTGACCCTCTCTGTTGGCCAACACATCCTGGTGGAATGCATTAAGAATTACCTGCTCTGTGGAAACCGGCTGACTCCTTAGCCTAGACATACTAGCTGCTGTACCCCAGAGAGCCTCCACACCTTGCTCAATGATGGTGCTCCATTGCCTATACTTTGGAGTATGTGAGGGCACATGGATCCTAGGAACAATCTCACTATCACCCAGGGACACTAGAGTAGCCCCACTAACCCCCCGATTAACTGGGACACATTCCTCCCCCAGACCTACACTAGCCACCCCTAGAACCTTTCCTTCAGTGGGAGGTGATGCTCCTTTTGGACACTTGGAATCTCCCTTGTAGTGTCCACACTTGAAGCACTCATAGCACTCAGCAGACTTGGGCTTGTGACCTTTGTCAGGGTAGTTTTTCTTCTGCTGGCCAGATTGGTAATGAAAACCAGACCCATTCCCCGGTGAGTCGTTTTGGAGGCCTTTAGAGAACTCAGTCCACTTATCTCCTCCCCCCTCCTTCTTCTGGCTGGAACCCTGACCACCCTTTTGGAAGTCCCCACAGAAGTGTTTTCTTGGACACTCTGGGGCTGACCCAGATGTCCGCCTCCTCAGCAAAGCTTCATAGGGTCATAAAAAGTACTATCTACTAGGTGCTGGTGTAGGTCTGTAACGCAAATATCAAGCATGAGCTACTTCAAAAATAAATTATACAGCAGTTCATAATCATTTACTTTGCTGCCCCTCACCCAGCCCTTCAGTGCTACAGCGGCATAGTCTAAGCAATCAACCCCGCTCTATGTGGATAGCTTGTGATTGGTTCTAAACCATTGTCTGTACTTCTCAGGTGTCATCCCAAACTTGCTGGTCAAAATGGTCTTCAATGCAGTGTAGCATGTCTTTTGTATGAACACATTAAGACCAAAATGACCAAAATCCAATGAGTAAGTTTCAAGTTATGAATACTTTACAACCATTGAAATAAACACAGTGCTAGCATCACTAAAGATCACATCATTCATGGGTATGTTCAAGTGTTACTTTAACATAGGTGCGGGGGCCATATTGGGCTCAAGGAGACACCATGCAGGACTTTCGGGGGTCAATCATGACCGTAGAATTTAATTACTCCTGCCCACCCGTGTCATGCAGGTCTGACAGTGGGACGTTGCACCAACTATAATAGCGGGAGGGACCAAACAGACTGGGCAGCTTAAGTGAAACACAGGGGTATCAGATGTGGTGATCTCACTCTCAGTAGTGTGATGAGCGCTGACATCGATGTGTAGGGTGACCTCTTCTGACATGGGCAGGCTGGTCCGATGCAATGTCACAGGGGGATCTATGGTCACCAAGGCAATGCAGTGGTCTGCATTTGAAGGCTTCCCTTGGTGGGGAGGTGCTGGATTGAACACAGAGACAGTGATCTCGATCGGCGCAGATCGGATTAACTTGAACATACAGGTCAAAAGCAAATGCTGGACCTTTTAGAGAGAAGCACTTAGTCTGGTTGGAAAGTGCATGTCAAAAGCAAATGCTGAACTTTTGCAGAGTGTAGCGCTCAGTCTTTCCGAAGTGAAGCCTTTGATGGCCCTGAGACTTCAAGAACAGGGGGCAAGCCAGCAAGCAAATGGTTTAGGTCAGCAGAGCACAAAGGTAGCAGGCAGTAGGGCAGCACAACACGACTGGCAGAAAAGTGGCAGTCCCTCCTGCAGCTCAACAAGCAACAGGCCAACACAGAAGAGCAGTTAGCAGAGTGGCAGTCCCTTCTGGCAGCACAGCAGTCCTTCTGGCAGTGTTGGATGTAGAGCCAGCAGTGTCTGGTTACAAGTCCAAGAAATGTCCGATATATGAAGGTGTCAGACCCCAGTAGTAATATCAAAAGTGCCTTTAATGAAGAGAGTGACTTCAAAGAAGCCCTTTGAAGTGTGCCAGGATCCCTTTCAACCCATTCCAGTCTGCCAGGCTATTTGTGGGGGGGGGGGGTGATAACCATTTTGTGTGTGGACAGGACACTACCTAAGTGGAGCGTGAGCCCCTCATATGCCTCACAGCTCAGGAAGACCCATCACAATGCAGATGATTGCAGATGCAGGTGAATGTCCTCTGTTGTGGTTGTCTAGGGGGAATACACACATATAGCTGTCACCAAGCCCTGTCCAGACATGCATTGGAGATGGACTGTCAGGCACATACAGCAGTAAATGCAGAGAAATGCCCACTTTCTAAAAGTGGCATTTCTAAATAGTAAGGTCAAATTCACCTTCACCAGTAAGGAAAATGTATCAGTAACAATCCAAATATATAAAACATGAAAAAAGCTACTCCTCTCTGATGAGGACTAACAACTTAAAAAGGTAAAGGGAATTCCCATATTAGAGGGGTAAGTCTCACAGTAGTAAAAAAACAAATTTAGCTGTTTGTCACTACTAGGAAATGCAAAACATAACAGTACATGTTCTACCTTTCACTGACATAGGACCCTGCACTTTGGCCTACCTAGGGCCTACCTTAGGGATGACTTATATGTAATAAAAGCAGACTTTAAGACTTGGCAGGTAGTTTTAAACGTCAAGTCAAATTGGCAGTAAATTGCCCACACTTGCACTGCAGTGGGAAGTCTAGCGGAGATGAAGACGTATTAAGACCGGCGGACGCCGAAGAGTTGACATACTGGTCTCAACTTACCAGGTAACTACCATAAGGATACCTAGCACCATTATTTTCGATCGAATAAGAGGCGAAATATATTAACCATACAGGACGGATTTCCTTTACTAAAGATTACGCTTCTTTAAAATACAAAATTATTTGTGAGGAAACTAAGCATTTTTCGTTTCCCGATTTCTGTTACAGACTGCAAGTTAATAAAATAGTCAAAGACAAAATCAAACTAGAAGACAGAAAATGATACACATGGCTTCTTTCTAATCAACACCACTAAATATTGAAATTGGAAAATAAAAACGCCTCGAATACAACTGCTGCGCCCTGAAGAAGTTCTGGTCTCAGAACGAAACGCGTTGGCTGATGTTTTGTCTATTAAATGGATCATTAAATGAATATTGCAATCACACATCACGACTCAGCGTCTATATATGAGGACATTTGAGGACATTTGAAAAAAAGTTGAATAGTCTCTGTTAACCGGAGGAGACCAACTTGTATAGCGGTGCTTTTCCATACAGGACAAACATGTAATAAAAGCAGACTTTAAGACTTGGCAGGTAGTTTTAAACGTCAAGTCAAATTGGCAGTAAATTGCCCACACTTGCACTGCAGTGGGAGGTCTAAAACAGGTTTGAAAGGCTACATCTGTGTGTGGCACAAACAGAAAGGCAGTCCACTAGTAGCATTTCACTTCCAGGCCCTGGGTATATGATATACAGATTTACAAGGGACTTACAAGTAAACTAAATATGCCAAACAACTATACACCAATTACACGCATGTTTAGGGAAGAAGCACATGCACTTAAGCACTGATTAGCTAATGTAAAGAGCTCAGAGTCCTAAGGTCAACAAAAAGATACAGCAAAATGTGGCAGTAAAAAGTAAAAAGACTGGGGGAAGACCACCCTAAGAATGCCATGTATAACAGCATTGTTCAAATAAAAGTTTTCTTATTTAACTTTATACCATTTTCAGATTCCAAAATGTCAACTAAACCAATATATATAGCCTTACAAAAGGGGACACCATGTTGACTTTTATGAACTATACCCATTGTAAAGAAACCACTGTAATTGAATGAACACATTGAAGAGTGCTAAATACTATTCCAATGGTTGCTATGGGTAAGCACTACTAATAAAGCAAGAGAAAGCATCAGAGACCACTATAGTTCAATAGTTGAAATAGAAATATGAGGCATATTAATTGAGTCATTTTACATAACATGTAATAGGCTGCCATTTTTGTTTCATATTTCCCCTCTTTTACCGACCTTTATAATCCAATTTAATTGTGACTCTATATATATGTCCCTTTCCTCCCTTATTCTCCCCTTTCTTATTCCTTGGATTATTGCATTTTATATTCGCAATTTCATCATTTACGCATATGAAAATTATTCTTTTGTATTGTATTTGTCTAATTTTTCTGTTTGCATATTATTTCAATAAAATCATTTTGAACACGAGAAATATGAGGCATAGTACACAAGGTAAACATGGTGGCATCCACTGCTCAGTTTCTACAGGTTCTATGTTAAAAGATTATGGTCTTCCAAATTTCATCACAATATGCTGTTCAAATAGCACTAGCACAAAACTTCAAGAGAACCCTCAAAAGAAAAAAAGGAGAAACACACTCTAACAATAATAATGACAAAGGAAAACTATGTTCAGCTCTGCAAATGATAGACACATATTAACTCAATCACTAATTTGGCTAATTGACAAGACTTTTAAGTAATGCCCCCACCCACCCCCAGCCAGATCTACACTATAGATAAACAGTACCTGACTATAATATTCCCTTAGCTACTGCCCTTCAACCACTCAAAGGAGCTTCAAACCACCAAGATTGTATCCCAGTAATACATCGAAAAAGCAATATTCAACTGTCAAAATGCTAATACCTTTTAATGGGAAACACTAAGATCAAATTGTAGTGCAATTGTATGTGTGTGATGTCTAACACAGGTTTAAATATTTTTGTACTGTAGAGCAGATGCTCTAAACATTATATATTTAATAAAACGAAAATGGCAGCCTATTACATGTTATGTAAAATGACTCAATTAATTAATCACACTGATGAACACTTTTTTAACAATCACTTGAAAAACAGAATGTCTAGTAAAGTACCTAAAACAATACACAAAACACATGTTATATTGCCACTTAAACACCCGGGGCCAGGTGTATGACCTGTTTTTGCATGCGCAAATGGCTTTGCAAACCAGTTTACATATGCAAAAACATCATAGGCCATGTACAAAGCCTATTTAGCGAGTCGCAATTTATTTGCAACTCGCTAAATAGGTTTTGCGACTCGCTATTTGGAAGGGGCGTTCCCTTCCAAATAGCGAGTCTCAAAACCATGTACTAATGTTTTTCGACTGCAATTGTGGTTGCAAAACACTCGTAATTACCACCTACTTCAAGTAGGTGGTAATGCATTCACAAATGGGAATGAGTCCCCTGGAGACCCCTTCCCCTTTGCAAATACATGCAAAAATATTTTTTAAGGGCAGGCAGTGGTTCCAGGGACCACTGCCTACCCTTAAAAAATGAAACGAAAATGTTTCATTTTTTTTTTTTTAAATGCATCCCGTTCCATTTCCATTCCTTTAAGGAAAATGGGCTGCATTTTAAAACAAGCATTTACAATGCAACGGTTTCGCCTTTGTAAAGGTTTGAGCTATTGGCATTGTAAATGACAAATTTTGTATTTATGTGTTGGTTTTGAAAGCAGATAAATAAATGGCATTGTCATTTACAATGCCAATAGCTTAATCTCACAAATGCGAGACCTATTGCAGCTGCATCAGACCCCACTACACATCTATCCAGCACTACAACACACGTGCAGCTGTGTCACCATTAAAGTGTTACAAAGCACCATAGACAACTGCACCAGCCATCGCACCCTGAAGGAGCCCCAGCAATGGATTATGCGCAATGGGACAGATAATAAAAAACACTATTAATTAAGCAATATTGACAGGAATGGGACAAATTAAAAACACCATTAAAATATTGGCAGGCTGTGTTTCTCGGGAGATTCCCACGAGGGTTATTTTTCCACTTCACAGATTTCTTCATTGTTAGTTTATAGAATGGAGTCGTTCTTTGAACCCTGTGCTCTTCTGGCATGTGCACCCTCCCTGCCTATGACTTTCTGTCATGTACCCCCACTTCCGGGATCCTCACCCTGCCTCAGTAAGCCGTCAAGTGAGCGCATAGCACATTTGACATTCTGTCGTACATGCCACTTGAGACCCACTGCTTGGCGGATGTGTCAACCCGCTGCAACATCTCACATCGTGCAAAGGTGACATCTCGTTTTGGATGTGAACAGTGCGCGCATGTGAAGTGGTGGGAGTGAGGAGGAAGACGCTTGTAACTGAGCAGAGGTGGAAAGAGGGGTGGATATCATAACAGAAAGAAACTGGCTACAAATAGCTCACCTTCCCGCTTTTCTGAGAAAAAAATACCTAAGTGCACACTCTTTAAATAGAAAAAAAACTATGTATTATCACTGTACCGTGCAAAATGTAAAACTTCTTAATGATTCTTCTACCCGCACTTTCATTGATTCTGTCTGCTTGCAGCTGCAAAAGTGTTAACACAAGATTTTTATGGCAGTCTTTTTTGACATAGGTATTCGCAAACTTGAAGTGACACTCTTTCACCATATTTGTGTATGCACGGCGGGCTTAGGCGATTTGCCCACAATCATATGATGCTGAGCAGAGGAAGATTCGAACCTGGGTACCCAGCTCTAGCCGCTAGGGCACATCTCCTCCCAGACTGGAGAAATTAGCCGTCCTCAAACGTGTTTTAAACACGTACACAGCTCAGTCAGTCATAGAGCTGCTCTGTTCCTAAGAACACGGAAAACCATTTGTGATTTTTCGCCGGGAACTGTTCATTATTACCTGCAGACAAACCCCGGGCGCATCTATTTCTCGACAGGCCCAGCTTGCATAGGGGGCCAAGCAAAAGAGGTGCGCGGGCTGAAAGCGCACCGGCAAGAATACCTCCCCTGTCTCGCTGAACATGAAAGAAATTGGAATTCTCCATACACACACACACACACACACCAAACCCCCCCACGAACAGCCGATCACACCAATACGCGACAGACCTAGTTAGCAGAGGAGGCCAAGGAAACAAGCACCTACGAGCACACGTACAGCGGGAGGGGGGGCGGGAAGACGGACAGCGGGAGGGGGGGCAGAACGGGCACACGGACAGCGGGAGGAGGGGCAGGAACGGGCACACGGAAAGCGGGAGGTGGGGCGGGAACGGACAGCGGGACATCGCGCAACCCACCCCTGCAAAGGACACTTCCAAAATGGTGGAAAACAAAGCTGTAAAAAAATAAAAATAAACACCGCCCACCGCCGCATGACAATCGCAAGGGGGCGGGATGAGTAAAAATGGCTGGAACGCCCACAAATCTGCTTCGCCCATGACGGACAGATCTCTGTTCCAATGGCTAGCCTCCATTTATGGAGCTAGCCAATGGAACAGAGGGGCGGGACATGAGTACACATTTCTAGGCATAAGCTTTCGCCTTGTGCGGAAAGTCTGCTGCGCAGCCTTTTGGCGAGGCGAAACCCAAAAAGGATATTTTTAAGTAAAACCGAATGTGTTTTTGTGACATGATACAATGTACGTTTTTTTTTTTTTTTAGTGTAGTGCCCTGAAGGACAGGATCTGTCGCACAAGCTACAAGAATGTTATGGGAAGTGATTTCCTCCGTGGATGGTTCAGTGACGGATGCAGATTGGCTGGCGTTGTGTGATCCTCCATAATCCCTAATGGACTGTTTGGCTTGTACCTGTTGAATCGTAGCTTGATATGAGTGTGTTTCGAAGTCACTTCTGTGCTTGTTTATGCGCTTTGTGAATGTGTTGTCTCAGATGTATTGGAGCGAGTCACGGATTTGAGAACTGGCTTCTTTGAGAACTTCTGGTTTCGGCTCCGAGTGGTTTAGCTTTGACTTTTAGGTCGACTACCTGTCTTTATTATTAGGGTCTGATTGGAGACGCTTGCTACACTGTCTTCAGTGTCTGAAGCAGTTCATTTGCTGGATCATCTATTTTTTTTTTTTACTTCTCCCTATTTGTTGAGAATCTACATTTCTCTGATCATCTGCTTGTGGACCAAAGGATCGAAGACTCTGGGCCTCTATAACCACAGTCAGTTACAAGCTGTGGAAAGGGACACATTACTCTCTTAATCTTACCCAGACTAGATGGGACTTGGGCAGTGGCAATTTCTTAGAAATGTAGTTAATCTTCATTGTGAGGAGAGAGCACTTCAATGCAATGAATGGAGGTGGCACTAGTAGGTAGTGTGAGGAGCTGCTACGGGTGTGCTGAAAAATAAGTTGGCGGTGTGAGAAGCCTGTCTTGGTGAGCAGTGTGCGGAAACGATTAGTAAACAGTGTGAGGCACTCACTGGTCAGTCATACGTGGCACTTGCAGGGTTGTCATTGTGAGGCCTTGGAATTACTAGGTAGTGTGACAAGCAAGCATGCAGCGGCTACTGGTAGGAAGGTTAGAGGATGGTTGGGAAGTGAGAAGCTGGCGGACACTGTGAGCAGTTGCCCCTGGTGTCCAAAATAAGAAGTGGGCATGGATGCGAATCGTCAGATGGTGACACTCCCGTCAAGGACTTTCCAGCATTCTGGGTTCATACACATTTCACAAGCCCAAAATTCCATCTCTTACCCAGGCTATTAATAATTCCCCTCTACTTAGAGCTTCAAGACGTTTCCTCCTGAGAATATTAACTGATAAAATGTAGTAAACTCAGCCACTTTGTATGTGTTTTCTATTATTTACATTCAGTACTGCATTTTGCTTGTACATTATGGGTTATCAGCATCTGCTGTTGGTCTGTTTCAACTCGGCTTACTTACTCTACAAGAATACCAAAGTAAAGTTTTTCGTGTTGTGTTAGTATTGGTTTTGGATCAAAAGGATTAGTGAATCGTGCTTTCACCAGTGTGCACTAGGCGTTCTACAGCATAATGAAAGTGCACATTTATAGAGGCAGGATATTTGATTGGGGTGGTCATTTCCTTCCAAATGCCCACTCATATTACAGTACCAGTGCAATAATTTGAACACCAAAACTATTAAACATTGACAAAGCCAGTATTTTGGCTACCTGGGGCAATGGTTATATTTTTTTAATGCAAGCATATGCTGCAAAAGTAAAAAGAATATAAAAAACATAGCACTCACAAAACATAACGTCTGCAGGCTTGCATTAAAAAGAAATCTAAGTTAAAAAGAAATTGAGGCGGGGCTGGGAAGACAACTAAGATGGCCGGTAATTAGAGGAGCTCCTGGCTGCCAAATAAAATCTACCATCACCTTGAAGTATCCGGAAGGGAAGTGGATAGCTTAACTATCCCCTGGTTTTGTTTCCCTTGCACACGGTTATGGAGTGGTGGGTGAGGGAATACAAGCGTTTTATTTTGTATGTTTTATTGGGATTTTAGTTATGAAGACCGGGTGAATTATGTGACATGCAGCAGCAAAATATATGCAGGTTATCCAGTGGTGGGAGACAAAACAAAGTAAGAAACTTCAAATGACGACTTTAAAAGTTAACCCTTAAGTATTTACATGGATCGTGTAATGCATTGGGTGGTAAGATTAAGAGGAGAGGTAGTGTATCAAACTCTGCCGAGGTACAACCATATGTGGTATTACATCTGGAAAACCACTTAGTTGGCAATAGAATCAGTTTATTGGGCATAGCAGATCTACTTTATTAGCACATAAAAGATACAAGTCTGACTCAAGAGGAGTGCCAGTCCTCCTTAGAAAGTCCGTCCAGGTCATTCTTCAGGATAAGTAGATGGATCTGGGAGGATGTTCTGTAGCGATAATGGGTTCATGGGGAGTAGAAAAACATTTGTTAATTCTATATTCCCCGTAGACATTTAGCAATTACATTGGAAAGGGTGGCTAAAATACCACTATGGCTTTCAGAAGCTGTATTAAAAATCAAATTTACCATTGCATGTAATTTTAATAGAACAAACAGTACAGGTGATTCCCAGCAGGCTGCTGGGATTAGAACAGGTAACAATAAATATTTTATTTTTAATACATATCACAGGATAATATGATTCTCTTTGGTGCAAATAAACTGTACTATTGACTTTGAAATGCAGTAAACTGGTGGCATAATTCAAACACAAAGATACGTTTTTAAAAAATCAGCAACCATTGGTAAAACCAATAGCTATCTGTATTTGTGAGCTACTACTTTTACCAATGCCTTTTGGCAATTCTGTACAGCAAGGCCAGATGAAGAAGAAGAAAAAACAAAACAGTGCGATGACACAGGTTCAGCAGCTGCATCAATTTGTAGGTGTGCAAATGCTTGATGACCTGTGCATGCACTATTTTGCATGTATGTGCCAACCAAATGATGCAGGCAGCATTTTTTTAATTAACCAATCAGAGATGGATCGGAGAATAATAAATTGGACTAAAGGCAGCGCAGTAGTGCTTTTTTTAAATGCTGAACAAAAAGCTGTAATCTGCTTCCTGATCCGTCTTTAAAAATAAATTGATTGAAAATAAAATATATATTTTTTAAAAGTGGTGGTATGATGCACGATCGCGAGGGTAAGCTATACTGGGGTTGGGAGTTGGTGGAGTTTGGTAGGGGAGAGAAGCACACGAAGGAGAGTTTGCAACACGAGGGAGACGGCAACCCAGAGTTCGGGGCGTGGGGGGGGGGGGAGCCCACGTGGGAGAGAGCTGGAAAACAAGTACTCATGGATTGTTTAGGCAAAAAAGCGAGCAGTGAAAGGATACAAGTCGGCCAAGCCAAAGCATGGTAAGGAGGCAATAGCCCAGAGCAGAAACAAACCCAGGATGATATTACATGTTTAAAGAAAGCCAGCAAACGAGAGCGACAAAGCCAGCCAGTAATAAGCAGAGGAGGGGCAGTAAGCCCACAATAGGTCTTCTCCATCCAGCTTACGGTGTCTGGTAGGCGAAACCTACAAATGGATAAAGAATGGAAAGGCTCTGGCACTGAGTCCCACTTCTTTTAAGGAAGATGTGAAAGCACGTGCAGTAGAAAGAGCAATCTCACACATTGTTAAACAAGTGGCAGTCGGTATTAGCCTCCACTCCACCCCTCCTCTCCAGAATACGCCTTAGGTGTAAGAAGCTCCTAGCTGACGAGTCACTGCGACGGTAATGTGAGCCACACACCTGGCAGGCAAGCAAACACCCGGCCAGACCTGCAGAGCTATCAAAGGGTGGGGAGGTGTCACAACATCAACCCCTTCCCTCCCATCTCCGGTTTAAAAAAATAAACATTGCCAGGCTATCTGGGTCATAAGAGGAGGCGGAGACGCATCACTACATCTAGCCCCTCTACCCTCCCCAGTTTAAACAGCTCATGCCCTGGCTATATCGGTTATCACAGAAGGGCGGGGAGGTGTCACTACCCACCCCCCAGCCAACTATAAACAACATATGCCCAGACTGCCTGGGTTATCACCACAGAGGGCGGGTAGGTATCTCTTCATCTACCCCCTCGCCAGGTTTACAATACACATTCCCAGACTGCCTGTGTTATCACAGGGAGCGGGGGTATCTCTACATCCGCCCCCCCCCCCAAGTTCACACTAAACATGCCCAAGTTGTCTCGGTTGTCACAGGGGGCAGGGCGTATAACTACACCCCCACTCCTACAGGCACAGCACTGTCATCACAACAATATACCTGGGAAGTGAGGCCACGCCCACCCTGGTGCACCGGTGCGTGCCGGCCCGAATGGGAATGAGACCCACGTTCATTACAGCACAATGAAGCTTCACCGGCGTGACTAAGCACCCCCCATCACCACAGCTTGGGAGGGAGCCACACTCCCCCACGAGCATACCTGTCGGGAAGGGAGGGCGGCCCAGGTAGACTGCACTGCGTGGTGCGGGTGGGCACAGAAGGAGGGGGAGGGGTGTGTAAAGATGGGGGAGCAGGGAGTCAATAGGGAATACGCTATGGTGAAGAGAAAATTACTACGGCTCAACGGCAATCATTGTAAGAATGTATTTATATTTACTACAGCACGGACATCGCTGCAGCGTTTCGAGGTGCTTTATATAGGCAGGTATGATAAAAACACCAGGTAGAAGTCGGCCATTAGTTGACTTAAGACATAAAGCACATGTTTCCAATACATCGTGCTATACGAACCCACTGGATTTGAGTACAGTAATGTGTGTTGAGCAGTGGGGACGGTGCATTGATGAATTATAGAGGATTTATCGACATTGGGAGGCGATGAACCGAGCGGGCCCGCACAGATTGGAGCCGGTGACCATGGGGTCTAACAAAGATCCCCGCAGTCAGCACCACTGGAGGTAGAAGGAAGGAAAAGGGTGACTGGCTGATGGATCGAGAAGGGGGGTGCAGACGGCCTTGCAGAGGAAGGGGAGACTGGAGGGAGGTGAGAGCGGTGCTGCAGTGGAAGGAAGCACGGAGAGAGATAGTTATTATCCACGGAGGGAATGACGGAGCCAAGAGAAGGGGATGTGGGAAGTTACAGTAATGACTGAAGGTGAAGAGTGATTGCCCTGGCTTCAGAGGGGCAGTGTTAACCCCAGTTCATGCCAAACCACCCAGGCTGCCCAGCATTCATTAAGCCCATGCTTCTTGCACAACGCAGTGCGTCACCTCACGACCGCCTCACAGGCCTTTATTTCTATTTGTTTTGCTAGGGGTATTTATAGCGCCCAGAGGTACCACTTCTTGGAAGCATAGCAACGCCGGCGGATTCTAGGCACTGTGCAAGAGATCGTCGAGTGGCTTTCAAAAGAGGAACAGAGGGGGAAACGATAGAGAAAGACTTAACAGCAGCAGCCCCATCCATTTCTGAAAACGCAAGGCTTCTTCCTTTCTTGCATCACGCAGCTTTCCTAGTGCTGCCTGTAATGCCTCTCCGCACTGCGCTCAATATTATTTAATTGCACAGACATCTAACGCTAGCTCTCGAGAGCTGGGGCTAACCTCATACTCCATTTAGGACAAAACCACGGTGCACCTGGGTACTCTTACCGATGGGCCCGGGGACTTTCCAGCCCCTCTGACGGCTCCCGGCACTCACCTCTTTTACCGGTGGGAGGCTTCCGGGTGTTGTGAATACCTCTCTCCTGAAGGTAGTGTCCGTGATTCACTCTTAGCCCCGCCCAGTCCAATGCCGCCCGGTGCGGTGGACCTGCTCCGTTCACAGGGCAGGCGAGTGTGGGAGGAGCGCTCCTCGGAGAAAGGGTGCGAGTAGGGCAGAAACACGAGCGCAGGACAGTGCCGCCTCTGCCCCAGGCTCACGACCTGGGACGGGCTCACGACCTGTGACGGGCCCGTCCCTCCCCCTTCCTGTCTCTGATTCAAATGAACTTTATTGCCACGACAGGGCAAACGGGGTTGCCGAAGTTAACCGGAACGGCAAGTTAGCCCTTCCTTCAATATACAACATTAGTTCGGTGGTCACGGCTGTGCATTTTACAAGTTAGACAAGCTGTGGCAAAGAAAATTTGTACAATAGGCAAACCACCTACATCTGTTGCCAGGCGATGCTGTGCATTTCTCCACACCTTATCGCTTCTGGCCCATGTGATGAGGAGACAAATGTTACACAAGTCAGGTCCCGGGCCGGCAGCCAATCACAGCGCGGCCCGGGAATGACGTCAGGGGGGGTGTCCCGGGCCGGCAGCAAATGACAGCGCGGCCCGGGACAAAGGGGCGGGGCTTAAAAAAAGTCCCAGAAACGCCCCCGAATCGCGTTTTCACCAGAAAGCGTGATTGCCAGCCTCTGTCTCCCAATGGCTAGCCTCCATTTATGGAGCTAGCCAATGGGAGAAGGGGAGTGTTCAAGTCCCCCATAGTGTAAACAAAAGCTTTCGCCCTGTGCGTAGCACCTGCTTCGCAGGTGCTACGCCAGGTCGAAACCTAAAAAACCTTCTTTATTTCAAAACAGTCCCAGACATGGTGGTCTGCTGAGCCCAGCAGCCACCATCCCTGGGAGGGCCTGTTATTCTCAATGGACTTGCAAATTGTGAGAGGTTCATTAATAATAATGAGCCTCGCATTTTGCGATCCCATTGGGAATCGCAAACAGTGTTAAAGACACTGTTGTACATTTTATTTTGCGCCTCACAATTTGCGCCTCGCAATAAGTTGCAAAGTGCGAGGAGAAAAATAAAATAGTCGTACATTTGGCCCCCATCTTTAACATACAAATTTGAACACATTACTAATAACATATTTAAAAAAATAAACACACACAAAACGTATTTCTCCAAGTAAACACATAAAGGAAAACCCTCACAGGTCTGAAGCTGTAGAAACAGGACAATCATCCACCTTAGAAGATATTACCAATGACATATCACAAAAATGCAAAAATTAATTTTCCATAAAAAATATGAAAATAAGGTTCCTTATCACATTCATCAATACCTTCCAAAAGCCTGAAAAACTATTTTAAAAGTCCTATACGCTGAGCAATGGAAACACAATAAATAAACTCTTTGGAAATAAGACATTCCAGCATGTTTCCTATTTGGATTCAACAGTGCCCAAAATGACAATGTTCTAGAATGCAAATAGGCAAGATGGCGTCCGAGTAGGCTGTGTGAGTGAGGAGCTCCAGCGTCGTTTCCCCTTCCAACAGTTGTACGGCCGAGGGGGCATCGAGATTTAGCTAAGGAGGAGCGAGGATAAAGGCAGAAAGATCTACTTACATATCACTTGACGATCACCGGATTGGTGGCAGGCAGCTCAGCAAGGGTGTGGAGGCTGAGAAGCCGCAGAGTCTCCAGTGTGTTCAGCGTGTTCAGTGTGTGCAGCGGGTTCCGTATTCCAGTGTGTGAGCGCTGCAGCTGCGAGCAGTGGCGGCGGCTTGAATTTTCTAGTATTGCTGAAAGGAATGCTGCGGGGGAAGGGAGATTGCGATGGTTTGGAGATTCGACAGAAGCAGCAATAACTCCCGGAGGACACCCGGTAAGCGCGTTTGAAGAGGACAAAGTGCTGAATCGGCTATGGTGACTGTTTTCCGGCAACAACGTTAATTGTAACAGTGGGCTGCTACATTGTCTCATCTAAACTGCCTTAACCGCCTGAACTTTCGTTTGGTTTGTCAAGAGAGGTAAATGTAACAGCAAGTTGCTACACTGTTCCACCCTAAACTGCCCCAACCTCCTGAGACTTTTTTTGGTGAATAGTCGTGGTTGTGAAGATCATGGCAGTGAGTGCGGTTGGTGGTTTTCGTGAGACAGGCTGTCTGTGAGGGAAAAAAAACTTTTCGATATCAGTGGGCATCTGGAAAAGGCGGTTAATATATCTAGTCAACTGTAGCAACTGTAGCAGTAATAACGTTTTAAAGGGAGTTTTATTTTGATCTACCTCTCAGAGAATCTAGAACATTTAAGACACTGTTATAAAATAAGGTGCTTTTGCTCTAATATATTTAACAACATGCCTCCAAAATTCTGGTCGCGGGGGTAAAACTAAGCCAATAAGAGATGCAGTGAGTAGGTCCGCTCTCTAAGCTAGTTGTACAAAAGGTCGGGTAGATGAAGATGGTGTAGAGACTGTGGTACAAGAGCTCAGCAATTGGAAGCTAGCGCAGGCACCCCAGATACATAAAATATTTGTGCCAACAAAAAAACAACTTACTGTGGTATATACTCGGAGTCTGGCTAAGGAAATAAATGAAAACGATGGAATATCTATGAGTGAGCATTCAGAGGGAGCACAGAGGAAGGAGCACCATAACGACCGGTTCATTAAAAAAAGGTATTGATCAGGAGACAATACCTCCTATTCCTGCGATATATGAGGGACTGTGAATATGATTAATTCTGCAGCAGCACAAACAGGGCAGCAAGAGGAGACTACTACATCAGACGCAATAGTTGATCTGGGCCTTGAAGGTGCTAATAGGGAGAGAAACTCAGTAGAAAGAAATTTCTTCTCTTTGTCGGATCATTCATCTGATGATGATGGGGATGAGGAATCAGGCTTGAAAACTTTTTTCGGAAAGAACTGGGATTAGTTCTGATAGAGAGCTTAATACTTAAAATCCGGATGGGGACAATCTCAAAACGACCATGGTACAAGAACAAAGGGCTTGCAAGGAGGTTCAAGCTGAAGGTCAGGTCAACATAAGGGATTGTCTCTCTAGTTCAATTGCAATTGAACCACCCCTAGCAATGGCAAAGGGGGGTGAAGGAGATGAATGATCTCAAGCATCAAATCAGCGAGGGGAGATTTCATTAGAATCAATTTACCAATGCATTACAGAGCATAGAGCTGAGACTCTTACGGAAAGCACTAAAACACATGCTGCTGTCAAAAATTACAGAATGCCGTTAGGCGGATAGCGAAATCTTTCACGGAACGGTTGAATGAGGCGAAGGCAAGAATTTCCACACTAGAAGACGACATTTCGAAACAAAAGACATTGGTGGATAATTCACAGCAATACAAAGAGGATGTGCAAACCAAACTTGTAGATTTGGAAAATCGTATTCGGAGGAATAACATGCGGATTTTAGGAATTCCTGAGGGTATCGAAAGACAAGATATTTGCAAATTTGTTGTGGAATTATTCACTGAAGCCTTCCCAGAATTAAAAGACTGGAATTGGTCCAACGAAGTTCAGAGGACGCACAGGTTCACATTTAAACAGAGGCTCATAAAATCCGGTAATAAGGATGTCAGACCAAGAGCAATCTTGATTTGTCTGGTAATTTTCTGGCAAGCCAGGTGATATACGACCTGGCACAGCCAGATAAAAAGCGGGCTGCGAAGGGAACTCAATTTTTTATGCGACGGACTTCTGCCACTAAACTGTAGAGAAAAGGTGGCAGTTACGTCAGTTAATACCTCCTTTTCAGGGGAAAGGAGCGCAAGTGTTCTTGTTAAATCCTGCCACCCTTAAAGTGATGGTGAAAAGTCAAACACTCTTCTTTACCACAGAATCGACAGTGAAGGAATACTTGGCCTCAATATAAATGTTTACTTTTGTATCTCTGTTTTTTACTGCCTTCATAGCCGTGTATAAGAGTTTAGAATTCTATAGCTGGTACAACCTGATGGTGTTAGAATTATGTTTGGGCTATGTGCATGGTTATCGGATTTAGTATGTGGTTATTTATGGGAAACCCAAGCAATGTATTTCATTTAGTTTTGTGCTAGCCAGACTGCGATGGGGAGGATGGGGGAACACACAGGGGGGAGTACTCACTCTACATCAATAGGGCCATGGGTCTGTTTGCCTGAAAACTGGGGAGAGGGAGTGTGGGGGGTGTGGCACGTGGAGGGTCGGGGTTGTGGGCACTGTGGGGGGGTGAGGGGGTGGTGCGAGGGGATGGTGGGGGTGCATTTCACAAAAATCAATCCATGTGCAAATGTTTCCGATTTTTCAGGATGGTCAATAAGTATCAGACTAAGATTAAGACGAAGACTAAGAATGTGTCAGTTATCATTGGTCTACTTTGTGAGATATGGGAGATATGGCAGCTAAGGGAATTCGTATATGTTCTTTTAACGTTTGTGGTCTAAATAATAGTAATGAAAGGCGTAGGATAGCCGCAGAATTACATATTATAAAACCAGACATTTTGTGTATCCAGGAAACACATATACCGTGGACTAAACACAAATTGTTGGAAGAATTAGGATACACACTTCTGGCTGCAACCAGGCAGACCTCCACCATTGGCGGAGTCGCTATTTTGGTACATGGTGGCATCACTGGGACAGGGAGGGTAAAGATGGATAATTATGGGAGATGGGCGATTGTTGAATGTTAAGTCTACTATTTGCTCTGTTTATGGGTCAAATGTGGATGAAGCTGGTATATTGGAAGATCTAGATGTTGAATCGGCATCTTGGCCCACTCCGCTAATTTTATGCAGTGATTTTAAGATCCATCTAGAGGGGCACATTTTAAGTCCCAAATATAAGCATGTGGGCTGCAAACCTAAAGTTTTTAAGGCCCTAGTTCAAGTATTGAGAGATCATGGGCTACAGGATACATGGAGAACATTACCTCAGGCAGTGTTAGGGTTTGTACTAAGAACATAGCCAGCCCCATACTGTGTAATGAGGATTGGCCCTGTGTGTCTTTTGTTTTTACTTTGTCATGAATAATGTTCCTTATTTATATTTTACTAAGAGGGGTTTTCAAGTTGTCTCCTTTTGCACAAGCATAGGCCAAAGTAACATTTTTGTACAATCTGATGCAGGAATAAACTGGATATTCAGTTTGATCTCAGGGGCTTATTGGCATACTCAGCACATTGCCCTAATGGCAGTTGAAGCATGCTTCCCATGTTTTTCTAACCACACCCTAATTGAAGAACCCGACCCAAAGAAACAGTATAAAATGCCCCTCATTACAACAGAACTCACTTGTGCTCGTTGAATCCTCTTCCTCACCTGATTTCCAGAGCAGCTCCAGTCCCGTGTGTTCCTCTGCAGTCTTCAAGGCACCTCTCCAGTGCAAGAAGTGTTTCGGTGGTTATCCAGCTTCGGCAGGGTTTCCATGGTGACACCAACACTGCGAATCTTCCTTTCCGGTCCCGAGGGGCAACCTGTCCTGTCTGCAACAAAAGAAATAGAAATCATAAATCAAGTAAGATCTTTGAAAAAGCTTACATAGAGAGAAGCGCGCATAAAGGAAAAAAGGTAATTAACAACTCCATTTGTTTTTGCGAGTGTGTATTCTTTGATTTTCCGAACATTGTTTACAGACTCAAGACTTTGGTAATAACAAAGGAGCTACAAAACTGAAAGAACAGATATTTGTGCTTAATGAAACTTCCAATCACTTACCTTTGAATCCCTGAGCATAATCCGGGACTCTTCTGTCGCCACGATCACACATCTGAGCATACAAAGAAAACAACTGAGTTGTACATCCAATTGGGCTAGTATAGGTTTTTAGGGGGCGGAAGAGAATTAGCGTCTCATCTCTCAAGTTGAACAACCTGGATTTCAGGTGAGTAAGGTTAACAGGCAGATCCTGGATTTATGTTTTACTCACATCTACATCAAAAATATATTATAAATTATTTATGCCTAGGGAACTCATAGCTGGTGCAAAAATGCAGTCTGGCCCTGAATCACCGCGGATCATGGTCCTCTTTTGCTGGACTTATATATGATTAGGCAGAGGAAGGACGGAAGGAAATTCTCTTTTAACAGGAAACTATTGCATGATAAGGCCTTTAGAGATCACCTGATTAGGTGGACAAAGGATATTCTTGATATAAATAGGGGATCTGCCTCGGGTCCTATTGTGTGGGACACTCTTAAAGCTGGAATACATGGCGAGGCACTTAGTTTTGGGCTAGCTAAACTCAAACAAGAGCAAACAATAACTTACCAGTTGTTGGATGTGCTTCGGGAAGCGGAACTGGAATTGATGAAGATCCTTAGACAGGGGCTAGATGTTAAAGCTATAAACAGTAAGTTAACGTCTGTCAAAGCAAAAATCAATGCGATTTGGTGCAAGGAAATCGCCATTCAATATAATACCTCTAAACAAAGTAGATATGACTTTGGAGAGTCGACCGGGCGGCATCTTGCACAGAGACTTAGAGCTAGACAGTCCTCTCAAAGAATTTTGGCCGTGACTGATGTCGAAATAGAGGAGGGCATTATGGGGGATTTTCATGAGTTTTATCAAGAACTATATAAACAACACAATCTTGAGGAATTAGATATTGAACATTATTGTCAAAAATTAGTATTGAATCGGATAAGTGTTGAGGAGCAAGCAGTATTGGAAGAATTAATAACTATTGAGGAAATGGAGGCAGCGTTAGGACAGCTATCACAGGGGAAAGCTGCCGGTCCAGATAAACTACCATTGGAAATCTATCAGTTGCTTATTCCAGACGTGAAAACTGATATGTTGGGTGTTTTTCAGGAAGCACAGCTGGCGAATGCGCCCCGTCCTGGGATGAGGCTAATATTGCTGTGTTTAAAAAAAGGGATAAACCCCCTAATATACCAGGGTCATATAGACCGATACATTTGCTAAATGTGAATGGGAAAATCTATGCCAAGATTTTAGCTAATAGGCTAATGCGGGTCATTACACCCTTGGTTTCAACGTCCCAACTTGGATTCATTCCTGGTAGAAGCACTATTTCAATTCAATTCAAAAGACCTTTATTCGAATTTCATAAAATTCATAAAAGTAACATATACAAAAAAACAGTTCCACAATCTTTTTACAAATCTATTTACAATACACAGAATTTAGAATTATTACAGCTCTCATACATTTAGTTTTCACCGATTTTCCATCATTTTGCGGGCACGCATTATCAGTTTCCGAAAAGTGCTGGTGTGAAAAACCAATTCATCAGTGTCCAGGGAAAGTAACATTAGATAAGAATCCTTTAAGGAAAGTGTTCTTCGTTTTCTAAAATATGATGATAAAAACCATTTAATATATTTTAAATTAAATGTACAGAAAAATAGGAAATGCAAGTCATTTTGTGTGCTTATTCCATCACAAGGGCAAGGTTTAAGATGTGATGTCTGATGAAAACCCATGGGAAAACACAGCAAAAATTTTACAGTACTAGCCCTTAGGCGAAACAGCAACGATCTTTCCCAGTTGGTCATAGGGAGGGTAAGATATAATGGAAGTGGTTGCCTAATCAATTCATTGCCCATATAAGTCACAACTGATGTTTTAAGTGTTTCCTTTTCCATTCTTTCAGAGTTGTAAAGTGCGTATAGTGCGTATTTTAACTCATGTTTGTCTTTAGGCTCTATTTTGGATGGATCAGAAAAGAGGTCACCCCTGCCCACGGAACACATAGGGGTCCATTATGATGTCGGGTGGATTGCCTCCGCCAGGCTGGCGGTAGCCACCGCCGGCCTGGCGGAGGCAATCCGCCCGACATCCATTGCCAAATTCCCCCCCGCCATATTAGGATGGCGGGGGAGACCGCTGCGGTAAAAAACACCGCCTGGCTGTTTTCCGCCCCGGTCGCCTTGCGGCCGGGGCGGAATATGTTCAATATGGTGGCGTTGTCTGTGAGACACCGCCAGCCATATTACAATTGGCATTCTGTGGAGCCTTTCCGTGGCGGCAATGCCGCCGCGGAAAGGCAGGCGGTCCTAGGTTTGGGGGCCCACTGCGGGCCCCCCTGGTGATGGCCGACGTCTACGGTGCAATGGGGGGGTACCTATGGTACCCCCCCGCATATGCATACACCAAGCAGCAGGCACCGCGGGGTGCCTGCCGATTCGTGTATGCAAATGCGTGCATTTGCTTTGCAGATTGTGGCGGGCGGTGCAGTGAGCACCGCCCGCCACAATGATAAAATGAGGATTGCGCCCGCCACTGTGGTGGGCGCATCCTAATGCACATTTCGGGACCCCCGCCCTCGAGGCGGGTGGTCCCGTTTCCCGAGCCCGCCATCCTAATGGCCCCCAAAGTCTTAAGGACTCCCGCGAGCCAGGGGATTACTAAACCTTTTTCGCAACCAATGCAATAAGTTATAATATCCTGCGTTAAGGCGGCCAAGTTGTTCTTCCATATCCTGAGCCAGAATAAAGCTGGTCTAGTCCTAATAAAATCACATATATAGGGCAAATTTACTTCCTTGTGGCAAATGAACTCAGATGATGAGATTGGAGCGCCCAAAATCTTTCTACAAAAACGATTTTCTTCTCGATGGATACTAGTGTTTTTACCCAAATCCCAAACCTCTGCCCCATATGTGGCTACTGGTACGCACCTTAATTTAAAAAAATGTAAAATAGCTTTAGTGGCATCTATTTTCTTTGGACGGGGTAAGCTCAAGATGGAATTGATGGCTTTTGAGAACTTGCCCGTGGCGTGGGCCAAATGCCCACTCCACGAGCCGTTCGCAGCAAAAACCATCCCCAAGTATGGGAATGTGCTCACAGAGTCTAGCTTATCAGTCCCCACATATATGGTATTGAGCTTCAGTTTCCCTGGGCCACATGCCATTATAAAAGATATCTTAAAATTCACTCGCAGATCTAATGCCTCCATATATTCTGCGAAAGTTTTAACAAGTGAGCGTAACGCATTTGGGGTGCGGCCCATTAGGACCGCATTGTCTGCGGATAAGACAACCGGTAACGTTGACCCTTAATTATTGGGACGTCTGGAGTCACCTGTTTTAGAGAATTGGTTAGCCCATTGATATAAATGATAAAAATCAGGGGTGCTAAAGAGCACCCCTGTCTAACCCCTCTTCCTACTTTGATAGCCCCGGAGACTTCCCCACCCATCCCAATTCTAACTTGCGCTTTTAGGTCAGTGTGGAGATAAGCCAAAAAGTTTACAAGGGCCTCATCTAGCCCATAATCCAAGAGAATAGACCAGAGTTTAGATCTATTGACTAGGTCGAATGCGGATAAAAGGTCCATGAATGCAAGATAGATCGGGGACGATCGAGCAATGTTATACTTGTCAATCACTAGTTTCAAGTTTAAACATTGCTCCACTGTACCCATCCTGCTTCTAAATCCCATCTGACAGGGGTCCAGCAATCCACAGTCTTCCGTCCACTCCAACACCCTATTATAGAGAACACGCCCCAGGATCTTTAAAGTGTTGTCTAATAGCAAGATTGGTCTGTAATTGATCGGATCTGACCTGTCGCCCTTTTTAAATATTGGGACGATGGTGCTAGTAGACCAAGTGTTGGGCATCGGAACTAGGGGCAAACTATTAAAAACGTTGAGTAGGATCGGTGCCCATAAATCCATGCTCCACTTGATGACATCTATTGGGAGTCCGTCAGGACCAGGGGCCTTGTTTCCAGGCTCTGTCTGATGGCTACTTCTACCTCCTGAAGACCAACCTTCAAACAGCACAATTTCCCAGGTGCAAAGCTTATTGTTTCCTCGATTGGGGTGGCATATACTTTGGAAAAATGGGCCTCCCAAGCACTACTGGTTACGGTGCAGCTGATTGTAGTTAGTTGTTTACCCATATCTCGCATTTTTCTGACGGCGGACCAAAAGGAGTTACTGCTCTTGTGGGTTGCACTTCCGACCAGTGCTTCCCACTGCTCTATCAGTAATGTGGCTTTTCGCTCAGCAATTTTAGATTTATAGATTTTCCTTGCTGCCTGTACCTCTGGTGTGCATCTGGGTTTTGTAGTTAGAGCCCTACGCAGTGCCCTATTCGCTGTCGAGCAGGCGGAATCGAACCACCTTGGATCTTTCTCTATCTTAGGTAGAGGAACTTACAGGGAGTTTTTATGACTAAGCATAATTTGACAAAATCCGTAATTATCCTTAAACCGTTCCCGCCAGGGGATAGGCAGGAATTGATCAGGTGGGGATGTTCCTTTTTCCCAGTTTCTAGTATTGCACCACTATCAACTCCCCTCCATTTCAGTCGTAAACCATCTCCTGAGGTGGTAATGTCTCTAGCTCCATGGGATTTAACATATGCAGGTCTGGAGCCTAAGCGTAAAACAACTATAAGGGGGTTGTGGTCTCCATATGATATTTCCAAAACTTTAGTCATTGTTATAAGATCTATTAAATGAGGGGACATAAAAATAAAGTCAATGGTCGAGGAACAACCTCTACCTCTAAAAGTAGGAACGTAGCAATTACTGGGGGTATGTCCTGCTTCCATTGCGTTGCTAAGAATGTGCTTGGTTAACAGTTTATCTAGTTCTAAACCCCTTCTCTCAGTTCGGTCCAAGTGAGTTTTTTCCTTGGTCCAATGGTTCTTTGGGATTTTTACGTTAAAATCCCCCTCAACGAGGAACCCTATCTCCTCCTCTGTAACTGTGTTTTGTTCCAAATTTAATAAAACATTAGAGAGCTCTATAAAATTCTTATTTGGGACAGAGAAAAAAATCATTATTATAGAAATTTATTATGTAAATCTGAGTCTGTCTCTTGTATTCTAAGACCTCTATGTTCAGGTTCATAGTTGGTAAGTCCCTGATGGTGCCACCCGCTGATATTCTAATTCCGATAAATAGGCCGCCTACCGCACGAACAAAGTCAGGCTAGGGTGCTGTCACACTAAAACAGTGATAACCCTCTATATACACATTATCTGTGGCCCATGTCTCTTGGAACATGATAATATCTTTGCCATTCAATAACTGTACCCACTGTGGTTCTGACAGTCTTGATTCTAACCCAGCAATATTCCAACTAAGAATTGTCAGGTCGGCTAACCCTGGGGGTTGTTCCATATGTGGCTCTTCAATATATCCCAGAGTTCCAGGCGCTTTAATACCTAATGGTAGTTCTTCTGTCATAGCGCATTCGTTTTCTGCCTTACAGTGGATTGTCGGTCTATGTAGAGTGGGATTCAGCCTGATTGCCATCCTTTAAGTTATCTTTTTGGTTTTGTAGGTTTACTAATTGCTTTGAAACGTGGTGGGCCCCGGACTCTTGGATAGAGAGTCAGTCGACTCCTTCCAGCCCAGCGAGCAAGGATAGGTGGTTATATATTGGAACATTAAAATCAAAATCAAGGCCATGTAAACCGTGGTTTTTGGTAGTATGCCCGTAAAGGGCCCTAGATCTTGAGGGACATGCCAGTAGGGATTGAGGGTAAAAATAACTAAGATTACAAGTGGAGATTTCTTCCCCTCTTCTCTCAGAGTACCAGTCACTTGTGTGTCTGGTTGCTCTGCGGTCCCTGAAATTTATTATAATGACGTCCCCTCTAATGTCCTTTGGTTTGGGGCCTACCCATCCAAGTCTTCTGACATGAAGAATTTCCCCATTTATATTGGGTGTTAATGGCCTGTTATTCCTCAGCCAAAATATAACTTTGTTTTTAAGTTCCTGGTAGCCCTCAGTTTTTCCCGCTATTAATTCCGGTACCCCAGCTAAGACTACGACATAGGGTGCCGCCTCTGGTGGTAAGTCAATTTTGTGCTGGTGTGACATTTGGACTTTGGCTGGGAGAAACTTCCTAGATGCACTGGTCTGGTGATTATCAGTTTTGTTAGTCTGTTCATCCGATCTGTCGTCCCTATTCGGTATATGGGGTTTAGCTGGAAAGGGACTCATAGGAACAGTCGTCTGGGGATTATCTTTAGCTTTTTCATGGCTCTCTGTGCTATCTTTGTGGTGTCTAGGCTGTCCTTTATCTGTTGTCGGGGAAGCCATTATATTCTTAGCTTGAGATATTCGTGGATTCTTGCTAGGTGATTTTTCGGCTACTGTTGACCCTAAATGTGTTTTGTGATTTTGTTGGTTGTCCCTTGCCTTGGCAATTTCTTTAATCAATTCTGTATTGGATGAACTGGCTTTTTCTATTCTCCCTAGTTGTTCAGACATTCTTTTTATTCGTTCTGCTAACGGGAGTATTAGTGATTTAACTAGTTTTTCCATGCTACCCATTAAATCACTAGTAAAGTGGGTAGGTAAAGTATGGCAATCCTGAATGTACTTGCCCACATTTTTCTCGGCGTTCTTTGCACAGTTCCTGGGTGATTTAGGTATGTTTGCATTTCTACTGTTATGATGTGTGACCCCACATTTCCTGTTTCTTATTGTTTGACTGTGAGCTGTTATTTATCATACATTTCATTGGATGAGGAATCCCTAGAGGAGATGGTAGATATTTGCTCCTCTGAAATGATCTCTAAATGTAAGTCAGTAGATGACTCATTTGTATGTGCTGACGACAGGGATGTTTGGTCTTGAAGTAGTATTGGAATGCTAATACCTACATCTTGGGATTTTTGAGGAATTTGAGTTGGTGGGGTGGTTGCTAGCTGTATTTTGCCCAAAGATGAACGTTTACTGTACAATTGTTCTATTGATAGACGCCTTTCCGTCATTTCGATCTCTCGTTCGAGCGCAGAGGCAGCCCTTGTGATAAAGAGATCTAGGGTTCCTTGGACTGAGCCTCCCACCAGAGATTTCCTAGACCTACTTGGGCGGCCACTCATGTTCCTATAATGTTTGATATGTGTACGAACTTTGTGTACAGAGACAAAAGAAGGGGATAGACAGTAGCCCAATTAAACTAATTAAAGTCAAATGATGTGATAAACTAACCACAACATTCACCAAGCATCAAGAATTTCTGGAGTCAGGAAGTATTTTACAGTCTTACATTTGTATGCTCCAAGGTAAGGGGGGTGGCCCAGCCCAGCCTCGTCCTGCCCCGGATGGCCACAGACGGCCCGCTCTTTGCCCGTGCTTAGCCCGGCACGTCCCGCGCACGTCCTCGCGGGACGAGGGACCTAACGCGGCTTTATGCGCCTCCAGGCGCGGTCACTCGTGATGTCAGCGTTGCCCCAAAGGCTCCTGGGGGTTGTAGGCAGGAGGAAACAGGTGGACCGGCGGAGCGAAGCCCGGCCGGTCGTTCCCAGTGCAGGGGGGGGGCGGAGCCAAGCCCGGCCGTGAGGGAAGAAACAGCGGTCACCGCAAACAACAGGTAAAGCCCCAAAATCAGCATGAAGATAGCACCAGAGGGCTCAGCCCCTGCGGCTTTATGCGCCTCCAGGCGCCGTCACTCGTGATGTCAGCGTTGCCCCAAAAGCTCCTGGGGGTTGTTGGCAGGAGGAAACAGGTGGACCGGCGGAGCGAAGCCCGGCCGGTCGTTCCCAGTGCAGGGGGGTGGAGCCAAGCCCGGCCGTGAGGGAAGAAACAGCGGCCACAACAAACAACAGGTAAAGCCCCAAAATCAGCATGAAGATAGCACTATTAATCATATTCATAGAGTTATTACTCGCATCGATTTTGCTAATGTGTATCATAAAAAGCTGGGCTTAATATTTCCCGATGCCGAGGAGAAGGCGTTCGATCGTGTATCTTGGGCTTTCTTGTGGGGTATTATGCGTGGGATGGGGCTTGGGCCAGATTTTATTAAGTCGATTCAAAGTATGCATAAATCTCCGAGAGCTAGAATCTGTGTCATGGTCAGGGAATTCTAGCAAGTTTGTATTAACAGGGGAACAAGGCAGGGATGTCCCTGCTCCCCATTACTCTTTGCGCCATATATTGGCCCATTTGTGCAGATGCTAGAACAAAGCAGTATGATAAGAGGAATGCGGGCTTTACCAGATACGTGTTCTAGCATATGCTGACAAAATCATTGTTGCTTCTGCTGATCCTGCACAGGCCATGAGGGAGCTAGAAAAGTTGACTGAAGAATTTGGGGTGGTGTCGGAATACAAACTTAATGCAGCCAAAACTCAGATACTATGCACCCACCTGGCTTGTCCAGGGGAGAGTCGGGTAACGGATAAAGCTCAATATCTTGGTATAAAAATCAGAATGTACCTACAAGAACTCATTGAGGTTAATAAGGGTACTATTACCTCAGCGGTTAAGCAGCAGCTAGATGTCTGGAGTGTTTGCATTTGACGTTAGTTGGAAGACGAAATGTTTTAAAAATGACTGTCCTTCCTAAAGTACTCTATTACTTTAGAGCAGTGCCATTCGAGTTAACAAATAAACAGCTGCAAGGGCTTCAATCTATATGTGACAGATTTATCTGGGGCCAATGGAAAGCTAGGAATGCTTTTAAATACATGATGCTACTACTAGACTGGGGAGGTTGGTCTGTTCTGAATTTTTGTTTTTACTATTATGTTTGTTTATTGCAAAACATACATATTCTATTGACAGGGGAAGACGCGGTAGAAGCAGAAGCTCCTTCAATATATCAATTAATGCTAGGGGAAGAAGCTAGAAACGTGGTACTGAAATTTTCCAAGCCTAGCTACTATGAAAAAACTAGGTTTAAGATTATGATTTCTGCCTATAAGGCTTGGAAAAGGGTATGTAAGTGGCTGAATATTCCACAAATTAACTACTATACTCCACTCGATTCAGCTGTCAGGTTTCCGGAAATATTTTGGGATTTTAAGATGCTGTGTTGGAAGATGCAGGGGATTCGATATTTGGGTAACTACTACAAGGGAGTGGTGATATGCTCATTCAAGGAATTAGTTGAAAACTATCATCTGCAATATCATGATTTTTTAAGCACCTGCAACGGCGTGATTATCTTGTTAGACATCACCTGTATGAGGGAATTACAACGCTTCCAATGGTAGAGGCTATTAGAAGGAAGTCCAAGATAGGGGTATTATACCATATGCTAATTGAATCTCAAAAGGATGATTTAGTTGCTTATGACCTTAAATGGGCTGCATGTTTAGGGGTTGAGGGAGAGATGATGCAGACTTCCATAGATATAGCAGAAAAAATTATGGTAAATGTTTTAGATGTCATTTTGATCGAGCAGATAGTGTGCACTTTTTTTAATGCACAGCACTGTCGCAATTAAAGCAACAAATAGAAATGTTTCTGCAAGAAGTCACAGGTATCTCCATATCAATAACGAAGGCAATGATGTTATTAGGGACATGGAGGAATACCTCAGATGAGCAACCAATGTACAAATTTAAATACGTATTATTTATTGCTGTAGCTGTGGCTCGTTTTTGTATATCCTCATGTTGGCTTCAAAGAGAGGCTCCCACATTTGAGATGTGGCGGGCAAAACTTTATCATGTCTTTAATATGGAATATAGTTTATATGCTTTAAAATCAGCCAAACAGCAAAAACAGGCGATTTAGATATGAGAGTCTATGATACAGTATATGAAATAGATAATTGAT
The DNA here is from genome assembly GCF_964263255.1 of Lissotriton vulgaris. Classification (NCBI taxonomy): domain Eukaryota; kingdom Metazoa; phylum Chordata; class Amphibia; order Caudata; family Salamandridae; genus Lissotriton; species Lissotriton vulgaris. The sequence goes on along the minus strand of NC_141685.1, from coordinate 1,429,761,335 downwards.
TTAGGTTTCTTAATGACCATATTATTATAATCTGTCTCGTTGCTGCTTCCTTCGCAAATTTATCTTATGATTGTTAACGGCACTTATAGATAATTTTGTTAGTATTGATTACAATTGCTATGTTATATGCTTGTGACATGAATTGAATCAATAAAAAAATAATTTAAAAAAGTTCAAGAACGCAAAAAACAAAGTACTAAAATTGGTATAAAATATACAATTAAAAACATGCAATGCTATGTTAACTTGTATAAACAAATCTACTATTGTAGAATATAGCATTTTATTTGTAAAACAAATTAACATTGAAGATTTTTGCTTGTAAAGTAAAAAAAAAGCCACAAATAAAACAATCATAATCCTGTACTTGTTATTGATTTTATATTATATATTTATATGAGGATTAAAGAAAATGAATATTTTTCATTTACTACTCAAAGAGATTGTTACTTTTGTAATGCTGCTGCACACCGTTATCTATAAACTAATGCATTAATATGGCATCAAGAAATTGCTCTTGTATTGAAAATTCCACAAACAATGTGGAAATTCCATTATTTGGAATGGGTTTAAATTTATTATTCTAACCCCTGTTCTACAAACATTTGGTATAGTGCATTTTTTGGCGGGGTTAGATTTACTATTCTAACTCCAATACATAACACATTGTGAAGAGCCTATGAATAGGGCCACATATAATATTCTAATTCCAATTGCTCAAACACGAAAAAGTCCATAATAATGGGGGTTTCACTATTCTAACTCCAGTTTTGCAAATATTAGGAAAGTGTACAAATGGGGCATGGGCAACTATCCTAGTCTAACTACAAACCAAAAAATCGAGCAAAGTACATTATTTTGAGAGGTAAGCTTTATTATTCTAACTACTGTCTTGGGACAGAATATAAATATGTGTGCCTTTGAAGGGACAATATACTTTTCTAGAACTTTTCTCTCAAGCCTACTGAAAACATCAGAAAAATGGATAATATAAATAAAATATTTTCTGTAAATCATCTTCTACAGAAATTGTGTGCACATTGAGTATAATTTTACTTAAAAATGTATAATCCCTAAATATATATCAAAATAATTTGAATTACCAAAAAACACAAACCCCACAAAAAATCTTGAAGTGATACAACACATAAAAGAAACTAAAACCTGAAGCTTTTATGTTTAAATATGTATTAAAGTATAACCCCCTAAAAAGTGCCTCTTTTTAAATTAGAACCAACAAACACAATAACTGTAATCACCTAGCAGTAAAAAACTACCTACCCAGCTTTTCCACTAATCCCTGTAACTAGTAAAATAGAAAAATAACAATGTACACCTCAAAATACATGAACAAACAACAGTTTTGAAAAATCACATATTAAAATTAGGTTCATTTAAAAATACATTATTAATGAAAATGATTTTTTATTTAGTTATGAATATACCAGTAACCACCCAAATCCCAAAACAACCCTCATACCATTAAAAAATGAATCCAATAAAAGATAACAATAAACAAAAATATACGCATCAAAAATGTAAATCTAACAAAACACATCTTTATAAAAAAGAATAATAAAAAATCATATTATGACATTAATGCTAACTATACTAAATACCACAATATTTTTGTAAATAACATTTTGGCATTTATAATATTAAACCCTTGAGTGCGAGTGTTGGCCAATGGCTACCTCCCCAGTTCGTCTAATGGGACAGTAATTGACCAACACTGGGGAGGCATATAATGGCATCTCTGTTGCACTGCATCAGAGGTATTCCTTTATTTAAGTTTAATCTCAGACTGCTCGGGAAAAAGCTGCCAGAGTCTTTTTTTCTTCTTTAATGTAATGATAATCAGCACATAGGGCATGCTGATGTTTTTACACTAAAGTCAAAGTAAAATGAGCCAATGGGCTTGTTTTACTTTCACTAAATCAATGTTTTGGAGGCATATCTCAATCCCCCTGAACACTAATTGAGATGGGAAAGTCATAGTTGGAAAGGGAGAATCTCCCCTTTCCAATAATATTTCTGCCCAGTGGATCCCTGCTTGAAGATGGCGTTTGAAGAGCAATCCCCAAGCAGGGATCTATCCACTAGACACCAGGGATTTTGGGGAATCAGCCCCTCAGTCAAGGGCTGGTGCTCTCCCACCCCTTGATATATCATTCTTTAGGTCCTCCAGGGGCTGTGTGAGTGGTAATTACCCCTCATCTGCTCCTCAGGAGGAAAGAAAGCCAACTAGACACCAGAGCTTAGTTAAATAAAGAAATTAGGAGTGGGGGCTGCTCATCATGGGCATGGCCATGCCCCCAGCCTCAGCAAAATATACTGTTAGTCTTTTAGCCAGCCTGGGGGCAGATGGGGTAATTACCGCCAATCTGTCCCACTGAGGTGGGGGCAGAAAACCCACAAGACACCTGTGATATATAAATACAATATATGGGTGGGGGCTGCTCCATCTTGGGCATGGCATTGGCCAACCCTCCAATAATATGCTGTCAGTCTTGCTGCCACCCTGGGAGCAGATGAGTGTGATTACCCCCAATCTTCCCCAAGGGCCAGAAAGGCCACTAGACCACAGAGACATATAAAAATAGGGGTGGGTGCTGCCCATCATGGGCATTACCATTCCCTCACCTCCACCCTCCCAAACAGATATGCTACCACTATTGCTGTCCTCTGAAGGGTAAGATGGGGTGATTATCCCCAGTCTGCCGCCCCAGAAGGCAGAACGCCCACTAGACCCCAGGGACATATAAAAAACACAATATATAGGGGTGGAGGCTGCCCATCACAGGCATAGCCATGCCTGCCCAACTAAACAACATATCCTGACAGTCTCTCTGTGTCCCCTTGGGGGAAAATAGGGGTGATTACCTTAATAAGCCCCCTGAGAGGGTCAGAAAGCTCACTAAACACCAGAGAAATTGTTTTGAAAATAAAACATATAGGGGTGGTGGCTGCCCACCATGGGAATGGCCATGCTCCACCCCACAAAGCATGTGCAGACAGGCTGGGGATGATATCCCAAATGTGCTCTAGTGGGAGCCAGCAAGCCCACTAGACATCAAAGACTGTGTCTGGGTTTAAAAGCCGGTTACGCACTGACTGTCAAACACACGTTAACCAGGAAACGAAAAACACTTATGCAAGCTACAGTTCCCGGCATGCCCCGCAAATCACATTGCACGTGATCTGGACGTCATGCAGGAAACTGAGTAAAGGGCAGCCGGAAACCACCATGGCTGCCGATTATGAAGAACAAACCTCGGACGACTCCTACAGTCTACTGTTACCTACAGGCGGTAAGAGTGCGGTGAGAACATTCTCCTCATTCCGCATCTCGGAAGAGGCTGCAGGGTTCATTGAAACCTTGCAACACTCCTCAGTGTGTATCTTCCCCGTTGGCTGAGAACGGCAGTACGCAGTCTCTTGCGGGGGAGGTTTCCTATTTTCACGGACTCCTTAGTTTCCTTTGGGGCATCTCCTCCATTGGTTGAGGCTGACATTACACAGTCTCTTGCGGGGGAGGTTTCCATTATTGTCATTAGTTACACCGTTGAGTTGTTTGGGTTACTCACAGTAGAGAGCTATCCTAGCTTGAAAGACATTGTGATAAATAACAGTGCTGGAAATTAGGGCAGAAGAATATTGCTGTCCTCCTTCGTGTCATGTGGAAGATAGAACGCTGATAAAGGCATTGCCCATTGAACAGTTGCTATACTGGGCTAGGTTAAGATTGTTATTAACCTAGCCAGTGATTACCTTATTTCACTAATGGTTGTTCTTTCTCTTCTTTCCCAGGAGAGAGATATCAAAAAGGGGTGTCCAGTCTGTTATGTTCATGCATCTACATTTGCCTCCACATGCATTCTTAGGTATATGTGAGAAGGAATCATTGCAAGTATAATTGAGTGTTAAACAGGGTAGGATTTATTTCATATGTATACTCTCTTTCTTTCTTCATAGTTAATGTGGAAACTTTGCATCCACCATACTCTCTTCTGGCATCAAACGCTTACCTTTTTCCTTTGCAGGTAGGGTATATGAGGTTTAGCAGTTTTGGAATGTGGTGATTTCTCTTGTTAAGATACTGGTCTACTGATACACGGTTAGCTTGTGTTTCTATGTCTGTCCCAGATCTCCCTCCCAGCTGTTCCTACTCTTTCCTTCCCTCGCTTGACTATCCCAACAGTCTGTGTGTGCTCACATTCCAGACTTGGGGCCGTCAAGAGGTGGACCCCTTTGAGCATTAGCACAATCCTGAGGATTCTGGAAGGAGGAGTCTGGCAGACTTCCTCTATATCCTCTGGGCATGGATCCGTGGTCTCCCCCACCTATCAGCCCAATAGACTTTCTACTCCCCTGGGGATAGGTAAGGGTATTCAATCCCAATCTGCCCCCCACCCAACCAGAGGACAGAAAGTTCCCTGAACACTATGGATTTCAGAACAGCTTCAAAATAAACAAAAGGAGGAAGTGGCCAACCCTGGTATCGAGCCATACTCCCACCCAAGAAGGGTCAATAGTGCCTTTCTGCCTCCCTGGTGGCAGATGGGTGCTCCCAATTGGGCAGTTGCCTCAGTCCACCCAACACCTGGGATTTTTCATTTGGTGCAAAAGAAAGTGGTGTGGGTGTTGGACTCTGGCACTGGTTACACACCCACCCCAAAAAAGGACATACCATTCTTTTGTCCACCCTCTCTGGGAAGAAAGGAGGTTTGCCTCCAATCTGCCCAGGAGAGGGGGAGAGGCAAAAAGCCCATTGTATTGCAGGAATAATATTTTGTTCATAAAATATTGGGGTAGGTATAGCCCATCGTACCATCAGGTCCCACCCTCACCCCAAAGCATCAGTCTTTCTGTTCCTCTGCAGACTAAATAATCCTTTCCCAATGCAAGCACGAGGACATTTGATTCTTTTGGGTGTCGTCTATAGGTATGGGTCAGGACAGTGTGTCTAACTCCCAGTATTGTCCCACTTGTAATGGTGAATGACTTCACTTTTTGGGCTTGGGTTGACAGCCACCTGGAAAAACATACCAGACCCAGACAGTTCAAAATCCAGGGTGGTACGCTTCACGTGGATCGAACAACTTTTTCTTAAACACAATCCCCTTCAACTTTGACTAAAAACACACATTTTCCTCACATTTCTGTGAGGACAACATTTGGAATCCACTGGGTGCCTCAAATTTCCTACCACTCTGAGTTCCCACACGTCTCCAGATAAGAGCGTTACCCCACTTGTGTAGATGGGCCAAGAGACCAGGGCACAAAAGCCCCTAAAGCACTGCATGAAGAGATTAGCAAAAGGGGTAGCTGCAGTATTTGGAGCCATGCTCAGCCGCCATTCATGGAAACCTACCAACCGCAAATGTTTTTGAAAACTAGATGCTTAAAGGTTGATGAGAGGCAATACAGATAAATACAATAATGAGACGATAAGCAATAAGAGTTCTTTCTCAGGTACTGTTGGTTGTGCGTTGTAAGTCCTTTATTTCATATATCCTTTAAACATTAAGATACAGCCAAAGTGTTTCACCCTTGAATGGGCTTCTTAAGGGCAAACAATTATTTATATTCATGAGTAGGTAAAATTCACGTGTCCAGATTAAGAAACGCCAATGCAGAGAAGCGTCATGAAACGTCACTTGTTCAGTCTGATACCTCTAGAATCCCAAAGGCCTTAACATGTTCGGTATGTCACCAAAGCCTCAACAATACTCTTAGTCTCCGGCGTTTCCAAAACATCTGTAAAAGGTGTCTGTTAAATCTGATAACCCCTGATTATCGGATTTAACAGAGACACCTCAGCAGGTATGCATGTATGGTTCCGCACTTCCTGTTTTTCATGTGCATTAGCTGTCAACAAATAGGAATTAAATACCTGCAGTGATTTTTTTTTATAAACTCTTTTTTATCAATACACAGTTGCATTAAATAGAAGTAGATATCAGAGTGACAGAACACATAGTTTACAGTTAGCATTACATTCATGGATTATATCCTATAACATGTTGTTACAGGTTCGCCGTATGTCCTCTTCTTCTTTTCCTCCCAGGGGTCATTCTGTTTCTCAGTGTAGCTCAGGCGCACAACTGTCCCCTATGCATATTCCACTTATTCCAGATCTGATCCCATTTCTTGAAGCAACCTCTATTCTTGTCTTTTCTGCCACCATCAACCAGTCCATGTCTCATTCCCATTCCGTACGTGTGGGCGATTCACTTACTTACTTATTTACATTTCCATACTTTTTTTAGTTTAGCAATGGCAAAACCCACAGTCACCAAGATTCGTTCCTTACTGTTCCTTACTGTTGAGGTCTATCTGTCCCCATATAGTGAGGAGGCATAATGTTGGCGTCTGTTTTTTTACCACATACTATACATAACAGTGTCACTACCAACCCCCAGTACATTTGGATCGCAGGACTTTCCCATAATATGTGGTAGAATGTACCCTACGCCTTACACTGTCTTCTGTATGTGGTATACTCTTTTCTTTTCATTCTTATCAGTGTGTTGCTGGAGAGATAGGTTCTGTGAAGCATTTTAAGATGGATTAGGTTTAGTATAGATGTTATGGCCACTTCTCTGGGGGAAGCTAGGGCCTGCGGATGTATGTCATTACATCGCATAGTAATACCACGCATTACAATGATGGTATTACTACGTGATGTCAATGACAATGACATGCCATTACATACTTTTACCACGAGTATGCCTGTACCACGAATGCCATTACAACGCAAAGGCATGCGTAGTAAAGCTATACTCGTAGTTAAAGTTTGCAAGGTAAGTGACAACCCTACACCTATACCTACACAATTCTATTCTATTCTGGGTTTGGTAAAGCGCAACAGCTACCCCAGCAATGGGGAGTCCCGGCGCTGAAAGACAAACACACACCCTACCAGACGGGGGAGAGGGGGGGATCTGAGAGATACTCTAGGGGGCAGGGAAAAGGAGGGTCTTGATTGCCTTACGGAAGACAGAGAGGCACTCTATGGAACGTATGTGGAGAGGAAGATCGTTCCATAGCTTGGGACCAAGAACCTTGAAGGAGCGGCCTCCAGTACGACAGAGCTTTATTTTGGGTACTTTCAGAAGAAGTTGGTTGGAGGAGCGTAGCTCACGGCTAGGAACATAGGGGCAGGTCAGGTTTCGTAGCAGAGGGGGGTTTCCCTGTTTGACAATTTTAAAGATCGTAATGAGAGCTTTAAATTTAACTCTGTTTTCCACGGGCAGCCAGTGGAGTTTGCGGATGGTGGATCTGGCTGAGCATCTGCGGGGAAGACCGACCAGCGTTCTAGCCGCCGCATTTTGGACTCGTTGGAACCTAGCAGTTTCTGCTTTGTTTGCGCCTAGGAGGAGGACGTTCGCATAGTCCAGGGGTGATAAGATGGTTGCCTGGACAATCAGCTGGCGAACCTTCGAATCAAAAAAGCCGAGTATAGGCCTGAGATTTCTCAGAAGACCTATACAGGTGGCTGCCACCTTTTTGGTGTGTGTCTGGAAGCTGAGATTGGCTACCATCCAAAGTCCCAGATTTTTAGGGAGTGGGGTGGTACCAATGCTCGTTCCATTGGCTGGTGTTTTTGCCAAGGAGGAGCACCTCGGTTTTCCCGGCGTTCAGTTGGAGATAATTGTCCGTCATCCATTGTGCCACTGCTGCCAGGCCCTCTCTGAACTTGGACGCCGCGCTGGAAGGGCTTTCAGTGAGGGTGACGACCAGCTGGGTGTCGTCGGCGTACGATACCAGCGTGAGCCCCCACTCTTTGGCCACTTTCGCAAGAGGCTAAACATAAAAGTTGAAAAGGGAGGGGCTCAGCACCGAACCCTGGGGGACTCCCTGTGCTATCGGATAAGGTTTTGAGAGGAAAGGGGGGCTGATACCCTTAAGGATCTGTCCTTAAGAAAGGAGCGGAACCAGGTTAGAGCAAGGCCAGACACACCGGCCATCTCAGACGCTTCAGAAGAATGTCATGAGATACCATATCAAAGGCTGCGCTGAGATCAAGAAGAATCAGCGCAGCACTTTGACCGGAGTCTAGAATCGTCCGGAGATATTGGGTGGTGGCCAATAGGGCAGATTCGGTGCTGTGGCCCGGTCTGAAGCCATTTTGGGATGGGTCCTGAATTCCATTTAGGTCCACATGTTTGGAGAGAATGCCGTTGACGTGGGCTTCTGCTATTTTAGATATCCAGGGGAGAAGGGATATGGGTCGGAAGTTTTCTGGCTTCGAAGGGTCCAGTGTGGGTTTTTTGATTATGGGTGATACCCAAGCTTGCTTCCAGGCTATAGGTACAGTGGCAGATGTGAAAGAAAGATTGAGGATGTCGATCATGGGGGGTAGGAAGAAGTCAAGCGAGTCCAGGAAGTGAGAAGGGCTCATAGGGTCCCCAGGGGAGCCAGATTTCACTTTCTTGCAGAGTTTATTCAGGTCAGTAGCCGTGATGTCAGGGATTTGGGTAAGAGGGGTGATGGTGGAGGTTGGGTTCTTGGGTTCCCCAGAGTGAGGAGAGTTCTGCGAAAAAGTTTTGTAGATGTTCTGGACTTTCTCTACAAAGTATGTAGCCAGCTGTTCGCATTGTTCATTGGATGCAATTTTGGGAGAGGGTGACCTGGGATTTTGAAGTTCTTTGACAAGTTTGAAAATCATTTTAGATGGGTTCGGGTTGGAATTGATTTTGTCAGCATAGAAAACTGCGCGGGCAGTGCTGATGGATTTGTGATATATTTTAAGCTTGGATAGATAGTTAGCTTTATCCTGACCGTCAAAGTTTTTTCTCCATTGACGCTCGGCTCTTTTGCAGTCCTTGCGCATGGCTTTAAGGGTGTCATCATACCAGGGATTAGAAGGTGTAGCTCGTCCTTTGGTTAGTTTGGCTGGAATGAGAGTGTCAAGTCCACCTGTGATCCAGTTAGTGAAGGAGGTATAGGTCGTGTCTATATCCTGATTGGCTTCCCAACGGAATCCTCCTAGGGTTTCATGAAAAATAGGGGTGGAAAGTTTGTGCCATGGTCTTTTGAGGCGACGGTTGGATTCAGTTTTATACTGCCGTCCTGGAGCTGGGACAGTTAGCTTGATGAGGTAGTGGTCCGTCCATCCCATAGGAGTGGGGACTTCTGTGACTGCCTCTTGGATGTTGGTGAAAACCGGGTCTAGAGTATGGCCGGCTAAATGGGTGGGAGCGTGAATGAGATAGTTAAGCTGCAAAGCCGAGAGATCGGTGAGGAGATTAGCAATAGTGTGATCATTGGTTAGGTCAAAATGCAGGTTGAGGTCGCCCAGAATAGTGAAGTTGGCGGATTTGGTAATGAGCGCAGTAGACGTCTCGAGGAGGGCGTCAATGAACCTGGAAGCAGGGCCAGGTGGGCGGTAGATATATAGACCCGACATTGTGAATTGAGGGCTAGTGCTAATTTTAAATTGGGCGCATTCACAATCAGGGAGAGTTTCTTTAGTAAAAGAGCAGGTGAAGTGCTTCTTATAAATTACTGCGATGCCACCGCCTCGAGTTTCGCGGTTTAGGGTGGCCAGGTGATACTCATCTGGGAGCGTAAGGTTGGGGATGGTAGATGCGCCATCTCGTAACCATGTTTCGCAGAGGAAGAGGATGTCTGGGTTTTCATCCAATATGAGCGAGTTTACCTCTAGATGGTGTTTGGAGAGTGACCTGACATTAAGTTGAAGTATCGTCAGGGGCGGGGTGGTGGTTATGCCACGGTATCCCCGAACGCGGGTTGGATTGTCGGTAGAAAAATGGCAGGAGTTGCATTGGAGTTGCGAGTGGCCAAGGACACCTGTAGCATCAGGACATCTTTGACTAAGATTCATGGCAAGGAGTTCCTCACGTTCGTACCGTATGAGCATGTGGGGCACGGTTAGACCAGGGGGACTGGCGACTGGCGATGTCGTGGCGATGACGGGCGCAGACGGGCTTGCCTTAGGCGTGCCTTTGGCGCGCAAACGGCGCTCCCGCTGCGCTCGTCCGCTGCGCTTCCGGTGACAGCACATGATGTAGGGGATAGGGGGGTGTGGCCTTCAGGGGGCGTGGCTTCAGTCCTCGCCGAGTTGGCGTTTTTGTCAGAGAATTGTTCGACTACGAGTCAGCGCTAGTTCCGCTACTCGCTGTGCTTTTTGGTGAAGGTGAGTGCCCTGGCGCTTTGCTAGCGCGTGGTGAGTTAAAAACAACAAGTTATTCAGGTGACACAAACAAGTTTTAACAGTTCTAAAAGCTCCCGGCTTCCGCCTCAGGAGTGCCCGATAGTCTGACTTAGGCGCTTGTGATCAGCGCTTTAAGTACTGCGACAGGGGGGCGTGGCCTTCAGGGGGCGTGGCCTCAGTCTACTCCGACCCTTACACTACCCCTAACCCAAAAACACTACGACACTACAACGCTACCCACACTACTCCCACCCCTACACTACCCTAAACCCTAAAATACTACTACACTACAACACTACCCACACTACTCCCACCTATACACTACCCTAAACCCTAAAACACTACTACACTACAACACTACCCACAGTACTCCCACCCCCACACTACCTTAAACCCTAACACACTACAACACTACCCACACTACTCCCACCCGTACACTACACCTAACCCTAAAACACTACTACACTACAATATTACCCACACTACTCCCATCCCTACACTACCCCTAACCCTAAAACACTACTACCCTACCCTAAATCACTACCCACACTACTCCCACCCCTACACTACCCTAAACCCTAAACACTACTACACTACAACACTACCCAAACTACTCCCACCCCCACACTACCCTAAACCCTAAAACACTATGACACTACAACACTACACACACTACTCCCACCCCGACACTACACCTAACCCTAAAATACTACTACACTACAACACTACCCACACTACTCCCACCCTACACTACCCCTAACCCTAAAACACTACTACCCTACCCTAAACCACTACCCACACTACTCCCTACCCTACACTACCCTAAACCCTAAAACACTACTACATTACAACACTACCCACACTACTCCCACCCCTACACTACCCTAAAACACTACAACACTACTGTTAGACCTGGCACCATTGGCGTGGGTCTTCGTTCCATTTTTGCTGTTGTTCATGTATTTCTGCTGGTGTTAGATGCTTTGGGCACTGTGCCACTGCTATCCAGTGCCACAGTGCAAGTGCTCCCTATTGTAAATTGATGTATTAATCAGTGGTTCCATGTTTGGCTATTTGGTTTACTTGTCAGACCCTAGTCTAGTGCACTGAGTGTGCTCAGGGCATGTAAATCCAAATGCTGCTGGTGGGCCTGCAGCACTGGTTGTGCCACCCACAGAAGCAGCCTTGTAAAATGTGTCTAAGGTCTGCCATTGCAGAGCCTGCGTGCAGTCTGGTACTATCATGCTGAATGGGCAAGTGCAACCACTTGCCAGTCCCTAAACCTTCCCTTTTCTTCATATCAGTCACCCCGATGGTAGGCCCAAGAGCAGGGTGCATGGTAAGTATAAGGTAGGACAAGCCCTGGTGTAGGTGGCATGTCCTAATAGTGAATTACAGCCATTTTCGTTTTTCACTATTGCAAGGCTAACTGTTCTCCATAGGCCAGAATGGGCTGTTAGAGTTATTACATTTTACAATCCTAACTGTCTCAGAGAACATGGTGGAAATTCGAGTTTAGTATGCCAGAACTCAGAATAATAAAATACATATTTTAGTAAAGTTTATTTTAATATTCTGTGTTTGCAAATACCACTTTTAGAAAGTAGATATTTGCTTGTCTAACCATTCAAACCTGCCTCTGCTAGGTTGTGTATTCCTATGTCTGGTTTTGTGAGTGACAGGGCTGGGGAATTCCAGGAGACAGGCTGAGTCACCCAGTGGTGAATAGAGAGATCTGCATCTAGATGGGAGGGAGGAGTTGGACCTGAACCTTGAATAGGGCTGTGCCTGCCTCCCACAATGCTGGCTCCACCCCCTGGGGAGCGTCTGATGTCTCTGCCCTGCACACCGAAAGAAGAGAAGGAGTCCTGTAAACAAAGTGCTCCAGGACTGTTACAAAGAGGGGTGGGGTCGCACACTACTCACACACCGGCGGAAGTTGCCCCTGAGGACTTTGGTCATTGTAGTAGAGTGTTCGCGATGCATCATCTTTCGATCTTGCTATCTTCGCTGTCTTCGCCATCCCTGGACACGTGTTTCGGGTTATCAACCCTCGTCAGCAGGGATAGGCAGTGTTCTGGGGTCACCGATGGCTGCCAATATCTGCCAGGTATAGTACCACTCCGGCGCGTAGGTGCGGGATCCCAGGCTCGTCAGCCCGCTGCTCAAGGGAGCTTTAAGTTACAAAGAGGGGTGGGGTCGCACACTACTCACACACCGGCGGAAGTTGCCCCTGAGGACTTTGGTCATTGTAGTAGAGTGTTCGCGATGCATCATCTTTCGATCTTGCTATCTTCGCTGTCTGCGACCCCACCCCCTTTTGAAATGTTTAAAGCTCCCTCGAGCTGTCGGGCTGACGAGCCTGGGACCCCGCACCTGCGCGCCTGTGTGGTACTAGACCTGGCAATATTTGGCAGCCACTGGCAACCCCAGAAGATAAGAAGATGGCCTATTCCCTGCTGATGAGGGGTAAATACCCCGAAACACGTGTCCAGGGATGGCGAAGAAGGATACATCGCGGAATACTTAACTACACTGACCATAGTCCTTAGGGGCGATCCCGCTGGTGAGTGAGTGGTGTGCGACCCCACCCCCTTTTGAAATGTTTAAAGCTCCCTCGAGCTGTCGGGCTGACAAGCCTGGAACCCCGCACCTGCGTGCCTGTGTGGTACTAGACCTGGCAATATTTGGCAGCCACTGGCAACCCCAGAAGATAAGAAGATGGCCTATTCCCTGCTGATGAGGGGTAAATACCCCGAAACACGTGTCCAGGGATGGCGAAGAAGGATACATCGCGGAATACTTAACTACACTGACCATAGTCCTTAGGGGCGATCCCGCTGGTGAGTGAGTGGTGTGCGACCCCACCCCCTTTTGAAATGTTTAAAGCTCCCTTGAGCTGTCGGGCTGACGAGCCTGGGACCCCGCACCTGCGCGCCTGTGTGGTACTAGACCTGGCAATATTTGGCAGCCACTGGCAATCCCAGAAGATAAGAAGATGGCCTATTCCCTGCTGATGAAGGGTAAATACCCCGAAACACGTGTCCAGGGATGGCGAAGAAGGATACATCGCGGAATACTTAACTACACTGACCATAGTCCTTAGGGGCGATCCCGCTGGTGAGTGAGTGGTGTGCGACCCCACCCCCTTTTGAAATGTTTAAAGCTCCCTCGAGCTGTCGGGCTGACGAGCCTGGGACCCCGCACCTGCGCGCCTGTGTGGTACTAGACCTGGCAATATTTGGCAGCCACTGGCAACCCCAGAAGATAAGAAGATGGCCTATTCCCTGCTGATGAGGGGTAAATACCCCGAAACACGTGTCCAGGGATGGCGAAGAAGGATACATCGCGGAATACTTAACTACATTGACCATAGTCCTTAGGGGCGATCCCGCTGGTGAGTGAGTGGTGTGCGACCCCACCCCCTTTTGAAATGTTTAAAGCTCCCTCGAGCTGTCGGGCTGACGAGCCTGGGACCCCGCACCTGCGCGCCTGTGTGGTACTAGACCTGGCAATATTTGGCAGCCACTGGCAACCCCAGAAGATAAGAAGATGGCCTATTCCCTGCTGATGAGGGGTAAATACCCCGAAACACGTGTCCAGGGATGGCGAAGAAGGATACATCGCGGAATACTTAACTACACTGACCATAGTCCTTAGGGGCGATCCCGCTGGTGAGTGAGTGGTGTGCGACCCCACCCCCTTTTGAAATGCTCCAGGACTGTACTTGCCTTCCACAATGCTGGCTCCACCTCCTGTGGGGCGTCTGATGTGCATGCCCTACCCTGTGAAATGAAAGGAGAAGTCTGGTATACAGAGTGCTTCAGAACTGGTTTGGACTGGGCAAAGGCTCCTCTCTCCTCAGAGAACAAAGGATTTTGGGGTATAAATATTGGGACCTGATCCCATGAAATTAGATCACTTTGGACTACAAGAAGAACCCTTTACTGAGGAGAGGAACCTGAAGAAGCGTGGGAGAGACTATTCCCAAGCTGAAGTGCTGCTTGGGGGATTGGCCTGCAGTGGTTGTCTTACTACCAAATGAAGGAGAAAGTTACTTTGTGTACTTTGCTTTCAACTTGTGAAGGGTCTCCAAGGGCTTGGAAAAGAGCTTGCCTCCTGCTGAAGTCTCAGGGACAACAGACTATACCCCCCAGCTCCCCAGAGTTCTTTTGGAAGTGCCTGCTGCTGTTTTGGGCCTTCTGAGGAACTGCGTGTCACAAGGAGCTGGAAGCGCGACTCAACGAGAAGAAGCGTGTCGCCGTTGTTGTGCCTGCTGTCACAACTCCGAAGGATGGTGTCGCTGCTGGAACTGTCGCACTGCACTGCATCGGAGAGAAGCATGCCGCAACAAAGAGGAAGCATGTCGCCATCGCTGCTTCTGCCGTCGCAACTCCGAAGGAGGGTGTCGCCGCTGGAACTGTCGCACTGCACCCCATCGAAGAAGAGAACCTCACATCCCTGAGAAGCACGCGCCGTCGGAGTTGTTGCCGTCGCATCGTGGATGTCGCTGCTGTAGTTGTCACATCGAGCGGAAGCTTCACGCATTGTGGGAGAAGAGTGTCGCCGCTGGAGCTGTTGCCGTCGCATCGTTAGGGTGTCGCCGCTGCAGTCCACGCATTGAACCGAGAACTTCTCGCATCCCCGAGAAGCGTGCACATCTGGAAGATCTTCACGTCTTTATTTCTTTGTATCGGAACTTTGCCGCATTCCCATTGCTGCGACATTGCTATTCGTGGAAGCGCAACGCAACCTAAGGTACATTGACGCAAAGGGTCGCATCTAAGAACTGAACTAAGCTTCATCTACCATCTTAAAGTAACAGTATTGTGTATTTTTGTCGTTTATGGTCTTGTGGTAAATCTATATAAAGTCTACGTATTTTTTATATAAAACATGTGTGGTGTCCATTTGTAGTTTTGTCACTGGGTTACTGTATGTGGTCAAAATTGCTTAACTTACAACGCCTCTGAAATAAAGCCTTTCTTCTCGTGCCAAGCTACCAAGGGGGTGAGCAGGGGTTATTTTAGGAGTGTAATCCTGACTAGAGGAGAGGGTCCCTATTTGTCACAAGTACCAACCTGTGCCAACTAGAGACCCCCAAATCTAACAACTACCCACACTACTCTCACCCCTACACTACCCCTAATCCTAAAACACTATGACACTACAACACTACCCCCTCTACTCCCACCCCTACACTACCCCTAACCCTAAAACACTACTACATTATACTACCCACACTACTTCGATCCCAACACTTGCCCTAACCCTAAAACACTACTACCCTACCCTAAACCATACCCACCTACTCCTACCCCTACACTACCCTAAACCCTAAAACACTACTACACTACAACACTACCCACACTTCTCCCACCCCTACACTACCCTAAACCCCAAACCACTACAATACTAAACACTAAAACACTACACTACACAAACACTACTATACTACACTAAAACCTAAAACACTAACTACCCTACACTAAAACACTACACGACACAAACACTACTACACTACCCTAAACCCTAAAACACTACACAAACACTACTACACTACCCTAAAATACTACACAAACACTACTATAATACAATAAACCCTAAAACACGACACTACCCTAAACCCTAAAACACTACACTACACAAACACTACAACACTACCCTAAACCATAAAACACTACACTACATAAACACTGCTACATTACCCTAAACTCTAAAACACTACACTACCCAAACCCTAAAACACTACACTACATAAAACCTACTACACTACCCTAAACCCTAAAACACAACACCACCCTAAACCCTAAAACACTACACTACCTTAAAACCTAAATCACTACACTACACAAATACTACTACACTACCCTAAAACCTAAATCACTACAACAGTACCCTAAACCATAATACAGTACACTAAACAAACACTACAACACTACACTACACTACAAGAAGAATACACACTAAAACGTTAAAAAAACACACAAACGTTAGAACACTACTTTCACACTACCCTAAACCCTACAAAAGTAATCCCTACCCCAAGCTCAAACCCCCTTACCTCTCTCCTCTCCAGCGTTGCTGTCTCTCTTCCCAGTTCCTGCTTTCTCCTTCCTGCACGTTGTTGTGAGGAAACAGCCTAAGTTTCCTCACAACGACTTGGATAGCAGCCGCCATTACACATTACATTGCATGTGTTGTAAAAGCGCATGAGATGTAATGGTATGAGTGGTTTTTACCACGCATTGTAACATCGCATGCGTTGCCCAGGCCTGCTGCCAGTCTTCTTCTTCCAACTCTCCCAACTTGTCCTGCCATCGCACGCGTAGCTTTAGAAGGGCATCGGGGATATGGTTTAGTTGTTTCCTAGAAGTCATGGATATTGCTTTGCAATCTATACTGTTATTTAGCAGTTTGTCCTCTAGTGGTGACAATTTTGCGAGTTCTGAACCTGGTGGGATGGCCGCCAATAACGCATGTCTAATTTGTAAGTATCTATACGTCTCAGATTCTACCATTTCATATTCAGTATGAATGTCGTCAAATGGTTTAACCATTACTTTAGACTAAAGGTCTCCCACTCTTGAGATACCAATCATATCCCATTTATCAAACCCCGGACATGTAATCAATGTACTATGTCTTTCTGCATCCCATAGCGGCATGGACTGAGTCACTTTATTTCGCCATCCCAAACGTTTTCTCACTTCATGCCAGAGATTGACAGTTTGCCATGTTGGGTCCGTTAGTGACTGAAGTGTGGAGTTCGTGAATAGTACATATCTGTAGCCCCTGGGGCCCATGAGTAGTTTATCCATTTGGTATGCCGGGTCGGTATGTGAGCCATGCACCTACTTGTTGACCACCGCTAATTGGCCCGCCCAGTAGTACATTCGGATATTTGGGAGGGCTATTCCTCCATCGTACCACCTCTTCACAAGTTTATGTGTGACAATCCGTGGGGGTTTTCCATCCCACATCAGTGAATTGCGTGTCTTGGACAGGGAAAGGTGTGTTTTGCATGACTTACAGGAATCGTGGCTGTGCCATCATTCAAAGTTTGCCCAGATGTGAGTCCTGTGCTCTCCATGCCGCTGGAGTCAAGCTATCCTGGCTAATGAGGGCTGAAAGCCCGAAAACGGTCCTAGGATGCTTGGTACCAGTCCAGGGAGGACCTGGCCTGGCAGTTCGGGCTGGACTGTTCCCATTAGCCTCAGGGTCAAGACTGATTTGCATATGGCTGGGTCCAGGATGTGGTTAGTCACCTCACTGTCTGAAATAGCAGTTTGCGCTTCTTTCTCTAGGATTTCCTTTTCTAATTCTACCAGCGATATCTACCTGTCTTTTTTTATATCTTTATTAACTAGAGTCCTTTGACAACTGTTTTGTATGCTTCCCAAAGGATCTGCGGAGATGCTACAGAGCCCTAGTTTTAGTTAAAGTAGTGGTCTGTGGTCTGGATTACCTCGTCCCGTATGTGAGGGAGTCTAGGGTGATTGTTTTCCATATTGGTGTTGTGACACATGTGTAATGGACCCATATGGGCGAGTGGTCTGATATTCCCTGCGGGAGATGTCACATTTCCTTAAAATAGGGTACTTGGTCTGCTAGTAGTAGGACTTAGTCTATACGTGACTGACTATTGTGGGCTCCAGAGTATTAAGTGAATTGTGAAATGTCGGAGTTGCATGCTCTCCAGATGTTTGCTAGGCCCATTACCATAAGATAGTCTGCTAAGCTGCAGCTGCTCCCTGGTGGTTTACTATCTTTTGCCCGCATAGAGCCATGTTTAAATCTCTGCCTAGTATCACATCCCCCTCTGGTAATTCAATAATTAATTTACTCAAGCCTTCTGTGGTGCTAGTGGGATATATACAGAAAGCATATTAGGTGGCTTACCTTTCCATGTACCTGTGGTTGCTGCAAATCTACCCAGTGGGTCTATGATCTTCCCATCATAAATTAGAAGCGACTGCATAGGAATATTCCTGTCCCTCTGGAGCCCTTTTTGAAGCCTGCATGTGTTACTAATGTATATCCCCATTTATTTAACACTTCACATGTGTTACCTACAAGGTGGTCCTCTTGTTGTAAAACTACATCTGGTGCTTGTCGTTTGATAAATTTGAGGGCTATCCCCCTTTTCAGCTTGTCACCTAGCTCATTAACGTTTCCATGAGAGTAGTAAGAGAGTAGGTTTTCTAGTGTCAGGCATTTTCAGAGGTGTGTTTGTGAGTGTTGCTCTTTCCATTTCTCTCAGTGTAGTGAGGAGTATGACGGTAAAGATAATAACGTTGTGTATGCTGTTTCACTACTGTGGTCGGAAATTCACTTTGCATTTAGTCATGTCTGTGTACAATGCGCCTTAACAACTGAACAAAAAATAAAACAAATACTTACCCAACTTGTGTAAGTAGTACATATTGTAATTCCGTTTTAATTTGAAGAGTCCCTTCCCCCCCCTCCCTGCCTCCCTTCAGGACCATTTGAGAACTGCCCGCCTTCCCAACATTGCAAAGTGCCTGTCGTCAGTCCCCAGCAGAAACGGAGGGGAGCTAGGTCTCCCGAAAACCCTCTGCCCCCCCATCCCTTTTCCCTTGTGTAGTATGTTGGTGCGGTGCCAGTGCTGTATACGCCTTCTCTGGCATCTTTACCTCAGTTTCTTCCTAATCCAGAGGGAGGAGTAGGAGTTTAATGTTTGTGGTTATAAAACCGAGTTTTAGACCTTGTCCAAACCTGGTGTTCACTCAGTTATACAGTCTCGGGAGACCTCTAGATGTGACAGCGGATCACAGATGTTAATAATAGCAAGCATTGTAGTAGGGGGTGTTTCGCATGGTTTTTCTTCTTATCTGGTTCTTCATTTGTACGTGTGTTCTTTTCTTGAGTAGTTTCTACGTGTTTCTGCCACTTCTCGATGCGTCTTGACCCTTTTCCTGGAGGGGCTTATATTTTCCATAGATTGCCTTCCGTCTAACCCACGTGTCTTCAGAGTTAGAGAAGAACCAGGTCTTCCGCTAGGCCTCCACCCTCAGTTTAGCGAGGAATAGCATGCGTACTAAAGTTCTTAATCTCTGAGCACTTTTTGACCTCCAGAAAACTACGTCTCTGCCTTTGCATATTTATGGTAAAGTCTGGGAAGAATGTAATTGTACTATTATCGAATTGGACCTGTGGGGCACTGCGCGCCATCTGTAGGATGACTTGGTCCCAGCAATGAAAGCCCTGGGCCACGAACAGTCTTGGTGGGGCCCCTGGCCTGGGTTGACAATCAACGGGGTTATAGCAGCCGTGGCCGCTGCAGGTAATATCGGTGGGCCTGGTTGGGGGATTGCGAGAGATGACCACGAGGGGAAATGTATTATTTATTTAAATTTTCCTCGTAGTCATCTCTCGAAATCCCCCCACCCGGCCCCGCCACCCCACCCCTCTTACCTGCAGTAGCCACGGCTCATTTGTAGGTGTTTTATAATTAGTTCCTCAACAAAGAGATCAGTTGCTGGTCCCTCTGCTCGTTTAGGTACTCCAATAATTCGTACTTAGTTTCTCCTAGAACAACCTTCATACTCATCCAACTTCGTTTCGAATGCTTTTGTCGTAGTTTGTAAGACCTTTACTTGTTATTGGAGGAGCAGAGTTTCTACTTGTAGAGATGTTGTCATACCTTCCACTTCTTGCACTCCGTCCCCCAGTTTAGGTAGATCTGCTCTCATGAGGGAGACCTCCATTAAGACTGTGTCTATTCGTGACTCTAAGGAGAAGTGGACTTTGTTTAAAGCAGCCATAATGTATTTCAGTGTTAGTTCCTCTTTATCAGTCGCCGGTTCAGTCGGAGTAATTCCATCCTCCAGACCTTTTTGTAGTGTGTATTTATCTAGTTTGGTCTGGTGTGTCCCTCACCCACCTTTGCTGCCTGACATGTTGTGCTTCTCTATGGGGGTTGATTGTGTGCCAATCTTCTTCGAGCACGTTCACCTGGGTATTCATCGCCACCTGGACAGGGGAGTTCCACCTCGCTGCCTGCCAGTTTTCTCTCAGGTGCGATTTCCCACATTTATTTTTGACTGCACCGTTCTGATGTAGAACTTATTTGGCACGGTGTTGAGATAAGGTGTGTCTCTATTGGAGTGGTCCCAGTAGATCTATGTAGCACACTTGTCCCAAAGAGGATCCAGTCCTTTTAAGTATGTGGCACTGATCACTTTTAACAGTTCCGGGGTTGCGTTACTATTGAGGTGCTATATCTGCCGTTGTGATCTGTTATTGCAGAGCTGCGGGAGGGCACCACTCGCACCCCGCTGCATGGAAAAACCACTTTCCTCCACATTCACTCACTGTTCATCTGGTGCGAGGTAATCGCCTCAAGGAGAGCACCCTCTTGAGGCTTTCTCACTGATGTAGGCCTTTCAATGATGGTTCCAGTTCTCAGTGCGAGGTGAGCGGATTCCTCATGAGCTTCCACTTGAGCGCTAGCGTTTCCAGCAGGATCCTGTACGTTGCCCACCTGAGGGAAGAATAACTTCCTTCCATTGCAGATCGTGATGGCGCCTTCCCTGCCAGCACTGAGCCACGCCCACTCTTGGATGATATTGGTTTAGTCCTCCACTGTGGCCCCCGGCTTGTGCACATCCATGGGCCTCACTTTGGTTTCATGCCGCAACGTCTGAAAAACACACTGCCGCACTCTGGAGGTGAGCCCCCGTCGATCGGACACACACAACGCCTTGTGTGCACCGCGCAGTCAGGTTTTATTTCGGATATCGGGGTTAATGGGCTCAGCTCTTAGGAGCTCAGCTTGTATGTAGCATTTCCTATCGGTTCTGGCCACGCCCCTACCTGCAGTGATTTAAATCACAATAACTAGGTCTTGAGAGCATTAATCAAGTTCTCTAAAAGTGGTGCTTGAATGAAATATGAGGCAGTAAGCAGTGTTTTCTGTGAGGGGGCTCAGCTACTCAGTTGAAACAACATTCAATTTGACCATTGCAATCTGGTGATAAATGTGTAAACCTGTGTGCTGGGACACATGTTCATTATAACATGGATTTTTGGGCCACATTTAGTCTCACTGGTATCACATAAATATATTTCTGCATCACTGAAGAAAATGAATATGGACGCACTGGACAAGTTCACAGTGGACAGTGTAAGTGGCCTACAGTGCCTCATTGTGCCTTGTCATGATCTTTTTTTCAGAGTGGACAGTGTGCTGTGTCCTTGTGCCATTTCTCTATATCAGCAATATTAGTCTGCACTTTTGGGGCCTTATTTACAAAGCTGCTGCAATACCGGAATGTCACTTTTAGTGATGCTCCAGTGGTGCACAATGCAGGGCCATATCTGCATGGCCGTGCAAAGCCACCCTGTGTGACTTTTCATAGTCTTATCAATATGGCCTGAAGCCGACTCACACTACGATGAGGAGGTATGCTATGGGCATTATGGTGGATATTGCCACATAACACCCATGGTATTTGACATATTCCAAGATTTACGAGATTTTGTAAACCTGGAAATGCATCAAAAGCCTACACCTCCCCAGGGTTGGTGTAGGGGAGGCGCAAAATGGAAAATAATACCAGGATTTCTCCTTGTTTTTTCCTCTTTCTATGTGTGTTGCTTTCAGCAACACACATAGAAGGAGGAAATCACCTTCTTTGATTGTTTTTGTGCAGGAAGGTGTCCCTTCTTGCACAAATACAATCATTCCCACAACGCAGAGGTGCCTGCATTGGTGCTTGGCAACCAATTGAGCACCAGCACAGAAAAAGAGGACAGGAATGCGCCATAGCTGATAGATACTGCACATTCCTGCTCTTTTCTTTTGCCATAGGGCATTGCAGCAAGAAGCATTGCTGTGCTGCCCTATGACAAAATATTGTAAATGAGGCCCTTGGTGTTAGTTGAATCCGTGGGAACTATCAGAGTGTTTAGAGTGAGGTGTGTAGTGTATGGCTGGAGAGTTTTGAAGTGAGCAGTGTCTCTATGGGCATTGGTAATGCTAGCTGTGTCAGGATTGCAGTGGCAGGGTGGCCTGGTCCAGGGTTTGCAATATCAAGGGGAATTGGTAAAATGAACGGGCCCGATTCACAAAAGTAATCTGAGACAAATTCCTAACTTTACGACTTTCGGTATTCACAAAATGCATTCAAGAGTAATAAAGTTAGGAATACTAACTTTAGTACTCATAAATGTCCTTTGTGAATACCGAAAGTATTCACAAAGGGCATTTAGGAGTACTAAAGTTAGGATTCCTAACTTTACTACTCTTTAATGGGTTTTGGTCTTCTGAAGACCAAAACTTAAGTTTAACTGAGACAAAATCCTAACTTTACGACTTTCGCTATTCGCTAAGGGCATTTAGGAATACTAAAGACATTGCACACCTGTGCATGAGAGTACGACCTGTGCAAATGAAAAATGTTTTTATAAACATTTGATTTCAACAAGTTTAGCAGGACCACTTCTGTCTCATGGATGACTTTCAAGCCATATGCTATCGACAGTAGGAGCTGAATGGCCATGATTGAAAGCAAGTGATGGGCAACTAAGCTTCTTTACAGCTGGTTAAATGCAAGGGTTAATGTGTATGATTTTGCTTGTATCGTGGCAAAGTGTTGTTTGACAGTCAGCTGGTATTCAATAAAGTTCCAAGAAACTTGTAGGAAGTGGCAACTTCTATATGTTTGTTCTTAACAAACCAATTGGGAGACTATTCCTTGGGTTTGACCAGACGGACCACCTTTGATCTGCTTAGGTTCAGCTCTAGACCTTGCTGCTCGATGTTACCCACCAGTGCATTTTGTAACCCAACTGGTGTCTGACTTAAGATGCCTATATCGTCTGCATATTGCAGATGCCAATGTGGGAGGGTATCCCTCAACTACAGCCAAATGACGACTAAGGTCGGACAAATATAGATTGAATAGGCAGGAGGCTAGAACACACCCCTACTCAAGGACGTTTTTGTTGGGATCTTAGAAGTGACTCAGCTGCCATTACCGATTTTAACCTACACCCAGGTGCCACTCTACAGGGCAATGATTACGTTTATCAATTTTTCTGGGAGCCCCTAATCTGCAGGTTTTGCCCAAAGTCGGGCACAGGGAGCTTTTTCAAAGGCTGATTTAAGGTCGACAAAACATGAATAAATGCCGGCTTTGTTGTATTCTCTTCTCTGCCAGTGCTGACAAATTTGTAATTGTTCCCATACCTGACCTGAACCCCATTAACGTTTTTGGAATTAGTTGTTTTACATTTGCTCACTCTTGGAGTTTTTAAAGGAGATAGGAGGCATATAATTTGGCTTCGATACCTATTAGCTTGTAATTCGAGTTTAACTACCACTCCTATATATTGGGTTGAGTATGCTCCGTCTCTTTGAAGGTGGAATAATATTGGAACTATACATTCTGTTGAAAAGAGGTGTTTGATAATTGGCCCAGAAGAAGACTTCTTGCTTGAGAAGTGTGTTTGGAAGACCATTTGGGCCCGGAGCGCCATCAGACTTAATTTTATTTAATATCCTCTCCAAGCACTTAAGTCTGTTAGCGGTTCTTCAAGGTCAAAATGAATCTTAGGTGTTTACTGAGTCAATAGGGTTCTACATCGGGATTTAGTTTTTTTATGATTCAAAGGTGGCTACTGCCCCCAGAGGTAAATAACTCAAGTATTCCTGTTATTGTTTTGTTCAGACAAATGCTGCTAGTGATCACAAAAACTGGGGATGAATACAGGGCACGACTATGGGTCACCCAAGCTTTCTTAGAAATTCCTGTGTTCGTGTGATAAGCTTGACCCAAAATCCTGTTTATCTCACCCCGAAATTGTTTGCTGTTAGATTGTTTGCTGGACTCTAGGAGCTTGATCCATATACCTACCTGGTAATTTATTTTTGCCCACAAGCATTCTTTGTTGTAAGTTTTCCTCGGCTGCCGGAGTGATGTTCTATCTACCACTTTGCCGAATTTTGCGTACTGATAGTGCCTTCTTGCGTCTGTGTTGGTTTTTTAAATTCACACAACTCGTTTACGGGTGTGGGGAGGCAAATAATCTTGGTGGTGTGAAATATTAAATTGGTGGGTTTGAAATGAATTAAGTTAGTGTCTTATTAGGCCCTCCAATGTGTTGTATCCTGTTTCTTTGTATTCTCCCTGGCTGTTATTAGCATGAATATGGACCGGAGCCAATATTTGCTCCGTATCCGAGCCATTTCAGTCTCTTTTAGTTGTAGCAATTAAGGAGTGAACTTAAGCTGGTCGTGCCATCAGATGAGAACATGCACATTCTATTTTGAATGCCTGGGGAAAATGGTCCCTTTCCGGATGGGTTTGATTTGGAAGGACTTGATGCAGAAAAATAGGTCACTGTTTATTAAACTGTAGTCAATGATTCAACAAGTGCGACCACCGGAATAAGTCACAGTTTGTTCTCTTTGAATTTTATGGCACGACACGGAGGCCAATATTATGCAAATCTCCTTTATTACCACAGCTCAGTAGCAACAATTGAAGAATATAGAACTTCAATGAACATTCTGAGTAAGAATAAAGTTCCTTAGAAACCATCTCTCATCCTTTCTTTGTTGCTGCTGCTCAGAAAGATAAGTAACTCCTTGTCCTCTGACTTACTTGTTATTCTCACCCTTTCTCGAGTGTATATTTGCCTTATATGGGTACTATTGAATTGGGAATGTCTTCCTATTGACTCTGCTGCAGGTTCTACTGACTCTTATATATTATATTGTATATATTTGACTTTGTGTTTTGATATTCAGTGTCTATGCCTATTTTGATTGCCTCTCCTGGTGCTCTCTCTCACCCCTCACTATGCCCCTTTCCGGTTCTATTTCGGACCGGTTTCATGCTTTCTTTCCACTGTTTAACATCTGTTGTCTTTTGAACATATGCGCGCGCCGATCGCAACACGCAGATCGGACTTTCACAGGCTCACCTCCGTGACTCCCCCGACTCCCTTTCTGCTCGAAGCACTCTCCCGACACCCTGATCGGCATCGCGAACACCTTGATCGGAATCCCCATCCGTCCCATACTCTTTCACTGATCTTCCGGCCCCCTCGCTTACCTTACTCGAGAGGGGCCGGATTAGAGAAATTCCCCTTAGTAACGGCGGACGCACGCTTAAAAGCGCACATGACGGCCATTTTGACACATTGGGGAATCCCTATTCTTTTCAATTGGACGCCCATTTTAATTCGTTGGTTCACCTTTACTGTCTTAACTGAATGACAGTTTGCCCCCACACTTATCGTGCCTCTCCGAGAATCGACAGCGTTTCTTATTGATTTACACTATATTACCAATATTTATCTCTCCCCACCTCGAACAATACTGGTAAGCATGTCGGAGCCCATTTCCAATATTGAGGGTCAATTGGAAAAACTGGTCAATAAAGCCTTTGAAAAGGTCCTCGACTCAATCGATGACAACATTAATAAAAGGCTTGAGGCCTTACATTTCCCCCTCCCCTCTACGAGTGGAACTCAATCAGGAGCATCCAAGGCTCCCAAAAAGGGCAATAGGAGGTATAGATCGTAAGGATTCAAAGAAGCATAAGGCAACCTCCGCCCCCTCACGCCCTCGTGGTGGTGACAAGAATGGTGCCTTGGGCACCCCATGTGGGCAAAACGAAGGCCCAGAGCCCCCTATTAATATGGATACTGAAGATGTTTCAGATCCCGAAATAGACCTGTCCTATTCCTCTGAATTTGACACTGACGAAGATGAATACCAAAAAAGAGGAACAGGGGGCTCAGAAGGGACACCTAAGGTCCCAGAGAAAAACATAGCCCTACTAGACCCCTTTGGAGACCCTATGTTCGACCCACTTCTAATTAAACACCCTCTATCTCCTGAATGGGCTCCCTCCCAACATGTCGCTGATTACCTATCTTTCTGGCTTCGGAGGGAGATTCCGCAAGAAGTCAGGGCAAGACTTCGATCTGAATGCCCTAGACCCTCCCTACCTAATAAAATAACCACAACCCCCGAACTTGACCCCAAAGTGGTGGCTTTTATCTCTAAAACCTCTCGAGACCCTAGAAAAGGACTAGATAAGGGCCTTAGGTCCTGCCAAGATCGCCTACTAGACTCAATTGGTCCTATAACCAAAATTTTTGAGATGGCAGAGACAGCTTATCTCGAGGACCGACAGGTCGACCCTAAGGAATTGAGGGAATGGGTCCAAAGGGCTATATGTTTAATTGGAAATGCCAATACCGCCTTATCTATCGAAAGAAAAAAGGGAGTCCTTTTCAAAATCGACCCTAAACTAATTGAACTAGCAAAGAACGATGGCGGTCAAACTACCCAAGGTTTCCTCTTTGGGGAGGAATTCATCAAAGATATGGCTAGATACGTAGGAGCTTTCAGCTCCATTCAAAAGTCTCAAAAAGATATAAAGAGAGTATTCCAAGATCGTGTTTTTACTCGGGTCGGGAGAATGCGGGGTCGTTTTCCCGGCAGAGGAAACTCAAACTCAAGACCCTTCATGTCTCGTGGTGGCGGCAGATTCAACTTCAACAACTCTGGACAATTTTATCCCCAGAGGCAAAGACCCCGTGGAAGAAACTTCAGAGGTGAGAGGAGACAACGCTCCTTTTCCACAGGTAAGAACCTTACCAGACCCTTTAGATACCCCTCCAAAGGTGGGAGTGAGACTACTCCAATTTGCTGGAAACTGGAATTTGGTGACAAAAGACCCATGGGTACTCAATACAGTAAAGGGCTACAAAATAGATTTTATAGCTACTTCTTTTCAGAGAAAAGCCCCAAGAGAAATAACATTCTCGGGCAAAGACAAAATATTAGTCTCTCAGGAAGTCAAAGAACTCTTAAATAAAGGCGCAATAGTCGAGTCTTTTTCCCCAGGTTTCCTCAGCAATATATTACTGGTAGAAAAGAAAAACAAAGAGCAAAGACCAGTGATAAATCTGAAGGAACTAAATCAATGGGTAATTTATCAACACTTCAAAATGGAGGGAATTCACCTCCTAAGAGACGTGTTAAGGAAAGGAGACTGGTTGACGAGACTCGACCTAAAAGACGCATACCTAACGATACCTATTTGGGAACCTCATCAAAGGTTTCTCCAATTTACATGGCAAGGCCATCTATACCAGTTTTGCAGCCTTCCTTTCGGCCTTTCGTCCTCCCCCTGGTGCTTCACCAAAGTACTCCGACCCATCGCGTCTTGGTTGAGACAAAGGGGAGTGAGGATGATTATTTATCTCGACGATATCCTTATAATGGCACAGTCAAGAAAGACTGTCTCCTCTCATACAGATCTCACGATACGTCTTTTACAACACCTGGGCTTTATCATAAACCTAAAAAAGTCTAGTATAATTCCTTCCCAACAAACCCAATTCCTAGGGTTCTTGGTAGATACTGTAAAGACAGAACTCCGTCTTC
Source organism: Lissotriton vulgaris (assembly GCF_964263255.1). NCBI lineage: Eukaryota > Metazoa > Chordata > Amphibia > Caudata > Salamandridae > Lissotriton > Lissotriton vulgaris. The sequence continues at coordinate 1,429,733,718 of NC_141685.1, read as the reverse complement.
CCAACGACAAAGTGAGGAAAGTCAGAAAAGAACTGAGGAAAACACTTCTTATGAAAGTTTTTCCCCTGAGATACCTTGCCAAAATCCTGGGCCTTCTTTCCTCCACAATTCAAGCTATATTCCCAGGTCCCCTCCATTATCGGGCCCCACAGAGACTGAAATCGAGACATTTGAGATCCAACGGTTCGTACTCCCAACTAATCTCACTAGATCAAGAATCCAAAACCGAGCTACTTTGGTGGCTCAAAAATTTAGAAGCTTGGAATGGGAGAGCCATTTTCGGAGATTTGCCAGATCTAATAATAGAATCCGATGCGAGTTTAGAAGGCTGGGGTGCAAGATGCGGGAACTTATCCACAGGGGGTCGCTGGACCCAACAAGAAAAAGAATTGCATATCAATTGCTTAGAGCTACTAGCAGGCTCGTTTGCGGTTCACTGTTTTACTCAAGACTCAATGAAATGCTGCGTAACTTTACGAATGGACAATGTGTCTGCAGTCCGCTATGTCAGCAAACTGAGCGGCCCTCACTCCAAAGACTTGACAGACTTGGCGAAAGGCCTGTGGAACTACTGTTTGAACAAAGGTATTTCAGTTGTAGCGGAACACATTCCCGGACTGAAAAACGAAGTTGCAGATTGGTGTTCCAGGAATTTCAAGGACTCCAGCAACTGGAGATTGAACAGAGATGTATTTCTGTCCATCCAGTCGAAATGGGGTCCATTCAAAACAGATCTATTTGCAGACCGTATAAACACCCAACTGAAACAATTCTTCAGTTGGAGGCCGGATCCTCAAGCCATGAAAGTAGATGCCTTCCTACAAGACTGGACAAACCTAGCACCTTATGCTTTTCCCCCTTTTTCAATGCTCCCTCGTCTTCTTCTTCACGCTCGACGTTACAATCAGAGCATGGTCGTGATAGCCCCTCTCTGGAGATCCCAAGCGTGGTTTCCTATCATCCTAGAAATTAGCATAGATTTTCCAATTTTAATTCCTTCCTTCACGGAAATCCTTCTAGTTCCAGAAGGTCATACACATCCCCTTATAGAGCAGGGCCTTCTAATTCTGACGGCATGGAAGATTTCAGGAGACAGTGGAATGTCCCTGGACTTTCGTCAAATGCTTTCAGACTCATTTCAGAGTCTTGGGCACCCGGAACAAGGAAAGCTTATAGACTGGCATGGAACAAATGGGTTCGCTGGTGCCTTCAACGATGTTACGATCCCGTTTCAACTGATCTAGTCAATGTTATCAACTACCTTTCGGATCTTTTTACTTCAGGTCTTTCTTACAGAACTGTTAACGTTTATAGATCCGCAATTTCAGCCGGTCATTCTTTAATTACCGAAACATTAGTTGGACAAAATCTTCTTACTAAAAAGATAATGAGAAGCATGAGGGTTTTAAACCCTCCTGGCCCTAAATATACCACCCTGTGGGATGTCACTCTTGTTCTTAGGACTTTAGCGTCATGGGGAGATAACTCTTCTCTATCTCTTAAACGCATCTCTTTCAAAATTACTGTCTTATTGTGTCTGGTGTCTTTTCGTAGAACTTCTGATGTTAAGGCTTTAGACATTTCAAGTAGGGCTTTCCAACCCGAAGGAGTTTGTTTCTTCCTTAAGAAAAGAACAAAGACCTTGTCTTCTTCAATTTTCTATCCCTTTTTCCCTGCAAATGATAGACTCTGTGTTGTCAAATGTTTAAAGGAATATGAAAAAAGAACTAAATATCTTAGAATGAATGAATCACAACTACTGATTTCTTATAGATCTCCTCATAAGGGAGTCTCTTCCCCAACTTTAGCCAGGTGGGTTAAGAATGTCATGCATGAAAGTGGCGTTGATATTTCTGTTTTTGGTGCTCATTCTTTAAGAGGTGCTTCAGCCTCTAAAGCCTTCTGCTTAGGAGGAGGGTTACAAGACATCCTTAGGGCTGCAGATTGGTCTAATGATAGTATGTTTAGAGCATGTTATTTCAAACCAATATCTAATGTGATTGATAATGTTCTTAATACACTTTAAACTTGCATACTATGGCCTCCGTGTCGTGCCATAAAATTTAGATTTTTCACAGCCTGCTGGGCAGAAAATCTGGATTTTATTAAGGACACGGAGGCTAATATTATTCCACCTCTTTCTTCATACCCTCCCATTTGTATGAATTTACAATGTTTACCTTTTTTCTTTCAGAATAACCTGATTCTGGATTTTAACTATGGAGTTTTGGATCTTCAAGTTTTGGATCCTCAAGTTTATCTCATGTTGATCTTTCTTCGCAGTTCTTGAACAAAGAAGGATGAGAGATGGTTTCTAAGGAACTTTATTCTTACTCAGAATGTTCATTGAAGTTCTATATTCTTCAATTGTTGCTACTGAGATGTGGTAATAAAGGAGATTTGCATAATATTAGCCTCTGTGTCCTTAATAAAATCCAGATTTTCTGCCCAGCAGGCTGTGAAAAATCTAAATTTGCCATTCAAGGTTTTTAGGCATAGGCATAAGAGATGTTGATGTATGTTGAGGGATAGGTCTTTGCAGCTTGGGGTCTTTCTTTGCTGTGAGGAAGATGAATTTGATGCAAGTGAGTTTTGAAGAAATCTAATATTGAAATCCCCAGTGACTATAAAATGGGAATTTTGATGTACTTGTTGCAAAGTCTTTATCAGAACTACTAAGGTTGCGGCCCTCTCAGCTTTCCTTGCTTTGCATAAATGAATGTATATATTTAGAAGGAGAAGGACTCTCTGATGGATGTGCTAATCTTTGATTTCTACTTTGGGAGCCCATAGCCATTTAGCTCCTAGATTTATGTTTTCCTGTGCCCATTTGTATTTCTTTGAAATGGAGATGGAATGACCCCCATCCCCCTGATACCCGACACCTGAAGTCTTCACTGTGGTTATATGATGTTTAGTGTACCCTATTACTGAAGTTGGTTTTAGGATCCATGTTTTCTGTAATATTATGATATCAAAGGTTTGGAAATAATCTGTTGTGTCTCTATCAAGGGGGATTTTGCCAAACCCATGTAGATTCCAAGAACAGATTTTAATGAGGTCTGACTCGGCAGAGACTTGATGCTCACCAGGACTAACTTGGGTCTAAAACTTGCAGCAAACAGGACCATTCCTGAGTTTTCTCATCCATGGGGGAAAATGTGGAGAGCTTTGAGGGCCTTTTCCTTCTGATTTCACTGTTGTTCAGTTTGACAGGCTTGTAGATGGAAACTCTGCCCCTAGGGCTCCCCCTAAGGATAACTTGTCTTTTTGATGAACCTATTGGTCTAGACCATTTTGAGCTTGGGTTAGTGGGAATCAAATAAGTGGGCAACAGTGGACTTGGGTATCTTGCTGGCTCCACCCTCCGCAACGCAATCCCCCATTGCTGGAAGAGTTCCTGATGGTGAAACACTTAGGTATATGATGTTTAGTGTACCCTATTACTGAAGTTGGTTTTAGGATCCATGTTTCGTGTAATAATATTATATCAAAGGTTTGGAAATAATCTTTTGTGTCTCTATCAAGGGGGATTTTGCCAAACCCATGAAGATTCCAAGAACAGATTTCAATGAGGTCTGGCTCGGCAGAGACTTGATGCTCACCAGGACTAACTTGGGTCTAAAACTTGTGGCAAATAGGACCCTTCCTGACTCCACCCTCCTCAACTCAATCCCCCATTGCTGGAAGAGTTCCTGATGGTGAAACACTTGGTATGCGATTTCAATTGTAACCCAAGTGGCCAGGGTTGCTTCTCACTCTCTTAAATAGGGATGTGGTTGAAATTCTATTGCTTTTAGGTGAGATGGATTGAGGTGGGCAAGTACGCTAATTTCCTTTGTAAGTCTCAAAACTGCACCTCTATATAAAATGCCACATGCCCCTCTTTATATGTAATTCTGAATATACAGCAGTTTCGGTGGAGAGTTCTGGCTCATTTCCTCATTCAATGCTCCAGTATATTAGCGCTGACCTATGATTTGTCCTGGTGCGAGGTGGGAGATTACACCCACTGCTGTGTGGATGGCAAAGTTTATTACTGGAGGCTTGACTTCAGTTGTGTTGAGCTGATGGCCCTCTGTTGGGATGGGAAAATTCACCATCTGGGTTACAGTAAGCAAAACTGAGCCTATGCTAATAGTCTGGAATCTCACAACGTAATGCGTCGGTCCTCCCCAACACTCCGAGATATACTCAGCACCCCGAAAGCTAATCTTCCCTTAGGAGTGCTACCACACGCCAAAGAACCAAGAAACAGCATGAGCATAGAAAACAATACTCTCACAGGTTGTCAAATGGAGGTTCAGGGAGGCACGATACATTCAGATAGAAATGAACTCCAGACACACAATTTAGATCTCCCTCACTCCATCATAGAACAAACTGGAAAACTGAACTGAAAAATCATGGAGAACTTCATGTAGAAGGTGCTGGGAGAGAGGAGAGAAAAATTTACAGTGTCCGAAACCAACCAAGCCAAGATTCAGGAGGTATGTGAGACCCTGGACCAAAAATTGAATGCATTGGGTGAAAGAGTGTCGGCAGTTGAAAAGGCGTTGGAGACCCTAAGTAACAAAGTAGACACCAATCAGAAAGAGCTTAGGAAATTAAGAGACTCAGACCTAAGTATAAAAGAAAAGATTGAATCATTAGAAAATCAAGCAAGGAAAAAAAATCTGAGGATCCTAAATGTTCCAGAAAATCTTGAAGGGTCTGACATTAAGAAATTTACCATCTCATTACTAGAAGAACACTTCCCCTGGACTAAAGAGGTGAACCTGGCTGACGACATACAGAGGGTACACCGAGACCCCTTTGGAAAGAGTAAAGAGAGAAAGACACCAAGGAGGATCTTAATAAACTTTAAAACATATACACTAAAGGAAAAACTACTAAGCGAATGTCTAAAGAGTAATTCCCTAAGCAAAGATAATTGGTACTTTAGGATTCCTTCTGATATGTCTAAAGCCACCCAGGTCAGACAGTGGGAGTTAAGCCAATTTATGCAAGAGCTAAAGCCCCTCGGAGCCACAGTGCAGATGAAATTCCCCGGTGCACTGAGAATCATGTGGCGAAATAAAATGCACAATATAAGGGAGCCCAGCGAGGTGGAGACTTTCTTAGAGCAAATGAAGGAGCAGCTGCGGACTACGAAAGACAGAAAAAATATGTAATTTTAAGGCCAATAATGGAACTCAAAAGGGCGAATAATACCGCCCCAAAAAAAGAAAGGAGGCTTCCTCAGGGTGGGTACCGAGGAACGTAAAAAAAAAATACAAAAACAAATAAAAAAGACAACACGGATGGGATGCAAACTAGGAAAAAAAACAGAAAAAATGTCCTCAGCATCAAAAATAGAAGGAGTTTATAGGGACGGTAAAAATGAAACAACTTTAAGTTCCTACAAAAAAATGTGTGATGGCAACAACTAAAGAATTTAAAATTCTCTCATGGAACGTAAATGGGCTCAGAACAAACAGTAGACGGAGAAGGATACTCGAATACCTAAAGGAAGTGGAGAACGAAGTGATCATACTTCAAGAAACACACCTCTTGAAGGCAGAGTGGGAACAAATAGTGAAAAACCTTAGTTGGGTGGACACCTACATATGCACAAACCAAGACTGCAATGTCAAGGGCATTGCAATTTTATTTCAAAAATCACTCAATGCAAAAGTCGAGCAAAAGATAGTGGATAGTAAAGGCAGATGGGCTTTAGTTAAGGTAGGAATACACGACAACATCTTTATCATAGCAGGATACTATCGACCAAACACCGACGACTCAATCCCCCTCCAAAGACTATACACAGAGTTATTAACAACAACTGATCTGATAATACTAGGGGGCGATTATAACATCATGCTGGATCCCAAACTAGATAAATCCTCCCCAGGAAGACATGCCAATTTACCTAAAATGAGAGAATGGCTAAATGGCTAGAAATTTACAAAAAAGTCCTAGGCTTGATAGATATGTGGAAGGAGAAAGGCAACTACTCTTCATAATATGAAACTGGGACACAGATCCAGAATCGATTACTTTCTGTTAAGCAAAAGCCTGAATAGCAACATTAAATCTATAGACCATATACCAGCACACCTATCTGACCACTCGGCAGTGCAACTCACTTTACAAACCACAAGAAATAAAACACAACCCAGATGGACAGTTGACCGCACTTTATTACTAGATCCTAAGCTACGGGAAGAGCTAGGTAAAACCTCAGCAAATTTCTTTGAGGACAATCGAGAAGTGACATCAGACCAAATTACTTGGGACACATATAAAGCGGTTATTAGAGGAAAACTAATTAGCATGGGAGCCCATAAAACAAAACTCGCCAAACACGAGATTAGAGATATGGAAAAAAGTATAAACTTAATTGATGCACAGATAATGGTAGAAAATGATAAAGGTAAAAAAGACACCATGGAAGAAGAAAGGAGGGAATTAAGAGAAAAACTGGCGGATTACCTAGAAAAAAGAGTTAAGATGAAGTGGGAAGCCAGCAAACTCGCTAATCATGAATACGGGGAGGGTCGCGGAAAACTGCTGGCCTGGAAAACAAAAACCGAGCAAATCAGAAATAAAATAGCTAACATACAGCAGAACAATCAAAGCGGCTTAACTTCTGAAGAATCGGTAATCAAGCAGGAATTCGAAAACTTCTTCTCCAACCTATATAAGGAAGATTCTTTCCCATCAGAACAACAAACTGGAAAATACTTAGACCCCTTACTACTACCCAAACTATCGGAAAAAGAGAAATAGGAGCTAAATGTGGAAATAACGATTGAGAAGTGAAAACGACACTAAAAGATCTGAAAAGAGGGAAGGCTGCCGGTCCTGATGCCCTACCAAATGAACTCTACTCCGCCTTGAGAGAGATCTTGGCCCTACCGATAACAAGACTTTTAAACACAATATACAAGGAACAGGGTAAAATTCCAGACTCCTGGAATGACATCAGCATCATTTTAAAAACTAGGGAAAAACCCTGCAATCTGTGAGTCATACAGCCCCATTTTGCTGTTGAACTGCGATTATAAAATCTTTATGCAGATCATAGCAAGGAGACTCGCCCTTGTAATGCCAAAGCTGATCCACCCGGACCAAAAAGGATTCATAAAGGGAAGACAAATATATGAAATAACTCATGAGCTCTTTGCCGCGATAGATGTAGCGACCTGTGAAAAGATCCCCCTAACCATAATTACGTTTGATGCGGCTAAAGCATTCGAAAGAGGCAACTGGTCTTTTTTAAATAAAGCCATCACCAAATACAATCTTGGAGAGTTCTTTAGTCATCTGGTGTCTGAGACCTATAAAAAACCAAGAGCAAAGATTCTAATCAATGGGAGCCTCACTAATAATATCGATTTACAAAGAGGAACGAGGCAAGGGTGCCCCCTGTCACCGTTACTATTCAACCTCTACATCGAGCCACTATCAAATACTCTAAGAAATAATGATTTAATAATTCCCTTCAAATATCGCGAGTGGGCTAAAAAGGTGGCGTTATATGCAGACGATCTAATGATCTTTACAGATAACTTCCTAATTTCCTCCACAGCAATAGATAAGACAATTGCGGAATTTGGCAAAGTTTCTGGATACTTCACCAACAAAGCTAAAACTGAATCCATGAGTTAGAACGTGCATCAGAATATCCCGTACTCTAAAGACAAAATAATAACGCTGGTAAAGGAAGTAGAAAAAGTGCCCCAGCTAAACCTTAATAGGATTGCCTTTGAGACCAAAAAACTCCTCAAAGTATGGGATGGATTACCACTAAGCTTCCTGGGAAGATCAAACATGATAAAAATGTCCATACTCCCCAAATTTGTTTGCTAGGATAGGGACTGACTTTTGTAAGGACCACCTTTAGAATCACCCTTCTCCCCTCTCCTTTTTCTACTCAGAGCGGGGCCTCGTATTCCTGAGCAAGGTTCCAGGTGAGCTGAGGTCCAGTCCCCGATCAAGACTCGTGAGAAGCAATGTATACATGGTTACCTAGACTCCAAGGGCATGGGCTGGGTTAACTGTATCAAAAGAATAAACAGAGGTCGATTGGCTACTTAGAGAAGTACATTAACTATGAGTATTGGTTTATTTGTTTGTCTTTAACGAAGGTGCCATCTGCATCCCTTGAAGTGGAGGATCTGTAAAAGGAAGGTTGTGTTGATTCCAACCTTGTATTTGGAGATAGTAATCACTTTCACAAAAATATTTGCCTCTTTTTGTTTTGAACACCTGTGAGATTGTTTTGTTGGTGTGTTAATGCAGTAGCAAGCTTTGACTAACGTAGGTCCTGAAGAAAGCTGAGGTCATTAGTTACCCACATGGCTGAATCATGTCGACCTAATACCTACCAGTTATTTGTTGACACTGCTTGTTGCACTGTTTTTAGTTAGAGTGTTATGGGATTTCTTTAATAAAAATTCTGTTTCGCTCATAACAACTCTATTTTAAAAATGGCACTCACTATTATATGCACTGCACGGTTTCTCAGAGTTATTTGAGAATTTTCTTGTGATCATCATTTGAAGAGTCTATAGATTCACTTTTTCACTGGGTCTGGCTCTCCCTTGTTGATCCAATCTGAGAGAGTTCTTCCCAATAGATAGCCTCTATGACCAAGAGGTATATCATGCAACTGGAAGGATGACCAGATGATAATTTTGATCACGAAGATGATTGATGGGAATCCAAGCTCTGCTCAGTGGTCTTAAGTTTCTCATAACACTCTGGTTCTTTCTCTTTTTCTGTTTTTTCTTTGGCACTCAGTGGCATTTTGTTTAGACCCCCTGTTCAACATGTTGACTCAGCCTAACTTGTGGGCCTGAAATGTATTAGGATTCAAGCTCACGTTTCAGTTCAGCATTTACATTAATTTTTCCTTGCAGTAGAAAAGTTGCATGTTTTTTGTGTTCCCACTGCAGGTGGACAAAACTTTGCTAGTAAAGAGAAAAGGGCTTTTGTTCTTAGTAGATAGTGAGGCATGTTAAGCGGCAAATGGTACAAACAAATGTGATAGCAAGATGGGAGGAGAATTATCATGGGAGGAGGAGGCGAGAAAGACCAAGGATGGCTGGAGTAATGATTTATGAGAATGGCAAGGCGGTGTAAAGAAACCAGTGTGTGCTGATAGCATGGAAATGCACTGAGTACAGTTTGTGTGATGTCCTTTGGATGTAACTGATGTTATGATGCAACTCAGGGAGGGCCAGTGGGCATTCTTACTCAGGACACATCCTTTAATACTTTTTCTGCTTTATTTGTGTGCTGTAAAATGAAGATGAATATAAAGTAGGAAAAAGGAGGAGAAATTAAAATAAGTCTCCTTGGCATGTCTGCCTCGAGGAGTAGTAAGATTTTGGTGCAAATACCTGTCTATGAATATTTGTCAATAGGCATTTGAACCAAAACCTGTGGGAGCACACATGTACCACCCATAGAATGGCCCATTAACGCAAAGTAATGCAGAACAGTGCAAGGTTCAACTTTACTGTACTTTGGGAGACTATCCAATGCTAATGGCGATTTGCATTGGATAGTAAATCCCAACATAACACTGTGTACTGGGTTTGTGTTACAAAAGTAACACAAACCTGGCACAAAGCATTGGTACATCTGGGCCACAGTGACTACTGTAATCACTGGCTCGATAGTTTGATCATATCACTCAAATTCTGTTCACACTAAAATGCTCCCCGCTGAGATGAGAAGTATCTGTAAAGTGAACCTATAGGCCAGTCTCCCCCACTCTGGAACCACAGACTATCTTACCCAGAAACATGGCATATCAGGGGGCCAGTGTCAGCGTCTGAACTCAGACAACATTCTTTGTAAAATTCCATCTTACAAGGAGACTAGGTGCCTGATTACTAGTTTCAGAAAAAGGGGGTGGTGATGAACAGAGTGTCTGAATTAAGCAGACCACTCTTACCCAGTCCAAAGATCAGGGCTTGATCCATCACCGTTATTTATCTCACTGCACCATCCCAGCTCAGAACCTGGCTATATGCAAATCAGTCTGTCCCTGGCCCAGTGCATCATGGGAACAGGGCAGACTAAACTACCAAGCCAATTCTTCACCAGAAAGGAGACAAGCTACCGGGGACCGGTTTCTGGCATTTCAGCCTTCTTCGGCCCGGCCTGCTTGAATCCTGATGGTGCAGTGAGAAAGGGACTCATGTCTGAGTATACCCTGCTACACCTATAGTGGCCAAAAACGATTCAGAAAAAGGGGGTGGTGATGAACAGAGTGTCTGAATTAAGCAGACCACTCTTACCCAGTCCAAAGATCAGGGCTTGATCCATCACCGTTATTTATCTGACTGCACCATCCCAGCTCAGAACCTGGCTATATGCAAATCAGTCTGTCCCTGGCCCAGTGCATCATGGGAACAGGGCAGACTAAACTATCAAGCCAATTCTTCACCAGAAAGGAGACAAGCTACCGGGGACCGGTTTCTGGCATTTCAGCCTTCTTCGGCCCGGCTTGCTTGAATCCTGATGGTGTAATGCCAGAAACCGGTCCCCGGAAGCTTGTTTCCTTCCCAGTGAAAGAATTGGCTTTGTAGTTTGGTTTGCCCTGTTCCCATCATGCACTGGGACAGGAACAGACTAATTTGCATATAGCCAGGTTCTGAGCTGGGATGGTGCAGTGAGCTAAAAAACGGTGTTGGATCTAGCCCTGATCTCTTGACTGGGTGAGAGTATTCTGCTTAATTCAGAAACTCTGTCCATCACCACCCCTTGTTGTTTAATTATTTTGTCCACCATAAGCGTGGAAGGGTATACTCAGATGTGAGTCCCTTGCTCATTGCACCATCAGGATTCAAGCAAGCCGGGCCGAAGACGGCTGTAATGCCAGAAACCGGTCCCCGGAAGCTTGTTTCCTTCCCAGTGAAAGAATTGGCTTTGTAGTTTGGTTTGCCCTGTTCCCATCATGCACTGGGACAGGAACAGACTAATTTGCATATAGCCAGGTTCTGAGCTGGGATGGTGCAGTGAGCCAAAAAACGGTGTTGAATCTAGCCCTGATCTCTTGACTGGGTGAGAGTATTCTGCTTAATTCAGAAACTCTGTCCATCACCACCCCTTGTTGTTTAATGATTACTAGTTTGGCGGTCAGGGTTACTCAGTCACAAACGTGACAGATATCCCGTCTGCCAAATTACAATTCCATTATATCCTTTGGGACGTGTAATCTGGCGGACGGGATAGCCGTCAAGTTCGTAATGAAGAATCCTATCCGCCAAACTTATAATCAGGCCCATAGACACTAACGCTATTCTTTTCAAAACCACTTTGTACTATGAACGAATCATGTCAAGCACCATTTATTCCTGAATTTCCCCTAAATCTATTACTAAAAATAAGGTTAACATATATGTTTATAGATTGGTTTTCCACCTGTCTTCTTATGTGTTGCGCTGTTACTTAATATTTATGTCAGATGATATTCTAACAACGATATTCTAGTACCGCGTCTCCTTTTGATTCAATGTGCATCAAGAGCCTCACGGAACTAGCAAACAAGAAAGAGAAATTGTTGCAGCCTTTCATCGCGTAAAAATGAACCCATTTTGCCTTCTCTTTCCACTTATTTTAGCCAACTGGTCTCATATTTTGTTAGTTCAGTCCTGCATAATTCAAGCGGCCCTGATCCTGATGATAAACTGGAATCAGAGATGAGGCCAGCGACCCCATAGAGCATTAAGCAAAGCCTCACATCTGAACACAACCTCACAGGGCTCCTTCCAAACCTGGGCCATTCCTTTGTAACCTATGTAGAAATCGGAATGGAGGAGCAAAAGGGAAAGCTGAAGGCAGCACAGGCTCAGCAAATTATATAAAGAACTATTGGAAAATAGACCACAAGTAGATGAGGGTTAACGTGGAAACTACATGCAGATACACTTCGGAAGCAGTAATGTCCAAGCCAAACACAGATAAATGTGATGCTTTTTGGCAGAACAAGCCAAGGTAATTAGTCTGAGTGCACTCGCAGAAAAAAGGCTAATAATGGCAGAACAGTATCCTGCCGGGATTGCAAAACTGTGCGTTAATTATTTTCTAATGGTGATGGCAAATGAAACAGACCACAGTGAACACATCTCCAGTAAAGAACATTGCACAGGACTGCTTTTTTTTAAAGGGGTTAGTTGCAGTTGGCCTCTGCTTCTGCCTAGAATTGCCCAGTCCCTGCCCCAGAATATCACCTTTGAGTGGGTGTGGCTTCCCTTTATCATCCCATCTCCTCTCATTTAAGCCTTATTGGCATCCACTGTAATCACACCAGGTAAACTCTTTGTTTGTCCCTTGGCTCACCTCAACTCCCTCCCACCAAAAACCCTGCATCCGGACTCCTAAGCCTACCCAATCAGGAGAGACTTCTGCAGGTAGCCAGGAAATTGACATATGGTAATTTTCTTCTCCAGGGTGCCCTGTAGGTAAGAGATTTCGCAGTAGGAAATCTAAAGTCAGCTGGGGTTTTCTTGACACAGTCTGTAAAGCTTTTAGGGATTTCTGCAATGGTTCTTTCTTTGCAGAAGGTGTGGGGCGGTACCTTGGGACCTGACGAAGGGACTTAGTGCCTGCAAAATAGGCAACGGTGAGCAAATACATTATCACCTTGTATGTCTTCCTGTCTCTCTCCTTACGTAGTGAGCTGCCCCTCTGCATCACAGAATTATTACCTAGCCCAATTTAAAACTTCACCCAAGATGGGAGACCGGGGCAGATGAATAGATAAAGTCCTGATTACTTACCGGTAATCTCCATTACTCAGAGCCCATGCCTTTTTGACACAATCCTGAGCCCCTCCCTACCCCATCAAGAGGTAGTTGTTTCTTTTGTTATTATTACCTGTTTTCTTTCAGCTTAATGCATCACGAAGTGGTCATTTTCAGATCCATCTTTTCTGCATTATGGTTCAATGGGCCCATCTTGGGGGAACTTTTATTTTGGACTAGGTAATAAGTTCTGAGGAACAGACCAAGGCTGGACTGGGAACTAAAAGCAGCCCTGGTAAAAATTTAAAATTCAGCCTACATGTGTGACGTGCTAATGTGTGCTAGAACCAGAGCAACTCCTTCAAGTTGCCGCCAGGATCACATAACTTGTACCACCACTCCTGGAGACAGAAACCATCCTCCAAGTGTCAACCCCGTCCTCCTTGGGCACTAGCCTCCTGTGGGATTGCAAGCTTGTCTGGCAGGCCAGTCCGGCAAAAGAGCAGAGGGACTTCTCACAAAGTAAGAAATGTGGCAGGAAGTCCTGGAACTCGGTATTAAGAAGATTACCCGTAAGTAACCACTGCATTTATTTTCATATAAAACTACGTTTCCCAAATTTCCATGCCTTTGCATGTTTTTAAGTAATAACTACACACTTTTCTGCCCACTCTACCAATTAGGATAATTATAGTTAATTTGGTGCAATCTGTCGTCCTCTTGGGGGCCAATTGGGGGGTGGGGAGGTGGAAGCAGCATAATGCAACTGCAGCCAGTGGCCAACACCCTGGGCTAAATTGAGACAATGTGGTAATCTGCACCAGCATGTTTATTACTGCACATGGGTCCAGATTTCAGAATTTTAGGACTTCACCTGGAGCTACTTGTGCAGGTAAGAGACGTGGGGCAGGGTGCAGGGGGATTCGACAGACGACGATGAGGGAATATTAAATAAATAATTCATATACCCTCGTCGTTGTCTGCCAAATCCCTCCGTAACCCACCCCACCCCACCGCTCTTACCTACACCGGCCACTACTGAAGAAGTCCTAAAATTCTGACATCTGGACTTCACAAAGGTTTCACAAAGTACTTAAGTAAACTTGCAAAAGTTTTATGTTTCCAGGCGAAGTCTTTGAACTTTTCAGAATTTTCACTTAGTTCATGCAAAGACCTTTTTGCTATTCAGTTTGACATGGGGTGCGCTTGCGTGTTAAAAAAAATCCCTTGTGTGCAATTACAGTCTTTTCTTTTTCTCTACACAGGGAGAAGTGTGCTTGCCAGTTTCGAGTTTGCTCCGAGTCCACTTTCGCCTTTGAAAATTTAAATGCCCTGATGATTACACGGGGTGAATGGTTTGGAACACGTTTGTGAATATCCACAAACACATGAGTTTGTTACTGTTCTCTAACTTCTTGATCTGTACACCCTGGACCTTCCAGTCTTACTGCTTCTGTAGGATTTACAATATTGCAATATTACACAATTGAGTGGCAGTGTTATGCATGTATACAATTCCTTTAGAAGGTAAACTTCAAGATCAGTGCACACAAAACACGCATTACCATTTATATAAAAAGCCATTTGCTTTGTGCATGGTACTCATGTGCCAAGGGCTTTGAGAGTTGGGTCCAAGGTGTTCACTTTAACTTACATTTCAATGATAACAATTCACAATGTATTTGAAAGCTAACAATTGTGGGAAAAGGTGTGTGTACTGACATGTGGATTTTTGACTTTAGCTGGTTTCCCAAACTGTATAACTTGTAATGCTATTCTGTGCAGCTCCAGGTGAAGAATGTGATTTGATGCCATGGCAATGGTGGTTGGCACTATACAAATGAGCCTAATAAGAAATGTAATCCTTCAAGGAGACTTGGGGCCTAATTGCGAGTTTGGGGTCCTGGAGCGGGCCACCACACCAGTGCCCTGCTCCAGGACCACCAAACTCGACAGCCGCCCCCCAGATTACGAGTAATCTCGTGGTCTGGCGGGCTGTCCTTTGGCGTTCCCATCGCAATGCCTATTACAAAGGCACTGCAACAGGAGTGCAAAAGCTTGCCAGAAAAGGGGTGACAGCATACAGTGCCCCCTGCAAGCACCTTTTTGTCCCTGAGGCAAGAGGGAGTGCTGTAGGACCCCCTCTGTTTCCCCACCACCACAGTTTTCATGGCGGCTTCACCACCGTGAAAACTGTGGCAGTGAGGAAATTCCTAATATGGTTGGCGGTGCTACAGTGGCATCACTAGCATACTAGGGCCTCTGACCGCTGTGCCACCGCCGCAGGATCCATAATCCACGGTGGTTGCATCAGTCCTGTGGTGGTCCCACCTTCGTATTTGTAATCAGGCAGGTGACCGCCATCACAAGGTCGGCGGTCCTAGGGACCATCAAACTCATTGTTAGGTCCAAAGACAATGATGCTATTCATCTCAAAGTCATTTTGTACTATGAAAGAATCGTATCAAGAACCATTTATTCCAGAATCTAACCAAAATCTATTCCTAAAATATAATGCAAACATATATGTTTATAGATTGGTTTTCCACCTGTCTTCTTATGTGTTGCACTGTTGCTTGATATTTATGTCAGACGATATTTTAAAACGATATTCTAGTACCGCGTCTCCTTTTGATTCAATGTGCATCAAGAGCCTCAACGTAACTAGCAAACAAGGCAGAACAATTGTTGCAGCCTTTCATCGCGTGAAAATAAACACATTTTGCCTTCTCTTTCCACTTATTTTATCCAACTCTGGACTCATATTTTGTTAGTTCAGTCCTGCATAATTCAAGCGGCCCTGATCCTGATGATAAACTGGAATCAGAGATGAGGCCAGCGAACCCATTAAGCAAAGCCTCACATCTGAACACAACCCCACAGGGCTCCTTCCAAACCTGGGCCATTCCTTTGTAACCTATGTAGAAAACGGAATGGAGGAGCAAAAATGAAAGCTGAAAGCTGCACAGGCTCAGCAAATTATATAAAGAACGATTGGAAAATAGACCACAAGTAGATGAGGGTTAATGTGGAAAACTGCATGCAGATACACTTCGGAAGCAGTAATGTCCAAGGCAAACACAGATAAATGAGCTGCGCTTTGGCAGTACAAGCCAAGGTAATTAGTCTGAGTGCGCTCGCAGGGAACAGGCTAATAATGGCAGAACAGTATCCTGCCGGGATTGCAAAACTGTGCGTTAATTATTTTCTTAATGGAGATGGCAAATGAAACAGACCACAGTGAACACATCTCCACTAAAGAACAATGCATGGGACAGCGAACTGAGACTGCTCTGCTGTAAGGATTTTCAGAGTTCCTCTTTGCCATTTGCTTGCTACCTCACTGGTGGCAACAAAGAGTGTGAGAAGTTGCAATGACAGCACCCTCCAAACTACAATTGTTTTTAAGTACGTGAACTTTGAAGACTTTCAGGTTTTTTTAATTTAAAAAGGGATCACCTGCAGTTGGCACCTGCCCAGGGCTGCCCAGTCCCTGCCCCAGACTATCCCCTTTGACGGGGTGTGGCTTCCCCCTATGGCCCCATCTTCTCCGATTTAAGCCTACTGGCATCCACTGAAATCACACCAGGCAAACTTTTTTTTCGTCCCTTGGCTGGCCTCAACCCCTTCCCACCAAAAACCCTTCATCAGTACTCTTAAGCTTACCCAATCAGGGCAGGCTACAGCAGGCAGCCAGCAAATTGTCATATGATAATTTACTCTCCAGTATTTCCTGTGGGTATGACATTTCACAGTAGGAAATCTAAAGTCATCTGGTGTTTTCTGGATACAGTCTGTCCAGCTTTTAGGGTGTTCTGCAATGGTGTGGGGAGATACCTTGGGACCTGACAAAGGGATTTAGTGCCTGCAAAATAGGCAACAAAAATCCATTATCTCCTCCTCCGTCTTCCTGTCCCAGTCCTCACGTAGTGAACAGTCCCTCTGCTCCACAGAACCTATTAGCTAGCGTAAATAAAAAGTTTCCCCAAGATAGCAAGATGGGGGACAGGAAGACAGACAGGTAGATAGCATTTTGATTACTTTCTGTCACAGTTCTGAGCCCCTCCGTCTCTGATCTAGAGGTAATTGTTTCTTTTGTTAGTATTACTTGTTTGCAGGGGCGGCTGGTGACATTTGAAAGTGGTGAGCCATAAACTTTCTGTCGGACTACACCGTGGCGAGCGAGCGCAGCGAGCCAGCTCAAACATCTTACTGGGGGTTTGGGAAAATTTTGAAAAAAGAGTGTGTAAAGGGTGCATTTTCAAGCAAATTGGAGAAGCACAAAAACTAGAGATGGAAACACACATAGAGCCCGCTGCAGAGGATATGTTCATAGTTGAAGTCCTGCTGAAACTAAAATGCATTAACATTATAATCTCAGTTTTCCCACTTAACAAAGAGAGTCATCCCCAGAAAATGAGTTTCCCATCCTGTTTCTTTATTACATTTTCAGACAAAATTAGGAAATTTCATAGACCACTCGCACATGCATTAAGCGCATTGTAAAAACATAATAAAGCATCACGTACAAAAAAGCACATATACGCACACACAGTCGCACATACAGACTCACATACCATAACACACGCATACAGACATACACAGGCACGCGCGCCTCTTGCTCTTTGACATCTTGAGACTCAACATAATGAAGAAGACAAAGCGACAGAAGGAGCCAAAAATGTTTTGTGCTGATGGAGAGTTAATGAACTCACAATATGCCAAGAAAAGGGAAGGCAAGAAACCAGAACACCAGCAAAATGCTTCCACAAGAACGCTGGTCACAGCAATAACACTAATCGACCTATCTATGATTAAAAGACAACTGCAGCAAACAACAGCACAACCACCAGACACTGGTGATGTGACAGCTCTTAGGAAGGAAACTCTTTGACTGTGTAGTCCTGTCTCCAGTTGTTCAGCATCTATTTAAATTCTGCTTCAGTTCTAAAGTGTGAAATACAATAGTTATAGCATGGGCTCTTTACAGAGTGACAACATTGCTGTTTACTGCCTTTCACATGCACACATTCCAATATGGGGAAGTAACACATACGTTGTATTTTACCATCATGGCCTGCAGAAGAAAAAGACAAGCATTTTTTTCGAAAATTACCTCAGACTACGCAGATGAAAATGTCAAATTCTTTGAACAATATGCGCATAATGCCACATCATACCTAATACAAAGTGCGCAATCCGACAAACCTCTTTTCACAAGTGAATAACAATGTAATTCTCTGCTTAAGATAATAAGGCCGGTTACAGCTTTTCCCTTCAAGGCTCTCCCAAAGGCGCCGCTAGATCACTAAACAGTGGGGATTTCTGAAGCAATCAAGTGAACTGGCCTCTGACATTTTAATAAAGAATTGAGGCCGGGGAAAGTCATTATTCTTCTTTTGGGGAAAAACCCACACTTTAGCACAGAAATCACAATTACACACATCCCAATAACGTTCGACAAGAAAAAGATCCTGTTTGAAGCCAGCCCTCCATACTTCTGCTCCACTATGACTCTGACCACAAATGCTGGAGGCTTGGCATACCTCAACAATGCCATGTCTGAGCGCTTGTGTTCCGAGGAGCGGTCTGTGGCATGTAAACACAGACTGATGCCAAGGCCTCCACCTCTGAACTGAAAGGGTGGTATATGAACCAGAAAGGGAGCAAGGTGTGACACATATTATCTATCACCACACCACTGCAGTCACGGCCCTCGGGCGGCATGACGTGTAGCTGGGGTGGGGGGGAATCGCATGGGGGGTTGCGCGTGGTGGGGGTAGTGGGGGAGGCGGGAGGGGTTTACAAAACTTACGTTGCGGCTCAGAGGGGGAGGGGTCCTTACCATACCGTGTTTCCCTCTGTGAAGCTGGCGTCTGTCGCAAGCCTCATGTTGACTTTTGGTGCCATTAATCTGTCTGTGGCTCTTGTCTAAACTTCCAGTCGGTTGAGGATACGCTGGCTGTATCTAACCAGGATTTACACATGGTTGTCACTCTTTACAGATCAGCACAGCGTGTCCGTGTGAGTGCGGCCTTAACGTCCCTGTGTTACTTAAATTCGTAATGGGGTGTCGCGGGGTGGGGGGGGTGTTGCGCGGGTGAGGGCCGGAGTGGGGGGAGTTTTAAAATAAATGAAAACAATCCTACCTGACGAGTGAACGTGGCAGGCCTCTAAACTGTCCTGGCACCACAACGAGGTCCGCGCCGCCTTGGGTCCTTTGGCGCCTACACTGCTGGCAACTTAATAGGCAACCTCTCTCAGCCAATCCTGGCGCTGCTGATAGCACCAGGATTGGCTTAGGGCACTGTAACTACTCACCCGCCTGGCCATTAGGAGACCGAGGTTTGAGCCTTTGCTCAACCCTCGCTCTCCTAATGGGCATGCGCCAACAGAGCAGACAGTAGTGCGCATGAGTGGGCAGGGTGCCCTCCGTCCCCACTCATGCGCACTTGTGCTGCTGCATGCCTCTGGTGACGTCTGACTGACAATGCATGTCTGTCAACATGACGTCGGACCGCCCACCCCCTTCAGACTCTGAAGGGGGTAAGCGGTCAGACGTCATGCTGACTGACATGAATGTCAGTTCTCCTTCGGCACGCCGAGGGAGCTGCGGGCGGCGGGTGCTACGCCCCCACGCCCCAATGGACGCACCGCACGGAGTGGTCATTTACAGATTCTCCTTTTCTGAATTATGGCTCTTGGTGTCCATCATGTGGGAACCTTTCCGTTGGCCTAGGTAATAAGTTCTGTGGAGCAGACAGTCTTCTCAGAACGAAGGACTGTGACAGGAAGCCCTGGACTCGGCATGATGAAGATTACCCATAAGTAAACAAGGCCTTAATTTTCACAGAATTTTTTGTACCAAAATTTGTATGCATTTGCATATTTTTTACATGTTAAGTACATACTTTTCTGCTCCCTGTAGCAATTAAGAAATTATAGCTGATTTGTTGCAATCTGTCGTATTAATGGTGCCAATGGGAGGACAGTGTAAGGCAGCTGTTGCCAGAGGCCAACTCCCTGGCTAAATTAAAGGAAAATTTGGAAATCTTCACCAGCATGTTTACTTCTGCACATTGGTCCAGATTTCAGAATGTTAGGACTTCATAAAGATTGCACAAAGTACTCGAGGATACCTGCAACAGTTTCAAGTTTCCAGGTGTAGTCTTGGAACTTTCCAGAATTTTCACTTGGTTCAATGATACTTTTTTCTCTTTATCTACACAGAAAGAAATTGTTGTAATCGTGGCGGAATCAGTTCTCCTAAGTGCTTACCAGTTTTGAGTTTGCTCCGAGCCCTCTTTCACCTTTAAAAATGTAAATGACCTACTGATTCTATGGGATGATTTGTTCAGAAGCAAGTTTGTGAATACCCACAAATGCATGAGTTTGTAACTGTTCCCTATATTCCTGACCCCCTTCACCCTAGAACACCCAGTCTTTGCCACTTCTGTAGGATTTACAATATTGCAATATTTCACAATCGGGAGGCGAGTGTTAGACATGTAGACAATCCTTTCACAAGTGAAAATTCAAAATCAGTGAATATCCTGCATTAACACTTATAAAACAAGCAGTTTGCATGTGTAAATAGTACTGATGTGCAAAGGGCTTTGAGATTTGAGTACAAAGAGTTCACTTTCATTTACATTTCAATGATGATACATCACAATGTATTTGAAAGCTAACAACTGAGTGAAGGCGTGTGCACTGATATATAGCCTTTGCCTTTAGAATTTAACTGGTTTCCCAAGCCGTATGAAATGTAATTCTATTCTGTGAACTACCGAAACCAGAAAGACGGTCACCCAGGCCCTCGTCACCAGCCAACTGGACTATGGGAAGGCCCTCTACGCTGGAACCACAGCCAAACTACAGAAAAGACTCCAGCGCATACAGAACGCCTCGGCACGACTCATCCTGGACATCGGCCGACACAGCCACATCTCTGCCCACCTGAGAGACCTACACTGGCTCACCATCAGCAAAAGGATCACATTCAGTCTCCTCACCCACGCTTACAAGGCTCTCCATGACATGGGCCCATATACCTCAACAGCCGCCTCAGGTTCTACACACCCACCGACAGCTCCGATCCACCAGCCTCGCTCTCGTCCCACGGTTTCGCAGAACCACCACTGGAGGAAGATCCTTCTCCTACCTGGCTGCAAAGACGTGGAACTCCCTCCCCACCCACCTCCGACTGACCCAGGACCATCTCCTTCAGGAAGCAACTCAAGACCTGGCTCTTCGAGCAGTAGCAGCACCCCCCCCCCCCCTCCCAGTGCCTTGAGACCCTTGCGGGTGAGTAGCGCGCTCTATAAATGTGTTTGATTGATTGATTGATTGATAAAGAATGTGCTTTGATGCCATGGCATTGGTGATTGGCACTATACAAATGAGAATAAGATATCATAACACCACATTTTCACCATCCTGTCTCCCAAAGAGTCACTCCACATATTTCTTACATGTATTTGAGCATTCTGGTATATGTTAGCAGCTCTGAATCAAAAATTATAGTGGTCTGCTACAGGACATGGTGATAACTTTAACTATGAATATAAATATTAACAAACAGAAACAAAGGTTACAAGATAGTTATAGTTAGGGGTTAGTACATTTGTACAAAAACAACCTACATAAACATTAGAAATATCATAGTTATCGTTTTTTGTAGGCGGCTCCTTTAACTCTTTCGTACATACCGTATTGTGTCCTTTATATTTACATACTACTTTTAAACATTGCGGAACAATGGAAAGAGCTATAACTCGCCTTCTATTGTTGTACTAAGTGTAGTAATAGTTGTATATCCACATTAGTTTTCTACATTCATTCTATACTTTCATTTATGCTCTGTAAATGTCTTGTTTAATGTTGTACATAATAGATAGGATTTTGGCAAGTTATAGTTATTTCCATTGTTCTGTCATGTTTATAAGTAGTATGCAAATATAAAGGCTACAAAATGGTATGTGTATTTTTTTTTCTGGACATCTGTTCATACCCTATTGGGTGCATTTGTGCTTTGGATTTTCGTTGGTCCTGTTGACCTTTAGTTCATAAAAAAGAAAACAAAAAGGAAACAAAAGGATAGACAAACTGGTGTTGTTTTATTTTTAATGTCATTTAAATGAAGAGCTGTGTGCCATTGCTAACTTTTGTTGCTAACTTTTGTTGCAAGCAAGTGGATGCAACTGAAGCGTAAATTAGAAGGTAAGTGATTGGTAAGTCTCCCCCAAAAATTACTCAATTAAATTAGAAAAACCTTTGCTTAGGCTTTCCGATGACCTAACTGAGGTGGTGGGACTGCCTTCTTCGAGTCATCGGAAATGGAGATTTTTGTGTGCATTTTCACGCATTTGCTTTTCTTCCCAACAGTCTCCGATGTGGGTTCCTTCCTTTAGGGCCCCGCTTCACAGTAGCATCTTGAACCCAAAGAAAACGACCCTTTTGGTTCCGAAATACAGATAAGTCCATTTTGTATAATTTACCCATTGAATAGACTGGGCATACATGGTCCAGACTCCAGCAATGGGTAGTAGATACTTTATCACATGTGTCATGCATATGTGTTTAGTCAACAGTTGTGCAGTCATACTATACACACATGCATCGACCAATATAAAAAAAATATTCACCGACGGCACATAGGAAACATTGTAATATGGCGGGTGGGAGACTACTGCTGCACCTACATCTAAATTGCATCATAAAAAGCTGCAACTTTTTTTGCATAAAAATAGCTGTTTCTCTAAGCCGCCTGTTCATGATACTGATTGCACCATCAGAATTCAAGCAAGCCGGGCCGACGACGGCTGAAATGCCAGAAACCGGTCCCCGGAAGCTTGTTTCCTTCCCAGTATAAGAATTGGCTTGGTAGTTTGGTTTGCCCTGTTCCCATCATGCACTGGGACAGGAACAGACTAATTTGCATGTAGCCAGGTTCTGAGCTGGGATGGTGCAGTGAGCTAAAAAACGGTGATGGATTAAGCCCTGATCTCTTGACTGGGTAGGAGTATTCTGCATCATTCAGAAACTCTGACCATCACCACCCCCTTTTCCAAAATCGATTTTGTCCACACTAAGTGTGGGAGGGTATACTCAGACGTGAGTCCCTTACTCATTGCACCATCAGGATTCAAGCAAGCCGGGCCGACGACGGCTGACATGCCAGAAACCGGTCCCCGGAAGCTTGTTTCCTTCCCAGTATAAGAATTGGCTTGGTAGTTTGGTTTGCCCTGTTCCCATCATGCACTGGGACAGGAACAGACTAATTTGCATGTAGCCAGGTTCTGAGCTGGGATGGTGCAGTGAGCTAAAAAAAGTGATGGATTAAGCCCTGATCTCTTGACTGGGTAGGAGTATTCTGCATCATTCAGAAACTCTGTCCATCACCACCCCCTTTTCCAAAATCCATGATACTGATTCCTCCATCTGTAATCATTTTATAGATAATGTTTTATTATAGGGATATTTGCTCCATTACTTTTAAATGAATCCTGAAAAGGTAAATGTGCAATTTCTTGATTTTCCTGTTCTAACATTTCCATATTTCAATCATTGCACTTTTTTAAGGTTAAACCAACAAGCAGATACTGTTTGAGAGCGGCGCACTATTCACAAGCCCCCGTGGGATGCTCCTGTTTAAACACAATTTTTTTACCTTCAATATCTATACACAAATTTGTAAATCAAATTTTCTTTTCCAAACTTAATGTCCATGCAATTATCAATTGTTGCCACAAAAACAAAAATTCAAATGCTTGAAGAGTAGTTCAGGTACGAATATCTTTGACATTGACCAGCATGTGGTCGTAGAGTGACACCGGGCAGGTTGGCATGCTAGTGGTTATACACAGAGATAGTATAATAGAAGCACAGAGGCACCAGCATGTTTTTTGATTTGGGGCTTGTTATGACAAAATTACACAATGTTCTGCATGCACATGAGGTTGGGTCCATAACTTCCCAATTCTGTGTTTTGATGATTTTCGTTATGTTGGTTTTAATTACAGTATTCCCCTGACGAAGGTATCTCGATACCGAAATGCATTGGGATTGACTGAATACGATATTGTGATGAACCCATGTACATGATGTAATGTACTCAAAGAAGAGAAAAAACAAGAAAGAAAATTGTGATTAAAAATATGACGTCTTCAAGCATTTGAATTTTTGTTTTTGTGGCAACAACTGATAGTTGCATGGACATTAAGTTTGGAAAAGAAAATTTGATTTACAAATTTGTGTATAGATATTGAAGGTATAAAATTGTGTTTAAACAGGAGCATCCCACGGGGGCTTGTGAATAGTGCGCCGCTCTCAAACAGTATCTGTTTGTTGGTTTAGTTTGGCACTGACGTGAGCCAGTCAGTTCGAGCGGCAGCACCACGTGACATTAGGATCAAATGAAATAGTCTGTATATTTAATATAAGATTTCTATTGGTGTGCAGAGGGTCAAATTTTCTTTAGTACTTTTTTTAAGGTTGGCATCAAACAAACAACTGGTATTGATTGAAAAAGAAATGAATGAATAACTTCACCAGCACTTTTCAAATTTGGAAATAAAGTTGATATCCGTTTTTTCTGAAGTTTCCTTTTGGCAGTGTCTGAAACAATCCCCAGGCAATTATCTTTTTCAAAATATCACCATATGGTTGTCTCATATTTTGTGTCATTTCACTGTATGAGAAATGTAACCAAATGTTAACATTGCCTATACAACCTAAGCAGTTTCTTGTTTCTTTAGCTGCTACAGTGTTAAAAATTGGGTCTCCTTTAACAGGAGTCAGTTGAAGTACATTTCCGAAAACAATAACATGGTTACTGTCTTCAGTATTTCTGTCTGACATAAGTGAGCAAAAGCCAGCATCAAGTTGGATACCATACTAACCTCGTCTGTAATAAAAGTTTATCAGAACTCTACAAACTTCTTGGGAAATATCTAGTTTTAAATATTCAAATTTATTGTTGTCCTTCACTGGTAGTAACAGTAGTCGATGTAATATTATTCATTTAATATTGTGTGCGACTAATCCAGTTAGAGTCTAGCTACACAAGATGAAGTTGTATTACTGGGTTGTTGAAGCTCAGCTATTAACACTTTTATAAGGAAACTTTTACCTGTACCAGCTTGATCTGATATATATTTTAATATAGGCTCATATTCAGAACATGCACATGTCCCATGTTCAAGTTGTAGTCCATGATCAACCCTTCCTTTAATTCCCTCAAATATAGTACGCTAATTCAAATTTAATTGTGATAACATGTATTCAAAATTTTCTCCTTCCATACGTATTTCTGCCATTGCAACCTCTACCTTACCAATAGCAATTATTCCTTTATTGACAATACTTTCGGCACCTAGTGGGTGTGCACCATTCCTATTACATACTTTATTTATATTTACAGTAGCACATAATATTCCTTCTTTGGTTTTTCTTGAAACATTTCTTACTTGAACATACCAACATAAATCTTAAAATCTGGCATTGTGATATTCGGTTTGTAGTCATAAAAAGTTTTCTCATAGGAGATGAATGTTCCAATCAATTCTTTCACTTTTTGCCATGGTTTAATAAACTGTAAGAGTGACAGGAAATACAATTGTTTGTTTGCCAGATTATGATATGTAAGTTTGTGATTGATGAGTGTAAGTTTTGAGTGAAGTATTAAGCAACCGTCTGTTCCTTAGACATGACATTTTCCTCTTCTTCTACTTTTACCTCTACATATAGTGATAACTTTTCCAATAAAGGGCTTCCGTTAGAATAGTATGTGTCTAATAAATTTGTTTTTACAATGTCATTGTTTCAAGAATTAAAGTGAGCACGATATTCAATTTTGGGGAAACTATTTTAAAACTCTTCTCCGCAATAAGGCCAATCCTAAACTAAGCCATGTAATGGTGCACGATTTAGCATATACAATTAAAGAGCTTAAATGGTTATAGTATTTAAAGGCTAAGGGTCTAATTACAACATTGGCAGTCCATCCACCGGACCGCCGATGCCTCGGTCGGGTGAACACCCAATACCTGCGAAGTTCAGATACCGCACTGTGAGTGGACCCCCGGGCAGGTGGTCCGAGGCCGATGGTCTCACGGTGGCGACATGACTCGGCCGCAGCAAATGCCGCCATGGTGCAGCACCTTCTGCACATCCGTTAAATGTGTGCCATGCACCATGTTGTGCACGGCACACTGTGCACGCACAAAGGTGCATGGAGAGGGGGACACAACATGTGCCACCATGCACTCCCCCCCTAGGCTAAATCACCCAGGAGCTCTGTTTGGGGTGCCTTTCTTCCATTTCCACCATTCTTTTCATTGCAGGATTCCGGCCATGAAAAAGCTGACCAAAAGGGAAGTCGTATCCAGATGGCGGGGCCTGCCTCTTAACCGCCGCCATTCACATCCACCTTCTTCCCCGCTGCACCGTCGGGATCCAAGATCCTGGTGGTGTCTGCAGTATTGTAATTTGGCGGTGGGACCACCTAAGTTGCGGCGGTTGGACCACCAACACGGGTACACCAGTCCAGGGACCATCATACTAAAAATAAGACCCTAAATCTATACAGCCTCTTTGTTAAACATTGCTCTACAGAAATTTCTGCCCATACTTCCTTCATATCAATTTTCTCAGCGTTAGTAATATATGAAGTTGCACCCTGGGCAACAACAGTTGAATTATCAGCAACAAACTGGAGATCAATGCATTCCACATATATAGTATTAAAGGGTTACATTAATCTGCTGTAATGAGTGTCTTCTTTTTAAATTGTGTGTTTTTTTAGGTCTTTCCTTTGACAACATATAAACAATCCAATTGAAATCCCTCAAGGCAATCCATAGTCTGTAGGTTCCGTTAAAAAAACCCTGTCCAGGAAATCCATATAAAGGAAATCTAGGTAAAAAGTGTCGGTATATAATAAACCAAAACTGAATTCCTTAAAAAATAAAACATAAACTTCAAACTCCCATAGAAATCATTCAGAAAAAAAAGCTTTGAAAGAAACATTAAAGAAACACCCACATAATGCATTAAAGTCCCAAATATTCAAATATATAACATTTAATAATCACAATATAAATAACATCACATAATGTTACATAAAACATTCATACAATAATATTAAGTTTAAAAAAATGCAAAAAAACAAAACAATGTAAAAGACTATCCAAATCCCCCCTACCCTCAAAAACCTTACAAATCCATAAAAAAGAACAAACATTTTCAGTCAAACAGCAGCATCTAACGGCGACTTTGTTACTGGAAAAATTAACCAAAATAACACCAATAGACCACAAAATAGAAGGTAGTGGTAAAAAAAGATAGCTGCCAAATTAAATTAAAAAAAGACTATCTTCCCATAAAAGTCAATGGGAAAAATATAGAAGTACATTTTAAAAAAATAAAAAACTTGCGAAAAGATTTTGTAAATAATGTCACAACAATTATAAAGTATAAATTAAATGCAAGTATCAAATATTTACAATTAATTAATACATACTAAGGAAAATATGCTAAAATATTGTTGAAAACATATTTTTTAAAAAGCTAATAAATGTTTACAAAATGCAATGTATGGAAAATAGCAATTGAAAATGTACATTTTACAAATATATTACATGTTTTCTAGTTAACAAAAAATATTTTACTGACCCCACTTTGTACTTGCTTTTATTTCTACTTTTAAAACATATTTGTTAAAATGTAAAACTGTACAAAAATAAAAAATGTATGACATCTTTTTATTATACTAAATGTAATAAAAAACTGTATATACTAAACGGGTGACATTTACTATTCCCACTCCAATCCAAACCGACTTGAGGAAGGTTTTGGACATGAAAGGGGTGACATTTACTATTCCCAAAACAAATTAAACCAACTTGGGGAAGGTGTTGGACATCAAAAGAGTTACATTTACTGTTCCCACTTCAATCTAAACCAGCTTGAGGGAAAGTGTTGGACACTAAAGGGGTGGCATTTACTATTCCCACTGCATCCTAAACCAACTTTAGGAAGGTGTTAGACACTAAAGGGGTGACACTTACTATTCCCACTCCAACCTAAACCACCTTAGGGAAGATGTTGGGGGCTTTAAAGGGGTTGCATTTACTATTCCCACTCCACAACTAAACCAACTTGAAGAAGGTGTTGAACAGCGAAGCTGTGATATTTACCATTCCCACTCTAACCTAAACCAACTTGGGGGACATGGTGACCACTAAAAGAGTGACAGTTACGTTTTCCACTCCAATGTAAACCAACTTCAGGAAATGTTGAACGCTAAGGGGTTGATTCCCATTCGGGAAACAAATTTGTCTGACGATTCGTATTTGTAGCCGTTTCCATACAAATCGTCCGAATCGCATAGTACGATCCGTTGCGAAACAATACGTCTGAATCATTGTGAACCGTACGAAAATGAAGGGTAAATCCGTACGACATCGACCCGCACAGTGAACCGTACGATTCGTAAAAATGCCGTACTACCCGCCAAGTACGATCCGGACCGGGGAATGAGTACGCGATTCGTAAGGTAAACATCGCGTATGAGCAATTCGTACGGAGGGCAACACTATCACATACGCACCGTACCCCTAAAATCAAGGGGTGTACGCACGGGGTATACGCACCGTACACCTACGACATTGGGGTGTACGAACCGTACCCTTACGGTCCGTACACCTACGATCATGGGGTGTACACATGGGGACATACACACCATACCCCTGAAATCCAGGGGTGTATGCACCGTATCCCGATGCACAGTACCCCTGCAGTCATGGGGTGTACGCACCGTACCCGGGGGGTCCGTTTCGTACATATTTCGAGGCGAAATCTGCTTTTACGGACGTTTTAAACTCCCATAGAAAAAGAGTCGTACGGAGTGTTGTCGATACGATTCGTACTTGCTGGGTCGGAAAATGCAGCTTCGATCCGTACGGACATCGGGTACTGCGCATTCCGATTGCGATTCGTACAGATTAGGTAGTTGTACGGTCTTCGGTACGATTCGTACGGAGAACTGCTTTGGGTACACATCGTACTACATTGTACGTACGGGTACGGTTCTGCATACGATTCGTACGGGAAAAAAGCTCCGTACGGCTATTCGGAGGGCATTTTACCAAATCGGATTCGGCCCCTAAATGGCTGACATTACTATTCCCATTACAAATAAGCCCAACTTGAAGTAGGTGTTGGCCACTAAAGGGGTGACATTTAACCAACTTGGGGAAGGAATTGGACAATAAAGGGGTGATATTTACTACTCCGACTCCAATCTATACTAATTTTATCGAAGGCTTTGGACACTAAAAACGTCAAATTTGATAAATCCAACTCAAATTAAAACTTTAAAAAATATTTCAAATACAATAATAAAATACAAAATTAATACTATACATTGTAACATTTCAGTAAATTCCAAATTATGAAAATATTGTATTAAAACACACTAATTCAACCTACTAACTTTTATATAAATATTTTAACTTAAAAATGTAATATTGATATTTAAAAAAAATTTTAAATCGCAATATTTTTGTAAATATTTACTTCCATTCATACACTTTAAAAAATGCATATATTTAAAATAATAAAATAAGCAATAATATTTTTTATATAAAATATCCTATATATTGATATGTAAAAATGTTTGTAAATAAATGTTTTTTACATGTTTCATTTTCTTTACAATTATAACAATTTCATAAAAATATTGTAATGTTATTTAAGCATTGAAAAAAAACAAATGTACTACTTATTACACATTTTTAAAAATAAATGTAAATAAAAAAATGTTTTAATTGCATTTTATGAAGACGTGATATTATTCGAATAAATGCGGGTGCTTCATAGAATTGGGCTTCACAGCTTTTCTGTGCATTTCTGTGTTTGATTTATGGGACGCGCCATGCCCCTTGATGAAGCCGCCCTGCAGAGTTAAAGGCTCCCAGAATGGCGATTGTTTTTTGGAATTGAGTACGGAGAGTATCATTCGCTCATCCTTCATGCAAAGTAATGGAATTACCGCGCACTCCTGACATGAAAGAGAGGAAGGTAGACAGGAGGGGAATTGCCTCCTCTTGCTGATTCTATTTCACCAGCATTTTAGGAAGACATGGATTTGCCAAAGGCAGCAGGTATGCTGAGTAAAAATGGTAAAAGAAGAATAATGACCTACCTCTTAAAAACACATGGCTACTACAGTAAAAATGTCACTTGAACTGTATTGAAAGACTTTGATGATTCACGATGCTATTCAGCAAAATGTATAATTACATGGCAGTCTGTGATTATGTGATTCTAAAGCACGTGCACTCCGGTATTTGTATGAACAGCAGGAGTCACGTGACAGGATTTAAGGCATGTGAAATATGTGTACGTTTACTTGGCTTACCTGTGAACAAGGCTAATGTGACAGGAAAAGAAAAGTAATGCTGCTGTTTTGATATTCTTCAAATAAATGCATATATATATATATATTGTCGCTCCAGGTTGTCCACCTTTGAGTAGCACCCGAGCAGCAGCTTTATTTATGTATAGGTGAGGACGGGGATCCGCTTGTAGACGCCGCTCCGTAATGGATCTGCCCGACGCGTTTCGAAGCTCCATCTGCTTCTCTTCAGGGGCTTTAACGGAAGCGGTGTGCGCACCCGTTACACTTCTCCAATTTGATATAACTCAGCCATCGATGGGAGGCTCCAATGAGACTTCTGGGAAGTGTAGTGCGGAAAGCACACAATCAAGTCCTGTATGGACTCCACAAGTGGGCCCGTCCTCGATCCCATGTACGGCTGCTACTTCACTGCCGTGACCCCCACGTTACCGGGGTGGTGCAAACTCCGCGGCTGGACTGCCGCATGTAAATTGTCGCTCCAGGTTGTCCACCTTTGAGTAGCACCCGAGCAGCAGCTTTATTTATGTATAGGTGAGGACGGGGATCCGCTTGTAGACGCCGCTCCGTAATGGATCTGCCCGACGCGTTTCGAAGCTCCATCTGCTTCTCTTCAGGGGCTTTAACGGAAGCGGTGTGCGCACCCGTTACACTTCTCCAATTTGATATAACTCAGCCATCGATGGGAGGCTCCAATGAGACTTCTGGGAAGTGTAGTGCGGAAAGCACACAATCAAGTCCTGTATGGACTCCACAAGTGGGCCCGTCCTCGATCCCATGTACGGCTGCTACTTCACTGCCGTGACCCCCACGTTACCGGGGTGGTGCAAACTCCGCGGCTGGACTGCCGCGTGTAAATTGTCGCTCCAGGTTGTCCACCTTTGAGTAGCACCCGAGCAGCAGCTTTATTTATGTATAGGTGAGGACGGGGATCCGCTTGTAGACGCCGCTCCGTAATGGATCTGCCCGACGCGTTTCGAAGCTCCATCTGCTTCTCTTCAGGGGCTTTAACGGAAGCGGTGTGCGCACCCGTTACACTTCTCCAATTTGATATAACTCAGCCATCGATGGGAGGCTCCAATGAGACTTCTGGGAAGTGTAGTGCGGAAAGCACACAATCAAGTCCTGTATGGACTCCACAAGTGGGCCCGTCCTCGATCCCATGTACGGCTGCTACTTCACTGCCGTGACCCCCACGTTACCGGGGTGGTGCAAACTCCGCGGCTGGACTGCCGCGTGTAAATTGTCGCTCCAGGTTGTCCACCTTTGAGTAGCACCCGAGCAGCAGCTTTATTTATGTATAGGTGAGGACGGGGATCCGCTTGTAGACGCCGCTCCGTAATGGATCTGCCCGACGCGTTTCGAAGCTCCATCTGCTTCTCTTCAGGGGCTTTAACGGAAGCGGTGTGCGCACCCGTTACACTTCTCCAATTTGATATAACTCAGCCATCGATGGGAGGCTCCAATGAGACTTCTGGGAAGTGTAGTGCGGAAAGCACACAATCAAGTCCTGTATGGACTCCACAAGTGGGCCCGTCCTCGATCCCATGTACGGCTGCTACTTCACTGCCGTGACCCCCACGTTACCGGGGTGGTGCAAACTCCGCGGCTGGACTGCCGCGTGTAAATTGTCGCTCCAGGTTGTCCACCTTTGAGTAGCACCCGAGCAGCAGCTTTATTTATGTATAGGTGAGGACGGGGATCCGCTTGTAGACGCCGCTCCGTAATGGATCTGCCCGACGCGTTTCGAAGCTCCATCTGCTTCTCTTCAGGGGCTTTAACGGAAGCGGTGTGCGCACCCGTTACACTTCTCCAATTTGATATAACTCAGCCATCGATGGGAGGCTCCAATGAGACTTCTGGGAAGTGTAGTGCGGAAAGCACACAATCAAGTCCTGTATGGACTCCACAAGTGGGCCCGTCCTCGATCCCATGTACGGCTGCTACTTCACTGCCGTGACCCCCACGTTACCGGGGTGGTGCAAACTCCGCGGCTGGACTGCCGCGTGTAAATTGTCGCTCCAGGTTGTCCACCTTTGAGTAGCACCCGAGCAGCAGCTTTATTTATGTATAGGTGAGGACGGGGATCCGCTTGTAGACGCCGCTCCGTAATGGATCTGCCCGACGCGTTTCGAAGCTCCATCTGCTTCTCTTCAGGGGCTTTAACGGAAGCGGTGTGCGCACCCGTTACACTTCTCCAATTTGATATAACTCAGCCATCGATGGGAGGCTCCAATGAGACTTCTGGGAAGTGTAGTGCGGAAAGCACACAATCAAGTCCTGTATGGACTCCACAAGTGGGCCCGTCCTCGATCCCATGTACGGCTGCTACTTCACTGCCGTGACCCCCACGTTACTGGGGTGGTGCAAACTCCGCGGCTGGACTGCCGCGTGTAAATTGTCGCTCCAGGTTGTCCACCTTTGAGTAGCACCCGAGCAGCAGCTTTATTTATGTATAGGTGAGGACGGGGATCCGCTTGTAGACGCCGCTCCGTAATGGATCTGCCCGACGCGTTTCGAAGCTCCATCTGCTTCTCTTCAGGGGCTTTAACGGAAGCGGTGTGCGCACCCGTTACACTTCTCCAATTTGATATAACTCAGCCATCGATGGGAGGCTCCAATGAGACTTCTGGGAAGTGTAGTGCGGAAAGCACACAATCAAGTCCTGTATGGACTCCACAAGTGGGCCCGTCCTCGATCCCATGTACGGCTGCTACTTCACTGCCGTGACCCCCACGTTACCGGGGTGGTGCAAACTCCGCGGCTGGACTGCCGCGTGTAAATTGTCGCTCCAGGTTGTCCACCTTTGAGTAGCACCCGAGCAGCAGCTTTATTTATGTATAGGTGAGGACGGGGATCCGCTTGTAGACGCCGCTCCGTAATGGATCTGCCCGACGCGTTTCGAAGCTCCATCTGCTTCTCTTCAGGGGCTTTAACGGAAGCGGTGTGCGCACCCGTTACACTTCTCCAATTTGATATAACTCAGCCATCGATGGGAGGCTCCAATGAGACTTCTGGGAAGTGTAGTGCGGAAAGCACACAATCAAGTCCTGTATGGACTCCACAAGTGGGCCCGTCCTCGATCCCATGTACGGCTGCTACTTCACTGCCGTGACCCCCACGTTACCGGGGTGGTGCAAACTCCGCGGCTGGACTGCCGCGTGTAAATTGTCGCTCCAGGTTGTCCACCTTTGAGTAGCACCCGAGCAGCAGCTTTATTTATGTATAGGTGAGGACGGGGATCCGCTTGTAGACGCCGCTCCGTAATGGATCTGCCCGACGCGTTTCGAAGCTCCATCTGCTTCTCTTCAGGGGCTTTAACGGAAGCGGTGTGCGCACCCGTTACACTTCTCCAATTTGATATAACTCAGCCATCGATGGGAGGCTCCAATGAGACTTCTGGGAAGTGTAGTGCGGAAAGCACACAATCAAGTCCTGTATGGACTCCACAAGTGGGCCCGTCCTCGATCCCATGTACGGCTGCTACTTCACTGCCGTGACCCCCACGTTACCGGGGTGGTGCAAACTCCGCGGCTGGACTGCCGCGTGTAAATTGTCGCTCCAGGTTGTCCACCTTTGAGTAGCACCCGAGCAGCAGCTTTATTTATGTATAGGTGAGGACGGGGATCCGCTTGTAGACGCCGCTCCGTAATGGATCTGCCCGACGCGTTTCGAAGCTCCATCTGCTTCTCTTCAGGGGCTTTAACGGAAGCGGTGTGCGCACCCGTTACACTTCTCCAATTTGATATAACTCAGCCATCGATGGGAGGCTCCAATGAGACTTCTGGGAAGTGTAGTGCGGAAAGCACACAATCAAGTCCTGTATGGACTCCACAAGTGGGCCCGTCCTCGATCCCATGTACGGCTGCTACTTCACTGCCGTGACCCCCACGTTACCGGGGTGGTGCAAACTCCGCGGCTGGACTGCCGCGTGTAAATTGTCGCTCCAGGTTGTCCACCTTTGAGTAGCACCCGAGCAGCAGCTTTATTTATGTATAGGTGAGGACGGGGATCCGCTTGTAGACGCCGCTCCGTAATGGATCTGCCCGACGCGTTTCGAAGCTCCATCTGCTTCTCTTCAGGGGCTTTAACGGAAGCGGTGTGCGCACCCGTTACACTTCTCCAATTTGATATAACTCAGCCATCGATGGGAGGCTCCAATGAGACTTCTGGGAAGTGTAGTGCGGAAAGCACACAATCAAGTCCTGTATGGACTCCACAAGTGGGCCCGTCCTCGATCCCATGTACGGCTGCTACTTCACTGCCGTGACCCCCACGTTACCGGGGTGGTGCAAACTCCGCGGCTGGACTGCCGCGTGTAAATTGTCGCTCCAGGTTGTCCACCTTTGAGTAGCACCCGAGCAGCAGCTTTATTTATGTATAGGTGAGGACGGGGATCCGCTTGTAGACGCCGCTCCGTAATGGATCTGCCCGACGCGTTTCGAAGCTCCATCTGCTTCTCTTCAGGGGCTTTAACGGAAGCGGTGTGCGCACCCGTTACACTTCTCCAATTTGATATAACTCAGCCATCGATGGGAGGCTCCAATGAGACTTCTGGGAAGTGTAGTGCGGAAAGCACACAATCAAGTCCTGTATGGACTCCACAAGTGGGCCCGTCCTCGATCCCATGTACGGCTGCTACTTCACTGCCGTGACCCCCACGTTACCGGGGTGGTGCAAACTCCGCGGCTGGACTGCCGCGTGTAAATTGTCGCTCCAGGTTGTCCACCTTTGAGTAGCACCCGAGCAGCAGCTTTATTTATGTATAGGTGAGGACGGGGATCCGCTTGTAGACGCCGCTCCGTAATGGATCTGCCCGACGCGTTTCGAAGCTCCATCTGCTTCTCTTCAGGGGCTTTAACGGAAGCGGTGTGCGCACCCGTTACACTTCTCCAATTTGATATAACTCAGCCATCGATGGGAGGCTCCAATGAGACTTCTGGGAAGTGTAGTGCGGAAAGCACACAATCAAGTCCTGTATGGACTCCACAAGTGGGCCCGTCCTCGATCCCATGTACGGCTGCTACTTCACTGCCGTGACCCCCACGTTACCGGGGTGGTGCAAACTCCGCGGCTGGACTGCCGCGTGTAAATTGTCGCTCCAGGTTGTCCACCTTTGAGTAGCACCCGAGCAGCAGCTTTATTTATGTATAGGTGAGGACGGGGATCCGCTTGTAGACGCCGCTCCGTAATGGATCTGCCCGACGCGTTTCGAAGCTCCATCTGCTTCTCTTCAGGGGCTTTAACGGAAGCGGTGTGCGCACCCGTTACACTTCTCCAATTTGATATAACTCAGCCATCGATGGGAGGCTCCAATGAGACTTCTGGGAAGTGTAGTGCGGAAAGCACACAATCAAGTCCTGTATGGACTCCACAAGTGGGCCCGTCCTCGATCCCATGTACGGCTGCTACTTCACTGCCGTGACCCCCACGTTACCGGGGTGGTGCAAACTCCGCGGCTGGACTGCCGCGTGTAAATTGTCGCTCCAGGTTGTCCACCTTTGAGTAGCACCCGAGCAGCAGCTTTATTTATGTATAGGTGAGGACGGGGATCCGCTTGTAGACGCCGCTCCGTAATGGATCTGCCCGACGCGTTTCGAAGCTCCATCTGCTTCTCTTCAGGGGCTTTAACGGAAGCGGTGTGCGCACCCGTTACACTTCTCCAATTTGATATAACTCAGCCATCGATGGGAGGCTCCAATGAGACTTCTGGGAAGTGTAGTGCGGAAAGCACACAATCAAGTCCTGTATGGACTCCACAAGTGGGCCCGTCCTCGATCCCATGTACGGCTGCTACTTCACTGCCGTGACCCCCACGTTACCGGGGTGGTGCAAACTCCGCGGCTGGACTGCCGCGTGTAAATTGTCGCTCCAGGTTGTCCACCTTTGAGTAGCACCCGAGCAGCAGCTTTATTTATGTATAGGTGAGGACGGGGATCCGCTTGTAGACGCCGCTCCGTAATGGATCTGCCCGACGCGTTTCGAAGCTCCATCTGCTTCTCTTCAGGGGCTTTAACGGAAGCGGTGTGCGCACCCGTTACACTTCTCCAATTTGATATAACTCAGCCATCGATGGGAGGCTCCAATGAGACTTCTGGGAAGTGTAGTGCGGAAAGCACACAATCAAGTCCTGTATGGACTCCACAAGTGGGCCCGTCCTCGATCCCATGTACGGCTGCTACTTCACTGCCGTGACCCCCACGTTACCGGGGTGGTGCAAACTCCGCGGCTGGACTGCCGCGTGTAAATTGTCGCTCCAGGTTGTCCACCTTTGAGTAGCACCCGAGCAGCAGCTTTATTTATGTATAGGTGAGGACGGGGATCCGCTTGTAGACGCCGCTCCGTAATGGATCTGCCCGACGCGTTTCGAAGCTCCATCTGCTTCTCTTCAGGGGCTTTAACGGAAGCGGTGTGCGCACCCGTTACACTTCTCCAATTTGATATAACTCAGCCATCGATGGGAGGCTCCAATGAGACTTCTGGGAAGTGTAGTGCGGAAAGCACACAATCAAGTCCTGTATGGACTCCACAAGTGGGCCCGTCCTCGATCCCATGTACGGCTGCTACTTCACTGCCGTGACCCCCACGTTACCGGGGTGGTGCAAACTCCGCGGCTGGACTGCCGCGTGTAAATTGTCGCTCCAGGTTGTCCACCTTTGAGTAGCACCCGAGCAGCAGCTTTATTTATGTATAGGTGAGGACGGGGATCCGCTTGTAGACGCCGCTCCGTAATGGATCTGCCCGACGCGTTTCGAAGCTCCATCTGCTTCTCTTCAGGGGCTTTAACGGAAGCGGTGTGCGCACCCGTTACACTTCTCCAATTTGATATAACTCAGCCATCGATGGGAGGCTCCAATGAGACTTCTGGGAAGTGTAGTGCGGAAAGCACACAATCAAGTCCTGTATGGACTCCACAAGTGGGCCCGTCCTCGATCCCATGTACGGCTGCTACTTCACTGCCGTGACCCCCACGTTACCGGGGTGGTGCAAACTCCGCGGCTGGACTGCCGCGTGTAAATTGTCGCTCCAGGTTGTCCACCTTTGAGTAGCACCCGAGCAGCAGCTTTATTTATGTATAGGTGAGGACGGGGATCCGCTTGTAGACGCCGCTCCGTAATGGATCTGCCCGACGCGTTTCGAAGCTCCATCTGCTTCTCTTCAGGGGCTTTAACGGAAGCGGTGTGCGCACCCGTTACACTTCTCCAATTTGATATAACTCAGCCATCGATGGGAGGCTCCAATGAGACTTCTGGGAAGTGTAGTGCGGAAAGCACACAATCAAGTCCTGTATGGACTCCACAAGTGGGCCCGTCCTCGATCCCATGTACGGCTGCTACTTCACTGCCGTGACCCCCACGTTACCGGGGTGGTGCAAACTCCGCGGCTGGACTGCCGCGTGTAAATTGTCGCTCCAGGTTGTCCACCTTTGAGTAGCACCCGAGCAGCAGCTTTATTTATGTATAGGTGAGGACGGGGATCCGCTTGTAGACGCCGCTCCGTAATGGATCTGCCCGACGCGTTTCGAAGCTCCATCTGCTTCTCTTCAGGGGCTTTAACGGAAGCGGTGTGCGCACCCGTTACACTTCTCCAATTTGATATAACTCAGCCATCGATGGGAGGCTCCAATGAGACTTCTGGGAAGTGTAGTGCGGAAAGCACACAATCAAGTCCTGTATGGACTCCACAAGTGGGCCCGTCCTCGATCCCATGTACGGCTGCTACTTCACTGCCGTGACCCCCACGTTACCGGGGTGGTGCAAACTCCGCGGCTGGACTGCCGCGTGTAAATTGTCGCTCCAGGTTGTCCACCTTTGAGTAGCACCCGAGCAGCAGCTTTATTTATGTATAGGTGAGGACGGGGATCCGCTTGTAGACGCCGCTCCGTAATGGATCTGCCCGACGCGTTTCGAAGCTCCATCTGCTTCTCTTCAGGGGCTTTAACGGAAGCGGTGTGCGCACCCGTTACACTTCTCCAATTTGATATAACTCAGCCATCGATGGGCACTACACTTCCCAGAAGTCTCATTGGAGCCTCCCATCGGAGCGGCGTCTACAAGCGGGGGTCACGGCAGTGAAGTAGCAGCCGTACATGGGATCGAGGACGGGCCCACTTGTGGAGTCCATACAGGACTTGATTGTGTGCTTTCCGCACTACACTTCCCAGAAGTCTCATTGGAGCCTCCCATCGATGGCTGAGTTATATCAAATTGGAGAAGTGTAACGGGTGCGCACACCGCTTCCGTTAAAGCCCCTGAAGAGAAGCAGATGGAGCTTCGAAACGCGTCGGGCAGATCCATTACGGAGCGGCGTCTACAAGCGGATCCCCGTCCTCACCTATACATAAATAAAGCTGCTGCTCGGGTGCTACTCAAAGGTGGACAACCTGGAGCGACAATTTACACGCGGCAGTCCAGCCGCGGAGTTTGCACCACCCCGGTAACGTGGGGGTCACGGCAGTGAAGTAGCAGCCGTACATGGGATCGAGGACGGGCCCACTTGTGGAGTCCATACAGGACTTGATTGTGTGCTTTCCGCACTACACTTCCCAGA
Organism: Lissotriton vulgaris; assembly: GCF_964263255.1. Classification (NCBI taxonomy): domain Eukaryota; kingdom Metazoa; phylum Chordata; class Amphibia; order Caudata; family Salamandridae; genus Lissotriton; species Lissotriton vulgaris. The sequence continues at coordinate 1,429,695,000 of NC_141685.1, read as the reverse complement.
AGTCTCATTGGAGCCTCCCATCGATGGCTGAGTTATATCAAATTGGAGAAGTGTAACGGGTGCGCACACCGCTTCCGTTAAAGCCCCTGAAGAGAAGCAGATGGAGCTTCGAAACGCGTCGGGCAGATCCATTACGGAGCGGCGTCTACAAGCGGATCCCCGTCCTCACCTATACATAAATAAAGCTGCTGCTCGGGTGCTACTCAAAGGTGGACAACCTGGAGCGACAATTTACACGCGGCAGTCCAGCCGCGGAGTTTGCACCACCCCGGTAACGTGGGGGTCACGGCAGTGAAGTAGCAGCCGTACATGGGATCGAGGACGGGCCCACTTGTGGAGTCCATACAGGACTTGATTGTGTGCTTTCCGCACTACACTTCCCAGAAGTCTCATTGGAGCCTCCCATCGATGGCTGAGTTATATCAAATTGGAGAAGTGTAACGGGTGCGCACACCGCTTCCGTTAAAGCCCCTGAAGAGAAGCAGATGGAGCTTCGAAACGCGTCGGGCAGATCCATTACGGAGCGGCGTCTACAAGCGGATCCCCGTCCTCACCTATACATAAATAAAGCTGCTGCTCGGGTGCTACTCAAAGGTGGACAACCTGGAGCGACAATATATATTATATATATATATATATATATATATATATAGTTAGGATTTTCAGGAAAATGGCACATTCTGTTTCTGATCAGCCCCTGAAAATTTGGGGGGGTTTCGTCAAGGGGGGACCAAGAAAAAAGGGGGGTCCCAAAACGCGTTTTTCCCATGTTAATTTCCATAGGGCGTTTGGCCTCACTTTTAGCTCGAACGGCTGAATGGATTTGCACGAAACTTGGCAAAATTGTAGGGACTGTTAGCCCGATGTGCCTTTGCTGGGTCTCAATATATGTGCTCCAGTGGATTTTGAGAAATTAACGTTTTAAAAAATGTATATATCTGTGACAGCGTCCCAGATAGCGCTCCAGATCGCGTACTTTTCGCGTCACGGAGCTTTGTGAAGCGATGCTGATTGGCTCTCCGGTGTCTGTCAACATTCTAAACAGTCCGGTGTGGCCGCCATCTTGTTTCTCGGTAGGATCGAGAGACAAGAAGAGGTGAAAAACGAAGGGGGAATTTAATGAAAGGGGGCAAGGTAGACCCCTCTTGACCCCCTAGGAATGATGTTGGGGTTATTAAAGGGTCCCGTGGGGAAAATAAAAAAAAATTTATTTTTCACGGTAGAAGCGTTTCCCGGATCGCGAACCGGGCCGCAAACTGGTAGCGAAACGGGAATTCGCCATTTTGTGTTTCGATTTAATTAAATTACTAGGTATAAGGGGGTACGGGAGACGTATCCTGATCCCTTATGTTTTCTGAGGGTGGCTGAGGAGGCTCATATATGTTGATACATGTCTTCCAGTGGCTGTGCGTGAGCGTTTTTTTTTTTTTGCTGCGTGACGTCTGTTAACGTTCGATTCGATGGAAATCAGGAAGTGTTGACCGCCATTTTGTCACTGCGATAAAATATTTTGTTATAAATTAATCCTTATTGATAAACATTGTCTGCGCCATCTTGCTTTTTTTCCAATGCCACAATTTTGTCGTGCACAGCAGCCATTTTAGATGCCTTGACCAGACCCACTCTCTGCACGCCGTCGATTCTCAGCACGGCTCCCCACCCTCGCAAGCATCTCCCCCACGCACTGGTCACCCCCGCTCTCTCTCTCATGCATGGGCCATAAACCTCCCCCCATCTGCGCTGCTCTTCCCTGAGAATCACACCCTGTGCCCGCCCGACACCTTCCTTTCACCCTATTCACTACCGCACCCTCTGACACTCCTCTTCCTCTGTGTCCGATTGTCCAGGCCGGTACCAGGCTATCACCTAGCCCTGCGGATGTAGTTTATGGCCCCAGCTGTAGAGAATCCAGACATGCCAACCCTCCCGATTCAGGCGTGAGACTACCGATTTCAGTGCTAGTCTCCCGCCTCCCGATGCCTGCAAGCAAAAACCCGATTCCTCGGGGGTTTCAGCTGACAGGGCTTGGTATTGTGTAACGTGCTAATTCTTCCAGGAAACGTCAGAGGGCCGATGCCAGGGCTCTAGAAGGGGTGATAAACCATTTAAGCCTCATTAACAAGCGCATGGTCTTTTAAAGATCTGTGTGTGCCCTGTTTCAGGAGCGGGCGGGGGGCGGGGGTGGGGGCACTGCCAGCAACTTGCCAGGCCAGGCAGTGTTCAACACTTGCATCACCCTTTCTCTGCCTGCTATTGCGCTCCATGCTTCGGAAAGGTGAGTTTGAAATGTCCGATCCTGCAGCAGCACACTTCCAAAGCCCACACATGACAATAACCCGATTCAAGGCCCCATTCTCCCGATTTCTTTTTAAAATCTCCCACTTTGCTCTTCTGAAATGTTGGCATGTATGAGAATCACCCCTCTTCAAAGGAGTTACAGTAGATGAAGGCCCCCACCCCATGAGATCCGTCACACCATACGGGTTCCTACTATCTGATAACCATCCTGTATTGTGCTTGGGGAGGGGATTCTCACTGTGAGGGTGTGTGGGACCGAGCCTGAAGCGGAAGATTCCAGGGATGCCTCTTTGTACATCAAAGTTTTTACAATTATGTGTCACATTAATAATATATAGCACTTCAACAAAGTAGTAGGATTATAAAACTTTAATAACTTATAAATATATACAACGCAACAAAAACAGTAAACACATTTAACCCCTTAAGTGCTGCTGACGGCCAATGGTCGTCAGCAGCGCTACCTCCCCAGTGCTGCGCACGACCATTGAACGTCCATTCAGCACTAGCTCTAATGGACAGCGCAGCACTGGGGAGAAATGTTTACACGCAGCTAAGGTGTTAAACATTTTTTTGTAAAAAGAAGCAACAATGGTCAGTAGCTGTGTTTTGTGCGAATAGTCCCAAGGCAGCACAACGAGCTGAGTTCTGGACGGCACCCAGGTGATGTCACCTGGGTGCCGCACTGGTTTTTGGTATCCTACAATGCAGCTCCGAAAAATGGCGTGGGGCGTCCCTGGGGAGGCCTTGTCAGTAGCGGTCTGTTGTGTGAATAGTTCCAAGGCAGCAGAACGCGCTGAGATGTGGATGGCACCCAGGTGATGTCCAGTAAACTGCTGCACTGGTTTTTGTATCCTATAATGCTGCTCCGAAAAACGGCGTGGGGCGCCCCGGGGGGGGGGGGGGGTGGGGGGGGAGGCGGCGTGAACGGGCCTCCCCAGGTGGCGGCTCGTGTGCTGTAGTGGGGCACCCCTTTACCGTTTCAGTTGCCATTCCGCCCGCTTTTGGTACAATGTGCCAAAATCCGCCATTCAGCTGAGTTGCGCCTACTCTTGCGGTTCAGCGATAGGCGGCTGCCACAGGACTCTCAAAATGGCGGCAGGCTCTTTCCTTTTTGGGCCTGGTCCACTAAAATGGCCCTGGGACACCTTGGAACTTGGACGCTTGTCTGCTAGGTCTTGGACCCCATTCTCGAAAGCGTCCCCTCAGCCGTGAAGATTCTACAAAAGTCTTGGGGGCCCTCGACTCCTGCAGGCTTCCGGTGGGGAGCGGCTGCCATGATTGCTCGCGGAATGACCACGACGGAGCCACGAGATGGTGGTGCTTTCATGCCGACGCCAGCTTCAGTCTGAAACATCCAGAAACAAGGTGGGGCTTTCATCGTTTTGGAAATAAAAATGTTCTAAACCAATGAAAAGTGTTATTTTTAGGTCATATGACCAAGCCTTCCATCATTAGGAAACCAAAAGTAAAATGAACCAATGAAAAGTTTTATAAACAAGTCACATGACCTGTTATGCGGCATAGGGCTATAAAAAGCGTAGAAAATCCGTTGGCACGTGAGGCGGCGTCAGTAGCGGACCGATGTGCGAATAGGCCGAAGGCAGCACAACGCACCGAGATCCGGATGGCACCGAGGTGGTGTCCAGCAAGTTGCTGCACTGGTATGGCTATCCTACAATGCTGCGCCGAAAGTCGGCGTGGGGCGCCCCGTTGGCCTGTGAGGTCGCGTCAGTCAGTGGGGGCTGTTTGAGGATCTGACTGCATTGGAAAGCAATGTGATGCTGTGCGTCGCCCCCAAGATGGAGGCTCCTCGGCTGCAGTGGGGCGCCCCTTGGTGTTTCACTCGCTATCCAGTTGAGTTGCGTTCGCACTTGCGGCTACAGTAGGCCGAAGGTAGCACAACGCGCCGAGATCTGGATAGCACCGAGGTGGTGTTAAGCAAGTTGCCGCACTGGTGTGGCCATCCTACAATGCTGCGCCGAAAGTCGGCGTGGGGTGCCCCGTTGGCCTGTGAGGTGGTGTCAGTAGCGGACCGATGTGTGAATAGGCCGGAACCAGCACAAGGCGCCAAGATCCGGATGGCACCGAGGTGGTGTCATAGTTGAGAGTTCTGAGCAGTGCTTGTAACACTGTCTGAAGCTTATTTGCACCTGCTGCAGCTTCACTATCGCCCTGGTGTGGCCAAAGATCGCCCATGACATAGGCGGCCGGCTCCCGGGGTCTGGCGGAACTTTTTTCCTTTTCCTTTCTGTATCTTGTCCCACAATCCGTTTGACCTGAAGACATGACCAGGTCCCTGAATGTGTGCAGGGGGACGTTATTGATTGAATCAAAATGGCGGCTCCACACAAAGCTGAGTCAAGCGTTGCTGTTGATGCTATACAGACAAAAATTGGTTTTCAGTTTGTACATTCTTCAGGATTTTTTTTTCCATCCAAGGCTGGTTGAGAGTTTGTAGAACAATGGCTTCAGATTTTCAACATACTACTCTTCAACATTCTTCCTAAATGTAACAATGTGAGACTCACTAGGAGAACGGCTGTTTATCTTTCCTTTCAAAATGCTGCCAACAATATTTTCTGAATGGAAGACACCATCTTGTAGCATAAAGGGCCGAAAGGGGTTCTGGTCCGGCCGCTGGTTGGTGGAGACATTTTGACTATATCCTGGACCTGCCCGGCCTCGCCCAAAATGGCGCCGGTATAAATGGGACTCGTAACTCCTTGTTGTGTACTGGTTGAACAACCTTGATATCACGAGATATGAATGCAGTTTTGAAGCACATGGCGGGCGGGGACGAGAATTGATTGAATATTTCGACATCCCTATTGATATTAAGTTCTGATGTGTTATTGATTACTGTACTATTGAAAGTTCAAATTAACGTCACCCATGGTACTTGCCCGCAAATGTATATCTAGATAATTTTATTGAAAGTGGCCCTGTCGTATTTTAATTACAAAATGTACGTCCACCGATTCCGCAACTGTTAGACACCTTAGTTCTTGCAACCTAATGGCCCGCTCGTTACGTTCCTCTACAATGTAAATGTCTCCTCATCATATACGATTTCAGTTTGCTCCGTGGCCGGCCCACGTGGTTATAGGCCCGTATTTGTATACTGACATTTTCACAATAAAGGTTTTTAAAACAAAACATGGTAGTAGTATTTACATTGGTAAAGTTTTTAATTTTAGTCACTGTTTTCGAATCAGTAAAAGGCAAGTGAAATAAAGCAGTCCAACTACATGACGGATAAAAGGTATAATACGCAGGAACGCAGTAAAGATAAATGGTCAAGGGCAGTTGTGTTTTCCACTCCTGCAACATAAAGTGATCGATAAGAATCTGATAATCAGGCGTATCGGCGACTAAGACAGCAGGCCGAGCCTCTTTTACTCAACGGCTCCGTCATGGGACGAAGAAACGCCCTTTTTCTCGAAAAAGGAATATATTTTACTTGCAGGACAGTTGTAAATTTTCCGGGAAAGTACATTAGCCTGGAACATTATAACATATATGTTTAAGAAAAAATAATGTTCGAAACCAATAAAAAGCGTAATTTTTAGCTCATATGACCAAGCCTTTCATCATTAAAATAACAAAAGTAAAATGAACCAATGAAAAGTTTTATTAACAAGTCACATGACCTGTTATGCTTACGTTACGCGCTGCGCGCCGCGCCCCGGATCGCTTCCGGGAAGCTGCGCTTCGCGCACCGGAGCACTTCCGGGTGCGCTAACGCGGCGTGTCATATAACGCATTACGCGACAACGTAGGTCCAGAATATAGTCAAAATGTCTCCACCAACCAGCGTTCGGAACACAACCCCTTTCAGCAGTCTAAAAAGTTCTGTTAAATGACAACAGAAGGGACAGGCAACAAGAACCATCAGTCAAAGAGGGGAGGGCAAGTTCTTCTCTACCGGGTCATGTTGGGGCGCTACCGGAACTGATCGAATTGGTAGTCTGCAGTGTTTCTGGATGTTTCAGACTGAAGCTGGCGTCAGCATGAGAGCACCACCATCTCGTAGCTCAGTCGTGGCCATTCCACGAGCAATCATGGCAGCCGCTCCCCACCAGAAGCCTGCGGGAGTCGGGGGCCCCCAAGACTTTTGTAGAATCTTCAAGGCTGAGGGGACGCTTTCGAAAATGGGACCCAAGCCCTATCAGGCAAGCGTCCGAGTTCCAAGGTGTCCCAAGGCCATTTTAGTGGACCACGCCCAAATCTGAAGAGCCGGCCACCATTTTGAGAGTCCTGTGGCAGCCGCCTATCGTTGCATCGCAAGAGCGGGAGCAACTCAACTACATGGTGAGCGAGACGCTGTAGTCGCAAGAGCGGGCAGTAAACAGCTGAATGGCGGAAGAGGCACAGTGTAGCAAAAGCGGGCGGAATGGCAACTGAAACGGTAAAGGGGCGCCCCACTTCAGCGTGTCTTCAGGTCAAACGGATTGTGGGACAAGCTTCAGAATGGAAGAGTCATCAAAAGGCAAAAAGTTCCGCCGGACCCCGGGAGCCGGCCGCCTATGTCGGGGGCGATCTCAGGCCACACCAGGGCAACACGACTTGGGGAGGGGGCAGGAGCTAAGTGCCATCTCACCGCCCCTCGGGGGCCTCCGTCAAGCGGTTCAGGGAGGCACCGCATCACATTGTTTAACAATGCAGTCAGGTCCACAAACGGCCCTCACTTACTTTGAGAATAGTGAAGCTGCAGTAGGTGCAAATAAGCTTCAGACAGTGTTACAAGCGCTGCTCAGAACTCTGAACTATGGCACCCAACATCCAGGACTTATGCCATTTGAGTATGGCAGTGACATCGAAGCAACTCAGGGACCAAAACCATGAACGTACACTCACGTATGAAAATCTTACTTGGGGAGGGGGCAGGAGCCAAGCGCCCCCTCCCAGTCCGCGCCACCACACCGTATGTTGAAAATCTGAAGCCATCGTTCTACAAACTGTCATCCAGCCTTGGATGGAAAAATCTAGAAGAATGTACAAACTGAAAACCAGTTTTGGTCTGCATAGCATCAGCAGCAACGCTTGCTATCAGAGTGCATGAGTTTCATGTTCGATCGATTGAGCTAGCCGGATCGGGCAACAAAAAGTATAAAATAGTTATGTAAATAGTTATTTAATAAAATGTTTTACCCTGTTACTTTGCTGGTGTGTTGTATATATTTATAATATTTGCATATGGTTTGTTGTTATTTTGGGTGGGGTGGGGTGGGCGGCAGAGTCGAGCTGTCTTGCAGCCATCATGGTGTGGAGCTAAGTTCATCTTACTAGTTCCGTATTTCTCATGAGGGGTTGTTCTTAATGTTTCTATTTTAGCGAGGTCAAAAACAGATCCCATTAGTGGCCTACTGATTTTGCTCGATTCCTTTTGTTTTTTTAAACTATTTTTCACTATCTGCAAAGACTAAACAGAGTATTGCGACTCTGTGCTTGTTTGTAAATACAGAATGAACCAAAGAGAACCAATATTGGTATTATAAGATATGACTACACAGTTAAAAAAACATATTGAAATAAATACTGTTTTTCAGCAGAAATAAATGTTTTTCTAAATTAGATATTGCATATTAAGATCCCTCAATGGTAAAAACACATATTAAAATAGTGTAGAAACTCATTACAGCATAAATGCTTAGAAGGATGTAAACATTGAACCTGTGAAAATATTTAGAAGGATGTAAACATTGGAAGTGTGCAAATGCGCAAAACATATATTATCTCTCTTGTTGATGATTTATGTTACTCAGTTACATAGTAAACATGTGTACACCACCGTCTTTATTGGGATTAATCAATTTTGTAATAGAGCTTTGTTCTTATACCTGCATGAATGCTGGACCTTGTTGATTAGGCATATGAAAGTTACATTAATGCATCTAAAACGTGGTTATTTTGTAATTGTAATTAATGGAGTAAAGTAGATTAACCAATTCAGACTTAAATGACTATATCGTATTGTTAGTTGCATGCTTCCATAAAGTGCTGTGTGCTAAATAATAATGTTAACTAAACCTCGTTATAAAGTTATGAAATAATTTTCTATTTTTAAAAAAAAAGGGTTAAACAAACAATGAAAGATAAAAGACGGGGGATAGCAGCAGAACTGTATTATTTGTTGTTGATCTAGACAGTATGAACAGATCTAGAAATTATATGTCCATTTGGTAACAGCATGACTAAGGAGCCTATGTATCATGCACTTGCAACCTAGTTAAAATGTCTTGATATCTAACTAGTAATATCATCGTGCATTGTAACATTGGAAGGCTAGAGTTGTTAGAAAAGTTGTTATTATGCTAGGTATGCATAGAAAATAATTTCTGGATCAAATAGCTGATATATTTTATATTTACAGAAAATTGTGCAAATCTTCGGTATTGTTGAGCCTATTGGGATGTTTACTGTCCAGCTCCTGAATTAATCTTGATTCTAATTGGCGCATATATATTAACACTTCCAATTTGCCATGAGCAATTAGTCGCACTCCAGCATCATTATAGTTCATTTATTCAGGTATGGACTGCATCAAGTTACAGATTCCATAAGCAGCTGCAAGATAGGGATTAAGCCTGACGCGTTTCAAATGATACAGCCTTCTTCCTCAGAGGCTCCCACTCGCAGTTCATGCTACTTTCCGGTTTAGTCCCATAAATGTTGCCAAATTCCACGCCCACTCTGGGCTGCTCCGTTGAGACCGCGGGGTATTCCGGAACCAAGAGTCCGGAAAATATTGCCACACTATATTTCTGCCGGCAACGAAGCCCTGGATGGGCCTCCATAAGCGAGACACCGTCCTCAATCCTTAACGATGCATCCCACACAGGGCAAGGTAGGTCCTGAACCCAAAGGCCCCCTCTTTTGTGAAGGGGCAAACTCTGCAGCGTGGCACGCCGCCAAATATTAACGCTTCCAATTTGCCAAGAGCAATGAGTCGCACTCCAGCATCGTTATAGTTTATTTATTCAGGTACGGACAGCATCAAGTTACAGATTCCATAAGCAGCTGCAAAATAGGGATTAAACCTGATGTATTTCAAAGGACACAGCCTTCTTCCTCAGAGGCTCCCACTCGTAGTTTGTGCTACTTTCCGGTTTAGTCCCATAAATATTGCCAAATTCCACGCCCACTATGGGCTGCTCCGTTGAGACCGCGGGGCATTCTGGAACCAAGAGTCTGGAAAATATTGCCACACTATATTTCTGCCGGCAACGAAGCCCTGGATGGGCCTCCATAAGCGAGACACTGTCCTCAATCCTTAACGATGCAGCCCACAACAGGGCAAGGTAGATCCCAAACCCAAGGGCCCCCTCTTTTGGGGTGGTGCAAACTCAGCAGCGTGGCACGCCGCCAAATATTAACGCTTCCAATTTGCCATGAGCAATGAGTTGCACTCCAGCATCGTTATAGTTCATTTATTCAGGTACGGACAGCATCAAGTTACAGATTCCATAAGCAGCTGCAAAATAGGGATTAAGCCTGTCTCGTTTCAAAGGACACGCCTTCTTCCTCAGAGGCTTCCACTCGCAGTTTATGCTACTTTCCGGTTTAGTCCCATAAATGTTGCCAAATTCCACGCCCTCTATGGGCTGCTCCTTTGAGACTGTGGGGCATTCTGGAACAAAGAGTCCGGAAAATATTGCCACACTATATTTCTGCCGGCAACGAAGCCCTGGATGGGCCTCCATAATATACATGGTGGTCATAGGAAAAGCTTTTTTTGATTTGCCTATATCTGAATTTTACAAAAAAGTGTCCCTGAGAATCTTGTTGAGCAAGGAAGGTTTTGGGGCGATATGTCAAGCGGGGACCATGAAACAAAGGGAGGTCCAAAAATGTGCATTTCCCATGTTAATTCCCTTAGCCTCTTTAGACACGCCTGCAGTCTGAACGGCTGGAATTTGACAGAAAGCTAGTTTTTGTCATGCAGATTGTGCTTTTTGTTGTTTGGTGTAAACCCATTCAGTTATTGATGAGAAATGTTAGGAACTTCAAATTTGTTTATCTAGGATGCGAAGTCTTCATGAATAATGACGAGCTCATGCAGAGATCTGCAGAGCTATGATTGGCTGCCAACTTTTCAACCAGGAAGTGTTGCCACCCGTCTTGGGAGTCCCACAAATTACGTAGTCACGGAGTCCTAGAGGAACCACGCCAGACCAAAAAAAGCTTTTTTTTAAACAATTTGCTGTAAAATTTCAAAATTTGTGAATTTGTGGTTGGATTATTTTTTAAAACAGTCTTCCTCACTTGTTTTGAAAAGGGCCCCAGGATGGGCCAGGTCCTACGTGCATTTTGTTAAAAAAAGAAGGGGGCTCATGTGACCCCTCCTGAAGCTCTTTGAATCCCAGGGACCACCATCTCTCTGGGGCATTATTTAAAATAATAGAGGGTGGCCGCTTGGGCTCAAATGAGCCCTGAGAACCATACCTCCATAGGGCTTTAATTAATTAATGGAGGGGCCATGCAGAATGCCCTTCAGGGCTGTTTCAAGCCCCAAGGACCACCAACTCTCCAGGGCTAATACAATAAATAAAATAGGGAAGCCACCCTGACCCCTCATGCCCTGGGGACAACAACCTCTCTGGGGCTCATGTAAGTATAGTGCTGGGATCTGCACAGACCCCTGCACCCTGGGGACCATTACCTCCCTGGGACCAAAAATAGATTTTGAGTGGGAGGGTGGGCCACCCCCCCCCCCCCCTCCTGGGTCATATATAGCCCCAGAGGGGGCACCACTTCCCCAAAGTCAGCCAATGAACGATAAAGGAGAGGGGCCAAGAGCCCACTACTGAAGTCATATATGGCTTGGGATCACCATCCCTGGGACAATGCTGTTTGCTTTTGCTTTTCTGACAGTTTCCACCAAGCAAAAACAAACAATCTGGTTCCAGCGGCCCAGCTGGAAGTGGATGTTCCATCTCACTCCCTACTCACAGACATGCGGGCAAGGAGAGAGATTGAACTATTGCTCGTGCATGCAGGGAGCTTCATTTCTAGCAGCTCCTTGCATGCAGCAGCAATGCTGTCCCCCTTAGGAGGAGGGGAGCTGGCTGGGACTGCGGGGCCTTGAGGTTCTCCCTGTGGTCCTTATCATGCGCACCGGGTGACCTGGCTGGGGCCAGGGCACCCAGAGACACAGAGCTGGATGCCCCTGTTGAATTATGGCTGTCCCCAGGGGATGGGACCCAGGGGATGACATCAGTCTGGGGAAGGGGACCATGTGGCTCCCTGCTCTCATTCAAATGTGACCTGGCCACTCACTCACAGACCCACTTACCCACTCACAGACTCACACAGACACTCTCACATCCACTCACAGACCCACTCACAAACAAAATGTCCAAGCTTAGTTTGCCACTTACATCAGCTGTTGTGTGGAAAATTTCAGAGTGATTCATCAAATGTGGGCTGAGAAAAAGGGAGAGCCCCAAAGCACGTTTTTCCCATGCAATTTCCTGTTGGGATTTTAGACACAACTACAGCTGAACTGCTAAACCGAATTACACCAAATTTGGAAGTTATTTGTGTAATTTGGTGTAAATCTGTTCAGTAGTTTTGGAGCCATTGAAGAAAAAAGATGTATGTATATTTTGAGACGCAGATCCACTGCTGTGGATTTGCAGATCCATGTATCAACAGCAATGTCATTATTGACTAACCACAACCCTCAGAGAAAAGTTGCAGCTGCAATTTTGTGAAATGTGACACAGTTCACGGGGGAAATAAAGTAGAATTAGGATATAATGGGTCAGGATAGAGGTATCCTGACTCCATGGGACTGATGGAGAGGTCTGTGAGGGATCCCTCCTGGGGAAGAAATTATGGGAAAATTATTATTTTTCTCAGCCAAGATACACAGATCCTTCGTGCTGCTCAATGTGGCTTCCTGTGTGAATCTGCGGCATATCCATGGATCTAGACCCCAATTTAAAAAAACATATAGACCCACTCACAGATCCTCTCACACATTAACTCAGACACCCACACATCTAATCACACACTCACTTACACACAAACACAACTACTCACACACCCATAAACCCACTCACACACCAACTTACACAAAAACACACCCTCTCACAGATGCACTCACACACTCTGTCACACATCCACACAGCCACTCACATGCCAAATTGTACACCCATGCAGCCACTCACAGACCCACACAGACACACATTCACCCACTAACACACCAACACAACCCCTCACACACCATACAGCCACTCACACACCCACTCAGAGAACACAGAAAATCACTCACACACTCACTAAGACACCCATGCAACCACTCACACACCCAGTCAGAGGCCCGGAAACCGCTCACACACCCATTCACATGCACACACACATAAACCCACTCATATGCCCAGAGAACCAATTATACATCTAATCATAGACCAACACAGGCACTCATGCATCCACTCAGGTGTACAATACCACTACCAAACCCATTCACAGACCTACACAATAACTCACACATCCCCTTGCACACCCACATGACCACTCACATACCCATCACAAACCCTTACACCCATTCACGCACCCACTCCCAAATCCACAATACCACTACCACATCCACTCACAGACCCATAAGGCCACTCACACACCTATTCACACACTCACACCCCCACCCACAGAGCCACACAACCACTGACACACCCATACAGCCACTAGCACACCCACTCAGACCCACTCAGAGACCTTCAACACTGCTACCACACCCACTCACAGACCCACAGTCACACACATACCCCTTCGCATACCCACTTGCAAACACACACACCACTCCCACACACCCACTCACACAGCCACTCAACACCCACTCACACAGCCACTCGCACATTCACACACCTGCTTGCACACACACAGAACCACTCACACACCTACTCACTCAGACATACAGCCAATCACACACCAACTCACAGACCCACAAAACCACTTCCGCACACCCTCACAGACCCACACAGACCCTCGCACACCCATTCCCACAGTCACTCACCCACATGTACACCCACACAACCCTCACATATCCACTCACATACCCATGCAGCCACTCACACACCCACTCAGAGACCCACAAAACCACTACCACACCTACACACAACCCACACATACACTAAGTATAATTCATGCCCTAAGGCAACTGTAACTCGCGCCCTTGCAGTGCACTGCTATGTACCTCAAATATTATTGACGAGAAAACAGTGCATGCCAGAGGTGCGAGTTATAGTTACCTTAGGGCATGAGTTATAGTTACTTTATATAATGATAACTGCTCAATTTCTATGGTTTTGTGTGTGTAAATTCTGAACCTAACTATAATATTGCTGTTGCTCTTCTTTTTGTTCTGTGATTTTCTAAGGAACCCGCGACGTGAGGTGTGGATGACGGTGAAACTCATATGAGGGCGGAGCAGATTTGCCCTGTTGGTGGATATTGCATAACCTGCCTGACAAGATAGCGGTTTTGAATTGAACAAAGTGGAGAAGCAGGAACAGAAGGAGGCATGGGGCTGATTGTCTTGGATGGGGTAACTCGAGGCGGAGGACGCAAGATGACCACTACGAGCTGCCGATGTGTGCCTCTTTTCCTTGTAATGCTTTCATGTTTTATACCAGTGACAGTCTCGATGGTTTAAAATACATTGTGGTTGCAAGTCATCAAGTTGTTAAAAACATGTTCAATTATACTGAAAGGGAGGAGGCAGCTGCCAATATCTGTGGGAAAGGCACAAGCAGTGTAAATAATGGCTCACAGGGGGCAATTTCAAGGAAGACTCTCCCAAGCAATGTAAAAATATTGTACCAACTCTTGGAGAAGACCTATGAAAAAGAAATTAGGAAATGGTGGGAAGCCACCTCACTGCAAAAATACTTGGATGTGGACAGAATACCTAGAGGTTTGCGAATATATACCGGCCCATCATATGAAAATCCTGATACGCATCTATTGAAAGAATGGGAAGAATATATTACAGATTTGGCCAAGGGAATGGTCAGAATTCTTATAAAGTATGCATGGAGCGATTGTGCAAAACTACAGGAAGAGATTAAAAGATTGGAAGATATGATATTGAAGGACAAAGACACTAAGCAGAGTGAAGAACTGAAAGCGGCCATGAAAAAATGGCTTATGAACTATGAGAGCTCTATTAGATGTTGTAAACAAACCAAATTTCTGAGAGACTAAATGGACTATCAATCAGGTCAGGCCAGTTCTTAACATTTGCAGGAAAATTTGACACTCTGAGAAGACAACTGAACTAGCAGAAGAGTCAGAATATAGTGACAACTAGAGCGACTTCCGAATCAGAAATTGAAACGTCAGAAGGAGAACAATCTACACATGTGACTGGGAGCAGTGAAAGTATCTGTGAACCTACTTATTTTTGGGAGTACCAGCTTATCCGAGAAAGTCGACCACGACCCCCTCCAAACCCACCCCACAGATCTGAAAAACGACAAGCAAGAAAGGAAGGGGGAGAGTCTTTTACACCCCGAGTGACCAGAAGCAAAGGGAAATGGGGCACATGATAATGGTCCCGGATGAGAAGACGACAATAAACCTGTCAGATAGGGAAGTGAATCCAGATGAAATACAAGTACTAACACTAAATAGGCCTAACTCTCTGTCCGACCTCAGAGTGCAATTATACACAGACTCAAATTGATCTCTTTAAATATATGAGAACATTTGAATTGTTAAAAATATACCTTTTACATCTTAAAGTCAAGCCATCCTGTGGCGATGTAAAAATTGGAGAAACCGATCGCTTAACTGGCAATGACCGTGACACCATTACAGGCACTACAGGCCCTAGAGGACCTGCAGGACAGAGGAGCGACAGAGACAGAGGATAACACCATTGCCTGCCTATTGAGAGCAGGCATTTCACAACAAAGCGGCAAAAGTGATCTCAGATTGAAATCAAAATGTATTCCTCAGACTGCTCAGGACGCGATAGACATTTTCCACATAGACATTATACAAGTTCTTAAGACACTGAATACCCAAAGAGAACATCACAGAAAATATAACATTCCAGCAAAGCAATGGAAGGTGATACAAGACCTTAAAAAATATGATTCCTTGGTCAATAAACCTTTGGATAAAGGGGGTAACATTGTTCTATTCAAGAAAGAATAATACTACATGAAGGCTATAAGGCAACTTAGAGATGAACAATGCTATTTATCCATCAAGAAAAAACACGAAAAAGGCTTAGATGCTGTGAATTGGTTCCTCAATAAGAGAACACTAAAATATAAAAAACATAACATTATGTTATTAGAAATGGCTAGGTTCTGCTTAGAGAATAACAAATTCACATTTGCTGGGCAACTGTATCAACAGCAATGAGGGACTGCGAATGGCATGTGCTTCACCCCTAGCTATGCAGACTTGTTTGTGGGCTGGTGGGAGAAGCCTGTGGCCTGGGCAGAAGGGCCTGATCAATGGATCAATGATGTGGCCCTTTGGACCCGGTATATAGGCAATTGATTTATCGTCTGGAAAGGTATTTGCTTGTTGGCTGAAGCACACAAAGCTGCCCTCAACCAAAATTACTTGAACTTATATTTTCCAAAAACATCAGTGATACTAGTGTCTTCTACTTAGATTTAGAAGTATATGTGGAAGAGAACAAGCTATTAACTAGATTATACTGCAAACCGACTGCTGGTAACTCGGTAATACATGCAGAAAGCCACCATCTCTGAAGTTTAATAAAGAACATTTCTTACTGAGAGCTCTTACAGATTAAACCAATTACACTAATGAAGTAGAGTACCAAAAAGCCAAAGCAAGTGCCCTGGTGAGATTTGCGAAAAGGGTTATACAAGAGGAATCCTTCAGGAGGCAGTGAAAAGGACTGAGCTACTGGAAAGACCTCAACGTCTTGCCACTAAGGCTCGAGCAACATATAGAAAGAACATGCAGGAAGGAATTATCAGAATGCAAATTCCCAATAAGTGGGTCATATTTCTAGGAAAAATTGGCATATCCTTCAAACTGATAATGTGATCAGAGAGGCAATTACACCACATTCCTCGATCACTTACAAACGAAGTTAAGGACCACTTAGTACATAGTCATTATAGGACTACTCCTTCTAAGAAAGACCCGGTTATGGGTTTTTTCCCATGCCTGAGACGCAATGCTTGCAAATACAGTAGTAAAATCGGTGAGTATAGAGTAGCAGGGCGGGGAACTAACGAAATTAGGAAGATTAAGAAATAAATAAACTGTAACTCAGAATTTAATGTTTATTGCCTAGGGTCCCCGGTCCAAAACGATATATAGTGAGTACCATTCATCTGACCAAAAAGAGGGTACTCGAACAAATGCAAGCGATAGCCAATAAAGATCCGTTATCCTGTAGCTCGACACTTTAAATTGAAACACAAGAGTAATAGAGATCTGCTCAAGTTCTCTTGCATTGATCAAGTGCAGAAAGATGAAGGAGGAGGAGCTAGGGTCAGGAGTCAAAATACATAATAGAGCTACAAACTAAAATCCCACAGGGGTTGAAAAATGAAGAGGAACTATGGGTACATATAGACCAGTGATGGAATGTGATAGAATTCCTCTATTCCCTGGTGGAATGCACATTCGCCTAAATGTATTAGGACCTTTTTTTTATATTGAATATACAGAAAGTGCACCTGGTCTCCGTCATGTATGTATTCATATTATTTGATTGTTCTCTACAATATATTTTCAGCTTTCATAATATATATGTAGTACTGGGAATAGTATAAAGGCATTATGTTTAATAAATTCTACCTTTCCCTCAAAAAAGATCTTTAAAACCATGTAGTGGGAAATGGTCCAGTATAATACACTCAGAAGCAGTGAGTCGTACTCTCTAACAGGGCTATTCCTGGATTGCAAATTCACACCCAAATTGGAACCATACTGGGATTTAATCACAAAGCCCTTTGACCAGAAACTATATTTTCAGTTTAGGGTGGGTACACTGCCACTAAGAGTATTTACTATTAGATAGGCTAAACCTAGTGACGATCTGTGTCCTGTCTGCCAGTGTAACAAAGAAACAGTGGCCCATCTATTGTTTGCTTGCGCTGGATACGATGCTCCACGCCGTGTCTGGTTGACACCAACTTGTGAGCTCTTTGGAACAAGAAGGTCTAGCAAAGCTGAGCGAATCCTATGATCTGATACATTAACAACGATTGTCACAGCAATGGCAAATATCTGGGGTGGTGGTGGGCAATAAGATCATGCTTCCTCCACTAAGCACAGGGTTAAAAGAGACAGTGATTATAGGTATTCAATATACTTGCTGGAGTGGACAGTATGTGGATCTAATTGCCTCTCCTAAATCAACTATGCGTTGTAATTTGAAAACTGTATCAGTCAGTCAGTCAGTCATTAAAACTTTATTTAGTTTGTTACAACCATAAAAGTATACACTATACATTTATAAAACTTAATAAAAATACATAATATGGAACTTTTGTAAAATTGCAACTCAATAATTTCCCGGAATATAACCCCGACACCTTTGTTATTAAACAGTATCCTCCTAGGTTGTTAAAATCACATGAGTTAACATGAGTAAACACAATACATACATTCAAATGCAATCTCATAATTATTTTATAAAGGGTGGGTTACATACACCTATAACTCTGTACTCTGGAGAAACCCCTTAACTCTACTCATGTATTTCCCCAAAGCACAGGCTATATCCAGATTTGTCATTCCCACCAGAAGATCTGCAGCTTGCTTCCTATTCATAGTCCTGTATTTTTTGAATATCGGGCCTAAAATCTCCTTACGTATATCAAGGTCCATCCTACAGCCTAATAAAATATGAATAATATCACAGGAGGTACCTAACGTACAAGTACAGTTGCCATTACTATTTATCATGAGATTTTTAACCCTGCTATTTTAACAGGGATTCATTCCCAGTCTCAATTTTAATACCTCTCTTCTTAAGTGCTGGTTCGGCAACCTGTCCAAGTAAGGGTAGGAATGGTCTTCTGAAATCCATACTTGGATCATACGGGACACCGATATTTTTTTGCCGGAGATACTCTTGATCGCTTATAAGGGACACGTCCGCTCCCAAAGACCGTAGTTCTTTTTTGCCTACATTGACGTGTCCTAGCTGCGTATCTAGTTCTATTCCTAGCTTCCCATATGCTTCTTTTACTGAGGCTCTTGTTTCTTTTGATATTTTCCTGGGGGGCTACCCTGTCTCCAGACGCTGCCAAAACCGTATTAGTGCCATCCTAGTTGTAATTGCCCAGGAGGTAACTCCCAGCTCCAGTCTTGCTGCTTGTACCATTGTTGATTTTGGCAACGAGAACAAGCTTTTCAGGATCATACCCTCCTCTTTATCCCAACCTTTTTTCCCACTTAGGAGGAGAACCTCTGATCCATATAGAAATTGCGCAGGGACCATTGCTAGGTAGGCCTTTATAACCGGCCCATCTGACATGTCTCCGTAGACGCTTTTAAATCTTTTGAAGCCCCTTATAGAAGCTGTTGCCCTATTTTTTAATACTTCCAGATGGGTGGTCCAATTCAAGTTACTCGTGAACCATATTCCCAAGTATCTATATTCCGTTACCCTCTCAAGTACTTCCGTGCCTAGATGCCAAGGGAACCAGGTCTTGCTTTTACAGAAACATAGTATTTTGGTCTTTTCCATATTTACTTCCAGTTTTTTATTTAAGCAGTATTTATGGAACATATTTAGTTCCTCTGCAGGCCTATCTCCGTCTGGTCCATGATCACCAGATCGTCTGCATAAAGCAGACAAGATATGTGATTACCTCCTAGCTTTGGACTAGCCCCTCTAACCTCTCTTAGATTCAGAGGTAGGTCCACTATAAAGAGAGAGAAAAGCAACGGGGCTAATACGCACCCCTGCCTCAGGCCATTTCCAATCTGGATCCTCCCAGATAATCCGCCCTCCTAGTCCAGGATGACCTGGGCCCAGTTGTCTGTATGTAAGGCCTGGATAAGGGCTAACAGGTCTGCGTGTATCTTGTAGCCTACCAAGGTAGACCATAGCTGCTCCCTGCCTACAAGGTCGAATGCTGCGCGGAAATCAACAAAGCAACAAAACAGGTTAACCCTTTGCTCTATAGACTTCTGCACTACCGCCCAGAGGGCAAAACAATGATCCACCGTTGAATGCCCTTCTTTAAATCCCCCCTGTTCAGGAGGTACTATTCAGTTATCTTCAGCCCAATCTTTTAGCAAACCTAAAATTATTTTAGAGAAAACTTTGCCCCCAATATCCAAGAGGTTTATCAGGTGATAATGTTTAGGGGAGTTTACATCACATTTTTTATGTACGGGTCTAATGATGGCCCCTTTCCATCTATCTGGTAACGTTCCTGGTTTTAGTATTCTTGAGAATGTCTTTGAGAACAAGTCCGCCCACCAATCTATATTTGTTTTTATGATAATGGCGGGTAGATTGTCTGGGCCAGCAGCTCGTGTTAAATTTAAGTTGCCTATCAGGTTTTTAATATGGCCTTGAGAGAACTGCTCCATTACTTCTTCCCTAACTCCAGGCCAACTAGATGGTACTATCACCTCCCTCCTTGGCCAATTGCCGTAGATCTCCTCAAGATAGATTGCCCACTTATCCTCTTGGACAGAACATTGCATGGACCCGGCCGTTTTCCCCGTACATTCCTGTATCAGTTTCCAGAAACCTTTGACATTTTTTTCTTCAATTGCCACTAGTAGGTTCTTCCAGCAAGTTTCTTTAAAAGATATTTTTTTTTCTCTTATAGATGCCTTGTATTTTATCCTTAATTTCTTAAGTGCTATAAATGCTGCATCGTTATAGCTTCGCCTAAGGCTTCTTTCGCTCTTTCTAATAGCGGCCTTTGCTATACGGCATTCTGCGTCAAACCATGGTTTTCTAATTTTATCGTGTGATAATTTCCTTACCAAGCTAAGCTTCCTCCGTTTAATTTTTATTCTGAGGCATTCTACAAGTTGTCTTATCACATTCTCATACCAGGATATCTCCTCCCCATTTGCTAAATTTCCTAAGTCAACTACCATCTGAAGATCCTTCAGTTTATTTAGGTGTCCTTCACTTATCCGGGTTGTAAGTCGCTTGGGGTATTCAACCTTTACATGTAACACCTTCTGTCTCGGCGGAACCTTATTAGCACACATTTCTATCGATAGTGGGAAATGATCGCTGCCCTCTACTTGGAGTATTTCGAAATGTTGAGTTAAGTGGAAACACCAAGCCTGAATAAAGATATAGTATATGGGGCACATTTGCTGTCCTATTTTAAATGTGCCCTTTGTGGCGGATCTGTTTCTTTCCTACCATTAACACAAACCAAGCCCATGGCCCCCAGCAGCCGACCAAGCTCCACATCCTGATTTGAGAGCTCGGTGCTGATGAACATTGCAGACTCTATGTTATACGCTTTTAGCAAGTCATTATTCCAGGCATCAGTTTTTAGGGGATTTAGTCTATGATTAAAATCCCTTAAAATTAAAATCACATCTCTAGGGTAGAGTTAATATAAGTTCTCTATATCCTTTTTTAAACGGTCCAGCTCTGCTTTATACTCATGTTTTCCCCTTTCTGTATGTACACATTGAGAATACATAAACCTCCACCCCCTATGTTGTTATTTAGGATCAGCAGTCTGCTACCCAATGCCCAGACACATGTTAAGTCGAGGTGAAGAATATCTCTCACTATCCTTGTGGAGACTAACGTCATCTGTCCACCTGATGCCCTACCCATTTGATTCTTTCTTGCAGGTTTTATATGATTAGCAAACCGTTCCGTAGCGGGGGTTTCGTCTCACAGCCATGTCTCCTGTAGGCACCTAATATCGGTCTTCCCTAGGAGATTTTTAAAAGTCTCTTGGGGCTGTATTCTTTTGTAGCCATTAATATTCCAAGACAAGATGCGCAGGCTGTGCGACGACCCAGTTTCCTAATAGATGGTACTCAAATTCCCCTCCTCCTCCTGGTCTATATAAGCCAGCTCTCTATACCTGTTCCCGACCAAGACATCTTCCTCTCCTCACACTATCTTTTTGGGAATAATTGTAATTTCCAGGCCTTCTTTGTTACTCCGTCCAGATGGGATAGTTTTTATTTGCCGTTCTCCCAACCCTGTATGGTTTCTAAGGAATTGGTGCCCTTGGTTATCCATTTTCAGATCCTCTCTATCTGTAAACTGTATCATTTTTTAAAAATATACTGTTTTATTGCATGAATTTTTATTTGATTCTTATGATGTATAGAGTAAGTAAGTAAGTAAGTAAAGGCTTTATTTCGGTTTTTGTACAAGCCATAAAAGTACATAAACAATAATAAAACAATTTAAAA
Source organism: Lissotriton vulgaris (assembly GCF_964263255.1). Taxonomy (NCBI): domain Eukaryota; kingdom Metazoa; phylum Chordata; class Amphibia; order Caudata; family Salamandridae; genus Lissotriton; species Lissotriton vulgaris. The sequence goes on along the minus strand of NC_141685.1, from coordinate 1,429,673,322 downwards.
CACATGGGGCCATATGTAGGTGGCCAAATACCGGTCGGTAACACCGAAAAAGGGTCTTTTTCGGTGTTACCAACATTTATTTAGCCATGTGAGATGTACGTAATACCGAATTGAATCGATAATAACGAATCAGTAAAAAAATTTCTTTACCGATTTGTAATTAACGAAACAAAGAATACCGAATCGGAATAAACGATTCGGTAAAATCCTCAAAAATGCAATGTAGCAAACCTCGTTATTACCGAATATGACCAAAATCGGTAATAACGAATCGGTATTTACCACGTTTCAAGAGCATGTGGTAATCAGGTACAGTGCATAAAAACAGGCCCAAAATGCATCTGTGTGAACACAATGGCAGGCCTCTACCTCATAGCAAGGCGGCTACACTTGAGAGCAGCAGGAATGAGGATCTGGAGACGTGAAGAGCGGGTGTACAGATTACGCATCACATTGTTCCAATTGACAGAACCTGAAATACATGAAAGATACAGATTGCACCCAGACACCATCCTGGACCTAATACGGGAAATAAGACCCTATCTAGAGCATCAGACACCAAGGGCCCACGCAATCCCCACCCATGTCCAGGTACTCTGCTGCCTGCACCTCCTTGCATCAGGAAGTTTCCAGGGTGTGATAGCTGCAGTGGGTGGAGTGTCACAGAGCTGTCTATCCCGTTTCTTCCGCACCTTCCTGGACGCCATGATGGACAGAATGGGACATTACATTTCCTTCCCCAGTACACAGGCGGAGCTGCAGAGAACCAAGCTGGAGTTCTACCAACTTGCCCATTTCACCCACGTAATTGGCTGCATCGATGGGACCCATATTCCCATCTGCCCACCTGCAGCAAGTGAATACATATACAGAAACCGCAAATCCACCCACTCAATCAATGTGCAGGTGATCTGCAATGCCAAATACATTATAACAGACAGCGTGGCCAAATTCCCCGGGAGTAGCCACGACGCGTACATCTTCAGGAACAGTGGCATACATACACGTCTGCATGCTGGTGAATTTGGCGACGGATACATACTAGGTAAGTAAATGTGACACACCCTGATGTACACCCTGGCTCAAGCTGTTGGTCACACAAATTAATGCCACTTACTTCTGTTCATAGGTGACAGAGCATATGCCCTCCGGCCGTATCTACTCACACCATATCTCAACCCAACTACCCGAAGGAAGAGGAGATACAATGTGGCACATAGGAGCACACGCAACGTGGTGGAGCGCACATTTGGATTGCTCAAAAGCAGATTCCGTTGCCTCCACAAAACAGGAGGTGCATGTCTGTACAGCCCCATCAAATGTTGCAAGATAATTGCTACGTGTGCAATGCTACATAATCTGGCCACTAAAAAAGGAACAGCAGTGGAACTAACTGAGTCAGAGGACGAGGACGACGACAACCCTCAGCCAGAGCCCTGCGCAGCTGGTGTTGCAATTGAACATGATGGGAGACAGAGACGGGCAGAGATTACGTCTAACTATTTCTGAGTGAGTAACAACACTGAGCCATTAACAGTTACATGTAGAGGTGTTTATTGGGCACACCTCCAGTATTGCGAGCATTGTCCAATTGGACATGGGTTACATCTAGGCCTGGGTGAAGCACTACGCTATGCTTGCGGAGTTTGCGAAGTTTGCGCAACTTCGCACTACGCGAGCTGCACGTAGCACAGTGCGAACACGCGTAGTGCAGAGCTCATTTTTTGCTTGTTCGTGGTCCTGAACGTCATGTTCGCGACCGCGAGCACGCAAAATGACATCCCGGCGAGATTCTCAACGCGGGGAGGTAAGGTTTCTCATTGTGAGTGGTTGCGCATGCTCGCGACCGCTCTCAATGAGAAACTACCAGTTCGCGTTGAGAAAGCTGCAGCTCAAGTAATAATCTACTCAAGCAGCAGAAAACTACAGCTCGCACTGTGCAAGATGCCGTTTTCAATGATTGCACAGTGCCGGATGCTTGTCCGCACTGTGCAATCATTGAAAACACTTCTTGCACAGTGCGAACATGCTACTACGCAGCTCGCGTAGTGCTACGTGAAGTTCGCGTAGTGCGAAGTGCACTTCGCGTAGCTTCGCGTAGCGCTACTTCGCGAACTACACCCACCCTTAGTTACATCACCCATCACATGCATGTACACAGCCATAGTCCTTTACTTCCTGCTTCCACGTGCTGCATGTGCACGATCCCCATCGACACTGTCTGGTGTGTTGGATTGTTCCTGTGCTGGCACGTTTCGTCCACTACGCCTCCTGCACTCGGTGAGTGAGGGTGTAATGCTACCACGACTGGTAGCCTCCTCACTGCCCCCCCTTCCATATTGGACGCCTTGGCATTCTGCATGAGCTCTAGCACTGAGGTCATGGACACCATCCCCCTGGCCACATCCCTGCTGCAATGCCCCATCCCCTCCTGCATGGCGATGGACCTGTGACACATCAGTGATATTGTAGTGGCCAGCCGGTTCACTAACTTGGTATAGGCCTGGAGTCTCTGTCTCTCCCGGCGCCTGCCAACACGGTCCTGCTCAAGCTGGCTGCAGAGGTTGTCCACCGAGGTAACTACTCTCTCCAACCCTGCACACAAGTTCTCCCCCATGGCACTGATGCCCTTCTCCATCTTGTGCATATGCCTGTTTATGTTTGCCACCTCTCTGTGCATTGACTTCATCTCCCTCCATTGCAGGCGCTGGACCTTCAGCATGTTGCCTTCCAGTCCAGCAAACACACTGTCACCCTGCTCGGATGCTTCTGGACTGTCCGACCTTGCCCTGCGGCGTCTTGATGATATGTGGGCGCCCTCGGATGCAGAACCAGCCCGCTCCCTGTTGGATTTATCTCCGATGGGACTTTGTTCGCCCAATCTGCCCTCCTCCTCCGACTCCTCCATCTGCTGGAGGGTGACCACGGCATGCCTCCTGCCTGACTGTGGTGGTGGTGGTGGTGGTGGTGTTGGTGAACGTCGCAGTGGTGACTGAGTGAGAGGGGATTGCGGCCCTCCCTGGCGCTGTGGTGATGGCTGTGGTGGAGGATTGGCTGCCTGTGATGGCGCAGAGCTGGTGTTCCCTGCAGGCATGCTGTCATCATCATGTTGCCTCCCCTCTGGCCTGGCTGACCTGCCTCTGCTGCCCTCTGCTGCACTGCGAGATGACTCACCTGTAATGACACAAATGTAAATATACTCAATGCTCTGTCTGCAATGGCATTACATTAAACTACATGCCTACAGTGCACAGTGGTTGTCCTGACCTATCCAATTAATTTACCATGCTATTGTGTATGCTGGCCTGACTGTCCTGATCATGAGTTCACACTGACTACATCACTCATGATGCATTGCAGTTAACCAGTAAGACATGGTGTGGAGTGGGAGCCCTTTTACCACTATGAGGATTGGGGTTGGGGAGGGGGTAGCGCAGCATGCTGGGCATGCTTCTTACCTTGTTTTCTTGCTGCTCTGGCAGAGCTATCTGCGTCTCCCACGCCACTCACACTCTCCGGCTGGATGGTGGACTCCACCATCTGTTCCAGTGGTGTTGGTGCTGGGGCTCGGTTTTTACCTCCTCCTGTTTTGCCAGCCTGCCTCTGTCTCTCTGCCATCCTCAGTTTTGCTGTCTTCCTGAGGTCGTACCACCTCTTTCTGATGTCCTCTATGGTGCGCAGGGTCACACCTATGGCATTGATCTTGTCCTGAGTGCCACTCCAGATTTGCCTCTTCTGTCACTCTGGCACTTGGTGGGACTGGGCTCCAAAAAGCTTGTGGTGCTCTTGGCTGACATCCTGGATCAGGACCTCAAGCTCCTTGTCACTGAACTTGAGTTTTCGTTTTCTGTCACCTCCCTCCTTCTCCCTGTCCTGGCTTGCCATTTCAATGCTTGTTATGTTGTTTTTCTGCCTTGCTGGTGGCTGTGTGGCTGTGTTGCTGCTGGCTCCTCAGCTCTCCTGCCTGCCTGCCTGCCTCACAGTGAGCTCCTGGTCCTGTACACCTGGCTGGGTGTGGCCACTTCCTGTTTGGGAGGTAATTGGGTGTATCAGGATTGGCTGATTCACCAAATTACGATTTTTTGAATTACCGATTCGGTATTTACGAATATGGTAATGGATTCTGTAACACCGAATCGGTATTAGGCTTTCAGTATTTTTTATTTTTTACCGATTAGTTCAGAATCTGTATTTAATACCGAATTATAACGAATCGGTAAAGTTTACCGAATTTTTATCTACATCACGTTTACCGAATTCTTAATACCGATTCGGTAAAATTCGGTATTAAGGATTCGGTATTCGCAATTTACCTACATATGGCCCATGATTTGTAAACACATATCAGACAAAGTGCCAAAGGTGCAGGAATGGGCTGTCTTCCAAACAACAGAATCAAAAAGTAGATAATTCAGCACAAGGGACCATTACCGGTCCATACAAATTCTCAGCCTCACAGTCAATTTTAAAAATTCTGTAATTTGGAGAATACTGTCACTATGCAAAAGTTGTAAATACATGAATGCCGGTCTGATCTGAATAAAATTAAGTTTGTTTAAAAAAGTAACCAGATAGCGCTTGCGTGGGTATTCATAAAACCTATATTAAAACATAAAATGCAGCAATACTTGCGGACACTTTCTGTCGCAGCCGCAGGGTGCTGCAAGTTTATTAAAAATATCAGTGTTTGGCCTAATCAGCAGATGATGGAAAAGATTTAACCTAAACCTTGTTAGCAGGAACTTTTCATGAGAGGTCAGTAAGCCCAGCAAATACTGCTCTATAGTTTCACAAGTTTTCAACATGACAAATTTTCTCACACTTTGTTTCTGGAGCTCTACACCTTCCCTCTGGGTCTTCCTGTCCATAAGGAAGGCCTGTTTAGTTAACATAAACTGTGGAATCAGCACCCATCAACAAAACATTTTTTTGCAATAATAGTTAGTGTCCTAAATCAATGGTTAGAGTCCATATCAAATGAACTGGTCCGAACTTGATAGTCGTGTATTTTCAATTCTTTATTGTATTTTCACAGTAGAAAAAAATGGTCCAATTCACAGTAGATTTTCTTTTCTTAGCCAACGCGTTTCGTCTCATCAACTGAGACTTCTTCAGGGCTCAAACACCTGTCTTTATGGAATGTAGTGTGAGCAGGAGAGTTTCTTTAATTCACGTAAACTTTAGAAAGATCTGATATATCCGATGAATACTCAGAAGTGACCCGAAAGCGGCATGGTGACCTGCGAGAACGAGCGATGTAAAATTCAAGAGTAACATCGTTCGTATTGCAAAAAAATGTTTTGTTGATGGGTGCTGATTCCACAGTTTATGTTGTGTATTTGGACTTTGTCCTTGAAGGAACAGATAGGGTTGTGTTCCTAGGTCTCTCAAGCACCATCATACCACTTAAGAGTCACTGGCCATAACAGGTGCAGGCTTTTTGCTCCAACCCTTCTTTCGCTAGTGTGCCTGTTTAGCTAACTCCAGATCCCCTTTTACAATCCGACTTGGGTGTTCAAACAGATCCAGGCGGCCAAGCCTGGCAAAACTGGATTTCAGATATTTTATCCACGGAGTACACATTGCCTTATCCTGGATCAGATAATCCCTCACTATCAGATGTGTCAGCGGTATATCCTGATTCAACCACAATTTTAACCAACAGGTCAGCGGGCGTAAGGAAAAAATGTCACTTAGATATTGTGTCCCTAGCTCTTCGTGTACTGCAAAATTTGACGTACCTGCAGGGACACAAAAGAGGCGCTTCAGGAAAAAAATGTCAGCGATCTGCAGCTGCTCACCAGCAACATACCCCCAGATTTCACTACCATATATAGCAGTTGCCACTGATTTTGCATTATAAAGTTTCAACATAGCACTGGTAGTTTTTTTTCCCAGTTTTGATGCAAAATTAAAGATTGAAGCATTAACCCTAACCAGTTCCCCTTTCTGTTTTGCAAGATGAGGTACCCAGTTAAGTTTAGTATCAAAAAGAACTCCAAGATACGAGAACGTTTTTGATATGGGGATTACTGCTTCATCGATTTTAAATGAAAAGTCCTTCTTGGTTGTTGGCCAACTTGTATAACAAATAATTTTGAATTGTTGACCAAAAGGTCTCTTTCCGTCATAAACAGTTTAAAAGCATTTAAGAGAGCCTGAAGACCCCTCTCAGTTCTAGAAATTAAAACCGCATCATCTGCGTATAAAAGTACAGGAATTCCCCGCCTGCCTATTCTTGGGCAGTCAGCAGATACATTCTGTAAGACGCTATCTAGCTCATTAATATAAAAATTAAAAAGGAAGGGGGCCAAGATACATCCTTGGTGAACACACTTTCTAATGTCAAAATTATTAGTTGTACTCAGATCTTGAGAATATCTCACATTTGCTCTAGTATTGCCATGTAGATCAACAAGAAAATTAACAATTCCACTATCTACACCCTTTGCCCTCATGGACTGCCACAACTTTCCTCTGTTTACACAGTCAAAAGCTGAGGACAGGTCCATGAAGGCGAGGTGGATGGTACCCCTTTGAGCAACAGTGTTCTTACTTAATATTAAAAAGAGAATAAGGCACTGAGTTATTGTTGAGCGACCACTGCAGAATCCATACTGGGAGATGGACATGATGTTGTTTTCCATCGCCCAGTCTAGGAGTCTCTGCAGTAGAATTCTTCTCACTATTTTAACCATAGAGTCTATTAGTGAAATAGGTCTGTAGCAATGTGGACTACCTTTGTCCCCCTTCTTGAAAACCGGGACAATCGTAGAGACCCCCCATGATTGTGAACAACCATTTTTCACAGCAACATTAAAAACACACTCTAATATTGGTGCCCAGAAATCTGGCTCAGACTTAAATAAGTCTGGAGGAATCCCGACAGGACCAGGGGCTTTCCCAGCTGTTAGTCCTACAATACCCTCAATAACCTCCCCTCTATCAAAACTGATTATTTCACCATTATTACAAGGGGCAGGGTTGGATGTTTCAACCATTGGGCAGCAATATAGTTGCTTAAAGTGTGCTTCCCACTCCTCCTTTGTTATGTAGGATTCCAGACCGTTTACCTGGCTCCTGGACCAAAAAAGGTTTCTTCATTACCGCCCAAAATCTGGAACTACACCGCAAGGTAGTGGGATCAAGAATCTCACTCCATGCCTCTTCTCTTAAGGATTCCTTATGTTTGGCAATGGTCGATTTATATTCTTTCCGACACAGCTGAACTGTCTCTTTTATTCTTGGTGTACCTACCACTGCCAGCCTTAGATTTCTTGCTGCTTTAGAGCAATCGTGGTTAAACCATTTTGGTCCCACGTTCTCTAAATTCTTTGCTGGCGCCGACAGCAGCTGGGTGACCTTTCCCGATAGACTTTGGAAAGCACTAAGGACCTTACACGGCTGCAACCCTTCCTGACTGCAAACCGTAATTTCATCTGCACAAATGGTTTTAATGTCTTTGTACAGTAGATCTGGGTTAATCTTAGACAATCTTAGGCGACGTCTCCCATCAGTTGTGCTCACCCTACCAATGATATGATTCGGTCTTTCTTTAGCTATCCATGGACCCCTCAGGTGAACAGTGAGCGGGTTATGATCACTGAATTCACTTTCTTAAATAGTAAAAGAATCCACAAAGGACTGCATAGGATATGTAAGTAATACATAATCAATGAAAGTTCCCCTCCCATGTCCCTTAAACGTCGGGGTCTCAAACACTTGGTAGGATCCAGCAATGCCATTGACAGCGTCAGGTCCAGATCATTCAATAGATCATTAAAGAGTTCCCCCTCTATCGTGCGTTCCAGATGCAAACCCTCGGATCGTGCGCAATGCAGATCCGAAATACTTTTCAAAAGGGGATCACCACAAGGGTGGACATTAAAATCACCCATAATCATGAGATTGTGGAGGCAAACCTTCATAGAAATACTAATAAAGACATTCAGTGCTGAGATTTGACTCAAGGCTGTGTATGGATTGACAGCATTGTAAAAGTTGACCAAGCAGGCCGTACAATTTTCTCCAGTAAAAATTAAACCAATGATTCCAGAATTGCTTGTTAAGACTCTGCGTACTTTACAAGATAGCGGAACAGAGATGAATGTGACCATTCCCCCTTAGGTCTTCCCCTAGTTGTTGCTATTGCGGGGACATAAAATGCCTTATACCCTTCAAGGAATTTATCACAATCAACTGACCAAGTCTCCTGCAAACAGATAATCTGATACTGCTTAATATACCTGATCCAATTGCAGTCCTCCATCTTAGCACCCAGTCCCGCAATGTTCCATGAGATTACATTATTTTTACTCATTTTTGTCCGTGTAATCTCCGTACATTCCACTTCAGCCAATCTCTCCTTTCCCAGTCTCTCGGATTCCTTACGTCAATCGCACGCTTCTAGACCCGAGAGTGAATCCAATCTATTCTGCGTTACAACATTGAACCCATTCATACAGTGCTTATCAACATTATACAGATATGTCACTTCAGGGGCCGGAGTCTGGATAGGAATAAATGGTCTAATTTTCCTAGGATTAGGAGGGGCTTTGATTAAATGAGTATAAAAATAACCAAGTGGGCGTTCACATACACTGTTCACATTGTAAGCTAAGGAGGCTGCTCTTAGTAAGACTGTGGCAACGTGTTGGGGATGCTTAAAGTTAACAATGATACAGTCCCCACTAACTGTCTTTCTAGACGGGCCAATCCAGTTCACCCTTCTCGTTGACAATATTTGATCAGAGTAAGTGATTGGAAAGCCAAATCTATTATTCAACCACAATACTGTTTTGTTTTTTAATGAATCATGGGATTCCTCATAGGGTTGGGCAGAGTGACAGTCAGTAGGCGGGACATTTTTTAGTACAACCACATAAGGTACACTGTCAGGTGGAAGATTAATGTAGCGACATTTCTTTACTTGTCTAATATCCGGGTTACCCTCTGGATCTACTGTCGCCTATTTGTTCTGCCCGATTGGTGGAGTAAGATCAGGTGAGGCAATTTCAATTGCAGTTGTTTGCTGACTAGTTTGCTGTGAGTTCACTCTAACAGTTTCCCGCCCCTCTCCAGCAGAGCCCTTGTCCACAGCCTTAGATCTTTTAGCCGAGGCTGAGGCCAAGTGAGTTCCTAACAGTCCACCTAATCTATTGACTTATAGGGCCACAGTATCCAATTTAGATGTCAAGGGTTTCAACAGCTCTTCTATCTTTGCCTCTATCTTAGCTTCTATAGTACGAATCAATAGGGCAAATTGCTCCGAATTTATATTTGTCCCAGCTGCATTTTTATCTTCATGTAAATCAATTCCAATGGCAGAGCCATTTGGAACTAATTGCCCTGTTTCTACTCTTTGTTTGCTGTACTTCCCCCCACGGTTGATTTGTAACTCTCTACAGGTTCTCACTGGTCTGGGGGCAGGCAGTGGCTGTTCTATTTCCGCAGTAAGTATAACAGAAGTAACAGGTATATCAGTTAAATCCTCATTCAACTCAGCATGCACCTGTGCTTCAGCCGTTATGACAGCCCTATCAGATACAACAGGAATATCAACCACAGCTGGATCTGCCAATGGGGTGGGCGTAACTTCATGTAAATCAGGATTAGTCCCTCGACCTAGCGAGGCCCTGCGATCGGTTTTAATTTGGTTCACCATTTATACCAAATAATTGTCCATGGTGCCCAACCCAGATGCAGTTTTATCAGTTTTAGATTTAGACATCGTCCAAACTTGCTATTGTACCTAGGTATCAGATGGAACAACAGAGCAAACTACAAAAGCACTTAATCCAGATTACAAAGTTGAAAGTCTCACTTGAGTATATTAGTCCTTTGATACAGGGCCAAAGTCCGTTGCCCAGCACAGCCTCTTCCGGCCTCTGACGGCCGCAGACGGCACGGCCCTTGCCCCGGGCTTCTCCCGGCGCGCGCGCGTCCCGCGGGACGAGGGACCGAGGGTGCCTTTATGCGCCTCCTGACGCTTGCCTCTGATGTCCGCTGCTGCTGGTCACGGGGGTGGGAGGGGCACGGTGGAGCCAAGCCCAGCCGGGGGAACAGGCGGAGCAAAGCCCGGCCCTTTGTTGCTGGAGCTGCGGGGATCGGCGGAGCCAAGCCCGGCCAAGTGGATCTGGCGGAGCTGCGCCCGGCCCTCAGGAGCAGCTGGAAAATAAGTAAGACTCCCCCGGACTCTGCACCGAGGGTGCCTTTATGCGCCTCCTGGCGCTTGCCTCTGACGTCCGCTGCTGCTGGTCACGAGGGTGGGAGGGGCCCGGCGGAGCCAAGCCCGGCCGGGGGTACAGGCGGAGCAAAGCCCGGCCCTTTGTTGCTGGAGCTGCGGGGATCGGCGGAGCCAAGCCTGGCCAAGTGGATCTTGCGGGGCTGCGCCCGGCCCTCAGGAGCAGACTGATCCTCAGTGAATTCAGCCTAGAGTATTTTTATGGTGATTCTATTTATCCATTCAATCAGGCGTGTATGAGATTTTAGCTGCTGTTTTTTGGAAATGTTTTGGATGTATTTTTTATGTGCTTTTATGACCTGACACATTGAATAAAGCTTTTTGGAATGGAATGGAATGGAATGGAGTATGTGTTTTATAACCCACTCAGTGCTTGATTGTTGTTGAGTAGATTCCAGGTGAGCAATGCAATAGTAATGCATATCTGACGAGGGTGATAGATGCAATTAATAATCAATATGGTGGCATCTAATTGCATTGACTGAATAAAATATATTTTAATATGATGATTGTTACCAAAATTACTGACCCCCACTCTCTCAACTTTTTGCCCACTACTCAAATTTATACCAGCATGTTGTCAAGAAAATGCATGACAACAGACATGTAATCATGAGAGAGGCTGTAATATATTGGTAACGAAGCTTATACACCGCTCCAAGAGGCCACCATATTGATATCATATTTTCAAGACTATATGTGCCGTTATCTCTCTTTATGTAAATGTTTGTGTCTGAAGTACTCGTCCATGGTTTAAATGAGAAATTATTTGATGACCACACGGATATTGGAATAGGGGTTGTGTCGAAATGCATCCGGCAGTGCTTTTTGACTTTCAAATAAAAGCGTTTTGTTGGAATCTTACCAGAAAGTGCACTCATTACCGGCACTTTGATTGAGGTTGCTGCAGTTTACTGAAAAAATATATATGTGTATATATATATATATATATATATATATATATATATATATATATATATATATTACCTACTGGCGGTCGCCAGTAGGTATATATAGTTATGATTTTTTCCCTATGGGATTTTTGAAAATTCTATGTCTAATAACTTTGGCGTTTGTGGACGGAATCGGCTGAAATTTTCAGGAAAATGGCACATTTTGTTTCTGAGCAGCTCCTGGAAATTTGGGGGGTGTTCGGCAAGGGGGGGCTGAGATAAAAGGGGGGTCCCAAAACGCGTTTTTCCCATGTTAATTTCCATAGGGCGGTTGGCCTCACTTTTAGCCCGAACGGCTGAATGGATTTGCACGAAACTTGGCAAAATTGTAGGGACTGTTAGCCCGATGTGCCTTTGCTAGGTCTCAATATATGTGCTTCAGTGGATTTTGAGAAATTAACGTTTAAAACAAGATATATATCTGTAACAGCGCTCCGGGCAGCGCTCCGGTTCGCGAACTTTTCGCGTATCGGAACTTTGCGAAGCGAAGCTGATTGGTTTTCCGGTGTCTGTCAACATTCTAAACAGTCCGGAGCGGCCGCCATCTTGTCTCTCGGTAGGATCGAGAGACAAGAGGAGGCCAAAACAAAGGGGGAAATTACCATAAGGGGGTATAGTAGATCCTCGTTGACCCCCTAGGTTTTATGTGGAGGTTTTAAAAGGGCCCAGGAGGGTAAAAAAAAAAAATATTTTTTTTTTTTGCGTGGTGAGCGCCAAGTTCGCGAACCGGGAAGCGTTCTGGTCAGCGTACTATAAGGATAAAAGAATTATAGACTTTTCTAATACTGTATGTTAATTGTTTGTTGTTTTTTTTTTTTTTTTTTGTTTTCTTTATTTTTAAAGTATTTTTTTTTTATTGTTTTTCATAATTTATTAAACTTTCTAACATTTCAGTGTCTGAAATGTCATTATTTTCTTGGAATATTGTTTGCAATCTGTGAGGTTGTAAAATGTCCTCATTTTCAAGGAGGTCATCTACTGCTTGGACACATTGCAGCAGTTCTTTATCCAAAGTTTCATCCATAAATTCCATGTCAATTTGATCAATTGTATCAATCAATTCTTGGCTGCTCTCTTGCAGGTCCATTTCAAAAGAAACTTGGTTTTCGCCTTCCATTTTGCCTGAAATTTGGATTAAAAAAATATATATTAGTAGAGATAGGGCACTGTTGGGAATAATTTTAGATAGGCATTTTTTATCAGTGAATTTATCTTTGGGCAGTGTATAGTATCAGAGTGGAAGTAGGAATATAAAAAAGTGTATGTGATTTAACGTAAGTAAATTTATAATTATACAAGAGAAGTCTAAGTCCATCCATAACTATAACAGAGAAGTCTATCTAAATCTATAACTACTACAGAGCGATAGTATATAACTATCTGAAAAAGTTTACCATATTTACTTATAGTGCACAATATACTTCAGTTTTAAAAATAACAACTTACCTTTAGAAACAAGTTGAAGTGATTACTGATATTCCAAATGATATATACAACAAGAAGTAGTAGTCAAAATGACTGTGTTTCCTTCTCTTCCTTTATATATATTCAGGTATATAACCAATCAAATGTCAGGTAATAAAAGTAGAAAATGAAAGTAACATTTTCATTGGTTGTCAATTCCAACACTTCAGATGTGTTTTGTGAAGTAATTTACCTCACGGTACTTAGAGAGGTCTACAGGCTAAATGGCTAAATGGAATTTCAATCAAATTTGTGAAAATGAAAGGGATTGTTATGTAGTATGAGCTAATCTATATTTGGTGAGAGTGTCTCTAGTCGTTTTTCTGTAAATTACTTTCCCACCTTTTTTTTGGATCGCTTCCCGGGAAGCGGCTCGGTTCGCGAACTTTAAGCGTCACGGGAGTCCACCATTTTGTGTTTCGGTCGCATTAAGATACAAGATGGAGGGCAAATAATGTTTAGAATGGGTAGAAGGGGTCATGGTAGACTTATCTTGACCCCCTAGGTTTTCTGAGGGTGGCTGAGGAGGCTTATATGTGCGGAAAAAAACATTTTTTTAAAAAATTCCGCGAGGTTAGCTTTCGGTTCGCGAACCGGGTAGCGCCCCGGGGAGCGTATTTTGTGGAAAATTAGTGAAAAAAGTTAGAAAAAAATAATAATTGTGAGTGATCAGATGAAGGGTAGCTCTGAGAAGAGCTTTTGGGTTTATGGTACATTTAGGTACTTATAAGTAGGTACCAATGCACAATGAAAATTCTGTTGCCCTCATCTGAGAAGTGAACTCCATCTCCTCTGTAGATATCTTGCATGTAGTAACGCAAGTTATTGTTGTACAAGGAGCCCATTCCATGGTCTCTCATGTAAGCTGAAACAGATTTGTTTACATGCTTCCTCGCTTTCTCAATTTGTGGACAAAATTGGTTGGACCACCTCCATTTCTGTCTTTGGCATATATTGGAATATACCAAGGCAGTTTGAGGAAAAAGTGCCATTAATTGCTCAAAGGTGTCCTTTAAAAGCATTTCCAGACCTACCCCAGTCAAAGTGCCCAAATCATTACCTCCACAGTGCACAATTAACAGGTCAGGTTTTGGCAAATGCATAAAGGTTTTCACCAATGGTATCAATTGGTGACATTTTAATCCTCTTTGGCCCAACCACTTAATTTCCACATCTTGTAAATTGAGGTTAGGTAAATTTCTGTTCTCAGCATACCTTTGAGCCCAGTGGATGTAACTATGTCCAACAATCCAGACTTTAAACATGGTGAGAGAAGGTTGTGCTGCAGTCAGATGAAGTGTGGTAATGAAAGGGCAGTTGAAACAGTAGGAGTTTGTAAAGAAAAAAAACTGTGGAGTTTCAGTGCTAATGATTCATTAGCAGTGATTGGTGGATTTCCATTTCTGAAAACAGAAAGTTAGGGTGCATGGATGTGTTCTTTGAAAGATGTAATTTGAATGGTCAAGGAAAAAACATTTAATGAAAGATTGCACTGGATACGCAGGTGCACTGAGAGTTCAGAGTTCAATTGAAACATTGTTGTGTGAACTTGCAAACATGAGAGGTCTTTCAGGAGGTGGTTGCTAAGCAAAAAAGGCAGAGAGGGCAGAGGGGGGAAGGGTTTTGATTTGAAAAAAGTGAGGGAAGAGTTATATGTGTAATGAATATCTGTATTGCTGTGCTTTCAATAGCTGCAGCCTCTGGAGTGCATCCTCTTTGTTCTGCTGAAGACAATTTGGTGTATTTCTGAGACTGTTTTGAAACTCAAAAAGTATTTGCTAAGGTGAGAAAAGATTTATTTAATTTAGATAGAGAATAGTATGATTTAAGGAGAAAATGATGAAGAAAGCTGTGTTTTTAAAATGTGGCTTTGTCTCAAGTGATATACAAATAGATTTTGTTTCTTTGAGAAATTGTAATTGCATATTCGGTGTAGCATTCTGGCATGCAGTAACACAAGTTATTGTTGTACATGGAGCCCATTCCATGGTCTCTCATGTAAGCTGAAACAGATATGTTGTTCTACTCTCTTTTTTTTCTTTCACTTCCTTATCCATTTTGTTTTTTGCAATTATACCCTTTTCCATCTTTTCTTCGGTAAATAGATCTATTAAACAGTATCTCTGGTTTACTCCCTATAGCTGTCTTTCTTTTAACATTACTCTCTGTTTACTTCCCTTATACTAACTCTTCTTTTTTAAAAAAAAAAAATTTTTGGTTCGCTTCTAGTTCGCGAACCGGGCAGCGAACGGGAAAGCGAACCAAAAGAAATAGAGCTTGCCAGAGTGCTAAACATTCTAGCAATTTTATTTGAAAGGGGAGGTAGTTCTGAAAAGAACTTTTTTTTTTAATGTTTTTGTTGTTTTTTTTTTTTTTTTCTAAACATTTTTTGTTTTTTTTGTATTTTTTGAACAGTTTTATGTTTTTTTTTTGTTTTTGATGGAGGGGAAACAACAAAAAACAGGCATTGAAAAGGGCTCAACAGGAGCAAAAAAAAAATTACTGTCTGGGTTGGTTAGGGCAATTGTGATTTTAGTAAGCAATGTTCATTAACTTTATGCTCATGTTCCCTCATGAAAGCAGAGCACCGCAATACAAGCAGGTTAGTTTCATGTGTTTAAAGTTCTTCTGAATGTTTGGCACGGTTTCCTGTGCCTCTCCTCCTGTCAAAGAGATATGCGAGGTTGACCTAGCCACAGGAGTTGTTGGGGGATTATCCTGCAGGTCACGCAACTCTGCACGGCTGTAGTTGAGTGGATGCCACCTGGTCATATGGCGATGCATGGTATAGTTTCCCATGCTATACTTTTTTTCAGTGCCTCTTGATAATCTGTGTTTGCAAATGAGGCAGGTGGCATACCTTGCATTCACTTTCTTCTCCCCTCGAGGGATTGAAAAAAACTGCCAGATGAAACTTGTTTTCCGACGGGAAACACGGGGCAACTCCTGTATGAACTGTGGTTCTTCTGTCTCCTCTTCCTCTAGTTCATCCTCTTCCTCCTCTGTGTTGGAGATGTACTGAGATGGTGGTCCTCTCTTCCCATGAGGAGGTGTAGGTGGTGGTGGGGGTGCACCAGCTGAAGCAAGTACAGAAGCCATTGCTGAACTATAGGAAAATGGTCTTTCTCTCACCAAGATGAAAGTCAGAGTGAGGAAAGAAGGAGGGGGTTTCATCATTTGGGAAAAGCAAAAGTTCTAAACCAATGAAAAGTGTTATTTTTAGGTCATATGACCTAGTCTTACATCATTTGGAAACCAAAAGTGAAATGAACCAATGAAAAGTTTTATAAACAAGTCACATGACCTGTTCCGCTCACGTTACGCGGTGCGCGCCGCGTCCCGGATCGCTTCCGGTTCGCGGTCCGGAGCACTTCCGGGAGCGCTAACGCGGCGCGTCATAAGACGCATTACGCGTCAAAGTGATACGTCGCGCTTCCGCGACGCGTCACAGTTGCGCAAACGAAATGTTTACCGGTTCGCGGACTAGGTCGCGGCATCAAGATGAGCTAACGGAAAGCTTCCCGGTTCGCGAACTGGAAGCGAAGAAAGAAAATATTTAAAAAAAATTATTAATAAACATCTAAAATATATTTTTGGGTTTAAAGAAGAATACATTTTACAGCTACAGATGTTAGCTTTTAAAAAACCAATGAAATTCACTGAAAAAACCATAGGTTATAGACCATATATAGTTAGGAATTAGCATTTACAAAACCTTGAAAATTCACTGAAAAAACCATAGGTTATAGACCATATATAGTTAGGAATAAGCATTTACAAAACCATATTTTACTCACACAACACCATTGAAATTTCATATATAGTTAGTTGCACTAACTATATATCGCGCACCCGCAATCCACTGCTGATGATGTCACACATTACATCATTCATGACATGGTCAGTGACATCACTGATGACATCACTGATGACATCTCAAATGACATCACTGATGACATCACTAATGACATCTCAAATGACATCACTGATGACATCTCAAATGACATCACTGATAACATCACTGATGACATCTCATTTGACATTACTGATCACATCACTGATGATATCATGTGATAATACGATGAACCTCTTCAGACTCTAATATAACCTTAGATACAATCAGTGTAAACAGACACTCACAGACTGCCACTCATCCATGGAGTTACTCACACACCTAGTCAGTCATGCAAAGAATCAATTACACCTCCATTTCCTCAACTATACAGTTATACAAACTTTACTTATTCAAACATATACTAACACATATTTACTCTCTTATATAATCCCTGATACAAGTTCACAATGATCCATACAGCCACTCACACATTCACTAGCTCTTATGCACAGTTATTTATATATGTCAACTCTCAAATGTACTGTGTTTTACATATGTACTTACTTTGACATGTAGCACTGAGATATCCATTCACTCACCAATACACTCATGCACACAGTCAACCGCCCATACAGCTGTTTCCACATGCACTTTTGAAACCATACATCTAGTGAATCAACTGCTCACACATCTATGCACAGAGTCATACACCTCCCAGCCACCCACACACACACTCAGTCTCCCATACAAATACTTGGGCAACCAATCAATAACCCATATAGTTACTCATATAGCTACTTATCAACACATGCAACAGTTTACAGAACAACAGACATAGTGATGCACAAATTAAGACAGTTTAGTCACTAACCCATGCACTCAGTGAGACACATTTAATCACTCACTCATACAGTCAGTCATGCACCTACTAAATCCTTCATCCAGACACTTATACATCCACTCATTCTTCAATATGTAAGACATATTTTAACTTTACAGAAACATACAGTCACTGGATGTTGTCATCAGTGATGTCATCAGTGATGTCATTTGAGATGTCATCAGTGATGTCATCAGTGATGTCACTGACCATGTCATGAATGATGTAATGTGTGACATCATCAGCAGTGGATTACGGGTGCGCGATATATAGTTAGTGCAACTAACTATATATGAAATTTCAATGGTTTTGTGTGAGTAAAATATGGTTTTGTAAATGCTTATTCCTAACTATATATGGTCTATAACCTATGGTTTTTTCAGTGAATATATATATATATATATATATAAATGGTGGTTACTTGATAAAGGCTTACGCCGAAACGCGTCGTCTTGGGTTAACGAGTGCACAATAAAGGGTTTGTGCAAGATTTCCTGGTGTGCCGTCTCTGTTTCCTTCTAATTGGTGGGATCCAGTACCTGCAGATATATATATATATGTATATATATATACGATCCAAACTCCTGCTGCACCTCCCTCTCGGATATAGGTTCCAACGAAGAAAAACAGGTACAGACCACTCCACAGCGCTAAGATTAAATTCAAAAGTGGTTTATTGACCCCTTGTCGCCAGCATGACGCGTTTCGGCTATGTCACAGTAGCCTTGATCACATGACTCGAGGAACCAATACTAGTGTTTAAATACTGTGCACAATTGACAAAAAAGGGGCGTTATCAATCCATAAACATATAGATTACACTATAATAGTTAATATCATTTCAATGATGAATCCGAGTGATAAAAATTCAATCATTGTAAAAACAATTATAATTCATTATTACAATACACCACGGACAATGCTAACGCAAAATGCTCGTCCTGCCACTCATAGCTTTTAAATAATTTACGCAGAGCATATGTTAGTTATAGAAAAACTATAATAATAATAGTCTATGAACTCTGGGCTGGTATAAATATTTAAAACGACCCAAAGTCTTTTAAAGTGCAAGTGCTACAATGTAATACGTAATAGTGCAAAAAAAAACGTGCAGTGTGCAAAGTACAAAATCAACCGTGACATGGAGGTAGAACAACTGCCTAACTCATATTATATTCAGTCACCAGCTGATTAATAACAATGGGAAGACAATATGATTATGCATGCTGAGCCTAATTATGTATGTTTACATGTATTCATAGATTGTTATAACAATTCTTATAGCAATACATCCTACTACGGAATGACAATTAATCATTGAATGACAGCTCATTATGATAGAAGGAACTTATGGCATAGTGCCCTTTCCATCCTATATATGTATATACGTAACGCTGTCTAACGAAGCTCTACTATAATCAATAATATCATGACAGATGTAGCAAGCACAGTTGATATACAGATACAGTGCTACATTACGACATCATAGCATAGAGGAGTCTAGATGGACAATTCTGAGAATAAAGATAGCAGTTAGCTATGTAACTGATTATGAAAAGAATACAGGCAACACAGGATTCTTTCGGATATCGGGACTATAGGGGTGCAAAAAACAGTAGCTAGAAGTCTGCCACCCTTCTATTGATCCATAATTTAAAAAAAACAATGCAGGTCCTCCCCTGTGTTCATTCCATTAGGAATCCTAGTATCTAAAAGCAGAATGTATTTGCTTTCCAGTTGCCTTAAAATTTACTCTCTGTTAACCCCCTCGATGTTTTTGGGCACTGCATCAATAATGAAGTATTTCAGATCATTCAAGTTTTTCTTATGGACCAAACCAAAGTGTCGCGCAACTGGGTAATTTTCATCAGAGTTGACGATTGCCCTTAGATGCTGAAGGATACGGTTAAAAGCCTGTAATTTGGTGCTCCCAATGCATTTGAGCCCACTTGTACATTGTAGCACGTAGACCACAAAATCAGTGCGGCACGTAAAATGACCTTTAATCTGGATAGGCATAGGATCAAATGCAGAGTAGTATTCCTTGGTGTTCATACCGAATTTGCATGCTCTGCAAGAGATGCATTTATAAAATCCAGATTTATCAGACAACCAATTTTTCTTTATGATTACCTCAGGACTCGATTTAACCAGAGCATCCCACATTGAGGGTGCTCTTCGAAAGACAATGGATGGTTCATCTGGTAACAAAGGTGCCACACTAATATCAGTCTTTAACAAGGGCCAATGCTTTTTCAATATTCCCCTCACCTTCCTTTCCTCACTATTAAAGGTAGTGATTAAGCTAACCTTATCAGGGGCTTCCTTTGTCAACTCTTGCTCATTATGTATCCTGTTAACACTGGTGGAAGTGAGATAATCCTCTCGCTTCATGCTATTAGCCCTATTCATAGCCTCCTGTAATAAGGATGCCTGATAGCCTCTTGCACAAAATCTCAAAAAGGCTTCATTCTGGCATTTCTCCAAATCTGACTTGGAACTGCGAATTCTACGTATTCGCAGAAATTCCCCATAAGGGATACTTCTGACCAGATGACCTGGATGCGAACTATTTGCGTGCAAAATTGAATTGCCCGCCGTAGGCTTTCTGTGGAGTCGGGTTTGCAATTTACCATCCAAGACATAAATTTCAACATCTAAAAATCGGATCATGGTGGTACTAATTTGCGATGTAAACTTAAGATTCAATTGGTTGTCGTTGATTACTTTGACAAACTCGGCAGCTGATGCTACCGAACCCCTCCAAATCATACAGATGTCGTTGATGAAATGCCAGAAATGAGCTATATTGTTGGGGAATAATTTTGCAAGTGAACCCATGAGGACATGCTCCTCCCACCACCCTACATGTAAACATGCATATGTAGGGGAGAAGCATGCCCCCATAGCCACTCCTATCAACTATTGGTAGATTTCCCTATCAAACAAAAAATAATTATTGCTAAGTCATAAATCCAACATTCTCAACAGCATATTGCTATGTTGACTAAACGCAATACTCCGTTTCCCCAAATAAAATTTGATGGCATTCAATCCATCCACATGGGCTATGCTTGTATATAGAGAATCTATATCTAAGGCTATCAATACAAACTCACTATCCCAAACAATGTCATTGATTTTAGACAGAAATTGTCCTGTGTCTTTGATAAACGATGGCAAAGCCTCCACATACTCATGTAGAAAATGATCCACATAACGTGAGATAGATTCCAATAAGCTGCCCTGAGCTGAAATTATAGGACGGCCAGGAACCGGGGAAGTCTGCTTATGAATTTTGGGGATCAAATAAAAAAAAGGTGTAACAGAGAAATATTTTTTTTGAAAAGCATGTTAGTAATCCTACCTGCTTCCATTGATTTAGTTCCTTGTGGGCAATGTCCTTCAGGCGCATGATATCATTAAGGCTGCCTTTTCTGTAACATGCTTGATCGCTCAGATGTCTTTCCGCTTCCTCCAGATACTGAGCACGGGGCCAGATAACAGTGTTGCCCCCTTTATCGGCCTTGTTTATTATTAGGTTGGAGTCGCTTCATAGTTTTTTCATTAGTTTGCTGTATTGTTTTTCCGCATATCTAATACGTTTGGTCCTACGTGAGATGGTGCATTGAAGCTTTTTCAGATCCTCCACCACTATGTCTCCAAAAGCATCTATATTGTCTTTAGGCATCATGGGATAGAATGTGGAAGGAGGTTTGAACTTGGTGGCACACGGTTGATTTGTTATAATACCCGTATTTGCAAGATTATGTTGGGTGGTACCAGTTGCAAAATCCTCATCGAGAACCAACTCATGAGCAACTCTCAAAGCCTTAGTATCCGATATTTGAAACACACTGGACGGTTGAGAATTTCCCACAATCTCAGATGCTTTCACATGAGCATTCGATAATTTGAAATGTTTTTTAAGTTTAAGTTTGCGGATAAACTTGAACACGTCAACACGTGTTTCAACATAATTGAAAGATTTCTTAGGGCAATAGGAGAGACCTAAAGAAAGTAACTGAAGCTCAGCCTTGTCCAAGATGGTATCTGATAGATTGATCACAGTGTTTGCCTCAGGTTTCACTGATACGAAATCTGTGCTTGTTATCCTCAAGCTTTCAATGTTGCTGCAGACTAACATAGGCTCAGTGGGGGATTCCGTAGGGTGTTCAATAGCAGACACTGTTGTTACCATTTCTTTCCCCTGCCTCTCTTTGCCGACCCTCTGCCTCCTGCATTTCCTCCTTGCACTGCGTTTTTTGTTGTCTGCTTTTCGTTTGGTTTCCGCTGTTGTCGAGTTTGCGGTCGCAATGTCTTGAATCTGTCCTCCACAAGAAAACCCAACTCTTCTGAGGGAGTATATTTAGTGGGTACTTGACATTGATTAGAAATCCCCACAGCTCCATCGTCTGAGTCACAGCTACTTGCCGCCGAACTCAGTTCCGTTTGGATGACTCTGCAGTTTGGTTCTTTTTCGATGTTTGATCATTGACCTTAGGTACCATGGCTTGCCGCTTTGCGTTATCAAACTTGCGCGCAAACGTGAATATTCTTCCTGTCTCGTAATCATTTTTATCGCGCGCAAATTTATATTGCTTCCTGGTACTGATAGTTTCTTGATGTTTGACCAATCTAACATCTATCTCATCTCTATATTTTTTATAAAACTCTGGTCTTCCTCTTCTTCCAATTCTTTGTTCAGTTGTTCAATTTCTTTTAACATTTCATTCCGATCGATTTCCGCATATTTAATAAGAAGGCAAAACATATTCATGGAGGCATCAAGATTCCCTGAAGCCCATTCTTTGAGCATGAGGGGATTGGGGTTCTCAAAAGATGGTGCTATCCCCTCAATCCCCTTGGAACACGACCCACTTCTTGATACTTCTCCAGTGAGAAATTAATTGTTGACCACACTGATATTGAAATAGGGTTGTGCCGAAATGCGTCTGGCAGTGCTTTTTGACTTTCAAATAAAAGCATTTTGTTGGAATCTTACCAGAAAGTGCACTCATTACCGGTACTTTGATTGAGGTTGCTGCAGTTTACTGAAAAAAATAAAAATAAATATATATATATATATATATATATATATATATATATATATATATATATATATATATATATATATATATATATATATATATATATATATATATATATATATATATATATTCACTGAAAAAACCATAGGTTATAGACCATATATAGTTAGGGATTAGCATTTAAAAAACCTTATTTTATTTGCACAAAACCATTGAAATTCCATATATAGTTAGTTGCACTAACTATATATCGCGGACCCGCAATCCACTGCTAATGATGTCACATATTACATCATTCATGACATGGTCAGTGACATCACTGATGACATCACTGATGACATCTCAAATGACATCACTGATGACATCACTGATGACATCTCAAATGACATCACTGATGACATCACTGACATCTCATTTGACATTACTGATTACATCACTGATGATATCATTTATGTGATAATACATCTTCAGACTCTAATATAACCTTAGATACACTCAGTGTAAACAGGCACTCACAGACTGTCACACATCCATGGAGTTACTCACACACCTAGTCAGTCATGCAAAGAATCAATCACACCTCCATTTCCTCAACTATACAGTTATACACACCTTACTTATTCAAACATATACTAACACATATTTACTCTCTTATACAATCCTTGATACAAGTTCACAATGATTCATACAGCCACTCTCACATTCACTGGCTCTTATGTTCAGTTATTTATATATGTCAACTCTCACATGGAGTGTGTTTTACATATGTACTTACTTTGACATGTAGAACTGAGATATCCATTCACTCACCAATACACTCATGCACACAGTCAACTGTCCATACAGCTGTTTCTACATGCACTTTTGAACCCATACACCTAGGGAATCAACTGCTCACACATCTATGCACAGAGTTATACACCTCCCAGCCACCCACACACATACTCAATCTCCCATACAAATACTTGGGCAACCATTCAATAACCCATATAGTTACTGATATAGCTACTGATTTAAACATGCAGCAGTTTACAGAAGAACATAAATAATGATTGCCAAATTAAGACACTTTAATCACTAACCCATGCACTCAGTGAGACACATTTAATCATTCTCTCATACAGTCAGTCATGCACCTACTAAATCCTTCATCCAGACACTTATACATCCACTCATTCTTCAATATGTAAGACATATTTTAACTTTACAGAAACATACAGTCACTGGGTGTTGTCATCAGTGATGTCATCAGTGATGTCATTTGAGATGTCATCAGTGATGTCATCAGTGATGTCACTGACCATGTCATGAATGATGTAATATGTGACATCATTAGCAGTGGATTGCGGGTCCGCGATATATAGTTAGTGCAACTAACTATATATGGAATTTCAATGGTTTTGTGCAAATGAAATAAGGTTTTTAAATGCTAATCCCTAACTATATATGGTCTATAACCTATGGTTTTTTCAGTGAATTTTCAAGGTTTTGTAAATGCAAATTCCTAACTATATATGGTCTATAACCTATGGTTTTTTCTGTGAATTTCATTGGTTTTTTAAAAGCTAATATCTATAGCTGTAAAATATATTCTTTATTAAGTGACGTATCACGTAGCCCGTGAGACGCCTCATGATGCATCACATAACCGTGACGTATCGTCTCTGCAGCGCAAACCAAACCCAAAACGTAAGCGCGCCAGAACACGCTTAAAGATATATATATATTTTTTTAACCTTAATGAGACAAAATCCACACGTGCACATATCACAAACGTTTTATAATGTAACTAAAGTCCTAAAACCCTCTATTAACTACAATGCTTTTTAATGAGGTGCTATCATGTATATTGGTCCCAAGATGGCTGCCAACACTTCTTGGATGAAGTGCTGACAGCCAATCAGATCAGATGTGTGGTTAGGCTCCGCCCAGATATATATCTTTTTTTGAACCTAAATTACTCAAAATCCACGGGAGCACATATATTGAGACCTAGCAAAGGCACATCGGGCTAACAGTCCCTACAATTTTGCCAAGTTTCGTGCAAATCCATTCAGCCGTTTGAGCTAAAAGTGAGGCCAACCGCCCTATGGAAAAATGAATGGGAAAAACGCGTTTTGGGACCCTCCTTTTTTCTCGGCCCCCCCTTGACGACCCCCCCCCCCAAATTTTCAGGGGCTGCTCAGAAACTAAATGTGCCATTTTCCTGAAAATTTCAGCCAATTCCGTCCACAAACGCCAAAGTTATTAGACATAGAATTTTCAAAAGTTCCATAGAGAAAAAATCCTAACTATATAGAGACAAGATGGCGGCCGCTCCGGACTGTTTACAATGTTGACAGCCAATCAGCTACTCCTCAGACTCCCGTTACACTGCCGGTTAGCTTCCCGGTTAGCTGCCCGGTTCGCGTACCGGGACGCGTCTCTACGGCGAAAAAATCGGAATTTTTTTTTTTTTTTTTGGGCCCCGCGTGACTCTATAATATCCCCCTCATCAATCCTAGGGGGTCAGAAGGGGTCTACCTCGCCCCCTTTCCTTCATTTCCCCCTTTGTTTTGGCCTCCTCTTGTCTCTCGATCCTACCGAGAGACAAGATGGCGGCCGCTCCGGACTGTTTAGAATGTTGACAGACACCGGAGAGCCAATCAGCTTCGCTTCGCAAAGTTCCGATACGCGAAAAGTACGCGAACCGGAGCGCTGCCCGGAGCGCTGTTACAGATATATATCTTGTTTTAAACGTTAATTTCTCAAAATCCACTGAAGCACATATATTGAGACCTAGCAAAGGCACATCGGGCTAACAGTCCCTACAATTTTGCCAAGTTTCGTGGAAATCCATTCAGCCGTTCGGGCTAAAAGTGAGTCCAACCGCCCTACGGAAATTAACATGGGAAAAACGCGTTTTGGGACCCCCCTTTTTTCTCGGCCCCCCCTTGACGAACCCCCCCCAAATTTCCAGGAGCTGCTCAGAAACAAAATGTGCCATTTTCCTGAAAATTTCAGCCGATTCCGTCCACAAACGCCAAAGTTATTAGACATAGAATTTTCAGAAATCCCATAGGGAAAAAATCCTAACTATATATACCTACTGGCTATCGCCAGTAGGTAATATATATATATATATATATATATATATAGTTGCATGATTGATGCATAAGTCAGCATCCTGTTTTACATGTCTGGGGTAATGTACTCCCTATAATTCCCTCAGAACATCACAGTTTGCTGCTGTGAGAAATTGGAGTATCAGATGAAGGAGTGAGAACCCATTTCAAATAATAATCACCATCCTTGTCAGGGTGAACCATTATATCACTAAATAAAACTGTGCTTAACCCTTTGGTAGCTTGGCACAAAACAGTCAGGCCTAACGTAGAGGCACTGTGGAAAGTATTTATGCAGTACTCAAATAGTAGTACAATGAATACACAACACAAGAAACATTCCCTAGGGAGTTTTTCACATCTTTTATGTAATTTTGGTAGGAAATAAATTGTTGGTCCTATTGGCTGTTGTGCCATAGGAAATTGCCTATCTTTTTATGTGCGAATTCTCCGTCCCGACTGCGTAGACTCCTCAGTCATAAAATTACTATTAACTTATAGTTTGTGAATCCCCAAAAAACACATAATCTTTCACAAAAGTGAACGTTTACGTTTGTGAATCAAGTCCTGAATATTTCATGATTGCCCTTAAAAGCCTTTTGCAATTCTACGTGAAAATTGAGCTTCAAAATGCACCATATTTGCTACAATTCAGGACAAGTATTACATCCACCCACTGTCAAAGACCACCAGAGCCTCAGCAATTACCTAATGCAAACAGTGTTTTTGGTGAACACTATGTCACATGATACTATGCTTCAAGCTTTGTAAAGTGAATATATTCAGCAGTGCAATGTGCACTCTTGTGATAAAGCACAAACAACTAAAACAGAAATACATTTTTGTACAGGTTTTAGTATTATAAATACATCAAAAATAATTTTCATAAAGCTATCACCTGTGTGCTTGGCATGTGTGGTAAAGCCTTGCAAATGATCACAAATTAAAAGGATTATTTTTAACCATTAACATCATTCATATTAAATATATGATCTAGTGAATACATTAGATATACCTGCTATTGTTTTTGTAAAGTCTCGCCTTTCCTCTCCATATAAAATCAGTACATTTGAGCTTGCAGTATACACTAGGGGACAGTTTGAGGTATAGACAAATTTGGTTTCCAGAGCTTTTCTGTGTTATGTGTTACTAGATTCTCTCCAGTCCAAAGATAATTGTTTTATGTAGTACAAAGATAAATTATTAATATTGCCCTGACATAATAATAAAGTCGTTTATAGAGCGCTTGGTGACGCCATCCTGGCGTGTCCCCGCGCTATGGAGAGAAGTACAGCAGGCAACCAAATAAGAGGAAACAATTCAGTCATCCACAGAGCTTTATGAGTTGTACAGGTAAGTTTTTAGGAGATAGGAGACTTCTGAACTTGACTTCAGATTTTTCCAGTCTGAGGCAAATCGGAAGTTTGTTCCAATTCTGTGCAGCTGACACTCTAAAGGATTTGCCCCCAAGTTTGGCGCTTCTTACACGGGTAACTGTCAGCTGGCCCGTGCCTACAGAGCGGAGGGCTCTTTTTGGCTCGTATCTTTGTATTAGGTCATGGAGATAGGAGGGAGCATTCTGCCATAATATCCGATGACATATGAGGAGAGCTTTGTACATAACTCTCTTTTTTACTGGCAGCCAGTGTAGGGCCGCCAGAGCAGTTTTAGACGCTGCTCTTTTCGGAAGTCTCAGCACTAGACGAGCAGCCGCGTTTTGGAGGACTTGTAAGCGTCCCAAACTTTTTTCCGTGGCGCCCAAGAACAGGACATTCCCGTAGTCTAAACGGGACGTCACGAGTGCTTGTGTCAAGTTGCGTCTAGCTTCAAGGGGAAGTAGATCCAAGGTTTGATTGAGTGTTTTTAGCACCCCAAAGCACTTGCCCACTAGGCGCCGAATGTGGCCCTTGTAGGATAGAGTGGGGTCAACCCATATCCCCAGGTTCTTAGCCTCTTTACAAGGGGTGGGGGTAGGTCCCAGACAGGGTAGCTGTCCAGTTGAGGCTAGTGCCACCAACCACCAGTACCTCGGTTTTAGACCCGTTTAGCTTTAGGCAGTGCAAGTTCATCCATGTGGCCAGATCCTGCATACAGGCCTTAAAATTGGATGCCGCTGCTGTAGGTGCTTGAGATACGGAGATTAGCAGTTGGGTGTCATCAGCGTAGGAGACTAACTCCACTCCATACGCCTGCACCACCTCGGCCAAGGGGGCAAGGTAGAGATTAAATAGGGTTGAGCTCAGGGCGGAGCCCTGAGGCACTCCCTGTTCCAGCGCTAACTCGGTGGATCTAAAGGAGCCTCGTTGAACCTGAAAGCTCCGACCTGTGAGAAAGGATTTCAACCACCCCAGGGCCGAGCCTGTGACACCCGCTCAGTTTAGACACTGTAGCAAGATGTAATGAGCTACAGTGTCAAACGCTGCACTGAGGTCTAACATCACCAGCGCCATGGTGTGTCCGGCATCTGCCCCACGTCTGAGGGTCTCAGTCGCTCTCAGAAGGGCAGTCTCAGTCGAGTAACCCGACCGGAAGCCCGATTGGGAGGAGTGTAGAATGTTGGCTGTTTCTAAGTGAGCCATCAGTTGGGAGTTGGCCACTTTCTCAGCCACTTTGGCTAGATATGGCAGTAAGGAGATCGGCCTTAGATTCTCAAGCATTTCATGGCTAGCATTGGGTTTCTTTTTTATGGGGAGAACTACGGCTTTCTTCCAGTCATCAGGTCATCAGAAAGTGTCTGGGAAGAAAAAGATGTTTGGAGTACATGCCTGATGTAGGGTTCTAGAGTTGCCAGGCTCTCTCCCAATACTTTCGGGGGGGGGGGGCAGGATCACGAGGGAAGCCTGATTTAATCCCTCGACAGATTTTACATAGTACCTCCGGGGAAGGGACCGTGAAATATTCCATACATTATTCCGTATTTCTAACACCAGTCCTTTCTACAAAGTCTAGCCCATTTTCAAGCTTGTTAGAGAAGGAAGCGTAGATGTCCCTGACTTTTCCTGCGAAGTATTCTGCTACCCTGTTGCATTCTGCTACAGAGTCATTCGCTGGGGTGTTTGAGCTTGCTACCAGGGAGATCTCTTTAAAAATGTTACAGAGTTCTTTTCGAGGAGTTTTCAGCCTCCCCGATACGATTTTTATAGTGGGAGGCTTTGGCTCCCCGCACCATGGTTTGGTACTTCCTTTGTGCCTCCCTATAGGTTATTTTTAATGGAAGGCAGAAGTCAACCCGCCACCTGCATTCAAATCTTTTGCATTCGGATTTAGCATTTTGCAGAGCAGGCGCAAACCATGGGGCTGACTTTGTGCTTCTAATTATAGCCTTGGATGAGTACAGTGGGGCCGTAGCATTGAGGGCACACAGAATGCGTTCTTGAAGCCTGTAATTTGCGCTCTCACTATCACCACCCCCCGGTGGACCACCTTTCTGTAGCAGTCTGCTAAAGTTGGCTTGTGAGAAGTGCTTCCATTTGCGACGTGGCTAGCTCTTGTGCTGTCCTTTTTGTGTGTCAGTCACTTAAATGTGTAAACTAAAGGGAACTAAGTAGTGATCTGACCAGGGGACCGGAAGCGGAGCACCCGCTACCACTCCGTCCCAACTAGCAAACCCTGGATCCAGTAAATGACCGTGCTTGTTGGTCGGGGTAAGATTTTCAGTTCCAATTGTACAGCCTGCATCTCTTGTCTTAAGTCTATGGCCTCCTTGTTACGCTCATCCTCCAGATGAATATTGAGGTCTCCTACCACCAAAAGTCTGCTCCTCCGCATCGCTAACTGAGCGACGCCCTCCATCAGACTTGTAGAGAACTCTTTAAGGCCCCCTGGGGGTCTATATACAAGGATACCAGAGACAGAGTATTGAGGTCATAGTTTCAGATTAAAATATCCTGCCTCACAACTTTCAATTTTTAATGGTTCTAGAGTGCATTCCAAAGGAGCTTTCGTAACTATAGCAATCTCCCCTCCCCCCACATCTATCTATTCTGACAATGTTGTAATTAGGCGGGATAGCTTCTATAATGACCGGGTCAGAGTGATCCCCCAACCAAGTTTCCGTCAGAAAGAGTATGTCTAACCTCTCGTCTTCAAGGAGGTCCCAGGTTTGAATACTGTGCTTGCAGAGCGATCTGCAGTTCAGCAGACCTCCCCGGAAGCTCCTGTTACAAGTCCCGCTAGCTGGTTCCCTCCTTCCCTTAAAGGAGCACTGTTGGCAGTCTCGGAGTGTCAATGCCTCCATAGAGTGCTGGCATGTCTCTGGCATGGGCGGACGTAGGTCTAACAAATCTTGTCTCCCATAGTAGTACGTAGTCCGGCCGCGGACGGGCTCAGACGGGCTTGACTTTGGCGCGCTTCCGTCGCGCCCGGTGCACGCGCCCGCTACGCGGGCGCTGCCCATGCACATATATGACGGGGAAAAGGGAGGGTCAGCTAAAGCGCTGACCTCACTGCTCTGTGCCGGAAGTGTTGGGCTTCTCCTCACCCTCTGCAACAAATGGCCAAAATGGACGCGGCGGACCGGGGCGGGAGTGCAGGAGGTGAGTGACCCCCCCGAACTATTAATCAGCCCAGAGTGAGATACACACAAGATTAAAATTATTTTTCCAACTCAAGTGCAGGGACAGTCGTATAGCCTGCTCGCAATTATTCGCTCACACCATGTGTTAAAAAAGCATTACAGTCGCTTACAATTAAAAACGCTCTCTAATCAGCGCCCACAGTGCAAGCACGTAGCTCACAAGCGAAGGGAGTCAGCCTCTGCCACCGGCTTCCTCCTCTCCACAAAGTGGCCTCGTTCCACCCCTCTTTTTAAGTGGTAGTGAACAGCGCAGCTAGAGCGCTGACCTCACTGCTCTGTGCCCGGAAGTGTTGGCTCCTCCTCACCCTCCGCAACAAACGCCCAGAATGGACGCGGCGGACCGGGGTGGGAGTGCAGGAGGTGAGTGACCCCCCCCCGAACTATTAATCAGCCCAGAGTGAGATACACACAGGATTACAATTATTTTTCCAACTCAAGTGCAGTGACAGTCGTATAGCCTGCTCGCATGTCATCCCTAATAATACTCTGATCTAAAATAGTCGAGTTTGTGTTTCTTTTTAATATTAATCATACAGTTATTGTGGAACTTCAACAATATCTTTACTTTAGAAATCTTTATTTCGACCGTTTGGTCATAAAAGATACATGTACAGTAAAATCACATAAATTCCGACACAGTCATATAAAACATCAGTGCGTACAATTAAAACCATAACCAGACAATGCAAGTGATTATTAAAAGGTAAACAGTTCTACAATCTACCCAGCAATTTTTAAAAGACGACTACGCGTGTGCCAAACATTCGTTAAGAACTTGGAAAGTGCAAAGACAATTGGGCCGGAAGCATCACTTTTCAAGATCCTATACATCGGTCCATATTCCCTGCCACCCAAATTCTTAATCAAGGGCAACAGCCAGTACTTTCTTGCTGCCTTGTATGCTGGGCAGAAAAAGATCACGTGCAAATCGTTCTCCTCTTTGTCAACACAAAGAGGACAGAACTTGGTAGAAGGGACTTTTGACCAGGTGCTGCAAAAGGACCGTAATGGGAGTGTGCTATATCTCCACTGGAGGAATAACTTTCTAGAGAGTATGGGGTAAACAGGATCCAAAGCTTTCTCAAATATATAAAGATCCTTGGTTTGCAGGAATATAGAGGAAAGGGACCCCTCCGTCTGGGTAGCTATAGCCCTTACCCTTTTATGTTCGTGGTACAGCTTCGCCAATGCTCTCCTAGAGATTCTTGGTGCTGTATCTGCTCGTTCAGTCCACAATTCAGGGAGCCCCATATCTGTGCAAACTGACTGGATATTTTGGACCCAGGGGATACTGAGCACCTTAGGATGTTTTAATAATTCGACCAATTCCGCCCTATAATCGGCGAGATTATCGCTGCTCCAAAGCCTACGCCAGAAGGCAAGGGGTCTTAGGCTTATCTCGTCGACAAGTGGCCGTAGCCCTAAATCAAGCCTCAGGGGGAGAAGGGGTGTGCTGGGGGGAAGTGCGGTAATTTGCCTTAAAAACCTGTTTTCTGTACAGGACAAATTCCGACATGGAATATGCCCCCACAGTTCAGCCCCATACAAGATGGCCCCCCTTGCCTGTGCCTTATATATCTGGATTAGGGCCCCCAATGGGCGGTAGGTCGAACTGGTCATCATCCGGGCAATACCCCCGGTAGTTTGTACTAACTTAAGGTTAGCCCTGGTTTGATGGCTCTCCCAGGTCATATTTTCATTGAGTGTCACGCCAAGATATTCGAACGTGGCTACTCTATCCAGTCGTACTGCTCCCAGTAGGGGGTTTGGACGCTGTTTACGGTTTGGGTTCAATACCATATATTTGGTTTTTGAGGCATTGATTTCCAACCCTCTATCCTGGCAGAAGGCCACGAAAGTATCAAGTATCTTTTGAATGCCCATGGGTGATTTGGATACCAACAGTGTATCGTCCGCAAACATTATTGCGGGTACACTGTTGCCATTCAATTTAGGGACATCTGTGTAGTCGGTGGCGTTTAGATGGGCTATTACCCCGTTAACAAAGAGGCAAAACAGGGTCGGCGCCAGCACACAACCCTGTCTCACCCCTCTGCCCACGGGGAATCTATCAGTCAGCTCCCCCGACCTCCCACACCTCACCTGGGCATAATTGTTATGATGCAGCCTCTGCAGGGTCAATAGGATATCTGGTGGGATGCCCATCCCTGCTAAGATGACCCATAGTTTACCCCTAGGCACAAGGTCGAAGGCGGCTTTAAGGTCCACGAAAATCGTGTACAAGCTACCGCCTTCAAACCTTACTGTCCTCCAGTAGATCAGGTTTAGTCTGAAGACCTGGTCCACAGTTGATACCCCTTTCCTAAAGCCTGCCTGGTATGGACTGAGGGCGCCCACCTCCTCAATCCATTCCTGAAGCCTGTTCAGGAGAACCCTGCCGAACAGCTTCTGTGCTACATCTATCAGGCTAATTGGTCTGTAGTTGGCTGGGAGCAGAGGGGATCCCTTTTTAAAAATCGGGACCACCTCGGCCCCCAGCCAAGTACAACAATATCAATTATTGTGATGACTTAGGGGTTAAGGTCATGTGACACTTCCTAGGAAGAGTCAGGGTCAAAGGTTATTTGTTGTCACTTCATGTGCTGCCATTAAGGTCAGAGCATGTATGAGGTTACTTCCCCTATCTCTAGTGTTTTGGTAAACCAACATCTATGCCCAACTCCCTACTGCCACCTGCTTGAGAGAATGGAAATGTTCCAGTATTCAGCCGGAGTAGGAATTTGCAAGGAGATTTTGACTAGGTAAATTTAGGTCGAGATATTACTCCCTGTTCGGAGCTGTTTATGTTGAGCTAACCGACTTGGGCGTGGGGGGACTGACAAAAAACATTAAGAGGCATATGTATAAGCCCCTATTGCCACGGGAACGTCACTATTTGTGACGTTCCCGTGGTGAGAGGGGCCTTGCCTTATGTACAAGTGTTAACGTGGCTTAAGGCTGCCTTGTGCATAAGGCACCCTTTATCGCTATGTTGAGCGTGAAAGGAGCATGCTGTGTGTGTTGTGGGCTTTCCACCGCAACACCCATTGTATTTGATGCTGCCCCCTATGTACAAGAGTGGTGTACATAGGAGGCAGCGCCAAAATTAAGACCAGGAAACCCTGGCCTTAAGGTGGCGAAACGAGGAGAAAGGCATTATTTCTCCTCGTTTTTGCTTATCCCATGTGTGTTGCCTTATGCAGCACAAATGGAAAAAGCAAAATGCCATGGTTTGTTAATGTACAGAAAGATGTCCCTTCCAGTATATAAACAACCTTTTTAATAATATAATTTTGTAACTTTCATGTGTGCTGCATGAAGCAGCACCCATGAAAGTTACAAAATGGCATTTTAGGACACCTTCCTACACATAACTAATCCTCCCCTGCACACAGACACCCTTGCACTCAGGTGCAAGGGTGCCTGTGTTGGTGTTAAGTTGTGAAACTTAGCGCCATTGCAGGGGAAAACGCAAGACAGCAGCACATTATGGTAAGTATGGTGCAGTGTTGCGTTTCCGAAGTGGCGGAGCGTGTTGTTAAGCCCAGGAGGCTAACGACATGCTCCGCCACTAGGTCGTACATATGGCTCTAAGCCCGGCTACTCGTTGTACCCGTCACTGGATCCAGTCTGTTGCTAATAAGGCCTTTAATCTATCTCTCTTTATATAGCACTTCATACCACATTTTTTTCAATTTTTAAGTGCTGTATAGTAAGGTATTAACACGGCCCACTTTAATAATACTTAATATAACAAATTTAGAAGGATAGACATGTAAAGTGGTTTTTCCGTGAATCGAACTTAATGCCTGCAGATTACACAAGATTTACAGCGCTCTTTTAATTAATTGAGCTGACGTGGTAGGGAGTTCACATTGCATTGTTGGTTGCCTGTAGTGTAACATTCAAATTAATTTGTATAAGATAAGAATTGCGATTTTTATTTACTGGAGGAGGACTTTTTATTCGAAAGTCAGTCATAGTTGATTGTGCCAGGATCCAGCTCAAGACAGAGACAGAGATCTCACATTTAATGACGTAATCCGCTGAATACTCCGAACCGAAAACATTCAAGCAGAGTGGGAGCAGCACAGCATCAATAAATTAAATGCACCTGCAGGTAAGGTGTTTGCTGATAAATAATCATTAGATGTGCCGCTTTGCTCTAAAAAGACTAATATAATCAAGACTATAACATTACTTGTTTGAAAGCAATAATGATAGCTTTTGTAAAAAAAGGTCAGGTAAGGAGGGTAAGAGATTATCACAATTCTATTTGAATACCAGTAGAGGCATCATCGTGTGCCCAAACTAGTAATTATCAATGTAAAACCCTATACTTAATTTTTCATGGAATAAAGTTTTTGTGCTCCATGATTTCATTAGAATTCCGAGCAGGTAAGATAAATCATTATTGTATCTGACGGACAGCAATTACCATACACCATTATTAATGTGAAAATATAATGTATTTGCAGTTAAAAGGGAAATATGAAAATATAGTTTGGAAATACGATGATTTTTAAATGAAATTTATCATGTGCCCCCAAGGTGACTCAATTTGAAGGTCAGACAGTTGTAATACCTGCTCTGAATGGTGCCTGTTCAAAGAGCAGGGATCATGGAAGGAACCCCACACACACGTTTACATTGGGGGTATGTAAAAATAAAGGACCCAAGAAACCCATTTACTCCACCCCATTTCCAAGAAATCATTCCCACAAAGATTTTGTTTTGTTTGCCGGCATTGCTCCTTTTCATGTAGGCATCCCCCTCCCCCTTAAACCCCCTTATCATCCCACCAACCACTTTTCTGTGTAGGTCACATCTCGTCCACCCTGCCCCTCAAGTTTAAGTTTATTTGATTTATGTTCTCACCTGAGAACAAAACATATTTAAGGAATAAAATTACATAAAAAAAAGTAAAATGTCATTCTAGTACCAAATTAAAATAGATTAAAAAAATGTAAACATATTGTAACACACAAATTCATTAGGCAGTGCCTTACAAAGAGAAATCAGGTTCTGAACCGAATTGATTTTACAATTTGTTGTATAAACCTCTTTCTAGCTTCTACAACAGTGAGATTTGGACAAACAAATAACACATGTTCCAAATCTTGCACCCCGCCATTACACAGATCACAGGAACTTCTAGCTTTTTCCTTTAAA
The DNA here is from genome assembly GCF_964263255.1 of Lissotriton vulgaris. Taxonomy (NCBI): domain Eukaryota; kingdom Metazoa; phylum Chordata; class Amphibia; order Caudata; family Salamandridae; genus Lissotriton; species Lissotriton vulgaris. The sequence continues at coordinate 1,429,638,044 of NC_141685.1, read as the reverse complement.
ATCCACTTAAAGGCGAATGATTTTAGCAGAAGGACCCCGAGACGGAGTAATATAATGCTTCGCCTGACTCCTTGCTTTAAATTAAAACAAATATACTTCTGCTCTTTCTTGTATACAATTGTTTTAGCATATTGTTTATACAATAGCAATTTGGAGCAGTGGAGAATATCAAGATCGAAGCTTAACCTTGATGTTAAATGTTTAGAGATAAGCTTCAAGTGAGCGGGAGCCCAAAATTGCAACAGATCAATAGTAACGTTTGATATTTTAAAAGCAATAGATACATTTCTACTGAGTACATAATTTGGTGATCCTTATTCAAATGCCTCTATTTTTAGTAGGGATCATAAGGATCCTTGGTCCCCATGGATAAGGATATTTGCCCATTTTAAGATATTAGTAACGGCTTTAGTGTAAAAACTGCCTAATGAAAGTTCAAGACGAAGTACTTGTAGCGGCACAGCTTGTGACATCTTAGTTAGTTTCCGGAGGACTGTCCCTTCTTTCAGTTCCAGTTGTTTCCATTGGCTTATTGGGATATATATCAAGTGCATATGATAGAACTGGTGGGATCTTAGAACAATATACTTGAAGAAGAGAAGAAAAGTGCCTTTGGCCAGTGGAGGAGTAGTGGATGAGTATAATTGAAGGACTGCCGCCACATGGACGTCAACTTTATGGCCTAAATTCTGCAAGTGAGGCAAGTTTTGCACAGATTGTGAAAAATGTCTGCCTCGGTACAAGTTCCAGGGGTTTTCACCCTAAAGTCCAGTTGTATTTGACATATTGTTTCCTTCCTGTAAACGGAACAATTTTTGTTTTTAGTGATATTTGGTATTAAACAATTTTTGTATGTAGTAGGTTCTTGCAAATTCCTTTGAAGACAAAATGGAAATAGATCTAAGATGACTATATCATCTGCATACATCATGGTGTGTATTTTATAAGATGCGATTTTTGATGGAAAATTGCTAGCCTGTTTGAAGCTTTCAGGCAGATCACTAAGATAAGGGAGAACAGTATGGGAGCTGGGAGGCACCCTTGCCAAAGGCTGTTAGGTGTAGCTATTAGGCTGGTAAGACCCTTCTCCCTCCCCATTTGAACTTGACACCATGATGTTATTAAATGAAGGAGGTTATCGGAATTCCCATTTTTCTAAGTTTTCTCCAGAGCATTGCTCTGTCCACCATGTCATATGCAGACGTAAAGTCGATGAAGACTGCGTACACAACCTGAGACTTTAAGGTGACATATTTATTCATTATTGTTTGCAGAGCTGCAATTTTGTCAGTAACAGAGTGTTTTGGTCTAAACCCGACTTGATTTAAGGAAATTGATCAGTTGACTGGGTCTGAGTGTTTGATTTGCTTCAAACGCTCCGTCCATCATCCCCTTTTGTATCGCTTTGTTCGTCCTAAGTTGGCAGGGTATGCTCAGACGTGAGTCCCTTGCTCACTTGGCCACTGGATTTAAGATAGCCTGGCTGATGAGGATTATGAATCCGAAACCGGTCCCCGGATGCTTGTTTCCGGTCCAGGGAAGACATGGCTTGGCAGTTCGGGCTGGACTGTTCCCATGAGGCACAGGGTCAGACTGATTTGCATATGGCCATGTCTGAACTGGGGTGGCTGAGTGAGCTAAAGAAAGGTGATGGATTAAACCCAGATCAGTTGACTGGGGGTGAGTGTTTGATTGAATCAAGCACTCCGTCCATCATCCCCTTTTGTATCGCCTTACCACTCACTTTGAGGCTTTCTAATTTTTGGGTTTCACGCAGCACTGGAACCCTGTCTCTACAGTTTAGGAGTTTAAAGAGTAACGGGCGCGGTCTGGCTCCTGGCTATGACTTTGGTGCCAGTACGTGGTGTGCCCTCTCCACTGCAAACTGTGACGACAATGTTCTCTGGGGTAATGTGTCCCGTAACCAGCGCTCAACATATTGTTCCGGATTCCTTCCCTCTTCTCCCTCCGGGGGGCCCACCACGCGAATGTTATTGCGGCAGGAGCGCCATCCTCAACTTTCTGAAAGATATTAAAAACCTCAGCAGCTAGGTCACCACATGTACCAAATCCCTGGCTCCCCTCAAGCGCAACCCAAAGGGATAAGCCTGACCACAGGCAAGCTGGTAAACAGAGGAACTCAGGCTGTTGAATCACTACTGCTAACCAATGGGGTGCAATGGGTAACAAGTCAGGACACTGCAGATAAAAACACCTTCAAATCGCTCTTGCAGACCACATTGATGCCAGCACTAAAAGCAGCATGGAAATCTTTGCCATCATCAAAGATTTCACCATGCCTCCAGCCACATCCAGCAACATCACCTGTTGAACTGTAATTAAAATGCCATTTTGTGTTGCCATACTCTCAGCAACCTGATGAAGAATTACTTTCCACGTCCCTGTTGAAACTTGCACAACCCTCCTTCCTCCTTGTGGTCGAGCCGATTCTGAGAAGTTGCCTGTGTGCCTCACCCACCAGTTGTGTCAGAGACTTAGCCACATCCTGTCCATTGTTGGTAACTCAGCCTGTCACGACCAACTCCTGTGTCCTGTGACCACACCATCTGATCAAGGAAGCAAAAAGCTGTGCCCCGTGACCACACCATCTGATCAAGGAAGCACGAGGCTCCACCCTGTGACCACATAATTGAGCAAGGAAGTACGAGGCTGTGTACATTGTGCAATGCAAGACATATGTTCCCTGGCCACGATTGCACCACAAGACTGATGAAGAACTTGTCAGATGAGGAACTTATCAAAATGTGGAACTATGTATTGTGCAAATGGGCGTGGCTAGTACTATAAGTATATGTGCACTGCGGATTGAAGAAGCAGTCTCCGTAAAATTGTCTTTGTACCATTCTGTGACCCTGTCCTTAGCTCGAGCTAATAAATAACTCACTTCCCTCCACGACTGGTTGTCCTGGTCTCTTTGGTAATGTATGATTTAAGCAAGAAGAACCCGTAGATTCTAGGTGTCCCCTGCACTGCTGTCTTTGACTCTCCTAGTGGGGGAGGGTCTCCAAAAAGCCGGTTCTACAATTTGGCGCCCAACGTGGGGCGTCTTCGGTGGTCGTCATCGAGCCTGGTAGTCGTGAGGGGTCTGTGATCGAATTCCAAGGGAGGCGCGCCGCTACATCGGCTAAAAATTGTCTTTGTGGGCCCGAGGTCTCCGATTGCGTGATTCCTCTCTCCAGTGGGCTACCCGACTGCGGCCCCGACTGACGCTCCAGTTCTGGTTCCTAGTTTTTGGAGATCGAGACCTTTGTGACACTTGCCGTGTGATGGAAGAATAACGGTCAGGTAAGAGTGGGAGTGGCCCACTTCTTTGGTTAATTGTATTTTGGTTTTGGGTATTGTTTGACTTTTGCAAAAGCCGAAGCCAGAGGGTAAGTACAGTTATATGCTGTAAATATTGGATTTTACCCTTTGATGTTTGGAACTAGGATACAAGTCTAGTGATGCCTGGATTTAGTAAGTTTCGGAAATGGTGTTGTTGTTATTGTACACAGGACTCCGCATTGGAGGAATCTTGTCCGATTCCTCCTTTGGGAACCCCTAATCATGAAGTCTATGCTAAACATGGTGTTGGCCCGATTATGTTTTCCTCACTTTGGCACAAATATACAACTGGTAGTGCTGAATTACAACGGCCAATGTACGGTAGTTTTGAACCTCCTGTATTAGATAATTTAGAGAAAAAGTTGTTTCAAAGAAAAGCTAGATCTGCGATGTTTGATTCCTTTCGGGTTTGGCACAAGGAGTCCAAACAGAAAGAAATCAAACAGAACAAAGCTAAAATAATGCGTATGAGTGTGATTCAGAAATCCCAGAATCATGATAATCAGAGAATAGAAGAGGGTATAGTAATACAGGATAGATTAAATAGAATGCAGGTAGATGGATGTTACATTACAAAAAAGGTCCCCGAAAAGGCCCGGGACAAAGAGGATGACCATCTCATGACCTCCATGTTGAACACCACTCCACCCTATACTCCCGCCTATAATCCGGCCCTTGATCCCGCCCAATTGACCCCCGCTACTGCTCCAGTTGTTGCCCCTGCCCATGCCCTGGTTTGTCCGATTCCTCAGCCACTTGTTCTCAACACCCCGACTGTTCAGGCCACTGTACCAATGCAAGTCCACCCTTCTTTTCCTCTTGTTGCACCTTCCACTGGTCCTGTACCTGTCCAACCTAATATGCCTAGCAACCAACCCATTTCTAGTTGACAGTCATCCGACACCTTCCTCCAGTGCAGGGCTATTAGCGAATGCATGGTCAGTGATTACATCCCTTATGTAACTCCGCATAGACCACCCACTCCCAGACGACGCACCTTGCGCAGACTGATAGGTAGTACAGAGGAACAACTCGCTATGAGTCAACAAGCTCGTATGTGGATGGAAAATAACACTATGTACACCGCTCAGGATATATGGATGACAATGGATCAGGGGACACGCATTCAACAGATTGACCTTTTTTTGTGAAATGTGTGACATACTGATCCAAATGTGGGAGGATTTTGTAGAATCAGGTCCACCCCCTGGTCTGTCTGACCTTCGCCATAAGGTTGAAAAAGGGGACATTTAGGGCCCAGCACTATTATGCGATCTAATCACGTTAGTAGCCTACAGAGACTCCTTATCTGGTGTTACGTTAAATAAGGGTTTTCCAATGAGGGAGGTACAGCCTGTTTGGAGAGACCGCGTTGTTGGCATAGATGGCAACCCTGACACACCGGCAGGTTTTAGACAAATGTGGGTCAATGTCCCTTGGAAAAGGTCTGACGTCTTCCAACTTAATAGCCAATTGCCTGACCCGCGTAAAAATCCAGCAGGTTATTATAAGGAATTGACTCAGACACTCCAATTTTGCAGAATGACTTTAGCAGATATAGATATGTTAATGGGACAGGTATTACTGACTGAAGTATGGTCCAAAATACGTCATAATGATCAGACAGAATTTTGCCATACGTGGAAGGAATTTGAGGAACTGGTGGTGAGAAACCCGATCCCATGATCTTAGCCCTTCCGGCCCAGATACTCACTGCCATGAAAAAGATGTTGAAACCTCACCGTATCAATTGGGACAGATTAGCTGCTTGCAAGCAGAAGACAGATGAAAGTGTCTCTGACTTTTTCACATGATTCGAAAGCACATTCACCGACTATAGTGGACAGGACATGACTTTAGAAGGGGGACAGCGACTGTTTGTGGATACATTTGTGTCCAATCTGTTACCAGAGCTTGGGACTAAGCTAAAAATGTCAGAAAGTGCATGGCCCATCTCCACCCCGTCTGGTATTTTGATAATGAACCAGTACTATGAGAATAGGGAGAATGAAGAGCGAGATAGAATGGATAAAAAGACTAAAGACTTAAAGACAAAGATATTACTCCAACAAGCATACCCGACGCAGACCCAAAACAGAGGTGCCCCTAATTTTCAACGAATATCTCAGAGAACTGCTCCTGTGACTCCTTGCCCACCGCTGGGACCCAAAGATTGCGCTTATTGTCGCCAGGAGGGTCATTGGCGCGACGAGTGTCCCTTGTTGGCCCAGAACATCTCTGCCCCCACTGACCTCTTCACAGGACAAGGTCCCCAGAGAGGACGAGGGTGAGGCGGACCTAGAATGCAGTTACAGGACAGGCTCCCCCTTATGCAAGAGAATAGATTTGATACCGCTAATTATGAGGACCGCAATTATTTTACTGAGGATTATGAGCCTGAAGAAGGGATGGGGTTTTTGTCCCACTAGGATTGCCAAGGACAAGAGAAGGGACCCGTGCCTATTCCTGTTGACCAAAAGGGACAGTATGTCCATGTTACAACATTGTGCTCTACTGAAAAATTCTTGGTCAACACTGGTGCAACCAAAAGCTCTATTGTTAGGTCTAAAGTCCCTGGGGGCCCCTTGTCTGGCGCAAATAACATTTCTGTGGGGTTTTCTGGCACCCCAGTATTCAGCCCCGTTTCACAACCACTGGAACTAACGATAGGACCCTACACAGTTGATTCCCCTTTGGTTTTGACTTCCACATGTGGCGAAAACTTGTTGGGTTTAGATCTATTAAAAAGATTACATGCAACCATATACTGTTCTCCTGATGGGGTTTACATCACTATGGGTCCCCCTACCACACACCCAGTATATTTATCCTCCTCAGATCTCATTCCCCAGGAACTTCAGAATGTACCTCCTGCTCTTTGGGCCCAAGGTGATACTGATGTCGGCCTTTTGTCCATACCCCCCTTTTCTGTTACCCTGAAGGAAAATGCTCGCCCTCGCTGACATCCCCAATACAAAATACCCAAAGAAGGTGAAAGGGCATTACTCCAGATCATTTCTGAACTTGTTGACAGGGCGTGGTTAAAGAGACAAGAGGAAATGTGTGCAATAGCCCAATTTTGCTTTTCCTAAAATGCACCGATCCTTCCAAGCCCCCAGTTTATCGTTTTGTCATTGATTTGCGCAAGATTAACAAAATAGTAGTACCCCAGTTTCCTGTGGTCCCAGATATCACCACTCTACTGACTATGATTCCCCCGTCTGCATGTTTCTTCTCTGTCATTGACTTAAAAAAAGCCTTCTTTAGTATACCCGTTGATGAACAGAGTATTGACCTTTTTGGATTCTCATTGGCAGGACGAGGTTTCCGGTTCTGCAGAGCTCCACAAGGATATACAGAGAGCCCTTCAATTTATAGTCAGGCCCTCAAGGGCCAACTTGATTCCCTGTCCCTACCTCAAGGTACAGCCCTACTCCAGTAAGTTGATGATTTGCTTATAGCGGCAGACACCGAGGCGTTATGTAAAAAAGCTACAATGAAATTGCTCCTGCATCTGGCACAGTTCAATCATAAAGTTTCCCTCTCCAAACTCCAATATTGTTGACATGAGGTGACCTACTTAGGTCATCTCCTGTCGAAGAAGGGACGCCGCCTCACCCCTGAACGAATGCAAACAATCAGTAAGATGCCCCCACCAAAAACGCAGAAAGAGGTACGTGCTTTTATTGGTATCACCTCCTACTGCCGCCAGTGGATACCCAATTTTTCTTTAATCATTAAACCTTTATTGAGCCTCACACTTAAAGATGTTCCCCACCCACTCCCTTGGGCAAATGAGTGCCAGCATGCATTTGAAGAACTGAAAACAGCCTTGTGTTCGGCCCCGGTACTAGGCACCCCTAGTTATCAGAAACCCTTAATTCTTTTTGTACATGAGCATGATGGTTGCGCATTGTCAGTGCTAACACAGCGCTTTGGCAACAGACAACGCCGCTGTGCATATTTTTCTGCAGTTCTAGATCCCGTGGCCCGCGCACTACCCAGTTGCTTGAGAGCAGTAGCTGCAGCTGCCATATCCATTCGCCAATCTGCTGGCCTAGTCCTTGATACTGCACTTACAGTTATTGTTCCTCACGCAGTTGACACTTTATTAAATAGGACAAAAACTCAACACCTTACTAGTGCACGTTTGTCCAGATATGAATTGACTCTCTTAGCCAGTCATATCACCATCCACCGCTGCACTACGCTCAATCCAGCCACATTGCTACCCTTTGTTGATGATGACACTAATTCTGATCCGCATGATTGTGTCCTCCGGATGGAGGAAGAGACTAAAGGCCTTGTGGATTTGACTGACACACCCCTAACTGACCCTGATGGTACCCTGTATGTGGATGGTTCTTGCTTCAAACTTCCTGATGGTAGCACAACTGCTGCCTATGCTATCTCCAGGTTACAGACAGTAGTGGAGAGTGAAAGAATACCCTACCAATCTGCCCAGGCTGCCGAGTTAGTAGCACAAATAAGAGCCTGTGAACTGAGTACAGGGATGGCCATCAACATCTACTCTGACAGCCAGTACGCCTTTGGCGTGGCCCATAATTTTGGGCAACTATGGTCTGAGAGGGGATTTTTTACTTCTCACGGTACTAAGATACAGCATGGTCATCTGGTCAGCAGGCTGTTAGAAGCATTGACTCTTCCTTCAAAGATAGCTGAGGTCAAATGTAGCGCCCAAAAGAAAGTAACTGATGACATAGGAAGGGGTAATACATTTGCTGACCAGACTGCAAAGGGAACAGCTAAAGATGTCTCTGCCCGTATGTATGTGGCTGTCCCCTCAAACTGGGTACCGGAGAAAGGGATGCACGAGGATACTATTGAGAATTAAATGAATGAAATTAAATCAAATGAAAATTAAATGAAAATTATATATATATAGCGCATAGTCTACCCTGAGGCCTCACAGCGCTTTAATTGGAATCAGAAGGCGGCAGGATAGGGTGCTAACAGGCTTATCCAAACAAATGAGTTTTTAAAATTTTCCTAAAAGCCATCAGATTGGTGTTCTCTCTAAGGTCAGTCCGAAGGGAATTCCATATTCTCGCAGCGTTGTGTGAGAATGAGCGACCGCCCCAGCGAGACTTGTTTATCTTAGTAGTGGTGGCCAGATTTAAGGAACTAGAGCGGAGAGCTCTGAGGAGGTAGGGAGTGGATAGAGAGTACAGTATAGCTGGACCTGTTCTGTGTATGGCTTTCTGGACAAGGCACATAGCTTTAAATTGTATTCTAGCTGCTACTGTCATGGATTGGCAGCAGCGCAGGCTCACACACGCCACTAACCTTAGCTCAGGGTGTCCGGCAGAAACGACTTCGGATGCTAAGCTCTCCTTCCCCCACCAGACACGGAACCCACAGTGGAAGCGAAACACACTGTGCGCACACGTACCTAGCCGGGAAAGGGGAAGTGGATAAAATAATAAATGGGTAGCGATGATTCCTTGGGATCCCCCGGGAGTCTGGTCACCAAGATGCGTAGGACAGCAGGAGAGGACCCACCTGATTAGGGAAAAGTAAGGAACACAGTCAACACTACACTTCAGGTTTCTCGGACAGTATCTTAAGCAATTCGTAGGCACATCACTCACCGGAATCATACAAAACCCTGGCAGTGAATAAAGGACACCACAGCAAGCCTGCAAGGACTATGACTCGTTCTGTAATGAGTTCAGAACTGTGGCATGAGGTAGTCAAAAAAGGATATGGAAAAATAGCGGTTGTTTGAAATGGCACAAACCGCTCTCAGAGTCAGCCACAAGTTTGCTTCAGGGAACCCACAAGAAACGTCCGTGGAATAATGTCTCTGTCTCTGTGTGGCAAGAACTGTCCGTGAACAAAACAAACAAAACAAAAACAGTTCTGAGACTACGTCTCCCAGAAACCCTCTCTGGAGAGAAAGTACAAGGAATATTAGCGCAGCGCGTCTTCAGGCAGAACGCTGCCTAATATGAGTTGCAAGAACAAGCAATACGTCCCAAGAGTGCCCTAATCTAACTAGCTAGGGACTTTTAAACAACAAAGCAGAAAACGAAAACGAGCCCGTTTCCGTTTTTTGAGTACTTATCAGAAAAGCGCTGAAAGTTCCAAACGCTGGGTTAATCACGGCTTCTCAAATCCAGGAATCTTCTAGCTTCTCGCTGGAATCCGGCGGGGAACACCTTCCGCCACTCCGATCCTCTCAACAAACAAAAATTGACAAGCACCGTCCGTGAGGAGGGGAGGGGCTAATATGCCTTAGGTCTCATGGCTCTTCCTGCTTGCCCCTTGGAATGCTGGTCACTGTAGTTCACTCTGCCTCTTCTACAAACGTCCCCACACGCATACCATCTTCGGGATCTTGATAGTAGTACCATCCCTCGACCCCCGGGCACCACAATCGCTACAGAACCCCCTCTCGAGGACTGCCGACTCGGCGGTCGACCAGGCTTGCCCGGATGCAGGGCATGGAACCGGTCAACTAGTTCCGGACAGTGCAGATTCCCTAGGGGTTCCCAAGACCGATCTTCCGGGCCGTAACCCTTCCACTCCACCAAGTACTGGATCCTGCCCCTCACCATACGGGAATCTAGGATGGACTGCACCTCAAATTCCTCCTGACCATCCACATCAATAGGAAGTGGAGCTACCGGGAGCCTCATACTGGGAGGGCAGGGAACCAGGAGGGAGACATGGAACACAGGATGAATCTTCCAACCCACCGGGAGCAGGAGTTTCACAGCAACAGGGTTGATCACTTCGACTATACTATAGGGGCCCACGTATTTGGGTGTCTTTGGGAAAGCACTCCCCCCACAGCATATTGAGATGCGTCGGTCTCCAGTATAAATGGTAGTTGTGAGTCAGGGTGACGAAGAATAGGAGCTTGAGTAAACTGCTTCTTCAGGTATTGAAAAGACGCGTCCGCATCTTTACTCCACACAAAAGGCATATTCTTCCTTAACAAACAAGAAATCGGATGTATGATCTTGGAGAAGTCCTTGATGAATCTACGATAGTAGTTTGCGAAACCGAGAAAGCTTTGTACAGCTTTCACGGTTTTGGGTGTAGTCCAATTGAGTATCGCCTCCACTTTACTCAAGTCCATTTGAAAGCCTTTCTCGTTGATGATGTACCCAAGGAAGGACACTTCCTGGACGTGGAACAAGCATTTCTCCAACTTGGCGTAGAGAGAGTTACGATGTAACCGGTCTAGCACAGACTTCACATGCATGACATGTTCTGAAAGAGTGGAGGAATACACCAGGATGTCATCGATGTAGACTATGCAATAGGTTTCTAGACAACCCCGCAGAACTTCGTCCATAAAAAACTGAAATGCGGCGGGGGCATTGCACAGCCCAAAGGGCATTACCCTATATTCAAACAGGCCCAGCTTCGTTCGAAATGCTGTCTTCCACTCATCCCCTTTTTTGACACGCACCAGATGATAGGCTCCACGCAGATCGAGTTTGGTAAAGTATCTGGCTCCTTTGAGTTGGTCCATGAGCACAGGTATCAAGGGGAGAGGGTACCGGTTTTTGATGGTCACACGGTTAATGGCTCGGTAGTCTATACAGAGCCTTAATTCTGCGCAATCCTTCTTGGGAATAAAAAACATAGGGGATGAGGCAGGAGATGATGAGTGCCTGATGAATCCCGATGCTAAATTCTCTTCAATGTATGTTTTCAGATATTCTGTCTCCTTCTCGGTCATAGCATAGACCCTGCTACATGGAATATCTGCGCCTGGTACGAGATCGATTCTGCAGTCGTATACCCTGTGTGGCGGCAAATGGGTAGCCTGTTGTTTGTCAAACACAGGGGAGAACGACTGATACTCCAAGGGAAGTATCGTGGCACAACAGTATCGCTCAAGAGGACATGCAGCCGCCAGACAAAGAGAAGACGAGAGTTCGGTAGTGCAGGGAACCGAAGAAACCTGAGTACAATGTTCCTGACAGTAATCGGATGACAAGGTGATAGTGCGTGCTGCCCAACAGACCTTTGGATCATGTAGAGTTAACCAGGGCATTCCCAGGATGAGCCGAAACTGGGGGGCATCAATGAGATCAAACTGGATGTATTCCTGATGATTGTTTCCAATGTGCATCTGGTTTTTCTTTTTTCTCACATGCAATTCCGATCTTCATGGCAAATTCCTGATCAATATAGTTCCCGGTGGCTCCTGAATCTACTAAGGCATCTATATTCAATGATTTCTGTGGGGTGACCCAGAGGATGATTTGAAGGTTCATATGCGCCACTGCAGGATGCAATGTGTTTGCAAGACATGGGGAGATCATTTGCGGCAAACAACCCAAGACAGAGACCTCTTCCTGGTTTGGGTTCTTCAGTTTTCCGTCGGTTGATCGGACTGTACTAGAGCTTGTATCCTTGGGACGGGGTTTCTGGCTGGAACGGTGTTCCGGGCTCTACAGTCCTTAATGAAGTGACCCCCTTTTCCGCAATAGAGACATTGCTTCAAACGACGTCTTTTCTCTTTTTCTTCCTGTGTCAGCGGTCCACGGATACCACCGATTTGCATGGGTTCAGGACCTTCGGGGGGTTTGGAACGTTCTTCTATCGGACCTCTAAAGCGAGGGTAGAAAGGGCGATTGTCTCCTCGTGATCTATCCCCTCTTCTCTCTAGGAGCCTGTGGTCCAACTGGACAGTCAAATCAATGAATTCTTCACAGGTGTCGGGTAACTGTACCACTTGTGCAAGGACGTCTTTTAATTCACCACGAAGGCCTTGATAAAATAACGAGATGCGTTTTGCAGGGGGCCAATCGGTCTCTACCACCAACCTGTTGAATGAGGTGATATAAGTCAACAAGTCCTGCGAACCTTGACGTATGGTGAGTAGTTCCCTATCCAGGGTCAACATGTGAGATTTGCGATCAAAAAGTTTGCGCAACTCAACACAAAAAGCAGAAAAATCGTGCAGCACTGGGTCGTTCTTCTCCAGCAAAGGGATGTTCCAGCTAGCAGCATTACCCCCCATATAAGACATCATAAAAGCTGTCTTAGCAGAATCGTCCTGAAATACCCCGGGCTTACATAAAAAATGTAACCTACATTGATTCAGGAATGTTTCAAACTTACGGGGGTCTCCGTAAAAGCGTTCAGGGGAAGCTAAAGGAACGCCTACGGTCTGCACCACATGAACGGTATGAGCGGCTTCAGCCGAGGAGGCACTGGAGGTGGCTAATTGAGGGGGAACAGAGAACCCACCCCCTTCCACTTCTATAGGTTTTTTTGCGCCAGGGGGAGGTAAGGTAGCAGGTTTAATATAAGGACTCCCTCCTGTTCCTTTCTGGACTAGTCCTGCGACTTCCCTTCTTAAGGTGCCCACTTCTTTATACAGGGTTTGATTTTCAGCTCTGGAAGTGGCTACTTCCTGTTGTAAGGCGGCCATGCCTTCCACCAGGGAGGCCAAGACTGCCTCAACATTCATCGTTCGGGCCGGTGTGTCAACTTGGGCTTGTCAATCTGTCATGGATTGGCAGCAGCGCAGGCTCACACACGCCACTAACCTTAGCTCAGGGTGTCCGGCAGAAACGACTTCGGATGCTAAGCTCTCCTTCCCCCACCAGACACGGAACCCACAGTGGAAGCGAAACACACTGTGCGCACACGTACCTAGCCGGGAAAGGGGAAGTGGATAAAATAATAAATGGGTAGCGATGATTCCTTGGGATCCCCCGGGAGTCTGGTCACCAAGATGCGTAGGACAGCAGGAGAGGACCCACCTGATTAGGGAAAAGTAAGGAACACAGTCAACACTACACTTCAGGTTTCTCGGACAGTATCTTAAGCAATTCGTAGGCACATCACTCACCGGAATCATACAAAACCCTGGCAGTGAATAAAGGACACCACAGCAAGCCTGCAAGGACTATGACTCGTTCTGTAATGAGTTCAGAACTGTGGCATGAGGTAGTCAAAAAAGGATATGGAAAAATAGCGGTTGTTTAAAATGGCACAAACCGCTCTCAGAGTCAGCCACAAGTTTGCTTCAGGGAACCCACAAGAAACGTCCGTGGAATAATGTCTCTGTCTCTGTGTGGCAAGAACTGTCCGTGAACAAAACAAACAAAACAAAAACAGTTCTGAGACTACGTCTCCCAGAAACCCTCTCTGGAGAGAAAGTACAAGGAATATTAGCGCAGCGCGTCTTCAGGCAGAACGCTGCCTAATATGAGTTGCAAGAACAAGCAATACGTCCCAAGAGTGCCCTAATCTAACTAGCTAGGGACTTTTAAACAACAAAGCAGAAAACGAAAACGAGCCCGTTTCCGTTTTTTGAGTACTTATCAGAAAAGCGCTGAAAGTTCCAAACGCTGGGTTAATCACGGCTTCTCAAATCCAGGAATCTTCTAGCTTCTCGCTGGAATCCGGCGGGGAACACCTTCCGCCACTCCGATCCTCTCAACAAACAAAAATTGACAAGCACCGTCCGTGAGGAGGGGAGGGGCTAATATGCCTTAGGTCTCATGGCTCTTCCTGCTTGCCCCTTGGAATGCTGGTCACTGTAGTTCACTCTGCCTCTTCTACAAACGTCCCCACACGCATACCATCTTCGGGATCTTGATAGTAGTACCATCCCTCGACCCCCGGGCACCACAATCGCTACAGCTACAGGAAGCCAATGTAGCTTCCTCAAAGCAGGTTTGGCCGACTGCCAGCGTGGGATTTGGAAGAGCAATCGGGCCGCACAGTTTTGGGTGACCTGAAGTTTGTTAATCGCGGCCACCGGAGCTCCCAGATATAAAACATTACCGTAATCCAGGCGAGAGAGTATCAAGGCCTGAACCATGACTCTCCTCACCTGGAACGGAAGCAGAGGGAGAACTTTCCGGAGCATTCTCATCAACCCAAAACAAGTAGATGCAGTTTTGGTGGCCTGGAAAGTGAAGCCAAACTCCCAGGCTCTTTATCTGAGGTTTGGGGGAAGGGGGGGACCTAAACAAGTAGGCCAGATGGGGGCCAAGATGGTAGGTGAGGGGTTGCCCAGTAGCATAATTTCCGTCTTTTCCCTGTTTAGTCTGAGGTAGGAAGATTCCATCCATCTGGCCACTGCCTCTAGACAGGGGCGCAGAGTGCTAGAGGACCCCTCAGCGTGGTTCAGTGAGACCACCAGCTGAGTGTCGTCTGCATAGGTGACAATTCGAACGCCAAATGGATGGACTATCTCCGCTAAAGGCCTCATGTAGACGTTAAAAAGTGTGGGGCTCAGGGCAGAGCCCTGGGGAACCCCACAACTGAGTGGCTGCTTGGTGGATATAGCCTCTCCTTCAAACACCTGAAAAAAGCGCTCGTCCAGGAAGGAGGTGAGCCATGTCAGGGCCGCGCCCGACACTCCCATGCCATTGAGTCGATGTAATAAAGTGGCATGGTTAACCGCGTCGAACGCGGCACTTAGATCTAATAATATGATGGCTGCTTTCCCACCCCGGTCCAGCACAGTTCTTGTTTCTTCGCTCACTGCCAGCAAGGTTGTCTCAGTCCCATGTTGGGAACAAAATCCCGTCTGGGAAGCACAAAACAGATTGTTGGATTCTAAGTAATCCACTAAGATGTTATTAATGTGCTTTTTTAGCAGTTTACTCATCCAGGGTAACAAGGAGATGGGGCGAAAATTGGCTAAGTTACTTTGATCCAGATTGGGCTTTTTTAAAAGGGCTTTGACCATTGCACATTTCCAAGATGTCGGGACTGTGCTGGAGATGATTGAGGTGTTGAGAACATCAAGAATAACTGGGCGAATTGAATCAATGACCGAGGAAAGGAACTGTGGCGGTGCTGGATCTCTAGGGGATCCTGAGGTAACTTTAGGAATTATTTTATCTAAGGAAACAGAATCTAGGAGGGTGAACTTTTCCAGCGTACAGGAGGCTGGTGTGCTGGGGTTCTTTATTGTAACTGCATCAGATTCAATTCTATCAGAAGTAAAAGATGAATAGATGGTTTGAATCTTCTGAAAGAAAAAAGATGCTAAATTATTGCAGCAGGCAAGTGCCCCATCGCTCTGGGGGGGGGCGGGAGATCAGTGATTTGGCTATCAGAAAAATTTCCTTGGGAGCATTTGCGGCCAAGTTAATTTTAGTTTCATAGAACTGGGCTTGAGCCGTCTTAATTTCGGTTTTATAAAACCTAATTGCGGCTCTATAGTCTGCCTTCTTCTGCTGTGAGCGATCTTGTCTCCAGATCCTTTCTAATTTGCGGCATGATTGTACCAGGGGGCTACTTTTTGTCTTTTTATGGACTGCAAGGGTTCCTTCGGAGGACTAAGTCGAGGGAATTATGGATCCAGTTATCAAAATTAGTACTGGCTGTGTCGGGGCAGGAGGCTTTCAGAGGTTTAAATTTGATAGGCGTAGATTCCCATTTGGTGGTGGAAAGTTTGGACCACTTTCTACCCCAAAGTTTTGTTGATTCTTGCACGGGAGGGGGATTCCCTGTTATCCAAGTAAGGGGTATCAAATAATGGTCAGTCCAGGGCAGTGGCACAGGCAGTTCAGTGTTTAAATTGTCAAGGTTGCTATAAACATGATCTAAGAGATGTCCTTTATTATGTGTTGGAAGAAATCCCTTTTGAGCCAGATCGATCGCTTGAAAGCTCAGCCGAAGTCTATTGGCTGTGGAATCAAGAGGGTCCTCTAAATGCAAATTTAGATCGCCCAACACCGTGAAATTCGCCGAGGTGAGCAGTAGGTTGGCGACTAGGTCAGCCATGTTCGAGATAAACTGACCTAGCGTTCCAGGTGGTCGATAGACCATAAGGCCTGTAAAAGTGTTGGTAGAAGATAGTTCTAATGAAAACAACAAACTCTCACAGACTGATGTAGTGGTAGGGGTAATACAACATTTGTACCGCTCTCTATAGATGATGGCTAAACCACCCCCTCTGCCCGTTTTCCTGTCAGACCTCTTTATAGTATAGCCCTGCGGAGTTGCCCATACTGTAGTTGGATCGGCTTCCAAATGAAGCCATGTCTCTGTTAAAAAGAGTACATCGGGCTTGTGCTCTTCTATTAAAAGGGCCGACTCAGTGTGATGTTTAGGGACCGATCTACAGTTAAGGAGGAGCATCCTCCATGTGCCCTGGGTGGGATGTCACCCTATGGTGTTAGATAGTGGTTTCCAGTTGCAATACATACAACTGGCCCTGTTGCCTGAAGAACGCATAGAATGCAGACATTTAGGATTAACAGCTGTACTTAATTTGTGTAGCAATAATGAGTCGTAGGTGATAAAGTTACCAGCCATAATACCAGGGGTCCTGGGATCTGGGCACGGCTGGGCGCGGACTGGCGCAGACTGGCTTCTCTTAGGCGCCTCTTCGGTGCTTCTACGGCACTCCCGCTGCGCATAACCGCTGCGCGGTGATGACATATGGCCTAAATAGATTGGGCTTGTGAAACTACTGGAGCGTCACCCTGCCAAGATGGCCGCCCGCTAATGGCACCACCAGGAAGTGCAAAGCGCTCTATTCTCCCTCCACAACAATCAGCATTAATCGCTGTGGTGGAACGTGGAGAAAGCGCACAATTTATAAGTAACAAGAAACAATTTTAAAAGGTACGTGATTTCAAAACAATTGCAGCAGTAATCGTGCTGTTTTACACCCAAGCTCTAGCGCAGTAATGATCGAGGTTCCAATTCTAGATGGGAAGGAATGGGAAGGAAATACAAGCAGAGGCGTCTAGAGAGGAAAAGGCTCTCTGGGAAGAGCAAACAGCCTATTAAATGAGAATGGCTGTTGGACGGATCTGTCCTAACAACAGCGATGGTGGTTACCCGATGCCTATGTTTTGCCAGTGGTCACTATGGCTCATGGCCCAGCTCACATTAGTGCAAAAGGTATTTGCAAATTGCTAGCTCCGGTATGGCAAAACAAACACATCCCAAATTATGCTGAGATGTTAGTCAGGAATTGCATGATTTGTTTGATGCATAACCCGGGAAAAGGCACACCAACACCTGCTGAGAATTTTGCACCCCCATCTTACCCCTTCGAAGTGCTCCAAATAGATTACATACAAATGGAAAGATGCAACAATCTCCGATATGTCCTGGTAGTTGTGTGTGCTTTTAGTAAGTGGATCGAAGCCTACCCCCTTAAGGACAACACTGCTATAAGCACTACCAAAATACTTTTGAAGGAATTTTTTCCCAGATTTGGGATGCCCAGAATTATCTGGAGCGACAACGGAAGCCACTTTACAGGGGAAATAATGAAGAAAGTATGTGTAGGGATGGGGATCAGACAGAAATTCCATGCTGCCAATCACTCCCACTCAGCAGGTTTGGTTGAGCGCCACAATGGAACACTGAAATAAAAAATGGCAAAGATCCAGACTGACACAGGACTGTCTTGGCCGGACGCCCTGCCCCTTGCCCTCCTATCAACTAGAGCCACGGCACATTCTCGTACCGGACTATCTCCGTACGAAATAGTGTTTGGTCGGCCAACAAATATTTGGGGAGTACCCCGCCCAAAGAAACACTCTGACATTGAATACCCATTGTTGATTGATTATTTACATGAATGGACCACTAACCTATGTCTCATTCATCGTCAGGTACAAGATATCCTGCCACCCAAACCCGAGGGCCCTGGCCACACCATCCAGCCAGGCGATTGGGTCTGCATCCACAATTTCCAGAGAACAAAGAACTTGGAGCCGAGGTGGAAGCCGCCCCAGCAAGTGTTGCTGGCTACCAGGTCTGAAGTGAAGGTGGCAGGAAGAAAAAACTGGGTTCACGGAGTGCACTGCAAGAAGGTGCCTCTACCACTACCATATGACCGGTGGGTCAAGGAACGCCTGGGAGGCATACAAGACTCGGGATGGGGTGGCCGGGGCCGGGGGTACGAACACCTGCCGGGGCACGCCGCAGGGACTTCGGCGAGGCCCAGACAGGGGAGAGCGGGTCCACACCCCCAGGGCGTAGCAATGGTACTGTTTGGTTGTCACCCCAGTTGGGTGCAAGTGTTTGGACCTCATAGTTTTCTGCATGGGGACCTTGAAGTTTTGGGATTGTTTGTGGTTAGGGCACACATGGCAGACTTTGCAGGACTACTTGAAGCATGGTGGGACACACTAGTTATAACTGTCGCGCACAGCCATGGGGTCTCTTAGAGAATACAAAATGTGAACCTGGAATGTGAGAGGCATGGGCTCAATCCAGAAAAGGCATAGGGTATTAGCACAACTCAATAGGAGGCGTGCTGCGGTGGCATATTTACAGGAAACGCATTTGAACAGGGATGAAGGTGCGAAACTGCTGAAGAAATGGAAGGGGCAACTGTTTGCTACTACGTACTCAGTGTTCTCCCGGGGGGCGGCCGTATGGATCAGAAACTCGGTCCCCTTTAAGATGCTGGAAGAGAGGCTAGACCCAGAGGGCAGGTATGTGCTTATAAGAGGATTGCTGGATGGTTCCCCTGTTGTGTTTGGAAGTGTGTATGCTCCAAATACAGGTCAGGCAAATTTTTTGACTAAGCTTAACGGAGTGATGACTGACTGGTCGGAAAACATGTGGATTGTTGGAGGGGACTTTAATGCAGTCCTAGACATTTCACTGGATAGGTCGCACCCACCACTGCAGGCTACTGATAGCAGGAGACAGGCAGAAGCACTTTCCCAATGGGCAACGGGATGGGGGCTGGCGGATATTTGGAGAAGCACGCACTTGTCGGAAAGGGAATATACCTTTTTCTCCCCTCCCCATAATCTACATACAAGAATTGATCGCATGTTCTGTACCACAACATTGCTGGGGGAGGTCGTGTCATCAGAACACATGGGCAAGACCTTTTCGGACCACAATCCGGTGGAAGTCACGCTGAGATGGGGCAAGATCCCCACCCCGATACCGACATGGCGTATGTCCCCGGAATTGCTTGAGGACACTGTTTTCAAGGAAACCATTGCTGAAGCAATCACGCAACATTTCCATATTAACGATGGCACGGCTAGCACGCGCCAAATTGAATGGGATGCCTTTAAGGTGTCCATAAGGGGGGAGGCAATGAACGCACGCTCAGGCATGAGCCGCATGGTCATGGAGAAGCTTGGCGGGGTGGAGGGCCGCCTGGCCATGTTGGAGAGGGAGGCTGCGGGCACGAATTTGCCTTTTACACCTTTGCAAGAGGCACACATTCAACACGCTGAGCTGTTGGAAGAACTGCGTGTCCTGGATTACAAGGAATATACATGTAGACAGCATGCTAACGCTGAAAAATCTGGGCCCTTGCTGGCCCGACTGCTGCGAGATGCCCCTGCCCCTACTCCAATATTGGAGGTCCTGGACCAATCTGGGAGGCGGGCTGTGACTCAGTTCGATATCAACACCGCCTTTCGTGACTATTACGAGTCACTGTACGGCCCACATCGACGTATGTCAGATGAGGCATTTGACGAGTTCATGTTGGGACTCGAGCTACCGCGCCTAGACAAGACCCAGAGTGAGGAATTGGCACGGCCCATATCGGTTGCGGAGATGAGGCAGGCGATAAGAGCACTCCCGAGGAACAAGACCCCAGGTACCGATGGCCTACCAGCGGAGTTCTATGGGGCGTACATAGATTTGTTGGCCCCGCGACTACACGAGGTGTTCAACGAAGCCAAGAAAACCACAGGGCTGCCGCAGTCCTCACTGCAGGCCCTGATTGTTTCATTACCTAAGCCGGGCAGGGATTGTTTACAGCTAGCTAATTACAGACCGTTGTCCTTGTTAAACACCGACCACAAGGTGCTGAGCAAGGTATTAGCGGTGAGACTGGCGCGACTTATTCCGGGCCTCATCCACCCGGACCAGTGTGGTTTTGTGCCTGGCCGAAGCACAGCGATGAACCTGAGGAGGCTTAGTCAGCTCATGTTACACGAGCGTTCGCCTATGGCAACTGAGGGCTGTATTTCCCTGGACCTGCGGCAGGCATTCGACTCGCTCCGGTGGGATTATATGTTTGCAGCACTGGAGCGGTTCGGGATTCCGGCTGACTTTATTGGCTGGATCCGATTACTGTACACTTGCCCCACTGCTAGGGTCCGCACGAACAGGTGCATATCGCCACAACTGGACATAGCCAGGGGAACGAGACAGGGTTGCCCGCTATCCCCCCTACTGTTTATACTAGCGCTAGAGCCGCTGCTATGCAAACTTCGGCTTCACGCGCAGCACAGAGGAATCAAGAGGGGAGGCGTAACTCATGTGGTATCGGCCTACGCTGACGATATCATCCTCTACCTAAGGGACCTGCGCGGGGACTTGGATCCCATCCCTGGGCTGTTTGAGGACTTCAGTGTGCTCTCTGGCCTCACGATCAGCGAGTCCAAGGCGTATGGGTACTGCTTTAACGCTCTAGAGATGTGTGCCCCCGTACCATTCCCGCCCCATAGTTTTGAAATGGCGGAAGCAACCTTTCGCTATCTGGGGATACAGATTTACAGGACAGCGGTAGATATGCTTGATGGTAATCTAGGCCGAGCTGTGGCAGCACTGAGGTCGCAGGTACGATTCTGGACCACACTGCCATTAGCGGTGGCGGGCAGGGTGGCCATCTCTAAGATGGTTGTCCTCCCAAGACTCCTCTACTACTTTACGAACTTGCCCTTTCTGGCGACGGCTGATGTGTTTCGAGCTTTGAACACCATGCTAACGGAATTGGTCTGGGGACGGGGAAGACGCCGCATCAGCCTGGTGAAACTGCAGCTACCTACAGCGGCTGGCGGGATGGGAGTCCCGGATTTACGGGCGTACTACTATGCATGTCAATTACAGTGGCTGGCCTACTGGCTGGTGGGACGCAACCTGCATGAAATAGGCATGTCCGAAGCGGATAGGGAAAGGGGTGCAATACACACCCTATTGCTGCCAAACGCTGCGACCCCCGGTAATGCTCCTCCCTTGCTCAAGTTGGCCATTACCTGCTGGAGGAGGGCCGTACGATACTCGTCCCCCGCCACCTCCTATGCTCCCACGATACCACTGCTGGGGATCCCACTGGGGTAGAGAATATTGTCTACCTGGGCACTCACCACGTGGACCGACGCCGGGGTAACACAGGTGGGTGACCTATTCAGCGATGGGCATATGATGTCCTGTGAAGATTTTTGCACAACACATCACACGCCTGGGGGGATGTTCTTGCTACATGCAGGGGTGCGCGACTACATCACACGGCATTGGGCACCGGACGGCAACGAACCGAATATAAATCCACTACACACGATGCAATACCTGATGGGTTCAGGGAGTCACTTAACAAAATGGATTACGAGTGGTATACGTACTGGGAGGGCGATGTCGTTGCAGCCACTGCGAGACGCGTGGGAGAGAGATGCCGGCCGAGTGTTTCGAGATAAGGAGTGGGAGCGTGACCTTGCATTCCCCAGGAAAGTTTCAAGGAACCCAAAATTTAAATTCATCCAACTCATGATTCTACACCGCGCATACCTCACGCCCCACCGACTACACGTAATGTTCCCTGACACACCAGATTCATGCCCCCGGTGCGGCGTGGAAGATGCGAGGATAATACACATGCTATGGGAATGCCCGAAATTAGGATATTATTGGGCAACGATACACAACGCCTTACACAAAGTGTCCCCCAACAGACAATACAACACTATATCCACTAGCTTACTAGGATTGGGACCCGTGGAGCGTAAGAAAAGTGTAGCCACGCGGTTTGTTGACCTCGCATTGCTCATGGCCAAGCGCACTATTACCATGAGATGGAAATCGAGCAGGCCACCAAAAAAAAAAAAAAAAAAGGAACGCCTGGGAGACCACGAATGTGAGAAAGTCCCGCACTTTGTACCCTTCAGTGACGCCAACATTGCCTGGGCTTCATCTGAACGAGAGGACGACGACATCCTGCAATCTGCCGTTCCTTCGCATCTGAGGTTGCGGGACACTCCACAGCCAGAGCCTTTGCTTCCTGATCAAACAAAGCCCAGGTCCACCCGGTACAACCTCCGACCCAGAAAAAAGGACTGAAGAGATAAAGATCTCTGCCCACTGCTTGACATGGTCCGACAAATCGCTGCAGGGCTGTGATACACCGGCGCATTTTTGACTGGAGCCGGTACAGCGGACCGGAACGTGCCAATAGGACCGCTGGAATCACTGACCGGTGAAGCAACCACCAATCACAGGCAGAAACTAGGGAAGACCAAGTGAAGCAGACGATGAACAAAATGAACACTGAAAGCTTGAAGAGCAAAGAAATAAAGAAACAAAAGTACATAAAGACAATACGTGGCCGGTACTCGATCTGTCTAATCGTACTAAGGACTATTTCACTGGGACTGGCCTGCCTCGGATGGGTAATGCACGCTGCCCTTGCAGCACCTGAGCCTCCTACCTCTACAGAATCACCTCATCAACATGTGTCATTACCCACCCATGAGAAGAACAGAAGGACAGGTTTCTTTAACAACTCTTTCATTCAAATGTTACACCAGCACCAGCTTGTGGTGCACACGACAAACTGTTGGGTATGTGGGCTGCTGCCCCATACTGCAAGCACCGGAATGTCGCTAATTCCTGCTCCTTTCTCTCGAGCTGGTTCGGCCTAGGGCTGGTACACTGTGTTCTTTGATGCATTCTATTCAGGTGACACATCCACACGATCCCTGGGGAAGATCAGTAGCAGAAAAGCTTTCCGCCACATCATGGCTGCAGAGTGGCCAAGCATGGATAAAGATTCCGCAGAAAAGAATGAGTATGAGAACAATCATGGGTCTTTTTTATCCATCGAACATCTACAATGGTGGGGGAAAGAAAAGACTGCCACCTCTCAGCGACATCCCTGTCTACCCACATCCCGGACAATAATGCATGAAGAGCAGTGGAACAGTATGGATGGGAGAAAGTGACTGTGCCTACACACTTCAGCTCAATGGTTCGACTCGCCCAGCTCTGGTGTCTTCACTGAATACCTATTTTGTGTGTGGGAACAAGGCCTACACCTGGCTGCCCAAGTCTTGGGCAGGCACCTGTTACATTTATTGGTTGCCCCCCCCCCTATACAACCGATGCAAAACACCACATCCAGAAGAGAGGTGTGGTTGATACTGAAGACACAGCTGGCCAAGGATTTGGGGACTTTACTAAAGGGTTCCTCCCCTTTTGGGGCCCTATGGTCAATAGTCGCAATCTCCAACATCTGACCAGGGTGGTAGAGGCCACCATCAACGCAACTGCCGGTGCCCTAAGTAACATCACGGCTGAACTTCAAGAGGACCGCCTCATGACTTTACAGAACAGATTTACGCTATACATAATACTGGTGGATCATGGAGGAGTCTGCACATTGATCAAAACAAGTTGCTGCATTTACATCCCTGATAATGCACCAACAGTTTATCAAGCAATCCAGAAGCCCCATAAGATTGCTTCCGACATCCATCAGGATGAGGGTTCATGGTCCCTAACAGGCTGGTTTTGGAGCATTGTATCTCAGTGGGGATGGAAGATAATGATTTTCATTGCAATCCTTGCAGCTGCATTGTTCTCTTGCTGCCTCTGTGTTCAATGCATGCCCGCGCTGTGTGGGCTCTGTGCCACCTCTTTGGCACACAAACAAGTAAATTCACACCATCGCAATGCCATGATGATGATCGAGAAAGAGGTCCAGGAGATGATGGACATTGACCTGGATGACAACTGATTGTTGCCTCTGCATGGCAAAAGGAGGGACTGTTGAACTGTAATTAAAATGCCATTTTGTGTTGCAATTCTCTCAGCAACCTGATGAAGAATTCCTTTCCACGTCCCTGTTGAAACTTGCACAACCCTCATTCCTCCTTGTGGTCGAGCCGATTCCGAGAAGCTGCCTGTGTGCCTCACCCCCAGTTGTGTCAGAGACTTAGCCACATCCTGTCCATTGCTAGTAACTCAGCCTGTCACGACAAACTCCTGTGCCCTGTGACCACACCATCTGGTCAAGGAAGCACAAGGTTGTGCCCCGTGACCACACCATATGATCAAGGAAGCAATTATGTGTGACCACATAATTGAGCAAGAAAGCACGAGGCTGTGTACATTGTGCAATGCAAGACATATGTCCTCTGGCCACAAATGCACCACAAGACTGATGAAGAACTTGTCAGATGAGGAACTTATCAAAATGTGGAACTATGTATTGTGCAAATGGGCGTGGCTAGTACTATAAGTATGTGTACGCTGCGGATTGAAGCAGCAGTCTCCGTAGAATTGTCTTTGCACCCTTCTGGGACCCTGTCCTTAGCTCGAGCTAATAAATAACTCACTTCCCTCCGCGGCTGGTTGTCCTGGTCTCTTTGGTAATGTATGATTTAAGCAAGAAGAACCCTTGGATTCAAGGTGTCCCCTGCACCGCTGGCTTTGACTCTCCTAGTGGGGGAGGGGGTCTCCAAAAAGCCGGTTCTACACACCCCTCACAAAACCTTTGCAACAAGTGCTTGGAAATATTCGGTAATAAAATCACCTCCATATACAGCAACATCGACTCTCACCCAGACTCCTCACCATAATAACTCAATTTCCCATCACAACCTATGAACAAACCATGACCTTGTTGCCTGCAGTCACCACCATCAAAATCACTGATATCATGAAGACCATCCACTTGGGACTCTTTCCCCCACCAGACCTTCACAAAAGGACTCCTACCGATCACTGAAGCACTAACACCCATTCTCAACACCTCCGTTGACTCAGCCACATTCTCAGACACCAGGAGGTAACATGCCAATGTCATGCCCCTGTTCAAGAAACCATCAGCTGACCCAGTCACACTTTTCAATTACAGAGCTATCTCCCTCCTACCACACCCGGCAAAGGTCTTAGAGAAATGAATCACCCAACATCTCACTGACCACCTGAGCATCCACCAGCTCCTCGATGCCACTCAGTCCTGATTAAAGGCCAGTCACAGTACAGAAACAGCTCTCCTTTCTGACACAGACAACATCCTCATTATGATTGATAGAAGAGACATGGCAGCCTCCTTATCTTGGACCTCTCTGCAGTATTTGACAATGTCTCACATCTCTTCCCCATCAGGTGCCTGCACAAGATTGGCATCCAAGGATTTTCTCTTCATGGGATCTGCTCCTTCTTAACAGATTGAACATAAGATGTCAGCCTAGCACCTAACTCTTTGGAAACCTGAAGAACTCATCTGAAGAGTGCCTAAAGGTTCATTGCTTAGCCCTACCATTTTGAGGCATACATGACCCTTCAGGCCAATGTCATACATGCACACATTAACATACTCTCCTTTGAAGAGGACACACAACTTAAACCCTCCCTCTTGGAGAAGACCCAACATAAGAAACAAGTTCACCGCTTGAATGACTGGTCATTAACTGATGAAAGTCAACTGTCCCAAGTTCCACACCGACAACACAGAAGTTGTGATCTTTGTCAAGAACACCTCACCATCATACTCCAACTGGTAGCCTTCTGAACTCAGACTCCATGAGGAACCTCAGTACAATTATCTATAGCACACTGGACTGCCCAAGTCAACATCGTCACTGCATCCTGCTTCTAGACCCTGAAGATGCTGTGGAAGATCTTCAAATTGTTCACAAGCAACACTAGAAAAAACTGTCACTCACACCCTAGTTACCAGGAAATAGAACTATGGGAACACCCTCTGCACTGGGATCACCACGAAGCTCACTAGAAGACTCCAAACCATCCAGAACTCGGCAGCCAGACTCAACCTCCCACCCTGAACTAACAAAACTCCACAGCCCCAAGGTACTATACACAACACACTCAATTCAAACTCCTCACACTCATATTCAAGGCACTACACAACACAGGCCCGCCAACCTGAACAGTTACATTTCCTTCTACCAATCACCCAGACACTTCTGCTGGGCAGTACTTCTACTCGCACACATCCCATACATACACAGAACTAGATCAGGAGGACATTGTTCTCTTACATCACTCCTTAAGAGTGGAACAACCTCCCATGTCTCATCAGGGAGGTCTACTCTTCTTGGATTCTGTAAGAAGTCAAACACCTGACTTTTTAATTAGCCAGCCTACCTTAGGCAGGGCTAGGCACACACACATGCTCAGTGCCAGGATACACTTGCGAGAGATAGTGAGCTTTTGCAAATGCACAGAAAATGACATAACAAATCAAACAGGAGTATTAGATTTTTCTAAACAGTTATGGGTGACAGTTCTTCATATAGGGATTTGAGAGGGAACCTTAGGCCGTCATGTGGCCTGTAAATCAATATTATACTTAGGGGAGCTGAGTTCAATGAAATGTTAATGAGAATGGTTTCTAATTTGGAATTCATATGCTGAGGCAGTGTTTTGATCTTCAAAAGGGTAGGACTGACCTAAAGGGCCTTCAAGCAGTGCCCAATGTGGTGGCATGAAAGGCCAGTGTGTGGGCCAGTTTTTATTTGCTGTATGTGGCCTGTTTTATGTTTTGATGAGCCGGTTGTTACTGTGAGATTCCCCTGATATTAAAACAAATTTTGTCTGCAGCAAGCTCAAATGCATGCTGTCTTCCATACCTAACAAAACAGTTATACATCATGTCTTTACCAGAAGAAAACTGCCACAGTTTGCAAACATGAGCCACTTTTGTACCCAGGCCTATTTGTTATCTCAGTCCAACTCTGATCTTCAATGAGTCATATGCAATAATCGCAATACTGCCTCCGTTTCGGTATGACCTGCCCTTGTTAATGATTTTAAAGTTAGGAGGTACATGCTAATCCAGGGAAAGGAACACTATCATTGGTAAACCAGGTTACTGTGAAAGACAGCAGTTCAAAGCAATGCAGATAAATAAGGTCAACAATTTGGTGTCTATGTTAAATTGCTGAAAGTGCATTATGCAACATGGTAATACAATGGTAATTTGCACAAGGTTTTAAATAGACATTAGAGTAACTGTTATGGCCCTAAGGGTCGATATGGTGGCTCGAGACCTTGAGGTGGGAAACAAAGTAAGCAAGAACTCTGGGAAGTTATCTTTATGTTTAATCTCACCTTCTCTTCATGTTTGGGTAGCAAGGCTGGCAGCATCCAGGCTAGGAAGGGCATGGCGAGCTTGCTTTCGGAGGCTTCAGTGAACCTGCGGCACAACTGCTGCTGCATGTCCTTTGCGGGCCGGCGCGGAAGAGACCTTAGATACCCATCAGCAGGCCTACGCATCATCAACAGAGAATATTGGAATGTTAGATTTTTGTGGGCTTGAACTGATACTAAGCATTAACCAAGTAATGAGCTCTATTAGACAGGGATCATCCTGACACCAAGCATATCGCCCACTTGTTTATTTGTCTGCAACCAAGGCCGGAACTTTTTCTGTGGCTAAAAGAACTTTATGCAGCTATGTGCTAGTGTGATCTTTGCAACTACTTTGCATCATCACTTTGACCCTTGATGCAGTAGAGAAGTCTCCGGGAGTCACCTTTCGGCCACCTAGTAACTCCCAATTTATGGCGAGCTAGAGATGGTGGGGAGGTCCCATTACATTTGAAGTACATTGGGCATAGTGAAAGTGTGTAAGCCAGTCTGGGTGCAAAGGTTGGTTGAGTTACCTACTCCTAAGATTAGATGACAAAATATAGTAAGGTTGGAAGTTTGAAAAGAAAGCACAACAGTTATCGCTGGAAAGGCAAAGGTGAATTGTCCTGATGAGATTGGGGTGATCAATCAATCAATCATTTGTAGAGCGTGCTACTCACACGTGAGGGTCTCAAGGCGCTACGGAGGTGGGGGTAGCAGCTACTGGTCGAATAGCCAGGTCTTGAGAAATCTCCTGAAGATTAGCAGGTCCTGGGTCTGACGCAGGTGGGCGGGGAGGGTGTTCCACGTCTTGGCGGCGAGGTGGAAGAATGATGTGCCGCTGGTGGTCGTTCGGCAGATACGTGGGACGGTGGCGAGGGTGAGGTCGGCGGAGCGAAGCTGGCGGTTCGGGGTGTAGAAGGACAGTCGTTCGTTGAGGTATGCTGGTCCGGCACTGTGGAGTGCATTGTGAGCGTGGGTGAGAAGCTTGAAGGTGATCCTCTTGTTGACTGGGAGCCAATGCAGGTCTCTCAGGTGGGAGGTGATATGGCTGTGGTGAGGGAGTCCGAGGATGAGGCGTGCAGAGGCGTTTTGTATGCATTGGAGTCTCTTCTAGAGTGTAGCCGTGGTTCCTGCTTAGAGGGCATTGCCGTAGGACTGGTTTCGGCGGGGTTCCATCTGTAGATCTTGCGGAGGATGCGAGGGTGTTGAAATAGGTGGAGGAAACCGCGTTAACTTGCTGGGTGATAGGACATCAAGTATTTAATTTATTAAGAAGAGTCAATTGAAATGTTGTGCAAGGCTCTGTCTGGTAATAGCTAGGGTGGGAGAGCTGCCACTTGGAAGCATTCCATGCAGATGATAGAACTTCTGTGTCTATTTATTGAGAGTATATAGGTGACAATTTTATGGCTGAGCAGCACTTCAAAATCTAATTCCAGGTTTGAACTGATTTTTAGCAAGGTGGCAGTAAAAACCTTGGAGCCTCATTTACAGTTTGTTGGAACTGAAAATCTTCCAATTTCTGGAGGGAACTCTAAACAGGGAGTATAATCCTCCTCCTGAATATCCTCTACCATAGTGATGGTAATGTGGAGGAAAGTACGAACAGAGGTATGTGCTCTGTGTGTGGCCAGTACATGGAATGGAACAGACCGTCCTGCCCACAAACCGGCTTCAATGCTCGTATCACGTAGATGGTGGGATTACTACTTCGCCTCACATTATTTGTCACAGTTGTCATCTGGGTCATGTCATGGGTTTCCCGATTCTTTCCTATTTTTTTATGCGGCACTGTGTAAACCTATTTCAGGTATTCAACAAAGCATTGTGTACCAGTATTAATTTGCCTAAAAAAAATACCTATAAATCTTTTAATTTTAATATTGGTAATATTCCAAATTGTAATATTATTTTATGGACCTTGCTGTTTTTATGTTACGACATGAATCAGTTGGGAATACTATTGATATGCAATATGGACATCATCCATTTTGTAATATTGATCTATTTCCGTTGCTAGATTTATGTTCCTCCGTTTAAAACAATGACAAATTTCCCTCCCAATCCAAAACACTGAAACTCTCCAGAATTCCGTTCACACCGAAGTAGAGAGTCATTGTCTTTTGTTTCATTGGCTTTGTTTCCATTTTACCTTGTAAGAGATGAAAGCAGTGGCCTCCATTAATCAAGACCAACATTGGAACATAAAGTCTAATCCATGTATGTAAATTGGGCTAGCCAAAGAGAGCAACCTCTCTTCAATCCCACCCTTTGCTGCCTACAGCACTGTCGTGTGTTATCCGTGGTCTCGGGGTCTGTGAAGGCAGCATCAGGAATAAAAGGGAAACAGGACCCTTAGAACCCAGAATGTGTGTCATGGCCCTGCCTTCATCCTTGGAATATTGGTGAATTGATATGCATGCACTAAAGCAGCAAAATGTTTAAAATTGCTGTAGCCTGCTTACGTTTCTACGCTAGATTTTAAAATAACAGCTGTTCTGAACAGCTTAGGATGCAACATTACTTTCTGATTTAACGTACCTGTCTAAGGCGGCTTCATGCCTAAAGGTGCTCATTAGAAAAGGCTGGTCTAATCCTGTAGAATCAGCATTGGTAACATCTGCACTGCAGGTCGCTCCAGGACACTTTGAAATGTAGAATGCTACAAAAATCTCAATAAGGACTTCAGTATTTTCAGCATGGGTATGCTTTGAGATGACACATGTAATATGAGTGAATGAATGAATAAAAGGCTTCTGTGCGCACCAGTTGACCAAAACAGCCTTGGTACTAAAATCGCAGTAGAATAGCACAATATACCATTTATACCTTTTTTTTTCTTCTTGATCTTGATTTCGAACGGTTTTTGCAATCCATCGATCAGCTGTGTGTCTTGTTTGATAGTATTTGTTTCAGAGGGGAGCAGAGATTTAAATGCTCAGTATAGATATGGTTCGCTTGGTTAATGTGAAGCAAATAGAGCCAATCTAACAAATATTTTGCAAGCATATTTTGAGTATGGATGAATGTTCCAAAAGTACCTTTTCATTTTATTTGTTCTTGATAATTGTGTACTATACACAATAATTTGACCATGGATGCTGGCTGCTAGGGGCAGCACCTTCTACACTTAGCGTACACTATGGTCATGGCCACTGGAATTATGTGACATTGGACGACCAATTTATGCAGCAGGGCTTACAAAATTATGTGGTAACACAAGGCTAATTATGCATCAAAACGTAGCAAAAATCTATAGCAGTATTATTTTTTAATGTTGTCATTTTTATCAACTATTTATAATGTCTGGGAAAAGTTGCACTTCTTTAGTACCAGTTTAACATCTGAATACAGCAATTAGCACCTGATAGATGACACATTATCCTTTGCAAAGGAGTGACGCTTTTTTTTAGTAACATGTGTGTTGGGCAAATCTTCAAATCACACAGATGGTGGATTATGTGGCAAATGCAGCAAAATCCTGATTGTGCGGAAAATGTCAGCCCTTGCTACCCCAGTTCTTAAAAGCAGTTGTACAAAGACCAAAGACAAAAGAAATGGGGCGGGAGGAGCCTCATTTTAATTTCCATGGGTTCTACTTCATGTTCTCCACTAATTCTTCATCAGCAAATAGGAGCTTAGTGAGGGACTGATAGAGGAGGGGGCATAACAATAAGGGACGCCACTTTTATGCCGATAAGTGCCAAAGGACTCATGACAGCCCCAAATGCGATGCAGTGCGCGCAACGAAATTCGTTTTATTTATTTAAATGTTTACTTACCTGTAAAACTCCATAATCCATACATTACTGCCCCCCACCCTGCCCCTCCCCCTTCCCACGTCACCGCCCTGCAGGTACTCCCACTGCCGGCCACGGCTGACTCATGATGCCGAAATAGGCCCTGGCAAACTGCTCAGCCAGTTGGGGGGGGGGAAGGTTGGTGAGCTGTTTGCTAGGGCCGGTTTCGGCTGATTTTGTTAGATGGGACTATCCCCTGGTAACAAAAACGCCCCCCAGGGGCCCAAAACCAGCCCCCACCCTAGCGGCCCACCAGGGAAATGCCCAGTGCCTGCTACGGCCAGTCCAACCCTGTCCACTACTCATGGTATTTTACTTTCTCGACTTCTATGAATTAGACCCTATTATCTTTTCCTCATTTGCAACTATGTACACCAAATGCACTTCACCTCTCAGACGAGACCCTTTCTGCACGAGATTCCAGCTGCCACGTCTTCGTTCAGATCAGTAGCAGCGCGGAGCAGGAGCAGGAGGATGCAAGTGGGAGGACGCCAAAACTGTTTACGGCTCCGCCCCCCCTGCTCCCCTGCTGATTTCTCAGCTGATTTCCCTGCCGGTTTCTTAGCAGTTTTCAGCGCACCGGGGGCCCTACGACAGAAGGAGGCCGCGGACCGCCACTGTCGAGCACGACTGCCTCTGCCTAATCACCCAAATTAGC
The DNA here is from genome assembly GCF_964263255.1 of Lissotriton vulgaris. NCBI lineage: Eukaryota > Metazoa > Chordata > Amphibia > Caudata > Salamandridae > Lissotriton > Lissotriton vulgaris. Next base: position 1,429,606,181 of record NC_141685.1, on the reverse strand, counting down.
CGCCTCACCGTACATCTCCACACAGGAGCTGAAGTTATGGGCGGTGGGCAGCGGTAGAGGCCGGCGCATCCTGGCCCCCAAAAGCTCAAACCATCTCAATCCGGACAGCAGCCACGCCCACATCCGGTTGTGGCTGTGTGAAGTGCCTTGTGACTCTTTCCGTGCTGATCCGGTCCAGGTTTAGGGGAGGACGAAGGAGCACAAAAAAGGCAGCAGCAAGCAGCTGCAGCAAGCAAGGGGCATCGGAAAGCGGAAAGGACCGTGAGCCACAGAGCCGCTGACCCACTGAAGCCGTAGTGCGCCAAACTGCCAAATCGCTGCAAGGACCTGCAGGACCCGCATTAGAACCGCAGGAACCGTAGGGAGCAGCGGAGGTAGGACGAGGCGAGCGGCGCTTATGAGAAGAGCCTGAGTCCTGATTCCCCCCGATTCTGGAGTCTGAGCCCTGAGCTTGCACCTGAGCCAGTCCTGAGCCAGTCCTGACCCAGGACTTGGGTTGCATCGGAGCCCTGAGTCCAAGTGAGGCACCCGAGGTGAGGAGCGGGTGAGGGGCGGCAAGTGTCAGGGGTGCAGGGGGGGGGGGGGGGGGGCAATGTGAGTGGCAAGAGTGGTGAGAGTCGTGGGGAAACCTGATCCTGAACCTGAGCGTCGGGTTAGCCCACAGCTCACTGCTCACAGTCCACGGCCACACAGCTCCACAGCCTCTGCCACAGCCCGCCTTGTTTTTTCATCTCCCATGCGCTCTCTGAAAACAAATAAACAATAAATAACTGTCATTCGCCTTGGGCAGCAGACCCCAAAGTAAGGACCCGTGCACTGACCGCACCGACCACGGAAAGCGAAGGTCTCTGACAATCACCAAAACCACTGAAACCACCTTACAGTCAAACCTGTGGAACAGCTGTCTTGCGTTCCCCGTAGCCCCCAGCTCCTAGTCCCAAGCCCCAGCCCCTGTCCTGAGCTTCCTGCTTCAGCTCCAAGTACCCAACTCTCTGGCTCCCGGCTCCCAGTGCAGCGCACCTGGTGGGTGAAAAAAATTGCTACAGACTCAATCTCGGGTCCCTCTCCTTGCTGAAGCGGATCCCCTCCCACCCCAAGGATTAAATCAAATTCAATTTAACCCAAATAAAAAAGGTTAAATTAAAAAGGGCCTCCGATTGTTAGACAAATTCCAACCAATAAAACTAAACTAACTAAAATAAAAGAAGCCAGAAGCTAGAAGCTTTAACTTACAAATAACACAGACTATCAACTAATCAAGCAGCCCTATATCAGGTGCCCTACATTAGCACCTTCAGCAGTAAACAACACATCTTGGACTTAGACAGATAAACAGACAAACAGATAAACAGATATGAGGTTGGGCAAAGAATAGCAGAGTATTACAACAGTTATCAACAATCGGAAAAAGAAAAACAAGATCTTTAAAGAATTTGTCAGTGCCCAGGAGAAATCAATTACAACAGACGCGTTGGTAAACATGGAGGACGAAGCGCTAGTGAAACTAGACAGGGAAACAGAAATGAAGGAAGCGGCGTTACTATCTATGAAAGCACCAAAAATCTTCCAACAACCAAAAATCCATACCAAATTCTCCTTCATAAAAGATGCAGGGGCAGTGCTGAATTTCACCAGTGACACACAAATGGGTCTCCCCTCCACTTTGTGTCTGGAAAAAATCTCTTTAAAAACAACAGAGAGAACAGACACACCAGGGTCACTAACGGAGTCCTTACAGAAAAACGACAGAGTAAGAAAGCAACTCTCGGAGCCAAAGACGGAGTCAAAAACGGAGGAAAGCGGAGAAAGAATATGCAGCCAAAAACAAGAACATGAGGGACACAGGAAGCAATCCAAAGGCAACAAGGATATCAAAGAAGAGCCCCAAGTAAAGGGGAACGATAAAGCTGAGAAAGATGACGAGAAAGGAAACAACAAAACCAAGCAAAACATTGGAAATACGCACATTACACGTCTCCAGGAACCCCCAAGAGTGCCACTGGAACCAAACATCACAATTCAATCCTGTCAACATGGATCAAACACAACACAAGACACAGCAGCATTAACCTCAAATGCATCAAACCCCGTTCCTACCCCCGGTTACACCACAGAAAGGCAGGATAGCAATCATGACATTGCTGAACTACAAATAAAAAGCGGAGAAGGAAAGACCCTACAAAAAAGCATAGACAAATCCTTCATAGTCCAAACTAAACCTGCTCCAAGACCAATTACAACCTCAGACAAAGGAACAGAGAACATCAGTGTCCCACAAGAAGAGATCCCAAGCGCTACCGGAAGTAATTCATCCTTGCTCACAACGGAAGAGTGGGAAAAAATGGTTTACACTTACTCCCAGGGAAAGAGTGATACACCATGGCAGGACACAGAAAACAAAATGAAGGAAGTGACGGAGGATTTAACAACAGAAGAGAGTAACCTATGGGCGTCTCTATTAAATGCCATGAATCTCTCAACAAAGGCTATGGAATACCACTCCGACAAGATGGATATCCAACTAACTCTTTTAACCTGTTTAGCCACGCATGTTACAAATATTGATAACAAGTTTTCAGACCTGAACAACTTGATTAAGAGAGCCCAATCCGAAACAGTAATCAACCCTCCAAGCTGCACCTGCTATTCAATCATTGACAAACTAGCCACGCTTCCGGCTGTAATGGGCGATCTCCTAACAGATATGAAGATCGCAAATAATACCAAAAGTAAGGGAGTTGTAAATGCAGGCAGGCATGTAGAAAGAACATGTGAAGGACACATATAAAAAAACAAGCGAATCGGTGAGGTACTGAATCTATCTGACCCAAATAAAGAAGTAAACAGCATAGAGGCACCGAAAGAAAGGAATGAGTTGAACACAGGAGAAGGAGTCACCAATGGACTAACGCAACAAGGGAGTAAACTTTGGAACTAGATCGAACAGGAACCTCAGGCTTACACCTGCAAGAAGAGCAGCTCCAGAGTAGCTCCATTGAACAGCTAAGCAACTTAGAAGGTGGAGATCAACAGTTCGGCATAAAGCAAACATCGAAACAATGACGGAAAGTGAGGAGAAAAGGGAGAAATAAAATACCCACTATAAAATCTTTCTACCAACCGGCTAGCAAATCCCCAACAGAGATTCAGACGGAACATGGAGAAACCAGAGATGAACCAAAATTGCACAAGAAGCAGAAATTCACCAACGAACTCCGACCAAAGGGATCAGAAAGCATGAACCCATAGACCATCACGTTCGCCAGCAAACGAGCGGTACAAAAGGGGGTGGTGATGGACGGAGCATCTGAATCAATCAAACACTCACACCCAGTTAAAAGATCTGGGTTTAATCCATCACCGTTCTTTAGCCCACTCTGCCACCCCAGTTCAGACATGGCTATATGTAAATCAGTCTGACCCTGAGCCTCATGGGAACAGTCCAGCCCGAACTGCCAAGCCATGTCTTCCCTGGACCGGAAACAAGCTTCCGAGGACCGGTTTCTGGCATTCCAGCCGTCTTCAGCCCGGCTTGCTTGAATCCTGTGGCAAAGTGAGCAAGGGACTCACGTCTGAGCATACGAGAGCAGAGGAAAAGAGGAGGAAACGGACCAGCAAGATGTTCTAGGAACAAAAATAAAGATCGAAAAAAATTATTTAGGACTGAAAAGAACAGCAATCCGATCCGCCAAAAGTATGGAAATACAAAAAATAGGGATAATAGACACCCAGGAACTTACTGCTGATACAGTACCAAAAATACGGATACAAGAATTTGATGCTAATCTCAAAATGGAGACAGAGAACCAGGGGGGAATGACCCCCAAGTAACCAGAAGACCTCAGAGAACAGAAACTGAACTAAAGACCGAAATATCCCAGGATACCCCTGACCACAACAACCTCAAATCAATTTTATTCATCACTGCGTATAGATCAAAGGGTCGAGAAGACACCTTAAACAGAAGTAACATTCTTCGAGTACTAAACTCTATTAGTAACCTAGCAGGACAAGCTACCCAAGATCTGGCATCCGTAGAATTCAAAAGTTATATGCACCTGTCAGAACAGGAAATAACAAAAACCGCCTGGACCTCAGGAGAGCTAGTGGAAAACATTTTAAAAGAGGAATTGGGGGATCCGTATAAAATCTTATTATAAAGTCGGCTACCCCAAACCATTACTTTGGCTCTTCCAAGACCATAAGGACATCACACAAAAAAGAGATTGGACCGATGCGCCCCAAAAATCTGTATTAAGTGGAGCCTGAGGAGTCTCAGCTGAACCAAAGGTTAGAGACATCTCGACGGTCAGGGTCAAAGGTGAGAAGGATACAGGGAAAGACTGTTCCTGGGTAGAAAAAGCGATTAACACCAGACCCGTAGGTCCATGACAGATTGAAGAACAAAACAGGAACTCGCCATCGCTAAAACCATGGTTGAAATTATGTTCCTGGAATATAAATGGCGTAGGATCAAAAACTATGAATAAAGATTTATTGACGTACTTCCAGCAGTATGGTTTAATTCTACTCCAAGAAACCTGGTTGGAGGAGCCGTTTCACCTTCAATGCTACAAATCATACCATCTTCCAGCCAGCAGAAATTCAAAGTTTGGTCATCAGAAAGGAGGACTCACCACGTATGCCTCAATAAAAACAATAAACACAGTTGAAGAACTGCTGAACAAGAAAACATCTAACAATGGAATTAACGCAATACAGTTGGAGATCGCAGCCCCAGGAAATATAAGATAACAGCTAATCCTGGTAAATACTTACTTGCACCCAAAAAGGTAAAAAACTGGCGCAAAATCCCTGGTGTCAGAACTGACCAAACTAATCACGGAAGTTGAAACACCGAATTACATTGCATCAGGCGATTTTAACATGTTCCTCTCAAGGAGCCCCGGAAACGATCAGCCTGCATATGACCAACTCCTTGAAAGAGGGTCCCACTTCAGGAAGAGAGTATGTGGGGTAAACAAACTAAGCTATCCAACGATCTACTAATGGACTTAACAAGTTTGGTACTGATTTCACTAAACGGGCGAACACTTGGCGACCGCCCCCAAGCAGCAACCTACCATAATTCCATGTTCAGTACTGCGATAGACTACACTTTCTTATCTTACCCACTTTTTAAATAAGTAAGCGATTTTAAGCTTGGTATGTTAGACTGTAGCGACCATCTGCCACAAGAGCTGACCCTGAAGGCACAGGGAACAGCACTAACTTTCCCAATCGAAGCGCAAAATTTAATAGTCACCTCAAATTGCAAAAGAATTAAATGTAAAACGAATGCCCCAGAAAATCTTGTGAAAGAGGCCAAAATCTGCTGGGAAGAATTCAAGTCACAGAATGATAATAATATAATTGACCGGGAGATCTTTTTGAAAAACTTTGGACCAGCTTATTCGAAATCTAAATCATCAAAAGTAATTCATGGATCAAACGACCAAAAGGAATTACTCACCAGGCCCATAAACAATCAAAAACCCACCCACCAACAACCCAAACCAGTAAATTAACCACATGGCTGCTGTGCATTTTCCCCTCCTGTGCTGAATGAGGGTCATTCCCATTGTTCATGACGAGCTCAGCTCGTCATCAGCACAGATCCACTGTGCCTCATGACGAGCTCAGCTCGTCATGAGCATGGAAAGGGGTTAAGGCAAATGAAAAGCGACATTAACAGAACACTCAGCAGACTTCAGAAAAAGGTCCCGACAGCAGCTTACAGATGGAGCTGAGAAAGCTAAAAAGCAGCAAGAATAAGATCTTGTGGCTAATAAAACAGGAAACCACAGAAAAAACATAGGCTAAATTGCTTTATGACGCAAAAACTAACAACAGTGCAAGATTCTGGCACGCAGTAAACAAAATAGAGAATCCTAAGGCCCCTGGAATCAATTCCCACATAACTGAAGAGATCTGGGTAAAACACTTAGTGCATCACTTCAATAAAGAAGCCGACGGAACAAAACAAGACACTGTGGTCTGGCAGCTACGCCCGGAGGCCCCAAAGCTTCTGGTCAAGGAGACCAATTTCCCAGGCACAATAAAACAGTTTAGGATAAGAATCGCGAAAGGCAGGAAAGAGGGGACCCCTGGGCCAAACGGAATTCCCCCAATTCTTTATAAGCAGGACCCAAATTACTGGGCAGAGCACCTGCACCCCCTCTTCATGAATATCTGGGTTTCAGAACGAATCCCCAACTCTTGGAAGGGATCAATCATCGCTCTGATTCATAAAAAAGGCAATAGGAGTGAAGCAAAGAAATACGGGCTCATCGCTCTAATAGATATAGACGTCAAATACTTTGCGGGCCTTTTATTTGAAGAACTTACCGAATGGGCATCAATCAAAAGCGTAATTCCCATTAACCAGACAGGCTTTCAAAAAGGCACAGGGACAACAACAAACATTCTTGCGTTCTCTCTTTTAATAGATTCCACCATAAAACTAAAAAAACATAATTTGTCTGTTTTATTGATTATTCGTCTGCATTTGACAGTATATATAGAGGAAAGCTCTGGGCTAAATTATCAAGCTGGGATATAGACCCTAAACTTTTGAATCTATTAATCTTACTCCACACAGACACATGGATTCAAATAAAGCTGGGGACAGGCAAGTGTCTATCAAGGGAAATACCACCTACAAAGGGGCTGAAGCAGGGTTGCGTCCTTGCCCCGACCCTGATCAACCTTTTAATGTCAGACCTCTCAGCAGAACTTGATAATTGCAACCATCATGCCCTAAACCTAGGGGGCTTTACACTGTCCAATCTTCTGTATGCAGACAACTTAATACTAATTAGCCGAACCCCTGTAGGCCTTCAACATCTTATAAACACGACGAGTAACTTTTCCGAAAGGAACAGGTTAAGCACAGACCTAGAAAAATCAAAGGTGATGATATTAAATCAAAAATGCAAAAAACAACTTCAGTGGTCTCTGCGGGACCAGAAGATGGAGGTTGTCAAAGAATATAAATACTTGGGTATAATCTTCGACAGGAAAGGAACGTTTGTGCAACAAAAAACGGCGATCAGAAATAGAGGGATATCTCTAGCAGTCGCATTAAAGAGTATCAAGCACAAAATAACGGGCCCAAACTTAATCCCTTTGCTAGAAGTATTACAAGCAAGATTACTACCATCGATAACTTACGGCAGTGAATGCATGAGAGGGAGAGACAAGACCACCTTAGAGATGGTGGTGTCCAATGCAATGCGAATACTATTCAACCTCCCACAGAACACTTCTTGAGCGCAAATAAGACTTGAGTTTGGCCTCCAAAAACAAGAAAAAGCATGCAAGGGTGCCTACGCCAAATGTTGACAAAAAAATAAAGTGAGCTGAGATAGGCACCTTGAAGTCACATCTATGGAAAGAGCTGGACTGCCCAGCAATGGTCTACTTCCAGGCAGCAATAAACTCTCTTGCACTACAAGAACTCTAGGAAGCGAATGGGACTCACAAATGCTTCAAGCAGCTTGTAAACAAATCAGTGAAGATACTATCCCTGGAAGAAGATAAATCCACACTTACCAGGAGGGCCCATGGGTGGTTCGTGATCCAGAGCTACACCAGGTCTCTACCACAAGCATAGCTGGGAACAGGGTTTTCACTGGCTGTAAAGGAATCCTTCTTGCAGTTGAGGATGGGAGTTGTACCAGCAAAGGAACATCTCCCCCCTTGGAAACCACCACAAACTGTAGACTTTGTGGGGACCTAAAAGAGGATGTTTTGCACTTACTGTGTAGCTGTAAAGGTCTAGAGAAGGAGCAAAACTTACTACTAAAACAACTCTGGAACCAAAGACGCCTGCAAACTCGCCGACCAGCATAATTAGCATGCTTTGCAGGAGGAGATATTCAACTAGCCTGAAGATTGGTACGTTTCATGAAATTAGCAAACATTGTGCTAAATCTCGTGACAGTACATGAATTGACTAAAAACGCAAACATCAGAAAATTAAACTCCAGAATCGTAACCTTTATCTGTTAAGCAGTCTTCTTGTCAGATTGATTTGCGAACTTTTTGCATATTGTAAACAGAAAAAGTACAAATTGATGTCTGCCAAAAGGAAACTCATGGCTTTTAATTTTTTAATTTTTTTTATCTAGGTTTGTTTAAAGAGATTTTACAATTTTCACTTGCAGTAAATAGTACTAACACAAAAGTAAAAAAAAATAAAAACATTTTTAATGGTTTTCTAGCTAACGCTATTGTAATGAAATGAGTTGGTTTTATGTGCTTTGCAAAGGGGCTTTCTTTTGTACTCTTAGCTCAATTGCAAAGATTTTTATTAGTCACGCAATAAAGAATTTCTTTGTTTCTTTTAATTCATTTGAATCTACTTATATAGCTGTTTGATATTCAGCTTTATCATGAATCATCCAAAGAAGAATATACTGATTTTTATAAGAGATTCACAGTACAACTGTGGGGAAGTTAGCACTGAGTTTAACCTATAGAAATTTGATTAATAATTGACACATTTTGTTACAATTTATGGTGAGGGGCATATTTGCAAGCCCCTATCACCACAGAAACGTCACTTTTTGAGGCATTCTTGTGGCAATAAACCCTTCGCCTTATTTACAAGGCAGCATTAAGCCACTTAACCCCTTCGCTACGGCGTGAATTACGCCGCGGTGCATGCGGGGCTAGGGGTGAGCGCAGTGCTGCGGTGCTCATGACGGAACCACGCCGTCATGAGTCACGGGCGGTGTGTGCTCATGACGGCGTGATTCCGCCATGACCCCGCCCGCTCATTAATTCGCCCGCACAGGCGGGGAATTAATGCCGTGTGGGCGGATTGGCAGCCTCATGACGGAACCACTTCGTCATGAGCACATGCCGCCCGTGACTCATGAGGGTGTGGGTCCATCTTAAGCATGCTACAGGTTAACATGGCTTAACGCCGCCTTGTAAATAAAGCCACCTTTCACGCTACTCTTAGTGTGAAAGAGGCATGCAATGGGTGTTGTGGTGGGTGTTCCACCGCAACACCCATTGATTTTGTCACTGCCCCCTATTTGCAAGGTTGGCGTAAATAGGAGGCAGCGTCTAAATTAGGACCAGGGAAAACCTGGTCTTGACCTGGCAAAAAGAGGAGAAATGCTTACTTTCTCCTCGTTTTTGCTGTTTCTATGAGTGCTGCATTGTGCAGCACACATGGAAACAGCAAATTGCCTTGAATGATTGTTCATGTGCGGAAGGTGTCTCTTCCTGGACATAAACAATCATTAAAAAAATTATGATATGCAACTGCACAAGGAAGCACACATAGAATTTACAATTTGCCATTCTGAATTGCTTATGTCAGGAAGGGACACCTTTCTGCACATAAACAATCATTCCCCCCATCGCTGACACCCTTGCGCTATGGTGCATGGGTGCCTGCATTGGCGCTGGCAGCTCGATTTAACGCCGGCGCTAGGGAAAACACAGGGGTGCGCCACAGTTTTGTGAATATGGCACATCCCTGCGTTTTCAGAAGGGCGAAGCGTGGCTTCAGCAATGCTTGCTCAATGCCACGCTTCACCATTCCCTTGTGAATATGCCCCTTTTTTCTTACAAATCATAATATTTAACTGTTTAGTCCCCTGTGAGATAACGCTCACTGCTGCCAACTATGGTGATTTGAAAGCCGCAAATTCGAATCCGGGCAACGATAATTCAGCCATCCACCCACCAGACGTCTGTAAATTTAGTATCATTAATTTGAGCAATAGTAACATATGATACTTAAACTGCTTAGAAAGATTATAACGTTTAATATAGACAAACATGATGTTAACTCCATTAAAGTGGAGGAAGAAAAGCAATATTATGTTAGCACTTCAATCAGAGACAAAACAAAAACCCAGGGATGCTGACCATCCTCAGGTCTCAGGCCCCCGTCTAATGAGGCTTGTCAGGGAACGCTGTCACAGTACACAACTCACCATAAATTATTGAAACACCCACACCACCCCAGCACAAGATCAAACTGCTATTTTTAGACCTGTGACTGCCAGAGTTCACGTTGGCGAATAATTGTGTCTTCCAATTAGCGAACCGAAGTGACCGCAAGGCGCCACTGCGGCATTTCACAATAGTTTATAAATAATGAAATAAATAAATACATTGGAGCCTCACTCTGCCTGGGTACAGTTGATTGCATCTCTATGTCGACTTACGCTGGTTTCCTTGATGAGAAGGACTGTGTATGAACTTGCTTGTTTTTTCCAGGCAGCTTGGCATTAAGAGGAATGATTCGGAATTGTTTTATTTCAGCAATGCCAAGATGCTCTGGATGCGGGGAATCTATGGGGCCTTCCTAAACCGCGCATGACATAAGAACTGCCTTCGGGGCTGGTCTGGTCAGACTAAGACACCTAGTATGAGTGACCTGAGGATTCTAATTTTAGGAGGGGCAATGGTGGCTTACAGGTCGGCGCACTAGTCATTGCGCACCTAGTCGTACAAAAGCCACGCCCCATGCGAACGCGCAGCGGGCACGCCAGCAGCGCGCCAGCGGCACGCCAAAGGCAAGCCTGTCTGCGCCCGTCCGCGGCCGGCCGGGGCTAGGGGCACCCCACTATGCCGGTTTTATCACCTACTCATCAGCCCACCTCCACTCCCTTCAAGGTTCGTGGCCACTGGTACCCTCCACCATTGCCCATATTGCTACTCTCGGTCTCAGGCAGACACCCCCTATTCCTTTACCCACATTCCATTGTACCTCCTCGCCCTCCCCTCACCTTCCCTCCCGGGAGCGGCCTTACCCATCCTGTGGTGTCCCTGCCATTTCGGTCTGCCTCCTCAACACCAGATCGGCCGTCAAGCACCACCACAAACTATTTGTTTTACTGGACACTCACAAACCGGATCTCTTGTTTCTTACAGAGACCTGGTTTTGTCCTGATTCTCTGCCTCCTATTTTAGCTGCCCTCCCTTCGTCCTACTATGCTCTCCGCGCTGACCGACCCACGGGGAAAGCTGGTGGTGGCGTTGCTTTGATTGTTCGATCTGAGCTTCATTTTCAGTTGTTATCGACCCCCTCCATCACATCGGTCGACTATTTAGTCGTCCGTTCTGCCTCCTTCCTAACGCCTCTGACCTGTTTGCTTATGTATCGTCCCTCTAAACCCATGCCTCATTTTATCTCCGCTGTACAGGAACTACTGGCTACCCTAGCTGTGAACCATTTCTCCGTTTTAGTGCTAGGGGACTTTAATTTTTGGCCTTTAGATCCTGCTGAGGACCATATGTCCAGAGAATTCTCGGAATCTCTTTATAGTCTCAACTTTTTATCTCATGTCCATACCCCTACCCACATTCACGGCCATATCTTGGACCAGGTTTGGTCACTTAATTGTCCTGTCTCTCCCCCTGCAGTTGTCCCATGTTCCTGGTCCGATCACTTTTTAGTTTCCTTCCTCCTACACCCCACTCTTGTTAAAAGACCCCCTCTTCCTAGGGCGTGCAATTGGAACCATGTTGATATGGTCTCCCTCTGTTCTTCTCTCTCTGCCTCAACTCCCTGTATTGAAGATCTTTCCTCTTCTGCTCAAGCAGACACTATCAATAAGTGGCTTGCCAGTGGATGTGACCAAGTAGCCCCTCTGAGGCGCGTTACGGCCAGGCACGCCAATGACGCGAATAGGTGGTTTAACGCCGATCACAAAGAGAGGAAACTTGCGGTTCGGCAGGCTGAGCGCGCCTGGAGGCGCGCCTATTGCCCCATACTCAAACTAAAATATACCTCTCTTCTCAATCAATATAAGAAAGCCATTCTCGATGCTAAGACCAATTATGTCTCCTCGAAAGTCTTGTCCGCCAAAACCAACCAAGAGAATTTTTTTCAATTGTACAGGACCTAGCTTTCTCTGATAGAGCCACTCTCAAACCTTCCCCTTCCCAGGCCCTTTGCGATTCGCTCAATAACTTTTTTATTGAAAAAATTACTACTATCAAGTCCAACATTCCACTCCCTTCCCCCTCCTTTTCCGACCCTCAGCCTCCGCCCAACCAGTTATTTCTTGACTGTATTCCTCCTTTGACTAGGGAGCTGTTCCTGTCCCTACTCCTAAGGGTCAAGTCCGGATCTCCCTCGGACATCTGCCCTGCACGAATCCTCAGACAAATATACTTGGCTTGTCCCTTGCCCCCTCTTACCTTTCTCAACACCTCCCTTGCCCAGGGCATAGTCCCTTTATCTCATAAATTTGCTACCATAGTTCCCATCCTAAAGAAACCCGGTGCAGACCCCACCTCTATGGCCAATTTTCGCCCCATCTCCCTCCTTCCCTTTTTAGGTAAAATACTGGATCGACATGTCACCAAAGTGCTCAGTGCCTTTGCTGAGGAAACTGGCAGGTTAGCCCCGTGTCAGGCAGGCTTCCACCCTAGGCACTCCACGGAGTCGGTAGTCCTCTCCGTTATGGACAAACTCAGAGAGGGAATGGATACCAATCGGCCCCAGGCCCTGGTCCTTCTTGACTTATCCGCCGCCTTTGACACGGTTGACCATTCCATCCTGCTCACCCGTGTCATGGCGGCTGGTCTCAGGGGATCGGCACTGGTTTGACTCTCTTCCTTCCTGAGGGACCGTACTCATGCCGTCCACCTGGCCGACTTCTCTGCACCTTCCCGCAAGGTGCAATGCGGTGTGCCACAAGGCTCCTCCCTGTCTTCCCTGCTGTTTAATTTGTACATTTCTCCTCTTGTTTTTGCACTGCAGAAAATGGAGGTCACGGTGTATAACTACGCCGATGACCTCCAGCTCATTTTTAATTTATCTTCTTCCCCAGACTTCATTTTTAATTTTCAATCCGTTATGATTTTCATCAGGGACTGGATGAATCACAACCACCTGAAGCTAAATCCAGACAAAACTGAACTGGTCCTTACAGGTGGGTGCTCCAGTCCCTGGAACCCTTTATTTTGGCCTTCTTCCCTGGGTTCTCCTCCTGTCCCCTCTTCTTCAGTAAAGACTTTAGGTATAAAATTGAATGATCATCTTACTTTGCACTCCCAGATTAGTTCGGTTGTTTCTTCCTGCTGTATGATTCTCCGCACTATCCGAAAGATTTCAGGCTTTATTTCAATTTCTGCCCTTAAACTTATTGTTTTAGCCATGGTAATATCTCGCAGCGACTACGGCAACGCCTTATACTCTGGTATCCCTGCTTATGATTTACGGCGACTTCAGCTGGTTCAAAATCAGGCCGCCCGACTTGTCTATAACTTTTCCAAATCCCTTCACGTCACCCCATTGCTCAAAGCCTTACATTGGCTTCCCATTCGGGAGCGTTTCCTCTTCAAGATGGGCTGCATCACCTTTCAGGCCCGAGCAGGAAAGGCCTCTGCATTTATCAATTCAGAAATCAAGGTCTATCATCCCTGTAGAGAGTTGCGTTCCTCCTCCCAATTCCTCCTCTCAGTTCCTCGTTTCAGGAGGAAGAAATTGGGAGGTATGAAATTCTCTACTCTCGCCCCTGTATTTTGGAATACCCTTCCCTTTTCCCTTAGGTCCTCTTCTCATTATTTAGAGTTTCGAAAAGCGCTTAAAACCTTTCTTTTTTCCCAAGCCTTTCCACACTAGCGGCCCACTTCCTGCCCCTTTCACGGGTCTACATCCCTAGCGCCAAGAAACCGCTTGGTAGACGTGTGCTCTATAAATATTTTAAAATTCAAATTCTAATGGGACTGGTAAAAAGTATTTCCGGCCCTATCAGAATTACAAGCTTTATGGGAGTACTGTACCACTATGGTGTTTCACCTTCAGATTTCACTTGCTGCAAGCAGGCAAAGTCTATTGATGAAATACAACGTGGGAATCAGCATTGTAATTCCGATTCCCCATGTTACTCCCCAAAAACCTGCACCCCTTCTTATTGCCACCTCCAGAGACTGCCAGGACCCCGGTAACTGTAATTTTGCAGAAGGAAAATATCTTATAATGCCTAAAGAGGCTCATTTAGAGCATGGCAGCCAACCCAACACCACAGCAGAATATGATATACAAAATTATATTATATTAATGCAAAATTTAGAAATCCCCATTAGGGTAGTGGGGATCTGTGTGCCTTCAGTGGTAGCACCGCTGTCATTGGCGGCTCCGCAATAGCAGAGGAGCGATGCCCCACTCACTTCAGAAGAAAAATAAAACATATAAACTAAACATAAACATATAAAACATTTTTTTATTAATGTTTTATTTTTCTTTGACAGCCGATGCTACCGAGTCAAGGGTGGAGTGGGCTTGGCATCCTGAGTGACAGCAAGCAGAGGGAGGAGGGGTTATTGGGCACAGGAAGTGTGCATGATGGTTTGGATGGTTGCCTTAGGCGGCCCAAACCTCTGTGCGCACTTTGATTTCTCCAACCCAGCTGTATTGTACAGCCAGGTGGAGAAATGGCAAAGGCTATCAGTCACTCACAAAGCGCCCAACCTGACCACTCAGACCAATCCAAATGCTGCGTCATGCTAAGTGCAGCGTCTAGATTGGGTGGGAGTGACCCATGAACTTCCTCATACTTCTTCACCAAGGCAGTGTTTTTAAAAAAATATTATTCTTTGCCCCCCGCGCCGTCCAACCAGTTTATTTTGGTGGAAGTCATCCCTGAAAGCAGTGCAGAATCCATCGAAGGGACTCATCCTTTCGAAAATATGCTTAATAATCCTGCTTAGCAACATGTTGGCCCGTCCACACAGCAGGCAGTGTTCTGGAGTGCTCCTTATTTCTCATTCCTCACATTTGGTAATGCACCTTCTTTTATTTTTCCTTATATGGCACTCCTTGTTCTCTTTTGGAGGTGCTTGGCTCTGATTTGAGCCGCACCATCTTTTAAGGAACATCTAGGCATTTTATTTGTGTTTATGGTTTGGTTTTTTTCTCAGTTATTTTAGTTTGATTTTATTTCCATGTAATCTTGCCTCAAAGCTTTTGAATGCAAGTTGGACTTGCTAGACTCCAGTTTGCTTTTTCAACCCTTATTTTCGACCGATGCATCATGGCCTAGCCAGTCCTGCATTGCATGACTGTCTTTTTAATTTTCACATTTAAGAGCAAGGGTGGATGTTGTATCTTAGGAACATGTAATATGTAACCTAGTGATGGTCCCCAGCCTTCTGTGTTCTGTTAGCTTGGACACAGAAGCTGGGACGGTTGCTGCCAGAGGAAGAGGTGTTCAGGGGTTGTTCTTGTATTCTTAATAAACCTTCTACAAACATAAAGGTGTGTTACCCTTCTTAAAAATATGAACGAGGGTGGGATGCAGGAGGCTGTGAAGGGAGGTGAAAAGAAGTAGATCTCCAGGCAGGTAGGTGAGGAGAGAGTACTTTATTCGTCCAGCCACAGCAACTCCCCGGCAGCAACTGCCGATGTGAGAACTTTCCCCACAGAATGTTCCACGCAGGGAACGCTCAAGAACAAGGTTCCCAGAAAGAAGAACCAGATCCTAACAGAAGGTGTCGCTGGAACTTAAACCCCTGAATTTCCCATTGTGCGGGATTTGTTAACTCTTGTGTCAAGTTGTGGTCAGTCCAGGTAGAAGCTGGAAGAGAGTCCTGTCGGTGGAAATGTGCGTTGCGCTCATGGAAATTCATCAAGGCAAGGTGTTGGTGTACGGAAGTGCCACAGGAATGCATAAAAATTAATATGAAGTTGCGTGTTATGACTAGCGGAGCAGTGATGCGTAAAAATCAACATGACACTGCATGTTATGACTAGTGGAGCAGTGTTACAATTGTGCCGGCAGAACTGTATGTGGCCTTGAAGAGGAGTGCCACAACACGTGGATGTGCAAGCTGCCGTATTTATTTAGTTGGGAGCAGCAGGCGGTGGGAAACGGCGGCGGTGAGTAATTGCAGCTTTGTTATCGTTTAACTACTCACCGGTTGCCGGTGCTAGCGGCTCCTGCGCGGTAGCCATGTGTATGTATGAAGAGCGGCAGGAGTGCAGCTGTCAGGAGTGTGGCCTTCCATTGATGACGCGCGCGTGTTAGCTCCTGGAATGCAGAATATCCCAAGTGAGGATTTCTAGTACGGCAATTAAAGTACGCGCTGTGCAGTGCACCTCAGCACAGGAAGGCACTGTTCTCAGGAAACAGCACGCTGTTTAGTGAGGCTGTACCACAGCAAGTGAAGAGAGTGCCTCACAGTGCATGTTGGATGAGGAAGGCTCTGTCAGTAGTGAGGAGCACAGCAAGGTTTGCACTTTAACTTTGTTATCTTGTTGAGAAACTCCATCCAGGATAATATTTGCAACTTGTGACAACATTATTTATTGTAACTTATTGTTTTAGCAACCACAATGTACTCTGTGTTGTGATCACGCGCAGCATATGACTACAGTAAAAACTTCATTTATTTTAATTTGTTATTTTAAAATAATTATATACTGTGCATTGTTATTCTTGGTATACAAAAAAACAATTAGTGTTGAGGCACAGGGAGCAGTATTATTTAGGTCATTAGCAGTTCTTGTGTGTGTGTGGTTTTTTTTCTTTTCTCATCTAGGGATGGATTTATCAACCATTGTAGCTTCACCTAAATTCCTACAAAGTCCAGGTGAGTATTTTGAGGCTTATCTTGAAGCAATAGGCGGGGAAGATTTTGTAGCTTCCTGTAAGGCTTCTTTGTTAAAACATAATCTAGAGATTGAGGGCAGAAAAGTGCTAAAAACATTACCCATACATACCAGGATCCCTATCAATCACGAGTGTAGGGAAGGTGATACAGATGAGGACACACCTGAGGACAGTTCAGATGACTATGTAGAGGGGGTAAAAACTTTCGAGGAAAACTTTGGTAAGAAAGTCAGTATAGTTGTTGAAAGACATAATTATTTTTCCAGAGCACAACAAGCTGGTGAATCTTTTGAACAATAATTAGGGACCAATTTATCAATAGAACAAGCGGCATTACAATTCAAGAAAGGTTGTTAGAATTGAAAGATCCATCCTCATAAAAAAACATTAAAATAGCTAGGTGCATAGAAAACACTGCCAGGTATCATAAAGAGTTCAAATCAGACCAAGTGTTGGACAAAGATGGTAAGGATGAGGCTGCCAAGGTTTGTGTGGTGGAAAAAAACATTGTTAAGAAAAAGTGTGCTAAAATGATTCAACGCACAATAATATGTGTTTTAGATGTGGCAGCACAAGACATACTGCTGATTTTGACAGATGTGTAGCATCCAAGGAGAAATGTTATAAATGCAAAAAAGTGGGTCACTTTGCACACATGTGTAAGGCAGGTTCGTCCAACAATTGGAAATCATCAGTTCATGCTATAACGGAACACAGTGAGGAAGGTTCATCTGATGATGTTGAAATATTGGATGTGGTGTAGATATCATCAATGAAATTCATGAGGGCTGCAATCCACCAAAATGTACATTAGGTATTAATGGCATTAAGATTTCGGTGTGGGCAGATTCATTTTCTCCTTATACCATTATTGATAAAGATATGCGGGAGAAGGTTGGCAAATGCAAATTAGATCAAACTGGCATTGAACCTGTAGGTTATTGTGGAGTTAAATTGCCATCATTAGGATTCTTTAATTGTAATTTATCGCGTAAGGAAAAAGAAGTAGTGTGCAAGGTGTATGTGGTGGAGAAAGGCAGATCCTTTTTGGGGTGGTGTGAACAGAAAATGTTAGGCATTGTGTTAGACCCTAATCATCCCCAACAAGTGCTAGTGACTGAAGATGCTGCAAAAGCCAGATGGAGTGTCAAATACCCTAAATTGTTCAGAAAAGAACTTGATTGTTTGACCAAATATGAACATCGCATTGTTTTAAAAAACAATAATGTCCAGTGTGTACATAAAGCTAGGAATGTTCCATTTGCACTTAGAGGGCAATTAAGGAAGAAGTTGCAGAGGCTTTGCGAAGGGCAATTCATTGAACCGATTGAGTCATCAGAATGGCTGTCATCTGTTACCGATGCAGCATAGTTTTCTTTGATTGATTTGTCAAGTGCATACCACCAAATCCGGTTACACCCAGCATCAAAACATCTTACTTCTTTCAAAACACCTGATGGTGCTTACTGATTTGTACGAATGCCTTTTGGTTTAGCATCCGCTTCTGCTGTTTTCCAGCGGGTGATGTGTAAGATATTGAAGGATATTTCTAAAGTCTTGGTCTTTCAGGGCGATGTTCTGGTGTGGGGTTCAAACCGGGATAAACACGGTATGTTCTTGGATGAAACCTTGAGTGAACTGCAGCATGCAGATCTAACTGTGGGAGTTCACAAATGCAAATTTGGTGTGGAACAAATAGACTATCTAGGTCATACATTGTCAAAAGCAGGTGTTAAACCTAAAAAGAAATTGTTAGGTGCCATTGCTGATGCACCATCACCACGAGACAAGGAACAATTGCGATCTTTTCTGGGATTGGCGAAATATTATTCCAAATTTGTCCATCATTTTGCTGATGTGGTGCACAGGTTAAGAGTTTTAATGAGTAAATTCTTTATTGCTTGGTTAATTAAAACCGTTACAATATATAACATTCTACGACGTTTAAAACAACTTTTAAGAAATAGGGAAGGAGTAGTAAGTAGCAACAGAGAAGAGGAGGAGAATTTTAAAAAACGAGGATAAAACTATGTTACAAAAAGGCCGCCACTGATTTCAGTGGGCTTTGCTAGAGCACGAGTTGTTATTCAAACAGTGTTATTAGCTTAAGAGTTTTAATGAAGAAAGGAAGTAAGTTTGTTTGTTCAGATGGGTGCCAAACTGCTTTTGAGACAATCAAAGAGCAAATTGTGAAAGTAGTTGTAATGAAACCCTTCAACCCACATGATGAAACTATGGTGATAGTAGATGCTAGTGCATACAGGTTAGGGGTGGTTTTAATGCAAAAACATCTGGGGCAAGAACGTGTGGTAGCATTTTCATCTCACACATTGAAGGGTGCTGAAACTACTTATTCTGGTATTGAGAAGGAGGCCCTAGCGTGTTGGTGGGGTGTTGACTACTTTAAAACCAATGTCTGGGGTACTCATTTTGAGGGCAGATCAGATCATAGACCTCTCATAGATGTGTTCGCTACTAAGGGCACTGGGGAAGCTACTACCAGGATCGCTAAGTGATTGTATAGGTTACTAGGATTTGACTTTACTCTGAATTAAGGGTCAGGCATCAGCCATATTAATGCTGACTGTTTGTTGCGGTTGCCATTACAGTGTGTGGATGATGAGGACGAAACCAACAATGAGTGTGTAGTGGCCAGTGTATCTGAGACGTGCAAGGGAGCCATATGAGTAGATGAGTGGAAATCGGCATTTAGGGAAGACAACATCATGATGAATTTATTGAATGAATTATCTTGTCCCTCTCAATCCAATATGATTTAGAAAAGGAAATTTTGCAAGTTCTGGACTGTGTGGTCAGAGCAGTCTGTTGAGGATTGGGTGATGTGCAGGGGTGACAGCTTTGCGGTCCAGGTTACCTAGGTTGTTACATGAAGGACATAATGGAATGTCAGGGATGAAGAGGATAGAGAGGGTAACCTTTTGGTGGCCTGGTATGGACAAAGAGGTAGAGGAATGTGTATGTGGTTGTATTGTTTGTATATGTAGTGACAAGTCTCATCGCGTTGAGGAATCTACCATTGCCCCTTCTGAGTTTCCCAGTAGACCATGGGAAAGAGTAGCCATGGATATTTGCGGGCCTTTTTCTGCTAACGGCATATCCAACATGTTTGCAATTGTCATGATGGATTATTACTCTAAGTGGCCCAAAGTGACGTTTTCTGGTGAGGTCAAAGCAGCCAATGTTATTGAGTTTTGCCATCAACCTTTTCGCAGAGAGGGGTGTCCAGACATGTTAGTAACTAACAATGGGCCAACAGTTGGGGTACCCAGAATATGTCTAAATGGTTGGTGCCTAAGTGTGTAACGAGGGCAGTAGGCAATAATGTGTGGTTGTCTGATGGAAAAAAGTGAAATAGATGCAGGATTACTTTATGCAATGCACTTGAACGTGACGTGTGGATAAAAAAAATTGAGTGATAATTTAAGGGAAGGAGTGGATGGTGGTAATGGAAAGTCTGTTGTGGATGAGTTGGAACCCCAAGTCAGGAGGACGCCTGTGTGGTATGATGATTATGTGTGCAGTTAACTTTTGCACTTTTAAATTTTAGCTTTTGCATGATAACAATGTATTCAATTAACTTTTTCACAGAAGTTATTCTAACATGAAAGTTTATTTTGTCTCGTTGAATACTGTATGCTGTTCTTTTATTTTCTATTATTTTATCTTGTGGGTTTTTTTTCTGTTCCATATTTTTTTGTTATTAGAAAGGGAGATGTGTTGTATCATAGCAACATGTATTATGTAACTTAGTGATGGTCCCTAGCCTTCTGTGTTCTGGAAGCTTGGCCAGAGAAGCTGGGATGGTTGCTGCCAGAGGAAGAGGTGTTATGGGGTTGTTCCTGTATTCTTAATAAACCTTTTACAAACTTATACGTGTGTTACCCTTCTTAAAAGTGTAGACAGTCCACAGTGGGAAGACCAGTAGGTCAGTGGTTACCAGCTCTGAGAACAGAGCACCCCTAGAACGTCTCCGGTGAGGACACTTCTGAGCTGGAGGTGCTGCATGTGTTGCCACAGAGACAAAGGATGGGACACATGCACTAAGTAGGCCTCTGCATGAAACTGAAAGAGATTGTCACCCATGAGGGTTCCCCCCTGGAAGGCCTGGATTGTGAGGCACCAGTTCAGCCTGAGGGATCAGACACTGGGCTGAGAGGCTAGTCTCAGGATACCACCCCTGGATTAGTGGGAAGGAGAGTGGAAGTAGGGTGCCTAACACCTGGAACCGTTGCCCACTACTCTGTGATTCAGAAGTCTTGGAAACCACAGGAGCAAGTAGGGAACTCCTTTCCAACCCCAAAGCTGGAAATGAAGCCTATCCAACTCCCCTGCTTGGAGTCTCCACCTGCTGCATCGAGGCGCTACAGTGCAATTTAAAAAGCCTGCTATGCAAATGGGGCATGATTAGGCCTTAACAATTCGCGTTGGCCGAAAATAACGGTGGAAAAAGTAAAAGCAA
Organism: Lissotriton vulgaris; assembly: GCF_964263255.1. Classification (NCBI taxonomy): domain Eukaryota; kingdom Metazoa; phylum Chordata; class Amphibia; order Caudata; family Salamandridae; genus Lissotriton; species Lissotriton vulgaris. The sequence goes on along the minus strand of NC_141685.1, from coordinate 1,429,585,109 downwards.
ACTGGATTCCTACAACTCCAACATGACCAACAAAGTCATGTGGCCCATTCCACCAATTAGATCAGTCTTCTGTCCTCAACCCAAGGAGAACTCTGCATATAAGTACAGCAACCAGCACAGCAACTGATAGCTGTCAGTGCCAAGAGCCAGACCCGGGTTTTCCTTTGAAAAAACTCCTAAATCTGCACCTTAATTTTAGAACACAAAAAGCAATGGCTTGATGTGCAGAAAGTTACCTGAGCTCAGTATGTTTGGTGTATGGGCTCCCTAAATAGGGGTTTATGCTGGTTGAGCCAGATGAGGATCTATTGGCGTAAACCTAGTACTTAAATGTGTCTAAATGGGAATAGGGATGTCTGAGTGTAGTGAGGGCGGAGCATTGCTGTAAAGCAGCATTGCTATTGCCATGCCAAATGTTAAATGACCCCCGAAATGCTCTTCTTTTTCTCACATCTCTGAGCAGAGTGATTCTTAATTTCCTGTTCCCTCACCAAACTTTGGTAAGCCTAAGGTTCCTGTAAGGGGTAAACACTCTGTGTGGTGCACATTTTTTATTTGCCTAGTTCATTTAATAGGATTCCTTTTCTTCCAGTTAGTGCTCAGCGAGCTATGGTACTGCACATAGACTGGGTATTAGTGTTTGTTGCTTGCCCACATGAGTAGGTTATTTCTTAGTTTAATAAATGATATGGTATACGGAAGCCTGCTTGCAGTGTACTCTAACTGAGCTAATTAATAAAATTTTTGTCCCACTGCAATCCACATCTTAGTGAAGTAGTTAACTGTCAAGAAGCCTCTCTAACACTATGAAGAGTTTATTCAACAACACCAGGGCCCAGACTTATGAAGCATTTGTATTGTCATTGTGTCATGCAAGACGGCACAAGGCAACTCAAGAGCTATAGTGAGATTTACTAAGCCACAAAAAGCCACCTTGTGTGGCTCTGCGTGGCTTAGTAAACCTGGAGTAAAGCAAGGCAGCGCAAGTCACTGCCTTGCACTCCTCTGCGATGAGAAGGCACTCCATGGGTGGAGCGTGGGTGTTCCGATGCATCCACTAATGGTTTTTGGTGCAGTCCCAGATTTACTAAGAGTAGTAAACATGGAAACGCATCAAAATGGTATGCTTTCCCAACAGAGGTATAACGAGGTATAACGAGAAGAAATATATTTAATTCTCCTCTGTAGTTCCTCTTTTCAACTGTGCAACATTCAGAAGCACACATAGAAACGTTTCTCTGAGGATTGCTTTTTCTAAAGCAGACACCCTTGTGTCATGGAGCAAGGGAACCTGTGTTGGTGCTAGGCAGCACATAGTGCACCAGTGCAGAGAGAAAGTAGGACTGAGCCGCATATTAGTAAATATGGTGCATTCATACTTTCTCCATTTGACGCAGCACAGTGGAGCAAGATGTCTTGCTGTGTCGCGCTGCATGAAACATTTCTAAATCTGGGCCCAGGTATTCAAGGGCTTGATCTCACTGAACATCAAAATCTGGGCCCAGGTATTCAAGGGCTTGATCTCACTGAACATCAGCAACAAGTTGTCCACAATTCCTCAGTTATCTCACTTACTTACTCAACAACATTCACTTCAGAAGAACTCTTTTAAGTAACAATATCAACTAAAGAGATGTCAAAGGTTTTAATATTGTCTCAATTTTCAATCTTACATGGAAGCTTTGGGTGGTCCTATTGGCCGTGTACCCCCTTGACCAGTACACTGATGTCAAATGCATCTGATTCTGTTATTTTGTGAATCCTCTCGCTCACAAAGAGTTTGTCTTGGTCATTATTTTGCCCATTAGGATCTACTGTGCTGTCCCACAAGGCTCACCAGACTCACCGTGTTTAATGTCTATTTAGTCTCAATGTTCATCTGGTTGCGGGGCCCACAACATCTTACTCTGTACACAATATTCAACTGCTTATTAGAGTCTTGGTAATCACAGGATTCTTTCAACCTCGCCCACTCTGCCCAGGCAAAGTGAATTTCATTCACTTTCTTTCATGTTATATTTTTGTTAATCCACTTCTAAATGATCACTATTTTTTAACCCTTTCCATGTTTCCTGTAAAGAAACAAAATTTGGTTGTTTTTTGCTGATCCACTGCTGCGCTCAGCACAGCCCCCAAGTGAATCTGTGGCAGATCTGCGGATCCAAACAAAGCCCTTAAAAGCATTCAACAATCTACTGTTAATGCTTTTCATTTTTATTGTATTTTTTTAAATACTGCCAATTACAAGACATACACTCCATACTGAGAAATTTTTGTACACCAGTCTGCTTTCCAGTTTCACACTGCAGTCTCTTTTATTCCCTTCCCCCCACACTCTTTTTGCACTGTTTCCATGGTAACCATGTTTCTAATAGGCCCTGCCTACCGGTAGGTCATAGGTAAGCAAGACATTCTCTCAACAGCATAGTAGCTTCACACAAATTGTAGCAGGTGTGGTTGCCCGTTTCAATTCGTCTGTCAGTGGATATTTGTGTGGCTGTATGGGTCTGTGAATGGGTTTGTGAGTGGTTCCTCCCTGATTGCCGTATTGCTGCTCATGTTGTCACCCGTGCTTACCAGAAACCCACATTGACCCTCGCAGCTCTTTGCGGACCCGCCCGCCAGTCTCTTGCCGCTCTGCCGCTTTTTTCCCAACCAAAGCGGGAGCCGCCGAGTGGATGCCGGCGAGGGGCTGGACTGCATTTCCCAGCAGCCCTACTGGGGTCCGCGATACCTGCAAGCGCCAGGAGGTGCATAAAAACATTGTCATCACTCCCTCGCGGGGCGTCCGGGGCGAAGCCCGGGCAAAGGTCGGGCCCTCTTAGGCCCTCAGAGGCCTGAGGAGACTGGACTGGGCCAGACCCCCTGGCCGTGGGACTCTATTTAAGTAAGTTGTGTTACCTCATTGTACCTTGGTATCATTGCCACTGTTGCCAATGTCTACTGCCGTGCATTGTTCACCCTCTGCTATTGCCCCTGATAAAGTAGGGGGTTTGTTGAACGGTACCCTTGACAACTACTTTACTAAAGTTGCTTTCGAATGCACAAAAGACATATCTTTAGCAGAACGCCGGGCAGACCGTCGTCGTTCCATTGAACGAATCAAGAACAGGGCTCTTTCGGAGCCTACTCCTGTTGTCACAATAGTCAAGGATTTTTGCGCTGATACCATGGACGCTACATTAACTGGGGACAGTGTGCCGTTCAACCCAAACTGAATCAGTTACTATCTCTCTTGATCCCTCTGGCACCCCTAATGCATCAAAAGTTATGATTTCACCAACACCCAGGCCAGGGAAGGTAGTAAGAGGAAAAATAATGAGGGCCCCTGCCACATAAAATCCATGGCCCTCCACCAATCAAAAAGAGACGTTAAAGATTGGACCCTACCAAGCCAAAGCTGAGCCATTCCGAGTTTGGGAAGAAGTCTAATTCTATCAGCACTGAAGCCATGGGAACCTTAGTTGCTAAAGAAGCTGCAGAAATAGTGTCAGACTTTCCAGCACTCCCATCATCGACTCCTCACTTGGACACTGAGTGCATCACTGAATATGCTCCAAATGCTGAAGGGTCCCCATCAATCCCCACTAATAACTTACTAGATAGTATAGAACTCATCGTGAGGAGTTACACGTTAGCTATAGTTGAAAGATTAAAAGGAGTGGAGTTAAGACTAGGGAAAATAGAGGCAGTTCTGGGCACACATGGGAACCCTACCAGGACCTTAGAAAATAAAGGTCCAATAACAGCATTAATCCCTAGCCAAGCATCCACATCGGCGCAAAAGCTTTCATCAGACGTCGTTGTGGCAAAATCTTCTACCACCACTCCGTGTAATAATTCGAAAATAGCTACACCAGCTGCGACCAAAAATCACCCTACAAGCACACTATCTGCATCCAAGCATCCCCATACGTCCAAAACAGACCAGACAAAAATACCAACATCCAGATTAGTTACAACCTCGAATCGTATTCCTGTTTTTCCTTTTAACAATAATCTAGTAAAGGAATTGGGTAACTCATCAAAGGGGCTGCCAAGATCAGAGGTGGTGGAAGAAGCTAGACACACAAGAGGGGCTCAAGGCGGGAGACCACCCACTGAACTCCCGCCAGAAGCTGTACCTTATGTGGTGGTACTCACCGGGGTACCAGAACTGTCTGGAAATAAGCGGGAAGGTTTCTTCCAACTCAAGAACAAAATAATGCACTGGCTATCTTTACACAGACCAATAGCCAGTAACATTAATGGCGAAATAGTCCATGTCCGACGTTTGCCCTGGCTAGGTGGAAGACCAAAGGACATAGGGGGAGATGTGGTTGTGGTGAATTTCAGAGACAAAAATGCAGTCCAATACATATTGTCCTGGCCACACGGTAACGTGAATAACTGTATTATACCGCGCCCCCTGACTTATTTTTACCCAAGGTCTATAGTATTCCCATACCAACCGGCAACTAGCAATGCCCTCTTCGACAATCATTTTTCTAATATGGAGCTTGCTAGAAACCCTGTTCACATGTACCAACCAGGACCAGCCCCTGTGTTATCTGGGTGGAACATCATACCCCCCAGACACAACACAAGTGAATACAGAAGAATGGCTCATTTAATACCATTTACGCCATTGGAAATATCGAATAGGTTTGATGTATTCAGTGGTCTGGAGGAATGCGATTGAAGTTCAATGAACAGGGGGGAAGATAGTGGTGGTGCAAACAATTATAATACCGATGGAGCCAAGGAGGAAGAAGGAAGTAGATCCCCGAGGGCAGATAACATTGTTACTGCAACTGGTACTGGGGCTAATAGTAGCCCGTCTTTACCCAAACTTGCTGGCAACCGTGGGTCAAATGTGGGGCCCTCTTTGATCACATTAGTTTCATGGAATGTAGCTGGGGTGCGCGCAAAAATATGTGACCCTGACTGGAATAATTATATGAACACCTTCGATATCTGTATGCTGCAGGAGACATGGGCTACGGACCAGGTCCACAGAGTGGGATATAAAACATATCAAATAGAGGCTGTGCCTTCATTAAGAGGACGAGCCTCAGGAGGCCTACTAATATGGATCAGTGTATCTATTAATATCGGTATAAAAATCCTAAACACCGATTCCCTAGATATACTGGGTCTGGAAATAACTACAGAGGATAAAAGGGTGATCAACCTTATAAATGTGTATAACAGTCCTCATCCATCTCATAAGGTGTCGCCATGTATTGAAAAATTAGAGACCTTTATGGACACCTTAGAGTCAGATGCTACTGTAATCTTATGTGGGGACATGAATTGTAATTTTGAACCGATCACGGGCATGGTCAATTTGTATGAAGATGAGGATATGGCCAATAAGATACCCCTCCTGATTGAAAATGGAACCGTCGCTGGAACTACATTAGCCCTTCAGATCACTAGGCTGCTTATAAGCCATGGTCTGAGGGCTTGCAATGGGCGCATGCCAACTGATAGCCCGAAAGCACCCACTTTCAAAAGGCGAGATTGCAAAAGCAACCTAGACTATGTTATCATTTCTTTTAACTTGTGGCCATATACAATTGATCTAAAAGTAAAGGAGAGATTTGATAGTGACCATTATCCCCTTGAAACTAGTTTTCTTAAAAATGTACTAAAGGGGCCGGAAAATATAGAGGGAGGCGACAGACAAGCTCATTTACCAATACTAGATAACATCATAGTTAGCAATAATCGAAGGGCTGTCAAATGGGCATATATACTGGAAAGAGAGGACCTTTTATCTAATATTTACTGTACTTTTGAAAATACATTTGAATCGTATTGTCCATTCAGATGTGAATCTGGGGAATTTATTAAATTTCATAAATTCCTCTTTAGTCAATTGCTAGACCTTTTAACAAAAAGACCAAAAAAAGGGACTGGTATAGTAAATGCAAAACCAGTCGGGAAAACTTGGTATAACAAGGAATGCTGTGTTGCCAAAACTGCTTTGATTGAGGCAATCAAAAGAAAAAGTCCCGTTGAAATTAAAGACAAAAGGAAATCATATAACACAATATTGGTGAAAGCAAAATCCTCTTGGGACGAGGAATTATGGTCCAGCATGCTACAAGCAGCTAAAACCAAGGACCAAAGGCACTTCTGGGAACTAGTGGCTAAGGGGAACGAACGTGAGAAAGGCTCTAGAGAGGTTTTCTTAGATGAGGCCACGTGGGTTAAACACTTTACAACGTTGTACGCAGCTAAAATCACCGAGGTTACTTCTCTGGAAGAACCGGCTTCCATTCAGCCAGCTAATTCACACCCACTGGTAGTCTTTGACTTACACGAAACTGAGTTAGCAATTGCCTCAGTCAAACAAGGGAAGGCTCCTGGACTCGATAAAATCTCAGGCGACCTTTATTTGCACAACACTGATGTTTGGGCACCATATTTAAACCACCTATTCAATGCTATTGCGGCTGGTGACCAAATCCCAGACACTTGGGATGGTGCAGAAATTATCACTATTTTTAAAAAGGGGGATAGAGGCGATCCAGCTAATTATCGCCCCATTAGTCTTTTAGATATAACTCAAAAGATATACGCCAGGCATATATTAAATCGTATAAACACGTGGTTAGATGAAGAACTAGTTTTATCAAAATACCAGGCGGGGTTTAGGGAAAAAACTGGGACCATAGACCAGGTATTAAGGTTATGCTGATTGTACTGGAAATATGTTATCATCCGCAAGGGCCACCTGTATGTGACCTTTGTAGATTTACGAGCAGCATTTGACCTAATACCTCGTGACTTACTTTGGAAGTCCTTGGCAAGGCAGGGACTTCCAGGGGAATTACTAAAACTGGTGATGGGCCTGCACCAGGAGAACTATGCTAAGGTCAGGTGGGGTCCAAATGGGGAACTTACAGACCCAATCCCAATAAAAAGGGGAGTACGCCAGGGATGCGTACTGGCTCCCACACTTTTTTCTCTTTTTGTCAATGATATTGCGGCTTATATGGAGAATTGTGATAATGAATCGCCTCGATAGGGAGGGGAACGTGTACCGTCCCTCCTTTTCGCGGACGATACGATCCTCATCGCACAAACTCCTCGGGCCTTCAGATATTATTAGACAGGTTCCAGCAATATTGTACCTTAAAAGGGTTAGAAATCAACATAAAAAAACCAAATATATGGCACTAAACCCGCACAAAAGTTAAAAAAAAATCTAATGTTAAATGGTCATAAGCTTGACTATGAACAGAGCTTTACATACTTAGGGGTATTATTAGATTTGTCAATGGGATGGAGACCTCAGCTAGAAAAATCTAAAATAGTGTTCAAACAAAATTGTCTCCCAATACTAAAAAGACATAATAAATGTGTGAACAAGGCAGTTACCCCAGCAATAGAGATCTTCAGGTATAAGGTTCAATCAGCTGTTCTGTACGGGGCTGAACTATGGGGACCAGTATGCAGGAAGACCTTTGAAACACTGGAGAACAAGTTTATTAGGGGATTATTAAAAGTTCCCATTAATACTCCATTGGTACCATTATTTCTAGATCTAAACATCAAGCATACTGACCACCATGCAATGTTGAGACCATTATTACTATTGGCTAGACTATGGACAATCCCCGAACTGACTGACTACAAAAATGGGTTGAAAGAAGTACTGGACCTAGATAGTGGTAACCAAATTTATTGGTTTAAGCACGTAAGAGCGTGGCTATCCAAACTAGGTCTAACCCACTTCTGGAGTGAGCCGGAGGCTTTAACTATGGCCTCCAAGAAAATTGTTAAATTGTCCTTTTGGTCTTATGTGAGCCATGATTCTGCGTACGTTAGTACGCATGGCCCCTTAACCGAAAATTTTTTAATGGTTAAAAATGTGGCTTGCTTTGAACTATTTCTTGATGATGTTCAGCCGCCGTTGGCCAAAACCCTGTACCTAAAATATAGATATGGAACACTGAGAACTAAGGAAACTGAGAAAAGCTGGGGGAAGACAAACAGTGATTACTGCACTTTATGTTCTAACAATACAAGGGAAGACGTTTTACATATTTTGTTTTTTTGTCCTAGTTATGGCAAAGCAAGGAAAAAATGGATAGTGCCATTATGTCATATTATTGGCTCTAGATCCCATAAGGAAGTAGGTAGAATTTTAAAAACAGATACCAGCCAAGTAATCGTGTTTGGAATCAGTAGATTTCTTCTGTCTGTAAATTTCACTAGACTGAAAATGTCTCTTCCTTTTTAAGCTGTACACCACGTCGGTCTGTTCAAACCACGGATTATGTTTTTTCTGTTTTATTTGTCTTGTTAATTTTAAATCTTATGCCTTGGCAGTTATAAACTCGATTTAATGATTTCTTAATTCTGTAATAATGTATTTTAAACTATTTATTCAACTTCGTGATAATTCTAAACCATAATAGATTGTCCTAAAATAATGACGTACAGTATTGATTACTGGTTCTTTGGTATTGTATAATGTTTTTTTTATATTTGTATTATTGTATATCTTTTATGCTGCAATGCAACGAAATAAAGATCATTGAATTGAATTGAATTGAGTGGTTTTATGGGTGTGTGAGTGGTTGTATGGGTGTGTGAGTGGTTGTTTGAGTGTGAGTGTATGGGTCTGAGTAGCATGTGAATGGGTGTGTGAGTGGTTGTATGGGTTTGTGAATGGCTGTTTGTGTAGTTGTAAGGGTGTGTGAGTGAGTGTGTGCACTTGTGTGGGCATGTGAGTCGGTGTGTGAGTGGGTGTATGAGTGTGTAAGTGGGTGTATGAGTACATGTTTGGGTCTGTGAGTGGTTTTGCGGGTGTGAAGGTGGGTGTGTGAGTGGTTGTGTGAGTGGGACATGGGTCTATAAGTGGATGTGTGAGTGGTTATATGGATGTGTGAGTGGTTGTATGGATGTGTGAGTGGGTGTGCGAGTAGTTGTGTGGGTGTGTGAATAGGTGTGTGAGTGGTTGTGTAGATGATATCATCAGTGATGTCATCTGTGATGCCATTTGAGATGTCATCAGTGATATCACTGACCACTTCATGGGTGATATAATAGGTGAGGTCATAAGCAGTGCATTTGAGGGGGGTGTTAGCTTAGGTAACTATAACTGCTGAATTTTACTGGTTTGACATATACAATGTGAGCCTACATATAACGTCCCTGTAACCTTTGACTTTTTCAGTGAATTTCTAGTTTTTTTAATACTATTTCCTAACCATAACGTCCCTCTAACCTTCGTTTTTTTTCTGTGAATTTCTACATTTCTAGAAATGTTATTTCATAACTAAAATGTTGTATCTTTTGTTTTTTTTGTGATTGATTGATTACGTTTATTGATCAGTTTATTCAAACGTTTACAATTAAAAAACATTGGAACAACGCCAAGGGCTCGGAACTTCAAATATGCTTATTGATTCTTAAAATACCTTACTGCAATACATCAAGTGCAAATAGCAACACATCTAGACTTTAGAGCGGGCATATAGACAACAAGTGAGTCAGTCTGTACTTTGCAGCTGTGCAAATGTGCCATGAGTCAACATTGTTATGTCTGTTATCAAAAAGTCCAGAAAGTGCTCTTAGTTTTTAAAGTGCTAAAGGGGCTAAGAAAGTGCAGTCTCACAGGTATCCAATACATTATGTACATATTCAACATTTAGGTTGCAGCTATTTTCAAAGTTTAAATGTTGCCACATTTTTAAAACTTTAATTATATGGAAGGAAGCACAGTCTCTCAAGTGTAAGGGCAAGCTCTATTTGTGCAAAGAGATTAGTTATATCATCTCCTTCTCTGGGTCAGTTAAGCCTTGTTATTTGCATTAAAAAGAACTGCAGTCTAGCACCCGCTGGTCCCGGATGTATATCACCGTATAATGTATCATTATGTGACGTTACTGTACCGCTATGGTAGTTTCTGTGCATCCGATGTATCATATACCTTATTATGGAAATTGAGAACTGTCTGCATGATATTTGCACTATTATTATGCCTGCACGTTCGGCAGGTTTTGTTTGTTATTAATAAAAATGGTTACTGATTCAACTATTATCCTGATGTGTATGCAGATCATAGTAGGGCCTACACCCTTCATAATGCAAAATAACCTAATAAAATCTGTAAAAAAAAAAAAAAATAACTACAATTCCTTTGCTTCCTTCCTTGCGTCCAGTGTTAGTTGTTACATCTGGATCACAGGGTGGCTAGGCTGTTGATAGTGACCTGGAGTTGCCTGAATCCCAAGGGTGCTTGAGATAATCAACTGGTCAAGTTTCTCCAGGTATTTCACAAGTCTGCAGCTTAGTTGCATGTCCGGCCCATTAAAGCAGGCTAAAATTGCTGACCTGCAGCTACGAAGGCACTTCTGATTCCAGATGGGCCGAAGAATTATTTTCCTGTCTTCCATGTTGCCTTTACAAATGCAGACCTGGTGAATCAGTGTCTCAGAGTTAGACTGCAAAGTCTGCATAACCCTGTCATGTTTGCTCTCTTCCATTGGGGGTGATGTGAGTAAGATGGCAGACATCCCATTCGGAATTTCATAAAAGCCCCCTTAAATTGTAGTTTGATGCATATGCCCAGATATGATTGGGGAGTTAACTCTGTGTAAGACAACAAAGTAAGACTGACGTGCTGTATCTTTAGCACGCCAGTCTTACTTTGGCGAGTGCATCTTGACATTTTTATTAATAATTACTTTGATTTGATTATAGGAGCTGAAAGATTCCTATTGGTCCAAAATACTAAGTGATGCCAGGTAGCTGTCAAGGTATGCTCTGGCTCGAGAGTGGGTTCTCCCATTCATTTCTGTCCAAAGGAGGAAGCTGGGTGTTGCTGTGCTTGCCTCCTTTAGTTTGTTGCAGAGTTTGATGAAGGCACCCTCCCTCGCTATTGATTGCCTGACCAGACCAATCTTGAGGTGTACCTGGACTGGTGACATATATGGTGGTAGAGCAAACAGAGACTGCCCGGTGGTGACTTTCTCCAGATGGAGCCCATCTCTACCCCTTTAGATTTCACTGCCATGCGCAATAGTAGGAATTTTTTGTGCCTGGATTATTTTCAGATGGGGTAGGTAGGTCGACAAACCTATGGCTAGTTCAATTCATTTAAATGCAGCGGTTAGGGAAAGGCTTTTCTATCGCATATGGTCCAGGTGTGATGGGTAAGTCCTTTCGCTGTCTTGGAGATCTCCCAAATACTTGTATTCCTGCACGTCCTCCATTTTATCGCCCCCTAGTACTACTGTTTCAAGTGCCTCTGAGGCCTTTTGAGAGTTTTAGACTTTTTTAGAATAATAAGCAAGGAGTTGGCAGTGCTCTACATAAAATCCACTACCAACATCCCTCATGGTACAAAATATATGACAAGAGCATCACCCAACCTGAGAGCGGACCTCTGCATTACTATCTTCAAGAATGGGATAGTGATGATCCAAGCCTCTAACAACGACCTGGAAAAATTCCACAACTTTTTCTCATCCTTAAAAAGAAACGTAGAGACGACGAAGCCACTAATACACCAGAGTAACATAGAAGACAACCTTGTCCCACCCAACAACACCAGCAGAGTGGTCGCTCCCCTGAAACTGTGGTATCGTACTTGCAGCGCATTGCCCATACCGACTGCCAGCTGTGTGTTCTGACCGCCGCTTTGCCTATTTTCATGTTTAACTGCCAGCGTTATCTGCATTGTTTGTAATTTGCCAACTTTATCCCAGCATTTGCGTTCTCCCCCAAGCGCTCTCGGCGTTCAGACCCCTCCGCCTCCATTTTGTTGATTGTTGTCCTCCGTAGCCCGCCCCGCCTCCCAGCTGAGCCGCCCTCGCCCCTCCCCCTCCACCATCCATTTATGACAGGAGTTCCCGCGCGCAGCGTTTACGCGCAGCGACCGCGCCCAATCCGCGCCGAAGGTGCGCCAAATGTAAGCCCGTCTACGCCCGCCCGCGCCTGGACCGCGCCCAGCGCCAGACCCCCTGCCCCTCGCGCTGCCCATCCCTCCCGCATTACCTACGATGCCGCCACCCTCCTAGCCCTTAACCCCGGTCGCACCCCCACCTGCGTCCAAGCCGCTCCTGGACACACCCATGGACCATTCTCTTGCTACTCCTGCAAATTCAGCGGCACCGACAACATCTCCGCTACGACCACACCACAGATTCCCGACCCCAACCACATACAATGCATCCTTCTCAACACCCGCTCGGTGCACAGGCACGCCATTGACCTATGGAACCTACTTGACACCATCTCTCCAGACGTCGCCTTCCTAACGGAAACATGGATGAACGCTTCCTCCGCCCCAGACATCACCATCGCCATCCCGGAAGACTATAAGATCACACGCAAAGACCGTACCAGCCACACAGGAGGAGGCATCGCTATCGTCCATAAGAAATCAATCCGCATCTCAACCAGCTCAGACGCCAACCTCGCCAACTCCGAACACCTCCACTTCCAAATACACATCGACCCCAAGACCACACTCAGAGGCACCCTCCTCTACAGACCACCAGGACCCCGCGCTAAATTCAGTGAAGACATCACGGACTTCATCACTCCACACGCGCTCCCCTCCAAAGAATACATCCTTCTAGGAGACCTGAACTTTCACCTTGAAAAGAACAACGACCGCAACACCGCCACCCTCTTGGACAACCTCACAAACCTCGGACTTAAACAACTGGTCACTTCCCCCACCCACATCGCAGGTCACACACTCGACCCCATCTTCACCTCCAGCAATCATGTCTCCTTCAGCCACACTACGGATCTCCTCTGGACTGACCACAGCTGCGTTCACTTCACCTACAACAAGCCAAAACCCACCAACCACCTCCAACCAACTCTGCAAAGAAACTGGAACAAGATCACCACCGACCAGATCTCCGCATCGCTCCTTCGAAACACCCCAGCCCACTCGTCTAACCCAGACCAAGCCGCCGCCAACTTCACCCTATGGTTATCCAACACCGCCAACACCTTAGCACCACTGAAAAAACGTCAAAGCAAACCTGGCAACAAGAAGGCCTCATGGTTCAACGATGATCTTAAGAAGTCCAAGAAACTCTGCCGCTCCCTTTAAAAAAGGCCTGGAAAAAAGACCCAACCACTAGCACCAAGGACGCCTTCAAAAACGCCACCCGCACTCACCACCAACTAATCCGAAAGGCCAAGAAAACAGCATTCAAGGATCGACTTGACAACAACGCCCACAACAGCAAGGAACTCTTCAACATCGTCAAGGAATTCTCCAACCCCTCAGCCAACTCCAACGACATCACCCCCTCTCAAGCCCTCTGCGACTCCCTAGCCTCATTCTTCCACAACAAAATTGCAGACATCCACAACAGCTTCGACAACCAACCCGGAGACCAACCCACCCAACCATTTGCTGAACATTCTCCCCCGTGAACACTCTTAACGACTGGAACCCAATCTCCACCGAAGACACCATCCGCCTGATGAATTCCATCCACTCAGGATCCCCCACAGACCCATGTCCTCATCACATCTTCAACAAAGCAGACTCCGTCATAGCACCGCACCTACGAGACGTCATCAACTGCTCCTTCAACTCCGCCACCTTCCCGGAAAGCTGGAAACACGCTGAACTCACCGCCCTTCTGAAAAAACCCACAGCGGACCCCACCGAACTCAAAAATTACCGCCTCATTTCGCTCCTTCCATTCCCGGCCAAAGTCATCGAGAAAGCCGTCAACAACCAGCTCGCCGCTTTCCTCGAAGCCAACAAATCCCTCGACTCCTCACAATCTGGCTTCCGAGCAAAACACAGCACTGAGACCGCCCTCATCGCAGCAACAGACGACATTCGAACTCTATTGGACAATGGAGACACAGTCGCCCTCATCCTCCTCGACCTCTCGGCAGCATTCGACACAGTTTGTCACAGCACCCTGTTACAACGCCTCAATAACATCGGAATACAAGGAAAAGCACTTGAATGGATCACCTCGTTCCTCACCGGAAGAACCCAGAGAGTCCGCCTCCCACCATTCAAGTCCGAGGCCACTGAAGTCATCTGCGGCGTACCTCAAGGATCCTCACTCAGCCCCACCCTCTTCAACGTCTACATGAGCCCCCTCGCGGCCATCGCCCGTCAACACAACCTCAACATCATCTCTTACGCGGGTGACACTCAACTAATCCTTTCTCTCACCAATGACCCCTGCACCGCCAAAACTAACCTACACGAAGGAATGAAAGAAGTTGCCGAATGGATGAAACAAAGCCGTCTGAAACTGAACTCAGACAAAACAGAAGTCCTCATCTTAGGTACATCCCCCTCTGCATGGGACGACTCTTGGTGGCCGGAAGCCCTTGGAAAAGCACCCATCCCGACAGACCACGCACGGAACCTAGGCGTCATCCTGGATTCTTCACTCTCAATGAACAGACAAGTCAGCGCCGTTACCTCATCCTGCTTCAACATTCTTCGCATGCTCAGAAAAACATTTCGCTGGATCCCCAACGAAACAAGGAAAACAGTCACCCATGCTCTAGTCACGAGCCGTCTGGACTACGGAAACACCCTCTACGCAGGTACGTCCGCTAAACTCCAGAAGAAACTCCAACGAATCCAAAACGCCTCAGCCAGGATCATATTAGACATCCCGCGCAACGAACACATCTCTGGTCACCTGAAAGACCTCCACTGGCTACCCGTCAATAAGAGAATCACCTTCCGACTGCTGACCCACGCACACAAATCACTCTACGACATCGGACCAGAATGCCTCAACTCACGACTATCTTTCTACACCCCCTCCCGCCAGCTTCGCTCTTCCAGCCAAGCCCTCGCCACTGTACCTCGCATCAACAAGACCACCATGGGAGGCAGATCATTCTCCTACCTGGCTGCTAAAACATGGAACTCACTCCCCGCTTACCTTCGCCTCACCCAGAACACCTAGCATTCAGAAAGCAACTTTAAACATGGATATTTGACAAGTAATCCTCCTCCCATTTCTAAGCGCCTTGAGACCCTCTGGGTAGGTAGTGCGCTATATAAATTCTCTGACTTGACTTGACTTGACTATAATAAGCACAACAACAAGTGTCCGCCAGAAACCTGATCAATTCACGCAATTAAGAGTCACTAGGCCTTTACAACTCCAGAGTCCGTCAGAAAACAACATAGTCTCATCCAACACTATCTCCACAATTAGAAACCCTACCAGAGACCGACAGAGATCTGAACAAATTAAGACTCCATCCAGAGACCTCCAGGAACAGGTTACTCAATCAGGAGAAAGTACGTTGACCAGGAATGAAGGTGAGAAAACACGAAATACATATAACATCAACAACAATTGTGGATCACCAAGCTTAGACAGAACGTCCATCTCAGCAATTAAGGTCCGAGGAGAAAACCGATCGAAGGAAAGAATTAAGAAGACAACGAAGAGGGAGGAGCTATGCCAGCAAAGAAGATGGCCGCGTAAGCTCCAAGCTCCGCCGACCTCCGACTCCTGCCAGAAGATCCTGTTATTTATCCTGTTTTTGCGCCCTGCCTCCGTGTGTATGAACCCGATTGGAGTTTAACGGTGCAATCCCGAGATTTCTACCAGTTTGGTAGACAAAGATACATTGTGTGGCAGTTTGCGGCCTAGACCAGCCTGGAAGCCAGGGTCTCGAGTACTGGCCCTGCCGGGTTTCAGTTGAATTACATCGGCTGTATTTGTGTGACAGGGTCCGGTCTACCGAGGTGAATTTCTTTTTTCTTGGACCGAAGTTGACGATGGCTGGCTGAATTGGTGAATATCAAAGGAGGGGGTGACGACGTACAATTGGAGAGGCGGATGGGGGTCCATGGCCCGGTGGCCCGGTTAGGGCCCCGCCGGTGTTCGCTGGGTTGGGATCTTCGCCAGCGGTGGCTGAGTTCGGATTGTTATTGTCCCCAACGATAAGTCCCCCTCTGAAGCCGTCCGTTCCGCATCCACCTATTCCCCCCCCAGGGAGACCGGGCTCTCTGGGGACGCGAATATGACCAAAACTGAGCGTGAAGTTGTGGAGCGGACTGAGAGTGACCCGTCACTACGAACGGTGTTGGCAGCCATAAGGTCACTTCATGTTTGCGTTGAAGCCCGCATCCATAAAATGATAGTGTTTTTGTCTGGAACTGGGCGGATGGGACCGGACCCTGCTCCACTACAAGAAACAAAACGACTCGAGATACCCAAGATGGTCACTTCGATGGAGGAAGCAGACCCCGCACTATGGGAGACATTGGAGCCTTTGACCAGTGTGTTGGGTGCTGAGAGCAAGCCTGATACCGCAATTGGATTGTCAGGCCTACGATCGTTGCCGACTATGGAAGGGCTACCTGATGCTCCTTTTCCAGAGACTTTTGATGGGAACTGTTGTTGGCTTGAAACTGCGTCACTCCCCTATACATCGGCACCGCTAAGATGGCGGACGAAACAACTTTGGGAATCCATGACGGTGTGGGGAGTCTTTGGACTTAGCGGAGTTCTCAACAGTTTCATCTCTCTGCTTCGTCTCGGTTTGAACTTTGCTGCAGCTTTTTGTGCATTGACTATCCTGCGGAAGCGACAGTTTGTCCGGAAGGGGCGCACATGTTTGATCGGAAGGGTCAAGGATCAGACTGTGTGATTGAGTTTCCCATCGGGTATTACTGGACACGGGGTTTGCAACCACGATGCGTTCGGGAGGTTGGGCGGTGTTTGGAGTTTCCCCTGTTGCGCTACGTATTTGCAGCTTCATAGATTTCGAGACCTTAGTCTGGAGATTCTTGGCTTTGGCGGGGGGAGCGGAGACCGGGGGGCATGTATGAAGATGCCCTCCTCCATTTTCTACTTTTAGTATTTAGTTAGTTGGGGCGACAGGCACACTGCTAGTTGTGGTTAGGCGATAGCCATATGCAGGGGTGCAGGGTGGGGGATGGGTTTATTGTTTTGTCTTCTTTTTTGTTTTTATGGTTTATTTTTCTTCGCACTCTCTTTCACTTTCCTTTTATAAGTATAGTTGGTGGAACATCCTGACTTTGTTGGTATTCCAATATCTGGTGCTCATGCTTCTCCATTATCCTGATTTTATGGGTGGGCAGACTCTGAGAGCTTGCGCTTAATGTGAATTGTATATTGTACTGTGGCACATCCTGTTTCTCATACATTGGCGTAGGCATCTCAGCCGTTTCCTCACTGCTTAGTGTTCATCCTGTATCTATATCTGTTCGCCGTTTTATTATGTCTGAATGTATGGCACCTGATATGTCTATTACTTTCTTTGTTTTGAAACTAATAAAAAGATTTACAAAAAAAAGAAGACAAGGAAACATGGGTCAGAACGGAAACCCAGGAACAGAAAACGTGAAGACCGAAACATACGGATTAAGAGTCACATTACGTCACCTAAGATCATGAGAAAAATTCACGAGATCCAAACTCAAATAAGTATCCTTTCACAGGAATTATTAAACACCTTGAAAGGGATAGATAAACTATGTGATGTTACAGAAAACACTCACACGGAAGCAGAACACATCAAACATCTATTAAACTCATCCAAAGACAAAAACAAGAAGAGAGCGATGCCATTGTCAAACAGACACAACAGACCAGATAGGAATAAAAATTCTCTATCGGAAGCAGAGATACTAGCACTACTCAGGGAGTACGAGCAGTCGGACCCCAATAGGGCTCAGGAAATTAAAAGAGTACTGATTGACACAAACAGAACAGCCACGAGAAATGGAAGAAAACCCAATCTCAATAACTTACAACAAAGCCAACTAACCACCGATACGTCAAACAGGATCACAGATAGAACAGAAAAATCTTTAAAATGCCTGTTGCCCAACTGATGATCGTCAACGAAACATGCTTCTGACATACCCGATATCATTATCAATCAGGGAATAGACGTTACAATCCTTACCGAAACATGGCTATCTGAATCCTCGTCCCCAGTCTTAGACCTGTTGGTGCCCCCGCACTATAACATAATGAGACTTGACAGACAAAAAAAGACAGGAGGTGGTATTGCCTGTATCCACAGATCAAACTTAGAAATTGGCCATTTTCATTCAGACCCTCTCGAATCATGCGAATACTTTGGGCTGCATATAAGATCTGCTAACAAACAGATCTGCAACCTACATGCCTTATATCACCCACTGGGAAATAACATGAACTTCATAAACCAACTAATGGAGATCATCACTGCCAACTCTAGCAAAGACATCAATAATATATTTCTAGGTGATTTTAATCTACACTGGAACGACAACAACGACAAACAGGTCAACGCCTTTAAAGATTTTCTAACGGAGCTAAATTTATCACAAGCCTGTCTAGAACCTACACATGAGAAAGGAGCAACATTAGACTGGATTATCTCAAAGAATAATGACAACTCAATCCTCTCAATAGAACCATGCGACTGGTCAGATCACCATGCCATAACCTTCCAAATACCATCATGGGAGAAGATAAAAACCACTCAATCTAGCAAAATGAAGAGATGGATACGTGAAACCAGAGACTCGAACATGGATCTAATGGAAAGCTGCAAAAAACACCTAATCCTACCTGACAACTTGCAGAATGTGACGGATCTAACGAACCACTACACAACCACAATATCGCAAATAGTCAACTCCACCTTACCACTCAAATTAAAAAGAGTCACGGAGAAGACTAAAAACCCATGGTTTAATGGAATATTGAATGAAGATAGGCGAAAATTGAGACGTGCAGAAAGAAAATGGAGACAACACCCGTCCTCCCCTGAGCTGAAATCCCTAAGAAGGATCTGAAAGGAATATAATAAAAAGATCATCAATTCGAAAAAGGAATTTAGCAGGTCTGAACTGGACAACGCCAAAAACAGACCACGGAAACTGTTTGAGATTATAAAACTACAATCTAATAAACTGGCAAAATCTGCCCAAGAAGTCACTAAAACACAACTAAGTTGCGAAGAATTCTCAACCTTTTTCAATAACAAAGCTAACGAACTGGAAAAAGAACTTAGGATCACTGCAGATAACCCTAACTACAATACAACATCATCACAATCTGCACCGAACTTTGCGAACAATGAGACAAAAAACAAGGCACACTGGGACACTTTCAAATTACTAGACCAGAATGAGATTACTAAAACGCTCGCTGCCACTGAACTAAACAATCACTTTAACGACCCGCTATCATCAACATGCCTGAAAGAAATCAGCCATATTATAATTCCAATATGGACTGAAATTATAAACGCCTCACTCTCCCAGGGATCCTCCCAGAATGTTTCAAGACAGGACAAGTAGTCCCGATCATCAAAAAACCCACAGCAGACCCGGCAGATCCAAATAACTATCGCCCAGGAACCAACATTCCTCGTCTTGCCAAATGAATAGAGAGATGTGTACAAAATCAGTTAGGCCGACACATCGACAACTTCTCTCTATTGGATGACTGCTAATTGGGTTTCAGAACTGGCCACAGCAAGGAAACAGCAATCCTTCACATAGTCGATGATGCACTTCAAGCAATAGATCACAACCAATCTTGTCTACTCATCCTCCTAGACTTGTCATCAGCGTTTGACACAATTAACCAAGAAAAACTTCTAAACAGACTTCACGACAGGATGGAAATTTCCAGCACTGTATTGGATTGGTTCGAATCATTCTTACAGAATAGAACTCAGAGATTCCTAGTAAACCAATCTCTTTCTCCTTCTTGCCCAAATAAAATTGGCGTACCCCAAGGATCGCCTCTATCTCCTTCTCTGTTTAACTTATACATCGAACCACTTACAGAAATCCTTCGAAATTCTAAAATATCTTACCATATGTACGCGGACGACACGCAACTTTACATCAAGATTGCATCGCTGGAAGACACAACCATTATGAATGAGGCCCTCAAAATGATGCTAAAATGGTTATCTAGCAATCATCTCAAGCTAAACGCTAATAAAACTGAATTCTTACTCATCTCACCTCAAAAGAATCAAGCAGAAGCGAAGGAAGGGTCCAAAATGATCAGAGCATTAAACTGCACCCAGACTGTAGTTGAATCAGCGAAGTCTCTCAGAATCACACTGGATGAACAACTATATGAAAACCCACATTAAAGTAATGGCAAAAAACGCATGCTTTCATCTGAACTACTTAGGAAAAATTAAGTCATTTTTTATCAGAGAATGACCTAAAACTAGCTGTGCAATCACTGGTTATCTCAAGAATTGAATATGGGTGCACAACACTAGCAGGTCTTCCGAAAATTTCCATAGCTCCCCTAAAAGCAAGCCTCAATGCAGCGGCAAGACTTATCACAGGATCAAGGAAATTTGACCACATCTCCCCTCACCTGAAAGCTCTAAATTGGCTATCCTACGAAGCTAGAATACAGCTAAAAATGGCATGTATCGCCCATAAAGTGATTCATCACAACACACCCAGATATCTTGCCCAGAAAATAGAAATTTCAGGATGAAACAGACCTGCCCGGAGTGCCAATTTGCTGCTGCTGAGACCACCTATCTTCAGGAAGAAAAAAACATATGAGAGAGCGTTCACTGGTGCAGCTCCTAGAATATGGAACATTAAAAAAAATTCGAACACTGCAGCATTCAAGAAGGAAACTAAGATCTTTCTCATGAGCAAATTCCTCCCATAGGTAGGCAATTTGCCATCGGTGACTTAACATTGAGGGTCAATTAGATAACAAAATAGGAAATATATAGAAAATAACCCACGACAAAGGGACACTGGCGGAAGGCAAGAGACAACCCAGGAGAGGAGAGAAAACAATCAGCTACTACCTCAGAACAATATTATTTGTGTCTTGTAAATTGGTAGCGGTCCTTTATCGTTCCTTTTATATTACTGTTCCTTTTATAATATCTACCTACAGACTAGGTTCTCAATCTCATTGCTTGGTATATACATTGCTGTTCTTATTATATGCCATGTGATGTTAAGCGCGCTGATACCCAAGGGTCTAGTTCGCGCCATAGAAAACTGTTATAAATAAATAAATAAATAGTTGCCTTTTATTGCTATATCTGTTGCTACTCTATGGCCACTGCCTTCAATTGCATGCCTCATACAGCAAGATACATTACAAAAAATCACATTGTGCAAGCCAGCTGGATCAAGCTAATCACATTTTTATATTTGCAAAGGGCAGCTGTGCTCAACAGCTTACTATGCTGCATTTCACATTGAAAGAGTTCTCCAGGCTCTGCTTAATGCTGCATCCATGTTACTTATTTTCTTTTTTTATCTATGTGGCAAGCATCATTAACAATGGCCTGAATGAATTATTGTTGTCACCATTGTTTACATCTGCACTGAAGTGTACTCCTACATACTGTGCAATTTGTTCTTTCAAAGAAAGTTTCTTCAGAGCCAGAAAGGGTAAACATTTTTTCTTTATATTTGGGAGGAGGTTTGTCAGTTCTATAATATCATAAATATTTTCAGTGAAGCTGCTTTAATAGACCAGGTGGAAAAATAATGTACAATATTACAGTCTACTGTACAGCACACATTCCCTACTGAAACAGAGTGCTTAAAGTGCTCCTTCCCTCAGACTGATGAAAGGATACATTTACCTTCTAAAATTCAAATCAGTAGCCACACTGATAAACACAGGCACACAGAATGTGTGTGTTGGTTGGGACACCTGGTCAGATTTTATTGACCTGAAGCAATAAGGTTGCCATTAAAGAATGCATTTAAAGCTGCACCAACCACAATACACCAAAAAGGATGTCAGAAATGGGTACTCCAGGACTTGGTAACTCTTCATGCGACAGTGCTTCATCTGATTACTTTGTTACACTGGTCCATTGTCAGATGCATCAACAGGCACATAAATGATTCTGGTATATTTTTCTTCATCTTGCTCAAATACATTATTTTGGGCCTGATTTAGAGTTCGGAGTATGGACTGCCGTTCCTCCATCACTGAGCATATAATCCTTACGCCAGGCTGACGGTATTTCATCTAACTTATTTATGGTTTTTGCTTAAGTTCAGTTGACCGTCATGAGGTTGTTTCCGTCATCCAAATAAGATTACACCGTCATAATTTACAACTCCATAGATATTGGTATGGCTGACATCCATCTGCCATATTTGGAGCAGTACCCCATCCAAATGGGATGGATATACTAGCCAGATGGAGTATTTAAAAGCCAGGTGAATATCAATGTGGTTGATGCATCGGTCAACATGATGAACGTGTCCTTTTGTTCACACACAGGTGCATTGCATCAGTTTTGCCAAATCTCTGGCAGCTAACAGTATAAGAGCCAACCCTCAACCTATACTACTTTTTTCAACATTCACAATAGGAGGAGCAGCAGCAATAGGAGCAACAGCATCAGTATTTTCCCAACCCTTTTTTAAAATCAGATTTTTGCTTTCATTTGTTTGATATGTCAAGTAAGAGCCCTTAGAATCCCTTGTCTGACAAAAGATCTTCTATAAAATCCCAATGCTACAGTATGTCAAAGCTGTTACTGTGTTTCTAGTAGTTTTAATAGACTCGTGCTTTTTATGAGCCCAAATATTGTACACAGACATACACTCTCTAAATTCTTTATCCATATTTTTCCACCAGAATTATTTTAATATTTTTCTTGATTCTTGTGGTGACCTGTTAATAATGATTCATATGTTTCTTATAATAAAAAACTCTAATGGATTTTGTAGGAACATACAATTTCTTTTCATCTTATGGTAATTCATCTTTAACTGTCTTCCCCCATTTTCTGGCCAACTATGTCATCATTTTTTAAGACTTTTCCTCTTTAACTTGATCAGCAATTGAAATCATTACACATGTTTTTGCAGGAATAATTGATTTTTTTCAATCCATTTCTGCAGATCCTTTTACTACCAGGTTTTGAGATAAGGCATCAGCATGTTTGTTTAATTGCCCTGGTCAAAAAGTTATGATAAAGTTGTATTCTGAAAATGAAAGAGACCATCTTATTTATCTGTCTGTAAGAGTTTTGGCTGATGTTAGGAAGAACAAGTGTGGATTGTCAGTGAAAACGGTAACAGGTATTTTGTTTAGTTCCAAATAAATAATGGCACCATTCCAAAGATGCTGTTATGCAGTTATTGTATAATTACAATCTGAGGTGTTCAGTTTTTTTTAGAGCTATGCCACTAGATGCAAGTGTCCAGTGTCAGGACTGGCTGCCTATGGCTCAGAGGATCCATTTTAAGACCTTGTGCCTAGCTTTTAAGATCCTTAAGCTGGCCTCCCCTCAGATTCTCGAGAATCTTCTGGTGCCATATGTGCCTTCTCGCTCTCTTAGATCCGCGGGCCAAAACCTGGCTGTGGTCCCTCAATTTAGGTTGAGTAGGGCGGGAGGCCGATCTTTTCGAGTTCTGGCCGCGAAACTGTGGAACTCTCTTACGCCACACATTCGCGATCTTGATGAGCTCTTGAAGTTTAGGAGGGCGATTAAAACGCACCTGTTCCCCCATTCATCCTAGTTCTTGTTCTGTGTGTCGCTGTGTTTGCACGGCTGTGTTGTGTTTTGGGTACTTTGTCTGAAGCGCCGGCACGCCCCTTGGCTGGGGCAGCTGCGCACTATAGAAGTGTTATTAACATAACATAACATGTCATTGGGATAATACTTCACCAAAGAAGTCCTCTTCCACAAAGAATGGTAAACCTGTATGTGGATGTCTTAAAACTGGATCTGAGGAATTAATTTCTTTAGTTCTACAAATGCCTTATCAACATCAGAGCTTCAATGACATGTGGCACATTTTTTCATCAATTAAGGGGGTCATTAGGATCGCGGACGGACTTGAGTCCGTCCGCGACCCCAGAGTAGGAGGGAACATCCACATGGGCTGCGGCGTTCCCTCTGTGCATATTAGGATGTGACCGCCAAGGTGGCGGTCACATCCTCTATCTTTAACATTGCGGCGGGTGCAGCTTCAAGCTGCACCCGCCGCAATGTTAAAAATGCATGCACAGCATTTGCGTGTACAAAGCGACGCAATGCAGGGGGGTACCATAGGTACCCCCATGTGCACCCCCCACCACCCCTTCACCCAGGGGGCCCGCAACAGGCCCCCGAAGTGAAGGTCCATATGCTTTTCCACGGCGGAAAAGCCGCCGTGGAAAAGCATAGAAGTGCAGACATCCTAATATGCCTGGCGGTGTCTGATAGACACCGCCAGACATGTTAGTGCTTTTCCGCCGCGGTCGGAAGGCGACTGCAGCGGAAAAGCTGTGGACAGAATACCAGACCCAGCAGCCATCCTAATTTGGAGGTGGGTCTGTGGAGGCTCCGCAGCGGCTTCCGCCGGCCCGGAGGATGCGGGAAAACCGCAATCATAATAAGCCCCTTAGTGATTTGAGAAGCAATTTGAGTTTTTTTTTAATGACTCAACAGTAAACATTTGGGGAGGAAGATGGCGGCCGGTTGAGACGCCCGGTCGTGAGCTCCGACCACCAGCCCATAGCGGACTAAAGATACACTCTCCACAGCTTCCTTATCCGCTCCCCCAAGTCTCTCCATGTCGTTTCGTAAAGTTTTCATCAACAGCATGAGAGGAGCAGAAAAAGCGGGAGCAATGTTGAAGGAAATGAAAAGAACAGAGACGTAGAACGCTGATAGACCCCACAAATACCCGGACTGATCACCCCCAACCCCCCCCCCAGCCACAAAAGTCTTGGACTCTAATCCAAATTAACAGTACACTATGACAATCGGAAGGCTGTGGAATCTAAACGTACCTTCCAAATCCCCGCACTCACCGCTACCGCCGCCGTTACACGTCGGAATTTGGGCAGACGCACTGAGAGCTACACGGAGCTGCTGCAGGGCGTTCCAGACAATCACCTTCCTGTTCCGGGGCACGGGTGGAGGAGACAGCAGGACGGAGCCGAAGCAGGGAAACGGACGGGACGAGGCAGTTTGGTCAGTTTCAGTTTCAAGCCCAAATACTGACATAGAGAGACGGCCGATTTCACAAACATTTGCTCAAATACCAGTGCAAAAAGAAATCAAGAAGGTTGGTCAAAAAAAAAAACAGGCTGCACATCGAGAGCTGAAGCTTCAGATACCCTACAGTCGATGAGCAAGGAGAAGGAGTCTTTTCTACCCCACGGAGGGATAGCAGAATTGTCCTTAAAACCTCAGACGCACAATGAACAGGAGCAACCAAACGGAAAGCTGGAAGCTCTTAGAAACGTAAAAACCCAGGTACGTGGAGGAGTGAGTGATTTTGATTCGGAGAAAATAACACCGGATTTAATCACAAGCTGCGCCTAACACACCATTACAGATCAAAGAGACAGTGGGGATAGCAAAGGGGGGAGTGACACTCATTCACAAATAGGGACATTTTCATACAACACAAGATCTAGGAAACTTGAAGGGGGAGTGGAAACAGAAACTTTAACTGAGACAGAGAAAGAGCTGGGAAGTGGAGGGAAATCTTCCTATTGTCTGAGAAACCACCAGCTAGCTAAACAGCTCGCTCCTCTGAAAAAGGGTGTGACCCCGAGAAGTACAAAAAGAAAACAGAGAGTCTCCCCTAACTTAGTGGAACTATCAGAAAATATAAAATTAAGATCCACAAAATCGAAAGCGCAGGGATTGCAAGCGACAAAACGAAAGATTAAAGTAACCGACAAAACGAAAGATTAAAGTAACCCCCTCACTAAGGTCTTATTTTAAGGTTCAGCAGTCAGTGCAAGTGAGAGGAGGGCATTTCTCCATCCAGAACGAGACTTTTCCGCCGACTTCAGCTACTGGTGATTGCCCAGTCAAAATCTTCACGTCTGAGGAGAAGTTAGAAAACCCAAATTTTAAGGGGCAAACAGAAATAACTAGGAGTGAGATGTCAACTGAAACTACTAGTATTCCCTTAAATATAGCTCCAAATAATATATCACTAATGGAGATAAACGGGGACATTTCTACATCACCTCAAACAGAAATTTCGGAGCAAATCATGGATCAAGCAAGTAATGACCTCCTAGTAGCGAATCAAAGTCATGGAGATGTTCCTGGACAAAATAATGGGTGAAATGAGGAAAAAATTCTTAGTTTCCGAGGGAAATCAAAATAAGATATGTGAGGTTTGTGAAGGCTTAGACCAAAAATTAAGTGACTTGGGTGAGAGAGTCACTGCAGTAGAGACAGCAGTTGAAACCCTTAGTGAAAAGGTGGGCATAAATCAAAAAGAGATTAGACAACGAACGAACAGTTAAAGAGAAACTGGAATCGCTGGAGAATCAAGGAAGAAAAAACAACCTTAGAGTACTAAATGTACCGGAAAACTTGGAGGGATCAGATATAAAAACATTTATTGTCTCCCTTTTTGAAGAATTATTCCCTTGGACGAAAGACCGTAACTTAATGGAGGACATTCAAAGGGTCCACAGAGATCCCTTCAGGAAAAGTAAGGAAAGAAAAACCCCAAGAAAAATCTTAATCAACTTTAAGACTTATACCCTTAAAGAAAAAATACTAAGTGAAGGTTTGAAAAGTGGAACACAAAACAAGGACAACTGGTCTTTTAGAATTCGTTCTGACATATGTAAAGCCACACAAGACAGACAGTGGGAACTGGGGCAGCATATGCAAGAGCTAAAGTCCCTCAGGGCTAATGTGCAGATGAAATTCCCGGCAGCCCTTAGAATTATGTGGCGCAATAAAATGCACAATATAAGAGAGCCCCATGAGGTAGAGGATCTTATATGTCAGATAAAGGACCAGATCCAAAGGGAGAAAACAAACTAGAAGGGACCTTTTATATAAAATAAAAGAAAGAATCAATATCCTGTGATGCATTAGCACGAATGTCTGGAGAAGTACTTCTAAGATATTTTCAGAAATAAATGTGTCCCGAAGGAGTCTTAATTCTTAAAGGATCGGTTTAAATAAAATTAGAGAGTGATCTTTTAAAAATAAAACAAGATAAATAAATTAACTGGTGAAACCGGAGCTCGAAGCGGGTGGAAATAACTCCCAAAAGAAGAAGGGAGGCTTCCTCAGGGTGGGAAAATAAATCCTCACAATTATTTAATTTTGTAAATTATGTTAAAACACGGGTGGGGAGCAAATTAGGGAAAAAACCCAGAAAAAATATCCTCGCAAAACAAAAAATAGGAGTAAAAAGGGAGTCTCTTAGAATATACAAAAAATGCTATAGTATGGTTCAGAACTTAGCAACTTTAATAAAGATGTGGCGAGAGAAAAAATAATTAACATCCTTTCATGGAATGTTAACGGACTCAGAACACCCAATAGGAGAAGAAGAAATATGGAATATTTAAAGGAAACGGAGAGTGAGAATATTATCCTCCAAGAAACTCATCTTGTAAGTACCGAATGGGACCAAATTATAAAAAAACTAAAATGGGTGGATGCCTGTATATATACTACGCAAGACTGTAACGTAAAAGGGGTTGCAATTATCTTTAAAAAATCCCTAAAAGCAAAGGTTGAAAGCAAGGCGGTAGACAGTAATGGAAGATGGGCAGTGGCTCAAATAAGGCTAGATGACAATATCTTCACTATAGTTGGCTACTACGGTCCTAACTTAGATGATCCAACCCCACTCCAAAAATTATACTTGGAACTCCTGTCAACCTCTGCTCCCATAATAATAGGAGGCGACTATAACATTATACTCGACCCTAAATTAGATAGATCACCTCCTAACAAACATTTGAATCTACCAAAAATGAGGGAATGGTTAAGAGTCTATAAACAAGATCTAGACCTGGAAGATATGTGGACATAAAAGGGAGTGAAAACACATCCTTTTACTTTCCACAACAAAAAATTAGGACATAGATCAAGAATAGATTTCTTCCTTCTAAACAGGAGCTTCCAAAGTAGTGTTAAGGCAATTGAACATTTCCCTGCACACCTATCTGACCATTCGGCGGTAGAATTAACTCTCTTAGTACCTAAAAACATAACTCCTCCTAGATGGACAGTAGACCGATCCATACTTAATAACACACAAAATGTAAACCAGCTAGAAATTACCTCAGCACAATACTTTAAAGATAATGCAATCGGCACCTCAAAACGAATTAAATGGGACGCTTACAAAGCCGTGGTAAGGGGAAAGCTACTTAGTCTAGGAGCATATAAAACAAAAACAAAGAATCTATTCAATTCAATTCAATTCAATTCAATTCAATTAATTTATATAGCGCGCTACATACCCAGAGGGTCTCAAGGCGCTTGAAGAAGGGTGGGGAATTACTTGTTGAATATCCAGGTTTTAAGTTGCTTTCTGAATGCTAGGTGGTTCTGAGTAAGGCGAAGGTGAATGGGAAGTGAGTTCCAGGTTTTAGCCGCCA
The DNA here is from genome assembly GCF_964263255.1 of Lissotriton vulgaris. Classification (NCBI taxonomy): domain Eukaryota; kingdom Metazoa; phylum Chordata; class Amphibia; order Caudata; family Salamandridae; genus Lissotriton; species Lissotriton vulgaris. Next base: position 1,429,556,766 of record NC_141685.1, on the reverse strand, counting down.
GGTAGGAGAAGGATCTTCCTCCCATGGTGGTTTTGTTGATGCGAGGTACAGCAGCAAGGGCTTGGTTGGAGGAGCGTAGCTGGCGGGAGGGGGTGTAGAAGGAAAGTCGTGTGTTGAGGCATTCGGGTCCAAGTTCATAAAGTGCTTTGTGTGCGTGGGTTAGGAGGTGGAATGTTATCCTCTTATTGACGGGGAGCCAGTGGAGGTTTTTCAGGTGACCAGAAATGTGGTCTTTACGCGGGATGTCTAGTATGAGTCTGGCTGATGCGTTCTGGATGCGTTGGAGTTTTTTCTGAAGGTTTGAGGTGGTACCGGCGTATAGGGTGTTTCCGTAGTCCAGGCGGCTTGTAACCAGTGCGTGGGTGATCCTTTTTCTAGTTTCGGTGGGAATCCAGCGAAATGTTTTTTTGAGCATGCGAAGAATGTTGAAGCAAGATGATGAGACGGCGTTGACTTGTCTGGTCATCGAGAGTGAGGAGTCCAGAATGACGCCCAGGTTCCGTGCGTGGTCCGTCGGGATGGGTGCTTTTCCAAGGGCCTCTGGCCACCAAGAGTCGTCCCAGGCGGAGGGGGAGGTACCTAAGATAAGGACTTCTGTTTTGTCTGAATTCAGTTTCAGACGGCTGTGCTTCATCCACTCGGCTACTTCTTTCATTCCTTCATGTAGGTTGGTTTTGGCGGTGTTAGGGTCTTTGGCGAGTGAGAGAATCAGTTGAGTGTCATCAGCGTAGGAGATGATGTTGAGGTTGTGTTGGCGTGCGATGGCCATGAGGGGGCTCATGTATACGTTGAAGAGGGTGGGGCTGAGTGAAGATCCTTGTGGCACGCGCAAATGACTTCAGTGGCCTCTGACTTGAATGGTGGGAGGCGGACTCTCTGAGTTCTTACGGCAAGGAACGAGGTGATCCATTCCAGTGCTTTTCCTTGGGTTCCGATGTTTCTGAGGCGTTGTAACAGGGTGCTATGACAGACTGTGTCGAAGGCTGCGGAGAGGTCGAGGAGGATGAGGGCGACTGTGTCTCCATTGTCCAGTAGAGTTCGAATGTCGTCTGTTGCTGCGATGAGTGCGGTCTCAGTGCTGTGTTTGGCTCGGAAGCCGGACTGTGAGGAGTCGAGGGATTTGTTGGTTTCGAGGAAGGCGGCGAGCTGGTTGTTGACAGCTTTCTCGATGACTTTGTCCGGGAATGGAAGGAGCAAGATGGGGCAGTAGTTTTTGAGTTCGGTGGGGTCAGCTGTGGGTTTTTTCAGAAGGGCGCCGAGTTTGGCGTGTTTCCAGCTTTCTGGGAAGGTGGCAGAGTTGAGGGAGCAGTTGATGACGTCTCGGAGGTGTGGTGCTATGATGGAATCTGCTTTGTTGAAGATGTGGTGAGGGCATGGGTCTGTGGGGGATCCTGAGTGGATGGAGTTCATCAGGCGGATGGTGTCCTCAGTGGAGATTGGGTTCCAGTCATTAAGGATAGTCAAGGGGGGTGAAGGTACGGCAGAAGGTTGGGTGGGTTAGTCTCCGGGTTGGTTGTCAAAGCTGTTGTGGATGTCTGCGATTTTGTCGTGGAAGAACGAAGCTAGGGAGTCGCAAAGGGCTTGAGAGGGAGTGATGTCGTTGGAGTTGGCAGTGGGGTTGGGAAACTCTTTGACGATGTTGAATAATTCCTTGCTGTTGTGGGCGTTGTTATCAAGTCGGTCTTTGAAAGCGGCTTTCTTGGCAGTCCGGATCAGTTGGTGGTGTATGCGGGTGGCGTTTTTAAAGGCGTCCCTGGTGCTGGTGTTTGGGTCTTTTTTCCAGGCCTTCTCAAGGGAGCGACAGAGTTTCTTGGATTTCTTAAGATCATCGTTGAACCAGGGGGCGTTTTTGCTGCCTAGTTTGATTTGACTTTTTTTCAGGGGTGCTAGGTTGTCGGCGCTGTTGGTTAGCCATTGAGTGAGGTTAATGGCTGCTTGGTTGGGGTTCGAAGAGTGGGCAGGGGGGTTTTGAAGAAGCGATGAGGAGATCTGGTCGATGGTGATTTTGTTCCAGTTTCTTCTCAGAGTAGGTTGAGGATGGTTGTGGGTTGTGGCCTTTTTGTAGATAAAGGGAACGCAGCTGTGGTCCGTCCAATGGAGAACTGTGGTGTGACTGAAGGAGATATGTTTGCTGGAGGTGAAGATAGGGTCGAGTGTGTGACCAGCCTAGTGAGTGGGGGTATTAACAAGTTGTTTGAGTCCGAGGTTGGCGAGATTGTCCAGAAGGGTGGTGGTGTTGCTGTCGTTGCTTTTTTCCAGGTGAAAATTGAGGTCTCCCAATAGAATGTAGTCCTTGGAGGGGAGGGCGTGTGGGGTGATAAAGTCAGTGATGTCTTCACTGAAATGTGCACGGGTTCCTTGTGGCCTGTAGAGGAGGGTGCCTCTGAGTGTGGTTTTGGGGTCGGTGTGGATCTGGAAGTGAAGGTGTTCGGCGCTAGCGAGGTTGATGTCTGAGCTGGTTGAGATGCGGATGGAATTCTTATGGACGATAGTATGCCTCCTCCTGTTTGGTTGGTGCGGTCTTTTCGTATGATCTTGTAGCTTTCCGGGATGGCAATGGTGATGTCTGGGGCTGAGGAGGCGTTCATCCATGTTTCTGTTAGGAAGGCGACGTCCGGAGAGATGGTGTCTAGTAGATTCCAAAGGTCGATGGCGTGTCTGTGGACCGAGCGGGTGTTGAGCAGGATGCATTTTAGGTGGTTGCTGTCAGATCTCTGTTTGGTGTTAGTGGATGGGGAGTTGGTCTTGGTGCCGTCATACTTGCAGGAGTTGCATGTGAAGGGTCCATGGGTGTGTCCAGGGGCGGCTTGGGCGCAGTAGGGGAGTCGACCGGGGTTTAGGGCTAGGAGGGTGGAGGGGTCGTATGTAATGAAGGAAGAACTAGAGGAAAAACACCGAAAACTTAAAGAGACTCTAGTAGACTACTTGGAAAGCACAGTAAGAGAAAAATGGGAAAATAGCAAACTAGCCAGCTATGAATACGGAGAAGGATGTGGAAAATTACTAGCTTGGAGATTAAAAACTGAGCAATCAAGGAATAACATACCATGCATCCAGATTCAGAACTAGATTCAAAACCAACTATTACAAAGCTCAGAAGATACTGTAATAAGACAAGAGTTCTCAAAGTTCTTCTCGGGTATATATAAAGAAGACACAAATCCAACTAAAGAATAAATCAAGAAGTATCTTGAGGCTATTTCCCTTCCAACACTAACTGAAGAGGAAATGATAGAATTAAACCATGAAATTAAACCTGAGGACGTTAGAGCGGTTATAAGTAGTCTAAAAAGAGGAAAAGCCGCTGGCCCTGATGTGCTCCCAAATGAGTTCTACATGGCGTTAAAAGAATCTCTAGTTGACAAATTAACAGATTTAATCAATAATGTATATTTGGACCACGAGAAAATCCCTGATTCCTGGAATGATGCGACAATTAACATTATCCTAAAACCTGGAAAAAATCCAAAGCTGAGCGAATCATACAGACCAATATCGTTACTAAACTGTGACTATAAAATTTTTATGCAAGTCATAGCAAAAAGACTAGCCAGAGTAATGCCAAGACTGATTAACTTAGACCAAAAGGGTTATATAAAAGGGCGGCAAATCCATGAGACCATCCACGAGTTATTTGCAGCAATAGATGTAGCTAACTGCGAAAAACTCCCTCTTACAATAATCACCTACGACGCTGCCAAAGCGTTCGATAGAGTTAACTGGGCCTTCCTAAACGAAATTATTGAAAAAAATAATTTGGGGAAAAGCTTTGGACACATGGTAAGGGAAGTATATAATAAACCAAGAGCGAAAATAATAGTCAATATGAATCTGACTAGCAACATCGAGATACAACGAGATACAAGGCAAGGCTGCCCGTTGTCGCCGCTACTTTTTAATCTTTACATCGAACCACTGGCCTGCTCAATTAGAAACCATCCACTAATTTTACCCTTTAAACATCAAAATTGGTCAAAAAATGTAGCATGTTATGCAGAAGACCTGATGGTATTTACAACTAACTATGAAAGAGCTTACCAAGTATTGGAAGATATGATGAACAACTTTGGTAAATTTTCAGGTTATTTAACAAATCAAGAAAAAACTGAGGCAATGAGCTGGAACATTAATCCTAATACACCATACAGTAGGGATAAAATAAAATATCTAGGAATTACGCTGGTAAAAGAAATTGAAAAATCCAGCAATTAAACTTGATAATAGTCGCCAAAAAAATGAGAAGACTTCTTAAAGGATGGACGGGACTGCCACTCAACGTTTTGGGAAGATCTAACGCAATAAAGATAACCATCATCCCTAAGTTCACTTACCTTTTCAATACAATCCCATTGGATTTTAAAAAAGAACCCTTAAAGAAGATCCAGAATGAAATAGCGAGCTTCATCTGGGCATCAAAAGAGACAAGAATAGCCTAGAGTAAACTTAGGAGGAGGAAAGAACAAGGCGGAATAGCTAGTCCTGATTTATTTGAGTACTATAGGTCATTTCAATTTAAGAACTTTAGACCAATACTGAGGAAGCATCAAGATTACCCAAGCTACCTACAGAATATGACTGAAAAAACAGACCATTTCCTATTTAAGTTTGGCCACCCAAAATAAAAAAATAAAAAAAACTAAAGATTTTATACAACGCGGCTAGAATTTGGTTTCAGATCAGAAGCACGGTAAACATACCTTACTATAGCACAAAGGCACCAATATGGGACTCCCCAGGGACACCAGAATCCTTAAAAGATTCTCTAGCAGTACCACTTAAAAAAGCAGGAATGGAAAGATGGGGCCAATTGTTAGTAGAAAAAGAGATAATCTCGTGGGATTCGCTATATGAACTTACAGATGGCAATTAACCAACTGGGCTAAATCCTTACCAGAGGAAAAAGGAGGTAATGAGAACCTTGAAAATGAAATGATAACACCAACAAGGAAAGAAATATCAAAATGGTTTGGGCACTTATTGAATCCGGAGAAGAAGACTTTTTAATCCCGGAAGTAATATGGAGAAAAGATATACCTGATCAAGATTTAGACTTACAGCTCGTATGGTAAACATCCATGGAAAAATGCTGGTCCTGTATAAAATCAGCTTCATTAAAGAGGAACCATCTGTTCACGACCCACAGAGCGTATTGGACCCCAAAAAGGTTGTCAAAATTTAAAGGAACCAATGTAAAGTCCTGCCCCAGTGCGGAGAAGCTAAAGCGGATGACATCCATATGTTCCAAAAATGCCCGCTATATCCAACTACTGGCTTGAGATTGGTAAGACGCTGAATATGGTATTGGGAACCCACATAACTGTAAGTACCCCTCTTATTATTTTTGGGATATATAACAACTTAGATACTGGTATAAATAAACTAAGTAAAAAACAAGAAAACTTACTTTTCGTTCTGATACTACTAGCGCAGAGAGAAATCTGTATCAACTGGATTAAACCAGTTCCACCAACTCATGGTAATTGGCTAAACTATACAATAAAAATAAATAAACTTGATAGGAAAGGGAAACACTCGAAAAGAATAAACTTTTGGGAAATTTGGGAAGAACACTTTCAGATAAATCACTAACTCCTATTTGGACCAGGAACAAATAAAATCCAATGATTAAGGCGATGACAATAATTCTAGGCAGAAATGATGACTGCCGAGTAGCCAAATTGGCTAGCTCACCACACCCCCCCCCCCCACAAAAGAATGGAATTATTGAACACGATAAAGGGTGAGTGGAGAAAACTGATGAATCATAACACCAAAAGGGATACTCCCCCCAAAAAAACTCGAAAATTACGGGGCAGTGAAGGCAAAGAATAAGTTAAAGATCATCAGACTCCCAAAACCTCCTTATCTATACAATCGCGAAATGAGGGAAAAAAAACCCCCCAAAAAACAGTAAACATTTGGGAAACCCAAAAACTGAATATCTTTCACTGATTTAGGTATTGTCTAGGACTGCTTTGAATTGTCTCCTCTCTATCTTCAGACCCTCTGGGTAAACAATGAATCCTCAATATTACACTGCGTAGACATTGAAAAAATATTTATTTTGGTTAATTATTGATTTACTCTTAATTCTTCTAGGATTGTAGGTACATGATACACACGATCTTCAAGATCCCTTGAAGAAAATCAGGATGTCATCAATATATACTATGACAAATAGGTCCATATATTATCGGAGGATGTAATTGATGAAAAATTGAAAAACTTCAGATGAATTGCATTATCTGAATGGCATTACTTGATATTCAACTAGATGTAAATTTGTACTGAACACCGCCTTCCACTCATCACCCTCTCAAGCACAAATTACACTATAAGCTCTTCTTAGATCTTTTTTGGTAAATATTTGTGCATACTTTATTTGAACTAACAGGACAAAGATCAAGAGAAGTGGTTAATGATTCTTAATAGTTATATTTTGGTGCTCCATACCAAAACGTGTGAATATCTCCTTTCTTTGGTACCAATGATAATGGTGAAGATGTAGGAGACTGTGAGTGCCTGATAAATCCATTTTCCAAGTATGTATCCAAATAATTATTTAAGTGTTCAGTCTTTTAATTTGTGAAAGCATAGATTTGATTACAAAGGAGTTTGGCTCCTTGCTACAAATCAATATGGTAGTTATATGATCTATGTGGTGGTTATATCTCAGCTTCTTGTTTACTAAATACATTAATATAGTCAAGATATTCTCTAGGCTCTTTAAGGTGGCTGCCTGTAGATGGGCATCTATGACCTCCTGCCTCACCTCATTCAAACCCTCAACCTTGCATACTTCAGGACAAACTAGAGAGGAAAAATAAACTGTACCTTCTCCCCACTCTATAGACGGGCTATGTTTGTTAAGCCAATGAAGCCCCCAAATCAACTGAAATTGTTGCTTGTCAATAATATCAAATGAGTGGGTTTACTTATATATGTGTGAACTAATAACTTGCATGGGTGCAGTGAAATGTGTAAAATGTCATGAAGTAAGTGATGTACCATCTACAGCTCTGAATTCCCCTGATCTTTCTTTTGTTCGGAATTTTAATCACAAATGCCAATCTAACCCCTATTCTACAAAGTTGCCTGCAGCTCCCGAATGAATCACTGCTGTTAACTGTGATGTGAAAAACGACATTACTTTTCACTTGATTATACATCAAAGCAAATATAGGTTGTCCCAGGTTTTAAGGTATTTCTTAAATGGGCCTATCCACTGAAATGTTGCTCAATGAACCATCCCTCACTTTGGCTAATCAATTTCATTCCCCCCCAAATTCATTTTTGATTTTTAGGACGTTGTTTTACAAAAAAATGTTTTGAGCCATAATATAAACATAATTGTTTGGATTTATATAATTCCTTTATTAAGAGGTATATGGACAACACCTATCTGCATAGGTTCAGAAGATGGAGAGCAAACTTGCTCTCTTGAGATATTTCTATCAGGCCACCTTACTCTGTAAGGTAATAATGTATTCAATCAATTTATGATCATTTTCATCACCAAGTAAAAACGTACTCGAAGAAATACAAATCCAAAAGAAACGTTTTGCAACATCATTAATATAAAAATTACTATAAAAAATGAAAAACAAAAATACATTTTACTATAATATTAATCTAAGAACAGCTGCATAAAAAAAGGCAATCACAATAGTTTCCAAACTACTTAATAGCCAAGGAAAAAGTAGTTGTGGTGGGTAGCAAAAATGTTATTCCTAATTTGCCAAGCAAAAAGCAATTACATTGAAATAAAAAAACACTAGCCATTCTGCATTATTAGATACCAAAATTGCCATGGCTTCTACAGGTTGTGAAATAAATATTAGCCGGCATACCAGGACTATCCACCTTCTTTTAGTCTTTAAATATGCAGGGCAAAAAAATATTGAATGTTCTATAGATTCAGGGCAAAGACTACACACAGGACACATTGAAGTTACAATGGACTGCATCTATTTGCTTTTACTGAGATTCACAGGCACGTTCCCATACCTAAATTGTAAATAAAGTGCATGTGCATATGGTTATTCTATCTGATCCATAAATGTCATCAACAAGAAAGTAAATTTGATCCCAGTAACCATTCAGTTAAAATGCCATGGGCTAGTGAATTAGAGAGGGAACCCTGGATATCTATCCAAAACCTTGCTCTTAGAAGAGATACCAATTCTATGGTCATGGACTCTGGATCCTCCCATAGATCCCTCAGATCGAAACCTCACAGCTATTTTTTGATCTTCTTAAACCAGTCAATTTGGCATGCTGCTTTGTCTAATGTTTGTACTTCGGCAGAAGCTTCTTTGACATTAATCTTGGTCTTGCTTGTCCATAGCCTCACCCAGAACACTAGAGCCTTCAGTGCAGCAATATGAATAATGCTTCTCAACCCCCATCCCCATCCTATAAACATTAAAACAACCTCATCCTACCCCCTCACTTACCGCAATATAAAAAATACCATATAATTTCCATATAATTTCACATAATATCATGTTTGCTCTTTTCAGCCCTCCTCCAACAGTATCAACATGGTGTTTGTATAGGCTTCCAATATAATCTCTAACAATACTTCTAACAATAACTCTAGCCGAAGCTTCTTTTTAATAATTTTGCTAATGCACAAGCCACATCTAAGAACTCCATGTTCGTGGGAATGTCCAATATCACACTGCGAGGACAAATATAATATTTTTAAAAGAGCGGTTTTAAAATCTGGCATCAAATTTTATCAAAATGCAAATAGTCTAATACACGATTAACTTTTACATTTATGGGTAGCAACCCACATGTACAATTATTATCAGAGTCAAAAAGAGGTTCAAGCATCACCAGTTTAAAAAAATGAAAATGTAATACCATACATAATTGTAACATGAAAATACACATCTGGTTGTTAAGGAATACGGATACATATAAATATCCGTAAATTATCGTAAGACTCTAGCATGTAGCTTGCTGAAGGTTTTCTTGAAACATAATCCTTTTCTGCTGCCCTGGATACTCTCTAACAATCCTCTCTCAGCTCCCCCTACGAAATGTGGGATGCTTCCATGACTCAGAGTTTTACCACCTTCAGTAATACCGTGATTTTCAATAATCTAGTTCTGTTTGTATACACGTGTAACAATCCATATAAGTGAGAAACTAGAAACCTTATTTGTAATGTTTGTAATTTGTATATGTTGCATAGAGAATTTACTGAGAAAGATCATTATGTAGATTTTCAGTTTATCTTTCTGAATTAGTACTTTTTAAAAATGATATTTCTCTATTTATTTGCATGTCCTGATCAATCTTCATCATTTTGCAACATTATGCTTCAATTTTATTACAGATAATAGGTTGGTAGCCCATGAATATTTCACAATTCACTCTAAATGAATTAGCAGTGAAAACTAAAGATATTTCTTAAGGGAATGTGTATGGAGATGTTATTCCTGCTATTCTTAAATTGCAAGTCTATAATCCATGTTCGATCTTGATAATAAAGGTAAGTCTTAATATTCAAGTAGGGTCTGGTGTGTGCTAGATTTAAATGAGCTATATTACTTGGCAAATCTCCGAAGCAAACCTATGTCAAAAATATTGACCAAATAACAAAAACATTCTTATATCCTAACATACCACAAATTGTCTTGAAATATGTAATCTTCTTCAATTTCAACTATAGAAATATTGGCATAGAAAGGAGTTGTGCTCATGCAAAGAAAGTGTCCAGATATTTGAAGAACCGTTTTTTCCATGTAAAGTATTTTTAACACAAAGGTGTATTAAATAGACTCCAATTTACTTCATTAATACCAATTTGTGATATTGACCATTCTGTTGCCTCAATTTCATTCTCTTTTTAGACTGCTGTATACAACAAATTTACCTCTAACATAAAATAGGGTGTTTGTTGGAACCAAAAGCAATATTTTGAGTGTTATATACAAAATCAGTATCTTTTATAAAGACAAATATGCATGTGTAAATTTTTGCCATAAAGAAGATCATGTATTCGTCAGGAGGCTGTTGTATGATTTTTTTAAGTGTAATTTTCCAACTTAACAATTAGCACAATACAGTCATTGCAAAATACATCTACAATAGTGGAACATCTATGATAAGAAACAATCCCGTTGGTAACATAGCCACTTTCCCTTCCCTCTTCTGATACATATAAGATTACAAGCACCACCCTTATTCTCATTTGACCATCATGCAGGTGCATATGAGATCTGAAAACTACCCCGTATGGCCATTCATAATGTTGCCTACAGCAGTCCTCATATTGACCCAGCGATGAGAGTTCCTTGTGTTGTATTCAATATGGACAATTGTGTGTCGTCCCCAATATCCAACCCAAAGTATCTTCTCCATGGGTCCCAGATTTTCTGAAATTCTTTGGGGCATCCCCTGCTGTGACACGTGGTACGTTCGACCGCCATATATAGGTCCATTCCCTTTGTCCATTCCTGTATGATGGGTCTATCTGCCACCCCCCATCTCCTTGTTATATCCCTTTTAGCGACTACCAATCCCAGTGATGTGAGAGTCAACTGTGCTCTAGTGACATTTATGTCATTTGGTATCCCCAGTATCACAAAACAGGGCTCTACGGGTAGCGTCACCCCAGAACGTCTCCCAGCAATTTAAGTACCTGCGTCCAGGACAGTTGTAGCTCGCGGCATGCCAAGATCATGTGGAAAAAACTTTCTGTTAGCCCCGGAGCAAGTCAAAGAGGATGGCGAGTCAGCCCGCCCCATTCTGTGTAGTTAATCTCAATCATAATATGTGTGGTGTAGTATCTTACGTTGGATAAGACAAAGCCTCGCCTTTATGGCCACCTCTCTGGGGTGCATTAACGCCGCTTCCCGGTCTATATCATCTAGGGATCCCACCTCTCTCTCCGAACATGCTCTAAGCCCCACCAGCCCGTCCGGAATATTGTTGTTAATGGTTTTATAAGTAAAGGAGACTGCCTTATGAGTTAGTTCCTCTATGTGGGATGGAGTCTACTCTTATGTATCCATTTGTTTATGAGTATCAAGTGAGAGTCAAGTAATAGGCTTCTATATCTGGAAGTGCTAGCCCCCATTATAGGGGGTTACATTGTAGGGTCTTGAGTGCTATTCTAGGGTGACCCCCATGCCATTGTAAGGTGCAGGTTTTACTAGCGATTTCAGTGAAGGTAACTGTAGGGAGCGGATAGTAAGAATTTTGAAGAGCGTAGAGTAGTTAGGGCAGGGTAATCATTTTAAAAAGTGCCGCCTGTCTGAGTAGGGTAAGGGGGAGGTCTTTCCACCTTTCAATATCTGACTTAAAGTTGGTCAGAATAACTTCTAGGTTCTCCTTCCTGCACTTGTCAGGGTATTGCGTAACAAAGATACCCAATTATCGAAAACCTTGTTGAACAACTCGCAATTTCCCGGGGAGGGGCCAGTTCATCTGGGAGTCAGTCGGGTAATAGAACATTGACTTATTCCAATTGATTTTGTAGCCCGAGTGGAAGCCGTTTTCAACCATTGCTTCAAAAAGGGCCGGTAGAGTCGTAGACGGGAGAGAGATGTATAGTAAAAGGTCATCAGAATATAGAGAAATGTTCTCATCTTCAGTGTCCGTGGGAGTACCGCAGAATCCCCTGATGGATGGGATCTAATTGTGCTGCCAAGTATTCGAGGGTCAGCGCAAAAAGTAAGAGCGAGAGGGGCAACCCTGTCTTGTCCCTCTCTCGTTTGGGAAAGGTACCGAGCCTGTGACACGCACTGTGGCCACTGGTTGGTTGTAGAGAAGCATTACCCAACTTTGGAATTTTGGTCCGAACCCAAATTTAGCCAAAGCGGCATCCAGAAACATCTAGTCTACGGCGTGAAACGCCTTTTCGGCGTCCAAGGACAGGAATGCCTGTGGACTTGTTTGGGTCCTCACCTTCACAAGCCAGTTGTGTAATTGCCTGAGATTAAGACAAGTAGAGCGATCTGGCAAGAATCCTGAATGGTCACATGAACCTGTGCTGTAACGACCCCAAGGAGTCGAGTCGCCAAGACAGTAGCCAATATTTTAACATCCGAGTTAAGAAGCGAATGGGCCTATAGGAGCTACAGTGATTACGGGTCTTACTCTCTCTATAAATAACGACAATAGTGGCCATCCTAAAATGTGGTGGTAAAATACCTTCTTTGTGAGAACCGACAAAAAGCCTAAGCAGATGAGGACAGAGGAAGTTGGTGTACCTCTTGTGGAATTCCGCCGGCAGTCCGTTGGTGCCAGGGGTGTTCCCGGGGCGAGGTTTCGCCACTGCGACCTGGATTTATGTGAAGGACAGGTATCTTTCCAAGTCTCCATCATCCTCCTCCCCTAAGACTGGAGTGAAAATTGTTGCCAGGTAGTCCCTAATCTCATTGAAGGACTTAATTGTCCAGGCTCTGTAAAAGTCTCTGTAATTCTCGGCGAACCCGTTTGCTACTCCAACATCTATAGATTTGGAGATCTCCCACCTCTCTTACACATCTGTCCTGAAACTCTCGTTTACTAATCCAGGTCAGGAGTTTACCCGCCTTATCTCCCACTTCGTAGAGCCGGTGCGGGTTCGCCAGACATTGCGTTTTAGCGCTATCCATGGCCAACTCCTTGTATTCAAGCCTGAGGGCACTTCCCCACAAATCTAGATGGATCACAACTTAGTCCCTCTTATGCTCAGCATTCCATGAGAAAATCACTGTGACAAACAAGCTAAGGTGCACCAAACCAGATGAAATTGGGTACAACTAGCCCGCTATCCTAAGCTGGCTATCACCGCTCAGGCGCAGATACCTACCCTTACAAGCAATACTGCTACAGACTCACGCCACTTTTACAATTGGATGGCTGCAATAAGCAATAAACTTTTCCCACAAGTTAAACTCAACACAAACAGAAAGACAGAAGTTAAACCCAACACAAACAGAAAGACAGAATCCAAGAGAGATCCCTGGTTCACACCCATACTCAGAACAGCGCATATCCAATGTAAACAACAAGAGCGTAAATGGAGAAAATGTATGACTACAAAGAAAAGCAAGCATTCAAAACAAGCAGAATGCTTTATCACAAACAGATTAAGTTAGCTAAAAAAGATTACAATTCGAGAAACATACAGGAAACCAATCTAGACCCAAAAACTATTTTTTCAGTTGTAAAGTCCTTTACAAATCCTAAAGCTCTACTGAAAGAAATTCTCCGTCACGAAAGCTATGCGACCAAATCTCATGCTTCTTTGAATAAAAGATCATGAACTTCAAAAAAACTTCATCACAGACACTGGCCTCCCGATGCATGCCTTCTTAGAGCACAAATTTGACACCACCAAATATTCCTTCTGTTCATTCAAACAGGTATCACTGAACCAAAGGCGTAAAGCTATCATGACATGAAAATCGGGTTCTCTTTTAGATGGTTGCCCCCCTTCAATTCTTCACCAGATTACTGATATAGTCAATCCAATTGTAAATCAGATTGTCAACTCCTCTTTAAGTTCAGTGATTGCGCCAGAAGATTGGAAGTTAGCAATAGTAAAACCGCTGAAAAAGAAGCCTAATATTGATCCATCGGTCTTTTCCAATCTACGACCCATATCACTCCTTCCCATACTAGGACAAATTACCGAAAAATGTATACATAAAGAATTAACAAAATTCATAGAGGCCGCTAGTATCCTCCACCCCCAACAATCGGGCTCTGACCTAAATATTTCACTGAGTCTGCACTCCTAGATATCCCAGGCTCACCTAAAATGATTGCTGACAGGGGCAGGAAGGCTGTGTTGATCTTACTCAACCTGTCCACAACATTTCATACTATATCACAAAGCATCCTCTTCTTCAGGCTTAAATCATGCAGTATCTCACACATTGACTTGGAATGGCTAAAATCCTTTCTTTCCAGACGCAGGCAAACTGTATCCCTTGGAACCTTCTTATTGGTGGAACGCACCATCGCAACAGGGGTACCACAGGGCTCTTCATTAAGCCCCCTGTTGTTTAATATTTACATGACCCCACTTATCTCATTAATAACTTGGGATCGAAGTTACGTCTTACGCAGACAACACCCAAATGGTCTTATCTCTAGATCATAACTCTAAGGAGGCAGAACTTAACATAAAAAAATGTTTCACCAAGGTCCTACAGTGGATGAAGGATAACCACTTTAAGTGCAACACAGAAAAAACTGAAATACTACCTATAGGCAAAGAAGTTTCTTTCTCTCCAGAGGAGTGGTGGCCAGAGGATACGGTACCCCTACTGGAAATGGTTCCGGTAGCAAGGAATGCAGTTTGACTACGCCGTCAGTTTTAAACCACGTGCACTAAAGGTCGCAGGAACCTGTTTCAGCCTTCTAAAATCACTGAAAAAATTCTTCGACCTACTCCCACTCGCGGCAAGAAAATCAGTAGCGGTCGCCTTAATATTGGCAAGACTAGACTAGACTAGACTAAAAACTCCAGGTGGTCCAACATTCAGCAGCGCAGCTGGTTTTAAAACTTCTGAGAAGATACTCTGCCTCCACAGCCCTAAAAACTCTTCACTGGCTCCCACTACACAAGAGAATACTCTTCAAGATTCTCCATATTACCTTCAGAGCCTGACTTAAACTGGGGCCTCATTACCTCTCATCAAGATTTACCCCTTATAGTACAATAAGAACCCTCAGGTCATCATCAGCCAACCTTCTCAAACCTCCCAGTTTCAGATGCAAAATGAGGGGAAAGAAAACACTGACGGCACTAGGCACCAGTGCCTGGAATCTACTGCCACCTCATTTGAGAACACATAAATCGAAAGCACAATGTAGGAGAGAACTAAAGACCTGGATTTTCGGAGCCCCGGATCAACTTTGCCTCTCTCTCATCTAAGAACTTCTGTACAGCCGCTCACCTCCATATCAGAGCCAGGATGCTCCTTTCGGAGTGGCAGATTTGCGCTTTGGGTCATTGCCCTGGGTGATGCGAACTTCGAGTTACCCTATTTTATGTTCCAACTCCACCAAGTTTTTGTCCTTCTCCTTTTTTCCCAGGCAATACAACCTTGGGCCCTATCCCGCAGCACACTCTTGTACGCCTCCCAGAGCATCACTCCTGAGGGGACCGAGTCCTTATTTTCCTTGAAATACACCTCAGTATCTGCCCTTATCCCTCTACTATTTTGGACTGGTGCAGGTCCCAGGGAATCAATCTCCAATTGCAGTCACTATCTCGTGTCCTCAGACCCATTTCTAACAAGAATGGGGAATGGCCGGAGAGGCCTCGAGCAGTATGTATGTATGTATTTGAGCTTGTAAAGCGCACTGCTACCCATAGGGTTCCTGGAGCTGTATAACGCTGGGGAACCCGTCCTGGCTTTCCTTATGAGATGGTCCTTATTGGGCACCCCCAAGGTGAAGCCAGGCATCCCCGGCGTTGATGGGGCCATTTGTGGAGATTAAGCAAGCTATTGCCCAGAGTTGCAGAGTGGGACCCATGGTTAGAGTGACACCGAAGGCGAGATTTATCGAGCCCGCTGACATTGGCCCAACACCCTGCCGCCTCGGGAATTGAACCCTGGTCCCGGGCCAACCTCTGCTTCTGGGTCTGCCGCCTCTAACCAGTGAGCCACAGTACTCCAGTATATTCTGCTCGCACCACAGTGTGTAGTTCCCCCTTGGGAACAAAGATATAGTCTAATCTAGAGTGCGTGTCATGTGCCCTGAGTAAAAAGAGAATTGTCTATTCTGGGGGTCTTTATCTCTCCACGCATCTGTCAGGCCCATTGATACAGTGAACCTTTTCAAAGAAGTGACCAGTGTGGACCTGTCACCTCCAGTAATGTGGTTGATTACCGATCCATGACATTGTTACAATTTCTGCCCACTATGTGTAATGCTGAGGGCATTTCAGTCAGTATATCTATAATATTGGTCATAGTGGGTGCTTGTAATCTGGGTGGCGCATATGCACAAATCAATGTGATCTTGATCCTTCCCCACAGTTGAGACACCCCCATGTATCTGCCCAAGGGATCCTGCCATATATGCCTGATTTGGAAAGGGATGGTCTTCCTGATCAGAATAGCCACACCTCGTGCCCCTGACAAATAACCTGAGTGTACCAGGACCTTATAGGCCTAGCGTCCAATAAACCTACAATATGTACCCTTGAGGGTGAGGAAATGGTAAAACCCTACTAGCACCCCTCAGTTTAAGGGAAAATCTCTTTGTGGCATCCATAGTGTGCAATAACTCTGCGTGCAACCAATTACAACACAAACTGCGTGAACACCCAACCATCCCCCTACCCCATCTCCCTCTTCCCCCCCTAGCCATGAGTCCCCCATCCCTGGAGCTACCTTCAGCAGGAGAGAGTTGGTCGGTCTGCCGTCCTCCCCCCTCCCAATCAAATACCCCAAAACCCAACTCTTACAGTTTGTTGCTCAGATGCCCAATATGTTCAAGGTCGTAGCCCGAACACTTCACAAGAGAAGAACAGGGGGGGTGGCATCCGATGTTGATTCTCGATACCTCCCCGCCAGAATTCAAGTTACAGTTTCCTGTTCATTTAAGTCGATTGCCACAGGCAGCCTTCTATCTGCGGGTTTCTCAGTTTCACCGCTCTGTTCAAGGGCGCGTCCTCCAGTGGATGTCTTTGTTTCTGATCTGGAAGAACCCTCATTCTCTTCGGAGTCTGTCTGAGGATTGGAGGAGTCGGCTCTCTGCGCTGTTTCAGGAGAGGACTGGGAGCATGCATCTGTCTGCTGTTCTTGACGTCCCGGTTCTTGTGCGCATATGGAGTTCTTGTTACCAGTCTGCGCGATCTGTTCATAGTTGTGAGACATCATTGTTGGGGGTCCCTCTCTGCCAGGTCAGTCCCAGTCCGTACGGGCATCAGGTTGTGTTCCCTCTGGGATCGAAGTCTTGGTCTCTCCTCCACCCATGCCCAGGTCTCCTCCGGGTCTGAAAGAAGAAGGCCTTTCCCTGAAAGATGATCTTCAATTTCACCGGAGACAGGAGCATGTATTGAAGTTGAATGACACGTAACTAGACCTTGACCGAGTCAAATGTTTGACGTTGTTTTTGAACTTCCCGGCTATAATCTGGGATTGTCATTATCTTCAGGTTCTCATAGCAGACTTCACTCTTACTGCGCATTTCGTAAAGTATCATGTGTCTGTCCATAAAGTTGAATATTTTTGAGATGATCAGCCTAGAAGGGGCCCCCGGAGGGGGTCTGGCGATCAACACGTGGTGTGCGCGTTCAATAGCAAAGCACTGGGGGAACAGTGCCGTTGGTATGAGGTCTGTCAACCAAGTAGTCAGGAACGCCGTTGCAATGGTACCCTCTGCTCCTTCCGGAAATCCCATGAAGCGGAGGTTCATGGTCATTGATCGCATCATCAATTCCCCACAGCATGTCCGCCGTGGCGCTATGCATGTCCCTCATTTCCTCACATAAGTCTTTGACAGCATCCTCCACTTTCGAAACCCGGTTCTACGCCTCCATCACCCGTTTCTGACGTTTTTCACGGAGCAACAACACCTCCAAGCAAACCGCCCCTATCTTATCTTCCAGGGTTTCTCTAGAATTCTGTCTGGCTTGTAGAAGCAGCGCCGTGTCTGTTGGCGCTGATGTTGCCTCCGGCGCGTCAGCTTGTGGCGGGAGCACTTTAGTATATTTATCCATTTTCCCCTGCTTTGGGAGTTTCGATTCTTTATCTTTAGCCATGGTGGTGCTTATGTCTGTCTTAGCCGGGCGCCTTCCCGGTCAGTCGGTGTAGCCTTTCTGGGGCAAGGTCCGGCGGATACGCTCTCTATCACTCCCGTGGGACTGCAGCAATGTGTAACAGTGGTGGGGCCACTCTTAGTCTGAGGCCCGGGGCCAAAGTACCTTGTCAGATATACTCCATGGTGCCTCACTGAGAAGACCAGCACTCACTCCGTCCCAATATTCAAAGCTTTAGCTACAGGCATTCCATCACTCCCAGTGCCGCTCGGTCGGCAGTAAATGCTTGATCTCCAGGGAATACTCCCGCCAACTTCTCACTCAGGTGTCTAGAAGTCAGAAAGTTCTTTCACCCCTCTCCCAGTCAAACGGTGGTGCCAGCAGGGCCCTCTGCCTCTTCCCCACATCACCTCGGAGTCGATCACAACGTTCCAGGGGCCGTCAAATGCAGCCCCTGCGACTGGGGCGCTCCAGTCTGCCAGGGAGTGGGGCGATCCCCTTAAAAGTAGTCCAAAGGGTTGTCCATGGTTGGGCCGGGTGTGAGCAGGCAGGCACCCGGATCGTTGCCACCCCCCTGAGTGCGGCTGGGGCCTCACTTGGCTGGCAGCAGGGTCTCGAGGGGAGCTGCCGCAGGGAACAGTCCACTCAGCGTGGCGCCACAGAAGAAGAAGAGTTAAAGCCAGCGTGGCCCTCCCTTCAAAGCCCCCTTGCGCATACAGCCGCTGGGCTTCAGCTCACCTGTCTATGCTATCGGGACAGCGACACAGGAGTAAAGGGCCCTCCACTTCTCCCCATGAGGGTAGCGGCAGTAGTCCTTGGGCCTACAAAGATGACCCTGGCCACCGGGGCACTCCGGTCAGCATCGGGCGGTCCCTTCTTTATTGACTTGACGGCGCTCACTACAGGGGCCTGGCACAATCGAACCAGCACCGGGAGCCTTCATGCTCCCCTAAGTGAACCGGCAGCAAGAGCTCCACCCAGCCAACCGCAGGGATCTCACAGGGATATTTGAAGGGACACACGCAGCCCTGTGTGTCATTGTTGTTGAGCAAAGTTCAGGGCATGCTCTGCACCGGGGGGATCCTCCCTCTTCCACCACTCCGGAGACCCCTGGCATGCACAGGAGTCTGCCGTCGCTGACAGGGAGGCCGCGCCGACCACGGGGCGCAGTCGTGTGATGCAAGTCGCGTCACCCAGGCGATCCCGGACGTTCTTCCAGGGGAAAGGGGTAAAGACCCACCTCACCACCTCCTCAGTTAACGCCCCATGGTTGGGTCGTCGCGGGCGCCCTCCGTCTTCCCTCCGGTCAGTCGGGGAAGGCTCAGAGCTCACTCGCTGCGGCGGGCCGCCATCTTTACTCCACTTTGCACTGTCAGCTGCCGGGAAAGGATTGTCTCTCTACGATGCTCTGGACACTTTTCCCGGCTTCTACTAGACGGTGACAGGAACCGGACTCCGAAAGGGCTATTTAGAGTGTAGTGGTTCATGGTGGATAATGCAGGATTTAACTTGGACTCAGTACTCCGGCGAGAGCTCGTCTTTAATACCTCTTATTCGGCCATGAGCTAGGCCATGTCCGCTGTTGTATGATTTTTATGTTTGAAATAATAGCTATACATGGTGGAAAACTGTTGCAGCTATCTAAATATTCTAAGATAAAGTGCCTAGGCACAATCTGAGATGGGGTTAACCTCAAGAATATATGAGGTAATGTGTCCCAAAGATAACAGTTATGGCAGCAAATAAATCAACATAGTCAATAAATAAGTTTTGAATAAAAGAGACTAGAGCACAGTCAATTTAGAAACCAAGAAGGTTAATTTTCAAAATCAAGGAGCAATACAGAAGGCTACTGTATAAGGTCTAAGATCAATCAAGAGGCATGGTATATCAATGCAGGGAATTTCCTAAACAGGAGAATGAAGTCAGGGCAAACGTATTTAAAGTCCAAAGTCTGAGACTATTCCAGAAGAGTTTAGTCTCCAGAGTTGGGGAGTCAGAAGACTGGCCCACCTCCAGAATGTACTATTTTTATAGAGGAGTTCAAAATAGAAATTAATGGAAACCGCACAGTCAGTATCAGGTGGGCAAAGCTAAACAAATCAGATTTCAGAATTACATAAACATCTCCAATTGCCACCATTCTAGCACTATCTTTTAACTGAAGATCAATGTGCCTGTTAGACTGGCCAGCCTTAAGGTAATCTTCCCCCATACATTTTGCCTTCATCCCTCCTATTTTTGCTGATCTAATTTGTATTGGCTTTAGAACACAGTACACTTTACCATTGCTAACCGGTGCTAACGGGCCTGTGCACTCTCCCGCGACATGGTAGAATTGGCTTGCGCCCAATTGACACATTTAATTTACTTGTAAGTCCCTAATAAATTGTTACCTTATGTTCCCAGGACCTGTAAATTAATTGCTTCTAGTGGGCCTGAAACACTGATTATGCTACCCATTTAAGTAACCTTGTAAAATTTGTCCTAGGCCTGCAGTTGCAGCCTGTGTGTGCAGTTTTAAACTGTCATTTCGACCTGACAAAATAAACTGTTTGCCAGACCCAAATGTCATGTCTGCCATGATCTGTCTTCCGAATGCAGCAGGAACGGAGCACAGATAGTATAAAGCGGGGCGGGCTTGGTTATACAGGAAGATGCTTGGTGTTCTAGTTGTTTTTTGCCTGCAGCTTCCTCCCATCTGGTCACTCACCTTCGCTTTCAGATTCCTTCATGTTCTCTGCAGTGTTCTCGGCATCTCCGGTCGGGCTGCTCCTTGGTCCTCTTTTGTCAGCTTTCTTCCACGGACCAGGTATCGGGGGCTCTGATTCCTGTCACATGCTGTTCCTTGTCATCCAGGGATCCCTGCAACACAAAGTAAAAGGAAACATTAAAGAACCAGCAAGATGAAGTTTGGGTAGCTCGCTCTGCACATTCATATGTGTATCTCTTCCTCATTGACACTTATCTGATTGTACATCTTGCTTTCCTGGATTAACGTATCCTCTCCACATCTATGTGATGTTTGTACCTGGGGACATAAAGGAAAAGACAATGTATTGATGCTGTTGCTTAAGGACATTACTTTGCAGTCTTACAATTTCCCTCTGATTTTTAAGGCTCTATATTTTTGTTTTTTTGTCAGAGATTTAGGACTAGAAAATTGACATGCTGGAATGTATGTGTTTTCTTATATATAATTTGTTTTGAATATTTTTGTTAAGTCCTTGAGCCTTCTATGAGTACAGAACCGTAGACACTAAGGTATGTGTGAGAATAGAAAGACTATGTTTATAGGCTCTGGCTAATATGACTTATATCAATACTCTCTTTCTGTTTCTTGAATAAAACATTCAGCAGCAGCTACACTTTCTTCTTACCAGTAAAGTGGAAGAGGGGAATTGTTAAGGTACATGGTTACATGTAATACAGAAGTATATTTAGACATAGTTCCAGAAGTTAGTAATGTTTTATTCTTTCTTCACTTCTATTGCTATGTGGGAAGAACATTTAGCTGGCCTGGGTAGACACCACAGCACTATCTCAGTGGGACATATTGTTTTAAGTTTCCTCTCCATGGTTGAAGGCGAAGTTGGGAGGTAGCATTGTGACTTCCTAACACTCCTGCGGAAACTAGGTGAGATTCTGACAACAAACATTCCTTTTTAATACATGTAAGTCAGTCCTATGCTAGGTCCTGGCAGCCCAGAGGGTATGGTGCAGTATATTTGAAAAGGTTGGACATATGCCAAGTTTTACATGTCCTGGCAGTGAAACACTCTTACATTTTTTCTACTGCAAGGCCTACCTCTCATATAGGATAATATTACATTTGGGAGCAGGTTGACAGTCCCGATGTTGGTGTACTAAGAATTGTAGTTAATAGCCACAATTAAAAGCCCTCTTTACTGTAAACGTGGATTTTGAGTCACAGTTCTGAAAATTCCACTTTTAGGAAGTCCGTTTTTTCTTGTCCTAACCATCAGGTTGCAGCTTGCCCCTGGGTCGCATTAATAGGTGTATCAGGCAGTTTGTCTTTGTGTATTGCTTCAAGACAGTGAGACAAAGGGAGACAAAGTGAACATAGGTGTTGGCAAGATGGGTCACTCTTAATGAAGGGGCAGATCTGTCACCTGCCAAACTTGCACATCACAAAGGCTATGCCTGAACACACTCACAAAGGGTTTGTGACTGGTCTTTTATGTCCCCATACATGCTCAGACCAGGTCAGGGAGGAAGGGGATGCGTGGTACCTCATGAGGATGTGAACCTCCAGAACCTTTTCCTAGGTCAAAGTAGACACCAGGTATAAAAAATGGACCCTCAGACCCAGCTCTTCAGTACACATCTGGATCTGTGGAAAACTCAGAAAAGGGCTGCTATGCCGCTTTGCTGCAAGGACTGCCACTCTGCTGCCTTGCTGTGCTGCCCTGCTGTCCTTCAGTTGAGTGAAAAGGATGAACCTGCATCTTGAACCTAGGAACACCAGAGTGACTCCAAGTTCTAGTTTGCTGGCCTCCTGATAAGAGCCTCAGGGACAGAACAGGCTCAAATAACCTTGAACATAGCGCCTGGACCCTGCCAGCTGTGAGTCCTGCCCCCCACGTGGTTCCACCCCAATCCTGGAAACTTAGAAGTGGGTCTGAAGGTGCTTTGGGAGCCCTGACAATTAAGGGTGATGCATCGCCTTGCAAATCTCAGGGCCGAACCACTGCATAATGCATCCCCGATGCAGGACTTTGCATCACAGACCTGCAACCCATCGGCATCGCCACTGCGCGATGCATCCTCAATGCAAGCCATCACATCGCAAGCCTCTTAACCTTATCAGTGCTAAGGCAATTCCCCTTGAGTGCTGGTACTCCAGATTTCCCATTGTTCATGTCGAGCTCAGCTCGTCATGAGCACCCGACCAGTGTACTGCATGACGAGCTGAGCTCATCATGAGCAGCGAAGGGGTTAAATACAGCATCCTTCATGACTATACTAGACTCCGTATTGCAAGCCTTGCAACTTCTGGTGTGAAATGCTTTTTCAACACAGTACATTTAATTACAAGCATCCTCAGCAACGATGCTGGATCGCACACGTTTCCAAAACCACCGCTGCGTGATGCAGCTAAACATGATGACCTCACATTGCCCCTGCTGTGTGATGCATGTTCGAAGCAGAACTCTGCATCGCTCCACAAACGGGGATTTAAGGTACTTTGTTCAGCAGGCCTAACTGGGTGCATGAAGCTGTCCCAAGCTCCATTGAGGTCGGCCTGAACATATAACTTTGTACTGGTCATGCGCAACCAGATCACCACAGTTGGCGCTTTGTGATTTCTTTGCATATTTTCCATTTAAATATTTATCCTTGCATTTCTCATGTTCTACTGATCGGATTTTTGTCACTTTGGTCTAAAATTATTTATTAAAAATACCCTATTTTTATAAATTGGTTTGTGTTTCACTTTATTACTGTTTGAATTGATGCATAACTACTTTGCACATATATGAGTGGCTTAGCACAGAGCCTGACTGCTCTGTGCTAAGCCACTAGAGGGTTGAGCACAGGTTAATTTTGAGTATGCTTGTAACTTCACCCTGACAAGGATTGTGGTTGCTGCTTGAGTAGGGTTTCACCCCGCTCAACCAGTAACCCAATTTCTTACAGTGCCCTCTTCTAACCTAACATCCTTAGATGTGGAAGTACAAATATAGCTATACAAAACAATGGAAGTCTCATAAACAGAAACAGTGATACAAGCAGCAAGAGTCTTGAATGTTGCAAAAGGCTTCCTCTGTAGTTCTACGAGAATAGCATGTCAACACAGAGCATCTGTGCATATTTTGGTTACATATGGCGTCAGGATAAGAATTGAAAACACATGTCTTGGTTGCTTGAAACACAATATAGAGTTGAGGCCTAGTAGGCTAAACATAGAAAAATATATTTCAAAGGTGCAATGTTTTTGTTTGAGTGCAGAAATGTTCATAATGTTACATATATGTTTTGTTAAATCAAAATCCACTTTCACACTACTAAAGAATTTATGCACCTCTGGTATCATATACTTTGCTGGTACCCTTGGGGGGTCTTACATCAAAGATCTATTAGTCTTACTCAGTAAGCATTTGAACTCCTTTTTGTTTGAATCTGGATCCAACAGGAAAAGTGTATGTTTCTAGGTGATTTGTTGAGCCTCTTTCTCACTGTGCATGATGATGATGGTGTTGCCCTTATCAGGCAACTTTGCAGTTAAATCTTATTTTTGTTGACCAAGTGTACCACTTGTTTTTGTATTTATATTCATTTGTAGCTTCTTATTTATTACAGTCGATTTATAATGTGTTAGGGTTTGATTTTTAGACTCACTGAAAGCCCCTCCCTTCCTTGAATGCCTAAGCCAATAGAAAAGCAGTACTTGCTACTTGCAATGGGAACCATGGGAAAAAAGGTAAGGAGAGTCGAGGGAGAGAGAGAGATCGAAACACCAGACTGGAGTTGACTCTCTGACACCACAGCATCTCTCTCTCCCTCTCTCGAGGATGGCATATTATTCAGTTGATATTGATGAAATAATGGGAATGGACTAGGCTGCAGAATGACAAAGGTAAATAGGGAAATATAGTTCAGTAGAGATGCTGGAGTAACAATTAATAATGCTTACCCGTTTCATCAGGGACATCCTAAAGATTTCGGGGGCCCTTGTTCAAAATAGCTTTGCATTTATGATCCAATTTCAGCTTTTTAATGCTCTCTTTAGCCAGGTCTCTGTCTGACAGTGTACGGGAACACTCTTCCACATTTTAAATGTGTTTACATCTAATGTTTTGGGATAGTGGCCTATGTTTTCAATATTTAACGTAGCAGCAGCTCACTAATATTACTGCAAATAATCTCTGACGGCCTCCCATTTCTCATATTGAGGCCCTGTTTTGATGTAAAAAAAACTTTTTTATGGATGTTACATGATACAACACAGAATTTCTCTTCAAAATATCCCTAATAGACTCTCACACATTATCCACATTAAAAATAAATTAAAGGGGGACATGGCCAACAAGATGGCTGAGCGGCAGTGCCAAGGAAGAGCTACGGACTCGTCATAACGATCCTATAATCTCCTGACGCCCCATTGGCGCTGAGTGCCCCACAAATCTGCTCCGGAGTCGGTGGCTGCAGCACTGGAGCCCAGGTGGCATGCTGAAGCTGAGGTGCATGCTTGGGAGACTGCCACAAGGCGACATCTAAACCGTGGGTGTAGCGGAAAAGCTGCCACGGTCCTGTAGGAGCCAGGGGCGGCTGGCTGATGGAGCCTGCAGCCTGGATTGGGGGCCCGGCGCACCAGGCATGAAGCGGCCTTCACCGCAAAGTCTCCTAGCACTGAGACAGCCACATTGTTTTGCCCGCCCATCCTGAGGTCGGACTGTGGCAGAGCTCAATGGGGGAAGGCTTCTGGATATTACCTAAATGGCCCATCCCCCGGATTGTGCACTTTGAGGACTGAGCTGGGAAGCTAGAGGAGAGAGTGCCGGGGCGGCCTGCCTTGACAGTGCAGTTCTTGACCTGGATTAGATATACACCCTTGCTCCTGACGACAGCCCCCACTGGTGAGTGAGTGGTGAACTTTGTGGTCTACCCTTGAACCTGGCCTTCTCCTACTGCAGAACTTTCACTGTTGCTCGATCCCTGTGGATTCATGGATTATACCCCAAACTGACAAAGGCATTGGGAAGTGGGAGACTCTGTAACTTTCGTTCTGCTGCCCAGTACTGCTACACCTGGATCCTTCATGCCCAAATCAATGGTGAACTAGACTGGTGGCACTGGCGGAGTTTATACTGTATGCATAGCAGGGTTGATGAGTGGGATGCACTCGCACCAGTGGTGCATTTGCCAGGCATCCTAGAGTTATTGCTGGGCTGAAAGCTGCGGGATCACAAGGCGCAATGGGAAAGTTCAAACCATCCATGGGCCCCCAGCATATTAAATGTGGCCAGTACACGGTAAAGGGAGCAGGCAACGCCCCATCACAGGCTCTTGGCGAGATGGCGCATCCTGTGGCGAGGTCCTCGTTGAGCCAGATTTTGGCGATTGAAGCCTCCACAATGGCTGTTCAGGCCAAAATTGAAGCAAAGCCAAAGACTTGAACCTCCTCCGCCCAACCTGCGCAAGGTAGCGGAGTGATTAGTAGAAACAGAGACACAGGTCACAGAAATGCGGGGGGAGATCTCCACACTGATGGAGACGGTGGCCACCCTGGAAGCCCGCTCGAGTCGAGTGGAGGCAGGGATGGAGGATCCGAAGGGATGCTCCTGTAAATGTAATCTACAATTTGTGGGATTTTTCAAGAGCAACTCCCCAGAGGCTTTCCTGGAAGACTGGATCAGGTTAGGTTAGCACTCCCAACCGTGACACTATCTAAATGTTTTATGGTGGAAAGGGCCCACAGATCCTTGTTCCCACAACCAAAACTGGAAGCTCCGTCCAGAACTATAAAAGCACAATTTCACAACTATAGAGACCGAGATGAACTCCTCCAAAGGTTTGAAGCCACGGAGAACTGATATCTGAAAATAACACTATAAGTATATTCCTGGACTATACAAGAGCTGTCCAACTGAAACTGCAGTCCTTTAGAAGCATCAAACAAAAAGCTAAGAGCCATGGGCTTGAAATGTATGCTGCTCTACCCTGCCAAGCTGAAGGTGCTACAAGATAGGCACTCTTACTTTTTCGTGTCACCGCAGGAAACTTGGGACTGGCTAAAGATCCATGGAGATGAACGTCAGTCTTCGACATCCACAGGACAAGCTCTGGATTTGCTGAGGCAAGGGGGGGGGGGCCTTCCGGCCACTTCAAGAAGACAAAGCTGCCATAGATGCCGTTCCAAATCTACTACAAGAGTGGTCGTGCAATCTGATGGTACTCTAGACCTGGAAATACAACAACATTATTCTTTGGAAGTGGTGTGACTGATTACTTGTTTAGCAGTTTGTGAACCTTAAGGTGTTAGGATGCCAAACTGTGAATTTATCTGCCCTTGGAGAAAGATCTAGCTGTTCTCTGCCCCTAAGATATACTACCAGTTTACATCCAAATGTGAGATTGCACAAACATTGTAGGTCAATATGGAATATCAGTTGGGTGGGTGGGAGTTGCATTATGCATGGGAGGACACTAGTTAAGTTGGAAAGGTGTTTGCGTTGGCTGAGCTTAATGTGTTATTAACACTTGGAGAATATTTTTTGGAAATAAAGACTTTTCAAATTATAAGAGTATCTTGGACTTCTATGCCTGGCGCACATCCATTTGCAGCTGCAGCTTTACTCCTCTACTTATTCATGTTATGTGTTGGAAATGGCCCTTTTTGTAGGGTTATCTCCAAACATTTTGCTTCTTACTCCTATTTTTCCCTGACCTGTTTGTGCTTGGTTTAGGACTCTGGGCACTTTACCACTGCTAATCAGTGCTAAAGTGCATATGCTCTCTGTGTAAAATGTGTTATGGATTGGTGTTTCCATGATTGGATATTTGATTTACTTGTTAGTCCCTAGTAAAATGCACTGAGTGTGCCAGTGCCTGTAAATCAAATGCTACTAGTGGGCCTACAGCACTGATCGTGCAACTCACATAAGTAGCCTTAAGAAGGTAACTCAGACCTGCCATTGCAGAGTCTGCACGCAGTTGGTAACTGCCATGTCGACTTGGCCAGTGCACACACTTGCCAGTCCCTAACCTTCATTTTCTTACATGTCAGGTAACCCTAAGGTAGGCCCAAGGTACCCTTGTGGGCAGGGTGTAGTGTATGGGAAACGTAGGACATGCCCTGGTGTGTGTGGCATGTCCTGATAGTGAATTACAGCCCATTTCGTTTTTCACTATTGCAAGGCTACCTGTTCTCATAGGCCAGAATGGGCAGTTTGATTATAACTTCTTATAATCCTAAACTGACCCAGGGAACAAGGTAGAAAGTCGAGTTTAGTATGCCTGAACTCAGAATTTTAAAATACATCTTTTAGTGAAGGTGATTTTTACATTCTGTGTTTGATAACACCACTTTTAGAAAGTAGGTATTTTCTCGCTCAGTCATCCCGTGTGCCTCTGCTGGAATGTGGATTGCATGTCTGGGTTTTGGATGACAGAAGGCTGGGGGAGCAGGAGGAGATCCAGATAGTCTAGGTGGGTCAGGGAAGGGCTGTATAGACCTGGGCTGCGATGGAGGAAGGGGAAGGAGATTTCCTCGCACCTCAAAGGTCCTGGTCTGCCTCTGACAATGCTGTCTCCACCCCCTGCCAGGAAATCACACCAGAGAAGGCAGAACTGGTTCTGGCTGGGCACAGACATCCTCTGCCTAGAGGATCAAAGGATTTTTGGATACAAATAATGGGGCCCAGACCTCTGAACTTTAGAACTCATTTGGATCAAGAAGACTGCCACTAAGAAGAGCCGGAGAAGTTGTAAGGTGCTTGCTGAGTACTTTGCTGGGTTGACCTGTAGTGGCTGCTTCTGTCTTGGGCAGTGAAAGGCCTGGACTGGACTTTCTGCAACCTAATTTGTGAGTCTCTTCAAGGGCTTGAGGCAGATCTTGCCCCCTGTTCACGAAGTCTCAGGAACCGCAAAGACTTCAAGCTCTTCTGCTTGTAGCACTGGGGACTCTGTGTTTTGTGCTAACACAGAGGAAAAGTAACTGTTTGCAGGACTTCCCGACACCGTAGCTGGTCCGCGACGCCGCGACCAGCCTGAACTGTTTGGATTTGTTCGCTCACGACGCCGTGATAGCCCCGGACGGAGCTATCAACATCAAGGAACTGTTTTTAAAGCGTATTTTGATACCTGTAGATTTTTAAGTAGTGTATTGTGGATTCTTATCGTTTTTGGTCTTGTATATAAAAATATTGGCTATTTTTCTAAACTGGTTTGGTGTCTTTTTGTAATGCTTACACTGTATTACTGTCGGTTAGGTCCAAATGCTTTACACACTGCCTAAAAGATAAGCCAAACTGCTTGTGCCAAGCTACCAAGGGGGTGAGCAGAGGTTATTTTAGGAGTGTAACTCCCTTATCCTGACTAGAGTGGTGGTTTATGCCTGGCTTTGGCCATGCTGTAGCCTGCCAAAAATCCAATTTCTAACATTACGCTAGAGGGGTCTCCATGTGGGTGGGTCTGGGGGTCCCATTTCAGCCATGTGGCCAGATTGCTGACATGAAAGGACGCTATCTACTTATACATGGCCTAGTGAATGGCCGGGAGATCTGAGTGCTTAATACGTAGGCACCAAATACTGATAATGGTGAATTCTTCAAGGCCCTAGAAATGGAACTGTTACCTTATGTGGGACTTCCCATAATTTGGGTAGGTGACTTTATTGGCGTACTTGATAGTAGACTTGATGAACACCCGCCTTGTTTGGGTACGAAGCCTTGTATGGTTATTAGCTTACGAACCACACTGTCTAAACTACAACTGCTGGACATTTGTAGGGAACTCCATGCTCATGCTGCAGAATTCTCATGTTGTACTCCCACTCACAGGGCACATAGCCGCCTGGACCATTTTTTTTATATCAAACAAGGGTGAATTGAATGTCTACGGGGCTAGTTACCAAGCTTGTTGTTTGTCCGATCATGCCCGCTACATTTGGAATGTGGTGTTCAGGGACATAGGCTCAGGATACCACTGTGGCGATTACAGCAAGAGGTGCTGGAAGATAGAGGATTTAATATATACATGATGGAAGCTTTTTTGCCATGAATTGAAACTTCTCTCGCATGCGAGGTATGGACTTGGAGGCACATAAGGTGGTGGTCAGCGGCGAGAGCCTCGGCTAAATATATGGTATAAGACGGAAATTGGAGCGGGAGCTGCAGCTGGAAGAGGACTCACTCAAGAGTCAGTCGAGAGGATGGGAGACAGATGGATCAGCATTCGTAGAGGCACATAGATTGATAGAAGCAATCTGGAACAGCTTAGACTGCCATGTCCAAAACAATTACAGCCAACATCTCCATTGAGATGGAGATAAATCAGTTCATCTGCTGGCTTGGCTGCTGAGGTGAGAACATCCCCCTCCTCTCATCCTAACTCTTCCAGGCTCAGAGGGCATGATGATCGCTGGACAGGTGGCAATTATTATTACTCTCTATGAACACTTGCAGGCTGTGCATGCAACGCCAGCTCCTACGGATGGTGTTGAGGTGGGGAGATTTTTAGTTGGCATTGCCCTTCCCCAACTTGCAGAGGCTCATGTGGAGGGTCTTGGGGAAGATGTCATGCTGGAGGATTTACAAGTGGCCCTCAGAGAGATGGCCTAGGGGAAGAGTCTGGGTCTGGAGGGGCTTCTGGTTCAATACTTTAAATCCTATTCCACTTCTCTGCTCCCTGCTCTAATAGAAGTGCTCGCGAGGGACACAAGACTGGTATTCTGCCTGATCGGATGTGAAAATCGCTTATCATTATGCTCTCTAAGCCGGGCAAAGATACCACAGACCACGGATCCTACAGGCCCCCTCTCCATGCTTAACTTTGATGTCAAGTTGTTACTAAAGTACTGGCAATGCAACTGAGTAAGGTGATCACTAATTTGGTCCATGATGACCAATACGATTTTATGAAAACATATGTTTGGGGCGACTTTTCCCCCAAAATCCAGTCACACAGCTCAGCAATCCATGTTCCACTCTTTTCCATATTTTGTACTCCATTTTTCTCCATGTCCTCTGTGTTTTAATCCTGTTTTCCACTTATGTCCCATTTAAACCACATGGAGGGTGTCATGCAATTTTCAAAGGTTTCTCATTTGAAAAAAAAGACATTTACTGAGCAATATGATCCCAAAAAATCATGAAAGATATATATATTTAAACAAATATAGCTGCACAAATATACATTTTAATATTAAAAAAACCAAATAATAATAATACATATATTTAAACATTATTAAGAAAAGTGTTGAAGTCTGGGAATAATAGACATACTATTCCCACTCCGGTCTGTGTACCTGTATGGATAGCAGTGGACTTCGCAGAGGTAGGATTTGCTATTCCCACTCCAGTCTATGGAACAGTAGGGAAAGCGTTGGACTTCAGAGGGGTAAAATGTACTATTCCCACTCCAGTCTGTGCAACAGTAGGGAAAGGGCTAGACTTCGGAGGGATTACATTTACTCTTCCCACTGCATTCTGTGCAACAGTAGAGATAGCATTAGACTTTGGAGGGGTCAAATTTACGATTCCCACTCCAGTCTGTGCAACAGTAGGGAAAGTACTTCACTTCAAACACATAACATATTTGAATAGCCCTATTAATCTACAACAAATATAAAACTCCTAAATTTAGCCTTCCCATTTCAGTCTGTGCGGTAAGAAAAATATTGGATTCGGAGGGGTTAAATTTACTACTTCCACTTCAGTCTGTGCAATAGTAGGGAAAGCATTGGACTCAAAGGGGTACAATTTATTATTCCCACTCCAGTCTGTGCAACAGTAGGGAAAGGGCTAGACTTTGGAGGGATTAGATTTACTATTCCCACTGCATTATGTGCAACAGTAAGGATAGAATTGGACTTTGGAGGGGTAAAATTTACGATTCCCACTTCAGTCTGTGCAACAGTAGGGAAAGTACTTCACTTCTGGCACATAACATATTTGAATAGCCCTATTGATTTACCACAAATATAAAACTCTTGATGTGAACAATATTAATTACCCCAAAAAATAAAATATATAAAAAATTTAAAAACAATGAAACACTTTACATGATTAAACATTTTAATAATTAATATTCATTTTAAAACATTGTTATTTATGTATTCATTACTTAATTAGCTTCCCACACTATACCCCCCACAAACCTAGCAGTCCCAAGTAAAATATAACAAAAATAAACAGGTTTAACACAACATAATTAATGGTCAAATAAATAAGTATTTCTAAATTAATAATTCAGTATTAATTAATTATCACTTAGTTACCTTTCCGCCCTCTACCCCTACAAACCCAGCAGCTGACATCTAATAAATAACTTAAAATATAATTATTACCCAATTAAGAAAATGAATTATTAATCAAATAATTAATCATAAAATAATTAATTAATTAAACGGAATTAACCTCCCACCATATGCCGCTACAAACTTAGCAACTCGCACCTAATATATAACATATAATTATTGCACAATTAAATAACATAATAATCAATTAAATAATAAATAATACATTACTAATTAATTGTTAATCAATTATACTTAATTAACTTCCCACCCTATACCCCTGCAAACCTAGCAAGCCACTACAACATTATAAATTACTATTAGCAATCAAAGTAAAAATTACAAATCACTTAAAATTATACAAACTATATTCAAAAATATTCTTAACAACTACATAAACAATAAAAGCACATACAATTAATATATGAAGTAAAACAAATAAAGATAATTAAAAAACTTTTTTTTTACAACTGTATTATTGAAAACGATATTAACAGCCACGATATGCTTGACGAAGATATTAGTTACCTGAAAAATTTATATTCTTGACAAAGATATTTCTGCATCACTTTATTTTTGTATCACAACATTTTTTGCCGATATTGCTGTAACTCGATATTTATAAATCAATATTTTGTTCAAATACCTATCAAGCTCCACAGCACTGGTTGTCATTCCTTCATTGTTCAGGTAGTTCTCATTGGTTTATGTTTTTGATTAATTTGCTTTAAATCTTTAAGTATGATGGTCTCAAAAAGGTCCAAAGCAGTATGACTCACATGAGACCTAAATGCAATGGAGACCACTAGGGAAAAGTAGTGGTGGGGAAGAGGAGAGATTAAAATAAATTAAATTAATGCTCACTTACCGGAGTCCTCCCTCTGTGTCTGGCTCTCGGCAGCACACTGGCTCCAAAACTCCCTAAGCCAATCATGACGCTACTGTCACCAGCATGACAGCAGCGTCATGATTGGTCTGAGCGGCCTGGTTTGGTGCTCAGACAGGGAGTGGGAGCCTGTGCATGTTCTCCACCTGGCTGTGCAATACCACTGGGTGGAGAAATGCGAAGTGTGCACGGCTGTTTGGCCGGCTCAAGCCAGTTGGCCAAACTGTGATGCCCACTTAAGTGCACCAACCACTCCTCTCTCTGCTTGGCCCAGACCTGCCCGGCCCTAACCTGGCTCATACTAAAAATAAAATGATAATAATGTTATCGGTCTGTTATTATCATTTTATTTTTCCTTTTGCTCTCAGTGGGGCGCGCTCCTCTGATTAGCAGAGGAGCTGCTGGTGCCTAAAAGTATGAACACTATATATACACTGAGACTCGATTTATCCATGAACACTATCTTCAAAAATTGTGAAAAATACATTTTTGTTGTAAATTTCATGTGAAGTTAAAAACAGCAAATTTGGTGTCAAAAAGGCAGTTACCAAAGGTAACTACAAATGAGACATCTTTTTATAATATCACTTTCTCTGATGAAGTTGGTGTGCCTTTAGAATTGTCATCATTAAGTATTCAAATAACTTCACGGTTGACTTTTCACTAAGTCCATGCCTTGTCTTTCTGCTGGATTTGCAGTGGTTTTTCAGATCTCTACGATCGAATAAAAAAAAAGTGGTGTTATTGATGATGAAAGAAATATTTATGCTTTTTGTTGTTTATTGTACATTTACTGTGCTCCTTTCTTTGTTTGGCCTTCCATCCATTCCCTGAACTGCTGAAGTCCTCAGTGGAACCCATTGGGGTACACTACCGTCAGGGTGCATACCTGATCACAATAAATTCCATGGCAAGCAGATGAAAATCTGGGGCCCAAATTCACCTTTTTTGAAAATGATCCACATCTACCTGTGTTGCTTCAACGTGGATTGCTGGTAAAATGATGACTGACAGCACAGGCAGTTCACAGTTCTTGCAGTGAGAACTGAGAACTCTTACGTTTTGAATCCTCGGGTTTCGTTTTACCTTCTTGCACTGAATCAAGGTTGAAGCATGAAGATATTGATGTATTTCTCTGCATAACATGCATTCTAATTCTACTATGTGCTTCAGTCTTTTTGGATGGTGCCATATCTTCTGAAGTTTCTTTGCCTCATAGCCCAAAATTGTTGTAAAATGGCCATACTACTATGAGATAACTTCAAATCATATTTATCATATTGTATGGCATGTGCAGAGGATCTGAGAGTGGCAATGAAATAAATGTACGTCCTTGTCACCATTTGACGTAATTGCTCACCAATTTCTTCCATTGTATATTCAAAAAGAATTTAGTACTGCTGAGCCAATTTCTCTGGTCTCCAATGTACTGAATATTTACTTTGTTACAACAGACCTCCATCAGTAGCATTAACACATATACACTAGGAAAACAATTCCACGGTTTACTAACACTCCTTTGTGCAGTCTCCACATGGAACCTGCATGCTTATTAATGTCTCTGTGCTCTTTCTGAGTTATGTAGGGATTGTTTTTTTTTTTCTTCAGACTTTTGACTCTCTCTTCATAGGGATTCTGCATGCCATTCTTAGCTGTGACTTGCGATGGGAGTACATATATCTTTTCAGCATGCTACTTTAAATCCCATGTATAATGCAGACATGTGTGAGGAACCCTGATTGTACTAGTGACGGCAAAGAAAATATTGACAAGTAGCCCAGCTGTTCTGCTTAGAGAGTAAGGAGCAAATACAGTGTTAAGTTCTTCAGTTACTGCTGTGGCTTGACAGCATCTAGCATGTCTGATAGCTCTCTGTTGAAGCGCTCCGTGTGCATATTTATGAATGGTTTGCGGTTGTTCTTGCCATTTTCACATCAATCTGTTCTTAGCAGGTGATGATTGATCAATTTGCTTTCAAAGTTTCTTCCTCAGACTGAATGGTGTTGTGCTACTGGCTAGTCTCCTTCCCTGAAAATATCTTTCAAGAACATGAGCCTACTCTGCTACGAAACAATATCTTTTATACTTTATCACTCAGAGGTAAATGACATGAAGGTCATATAGATTAAGGACCTAATTATGACTTTAGCAGTCTTGGAGCGGGGCCGCCATATCGCTGTCCGGCTCCAAGACCACCAAAGCATACTGACACCGCCTGCCAGATTTGGACTTTTTTAGTCTCTGGCTTGTGGCTGTTTGACAGTCTCACAGTGGTGCCTATGAAAAAGGCACCGCTATGGGAGTGTCAAAGGAAGTGGGAAATGGGGTGCATGCATGCAGGGGGGCACAACATGTGCCCCCCTGTATGCACCCCACGGCCATGTAGGGCCCTCTTTGTTTCCTCTCCGCCACAGTGTTCATGGCAGGCTCACAGCTATGAAAACTGTGCCTGGAGAGGAAACTCGTAATATGCTTGGTGGTGCTGCAGCAGCAAATGTATAGCATATTGGAGCCTCAAGACCCCGCAACACTGCCAGGGATCTTTGATCCCTGGCAGTTGCGGCGGTCACATGGTGGTCTGTCCGCCCAACTTGTAATAGGGCAGTAGGACCGCCGGTGCAGTGCTGCCCACACAGCCACTGTGGCTAGGGCAGTCCAACGGACTGCCGTAGTCATAATTAGACCCTAAGTCAGAAAGCAATATCTCACCGTGTGTTGGCAAACAATCCTCCTCACTCCAATACGCTTCCTATTAGAAGCACTTCCGGTCGGTTTCTGGTCTAGTGCAGGGAAGAGACAGCCGCTGCACAGCAGGGCTGATTGGCGGGTGGGTGGAGCCTTTGCTTATTTAGTTCTAGCTGGAGCCAGCGCGCAGATGAGAGAGCCCGGCTCAGGTGTGGTGGGCTGATCGTAACGCTGCTGCCCTCGCTGCCTCTATTTTTAAAATTGTATTTTGCTCGTTAGCACAGTGTTTGATGTCTTTTTAACTGAATTGAAAGTTGGAAAGCAATATCTCACCGTGTGTTGGCAAACAATCCTCCCCACTCCAATACGCTACCTGTCAGAAGCACTTCTGGTCGGTTACCGGTCTAGTACAGGGAAGAGACAGCCGCTGCACAGCAGGGCTGATTGACAGGTGGGTGGAGCCTCTGCTTATTTAGTTCTAGCTGGAGCAAGCGCGCAGATGAGAGAGCCCTGCTCAGGTGTGGTGGGCTGATCGTAACACTGCTGCCCTCGCTGCCTCTATTTTTAAAATTGTATTTTGCTCGTTTGCACAGTGTTTGATGTTTTTTAACTGAATTGAAAGTTGGAAAGCAATATCTCACCGTGTGCTGGCAAACAATCCTCCCCACTCCAATACACTACCTGTTAGAAGCACTTCTGGTCGGTTACCAGTCTAGTACAGGGAAGAGACAGCCGCTGCAAAGCAGGGCTGATTGGCGGGTGGGTGAAACCTCTGCCTACTTATCCCACGCTGGAACAAGCCCGCAGCGCTTGCGCGCAGCGGGCGAGCCAAAGGCGCGCCAAAGGCAAGCCCGTCTGCGCCCATCCGGGCCCTGCTGGGCCCAGGGGCCATAACCCCTGCGCAGGGCCCCATATACTCCTTGGTAGACTTTCACCGCCTAAAAAGCCAACTAGTACCACTTGATAAGAAGGTAGCAACCCTACTTAAATCCGAAGGGCTGCTAAAGCCACCTTCCCAGAAGGCCGCTGGCGACCCACCGAGACCCTCGGGCCCCCGTAACCCCCCGGCCCTAACTTTCACCTCCCTGAATACTCGATCATTACAAAAACACCATCTTGAGGTCTTGGCACTACTGAAAGATGAAACAATAGATATCCTTGGCATTACTGAGACCTGACTGGAGGATTCATCGACACCGGATCTTGTAGCATCCATGCCCCCCAATTATGCAGCCTTCTATCATAATAGGCCGGGCAACACTCGAGGGGGTGGGGTGGCCATACTCTACAAAAATTCCCTGAAGGCCGAGACCCTTTTTGCAGAAAGCATTGAAGGGGCGGAAATACTAGTGTCAAAATTCCACTCTTCCTCCGCCTGTGTCACCATCCTGATTGTGTGCCTCCCCCCAAAAACACCACCCAAATTCATCGAATGGCTGACGGAACTTGTGCACGATCTGCGCTCACACTACCAATGCCTCCTAATTTTGGGAGACTTTAACTTCCATTGGGAGCTATCCCCCAAAGAGAGCCAAGCCAACCAAATGGACGAGGCTCTGACTGCTTTGGAACTTCACCAATCCGTGACCGGTCCCACCCATGCAAAAGGACATACACTGGACCTAGTCTGGTCCTCCCAGTCCCTGATAGGTCCCCCAGTTACCAGACCATGTCCCTGGTCCGATCATTTCATCATCTATAGCACCATCCAACCTCTAGACCAGGGACCTCACCACCCCCAAGTTGGAAAACCATCAGAAGTTGGAATAAAATCAGGGCTGATGAACTAGTCTCCACCCTGTGAAAATCTAGCCCCCTGGGCCACCCTCACGGAGACCCAGATGCACAGAATAAAGCCCATACGCAAAGGCTGAATATCCCTATCGACACCCTAGCACCCGCATGCAGGGAAAAGATAAGAGACAAGGGGAAGCGGGCCCCATGGTTCAACGAGAACCTCCGGAGCTTGAAGCAACAGCTCCGCCAAAGCGAAAGACCCAGTTTCCCTCTCAAAACATCTCGAAGCTTTTGCCACATACAAAAAAGCAATCCAAATTGGGAAAGCAGTCTTCTATGAAAACAAAATAACATCTGCACATAACACACAAAAAGAAACGTTCAAAATCCTGAAAGAACTTAGACAGGTAAAAGAACAGAAGCCTGTTTTTGATATTGAAGATTGCGATAAATTCCAAACTCTCTTCACCACCAAAGTTGAGGACCTCCTGACCACAATTAAGGACACCCCCGCTCCCGTGCCCCCTAGAACCAACACCCATATGCCCCCCTTTTGATCTACCCCTCACCTCGTTCCCGCCGCTCTCGCATGAAGCCCTTGCCCCACTTATTGGACATGTAAAATCTGGCTCACCAGCAGACCCCTGCCCCCCAAGGATCTTTAAGATGGCTCTCCCAGGGATTGAAGCTGAGATTATATCACTCCTGAACTCCTCCCTCAAAACTGGACTAGTTCCTAGAGACTTCAAGGAGGCCCACGTGATTCCACTCCTGAAAAAACCTGGGGCTAACATCAAAAATGTGAAGAATTTCCGGACAATCTCCCAGCTTCCATTCCTCTCTAAAGTCCTCGAACAGCATGTGCTCACCTCACTCTCACACCACCTGGAGGCCAACCACCTCTTACAATTCAACCAGGCAGGTTTTCGAGCACACCACAGCACTGAACTAGTCATGCTGTCGGTACTTGATGGACTGAGATTGAGGGCCGACTCTAAGAAACCTTGTGCCCTGATCCTATTATATTTATTCGCGGCTTTCGATACCGTAAACCACGATCTTCTCCTGTCGCGGATGGCTGATCTTGGGATTCAGGGCATGGCTCTCACATGGCTTACATCCTTTCTGAAAAACCGCTCCCAGAGAGTGCAGCTGGGCGATGCGGTGTCCAAGGCAGGCACACTTTCATGATGAGTCCCGCAGGGATCTGCATTGTCACCCCTTTTGTTCAATGCATATCTCCAAACTCTGGTAGCTGCACTGAATCAGTTGGAGTGCCAAATACATAACTATGCTGGCGACACCCAAATTAACATTCAGATTGATAACTCCCCAGTTGCCCATACCAGAGTTCAGAGCATCCTCAAATTCACAATCAACTGGATGTCGGCCAACTTCCTGAAAATCAATCCAGATAAGACAGAGGTGTTGGCTGTCACCACCGCCTCCAACACATGGAGTAGTCTCTTCTGGCCACAAGTGCTGGGTAAATACCCCGAGCCAGCCATGGTAGTTAAAAGCCTGGGCATTAAGATCGACAATAAACTAACCATGGTCCAACAGGTGTCACCAATAGTGGGCATCTGCTCAAACTTGCTAAGGCAACTGCGGAAACTGGCCCCTCTCCTCACTTTTGATACCCTTAAACGAGTGGTAGTAGCACGCATAATATCCAGGTTAGATTACGGAAACTCGCTCTACCTAGGACTCCCTGACCATCAACTGGCCAGACTCCATATCAATATAAATGACGCGAACCGACTGGTGTTTAAAGTTCCCCGTCGCACCCACGCATCCCCCCTTCTCCACCAGCTACGTTGGCTCCCGATCAGGCAAGGACAAAGTTCAAGGGTCTCAGTATCGCACACAAAGCCATCTTTGGCCAGGCCCCGAGATACATCAAAAACAGCCTAGCAAACTAAATCCCAAACAGAGCACTCCGCTCCTCCGAGGCTAGGCTCCTAGTCTGCCCCCACTCTCGACTGTTCTCCCTCGGAGGCAGAGCTTTCTCCACCATCATCCCACAGATCTGGAACAAGCTACCCGATAACATTCGGAAAGAACACTCCTTGCTACCTTTCAGGAAAAAACTAAAGACCATACTCTTCCAAGAGGCTTGGGGCACACAGTAAAATACCCTCCCCATCACCAACCTAATGCAGAATTGCCTCTCTCACAGCACTTAGTTGGTGATAAATACAAATTACAAATATTGGAGTTAGAATGATACATCTGCCTCCATCAATGTTTACAGTTTCCCATACTTTCTCCCATGTATGTTAGACTAGACTAGTGAATGTTAACCCCCAATGCATGCACTTTCTCCGTTTGTTGGACTGGAGCTAGGACTATAAATCGTACCCCCTCTAATATTTGTACCTTTCCTAATGGTCGTTGGAGTTAGAATATTATATTTGCCCATCTGCCACATGTCTGCATTTTTCCAAATGTTTTATTGGGCCTAGGGTATTCAATCCGACCCCCACCAGCTGTATGTATGTTTCCTAACGTTTGTAGGATTATAGTCGCAGTGGTGTATTTGAATTGTTTCTTATTTTTACTTTTTTTAATTGGAGTTACTTAGTCTTTTTTTAATTTAATTTCATACTTTTGTCTAATATTTTGAGGGTAGTTTATTTACACGTATATTAAACCAGTAACATTAAGGGGTCAATTCCGATCTCTGTCGGTCAGCCCTCCGAGACATGTCAGTAGGCTTACCTTACGGCCGAACCGCACCAGGAGCGGGACCGTCCGGCCGAGGAAGTACGATGCGTTAAAGTGCCAAATTCCCGACCGATCCGCACGCTCCGACTCCATCCACAATTTCCGTCCAAGCCTGACCCGGAAACACCCAATCCGCGCTTCACGGCAACATAAACACTGCTACTTCCGGCCGGTCAAGTACGATGCGCTGTTCCTACGTTCCGGATAGGTCACCAGGTACAGCATGTCAAAGCACCCGGAAGAGCTGCATATCAACTCCAATTCGCGCCCTTAACCCATTCCATGGATTCGAACCGGAGCAGCCAGCAACGGATCGAGACGGAGCATGAATCCAATCGCGCAGGTCATACCAGTCCTGTACATATATGACTGGATCAGGAAAAGACGCGAACAGCGCAGACAGTAAGTCGGAAACCAACCCTACAAACAAACCCAGGGGGTCCACACCGTATCCACCAGTACCACGCCTCCCCAGGGAACCCATGGCCACCCCTCCCATATGTGTCATGTTGCCTATTACTGATGCCACCCTACCC
This sequence comes from Lissotriton vulgaris, assembly GCF_964263255.1. Lineage (NCBI taxonomy): Eukaryota > Metazoa > Chordata > Amphibia > Caudata > Salamandridae > Lissotriton > Lissotriton vulgaris. The sequence goes on along the minus strand of NC_141685.1, from coordinate 1,429,516,486 downwards.
ATACGTGTCATGTTGCCTATCACTGATGCCACCCCACCCATATGTGTCATGATGCCTATCACTGATGCCACCCCACCCATAGGGGCATGTTGCCTATCACTGATGCCACCCCACCCATATGTGTCATGTTGCCTATCACGGATTCCATCCAACCCATAGGGGCATGTTGCCCATCACTGATGCCACCCCCCATAGGGGCATGTTACCCACTCCCACTGCCACCCCACCCATAGGCGCATGTTGCCTATCACTGATGCCACCCCACCCATAGGGGCATGTTGCCTATCACTGATGCCACCCCCCCCATAGAGGCATGTTACCCACCCCCACTGCCACCCCACCCATAGGGGCATGTTGCCTATCACTGATGCCAGCCCACCCATAGGGGCATGTTGCCTATCACTGATGCCACCCCACCCATAGGGGCATGTTACCCACACCAACTGCCACCCCACCCATAGGTGCATGTTACCCACCCCCACTGCCACCCCACCCATAGAGGCATGTTGCCTATCACTGATGCCACATGACCCATAGGGGCATGTTACCCACCGCCACTGCCACCCCACCCATATGTGTCATGTTGCCTATCACTGATGCCACCCCACCCATAGGGGTCATGTTGCCTATCAGTGATGCCACCCCACCCATATGTGTCATGTTGCCTATCTCTGATGTCACCCCACCCAAATGTGTCATGTTGCCTATCACTGATGCCCCCCCACCCATAGAGGCATGTTGCCTATCACTGATGCCACCCCACCCATAGGGGCATGTTACCCACCCCCACTGCCACCCCACCCATAGGGGCATGTTGCCTATCACTGATGCCACCCCACCCCACCCATAGGGGCATTTTGCGTATCACATGATGCCACCCCACCCATATGTGCCATGTTGCCTATCACTGATGCCACCCCATTCATAGGGGCATGATGCCTATCACTGATGCCACCCCAGGTGGTCTGCGGAGGACACAGCTGTACATTTAAGTTTCAACAGAACTATACCATCTATCCCCTGATGAAGGGTTCAGATTGGAACCCGAAATGCATTGGGACTGTTCCTTTATAATCTGTTGAATGTATTTTGTGGGGTTTGATGTTGGATATAGAATTATTTTTGTATAGTTGAAATATTAATTGTAATTAAGTGCACATTTTTTGAACATTGTTGATTTACTTCACATATTCTGAATGCAAAATATGATACATTATGGTATGATCAATTTATATGCCTTAGAGCTTTTGACTCTTTTTTGATTATTTTGGTTAGTCTACTGAGACAACTCTTTGTCTAGTGGTGTGCTCCACTTAGGTTGTGGTTATCCACAACCCCCTTTGGTTCTTTATTATACAGAGAGATTGGTGGGTCACATCTCTCCTTCAGGTGGATGCACGCATATTTGGTTAAAAAAAAATATTAATTTTCTGGTTCATTCAGTTTGATCATAGCAAAAACAAGGTGTGCAGAGACACTTCTCACTTGTGTACACCCCACCCATAGGGACATGTTACCCACCCCCACTGCCACCCCACCCATAGGGGCATATTGCCTATCACTGATGCCACCCCACCCATAGGGGCATATTGCCTATCACTGATGCCACCCCACCCATATGTGGCATGTTGCCTATTACTGATGCCACCCCACTCATATGTGTCATGTTGCCTATCACTGATGCCACCCCACCCATATGTGTCATGTTACCTATCACTGATGCCACCCCACCCATAGGGGCATGTGACCTATCACTGATACCACCCCACCCATATAGTGTCATGCTGCCTATCACTGATGCCACCCCACCCATAGGGGCATATTGCCTATCACTGATGCCACCCCACCCATATGTGGCATGTTGCCTATTACTGATGCCACCCCACTCATATGTGTCATGTTGCCTATCACTGATGCCACCCCACCCATATGTGTCATGTTACCTATCACTGATGCCACCCCACCCATAGGGGCATGTGACCTATCACTGATACCACCCCACCCATATAGTGTCATGCTGCCTATCACTGATGCCACCCCACCCATATGTGTCATGTTGCCTATACCTGATGCCACCCCACCCATAGGGGCATGTTACCCACCCCCACTGCTACCCCACCCATATGTGTCATGTTGAACATTGTTGATTTACTTCACATACTCTGAATGCAAAATATGATACATTATGGTATGATAAATGTATATGCCTTAGAGCTTTTGACTCTTTTTTGATTATTTTGGTTAGTCTATTGAGACAACTCGTTGTCTAGTGCTGTGCTCCACATAGGTTGTGGTTATCCACAACCCCCTTTTTGTTCTTTAGTATACAGAGAGATTGGTGGGTCACATCTCTCCTTCAGGTGAATGCACGCATATTTGGTTACATTGATTCTTTTTCTGGTTCATTCAGTTTGATCATAGCAAAAACAAGGTGTGCAGAGACACTTCTCACTTATGTATACCCCACCCATAGGGGCATGTTACCCACCCCCACTGCCACCCCACCCATAGGGACATATTTCCTATCACTGATGCCACCCCACCCATAGGGGCATGTTGCCTATCACTGATGCCACCCCACTCATATGTGTCATGTTGCCTATCACTGATGCCACCCCACCCATGTGTGTCATGTTGCCTAGCACTGATGCCACCCCACCCATAGGGCATGTCACCTATTACTGATGCCACCCCACCCATATGTGTCATGTTGCCTATCACCGATGCCACCCCACCCATATGTGTCATGTTGCCTATCACTGATGCCACCCCACCCATATGTGTCAGGTTGCCTATCACTGATGCCACCCCACCCATAGGGGCATGTTGCCTATCACTGATGCCACAGCACCCATAGGGGCATATTGCCTATCACTGATGCCACCCCACCCATATGTGTCATATTGCCTATCGAATATATGTTCATATCCTGCATTCATTTTCCCTGCAGGGAATCACAACGCGGTCGGCACAATGACCGCTTTGTGATTCCGCATACCATTACTCCGCAAGTCGGAACAACGACTTGCGGAGGGGGGGTGCTGGAAGTTGGAATAGTATAATTTACTATTCCAACTCCAGTCAGTGCGGACACTAGGGAAAGTGTTGGATTTTAAAACCAACACCACCCCCATCCGCAAGTCGTTGTTCTGACTTGCTGAGTAATGGTATGCGGAATCACAACGCGATTGTTGTAACAACCGTGTTGTGATTCCCTGCGGGGAAAATGATTCGTGTTAGATGCTGTTTACCTTGCCTATCACTGATGCCACCCCATCCATAGGGGCATGTTACCCACCCTCACTGCCACCCCACCCATAGGGGCATGTTACCCACCCCACTGCCAACCCACCCATAGGGGCATGTTACCCACCCCCACTGCCACCCCACCCATAGGGGCATGTTGCCTATCACTGATGCCACCCCACCCATAGGGGCATGTTACCTATCACTGATGCCACCCCACTCATATGTGCCATGTTGCCTATCACTGATGCCACCCCACCCATAGGGTAATATTGGGGGGGTGGATCTGCACACCGTTTGTAAACAAACAGATAGATATTCTTTTTGCCACCTTCGGTAGCCTTTGCGTGCACTCTAGTGTATAGGGTGTGTGCCCAACTCCCTATAAAGTAACAAATGTGTAATTATGAGCCTAAGGAAAACCTAGGACTGCTAGAGGCACAGCTATTGGGCCAGAAGCCTTTAAAGATTCAAAGCATGTATGTAAGTCTATAGTTCTGCTATGTTAACAAATCACATTTATTTTAAACTTTTGCATTATCTTCAAACTCATGGAACAAAGAAATACATTATTTCACATCTAAGTATTGCGCATGCATGACTGATTGAAAATATTCATTTGTCATATTCCCAAGTCACATATTTTTGGCACTAAAGCATAAATAAATAAATCTCATATATTTGAATACACAAAATTAATGTCCAGAATCCCAATGCATTTCGGGTTACAAAAACAACCCTTCGTCAGGGGTTTAATAGTGTGTAGATGAAGGTTCAAATCTCTTGCAAATGTCAGCGTCCTGTAGTGCAGGTTATACAGGATCTATAAGACAGCAACGAAGAATTTTTTTTTCCAATATTCCCATTGGTAATACAATATTCCATATACAAAGAGCTGGGGAGTGCCACTGGGAGGGAGCCCCCTAAAAAAGGAAATTTGCCGTTAAGAAGTAACGAGTACAACCTTCCAGTGAGGAAAAAAGAGAGTGGTGCAATTTGTAAGTGATGATAATGTGGGACCGAGTTAGATTAGGTGCAGAAGTTAATAGAGCCCCAGAAGAGTGGGAACTCGTGATAGAAGTGAAGAGTTGACCGTGACGCCCCAAACAAGATTCAAAATAAAGGGCTATATGGTGCATGCAAACATACTTGTGTTCTCAATGTAATACGTCCAAATCGTATTTTCCCAAGGTACTTATTTGAAATAGCACTTGTGACAATCCTTAAACCTAAACGGAAAACGAGCCGAAATGAGTTTTCCAAAGATGCAAAAAGTCAAGAAATCACCGTACGCTGAAAGCTGTAAATGCCGCTTACCGCCTGCATTACCAAAAGGTCAAGCCGCTACAAACCGCTCGGTTGTGAACAACCTGTAGTAATATACAATAAGTGTAACGTAAACACCCTAACAATATGGGCATTAACGAATGGATTTTACATGTCGGGCAATAGTCCGTACACCAACCTGAAACTGTCGACACCGACACCCTGATTCTCTCGGTAGACGCGAGTCCGTCCATCAAGTCACATGGTGCGGAACTCGCCGGTATCTAAGGAACAGACCTGAAAACAGAAAGAGGACTTTCTTTTGTGGAAAAAACCACAGGCTATGTTGTCTATAGCGCTTATGTGAACTGAATAAGAAACAAAACAAAATCTCAGGGTGCATGCTGAGAACGCTACTAGCCCGAAGGGTGGGAAAGTTCCTGAAGAATAAGAGCAAAGCCTAGTACAAATGATAAAAAATAAAAAAATAAATAATAAAAATATAACTCCAATCTATTGGAGTACCTCAAAATGATGTAATGTCGTGTATAGCCTGTAATTAAACATGCCGTCAAAACAGGTGTACTACCCTAATATTAAAACTAAAAAGAAGGGTGAAACCTTTTTTATTTTTTATTATTTGTACTAGGCTTTGCTCTTATTCTTCAGGAACTTTCCCACCCTTCGGGCTAGTAGCGTTCTCAGCATTCACCCTGAGATTTTGTTTTGTTTCTTATTCAGTTCACATAAGCGCTATAGACAACATAGGCTGTGGTTTTTTCCACAACAGAAAGTCCTCTTTCTGTTTTCAGGTCTGTTCCTTAGATACAGGCGAGTTCCGCACCATGTGACTTGATGGGCGGACTTGCGTCTACCGAGAGATTCAGGGTGTCGGCGTCGACAGTTTCAGGTTGGTGTACGGACTATTGCCCGACATGTAAAATCCATTCTTTAATGCCCATATTGTTAGGGTGTTTACGTTACACTTATGGTATATTACTACAGGTTGTTCCCGACCGAGAGGTTTGTAGCGGCTTGACCTTTCGGTAACGCAGGCGGTAAGGGGCATTTACAGCTTTCAGCGCACGGTTATTTCTTGACTTTTTACATCTTTAGAAAACTCATTCCGGCTCGTTTTCCGTTTAGGTTTAAGGATTGTCACGAGTGCTATTTCAAATAAATACCTTGGGAAAATACGATTTGGACGTATTACATTGAGAACACAAGTATGTTTGCATGCACCATATAGCCCTTTATTTTGAATCTTGTTTGGGGCTTCATGGTCAACTCTTCACTTCTATCACGAGTTCCCACTCTTCTGGGGCTCTATTAACTTCTGCACCTAATTCACCTAATCTAACTCGGTCCCACATTATCATCACTTACAAATTGCACCACTCTCTTTTTTCCGCACTGGAAGGTTGTACTGGTTACTTCTTAACGGCAAGTTTCCTTTTTTAAGGGACTCCCTCCCAGTGGCACTCCCCAGCTCTTTGTATATGGAATATTGTATTACCAATGTGAATATTGGAAACAGTTTTTCTTCGTTGCTGTCTTATAGATCCCGTATAACTTGCACTACAGGACGCTGACATTTGCAAGAGATTTGAACCATCATCTACACACTATTAATCCCCTGACGAAGGGTTGTTTTTGTAACCCGAAATGCATTGGGATTCTGGACATTAATTTTGTGTATTCAAATATATGAGATTTAGGGGCAGATGTATCAAGATACCATTTTGCACTTCTCAAATAGCGATTGTTAAGGAATCGCTATTTGAGAAGTGCAAAATGGTATGTATGTAGAATCTCGCTATTTATTAGCGATTCCTTAGAATTCCTTAATTGCGATTAGCAAATTGCTAATCGCAATTAAGAAATAATTTCACATTCATTTCTACGGGCCAGGAGGCCCATAGGAATGAATGTAAAATTATACTCAATTTGCGATTAGCAATTAGCTAATCGCAAATTGAGAATAATTTCAAGGGTGCAAGGGTGTCTTAAGGACACCCTGCTGCACCCCTGAATTTGATATGTGTACGCATATGGCGCACATACATGCCCTAAGGGCATGTATGAGCGTCATATGGCGCCTTTAGAATTTAAAAAAAGTGCTTTTTGAAAAGAATTCGCAAGTTACCACCAACTACAAGTTGATGGTAATTTGCGAATTCTTAGTCAAAAATCGCAACACTGAAATGCTTGATACATTTCAAATATTAAATCGCTATTTGCATTTTCTTAAAAGCCTCGCAATGTTAAGGAATCGCTAAATTAGCGATTCCTTTATATTGCGAGGCTTTTTAAATGATACATTCCAAAACCCGTTTTTTTTCGTAAACGCTGCTATTTCCGAATCGCAGCGTTTGCGACAAAAAAAACCGATGATACATCTGCCCCTTATTTATTTATGCTTTAGTGCCAAAAATATGTGACTTGGGAATATGACAAATTAATATTTTCAATCAGTCATGCATGCGCAATACTTAGATGTGAAATAATGTATTTCTTTGTTCCATGAGTTTGAAGATAATGCAAAAGTTAAAAATAAACGTGATTTGTTAACCAAGCAGAACTAGAGACTTACATACATGCTTTGAATCTTTAAAGGCCTCTGGCCCAATAGCTGTGCCTCTAGCAGTCCTAAGTTTTCCTTGGGCTCATAATTACACCCCACCCATAGGGGCATAGGTTAAGACCCAGGGGAGTACTTCTTTAAGGAGGGGTAGTCTCAGTCCCAGAGTTCTTGTCAGTCCTCCCCCCCTGTGAGGTGAGCATGGTTCAGTGTGAGCTTGCTGGGCCATTTGGGTGGGTGGGTATTGTGAGTGACTGCAAGTACCAGCATGCTCTTGGCTACACCCCTTCCCAGCATTCCATTTTTCTGACTCTGCTTCCCTGTGAGGGTGTGTGCCCTTGCTGACAGGATGGCTGACAGTGGAGTCCTGGTGTTTGGTGGTGGCCAATTCCCAGTGGAGCTTTGTGCTCCCCACAACAGTGCCCAGTCCCAGAGTTCTTGTCAGTCCTCCCCCAGAGAGGTGAGCATGGTTCAGTGTGAGCTTGCAGGGCCATTTGGGTGGGTGGGTATTGTGAGTGACTGCAAGTACCAGCTTGCTCTTGTCTACACCCCCTTCCCAGCATGCCCTCACTTCCCTCCTTTTGACTCTGCTTCCCTGTGAGGGTGTGTGCCTGTGCTGACAAGATGGCTGACAGTGGAGTTCTGTTGTTTGGTGGTGGCCAATTCCCAGCAGGGCCTTGTGCTACCCACAACAGAGCCCACTCCCAGAGTACTTGCCAGCCCCTTTCCAGCCCCTGTGATGTGAACATTGTTCAGAGAGGTTAAGATGGTGCAATTGTGATGGGGTGCATTATCTGTGACAACAACACCATCATGCTTTGGTATACACTCACTTCACAAGCATTCCCATTATTCCTTCCCGTCAGTCAGCATCACCGTAAGCTATTGGTTGTGGTGGCAGGGATGTCCGACAGTGTTAACTCAGATTAGTGCCACTGCCTTGCTCTATTTGTTGGTAGGTTTGTACATGTCATGACACGGTTACAATTCACTATGATGTGGCTATTATTGTGTTTGTCTGACTAGCTTAGACTTCTTGGGCTGAATGACTTTTGTTTCCTATGCCTTTGCTATCACTGCATGGTTTCACAGTCCGCTTAACAGTGCCTTGTGAGTATTGCAACACAATATTGGGCATATTGGTTGTGTACTCACCAGGCTCTGGTATGTCAGGTAGGCCATGGATGCCTTCTGGTGGTAGGATGTCCCGCACCTTCTCCTAGCAGGACCTGAAGTAGACTGGTTTGGCAGGGGGGCCACTGCCAGTGACCTGGCTCAAGGTGTGTTCCTTCTGGAGGAGCTTCTTGACCCTCCTGCGCACGTCATACCACCTGTTCTGGATGTCAGTCTTTGTGCGATACGCAGGTGCTTGTGGGTTCACCTTGTCCACAATTCTGTCCCACGTCTTGGTTTTCTGTAACATGGGTGTCCTTTGTACCAATGTGCCAAACAAATGTGGCTTCACTCTGAGGATCTCATCTACCAATATTTCTAACTCTGTCTCTGTGAACAGTGGATTCTTCGTATGGGGCATGGTGATGGGTGGGGGTGAGGAGTGATGCTTGCAAGTGAGGGTGGGTAGGTGAGTGTCTGTTTGTGTAGGTGTATGCGTGAGTGCTTTTGGAGGGGTGCTGATGGTGTGTAGGTTGTGTGATGGGTGAGTTGTGTGTGTGTCTGTGGTTGGGGCCTCAAGTAGTTCTATGCTGGCTGCTCCGTAGTATTTGCAAAGGATCATGGTAGTGTAGTTGTGCCTTTTTATAGGTGGAGTTGTGGGTGTGTCTTTGTGCTTGTTTTTTTTGTGTGTATTTAGTGACTTTGTCATGGCTTGAATGGTCCTTTTTTGTGGTTTTGGCATTGTTTTTGGTGGGTATGTAGGAGACGTTCTTCTGACCAAGTCGGACGCTCATTTTGGCGTGTGTGGGCTGCTCCGTGTCTTTCACGCTGATTGTGTTCTGTGTTGCATGCGAGTCTATCACCGTGGTCTCTCTCATTTCAGGTACGTTTTCAGTCCGGGTCGGTCGTGCGGCTTGGGCTCCGTGCGATTCGGTCGGATTTCATGCGTTTAGCATCGTACTGTGCAGATCGGACGTTGCGGGTACGTATCGGTCGGGTTCATTCCGGGTTCGGTTTGGTCAGTGCGGCTCGTGTCCATTTTCCCGCAGGATGGCTGAATTTTGCACGGCTCGGTCGTACAGCTTGGTTTCCGTACAGCTCGGTTGTAAGTAACGGGATTTACATCGTACTGCGAGGCTCGTACTGTGCATGTAGGTTCCAGTCGGACTCCGGTCCCGGTACGAGTCGGTCGTGCCGATTTCCGACCTGAATCGGAATCGGCCCTTAATAGTTGCACTGAACCAGACACCTCCTTCTGAAGAAAACTCTCCCTGAGTAAACCTCTTCAGAACTCTTCACACAAGGCAAGTTAGGAAAAAAAACTGTAGCAAGGGAAGGGTAAGTTACCTTAAGGAGGCCATTAGACTTAGGTGGGTTGAGTTCTTTCAGCCTTTCCGTGGTAGAAGCATCTCAAGGCTGTTGGATGACTGGGGTAAACAAGTTCCCTGAATTCGAATGAATGAGTGTTTTAAAGGAAGAGAATACGATATCTGAGGTAGATTCCATGCACAATTGAAATGGCATCTCTTTGACTTGAGGTGTTCATGAGTCCGTAAACCATGTGCTGCAATGAAAACGAGAGGCTCCAGAATGGCAATGAGAGGTGACAGACACAGTAATGGTGAGTGTGGGGTAAGGAGGGAGGACACTAATGGGACACAGTGTGGTTTGGGAAGGTGGTGGGACATAGTAATGTGTTGGGCTGCAGGGTTGTGGGTGGACACAGAGGAAAGGAGTGGGGCTAAGGGGGAAGAATATACAGTTGTAATTAAGACAGAGGCATGAAAATGGAGTTGAATAGAAGCCAGGAGAACCACACTCGAAAGGTTCCCATGGGAATCCCAATACTATCCCCGTCTAGATAACTTGTAGGGCATCTGACATCATGAAATGATCCAAAACAGGTCTTCAGGCATTTCACTGATCTCTGTAGCAAAACACTTTTCTTAAGCTGCAGTTCTGGTACATTTGAACACTTTGATTGTACTCCTCTCTAACCTATCTCTTTCCTGATTTTATTGTTATGTTTTTCAGTCCACTCCTCGTGTCCGACGCTTCCATGCATATAGCACCCTTTTGTGAAAGACTATTTTTGACCCTGAATGTTTAGTATAAACACTCACTCACTCACCTTATATTCCCTTCTCTTTCACAGCTTTTAAATCACTCTACTGACACATGTTAAATAGGAGCCTCATTTGCACAAGGGTCCACTCCACACAAATCTCAAGGGAATGAAGCCTGCGAGGCTTTAACACCCGAGTTCACAGAAATAAATGCCAAGCACATTTGCAAAGGTTCTGCAGATGTCAGACCTGCTCAGGCAGAACAGCGGGGGAAGCAGCGAGCCCAATGCATTCAACCTCTCGACAAGACGCTTTTACACTTCTTACAGCAGCTTCCAACATTCTTATGCATTTGTGCACATGAATATTAATTGAAGTGGGTTTTAAACATTTACGAATTATGCATATTTATGAACACTTCAAATGTGGCTGGTGGTTTTACCTGCTGCGGTGCGTGTTAGTTTGGACTGAGATTAGAAACTGCATCAGATTTCTCTTAAAGAGACCTTGTGCTTGGAAACAGTACCGTTCTCCTGCTTTCTTTATTTCAACTGAGTAAATGTTTGTGGATAGGCCGTAATTCCATAAAAGAAAACTGCGTGAACCTTTGGACGATAAAAGAATGCAACTTACATCAATTATTTCTGGATACATTTTAAGGCTTTATATTTCAGTAATGTTTTTTGTTGTTGTGTGACCAAAAGTAATAGTCATTACTTTTTTAAAATATTTATGCTGACTTGAATGCCAGTAGATTGATTCACAGGTCACAAATCTGTGATAGCTAACCAAATGTCGTAAAGAGGCTGGCTCGAGGGATGCAAGCCAACAAAGGAAAATAGTGCACATCATCAGAATTGATGCAAACCCCACAGGAGAACAGTCATGAAATATCTAACCTAACAAAAGATCAATGGGAAGCACATCTTCCTTGAAGACACCTTTAAGAACATCATAACACTGCAGAATGGGATAAAAGGCTCAATTACACTAGAAGGAAGGCTGTCCTGAGCTAAAGTTCTAAAAATCAAAAACCCCTCATGGCTAAAGATTAAGAGAATGAGACTTTCAAGCCGTCTGTTTGGGCCCAGCACCCACCTCTCCTTTCGATACACCTCCAGTGAGCTATTGGGTTGTTGGCTGAGGAGGTATGAACCCTTCTCAAGCAACACCCACAATTTCTCTCAGGATGAACCACAAAAGGCCAATAAATTACATAGTTGCTTAACACTCTGGTAGCTTGGAACAAAAGCAGGCTTAACTTAGAAGCAATGTGTACAGTATTTATACTAGCTTAGTTGTGTGAAGCGACTCAACAGAGAAATGTTTGTGGGCAAACCATGTGGTTTGATCATGAAGCCCTCACCCACCAACCTAGTTGGTGGCATGCTTCATCATCGGGCCCACCACAGTGACACCGAATGTGTCCTGGGTGTGCTGCGACGCCTGGTTACAGCGGAGCTAGTATGGTTGCTGAGTGTGCAGTGTCGTGGGTGAGTTTAGTGAAAGCTATACAGTGGGTCCCAGTACCCGAGGGTAAAGAAAGATTTTAATCACTGGGCCCCTGTTAGCGTCTAAAAGGCAGACGGACGTGCTGGAGTATGGATTATGACCTTCTACGTCCTATGTGGTCCATATGTTTCAGTCAGGCCTTTATCTTTTAAACTGGCTTTCCTCAGGACCAATGAGTATGTGATGGTGAAATGAATGATACTTAATTTAAGTGGTAGTGTTTGTAGAACAAATGTGTCGCACTCGCTAAGGTGCGGTATGTGTTAGAGAGGGGTTCCCTCTTGCTTTATTGTACACCTAACATATAAGACACAGACAAACGTACAGGGTAGAGTCAATTAGCATTTTTAGCTAGGAACACAACATATTGCCGAATTATAAGGTGTGTGCACGACCTAGATTCGACTAAAACGTGGTCATACTACAAGTATGACAGAAGTGGGTTTTAGCGTAAACTGGTTGTTTTGTGGTGGGCTAAACACCGGAATATTGCGAGGTGAGGTACATGAAAGTATTTTACATTATCCTCACACTGGCTTGTTGCTGTTAAAGCCTCCTTGGGTCACCTGGCAGAGAAAAAGACCCTGAATTTTCATTCGGGAAGGGGGAGAACGGGAGAAATTAGGACCAGACCTGTGGGGAGAAAAAGCCTACTGTTTACCCAGATCGTCGCTGTAGCAATGGGGTTACTCACGAAATTGTCGGTCTGGATCCTCCTTGGACCTGTTGCCCTTCTGCGGTGTCCCGAGTGACTGGGTCAGGCTGCTAGCAGGGTTTAAATAGCCCGCTTAACAATTTCCACCTGTAACTTGGTGAAAATAGAAGATGGTGCAGACTCGCTGTGTTTGCCGAGTCATCTGGTTGCAGCGCATGTGCGCGGAATCAGTGTGTTCTGGCGCAAGCGCAGTACGGTTGGGTATCACAAAGTTGTTGAACACATAAGCGCATGCACGTTGCTGAGCTTACAGCTGGAATACGGGGAAAAAAACATTACGGGGATACGGTTCATTGTCATGTAATTAGGAAAGTCCTGACTCGTTGGAATTGCCATAAACAGCGCATTAGTTACAAAGCTTTGCTGCCTGCACTGAGAATGCTGTTCAACCCATGATCGTTGGAGAGAAAGGTTAGTTGTGGTGCTAGTCTTGAGCGAAGTGGTCTGTTATAGAAGTATTGGAATTTTGCTTCTAAGAAATACAGACCTTTACCATGGGTGCCTCAGTGTATGATGCATTGTGTCCTTGAGGCAGGGCATCTGGCAATACGTAACCAGTGCAGTGCATGAAGCGCTGCTGTCCTGTATTCTCTTTGATGGAGGTGTAGTGATAGTCTTGCTTTGGTGTTTGGAATCCTTTGTTTTCAGTAGCAGATATAGAGCCCTGAGTGAAGACCATTTGTAGCAGGGAGAGGGGGCTCAGTACCAGTGCCTGGAAGTGAGAAGGAGACAATCACTAGAAGCGGGATGGGTAAATGTGCCTTCAAGGGATTTATTCAATTGAATGATTAGTTTATTTTAAGATAACATTTGGGAGCAAGATGGAAGATATGCTTGCTAATTGATTTCTTTCAGCTCGTCAATTCTTTTAGGCAATTTCTTGTAAACAGGTACAACTCAGTTCAAGAGCGAGCATTCATATGGAGTAAATCTCAAAACGGTGTATGGAACAGACAAAAATGGGTGTATATATGAAAGTATTAAATTTTATATTGGAATTTTTCAGGGTACTTGTATACAATACATGAAATGAAACAAGAAGGTAATTATTAAGTTGCAACTTCGAGTTATAGTATAGTATACAGTATTGTTATCATTATACAGTGTAGCAGGGCAGTATAGCAGGGCAGAAAGAAAACCGCATCTTTCTGCCCTGCTACTGTCGGTCGCCATTGATTTGACTGGAGAATTACAGAATTGATTTGATCTATCTGTCAAGTGCTCCATTTCAATAATAATATTTTGGAGTGCAGTCTTGAATTTCTTATCTCTGATGTCCCCCGTAAAGTGATGGACGCTTTAAATAAGACTGTTAAAATAACTGGGGCATCCACGATTTCAATACGTGATACCTTGTGCCGGCTCGAAAGTTGCAACTAACACGCCATAAAGTTCGAATACGCGTGCTCTGGCGTAATTAAGATAGATAAGTCCATCTCTAGTTCTACACTCGTATGAATCCTAAGATTTTCCTCCAGTTCGAGGAAGTTTTCACCAACATGCAATAAAATCTGAACACACTGCTGTAAGGGCCACTAAGAGTTGCACTTCTCCAGCGCCACAATTTTGAAGAAATTGAGTCAAGTTGGTCTGATTGTCTCTAGGGGCCTACAACCTCAATACTTACAGTCCTGAAGATGGTCTCACTAATGCAAAACTAGAGACCGAAACGTCGACTTATACTTTTTCTTTGATATTGATTTGTGGTTTATTTTAAGAAAAAGTGTCGCAATTGTTACAGTAAAGGTTTTCAAGTGTATAATAATTACCTTCTTGTTTCACTACATATGATTGTTCACTCTTGAATGGAGTTGTACCCGTTTACAAGAAATTGCCTAAAAGAAGTCTTTTCTCCAACAGACCAGGTCCAGTAGTGTGCTGATTTGGTAGGGTCAGAGCCCCAGTACTTATACCCAAATGTGCTTTTGAAGTGGGGGGTGACTTCAAAGCAGCTCCTTGAAGTGCACAGGTACTCTTTCATCCCAGCCCTACGTGCCAGGTAATCTGTGGGGGTAATCAGTCCCTTGTGTGGGGACAGGACACAGCCTACTCAGATGTAAGTGTAAGCTCCCTCTCCCCCTTCCTGCCAAAGAAGGCTATCAGAATGAAGATGAATGCAGATGAGTCCTCTGTTACACCCACCTTGCTTGTGTTTGTGACTGTCTAGAGGGAATGCACAAAGTGTAGCTGTCACACATCCGAGACCTGTATTAGAGATAGGCAGAAGGCACTCAGAGCAAAGTTAAGAGCTGAGAAATGTCCACTTTCTGAACGTAGCATTTCTAAAATAGTAATGTCAAATCCAGCTTTACCTCTAAAGAGGATTTATCATTACCATTCCAAAGATATGAACATGATTTAGCTGCTCTTTCTAATCAGGAATTACAGCTTAACAGAATTCCCAATGCTAGCCTATGAGAGGACTATACCTCACAGTAGTGAAAAAACAAATGTAGCTGTTTGCCACTACCAGAACATGTAAAACTTAAAAGTACATATCCTACCTTTAAGTTACACAGCACCCTGCCTATAGAGCTAGCTAGGGCCTACCTAGGGTGACATGTGTGTAATAAAAGGGGTGTTTAAGGGTTGGCTAGTGGTTTTAAATGCCAAGTCAAAGTGGCAGTAAACTTCACACACATGCCCTGCAATGGCAAACCTGAGGCAGGTTTGAAATGCTACTTGTATGAGTGGTACAGCCAGTGCTGCATGCTCACTAGTAGTATTTAGTTTAGAGGCCCTAGGTATACGGTAAACCACTTTCCAAGGGTCTTGCAGGTAAACTAAATATGCCAATTGTGTACACACCAATGTCCCCATGTTTAGGGAGAAGCACATGCACTTTAGCACTGGTTAGCAGTGGTAAAGTGCTAGAGTCTAAAGGCGAACAAAAAGATATAGCAAAAATTGGAAGTAAGCACTCAAAACGTTTGGGGAAGACAACCCTAAGGATGACAGGCTAACATCTAGGGTAAAGTTGTTGGTAGAATGATTTGAGTGCTGCTCTATAAAACATTTTGAAAATGGATGCTTAAAGTCAAAATGAAAGGCTACAATAAGGAGCGTTAATGATGGGCTGTGTGAATTATTAAAACCTTTCAGTGGCTTGGGGGTATTATTGGATGGCGCTGCAAAAGAAGGACTGGTGTTCTTGACAATGAATGTGAGTGCAGCTGGTGAGTTGCAGAGGAAGGAGTGGGAATGGAATCTTTGGTGAATAATAGAGAGAGTGTGGTGGTGTGAACTAGGAGGAAGGAGGAATCTAAAGAGGGGGCACAAGGTATAGTTACTTGAGATAAGTATAACTGGTGAATTTCAATCGTTCTGGTTGTTGAAAGCAATATAGTTTAAGTGACATTTTCACCTAAATATATTGTCTGTTTCACCTTTGCTTTTTCAGTATATATATATATATATATATATACACACAAAGTTCGTAGCTGATCCCAAGCCACTGGTTCGGCGGGCTCACGGCTGGGGTAGCCACCCCCAAACTACTCACACGTGAAATCCGGCGCAATGCTTTCCACGTAAATCAAAAGGAATCACACAGGAGCCGTGGCCTCTATTTCAGTGCAGATTTATTGCAGACACAAACGTTTTGTTTTGTGTCTGCAATAAATCTGCACTGAAATAGAGGCCACGGCTCCTGTGTGATTCCTTTTGATTTACGTGGAAAGGATTGCGCCGGATTTCACGTGTGAATATATATATATACATATATATATGTGTGTGTGTGTGTATATATATATATATATATATATATGTATATATATACTATAACTGCACTTTAACCCATCCCTTTTCCAATGAATTTTTTTAACAAAAGCTGAGATTTCATTTCCATACCTAAGTATAAGTCCACTGTAACTTTAGTTTTTTCAGTGAATTTCTGCGTTTTTTGATCATATTGAAAGCTCACCATACACCCAGACCCTCTGGCAACGTATGTCCAGGCCCTGTGCCCAACCCACTTAAGATGCCAAACTCCTGCTGGCACTCAACACCTCGCCGTGCATGACCTTGTGTTGAGAGGGTTGTTTGCAGGCCCTGGATTTTGACTAGACCCTGCACACAGTGGGTGGCCAACTGCCTACAGGTTCCCAGCCCCACTACCTACAGGCTTCAGCCGTATCCAGCAGAGGGTGTGCCCTATGCCCAACTCACATCAGATAGCCTTCTCTCACTGCGCATGGCCTACATTCTGCATAATGTTGATTGGCTGCAGAGCCTGGTCCATGACAAAGACCCTTCTTATCATTTTTTTAATTGTTGTTAGCTGTACCATGATACTGCGGTAACAAATTGCCATTGTACCAAAGGGAGTGTCCCGCTTGGTATAGTGTTACCAGGTGCTGCTACCTGCGACCTGAACCATATATATTTTTTAGATTATTCACGAGGGGTCCCTTTGGGATTCTCCTCCACACTGGCCCTTGGGGTCAAGGTGTGCCCACCCTTCCTTCTTACACCGATTTGTTGTTTCAGGATGCTGAACCCAAGTCCCTGAGGACCGTTTTGCCAGCCACAGCAAATTCTTCACGTTGTTACACACCAATGAAGATCTGCTCTTCCACTTTGAATGAGCCACTCAGAGCACAGCTAGACATAAACTTTTTACCAGCATTAACCCCTTCATGCCCACCGAGCAAGTTTTTAAATGTTAATTTCTCAAAAACAGCTGAATAGATGTACACCAATTCGAAAAAAAGGCAAGCAATTCTAAATTGTTGGTGCAATTCTATTCTGCCACTATTTATTTTTCAGAAAGTGAAGTTTCCTATAGGAATTAAAATGGAAAATTGCACTTTTTGGATCCTCCTTCTTTTTTGGGCCTCTATTGATGGATCAGAGTGAGACTTTCAATGAAGGAGCAAAAGTGGATGAACTCTTTTGTTGGAAAGTTTTGTGCAGATTTGTCAAACTGCGCCCCCCTCTGTACATGGCTGAAAACCATGGGCTAGAGGTGCTGGCTGCCTAAACTGGCCACAGCCAAGCCTCACCCCTACCTCTGCACATGGCTGATACCAATAAATAGCAACATCTACGATCCGAATATAATTAAACAACACATAATCCAACCAATACATTGTCTCTGTCAAAGTGGTAGCAGTAATGTGATATGCAATCTCATCTGTAAGATGATTTAGAACATTTGTAAAAGCGTCTTTTTCATTAGGGGTGATATCTAAACAAGTTATTTTTATAATCACACCTAGAGACACAGCTGTGAAACATCTCAGTGCCTAACAAATCTCTGTGGTACTATAGGGATGCAAGAAAAAAATCAGACAGCTAGTTATTTATACCGGTGTGAGTAGCAGCAGTCACATTTGCAGACTGGGTTGGGGGTCAGCTTTGTGACAGAAGATGTCAAACATTATTAAGACATCAATCCACATGCCATCTTTCAGAAACTATGAGTAGTCATGACGTGCAAGGTGTTGGCCAGTTTCCATAGCGACACATCTTTAACCGAGCAGTGCTGCCCATGACATCAGGATCAAACCTACATTGACAAATGCTGGCAAAGGGCACCTGACCAGTACATAGGTCATGCAAATTAGAATGACTTCATTATAATTTGTTTCATTAAGAACCAAACAACGAATTAATGTGCATGACATTTGAATCGTGCACAAATGCCTTAAGCAGGGATGAGTGGCGCACAGCCTGGAATGCTCAAGCATTTCACGCACCGAAGGTGAAGTTGAAGGGTGTGCGAGGAGCTGAGCTCCTGCCTGAGCTCCCAAAGCCCTAGGCTTCTAAAAAGATCTTTTGACTAAGCTGAACTATTGAGTGATTTTCAAATGGTAGTCTGCACTGTGGGACAACTTCCTGCACAAAAACAGTCCTGGGAGGCATATTCTTCTTGCAGCACTCATAGAAAGAAACAAGGAGAATTTGAGATATTTCTCCTAGTCACACCTACCATGGGAGGGTGTAAGAATTTGGTGCAACCCCTGGTTTACATGTTCTTGTAAATCTAGGTATATTTGTTATGGGAGCTGTATGGGAACACCCATGCAACACCCATGGAATGCCTTCCCAGGACAGAATAAAGCAATACAGCAATGTGTGCTGCATTGCATGACTCCAGATTTTTTTAAGCTACTCAGAGCCACGCAAAGTGGCTTTGTGTGACTTCAAAAACCTGTTTTAAGGTTTGTGCCGCTCTTGCACTACAGTACATAATAGGCCCGTTAGAGAGTAAATGTGATTTCTAAAATTGACTGTCATATACCTGCCAGCTCTACTATATTTAAATAAACCTCTGTATATTTTTATCTACCCTGACAGTTAAGATTTCCACCTTTACTAGAATAAAAACCTGGACTTTAATCCCAAACTAATGAAAGCAACAGACCATTTTCAGTTTTTGTTACAAAATGATTACATACCACACGTTTACTTGTGTTTTGTCTGAAACTTGTTCCTATTAACTAGCAAATCAGTAGTAGTGATAATTAAATTAGCTTTACTCAACGTAATGAATGCCAAAGCAGCAAGATTTAAACCTGTGACCTTCAGGTTGTCCACAGTTTATCACAGGAGGTACATTGACCACAGAGGTATGCTGTCAGCTATATCTACTGTCCTAGTGTACCTGCAGGCAAGACAAATTATGGAATAAAGACATCTGTTTCAGAAATATATGTATTCAGCATGTCTTATATCTTCATGTAGAGATTGTCATCCAATTACAGTAATAATCCACAAAATGATTAATTATATGAAGTATAAAGTGCAAATACTGTGTTTCCACATATTTTCCTACCTTTATTTGTGCAATTTTTTAAACCAGGTTTTTGTCAGTGCAATGGAAGCTGATTTATCATACAATGAAGTTGTATTATAACATTTTTTGTGATGCGGTAATACCACTGTTCCCTAAGAGCAAAACTTGTGTTAATTGCGCTGAAAACCATGTTCTGTATGTTCACCGTGCTTTTTTCTACCTCACAACGACCTCAAGAACGCTTAAAGATATAATAGCAATATCTCTGGATTTTAAGGCACTTACTACAGATATCTGTGTGTAATCTGTTGTCCACGGTTTGAATAATCCTAAAATATGTTGGAGGGTAAATGTGCTGGAGAGCACTGCAAGTAACTACAAGGCACTATGTTTGTGTACTTCTAATAGCTGAAATAAAACGGGACCCCAGTTTAGGTATTGCACCACTTCCTTTTAATGTAGACACGTCTATAGAGCTATCCATGCACGGATGGGGTCCCAGCAGACTTGTATAAGGCTGGACTTCTGGTCTGGCTAGAATATTGGCATGTGTTTTTAATGCAGTTGGTACATGCGGCTTTCCTCCCTCCTGGGCAAAGGCTATAATTATTCTTGTTTTTATAAAGGGCTCAAGGGATGATCCTGCCTGTTACCGACCCATTTCACTCTTGGACTCAACTGCTAAAATCATGGGGAAGGTGATTTCGAATCATCTATCATCGTGGCTGGATAATTTTAATGTTATTAGTGATTTACAGTATGGTTTTAGGCAAGGCAAAGGGATGCTCGACCAATGTTTCAACTTGCACTTGGTGGTCGAAAAATACACAATAGCCAAGAAAGGCACCCTGCATATGGGTTTTATGGATTTAACATCGGCATTTGACCATGTAAACAGATCTAAATTGTGGCAGAATCTGGGGGAGCTGGGCATGGAGCCGGATCTGCTGACCTTACTACATCCGCCGACAATAACACCGCGGGGTGAGGTTCAAGGAAGATGGCAGTATGACGTACCCCTGGGAGGTCAAGAGAGGGGTCTGACAGGGGTGCCCCTCTGCTGTTCACACTTTACATCAACGAGCTAGGGGACCTCCTCTAAGTCAGAAGTAAAGATATCTCAAGAGCTGGGGCCAAACTGATCCCTGCACTTTTGTATGCAGTTGACGCGGTGTTGTTTGCCAGGACCACCGTAGGCCTTCAAAAAAGCTTTAAATATTTTTATTGATTTTATTGATTCACTTGATTTAGCCACTTATTTTTCAAAATCCCACACCATGATGATAGGCACTAAAAAGGCTGCTAAGTGCAAGTTGGTTTGCAGGGGGGCAAAATTAACAAAAGTGTTTACTTTTCCTTACTTGGGGGTGCTGTTTGATGATCGGGGGACCGGGACTGCGCAAAGACTGCTCAAAAAGAATGTTTTGGCAAGAGCAGTAGGGGCTATGGTGGACTTTGCAAAAAGGTTTGGGTCAAACTCAAAACCCGTACCTGCCCTGCTCAAGGTGTATAGAGAAAAAGTTATTCCTAAGGCCACATACTGGTGTGATGTATGGGGCTACAAGGACGTGAGGGACATTCAGGGGGTTGAAAACAAATGTATGCGTATTCTCCTTGCTGTCCCCCCTAGCACCCCGGCTTTTATTCTGCATGAAGAGCTTGATCTGGGGTACATCTCTGACATGTTGGTTGAGAATTTGGTCTAGCCCAACCACCACTTTGAACCAGCTTGTTTTACAGGACTGTAGCGCCCTGGTTAAAATACATTATGGAGAAAATAAAACATCTAGGCTGACTTGACTTGTATACTAGTATACTAATCCTATACTCCTAGGCCTGGCAGTCATCAGGGACATCAAACATACGTTTATGGCTCAGCAGCAGGCAATAAACAAGTATGGAAATAGCTAAGCCCTCAGTGAGACGGTATGTCACACTAAGTCTGTGTTCACAGATGCAGCCTCATTTGTTACTGGTTTCCAATGTGCAACATTGCTTCTTTTTAACTAGATTCCAGCTGAATCTGGTACCCAGGTTATTAGCCTTTCTCTAGAGTTACATGATGCCTAGCACCCTAAAGCCATGTCCCTGTGACAACTTATCTGAGTAGCATACCTTGAATTTTATCTTTTTTTGTGAATTGTATGACCCTTTGCGCAAAAGATTTATACTGACGCTACTTAGTAATGCCAAATTTATTCAAGTAAGGCCCGAATTATTATATCCACAAATGCTTTCCTTCCCAGGGTGTGCTTTTGGGTTTGCTAGTTTCTTGTCAGGGGTCTTAAGACTCAGGAAGAAGATGTCACTTCCGTAGTCATGCAGCACCCATCTAAATATGGCCAGGGCATCACATGTATCATCTAGTGCTTCTCGCGGTGTCATTAGGTAGCCAGCTTATTAAGCAAATGGCCCGTCACAATTGCACTTTATTTGCTGTATTCCATGTTCACTTTGGTACTCGCAGTCTGATTTTACTTGCAGTCACCTGTATGATTTGGGCCTCTCTTAATGGATATGCGTAATTTTTTTAAATGATTGAACCTCTAAAATGTTTTAAAAGGTTTTAAATCGTCTGCTTTTATGGCTTTTATTGGCCGAATAAAGTATTTTTGATTTGACTTGACTAGTACTTCTAATAGCAATGTGTGTGCTGCCATTTGTGTACATGCTTGCACAACCTCCTGCTCAAAATTTCATTGGTACATGTACCAGAGTAAGTACATTACGTGCTGTCTGCTAAAATCTACATGTAACCACAAAGGCTATCATTTGAATCTTCTCTTTGCTGACATCTGTTTACTTTTTATAGCTATTACAATAGTGCTTCTAACTTTAATAGTACACTAGCAGCCCATCCCGACGTTGTCCGGGTATGAATTGCTGCCGGCCAGTAGTATATTGTTTTGTAGGATTTCGTTTTGATAGAATTTCTTATCTGTGACAGGCCTGTGAAACGCTCCGATTCACAGTGCACTGCTGATGCACTTAAGAGTGCGCGTTCAGTAGTGTGTGAACTCGAGTTTCCCTACTTTATTTTTCCTTACAAAATTATATAGCGCGAACTCGACAACATGGCATGAGCACAATTTACATTCCTGAAGAACACATTCATTTGTGGTAGGCACGGGGAGACAAAGCAATTTGCCTGGAATCACAGGATGTTGAGCTGATGCCGAGATTCGAATGTAGGTCCCCAGCTCTAAAGTTCGCAATTCTAGAACTTGTGGCGTCAGGTGTGTCTTAAAGCGTATGTCGGTGCTGGCCATCAATGAGAGAGACCTGTGCATTTTTCAAATGGGTGGTGAAAAAATATGAGTATGTTGCTGGAGATGTGGGCCGCCGTGCCACCAATGTACTTACCGGGGGAGGGTAAACACCCATTATTCCGCAACTTTCTTTCCGCATACCATAACGCCGCATACTTTCATTACGAAAGTACCATGACTCCGCAATGCCATTATAATGTATGCATTACATTTTATATGCTTTTACCCGCATACATTTACAACGAAATTCGTTGTAAATGCATGAATGGTAAAAGCATGTTTTTTTAATGTTTGGATAATGTAAGTATGGGTATAGGGGTATATGTTTTTGGCGTACTGAGGTATATGTTTTGGGGTGTTTGGGTATTTTAAGGGTTACAGATATAGTTTTGGGTTTTGGGGTATAGGGTTTTTTTAGGGTTCAGGAGTAGGTTTGGGTTTTGGGGTACAGGGGTTTTTTAAGGGTTCAGGGCTAGGTTTGGGTTTTGGGGTACATGGGTATTTGTAGGGTTCAGGGCTAGGTTTGAGTTTTGGGGTACAGGGGTATTTTAGGGTTCAGGGGTAGGTGTGGGTTTTGGGGTACAGGCTTATTTTTAGGGTTCAGGGCTAGGTTTGGGTTTTGGGGTACAGGGGTATTTTTAGGGTTCAGGGATAGGTTTGGGTTTTGGGGTACAGGGGTATTTTAAGGGTTCAGGGCTAGGTTAGGGTTTTGGGGTACAGGGGTATTTTAGGGTTCAGGGGTAGGTTTGGGTTTTGGGGTACAGTGGTATTTTTAGGGTTCAGGGCTAGGTTGGGTTTTGGGGCACTGGGGTATTTTTAGGGTTCAGGGGTAGGTTTGGGTTTGAGGTACAGGGGTATCTATAGGGTTCAGGGCTAGGGTTGGGTTTTGGGGTACAGGGGTATTTTTAGGGTTTAGGGATAGGTTTGGGTTTTGGGGTACAGGGTATATTAATAGGGTTAAGATGGGTTAGTGTTTAAGGGTGTTTTGGTATTTTAAGGAGTAAGGGTGGGTTATGATTATGGGGTGCAGGGGTATTTAAAGGGAGCAGGGTGGGATTAGCACACAATATGAGACATGGCATGAAGGGAGGAACGTACCACACGCCCCCAGTGTTTGTCACGCCCCCCAGCACACGCCCACAGTGCAACGCTGACACGCCCACAAGGGACTACTTTGCTGGCACAGTTCTTTTACCTTTTAAATGTATATCGTGGGCGTCTGCATAGCCTATGTCCTTCTAATGCAACTGCCCTTTCCAACGCTGAATTGGGTGTTGTGATTGGTGCTGTGGTTCCTGACATTACCCGCCTCAAAGGTTTGGGCTCTCTCTTTATTATATTAGTATGGATAACACCTGATATTAATCATAAAACTAATTATGTTTCTATTGTGTGCTAAGTAAATGGTCTTAAATTATTCCACTTGCAAATTAATGGCACATTATAGCACATAGCGTCTGATATGAATATGCATGTTATTTTTCTTGCTTGCATTGAAGAATGGAACCAGCATATCTTTCATTATTATATTGCTGCTTTTGGCTTCCTATGTCCTCTTGTATCATATGCATTTTTTAAGAAACCAATTATACTCTTTAGCGCGTTGATGAAGCTAGACCTCTTACATACCAGTTTTTAGGTCTAAGTCTACTGGACAACATAGCTTTCTGGTTTGGTAACGACCGCTTGGGGATAACTGGAAAACTTCTCTGAAATTGCATTCGCCCATTGCTTACCGTTGGCTTTGAGGTTTGTAACTCACATTTTCTTGCTTTCTATTTGCTGGCTCTAATTGGTTTAGGTTGTCCAGTTGAGTTTGTCCCTTCTGATGCCCAAATCCTATTTACTGTATTTTTCCACAAGTACTGGAGTTCTACAGGTGTTTAGTTATTCCACTTTCCCAAATTCATGGCAATCTTGTTCTTATCTTTCCACATTTGCTGTGTATTCAAATACAGAAATCAAATGTCAGGCTCTTTCTTCCTGGGAGCTTGGTGTTTTCTTTTCCTTCTCAGATTCTTTCTAGCACACCACGAAATGTAAATTTCTGTAAATAAAAAACAATGTAAATTGATACTTGTATAGCGCACTACTCACCGGCAAGGGTCTCAAGGCGCTTGTACGAATACCGCTGTGGAACCCGTCCTGGCTTTCCCTGTTAGGCGTCCACTCCTGGGCACCCCCAGGGTGAAGGCCAGTTATCCTTAGCATTGTGGGGGCCGTTGTGGAGATTAAGCAAGCTATTGCCCAGAGTTGCAGAGTGGGACTCTATGATTAGAATAGGCACCGAGGCGAGAATTATCAGGTCCGTGGAATTTTGAGCCCAAGACCCGCCGAGGCAGGGAATTGAACCCTGGTCCCGGGCTAGACCTCTGCATCAGGGTCTGCCGCTCTAACCATTGAGCCACTGTGCGGATATTTCTGACTATATCAGAATCAGAAAAATGCAAACCGAGCACAAGTTTTGCTACTTCTGAAGTGTAAATGTTAATATGATCAAAATAAATTAATACACTAGGTGATCACATTTCTACACATTATCGTTTGTGTACTGTATACTTTTATCAGTAAAACTATGTCTGGTAAAATGTAATGGTCATTTCAATTGAAGATGTGTTGTCAGTAATGGCAGTGCACTACCACATCATGCAAACTCCACTTTACTCTGTGCCACTCCACACTACTCTACTCCATGCCACTCCACACTGAGTCACTGCACTCTACTCTCAACCTATCCACCACTTAAAATGTACTTGCAAGTTTCACTATACCAATTCAACACTAATCCTCAATGGGTCCCGGAGTAGCAAGCTACTTGCCGAAAAAGCGCTTTGACGCCTCGTCAGGGATAGTAAGCACTATATAAATGCAATTACAATACAATACAATACTCTGCACCACTCTACTCCATACCTATTCACTCTATGCCTCTCTACTCTACAGCACTTTACTCTATGCCAATGCACTGTACCCCACACTACTTCACTATGCATCACTGCACTCTTTGCCACTGCACTTCACACCATTTCACTCTGCACCACTCTACTCTGTGAGAATGCATTCTACTCTGTACCACTCCACTCTACGCCAGTGCACTCTATGGCAACCCACTCTACACCACTCTAATCTACTCTGCACTCCACACCACTGTACTCTACTGTTCACCTCTCCACTCTACTCCTAAACAATCTATTTTTTGCTACTACACTCAGCGCCACTCCACTTTACTCTACTCTACACCACTGCACTCTATCCTGCACCACTGAACTCTGCACAAATGCAATATTCACCTCTTTACTCAAAACCAATGCAGTTTACACCACTGTACTCTACGCCAATCTACTCTGCACCATTGCAGTCTATACCACCATACTCTACTCTGGAACACCTTATGTCACTGCATTATATGCAACCGCACTCTGTGCATTGTACCCTATACCACTGCTTTCTAAGCCACTCTACTCAGCACCACTCTATGCCACTGCACCCCACACCAATGCACTCTACGCCAAAATACTATACACCACTGCACTCTATAACAGTTTACTCTGCAACACTCCACTCTCTGGCACTGAACTCTACGCCATTCTATGCTACAGCAATGCACTTTATGCCACTACACTCTACACCAATACATTCTGCATCACTCCACTCTATGCAGCTACACTCTAACCTGCACGACTCCACTCTCTTCTGCATCACTCCACTCTATACCTCATACCTCCTTGCTACTCTATTCTGCAACACTGCACTCTCTGCACTACCACATTATGTACTTCACCACTACACTCTATGTCACTACCCTTTACCCTTCACCACTCTACCCTACACCACTCCACTACGCTCCTCGCCAATGCACTGTTTGCAACTACAATCTATGCCACTCTACTATGCATCTCTCCACTCTACACCGCTGTACTCTATGCAAATCTACTCTAAGCCACTGTGATCTACTCTGTTCCACTACATTCTACAACACTGCACTCGACATCACTGCACTCTATGTCACAGCGCTGTAGGACATGCTTTTCTGCAAAACTCAATGCCACTCCACTCCAGTGTACTCTACACCACTCTGCACTCTTTGACAGTCTACTCTGCAACACTGCACTCTGTGCCACTGAACTTTATACCACTCTACACTATACCACTACACTCTACACCACTACACTCTGTATAACTCCACTCTATGCAACTACACTTTACCTGCACCACTCCATTCTACTCTACAAAACTCCGCTCTAGGCCACCACACTCTACGTCCTCTTCTGTGCAACACTGCACTCTCCACCACTGAACTCTACACCACTCTTCTCTGCACCACTGCCCTTTATGGCACTGCACTGTACTCTGCACCACTCTACACTAGTCTACTACACTCTACTCCATTGCACTGTATGCCACTACCCTCTACCCCACTCTACTCTGCAACACTCCACTCTATGCCATCGCACTCTACACTGATCCACTCTAATCTACTCTGCACCACTGCACTCTACACCACTGCACTCTATGTCAGTGCACTCTAGGTCATGGTACTCTGAACCACTCTGTGCGACTGAACTCACGCCAATGCACTCTACTCCACTCTACTACACAGCACTGCACTCTATGGCAGTCTACTCTGCAACATTCTCCGCCACTGAGCTCTACGCCACTCTCCTCTGCACCAATTTACTCCATGCCACTGCACTGTACTCTGCACCACTCTATTCTGCACCTCTCCATGCCACTCTACTACTCCTTATGCCAATGCACTGTATGACACTAAACTCTACAGCACTCTACTCTACTTCAGTCCACTCTACACCACTACACTCTCTCCCAATCCACTCTAAGCCACTCTAATGTACTCTGCACCACTGCATCCTACAACACTGCATTTTACCCCACTGCACTCTATGCCACCCCATTCTATGGCAATGCACTCCACTTTACAACAATCTACTGTACTCCACTGCACTCTATGCCCCTCTATTCTAAAGCACTGCCCTCTACGGCAATGACCCCTGCACTATTTAACTCTAACCCGATACACTCTATGCCACTACAATCTACGTCAATATACTCTGCACCACTCTACTTTATGCCACTTCACTCTAGGCCACTAAACTCCATGACACTCCACTTCACTTCACTCAGCTCTACTCAACACCACTTCATGCCACTCCTTAACACAACACTTTACTGCACTTTAAAACACTCCACTCCATGCCACTCTCCTTTACCCCACTAACGTTTACAGCTTTGCTGACACCTCTGACCTAGATTAGGAACAACTCTGATAAAAAGTATGAAAAGTGCATTCCCCAAATTGAGGGTTGTGCTCATTGGGCAGTTGGGTGCAGGTGGTCACTTTGCCTGACTTGCCTGGAAGAAAGGCCTTTCAGTTCTGGCTCGGTTGGCCGCAGTGATATCACTTCTGGTACCCCGCAGGTCACCTGTGTCACACTTCCGGAGTCTTTCAGTTTCTGGAGCACAGCAGGGGGTATTAGTGTTCTGGACAGTAAGGAAGAGACCTTGCTCTCCTAGTGCTACCACCACAATAACACCTTCTGCACGAGTTTTTGCACCCACACTTAGAGGTGTGCGAGCCACTGTTTGCTCAAGCAAGGCTCGAGTCAGATTCCTGGCTCTAACTCAGCTTGAGGTCCTCTTGGAACCTGGATCTCAAAACCAGTGGACCTTTCATGCAAGGCAATATGACCCTGTGGCACCAGCTGGGGCCTTATGACATGGGGATCCTGGCTTGAATCAGCCCATGGCTCAGCAATCCAAGCAGAGCTTCCGCTGCTAAATGAAAAATACATGTAAGTCTGTATCTGTTTTGAAGTACTCTTAAAGATGCCCATCTAGTCGTTGAATTGTACACTATGAAATTGGAAAATCTGGGATCAATCCTGACTTCCATGCATGACCAAATTGTTTGGTTTTGGGAATTTACTTGATTTTACCTAGCCACATTTTTATTCATTATTACATATGAGCACCTTCAAGTACATGAGTTTAGGAAGGGCACTGTATAAAAACCTTTTTTGACTTTTATATACTATAATTGGGCTCCATCTGTAACAATCTAGGCAACATTTATGGTATGCATGAGTACTGACTTGCCTCTTAGTTCAACAGTATGCATCGTTTGCAGATTGGGGCAGGAATATTTGTAAATTAATATTTAAAAGCTCTTTTTTCAATAAATACTTCTCAAATCATCTGTTCTAAGATGAAACACTTCAGTTTGCTGCATGATTTACATTCCAAATATTTTCGAAGATCTGCTGGAGCAGGGATTCTTAGAGACAAAGCCAGGGGCATCGCTTCGGGGGTTGAGGGGACAGGGAGGTTGGGGGATTGGCATATAACACTCCTCCCCCCAAATAAATGCATTATTTACTTGCTAGTTGGGTCTAAGGGCCCTGAGGTGTTTCTGCTATCTCTAAGTTGTTTTTTTCTCGTTTTAAACTCAGAATGGAATTACCATTGATGTACAAAGGAGAAAGAGCGATACAAAGATACCCATCTGGTGACTGAATTTTCAAAATGTGAAGCAGATAACCTGGAATCAATACCAGTTTCCTGCTTGCCCATATTGTGTGGTACATATTTTATTTCACAGAGCCTCCATTTTCCTTACTATTAAATATGAGCGCACTTTTGAACACTTAAGTTCAGGATGTATGCAGTTCAAAGACTCTTATATATGGCTTTAATGTTGCTCCATCTATATTTGGAATCTAGGTCATCATTAGGGTTTACATGATGCTAACTTGCCTCTTAGTTTACTAATGGCATTGTCTTTGGGGTGAGCCTTTAATGTTTCTAAAAACTGTTAATTAATACAAATGACTGTCTATTCAGTGATATACTCAGACGTAATAGGGTAAAACGCTTCCGCATGTTAAAGAAATACACTTTTTTTAATTTTGAAGAGATTGTTTCAAATGTTTACATTATGTATATTAGGAGCCGTGAAACACGTGTTGGCTGGCATTTCTGGAATATAGATTTGGGGCTGTCTAACTGTAGGAAGCTATCATAATCAGTGCGATCATCTTTTGAAGACTAAATTCATCCTTAATTTCGTTCCTTGTATTACCAGGTAAATGTGTGACAACTATGTATTATAATGAATTCAATTACTAATTATATGTATTTTATTAGAAAATATATGTGGATGAAATAAATACTATATTTTTTTAATGAAAGGATAGGTACTCTGTGAATTGAGAATACATAGATTTGTAATCGCAAAGAAACTTCATTTGGACGGTTAAAGATTTATTTGGAGGGTGCCTCCAGTCTTAGTTTTTTCTGTTTAAAATTCTTTGGTGATAGTGGGCAACTATCACGGTGTGGTGCACCTATACGCTAGAAAGATTTTCCCACTTATTTTCCTGATCTTTTTTATATTATCTAATGTAATCAGTACTGACCCTGTTCCTCCCGAACATTGGTCATTTCACCCCTCCACCCCTCTTCCCTGAAGCCCACAGCTTTTTTAGTTGAGATATTCGAGATTTCACCCCCCCCCCCCCTCCTCCCCCCCTGAGAGTCTCACTGCTGACTAAGCTACGCCCCTGGCCATAGCCGACCTTGGCTCAGTTCTGGCCCTGCTCTTGTGTCCATTGGTTGGGTCGCCCTCCTCTACCCTCTCTACCCCCTTGTATCTCATTTCACTTTCAGTCATTTTGGAGTTGGTGTATTAGAATATGCCATAGTTTAGTTATAGCACATTTAGGGCTTTGAGTTAATCAGTAAAATAAATGTGTTTCTAGATTACCGTGTTGAGGGGATTGGCATGGTTTGAACCTCATCCTCCAATAAGGGGCTCTTTTTTATCTTAACAAATTCGAAATAATCATTGCAAGAATTGTATGCTATATTTTTCCGTTTTTTTTGGCTGATGGTTGGGGCTGGGGGGGTTGGCTGCCACACTGCCAACGGTGCCCTGAGAACTGCCCAGTACTTAATTTGAGCTGGTGGTTTCCAGTGCTCAGCACCAGCACTTAATCATCAACACCATCGCTTTTTATGAGCACAAGTTAATGACAAATCCATTTATGGTGGGCATGGGGAGATTAAGTGATTTGTCCAGAATCACAGGATGTTGAGCGTCCCTGCCAAGACTCCAACTTGGTTCCCCAGCTGTTAGTAGTTGGTTCTGTTTCAGGTGGCACTAACAGGAGATTGGGCTGGTGCAAGCTTCCTCCGGGAAGAGCCCCAGCACTTTTTTTTTTACAAATTACCCACTGGTTCTGTCCATGGCAGGAAGGTAGGGTCTGGGCTTCAGGGCAGGATGCTTGAGGGCCTCAGACTATTCCTCAATGGGTGCCGAGTACTCTATGGATAAGAGGGTCACGGAAATGGCGTACTCTGGCGCAAAATAATTTTGGCTACATAGTGTTGCAGACTTTTTGACACACAAGTGATGAATGTTATTATACACAGGTGTGATATGTCATGATGAATATCTGGCTAAATATACAAACTCGGAATGTGTTCTTTGGATGTGTACAGCGGGTAACACCACACAGTGCCTTAAAGACTTTCTACTCATTGCACTACAAGCCATACAAAAGAGACAAAGTCCAGGCGACTGGATCCCGCAAGGTAAATATGGACGCTGCGGTCAGAATCCAGATGGTTGGTGCCCCCTCTAACTATAAAGCCAAGATTGCTTACAGTGCATAAAGCATACAGTCATGGAGAAAATGTGGAAAAGCACCTTTTTCCATTTGTGCAAAAAACCTTTTCCCACACTTTCCCGAAATATAAGGGTGCTCCATTATATTTCCAGTCATGCATCCACCTAACCTGGTTTAAGTGTCAGTTTGCATGCGCACTTATGGTGGGAGGTGCTTCACGAATGTTTTGGTTTGCTCGTCACATTTTCTATTGCATCCTCCATATTGATTCCCTTATTTACAGCAAGAATAGCAGAAAATGACGCTGCCTATCAGATTTCATTGAGCTCCATAGTCACGCGTCCCCCATAGAATTCTGTGGAGCTCGTTTCTTTGAATCAGAACCTTCACGTGAGACCTCAGGGGACACTTACTCACACGTAATTGTCACTTAAAGGACCAAAAAAAACGTGACTCGCATCCCTACCCGAAGGTTTGAGCCAAATAAGCCCTCTCGCTGCCGTTCTCTCTGCGTTGTGACCTTGCCTTGAAGCAAACACAGCATCCTACATTGTATCCTCCCTACACTGCACTGCCAGACATGCTCTCATCACAAGACATCTCTTGCAGTTTGTTCAATGTATGCCAACATATTGAATACTTTTTTAAGACCTACAATAATATTGTGTCCCAGAGAATCCACTGCCAACGTCCCCTCAAGGTAAGTGTATACAGTGCTTTAAATAGGCACGTACTATCCGGTACTGAGTACCTGCATTTCTTTAATATGAAACGGAGCGTGCCTGCACTTCTCATCACTTCAATACATTTAATGGCAGAGTACCAGCACTTTTCAGGAGCAAAACGGTACAAAAAATTGGAGGCATATTTATGAGAATGTGACGCAGCACAGCACAGGGCAGCTGCGTCACAGGGAAAGGGTAGTAATGTGCCATAGTTAAAAGAATACATGCATTAGTGCGTTCAAGGCTCTCCACTGCACTAGTCCTGATTTCCTCAAAACATTGATCACGCAGCACCGCCCGGTGCGCAATCTCCGGTCAGCTCACCTTCACCTGCAGGTCGCCCCTACAGTAAAACTTAAAAAGTTCGGCGGCCGCAGGTTTGCCCACCTGGCCCCTAAACTATGGAATCCTCTTCCCCTGTCAGTCAAGTCAAGTTGCTCCCTACTGAATTTTAGGAAACTTCTGAAAACCCGGCTTTTCACTCAAACCGGTTAGCCTGCCCCTTGCAATCTCTAAACCCTTTCTCTCAGCGCCAGGAAACTTATGGTGTCAGTGCGCTCTACAAATTTCGCCTAAGATAAGATTAGTGTCCTTGTCCCTGCGCTGGTGCCATTTTGGCTGCCTACCGCCAACGCAGGCGCCCTCGCACCATGGTTCAAGGGTGCCTGTGTTGCATGCAGGATTGTTTCCGAACGGGAAGGGGCACCTTCCTGCACAAAAACAATCCTGATAAGCAAATTCCTCTATGTGTGCTTCATTCTGCACACATAGAAAGAGGAAGTAACGAGGAGAGATAAAGATATTTGCCGTAATGCATCTCCCGGGGAAGCATTTCTATTTGGAGTATTCCCAGGTTTATCGGTTCTGGTAAATCTGGGAGTTGCGTGGGAACAACCACACAACGCCCATGGACCACCTCCCTGGCACAGAGTAAGACAATGCATTGCTTTGCGCTGCGTTGCTGTACTCGAGATGTTTGAAGCCACTCAGAGCCACGCAAAATGGCTTCATAAATCAAATTTTTGAATTGCACTGCACTGCCACATTACATGGCGCAAGAGCGACACAACGGGGCTCGTAAATATGCCCATTGGTATAAGGACTTCTCCTTTTCCATTTAAGGCAATGTATATACATATAGGGGTAAATATGTAAATGGAAGTGTACATTTACCGTTCTTATCTCAATTACCTTGGTGGTATATATTGTCAAGGTAAGTAGGTGTGGATTTAGAAATTTACAATTCCCTGTATATGCTTACCTCGACAATACAGCGTTTGTAGATAATCTAGATACATTATTATTGTAGGTCGATAGAAACAAGTTGATATAGTGGTAGAACTCAGTTCTGGCTTTCTGTTAGGAGCCATCCTGGGTGCAGAAGCGCACTATCTCTCCTCGCAGGGCCGCGGGGAGTTCCATTTTGTGCTGGTTATCAGCAGGCCAGCCTGCACATCTTATATGTACCACTAATCATGCGTGACCGGAAGAGATTGCTTTAGGGCCTCCGGTCACTCTTTTTTTTATCAATATCTGTAGTGAGGCAGGGCTGGCAAGCTGTGACATACCCCACGAGTGAAATTGCAGTAAATTAGGTGTGGGATTAAAAAATGTCCCGTTGAAACTAATCGGGAAATTGTTCCTTCCAAGTGTGACGCACGAAAACAAGTTCGACGGACGGCGAGAATCCCTCTCAGCTGCTGACGCAGAAGGAAGACTTTTCAAAGTCCATCCACTTTGAAGGTATCGGACAGGAACATCACATGTTCAGTTTGTTCATATTTATCAGTAGACTATTTATCACACCGCACACCTGTTTGCCCAGTTCCAACTCATTGGTCAACATTAAGCTCTCTAGACGTGCATTTGACGCTTCCTGAGCAGCACGTAAGGTTTACCAGGGGTATATCAGCTTATTATTGCTGACAAACCACAGGCAGTTTCGTAATCTTTGGTTTAAAGTTCAAACTGAGTATGGACGTGATTGTCGATCTGGCTGGATTTCAGTTTATTTAATCCTATAAACTACTAAAAGTTTTGCTGAACAGAAAAATTCTAGGGACCTCAATCATTCATGAACATTATTTTACACCTAAATTGAGTATTGTAGAGAGCTGAATTATTGGTTGAGCAAGTTGAGTAGCTGATAACCAAAATGAAAAAAGCCCAATCAGTAGAACTGGAGATATGCAATTTTAATGTTTTAGGTAAGTATAGCACAGGCACAGCCGGCACAGGTAACAGTGGTGGGGCGGGGCAGGGGGAAGTCGACAGACCACGGTGTAGGGAAAGTAAATAAAAAAAAAAAAAAAACCACTTACCTTGCACTTACCAATTTCCAGAGTCGGCGATGTGATGAACGCAAGGTAAGTGGTTTTAATAATTGTTTTATTTCACTTTCCTTATCCCGTCATCTGTCGACTTACCCCGTCCCACCCCTGCCCTGCCTCAATGCCTCACCACCCCACTGCCCCACAGCTCCACCGCTATTATCTATGCAGGCCACACCTGGAATTGCTCTTAAAAACACAAAGCGCCACTCACGGTCATCTGGTCATTCTAGACAGGGAGAATGAGACAAATACAGACTGACCACGGGCTGGATACAGGGGCCAGGTTAGGCCCACTGAAAAAGTTACCTCCTCAAAGTCTGTCGCAAAAAACTCAATTTCAAGGTGGAAGAGGCCACGAGAAGCAGGGAGAACGTTATGGATGGTCATCGCTGTAGCACCAAGAGCAGGCTGAGTGATATGGATGATTGGTGCTGTGGCAATAAGATCCAGTCAGGCTTCATGGATGGTCGTTGCGGGAGCTTTGGCAGTCACTGCAAACTGATGATGTTGTAGCGCGAAGTACAGACCTTGTATTGCTGATCCTTGCTTGCAGTCACTGTAGTGCAAAGAATAGGCTTCCCCAGAGCTTCTCTGGAGCTTTGTGTTGGCAGTCGTCATGAGCAGCAGGATCGTGGCGCAAACTGACTCGTTCATGGTCATGAAGAGCCAAACCATCAAGAGTGTACATTTCTGGGCAGAGGAGTGCATTCTAATGCAAACAAAGGGACTAGGACCTAGGGAGGCATCTCCAGGGGCTTAGGGACTCCCTTTATCAAAGGCCAGCAGGATTCAGGCAGGTTCAGCTGCAGGTCCAAGCAGGTCCAGTTGAGGCAGGTCAAATGGGTAGATTCAGGGCCTCTGGAGTTGTTGTATCCTTGTAGCTCAGAACAGGAGGTCAGCCAGCTACCCATTGGAGCCACTCTGGTTTTCCTATGCTCAAGGAGCAGGCCCGGGCTTCCTTTCCCATTCAGCAGGGCAGTCCTTCCAGTAGCAGGGCAGCAGGGCAATCCTTCTTCTGAATATTTCCCAGGTCCTTAAGTGATCTGATGAGTGGTTTAAGAGGTCCAATATTTATACCAGGTGTCAGCCTTTGAAGTGAGGCTGCTCCCTATAATGCCCCCACATCTGGTTCTGGAAAGCTCCTCCCTTTTCCTGTCAAGTCTCTAGATAGTCTGTGCTGACAAAAGGCTAGTGTGAAGTTCCTTTGTGTGTGTAAGTGGGTCAGGGATAGCCCATCCTGCCAACAACTTGTCCCCCTTTATCTCAGTGTGTGAGGGGAGTTCACAAAGGCCATCTTCCCGGCCATTCACAGTCATGTGACCCAGGACACAGGCAGAGGCACCAAGGGCCAGATGTACGACCCTATTTTGCATGCACAAATGGGTTTGCGACCCGTTTGTGCATGCAAAATACTATTGGGCCATGTACAAACCCTATTTAGCGAGTCACAATTTATTTGCGACTTGCTGAATAGGATTTGCGACTCGCTATTAGGAAGGGGCGTTCCAAGGACGTCCCTTTCTAAAAGCCACTCGCTACCCTATTTAAGAATGTTTTGCGCTTGCAATTGCGGTCGCAAAACACTCGCAATTTACCGCCCTCTTCAAGAGGGTGGTAAAGCACTCGCAAAAGAGAAGGGGTCCTGAGGGGACCCTTCGCCTTTGTGAATGCAGGGGAATATATTTTTTAGGGGCAAGCAGTGGTCCCAGGGACCACTACCTGCCCTTAAAAATTAAACAAAAACGTTTAATTTTTCTTTTTTTAAATGCATCCCGTTTTCCTTTATGGAAAATGGGCTGCATTAAAAAAAACTGCTTTATTTAAAAGCCGTCCCAGAAATGGAGGTCTGCTGAGCCCAGCAGGCCATCATATCTGGGAGTGCCAGCCATTATATTGATGAGGTATGCAATTTGCGACCCCATTGGGAATTGCAAACAGTGTCTCAGAGACTGTTGTACATGGCATTTTGCGACTCACAAATTGTGACTCTAATTGAGCGTAATTTGTGAGTCGCAAAATGCCATGGTCGTACATCTAGTCCCAAATGCTTAGGACAAACAAATACAAACGTTCTGAAAGGGTCATTTTCAGAATTGTCACTTAATATCCAAGTTTATCATAAAAGAGGATTTTACATTATAACTCATTTGAGTGTAGACATAATTTCCCTATCTGCTCCCAAACTTAAGTTATCACTTATTAAGTGTAATAGGATAGCCCAATATTATCCTGTGGTGGAGACTGGCCTTACAGTAGTGAAAAATGTCTTTAGGAGTTTTTCACTACCAGGACTTGTAAAAATTAAACCCACGTCCTACATTTTAAATACAGTACACCCAACCCAATGAGCCTTTAGGGCCTACTTCAGGGTTGGCTTATATGTTTAAAAATGAAGTTTTAGGCCCAGCAAAAGGTATATTTTGAAAGGTCGAAATGGTAGGCTGCTGGGGCAGGCCTGAGACATGTTTAAAAGGCTACTTTAGTGAGTGCCACAATGAGGATGGCATGCCCACTAGTAGCATTTAATTTACAGGTCCTGGGTACATGTAGTGTCATTTCTTAGGGGCTTACAATTAAATGAAAGGTACTAATCAGGTATAGATCAATAATACCATGTTTTAAGGAAATAGCGCAAGCACATTAGCACTGGTTAGCTGTGGTAAAGTGCAAAAAGTCCTAAAGCCAACAAAAACGAATTCAGCAAAACATTTGTGGTAACCCTGCAGGGAGGGCCAGGTCTAACAAGAATACATGGTTAAATATGCATGTATGTGCATGCATGGGGTTTGTAAAGCTTGCAACCCGCTACAAAATAGCACGTTGTTTAATGCCAGAAAAGGTTGTACTGACTGGTTTATGATGAGGGTGCAGGGTGCAGGATGAATGAAGGACTCACACTAAATACTGGAGGTGAGAAGGAGGTTAGAATTGGTGAATGAGGGATTGGCAAAGAGAGGGTGGGTTACAGGTTGGATAGGTGAATGTTTGATTAAGTTGAGACAGAGATGAGGTTTACAAAATGGAAGACTGAGTGATGGGATTGTAGCGAGAATAATGGAATATTGGGATTGGAGATGCAGAGAGTTCAGGTATTCAGTAGGGAGTGGCAGCTGGGGGTATCTTCTTCCTCAGACCACCTGCAAGGTGCACGCGTAGATTTACAGACCATAATTCAATTAGTTAGGATCTGTAGATATTTCAGCACCTGCAACTCTGGAAAATGTTGCAGTCTGGCAGATTGTACATATTAGGCATATGAATGGAGAACGAAGGGGTGTTACAAGGGAATAACAAAGGAAAATGAAGTGAACACTAAAAACTTGTATGTAGGTAGTCACAAAGTTTTTGCAGATCGTTTCCCAGTGGTGGCTGGCATAGATTTAGGTTAGTGGGGAGGGCAACATATGGGGGGCATTAAGATAATTAAAAAAAGGCACTTACCTTGCAGACTTGCCACACAACATCCTCCTTGCTCACGTGTTGTTCCTCCTGGAAGCTCCAGTCTGGTGGGCGGGTGGCATGGGGGTCCCACCGTAGTGCCTTTCAAGGCATTGCAATGGGAGCACCACAGCCTATGCCTGCACATCATGGACTGTGCAGTCCATGCTGTGCAGGTACTGGGTGTGCATAAATACAGGGGGCACACATGTGCCCCTGTGTGCGCATCCCCATGTACAGGGGCAACAGGGCCCCTCTTTCTTTCCCAACCACCCCATATTTCATGGTGGGCTCACCGACATTAAAAGGTTGCCAATGGGGAAAGGTGTAATATGCTTAGCAGTGCCGCAGCGGCACCACCAACCATATTGCTTCTCCCGAGTGCCTCGAAACCACCAGGGATTGTGGATCCCTGGCTGTGGCAGTGGTCCCATGACAGTCTGACTGCCAAACTCATATTTCAGAGGTCAGACTGCAGGTGCGGCGGCCCCCAGCCGCCACCTCACCTCCACTGCGAGTACAGTGGTCCTATAGTGTGCCTTGAGCCAAGGCAGGGCTAGATAGGATCTTGAGGACAACAAAGATTTTCCTTTGATGAATGCCTACTTCAAAGGCCAAAAGGGGTATACGTATTGGATCTATAACTCCACATATTTAGAACACTTCTGTAATGATTACTCTGCCAAGAAAAAGAGTTGAAAAGCTGTCAGGAGGAGTACTACCCCTTTGCTGTGTGCTGCTTGCTGAGTTGGCCTGCAGTTGCTGCTTCTGTCTGCTGGCAGAGAAAGAACTGGGCTTTACTTTTGAGTTTCTCTAAGGGCTTGTTTGTTCTTACCTTCTGTAGGGAGTCTCAGGGACACCAAAGACTGCACCTGCAGCATCCCTGAACTCCACTGCTGGGAGTCCTGACCTGGCAATTGGTGCTAACTCCAGCTCTAGACCCTTGGAGGTTGTTCCTGCTGCAAAAGACTGACCAACTGATGCATCGCCCTTCCATAGCCCATTATTCCGACACAGCACTGCACCACAGTGTGAGAGAAGTTTCCATGCTCCATTGCCGTGCGGCTGAAGCAATCAACACAGTGAAGTAGTGTGGCTCACTGGTTAGAGGCGGCAGACCCGAGAGCAGAGGACGGCCCGGGACCAGGGTTCGATTCCCGGCGCGGCAGGTTTCTGGACCAGGGTCAGCGGACTCGATAATTCTCTCGCCTCGGTGCCCACTCTGATCAGCGATCACACTCGGCAACTCTGGGCATTAGCTTGCCTCATCTTCACTAACGGCCCCACCAGACCGCCGGGGATGCCTGGTCTCACCCTGGAGATACCCATTAAGGGACCATCTCTCAGGGAAGCCAGGAAGGGTTTCGCAGCGGTCGAAGCGCCTTGGGACCCTACGGGTAAGTAGTGCGCTATATAAATGCCAACACATTTACAGTTTGAGTCCAGCACACCATGTCGCCAATGTCTGAGACCACCGCACTGACTCTGACACAGGCCTGCACTGTGGCTGAAAGAGTTGATGCAGCGCCTGTTTTCCACCTCAACGTCCGGATTTCCAGGCATGGCACTCCTGCACCATGATTTTCAAGCATCATCCACAGACCAGAATTGTCTTCAGAATTCAACGCATCGCTTCTCCTTGCAGTCAGCAACCGACCCATCACTTCTCCTGCATGCAGCAAAACTGACACATCACTTCATGGGGAACTCAAGAACTGAAACAGTGCTGTGTTTTTTGACGCTTCCCTCCTAAGCAGCTATTTTGCCTTGTTGATTTTGACGCACCAAACGTACGTTGTGTAAAATCACTGCATCCATAAAGGCCTATGAGCAGAATTGCTTAAACTTTTAATAGTTATATTTTGATTTATATATGTTGGATTTTTGTTGTTTTGGTCTTGTTTTGTTTAGATAAAGTTTGGCTATTTTTCCAAACTGATGTGGCGTCTATTAAAAGTGTTTTCACTATGTTATTGTGTGCGTTATGTACAAATACTTTACACATTGCCTCTGAGAAAGACTTGACTGTTCGTGCCAAGCTACCAATGGGGTGAGCATGGGTTATCTTGGGTGTGCAAATCCCTTACCCTGACTAGAAGGAAGGGTCCCAACTTGGACAGGGCACATACCAGTACCAACTAGAGACCCCCTTTTTCAGACAGTTGCTGTTGAAACGAGGTGGAACTCATTGTCTCCTTCCTTGTCAACAGTGGCTAATGGCAAAGAGGGGCAAATGGGAATAGGAAAATGAGGAAAGGTACACAAGAGATGATGTTGATGTTATTACACACAAATTGTCTTGTCAAATAGAGGTTCTCTCTAAATTTCTGTTATCTGTAATGAGTGACTGCCTTTTTTATACTTAACAGACGACATGACTAGTGTTACTCTTACATCAACTTAAAATACTTGCAGTTTTTTCATATACATGGATTTCACATGAACGTTAATATTCTATAGGCAGTAAGACATACTCAAGATTTACTCTAGTAACCAGAGATTAATTTGAGGCGGTGGATGCTGGTGGGGCTTGCTGGCACTAATTTTGCGGGACCGGCACTTATTTGTCGTCCTCAGGCATATCCTGAGAGCAAGAGAGGGAAAAATAAAGAAATGGGAAAAGAGGAGGAAGAGAAAGATGGGAAAACCTCATAAATGGAGAAAGCAGGAGCCTGTACGAGACGAGTGAGATAGAGGAGTAGGGAGTGTCTGGTAGTGATTAAAGAGGCATGAAGTGGATTCAAGGCTATGCAGCCATGGTATTAATCAAGCTGACAAGCAATAATGCAGTCAGCAGGCTTCTGAGCAGTGTTTCGGGCACTGCACTCTTTTCTTTTGCCAGTTAAGCATTACTAGTAAGTGATGCACTATTGTAAATATTCAACATATCAAAAGTACAGTACTTTTATTTTGCTAGAGCCAAAACATTCATCATGATACTTGCCTTGTTCTGATGTCCCAAGGCAGTTGTTAATGCTTCTTAACTTGATCTCTAATCAGAAACAAAGGTTCACCAAGTATCTGCATATAATAATGCAGACGCCCAAGAGACTGTTACTGTAGCACAAATTTGAGTGTATGACTAAGTCCCAGAAAGATGCGGGGAAAAGTACAGCAGCCCAAAGGAGTCCCAAATCCAAACAAGTAATACAAACTCTCTCTAGCTATCAATATCCCAAGGCCTCTTAATACAGCACTGCAAGAGGTAAAATAATTCCAGGGATGCACTGAAAGTCTTTGAGAAGACACTGCAGAGGAATTTCAAGCTGTGTCACAAACAGAAAACTTCTGGGAATGTGTTCTCAATGTCTGGTTTCAAGATAATCTAGACTGGAGAGCCAGAAAGAAACACAAGTGAACTGCTCGGCCCCAATAAAAGGTACGCAGGTGAAATGGATATCCCAAGTGCAGACTTCTTCACATCATTAGGGAGGAAAGTCAAGTGCCTGACTGTGCCCTGGGTGTGGCTTTTATAGACTGCAGGATTCTGAAATCATGCAGCTGACCATTGAATACCAGTCTTGTGGAAGATCTTTGAATCCTGTGATCCTCAAATCTTGTAGAAAATCCTTGGTTCCTTGAATCCTGCAGTAAATCCTTGAATCCCACTGTAGCCTGCCACTCTTACAAGGCATATGGACACATGTTTTGAAATGCTTGTAATTGGATAGGATTTAATGTGCTGCTGATGGGCGGTAATCTCTGAGCAGTATACATAAGCTAATGACAATCCTGGGAACCATGATTCCAATCTTCAAATATCAGCTTCTATAACTTCAACACATTATTTGATATCCTGAAGGCCCTAAATGACGTAATCATCTTCTGTGAGACAAGTTGCTACTATCGCATCCCAGGCTTGTAAGAAAACGGGTGGGCATGCACCTCTTTTTGCCTCCAACCAAAGTGCATGGCTTTAATATTCCACCCACATATTTAGTGCTGTTACCCATTTTATGATAGGAGGCCCCTAGGAAATTTTCCAATCAACGATATGTGCCAACAAGTTAGGAGTAAAGCCAGATCAATAAATCTGGTGGTTACATTCAATGCCTTATACTTCTGTAGTAGGCCTACCAATCACTCAGTTGGACTAGTGCGGAGGTCGCTATCAATGACCAGGTGAATAAATTACAGTATTCTCTTCCAATAATGTTGCAGCTGCAGGCAATCCCAAATCATGTGAAAGAAGCCCGCCCATTCTACTCTACATTGTGGACATGCAGCTTGACCCGTGGAATACATACAATTAGTGCATTTGGGGTGATATAGACCATATGCAAATAATAATATTGAATAAGTCGACATCTAGAGTTGCAGGAAATTTTAGGTGTGCATCCTTCTCAGCCTCACCCACATCCATCCCCAGGTCTTCAGACCATTTGTCTCGCAGCCCCGTCAGGTCGCACTTTGAAAGGGGTTAGTTGCAAGAGATGCAAAAGAGTCACTCCCCTTGTCCACCCATCGGACACGTATAAGTCCTTCAGGCAGCTGTGTACCAGGTGCTCTTGTGTAGCCTGCCTCCACCACATTCAGAGTATTGCTAATAGTGTGCCATTGAGCAAAAATGTGCTCTCTGGAATATCATATTCCTCTTGGGGCACACTAAACTAAACCTAGACCCCATCCTAATATAGCTGTCGCACAGCTCCAAACCATGAGTCTCCCAGGCCCCCATGTTCCCCGATTTCCACTATGTGGTAACACCAGCAAGGATGTTATGGGGATATCTAGCATGTGGAAGATGTGAATGCGTCCCCTGGAGCGAATCAAACAGACATATCTGAGGTTTCTCTCACTCGAAGATACTCACTCTTGCCTTGCCCCTTCCTGAAGGGATCAAGGAGCTTACAGTTTATTATGACCCCAATCAGAGCATAAGTTTCCCATCACCCCATACAATCCCAAATAATTCCACTGCGACTGCAAATAAAACAGGCGACAGGGGACAACCATACCTGGTCCCCTACTCAATTATGCAGATTTCCGACATAAGCTCGTCCGTCAGCAATTTAGTCAAGGTTAATAATCCTGATTTCATTTCCATACTGGCTATAACAGTGTATGAGAAGTCCCATCACAAGGAATCTAAAACCTTTTCAAAGTCAATTAACAGAACTAATGCTTTGGGTGTGTCCATTCCAGAGCATTCATTAACCATATCAATTTCCTGATGTTGGACATAGTATTAGGGATAAAACAATTTTGATTAGGGTGTATCAGTCCCTCTACCTTAGGGAGAAGCCAGTTACCAGCATTTTGCGCAGAATCGAATAGTCTACATTAAGCGTAGGTATCAGTTGATATGAGGATGCCCTTGACGGGTCCCAGTCCTTTTTTTGTAAGGGAATCTACAATAGCTTCCCTCAATGTGTAGGATAAAGGACCTTGTGTTCTCACTTTATTATAGATGCCTGCCAACCATGGGGCAAGTAAATCAGTACATTTAGCATAAATCTCCTCTTGGAGTCCTTCAGATCCGGGGACATACCCCCTAGCCATCACCTTAACAGCACTTCATATCTTTCGTAACCTTTATCTCGGATCTTAGAGCAAGAGCATCCTCACATGAACGTCTGGGAGTCGAGGCCCCAGTCATACATTTGTGCATAGTTTGGCATCCAGGGACTCCCTACCAGCATATAGACCCTCATAGTAGATTTTAAACATTTTGTTAATCACAGTGTGGGTATAGACCAACTGATTAAGCTAATTTTAAATGTGCAATACCAGGTCGATCTCTTGTCTTGATTAATTAGCAGCAACACTAAATGTCCTACCTTATCCTGTTCAGCATGTACTTTTGAGATGTAACTTTTGTAGTCACATGTATTTTGGTGATCTACTACCTGCAATAAATGTACTGTCTTTTACCCAAGTCATGCGCATCTGAGCAGATCTCACAGAACCTCTGAAGATCATCTAACAGTTGTTTCTGCCAGTGACTTCTACTTGCAAGTGGGTACATACTCCAGTTCTAGTGCCCATACAATGTCCATGTACTATGGATTTAAATGCTCCCATTCAATTAGCACTGAGGAAGCTGTGCCTGCATTGTAAGCAAAGTGGTTTCTAATTTTGTCTCCTAGTGTGCGCTGAAAGGCCTGTTCCTCCAAGTTGTCTGTACTCAGCATCTAAGTAGGTATAGTTGTTCCAGGCATGTCCAACCTAAATGCATGTAGCCACAGATTATGGTTGGAGTAGGTTTTTGCTAGATATTCCATATATATTTCGCTAAAATGGACAAGCCCAGTGCAACGGGTTGATCAT
This sequence comes from Lissotriton vulgaris, assembly GCF_964263255.1. NCBI lineage: Eukaryota > Metazoa > Chordata > Amphibia > Caudata > Salamandridae > Lissotriton > Lissotriton vulgaris. The sequence goes on along the minus strand of NC_141685.1, from coordinate 1,429,472,568 downwards.
GACAACTGGAGAAACAGGAATACTCTCATTGTTGTGACCAAGATGTGAATGTCTTGGCAACCCTTTGCATATCAAGATAAAAAGGTGCTGAGCTGTTCCTCAGGAGGAGAAATGTATGCGTCACACTAGTATTGTGGTGCCACTGGTCTCAGTGAGGTCACAGTTGGGCATCCATTTTGTTGGATGTAATGCCCTCACACACCCTTGCAGATGTCATGCTTCATCATCTGGGCTGCTCCTCGTTGGGTCGGCGCTGCAATACCAACGGGCTCACCTCTAGGAGGGGCTCTTTATTGGAGATTTTTTATCCAACAGCCGTTTTGTGAAGTGCGTGTGTGGGGCCAGAGTTGTGTAGACGGGTAAGTGAGTTAAAATACGGCTGGGAGTACCTATGAGAAACTTTTATTCTAGGGGTCTCCTGTCTTAGTTAAAAGGTATAATGACAAGCACTGGAAGGAGTGTAATGTTCCTATTGCAGTGCAGGTCAGTGTGTGTTTTTACTGGTCAACATGTTTCTCGCGTTAATGTTAATTCAACTCGCAATTCTTCAGGACCTTAAGTAATGACGTGTCTACACTAGAGGACCTAGTCAGTATCCAATAGGCTGATATGAATATCACAGGAAGGAGGTACTTCTTGTGTCAGTGAATCTGTGCAGCTGTGGATCTACCTGTAACAATGAAAAAAACAGGGCATAAAAAACAGATGTATGCTTCCAGGCTGTTAATAGTGGTGACGTGATACGTTTTTCCAGAACACATTAAATAGGTGCAGCTAGCATGCTCAGTTATTAGAAGGTGGTTAAAAACATTGAGACAACATATCAACAGTGAGCAAGTCGTGTACTACATGCCCCTGTGAATATTCAAGCAGAGCAAATGGTGGTCAAAATACATATATGACTCATCTATTATGTGAAGAACCCAGGCATCATCAGTACCCGGCGGTCTGCACACTAGTTTATAAGGCTTCCATGTAGTATGGCTGTGTATAGAAGGAGAGAATGTCGTATTTTCTACAATCTCAAGTAGATGTTCTGTTGTTTATGGCGTTTTTCATAGCCATATAGTGATGGATAACTTGTGGTTCCTTCTCTGCCTGGTATGCTGTGGTGTCTAATCTAGGCAGATTGATGAACGGCTGTGTTGTTCATGGTCTAGAATTATCGTTGCTATGTCGAGTTCAGTTAGAGCTCAGCGTTAAGATGGGTCTTTACGTAAGAATCGTGTTAGTTTAGTATTGACGCTTAGCATTCAATATTTGCTTAGTTGTAGGGGTGGTTTTGGCCTCCGATGTTATACAATTTGTGAGGCATCTCAAAAGTATTCACTATTCTGCATGAACCTGTGTTACGATGCTTATAGCTAAATTGCCTTAGGTTGAATTCTATTGCCCTGTTTAGTATGGAAGCGGTGGCTAAATTATCCAGGTTCCCCCCCTTACATATACACACACCGTGTGCGTGAACTGGCTGACATAACATCGTACTCCCCCTGTTGGAATCCGCTAATTGTTTATGTGTGGCAATCTTATAATCATATGATCATCGCTTGGCTCTTTTAGGGCCAGATGTATCAAGATTCCGATTTACGAATTCTAAATAGCGATTCCTTATTATTCTTTATTTGCGAATTCGCATTTTGCGAATTTGCAAATAAAGAATAATTTCCAATGCATTCCTATGGGACAGGAGGCCCATAGGAATGATAGTGCAATAATTCTCAAATTGCGAATTCGCAATTAGCTAATCGCAATTTGAGAAATATTTCAAGGGTGCAGGGGTGTCTCAAAGACACCCTGCTGCACCCCTGAAATTTACATGTGTGTGCATGTGGCGCACATACATGCCCTATGGTCATGTATCTGCCTCACATGCCACCCTTACAAATGCCAAATAGGGCATTTTGAAAAGAAATCGCAAATTCCCACCAACTACACGTTGGTGGTAATTTGCGAATTCTTAACACAAAATCGCAATTTCAAAATGTTACATGCATATCATTTAAGGAATCGCAAAATTTCTGGCCCTTACTCTTTAGTACAGCAGTGGAGGTGAGTTTAGTTCCCTAGGCTAGAACGACGGACTGGAGGTCTTAAACCTTGTACCATCACCCTTGCCCCGTCATTATTCACGCAAGCTCCACACATATACGCGTGTGCAGCGGTGGTTGAAAAGGCGAAAGATTCCTAAACCGCTCCCTTGTGTCATTGCGCTATTAAATCAGAGACCCAAAACAGCAGTGGTCTGTCCATTCTCATCGTTAGTGCATCGTACTACTCTGTACTTATCCGCGCATGTAGTGGTAGCTAAAAACAGGTAGAGTATTACTCAGCTCACTCGTGTTATCGTGTTAATTAATCCAACCCAAGATTTAGCGGAGATCTAGCTGTTACCATTCCACGAGTACCCTGCTGTACGCATGGCAGCTTCTGGTCAGTACTTACAGTTCGTTGCCTTGTGCGATGCCGATACGACCTACCCCAAGCCGCCAAGTCCAGGAGGTAACCCCTCCTTGGGCGGCCATGCTTTTTCTCTCCAAATGGGGTAACGTAACCCCGGATGAGTTTGCACATAACGTCATGTGACCGCTAAGGTGAGACAGGCGGCCATGTCAAAGTGGTGTAATATTGAGTTAGGATCCCTTATATTGCATTAAACTCGTTTCCAGTCAGTTTCATGTGGTTTGTGAGTTTAAGTTAACTCACGGCACGCTCACTTTAAAGTCATATCCCCCTATCTTAGAAATGTAAAGGTGAAGTCATTATGGCAGCCATGACACAGTGGTTTTATATGATTCTAGGCGGCCATGTGAGGGTGAAGTTATTGTGGGAGCCATGCCACAGTGGTAATGTGTGTTTCTTGGCGGCCATTACACAGTGGTATTATGTGTTTCATAGCTGTTTTCGCCTCTGTGCAGGAATATATCTGTAAGTTTGTTGGAGATTTTCACTTAAAGCAAACTACAGATATTCACGTATACTTCCATGTGTGGTTGATCTGGGATTATATCGCACTCCATGGTATTTCCTCATTCAGGCCTGCACGTCCCATAAAGATACGTATCTCGGAACACCGCAGCAACTTCCACTGCAGAAATACCAAAACGAAAATGTGTACACATTACCTAGAGCAAAGGCACTCAGTAGACTCAATGCGATGGTTAATACTTGAGGCGAGTCCCAGAGCTAGCAAACAGAACCTTTTTATTAAAGAGCAAAGATGGATACACCGCTTATCGTCGGATAGTACAGGCCTGAAGGAGGAAATACCATGGTCATCCTGCAGTAGACCAACATCCACGATCAGGGTGTCAATCTTGTCACTCTACTTCCCTTGTGGCACTAATAACCATTAAGATGCCATCCAATTTTTCTCCAGTGTCTCTATTTAGGTATTACTCTGTTGCGTAGATTTACTCTGCCATTTAGATCCCCCTACCAAGGACACAGCTGGGACATCTTCATAGCATTTCTGTGTTATTTCCATGGTGTGAAGAGGAGTAACACCTATTAGGAGTGGTAGTCAAGTTCCCCAAAAAAAGAGGAAAGCAGAGTGGTCAGGGGGTGAGAACTCAGATGTTTTACCAATAATCAATGGATTTTAGCCCGCTCTATACAGTGGACATACTCACTGTTTAATGGTGGTTGTCCCCACCTGAGAGCCTAGTCACTGTTCAGCACGCTGGGCAGCTACAGAACCCACGTGAGTTTGGCATCTGGAAGATATGGGCAACTTATGTGATTGTAAAGTCCACATCACTCTCGTCACAAGCTAGCTGCTGCTTCCACACAGGGAGCCAAGGGTGCAGCACATGCCCTTCGGGCTGACAGCTCCCACTCTGCAGCACCTGGGGTAATGTGCAGGCTGGTCTTCATTTGTCTCTGCAGGGCACCTACATTCACCAGGACCTGGGCGCTGATGAGTGATGCTGCTGTACACCAAGGCCGGCCCATCGCAGTTTTGATTTCCAGCAGCACCGACATCTTCCAATACGTCAGATGATGTGAATCATTCGGGCCTACCATGATGCTCTAGCTATGGCCGGCATCTTGTCCTTGGCTGCGATGCGCTCTACAGCTCTGCTCTTGATGAGTGAACCACTTGGAGAGCTTTTGGCCGTAATGTCCGGCTCCGTGTTTTACTCCCACCAACTAGCTCAGATTCAGCAGAACGTCCTGCTATGAGTACGTCCCCACTAAGCCAAAATATGCACAGAAAGCCCAGTGGATGGGGAGCACACTGCGTCACACTCCTCATGCCAATTCAGATAGCTAAAACCCAGACCTAGCAGAAGATGACGTATGTGGCAAATGTTGTAAATCTATGATTATTCCTTAATCGCTTTTATGAAAGTTTGGTCAACTGAAACCAGAGGTAAATCAAAGAGCTATGACAGGGTATTACTTCACTTGAGCCAACAGGATGGCCCAGAACATCATTGTTTTGATACCAGGAATGACTTATAAGGGCCCTTCATCAAGGAGTAGAGGTCACTTCATGTTGAACCCTTTACAACAAATGATAACTAAGATTATTTCAGACTCAATAGAAAATATACCAAAAATCACTTCTTAGGAGAGAACACAATGCAAATCTAATGCATGGACTGAGTAGACAAAGCACAGCCTTAGACTCATTTATTAAATATTCTATAATGCATCCTATTACAACAGTCTTCAGATACAGACACCTTAAACACAAATATCAATTTGCTTAACCCCTTGTATGCTGATGACGAACCCCAGCCGTCATGCACTACGGTGCTCGTGTGCTGATGACGGCTGGGGTTCGTCATGGCCCGCCCCTGTTCTTTTGTTTACCGCACAGCGGAGGAAACGGGCCAGCAGCGAAGGGGTTAAGCAGCCTTAGAGGACTAATCCGCCTCAACCAAGATAACCATCTCCAAAACACCACAACAAATCTTCCTTCCTGAACTGCAGGTCTGTGGGTTATAATGCAACTTCTATATCTGCTTTCATTAAATAATGTGACCTTGATGCTGTTGCTCTCACTGAAACATGGTTCTGCTCACTATTTATCACTAGGACACAACATCCTCCTCATATTTATAACAGAAAAATTGGTAAAGGTGATTCAATAATCCAAAAGAGTCCATTAATTTCAACACATCAGCTCAAACTCTTCTTTCCATTCATCTCTACAGAGAGTACAGACATAAAAACTAACCTACAGAGTGTGAATATCTTTTTACCCCCAACTTGGCAGCAAAATAAGTTTCATAATGGTTTCCTTGATTACAGCACTGATTGACTAACCTTCAAGTAATCACATCACAATTTAACCTCTTCTAGAAAAAAAGAAGAATCAAAAACCATCTTCCTCAAATCCTTCCTGTGAGACAGAATTATACACGGCAGACTCTATACTCGCAACAAGGACACTGCCCTGAACCTGATTTTCATAAAGAAAGACTACTTACAAGTCTCTAATCCTATCAAACCTCGGACCATTCCCTTTTAAATTCCAACCTGAACACCCCGTTTGCTAAATTTGAGATGGGAATGGTAAAATATGGCAACCTCTGACAAACTGATAACAATCCCTAGCAGAGCCAAGAGGTCTGGCTCTAATGTGCTGACACAGGCGAGCATAGACATGGACAAATATGCACATGTTCTGTGGGTTCTCTGCACAACGTCTCTAATTCTTGACATTCTATATCCGTGCCCTGTTTTTATTTCCCAACCCAAAAGTGCTACTATTGGTTCCCTTAAGCTTGCAGTGCTGGTGCCAGCATTACAATCTATGGGGATTCATTTAGAAAATCAAAATAGGAGTAACAATCTCCATGTTTATGGTATACTGAGGGAGCTGAGGGGGGTGACATGATAGCCTTTCTACAGACAAATGTACCCAAAATTGTGGGTCTCACCATTGTTAAACCCCTTAATATCCAGAGAGCCCACTGTCATGGACCCAAAACCTCTGGCTCAAATGCTTCCCCTGAACCAAGAGGAATAATCATTCTCTTCCTCTAATACAGACTTAATGTAAGTCCTTTCTGCATTAAAGCAAAGCTATCAGATGATTTGGTCTGATCATAGGATCTTCCTCTCTCAGGACATTTCTTGAGTTACAGCTGCTCGACGTAAGGAATTTTTTCGATCTTCGCCCTTTGTTGCGCGGCATGAAGGCAGGTTATAGCCTTATCCACCCATGTATCTTCGAAGTCACCTACAAGGATAAGATTATTTAATTCGAATCTACAGCCCAACTTAAAGAGGTCACCCATCTTCATAAGAGAGAAGCAATGGACACAGGTGGCTTATGATCCTTTATTAATATGTTGGCTTACATTTTTGGGGGGTTTTGTTTTATCATATGTAAACAGTACGATAGCCTTGTATTGATGATTATGTTTTTTCAGTACTGTATTCTCCCAATCTTTCCCCTAGGTCCTTTGACTTTTTTTATTGATGTAAATATCACTGTTTATTGTCCAGATGTAGTCCAGTGTCCGTTCAATTGAACACCCATCCCATGCCTTCTTACTCAAATGGGAATGACCTCCTTTTATTATTTTTGAGGTATGTCCTTCTTTGTTTCCTCAGCCCATATTCTTATCTTCATTTTTCTATTGATAACTTTTCCCCTCTCATCTCCAGTCACCCACTTTTCTTTTCCTATTTCATATATATCAGTCCGAGTGTTCCGGTAGGTTCATCCTTCATGTTGGTCTTCTACACTACGTGCCCAATTTATCCTCTGTTGCTCTCATTTTATTCTTATGGTCCATGTCTTTCCGACTCTTTAACATACTCTTCTTTTTTATTACTATTGGATCTTCTTTAGACTCATTCCCTGCTCCTCTTGTCCTTCTCTTTCCTATCTTCCCCTCTTTTCTAAACACTGTCTCCATATTGCTAAATTTGTCTGTATACACTTACTCTGTATGGTAATTTTATCATGTGAAGAGATTTTGTTTTTTTCCATAGTTTATCAATATTTCAATGAATAGAATTTGGAATTGTTCCTTGGAATGCCAAAGGCCTTCAAATCCCTGTTAGTGACAAAGAGTAGTAACCCAGCTTTCTAAACTTTCCTGTCATGCTGATATTTTTACAGGAAAACCTCCCTTCGGAGAAGGACATTCATATGCTATAAAAAGTTGGGTTGGTTATGTTTATTGTTCACCTGCAGTTCATCCTAAAAATTGTTTTAATATGCTATTTCATAACAGTGTATCTGTTAATATTTAAAAACAAGAAATTGATGATGAAGGAAGATGGCTAAACTTAGACACAATGGTTAATGTGTGCCCATACTTCTTTTGCAATGTATTTAGCCCTAATGATGTTGATACTCACTTTTTTTGGACTTCCTTTCAATTAAATTATTGTAGGTTATAAATGTGAATTTATAAATATGAATCTTGTGCTGGGTGGAGATTGTATCCAACTACTTGACCCTTTTCTAGATAGTAAAAGTGTTTTCAAATACATTCCCAATAACATGCAAAAGGCCTTTCACAGAATAGTCCCAGATAGACGTTTAATTGATGCCTGATGCATCTATAATCCTGACTTTCTAGAGAATTCCTTTTTCCCCCCTATCCACCACTCCTCTTCTAGAATAGAATTTATTTTTCTAAATAAAATTATCTTGCAAAATCTGATCCACGCTATACTAGGTCCCATCCTTATCTCTGACCCTGCCCATGTGATAATAGATTTAGAATTCATCCATTCCCATACTCGCACCTGTCGGTGGCACTTCAATAATTGGTGGCTGCAAGATCAGCAGTTCATTACAGGATATGAACGATTCATCACTTAATTTTTTTAAATAATATTAGTCCTGAAGTCAAGTTCCTCCACGTCTGGGATTCTTTCAAAGCTACTGCACATGGATACATTATTAATAATGTTACCCAAAAAAATAGGTTGCTGCTAAAGAAGCTTCTACTCTCCTGCAATCCATTAAGAAGCTAGAACATGTACTATTCATCATACCAGTCAAGTCAAATAAGTCATGAAAGACTATACAGTTTATAAAAAATACACATATTAGAGAAGAGGACGAAATAAAAAACCCTAAAAATATCAAGGACACAATGTTCCTGCCAGGAAAACAGGTCAACTGGTTATTCCATTACAATAAATTAATATCATTAAAAAAAATACGCAAAATGTAAAACCTAGTCAATAATTTAAGTTTAAAAAGAAATATGAGGTCATTAACCAATTAGCATCACAGTGATAGTAGTACATAAAATTTAAGAGAGATAGACTCGAATTAATTATAGCGTAACTTTCTCCTCCGTATAGCCCACATCCAATGCAAGAATTTAGAGACAGCAATTACAATACTTTCGGAGTGACTTAAGATCGACAAATGCCGCATATAGAGTGCCACCTCCAAGAACAACCCACCGCCAGTAAATCATAACAAATCTAAAAACCTGATCTATAGTGCTCTTGTGTGCGCGGAACCCAGCCTGGAGAGAGGACAAGGCATCTGCCTCATCGATCCAGTTCAGGATCCTAGACAACATGAGCCTGGCTATCACCTTCTGGACGCAGTCTATCAGGCTGATCTGCCTATAATTTGCAGGGTCGGAACGGTCCCCCTTTTTATAGATAAGGATTACCTCGGCCCCCTTCCAGGTGTCAGGTATAAGGGAGACTTTGGCGATGGCATTTACAAGGGACTGGATGTACAGTGCCAATACTCCTTTCCTGTGTAAGAAAAGGTCCGCGGGATCACTGTCCAACCCGGGCGCTCTACCCTTTGGGACAGAGTTAAAAGCACGTTCAACTTAATTTAAACTAAAGTATAGTGGCGTGATGTCTACATCAGGGATGGGGATGTTAAAGCTCAACCCTTTATCGAGGGACAGGCAGGCAAACTGCATCTAAAAATGCAAGACCCACATGTCTGGGGGAACGTGATTTTGTGGGTGATCCCTGGGGCGCCCCTTCCCCCATTTCACCAGATCCCAAAAAACAACAATGTTCCTAGTTCTACTCGCATTATAGAGCTTAGACCAATATTGTTCGTCCGAGGGTCGCTTTGCATCCTGTTGGGCTGTCTTATACATCCCCCTAGCGACTCAAATCCGATCCCTATCTTTTGATCTAATTGCCACGGCTAGAGATTCGTATGCATCCCTGTAGCTTTTACCATACCATGATTCTGCCCAACTTTTAGGACTTCGTTCAGTTCTACTGACCTCCTTAGTAAAAAAATCCCTTAACCTATTAAAAAGAGTTGTATGAATAGGAACAACCTTTGACATGAAATCCTGGTCCGTTACACACTCTTGGAGCTCTAGTGTGGCCTTTGCCGCTAATTCACCCATTGCAGCTAAGTGTTCCTCTTTAAGAAGACATTCAGCCCATTTTACCCTCCTGGTGTTGTTAGAGGGATATATATCAATAGTGGTGGATCTGGAATCAGACGGTTTTCCTTCATACAACTCCACTATTAATATTAATGGATTATTGTCACTTTCCTCTCATTTTACAATGACCATATCCTTAATGAAGGACCAAAACTCTATATTAAAAAGGATGTAGTCTATCTGACTACTACGTATCCCATTATCAAATGTGGGATCACCCTCTTTATCTGATTTAGTTCTGCCATTTGCCGCCCTTAGCCCCTGCTCTAGACATAAAGCTTTAAGCTGCAGAGCAGCTTGCGTCCACCTCTTGATGGGAGGAATGGTCAGTTGTGGAATATCCCAGGTGATGTATTCCTCCATTGCTAGTTCGATATCGTTATTATCCAGTGGTTCGAAGCAGCAATTAAAGTCTCCAGCTATGAGCATGTTCCCTTTGCAATTATAATAGCTGAGATGGGAGTCCAACAGGGAGACTGTCTCTGAGGGTTTACCCCCGGGTTTGCCCCTTACATATATGTTAACAATATACAAATCTCTGCATTTGGGACTTTGGATTCTAATAATTAAGATATCAGTGCTCTTAGAATCCAGCTGGGTAACTATATACCTGTCATCCTGTCTGACCCAAATCGTCAGACCCCCATCGGTCTTACCCTCATGCTAGAGGTAGCTGGGTTATAAAAATTCAGGAATCCCGGTCTAAACTGAGGTTCCATCTGCCAAGTTTCCTGGAATAGTAGGACACAATGATTGTCTATAAACGTTAGCCAATCTTGGAAATTAATTTAGTCTTTAGGCCTGCAATGTTCCAGGATACCAGAGATTGTGCTATAAATAAGTTACTAGTAGAGTCACTAGTCTGGGCCTGACTACCTTCAAGAGCATTAGTGATTGTCATTTGGCCTAGGGCTGGGGCAACAACAACTGGACTCCGTATGATAGGGGGGCAACTTAATTCTGTGGTGACCATCCTGTTACAATTAGCATCACTATAATACTCCGACGGACCTGGGTTAGGGAGACAGTAACTTCCTCCCTTATAGTATCAACATCACCCTCGCCGTAAATAGTGGCTATTCCCAAACCTTTAGGAACTAATAGGTTGGGCAGTCAATCGTTGACATCTAGGGTGCTTAATGCATCGTAGCGATTAGACACCACAGTTGCCCTTGGATTGCCACTTGACATATCACCCAGTTGCCCATAGCGATTTGGTCTTTTATGCACATCAGGGCTATAAAAAAAACCAGCGGGAGGATATTAATACCCTCCTGAATTAACCCAGAATGTGCACCTCGAACCAATATATCCCTAACCAGGGCTGGTGACCTAAAGCTAATCACAATACAATCTCCTTCAAAACTCTTCTGGGATTGCTCTACCCATGGGACCCTTCTGACCTTCATAAATTGTTCAAAAAGATGGTTTCCTAACCAAGTTTTTTTATTTAAATAGTGAAGTGATTTATGCTTTAGGGTAGACCAGTTACCCTCGTCATAATAGGTACATTTCGGGGCATTTGCAAGGATGATCGTATACGGCGTAGCCTCTGGTGGAAGGTGGAAGGGGGGTCTATCTAACAGCTCCTTCCCATCACTCCTAAATTTACCTCTAGGGCCCTGTGGTCCTACCCTACCCCTGTATACCTGCTGGGCGTGTTGATTCAATTGTGTTACTGGGGCTGGAACTAAAACCATAGGGCGTTCTACCAGCCTTTCGCTCTGTGAACTTGTTGGAAGTAATAATTTGCTATCCTTGGGCTTAATGGTTTTACTGGCTCCGTGACTAATTCCCTGACAAGCAGGTGTATTTTCGAATAAATGTTTCTCTATCGAATTAATTCGAAGGGAAATTGCGTCAAGTTTGACTATAACGGGATTAATCAGTAATAGCAGCCTTTCTTCAAGCAAATTGACTATATCCGATGACGCTTGTAAGCAGTTTGGGCCCTGGGCAGCCACAAGTGTGTTAAAGCTATTTGTTTCCCCCCTTGGCCCCTCTACAGTGCTAAGCGACACCACAGGACTGCCATGTTTGGATGCAGGGTTCCTATTCTTGGACTGTTTTGAGGTCTGAAAGCTCGTTTTAGGGGCACTACACGCCTTTCTTTTTCTGGATTGAACTTTCCTTGTAGTGCCTTGTGTGGGTTTCAATTGCCCAGTTTGGGTGTGTAGCGGGGAGGGAGCCATGATTGGACAAGGGGAGTTAGCTATGGTTGATGCTCCTGGGGTGCCCTGCTCAGATGTGGATGTAGTATGATTTGTTTGGATGGGGGCTCATAACTACAGTTGGATTAGTCTCAGTTGGGGATGCTGATGTTAACGGTGGGATCCTTGGCTCTAAGGAGAGCCTCCGCTCTGTTAACTGTATTTCGTGCATTAGCACGCTCTCAACCCTGATGAGAAAAGCATCCAATGTGCCGACAACCCTTGCCCCATTACCCCCCTTGCGAATAGTCTAACTCATAATCTAAGTTGAATGAATGAATGAATGAATGAATGAATGAATGAATGAATGAATGAATGAATGAATGAATAGGTCTTATTGGGCGCAACTTAGCCCGAAGGGCATCAAGGCGCCATACATAACAGCGTGAACAGACATACAGATAACAAAGGTCTTTAGGCACCAGGACCAAGGTTTACGAATAAGAGTCCTCGAAAAGCCAGGTTTTCAGTTGTTTGCGAAACACTCCTGTGAGAGGCTGGGAGGCCAGTTCTGGAGGAAGGGCGTTCCAGAGTCTGGGTGCCAGGGTGGAAAAGGCTCTGCTGCCCCATCTGGCCTTTGCAAATCTTGGAATCGTAAGAAGATTTTTAGAAGCGGATCTAAGCACTCTAGTTGGGTGGTAGGGCTGATGAAGGGAGCGGACACCTTCAGAACCACGACCGTAAAAGGCCCCGTGGGCAAGACAGAGAAGTTTGAAAGATATTCTAGCCTGGACAGGAAGCCAGTGGAGATCTTTGCGGGCCTGAGATATTGAAGCGAGCAGGGGAAGATCCAAAACCATCCTGGCCACCGCGTTTTGAATCATTTGGAGGCGGTGAACCGCAGATTTGTTCATACCTCCATAAAGAGCATTACAGTAGTCTAGTCTCGAAGAGACCAGAGCTACTGTTGCTTGTTTCCTGGCCGCCGGAGACAGATAGAGTGAAATTTTTCTGAGGATCCTGATAATACCACAGCAGGTAGATACAGTCCTGCTGACTTGAAGGTCAAAAGAGAGATAGGTATCAAACAGGACCCCAGATTTCTGGCTGAATGAGAGGGGACTGGACAGTCTCCAAGGGAGGACGGCCACCATTCATTAGACCATAAGTCCTGTTTCCCCCCAAAAATCAGGACCTCCGTTTTGTCTCCATTGAATTTCAAGAAATTTCGAACCATCCACTGAGAGACTGCTTCCAAACATGCTCTAAACTTGGAGGCAGTCTCAGCCACTGACTGGGAAAGAGAGACCAGGATTTGGGTGTCGTCAGCGTATGACATCACCTAAAAGCTGAATGTTCTTACAACTGAGGCCAGGGGGGTCACGTAGATATTAAATAACAGGGGACTTAAGGCGGACCCCTGCGGGACCCCACATTGCAGAGCCCTAGAGGATGACAGAAATTCCCCCAGCTGAACTCGCTGCTCCCTATGGTGGAGGAAGGAAGACAGAAGCCTAAGTGCCGACCCACCAACCCCTATTTCCCCCAGCCTGGCAACCAGGACCGAGGGCAACAGGGTGTCGAAGGCCGCCGTGAGGTCGAGAAGGACCAAAAGAGTGGTATGGCCCCTGTCAACTTCCAACCGGATCTTGTTGGCAACAACGGTAAGACCGGATTCTGTGCTGTGGGCACTACGAAAACCATGTTGAGAAATATCTAGGAGGTTAGACTCTTCCAAAAAAGCGGTAAGATGGCGATTTAAGTGAGCCTCCAGTATCTTAGCAGGGGCAGGGAGTAAAGAAATGGGACAGAAATTTTTCAGGACTCCAGGGTCCAAAGAGGCCTTTTTCAATAGCGGTTTCACGACCGCCAGTTTCCAGACAGAGGGAAAAATTCCCTCAGTAATAGCCTGGTTCATCACTTCAAGGAGGGGTGGAACAATCACTTCTCTACATGATTTCTAAATTTTTAGAGGGCAAGGATCAAGGGGAGAGCCTGACTTGATATTATCTAATAGCTGATTGAGGCCCTCATAAGAAAGAAGGGGAAACTCCAAAAAGCTGAATCCTGGATTCACCATCGAGGTGGCAGGCGTGTGGATGGTAGACAGAGGGATAATAGTGTCCAATTCAGAGTTGAGGAATACAAGAGATGAATAGATGTCGGAGATTTTGGTATGAAGAAAAGATGAAATATTATCGCATAACTACTGGGATTCTATAATTGGATCCAAGTTTGGGGGGGCAGATAGCAAACCAATAATCTTAAAGAGATCTCTTGAAGATTTAAGTGAAGCCGTGAGATTGTTATAATGGGCCTTTTTCTCCTCAATTATTGCCGTCTTATATGCCTTAAGAAGCAGTTTATGCCGATTTTTCCCAATGGAATCTGGGTGGGCAGACCATTTCCTTTCGTGTTTCCTACATTCCTTTCTCAGTGTTCTAAGGCGGTCATTAAACCAGGGCATAGAGGGACTCTTACGGGCACAATAGTGCAATTTGGCAGGGGCCAGAGTGTCAACGGCTCTAGAGATGGAGTTAGTCAGAGCTGTAGCGGCAGAGTTTACGTTGGTATCAGAACAAGAAATCAGTCCCATCAAATATGGGGCCAGAGTTTCATTATTATTCTGTTTAAAGTTGCGCTTAGTAACCCCTTTCTTAGTATCAGAGAGGAATGAAAAGGGATGGAGGATATTCAATTCAAAAGCTACTGCCAAGTGATCGGACCAGGACAGAGGAATGGGAGTTGACAGTGTCAATTGAAAGGATACCAAGCTTGATTGCCAACAAGAAACCACTAGGCTACACAATATTAATTACTGTATCCTTTCCTGCAATAAACCTCCACTCCCTCACATTAACAATGTTAATCCTGTTATAGTTGGAAGATCCCCTTAGTCCAAAGGCACAATAGTTCAGTTCGCTTACTTGGGGTCCCAGGGACAAAATTTAAAAGATGTGGCCCAGCCCAGCCTCCTCCGGGCTTCGCCCGGGCAGCGCCCGCGCACACCCGCACGCGTCCCGTGCTGCTTGGTGCCGCCCGCAGTTTTAAAGCGCCTCCTGGCGCTAGTTGGTGATGCAGTAGAACGGTGCCACAGAGACTTCTGGGGGATGTAGTCCCACCGAAGCAACGGCACTGATGATGGGAAGGATGGCAGCGACCGCAGGTAGGCAGGCAGTAGTCCTGGCGCACAGCACCTCCCCAGCAACAGCAACAGCACAAAGGGCAGCGCTCCCGGCAAGGCAAAAGGATTTGCAGCATCCTACGCTGCGTGGGGCCGCCGGCAGTTTTAAAGCGCCTCCTGGCGCTAGTTGGTGATGCAGTAGAATGGCACCACAGAGGCTTCTGGGGGATGTAGTCCCACCGCAGCAACGGCGCTGATGGCGGGAAGGATGGCAGCAACAGCAGGTAGGCAGGCAGTAGTCCTGGCGCACAGCGCCTTCCCAGCAACAGCAACTGGACAAAGGGCAGCACTCACGGCAAGGCAAAAGGATTTGCAGCGTCCCATCATACCATAAATATGTTCTAGATCGCCTCATCCAGGAGGCCAAACTCAAATGTAACAGAAATTTTATCAAGAATGCTAGCAGCACTCTTTTAAAAATGAATGGTAAGTACTATGGAGGCTCCAATAAGGCTGGTAAGTTGTTAGCCAACTATCTAAAAGATGACAGATAAAAGTTAGAAAACAAAAGTCTAAAATAGAAGTCATACAGTATGCCTTGGGCAATCAACTGTTCACAGATCAAGAAATAATGACCCATTTTGCTGAATTTTACTCCAAATTATTCCTCCAATCAAGCTTGCTGTGAATCCTTTATTTGTACAATTGCCAAATTACAAGCTCTGCAGATCGATTTTTCCCCGTTGGAGGCAGATATCTCATGTATCGAAATTCTTACAGTCATTGCCAAACTTCCACAGGATAAGGCACCAGGGCCTGACGGCTTTACGATTGGATTGTACTTTAAATTTTCAAATCTTTTTGTACCCGAAATCCTATTACTCTTCAAACATCGTCTGGTCTCACTCCATAATAGGCTCTTTTTTGGTGGCCATGATATGTCTAATTCCAAAAAAAGACAAGGATCCAGCTGAGTGCAAGAGTTATAGACCTATATCTCTTATCAACACTGACTGCAAGATTTAAACTAAGATTCCAGTGCTTCGGGCAAACAAGTCAATCCCTTCCCTAGTTGGCATTGAACAGTCTCCTTTTGTCAAAGGGCCTAACATTTCCCGTCATTCCCACACCACTTTAAATATTATTCACATTGCCTCCAAAGACAAGACGCCTATAGAGGCTGTCACATTGGAATTTGAAATACTAGACGAGGGAGGTCAGCCATTGCATTGTAGTCAGGACATAGCTTATCGGTTTCACGGGTACTAGTCTCAATTATATACATCGCAGTCCCCGCCGGATGTCAACACTATAAGTGAGTACCTTGAACATATTCAAATGTCCTGGTTATCGAATGTGTATAGAGAGAATCTCATGTCCCCTTTTACCCCAGGTGAGGTTAGGCCAGATATTAATTCCATTTGTTCCGGCAGTGCACCTGACTTGGCTCACCGTCTCCTTCTATAATACCTTGCTGGTCCCCCATCTCATGACTCTGTATGAGCAAATGGCCCAATATGGCATTATGCCTCCTTCCATGAGGGAAGGGCTAATAATTATGTTGCTGAAACCAGACGTGAGTCCCTTGCTCACTTTGCCACTGGATTCAAGCAAGCCGGGCTGAAGACGGCTGGAATGCCAGAAACCGGTCCTCTGAAGCTTGTTTCCGGTCCAGGGAAGGCATGGCTTGGCAGTTCGGGCTGGACTGTTCCCATGAGGCACAGGGTCAGACTGATTTGCATATAGCCATGTCTGAACTGGGGTGGCAGAGTGGGCTAAAGAACGGTGATGGATTAAACCCAGATCTTTTGACTGGGTGTGAGTTTTTGATTGGTTCAGATGCTCCGTCCATTACCCCCCCTTTTGTACCGAAACCAGAGAAAACTGGCGGAGGCCTGCTCCTCGTACAGGCCATTGTCTCTCATAAATGTAAATACCAATATATATACCAACATTTTAGCCAATTGATTGGCTCCGCTGCTTTCCCTTGTGGTTCGCTCAGAGCAGTCGGGGTTTGTTCCCAGGAATTGCCTTACCTCTAACCTGCGCACTATATCCGGTACCATTCAGAGGCTATATCCGGCTTGCAAAGCTGCAGCGGTATTTTTAGATGTCAAGAAGGCTTTTGACTCTGTAGAGTGGGGCTTCATAACAAGCGTTCTACCGGGCAGTTTAGAATGCTGTCGAGCTGGGGGCTGATTTTACTGCGGTGGGGGCTGATTTCGTTCATGGAGACATTTGTCTGCTTCGAAATAATTAAAGCAAAACGAATTTCGTTTAGCACACGCAGGTCTCTGTGAACGAAATCAGCCCCCAGCTCAGCAGCATTCCAAACTGCCCGGTAGTCAGTCTGGCCCTGGCAGCAATACCTAATTGGGAAAGAGTCAGGTGAGCCAGTGGGCAGAGATGAAAAGATTGCTGATGGCGGGGCATTGTCCTTTGCTAACATCACTGAACTGGGGGCCAATCTAGGGCTTATGGGTGGGGGACTACTATACATATTGTATGTTCCTGTTTTCTCATATGTTACTTATGAGTCTGTGCATTCAATTCCAACTGTACACTTAGTCATTCGTCGTAGGAAATGCAGTATGCCGCAATTGCCTCAGCATTGATAAGGGGGGATGTCTCGCCATGTTAGAGGGCCGGGGGTTGGAGGAGTGGGGGGGTTGTTCGACTGTTGAATTGTACTTGCTATAATCCAACTTGCAGAGATGGTACAACTGCTGTATGTGGCGCAATGTAGGGACCAATATCCTAAAATGCAATAAATAACTAATAAAAAAACGGTGTCACTATTGTATCCTGGATGCCAATCTAAACAATTTCTATGATTCGAACTGCAAAACAATGCACAATATTACAGAAACAAGCATTCAACAGACAAAACCACAAATGACTGAATAATATTAAAAAATGTAATTCACAAATAAAATAAATCAAAGTTTCAATTTTAAAGGAAGTTTTCTAAATTCAGTTGAGGTCACCCTTTGTGTATACTAAATACAGTTTGATGCACTTGTTCTGCGCCCACAAGTCAATGTGAGTATGCCAACATAATTTCTAGCCTCAAATTTCCTTTAGGAAAAATATTGTTACACATTTACAGAACTTTTAGAAATTTGCTATTTTCAATTTTGCTCCTTAATTTATATACACTTTATTAATCTGTTAATGCTTAATTATTTTCAAATAAGTTGCTAACTCTTGGGGTCCATTGTGTCCTCCTATCGAGTAATTCCCTGATCAGTCATTCCTCCTTCGGATTTATAGGGACCTCAGTAAGAAGCACAACTGACCTATTGAACCTCTATCATAGATTAGCTATTAATTTAAATCAAATAGTACTGACGCAGTAACGTTGAATATAATAAATGTTTTCCGATAGCAAATATTGTGGTTTCATGTTAATCTTAACCTAATTATAGTAACCAGATTCATCAATCGAATTACATTCAATTACCCGTTTAATATAATGGTATATACATATCTTTGTTCGCTCACTGCCCTTTTATAAAGAAACGTTTTCATTCAACTATTTAGAATGCATGTCCTAAGTATAATATGTTTGTTGTTAAAGGAGAGAAGACTATATTTGATACATTCCAATGTTTATATGAATTGCTTTTTCTGTTCATGATCGTCAAATAACACCCCCTCCATAGCTGGCAACTTTCTATATTATCTATGCGCATGTTTTAATTTGTTTCTAGCACTTCAGGTATCTTAATATTGGAATTGGAGTTCTACTTTATCTGAACTCTGGGTCATTTCACAATTGTTGTTCACACTGAATAGACGTGGTTCGCTGGGTGTACACAACAGAACAAGGAGAATCTTTGGTTTTATTTGTGGTATCATTGTGTTGGAACATGTAAAAATAACTGTTTGCACCTGAGGAATATTATGGTTATGACACTTGTGGTTTTACAAAATCTACCCTAACACTATGTTATAGGGTTACTGAATGCATCAAGATGAACGTTGTGTGAATATGCAAGATATGTCCTTATTATAAGCGGTCATTATTGGTTTCATTTACAGATGGGACCCCTGAAGAAGGGAACATAGTTGCCCGAAATGCATCGGGAATGTTTTTGTTGAATACTTGTGGATTATCGAAATTGAGATTTCTGAGCTGATTTGATTATCAGATATATAAGAAATAATAAAAGAAAAGAAATACGTTCAATAAATGCTTTACTTTCAATAAAATCCATTTGGAATGATGACATTTTGTTTTCAACTACATATGCCCCCATGGGCTTGATGGCTGTTTACTGAGGGACATCCCCTAATCAGGAGATGCATCTTGGATTTATATTATTATTATTAGGGAGATTTATAAAGCGCCTGGTTTACGCTCACAGGCGTGTCCCCGCGCTATACATTAACACTTCATAGGATTGGAAAGTGATACCTCAGGAGCACACGACAAAGTTTTCACCTTGGAACACCTAGGCAGTGCGTGACATACTCAGTTTTGTTTCACACTGAATAGACCCCTAGCTTACCTTGGTTAGAGATTTTGGGGCAGATTTACTAACATTTCAAGCAACGCTGCACAGCAAGGCAACTTGCAAAGCTGTGTTGCGTGAAAGTGAGATATCAGAAATGCCCAGTATTTACATTTCTGCTGCCTCCTTGTGCTGGCACATTGCGTGCTGCTTAGTGCCAATGTAGGCATAGAGCAGATCCTGTACAATAATAATCCTTAAAGGTATTTTCTATTTTCGATTTGTGATGTGTGATGCAGAAAAAGGAAGTAACAAGGACAAATAAAGACATTTCACCCTGTTATGCCTGGCTCTGCGATACGTACCATTTTGGCCAATTCCTCGGGTCACAACTCTTTGTAAATCTGGGAATGCACCATAATCCATGGGGGATGCATGTGAATGCCCACACTCCAACCATAGAACTCCTCCCAGCCACACAGTAATGCAAGGCAGCGAAATGTGATGCCTTACGTTGCCTTGGATTTACTAAACCAGGCAGATCCACGCAAGGTGGTTTTGCGTGGCTTAGTAAATCTCAGTTAAGGACTTGCTTTGGCTTGTGCCACCTTAAGTGACACAAGAGCAACACATGTCCTTTGTAAATCTGGCCTTTTCATCCATCTTGTAGTGGATCATATGTCCTTGTTTCATTCAGAATGTTAATCATTTAGGTTGCCTCGAAGGGTAGTGCTGCTGTTTAATTAATATTTTTGCAATCGAGGACAGCATCTCAGGGCAGTTATTATTTTAATAATCTTTTTACTACATCGTATACTTAATAGAAGTTAACCAATCTAAAACTGTCGGAGATATGTTTTTAATCCACAGTTTGCAAATTTCTCTCCGTGCAAGTAATATTAGGTAAAAACATAGGGGCCGATTAGGATGGTGGGTTTGACCCCCGCCACCCTCGCTGAAAACGGGACCGTCCGCGAGCTGAGCGGCGGTCCTGCACTGTATATTAGGATGCGCCCACCACAGTGGTGGGCGCATCATGCATTTTTAACATTGTGGCGGGCGGTGCTCTCAGCACCGCCTGCCACATTGCTAAAAATGCATGTATGCATTTGCATACACAAAGCAGCGGGCACCGCGCGGTGCCTTCCGCATTGTGTATGCAAATGCAGGGGGCTACCACCGGTACCACCCATGTGCAGCCCCAACCCCCCAACCTTCACTATGGGGGCCCGAGGGGGCCTCCGAAGTGAAGACCGCATGCCTTTCTGTGGCGGCATTGCCGCCACGGAAAGGCATCTGTTTAAGCCCATCCTAATATAGCTGGCGGTGTCTGATAAACACAGTCACCATATTAAACTTTTTCCGCCCCGGTCTCAATGCGACCGGGCGGAAAAGCAGTGGAGGGTCTTTGCCGCGGTCCCCCTCGTCATGCTAATATGGCGGGGGAGAAATGGGTGGCGGTCGGACCTGGATGTTGGGCAGATCGCCACCGCCCACATGGCGGTGGCGATCTGCCCGACATCCTAATAGGCCCCGTAGTTTGTCTATTTCTGATGAAAGTAATTCATAATTTAGGAAAACCCCAAAGAATACCAAGATTATGCTCACCTGAATAGTAAAACCAAATATTTCTTCCATACCTCTAATTACAGTGGACCAAAAATTATGTAACATTGGGCATCTTAAAAACATATCCTCATCATCCGTTTTTTCATGATGACATTTCGAACAGCACTGGATTGTACACTTCACAAATTTAGAGAGTTTTAAAAGAGTCCAATATACCCTGTGGAGACAAAAGATAAATGTGCAGCTTGAACTGTGGAGTATAAAAATGATAAGATACTTGCCATATTTATTCCGTGCTGGATCCTGGCAAGCACCCTCCCCACAGCTGTGTTGGAAGATCGAAGTCACAGAAAATTGAGGATATTACAGACACCAACTTCTATAGGGTCAGTAAAGAAATCTGTAATTCACTTACAAGCTGGGTGTACCTACCTCTGACATTAACCAGCAGAGTTAACACAAAACATCCCATTAGCATTCAAAGAAGATGGTTTAAAAAACGCTCCAGGCAAAAATAAATAACTTCATATGGGCCTTCAAAGGCATTAGAATATCCAGGAAAAAAACTGCTTAGAAAGAAAAATAAAGGAGGACTGTGCTTGCAGACCTTGTTCTCTATGCATGGACATTCCAAATGAGGGTGGGAAAATGCTCATGAGCGTACCAGACGGATCGGATATAGGGAGACTCTTTATAGTATTGTTGCTGGATTTAAAAGGAGACCAAGCTTTTCTATACAAATTTAGAGATCCAAGACTTTAAAAAAAAGTAAGACTAAAGATCCTAAACGGGCTAGCTTCTATTTGGTCTAAGATCAGAAAGATATTGAAAATCAGGTATTATAGGGCTATGGCGCCTATATAGGATGCTCCAGGCTCACCCGAGTGGACCAGGGACTCTTTGGCAGTCCCGTTAAAAACAGCTGGGATACCGTGTTTGGATTAACTCATATCAGAGGGCTCCCTACTGTCATGGGACAACTTGAAGGGTATTATGGACAGTGGAATATCAAAATGTAGATACCTACAAATAAAGAGCTGGAGCCAAGCGGTTGGAACAACTGTCGGTTTTTCAAATGAACTGGAGACAACCTTAATGAAGAAAAGTGGCAAAAAGAAAGAAGTAGCAAATCTATACTGGCTCCTCATGGATTTGGCGGATGGTGATTTCAATCTTCCAGCACAGCTGTGGGGAGAGAGCTTGCCGGGATCCAGTCCAGCCATTATTCTTGTTAGCATCTTGTTCTGCCCCTGACTCGGGAACTGCTCTTTCTTATTTGTTCTGTCTGTTTTTATTAAATACACGTTATGTTATGCTATCTGCCCCATATCTCTGTTTAACTGCTTCTTCTTACATCCTCACATTACCACTTCACCTGCCTCCACACACCCCCTCCAACTGTCCACACACACACAGACAGACTGCACCCATTCGCCAGGTCAGAACTCAAGACCCTAACTCATATAGCAACACACAACCACCCTGCACAAGAACACTCAATCATATGTATGCTCCTCAACACACACTCACTCTGCAAACACTTTACTGAGATTTGGCACCTCATTGACTCCAATGCACTGGACCTCTTCTTCCCCACCGAAACCTGTGTCAACTCCACATTGACGCTGGCCATCACCGCAACCATCCACAGTGGCACATATGTAAGAACAGTGGCAACTCATCTATCCATAAAATTAGACCTTCTTCCACACCACTTACACTCAGAAAACTAGAACAGCAACCATGTCACCGATCGTGGAGCACAATGTTCACTATATTGACTTTTTTTTGGGAGAAACAATCCTAAGACTGACATGATTATTGTAACGGACAGCATTCAACTTCTTATTTATGCAACCATCCCAATCTTGTCCACCACCAGTATCAATACAATACTTATTCAACTACCAATCCTTTCCCCAGTTCTTATATTTTTGAATTATATTGTATCCAGCTCAAAGATACACTGTTGTCAATCACATTATTTTAAAATATTTTACCAAATACAATGATGCCTTTAATTTCAGAACATTACATTCTTAAACCTCGACATTACTCATTACAATGATCTTATATATACAATATGGGATGTCAATTATTACACTTTAGTTCCTATTTCACTCAGGATTTCTTTCTTCTTTTGAGACACCAGCATCATTGGCAATGTGAATTATAACACATTAGTCTCATTTTAATATTGCACATGGTCCTATTGTATGCATGATCACATACCAATTAGTGCACATTACGATATGAATATCCTTCAGATATCAAAACAGAGAAAATTGTTGTACTGTGCAAAACCATGCTATACAGGGCATTCAAAAGTGCCAAAGTGCAGAAGTTCAAGCAGAAAACTTCTTAACCAAAGTATCTAAATACTTGCATGCATTAAGATGAGAAAATAATGAATTCACAGCTCGCTGCTTTTTTGGAAGCTAAAGTCCTTTTAGATGACACACAATGTGGCTTCTGAAATGGTTTTAGTATGAAGTCAGTGCCTATGGTTGGAGCCGAAGAGATCAGGACCGCAGTGGATAAGTGGAGTAATATTGCCCTCATCCTGTTAGATCTATTGGCGGCCTTTAATACAGTCAACCATGAACTTTTGATCTTTCAGTTACAGAGCCTGGGGATCCAGGATGGTGCCCTCAATCTTTTCAGATCATTCCTGGCCTACAGGATTCAGTCTCCTTAAAAGGCTTCCTATTGGAACCCTTCACGCTGCCTTGTGTGGTCCCACAGGGCTCATCTTTGAGCCCAATGTTGTTCAATTTATAGTTACCCCCCTGGCAGCATTAATCAAATCTTTTGGGATGTCGTTAGTTTCTTACGCTGACGACACCCAAATAGTGGTTTCCTATCTGATAAAGGTCCAGATGGGGATAAGACCAGTTGTAGCTCTATAAGTGCAGTGGGCCATTGGATGGATCAAAATTGCTTAAAACGTACTCATCAAAGAGCGAAGGTATTCTGTTTGGCAATAATCCAACATTTTGGTCCCCGTGGTGGCCTGAGGAACTCAGTACTCTTCCATTGGCAGTCCACAAGGTAAAAATGGGGATGTTTTGATAGATAATCGATTATCACACAAAGCACAAGTGAATAGAGTAACTTCAGCTTACTTTTTAGGTCTCGCATACACAGCGCACATGCGCTGCATAGGAAGGAGGCTTTTAGCAATCGCTTGGCCTTTTCAGCCAAAAACGGGCACGCTTTGCATTGCCTTCAATGGCAACGCGGGCACATTTGGCGATTCCCTTGTGGGAGCGAGCTTTGACAGATGGTTCCTGCTTGCTCCGGCAAGGGAAACAGGCGCAGGCCTCCTCCTCTCTCCCCTCCCCCTGACTGTTATCTTTAACTGAGAACCAGCTTGCAAGCAGCTGCCCAATTGGTGCTGATTTCACATTCCTGCTTAAACCTCATCGCTCCCCCGAGCGTAGCCAGAACAGAAACCCACGGCTGCGTTTTAACTGCATATTTACAGACCTTTATTTCCCTTCTTGCTGTTAGCAAAATAGTGGCTTACAAACAGGCAGGCAACATGGCAGCCTTTGCATTTCATCCCCAGCTCTTTAGCTTTTTATCAACCTGGCTTTAGGGTCTCAGCGCTTGGAGCCTGGCACACAAATCCTGTAACTATCCAAGAGTGGGACATATCCGCTTGTTCGCCACTGCTCATTAACAAACAACACTGCTGTGAAATTGGTTTAATGATGAAATAATAACATTGCTCTTCCACTCACAGATTGCCTCGGGCACCCACAACTCTGAAAACCTCACTCTGGGTGCCAGAGTGCGTGAAGCGCTTTATCCGCGTAGGTCCTCCATTGCCTTCTCTTTCTGCTTGTAGCTCAAGGCACACATTTCCAGCTCCCTTGCCTATATTCATATTAAGTGAGGTGCTTGCTCATCTTTCTCAATAAATCTAGTTTCATTATTCTTTTGGCGACATATTTTACTTCACTTGATCTGATAAATAAAAGTGAAGAAGGAAGCGGGCCTTCTCTCTGTAGGAGCCTTGCCTATACCAAGTAATCCGCAGCAGGGTAAAGATGGAAGTAGCCCGGCGTGTTCCTTCTCCTGCTACCGATACTAGTGTGGACTGTGCAGGCGGACCTGGACTTTCAGTTTCACCCATCTGAAGGCTGTGAAGTAAGCACCTTTTAGCTGAATAAAGAGTCGAGAGAGGTTGTAGGCAGCACCATGCAGCCTCATGATCACGGAAGCAAGTGCAATATAAATGTAAGTGTTTATTTGCTGTTTTATTTGTTTTGTGAACTTCTGGCTTGTGACATGAAGCCACTTAAGAACAAGAAGTATAATTATTCAAACACATGACTATTTCTGTAAGGCTTAAGTATTAATTGCAGAGGTTGGTGCGGATAGCACATGAAGGGGATAAGAGGCCATGTGGTCCTCCTGTCTGGGAATAACCTGGTTGCCACAAGCCACCACAGATTAACCTTGACAGAGGTCCAAGGTAAGTCATCACAGACAAAAAAAAACCTGTTCTTTGTCTGAGGGACCTATTGCCATTTTTGAACTAAATAAACATTTCCGATGGCTTTGCTGCAGTGCATTTGTGAGATCTTTCCGGTCTATAAATAAATTAGAACTGCACCAATGACGTCATAAGCAGAGACTTTATCATGATGTCATATGCAGGTGTGGTGTACCTATGATGACAATTTTAATTCAGCGCCATACAATTCAACGCCACACAATTCAACTCAACACATTTCCATTCTGCACTACAATATTAAACGACAAACCACATATTTCAACTCAACAACACAATTACAAAACATCACATATATCCAATCAACACCACATAATCCCACATCATGCCACATAATTCAACTTCATGCCACATAATTCAACATCACACCACATAACTAAACTCCACAACATACCACACCACCACAGAAAGTGCAATTCCGCATAATGACTAAGACACAATCCCACTCCACATAATTCCAGTACACTAAATACCACATAATTATTATCCAAATATTTCCATTACCCATCAAGCAACATAATTCCACTACAAAAAACGACTCCACACAATCCCACAACTAACAATTCCAAGTCACATAATTCCACTCCACACCACATAATCCACTCTAATCCAAAACTCTTGGGTATAAGAAATTCTAATTTGCAACGCCAATACCTCTAGCTCTCACAAATGCGAGACCAATTTGCATTGCAAATGCTTGTTTGCTTAGCGTTTAGTCAAGAAGCTCAGTTCCTACCCTTTGATT
This sequence comes from Lissotriton vulgaris, assembly GCF_964263255.1. NCBI lineage: Eukaryota > Metazoa > Chordata > Amphibia > Caudata > Salamandridae > Lissotriton > Lissotriton vulgaris. Next base: position 1,429,446,636 of record NC_141685.1, on the reverse strand, counting down.
TCATAAAGACCATTATTATTGCACTAGTTGTATCTAGAATTGACTATTGCAATGGCCTGTACCAAAACCGACCAAGACAAACTCTAAATAAACTTAAAGTTTTACAAAACTCGGCAGCTTGTATGCTGATTAAGGTCTCTAGATATGGATCAGCCTCCCAAGCCATAAATAATTTTCACTGGCTACTGGTTAAGCAAACGGATAGCCTTTAAAGGCCTTTGTACGACCTACAAAGCACTCCTTGGCTTTGGCCTCGCTTATCTAAAAGATAGATTCAGGTGGTACCTTCCAGGAAGGAATCTTCGCTCCAGCTCAGCAAGAGATCTGGTAGTTCCCACCCACAGACTGGCTACCTTGGGAGGCAGGAGCCTAGTAAGCTGCACGGCCTGGAACTGAAACCGGCTGCCTCTGGAGTTAAAAACAGCCCCCTCTTTACTGAAGTTCAGGAAAGATTTAAAAACCTGGCTTTTCAGGCACGATTATTGTTCTCTGTTTTCCTATCTATCATTTTACTCATTTCGAGCAGAACCAAGATGCCCCGGACATTTGCTTTCACTTCATAAGTAATACATCAAATCAATCAATCAAGTCATTAGTAGAAACGTGCTATTGTGTTTACTCCAGCATGAGTGAACATCCAATGTAGTCAATATTTTAAAAAAATTACAACTGAAAAGTTATGGTAAAAACTTAAAATAATTCATGGCCTCAAGACTTGAACAGTTCTCTATTCTTCAGAAATGAAGAGGGTTCATAGGTGGGCAAACAGCTTTACATTATTGTTATGGCCCAATAGATTATCAGTTCCCAACACCAAAAACAATCTCAGTTCCTGTTTTCCCCAATTCAAGTTTTCTAGCATCACCTCAGGGATCCCCCCCTCACATTTTAAACCCACTAGTTTCCTATCTACATTAATATATAAATGCCCATTTACTTCAACCTTCTAATTTGGGCAGGCTTTAAATTCAACAGCTTCTATTGCGACAAAATTGCATTCAGGAATACCTCACTTTTGTCTTGAAATGAAAATGTTAGCTCACAAGTTGTTCATGAGAGCTTTGTGGTGAAGCTGCAATTGATAGTTAGATAGTTAAGTGCCAGACTTCTGTTGTTGAAAGTACTGTTGCAGTCTGAAGGACAAAAGGTTATATTGACATGGATGAGAGAAAGTACTTTGAGAACTCATAGAAAATGTGTCCTCATTTAAGCTTTGTATAGCACTCGCTATATTTTATATGACAAAAGAATCCCCTCGTTTCTACATTTACTACAGTATCACCTTTATGTGGTTATATCTGTTTCACAGCTTTAATTCCACCACTTTTGGTATAAATATCGAATGCTAGCAGTCTAGTTGTTCAGTAGAATACTATTAAGCTGCGCTGCATCCCTGGGGAATCAACAGACAGTTTGCTGCTGCTGTTGAAAGTAAGTTTTACTCAGAATATCAGACTTTGTTCTCACATTGCTAAGGAAGAAAGTGTGAACTTATTGAAAATGTGCACCCTCTATGAGAAAATCATCAGGGAAAACAGTTTTCTCTCAAGCAAGTTAAATCAAACCCCAGCACAGGGACAGCATTTTTCACCGGGTAAAATCACATTAGAACTCCCCAGAATTTCTAAAACGAGTAAAAAACTACCACCATGTCTCAGAAATCTGTGCTGGCTACCACAACATATTGTTCATATTGCAGCCAGCCAATCAGGGTGGACCAGTTGCTTTTAAATTGGCCAATATGACCATTTTTGCATATCAATGGTCAAGATATACCTGTCTTTTTAACCCCTTCATTCCCAACCCGACCTCTTTAAACACTAATTTCTCAAAAACAGTTGAATGGATTTATACCAAATTATAAAAAGCTCAATTTCTGAGTAAATTTCTAATAATAGTTAACTCAATAGACTGTAACCCCTGCTCTAAAGTCACTATAATTTGCGGCCTCGCCATACACTGCTAATTAACCCCCAAATTACATCACTCATAACATGTTCAATGCCATCATTGATAACATCATTGCAACATCTGAAATTACATAATTGATGACAATACTGTGCGTGGTGAGGAAGCGAGTTATATTTACTTTAGAGCACAAGTTATAGTTACTTGAGATAACTAATACTCATGAATTTGAGTGTTCAAAATGATGTTTCAACTGACATTTTCACCTAACTATAACATCCTTACCCATTGTTTTTTTCAATGAATATCTATGTGTTTAATGCAATGTAGTACAATAGTGCCATACCTAACTATAATGCCATTTTAGACTTGATTTTTTTCAGTGAATTTCTAGGGATTTTTTACATAATGTAATTTTTTATTACTATTCGTAATGCCAACCCCACACCTGCGGTCATGCCCTGTGACGAACCCCTTGTTGGCAGCCGACCCCTGGCCACACATGGCATTGGACATGCCTGCATCCAAGCTCTACATTCAACACCCATTTGGGCAGCCAATCCCACTGCTGCACATAAGCCATGCACAGCTACGGGTTGAGTGGGGGGCCTGGTGCCCAAATCCCCACAGGCACATACGGCTGAATACAAAGGGTGTAATTTTAAGTTAGGCAGACCTACTGACTTTGTCAGTGCGTCAGAACAGCAAAATACAAAAAAGTGGGCCTATTAGCTTCATGAAGGGGCCAGTATATCCACATACATAAATCATATGTATTGTCGTTGTCATTTATTCACCAATAATTATAATAAAAAGTATATTTAATTAATTCACACAGTGCAATGTCTACCTAAGCGATTGTCATAATTTTTTTTATAAAGGTGTATTTAAAAAAAGCATCAACATGCTTTTGAGTCTTTTTTAACATTGTTCATGCTACAAAATACAGTTATAGAACCAACCACAAGGAGGCTCTACATTCCAGTATAAGGGAATTAAGCTCCAATCCAAGGCCTGGGGTCAGTGCGCCCCCTCCTCAATATGTATCTAGTGACCATGTGGCCTGTCAAAGTCTCTGTGATGGAGGTAATGCACCCTCCTCCCTTTAATAATAATTAATTTGCCCAGGGGGATGAGGTCCCCGGGGCCTGTGGAAGGCTTGGGGAGAGGCCTGCGCCGCCCCCTCCACTTTAAATATATGTACTGTCCAAAGGAGAATGGGTCCCAGGGCATTTTCAAGGCTCCGGATATGGGCCACATATTTAAACAACGATCTGCAACCCCCAGATGTAGCCCTCCCCCTGGGAGGTAAAGAAAATAGGTGGAAGACCACTGTTTTTTTAATCAGTACAGTGGCAAAAAAAAGCATTTTCAATGCAATTGGTCTCACAGTTACGAGAGTTTTAGCTATTGGCATTGTAAGTAACTATGCCTTTTATTTATGTTTTTAAAACAAAATAAAAGGCATTATTATTTGCAATTTCAATAGCTCAAACATGTGTAAATGTGAGACCTATTGCATGGCTGGCAGAGCTAACCCTTCAGAGGCCGGGCTGGCTGAGAGCCGGGAGAAGCCGAGCCCACTGGCTGGAGCCAGACGCGCAAGGAGGGGGAGCGGGGCGGTTTGTCTAGTGCTCTGCCCCCTCCTCTCCTCCCAGGCGCATTCCCTCCAGACCTGGGCAAGCTGCAGCTGTTCGAGGTGGGAGAATCTGACTGCAGCAGCCACAATAAAACATGTGCCTCTAACTGTCGACTGTAGGAGAACACAGCACTGTTACTGGAGAACCGACAATGAATGTGTGTATACTGTTTCCGGTGGCCTCGTGAAAATCTGTTCCTATCGGGAATTTGTTTCCATCGGATGACGGTACAGCACTTTCATTGACGGTACAGCACTTTCATTGACTTCCAGCATACCTCTGCAAATGTTCTAATTTATGCTGTTTGGAGTTAGTTCCAGTTGCTCTTCTTTTATTTCTTGTTTTGTATTATGCGGCGTATGAGCAAGCGTGCTCGTGAGCACCTCATAAACAGTGCAGAATGACAAGCAGCACCAGGACCATGGGATGCACTGTCGGAGTGGTATACCCCCCCCACCCAGAAAATAACGGCAAAACTCTGCCCCAACTACTGTCTGATGCAATTGTGTGAATAACTGGTTTGGGATCAAGAAGCGGATAATGTGTGTTTACTTTTTTCCGTGGGATTCCGACAGGGGAGGTCGGACCAAGTCACGTGTGGCCCTGTCACGGTCTTCATTAGTGCGCGTAACGTTTCTAGAGTTTAAAGAAACCCCACTAGCTGATAGAGGTCTGTGCTCAATCCCTCTACTGAAATATGGGTCACCGCGCAGCAGCCCAAAAAAGCACGATTGCTCAGGGCAGAAAAAGAAAAAGAAATTGGTGAGGCGCACAAGAGTTTGTTCTGCCCGAGGATACACTGAGAGGGCTGCAGGCGGTCTGCTCCTATGAGCGCACGCCCAGTGCCGCCTTTCCCCCGTGGAGTTTCCTGACACTACGCGGGCTGCTTGTGACCTTGCAATCCCTAGCAAACAATTGTTTTGTGTCCTGGCGATGCCCTTTATTTATTTATTTATTTATTCAATTTGTATGGCGCGTTATAACCACAGGGGTCTCTAAGCGCGGTCTGACCAGATTTACATGAGAGATGTTAAATTCACTTGGAAACCAGCTGTGCACCTAAGACCTGCTCCAGGCTTGTTTAAATAGTACGGTTTTAAGTTTCTTTCTGAAGGAAAGTAGATTACTCTCCTTCCTGAGCTCTGGATCCAATTTGTTCCATAAAGCTGGGATCGTGTTGGAGAAAGCACGGCCCCCCACCGTGGTCAATTTGAAGCGGGGCTGGGACAGAAGAGTAGCGTCCGACGAACGCAAAGTCCTACCCGGTATGTAGGGGGATAGTCGGGATTTCAGGTATTTTGGAGCTTTGCCATACAAAGCCTTGTGAGCAATGCACATTCCTTTGAAAATGATTTGCTGGCAAACTGGCAGCCAGTGTAACTCCTGCATTAGGGGAGAGGCATGGGCATTTCTAGGTTTTTTAAATATCAGCCTAGCTGCATCGTTCATGACTCCCTGTAGTTTGTCCAGCAGCCGCTGTGGCAAACCCAGATAAAGGGAGTTCCCGTAGTCCAGCCTAGCCAGAATAGTGGCTGAGACTACGTGCCTCAGGGTGGAGAAGGAGAGTAGGGCAGCGATCTTTCTAAGTTGTCTTAGCAAGCCTATACTGGTGCCTACTACGGTGGTAACTTGTTTTTCCATGGATAATTTCTTATCCACATATAGGCCTAGGCTTTTAACTGCAACTGCCGGCTTTGGGGGGACACCCAGCTCCCTAGGCCAGAATTTATCACTCCACGCCCTTTTAGTTCTAGATGCACAACCTCGAATTGACCGCGTGCAGTTACTGTAACCCATGACGTGAGGACACCCCAGGATACAGTCTTTGCACCCAGTCTGCTCCCTCAACCCCAGGAAGCTGAGTTGAAGCACATCCGCGCGTCCTCCCGGGTTTTGAGACCAAGCACGTGCCTACAATGTGTTTCGCGTTCCTTCGTTTGCTCTGCTAGTTTCCCCACAGTTCTGAGCGATAAATATAACGCTGAAAAAACAGAACATGAACAAAGGGAGGGGGGTGGGTACAAAGTAAAGCAGTAACTAGGAAAGTGAAAGCGTGCCATGGGTGCGTTGTGCTCAAATGACGCGAGCTGTACAATTGCACATCGCCTGTCCTGGCGCAAGCACATCTCCTGTCCCTCTTCGGTAGCAAAATTGACAACAATAGACCTCACAAAGCGGGCAGCGAATGCGCTGCGTCGCTAGGCGAGACCTAAAAAGGGAGACGTTTTTGGTCACTGGGGGATTTCCCTGGGCCCGGCACCCAGGCCCAGTGGGGCAGGGTATCTCTTCCCTGACCATTTTTTAAAACTTTTTTTATAAGACAGGGACTGAGTCTCCAAGTCCCAAAGTGGCTGCCACCTAAGCATGAGCGAATTTTGCGGATCTCGCGTTCGCGAATTTTGCGGATTTGCGGATTCGCAATCCGCAAAATCCGCGAATTCCCGCGAATTTGCGGATTTTTTTTTTTTTTGTGTTCGCCCGTGTTTCTGCCAGTTCGCGAGGGTTTTGTACACTTTCGCAAATTGCGAACTTACCTGTCGGGTCGCAAGTTTCGCGAACTTGTTGTTTCTACGTGTCCAGCCTGTTTGGGACACTCTTCTTCATCACTGCCACTCTCTGTCACCACTGCCACCCTCTGGCCCACCCATGCCACCCTCTGGCCCACCCATGCCACCCTCTGTTTCATCACCACACCCTCTGGTTGTCCAGTGTACATTATTTTCGGCAAAGCAAAGCACACCTTCCCTGCCTCAAGTGACCTGAATTAATTTGGGGCTGATTAATGTGTCACAGAATATTTTTTTAGCTGGCACCTGCTTCCTTAGTGCGCCCTGATTAGTGATCTTTTGCACTTGCTAAGTGCTTTCATTGTTGCAAAATTAGTTACAACACCTGCCCTGCCCCAACTGACAATAATGAATTAGGGGCTGATTAATGGATTTTAACTTCCAGCCTGGCTCCTGCTTGTCTCCCTTAGCTGTAATTCAGGACCTTTGTGGCATATGTGTAACTATTCTGAGGTTCAGAGCAGGGTCACATAATAGTTTCAACTGGCAACTGAACTCTGGAGGGGCCCCTCAGGAAGCACTACAGGAAATGGCTACTAATGATGAGCCTGAACTTTTGAACCTGGTAAGTAGTTACTTTCAGTTTTGCTAAGATCGTATTTCTGCAATTTTGCACTTATTCGCGGGGCGCGAACTCACGCGAACAGTGCGAGCAGTGCGAGCAAAATCCGCTGCTCGCGGATTTGCGGATTTTGCGGGAGATTCGCAAATCTTGCGGATTGCGGATTTCCCGAAAATCCGCAAAATCCGCGAGCGGAACGGATTTTCCGCCCATGCCTACTGCCACCACATTTTTGTGGATGTGGTGGCAGCCATTCAGATTTCACCTTGATATTTGTCAGTTTGTTGATCATCAGCGTCATGAAATATCTATATTTTTTAAACCTTCATTTCCCTGAAATGCCTAAACAGAATTACATCAAATCACAAAGAGTGTGATTTTATAGATCAGGATTTTGCTTACTGCCAAATTTGGTGTATATCCGTTCAGCCATTTTTGCTGTAGCTGAGCCTGATTTTCCTATGGAAAAATAAATAGTGAAAATGCATTTTGGGACCCCCTTTTACGACGACTCCCAGGTGAAGGATCGCTTTAAAACTTTCCAGAAAGAAGCGTAGGCAGATGAGACCTTTTTTTGGACATTTTTTGGGAGAATTTATCAAACGGCACTTAAGTTATAAGCAAACTAGAATTTTTTTTTCCTACATGCAAATGTAAAACAGACACGGCGTAAAAAAAGGTGACGGGGCAGCGGCCCCACTTCCTGAAACTCTTCAACTGCCTACTGACCCCCTCACTGGAGTCAAAATATAGTAGTAATCCCAAAATATAAATTTAAAAAATAACAGCCCTGGAACCCCATCCCCCAGGGCCTGGTGCAATTTCAAGGAGGAGGGGGCATAGTGCCCTCCTCTCTGAACCTGTAGAGGACCTGGGCCCAGCTCAACTATGGTGATCCAGGGAGCCCACTTCTGGGACACCTTTTTACCTGCCTGCTAGAGCGCTGGCAGGGACATTATGTCTGCTCCCACCTAGCAGAAGCTTTAAAAATGCTCCTTTTGAGTGGGAGCAGAATTGTGTTTGCCTGACCGTGCTCTAGAGGTTGGGGAATCTCATATTTCTCCCGTGCGGTGGCAGCAAGCAAAAACACTGGCTCATGATCCACCCAGGTAGGTGTATGCAAGGAGCCGGTAGGTCTGTGGGTGCCCTGTGGCTCATCCTGAGCCCCCCAATGTAGTGTCTTGTGGGTGCTCAGGGTAGGCACCGAGATCTCTGCATAAAGCCCTGGGTATAGGATCCGGAGGTCTGTAAAGGCTCAGGAGGGGAGCCACTCCTGCCCAGTCAAGTACCACGTATCAGGCATTAGACTAACACATTTTAGTGTGGTGGTCTGCGTGACCGCACTGAAATGCAAAGTCACGCATAATAGGCATAGCGCCTCCTCGGTTGTCAAGCTGTACTAGCCTGCTAATCATACACCATTGGAATTCTAAACTAAATCTGGAGTGGCAGCACGCCATGCACACTGCTCGTGGCAGGCTTTTGGAGCTCCGGCAGCTCTCTAGCTCAGCTGCTACAATGTAACAATTGTTCGATTCTGACCATGTGGCATACTGATTTACATATGACTGAAGTCAGGATAGGCAGTGGCCAATGGCAACTACCAACTCATCAGCTAGGTGACTGGTCTAGTCCGGACTTTACTTTTGTAACACAGACTTTAATAGCCTGCTGGCCCACTGGATGTCCTGCTTCCTCCCGCAGTGGCACGAGCGGCTGGCTGCAGTTCTTGCGATAACGCAGTTGTGGGTGGCTGCAGAGGCATTGAGCAGTAGTCACACTGCGGTAATCTTTTTAAAAAATGTTTGATCACTCACACAACTGGCGGCAGACCAAACCCCAGGGATAGGACCATGGTGGCTGCTAGATTCCAGAGTACACCACAGTACAGCTCTGTTGCTGAATTTTCATCCTCAGGTGGCATTTGTTTGTCACAGTAGTTGTTGTGGCCACAAATCGTACCAAATTGCAGCCGCCCATCTCTCAAACTAAGTCAGTGGAATGAGATATCTCTCACTCTTCTAATAAAAATGTGGTTGAAATTAAATTACTACCACTAACATTATGATTACAGTATGCAGGCTATCTTCACCTGTTTTACAGTTGAAGTCTTTGTCTGGTGAGCCACTGCATTTTCAGCAGTGACATACAGCCGCAAAAAATCAAATTGGGCCAGTAGGGGTGATAAACTGAGTGATTCCTTGGTGGCAGTCCAATTACTTTCAGCGCAGCAGTGTCACTAAAGTCAGCAGAGCTTACTGTAGCTCTGTTACAGCTGTGACGCTGGCTGCGGGGCTGGACAGGTAGCAGCGCGCTGACTGGGGCAGACCATTCGGGGTAAGGATTTTTATAGGGTTGACTTGAGTCAGAAGTAATCAGTTTTTGAAGTATAGCGCCCTGGCTGGCTGTGACCTATGCGTACCTCAGCCTAAGGCTTGGTCCATCAATTCCCAGTGCTGTGTGTGGCGGCAGTTGAGTCCGCGAGTCAGCTGATGTGTGTTGACTCTTAATTATTTAGGCACCTCATTTGTTCCTTGTTGGTGGCTGTGGGCTGTGTAGGTTGCTGTGTGCAGACAGGGACGCGCGCCAGTACTGTCTTTAAAATATAACATTGAACTGACTGTACTTAGCTCTGTACCAGAGTTGAGCATTTCAGGCTGTCAGCAGGCTGTGCTGCGCTCTCTGACTCCTCTGCCCTGGGGTTAAGAGAGCCTCTCCCTGAAACAGTTATTTTGTGAAAAACAGAACTAACGCCTGACTTGCAGTTGGTTGGCTTGCAAATGACGTGTGCCCAGAGAGAGAGACCCTTCCAGTACCCCTGCCTACATTGCGATGGGTGCCAGCAACATTGAATTAAGACAACAAGTAGAGCAGCGCTGGAGCCATTCTGGCACCTCAAGCATTTCCCACTGGTAAGTAAGGTTGCTAAATACTGGCCTATTGTCTTTAAAAGATCCTGTAGCAGAGATTCTGCAAAATCACAGAACTATGCTTGGGGCCATAGACCCTTAGTAGGCAGGAACTGAGTTATCCTACCACCTTAGTACCCATGAGCCTGAGACCGACTAGCTATAGTGTCTCACTCGCCCTCCTACTCACAGAGGAGCAAGTGATTAGACACCCCAGAACACAACATTCCTGACCTTCTTAGGAATCGTGTTAACAGAACACGCCCTTTTGCTCACACACCCGTACTTGTCCACAATAAGATCTGGCAGAGGCATGAGAAAAGTTTAAAATATTTATTTAAATGATCGTGCTCAAGTATGCTGTATACATGCCACAATAAATAAGACGATTCCTAACACAAATACGGTCAGCATAATAAGTAATCCATAAATCATAAAAGGAGCTGTCATGGTATAAGACAGGATAAACTAACCCCCTTCCCCTTCTACAGAGGCAAAATGAATATATTCATAAGATCGTTGGGCGTTTGCAGCGGCCTGTACCTTACCATGCACTTATGCGGGTTCTACATCTCAGGTGTTGTCGCGATCTTGTCTGTGTACGTGCATGTCCATGCATACCTATATGACAAAGAGTACGTGTTTTCAAACAACAGCTGCATTTGTGTGTTGTGTCCGTGCTAGAGTCCCTACCAAAACAGAATAACAAGGGGCACTGTTGTTTGACCTTGTGTACAGCATTCAGATTGAATCTCATGAAAGAACAGAATGCAAAAACAACATTAGGTTCTGTTTGAAAGTACACTATGGCACAAAGCAAAATATGTGTTGATTGTAATGCGTGCAAAGCAAAGGAAAGACTGCATCGTGCTCATGCTAACATAGGAAAAACGGCAATGGGCCTGCATGGGCCATATGACAATCCCTTCCACTGCTTATATGCAGTAAGTCAGCCCCACTATTGCACTATTGGAAGTTAAACCCCATGGAATAGGAAATTAAAAGGTGGGATGGATTTTTTCTCCGTAAAACCACACATAATTTCATATTATGCAGGGTTTGACACATACATTAAAAAAGTGTCCTAAGCAGGTGGTAAATGTATGCACCAGCCTGTGAGAGTGGTGGAGGGAGCTGATGGAGGGTGTAGGGGATATACGGGATGGAAGGAGAAGGTGAATGAGCCCTCTTGAGAATACAAAATAATGTGGGCACACAGTCTGACGTGAGAACTAATAATTCACAAATGTGTGCAGATTTCCTGCTACCATTTTAACCCAGCCCTGGGAGTCCTGGTCTAGGAATCTGAGAATTGAAGTGCCTCCAGGGAAGATTACAAACAGGGACCTCCACTCAATAGCACTCCCTAGTGGGTAAGTGTACCTCAACAGGTTAGCAGAGATAATCTTTAAAGAAGAAATACTGGCAATTAGGCATAATTCTAGGTGGGCAATCCGAAAGAGAAAAGACATCCCCTGGCCCTCACACCTATTACTGTAAATTACCTTCACAATACTGCAGAGTATAGCAATAAACAAAGTTATTGAAAATATGCACTCCTGTAAAGGACGCCCACTCTTACTCAAATGGTGCACGTTGAAAAAGGTTTAGAACATGTAAGCTTGGTAGTGAGTTTGGTATTGGTGTGAGGGTGCCGTACTCACAACCCATCTGCTGAATAAAGAGGACCCTGTAGTAAAGTGATGTGAAGATTATATTGTCTGCACCGCAGAGGGTTGCACAATAAACTGGGTAGAGTGATAAGGCTGACAAGGCAACAATTCTCCTGCACAGAACAACAGGTATGATCTGTAGGCCAAGTGATTGGAAGATGTTGAATTGCACACTGGGGTGGACTGTGTAGCGTAATACTAAGCTGCAGCCATTTAAAGGTGTGTCCAGGGATCGCTATTAACACCTCCCAATACTAACTCCCCCTCCAGGCCCTTTGGTGGTATGTGTTTTGCAGCAGGTTTCTGTCTCTGGACTGACATTTGCTCACAATCTTGAAACAGAACATAAAATGATGAACAAATACCATAGAACTAGCTCAGTGGGCTGGACAGAAATGGGAGAATAATGGTTTAGCCTAAACAGAACTGGCACTGAAGAGTGGCACCCCTTTGACGGAAATCTTATCAACAAGAATGCGATAGTTAAATGACAGAGGGGCAGATGTATCAACATACTGATTTGTGAATCTAAAATAGCGATTTTTCAGAAATCGGTATTTGAGATTTGCAAATAGGGACGTATGTAGAAAACCACAATTTCTTTGCGATTTCTTAAAATGCCTTAATTCCGTTTAGCAAATTGCAAATCGCAATTAAGGAATATTTTCCCATTCAGGAGGCCCATAGGAATGAATGGGAAGTTATTTTCAATTTGCAATTCGCAATTTGAGAATCCCAAATTGAGAATAATTGCGTGCAAGGGTGTCATAAGGACACCTTGATGCACCCCTGAAATGAACATGTGTGCCCTAAGGGCATGTATGTGCGCTATATGGCACCTTCACAAATGCCAAAAAGTACATTTGTGAAAGAAATGGCAAATTACCACCAACTTGAAGTTGGTGGTAATTTGCGATTTCTTAGGGAGAATTTGCAAAAATTAAATGCTTGTTGCATAGCATTTAAGGAATCGCAAAATGCTTAATGCTTACACAAAATTAAGGAATCGCAAATTTTGTGATTCCTTAATTTAGCGATGCAATTTCCCTAATACATACCATTTTGGGAATTTTTATTCGCAAACGCTGCTTTTTTGCGAATCGCAGCGTTTGCGACTAAAAATTGCCTTGATACATCTGCCCCAGAGTCACCCAAACTCAGCCACAATTCCTTATCATAACCCTAAAAGCAGATGACTAACCTGCCTCATATACATCCCTTACGCTCTGGGTCTTTCACCACAGGAACCATAAGGTGCTGACCAAGCTTACAGTTTACCTTAGCAAGGGCTATATGAGTGAACAGTGAGCTCTGGTTGAGGTTGGGCAGGGAGGCAGACCAGTCAGTGACCACACAGCTGAAGAATAGATGAGTTATTATAAGCTGAGAAGGACTTTCCCCTTTTAAGGTACCCTTTTCTATCTGTATTCAAGCATTTAGTGATGGTATTTGATAGCGTGTGAGTGAAAGAGTGAGTGAAAGAGTGAGTCAGAGAGTGAGTGATTTTACAACTAAATGAGTTAGCAGATGGTTAGAATGAGAGTGTGAGAGATGCTCAGTTGATAAAGAGAGAATGTGTAATTCAGCCAATGAGTGAGTCGAAGATAGATTGAATTTACAAGTGTGTGAACAAACATGTTGGTAGAATGAGTGAGTAAGAAGGTTTAGTTAGTGAGAGTGTGTGAATGCCTGTAGGTTTACAGAGCAAGTGATAAACACGTACAAAACACTGCCATTTTTAAAATGCCCTAAATTCTCTTACAGGGACATTTTAACCTGAGTGATAGGGCTAAAAGGTGAAAATGATTCAACCAGTGTTAGCAATACTGCCTAGCAGGAAATGAGTGCATATTGTACTCGCTAGCATTTCATAAGCATCGATTCCCCAACATGCCAGGGGTAGTGGAAATGACATTACATATCCTCGATGACATCACAAGAAGTGGAATTATATGACTCTTGACCGTAATTTTTTTCCAGGAAGGCATTACTCATGACCCTAACCACAACATATAAAATCCTGAAGTTCAATTATAACTGCAAAATTAGTAAAACAACACTCCTCTCCCTGCGCAAACCTCAGTAAAAAATCTTGGAATCTACATTGATAGTGCTCTCTCGATGAGATCTCCATCCAGTCTGTAGTAGGCATCTGCTTTGGCCTTCTACGTATCTTGAGGACATTTCTTCCTCTACTCTCATTGGACACCAAGAAAACTGTGGTCAGGCGCTGATTACTTCCAGACTGGACTATGCCAATATCCTATACCTAGGCCTCCCAGAATGTCTCCTCCAGCGCTTGCAGGTGGTTCAAAATGCTGCTGCCAGACTTATTCTTATGCTCAAGCCCAGGACTTATATGTCCCCGCACCTGAAGGTATTACACTGGCTTCCGATGAGAAAGAGGATCAAATTTAAGGCTGTTACTGTTCTTCAAAGCTCTTCATAGTAGGGGCGCTGGAAATCTCAGGAAAAGAGTTAGCCATTACATGCTGGCCAGAACTCTGAGGTCTACCTTCACCCCCTTGGCCACCGACTTAATAAATGCCTCCCTCTCTCGAGGTATCGTCCCTCCTAGCTGGAAGATAGCCATTGTAAAAGCATTATTAAAAAAGCCACAGTTGGACTCTTCCGAGTTGGACAACTTTCGGCCCATTTCATTACTGCCGGGACTCAGTAAGATTGCTGAGAAAATAGTGAACCAGCAACTGGCATCTTTCCTGGAAACAAATGAGCTACTGTGGAGCTCTCAAACAGGCTTCTGCCCAGGTCAGGGCACAGACACCGCCCTCATAGCAGTTGTCGAAGAGGCGAGACGCATCTTGGATTCGGGAGGATCAGCAGTTGTGCAGCCTTTGATACGGTCAACCGCCGTATCCTAATCCAGCGCCTCAGTAACCTGGGAGTCTCAGGCACAGCCCTGTCGTGGCTAACATCTTTTCTAAATAACAGAACTTATCAGGTTTGGGAAGGCAACACACGGTCTAACCTGATCCCTCTCCAGTGTGGTGTACCGCAGGTCTCCTCGTTGAGCCCTACTCTGTTCAACGTGTATATGTCCCCACTGGAAGATGTGGTCACCCCCTTTGGGATCAAACTAGTCACCTACGTGGACGACACACAATTAGTCGTCTCGCTCACCCAATTAGACCAGTGCTCTGGAACTCTTCAATCTTGTCTGTCAGAAATCCATGCCTGGATGAGTAAATCCTTGCTCAAACTAAACAGAGCTAAAACGGAGATTATGCTCCTAGGACACAAGTAGACACCCTTAGCTGACTCCATCTGGCCCGTCAGTATGGGGGCTTTTCCCACCCCAAAAAACGAAATTAAAAGTCTTGGGGTTTGGCTCGAACAGGACCTCTCTTTTAGAATTCAAGCTAAAAAAAACGCCGGCATATGCTTTGGCCTACTCCGCTCAGCCCGTAAAGTCCTCCCCCTCTTACCTCCTCACTCTAGAAAGCTCCTCATCCAAGGTTTAATCCTCTCAAGGTTGGATTATAGTAACACCCTTTATTTGGGCGCCCCAGAGGCCACCATTAACAAACTTCAATTGATCCAAAATTCTGCAGCTAGGTTGTTGACAGGTTCATCTGCAAAGCTCTCAGCCAGACCTGCTCCGAGATCCCTCCTCTGGTTGCCAATACGTGAGAGGATTAAGTTTAAATCCCTGTGCATTGTCCACAAATCCCTACAGGGCAAATGACCCCCCATCTTGAGGAGTCTAGTGCGCCCTTACAAGGCCAACAGGACACTCCGCTCTGACCATGGGCACCTTGCCAATGTTCCAAGAGTGAAGAGGGCTCGAACGGGAGGACGTCGGTTCTCTGTGGAATGCACTTCCGCTCAAGATCCGAATCGAACCTAGCTATATGAAGTTTCGGAAGCTCTTCAAAACTTTCCTCTTCCCCCAGGATTCCTAAACACTGTATTTCCCTCACAGTAATCTCTGCTCTACAGCCTGGGACGCTCCTGGGTAACCATGCGCTTTATAAATTCACTTCCATTCCATTCCATCCTTCATGGGCCTGGCCTGCATTCCCAGAATAAGCCAGCCCGCTCGGGAGGAAGTTCGTTTAGGCTCCTGGGAGCCCAAGCTTGGAACCAACTCCCGACTACCCTCAGATCTACTACTGACCTGGCTGTCTTTAGGAAACTTCTTAAAACTTGGTGTTTCCATGATTAGGGGTTTTTGAGTGCTTTGATAGACTGAGACTATTAGCGCTGGGACACTCTTGCTGAGTAGCCGTGGGCCCTACAAATTGGTATCATTCATTCATTCATTTCAGACAGACACCTGTTGAAATACCACCTATATTATGGTGCCGACTTGACCTCTTAGGGGTTTCTACCCCTGAGAAAATTTTGAAAAGATTGGGGTGAAATAGTGCATTTTAAAGCACCATGTTTACATTAATTTGCTAAAATGCATTAGACGCTGAAAGGGCACTCATAAATATTCTAATAATTCCATGGTGTGCCAAGTCAATGAAACCTGACTTTCCCCAGAATTTGACCACATTTTTCCAAAATGGCCTCTGGGTGCCCCCATATGTAAAATATTACCTCCATTCTGCTAGTGGCAGCATTTTGTCATGGATGCCTCCAAATTCCATGTGTGCCCCCTTATATCAAAAATGCTATATAATATGCCAGTGCCAGAATCTTTCAGTTTATGCTGCCCATATACTTGAGATGACCCTGATGTAAAAAATGACCTCAGTGTCAGGGCCAGCATTTTGTCGCCACCCTGCTGTATGCCGGGTTGTCCTCTTTTATGTCAAGAATTGCCTCCAGAGTGCTGGCACCGGCGTTTTGCCACGCATGTCTAAAAGCCAAGAATTTCATGAAGTATGCCAGCATTTTTCCATGGGTGCCCTCTATGCCATGAATTACCTCTAGTATGCAAGTACCAGTATTTTACCATTGGTGCCCTTTATGCCAAGAATTACCTCCAGTGTGCCAGTGATTTGTCACAGGTGCCTCTATAATACAATAATAGTCTTCAGTATGCCAGGGCCAGCAACAAACTTGCAAGTATCACATCTCATTCTCGCTCACACACATTCTCACTCATTCATTCTTACTCGGACACTCTCGTGCACACTCTTACACCCCCTTGCACTCATTTTTATTCATTCACTCTTAATTTCACTCACTCGTTATCTCTCTGTCACAGTTACTGAGTTCAGTCTTAGTCACACCCACTACTTGTCACTGAGTCTCAATCACTTTCACTCACAGACACATGCTTACAAATACAGAAAAACATTGTCACACATGCACATTCTCTCTCTCAAATAAACACTCTCGCAAGCAAGTGTGCTCCTTTTTCTATACACTAATAGTGAAAAATAGAATAGGCAAAAACTAAGGAATGTGGAGCCACCCTTTTATTCTCAGCACTTTGCCACCTCTGAGGCCAGGGGTCTCAAAGGCACTCCTTTTTCCACCTCTTAGGCCCGGGGTCTCTAAGGCACTCCTTTTGCCACCTCTGAGGCCAGGGGTCTCAATGGCACTCCCTTTGCCACCTCTGAGGCCAGGGGTCTCAATGGCACTCTTTTTGCCACCTCTGAGGCCAGGGGTCTCAATGGCACTCTTTTTGCCACCTCTGAAGCCAGGGGTCTCAATTGCACTCCTTTTGCCACCTCTGAGGCCAAGGGTCTCAAAGACACTCCTTTTGCCCCCTTTTAGGCCAGGGGTCTCAAAGGTACTACCAAGGGTCGCAAGGGACGAACAAGGAGTCACAATCGTGACTCCTGGCGACCCCTAAATGAAGTCCTTGTCACGTTTTTGTACAGATTTTCTTTAAGTTATAGACGGTAGTAACTGTGAAACAAGGAGAAACTCACACATACAAAGCCATCGATGGCTGGCGCTCTCCCATTTTTTATAAGTAATGAGTGAACTCAGCGCAAAAATACACCCAGGATTCAGAGAAGATGTTGTTTGTAGCTGGGGGTATTTCACGCCTGGATTAATCTCAATGAGAGCCAGTGTCTGACAAGGTGATTCCCAGGTGCCAGTTCCATTCTTCCTTTATTGACTGCTTTTTAACAGTAATGGCCAGCTGACAAGCTGTATGACACCTTCGTCTGTTTCTGGCTTTAGAGCCAACAGCACGCTCTTGGCAACTATGATTCCATTCTTTCCACGGTTCTGCGAGTCTGCATTTTACCAGGCCCAAGGAGGGATAGTTTCATAATGGTGTCTGACAACATTATGTAAACACTATGACTCATCATTTTACTTAACTGGGTCCCCAGGCCTTCATAGCAATGGTAAGAAGCTTACAAACAATTTGTAGTCCCAGAGTAGCTCCCTGCAGCTAACTGCAATCACCGTAGACAGATCGATAGGGAATGGGTACAGAGAAAATACAAAATGTTATGAGACTGAGGGCCATATGTATCAAACTCTGATTTAGCCATTCGCTTATTGCGATTTTTTGCGAATTGCTATTTGAGAATCGCAAAATGCTATGTATATAGGCTTTGCAAATTATTTTGCGAATCCTACATATTCCTTAATTGCGAATTGCCAATTGCAATTTGCAATTAAGGACTACCTCCCCAGAATGGAAAGATATTCTCAATTTGCGATTCTCAATTAGAGAATCGCAAATTAAGAATGCAATTTCAAAGCTGCCAGGGTTTCAAGAGGACACCCTGTTGCACCCCCGAAATGTGCATGTGTGCACATGTGGCTCTGAAAAGTGAATTTTTCAGAGAAATCGCAAATTACCACCAATTTGAAGTTGGTGGTAATTTGCGATTCCATAAGGCCAAATTGCACTTTTTCTGAGCTTCTTACATTGCATTTAATGAATAGCAATTTGCGATTCCTTAAATGCAATCGCAAAATAAGGAATCACAAATTTTGCGATTCCTTATTTTGCGATTAAGTTTTTCTGTCATACATACCACTGAGCCCAATTGCGATCGCAAACGCCGAAATTCTGCAAATTTCGGCGTTTGCGATCGCAATTTGGAATGATACATGGCCCTCACTGCTGGAAAACATTTGCTCTTCATACACTAAAATGTAATAAAATTAGGTTGAAAAGGGATTTCCATTTTTGCTGTTGTTGTTGTCGATTACCAGATTTTCACTATTTTAATACGATGCACGCGCTCAAATAGTATTTCAAAGAAAAAGGACATCTTCTGAGGTCCAGCAATGAAGTGATTCCAGTCAATGCAAACGGTTCATCGGTAAGCATGCTTGCTTGCGGCTGCCTGGCCCGCTACATTTTGATTTCATCATATTCCAGCAATCAGTTCTTCAGTTCAGACCCACCAACTTAGTCACATCTCAATTCCTTTGCAAGGGCAGTTTTTCTCCCCCCACAAGGCGAGGACAGGTCCTCGTGATTTAGCATGCTTCAGTGCCGAGGGAGTTGCATGCCGATTAAATGCAGGGACGACAATCACTCAAAGCTTTTACCTCTAAATTGCCGGCTAGAGTTTTTTTCATCACCACTGGGAGCCAATTACTTGGCAGCACTTCCCGGCCCTGCTTTCTCTATAGTTTCTCTCCATTGATTCTGCATCGCTCTGCTTCAGAGCTGACAGCTCCCAGAACCCCCACAGAATCTTTTAACCACTAAAGGGCAAGAGAAACATGTTCGTCTTTTGTACGTTGGAAAAGTGGGGAATATATATGGAACGAACCGGAATTTACGTGCTAAAAACACGTGCGCAAGGAATTGTGAAAAAATACAATACTCCCTTCAGAGGATTTCAAAATTTCTAATGTAAGTGCTTTAAATGTGATGTTTGATAGCTGAGCCTAGACTGCTCTGTTTAGAAGGTGCACAGATTGTGTTATAATCGTCAGTAGTTGACGGTGGCACATTTTCCCTCATGCCTGGCTATGGGGGTGACTAATGGTTGGTGCCAGATAACCTCACTGTAGGGCAGAGGTCTTGAAACTTTTTGATGCTGAGAACCCATTGTCAAAGTTTTTTTAGGCATAAGGACCCCCCTGACAAAAATTTCTAGAAACTGGTACTCATCATCACCGACAACCATAAATGCCCCAATTCCACCAGCAAATAATTTTTACGGTGGGGAAATAACATTAAATAGTTTTTAGCAAACCAGAAGACAGTGACCGTGGTGGAAGAGTCAAAGGTGTCGCTAAAAACCAAGGGCCTCATTTATGAGGAATTGGCGCAAGGCAGTGCCGCAAGTCTTCTTGCTGCGCTGCCCTACACCAAAATGAAAGGGCACAAATGCACCATATTTATGAAATACTGTGCGTTCCTGTCCTCCCTTGCCTTGGTGCTCAAATTGCTACCTAGCACCAACATAGGCAGGATTGTTTTTGTGCAGGAAGGGGTACTTTCCTTCACAAAAACAATCCTGATAGGCGGTCTCCTGATCACTTTGCCGCTGGATTCAAACTAGCCTGGTGGATGAGGAGTGTTACTGCAAAACAGGTCCCAGGATGCTTATTTCCGGTCTAGAGAAGACCTTGCTTCGCAGCTCGGGCTGGACTGTTCCCATGAGGCACAGGGTCAAGACTGGTTTGCATATAGCTGGGTCTGAACTGAGGTGGTGAAGTAAGCTAGAGAACGATGATGGGAACTCCCTGTAGGGTGCCTGCAAGCATCAAACTTCTCCTTTGAGGATCACACAGAACCATGTGAGTATGCGAGAACAGACCATTTTAAATGAGACTGTGACACCGGGGGCATAATTTGAATAGTAAGCAACATATTTTTCCCCAATCCAGGCCGCAAGCAGGTGCATAAGAGTGTGATCCGTCAGGTGTAGCTCTTGTAGGAAACAAATATCTGCACCATGCTGCTGCAGATTTGCCAGGACTAGCAGTGCTTCAGGCCTATCATTTAATCCATGAATGTTCCAAGTGATGTACGTTAATGGCGCCATAACTGGGCAGTAGGAAAGTGTAAGGATAGAAAACAGGGGCAGCACGCCACGCTGGAGTGCAGTGGTTTAGTAGTGCAGTGTGTAATGGCAGAGAGGAAGGAGAAAGGCCAGGAAGATGGAAGAGAAACAATTACAATCATCCATCCTCAACAAAACCCACCCCACTCCCACTTCAGCCCCCCAAATGAGCTGAATGCTGACATCCCTCCCCAAACGCAGCCTCAATGGGCCAACAACGACAATCCAAAAAGGAATCATCCTAGGGGGAATGCCAGTAACCCAGCGCTAGCACAGCCAAGGGGAAGCTGGGTGGCCAGAGGAGGACTGTACCTGGCGGCCAGCACCCGCCACTTAGCGAGAGAACTTGAGTTCCCATAAACAACAATCAAGAACTAGAGGTCCACTGAAGGGTTCCATGTTCACATCAGTTCCTCTTAAACAAGGTTGATCAGCAGTCACCAGCAAACATGTCCCATGTGCCAACACAGTCAGTCATTGTCACTTATGCAGCCAGATTCAGTGAGCTCTTGATCAGAATTTAATTTATACGCAGCCGGCTGTAGACCCCTGATAAACTCAGCAGCCACCTTGGGATCGGCAAAGTACATAGTTTTATAGAGGGTGCCACTGACCCAGATGGGGGCCTCGGGCTCAGTGATCTGTGCACCCTTTCACTATCCGTACAAAGGAGAGCACTTCTCTAAAAAGGGCCAGTAGCATGTTCTCCACATAATCCTCCTCACGGTTCATCACAGTGGACTTGAGGATTCCCACTATTCTGAGGTTTTTCCATCTGGACCTGGCCTCCAAATCCAAATTTTTGTTGCGGATCAGTACCAAAACTTTTTCCATTTGGAGCAATTTCTCTTTGGCTGTATTGCCGTCCACCTCCACCATCAACGAACGCTGTTCGAATTGACTAATGTGTTTATTGTGACTTGCAACTTTCTCCTGGAGGCGATCAAATCTGTCAGCCAATAGGTATATTATGTTTTCTTTGGCTGTAAGGTTCTGTTTTAGGTCCAAGAACATTGCACTTAAATCAGGTTCCTGGTGCAATCCGCTGGCGCCCCTGCAGTCGGTGGAGAATTCCTCCTGGTGAACCTTAGATATGCAGGGCTGCTTACAAATCTAACTTAGATTGCCTGATGTTCATTTTTCCTATTGTAGTGGTGATGGCAGGGCAGTGCGCAGTGCTACAAACAACATCCAGCCCGTCCACCGAGATCCAGTTCAAACTTTTACATAGAACCCACCAAACCCGGGCCACACTAACTAAACTAGGACGTAGGGAAAATGCACGTTGTCTCTCACACTGCACGGAGGAAGCAACATTCCACCATGTGCAATGGAGCTTCCCCACCATGTCACCATCCTGGAGAAAGGCCCCATGACAAATGCAAAATGCAGTGGGTTAATAAATCACTCTTACACCCAAACTGGGACTTCTCTATGTATGGGATGTTACAGATCTCACTAGTATACAACAACAACAATGGGTCACACTGGGGTTCACATTGGCCAAACGTAATAAAGCTATGAAATGGGGGGCTGAGAACCCACCAAAAACGAGGGGCTGGGCGAACAACATAGACAAATGCATGATTGCAGAGAAAGAGGTTTACAAAAGTAGAGGCTGCTCGAAAAAATGGGGAAAATGGAACTCATACAGAAAAAATATTTGCACCTCCCCATCTATCGAACTAGCAGTAGGGGGCAAGAATATGAACTGACTGCTGTAAGAAACTGTACCCTAACAATGCCGCTGTCACTGATGTTTTTGCTATGTTGTGAACTGACTTGTTTTTTACTGTAAAGCTAATATGACATGTACTATATTATTAATCGAAATTAATAAAAAAAAACATTTAAAAAAAATATGTCCATGCCTCTAGGATTGACTTCTTCTTGGTATATATTAGGCTGGGCCAAAAAGTAAAAGCGATAGTACACCACTAGTAGCATTTTTCAGTTCACTCAGTGGTAAAAGTGGAAATTCTACTGGATAAGAACCAGTCCCTCCTAGACTGACTTTAGATTGGACATTTCTAATGGATCTTGTAATCATTGGTCAATTGAAAAAATACATGCGTGGGTTCTTTGAAGTATATAAAGACTCAGCTATTTACTGGCCCATTATGAATATGGGAAGGCACTAGAAAGCTACTAGCTTGGAAAACGAGTTTTGAAAATATCAAAAACATTATTAAGGACATTGAAATCAAGGAAACTGGGGAATGTTTATTTGAAGATCCAGATAAAGAAAAGTCTCAGAAAACAGATAGGCAGCTGTCTTAAAGGAAGCACTCTCCCTGTAATAGAATGGGAATTGAAGCAGAACCTAAATCTGGAAATTAGCATGGAGGAAGTGGAAGGAGCACTATGAGACTAAAAAAGGGAAAAGCAGCAGGTCCTGACTGTATACAGAATGAACTGCATAGGGTATTGAAAGATAAACTATCACCAGTACTGACTAGGCTATTAGTAGGTATCTTTTGTAAAGGCCATGTTAAGCCACGATCTTGGGATGAGGAGACAATCAGCTTAATTTTAAAACCTAATAAGGACCCCGAACACTGTGAATCATATAGGCCAATCTCGTTGCTAAATAGTGACTACAAGAATATGCAAACTTGCAAGAAAAAAGGTTGAAGAACGTGATCGGTGTACTAGTGCAAGACAACCAAAACGGTTTCATCAAAGGCTGACAACTATATGAGTTAAACCATGATTTAGTGAGTGCAATTGATGTATTGGTTGAAGCGGACTCTCCTTTAACTTTTATAACTTTGTATGCAGCTTATGCATTTGACAGGGTTAGCTGGCCCTTTTTATATGAAGTAATTAAATAGTACAATCCGGGGGCCCGATTCACAGAACTAACTTAAGACAAAATCCTAAATTTACTACCATTTTGGTGTTCACAGAAGGCACTTACTCATTTTGTTATTCAGAGAAGGCACTCACTCATTTCAGTATTTACAGAAGTTAGGAGTCCTAATTTTAGGACTCCTAAATGCCCTCTGTGAATACCAAAAGTTTTAAAGTTAAGATTTTTCTCAGTTTAGGAGTAGAAAAGTTAGGACTCCTAACTTTAGGACTCCTAAATGCCTTTTGTGAATACCAAAAGTCTTAAATTTAGGATTTTTCTCAGTTTAGGAGTAGTAAAGTTAGGACTCCTAACTTTAGGACTCCTAAATGCCTTCTGTGAATACCAAAAGTCTAACAGGCACATGCATCAAGCGATTTGGGAATCGCAAACGGTGCGAATCGCAAAATTCGGCCGTTTGCGATTCCCAAATCACTATTTGGGATGCATCAACCTAAAAGTGAAGAAATCGCTATTTTAGCGATTTTTTAAAGTGCGATTGCTTTTAAGGAATCGCAATTTTGCGATTCCTTAAAAGCAATGCATGAAACTTAAAAAAATTGCGATTTCGCAATTAGAGAGAAAAAATTACCATGAGGTTGGACCTCATGGTAATTTTGCGAAAAGTTAGAAATATGCAATTTTGTTCATATTTTTAACTTTCATGTTGTGCACACACATGCCCTTAGGGCATGTGTGTACACAACATATGTGCATTGTTTGATTTCAGGGGTGCAACAGGGTGTCCTTTAGACACCCCTGCACCCTTGAAATCGCAATCTCAATTTGCGATTAGCTAATTGCGAATCGCAAATTGAGATTGTCTTCCCATTCATTCCTATGGGCCTCTAGGCCCATAGGAATGAATGGGAAGGGATTCCTTAATTGCGATTCGCAAAATGCTAATCGCAAATAAGGAATTCTAAGGAATCGCAATTTATTTAGCGATTTCTTGATGCATAGGCATTTGCGATTCCTTAATTGCGATTCCTTAAAAATCGCAATTAAGGAATCGCAAATGCCGAGATTGATGCATGTGCCTGTTAAAGTTTGGATTTTTCTCAGTTTAGGAGTAGTAAAATTAGGACTCCTAACTTTAGGACTCCTAAACTGAGAACAATTCTAACTTTAACAGGCACATGCATCAATCTCGGCATTTGCGATTCCTTAATTGCGATTTTTAAGGAATCGCAATTAAGGAATCGCAAATGCCTATGCATCAAGAAATCGCTAAATAAATTGCGATTCCTTAGAATTCCTTATTTGCGATTAGCATTTTGCGAATCGCAATTAAGGAATCCCTTCCCATTCATTCCTATGGGCCTAGAGGCCCATAGGAATGAATGGGAAGACAATCTCAATTTGCGATTCGCAATTAGCTAATCGCAAATTGAGATTGCGATTTCAAGGGTGCAGGGGTGTCTAAAGGACACCCTGTTGCACCCCTGAAATCAAACAATGCACATATGTTGTGTACACACATGCCCTAAGGGCATGTGTGTGCACAACATGAAAGTTAAAAATATGAACAAAATTGCATATTTCTAACTTTTCGCAAAATTACCATGAGGTCCAACCTCATGGTAATTTTTTCTCTCTAATTGCGAAATCGCAATTTTTTTAAGTTTCATGCATTGCTTTTAAGGAATCGCAAAATTGCGATTCCTTAAAAGCAATCGCACTTTAAAAAATCGCTAAAATAGCGATTTCTTCACTTTTAGGTTGATGCATCCCAAATAGTGATTTGGGAATCGCAAACGGCCGAATTTTGCGATTCGCACCGTTTGCGATTCCCAAATCGCTTGATGCATGTGCCTGTAAGACTCTCGGTATTCACAGAAGGCATTTAGGAGTCCTAAAGTTTGTACTCCTAACTAACTCCTAACTTCTGTGAATACCGAAATGAGTAGGTACCTTCTGTGAATACCAAATGTGTAAGTGCCTTCTGTGAATACCAAAAAGGTAGTAAGTTTAGTATTTTGTCTTAAGTTAGTTCTGTGAATAGGGCCCTTTGAGAAGAGTTTTTGAAGGCAATTACATTAATCTATAGAGAGATGACAGCAAGGATTATAATGAATGGGAAACTAACAAAGCAGATTCATATAAAGAGATGAACAAGGCAAGGATGCCCTATGTCTCCCTAGCCTTCAATTTGTATATTGAGCCCTTATAAAGCAGGTTAAGGAGAAACCAGGGCATTATCCCTTTCAACATCATCACTGGGTGAAAAATGTTGCATTATATGCAAGTGATTTGATGATATACACTCAGGATTTAACAAGCTCTTTTCCCACTATTTTGCAAACATTACATGATTTTGGGAGAGTTTCAGGTTATCTGGTGAATCAGTAAAAAACAGAACTAATGGCACTTCAAATAATCTCTTAAAAAAAGGAAATGAGATACCTTGGCATCCAGGTAGTGAAGGATCTGGGTACGATAGCCCAATTGAATCTTAACAAGCTCATGATAGAGACCAAGAAACTCCAAAAATCATGGGGTTGTCTCCCCCTCACCATACTAGGAAGGACAAACATAATAAAAATGCTGATACTTCCAAAATTCTTTTTTATTTTTAACGCAACACGACTAAACTGTAAGGCCTAATGATTTAGGAAATTGCAGGGAGGATTGAGTAGTTTTATTTGGGCCTCTAAGAGAGCGAGAATTGCTTAGAAGAAACTGTGCAAGAGTAAATTAGAGGGTAATATAGCATTCCCAGATTTCCAACTATATTGCTGGACTTTCCAATTAAAAAATGTCAGATTACTGCTAACGGGAGGCTTCCAGCAAATCTCTCCTCTCTTCCGACCTTTGACTAAAATTTGCCTTAGGAAGGTGACTATTATTTCTCTTTAAATCTAGCCACCGAAAATGCTTCAAAAAGTTTAGGCTAAAGACTTTAAGTGCTGTGTGTAAAATCTGGATTCAGTTTAGATGGACCTTAGGAACTCCATATTGCAGCGACTTTGCCTCAATATTGAACTGACCAGCTTGTAGATCCAACATACGTGCTTCTTACTAGATCAATTGTAACAACAAAAGGTAGGCAGTTCCTTTTGGTAGAAATGTAAAGAATATGAGGTTGTTGTGAACTGGGGCGTTAAACTGGGAAGTCTGATTCCTCTGGAACAAGAACCCTCATACACCCAGAACTGTGCCATGCTTCATCATAGGGCATGCTCCTCTTTAAGCCGGTGCTGCAAGGTCCAATGGGTATCCGCAAGGGTGCCTTTTGCCGGAGATCTTTTCTTTTCATGACATATGTGAAGTGTGGGTGTGGGACTGCTGGTGTAGATTGGTACAGGTAATGTGCGTGTGTGAAAAGTGAGGATGTAAATAGTCTAAGTAGCCCTCGAACAAATTTCATGAGCCAGTCCCCTTGTCTAATTAAAATCATTGTAGCTATTAAAAGAGACAATGATCTATGATAGCTCAGTGGGTCGTCATGTTTCTTGCCATTATAAGTCTTTAACGATCTTGTGGCAATTCATCAGGGCCAATGTTTCCTAATATACACAGAGGTTGGTATCTAGAGTTGTATAATTCCAAAAGATTCCCAATCACAAGTAACTAAATTTGGTATAGGTAGATGCATTCATATAATGATTCTAAAACCGACCCAATTTACATAACTGAGATGCCTCCTGAAGTGAGAGCAGAGCTAATGCTAATTAGCGTGAGAGTCGTAGCACAGTGTCCACCGGGCGACTTGCCCAGTATCTGCTACCTTGTGGGGTACTCTATCTCGGCTCACAGCCAACAGACTTTCTACCTTGAAATCCACTAGCTGGCGAGTTGGGCACGCGGACTGGGAAATGAGGGGGAAAGAAGTACGGAATGGGAAGCAAAACTGCAAAGCCCCCCACCCCCGGAAAAAAGAGGTGTCAAAAAGCTATTGGAAGCTCATGCAAGGTGATGACGGAGCCTTTACACTGCCAGTGGAGTTTTGGAGGTAGAACGTGTCATCGCTGGAACGAATTTATCTATGAAAAGTATCAGTATCTAATCTTTGGGCCTCAGTTAAATCTGCACCTCTCAGGAAATATCATTTATTCACAATACACAGGGCACAGTGGACTCCGAAGAAGCTGTAAAAGCTAGGTGGCCAAGAGGCAAGGTGTTGCACTAAATGCAATCAGGAAAAGGCAGATGACGTCCACTTTTTCTTGCAGTGTCCCGCCATCCAACTCTTCAGGCAGGAAGTGGGTAAGGTTACAGCAGACATAATGGGAAGAGAGATCAAGGTAAGCCTTGCAGTGGTTGTTTTTGGTATTTTAGATGGTGAAGGGCCTGAAAGAAAATTACAGAACAAGCTGTCACAACTTTTATTTATGTTAGTGTTAATTGCACGTAGAGAAATATGCACAAAATAAGTGTCCACTAATCCACCTAGAAGCTTAGATTTGGGGATATCAGTTCAGCTTATTGGGAGGCTGGACTGTGGTAGTTGCTTATGGAAAAGGATAGAGATGTGGGAGCCTTTCCAGATTTAGTACAAGCAGATCTGTGGGGGAAGTAAAAAAGGGAAGAAATCTGTTAACCCTGGTGTCCAAAGATTAGGAGGGAGGATTATGGAGCTGGCTACAACAACTCCTATTGGATTGTTGGACGAAGCCTAGACCAGGAGAAGGGGGCCCTTACTTAAATTTGGGTCTGCCTGTTTCGCGTAGTGAACTCCTTGCCTCTTATCGTAAATGAGGACACAAATATATTTAAAAATTGTATTACACCCGATTGACATTTCATTTATTCATAAGTCCCTTTATTCATAAGCACCATGTACCCAGGGCTGTTAAATTAAATATTAGTAGTGGGTCTGCAGTACGTGTGCCACCCACTTAAATAGCCCCATAAAACATATCTCAGATCTGCCAGTGCAGCCTGGGTGGCGATTTAAGCTGCCAATTCAACCAAGAAAAATAAACCCCTTTGCCAGGTCTGAAACTCCCTTTTAATACATATGTCTCCCTTAAGTCAGATCTTATTCAGCCCATAAGACAGGTTGCAGTATATTTAAAACACTGGATATGCACCTTTAAGTTTTACATGTCTTGGTAGTGAGAAACTCTCAAATTCGTTTTTCACTACTGTGAAGCCTAACTCTCCAATATTTCAAATTCTCTTTAATGCTAAGTTCAGATTTTAAGTCACAGTTCTGAAAATACCCCTTTTAGAAAGGGATTTTATTGTCCTAACCATTTAGCACCTGCAGCCTGTTCCTAGGTCACATGACTGGGTGTAGTTGGCAGTTGGCCTTTGTGCATTCTTTCCAGACATTATCACAGAAAAGAGAATGGGTGTTGGCATGATGGGCCATCCTGGCTTGATGAGAGGGGCGGAGATGTCACCTACCACACATACACTTCAAAGGAGCTACCTCAGCGCACGCACGACACACACACAGAAAAAGAACTTCACACTAGCCCTTTTGTGACTTCAGACATCATGGGACTAGGGCAGAGAGGCAGGAAATTTCAGACACATCTGTTGGAGGAA
Source organism: Lissotriton vulgaris (assembly GCF_964263255.1). NCBI lineage: Eukaryota > Metazoa > Chordata > Amphibia > Caudata > Salamandridae > Lissotriton > Lissotriton vulgaris. The sequence continues at coordinate 1,429,418,112 of NC_141685.1, read as the reverse complement.
GTCTGTAGAAGGTTCTCCCACTTCAAATCTGCCATGTATAACAGTAGGGCCCTCAGACCAACTCTTCAGTTCACTGCTGGACCTGGGGAATACTCAGAAAAGGATTTCTCTGCTGCTATGCTGCTGAAAGGAATGTCCTGCTGCCAAAGGAAGGAAAACTGGATCTGCTCCTTGAACCCAGACCACCGGAGTTACTCCAAGGGCAAGCTGAAAAACCCCGTGTTCTGAGATATAGTTATACAATAAGCTCCAGAGACCTGTCTCAACTGGACCTGCCTGTGCCCTGCTGTTAGCCTCTGCTAGCGTGAGCCATGAGGTGCCTCCCAGGTCCTAAACCCTTGCAGACATCAGAGTGTATTCCTCCAGGCCCAACTGTGAGTGTCCTCAGAACTGATGCAGGGTGACACCACTCGATGCAGCATGACACAAGGACCTCGCACCGCAGCCCTTGCAGCTCCTCATCTGAGCCAACACAGCACAAAGCAACCAATGCAAGACCTCACATCGCTACTCTTGCAGCTCTCCATCATAACTGATTCAGCACAATGCAACGCGACGCAGGATCTCGCAGCTCCTCATCGGAGCCAACGCAGCATATTACAACTCGATGCAGGACATTGCACCGCAGTCCTCGCAGCTCCTCATCGGAACTGATGCATTGCAACGCTCTGCATCAAGGAAATAAGGTACAATTCTCACTGGGACTAACATGGCCACTGTACATGGCCAACACTTCAACCAGATCAGCCTGAATTTGTGACATTGTCTCAATCTGGTGCAACCAGATACCCACAGTAGGAGCATTGTGCTTTTAGGCGCTATACTTACCTTAAATCTTTGAAATTGCATATCTCTGGGTCTACTGAATAGATTTTTTTGTTTTGGTGTCAAATATTTATTCAATTTTACTCTAGTTTTCTAAATTGATGTTGGATTTAAAAAAAAACGTAAAACAATGTAAAAAATATTTTTAATAAGCCAATAACAGATAATATACATTTACAAACCAAAGTGTTTCAGCAAACTTAGAATTCCTGAGTCCAGGAGGGGAGAGAAAGCAAAACAAATACAAAATATTTACAAATTATAAACAGCCCTAATTGGGTCCAACATACATATCAATTCCTACCTACATACCAAGAGAAAAGGGTGACACAACTCAATGCAGCACAACACAAGGACCTTGCACCGCAGCCCTTGCAGCTCCTCATCTGAGCCAACACAGCACAAAGCAACCGATGCAGGACCTCACATCGCTAAGCTTCAGCGCCTCATCGTAACTGATTCAGCATAATGCAACTCGATGCAGGACCTCGCAGCTTCTCATCAGAGCCAGCGCAGCACATTACAACTTGATGCAGGACATTGCACCGCAGCCCTTGCTGCTCCTCATCGGAATTGATGCATTGCAACGCTCTGCATTAAGGAAATAAGGTACAATTCCCACTAGAACTAACATGGTCCCTCTACATGGCCAACACGTCATCGTGATTGGCCTGAACTTGTGACATTGGCTCAGTCTGGTGCAACCAGATACCCATTGTAGGAGCATTGTGCTTTTAGGCGCTATACTTACCTTAAATCTTTGAAATTGCATATCTCCGGGTCTACTGATTGGATTTTTTCATTTTGGTGTCAAATAATGTATTCAATCTTACTCTAGTTTTCTAAATTGATGTGGGATTTAAAATTTTTTTTTTTAAACATTTCAAAAAATATTTTTGATAAGCCAATAACAGATAATACACATTTATAAAACAAAGTATTTCGGAAAACGTAGAATTCCTGAGTCTAGTAGCGGAGAGAAAACAAAACAAATACAAAATATTTACAAATTATAAACAGCCTTAATTGGGTCCAGCATACGTATCAATTCATAACTATATACCAAGAGAAAAGAAAACAGAAGGAAGGACAAGACACAGAGTATGCAAAGCTGTGGTAAATGCCAAATGATCAACTATGGCACCCCATAACTTCATACCCAATCACCGTTTGTGTGGCCCCTTGAGAGCATACAAACTATGCTCTAAATTACACATGGAATATAACCTTCCTCTCCACATTTCAAAGGGTGGTTGTTCTTTTTGTCACCACAGTGTAGCTATTCTTAATTGAGCCATGGACGTAGCAATAAATATCAGATACCTACATTTGTGCATCTTGTAATTAACCATTGAATCTTCCAAGATTCCCAGTAGAATAACAGTTGATGTAATCGTGATCTGTACTCCTATAACGTCCTTAAAAAGACCTCTATCCTTCTGATCAGATGCCTTAACTCTGGACATGCAAAAAAGATATGTAGACTGTCGGCCTGATCCCTCCCATACCGTGTATATTTGCCACCATTTAGCCCGCCCTATAATGCAATTTTAGCAGGAGTATAATAGAAGTTAAACATAGTCTTATAGTGCTGTGTTTTGAGACTGGAAGATGCCAGAAGCTTTTCAGCCAGACCAATAGAGTCATGTAGAATATCCCCTCCCTGAGATAGACTGGCATTCCATTTCAAATTCTGTGCCTCCAGATCATCAGGTAGTGTTCCGATGAGAGTTTGATGTAGGGTACCAAGCTTCCTCTTTTTTGGTGCAAAATATCCTACATTTGTCTCTGGTAATAGATAGTCCCGGACTTGCAGGTATTTAAAAAAAAAAACAGTTTTGGGCAGATCTAATTTAGAGACCAACGAGGAGTAAGACCATATACCATTTTTATGCACTAGGTCTCCCAAGATTACAATACACTTTCGTCTCCTTCTAGCCATTGTGGTGTCCTAAAAAATAGATGATAATAATACTGAAGATGAAGTAGGCGTGTAGAAAGGAATCCTGCCTATCTGCAGGAGCCTTCGAACCTGGAGCCATACCTTATGGACAGCGTGAACCCCCTTGAAGCAGGTTTTCTTATAATAACTGGGTTCTAGATTTTGAAAAAAGCCGCTCTCTGTTTCAGAGCTCAGTAGCATCAGAAAAATGTGCGGGTCCTCAGCTACCTCAGCATCTCCTTCTCCAACCAACAATATTCCCATATGCTGAAGTAGACAAGCCCAATAATAAAGCATGAAATTGGGTACTGACCAGCCACCTTGTGATTGTGGTAAATTCATATATTTCATTGCTAGGCAGGGTTTATATTGAGCCCACATGAAGCTGCTGCATATAGATTGTAATTTCAGAAGTAGTTTTTTCGTGAGTTCTAGGTACAGATCTAAAGTAGTATAGGCCCTTAGGCATGATATTCATTTTTAAAACATTGCATCTTTCCACCATTGCGAGATGTAAACCTTTTCTTCCATCTAGCTCCCTTTTGATTTTCCGGGCCATGGGGTCCCGGTTGGCAAGTGCCATTTTGTCCAAACATGCATTAATATGGATCCCCAGGAATGTTGCCACTTGAGTGACCCTGGTGTCAGTAAATAATGCTTGATTTGTACATATTATTTTCGTCTTGGCTATATTTAATTTGTAGCCAGAGTTTTGTCCAAATAGAGTTGCTAGTCGTTCAATTTCTGCAAGGCCTCAGCTGGGTCCAGTGAGGCTACATCAATGTCATCGGCATATGCTAGAATTTTAACATACTCTTGCCCAAACCTCAATGCTGGAATGCTTAAACTATTCTCCAATATATTAAAAAATGGATGGATGTAAAGAGCAAAGAGTACTGGGGAGCACAGACAGCCTTGTCTGGTGCCTCTTGATATTGGCACTAGCTCAGATTCGAGCCCCAGTGCCCATATTCGAGTGGAGGATGATTTGTACATGGTTCTATTTACCCTGACAAAACCAGGCCCAAACCCTTGCCACTGCACAGTTGCCTATAAAAATCCCAAGAGACACGGTCAAGCACTTTCTCCGCATGAAGTAAAATTACTCCACATGGAGTTTGCTGGACATTAGCAGAGTCCAACAGGTCAACTACCCTACTAATATGGTTGAACGTGCCTCTTCCTGGAATAAAACCGTGTTAGCGGACAGAGTCTAGGGGAGTAACCGATCGGGAGAGTCGTCTAGCTAGGATTTTCACGTATATTTTCCCATCAAAATTTAAAAGTGAAATGGGTCTACACGACCCGGGAATGTGGGCGATTTGTCTTTTTTTAAAGTTATGATTATAGCTACATCCCATGATACAGGGGCATCCCCTTTCTGTGCTTCCTGAAACATACTAGGCATATCTGATTTGAACTCTGATAAAAAAAAAGTTTTATGGAATTCTAATAGGAGTTTATCCGGCCGACAGCCCTGCCTGTTGCTAAAGAACCAACAGCCTCCACAAGCTCTTCTAATGTTATAGGCTCCTCCAAATATCTCCCGTCATCTAAGCACAACATCCTTCTCAAGGGGTCTTTAAAAAAAGATTCAGTTCTCTCCTGTCTACCTTGACCTTCCGTGTACAATTTCTCATAAAAGACCCTAAAGATTTCCAGGATTTCCGAAGGCATTTTGACTAATCTTCCAGCTGAATCTTCGATCGCAGTGATTACACATTTGGCCTCCCTGCATCCGATTTTCTTTGCCAGGTATCTGTTGCCTCCCCATACTCGTAACATTTCCTTCTAAAAAGATGAAATTTGTTAGTATTATCTTTAGACCAATGAGCGTTTTTCCTGGCCTTCCTGTGAGCTACCTCCGTTTACGCCTGACAAATGTCAGAATTCCCCTGTAGAACTTGCATAAGGGTATACTCTGCATTCTGGAGGTCCTCGTATAACTCCTGTATAAGCTATCTCTGCTGTTTTTGAATGTATAGTCCAAAACTAAGAATTCCCTCCGGAACCCTGCTTTTAAGGCATCCCAGACCATACCATGAGTAGTGAAGTTGCGACTACTAGACAGATATTGGTTTAGCCATTGTCGAATGTGGCGAACAAACTGTTCATTGATAAGTAACTTCCTATCAAATGAGAATGTCCCATGAGATCGAACCAAACCATACATTGCAAGTTTTAATAGCAACGGATTAGGATCTGAAGTGACCCTAGGGAAAACCTTTATCTGTGCCTCCGTTAAATAGATTTTCATTACAAAAAAATTAATCTAGTCTGGTGAGTTTCTGATGAAGGCAAGAGAAATGTGTATACCCCAGGTCAAGATGTTTTAACGGTGAGCAGCCTTTACAACGCGGGCCTTACCACGTGCAGCCATTACTAAGCTGCTTTTACAACGCAAGTCTGGAGGGCGCTGTTGGATAGGGAATAGTTACATTTTCTGTTCCAACACCTTCCCTACTGTAACGTGGGCTGGAGTTGGAATAGAAAATTAAACAATTCCACTATCCAGCGCTTACAGCGCAAGTTGTTGTAACAACTTGCATTGTAAAAACAGCGTTGTAATGGCACGTGTGGTAATAGCCCACGTTGTAGTGTCATACAACCGTTTTTAAGCTAGGCCATATGTCAGCTAGACCATGACCGTATAAGAGCTGTTGCAAGACCTTATGGAATTTAGGTTTCCGACCACCATACTTATTCCCAACGGTACATTGTATAACTTCTCCCAGATGAATATTAAAATCCCTGCACAGTGTCAAAGGGGATACCCAAGACGCCAGTTCTATATTCAGATAATCCAATATCTGAACCTCATCCAAATTAGATCCATACACAGAGCATACTGTGAATTTCCTATTACCAGTAGAGCATTCAACTATTGCCCCAAAGCCACATTTGTCCACCAGGGTCCTACCAAAGGAGAGAATATTGGACCTAGCACGAATATCCACACCTCTTTTATTAGTTCCTTGCGATGTGCATACCAAGAGCTTATACCCTAATTCAGTGATAACTTTATGCTTACCCCAAAGTATATGTGTCTCATGAAGACAGACTACGCCAGGGCATATCCTTCTGATTTCCTGGGCCACTCTTTGCAGCTTAGCTCTGTCATTGAGACCACATACGTTGAACAAGCAGATAGATAATCTTAAATTACTCTGAGAGTGCACTCTCTCCCACATCACATCATTTACTCGTGTTTACTGTAGATCATTTATTGGCTTGCTTTCAATCTTTGCCCCCGTGACCATGCAGCAGTCCCCCATCCCAAGAACACCTGCCAGACCCACCCTAAGCAACCCCTACCACTCCAAACAAAGAGGCTGAAAGACCCCTAGCTCTGGTGTGATGGAATGACTCGTAGCATCACCAATCACCCCGCTCCTCCCAAATTCACCCAACCCAGCCCAAGGTATATAGTACGCAAAGATAGAACACTACATGGTTTATAACATGTAGTCCAAAAATATCAGTATGTAACCAGCCTCAGCTTACACCAGCAATGCTTGCCAGGACCTATTGAGTATCAACCACTTACTTAAGACTTAATGCTCTTTAGAAATTCTCTAGCTTTGACCTCAGAGGTGAAAAGTTGGGTTTTATCCTTATATGCTATCTAAAGCTTAGCAGGATTCAAAAGAAATGCTTGAGCACCTATAGTCTGAAAGGGGTTGATTATCTGTTGAAGTTGCCTCCTTTTTTCTACAGTTGTGTGAGAATAATCTGGCTCAAAAAAGAACTCAAACCTTTTTCCCTTTCTCTTCCTGTATGGCTTCGCCAGATTGTATAGTGCTTGTCTAGACAGAAAGTCGGACAGACAGATCAGGACTGCTCTAGGTCGCGGAGCAGATTGGCTGAACCCTGAATGAGGATTCTGTCGAAAAGGGAACCGGTGAGCATGTTGCACCAGTGTGTCCCAGGTCCACTGTGTCAATTACAGGAATGCTTCAGTAAAAAGTTCCTCAATAAACTTCAGAGGCTCTGAGCCTTCCACTCCTTCCGGTATACCAATACCTCTTAAATTATTACGCCGGAGACGGTTTTCCATGTCCTCAAACTTCCGAGAAATATAATTCTTCTGAGACACCAGGGTCTCTGTGGCGGCTTTTGGGTGATCATCTCATCCTCAAGTGTAGAGATCCTGTTCTCTGCTTCAGATATCCTCTCAGCAAATTCAGAACAGGATTTATCCACTTGACAAAGTGAGTTTTGGAGCTTGCTGCGAGAGCTTTGTGTTTTCTTGTGTTGTGTCCACTTTAATACTGTCTGTGTGTTGCATAAATACTTAGCACATTGCCTCTAAATTAAGCTTGACTTCTTTTGCGCCAAGCTACCAAAGGGTTAAGCACAGGTTAATATAGTCACTTTTTGTGTTTCACCCTGACAAGGAATGTGGCTTTTGCTTCAGTAAGGTTTCACCCCCCTCAACTAGCAATCCAATTTCATCCAAAGATCATTTCTAATTTATTGAACATTACCCTCTTCTTCACGCTGTCCAATCTGGGTTTCATGCTGCACATGGTACATAATCTGCTCTTGAGTCTGCCCTGTATGGCTGTAGAATTGTGGCAGACAAGGGCTGCTTTTGTGGTCCTTTTGTTACTTGATTTGTCAGGCATAATATCCTGATCGCTAGGCTGACAGAGGTCGTATCAGAGGCACAGTTCTGAGGTGGTGCAAATCTTACTGGGAAAACAGATATGAAGATGTTCATCTCCCCCCTTTTAATTTCAAGTTTAAAGCCATCAACCAGGGGTTTCCCCAAGGTTACTCTGCGAGTCTGGTCTTGTTTACTATCCCTCCAAGACTTCTAGCTCAAAAGATTTGAACTCATAGAGTACACTTCATGAGTTACGCTAATCATATCAAGTCAATTTCCACTTAAAGCTGTCCATAATTGTATGCATGTTATCGCCAAATGACTTGGTAAGGAACTCCTTAACCCCTTAAGTGCTGCTGACGGCCAATGGTCGTCAGCAGCGCTACCTCCCCAGTGCTGCGCACGACCATTGAACGTCCATTCAGCACTAGTTCTAATGGACAGCGCAGCACTGGGGAGAAATGTTTACACGCAGCTAAGGTGTTAAAATACAATGGAGACAAAATTTATATCTGCCAGCCCTCTATCATAACCTCAGCTGACTGCTGGCCACTGTTGGTCACTCCTTATGTCTCATCGTCTGTGTGCAACCTTGGGCTCCATATTGATGAGGATCTATATCTTTCAAGTCTGAATAACAGGCTACCATCTAAGCATGGGCGAATTTTGTGAATCTCGCGTTCGTGAATTTTGCGGATTTGCGAACTCGCAATCCCCAAATCCGCGAATTCTCGCGAATTTGCGGATTTTTTTTTGTGTTCGCGCGGGTTTCTGCCAGTTCACGAGGGTTTTGTACAATTTCGCAAACGTGAACTTACCTGTCGGGTCGCAAGTTTTGCGAACTTGTTGTTTCTACGTGTCCAGCCTGTTTTGGGACACTCTTCTTCATCACTGCCACTCTCTGTCACCACTGCCACTCTCTGACTACTCATGCCACCCTCTGGCCCACCCATGCCACCCTCTGTTTCATCACAGCACCCTCTGGTTATCCAGTCAGTTTACATTATTGTGGCAAAGCAAAGCACACCTTCCCTGCCTCAAGTGACCTGAATTAATTTGGGGCTGATTAATGTGTCACAGAATATTTTTTTAGCTGGCACCTGCTTCCTTAGTGCTTCCTGATTAGTGATCTTTTGCACTTGCTAAGTGCTTTCATTGTTGCAAAATTAGTTACAACACCTGCCCTGCCCCAACTGACAATAATGAATTAGGGGCTGATTAATGGATTTGAACTTCCAGCCTGGCTTCTGCTTGTCTCCCTTAGCTGTAATTCAGGACCTTTGTGGCATATGTGTAACTATTCTGAGGTTCAGAGCAGGGTCACATAATAGTTGCAAGTAGGCAACTGAACTCTGGAGGGGCCCCTCAGGAAGCACTACAGGAAATGGCTACTAATGATGAGCCTGAACTTTTGAACCTGGTAAGTAGTTTCAGTTTTGCTAAGATCGTATTTCTGCAATTTAGCGCTTATTCGCGGGGCGCGAAGTTATACTGAGAAGCCGCGAACTCACGCGAACAGTGCGAGCAAGCCATAAAATCCGCTGCTCGCGGATTTGCGGATTTTGCGGGAGATTCGCGAATCTCGCGGATTGCGAATTTACCGAAAATCCGCAAAATCCGCGAGCGAAACGGACTTTCCGCCCATACTTACTACCATCCACCTTCTTTTCTATGATGAGTATACTCTTGAAAATTCAGCCTTTTTTGGCACCCTTTGTGGTGCAATCCTCTATTCCCTATTCGGCTTTATTACTGACCTTCACTGTACTTGAGTTCTCCTGATCACCTCCTCAAATGTCTTTACTGAATCCAAACTGCTATTGCTAGACTTTCTTTTTCTCATCTTCGATACTCCTGTGTATTTGATGCATTGGACTTGTTACACTGCTTAACCTTGCCTAAAAGGCTTATATTTAAATCCCTCTGTATATTCACCAGACGATTCATGAAGCTAGACCCCGATTTCTTCAACAGAAATTCAAACAGTACCGGATGTATATCATTACAACCCCATACTTTTACAACGCATACCTTTACAACGCACTCCTTATGTCTCATCGTCTGTGTGCAACCTTGGGTTCCATATTGATGAGGATCTATATCTTTCAAGTCTGAATAACAGACTACCATCCACCTTCTTTTCTATGATGAGTATACTCTTGAAAATTCAGCCTTTTTTGGCACCCTTTGTGGTGCAATCCTCTATTCCCTATTCGGCTTTATTACTGACCTTCACTGTACTTGAGTTCTCCTGATCACCTCCTCAAATGTCTTTACTGAATCCAAACCGCTATTGCTAGACTTTCTTTTTCTCATCTTCGATACTCCTGTGTATTTGATGCATTGGACTTGTTACACTGCTTAACCTTGCCTAAAAGGCTTATATTTAAATCCCTCTGTATATTCACCAGACGATTCATGAAGCTAGACCCCGATTTCTTCAACAGAAATTCAAACAGTACCGGATGTATATCATTACAACCCCATACTTTTACAACGCATACCTTTACAACGCATTTTTTACACTGCAACATCCATTACAACGCGTTCCATTACAACGCATGCCATTACAACGAAATCTTTGAAACTACCTTTACAACGCATTCCACTACAACGCATACTACATTTACAACGCATACCATTACAATGCATACCATTACATTGCATATATGGCACGTATTGGATAGTGTAGGGGTAAAAATTACTATTCTAACTCCAGGGGGGGCAACAGTAGGGTAAGTGTTGGGTAGTGTAGGGGTTACATTACTATTCTAACTCCAAGGGGTGCAACAGTAGGGTAAGTATTGGATAGTGTAGGGGTACAAATTACTATTCTAACTCCAGGGGGTGCAACAGTAGGGTAAGTGTTGGATAGTGTAGGTATGCGTTGTAAAGGTATGCGTTGTAGTGGTATGCATTGTAGTGTCATGCGTTGTAATGGTTGCGTTGTAATGGCATGCTTTGTAATGGATGTTGCAGTGTAAAAGTTTTGTTGTAAAGGTAGTGCATTGTAAAAGATGCGTTGTAAGTGTTGTTTCCCAACAGTACCACCCAAGCGTCTTTTGTGTTCTGCTGACGAAAACATACTTATCGTCCTCAAGTTGAAAAGGGTATGAGCGGATGGTAGGGCATTTTATGTTCAAGCCACACACATTTGGAGCAATCTACCTCTGTCCCTCCACTCCCTTTAGGGATCTGTTGCTCTTCAGGAAAGCTTTAAAACATTTCGGCTTGCCTAGTTTCTAACCAGTGGCCTAAGAAATGATTTTACAATGTTTCTATAGTTCCTGTTGTTGTACTATGTCTACAATTTGAGGAGACGATGATAAGCAGCACAGAGAGATATTTTACAGTGGACATGATCCTGTGTGCCTTTGTTACTGCCACCTTGAGGAGAGATTTACTTTCCAGGGGGAAGATAAGAGCTGACCCCGCCCTCACCCCCAGCAAGAAGAAAAGAGAAATGCCCATTTGACTTAACCACTGTTTGAGGATGTCTCAATGACCAGAAAATGCCAGTACACACAATGACTTTGACAATCAGAATCAACGGACTGCATTGAAGCATGTGAAAATCGCGAGCTTGCTTCATCTGAAACTTACCTGCCATCATTCCCGGTAGCAAGTAGCCTACATCTCTCTATTTCTCTACCGCCATGGCAGAGATTTTCTCCCCTCACTAATGACCTTCCGAAGTGTCAGTTTGGCTGTGCATGTGAATCATTTTAGAAGGTCTCTCAAGTCCTTTAGGAGTTGATCATGTTTAAAGCCACAGGCTTGCATTAAATCCGAGTTATTGGTAACTGCTGGGTGACCCTGTGAATCAAGATTATTTTCTCAGTCTTTTGGGGGCTTTACCACACAGAAACCTTGACCATGACTATGATATGTGGGACCCCAAAGAATGGCATCCCAAGCGAACTGACCAGACGCCGAGACTCTGGGTTCAGGAGGATGATAGTTGACCACCAAGGTGTGGCTACTAAATGGTATGTCTCAAAGAAGTTATGGGTTTGGCAGGACTCCTTGGCCTTAGAAAGATTTATTCTCCCTGTGACTGGGTTGCAATAGGAGGCTTGTAACAATTTTGAGATAGTTTCCTCTTTTGTGTGCATAATCAAGAGATAACGTAACATAACTTATCACATAACATAGTAAATTCTATGTTGTTTTATGACTGGTTGCAAGTGGTGTGTGAGTTTTAGGAATTTTATAAACTTATTAAGCTTATGGGCCTGAGTGTGTTACTTTAATATATATTTGATCTGACCCTTTTTGCAGGGTCGCCCCCAAACATTTTTAGTTCCCCCTCCTGCATTTTGCTGAATTCGTTTTAGTTGCCCGTAAGACTATGTGCACTTTACCATTGCTAACCACTGAACAATTGCTTGTGCTTTGTCCTTAAAACATGGTGGAATTGGCTTATACCCAAGTTGCATATTAAATTTACTTTTAAGTCCCTAGTAAAGTGGCACAACAAGTGCCCAGGGCTTGAAAATGTGATGTTACTTGTGGTCTTCAGCACTGATCGTGCCATCCAACTAAGCAGCCCGTTAAGAATGTCTCAGGCCTGCCATTAAAGAGCCTGGTTGTGCAGTTTGAACTGCCAGTTCGACCTGGCAAACTAAACCTTTTACAAGGTCCAACCCTTCCCTTTCAATACTTATAACTCACTCCAGTGGTCGAAGTGGGGAAAGAAAAGTAGAACTGTGGGTGGAGATCAGAGGTAGGGCAAGAAAGAGCAAAACATCCCAATTTTTAGAATTTGTTTGTCATTTAGCTTATTACGTTATTTAATTCAACCAATGAATACACATGTTTATCTAAGGTTTAATGTGACATTAAAATACTTTCACAAAGTGGGATACATTCAAATCACAGAATTTTACAAATACTCTTAAAAGTGGAATCACAAGCCATTTGTTTCTGAGCCATACCGTTTCTGTCATCAGAATGTCTCCTCCCTTTTCCCACAAGAGCAGCTCAAACATGAATGGCAAAATAACTACGTTTGCAAATGTTTTCCACATAATTATGGCTCTGCCATATTTGCCACATTATACATCATCTGCTGCATAATCTGACGATTTTAGCCCAAAAATTGCTTGTAGCTCAAACGGATCAACAGTTACTAAAACAATGTTGCTGCAATTAGAGGGCTCTCTGCAAAGTTTGACTGGTCACCTTTCTCATAATAATAATAATAATAAAGACATTTATAGAGCGCATGGAAAATAGTACGCCATCTCGGCGTGTCCCCGCGCTAAAGAAGAGGCGATAAACTCATAAGGGGGGAGAAGACAGTACGAGGCAAGGGGCATTAAATAGGCTATAAGGAGAACAGATGAGTTTTTAGTTGCCGTCGGAAAATGGTTTCTGAAGGCTCCATGCGGAGATGGCTGGGAAGTTTATTCCATGCTGTTGCAGCCGCCACTCTGAAAGACCGACCTCCCATTTTTTCTCTCCTATAGCGGTGGGTCATAAGCATGCCCATACCGCTAGATCTGAGTGATCTGCGTGGTTCATACCTGGTAACCAGACCTGTCAGATATCTGGGGGCTTTATTCCAGATGATCTGATGACATATTAGGAGTACTTTGTACTGTATTCTTTTTTTCACTGGGAGCCAGTGGAGGGCATCCAGAGTGGTTTTAGAGTTGGCTCTTCGAGGGAGTCTAAGCACTAGGCGGGCTGCAGCATTTTGCAGTATTTGGAGTCTTCCAATGCTTTTACAAGAAGCTCCCAGGAAAAGGACATTTCCATAATCGAGGCGTGACGTTATCAGTGCCTGGGTCATAGTGCGCCGGGCCTCCAAAGGAAGGAGATCTAGGATTTTGTTGAGAGTCTTTAAGACTCCAAAACACTTGCCTACTAGACGGTTAATGTGTGTCTCATAAGAGAGTGTGGGATCCATCCATATCCCTAAATTTTTGGCTTCAGTACATGGTGTAGGCATATCGCCTAAACAGCTTGGCCACCAATCACATGTCCAAAGCCGTTGATCACCACCAACCACCAGGACTTCTGTCTTGGATCCGTTTAGTTTAAGGCAGTGTGTGTCCATCCAAGTGGCCAGAGCTTGCATACAGGCTCTGAAGTTATTGGCTTCGAAGTTATTGGCTCATAGCTGCATTTGTGTGTTACACTGGTACTAATGAGGCAAAATCATTGCAGCGACTGTTAGTATGTGTAAAAATTTCAAAATAAAACAGTATCAGAAAATGTATAGCGTTACACTGCAGCCTTTGTTTTGCTGCATAATTTAGTCAACACTGAAACATAATTTTGTCAACCATTGCTGCATAATTCCAGTGGCTCCAAAGCAGTTAGCACATGTTAAAAGTGTTTGTGCATGAATCAGAGAGACTGTGAAATGTGTGAACTTAGTTTGGTGTGCATGCAAATCCTGCATTGCTGATCGCTGGTGAGTTGCACTACTATTTCTGGAACAAGGTCAATGGAGGTACCAATGGGTGAGGCGGACTGGCCACAAGTGTCCTGTGACCTCAGTGACAGACTCACTGTTGGGTCGAGGGTGTGCTACTTGGTAGGCCTGCTCAGAAGACTGAAGGTAAACTACAGTATGGATTGTGATGTACAGGCCTTCAAAGTTAACCCACACTTGCCACTGCTAGGGTACACCTGCACCATTTCTTCTAATTTCTAGTGGGCCTTCTAAGATCTAACATGGGAATGTGTTCACTCAGGAGAGTGGTCTTGTGAACTGGTCATGAAGGCTGAACCTGATTCCCCAGTTACAAATTCGTCAGCTCAGGCAATAGTGCCACATCTGTCCCGCCCTACTGAACACCATACTGCCCCACTGGCAGAAACCTGTACTGCCTTCAGCTACTACACAGTTGTGTCCTGCTATAAACACCTGGATGCTACTCAATTCAAATTGTGCAGTAGGCAAGAGTAATATGCTGCCTGAAAAAAAATTACATCCTGAAAAAAAAAACCACTCGTATGGAATGTAAGAATAAGTAAAGCATGTGAAATGTAAGGTGGAACAACATGGTTACCGTGGTTACTGCTTTTACACTCATTTTTGAAAAATCAATTTGTATTTTTGCCTGAAAAGTTAAGGACATGACTACAGGGCCCAAAGGGATCTGCTTCAATGTCCATTGCTTATATCCTTACAAAATGTAAGCAGTATGGTTTGAAAAGAGAACATCCCTGAACACATTGCAGTGATATACATTTTTATAAACTATAATATGGAAAACAGTGGATAAGGATCACATTAAACATCTTCCACTCTATGCATCAACCATGTATTGCAGTACCTCCAGGAATGGTGCATTTCCCCACACCGGAAAAACAATGTTGTTTGAAAGAAAGATGAGAAAATGAAAGTAGAGCTTCACTCGCAAGCTCTGAAAAAGTGGTGCTAATGTGTCTGGCCACTTTGCAACCACCCTGACTTGCTTAATTTGTCATTTTTTATTTTTAATATTTTGAACCTGTTTTCTCTGCGACCTGAGGCTGCACTTTGGAGTAAAAACATTTCAGAAAAAGACGACATTTCCAGCAAAAGTATTTCTTCCTTTTTTGGATGCATTTCACAGGGGACCGATGAAGAAGAGGAGAGAAAATAGAGGGTTAGAACCCTTTCTCAAAGTCACAGTTTTCAGCAAGTGAGGATGAGCAGAAGACAGAAAGAGAGGGAATAAGAGGCAGAAAGAGAGGGGTGGCACTGACAGTGGCAAGGCGGGAGAAGCAGACGATGTCCTTATCTCTCTGGGCAGGAAGGGAGAGACAGAGTCCTTTTACTTCTCTGCCCACCCCACGCTCATCCTCGAATGGCCACGAACTGCTGACCCTTATCTATAGCCTTGGCTAGGTCTGCCATCCTCAGACACATTTTTAAAATATAAAAATAGGGGAACAGATTCTATAAAATTTAAAAAGTAGGGGCATGTCGTGCCTAGCGGATCCCACCCACTTTGGCCACTGAGTCACCCGTAGTGCGGGCCCTAGACATCCTCGAAGCCAGGGTGATTTTTTACATGTCATGGTAATGAAAAACTCTTACATTTGTGTCTCACTACTGCAAGGCCTATCTCTCTCATACAATAACATTGGAGTTGGCGTATTACATTTTATAAGTGTGATTTGTAAATGGGAAGACATACCCGATTCATGTTTGGTGTCTCTGAAATTCTAATTTATAATCCTAACTTATGGTGAAGTCAGATTTTAAAATAAAATTCTTAAAATGCCACTTTCAGGAAGGTGGCATTTTCTTACCTTTTCCATTTGGTGCCTGCAGCCTGTCTCTGGTCATATAACTGTGTGTAGTTAGCAGTGAGCTTTGTGTATTCCTCCTAGAGAGCCACAGAAAAATGGGAGCTTAGGAATGACTGGATGGGCCATCACTGGCAGGATGGGAGGGAGGAGCTTGGCACACCCTCACTTATATGTGAATAGGCTGTGTCATGTTCGCACACAAAGGGCTGCATACCCCTGTATTTAGTCTGGATCAGGGCTGGCAGGGTAGAGCATCTGCCCACTTCAAAGGTTTCCCTCTAGAAGTTTCTCCCCCACTTCAAAGGCACAATAGTACATAAAAAACAGAACCTCAGACACCACCAGTTTAGTATACACCTGGACCCATGTATACTTTGTCAGGAAGAAGAACTGCTGTGCTACTGAAGGATTCTCACTATGCTGGACGGCTGCTCTGCTGTACTCCTGCTTTGCTTTACTGACCTGCTGACTGCTGCCCTCTTGTCTAGGTGAGAAGGACTGGACCTGCATCTATTGGCCCAAAAACCCAGAGTGGCTCCAAGGGCTAATTGGCTGGCCTCCTGATTTGAAGCCTCAGGGACTTAACAGGCTTCCAAGCCCTGCACCTGGATTCTGCCATCTATGAGTCTACCCTGCCAAGTGGTGCCACCCCAGTTCTGGACCCATAAAAGTGGGCCTCAGGTACTTTGCCAGCAGAACTGACACATACTTTGTGCTGAGCGACGCATCCCCGAGCAGAACTGCACCTCTGGAGCTGACTAAATGGTGCACCCCACTACAGAATCGATACAACACAGCATATATTGGACCCGTCACAAAAGACACGTATTGCCACTGCACCACGCATCTTGGGACCAACTCATCGCATTCTGAACCTTCAGTGTGCAACTCTTTCCCTGGTGCAGGTCTTTGCATCCCTCATCGATGGCAGCCTCGACAACAATGCCAAAATTCCGCACAGCAGCTTTACCATTCTTTGGAATTGACACATTGCCTCAGCTGTATATCGCATCCTCGAAAGCAGTCTTCTCAATGTAAGTCCAGTCATTGGGACGCTTAACGTCAATGCAACAGGACCTCACACTGCTGCCTCGCTGCAACTCAGAACCGACGCATCGCCTCGGCTGCATGACGCATCTTCAACAGGGGTCCACACAGCACTCTGCAACCAGGATTTAAGGTTTTCTCATCAGTGGGTCTAACTGTGTTCCTGTAGCCGGCCTGCACTCCATCACAGTTAGCCTGAACCTGTGACTGGGTCCCGATCTGGCGTGACCCGATATCCCCCAATAGCGCTTTGTGCTTTTTGCCGCCATATTTCACTATAAACTTTAAAGCTCCATTTTTGCAAATTGGATTTGTGTCATTTTGGTCTTGTTTTATTTATTAAAATCTACTCTGTGTTTCAAAATATGATGTGGGCTCCTTGTTTAGTGTGTTGTCACTGTTTTACTGTTTGAAGTGTTGCACAAATGTGTCTAAGTTGAGTCTGACTGCTCTGTGCCAAGCTACCACGGGGGTGAGAACGTTTAACTTGGGACATGCATGTGTCTTATCCTGACAAGGATTGTGAATGCTGCTAGACCAATGAGTATACCTCAGTCACCACCAACCCAGTTTTATACACTTCCAATTTAACATTTGTCTCTGAAGATAAGTCCAATCTGTAAAGCATGAGAAAGGTATACAGAGTTTCCCAAGTGGCAGCTCTACATATCTCTTCCAGAGAAACTCCTCTCACCTCTGCTCAAAATGGTGCCATGGCTCTAGTTGATCTAGCCAACATATTATCTGATAAAGTCTTCCATAGAAACATAGGCTTGAGAAACTGCTTGTTTGAGCCCCCTGCTGATACTTGCTATTCTTGCCTTTTTCTTCCCCTTGTTTGCTGAACCAAAAGTCACAAAAATGGCTGAGTTCTTCTAAAATCCCTTTATCTTTCCAAATAGATCAACAAAGTCTGTTGATATCCAAAGAAATAAGAACATCATATGAAGCTTGGAACACTGGGAGAATCATTTCCTCAGAGGAATAGAAACAGGACTGGAATTATGGCTTGAAAGTAGTGTCTGATCTAAGGACTACTGTGAGAAACAAGGTGGTTGGTTGAGTGGGGTGTGAGCCCTTTTCAAGCAACATCCACAGTCCTAGTCAGAGAGAACCACAAACAATCACTAAATTAGCCTGTGGTGAACCCTCTTGTAGCATGGCACAAAAGAAGTCAGGCTTAACTTAGAGTCAATGTGAGAAGTACTTATGAAGCACAAAAACAGTAGTAAAGTGTAAACACAATACCAGAATACCAACACAAATTTAGAAAAATAGAGTAAAATGTAATACATTATTTGACACAAAACTATCAACAATCCAATCAATAGAAGCAGAGATATGGTATTCTAAAGGTTTCAGGTAAGTGTAGAGTCTTCAAGCACAAAGTGCCACTCTTGGTTATCTGTTTGTGCGAGACTAGGAGAAAGTCACAAGTTCAGGCCAACAGTGATGGAGCACGTGCCGGAACAGAAACCAGGTTAGTCCCACTGAAAAGAGTTTAATTTGCTGTGGAGAAGCAGCGGGGAGCAGGGAGAGCATCACAGGGGGTCATCACAGTAGAGCAGGCTGGGTGTAATGGATAGTCTTCGCTATATCTCGAGGATCATGTCAGGCATCACCGAAGGTCATTGCTGGAGAATCACTTTGGTGTTCACTGCAGCATGTTGATGCTATGGCAGGTCTCGCATTGCAGGTCATTGCTGGCATTCACTGTAGCACATTGGGTCGAGTTTTGCTAGAGCTTCAGTCTGCGTGGATGTTGTGGCCCATGGCGGAGTGCGGGCTCCAACACTGCCTTGAGACATTGTTTTGCAGGCAAACTACGATTCCCATGCTCCTAGGGGGAAGCGCGCGGCGGAAGAGGCAGGTGACGTCATCGCGCAAGGTATCAAGATGAAGCCGGGAACAGCGGAGCACCGCCGTTGATTCTGCATTCTCCTTGAAGATCACGGTAGGGGTGTTCACACCAGTTCTTGTGTGTCCTTGTCCTGGGAGCCATTCAGTTGCTCTTCTTGTTCCTGTTCCTGGTTGATTCCGCTTTCGAGTCTATAGGCTCTAGCGGTTCGTTCTCCTGATGATTGTTTTGGAACCTCGTATTACTGTGGAAAGGAGCTCCGGTCATCACGCACTGGGGGGAGTTTCATTCCGTATGCATATGGTGTGACTCTCTGCTGCAAGAGAGTATTCGTGACTTTGTCCTACTGTGCCCGCCTTCGGGCCCTTTTGAGGTAACTTTGGAGTGACTCTCTGCATTAAGAGAGTATTCTTGTTCTTGTTGTACCGTGCCCGCCTCCGGGCTCTGTTGCCATTTCAAGTCCTTTGGGTTAAGGGATTCATACTTCTGGCTCCCATCCTCTACCATTAATTCCAGACTATTTATGATGAATATCGCGTTCTGGAGTTGGAACGTTTCAAGTGTTACTGATGACTTTGTTTTTGGATCTTGGCAATTGTGCTTTGTTACCTACACCAAGTTAGAACTTCATGCTGAATTAGTAGTTCGTTTTTTCTTTTGCTGAAAGCAAGTGCAGCGCACTATGACTTTTGTGTCCACATGATAAACAGTGCCGTGTTATTTTCTCTGAAGAGGATCATTGGATAAAAATGTCATGTTGCATACTTCAGGGTGATATTAACCCGGAGCGCAATCACTAGAGTTGGATTTATGAATTATTCATTGCGCAATATTTTGTTTTCTTGACTTATAGTGCCTTGTTCTCGTTACAGCTCTCTCTCCCCGCTGTCCCCATCCTGCCCTTCCCTTTTGTCCCTCACTTGACCACTCCTTTGTGTCTGTGGTAATTCAGACCTAGGGGCTGTCTAGTGGTGGAACCCATTGAGCATCGTACGATCCTGAGGACACCCGGACCTGACAGAGGATGTCAAGGTCTCTGCACAAATGGGCCAGTTTGTGATTGGAAAGAGCCCAAAACATCTGGATTTCTCAAGGGGGAGCTTAAATGATAGCACACCAAGGGTCCTGGACCTGGGAGGCACCCATTGGGTATTAGGAACTCACTTGAGAAGAGTTCAGTTGCAGGTCCAGGCAGGTGAAGTTGCAGAAGGTCAGGTGGGCAGTTGCAGAGAGAAGCTTGTTGTGTCTTTGTAGCTTAGAACAGGAGACCAGTCAGCTGACCATTGGAGTCACTTCTGCCTGGGGTGAAGTGTGCAGGTCAAGATTTCCTTTTCATACAAGAGGACTTGCCTCAAGCAGCAGGGTAGTCACCTGGCACCTGGACAGTCCTTCTGTAGTATCCACAGGTCCAAGCATGTACTGAAGAGTGGGTCTGAGGGTCCTATATTTATATCTGGTGCCCCCTTTATAGTGAAATGTAATGCAGATTTGTATATCCCAGCTTATCACCCGTGGTGGTATCCAGGCACAGTCCAGAGGCATGAGAAGATTACGTGATTTACCCAGAATCACAAGATGTTGAACCAATGCTGAGACTCACACCTGGATCCCCAGCTTCGAAGTCATCAGCTCTGGTCGATCGACCACATCATCTCCCTGGAGAGAAGCTACCCGAATTTTCCTCTTAAAAAAGTGTCTCAGATTTCTAGCCTCTCTTCCCAAGTCCCAGTCTTCCTGGGGCACAATAGGCTAGTGTGAAGTCCTTTGTATGTTAGATGGGCCAGTGCCTTTGAAGTGTAAGTGTGGTAAGTGACATATCCACCCCCATCAAGCCAAGATTGCCAATCAGGCCAACACCCAGACCCTCTATTGTGATACTGTCTGAGGGGAATACATAAAGGGCAACTGCCAACTATATCTTGTCATGTGACCCGGGATACAGGCATCAAATGATAAGGACCATAAAATGCCAACCTTCTAAAAGTGGCATTTTAAGAACTGTTACTTAAAATCTGACTTTTCCATTAAAGGTGGTTTTAAATTGCAATTCCTGAAACATCAAACAGGATATTCCTACCTCCTCCCACACACATGTTATACCTTATTAAATGTAATAAGGTAACCCAATGTTATCCTTTAGGGGCTGTTGAGGGCCTACCCTAGGGGTGACTTATATGTAGGCTTGGAATTCTTATTACATTGGAGTTATCTGAATAATTTCAGTAATTATGCAGTTCCCTTGTAATGTGAAATTTCTGAAATACTTGATTATGGCAGTTTGAGTAAGTAAGAGTCTTTTGGGGAACAAATCCCACCAGAGGTGCACACGCACAACAAACTAAGAGAGGGAGAGGAGCCAGTAGCTATTGCTGTCATGCCCTGTAACATTTAGTGCTATTTTCTTAGCACAAAATGCAACTTCACACCCATTTATGATGCAAGGGTGCATTTTGCGAAATAGCACTTAATGCTGGATTACTCTTCTCACATAATTGCACGGAATTACGATTAATTTTGCAGTTATTATAAGTATTTGTGCTAGCGAGGTTTATGCCAGTCACACTCACCCCTACTTATATATATTAAAAAGGAAGGCTTAGGCCTGTCAAAAGGTTTATTTTGTCAGGTTGAAATGGCAGTTAAGAACTACACATACAGGCTGGAATGGCAGACCTGAGACAGGTTTTGAAGACTTCTTATGTTGGTGGCACAATAAGTGCTACAGGCCCACTAGTAGCATTACATTTACATGCCCTGGGTACTTGTAGTACCACTTCACATGGAACCTATGAGTAAATTCTACGGGCCGATTGGATGTATGCCAATGTCACCGTGTTTAAAGGCAAGAGCACAAGCACTTTCACACTGGTCAGCAGTGGTAAAGTGCTTAGTATCCTAAAAACCAACAGAAACGGGTTAGTAACCGCAGGGGTGAAGGCAAAAGGTTTGGGGATGCTCATGCGGAGAGTGCCATGTCCACAACCACCCTAACAGGGAAAAACTTCAGATATGGATATAGACATTAACCCACTCAAACTCCCAGCCAAGGCTATAGCATCCGAAAATACAACTTTTGCAGAAACCCATGAAAATGTGTGCTTGGTGTAATGGTTCATAGGGCACCCCTTGCAAGCTTTTTACGACTAAAGAAAGGTCCCATGATATGATGGAATAGTGTTAGATACTTTTAGTTTCTTCAATCTGAAAGAACTCAAAAACTTTCCACTAGAGGTACACTATGAGAATTGGGGAATTGATAGCAGTCCACTGGGGTAGAAGGAGCAAACATTTCTTGAACCCATTTTGCTAGAAATCTAGGGGCATATTAACAAAGGCCTGCGATAATTATCGCTGGGTATGCTTAGCGATAATTATATTATCGCAGGCTATCTCTAGTATTTATCGCCCTGGTGGCGCGTTATTAACAACACGTTTCTCCTGGGCGATAAAAATTCCAGAGGTAGCGAGGTTATTTCCCTTTTGCAGGGAACATCGCTGGTTTTCCAGCGATGTTCCCTGCAAAAGGGCGATAACCTTGCTGATACAACCCACAGGGTTGTATCAACATAATCCACCCCCTATGTTAGGGATGGCTAAGTCAGGATTTTAGTAGACATTAGGTTTTGGCGAAAATTACTGTTTTCGCAAAAATCCCCAAAAAAGCGGAGATAAAACCCTTGTAAATATGCCCCCTAATATCTTGAAGGGATCTCCAGAAACAGAATCACAGACTGATTGAGTACACCTAGAAGAGACGTGTCTCCAATGCTTTGCATAGGAATTAAGAGTTGACTCCTTCTTTGAATACCGAATATCATAGGCCAACTCTCTTGAGCAACCAAAGAGTTGAAGGTTAGTCCCCTCAATCTCCAGGCTGGCAGTTTAGACTGCTTGAATGTTAACACTGGACATCGAAGGTGCTTGGGATGAAAAGGAAGAGGGACATTTGGCTCTGTAGACAACTGGGTTAAGTGGTAACACCAGGGTCTCCTCAGTCAAAGGCGAGCAATCATGATCACTATAATCTCTTCCCTACGAATTCTCTGAACCACCTTGAGAAAGAGGGAGCAACCGCATATTTAAGACCATGAGCGAAGGAGTTGAGAGGGCATCTCCCACTCACGCTGCCTCGCAGATCTCATTCATGCATAATAGAGGAAGAAGGTGATTTGAGGGAGATGAAAAAAGATCTAAAGGAGGGAGGCCCAACTGATTCATTATTAGCTGAAAGGCTTCTTGACTGTGGTGGAAATTCACCAAGTAAGGTAAGGTCTCGCTGAGACTGTCCGTCTGAAAATTCTCTCTACTCAGAATGTAAATGGCCTTGAGAGACAGGAGATGGCAATTGCTCCTAAGAAATATCATTTTGGCCAAATTGGCTAAGGCTAGCAATATCACCCCTCCACCTTTTTATATTGGACTTTACAACTTAGTTGTCTGTCCTCATTATCAAAGGCTTGTGTAAGACTGGATTCCCAAAAGAAAGGAGAACGTTGAGTATTGCAGCTAGCTCCCACCAGTTTGAGGAGTTTTGGCTTTCTGCATGTGACCAACAGATCTGATTCTCCTGATCACTCAATTTTGCATCTAAACCCCACTGACTTGAATCCTTAGTTAGAACTTGGGGAAGAGGTTCTAACATTGGGTCACCGCTCTGGAGATTTGTTGGGATCAACCACCACAGAAGATCTTAGATCATGTTCCTTGACACTGGAGTTTGAAAATGGTAGCTCTTGGATGCTGGGGACCAGTTGGAGAGGACGTGCAGTACCAGGCGGCTTCAGGTAAAAACATGCCCCTAGAACTACTGTAGTGCATGAGGCCATGAGACCATGGATTTTTAACCACTGGCAGACTGTACCCAACTTGAATTGGAGTAGGCTCTTCAACCGAAATTGGAGGTACGCTCTGCAAGTTTCTGGAAGAAACACCAGCACTGCCATTGTGTTGAATAGAGCAAAACCAAAGGGGATGATGGACGGAGTGTTGAACAATGCAAGCACTCACCCCCAGTAAACTGATCTGGGTTTAATCCATCATCATTCTGTAGCTCACTCTGCCACCCCAGTTCAGACATGGCCTACTTGTAATTTGTAATTTGTAACTGAGTTTTGTATCGCGCCAACTCACCGACAGGTCTCAAAGCGCTACTGACAAAGTACAGCAACAAAGACGGAATGAGGATAAAGAAGTGTTAACATAGACTACGGAGATGTAAACGCATCCTTAAAAAGTAGAGTTTTCAAGGTTTTCCTAAAACGGAGGAGGTTGGCTTCTCTACGGAGCGCCTCCGGTAGCTTGTTCCAGATGGTAGGAGCTTGGACTGAGAAAGCTCTACCTCCTTTTGTTGCCAGTTTGAAACGTGGGCAAGATAGCAGGAGGGAATCGGAGGATCTCAAGGTGCGCTTAGGTTCGTAGATTTTTAGCCAATCCTTGATATAGGCTGGCGCCTGGCCGTGAATAGCTTTGTGGCAGATGCACAAGCTCTTAAATTCAACTCTTTGTAGTATAGGGAGCCAGTGCAGCCTATAAAGTAAGGGGGAGGCGTGAGTTCGCCTTGGTGCTCCAAATATCAGACGAGCTGCGTCATTTAAGATGACCTGTAGGCGATTGATGGAGTATTTTGGGAGGCCTAGGTATAATGTGTAACCATAATCAATTCTAGACACAATCGTAGCTGAAACAATTGTTCGAAGCAAACTCCTTGAAAGTAAAGGGACAAGCTTGCGTAGTTCCCTGATCAGATTCGTGCATGAGCCAACCACAGCGGACACTTGGTTAGACATTGATAGTTCCTGGTCTATCTTCATCCCAAGGCTCTTTACACTAGAGCATGGTTTTGGGGTGGGTCCAAGTTCTTGTGGCCAGAACAAATCATTCCAGGGGGAGGTAGATGTTGAAACTACAAGAACCTCCGTTTTATCCGGATTGATTTTCAATAGGTTGGCCGACATCCAATTCACTGTGAATCGTAAAATATCTTGGGCCATGGACTGAGCCGATATAGTATTGTCGATGCTCAGCAGTAGCTGAGTATCATCGGCATAATTAAAAACTTTACAGCCCATATTTGCCAGGGATTCTATCAGTGGTTGTAGATATAGGTTGAATAAAAGTGGGGAAAGCGCGGACCCTTGCGGGACTCCACATACTAAGGCACCCACTTCGGAGACCTGATCTGCTAGCTGGATCCTCTGCGTCCTCCCTGATAAGAAGGCTGTCAGCCATAGGAGAGCTTGTTCTCTTATCCCGGCCCTGGCTAGTCTGTCCAGGAGCAGTGCATGGCTGACAGTATCAAACGCCGCTGATAGGTCTAATAGTATCAGGGTGCTTGTTTTTTTACCGTCAGCCATGCCTCTGAGCTCATCCAGTACTGACAGCATTACTAGTTCCGTGCTATGGTGGGCACGAAAGCCAGCTTGCCGTTCCTGGAGAAGATGATGGGCTCCCAGGAGGGATGACAGGGATTTTAGTACATGTTGTTCTAGTACTTTTGATAAAAAAGGTAGCTGGGAAATTGGCCTGTAGTTCTTTAGGCTAGTTGGATCGGCTCCAGGCTTTTTTATCAATGGTCTGACACGGGCCTCTTTAAAGGATGTTGGTAGTGATCCAGTGGCTAATGAGATGTTTAAGAGGTCTAAAATCTGGTCCTCTAGGATCGGGATTACTAGTCGGAAAATATCAGGCGGGCAAGGGTCGGCAGGGGAGCCTGACTTGGTAGATGCTACAAGCTGTCTAAGGAGGTAGCGTCAATTTCAGGAAATCTAGTGACGATAGGGGTTGAAAAATGTGGAGGGGGCAATGGCAAGGTGTATGTGGCTGGGTTATCCTTCTTAATATCTGATAATATGGTCGCTACTTTATCAAGGAAATATCCCTGGAAGGTGTCACAATTAATCAATATGTCTGCCTTTTCCTCCTTCTTACTTAGCTCTTTCAGGATTTGAAAGGTCTCTTTTTGGATATTGGTGGCGTTATTCATGCGTGCTTCATAATAATCCTTCTTGGCTGAAATTATGAGTTTTTTATACAATTGGAATGATGTTCTGTATAATTCCCTATCCGTATCCTTTTTAGATTTCCTCCAGCGTCTTTCGAGATGACGGAGCTTTCTTTTTTGGTCTCGTAGACTCTGGGTGAACCAAGGGGCTCCTTTTTCTGCACCCTTTACTTTTTGTGTTTTTTCAGGGGCTATCTCCTCAATAGATTGTGTGAGGGTAGTCATTATCCTGTCGTAGTTAGAGTCTAAGTCAGTACCATCTGATGAATTTATGGATTTCTGTTTATGTTTAAGCAGAGCTCTGGTCAAGGTATCAGAGTTTACTTTTTTCCACTGGCGCACTTTTTTAGTTTTAAGTGGAAGTTTAGTCTGAAGATTATGATGCGGTATGTCGTACAAGATTAGATGGTGGTCCGACCAAATGCAGGGTGTTATATTTGTAATGACCGCCTTTGGCATAGAGGACCAAATAAGATCAAGAATATGGCCTTTTGTATGAGTTGGAGATTCCACAAGTTGTATCAAACCAAGAGCGGTCATAGAGGTCTGCAATTTCTGAGCTAGTGAATCTGTGTCTCTTTTATCCCAGTGGATGTTAAAATCACCAGTCACCAAGATGTTTTTGTAACATGTGCATAGATCCGATATTATAGGGAAAAAGAGATCATTAAACATTGAGGTGCTTTGAGGTGGGCAATATATTGTTAAGATGATGAAACAGGAATTATTCATGGTGACTTTTATCCCTAGTAGGTCTTCGGCATTTACGGTCTCAGTTAGAATTTTTGTTACCACAAGCTGACTTTTGAAAATCGTTGCGACACCACCGCCTCAGGTCCCCTCTGGTCGATTATGCCAGACCATGTCGTACCCGCTGGGGAGGGCAGCTATGATATCCGGGGAAGAGGAGTCATTCAACCAAGTTTCGGTGAGTGTCAGGATATCGATGGTCTCATCCTGTAGGAGGGTAAATATTTCTAGATGGTGTTTCTGTAGTGACCTGGTGTTAAGGGTGGCTAATTTTAGGGGAGGTGGCTGACTCGAGTTCACAGGGTAAGGGATGCGGAAGATGTTATTTTCCTTAATAATAGCACAAGTGGAAGGAGGCAAACAGTACCTGTCGGACTTCAGTGCTAGGAGATCCGCTGAAGTATAGCAAGTACAGGTGCCAGAGTCCCTAAGCCCTAAGCCCGGTATGGCTTAGGGATGTAAATCAGTCTGACCCTGTGCCTCATGGGAACAGTCCAGCCCAAACTGCCAAGCCATGTCTTCCCTGGACCGGAAAGAAGCATCCTGGGACCGGATTCTGGCTAATCAGCCGTCATCAGCCAGACTAGCTTGAATCCAGTGGCAAAGTGAGCAAGGGACCCACGTCTGGGCATACCCTGCCAACTTAGGGCGAAAAAAGCAAAACCAAAGGAGATGATGGACTGAGTGTTGAACGATGCAAGCACTCACCCCCAGTCAACTGATCTGTGTTGAATAGGGCTCCTATAAAGGTTTTATGTTTGGGTGAAACAGGATCCAATTTCTCAGTTCTGAGAAAATAAACAAAATGAATCCAGAGCGGCACCGACTACTTTTGCATGTTTTTCCACCTTAGAAATCGAAGAGGCAACAATTAGCCAGCCAACCAAGTAAGGAAGTGCATGAACACAATGTGCATGGAGATGAGCCACTACTGAAGCCAGTTCCTTAGTGAATCTCCTCATAGAAGACGTAAGGACCAAAGGTAGCACTGCAAACTGGAAATGACTGTCATATATTGTAAAGTGAAGGAACCTCTGATAGTCTAGGTGTTCAGGCACTCACCTTTCAGATGTAAAGATATTAGAAAATCTCCTTCTGACACCAAGGGAATGATGCTCTGTAGAGAACCCATTTGAAAGACAGATGGGTGACATACTTTTTCAGGTTCTTCAGATCTAGGACTGGGGGAAAAAAGCTGTCTTGGAAGAAGATGGAGTAGAAGTCTCTTCCTTCCTCTGCAGGATGGGTTGGAATTAATGCCCATTTGAGGAGAAGAGCCTAAATTACATTCTTCATCAAAATTCTCTTTATTAGGCCATTTGGACATGGAGTATTTACAAATATGGTTTGGAAGGAGGATAAAGAAACTCTATTGTTTTTCCTTTCTGGGCAATGCTCAGTTTCCGGTCCAGGGAAGACATGGCTTGGCAGTTCGGGCTGGACTGTTCCCATGAGGCACAGGGTCATACTGATTTGCATATAGCCATGTCTGAACTGGGGTGGCAGAGTGGTCTAAAGAACGGTGATGGATTAAACCCAGATCTTTTGACTGGGTGTGAGTGTTTGATTGATTGAGATGCTCCGTCCATCACCACCCCTTTTTGCAATGCTCAGCACCCACTTGTTCATTATGAGTAGTTTGAGTGCCTGCTTTTCTTGTAAAAAAAAAGTGGCTTATTCTTCCTCCGACCAAAAGGCTACTGGGTTTGAGACTTGAGCTATGGTCGGGTTTTTCCTCCTGCCGCATCTGCTCGGCCATGAAGGGGACATATGTCTCAAAAGCCTTGCATAGTCCTCTTGTGAATAAAGGACTATTTGGCATAAATGGCTGAAGCGTCTTTTTCGCTTTGGCTGCATTGTTGACAACATCATCCAGTTGGGGCGAAAATCATTTGTCCCCCAAAAAATGCAAACAAATAATTAGAGATTTTTGGGACTGATCCAGCTTCTATCATTTTACCCATAATAGATGTCTTGCAGAAATTGAGGCTCCTGCCACTATCATTGATGCCCAAATTGAGTCAAAAGATATATCTGATAAAAACATAACAAGCAGCTCCATATCAGCTAGAATGTGTGTGGAGTCCTTTTGATTCTGTAGGCAGTCATCTACAGACCAGCGAATTTGAGCATTTGTTTCTCAAATCATTTGAGGCTGCCGCCGATGTCCTGGAGAGCTTTCACATGTCGTAATGAACATAGGCTGAGCAGAACCTCCAAACAATTAGCTGGAAACCTGCTCTCTGCAGCACTTTCCAGCTAATTGTTTGCCCACCATTTGATATCTTCTCCTCATTGGGTGACTGTGTGAAAGGATCCGATACGGTGTGACACACAGTGCTACCGTGTGAGTTGGCAGCTCTGTAAAAAAAATGAAAATCTTTGTGAAGAGTTTGAGTTGCATAACCTGCATACGTCAATGCCCTTAAAGAAAAGTTGGAGGCTGCATGTGATCTTTGAATGGACCATTCAACCAATGTGTCTGTGAAGTCTGAAAATGCAGCCTCTTTAGAAGAAGGGGACGTCATACTGGCCAGAATAGTGTTGAATTCAGGAATCTGTAGGAATTCCTCCTAATATTTTTCCAATACATACCTTTTAAAGAATAATCCAGGGAAACAAGACATATCAATGCCTTTCCATTCCATATTCAAAATATTGACTATAACCTCACGGATGTGCAAATCATCTGCTGAAGCAGCATTATATAGGATAAAGAAACCATCCGAAGAGGGATTTCTAATTTGGAACACGAAAATGTCCCATGTGTGTTTCAAAACATTGTGAAGCTGAGTCCACTGAATGTATTTCCCTTCAGAAGTAAACTCACTCTGATCTTCATAGTCATGAATGGTTGTCTGCCTTTTGTGCCACAGATTGTGATAAGGTAGAATTTACAGCCTGGTGAATCGAGGATTAAAGCTCAGAGCGTAAAACAGAGATAATTTCCTCACCTGGGCATTAGCTCCATCCTACAGGATCCATCATGCTCAGGCAGCAACTTCCTTTTTAACCTGCTCTTGAGCATGCTCACCCAATGGACGCAGAGACAGCAGAGCTCTCCTTCGAAGTCTTTAGCTCGAGCTCCTTGCCGGGAATCGGGATATTTCCACCCCCACCTAGAGCACCTGGGAGGAAAACAAGGAGCCTGCATGAGCACTTTTGCAAACGCTAAGGCAGAACTCAGTTAGGTTTAAACAAAGGAAAAATACCCTTACTTTATATTCTGGCGTTTAACATGTAGCAATGCCTGTCTGAAGAACATTAAATGGTACAGGAAACAGGCATGGAAGGAGGCAGATGTATACATCATTTAGCTTTGGCATAATCATATGCTTGGACCAATCCCTGTGCAAGGGTGGGGGTGGCCTCATACGTCAGCACGATGATGAGGAGGACTGGAAGTCGGGGTCACAATATTTTGAGGTAATGTTTCCCCTATGCCAGGTATTTGCAGACAGAGTATCTAGAAGCAGGTGTTTAGTGGTCCAAGACCATATGGAATGCAGATATGGTAAAACAGACCAGCCAGCCTAGATGACTGATTTACTCACTAAGGACAATTTTCTGATAACAAACATGGAATCGTTATCATGGATCTCAATAGGTAGTGGGCATATATGTTCCACTGTTATGCTAAATAAACGCTTTTAGAATGTCCCCACTTTTGCTGGAATGGGCAGAACCAATTATCAAGAGAAGGGGGTTTAATCTGCATATATGTGGTAAAACACTTGCAAATGTTTCTGACCAATTGAACATGCTAAATACTCCATCATCAATGCTACTTATCTGATCGAAATATTTATGCTACTTCTTTTTAATACATTAAATTACACAGTTTGCATTTTTAACCCAAATGATTAATTCACCAAGGGATATTGCCAGTAGCTGCTTATCAAATGGAATACACATATTGGTGACTCCATTGCTTGACGGATTCTAGAACTCATGTTTTTTGGAAACGAACCATCATGTTTTTCCCAACTAAATCATACCAGCTACCATCCTCTGTTTTTGACTCATGTCCCCCAATGCTTTAGGACAGGGTCTTTGCCTTGTCAGTTTCAGTGGGAGAAGAGGGGTCTAGCCTAGAAGGGACTATCACCAATTCTTGCTCAGTGAATTGCTGTTCGCAATCTGTTCAGGAGCATACAATTGGGTTACTTCAACTGCTTCTGGGTGGGTTTGTGATTCATGAATGCAGATCCTTTGTTGATGAATGTGTGCATATGTTACTTAAGGGTGATAAGGGAACAGAACTAGTTTTTGTGTTGAGTGTATGAGCAGTGCTGGGGGGCATGGCTTGGGAACCGTTTCAGTGAGACATGCCATCAGAGAGCTCCTGTGGCCATGCCACTACCCGGCTGTATCCGTTCATCTTGCAGCCCATTGGGGCCCCACTGAATAGTGGCGGGTACCCCATGATAGTGCCCTGGCACCCACGACACCTGCAGTAGCCCCAAGGAGAGTACAGGAAGGATCTGATGGCTCTGGGCTGTGGCCGTGCACCCTGCCAAACGGGCAGCGTGGGCTGCTGAGGCCTGAAGACAGCTGCCTGGTCATTAGAGCCAACAGCGGGGGCCAGAGGAGTGTGATTCCTTGTAGGGCACTTCTGTCTCCCCCACCATCTATTTGTCCCCTGACCGACCAGTCCGGATTGACGCAGCCATGCAGCATCGGCCCACCAAACAGGCCGCGAGCGCGGGACTTGACCCTGCAGATCGGTGTGGTGGTGAGGAGACTCTAGAGCAGCAGCCAGACCTTCAACTTGGGGAGGTCTGCTGTGCTGGAAGGACGAGTAGTGCTGTGACTGCACGGCCCCGGCCAGTGGCCCCATCATGAACAAAGTACTGCCGGCCATCGTGGTCATGCTTCTGAGATTCGGGCAGACTCCTTGGGGTTTTGGGCCCTGCAGTGAGTGAGGGAGCCCTATTTCCCATTATTTGGCCGTAACAGGAGATCTGGTGAGCAGACCCCATGGATGGCGCAAATGACTAGGGGGCATTTTTGGACTGCAACACACATGGGGGAGTTGTGTGGCCCTGCTTGAGTCCTCTAGCATTAAACTTTAAGAGTGTTCCCCCCTCCCCTTTGGACCCTGGACTTTGGTTAGCTGCAGCCTCATAGCACCTGGTCTGCCCTGGGGGGTGGTGCTGTTGATTTGTTGCTTTCTGGGGTGTCCTGGGTGCCGAATTCTAGGCCTTGGATTCTGGGCGGAGTGCCTTAACCACTCCCATTTGCCTCCTTGACTGGGAAAATAAGTCTGGCTGATAACTTTCTAAATGGAACCCTGGAGCTATTGTTACATGTGCCTTCCCCGTGGGTCACTGCTGGGGTTTTGTCCTTCCTGCATAGGGTGCCTCACTCCTTATTATGTAAACATGTTGGTAGTGGCATAGCTGGACCATTTTCCACCCATAGAAGCCCCTGCTTTTGCTGTTCTGTGGCGAGGGCATGTAAGAGTGAGAGGGTGCCCGTGATTCCTGCGTTTGCCGTCCACCAACGGCCACAAGTAAGAGCGGGGGTAGGTCGCCACCCCCAAAACCCGTGCTGCCTGGGAGAGACTGCCTCTCCCACCCCCCTTTGCTATGCAACTGCCTGTTGGCACAGAGGAAATGGATTGCACCTCCAGATTCAAAGGGTACGAGGGTGATGGCCGACTTCCAATGGGCCTATCTGTGCCTACTGCAACTAAATGCTGGCCCGGCCAACAGGACTAATGATTCATCCAATACACTGACTCCATTTTGGCAGTCATGAATGAATCCATGGAGGCCCTTCACTGCAAATTGGACACTGTGGTGATAGACTTGGGCATTCTTATCGATGATCACCGCAAGCAGTCTGAGTGATTGGCGACCATGGATCATGCTGTTTCTGGTATACAACCAGAGGTGGTCTTGGGGGGGGGCTCACTAAACAAACATCTGAGGCGCTGGAGTGAATTCTTATATTGGAACACAGAGCGGAGGATGCAGAAGGTAGAGCGCTGTGAAACAACATTCGCCTCACGGGTCTCCCAGAAGGAAAGGCGTGACAGGATTGGTTTTTATCTTGGAAGGCTGGCTCTGCTCGGTGGTGGCACCAGACGGATTCTCCCTCTTTTTCGCACTGGACACAGCACATAGCATGCCATTTAAACCCCAACCTTTGGGCGCTCTACGGTGGACCATGGCGGTCCGGTTCTGCGCTATCTGGATCGGTATGATATCCTCAAAATGACCAGAGACAGGCTGGACATATTTGTGGAAAAATCATAGAGCTATGATGTTCCTGGACTTCATGCTGGCAGTCCAGAGTGCAATTTTTGCCGCAATCCCGCTTGACTCTAATGAGATCGAAAAAATACCCCAAAATGGTAGCCCAGGGCTGCGTTGTTTAATTTAGGGAGGGGGGGTGCAGCCCCCTCTTTGAACTGTATTCAACCGAGGACCCTGCCCCTGGGGCTTAATTCATTATTATGGGGAGAGGGTGCACGGCCCTCCTACCCAAGCCTTATTTGACCCCAGACCCCATCCCATGAAGCCCAATTTATTAAATATGGGGAAGGGTGTGCATATCCCCCTTCGGGAGCCATATTTAGCCCTAGGGATGCCACCCTCCAGAGACCAAAGTATTTTTTAATAAGCCCCCCTGAGCCTTTAAAAGGCCCAGAGGACTCCATTCACAAGGTCTGTGTCTTTCAAAAAATGGGAGGGGGCACACGGAGCCCCCTTCCCTGAGTCTGTAATGGCATTGGAGACCACATTACCCAGGGCTGATTCACATACTGTGTCCCAGGGAGCCCACAACTGGGACACATTTTTTTCCTGCCTGCACCGGTACATACAGGGAAACTTGTGTTTGCTCTCGCCTGGCAGGAGACATTTTTTAATCTTCTGCAAGGCAGGATCAAAGTCTGCTCCCTGTGGAAGTGTGCTTTAAAAGTGGTCCTGCCAGCTGCGAGCAGACTTGTGATCTGTTTCCCTGCCCACACTGATGCAGGCAGAGAAACAGATCAAGATATTGCTCTCGTCTGGAGGGAGCAGCATAAATAACTTCTCCCTTTGAGTGGGATCAATTCCGGCTCCCGCAGTATGCAGGTAACCGACTGGCGTCACGGGGTCCCCAAAGCTCCTACGTGTGTATGGTGAGGGCCCTGGGTGGGCTCACCAATTTAAAATAGAGATCCCCAAGGCCAAAATAGGCTTCGGGAGGGGGTGATGTCCCCTCCCCTTTGAAATAAACGCCATTCCCGACATATTCCAAGGCTGATATAGAGCCCAGCTTACCAAATGGACAAGAGCCATGTCTTGCTGATTTTGATGTTGCGTTCTTGATGCAGAGTAATATGAGGACATCTCCACCAAATAAAGAAGCACTTAGTTCATATAATTAAGAGGAAGTACCCTTGTTTGGTGGAGATTCAACTCTTTGTCTATAGTTTTGCCATCTTCTCCATACTAGGATTAATGTTGTCACTGATTTCTGTATGAAGACGCTCAAGGAACAATCAGATTGCCAAAATCATATGTACACAAGGTCACTTGAGACTTTACCTTGTGGTCCTATATGCAGCTGTAGTGGAGAATACGCCCTAGACATTCACCCAACCAACTAACCAGTAGAAAGTACTCTAGTAGGGTAGACATTTTGTGCAAAACTGTGGACACTTTTTGGATAAATACATAAGCAAGATTCTATTCTGGCTCAGATGCTTATTTTACAGAAATTAAACCTCAATAGGATGCACTTACAAATACAAACATATCCAGTGCCCTATTTGAATCTCCACTTCTGTAATGGTCAAATCATCTTAACTTTTTGTTCCTGACCAACGCAAAGCAAGTGTGTTTTCTCTACAATTCCATGTTGAAAAAGCGACCTGAAATCCTTGATGGAGGTGAATGAATTGTTGATTTATTTGAGCATGTTCTCTACTATAGTGACTGTTCAGGAAGAGTGGGTTCTTTCTTGTTGTCTTCTATTCTGAGAGCAGTGTCCATGGTTCTCCCTTTTTATTACTACTATGTAAGCAAATGTGCAAATTCACCTACAAGCTCTGCCCAATTGGCCCGCCTCTAAAACGTTAGAATTATGCAACAGGGTTCCCACCATTTTTCTGGCTGATGGACAGCCCAAGTTACCAAAGTGACCAGAGCGTATTTCCCACTGATTTTGATGGCACGCTCATGGTGCAGAGGAATATGAGGACATCTCCACCAAACAAAAAAACACTTCATATAATTAAGTGGAAGTACCCTTGTTTGGTGGAAAGTTAACTCTTTGCCTGTAGTCTCATTGTCTTTTTCTATACAAGGATTATTTTTGTCACTGATTTCTGTATGAAGACGCTCTGGGAACAATCACATTGCTAAAATTACACATACTCAAGGTCACTGAAGACGTTACATCATGGGCCTTTACACAGCTGTACTGTAGAGTATGCACTAGACAAAACCAAAGGTTAAAGTAATGTTATAGTTAGGTGTGATAAAAATATCTGGTTTTTAAAAAAAAAAAAAGTAGAAATTCATTGTTTGATACAACGTTTAAATAAACGTTATAATTTAAGTGTGATAAAAGTTCTGTTTTTGTTTTAAAAAATCTTAGAAATTAACTGAAAAAGCAGAGGTTAAAGTGATATTATAGGAACTTATAATTTAGACCAGTTATCCAGATCTGAAAATAAATTCCTGAAGGAATTGATGGCCCTCCCACAGAGTACCCCGACGTTACCTCTGCTGCTTGATATGGGGTGCCGTTCGATTAAAGACTAGGCACAAATACGCCTGCTATTATTAGGGGCCCGCCTATGGCGAGTCCCAGAATTAGCCAACTATGCGGATGGGTTGTTGGACGTTATGGCTATGCCGGGTTGGTCCAAGATTAGGTGGCTGAAAGATGTTAAATCCTTGCTTGAAGAGTTGGGGCTCGGGGATGCCTGGGTATCTAGATCTGCTCCCCCTAAAGCTGTCCTTAAGAAGCTCTACTGGAGTTGGGTATCCTGCAAAAGTAGTTCCGACTCCAAACGAGGTAGAGTAACCGTAGAGTTTCTTAGGATTAAGGATGTGGCTTTTCGGGAACCCTACCTTGATATTATTACAAAGCCTACTGATTGGGCATTGTATTTTAAATTCAGGGTAGGAATTCTCCCAGTAGGCAAATGGACTGCACGTTGGAAAATCCCGTCTCAAACATCACCCCTTTTTTCATTTTGCACGTCCAGAGTAGAGTCTGTTGCCCATTTTTTATTTGAATGCCTGGCATACAAATCACCTAGAATTAGCTGGCTTAAACCAATATGCAGAGAACTTGGCACCAGCCATTACATTGTTGCTCTGCGTATTCTGATGTCAGACACTCGGCCCTTGTATGTGTGTGGATTGTCAAAATTTTTAACATGGGCTTGGTCAATCAGATCAAAAAGGCTAAATGAAATTGTTTAATTAAGGTCATTATATTAAAACATTTTAAAGTATTTTTAACTTGATATGTATATCATTTTAGATTGATTTGCTTGCGCTCGGTATATATTGTGGCTATTAAGGTGATGTATTATGTTATGCTTTTAAAGATTTTTTTTATCGAAATAAAGCCTACTAACAGAATGTAAATGTAAATGATATTATAGTTAGGGGAATAGGTCAGTGACCTTATGACCTCACATATTACATGTGCTATGACATCATTAATGACATCAGTGATGAAATCATTGATAACATCATTGATGACATCACAGATGACATCGTCCAAGCTTCTTTTGTACATATTACTCTATTAACTAGTCTGGCATTAGAAGCCTGAAATTAAGTAAAAAATAGCTATGAATAATGTGGAGCATCATTAATGCAATCACAGATGTAGCAAGGTGTAGCTTAGGTGTAGCAAGTATGTGTTAGCAACAGTGACCCTACACCATACACTTCACAGGCCGCCTAGTTCACATTAACAATCAACCACAGATATATGGAAAACCATTACGGCACACAGTGTTTATTCTGTACACAACTGTTCAGAGAAAGCCAAGTTCCTCAAGATACTCAACAATCGTTTCTAAGTGAATACTCTACTACCCCTCACAGTCACAAACCTACATTGAGAAATTAAGTTGATTTGAGCAGAAAAGTGAGTACTATAAATAATGTTTACTCTATTGAGAAAGTTTCCTCCATATCACACTGTTTGTAGAGAGTTAAACTCTAATGAGAAATACACCACAGAGTAGCAAAAAAGTATCTAGCAAGAACAATGTGCACTCTATGCACTATTTACTTAAAAGAACCAAGGTCTGAAGGTGCTAAAGATCATATGACCAGCCTTCATACTATTGTCCCTTACCAGACTGTCTGGGAGCAGGCCACCATGCCAGTGCCCCGCTCCAAGACCGCAAAATTCAATCGCCGCCCACCCGCCAGATTACACGTTACCTCCTTGTCTGGCGGGTAGGTGCCTATTGAAATGGGAAAATTAGAGCGCCTAAGGGGAAATGGGAGCGCCTAAGTCCGTTCCTGCATGGCATGGACTGTGCAGTCCATGCCATGAAGAAAAGGGAGTGCTTACAGACAGGCGGTAACATGTGCCCCCCTGCGTGCATCCCCATGCACACTGTGTAGGAAGCCAGCTCTGCATAAACTATACTACAGTAAGGTATAGTGTGCACAGAGCACAGAGTCCTGGGAATCCCCAAAGGTAGGCAGAGGTTAGAGTATATAGTACCGTACAGTTGTTGTTTGTCGGTTTGGTCTTAAAGCTGGTAGAGGTCCAGGGGACCCTGGGAACCAGGCTAGGATCGTCAGGAGGACCTACTAAGGTTATTGGGTCACTTCAACTTGGGCTCAGGGCACCGGGAGCGAGGTGTTGGGGACTCACGGAATCGACCTGAGTTAGAGTCGGTTTGATTTGAGCAAGTCTGGTGCTCACGGGAGACAGAGTCTGTTTGGTTTTGTAGGTAGTGGGGGTTCTCCGGGTTTTCAAGGACTGCTGGCTCCAGGATACACCAAGGTTTTGCAGGAGGAGCCTGAGATCGGGACAGGTCAGTATGGCTGGGGCCAAGTCAGTGGGTGTCCTCCTCTTCCTTTTGCTGCGCAGCTGTTTGGTACTTCTTCTTTGGGTGTCTTCTTGTCGGCTCTGATCTGAGGAGGCAGGGTTCTGGGTTGCCCCTAAATACTAAATTTAGGGGTGTTCTATGTAGGTACAGGTGGAACTAATGGGTCCCTTCCTTGGGGTGGGTACACCCCCTATTATGCCACTCTCCAGAGGGATGGGGGCATAGGTTGCACTCTGGTTGGTTGCGCCCCCCCATCTGCAAGATGGCGGGGACTGAGAGTTGTGCTTCACCTCGCGTCCTCACCTGAGGGGTGGGGTTGGCAAAGTTGTTCACACTTCTTGTCCTCATTTGGTTTTCTCCCACCCAAAGTGGGGGTTAGAACCAGTGGGATCCAGTTGCTGGAGGCAGAAAATGGCTGGGGTAGCTCACATAGGCTGCAAGCCTTTGAAGCTTCCCCTTGGTGGACCCTGCCTATCCTGGGGGACGAGGCATGGCACCTCAACCCACGATGCCCTTTGTTTCAGGACCCCAAGAGCAGCAGGCCCACGACCCAGAGGTACAGAAACATGTCTGGTGGCAGCTGGAGAGCAGCCACTCAGCCAGGACACTAGAGTTAGGCCGATTTTCAGGGGGTAGCTCTAAGATGCTCTCTGAGTGCATTTTTCAATACATCCCACACTGGCACAAGGGTAGAAAACAAATATGGTAGTTACCCCCCATTATGTAATCTATAAAACAATTTAAGACACTCATTGGAGGATGTCATCAGTGATATAATCAGTGATGTAATCGATGCCATTGGAGGTCATCAACATTGTAATAAATGATGTCATAGACCATGTCGTGAGTGATGTAATATATGAGGTCATAAGCAGGGCATGGTGGGGCACAAGTTATAGTTAGCTCTGCTAACTATAACTGGTGAATTTCAGTGAGCTTTTTTTGCTGAAAGCGGTAATGTTGTCACTGACACAGTCACCTAAGTATAATGTCACTTTAATCTTTTATTTTTCAGTGAATTTCTATGTGTAACTTGAGTTTCCTTGTCAATTTACATATGATTTTTGACCTAGTTGAATGCATTAGTTGGACAGAAAGGTAACTCCAATTCAATACCTTTACTTCATTAGCAGATAGAGTGTGATTAGATAGATTTACCACATCAGTTGTTTCCTCCTTCATGGTCCTGATTTTAGACCCCTTGTTGCTTTTCCCATTAGGAATGGTTTTTGTTATGCCCTTTTTTTCTGGCACCCCAGTCTTTGCCTCGCCTCTTCCTTTCCACCAATCTCTGTGCCACTGTTGTTGGTTCTTCTCCCGGTTTATTAGTCTGAATTCCTCCCAAAAATTTACAAACTTTCTTGTACCCAATTCTGATTTCCCTTAGTTCCATCCTCTGTCTGATACGCTGCTTTCGCTAAATTCATTGTTCAATTCTCTTCCCACAGTCGATGGTTCTTGCTCAGTCCGATTTCATTGTGTGACAATTCAACATCCTGCTTTAGGTTACCATATTTCTTGCTAAAGGTAAGTAATCTTCCAGCCTTGTCATTTTGATCGCTCATGAACTTCCTCTATTTTTTATTTTAATCTCATCTTCCAGTATTTTAACTCTTACATTTATTTTTCCCAAAAAATGATCAAATGATTCCTGAAAGTTCCTGAGTTAGAGTTTCACTCTCTTTTAGAAGGTAATTACGTTCTTACAACGCATATTTAATTCATATACTTATCATCACATTAGAGCCATTCCTGGTGTTGGTTGCCCATTCTTTTAACATTTCTGGGTTTGGATACTCATAGGAGGGGTCAGTCATAATCCCGAGCCCTCGAGGCAATCTCCTAACTTCCAGATAGTTCTCTAAGGTTGTAGCTTCTCACCATTTTGTCGCCTCTTGTGTTGTCAAGGTCTCCAGCTTTTGATATTTTTGTTTAAGTTAGAGTTTGATGTCACAATAGCTGCATTGTGGCAAAGTAATTCATTTGCCATTTGCTTCTGAACACAGAAGACAGTGGATACAGGAACACTGCCTAAAAAACAAAGTCTGTGTGTGTGTATGTATGTATATATATATATAGATATATAGATAGATATAGATATATACACAAAATGTTTTGTAACATGCTGGTGGGGGAATCCATTCCTGCCATTCTTGATGGTTTCATCACCCACATTCATGTCATACACATTTTCTCTTGGGTGTGCGTGGTGCTCGCAGTCTCTGTTTAACATACAATTTTTTTCTCTGTGTAATTGATAGATTTTAGTATAACTAGTAGTATTAGATATGTTATGTACATATCCTTCAATTTATTTTTAGTGTCCTCTTCTCTTCCTTCTGGAGTTTCAAGACTCATTCCGGTTCAATTATTCAATTTTTTCTTTTTATTTGTGATAGGATTGACATTGTCGATATTGCATATGAGGTTTTATGTATGTTCTTGGGCAGCTCCTATTACTTATGTTTCATGTTGTTACATTTTTATGAACAACTCTACAGCATTTTCTTCACTCAGCACTTTAATTGTTCGGTGATCTATTTATCACTTGCACATTAGAGCTCTGCTCTAGGTATTCCATGTGTGATATAGAGTGTTTTTTTTTGTGAATTCTTATCAGTTATTTAGATTTTATAGATCATACGGGATTTTAGCACAACAGTTTCTATTTTATTTGGCTTTTATCGTATGTACCTTTTTATAGTGTTTGCGTGTCTACAATATGTCATATAAAGATGAATTTTGTTATTTGTAGATATTTATGCTTTACCACTTTATTCACTCATCAAGTTATTTCCAAAATTGACTTACATTGCCACGCCTGGTGAATACGCTGTCAGGTTTTGCATACGATACTGCATTCAAACTGTTCTGACATGTTACATTTTATGATTCTATTGAATATAGGACACTTGTTTATGTGTATGCACTAGCACTTTATGATTGTACTTGCTCAGAATAATACATTTGTCTCTATGGTTTGTTCTACACCAACAAAACTGGTTTTCGGTTCATCACTGGATGACAGAGACATTCCAATATTTGTTTTTACCATGTATCTATATCGTTTTGAGTATTCATACTATGACATTTCTACAGTGGCCTTGGTGAATCCAGATTTCTAACATGTGATTCGTAAACATATGATTTTTATTTTTACATTTCAATGTGTTCCTCTGTTTCATGCTATAGTCTGTTATTCATTTTCATGAGCATTGCTGGTTTGTTTTATGTACTGGTGGATGTTGTTGCACTATTTATATTGTATCACAATCGCAGCGTGTCATTTGGTGAAGAATGCGTATCTGCTGTCGAAATGCATAATGGCTGGCACGAGCCTGGAATTACTCTTGTGCCATTAATGCAATAAAGCACTTTTTTCTCAACTTCGTGCCTCTTCGTTGTCAGTACCTGGATTTTACCAGCGGGATAGTGTTGGGCCAGGATTGGTGACTTTATATGTATGTATATATATATATATATATATATATATATATATATATATATATATATATATATATATATATACGAACCAGTCCCACTCCACGAAGAAACGGGTCCGACACATGCTCAGTGGCTCGAAAGAGATTTATTGAAGGTTTCCCAGTGAAAAGTCTTGTGGTGGTGAAATGAGGGCAGACGCGTTTCAGTCTTTCGACTTTCCTCAGTGCCCGATTCACCTGGAATACAGTTCTGCCTGAGGGGCTGGTTTAAAAAGGGTGATGGAGCTTCCCTTATTGGTGCAGGAAACTCTGAACCCCGCCTCCCACAGCTTGCCACTCCACCTCTCCTGCTGAATCCATTTCGGGTTTTGTTGTCCCACGCTGTGCACGCGGATACAGTGATCCACTCTCGCAAACACACAGTGGTGTCCCATTCCTGGCTGCGTGTTTCACTCGCCGCCTTCGATAGTCTCAGCAGGGCTCAATGTTGTTCTGTCTCATTCGTGCCACCTTAAACAGCATGCTGCTGCTTCTTCACTCCCCAATTGGGCTCCAACTCAGGTGAGTGTTTCCGACCTTTTGGGGGGGCGCCGCGCTATGTCTTCCAAACATAACACCACCAAGCTGCAAGTTATGCGCGGAGCTCCTAACCGTGAAGGCGTGCCGGTAAGTCGGTACTTGCTCCCGACACATATACGAACCAGTCCCACACCATGAAGAAACGGGTCCGACACATGCTCAGTGGCTCGAAAGAGATTTATTGAAGGTTTCCCAGTGAAAAGTCTTGTGGTGGTGAAATGAGGGCAGACGCGTTTCAGTCTTTCGACTTTCCTCAGTGCCCGATTCACCTGGAATACAGTTCTGCCTGAGGGGCTGGTTTAAAAAGGGTGATGGAGCTTCCCTTATTGGTGCAGGAAACTCTGAGACCCGCCTCCCACAGCTTGCCACTCCACCTCTCCTGCTGAATCCATTTCGGGTTTTGTTGCCCCACGCTGTGCACGCGGATACAGTGATCCGCTCTCGCAAACACACAGTGGTGTCTCCCATTCCTGGCTGCGTGTTTCACTCGCCGCCGTCGATATATATAAATGTTTTTTGTTTTTTTTTAACAACCATATAATAAGGGACACGCCCATTCAGGGTGTAACAAACACTGACATAATATGAAAAATTATTATGCACTTTATTCTTGTTCAAAGCCAGTATTTACTGTGATATGTTTTCAGTCTGCTGTCACATGTTTTTAAAGAGGGTTTGCACTAGAGCACTTTATTTAAAAAATGCCATATAATGACCACAAAAAATATATGTAAAGTAGCACACTACAAGATGGCTGCCATAATGGCTAGACAAACACACTACACCATTTTTTATGTTGTTGAATGTTGATTACAAGGTGGCTTTAAAATGGCGTCATTATGTACACGCAAACTGACACTGACGAAGCTTTTTCAAGCGAAACGCGTCTGTTAGGGGTGATGGGGGTGCAATAAAATACACCAAATCGGAAACCTGTGTGCTGGCCTGTTTTCAGCCTTACCGGAGTGAAAGAGTGTTCGAATATATATATAGGCTGTTGTGCGGGGTTATATGCACAAATAAATAAATTTTGCACCTTCAACTGTTGGGTCCGCTGTCATCCTTCCATTTCTTCAGAGTGTCGACTTTCCTGTATATATATATATATATATATATATATATATATATATATATATATATATATATATATATATACATATTCACTGAGAAAAACATAGGTTTCAGTTCTGTTATACGTTGACTGGACATTTCATTCATACAAAACCATTGAAATTCCTCCGTTATGGGGGCAGTTTAGGATGGCGGTGAATCCGCATCCTCCGGCCGGTGGAAGCCACCACCGGCCTGGAGGATGCGGATTCACCACCTTGGTTTGTGAAAACACCACCCGCCACATTACGATGGTGGTGGGATCAGTGGCGGACGGCAAGCCCGTCTGCCGCTGATCCGCGGTGGTTGTATGCAGATATGGTGGCGGTGTCTGCAAGACACCGACAGCCATATCACGATGCAGGCGGAAACATGCTTTTCCACGGCGGCTTTTCCGCCATGGAAAAGCATGTGGTCTTTTGGTTTTGGGGGCCCGTTGCGAGCCCCCAGGGGGTTGGGGGGTGCACATGGGGGGTACCTATGGTACCCCCCTGCTTTGGCATGCACAAGGTGGAAGGCACCACGCGGTGCCTGCCAAATTGTGCATGCCAAAGGTAAACATGCATATTTTACATTGTGGCAGGTGCGGCTTAAAGCAGCACCCGCCGCTATGTAAAATATACGGGATGTGACCACCAGGGTGGCGGTCACATCCTAATTGCAACGGAGGGACTGCCACTGCCCCTGCGGTCAGTCCCTCCACCTTGGGGTGGCGGACGGACGCAGGTCCGTCCGCCATCTTAATCGGCACCATAGTTAGTTCTGCTAACTATAACTCACGCGCCCGCAATCCACTGCGGATGATGTCACATATTACATCATTCATGACATGGTCAGTGACTTCACTGATGACATCACTGATGACATCTCAAATGACATCACTGATGACATTATCCAGTGAATGTGGTTTGGTACGATATTTAAATATGTATCATATATATAGCAATCTGCATTGAAGAATGAGTGGATGTATAAGTGTCTGCATGGAGGATTTAGTAGCAGTGTGATTGACTGTTTAAGAGACTAATTTAAAGTGTCTCACTAAATATATGGGATAGTGATTAAGCTTTGTGAATATCTGTATCACTCTCTCTCTTGTTGTGTAAACTACTGCATAAATTTGTTACTAGCTACGTGAAAGTCTATGTTAGTTATTGGTTAGTTAACTGAGTATTCGTATGGGAGAGTGAATGTGTGTGTGGTTCTGGTGGGGGGTGTGTGACTGTCCAAAGATGTGTGAATAGTTAATAATATTCCCGTTTTTTGTTTCGAAAACTTTTATTTCGGTCACAAGAACCATTAAAAGTGACAAGATAATAAAAACAACATACATCTTAGAACAATAAATGCAGAAAATAGCAATCCACAGTTAGGACAAAGGCCTTTGGGGGGGAAGACAGAGAGGCAGTGGTTTGAGCACAACACAAAAATGTATAAAAGGCATGAGTATCCTGCAGCTATCTAGAGAAATAGAAGCCAAATCTGTATGTACAAGAGATAAAAAAACGTTTAACACTATTTACAATATTTACAATAACATCCAATTCATCAAGATAAAAATATGTGCAAGGTAGTGTAAAAATAAAAGACCAATTGTATGGCAATTCTCTAGAATTCAAATATACAATTTTCTTCTGCAAAACATTTTGTGCTTATTTTTCCTTTTGGATAAAGGCCCATCTTCTTCGCCATACCGTGTTTAAGTATCTAGAAATGGCAAACACAATAGGGTTTGATGTATCGTATTTTAAAACCCGAATAGCCTCCCTACAGTTAACTAAACCCAAATTACGGCAGAGCGGTACGAGCCAGTACCGCCTCGCTTGTTGGTAGCCCGGGCAAAAGAATAAGATGTGCATTTCAGTTTCGTCTTGAGTATTGCAAACTGGGCAGCCTAGCACTTTCTGCCCAGCCCATTTGTTGGTCACCACACGTACCAGCAGAGTACTATATCTAAACTATAAATATAGTTTTTTTGCTACCACAGGGAGGATATCATCCAGAAAGGTTTCCAGCTTGTAGTTGTCCTTAACTGTGAGAAACTGCGTCGTTAGAGGATCAAATTTCGAATTAGTCTGCATGCCTTCAACCTTTAGGGTGCGGTAGGTCTTAGGTAGAAAGACTCGGGGGACTAAAGTGCTGGTAATGTCTGGGGTACTACACAAGGAAGGTAGGCTGAGCTTTTCGCACTCGTGTTTTACGTGAGCAAACTAGGGTACCCTTTTCAGCAAACCTGGGTGCGATAAAAGCTTTTTGGTCTCTACCTGATATGCTGCTAGTTCGGGGTTGCCCATAGTCTTCGCCAGAAGGTTAATGGTTTTAGGGCAATCTCGTCTTCTATTGGCGAGATCCCCAAATCTAATCTTAAAGGGATTAGCGGGGTGCCCATTGGTAAGCCAGTTAATTGTCTTAGGAATCTGTTCTCGACTACGGCAATGGTGG
This sequence comes from Lissotriton vulgaris, assembly GCF_964263255.1. Lineage (NCBI taxonomy): Eukaryota > Metazoa > Chordata > Amphibia > Caudata > Salamandridae > Lissotriton > Lissotriton vulgaris. The sequence continues at coordinate 1,429,373,219 of NC_141685.1, read as the reverse complement.
AGGACAAACAGTGCCCCCCTAGTTCCGCGCGGTAGAGAGAGACGCCACGTGCTTGAGCCCTATACATTTCTAGCGCAAGGCCAATTTGTTTGAAGGGAGATTCCCTGGCTAATTTGTCTATACTCCCGGCAATCTGTGTTAGCTTGAGCTTAGCCTTAGCTATTTGGGGCTCCCACTGCATATCTTCAGACAGGGTTACACACAGATATTCAAAAACAGACACCCTTTCCAGGCATGAGCCATTCAATCCTGGGTTAGGGCGTGTTGTCTTTGGGGGGTTGACAATCATAAATTTAGTTTTTGTGGTGTTAATCGTCAGGCCCCTGGTGTTACAGAATAAGGCAAAGCTATCCAACAACCTCTGGATGCCCATCAATGTTTTTGATAAAAGAAGTGTATCGTCAGCAAACATCAATGCTGCCACCTTTGAGTTCGCTAACTTTGGGGCATCGTTGTTTGGTAGCTCTGCCAGAAGTGGAATCCATGCATTGACAAAGAGGCAGAACAGGGTTGGTGCGAGTATACAGCCCTGTCTAACGCCTTTGTCAACTGGGAACCTGTTAGTCAACTCCCCTCCCCTTCCACACCTAACTTTGGCATAGTTGTTCTCATGCAATTTGATCAATATATCAAGTAGGTATGGAGGTATCCCCAAATCCATCAAACTGATCGGTCTGTAGTTTGCTGGGTGGAGTGGAGATCCCTTTTTGAAGATTGGAACGATTTCAGCCCCGGCCCAGGTGTGCGGGATGGGCATTCCGTTCATGATGGCATTGAACAAAACTAAAAGATAGGGGCCCCAGATTGAGGATTCGTCCCGGAACATGCCGCCGGGACGTTTGTCCAGCCCCGGTGCTTTTCCAGCAGGGAGTCTTTCTATCACAGAGATGACCTCTCGAATGGTGATCCTATTGAGACTAACATTTGTCTCTGTTCTCAACGCAAACCATTGGACTCCTGCACTTGCGTTGTCCAGGGGGTGCGTACCCCTAGGGTCCCTTTCAGAATCTTTTACGTGCATGGACAAAAAATGCGCAATCCATACTTCAGCGGGAAGATTAGGTTCACAAGCGGTGCTGCCCTCCATGGACCCTGTTCTAATTAATGATCAGAATGTTTTCATATCTCTAGTCAATAGGGCAGATGTGATATTTAGCCATTTATTTTCCTCCCAGGCTAATTTTGCGATTAGGACAGCTTCCTTATAATCTGCCCGTCTACTTTTTACCAATGATTTTTCATCCCCTTTATTAGCCCCCAGCAATGCCGTTTTTGCTTTGCGACATTTGTCATCATACTAAGAGTAAAGTCGTATATTAGTTCTCTTGGTTCAGCTGATCGGATTTAATATATTAGCTAGGGCAACGACAAGCTGATTATGAAGTGATACAGCCGAGTGTTGGTGGGGAGAATTGTTCCCATCAACATCAAGCGAGGATAATTCCTGAAGGGTGGGAATAATCATTCGATAAAGTTCTGATAATTTCTCCGGGGACTGTTTCACTGCCCCCATTTTATCCTCCTACTGTTGTTAGACAGAGTAAGTCTTTCGTCTACTGAGGTCCAAATAGGGGTTGCTATGCCTGAGTCTGGAATCCCATTGTACAAACGGACAGCGTTATGATCACTGTCCGTTTGTACAATGACCTCAAAGTCCTTCACCCGGTGCCAGAACCTGCACTCGGCCAGAATATAATATATGACGGAGGCCTGGCCAGTTCTATTAAATGTCGGCCTGCTCAGGCAATCTGAAGGAGTGCGCCCATTGCAAGCCCTCAACGAGTGGGTTAGTGTGATGGCGTTGATTTGTAGGACCAGTGGCGACCAAGCTTTGGGGGGGTATGTTTGGGGGTCGGGTTTGGCCCACTGTAAGTCCTCCTCGTTAGTTGTAGATTCTACTGTACTAATCAGTGGCTCAAAGTGGCAATTTAAGTCTCCACCAACTATCAGGACAACTATCAGGACCGAGCTCGGTGGCAGAAGCTGTTGAAGAAGCTGCAGGTAGTACAGAACGATGCAGCTAGGCTGATCCACTCCCTGCCTAGAAACTCGCACGCAACCCCCCTGCTTCAGAAGTTGCACTGGCTCCCAGTGAAATTTCGAGTCCAGTTCAAATGTCTCTGTGTGGCCCATAAGGCACTCTTTGGGACAGCCCCAGAGTACATCAAGCAACATTTGAAGAGGTATGTTCCTGGGAGACCTTTGCGTTCAGGAACAACCTCCAATCTGTTTCAACCCAGGTTCAAACTAAAAACCAGAGGAGGCAGGGACCTGTCTGTGCTTCTCCCACAACTGTGGAATGAGCTCCCGGCCACTCTGAAGGAAGAATCACAGCTACTACCATTCAGAAAAAAACTGAAAACCCATCTATTCAGAAAGGAATTGATGACAGTTTAGGCGGTGGAACAGCTGAGGGTTCTACGGGTACCAGTGTGTTATGTTCTTCTGTTAAGCGCTTAGAGACCGGCGGTGATAGGCGCTATATAAATATTCCATAACATAACATAACATAACATAACCCTTGGGATAGGGAGGTTAAGTTCCTTCAGAGTTTTAGATTCCTGGGTGAATGATACAGGGCGGGAGAAGATATTGATAATAGCACGCTTCAAATTAGAAGGAAAGGTAAGGACTACAGCTTGGATATCTGGAGAGCAAGTATTCAAGGGGGTGGCGTTACAACCCACATGAGATGCCACCCACAGTGATAATCCACCCGACGGCCTTCCTCTCCCTCCTGTACTGGCGGGAACATTAAAGATGGCAAAGCCCACCCATGCAAAATCCTCTCTCGCCCAGGTCTCCTGGAACAGGCAGACATCATATTGATCGACAAACACACCCCATTCGGGGGAAAATAATTTAGCCTTGATGCCTGCCAGGTTCCAGGATAGAATTTCGAGGTTCCCACAATGCCTATGTGCGTCGTCAGGGTGGCTAGAACCAATTACCAGAGACAACCAGGGAGTTAGGGGGTCTGTGGTGTCACACAATCGGTTATTACCAGAAGTTGTGGCGTCCCACCCAGTTGACTCTGCGGGCATATAAAATTTCACTTTGAACCTGCGTGGGCAATGGCCTATTTGTGTTCAACCAATGTATACATTTGTTTTTAAGTTCAGAATAAGTCTCCTCCCTATCTTGATCCAAGGGAGTAGCCCCAGCAAGCACAACAACACACGGAGACGATGCAGGTGTTAAGTCTAAGTTTTGTAGTTGCACTTTCTTACTTCCCTGTTTCATTGGTCTCCTATGAATTTGAGTTACAGCTCTATCGTTGGATGCAATTACTGTCCCGGCCGCACGACAAGTAGTGGTCATACCAACCATGTTCACAGTATCATTTACCACCACATTTGGCACACAGGCTGATTCTCGTCGTAACCCTGGGACTCCTACTGCAAGCTGCTGGAAGTAAAGTAGCCTGGCAGTAGGATGTCGAATAGGGGAAGAAGAAGGCATACACAATGCATTTGGTGGGATCTCCGAAGACCCTGTGATACTCCCCCTTGGGTTGATATAATCAGCAACGGATAATGTCTCATGGCGTACAAACATTTCCTCCAAAGATGAGAGTCTTTCCAAAAGGGGGAAGAACAATCTGACCAGAACCTCCTCCATTTTCATCCAAAAGTCCACATCGCCCGAACAGTATTGGATATTACCCAAGTTGGGACCATTCATAGGCTCTGAATTGGGCGGTGTGTGCTGTTCTACTATTTCTGCTTCTGGTGAAGCTGGTGATCCTTTACTCATTGATTTACAAATTTTAGCATTTTTGTTCCTCTGTGGGCCAACACCCCACTTTCTTTAGACAGCAGTTTCCCGGGCTTGTACCCCTGTTTTCAGTGAATTACTGGCAGACCTAGTCAATGTGTGTGATGCACTAGCAGGCTTTTTGATTACATTCCTTTTGGTCGCCATTGCAAACTCCAGAGGTGGAGAAGCGGCCACAAAGATATTCGGGGGCACTCTCTAGATGGGTTGCATACGCAAGGTGGCTGGCCAGCACCACCCGTGGGGACAGGTGGAATAATACCCATATCTAATGGTAGTTCAGGTGACCTTGCGTTTGCTATCGTTCCCAAGGATGAGCGTTTAGCTAACAGGGGATCTAGGGAGAGGCGGCGTTCAGTTACTTAATCTCATGTTCCAGGACCTATGTTGCTCGGATCCGAAATTGGTCCAGGGTCCCCACCACTGAACCGCCTATGTTAGATGTCCTCCTACTAATACTCCCTCTGTAAGCCATCGCTAGTTAGATACCAACCTCAATACAGTTACGCCCACAATAGTCTTAGAGGTATGTAAGGGAACTTAAATACACCAACCTGGGGATGCAGATGTCAGTGAAGGGGCCCAGCCCAGCCCAGCCTCTTCCAGTCTCTAACACCACGCCCACAAAGGCCAGTATCGGTGGTGTGGAAGTTTTTCACCATCCCAGAGGGGCAGTAGAAAGTGAATGCCACCAAAGTAACCTGCAAGATCTGTGAGCGTGTCTTAGCCTGAGGTAGTGCTGAGAAAAAATACTCTAGCGGTACTGCCTCGATGTATAAGCACCTGAGGGCTCTACATCCAGTGAATCTGGCTCGGGAGGAGTGTCGAAGAGCACAACAGAACCCTCCACCTGCAGTGCCTGGTACCTCTGGCAGTTCTACAGCACCATCACCACCGGACATACGTCCTGAATTTGAACAACTTAAGCAGCACTGTGTAAAGTACAACAAACTAATTTCCTGTGGAGTACAGAGAACAGGAGCCTTATGTATGCTTAGGTTACATTAGTCTGCATAAAACCAAGGCGAAGTCCTGGCACATGTAAGCATGCAAAATGACTAATATGGTTATACAAGATTTGCATGCTCAACAAAGTGGAAGGAGAGTTATTTCTCCTTACATCAGCAAGTATAGCCTGACAGTTATAACATAAGAGCAGGTGCATTCTACTGGCTTGGCCCCTCTGAGCATGTGCAAGACTCTGGAAGAGGGAAACAGCACATTGCGAGCACATGGCTAACTTAAATGGCTGCCAAGTATAAAATGGCTTTCTTCTCATGCTAACAGATCCCTGCAATCTTTAACAGATGGTACTTTTAGCATGAGCTAAAGACATTCCTATGATCTAGTAGGAACATAGAAAATATTTGCACATTAATTTTCAAAAATTTATCAATATCCTAATTCAGTGCTAGGTGGGCATTTTTCCTTCTAAACATTTCAGTAAGCGGGTATATATAAGGTATAAGCAGGAGTACAAAGGGAAGAGAGCAGTGGGTCATAATTAACATAGGAGAGAATAATGACTATTATCATAAACATAATTATCTTTTTTTTTTTTAGCCCTAAGCAAAAAGCAAATCCTAGAACCATCTAGTAAAAACATTTTCAGGGCTCCTATGCATTTCAGTGACCATTCATTTCAATTGCAGAATAGCCAACCGCACATATCTGATAAAAACATTTTCAATTGACTTTTCCATTTTTCCCTTTATGAGGGCTAAAACATCAATTTAATGTACTTTTAGGAGGAGGGCAAAGTCACATTGCTAACAAAAAGAAGTCCTTCGGGAAATTGACGCCGGTGTATAACCAGCCAGAGGGGAGTCTTCTCCCTGTGTCCGTTTGAGCCTCACAGGCAGGTTCTTGTTGTTTTCACAGTGGAGCTGCACAACTCGCAGCTCAAACATCTCTGCCCATTTTCAAGGGAAAAGTTTCTTCTTTCAGGATAGGACAGTCACCCACCAGGGCAAATGCTCTCAGCGATCCTGTCCAGAGTCTCAGACAGTGCACCAATTTTTTTCACTTCAATCTAACAGGCACCAGAAACACAGCACCTGTACCCTAAACTCAAGTCCTTCCCTAACTCCTATATTGCTCTATTGGCGCACTGCTCTTTGTTGGGGGCACACATTGCATCCAGTGTGCCCAGGTATCTCTTGACCAACAAACAAAGGTGCAAACTTGCATTCACTTTGGGACCAGTATTCAGAGGCCTGATGCAAGGATCTCTGAAACAACCCTTGCTTTAAAAGGGGTCACTTCAAGCAAAGCCTCCTTGCCGTTCTAGTCGGTCTGTGACTTTCTCAGTTGGGCTTCATATAAACTTGATCCACGATTTCGCCTTTCTGATTTGTGACCCCGTCTTTTGCCTAAGACAGTGGCAGGGGTACACAATTTATCCCAGGGCTTCCGCCTTTACTGCGGTCCTAGTTGCCAACAACATCTGTGGTGGTTACCTTTACTTTGGCTTCAAGCTGGACTGGTGCTGACTCCCCAAGCTGGATCTGATATCCGGGCCCCTCTGGCAATGGTTGTAAGGTAGCAAATATCTATTGGTGGACAGAACAAAAGGTCTTTAGACAAGGCACAAGGCACATAAATAATCAATAGAGAGGATAGTCTCAGAATACTTCGAAGTCTTAGGACGCCCCATATATTAGCAAGGCATCCAAGAAGCACTTCATTTATCTATGTGGGAGTAAAAAAAAACAACAGCCTGGACCTATTGGCAAGTATAAAAGGAACTCTGTGGTGTAATGACAAGAGTAATACGTCACCCAATCCCAAGCAGCCAAGGAAGTCTGTGTTCATTTACTAAATTCTGAGGAAAAGAGAAAAGCAATACAGACATACTCCAAATCCTTACATTGGTGTATTCCTATACTGCTAATCTGAAGACCCTGAAGAAAAAAGGAAATGTTCTACATTTTTACTCATAGATTTTACATTACTTGTACAGGACTGCAGACACTTCTAAAATTATTTTTCTTAATAAAAGCACCGACATTGTATGCCTAGGACCATGCTCTCATGTTATAGGTGCAACGGGAAAATCTAAAACTGATAAATTAACAGGGATTACATTTTCTCCAGTAGAACATGCTGTGACAAACAAAATCCTATAAAACAATATTTTCTTTAAAAATGTTTGCTAAGAATCACATGGGCATCTTTCCTGCGTTCTACTTTTCACAATCCAAACTTTGCATAATCAGCTCTAATAAGGACTTTCAGCTCACTTACACAGACTAGCTAATAATGGTGTTATCACCTAAGAATTGTAGAACAAAAACTACCCACATCTAGTTCCCCTTAAAGGTCAAATAATGGAAATGCAATCTAGACTACTCATCCTTTCATAATTTCATCAAACAGGATGAGCAGTAACATACAGGCATATGCATCAAGCAAAGAAATTGAGAATCCTTATTTGAGATTATTAAGGAATCGCAAATAAGGACTCGCTATTACCTATGCATGATGGCGAATGCGAAAAAATTAAGAATCAGTAAAAATCGCTAAATACATTACATGCGTAAAACCTGTATTCTCGCAATTTGCGATCTCGCTATTTGCGAGATCGCAAATTGCGAGTTTGCAAATAGCGAGATCGCAAATTGCGAGATCGGGAAAACTACAGATTCGCATTGGGAGCAGGCTGATGACCTCACAACCAGGAAGTCAATCAGCCCATACTGCTTTCTGTGCACAGAGGAACTGAGAGGCAGAAGCAGAGTGCTGGGGGAGAGAGTAAAAAATACAAATTGTTGTTTGCTGACAGGTGAAGACAGGCAAAATGTCCCAAACAACAACACAAGAGGGTGCAGTGGCCAGGAAGTGAAAGTTAAAGTTCAGTGAGAGAGAACTGGAGAACCTCATTGAGGAGGTGACAAACAGCCATGACAAGCTTTTTGGGACGCTCTCACTGAAAGCACCAGAAGCAGAATAAAGAAGAATATGGAACAGGATTAAGAACAAAGTAAATGCTGTGGGGGTGATACACCGCAGCATAGATGATTTAAAGAAAAGATGGTACGACCTGCGTAGCCGTGCCAAGGAGTGGATAGCGCAAAGACTGAAGGAGGCTAAGGGGTCCGGAGGAGGAACCTCAACAGTCCCTGACAACACAGCCCTGGAGGACCTGGTTGAGGGCACAATCCAGCCTGAAGCAGTGGTGGGAGTAACGCAGCTCGATACATTTGGGGCGGCAAGTAGTACACAAGGTAAGATGCATGAAAATTAACATATCAATGTACATACTAATTGTGCCCAATCTGTAAATAACCACCAAAATCACAGTAATAAAGTCCACTCCACATTTCACATAGGGACCCAAATGCATTATGGGACCTGTAGGCTGCAGAACTAAATTGCTAGTCATAATACAACATTGTAAGCCAAAATGCTACAAAAATGCAGTACAGTCAGTGATTAGATACAAAGAGAGCTTAAATGTAAAGTAATTTAATGTTGCAGAACATTAGCACCAACCCAAAATAATTTTGCACTGTGTCACATCACAGATGCAGCAGAAGTAGACACTGATGACAGTGAATGTGGAGACAGCACACAGGTCATTGAAGAGGCTGCCGTGTGGAAACCTGTGACACCACCAACCATACCCAAGGCACCGCCAAAACGCAGGGCCACAGTCACAACACTGCAGCCAATGGAGACAGATCAGGAACATGAAACAGCTCCTGAGACAAGCCATCCAAGTGTGAGCCCCACAACTACACCTCAGGCACATGTCTGGATGAGTAGAAGACGCAGGCCAATGACCCTTTTTGGGGCACAGGAGGCAGGAACTCCCAATGTGTGGGTTGGCATGGAGTCACAGATGTTGCGGGTGCAGCGCCTGCAAGCGAGGCATATGGGAGCCATCAATCTGCAAATGACAAAAATGAATAAGAACATATCATTAATGGCCGAGAGTGTGAGGGAACTGACTACAGCAGTTGTGGAAGCAAACAGACAGTCAAACAACACACTGCAGGAGGTGGCTCATGGGATGCAGGAGGGACACAACACACAGAGGAGGACGCATCACCAGTTTTTGATGTGCATTGATGGCTATACCAGGTCTAACAATAAGAAATGCAACAGCATTGCACTGCTGTCACGTAGGTCGATGGCAATGCAAATAGATATGGGCCATTGTTGTGGGGATGTGTCCAAAGCACTTGGCCAAATAACCACTGCCGTTGAACTGATGCAGTCTAGTACTGGTGAGCACGGCAATGTTACAGGAGAAGAGGGTAGTGAAGCATCCAGCCTTAGCAGCATCTCTGCACAAGTCAGCACTGGCAGGAGGTGCAGTACCCGTAGATCAACACCTCCCGCTGCATCCCTGAGTGATGATGCAGATGTAGGCGAAAGACGTTTGGGTGTGCGAGGGAGGCAATGCCAAACAAAATTCATTTACTGGAATTTTCCATGGTGACGTAACCATGTCCAAGACATTCTTTGTGACTGAGTATCAAGTCCTTTGTGTTTCTCATTTGTCCTTTAGTGCATGCTGTTAATGTGCTAATGGCCACTAGCTATGTTTAAATAAACACCCCTACCGCTTCACGTGCTAATAAATACCTTTCATTTCCTGAAATTAAGTGTTGTGTCTCATCATTACATACCTCAGAAATAATGCTGGGAGACGTCTGTATGTTTCCTTTGCCCCTCCACTGAACAGGCCAAATGGGCCCGTCGTGGGTGTGCTGGGGGCTGATTGTCCTCAGTGTTGGATACCTCTATGGGGATACCTCTCCTTGTTGCTATATTGTGCAACATTGCACATGCAGCCACTATCCTACAGCATGTTTCCGGCTGGTACAGCATTGCTCCTCCAGTTTTACGCAGGATGCAGAAGCGGCTTTTGAGCAATCCAAATGTCCGTTCAATTACATTACGTGTCCTGATGTGGGCTGCGTTGTACCTCTGTTGTTGTGGGCTGACTGGGTTCAACTATGGAGTCATGATAAAGTTCCTCACGGCGTATGCACTGTCACCTACAGGGTATTAAGCAAAGTGTAAGCGCCAGGTATGCATTGCCATTTCATACTTCGGTGATGAGTATATCTATTTAATTTACCTAGCATGTGTCCTTCGCCAAATTCACCCCTGAGCAGACCTGTGTGAATGTCACTATGTCGAAAGATGTATGAATCATGGGTGCTCCAAGGGTATTGCGCTACAATGTCGGTTATGATGTTTTTCGCATTGCACACTGCTTGAACATTGATGGAGTGATACGATATCCGGTTACAGAAGATATACTTATTTTCTGCTGGGGGACATATGGCTACGTGGGTGCAATCTATGAATCCGATCATGTGTGGAAACTGGGCAACTTGGTAGAAGTCGAGTTTAGTTTGGGTCAATTCCTGTTGGGTTGTGGGGATGGTGAAGTGGTTGTGGAGCATAGCCATCATGGCAGCCATGAAGGATTTGAAGAACTGTGAGAGGGAGCTTTGTGATACCCCTCCAGCTTCTGCCACTACGCCCTGGAAACTGCCTGACGCCAGCAGGTGCAGGCAACATAGCACCTGGACATGAGTTAGGATGGCATGGGTCCTAAGTGTCTGGCGCTGCATTAGTGGTTCCAATTCAGCTAATAAGTAATGAATCACTGCAGCATTCAGCCTCTACTTATCATATATTTGCTCTGCAGTTTGTCCCAACAAAGTGATGCGCAGGTGGAAGATTCTCTCCTGTATTCTCCTTCATGCCTGGCCTGCTGCATGGATCCTCATCCTCCTCGCAAACACGTAGAGTGATGCCATTGTGAAAGGCCACTATGGGTTCATGGGTCAGTTTAAATAGCCTACTGTTGATTTGCAGCTGAGTAGAGAATTTTTTTTTTAAACTCCTGATTGTGATTCCCCTTAATCTGCACTTGCTAAATAGCGATTTTTGATTAAATCGCTATTTGCGATTTTTCATGCATAGTATTGCAATTTTTTTTGCGATTCCTTATTTGCTATCGCATTTTTAGTTTCTCGCTAATAAGGATTCGCAATATCTCTTTTCCCTATTTTAGCGATTCGGTATTTTGCGATTTTGTAATTTTTGGTTGATGCATTGGAAAATGCTAAAAAGGGCGCTCGCAAATAGCTAATCGCTATTTTTGCGAGCACTTTTTGGTTTGATGCATCTGGCTGATAGCATATTTATTTTATTCATTTTAATAATGCTAACAATGTTTAAAACAGTATTGCTGAATAGCCAATTAAATGTCTCATGGCTATTTCACAGACAGTTTAGACAGGCTCAAATGAAATTGAGAAAACATAAGTTTGCCCACCCTTAATTTATTGAGGAGCTACCCTCCTTCCCCCATTTTGACAGTAGGAAACCTGAAACAGGTTTCACTTCTGTCAAAACTATCAACCCCTATTTGTAGAAACTGGGCATAAATAAAGTTATAGGAGGTAAACGGCACATTGAACCAGCTAAAAAAACATGAATACCCAACCACCAATTCCCCTAGCAAATGTACAAGTGTAACATGAGGGCGCATTAATTCAAACTAAATTCCATTGCCTTATTTATCTCAGCTTTTGCCCAGTAATCTTTAAACTGAAAGCATTAGTGCTGTATACATGGCAGAGCTATCTCTCAATCAAAGCTCACATCTACCATTATATAGCCTTTCGTGCATATCAGTGCATAAAGTGCTATTGGCAAAAAAAAGGTAAGCAAAACCTCTCCTTCCCTCCCTGTCTCTTTCAAAAAGTTTCAGAAGTCAAAATGTCAAAGCAAACCCTGCTCTGAGCCCTGCTAGGCTTCTAAAAGTAGAACTCGGCCTTTAACCCTTTACCAGCTGTCCTATTTTGTGTGAAAGGGTTTCCATGCGGCGTTTTCCAATTCAAAGAGACTATGAAGATCACAGCTGAACGGCAGTACTGTTATGCCTGTTTTCCAGTAATTTAGTGGTAAGAGAATAACTTCTGCTGGTTTTTATATGTATTTTCCATTGTAAGCAGTGTGCGGTATACTTTTCTAGCACGGTAGAGGTCAGCTGTTTGTGTTATACTTAAATGTGTGCATTTTCGTAAGCCTGAGAGCAGTTTAAAAGCTGTTCTGAGTGGCAGAATTGCTTTAAAAAGTGAAGTTTGTCCAATTTCGACTTTGATGTTTGGAGAACTTCAAAATGAATATCCTACAATGTTTCTGCATAATAGGCATCCCCAGAGTGTTCTCTAGATAGCCCAGGAATGGGGAATCAGAAATGTATAACGTATATCCTTATAAAAATGAGTTTTGTACTCCTGTGCAGAGTGACATTTCACATTTAAGTACCGTCATAATGCAGTACAGCACTGCTTCAATGCAATTTTGATGCTAAGAGTTTACAGTATGATTATTAGGCTTTATAAAGATTAAAAAACAAATTTAATGCACTTATATTTAATAATTTTTTTCTTCATATAATCACTTTTTTTAAAATAAAACCCATGATTTTGATAATTCCACATATGAAAAGCAAGCTTCATTCCTTGCCTATTATATTTAAACACATTCATTTATGACCCTAAGCACGGAAGCCTAACTTCTAACATGAAAGATCTGCACCACTTTTTAAAGGACAGTCATTATTTAACATCAGAACCACGGATGTGCTTATGTAAAAAGGCATTAAGAAAGGAAAATCCCTACTTGTAATCTGTTCTCTGTTATCCAAAATAATGAAACTGTATTTCTAACTTTTAAAACAGCAGTCTGAAATGCAGGGTTTACACCGTGTTTGCACTGACTTAAGATTTAGTTGACTTCAGCATTCTTTTCTGTGGCCATGCGAACAAAAATAGACACATGCTATTTATGCAGCTGTTGGTGGAGCAGCAGTCGTCGCATTCCCTCGCCTTTCTCAGGAGAGAATATTCTTTTTCTGTATTTCTATTCCATTGATTGTGTCAGACAGCTTTTCTCAGTGAGACAGTTAAATAACAACTGTTGGAAACCCTCTTTCTCTGGTGCTGAAAGTAAGTTCATCACAATCTATTTAAAGACTGAGGCATTTCAATGCAGTTAAATCTATCAGTCTATAATGTGTGTTTAGTTCAACGACAACCAAATTCACTCAGATGATGTGATTGCCTATTAATATCTAATACAATGTCTCTAAGGAAAATGCTGTAACCGTTCTGGGAAGGACATGACTTTTGTAGTTCGGACTGGACTGTTCCCATGGGGCACAGGGTCAGAGCTGATTTGCATATCCCCATTGTCTAACCCAGGGTGGTGTGGAGTGCAAAAAAACGATGGATTTGGGCCCAGATCTTTGGACTGGGGTGAGTGTGTGACATTGATCCACATTCGGTCCATCACCTGTTGTTTTTGCATATTCCGCCCTAAGTGCGCTGGGGATGCCCAGACGTGGGTCCCAGGCACTCCACACCACTGGAGTCAAGCTAGCCGGGCTGATGAGAGGTGTTACCTCGAAACCGGTCCGGTCCTCGGATGCTTGATTCCGTTCTGGGAAGGACATGGCTTTTGTAGTTCGGACTGGACTGTTCCCATGGGGCACAGGGTCAGAGCTGATTTGCATATCGCCATTGTCTAACCCAGGGTGGTGTGGAGTGCAAAAAAACGATGGATTTGGGCCCAGATCTTTGGACTGGGGTGAGTGTGTGACATTGATCCACATTCGGTCCATCACCTGTTGTTTTTGTAACATTTTATATGTTAGTTATAATCATTACAAAATACACAATTTCGTTTATTCCTATTGAATGTGAATTCTACTTGTATCTTTAGCATTTTGGCAATTGCACACATGTATAGTATCTTACTCTGTCAATTTAATAGTAACATGTAGCTATTTAGCAATGTTATATAATTTATTTCTGGATTTTTATTTAATATTATTTAAATTACATTTTGCATAACAGAATGATGACAGCAAAGTAAACTAAACACATTGAGCTCATTCCAGACATTTACAGAAGGGAATCATACACTCAGAACACACAATACAGCGCGCTTAAGTCTAGCCATTCTTACACAAAGAGCGCAATCACTATTTACTCACAGAAGTACCACTAATGTCAGATCACAAACCACATACACATTGAAACACACGATTAACCCACAAAACTTAGGACATAAACAAAAGAAAAGCCCACAGACTGTACTTAAAACAAACCATTTGTAAATACTAGTTGTAAGTCATATTTACAAGAAGATCTTTTCAATAGTAGCCCAAAAGACTGCACAAAAAAACAGCCCAAAAGAGTGTTCCATTTTAAAGAAACTAAAAGACACGAAATTCACTAGTTTTGGGTGGCAGAACACCAAAAAATGTTCTGCATATCTCTATTTATAAAAGTGCACAAAATAGGATCCTGTACATATTTTAATTCCATGGGGTACGTTATCACCAAGAAAGAAATACGTTTTTTATACCTAAACCTATTTAGGTATCCCCTCTAGGGGAGCCGGCTAATTCTATTCACATCACATTATGGTACCTTCAAAAAGCAACATATTCTTTGATGTGTGCTTGAAACAGGTATGCCCAAGAATATTGTAAGATATACAATACTATACACCAGTGGCACTTGACACAAAGTGTGCCGCTACATATTTTATAAAAAGTAGAGAAAAAGTCTCCTCATTACCTGCCTCACAATGACCGCACCGAGCATATGTCTCCAGTTTCTAACTGCCAAGTTCTGAATGACCTAACAGTCATTTTTAGAATACTCACACCAAAAATGTTCTCAGTCAGGAGCGGTAAACATTTGGAGGATCAAAACAGGAAGACCAGAAATATACTGGGCTACAGAGACAGAGAATCCCCAGAATCTCTGTGCACAGAGTACCTCCTTAGTAGAGTCCTGCCCTGTCCTCCTCAGTAGATTCCTGTCTCTTGTCAAGATTACTCCTTTGGATAGCCGCTTCTCTGAAGAGGTCCACGTTGAGCGCCATTTGAAGAAAATAGAAACCTTCTCAGGGGTGTAACGGATACACCTCCAACAAAGATGAGATTGGCACAGAAGCTGTGATATCAAAAAACATATTGTAATAACCACAGATGAGGGAGATTACGTCACACAGTACCCTCAGGAAACTGTATGAGGCAGTCTGAGGAGTACAGAGAACAGGAGCCTTATATATGCTTAGGTTACATAAGTCAGCATAAAATCAAGGGGAGGTCCTGGCACATGTAAGCATGCAAAATGACTAATATGGATATACAAGATTTACTTGCTCAACAAAGTGGGAGGAGAGTTATTTCTCCTTACATCAGAGAGAATAGCCTGACAGTTATAACATAAGAGCAGGTGCATTCTACTGGCTATCCCCCTCTGAGCATGTGCAAGGCTCTGGAAGAAGGAAACAGCACATGGTGAGCACATGGCTAACTAAAATGGCTCACAAGTACAAAATGGCTTTCAGCTCATGCTAATAGATCCCTGCAATCTTTAACAATGTGTGCTGCACAACTAAATCATCGTTGCTAGACTTTTTTTTGTTAGGAATGGCAGTTAATTCCTGAAGTTTCCTGTTTTTTCTTTCTTTTTTCATTTTGTTTTCGAAAATACACCCGAAACATAACAAAAGAAAAAAAAGGTCTTCTCAGAACTAACTTCTCTGGTTAAAGAAAGAACTATATTTGTATGTTAACGAGTGAAAGATTGTTTGAATGCATGTGTATAGCTTAATTGACTGAAAGAATGCATTAGTAGTGTATGGTGAAAGTATAAGTGCAGAACTATAAGAAAGTGCTGCAGCAGGACAATGTAACCTCTTTAGCTGCACTGGGCTGTGGATTAGTACACAGTGCTGAATTGGTCATTAGAGGAGTGCAAAGGGAGTGACAGGGTGTTTGCTGGAGTGTATGGATGCTGACTGGGGAATTGAAGGTGTGAAAGACAAATGTGTAGGTGGATAGAGGACACCATGCATAGTGGATAGGGGTTTGAATCAGTCTGTGTGCCAAGGCCTGAGTCACTGCATGAGTACTTGGGTACTGACTAAATGATTGGTGTACTGGTGGAGAGTGCCTGAGTGAATTTATAAGTGGTTGGGTTTTGGCGCAGTGAATGAATTAGTACATGGTGCTGAAATGGTGCTGAATGGGTCACTAGAGGAGTGCAAGGGGAGTGACCGGGTGTTTGCTGGAGTGTATGGACGCTGACTGGGGAAATGAAGGTGTGAAAGACAAAGTGTAGTGGTTAGAGGACTGCATGTATAGTGGATAGGTGTTTGAAGCAGTCTATGTGCTAAGGCCTGGCTCACTGCATGAGTACTTTGGTACTGACTGAATGATTACAGTACTGCAAGGAGAGTGCCTGGGTGAATTTATAAGTGGTTGGGTTTTGGCACAGTGATGGATTAGTAAATGGTGCTGAATGGATCAATAGAAGAGTGCCAGGGGAGTAGGTTTTTAAGCAGTTATGTGTCAGGAAAGAGATGAAGTTACCACATGCTTCTGTCACAATGGATGCACACGTGGACACAGACTCACAGTGTGATTCTAGACAAGCAAGACAATTCCCTGGACTTTACCAGAAGAGACTCGCTAGTCTGGAAGGGGTTAGGTGACTGCATACATTCTACACATTTCACTAGAGCACTGCTAGTGTTAATGCCTGAATCCTTCTGCAAATACATAAGCAATAACTGGGTTCTAATACTACTGACACTTGACAACAGGATAGGTTTTTAAGCAGTTATGTGTCAGAAAAGAGATGAAGTAACCACATGCTTCTCTCACAATGGTTGCACAAGTGCACACAGACTCAGATTGTGATTCTAGACAAGCAAGACTATTCCCTGGACTTTAGCAGGAGAAACACAGTAGCCGATTTAAAAACAAAGGCACCAAATACAACACCTCACAAATTAATAACTCACCTTTCAAATTGATTTCTAGATTAAAAAATATCTGAATCACACACCACATTTTCTTATACAGTATGTCTGTAGTGCACTGCTCTTAGCAAAACCAAACATTGCAAACTTTCACTCTCATTCTGCAAACATATACATGTAAACATCAAATCACATTGCTTCCAAAATTAATTCAAAAGCTAATATACATTTTTAGTGCTTACCCATTTCAACCCTTTCCAATTGACATTTGACTTTCATCCTTACCCCCATTCTGCTTAATGCCTGTTACCATAGTAACAGTTCATGGAACACTCTACTGAACACACTGCTCACAAGCTCAGCATACAATGTTGCAAATTCAAACAGCAAGTGTGCTTGAATTTTTAAAATATCAGCTTATCCTATCTAATGTTCCTTTCAAACAGTTTTTACTATCCTTTTTAAAAAATATATATTTATTGAGATTTTCTGGTGATAAAAAAAACAAACATACACATTCATTATTCCTTAGACAAGACAGGCATCATCATACATATTAATAAAAGTTAATGAGTTATAAAAGCCCAAAACAAAAGGTAAAAACATATATGACATAAGATCAGCTCTTAGCTAAAAGCTGCCACAGGATGAAAATTCCAACAATTGATATATACATTTGACATTCGTTAGTATACCATTATTTTCAAGTCTTGAATCCCTCCACTTTTTTAAGTGGTGCCCAGATGTTTCTGCCCATTTCCTGAGTTTTTTTACCCTTTTGTTCAAACAAACAAGACTCTATATTATGCATTCCCAATAGTCTAGAGAGCCACATTTGGAAGGATGGAGCAGTAGTATCTTTCCATTCCGTGGAGATAAGAATCCGAAGTACCGCCACCGAGATAAAAACCAGAGCTTCTGCTTCTTTTCCCAGCTTCAGCTTACCATCAGTGCCTAATAACATCAGGGTAGGGGATAGATTGATTTTACAATCTAGCAGCCCCTCCCAGAATTTCATGATCTCACTGCAAATTGGGGCTAGGATATCACAGTGGTAAAACATGTGCAATTGATCTGCAGGACCAACATTCCACTTGGGGCACCTATCATCCTCCCTAGCACCCAAGAAAAAACAGCTTTGCTGGGGTGTGATACAGATCGAACAGTGTTTTATAATGCTGTGCCCTCAGGTTTGAGGAACAAAATAATTTCTTATTCAAAAGTAGGGCTAGATCGAGATCGGCGTCTGGGTCTCCTAATTTCAACGCCAGTGATGATTCAGATTTCTCCAGATCATCATGAATTCCCAACAGAAGATGATTGTATACTATTTTGATCTTCTTGCCCCCTTTTGATAGATAATCAATCATTGGATTACCTGTTACCAGAGAAATCCTAGGCCTGAAGGCCGACAGGGTTCGTACAATCTGGCCATACAAGAACCAATGATTGGGAGGGATACCATACTTCTGCGGAGTTGTTTCAAACCCAAGGATATCGTCCCCTGCCATAATATCCCTCAAAATCTTCACCCGGTGCTCCTTCCAGAGCAAACAATTCCTATCCATGCCAAAATGAGGAAAAAGGCTAGATTTCCACAGATGGAGGTATGCATTTATCTTTGGAATATTCAAAAACTTTTGGGCCGCCTTTCAAGTCCCCCAAACCCCTTCCAAGATCTTATACCGGGACCTCTTATAGTATCTGCGATCAACTTCACACATCAATAGACCAATAGCCTTCCTCCCCAATAGTAGCTCAAAAATGGAAGGGGGACACTGAATATATCCGTTAAAAACACCCGAGCTTATATCTGATTGAAAAAGGATAGTCATTTGTGTCAAGAGGCATGTCCAATGATAGAGCCTGAGATTTGGCATGGCCAACCCACCCCTTTCCCGGGGAAGTGACATAAATTTAGTGGAGCGCCTAACCTTACCATACTGCCAGATAAACCTTATAAAAATTGATTCAAAATTTTTGATTACTCTCTCCTCTAACAGAAGTGGTATAGCCCGGAACAAATACAAAACTTTGGGGAACATTGTCATTTTTAACACGTTTAACCTCCCTATCAGAGAGAGATGTAACACATCAATTATTTTCAGATCGGCTACTATTGTTTTAATAAGTGGCAGATAGTTATCCGCAATAATCTTATGGAATACAGCGTGAAAGGGTGCCTTATTCACAAGGCAGCATTAAGCCACATTAAGTGGCTTAAATCTGCCTAATGACTAAGGCGAGGCCTGTATCGCCATCACAACATCACTGAAAGCTGCATTGTGGTGGTGATAGGGGCTTGTGAATATGCCCCTAAGTGATTTGCCCAGAATCACAGAATGTTGAATGTTGTTGCCGAGCCTCGAACCCGGTTCCCCATATTTGAGGTCGACATCCTCTCCACAATGCTTGTCAGTTTCTTACTTTTGCCCTATCCCCAAGGGCTTCTCTTTTTCATCATCTGGGTGATGCTTGTTGGGGTGGTTGTTCCTATGAGCTGTTTGTCCATTCCATTTCCACCACTGTACAATGCTAGCTGCAATGTGCATGGTGTGCCGGTACTGTGCACCAGTCTCGCTACTGAAAGCGGTTGCTGCATCTATGCTCCTTTGGAGGCACACCTGTTGCTTTCACACTTTTCTGGTGCATCTTTGTGAGCTGTTTTTGACTGTTGCCTAAGGCAATTGTACCCGTTGCTGGTTGCGTTGTCAGTGCTGACATGTGACATTTGCCAGTGGTGTGATTATATTGTGCAGTACTGGCATATATGTCAACATCATGTTGTGGTGCATATGTACTTTTTATTGTTAAGGTTACAAATACTGTCCCTAATTTCATTTCAGTGAAATCGATTTTAATCTAAGTGGTTTAAATTTGGTGCTGGCTTGTGGATATGCAGTGGTATCTCTTTGGAGAGGTTAAACAGTTGCCTTTTCCTGTTGTATACTATTTTGAGTCCAGTCATCGTGGACGGGTTATGTGTCAGTAATATAGTTTAATTTCTGAGCAGTAGCTCTCGCTCCCATTTTTATGAGGTTTTGCTAGGTATACATACACTTTTCTGACACCGTTTATCCTTTTTGCTTGGTATTACATTTACAACGCTTAGGTCAGAAAGTGTTACAACGATGTGTTTTAGAGTTTTTGGGGAATCTTAACAGTAAACTATTGTATTTCTCTTCTGTTCTCTAAACTTTAGGTACTTAAAACAATACATTAGTTAAAAATGTTACTATGGCAAGTTGCTTTTTGCTTTACATGAGTGTTTAAAGCTTTACAATCTATCACAAATGTTCCTGATCTGCATTAGTGGAAGTGTGTCTGTTTTAAGTTCTTCACAAAATATTAGTGGACAATATCTGTTTCACCACATTAAAATTTGTATTCCACTTTTTAACACTTAGGCTGTGTTTTTTTTCTTTTTCCTCTTGCTTTGTGGTTAGCATTTACCAGGTGAGTACTGCGTAGAGGGGGAGGGGGAAGACAAGAGCGGGATTGGTGCCATACATTGTTCACTGATTTTCATCTGAGTGTCATAATTTCCTCGCGCCTAGTTTATAAAGACTTTGTCAAGGTTAGCAGATGTCACTTTTTTGTTTCTTTAACGCAAGCCTTTCATTGCAAATGTGATATTTTGTTACACATTGAAAGTTTGTTTACTATTTGCCTACTTCCGTGATCGTGCCTATGTTTCTCATTTCATGTCTTCCGCCCTTCTTAACAACTCTTGCCCACCTCCCTGACGCAAAGAATCACGGTTAAGAAAAGTTACAATGGAAAACAATTATGTAGTTGAGGTTTCAGAAGACAACAACACAGGCAGAAGGTCACGGCCCATGAAGAACCCGCCACGGCTAATATTGCACTGCTTCTGTGCTTGTAGCCCTTTTACAGAAGTGTCTGAAACCCTGAAGGGACCAACTGTTTATTAGAAAGCAAAATTGCCGAGATGTATAGAAAACGAGGCTGTTACATGGCGCACCTGTCATACACATATGACTCAAACACATACAAATGGAAACACCAAGTTTAAGTGCTCCTTGAAATATTTTGCTTTGTGCACGCATTCCATCCTCTGGAGGAAACTCTTCCATTTTTCTTTGACATGACAAGTGAGAAGTGCATTAGCTCTGTAGGAGAATGGATGCAGCTACCCGCCTCATTTATTTTACACATGCACACACGTGCACAAAGGCACATAAATGTGTGGGCACAGAAATACACACACACAGCTCTCTCTGTACGATATATAATTCATGGTCAACCATCTAATATTGTGACTGTCATAAGTGATTTGTTCTGCTCTCCGATTCCCTTTGGAGGAAGGTATGACTAAGAGGGAGAGAGCACCCAGTGCTGTCTTATTGAGCCTGAGAAGACAGGGGTTTTGCTGAAATGTATTTATGAGCTAACTTCAGGCTACCTTAACAAAGCAAACACAGCGCATTATATAAGAGACAGGAAATGAGATGAAGTTTCAGCTCAGACATAGATTCTATTGTATTTCTTATTTTTTCTGCCCCAGTCCAGGAGATAAATATAGCCAGAGTCACTGCAGGTGAGAAGTAGTTTATATTGCTTGCAGTTTACTTATATGTCGAAGTCAGTGAAATCAATAACAGAGGAAAGGTGTGATGGAATGTTATTATAAGGCCGGCGGCTCATACTATGCCTACTTGCTACTTTTATTACAGCAGCCACACATAAAAACAACTGTTCTTCCTAGCAAACCCTGAGTGACAAACTGTAGGCTGAGGAGAAGTGAAACCACCAATCTGTCACGAGCTTGGCAGTATATATATATCAGTCTCCAGAAGGTGCTCAGCCATGAGTTAGGTACTCCACGTCACTTTTTCTGTATTCTGTTGCTTGAAATTTGATTGACATGTGTTGTTGCTTCATATCTGATAGTGTGTTGGGGCTTAATGGGCGGCCTGACCTTCACACAGTTGTGCATCTCATTTGCTTTATTTCTATACTAGCAGCCCGTCCAGACGATGTCCGGGTATGAATTGCTGCCGGCCAGTAGTATATTGTTTTGTAGGATTTCGTTTTGATAGCATTTCTTATCTGTGACAGGCCTGTGAAATGCTCTGATTCACAGTGCACTGCTGATGCACTTAAGAGTGCGCGTTCAGTAGTGTGTGAACTCGAGTTTCCCTACTTTATTTTTCCTTGCAATATTATATAGCGCGAACTCGACAACATGGCATGAGCACAATTTACATTACAGAAGAACACATTCATTTGTGGTAGGCACGGGGAGACAAAGCGAGTTGCCAGGAATCACAGGATGTTGAGCTGATGCCGAGATTCGGACATAGCTCCCCACCTCTAAAGTTTGCAATTCTAGAACTTGTGGCGGGAGGTGTGTCTAAAAGTGAATGTCTGTGCTGGCCATCAATGAGAGAGAACTGTGCATTTTTCAAATGGGTGGTGAAAAAATATGAGTATGTTGCTGGAGATGTGGGCCGCCGTGCCACCAATGTACTTACCGGGGGAGGGTAAACACCCATTATTCCGCAACTTTCTTTCTGCATACCATCACTCCGCATACTTTCATTACAAAAGTACCATGACTCCGCAATGCCATTATAACGCATGGCATTACATTTTATATGCTTTTACCACGCAGACATTTACAAAGAAATTCGTTGTAAATGCATGAATGGTAAAAGCATGTTTTTTTTAATGTTTGGATAAGGTAAGTATGGGTATAGGGGTATATGTTTTGGGGTACTGAGGTATAAGTTTTGGGGTGTTTGGGTATTTTAAGGGTTCAGATATAGTTTTGGGGTACAGGGGTGGTGTTAAGGTTTAGGGATAGGTATGGGTTTTGGGGTACAGGGGTATTTTTAGGGTTCTGGGCTGCGTTTGGGTTTTGGGGTATAGGGGTATTTTTAGAGTTCAGGGATAGGTATGGGTTTTGGAGTACAGGGGTATTTTTAGGGTTCAGGGCTAGGTTTGGGTTTTGGGGTACAGGGGTATTTTAAGGGTTCAGGGCTAGGTTTGGGTTTTGGGGTACAGGGGTATTTTTAGGGTTCAGGGCTAGGTTTGGGTTTTGGGGTACAGGGGTATTTTACGGTTCAGGGGTAGGTTTGGGTTTTGGGGTACAGGGTTATTTTTAGGGTTCAGGGCTAGTTTTGGGGTACAGGAGTATTTTAGGGTTCAGGGGTAGGTTTGGGTTTTGGGGTACAGTGGTATTTTTAGGGTTCAGGACTAGGTTTGGGAGTACCGGGGTATTTTTAGGGTTCAGGGGTAGGTTTGGGTTTTGGGGTACAGGGGTATTTTTAGGGTTTAGGGATAGGTTTGGGGTACAGGGTAGATTTATAGGGTTAAGATGGGTTAGTGTTAAAGGGTGTTGGGGTATTTTAAGGAGTAAGGGTGGGTTATGATTATGAGGTGCAGTGGTATTTAAAGGGAGCAGGGTGGGATTAGCACACGATATGAGACATGGCATGAAGGGCGGAACGTACCACAGGCCCCCAGCATTTGTCACGCCCCAGCACACGCCCACAGCACAACGCAGACACGCCCACAAGGGACTACTTTGCTGGCACGGTTCTTTTACCTTTTAAATGTATATGGTGGGCGTCTGCATAGCCTATGTCCTTGTGCTGCAACTGCCCTTACCAACGCTGTATTGGGTGTTGTGATTGGTGGTGTGGTTCCTGAGATCACCCGCCTCAAAGGTTTGGGCTCTCTCTTTATTATATTAGTATAGATATCTAGATAGTGAAGTCATAGGGCCCGATTTACAAAGGGCCCCTGCACTAAGGGCGGAGGTCCCGCACTTGTGGCGGGGGCCCACACTTGTGGCCAGATCTCCAAACTGCAGTTTCTCATTGCAGAGGTCCCACCACGTGTAAGGCCCCCTGCCACAAATGCGGGACCTCAGCTCAAGTTTAGAGACCCTTTGTGAACCCGGCCCATTCTGTTTGGGGCATGGCTTACTTAACCAGTAAAATGAAAATGACATTGAGCATGAGTGTGCCCGTTCTGATTTCTAAATCTTAATGTGACCTATCTGAGCTCAAAATCTTACATTTATATTATATATACATCTTGCGTGAACACTGTTGCAGTTGTTTTCATGTAAATTTAAGATTGTGATTACAATAGTTATTAAGAGCCCGGTATTATTCACATGATTCTGAATTTGAAGAGGAAGAATTGATAATAATCTATATTCTTACTTAATTAGGTATGTTAAAATGTTTATGGTTTAAAATATTGGTGCCTGGGCAATTACTAAAAACCTGATCCTCACCTGGTGGTAGCAGCAGGCTGTGCACCTCTTATCATGTAAGTGTACACTCTTTTGATGAGTCTATCGCTGTAGCTAGAGAAATTCAGTCTCCAACTGAAAGAGATAAATGTTCTTTAAATCTAAACATGTGCATAGTCATAAGGTTCAGGAGCCATCTATATAATGGATTTCTGACTCTGAGGTTGGAGCCACTGACAGGCCAGAATGCCTTTTGTTTGAGCCCTAATCAAGCTCAAAATACCATCTGTAAGCACAAGGAAAAGCGCTGAGAACTCATCAGGGAACTAGAGTCCTTGAACGAGAGAGCAATTAACGGCCACGCCCATAACGATCGCACACCGTCTTTCAGCTACCACAATCACAAGGCCCACTCGCTAGTAGACTTTACAGGGCTTTAAACTCCACTTATACACCTGGTTTCCAGTTTCCTAATAAAGCCAAGGGATGAAAGCGACCATCTACTGCAAGAGTTATCCCTTGCTCTTTCATAGGACAGCCATAATCTAACAGATGCATTCCAAGGCAGCATCTACACAGTAAATAACAAGAAGCTTAAGTGGTTATCAATTACAATTTATGACCTATCCGAAAGAGCCAAATGAATGTTTATGGACTGTCCTCTCGGACAGCACAAATGCTGCTTACATTGCTTGGGAGCAATTTAGAAGAAAATCTGTTGAAAGCCAGGCAACCATCGGCGGAATCTCCAGACATGTGCACAGCGTCGCCCAACCGGTAGCAAACAGATAATCAAAGGACCTTAAACAGAGCCTTTAACAAGTCCTCCAAGTGTACCAAAACAAACCCAAGGGGCGGCATGCTGAAAACAAAACTGGATAAGTCTAGGCTTGCATGCAGAAAGCACTTGTGGACCCTGAAAAGAGAGGTAACCAATCATTTATCATATAAACCTTTCTATGATCTTAGGGCCAAAAGACACAACAAATTCTGGGAGACAGTGAACAACCTAAACAATCTATCCCAGTCAACAGTCAAAGTCAATATTCCTGAAGAGACATGGTATCAATACCCCTCAAAACACTTCGGCCACTCAGGCCCTAAGCTGATCCTGCAGAAGATCACCAAACATTGAGTGACTGTCTCTCCCGACCAAAGTATCACCACAACCGGGCTCTCAGCATCGAGTTCTCTGTCCCGCCGGTCAGCAACAATTAAGTGGCAGATCTTAGAAAGAAGGAGATAAGGGGTACCCGGCCCAAACAGTATTCCATCTCCTCTGTTTAAAGAAGGCAAATCATACTAGGCAGAGCATCTGGAATCAATATACGAGAGCCTAATTATTTCAAACACCATTCTCTCCTCATGACAAGGCTCAACAATCACCCCGATCAATAAAGGGGGCACTGACTTGACAGAAATATCGGCTCATACTACTCTTGGATGTGTAATCCAAATATTTTGCCTGCTGTCTCCTTGAGGAACTAGCAATCATGGGCATTAGGAAAGAGCTTAATCTGGTTCAATCATATAGGGGTCGGTAAAGGCGTGGGCACAACTACAAACCTACTGGCCATACCACTACTGTTGGACCAAAGTGATGGAAACTAAGCATCCCTTTTACTTCTCTCATTGCACACTTCTTGCAGACAAAGATGCATTTGCATGCAAACTTGGCTCACATTGGCATCCTACATCAAGGTAACACCTCAATCATACCTGGGCATTGCCAACAAATTCCAGTGCAAAACATAATTCCTGAGGTTGTTTGTGGGCTTGTCTGCCGTCCCTTCCGTATCTATCTCCATGG
Organism: Lissotriton vulgaris; assembly: GCF_964263255.1. Taxonomy (NCBI): domain Eukaryota; kingdom Metazoa; phylum Chordata; class Amphibia; order Caudata; family Salamandridae; genus Lissotriton; species Lissotriton vulgaris. The sequence goes on along the minus strand of NC_141685.1, from coordinate 1,429,347,579 downwards.
ATGTGAACAGGCATGATGGAGCGCTATTGACTCTGCGGAAAAGTCCTTGAGACCTTGGTCCATCAGATCTGTATTTGTAAAGCCAATATAAAAGAACAAAGATCTATTCTAAGACTAGCTTGGAATCAGAAGGGGATACGTCTCTGCAGGCCCACAATCCTAGCTTGTTTTAATGAGATGGATATACAGCTCAGTTGTAGGCTCACAAAATACCTGATTTGACTTGACTAGAGAATCACTAGTTCCTCTGATGCTGTAACCCCTGCGGCCACTCAAGGTCCCTGAACAAGTTCTCTCATGCAATCTGTGTTGCAGTGTCACTATACTACAAGCAGGCTGCCTGGGACTGAAGCTGTATTCTATCTTATGGACAAATTGGTCACATTAGATATTTCAATCTTTGAATATTTTGTACCATCTTTTAATCATAGCCATCAACTTAAGGGTTACCCTACTATTTCCATTTTAAAATTTTGGGTGAACACTTAGTGCTGAGGTTTTAACTGTGCACTTGATAAAATAAACTTGAACTTGACTCTGCCCTTTTTGTGATTAGTGTTTTTCAACTGCCCAAAGATATTGACATCCTGGGTCCTCTGAACCTCATGTCTGGTGGATTCAAGAAATGACGTAATGTTGTTTCAGAGAATGCACAAAAGGATGATAATTATGAAACCACTTACTCAGACAATGATGACTGGGATGATTCCAGTACTATCAGTAGTGTTAATAATGATCCTAACTGCCTAAGAGTTTTGACAATGAATCAGACCTTTAACCCTCATGTCTGACAATAGAATGCAGGAGAAAGAAATAACTTAATGTTGCAGGGGAGAATGCACAAAAGTATGATTTCGATAATTAGAATGCCACTGATTCAGGCAATGATAATGGAATGATTCCAGCGCTTTCTGCTTTGGTCCTGATCCATCAAAAAAACAAGGAATGTTTATTGCCCTTGTCTCTAAAGACAGGAGTATCCCATAGATATCGTAAGTTGATATGTCAATGTTAACCCTGTGTCTTAATCAAAACCCCTTTCCCGCAGTTGCCTCTGCATTAGATCCTAGAATAGTTACAATTTTCACCAAATTGAGAGGAACATTTGTGACCTAACTTTCCTAAATGTTGAGGAGTAAGTCTCTCAGTCTGAAGGTTAAGACTGCAAGTCCTGACATCTCCATGAAAATGTATCTGTTTCATTACGAGATTCAAGCTCCAACAAAAAAATTGGTGACTTGTGTCCATGATCCAAGAATGCTATTGAGAGGGCCTGGATCTCTGACCAGGACAAGTTTTTGTATGTGATGGATCCACTTATTAAGATTTTAGAACTTATAGAACAAGCCAGTGAGTCTAAGGATTCAATAAGCTGTCTAGCCTTACAAGGCTCAACATGCTTTGTGTTTTCTGATAATGCCAATGTGGCTATTTCACTGGAAATACACAAAGTCTTAGTGCTTAAAATTTATTGCAAATTGTGTTAACTACAATCTCAGTGACTGGTCCTGCAGCTCATAGTTTTCCTATTTCATGACGATTTAGAAAAGAAAATGAGGATATAGGCCAGACAACAGAGGACAGCAGGTGAATGCTTTCTAAAGGTTAGATTACCACTTTCTTCTCCTCTGTTAATTGGCTACAACATATGTGTTTCTTCAATTTTTCCACCCAATTTCAGAGAGACCCTGGGTTCCTAAAGCCACAATCGGAGAACACATTTCTAAAAGATTTAATGATGCTCCCGCAGAGGATACCCACAAAGCCCCTCCTATATGATTTAGGCTGCCATTCATTAAGGGACACGGCACGACTTCGCCCACTTTTGCTCTGGGTGCGCTTGTGGCGTCAACTTTTTGGACGTCAAAGTTTCCATCAAGGGCCAAGTGTTCGAAACCGATCTATACACCAAACCCACCGACAGGAACAATATGCTACACTATAGCAGTTTTCATGAATCTAATCTAAAAACACACTTACCATTTTCACAAATGGCACGAGCAAAACGGATCACATCAAACCCAGATATTGCCACACAATGGATCAAAGAAATTGCAGGTAAATTTCGAAACAGAGGTTACCCTGAAACCATTATTGAAGATTCCATACAGAGGATCAATAACCTAGAGAGACAGAAACTTGTACAACCAAGCGCCAAGAAACAACAGACACGCATAGTGGTCGTCTCCAAATTTTCTACTGCTACCAATAAGTTCAAAAGAATCATTCACCAACACTGGCCGTTATTGAATCTGGAGCCAGACTTCAATCAGATTTTTCAGGAACCTCCATTATTCGCATTCACCAGATCACGGAACCTAGGAGAACTTGTACAACACAAACCAAGCAAACTCGTTAACTACTCAGGCACCAAACCATGTTTCAATTGCGGAAACTGCAACAGTATCATCCGAGGCAATTCAATTAACCACCCAATGAAAGGCCATAAAATAAAACTCCAGGTCAACGCCACATGTGACACCAGCAATGTCATCTATGCTTTAAAATGTCCATGTGGAAAACTATACATCGGGAAGACAGAACGAAAAATCAAAACCAGACTTACAGAACACAAATCCAACATCCGTCTGAAGAGTACCAAATCAGCACTTGCAGTTCCTTTTCATGAAGAGAAACACAACATTTCCCAACTAAAATTTACCATATTGGAAACAATCGTCAAACAGGAGGGCAGAGACAACACTAAATTTCTCCTCCAAAGAGAAAATGAATGGATCCAAAGACTGTCCACACAGAAGCCACTTGGGCTTAATGAAAGAATTGAACTCTCTTGTTATCTTTAAAGTTGCCCACGGACTGAGTTAGTAATTCCTGCTTAATTTAAGGATCACTTACTAATTTTTCATCTTATTTTACCTTTTGGATACCTTCAATTTGTTCTGGTTTATAATGTACATGATTGTTCTACCTGAGCACTTTACTTCCCATTATCACAGTTTCTGGCTTGTATTTGGTTATATTACCCCACACTCGATCTTCTTATTCACCAGTCCCATTACCACAACACTAATTTCCAACCCGCACCCCGTTTTAGATCTCACTCGAACTAACGTTAATACTACACTGTCCCTTTAACATTCGGGAACACTCCCATCCTCTTCCGGATAGTACACGTGATCGCGTCCTTTTAATAATACGAAACGCGGTCAATGGCGTCTCCGCCCGAACCAGCGTTCACGAAAGGAGGAACCTACTAACAACACACAGGTTAGTCCGACCTTGGAAACACCGGGAATCACGCTATCGCTGTTAAACTCTGCGCACCATTAAGCGATGACTAATGCACTTCTCCCTACGTTTTGATTCACAGGACCATGCGCAATTGATTAAAGTGATACACGTAAGCATAGCTCCGCCGACCTTGCATGTGATATTTTTTACACGGGATCGTTTGGGTTACATTAAGGTGAACCCTATAAACTATCATCACCTTTTTTACTACCGCTGATATCCTACTTGATTCAGTTCACGTTTTTATTGATGTGTTCATTTTATGTTGAACCCATGCCCCATAGGGATATTATTTATGATACTTATGCTTTTGATTACAGTGTCCTTTCCCTGATGAAGGGGTGTACGATTACCCCGAAATGCATTGGATGTACATAAGGATGGTATCGCATTGTGCAAATGAAGAATGTCAATGATCCTAATCAAAGAAGTTTATGAATAAACCTTAAATTGCAATCATCACCGAAAGTCTCTGAAACCTCTGTGATTCATAGAGGAACTACAGTGTGCATACGAGGATGGGATCAGTGGCCCACTGACCCCACAATTCTTGACTGTTACATTAGATGTCGAGGGACGCCTGACATCACTTGTATAGCACCTTAAAACCAAAGTTAAACCTCTTCCTAAAATCGCTGTGCGCCAGCCCTATCTATATTTCAATATCAAATGTATAACATTGTCTATATCTCACAGATGATCTTGATCTAATGTTTGAGCCTTTTGATGATTAGAAAGTATTTTCTAGCAATTTCTCCCTATGATTAATTGTGCTGAATGTATTATGTGTACGTTTTTATCTTTTTTTTTTTAAATGATGTATGATGATCCAATGATATTGTTTATGAATATTTGAAGATTTTAATAAAATATTTTCATTTATGGATATGTGTGTTATGCCCTGGTGATAAGTTGGATGTGCAGAGTGACTCTATTCTGTGAAGTGTACCTAAAGGGGATTTGTTCTTTACTACGGCCTATTTGGTGCCCTACCCCTTTTGTGGATAAGGTGCCCCTCTACTTGTTTTGTGCAAGCTGGATTCTGTCTGTCACATTTTTTATATATAGGGATCACAATAGATTCCAACAAAGTCTTTATGAATCCAGTTGTGTAGCAGTCTGCTAAAACCTGTGTTAAAATTGGGCCCCATAGATCTGTATTGAATTTAAAAAGATCTATTGGTACTCCGTCAGGGCTGGGAACCTTTCCTCCCTTACTGGCTTTTATTGCACAAGTTACCTCATCTAGGAGGAAAGTTAATGCTATGGGGTAATTTACTGGTGGCATTGTTACATATAATACCAAACAGGGATCAGCGCCACACAACACCCCTTCCTGTCTATAAATGTTAGAAAAATACTCCACCCATTGCCCTTCATTTATAGCAATCTCTATGGTTGAAGTATCTTGAGCTGTTAGGAAAGGAGCTTTCACCACACGCCAAAAGGCTATACTACTATCTCTATTCAGATTAGCTTCATGTAAATTGGCCCATGCCTTGTCTTTTATTTCACCTTTACGTAGTTTCAAAGCACAATAATATTCCTTCCTGCACTCTGTGATTTCAGTTCTATTCCTTACTGGCTTATGTAATGCATATTTTAATTTTGAATACGCTTTCTTACATTTGGAATCGAACCACCTCTGATTATTCCCATGAACTTTATTTGATTCCACCTTCAGGGCGTTCCTTATTTTCTCCGTAATCTGTGCATAAAACTCCAGAATACCATTGTGTGGCGTGGTCTTGTCCAGACAAGTTACGAGAGATGTGCAGCTATTTCCTACGACTTTCTTGGTAAACTAATTTGGAATTAGAACTCAAATAGAATGTGGAAAGCTTCATTATAGGGGAGCCATAGAAGAGCATTCATTCTATACCACAGGTATTTGTCACCCTAAATCGAAAATGGAAAAACAAAAAAGATAGTCACCTAAAAATAGATATCATTGTCCATTTTAGAGGTGTTCTTTTTTTCAGGAGAATGGATGTGAAGCTGGACCGTAAGGACACCCACCCCTGTCCTATTTGCCTGAAACAGAAGAGGTGCCTTCAATTTTATTGGCACACCAGTGTTTGCCAATGTTTTTCTCAACCATTTGATTCTGTCATCTGCTCAATGTTTTCACCAACTTTCTCTACAGAAACCAAATAGAAGATTGTACAACTAGTAGAGTCCAAGATAACTCCTCTAAATAAATAAGCATGATGTCACACTCTTACATATTTCTCAGGCAATGAGCCAGAATGGTAGGGCTTTCGGCATTCCCTATGGAAGCATTATTTGAATCACCACTTCTTTACCATGCATGTTAATATCTCAAGATCAGACATTTTCAGAAGTTACTTGAGAAGAAATTTATTGCAAGCAACACTATTTTAGTTGCTTGGAATTATTGTACCATCTACACTATCCCCAAATCTAGTATGTTTTATGCCAATCTCTGGGGATAATGTCCTTGGAGTGTTCAGTACTCAAATGGGAGAACATGATTTGTGAAGCAGTTATCAATGCATTTCAATTGTTTAAATGTTTTGCAGTCTTCTTTGCCATTCATGTTCACCAAGTACAAGGTACATTTCACCATACTTGGTGAATGGGCAACTTTTTTGTCATCCCATATATGAAAAAAGTGGTAGGTTACAAATGTAAAACCCTGGTTGGGCTGACAAAGACATTTTTGGAGTTCTAACACATCCAAAAATGTCAGTGAGAGCAGAAAATCCTCCTGGCAGTCACATTGTGGCAGTTTGGAAATCCAGGTACATTTATGACAAATAACTTCATCCAGTAGTATTCTGAACTCTGAATCCTCATTAGGGCCCTCTTGATGGTAGATCTTTATTTGAACATATAATTGCCCCATTTGTACAGTCTCATTTTGCCATAAACATGTTTTTACAAGACTGGTTGTGTTTATGCTTTTTCACCCCATGATTTCCAGTTGCCTGGCACCGATTCTTAAACAGAAAGCCTTACTGGCTCTAATTTCTCTAATTCCACATGACTATGCTGGTTTCCCATTCTGGACTGCTCAGGCCTAGCTCTGATCTTGTCTGGAAATGGCTGTAAAAAGTCCAGTATTGCTACTTTTTCACACTCACCTCCCCTAAGATCCCTACAGCAAGAGTTACAATCTGATTTTATCAGCTAATCTACCTCTGTTGACTGGCAAACATTCTGTATTCTTGGTAACTGATGGGCTATTTACCCTCATCTGCTAGCATCATGAAATCTTCCTCAGCCGTGGGTGCCATCAAGGCTTACAAGACAGCTTGAAAGATTTGCGTTCGTTGTTTTGTGAAACATATAGGCACATGCATCAACGTTTTTTGCAAGCGCAAACGGTACGATTTGCAAAAATCGACTGTTTGTGCCCGCAAAAAGGCCTATTGCGATGATCAGTGTAAGGCACTCGCAATTTAAGAAATCGCAATTTAAGTGATTCCTTAAATGCAATGCATGTACCCCCAGAAATAGTGAATTCGCTATTTGGAGCCGCAAAATACAGAGGAATTACTCTGGTCTGTATTTTGCAAAAACCTTGAAAAATGCACTAAAGTGCATTTTTCAAGTTTTCAGGTTACACACACGTGCCCTTGGGGCATGTGTGTGCGCAACATGGGTGCACATAACAATTTCAAGGTAGCAACAGGGTGTCATTTTGACACCTTTGCACCCTTGAAATTGCATGTGCAATTTCCCGTTCATTCCTGTGGGCCTGTAGGCCCATAGGAATGAATGGGAAGCCATTCCTAAATTGCGATTCGCAATTTCCGAGTTGTAATCAAGGAATGTTTAGAAATCGCTATTTTAATAGCAATTTCTACATGCATAGGCTTTTGAGAGTTCCTAATTGGGATTCCTTAATAATCGCAACTAAGGACTCGCAAAAGCCTACTTTGATGCATGTGCCCCTAAATCACTATCACATTTTAGCAAATGGCCCTTCAGTTCGGGATTTATTTGCTGCTTTGGCAGCCGAAGGCAATCCTTTAAGGACTCTTATTGGCTACGGACTAGCTAACATTCTTTAGTGTTTAAATTAAAGACCCAACCCTCAGATATTCTACCCTGTAAACTCTGTTAATCCTCAAACATGGGATGTCAAACTAATTCTGCAACTGTTCCAAACATTGCCTGACAATTACTCTCTTGCCATAGAAAAACAAACCTCACAAATCTGCTTGATTTCCTTTTGAAAGAGTCCAAAATGATAGGGGCTCATGTTGCTATTACAAGATATTGTTTTCCTTCGGATATACAGCCTGATTCATGAAAACCGAAATCTGCGATTTTCAAATTGCGATTAACAGCGAATCACAATTTAGAAATCGCAGATCGGTATTCATGAAATTTACAGAGAAAAAAATGCGATTCGCACGCGGCCGCAAAAAGCGTTTGCGAGTTACGGGAATCGCAGAATAATCGCTATTTTCGGCAACATCCGTGTAGGAATTGCGCTATCGCAAATAGCGATATCGCTAATTGCGAGATCGCAAAATGCGAGATCGCAAAATCGCGAGATTGGGAAAACGGGAAGTCGCATTTCGAGCACAGTGATGACATCACAACCAGGAAGCAGCCAGTTCCCACCCCCATTCACAACAGTGAGGCAGACCTCGAGGCAGCAACTAACTCAGCTCCTACCAGGACACCTGCAAACTTGATATTCCACACCCTATCTCACTGCAGCAATGGCAGAGGAGGCTGTACCAGGGCCCAGCAACGCCGGGCGCAAGAGAAAAATGAAGTTCTCCGAACAGGAGTTGGAGCACCTCATCGAAGGTGTGGTTGAGATTGAGAACCACTCAAAACTGTTTGGGAGAGAATCAAGGAGGGTGCCTGAGCAGGAGAAAAGGCGAATCTGGGTCGGGATAGCGGCCACAGTGATGAGCAGGAGAAAAGGCGAATCTGGGTCGGGATAGCGGCCACAGTGAACTCCGTGGGCGTGGCACACAGGTCACTGGAGGAACTAAAGAAGAGGTGTTACGACCTCCGAGGTCGTGCCAAGGAGAAGGTGGCCCAGAGGCTGGGCGAGACCCTGGCCACTGGAGGGGGAGGACCTATGGGCCTTATCAATGTATGGCATGTTTATATTAATTTTCTACATGTGCCATTTTAAAAAAAACATGCACCCTAACTTGTGGGCTAAAAGGCTTACATAGGAGTGGCTTAATAATATTTAAAGGAGGGTTTTACCTGTCAATACCGGGTTAATTTGACTGGTATCACTGCAGGCTTACCACTACAGCAGATGGTCTACACAGAGTAGGCCCATGATTTCTTTGCTACTGGAGTGGATCGCACAATAGGTTCTTTAATCCACTAGTGACACTTAAAGTCCAGGCCCTGGTTACACTTTGTTCGCCATGTACCTGGGACTTACAAGCAAGTTAAATATACCAATTAGGTATAGGCCAATTCAACTATGATTAAAGGTAGTGCACAGGCATTTTACTACTGGTTAGCAGAGCAAAAGTTGGCAGAGTTCTACGGTCAGCAAAACAAATAGGGCAAAAATCTGGGGGGACATCCAGCAAAATATGGTCCTTTCCTACCCACTGTCTATTAGGCAAAAGCTATTGTTAGGACGTACAAGAGACCTGGCTTTATTTTTGAGTGGCTTTTCTCCAATGAGAGCCTGCTGGTGGAACCCAGTACAGGGATACAGTAATGTGAGGGGCCCACTACACCGCAATTTGACCAGACCTGACAACTCACACAATACTAACATGTGTCAGACGATATCCGCTCCCGTCAACTAGTCACCCAGGGAAGAGCCAATATCACGTGTTGCAGGAAACAATAGCAAAAAAAAACCTGCAAGTGAAAAACGAAATTGGCAGTATTTCACTATCAGGAAGTGGCACACACACTATCACATCTCCTACTTTTCAAATACACTGAAACCTGCCCAGGGGGGTTACTTGGGCCTACCATAGGGGTGCCTTACACATGGAAAAAGGGAAGGTTAGGGCCTGGGAAGTGGGTGCACTTTCCAAGTCGACATGGAAGTTAACAACTGCACACAGACACTGCAGTGGCAGGCCTGAGTTACCTTTTTAGAGCTACTCATGTGGGTGGCACAATCAGTGCTGCCAGACCACTAGTAGTAATGGATTTACAGGTCCTGGCACATTGCAGTGCTCTCTACTAGGGGATTACCAGTATATCAAATATGCCAATCAGGGAGAACCAATTGTAACAGAAATTTACACTGGGAGCACTTGCACTTTGACACTTATCAGCAGTGGTAAAGGGCCAAACGCATCTAAGCCAGCAAAACCAAAACGCTGCACAGCATAAAAAATACAAGAGGTAGAGGCACAAATTCAAGGGAAACAACACCAAAGATGCCAAGTCTAACAATATCAATGAAAAGTAACGTTTTTTAAATGTACCTTTTCCTTCCCTTAAGCTACTGGAGACTAATTTGCGTTAGTTCTCTACCAAGGGGCCCACCCAATGATTAGCCTTGAATAGGTTTGAAATGTCTTCCAGTAGCAAACAATTGTTATATTCCGGAGTTAGGCCCATTGTGCGAAGCAGCTTATTTCTTACATTGTCCTATTTTTCAGCAGTAACCTTTTTCACAAATTTGCGTGCGTGACAATGTTGGATTAGTTTCCCTGAAACGAAACTTGTTTACACATCTAGCTTCCCACAACATTATCACAATGCACTGAATATCATGTACAAGGCCTCTTTTCACCCTGTGTACAAATGTCCTTTCTATCTTCATTCACAGGGCAACAGGAATATCTACATATCCATAATATCAATAATCTATATGCACATCACAAGGCTGGTTTCTTTTATAAAAGATGAGCAACCTGATAGATTAGCAGAGGAGGCACTTCACCTGACACCAGAGGTCCTTCCATACTGAGAATTCACCACACAGCGGTCTGATATCCCTTGAGGGGTGTCCAGTTTGTGACCAAGACGGGGTCCTTCATTCTCTCCACCAGCTAATGTGGTTGGATCGTCCCTTGGGGGATTCTTGAATCTACACCTACACACACTTAGGGGTATATTCACTAAACCTGGGAAAAGCCCTACGCTACACTCGCGTAGTTTGCGAAGTATGCGCAACTTCGCACTACGCGAACTGCACGTAGCACAGTGCAAACATGCGTAGCGTAGTGCAGCTGTCATTTTTTGCTTGCTCGCGGTCCTCAACGTCAAGTTGGCGACCGCGAGCAGGCAAAATGACATCATCGTGAGACTTGTTCCTTGTTCGCGATCGTGAGCATGAAAAATAAACCTCCCTGCAAGATTCTCAACGCGGGGAGGTCAGGTTTCTCATTGCGAGTGGTTGCGCATGCTCGCGACCGCTCGTGATGAGAAACTACCAGTCCGCATTGAGAAAGCTGCAGCTCGAGTAAAAATCCACTCGAGCAGCAGAATTTGTACAGCTCACACTGTGCAAGATGCAGTTTTCAATGATTGAACAGTGCCGGATGCTTGTCCACTGTGCAATCATTGAAAATGACATCTTGCACAGTGCGAACATGCCACTACGCAGTTCGCGAAGTGCTACGCGTAGCTCACGTAGTGCGAAGTACACTTTGCGTAGGTACGCATAGGGCTACTTCGTGAACTACGCCTACCCCTAATATTCACAAGAACTGTGTGATAACTACCGCAAGAGTAGCATACCGCAACTTTCAACATCGCAGCCCATCGCGTGAATATAACCCTGTGTCAACGTGGAATTCACCACAAGGCGATAGCATGCGATAGACACCAGACAACGCGGCAAAAATCAGCATTGAAATACACACCATGCCGCAAAAATGTGAAATGCGAACGCAAAAAAAAATGCGATGAGGCCAATCGCGGTACAAAAATCAGAGAAAAGCAGCCACAGGCCTGCTAATCCCACGCGTCAGGCGGGAAAATGCACTATACAAGAAAGAGAGAAAAAAAAAGAAACTTCAAACTGCGTAGCACCATGGATGCACCCGGACCGAGTGCAGAGGACAAGCCAAACCCCACAAGCCCCACGGAGGACCAGCAAGGAACTCTGTGCTCGGGGAAGGGCAAGGACAAGAGCAAGAGGAAGACAGGATTCAGTCTGCAGGAAGACTGGACCATCATCACGGGGATGTATGACGTTACAACGCATACTTTTACAACGCATTTTTTACAACGCAACATCCATTACAACGCATGCCATTACAACCAATTTTCAAAAACTACCTTTACAACGCATTCCATTACAACACATACTACCTTTACAACGCATACCATTACAACGCATAACATTACATTGCATGTATGGTAAGTATTGGATAGTGTAGGGGTAAAAATTACAATTCTATCTCCAGGGGGGTGCAACAGTAGGGTAAGTATTGGATAGTGTAGGGGTAAAATTTACTATTCTAACTCCAGGGGGTGCAACAGTAGGGTAAGTGTTGGATAGTGTAGGGGTAAAGATTACTATTCTAACTCCAGGGGGTGCAACAGTAGGGTAAGTGTTGGATAGTGTAAGGGTACTATGCGTTGTAATGGTATGCGTTGTAATGGTATGCGTTGTAATGACTGCGTTTTAATGACATGCGTTGTAGTGGTATGCGTTGTAGTGTCATGCGTTGTAATGGATGTGGCGTTGTAAATGTTTCGTTGTAATGGTAGTGTGTTGTAAAAGTTGAGTTGTAAAGGTTGTTTCTCTATGGAAGGCCATCATCAACAACGTTAATGCAGTCTGAGTGGCAAGGAGGACACCGGAGGAGGTCTAGAGGCAATGGCATGAAGTGCACAGCCAAACCAAGGAGAAGCTCTCTGCCAACAGGAAGGCAGCAAGGGTAACTGAAGGTGGGAGTCCTGCGACACAGGAGGTGACTGATGAGCTGGAGGAAATGGTGGCCACAGTCAGCAGTGTGGAAACGGTGGCAGGAATTGGGGGCCTGGACACAGCAGGATACGACTTGACCCCACAGCAACAGGGTGAGTAATGACCAGGGACGGGGGGCGGGGGAAGATGGGCTCAATGGCATACATGCACAAACACGTGTAGCAAACTGCACTGCCACAATGATCGTGGAACTTATCACTGATAGCCTTGGCACACTGCAGCACACATAGAAACGCCAAGTAGGCCCACGTCCTCAATGTGAACAAAAGGGCCCCCTCCAGATCACCAACATCACAATGCAGCACACACTTAGCAATCACAGAACAACACCAGTGAAGGCAATGAGGTGCAAAGTGCAACATCAGCACCATACTACACGACTCACAACAGGTCCCGTATGTGCGTAGTAAGGGCTCACTCATATCTGGCGTAAACTGCCACTGTGTTGACAAAGCACAGGTACTACCACACATACTTCATGTAGTCGAACAAATTCACTGACTGCCATCAAATAGCCAGCTACACCAAAACAGCTACAATGTACATTGACATGCAGTCAGAACGTATACATCAACAAATTTCCTACATGTTATGTTATAAAGGGATTTATTGCGCACACTGCTACTCAAGAGTGTTCTGGCGCGTAGGGCAGTGGTAATAGAGGAGGCAAACAGCAGGGTCTAAACTATTAAATAGGAGCTTAACTACCGCGTTCTGGATGACCTGCAACTTCCCCAGGAGATATCATGGGATGCCGATGTAGAGGGCATTGGCGTAGTCTAGCCGAGACAATATGAGGGCTCTAGCCACCGTCTCCCTCCTGGAGCGGGGAGGTAGGGGAAAGAACCTCCTCACGGCTTTAAGTGTGCCAAAACACACCCCGGAAAGTCTCTTGACCTGCTCATGGAAGCCTAAATCGCCTCCAAACCAGATTCCCAGATTCTTTGCAACTCCGCACTCCCCCATAGGGCAAGGAAACCCCGGAGGCCAAAGCGACTCTCTAAAAGCCGGATGGAAATGGCCATAGAGAAGCACCTCAGATTTCTCTTCATTACATTTCAGGCTGGCCTGAGCTAACCAGGAGATAACCGATGACAGACACCGATGGGCCACCTCTATCTGAAGATCATTACCCTTTCACGTAAAGAGAAGCTGGGTGTCATCGGCATAAGCCATAATTTTGGCACCTAGCTTCTCCGCCAGATAGATAAGAGGTGTCAGGTAGACATTGAACAGAAGGGGGCTCAGTGTGGATCATGTATGACTCTGTAACCCTGCATCTCCCCTTTCACATTTCAGAGGGAGAAACAACACCTCCTGCAGAGCAGACCAGACACATTATCAGTGATGATGAAGAGAACACCCTGGTCATCTGCCCCGACACAACGGATCGTAGATAGCCTCCGCACCCCATCCCCAGGAGCAGGGCAGGCCAGTTGCCCTGAGGTGAGCCCACCAGGGCAAACCAGACCACACTGCAGGAAACACAAACAACCACGCCTGTCTCCCTGCACCCCCGACCAATTCAGGGAGTTCCAACAACGAATGTGGCATTGCCAGGTAGAGTTGGCTGACGAGCTGCGGGTGGGCTTCGAACTCGTGGCAGCCAAACTCGATGCCATACGTGGGTGTCTGAGTCCTATCAGGGACCATGTACAGTCCCTATCGGACACCCCCTGTTCGCACCATGCTCCAGCACAGACCTTGGCTGACCTCGCTGGGGCAATGGACATGATGCAAGAGCTGTGTGGTCAGACAGACACCAGCGATCAGAGCACAGAGTTGGCACAGATGCAGAGGGTCAATGGAGACCATGGAGCAGATGCAGGCTGGAAGTCTGACTGCCACGGCTGGATACCAGCAAGGAGTAATTGGGAACCTCAATGCCCTGCAGTTCTTCATATTGCAATTGCTGTCACTGAACTGTTCCCAGATGACTGCAGCGGGAATTCCGACGCACACAGCTCCGAGCCCTGATGTGTCCATGGCACACAGTGATGCTGGCCCATCATCTTCGCAGTCTGTTGTGTCAGTGGCACACAGTGATGCAGCCATCACCCCGCCACACACACTGGACACAGCGGGCACAGAACCTGTTTAAGGGAGTAGGAAGGGGCGGGGAATTACTGTGTGAGGAGGTGGCAATAGCATCCATCCCCGCCATGTGCCCTGTCCCTGCCTGGTGATGACCTATGGCCTGGGAAAAACCTCCTACTAACCCCCGGAACACTCTGCAACATTCACCCGGACGGCCATTTCATCACTGCAGACTAATTTCACAGCAATCCTGCTGAGGAATGCACTCTCCCACTCAATCACTGCTCAATACACAAAGGACTGTGGTTGGCCCACCACTGGGCTGCCATGTGATGTGGGCTTGGATGACCATATACAGCACCAGCTCCATCAAACACCTGAATGTGAATAAAACATTCTGAATCACACAGATGTGTCATTACTATTTTCACTCACATATGGAAGTATGGCTGGATGTGGGGACAATGATTGCACATGAAGGTATACCATGGTATCTTGTGTCTATGCGCATGTGTATCCCTGAGACACATGGAAAATTGGATGACTTTGAAGGTGAGTACTAGCTGTGTCCCCACTGCACATCAACAATAATCTCACAACCCCCCACACCATAGTCCCATATCCATGTGTTGAATTGGGCTGTGGGTAGGAGTGACCAAATCTGTAGCCGCCCAGGAGTGCTGCCCTACATCACATGTGACAACAGAACTGCACGTCTCAAACCCACTTACACACATCTGTGTGGCCACATTCTGTTATGATGTATGACAGTGCTCCACATGGTCAGGGGTTGCACACCATACTCACATTGTTGTAGTTACGTAAGTGCATATGTCTGCCATTACCTATCCCATGACAATGTCTGGCTCACAGAGGTTGAACTTGCAAAAGGGACACACCACCATTGCACATGTGTCAGATGTGCCAGTCAGTTCCTCCCTGTGTAGGGACGATGCTCATTGTGGCACATGAGTGGACAATCAAAATAACATACCACACAGTTAGACACCAGTGGGGTGACATGGAATTTATTGGGATGTCCGTGTCAGTACAGACGAGGCAATGGCCACAACAGGCAGGGACATGCTTACGACACTTGCACGCAGCATGAGTACGTGTCGAGGTTCAGACATTGTTTGTAAAAATGGACAGAAATCATCACGGATGGCCACACTTCCAGCCCATCTTGCCATGCTGGATGAGTCATGTGTATTTTGGCATGTGCCCATTGCCCCATGTGAGGGGGCATGACTCACTGCCCATGGGATCTGCATGGCGCTCTGCCCCCGGTGTGCACCTTTTCTCTGCTCTGCTGACAGTGCTCAGGTGAAAGGGACCGGCGTGTTCACATGTTGTGTCGCAGTGCTGTGTGTGTGCTGTCCCCCAGCAGTGTGTCCGAAGTGGCAACGTTGCCAAATGAAGATGTGTTGCTACGACCGTAGACATACCTCACCTTGCACAGGTTTTTGTACACACGTATTGTTACACACACATGCATCCAGGGATCGGACAATGGCAGACGTGTCCTCTGTTGTGGTGTGACATGTGAGCTATCTCCAGGTAGCAACATTTCGTTGGGACCTGTGTTGTGGGTAACAGTTGGATGTAGCTGCAGGGACATAGTTACTCGTCCATGAATGTCCGTGCAGCTTCATATGCAATGTGTTCCAATAGCACTTTGTTGTCGTGTTCAAGGAGCACCAGGGTGAGCCAATCCATTAACTGGTCCTGGCAGGTGTGCTCAGCACACGCTGTTTCACCAATCTGCAATACAGCCCAATAGGGTAGCGCCTCTATGTGGTCACTGCACACGAGGAATTGCGCATTCTCCCATGCACAACTGCCAATCCATACGCAGGATGTCAAGGCATCCCATGCACAGCTGTCTCAGTTACAC
Organism: Lissotriton vulgaris; assembly: GCF_964263255.1. Classification (NCBI taxonomy): domain Eukaryota; kingdom Metazoa; phylum Chordata; class Amphibia; order Caudata; family Salamandridae; genus Lissotriton; species Lissotriton vulgaris. The sequence goes on along the minus strand of NC_141685.1, from coordinate 1,429,331,527 downwards.
TTTTGTTTGTGTTCCAACAGGGGGCGCACACTCAAGTCATAGTCCAATTCATCTACGGTTGTATTGGATAGGCAGACTTCCATTGGACGCTTTAATGTGCATGTTCGGCAGTGGAACCAGGGCTGGATGCAGGTGATGTAGGCAATGTGGAAGCTGAGCCGGTAACTGATCCACAGTACTGCCAGTGGCACTGCGCCTAGTAAATGCAGCATACGTGCACGCTAGTGTCCCACGTGATGGGGGTTTTGCATGTGCCTGGTATGGCCTGCCATTTTCTTGGTGCATCCTATGGAGCCCGCAATCTTCTGTGCTGTGGCAGTTGTGTGGAGGATATGCCATGGCTCTGAGCAATGGTTCGAATGTGTGTGCAACGTTGGGCAGCATGGGTTGCTGTTTCCGTGTGAGTCAAGGCCATCCCATACGGGGGTACCTCAGGCAGGGGCTTCGGTGTGTGGGATGTGTATAAGTCAGATAGTTCTTTTGCGCAATGTGTGGTGTGGGTGTTATCCGCATCTGCCATGGCATCTCTCTCAGGGTGTTCCAGGCATGTTCTGGACCAAGGTCAGAGGTGCAGGTGTCCTCCCGCCTTCTGCATTGGGACAATGGAGCTTTCATCCCGGAGGTTTGTCTGACTACTACTTGCGATTTTGGAATGGGATGTGGCTTTGTGGCTGCGATTGGGACACAGCCTTGGGCTCATGGTGTACAGATGGCCATACACACACATGTTGTCATGTGGTGCCAGGTGCCCTGCAAGGCCTTGCGCTGCTTGCGCAGTCTCACTCAGTCTCTCTCTCGCTCTCTCCCTCTCTTTCCTATGTTGGGCGCATGGCACACCTTCTTCTGTTGTATTTCGTCTTCCAGGCTGTGTCCTATGGATTGTCCAGTGTGGACCCGCTAGGACTCATCCGAATGGTTGTTTATTATTTTTGTTTGTATGATGTTTTGTTTTGGTGATCGCATTGCTGTATGACTTGTTCTCCATTCTCTTGCCAGGCATGTATGTTGATTTTCCTGCTTGGGCGAGTCCAGGCAACATATTTGTTTTGTGATTCGTGGTGTTGGTGTGCAGTTTCTTGGTCTGGGTTTGAGCGTGGGCCCAGGGGGGATGTTGCGGGCATGGGTGTGGTGTCGGTGGGTGTCGTGGCCCTCTTAGGTGTCTGTGCCGCATGTTCAGTTGCTCCATGGCATCTGTTTGTCTTCAGGTGTAGCTGTGGGCTGTGCTCCCTTCTGTGGTGCAGACTGTGGTCTGACTTTGCACCAGGTCAGAGCAGGAGTAAAATTCCTGCTGCTAACATGGCCTAGCACCTACACACTCCGCCGCCCACACGCTTGACCCCATCTTCTCTGCGAGCACCCACGTCTTCTTCGACCGCACCACCGAACTCCGCTGGACCGACCACCGCTGCATCCACTTCACCTTCCGGAAACCCACCATACACCACCGCACCCAGCAGATGCCTCGCTGCAGCTGAGGCAAGATCACCGAGGACCAGCTAACCGCCGCCCTCGCCCAGAGCCCACCCGCGAACCTGACCGACGCCGCAGCCAGCCGCCTCAGACAATGGATCAAAGACTGCGCCAACACCCTTGCCCCGCTCAAGAAGTCCCCCAACAACTACACCAGTAAGAGAGCCAGCTGGTTTACTGAAGACCTCCAGGCCTCCAAGCTAGCCTGCCGTAAACTAGAGAAAATCTGGACCCGTGAAAAAGCACTGGAAACCTACACAGCCCACAGGAACGCCACCCGCCAACACCACCAACTCATGAGATCCACCAAAAGGACCGCCTTCAAAGACCACCTAGACAACAACGCACATAACAGCAAAGCGCTCTTCAGCATCGTGAAGGAACTCTCCAACCCCAGCTCCAACAGCAACGACATCCCACCATCACAAGACCTGTGCGACTCGCTGGCCACCTTCTTCCATCGCAAGATCGCAGACATCCACGACAGCTTCGACACTGTCACCACCTCGGCAACATCCGACACCCCTGATCCCACGACCACCACCCGCACCAACCGCCTGCTCACCTGGACCAACATCAACGACGACAACACCATCAAGATCATGAACACCGTCCACTCTGGATCCCTGGAAGACCCCTGCCCACACCACATCTTCAACAAAGCCAGCAGCACCATCGCACCCCACCACCGGAAAACCATCAACATGTCCTTCGAGACAGCAACCTTCCAGGGGGAGCTGGAAGCACACAGAGATCAAGGCCCCACTAAAGAAACCCAAGGCGGACCCCAAGGACCTGAAGAACTTCCGACCCATCTCCCTGCTCCTGTTCCCGGCGAAGGTCATTGAAAAGACCGTCAACAAACAACTTACCAGCTTCCTCGAAGGGAACAACATCCTGGACCCATCCCAGTCCAGGTTCAGCAGCATCCACTGCACCGGAAATGCCCTCATCGCCGCCACAGACGACATCAGGATCTTTGAAATGAAATGAATCTTTATTGTTCAATTAATTAAAATTGTTACAATATTCTATCAATAAAACAAAAACTTATTTAAGATATCACACAAATAGTTAAGTATGAAGTAGTCGTTTAAAAAGATTTAAAATAATTAAAATGACTGTTATTGAGATTATTGTCTTATCTAGCAGTGAGGTGTTGTGCGTTGGATTTAAGGAAACGTTTTTATTGTAGTTTCTCTTGCTTGATGTACTGCTTGCTTGCTTAAGTACTGTTATAATTCAGTTTTCAGTTTCAGTTTGGCTCGGATTGGGTCTGTGAATTTCCCTAGTCGGGCCACAATTTGAGGTGTTTTAATAGAGAAGCACAGGTCGGAAACTTCCCTGCAACTTTGTAGGCCAAGCAATCTACAGATGGGGAGAACTAAGCGCTGCTGCTCACTGACTAGCTTTGGACAACAGCACAACAGATGGAGCCAAGATTCAAGGTGGTAATTGCAGAGTCGGCAAACCACTGAATTATTCTGCCGGGCCCAAGTTGGCTTAAAATCCGTTATTGGCAAAGCGAGAAGTCTCATATAGATGATTATCCCCCGAGCCAGGACTGTCAAAGCTTGCTCCAGGTAGGGGTGCGGTTTTCCCATGGTGTATGAGGAGTCCAGCGAGGAAAGATTGAATTGGTAATGCAGGTTTTCCAAGTCCCTTTCAAAAGATATTCTCTTGGCCTGAGTATTCACTGTTTTCCTCCAGGCTGTTAGTGGGATGTCAGGGTTATACAGGTTTTGGATGTTGATGTCCAATAATCTAATGCCTGCTGCCAAATGCACCTGCCATGGGGAACCCTCCTCTTCGAAGAGTGTTTTAATTTGTCTTTTTAATGACAGTTCTGGTTCTCGCGTGGACCTGATGTAAATATTTTTTAAATCAACCGAACAAGTTGTAGCAGGGTTTTCGTTCTCCCACAGAACTGTGCACAGAGATCTAGAACCTGGGTGAATTAGGGTGACCCAAAACTCACCTTAGTATCAGAAAACCCCTTACCGAGCGAGCTACAGTGTCTCATTGGTCATAACAAACTCCCAATGACTTAGACAAACCAGAACATGAACTTAGGGTACCTCAAGTATCGTGGAACACATGAACACTCTTTCGCTCTATAATCATATCAAACCACAACGGGGAGTAAAAGAACACACGTGCAAGTTTGAAATATTTATTTTTCAATGCAAGTTTCTCAAACCCAGTATCTTATATAATACCAACATACATATTATAAAAATCAGAGTTATCAGCATAGTCACTAGTCCATAGTAAGCGAACGGTGATAGCATATTATAATGCAAAAATCTATAGAAATCTGTATCACCTATATTTCGCGCATCCTATTTAGCATACTATATTATATCTAAGAAGGTCTCATTTGGGTTTTAGCAGTGCGGGCCCATACCTCTAAATGTCAGCAGAAGAAGATCACATCATCAGCTACCAACTCTCTGCATGCGAAGCACCATCAAGTGTGTTTTTGCATTCTCAGTAACTCTATCTTAAACCCGCGTAGAGCCCAATGTTGGCAGCAACAATATTTGTGTTATGTCTAATGTGGTGCGAGGATCAGGCCTCCCAGCAACCTTGTGTTAGGTTATTCTTAGAGGCTATAGTTCTCAGTGTGCAGACAGTGTACCAAGTGTAGAAGCACGACTGATATCAGAGCAATAACATATTATTCTCAAATAAATCACATCTTTCGTCTAGGTTGAAAGCTACAATAATAATTATGTGCCGTGTGCAAACTGAAGCCGAAGGAAAATATATTGTTTAAACATTTAATAAACTCATGCTAACTTAACACAATATATAGAAAAGCATTAACTATATGACACCCCCCCAATGATCCGAGGACGGTCAAGAAACAAGCCAATAATATAATAAAGGCATAACATGAAAGCAGAGTTCAATAATATTGAGCCAAGCTAAATGTATGTATATGTATATAAAAATTATCAATACAAAAATATGTATGAATGCCTATAGTGGCCAAACAAAAATGTAAAAAATCTCGAACTTGAGGCCTAATATAAAATCACAGGCCTAGAACATATGAAGTAGATTGTCCGTAAGAAAAAATGGCACCATTCAGAATTACTAAAAAGTCACGTGCCAGTATAGTGAAAGTCTCCAAAGCCACTCATGGGTGGATAGAATATGCAAAATAGGTAGCCACAGCTTCCAACATGAAATCACTGTCATCATCCAAAAACAGTTCAGCCATCCAATTAAGCAATGGGAAAGAACATACGTGCTCCTCCAACACCGGACCCTCTAGCAACATCAGAGGACAACTCGTGGGTTCTCAAGAACGCTATGTGCCAGAAACTCATGCGCCACTGCGGGGATGTCCCACTGACCCATTAGTCCATGCATCGCTGCCAAGGCCATAATCCTTTCGCCAGAACAAACCAACTCGTGAGCAACTACGGGGCACATCAGGTGATTAAAATCGACTTCAGGAGATAACGGCAAGCAGAGACACAAATCAATGGCCCAGTCAAAAATCGCAGCTCAGGCAATGAAACACAGGCTGGACACATGTGAAATAGGAAAATCGAAACGATAATCCAAATGCCGTGCTTAAGGTCGCAAGCGGCAGGGTGCCATAGTAATCAAGCATCCGGTTGCGAAACAGTGTCAGAAGGGGCTGAGCGGCTTCTTGCGCAGGACGGGCATCCATGTTTTAGGAAGCAGAATAATATCAAAACGCCTGCAGCTAAAGCCAGCAAAACAGGGAATCCGCCAAACAAGCTCGAAAATATTGAATGGAAGAAAGCGGGGATAACACCAAAAATCTTTTCAAATGTAGTCACGAGACCACTGCTGACTAATTTAAAAAAATGAGCTAACCCAGACGTTGAGGAGGCATTAAAGATTTGATGAGCTAATTCGCAGAAATGAAACGGCAAGTCAGTATTTAAAAGTGCCTGCACCTCTGTGCGTGTGTTATCTATGTGAAGGACGTAAGTTTCACGGGCCAAGCTCAGGGCCACTTCTTTTTGAGACAAAAGAGCCCTTATTCGGCTCATACCATTGAACTCCGCTTTCAAGGTTGGGATGCGCGGCCAGATGGAAACATCTGAATTCCCATGCGTGGGTGGATATAACACGTTCTTGCAACACACCACACGTTCTGATACAGTAACCACATGGGCGATACCGACCATTAACCCACAACACTCCTCGATATTCAAAAGTAAATAACTACTGTTTGTCAATAAAGTAAATGTGGGAACTATTGCAGGAACCGGTGTGCCTTTTAAAACACAGGCTAAATTAGGCCGGTCCTGATTACAAGAACCATGCAACTGGATGTGTCTGCATATGAGCGAACGGTCAGGCGACTGTGTGCATTCTTCAACATTCAGATTCACTTCCTTTCCATCCTTCAGGCATCTGTACGTGTATGGTAAAGACCATGCCTCATGTAGGAAAGCACTGCCTAGTGGTTCATATCGCCCTATTGCAATATATCGCATACAATTAGTAAATTTATATAAAGCAAAAGTTAAAGTAATAACACCATGGATAAGCCATGTAGCAGAAGCTGCCTCAGCTACAGAAAAGGGCAAAGATTCTAACTTTTCAATGTGCAACATAGAAAACGATGCATCTCGCATGGAAAGCATGCGCTGCTTGTCAGTCAAATTAAGCGGGGCAAATAGGGATGACACGTTCATGTAACTCCAAGGAACGCGACCAGCTTTCAGAGTCTGTGGTGTCCATGCAAACTGCATCACAGAACGCAATTGATTTTGTCCATGGTACAATATAGATACTTCATCATTTACAATGTCAACCACAGAAGAGACAATATTGTTCAACGTGTAAATTCGGGAAGAAAGCATGTTAATACTGTTATCGACAACTGCAAGCACTTTTTCCAAATTTGCTTGGTCAATCGCCCTTAGGCGTTTAGCAGCCTCAATTTGTGAATATTTCCAAATTTCATTGTAAACCGCATAAACCCACCGTTTAGACCTACCATTAGCCGGGCCATTTATAAAATCATTTAAATCCACATTATCATTCAACTGAGACAGATGTAGTTTAACTGCAGCTAACATGGAATGTTGTAACCAATTCTGACACAATTTCCCCACAGAGTAAGTAGTGACAGTATAATCAGTTTCAAAACGTGGATCAGGTCTGACTTGTGTGAACCTTTCAGCCAAACCCAAAAAACGACGTTGGCAAGAATCAGCACTTCTTTGCCACATCAGCCAACCCTTTGGATCCAAACTGGATATATTAAAGGACGAATTGTGCAATAGAGCTTGTAACTCACGAATGGACAATTCAGTATAATTACCCCATCCTGAATATTCTTCCAATTCGGGGATAATTGGTGTATTTAATTTTTTTAGAAGTAGTCAATCCAAAGCATGTTGTTTGGAAAATGGATGAATTTAGAAACAACATGTGATTCGGGATGAGACATGCACGGTGCAAAGCCTCAGTGCCTTGTACCTGCCAATCTTTGGTACCCCAAACCGATTTAAGGTCAATTGTTCCTTTCCAAAACTCGTAGCCATCTACAGCTAATCTGTCTAGAAAGGACTTCGAATACAGCAATTTTGTATCGGTAAGTCTAACTTTGGACATGGACTTTTGTGTCATTTTGAAATAAAATGACTCAGGATTTGATTGATTAAAATCTGTAAAATAAGAATATTTTTTCAGAAATGTACTGGAGCTGCCTCCCAATGGAGCAGGGCAATGTTCCCACTGTGTGTAATTTACAACAACCCTCCTGGAATTTGTCTTATGTAAAAAAGGATTACCATAATGTTGAAAACAAAACAAATCGCCATAATTAATAGAATCTAAATATAAATCCTCAGCATCAAAGGCAGCATAGTATTTCAAATCAGAGAATAATGCTTCTACGGCCTGAATATCCCAATCATCAGAACGTATATTTTGTTTAATCACATCCCCCATGTTTACTCTAAGCACATTCGGAACATTAATCACTTCAGTGGGCCCATGTATTTGAAATCTAACCGCATCCCACACAATCCCATCAAGGACAGGCCAAGCAGTAATGTTGACTGTATTCAAGTTTTGTTTCAGTCTGTGTGCTGAATGTGAAGAGGAAAGAGGGGCCAATGTTCCATTAAGGTACCGAATTCCTGTTCTTTCTTTAACATAGTGACCATCGATCAGGCGGAAAAAATAAAACACAAAACCAATTGACATAAAAAGGCAAAATGAAAATAGAATCAACCAAATGTATGTCCAAGGGGGAATTAAAAAATGTTTTTTAAATAAGGTGGCATATTTTGCAATAGTTGAGGGTTTCTTTGAAAGTTCCGAAACAGAGTCAAAAGAGAATCTCGACTGGTCGGCCAAACGAGTCTGCAAATCTGGCATAGATAAGTCAGCAGGATAGGTGTAGTTCAGCTCATCAATGTTAGTAACAGGAATAGTATTTAATAAAGGACTGGATATGGCAGGCATCTCGAGGGACACCTCCTGTTCTGCACCAGAAGTAATAGCCAGCACAGAATGCCTCACCATGGAAGGACAGGATATAGCCGGTGTCATGCTATGAAGAATTGGCCACCCTGTGTGTCTTGACATTGTCAATAGAGATAAATCTGTATTCCTTACGACCTGGAAGTGGTGGTAATATGACTGTTCTCGTGCCCTTCACTCCAAGAACTCGAACCGGTGCACTATATGAGGGACCAAACTCTTTCTTGTTATCGATCTTCTCTCGAACCAGTTCTCCAACTTGGGGTAGCCAGCCAACTACCGGGATCTGCAACGCATCATCCGATGTGGAGGGCAAATGTTCCTTTGCTAGACTGTCTCTTGTCTTATGTAGATCCTGTAAAACATTGCAATGTTCATCTACGTCAAAGGCCGTGGCCTGGGCCTTGCAGTCTAGACCGTCGAGGTCAGGGACGTACATCTTGATACCAAAGAGCATTTCGTATGGGGTCCGCCCACCCAGAGACCTTCTAGGGAGATTATTAAGCGCATGCTGCACGCCATTGAGGTGGGCTAACCAGTTTCTGCCAGTGCCTATAACTCGAGCTGTCAAAGATTGCTTTAAGTCACGGTTCATTCGTTCAACTACACTATTTTTCTCGGGTCTGTACGGAGATAAAAACTTGACTTAGACCCCCAACGAAACCATAGCATCCTTATACGCCTTAGAGGCGAAAGCCGGACCCTGGTCCGAATGGAAGGTACCACAGGCAAAAATCCCTACAAAGACTCGCAAATCCTTAATGACAGTCCGTGAATCAGCGCTCCAATGAGGCCAAACCCAAACAAAGCGTGTGCATGAATCAACTGCTACTAAGATGTACTTATACGCAGTATCAGAAGAAAAAGGACTGCAGTGATATAAATAAATGCACCCCAGTGGTTTATTAGAAATGTACAACTGTGTCTGAGGCGGACGCGCAGCAGTTGAAGGTTTAATCTGCTGGCAAATGTCACATTGAAGGACATAATCGCGCGTCTGTTTGTACAGTCCCCGCCACCAGAACCTCTGTTGTAGCTGAGTTACAGTGGCCGAGACGCCCGCATGCGCAGACGCCACACCTTCATGAGCCGCTGTAATCAAAGAAGCCCTGCGATCCGAGTTGGGAATTAAACGTTCGCCAACTTCAAGAATTTTCACATAAGGAACCTTATCGGGACTTAAGTGGTATGTGTATTTAGAAGGGAACCCCGCAGGATATTTACTTCCCTTCTCAGTAGCAGCAACCGCTGCCAAGCTGTCATCATCTATCTTACTTTTGGACCTCGTGACTGCTGCAACTAAGTATTTTGATACTGCTGACTTCGCTGCTTCATCAGCAAGCGAATTTCCGACAGCGTGGACCCCCACGCGCTGATGGCCAAGAGTATGAATTACAAACACGAGTGGCAACTTCTCTTTGAGTTCTGCCACTCGGACCCAGATCATTTTATGTTTTATAGTGCTACCTTTGGAATCACGAAATTCATTCTGAATCCAAAAGAACAAGTTCTCATTGTAAGACTGGACACAGTAGTAAGAGTCACTTACGACCAAAGTCGTCACACTCGGATCTGCGTACTCCAATGCAAGCATCAGAGCACGAAGCTCAGCCAATTGCGCGGTGCAGTCCCCAAGCGTCTGCGTGTGCACGACACTGGACTTGAACTCATCGTTCACCATGGCACCGACCACAATGGCGCACGCGGAAACGTAGGCATGTTTAGAGCCATGCGCAACCTGCGCCGAACCATCAGTGTAAATGATGCAATGGAAATCCTCCAACGGCCGCATCGCTAAAGGAGCAGGATGAACAAACTCATACTGTAAGAACTCCTGCGACCGTAAAGTGGCGTCAAAAATAAACGTGACATCCTGGGATGACAAGGATGCAGCCCATTGAATCCACCGAGGGTGCAAACCTTTAGAATTTGGTACACTGGCTTTCGTAACTGCCTCCAAGGCAGGACACAGGGTAACAACCAACATGCGTTTTCCCTGTGACAGGGCACGTTCCTTGAGAATTGCCATCTGCACAGCCGTCAAAACTTTCTCCACAGTGGAAAATCGCAATTCAGCCGAAGTGTACAAGTGTGACTTGTAAGCCATAGGTACTGTATCTCCTTCATTAAAAGTTAGGTACGTGAAACCTACCGTCCCCGGGACAATTCTTATCACCAGGTTGGTCTGGTTATCACGAGTCTGTAAGTATTCAGAAGCAAGCAAATCAGCTTGCAATGACTGCAGAATAGCTGAATGCTCAGGCAGCCAGCATGATTTGGAAAAAGATGGTTGTATCAAAGCATACAAAGGCTTGATACGCTGGGCATATTCCGGAATGTATGTCCTCCCGAAATTCAAAAAGCCCAGTAAAGATTGTAATTTTTTCAGTGTTGTCGGAGAGCGCAACTGTGCGCACTTCTCCAGGAAGTGAGGAGCCAAGCCTTTTCCTTTATTAGTTAGTTCATAGCCTAGAAACAACACTGTGTATTCTGTAATCTGCGATTTTGCAAAATTAAACTTGTAACCCACGTCTGCAAAGTTACAAATAATACTGTTCACTCGATACAGATGCTCCCAAAGTTCGTCGTCTGTGAGATAGATATCATCCACATAGGAACAAGCATCAGGGTCGATCCTCTCCAACAGAGAGACAATGCGTGTGGAAAGTACGCCAGGACTATTCTTATAGCCCATTGGGAGACGCCGAAACATTTTTTGGACCCCGCCGCATGTGAGGAAGTCCATTGGGAACTTAGACTGTCCAATGAATGGGCATAAAAACCATTGGAAATGTCAAGCGTGGTTTTGAACCGCTTACGCACAAGACTATTTACAAGGGCAGAGCCGTGAGTATTCTGTACTGCACAGTTACGGCAATGCGAGTTTAAATGCCGGTAATCCAAAACCAAACGGTAAGAGCCGTCCGGTTTGTTTACAGTAAAAAGGGGGTTATTCATCGGTGACACACACGTTTCAATTACACCTTGATATTCCAATTGTTCAAGGATCGCTGCGACTGAAGCTTTGGCTTCACGTCGTATGGGATATTGAGGTTGAGGCTGCGGTTGAGACCGTAAAGGAATCTCGTGGTTCGGGGACAATTTATCCCAGCCACACTGATTACGGTACACAGCCGGTGCAAGCGCCAGAGCCCACTCTTCTGCAAAGTGCAGCGCTTCCACTCTCGAAACTGTGTTCGTGAAACTGGGGAGGATTACCTCCTCCCCTCGTGGAGCTGCGAGCACAAAAGGTGGGGGCCAGTCAACCTCCGAAAGCAAAATGTCATATGTAGACGAAAGATTTTCCCAAAATACCCCTTTAACGGTACGCTGTATGTCACCTTCAATTAACAGGACAATTTCAAAAAGTCTATCAGGGGGAGCAACTCTTGTATCTGCTGTTTCAATCACAACATAAGTGTCAGTCGCTGTAACCTTCAGTAGTGGACGGAGGGCCTCTCTCACTATTGTAATCTCCGCCGCGCTGTCCAGCAAGGTCAGAGCCCAAGTCAGATTCCGAAGCCTCTTTCTCACAATCTGAGGCATATCGATGCGCTGTCAAGGCTGCAACTTTCTTCTTGGCAAACTGCGGTCTCTGAGGCATAGAGCCCTCCTGTTTGTCTGCACCGTTGCGCGGGAAGGCTGACCACGTCCTTGCTGGCCACCCCGGCCCCTGCCGCCCCCTCCACCACCGGTTGACGGAGCCGATGAGTCCTGAAAGGAACGAGGAGAGCATTGGTCAGAAGCCTGAAAACCTTCAGGCGATTTAATCATCGCGTGGTCGCGCAAATCATAAACTCGTTCCGACTGCGCAGGCAACGGAGACGCAGGGCGCGAAACCTGTGTTTGTTGTTGTTGTTGTTGCTTACCCTGATTCTGTTTTTTAGGCCAATTTTGTTTTTTGGACTTGGGCTGAGCGTTCGCCTCCGAAGACTGTCCCTGGGGCTGCTTATCAGAAAAAGTCTTAAGACCCTTGGCATTGCGGCCAACCATTTTATAAGCCGCCACAATTATCCTTGCTAACTGACGGGGTTTGTCCGCGTCGGGAATCAACGCCAAGGCGTTAGCCACCTGGAAGTTCACTGCATCCCCCTTGACATTCGCAAGGATCAGATCGCAAACCACCTCAAAGGAGCCACACAGGCGCATACCCAACTAAACCGCTGATTCCGGTCCTTGATCATCTTGAACACGTTTAAGGACCGCAGACAGGTTGGACATAGACGGGGAGCCAAAGCACCTCGAATAGATCGCTGCAAAAATCTTACCCCATGTTTCACAAACAACAAGCTCAGGGGTCAAATCTTTCGGCAAACTAAGCGTAAGAATCCGGTGTTTCTCACCAGGATTCGTATTAGGAAACACAGCCTCCAGCTGGTCGAATTTCTCGGCAAGCCAGAAAGGAAAGTCATCCTTATCCTGGGGCTTCTTGCCCATTACGGAATTCACCATGACAGGACTGATTTTCAAACCAGCCTGACCTGCTTGAAGCTGCGCACCCCTAGGGGCTGCGCCTTGAACATTACTACTCGTGTAATGAACAAGTGCCCTAATCACTTCAACCACGACCTCGTGAAGACGTCGCAGGTCACCCACGTTACAAGTGGCGCGATTAGGGTGAGGAGTAAATCCAGCCAAAGCGGGCCAAGGTGTGCCCGCAATGGACAAAGGACCTAACCTCGGAGCGGTTAAAGCGTGTGGTAGGGCGCCACCAAACCAAACTCCATGCTGCCAAACATCAATAGGTACTTCCTGTGCTCTGTACGGAGCATATGCAGCAGGTACAGCTGACGGAGTGTATGAGTGGAACACACCAGAATTCGCGTCCACTGGCGGAAATGTCACCCACGAATAAAACAGTTCGTAAGGGTAAGCATGTTCCGCACTCACCACCAGAACCACAGCCAAGCCTTCCAAAGGGACATCATAAGCCCGTAAATGGTCCCGCACCGCAATGCGACTATGCAGCGGGATGTCCACGGCTTGTGCCATGACTGCACAGGAACGTGAAAAAACAAAGATTACTTTGTAGCACAACTGGGTAGTAATTCAAGGAAACCGTTTTTAGATAGATTCAAGCTTGAAAAGACCTATTTAAAAAATAGGCAGGTTTTTCCGACACCGCCGTTTTCCGGAAACGGGAATGAAGGGGTTAAGGTTTGAATGATATACTACTCGAGTGTCATGATATAAGGCCAACAACCGTTGGGCGCCATGTAGCAGGGTTTCCGTTCTCCCACAGAACTGTGCACAGAGATCCAGAACCTGGGTGAATTAGGGTGACCCAAAACTCACCTTAGTATCAGAAATCCCCTTACCGAGCTAGCTACAGTGTCTCATTGGTCATAACAAACTCCCAATGACTTAGACAAACCAGAACATGAACTTAGGGTACCTCAGGTATCGTGGAACACATGAACACTCTTTCGCTCTATAATCATTTCAAACCACAACGGGGAGTAAAAGAACACACGTGCAAGTTTGAAATATTTATTTTTCAATGCAAGGTTCTCAAACGCAGTATCTTATATAATACCAACATACATATTATAAAAATCAGAGTTATCAGCATAGTCACTAGTCCATAGAAAGCGAACGGTGATAGCATATTATAATGCAAAAATCTATAGAAATCTGTATCACCTATATTTCGCGCACCCTATTTAGCATACTATATTATATCTAAGAAGGTCTCATTTGGGTTTTAGCAGGGCGGGCCCATACCTCTAAATGTCAGCAGAAGAAGATCACATCATCAGCTACCAACTCTCTGCATGCGAAGCACCATCAAGTGTGTTTTTGCATTCTCAGTAACTCTATCTTAAAACCGCGTAGAGCCCAATGTTGGCAGCAACATTATTTGTGTTATGTCTAATGTGGTGCGAGGATCAGGCCTCCCAGCAACCTTGTGTTAGGTTATTCTTAGAGGCTATAGTTCTCAGTGTGCAGACAGTGTACCAAGTGTACCAAGCACAACTGATATCAGAGCAATAACATATTATTCTCAAATAAATCACATCTTTTGTCTAGGTTGAAAGCTACAATAATAATTATGTGCCGTGTGCAAACTGAAGCCAAAGGAAAATATGTTGTTTAAACATTTAATAAACTCATGCTAACTTAACACAATATATAGAAAGGCATTAACTATATGACAAAGTGATGTCCGGACTGGTGAGACCCAACTCCAGCCTTACTCTTGCTCTCCTGGCCTTTCTAGGGAGAGCTAGGACCTTTTTGTAAGCTAAAATTTGATTGTTCGCAAGGAACTTAATGAAGGCACCGGGGAAAACTAAATGGCCATAGTTAAGAGAGGGCACTAGTTTTGCCCTAAGAACTTTCAAAATGGGTTCAGATTTTTAACTGTGAAGTCGCTGATTAAGGCTTTTTAAAGAGAAAATGATGCCAGCCACTTTCCTTCTCAGATTTTTCAGATGGGCTGCAGGTTATGCCCCTTCCGATAGCCAGAAGCCCAAATAGTTGTAGCTCATACTTGTTTTAATTTGCAGTGCCCCAAGTTGCCAATGTGTGGTCTTCTTACGAGGGTACTTCCCGAATATAAGTATCCTAGTCTTCTCATGGTTCAACATGGGTTTGTTCTTTTGGTTATATCCATGCAAAGCTTTTAGGGCCTTCTGTAAGCCAGTTCTCGCGGGGTCCATAATTACAATGTCATCCGCATACTGGAGTATTTGAAGCAGCGTTTTTCCCAGTCTATGGGGCAATAGGCTTGCCCCCTCCAGCGCTTTCCCCAGATTAGCTGTGTACAGATTGAAAAGTATAGGGACAAGTACGCACCCTTGTTTTAAGCCGTTATTAGTTGGTACCTTAGAAGTGACTAATGTTTGACTGATTTTAATGCAGACCCAGGTCCCCTGATATTGGAAAATTATGGCTTTTAGCAACTGTTGGGGGATTCCCCAAGTATGTAGTTTTTCCCACAGCTTCCCACGATCAACCCTATCAAAAGCTGCACTGTAATCCACAAAGCAACAGAAAAGTGGTAACTGAGATGTCTGGGTAGCGCGGTTAGACAGGTGGCCAAGTACTATGATGTTGTCTGTGGTAGAGCTTTGGGCCTGAATCCTGTTTGAAATAGGGGAAGAATGGTATTATCTGTTACCTAGGCTTCCAGTTCTTTCAAAAGTATTCTGGAGTATGCTTTAGCTTCAACGCCCAATAAAGCAATGAGCCTGTAATTTCCGGGTTTTGTGCTGTCCCCTTTTTTGTAAATTGGGGAAAGGATTGAGCCTTTCCACGATGATGGAACAGTAAAGGTGGCAAAGGTGTGCTTAAAAAGTGTTGTTAACTGCTCTGCCCAGAATCCCTGCCACGCTTTAAACACAGATGCGGGAACACCATTGGGTCCTGGAGCTCCATCTGACCTCATATTTTTGATCAGGGTAATTACCTCGGCCACAGTAATATTGGAAGTTTTAATGACTTTATCTTTTGTTGGAGATTGTTGATGGGAGTAAGTTTGGGTGATATCCTGTTGAGTTGAGTACAACTGAGTTGCATTTTTAACCCACTCCAGGGTGGCCACTCCATTTTCTTTTGCCTGGCCGGTGTTGGTAAATTGCTTAATATATCTCCAAAGATGTATGCGTCCCCTTTCTTTGAGGAAGGTAAAAATGTTCACCCATTCTGTCTCGATTTTTTTAGAGCGTATTTCCCAGACTTTCTTCCCATGCGCTGCGCGGAGAGCTGTTATTTCCTGAGGTTTGGGGTTTTTGGTGCCTTTCCTTCTTGCCTTCAAGGTCCTTGAAAGACTGCGTTTTGTGTGAATTAGGTCTCTTGATTTAATAGTTTGCGGAGGTCCCAGAGAGTGGGTATCCTGCACTTGGGTGCCTCCAATTTGTACCCCTAGGGCTCATTTTAATTCTGCTAAAAGTGCTTCCCAGTGCACCTGGGGCGAGACTGGACTCGTGACTGTGGAATGTGTTTCTTTGTGAGATACCCACTCCAGGATTTTGGGGCCAAGATTGATAGTCCATTTTATTCTCCTCAGGATTTCATAGCGTTCTTCGCCGGTTGAGACCCCTAGTGTTTCCAGTTGTGTTGCAGATTCCCCACTTAGCTGCAGGGTCCTCCTCAGTGGCCTGTGGTCACTCTCATCCCTATTGTCCACTTCAAAGTTGTTAAAGTATGGTACTAGGTGGTTCGAGATGAAAATGTAGTCTATTGTGGACTTGTCCCTAAAGGTGGGTAGAGGGAGCCAGAGAGGATCCGCGGCTGTTTTGAAAGTGCAAGCAGAGACCAAACTATGATTTAGAAAGAGCTGCTGCAGTGAGGCACCATCGATGTGTGATAGAATATGCACTTTTGACTTCCCTAACTCCCGAGTGTTCAGATCACCAGCGATAACGGGAAGGTGTGAAGCATATTTGTTTATGAGCTGGCCCATTTTTGTTGTCATTATTTTAAGAACACGTTTTTTTGCTGGGAGGCAGGGTTTACATAGCAAGTGATTACCAAGAGACAAATTGGATTGTTGTTAATTTTCAGTCCGCTAACTAGGACCGCTTGCATATCTGAGATGTTGGTTGCGATAAGAGTAGTCTCTAGTCTGCGTGCTTGGTTTATGTAAATTGACAGCCCACCAGAAGTTCTCCCGAAAATGTTGTGTTTTATAGCTGTAGTGTGTAATTCATAGAAGCCATGAAGAATTAATGGTTCAGTGGCCCAGGTCTCTTGTAGGCACAAGATGTCATTTCCACGGAAGTAGTTACTCACTAAACTATAGTCGAGAAGTCTTTTTAAGCCAGCTACATTCCAGGAGATCATGGACAGCTGAATGTTAATTCCCGCGTTTTTGATGTTAGAAGTTCCGTCGTAGTTGCTGCTCTGCTGGACGAGACCTGGTGCCCATGCCAGGGAAATGGCTTGGCCTACTGTCATACACTGTCCTATATTCAGAGGTACTTGTGATCCTAAATGTATGGTACATACTCGGCTCAGTGGCTAATTTTCTTGCTTGTGATTTACACTCTGTCCCCTTTAGGACTGAGTAAACTTCCTTAGTAGGTGGTGGTGCCGCTAACACGTGCGGATATTTCTCTGGGACAGGATAGGCAATATCAATGCCCCAGTCTGCCATTTGCAATATTTCTTCTGGAGTTATCCCCGTACCCATGGGTATCACTGGTAAGACAAAGGAACTTAACCCAGACTATTTCATCCGAGTGTGTTCCTGACAACATCGGAATGTGTTTAAATAGACAAAGTATGTTGCCCCTATTTAAGATGTCATGTTGGCCTTTGATGAAATATCTAGGCTTGAGGATTACTTCATGGTTTTTTTTGCAGACTTTTCTTGGAATACTGGTTTGCTCTACTTTATGATCGATGTTTGGACCAGTGTATAAAATATTTTGGTTGATGCTTGGGTCTATATTGCTCTGAATGGTCTCTGTGCTGGTCCTGGGATTTTGTGTTGGCGGACTGGTCCTCAAAGGAACCAATGTGAAAAGGCCCTATGAGCTGCAGATACCAGACTTTGTTTTCTTCTCTAATTTCCTTAGCTTTCTTTTGGCCCTCCTTGAGAGAGGAATGTCCATTCTTCCTTGGATGGAATCATTGCTCTCAAGCACTTTGGCTAGGTGTGTAGATCTAGGGCTGGAGTTGAGGCCTAGTGACCTGGTGTTAACTTTGGTGGATGTGGGTAAAACTTGGTTGTCGGGTTTTATTATGGAATTTCTCTGGGAAATTATAGCCAAATTGGCTTGATGTTCTTCACTGTCTGCTGTGGATGCCATGCCACTGTTGTTTGGTTGGCAAGTGGTTCCTTCTGTTTGTTCCTTCAGTGCGGCTACCAAGGCTGTTAGGATTTTAGGGAGTGTTGCCCATTTATCGATGAGTTCAGCGCACGTGCAAGTACAGTATCGGATGCCCTGCGTGTCACTGAGCTTATTTTCTATGAAGTCCACCTTGTTGTTTAGCTCCACCAAGCGTTGTGCAATTGTTGATAGCAAATCAATTTGCAGCTCCATTTTGTTGGACTGCAAAAGTAATGCCTTTGCCGTTGATTCATTCGTTTCGCCCGTTGAGGTTGGGTCAGAGTCATTTATGAAGCTGCTACTATGTAAACTTTGGCTTTCAAATCTCTGGGTTGGAGAAGAAGAGAGCTGAGTATCATTGGAAGGTCTGGGGAGTTTGGGGATAAGCTCCAAAGTTCTTTGTATCTTTGTTTCCAAATTCTGTAAAAATATTGGTGATAGGAAACCGCAGTTTCCTTGTTGTGCTGGTGTTTCGTTCTTAGTTGAGCCAAGCCCTGATGGCTCTAAGGAAGGCATCAAAATGGGGGACTGCAAAGTTGCTTGCTGGTGGGAGTGTATTTGAACTGGGACAATGTGCACATGTTTTCCATGAATTGGAGCAGAGGTGGTCCCAGGTAAGTCGGCTAGATCAGTTGCTTGATTGTATTCATTTCCCGGCCAAGTGCAGGATTGGCTCCGGCGTCTCCCACTTTGAATTCTTTCGCCTGATACCTTAGAGGGCTGAGTGCTATGAAATCTCTCCAGGAGGGAGTTCATGACATTGCTGGATTTAGCCCTTACTGTTAAGTCAAGCGGGCAGGGGGGATTCATGTCACTGATTACGTTCGTGAAAAAATTGAGTGATAAGTCCTGCTTTTGGTGACTTTAGAAATTACTTCGGGTCAGGGACTGTGTTCCTTGAACTCCTTAAGTTTCTGGATGAGACTTGAGTCAAGGGGTTTGATTTTACAAGAACATTTCCTTTGCGTTGGGAAGCTGTTTTATTTTTAGTCATCCTGCGGTTCAGGCGCAACTGCCAAAAGCTGTGTTTTACCCCAGTAGTCTATACCCTCTTTTGGTGGTAGCTGATCCCCTGAAAGAAAGACTTCCGCAAATCAACAAGTCACCTCACACCTGGGGGGCAAAAGGAAATCACCCCTCCGTGCCTCTGGGGTACCTTCCTGCAGCCTACCTGAAACTCCGCTGCAAACTGGGCGCCCGCGAGGCAATTTTCTTCCTGCGGCGATGAGATGCACGAACAGAGAGAGCCTTAACGACTGCCGCTACGCCAATTCCCCCACTACTACTGCCCCAACCAGGGCCACCGTCGACGAGATGTCCCGGAGCTGAGTGTCACAGGCAGCCGGACTCAGGGTAATCCCTGGCTCCACTGGCTCAATCTGCAGCGTTGCGGCGGTAGGAGTATCAGAATCTAACAAGTTTATGGTCGGTATGATGTTTTGGGTGCTGTACCTGCAAAGGTTACTGAGATAAGTACAGATCCTGCTTGGTGTCCTAAGAGGGAACCTCTTGTAAGACTCAGACTACGCAGAAGGCCGTCGCAGTCACCACAGGGATGATCAGCCTAATACACAGCTACCCTGCAGCTCGTGGTGGTACACAGCAGCCCGAGGCCCCTCGCGGCTCTCACCTCCGCTCCAGAAGTCCACTCCAGGAGAAGCACCGAGCTGCTGGCAGCAGGCAGCGGGTGGGGCAGGCAGCGAGCAAAGGCGGCAGGCAGCAGGCGACGGTTGCGGCGTGTGGCTGCTCCTCTCCTCCTACCAAACAATCAGGCAGCACAGCTGGTGGCAAAGTGATCCGCGGCTCCCGCCGTGCCAAGGGGCAGCACTGCACAGGCCTCAGTACTGCACAGGCCACCGCAGCTCCCACCAACAACCAACAGGTAGCGCAGCAGGCAGCACCGTGTACACTGCCTCCTGCCCAGGTAATGGTTCAGGTGGGGGAAGACCGGGGGGGGGTTGGTTGAGTGGGCTACCTGCTCGCAGATTTCGGCTCTTGGGTCACCCACTTTCTGGCCCCCAGCAAACAGCGGCATCACAGCCGCAACCACCCGCAGTCTGGCTACTTCATTTCCACGACTGCTGCTCCGAACACCATGACTGAAGCAGGAGCAGCCGTGGAGAGGCGGGCGGGGAGGCTGTAAGAGTGCAGAAGGGTCGGTCTCCCACGGAGGTCACAGAGCCGGTGCCAGCTATTGTACTTGCTGTCCTTGCTGGCCGTGGTTGCCGGTGCCGGTTGCAAGTTGCAGATCCTCGGGGTCGCGAGTGCGGGTCACAGGCCTTGAGAGCCGCGGCAGCAGCAGCCTCTCTCTTCACTAGATTCACGCGTAAGGTGTGACAGCATGAAAACCAGGACTGGCTTAAAAAAACATCAGGATCTTGCTCGACAATGGAGAAACCATGGCCCTCATCCTCCTGGACCTGTCAGCCGCTTTCGACACAGTCTGCCACCGCACACTAAGAGCAAGCCTCCACGACGCCGGAATCCTAGAAAAGTCCCTGGACTGGACCACCTCCTTCCTCTCCGGGAGAACCCAGAGCGTCCGCCTCTCCCCTTCCACTCCAAAACCACCAAGATCATCTGCGGCGTACCCCAAGGCTAATCTCTCAGCCCAAAGCTGTTCAACGTCTACATGGCCCCACTCGCCCACGTCGCCCGACAGTACAACCTAAACATCATCTCCTATGCCGACGACACCCAACTGATCCTCTCGCTCACCAAGGACCCCCACACTGCCAAAACCAACCTCCACGAAGGAATGAAGGCTGTTGCTGACTGGATGAGGGACAGCCGGCTGAAGCTGAACTCGGACAAGAAAACTTCAGTCCCACCCCCTCGGTATGGGACAACTCCTGGTGGCCAACGGCACTAGGAGCACCCCCTACACCCACCAACCACACACAAAACCTAGGGGTCATCCTCGACTACACACTCTCCATGACAAAGCAGGTCAATGCCGTCTCCTCCTCCTGCTTCAACACCCTCCGCATGCTTCGCAGGATCTTCAAGTGGATCCCCACCAAAACTAGAAGGACGGTCACCCAGGCCCTCATCAGCAGTAGACTGGACTACGGCAACGCACTCTATGCAGGAGCCCCAGCCAAACTCCTGACACAACTCCAACGCATCCAGATAGCCGCCACCCGCCTGCTCCTTGACATCCCCTGCTGCAACCACATCACACCCCACCTGAAAGACCTGCACTGGCTCCCTATCAAGAGGATAACCTTCAAGCTTCTCACCCATGCACACAAGGCACTCCACGACACCGGACCAGCGTACCTCAACAGACGACTCGGCCTCTACACCCCCGCCCGCCAGCTCCGCAGACCACGCCCCCCCCATCATCCCCCGCATCCGAAGAGAGACTACCGGCGGCAGATTATTCTCCCACCTTGCCGCCAAGACATGGAACACCCTTCCCATTCGCCTACGACAAACCGAAGACCTTCTAACCTTCAGGAGACTCTTCAAGACCTGGCTCTTCGAACAGTAGCAGCTACCCCCCCCCCCCTCCCCTTGAGACCCTCACGGGTATGTAGTGCACTTTACAAATGCTATCATTGTTTGATTTATCACATGTTTTGTGTTCTTATCGCCGATCTGTCTGGTCATTGTGAATGTTGAGGTGTAGTGTTGTCGCGACTTTTGTCACGGGGACGCCTACTCTGCATCTCATTAGCGATAGTTGTGGGGGTCCTCTGTGGCGAAGTTTTTTGAGGCTGCTATCATGGGAAAAGTGGTGCTGTGGGCTGTTAGCACCAGCTTGTGAATGGTGGGGTAAATGTATCGCGACTTTGGCTGTGATAAAGTGCAGTTAATTCTGCTATGGCTCCTTGTGAATATGCCCCTTAGAGTAGGGTATGCATAGTAGAAGTACGCTCGATTACTGCTTTGTTTTATATGCCTGCATATATACACTGTTTTAGTACCATGGTAGAACTATATCTACTATTTACGCTTTCGATGCTTGTAATCACTTTTATCTGCTTCTGTCTTTTAATCATTCCAGCACATGTATTTTATACAATAATAAAGTTGGTTAAATAAATCTATTGACAATGTCACACTGTGTATTCTCTGCATACCTCTCTGAGAATGATTCCATGAAACCTGAGGGGTCAGGGTTGTCATGTTCAGTTGTTGCCAGAAACGTTCCTGGTACGTTAGGGGGGCTTACAATGGCACTGCCAGCTAGCTGGTCTATGGGCCAACATATCCTGCGGGGGTGTCCGGAATCAGTCTTGGCACCAAACCCCTGGTTTATGTCGTCCAAACAATGTGAAGATCCTAAAAATTAGCAGGAACTACACAATGCAATAGGCTGACCTGAAGGGGAAGAGGTGACTCCTTTGAACTGAACAGAATAATCAAGGAGTCGTTTGAGCCTAGGTTTAACAGCACAATGTCAAACACTGCTTGCAGGTCTGTTGAACCACATATATAACACTTTGGGTGGACTTGAAAGGGAGAGAACATGATGCCAAGCCAGTTATTGTGGATCCCCTGTCTGGTTGCTGAAGGACCCTGCTTTTGTTCTACCATATGTTTGTCTCTGGGTTTCTTGTGGGTACAGTGCTTGCTTCAAACTTGATTTTAGTGTTAGATGTGGGAAGGACCTGGGATTACCATAGCATACTCCCCACTCACACCAACAGCCTCAAGCCCAGGTTTAGTGTGGCGGAAGACATTTTCCATCTTGGATTTGCCTTGACAAATTGCATTTGCAGTAAGGCAAACAAGAACTACTGCAGAAGTAGGTAGGTCAGGTGCTGGGGACTTTAACCCCATTGGTTAGGGAGGGCCTGAAGTCACTTCCATCCAATAGCTAGTGCCAGGTATCATAAATGTGGCATCCCCAGACACCCACTTATAATGCCTTGTAGACCTGAGGAAGAACAGAAGAGGATTGGACCTGCGGTCTGTTGCCTTAGATGTATCCTGAAGGATTTAATTAAAATTAAGACATGGACTCCAAGGGTTGGTTGACTGATCTCCCATGTGGCAACAGGGAGACAACAAGCTGCAAAAAGCCTTTCCTTGAAA
Organism: Lissotriton vulgaris; assembly: GCF_964263255.1. NCBI lineage: Eukaryota > Metazoa > Chordata > Amphibia > Caudata > Salamandridae > Lissotriton > Lissotriton vulgaris. The sequence continues at coordinate 1,429,308,743 of NC_141685.1, read as the reverse complement.
ATACACAGTTGACCAGTGTCAACAGGACCTGGTCGGAACCCTGCTATTGGCCTCTGCTTGAAACATTGTGAGTATCTAGATGCCTACCCTGAGGTCCTGGGGGACTTTAGAAGTGTACTGTGGTAATTTCACCCATAGGTAATGGGGAGTTAGATTATCCAGTAGGGGAGTTTGGCAGGTCACCCATCCCAGGGAACTAGGATGGGGAGCGCAAGGTTGGAGTACACTGTATACCATACTTATAAACTAGCATATATATATATATCCTGCTTTAGCACAATGGTGAAATTATTATCCTTTTCACTGTTCTAATATTGCTCATCATTTTCAGCTGATTTTGTCTGGTAATTATTGCAGTGCCCATATTTTAGCACAAGAATCACAATGGTTCAATAAATATTGAAATGCCTCTTTGTGTGCTTCTTGTGTATCTCTCTGGGTATGCACTAGTGACTGAGCGAAAAGGTTCTAGATCTGGTACCATGATTTCTTGGGTAGTCAAGGTTGTCATATTCTGAGGTTATCCAATCCATGAGTTTTAGGGGCACTGTGGTCAAGCTGGACTACAGGCCAACATATACTGAAGGGGGGCATAGAATCAGTCTGGCACCATCCCAACAAACGCACAGTTCCTACAGAGAAAGTAGAAGCCATACGACAAGGGGGAATAACACATGTTCACAACTTAATATACACGCAGCAGCAACAATATAGAGTTGTTCAGTCCAATATTGGGCTATATTGTGATAAAAGAAATACTTATCTATAGCTACAAAGTAAAATATGACATTCAGAAACAATACACACAGTACACTTTCATCAGCAATCTAGTGTTTTATAAGCAGATCCCTTAGTGCCACTGCCCTCAAGCTAGTAGTAGTGGTTATTACCCATTCACTATTTGCAACATTCAGGTTAAGCCCTACTGGTAATCGGAGTCTCAAGAGTGTGACTCTGACTCTATATTAAAGTCGAAAGTGTTCCAGCGCCAAAGGACTATCTGGCAAGCACATTCCCCTGGGGCTGGTTGGCTCAAATCAGTCTTACCCATACCAGCAGGATCAGAGCGACCAGAGTCTCTGAGCACGTCCCATCCATGGGCACTGGAGCTCCAGCAGCTGTCTTCAGTAAGTCTGTCAGATGGCTGGCCAAGAGGGTAGCACGCGACTGTCTCAAGTTCCTCACACTCGAACCTGCAGGGGCAATGGCCTGGGGTTCTCAATTCTCCTCCAAGCTGCATAAGTTCTTTGGTTTTTCACATGTGAAGATCCTGCCTCAGTCACAGTTTGGCTCACTTGGATCACACTGTGACCTTTCTCCTCTGATGAGGTTCTCATCCAGGTCACACTTCATTCTTGCTTCCGTGGCCCCCTCTGGCATACGGGGTCACCATCTCTCCACTGCACAATGGCTCCACCCTGATCTCCTTATGGCAGCTTCACTTAGAATATGCAGTTGCTAGCTTACCACTGATACAGTCTAGGGCCTGCTTGGTACAGCAATGCTCTTCACTGCTGCCTCACCTGGCACATGGGGATGCCAACTTCACACAGCACACGGGTGATGACAAGTTCAGTGCATCAAGGTCATGGCTCACTACACAGCGGTTCTTCTCTGGTATACAAGGGTCTCTGCCTTCTCCTGCAGACAGACAATGACTCAATCTGTTACAGAAACCTTCTCCTCACACCTCACTACAGGAATCCACTCACCAGGATTCTCCACAAGACCTCACTCCCTCAAATGCTCTTCACTTCCTCACAAGATACACTGGTATTTGCAAGCAGGTAGAAGCTGATTTTCCAGGCTGTAGGAAGTTGGTCTTGGATTCCCTGGGTGATATCCCCTCACACATTTGGGGGACATCTTGCAGGGCTCTCCTCCTCACACAACCTGACTGGCTGCTTGACAGCTGACAATTTTTGGGGGCTCAAGTGCCCCTTCTTATAGTCCATTTCCAGACACCAAATGTGATTCAGAGTCTGGGTCTTTGACGTTTATGATAGGGGTCTGCTTCCTTTTAAAGTGGCCTCTTCTCTGCTCTTTCTTCCACCTGCAAATAGTCTATCACAGCAGGAGTGACTCCAAATCTGATGGCCCCGCAACACATGCCATGGGCATTACTAGAGTATCACATCTGGAAGTCAGCCACAGTTGATAGTTGTATCAAAAGATTACTCCAGGGCCCGAGTCCTAATCTTTAGGATTCTCATATCAGCCCCTTCTCATTCCTGGGATGTGCCAAGGCCCCTTCCTTGTGACTCTCTCTGAATCAAAGAGCAGCCTTTGGAGTGTACTGGAGAGCCTGGCTCTCCCTTGCTCCAGTGTGTCCTACCTGGCTTACAAGAATTTAGCAATACAAAATTCTGTCTTTGGGGATTTTTCCACCTCCTCTCTAGAGGTTTTACCATGCAGCCCTGGGTCTCCGATAATGCAAGACAGAGCCTTCCAAGTACTGTACCATTCACAAGCACACACACACCTAGTGCATGTATACAGCCTACGCACACTGTACAGCACCACATCATTCATGTATTGTACATCTCACAGGCAAATATACACTCAGCACATGCATATTACATACACACACTGCACAACACTATGCATTGCACCACTCACAAGCACACATACACCCAGCACATGCATTTAAAATACATACATGCACTGCACCGTACTGCATTATCCCTGTATTGTGCCATTCAAAGGCACACATACACCCAGCACATGTGGATCACACATACACTGCGCAGCGCTAAACACTAAACCAATGTAGGCAATGGTTAGTTAGGCACACCACAGTAGAACTTTACATGAGTGAACCTGAAAGGCCTCACTCCAGTGACACAGGCAAAAAAACATGTTCACATCTACTGATCACTACATGGTATACTGCCACCACAGTGCTTGTGCTGCTTAACTCATGGTAAATGCAAAATAAACAACTGGTGGACAGAATACTGGATAATGCAAACATTCACCCCCAGTCACAAGGATCTGGGTTAAATCCATCATTTTTTTTGCTCACCACACCACCCCAGTTTGGACCATGGTGAGCAAGAGAAAACTATGGATTTAGGCCAGATCTCTGTACAGGGGTGAATATATGACATTGTTCTGCATTCTGTCCATCAATTGTTGTTTTTGCATTTGTCACCCTGAGTGGGACGGGTATGCCCAGACATTGGTCCTGTGCTCTCCATGCCACTGGAGTCAAGCTATCCTGGCTGATGTGGGGTGAAACCCTGAAACCGGTCCTAGGATGCTTGTTTCCAGTCCAGCGAGGACCTGACCTGGCAATTCAGGCTGTACTGTTCCCATTGTGCAAAGGGTCAAGACTGATTTGCATATAGCTGGGTTCAAACTGGAATGGCATGGTGAGCAAAAAAAACAATAGATTTAGGCCCAGATCTCGGTACTGGGGTAAATGTATGACATTGTTCTGCATTCTGTCCATCAATAGCTGTTTTTGCATTAACTCATGGTAAAGGTAGTTGCCTTTCCTCACTATGAGGGTAGCACTTTGGGCACCCCTCCACATCAACAGTGGAAACCGGCACGCCAGACCATAAAACAAGCCCACAAACAGCCAAATAAATGGCTCACACAGTGACCTGCCATGTCAAACTAGCCCCTAATATACTGCCAGATTGTCCTGGACCGGCCAAACAGTTGTGCACACTTTGCATGTTCCTCACCAGGCTGTGATGTGCAGTCTTTTGGGGAGCATGCACAGGCTCCCTGTCTCCGTCTGAGCACCGAACCACGGCGCTCAGACCAATCACAAGGCTGCATTGCAGTGTATTGATTGGCTATGGGGAGCTGTGTGCTTCCTGGTTCGGGACTCTCTGGAGAAGCGGATACACAAAGGTCAAGAGATGGCGGCTCGGCTGGGAGGAGTGAAGTGATTTGTTTCATTGTACTTTGTCTCCGCCACAACCCCCTGCCCCACCACCCCGTTCCCTGCCAGCCGCTACTGCAGACACTCACTAAGAAATGAAGCAGGCTCGATCTGCTGACAAATTCTTCCTCCACCTGCAGGCTGTTCTTTGCATATAATGCCAAATTTGTGTCATTCTTTGCTTTAAAACTGAATTGGATTAGCACATTTGTAAATGATGGTAAAGTGCACACATAAAGTACCACATGTCATCTCCTGGTACCCTCGACGGCAGACTGCATAACATTTGCACAATGAAAACACGCTTCTCACATTATAATTATGAGACTTATTTTCATGAAAGGGTGAATATATAATTCCAAAGAGCACACAAAAATATGTTATTTAATGAGATCTTTGTCTATTGCTGTTGTTTCAATAAGTTTGAAAGAATGTAACTCACAGATTTGTCAACTAAAGTTAGAAAATCATCTCGTCGAAATTTGCCTTGCAAAGACTTCCAGACCACATATCTGAAGTATTAATATTTAGAACATGGACATGGCAGCAGCACACACTGTGCCCCCATATATCTTTCCCCCTGAAAGAATGATCGTACATGTAAACCATTAGGGAAACTGTGAAACTCTTCAGATTCAAGCCACAAGAGAACATATGTGTAACTGTCCAAGATTTGCCAGCCACTCAATTGCCAGAGGAAACTCGTTCTTTTGGTCTATTTAAGAATGACTAATCCTCACATTTTTCGCAACGCACTTTCCCATATCGATCCTGCTTAACGGCCTTAACATAAACATGTCCACCCTCCTACAGACTCTTATTTTCTTGTTACTTCCTGATGTCTGTACACAATACACTTTCTAACTCTGGTCTAAACTGTTTGAAAACCCTGCCAATGCAATCATGCTGTGCTCATGGAGCTGCCTGCTTCTGTGGTTCATTTCTAATGGTGGGCATGAACCCTACTTCTGCTTGTGGGACTCCCTGTTCCCCTCCTCTATACCTGGTTTCTTTTTCATGTGCCCATCCTTTGTTCACAGAGACACATTTCTCTTCTCCATCCCCAGCCCCGAACCTCCACTCATGCAACTTTCTGTTTACGTGCACCAGTCGCAGTCTTGGACCAGTCATGGACTATGCTGTGCTTATAAAGCTGTATATTGTTAGTCACATGGCACTCTCTCCCTGAACTCAATAGTCATTGATACAATAATAAACAGCTAGAATAAGTTGTGAAAGACAGTGAAAAATCTGTTACAGTCATTTTAGGTGCAGCTGAAAGCTATAAAGTTAATCCCTATGTCAAATTGGCGACTCTCCATGGGTCTCTTCTTCCTCCCAATTTCTAGAATTGGCATCTCCATCATTCACCCATGTGTTCACAAGAGAAAGAAATGCTGTCATGGCGAACCTTTTTCAGTTTTGTGATTTGATTTGGATTTTATGAGGGAAAAATAATAATTAAGAAGGACATAATTAATGACATATATAAATAATAAAAGAGCTTATAATAAAGAGTGAAATCATGACTTGGAAGCTTGAGAAAAGAGAAACAATGAAGTTAAACGCAAAAAATGAGAGAAAAATTGAAAAGCATCCCAAATAAAAATCCTCTATATTATGAGAGCACTATTATATTATGAGATTCATGTACAATATTATAATGCAATTGATTATAATACCAATGAAGAATTCTAAAATGTATTAATAAATGCTTCAGTTAAAACCAGCAGAGTGTGTCATGAAAATGAGGAGAAAAGTGGGATACACTACTATATTCTAAGCAGGAATAATATAAATAATTTCTATAAAACAGCATTATGGAAAGGACAGTAATATATTATAAATATACAACTCTAAATATATGACATGTTGCAACTTCAGTAGGTAAATATTTAAAATATATAAATACATAAATGTATTTAAGAAGGTTTAAAACTATCGTTTTATGACATAAATGAACATGAACTGTTAGTAATACTGTTTTTGAGAAAGACATTTGCTACTAAAATAAATATTTTCTTATTATTTCAATTATTAGATAAATATTTGTAAGATATCTAGCCTAAGGTTTGCACAAATACTATTCCACTATAAGACAAAAGAGCACTGAGATGAGCCTTTCAAATAAGTTAGCTGCTGAAAGCTACTAGAGGCTTGCCTTTGAAGAGCACAGCACCTTCCTGCCCATGGCTCCATACTAACGATACAGGGTATGCAGCCCTTGGTTTGAAGGCAGGACAGCCTATTCCAGTGAAAGTGGGGCTGGACACAGCCCCTCCCACCCATCCTGTATGTGATGGCCTATTCAGTCACACCTAAGCTCCCCATTATGTGTGGCTGCCTAGGATTTGAAAAAAAACATTTTTCCCCATCACAAACAGCCTGATTCTCTGAATTGGGTCGTTTGCAACTGGAAAAATGCTTTTTACATCTGGCCCTAAACGACTAAGGTAAAAAAATGCCAACTTTGTAAATATACATAACCAGGGTCCAGCTGTATCTATATAACCATCATATTTTGAAAATCAAGGTCAAGTAAGTTTCTTTTCTTGTCCCATTTATTTATTCAAATAAACACAGTTGGACCCTGGTTATGTAGAAAGTGATGTATAAAGTTGAAAGAGGTCCACAGATAAGGTCCGCACAGATAAGGGCCAAACGGAAAATAAGTTAACTTTATAAAAGTGGCATTTTCTGAATTTCAAATCAAAATCTGACTTCACCATACGTCACATTGTGATTCCAGTGACACCAAACATGAACTGATTACCTACTCCAACTTTTAAATGTCACTTACAATGTAATAAGGTAACTCCAATGTTATCCCAGGGGAGAGGGAGAAGCATATATCATACTTCTTAAGAACACTGCACCCTGCCCTCTGAGCTATTTAAGTTCTGCCCTGGGGGTGACTACTGTAATTTATATAGGAAGATTTGGGCCTTGAAAAAGGTTTATTTTGCCAGGTCAAAATGGCAGTTTAAAACTGCACACAACACAGGCAGGAATGGTAGGTGTGAGACATGTTCAAAGCGTTACTTTAGTGGGTGGCACAATAAGTGCTGTAGGACCACTAATAGCATTTAATTTACAGGCCCTGGGCACAGGTAGTGTCACTTTACTAAGGCCTTACAAGCAAATCTACCATGTTTTAAGTAGAGCGCACAAGCACTTTAGCACTGGATAGCAGTGGTAAAGTACACAGTGTCCTAAGGCCAACAAAAACAAATTCAGCAAAAACGATAGAGTGAAGACAAAAAGCCTGGGATGACCCTGCAGAAAGGGCTAAATCCAGCAATAGCTGTAACCTTGCCCAAGCCAGAAGTCTAATCCTAATGCTAAGCCTACCCATCCCCACTGGTACTAACTCTTACCCTAACCCTAACCCTTTTTTAAAACCCTTAACACATTTAAAAATATATTTTAAATCTTTCTGACATTATTATAACCTGCATATAATCTTTTCAGACCACTTATCATGAATAAACCACTATTGTCGATGATTATTTTATAGGTCAATCTCATAACTACATAATGCAGACATGTCAATCAAACTATGCACCATCATTGACATAGATCTTGCACTTAACCTTCTGCTTTTGAGTTGCATGAAGTATACTTAATTCCAGTAGATATAACATGATTTATGAGTAAACCAATGGTTAAGCAACCCTAAATGAATAAACCAGTGGTTAAGCAGCTCTTAATTTAGATGAAATGGACAATGTAGCAGTCAAAACAGAAATAAAACATAAAGTGCTCACTATTCTGGAGACTCACAGGAAAAGGTGGATATTTGTAATTTGTTTTGCACAATCATAATACAGTTGCTTAAGAACTAGTTTGGACCTTTAGGTGTATTTGTTAAAATAAATATTTACTGATAACTACTACTTTTCAACTGAATATTTCTGACACTTGTTTCATAAGCCGTATGGTATGTTGAGGCTCCTCTGGGCTGCCAGTGAAAGTCTACAAAAATGAAAGACAGATAAAAGCAAATAAAAACAACATTTCAGGGATTCAAGATGAAAAGCTGGCCCTATACTTTCAACTGCAGTCAATCTTTTAAAGGGATTAGTCTGCCTGTTATGTTTTAACTTTTACCAACTAAATTGCTTACTGCAGTCTCACGTTTTTAATACAGGTTGTCAAATAGCATGCAGTGAGAAATGGTGTGTCAAAGGAGTTATGACACCACCCCTGCAATGATATTATGGGTTAAATGATTCCACTTTCTCAACCTCTCCGGTTTTGTTGAAATGACTGAGCTCCTTCAAATTAAATTGGAGAGTAATGGTGAGTGTGCTGCTCCGCAGCACTGCAAGTGACCTTTAGCACATCACTTGATATTATTAAAGCTTACCACAACCGAGCAGCAGTTTTCATAAGGGACCACGTAAGTTTCCACTGTGTTAACCTTTTTGTCTATTATGGTTTCGTTATTTGCAGAAAATCTATAAGCTTCATATCTTACATTTGACAGAGGACCTACTTTTAAAATGCCTTGAAAAAATATTTCTTATCAGAGAGGAATTAAGGTGAGGAGGAAGTCCCTGGGCAATCAGGTGTTACTGAACCCCTATTGGGTCAACTGAGGTATTTTGCTTCTGGTTTCCAGAGACCCCTCTATGAGCCCACATCCCTATTTTAGTACTTGACTAGCGAGGCAGAAAAGTCCAAGACAACAAAGAATTCTCAATAAATAATTGTCCAGTGCATGGTAAACAAGCATGTATCCATGTCTTGAGTGCCTTACTGTATATGTAACTGGTTTGTTTGGCACCGGTGTCAAGTTAATCTAATGTCTGGGCTGAGGTCAAGGCCTATCCATGGTAATGCGAGGTTCAAAACCTATTCTGTGATCTGGAGAAATGCACCAAGTGTTCCCTTATAGATGGCGTTAAACTACGGTCCATGCCCTAGGTGCATCACAAATGGCAGCTGTGGCAGTGTACCGTGTTTTGTGAATCACTAGCATGACCACACCTCTGTCACTGGGTCTAGGTGAGGTAAACTTACTAGTTCAACTCGTTTAAAATGTCCCTGTTATCTAAGCCCCAGAATCTCGTGCTGACATTCTGTGTGTGTGTTGAGTGTTTGCATGTGCAGTGAGTGTACAGGACATGTATAGCAGTTTGAGTGTCTGAGTGCTAGGTCCAGAGGGATCCATGTTGAAACCCCCTGGTTTAAAATGGCACAAGATGAATGATAAACATAGCTTCCAGAGAAAGGGGAAGTGTACTATATGCATTCCTATGGCTTGTGGGAGCAGATCCAGATACTGAAGTGAGGAGGATGGAAACTGGACGACCTTAAGACCTTCAATGAGAATACTGTTATGAAATTACTGCTCATTAGTTCTCCCTGAGCACTTCCAATTAGTAGATGGTAGGGGTGAAACTGCATTTTTTGTTTCTTAAGGTTTCTAGGCATGCCTGACCCTTTTGTCTGTCCCCGATTGGTGCTTCAGGAAAGCTTATGACAGCATGTGCAGAGATCTCACACTGCATTATGCCATTGCTTTGGATGTTCCTGCTTTGAGCCGGAGCCAGTGCAATCTGCAATGAAAGCCTATCACTTTGCACAAAGGTTGTTTCTCCATAAAATGACATTTGAAAGAGACACAACAACTCCAACCTGGTGTTAGATCTGTCAGCCTTAGGGTGGTCTTCCCCAAACCTTTTCCCTTCTTCCCCTTATTTTTGGTGATCTCGTTTTTGTTTGACTTAGGACTCTGCACACTTTAACTTTACCACTGCTAACCAGCATGTACTCACTCCCTAAAATGAGGTAACATTGGCTTATGTCCTATTTGCATATTTAATTTGCTTGTAGGTCCCCAGTAAAGTGGTACTACATGTGCCCGGGGCCTGTAAATTAAATGCTGCATGTGGACCAGCAAACAAAACAGGTGATGGACCGAATGTGGATCAATGTCACACATTCACCCCAGTCCAAAGATCTGGGCCCAAATCCATCGTTTTTTTGCACTCCACACCACCCTGGGTTAGACAATGGCGATATGCAAATCAGCTCTGATCCTGTGCCCCATGGGAACAGTCCAGTCCGAACTACAAAAGCCATGTCCTTCCCAGAACGGAATCAAGCATCCGAAGACCGGACCGGTTTCGAGGTAACACCTCTCATCAGCCCGGCTAGCTTGACTCCAGTGGTGTGGAGTGCCTGGGACCCACGTCTGAGCATCCCCAGCGCACTTATGGCGGCAATTGCAAACAAAACAGGTGATGGACCGAATGTGGATCAATGTCACACATTCACCCCAGTCCAAATATCTGGGCCCAAATCCATCGTTTTTTTGCACTCCACACCACCCTGGGTTAGACAATGGCGATATGCAAATCAGCTCTGACCCTGTGCCCCATGGGAACAGTCCAGTCCGAACTACAAAAGCCATGTCCTTCCCAGAACGGAATCAAGCATCCGAGGACCGGACCGGTTTCGAGGTAACACCTCTCATCAGCCCGGCTAGCTTGACTCCAGTGGTGTGGTGTGGTGTGGACCAGCATCACTGATTGTGTGACCCACTTAAATAGCCCTTTAAGCACATCTCAGGTTTGCGATTGCAGCCTTTGTGTGCAGTTTTAAACTGTCATTTCGGCCTGGAAACTAAACCTCTTGCCAGGAACAATTATTCCTTTTAAACACATATAGGTCACCCCTAAGGTAGGCCCTGGACAGCCCAGAGGGCTGTATCAATCAATCAATCAAAGACATTTATAGAGCGCACTACTTACCCGTAGGGTCTCAAGGCGCTTGGGGGGGGAGGGGGGTGCTGTTACTGCTCGAACAGCCAGGTCTTGAGCTTCTTCCTGAAGGAGAGGTGGTCTTGGGTCAGGCGCAGGTCGGGAGGGAGGGAGTTCCAGGTCTTGGCGGCCAGGTAGGAGAAGGACCTTCCTCCTGTTGTCGCTCTTCGGATGCGGGGGACGGCGGCGAGGGCGTGGCTGGCTGAACGGAGGTGGCGTTTGGGAGCGTAGAAGTTGATTCGGTTGTTGAGGGAGCTCGGGCCTTGATCGTGTAGGGCTTTGTGTGCGTGGGTGAGGAGACGGAAGGTGATTCTTTTGTTGACGGGGAGCCAATGCAGGTCTCTCAGATGTCCAAGATGTGGCTGTTTCGTGGGATGTCGAGGATGAGTCTGGCTGAGGCGTTCTGGATCCGCTGGAGTCTCTTCTGGAGCTTGGCGGTGGTACCGGCGTAGAGGGCGTTGCCGTAGTCCAGTCGGCTGGTGACGAGGGCCTGGGTGACGGTCTTCCTGGTCTCGGTGGGGATCCACCAGAAGATCTTCCGTAGCATGCGTAGGATGTTGAAGCATGACGAGGGGACGGCGTTGACTTGCCTGGTCATGGAGAGGGAGGAGTCCAGGATGAAGCCCAGGTTGCGTGCGTGGTCCGTCGGTTTGGGTGCGGTGCCCAGGGCGGGGGGCCACCAGGAGTCATCCCAGGCGGAGGGCGAGGAGCCCAGGATGAGGACCTCCGTCTTGTCTGAGTTCAGTTTCAGGCGGCTGGTCGTCATCCACTCGGCTACATCTTTCATCCCTTCGTGCAGATTGGCTCTGGCGGCGGCGGGGTCGTTGGTCAGGGAGAGGATCAGCTGGGTGTCGTCGGCGTAGGAGATTATGTTGAGGTTGTGTTGGCGTGCGATGGCCGCGAGGGGGCTCATGTAGACGTTGAAGAGGGTGGGGCTCAGCGAGGATCCTTGAGGGACGCCGCAGATGACTTCGGTGGCCTCTGACTTGTACGGTGGTAGGCGGACTCTCTGTGTTCTTCCGTCGAGGAAGGAGATGATCCATTCTAGTGCCTTCTCCTGGATTCCGACGTTGCTGAGGCGCTGCACTAGGGTGCGGTGGCAGACAGTGTCGAATGCCGCGGAGAGGTCTAGGAGGATGAGGGCCGCTGTATCTCCGTTGTCCATCAGGGCTCGGATGTCGTCGGTGGCAGCGATGAGGGTGGTCTCGGTGCTGTGGTTGGCTCGGAAGCCAGACTGTGAGGGGTCGAGGGATCCATTCGTCTCGAGGAAGGCGGCCAGCTGTTTGTTGACGGTCATCTCGATGACTTTGGCTGGAAACGGGAGGAGTGAGATGGGGCGGTAATTCTTGAGTTCGGTGGGGTCCGCTGTGGGTTTCTTGAGTAGAGCGCTGAGTTCGGCGTGCTTCCAGCTCTCAGGGAAGGTGGGGGTGTCGAAGGAGGTATTGATAATGTCCCGCAGGTGGGGTGCGATGACAGCGTCGGCCATGTTGAAGACGTGGTGAGGGCAGGGGTCGGTCGGAGATCCGGAGTGGACGGAGTTCATCATGCGGACGGTGTCTTCGGTGCTGATCGGAGTCCAGGCGCGGAGGGTGGTGGTGGGCGGCGTTGCTGCGGTCGTGGCGTGCGTCGGTTGAATGCTGAAGCTGTTGTGTATGTCCGCGATCTTGTTGTGGAAGTAGGAGGCGAGGGAATTGCAGAGGTCTTGCGATGGGGTGATGTCGTTGTTTCCGGGGTTGGAGAGCTCTTTCACGATGTTGAAGAGTTCCTTGCAGTTGTGTGCGTTGTTCTCCAGCCGGTCCTTGAATGTAGTTTTCTTGGCGGCGCGGATCAGTTGGTGGTGCTTCCGGGTGGCGAGTTTGAGGGTGGTCATGTTGTCCGGTGTTGGTTCCCTTCTCCAGACTTTCTCGAGGGCTCGGCAGTTCTTCTTGGAGCTCTTGAGTTCGTCGGTGAACCATGGGGCTTTCTTGCTGCCGGGTCTGCAGGTCGGGGTCCTCAGAGGGGCGAGTTCGTCCGCGCAGTTGCTGATCCACTTCAAGAGGTTGTCGTCGGCCTGGCTGGGGTTCGCTGAGCTGGCAGGAGGGTGCTGGCTCAAGGAAGCGGCGAGCTGGTCGGCTGTGATCTTGTTCCAGCTTCTTCGGGCAACCTGTTGCTGGTGGTGGTGGATCGTCGTTCTTTTGAAGGTGAAGTGGACACAGCTGTGGTCCGTCCAGTGGAGTTCTGTGGCGTGGCTGAAGGCGATGTCTTTGCTGGATGAGAAGACGGCGTCGAGTGTGTGTCCGGCGAGGTGGGTGGGGGTGGACACCAGCTGCTTGAGTCCCAGGTTGGTGAGGTTGTCGAGCAGGGTGATGGTGTTGCGGTCGTTGTTGTTCTCCAGGTGGAAGTTGAGGTCCCCCAGGAGGATCTAGTCAGCGGAGGGTAGGGCATGCGGGCTGACGAAGTCGGCGATGTCCTCGCTGAATTGTGCGCGTGGTCCCGGGGGTCAGTAGATCAGGGTGCCTCTGAGGGTGGTCTTCGGTTCGGTGTGGATCTGGAAGTGCAGGTGTTCGGCGGTCGTTAGGGTGTCGTCGGTGCTGGTCATGATGCGGATGGTGTTCCTGTGGATGACGGCGATGCCTCCTCCCATCTGGTTGGCGGTGCGGTCCCTGGCCCAGCACCGCCAACCAATCAGCGTATATAAAAAAATATTGCATGTATATTTAAGTTTCACATGTCCTTATAGTGAAAAATGCTTACATTCATTTTCACTATTGCAAGTACTACCTCTCCCATAGGGTGACAATGGAGTTACTGTGCTACATATTATAAGTGATAAATTCCGCATGGGAGCAGGTAACTAGTTTGTGCTTTCTGTCTTTTATAATTGTAATGTAGGTGGGATGTAGGTATTACAGAATCGGTAAAAACCGAATCGTTAAGATTCGGTATTTACTGATTCTGTAAATACCGATATGGTAATGCCCATTGATTCCTACGGGCATTGAAGCCCATAGGAATCAATGGGCATTACCGAATCGGTATTTACCGATTCGGTAAATACCGATTCCAGCAAGGGTGCAGGGGGTGTCACTTTGACACCCTCTAGCACCCCAAATACAGGCATGTGTGCCATGTGGCACACAGACATGCCCTAAGGGCATGTCTGTGTGTCACATTGCACAGGTGTGCATGCACAAATATGCACTCCTGCTTTTTCTCGAAGGCAATCCCGTAGCCAAATCCCAGATTCTGACAAACGAGTTGCGTTGGACTCTCTTGCTCACAAATGGATCATGAGTGATCCACAGTATAGTGTACCTGATATTCTGAGTACCTTTCTCCAGTGGAATGCACCCACGCAGAGGTATGTTTTTAATGTCATGTGTGATATTCTTGTCAAAGGATGGGAGAGTATCGAGTTGGATTTAACTCCTCAGGGTCTGTTGGACGTGCAGGATAAGTTTGAAAAAGGACTTACTGTGGGTCCCGAAGTTGAGGACGCTGTAAGGACACTTGTCACTTTCAGGTCTTTATTTTCTTCTCAGACTATTCTTGAACCTGATCCTGCAGTTAGACAGAAAATGAAACATTATCCTATGAGGGAAGTTCCTCCAGTATGGAGGGAGGAGGTTCCACAGGCAGGTAATATTCTGCGTGTCCCTGCTCATTTCCAGCGTATATGGGTACATGTCCCCTAGAAACGATCTGAAGATTTGGCACTCAAACAGCCTCTACCGGACCCTCGTAAAAATCCTGCTGGATATTATAAAGAGCTGTCCCAGACTGTTGATGCCTGTATTATGAATTTGGCCGATATTGATATGCTGATGGGGAATGTAGTTCCACAAGCGCTGTGGGCTCAGATTCGTAGGGAGGACCACGACCAAGCTTTAGGTGGTAAGTGGGCCGCTATAACTGCCGCGAATACAGCACGAGTGGGTGGTGCTAAGCCAGATGACTTGATTGCACAATTGCCTGGTAGAATCATCACCTTAATGAAGACGATGATGCCTGCCTTACGTGTTAACTGGGATAAGTTAGCTCCGTGTAAGCAGAAGGAAGATGAGAGTGTTTCTGATTTCTTTACTCATTTTGAGGAGATGTTTATTGATCATAGTGGTCAAGATATGAGTACTGAAGGTGGACAGCGATTATTTGTGGATACATTTGTATTTAATTTGCTTCCAAAATTATCGCACAAGCTGAAAGATTCAGAGAGTTTGTGGGCTGTTTCTTCGTCTGCACAGATATTAGCTACTGCTCCGTATTACGAGACTAGGGATAAGGAAGAAAAAGATAAGATTGAGAAGAAGACTAAGGAATTCAAAACGAAGGTTCTTTTGCAACAGGCTTATCCCCCTCGTTCTACTCAGCGCCAGTTTCAACAGCCTCCCCAGCTTCAGAGGTTGTTACAAAAACCTGAACCTATTGTTCCGCGACCTTTGCTTGGTCCTAATCAATGTGCCTATTGCAAAGAGGAAGGTCGTTTTAAGAATAGCTGTCCGGTTTTATTGCAGCGTAATGGTGGATTCCCAGGGCCGCGACGCCGTGGTGGTTTTCAATCAGCACCTAGAGGTAGAGGGCGAGGTACGTTGCCTCAAGGACAGCATTCCTTTCCCCCTCAGAATTCTTTGAATTATTTTGATCAGCAGAATACTCAGTCTGTGCAATATTACAATAAAGATTATTGTGTTGAGGGTGAGGTTCAGGATTTTAATTCTAGTTAGGACAGCCATGGACAAAGTAAGGGAGTCGTATCAGTTCCAGTGGATCAGAATGGGCCTTATGTTGAAGTTGTTGCATTGGGTGTTGCAGAGCATTTCTTTTGGATACTGGTGCAATGAGAAGTTGTATTATTCACTCCAAACTCTCTGGGGCACCTTTGTGTGGCTTAACTAATGTTTCTGTAGGATTCTCTGGCGTCCCAGTTACTAACACGGTTTCTTGTCCTTTGCCTCTTTCGATTGGTCCTTACAATCTGGAAGCTCCGCTTATTTTAATGACTGGTTGCGGAGAGAACCTGATGGGTTTGGACTTGAAACGTTTTCATGCAACGTTGTATTGTTCCCCCTCTGGTGGGCATCTTACCTTAGGTGAAAAATTGGTTTCTCCTATGTATTTATCTAAAGACTAACTCCCACCCGAATTGCATTCTCTTCCTGCTACGCTTTGGGCTACAGGTCCGAATGATGTTGGTCTGCTCCAGATTCCGCCTTACGTGGTTACTATTAAGCCTAATGTTAAATTACCACGCATTCCTCAGTATAAGATTTCCAATGATGTTGAACAAGCTTTGTTGGCTATTATCTATAATCTGGTTCAGAAGGGTGTGGTTGAAGAGACGAGAGGTAATGTTTGTAACAGTCCTGTTTTACCTGTCCTTAAACATACTGATCCTTCTCAGCCTCCTGTATATCGTTTTGTGATTGATCTTCGGGAGGTCAACAAAATTGTCGTTTCACAGTTTCCTGTTGTCCGAGATATCACTGCCTTGCTTACTATGATACCCGTTCGGTTATTGATCTCAAAAATGCTTTCTTCAGCATTCCTATTGCAGAAGAAAGTAGGGATATTTTTGGCTTCTCTCTTGGAGGCCGAAGTTTCCGATTCAAACGCACGCCTCAAGGCTATTGTGAGAGCCCCTCCATTTATAGTCAGGCTTTGAAATCTCAGCTCAATGCTTTCATTTTGCCCCCAGGTGCCACTCTGATTCAGTATGTGGACGATTTGTTAGTAGCTGCTGATTCAGAGGATGTTTGTAAGGATGTGACTGTTTCACTGTTGCGTCATTTGTCTGACCTGCATCACAAGGTGTCACCCTCTAAGTTGCAATATTGCTGCCAAGAGGTTACCTATTTAGGTCATCTCTTGTCGAAGGAGGGAAGACGATTGACCCCAGAACGAATTCAAGCAATCGCGCAAATGTCTGTACCATCCACACAAAGGGAGGTGCGTGCCTTTCTGGGCATTACCTCTTATTGTAGGCAGTGGATTCCAAATTTTTCTTTGTTGGCTAAACCTCTGCTGGCACTTACTCTGAAAGACCCAACCTCAACCTCTTCCTTGGACTGATAAATGTCAGAAGAGTTTTTCTGACGTACGTACTGCCTTGTGTTCTGCCCCTGTGTTAGGTACTCCAGACTACAGTAAGCCTTTCACACTTTACATTCACGAAAGGGAAGGTTGCGCGTTGTCAGTTTTAACACAACAATTTGGAGACAAACAACGGCCATGTGCCTATTTTTCGGCTACATTGGATCCAGTAGCCAAGGCATTGCCTGGTTGTCTCAGAGCTACAGCAGCGGCAGCGATTTCCATTTGTCAATCTGCTGGATTGGTACTAGATAACACTCTTGTTGTTATGGTACCACATGCAGTGGATACTCTTTTAAACAGAACGAAAACACAACACCTCACGAGTGCTCGCTTGTCTGGATATGAGCTGACGCTTTTGGCTAGCCATATACACATCAAGCGGTGTAATACTTTAAATCCAGCAATATTGTTACCCATTCCGGAAGAGAAAGACACTCAAGAACAGCATGATTGTTTTCTCCGAACGGAGGAGGAAACGAAAAGCAGAATAGACTTAAAAGACACACCACTTGTGGACCCGGATGGGATCCTATGGGTGGATGGGTCTTGTTTCAAACTTCCAAATGGCGAGACGACTGCAGCTTTTGCTGTTACTACCTTGTATACGGTAGTGGAGACAGCACGTATTCCACAGAATTCAGCACAAGCAGCTGAACTAATTGCCCTGAAGAGAGCGTGTGTGTTGGCTAAGGGAAAGAGAGTGAATGTTTACACTGATAGCAAATACGCCTTTGGCGTGGCTCATAGCTTTGGTCGTTTGTGGAAGGAAAGAGGATTCTTTGCTTTCCATGGGACTAATGGAATGGAATGGAATAGGTTTTTATATAGCGCGATAGTTACCCGCAGGCGTCCCAGCGCTCAAGCCGAAGTACAGGAGGGTTAGGCAGGTCGCGGTTATCTGTTAAAGAGGGAGGTTTTTAATTTCTTCCGGAAGGTCAAGATGTTAGGTTCCGATCGGATGGAAAGAGGAAGGGAGTTCCAAAGCCTTGCTGCATTTGTTGAGACCATTCTTTCTCCACTTCTTTCTCTTTTAAACCTGGGAGTGGTGACTTGAAAGGCGAGAGTCGACCTTAGCTGTCTGTTGGGGTGATAGGGGGTAATCAGAGTATGATTGAGGATTGCTCCCTTTCTCCAGTAAGCACGGTGGGCGATACACATGCTTTTGAAGCTGACTCTGTCTTTTACAGGTAGCCAGTGCAGGGCTCTGAGTTCGGTTTTCACTGATTGCCGACGGGGGATGCGCAGAAGAGTTCGAGCAGCGCAGTTTTGAATAACCTGCAATTTTTTCAGGGTGGATTCGGGGGCTCCTAAATATAGGGCGTTTCCGAAGTCCAGCCGGGAGAGGATTAGACCCTGGACCATGATTTGTCTGGCCTTGAAAGGAAGGAGTGGTAGGATCTTTTGTATGAGTCTAATTATGCTCATGCAGGTAGCTGCTAATTTGGTTGCCTGGTGGCCGAAGGTTAGTGCGTTATCCAGCCAAATGCCCAGGCTCTTGATGGTATCTCTGGCTACGGGAGCAGGGCCTAGTGCTGGCGGCCACAGTGAGTCAATAGATTTTTGAGGGGAGCTGCCCAGCACCATTAGCTCAGTTTTATCGCCGTTGAGCTTTAGGTAAGACTGGCTCATCCAGGAACAGACTGCTTCCATGTAGCCTCTAAGATACAGCATGGTCAGTTGGTGACTGACCTTCTCGTATCACTTGCTTTGCCTACCCAAGTAGCGATAGTAAAGTGTAGTGCTCATAAGAAGATTATTGATGATGCAGGTCGTGGGAATGCTTTTGCAGACGAGGTAGCGAAAGAAACAGCGAGAGATGCTACGAGTCGCATGTGTGTTGCAGGCCCTGCAAGATGGGTCAGAGAGGGAGGAATGTGTGAGGACACATTAGAAAGAGTAAGAACGATTCAAGAAGAAGCTACTGAGAAGGAATTGAGTAAGTGGAAAGAAAGTACGGGAATGTTGGACGCAACAGGGTGTTGGACAGAATTGTCAGAAAATCAGTGTTGGCTGTTACCAGACGCCTATGTACTGCCTGCAGTTACTATGGCGCATGGTCCAGCCCATATCAGTGTAAAAAATATATGCAAACTTCTGGCTCCAGTATGGTAGAATGAAGGAATTCCAAAATGTGCGGAGAATGTGGTGAAACATTGTATTGTTTGTTTAATGCATAATCCAGGAAAGGGAACCCCAACTCCAGCAGGCCATTTTGCTCCCCCTACTTATCCTTTTGAGGTATTACACATTGATTATATTCATATGGATCATTGTAATAACCTCAAGTATGTTCTGGTGGTGGTGTGTGCCTTTTCCAGATGGATAGAGACCTACCCCCTAAAGGACAATACTGTTTATCTACTGCCAAAGTCCTTTTGAAGGAATTTTTCCCGAGGTTTGATTTGCCGCGAATTGTCTGGAGTGACAATGGGAGTCAATTTGTAGGCCAAGTTATGCAGAAAGTGTGTGCGGGTCTTGGTATTAGGCAGAAATTCCATGCTGCAAACCACCCTTAGTCAGCAGGTTTGGTAGAGTGCTATAATGGCACTCTCAAGCTTAAATTGGCGAAGATTCAGGCCAGCACAGGTCTTGCTTGGCCTGACGCTTTACCTTTGGCACTTTATCCACGAGAACTACTGTACAATCTCGTTTAGGACTCTGCCCATATGAGGTCGTATTTGGGCACCCAGCCAATGTCTGGGGAGTCCCTCGACCTAAAAAGTATTCTGACATCCCGTACCCAATGTTGATTGACTACTTGCATGACCTCACCACTAAATTACGTGTTCTTCATCAACAGGTTCAAAACACTTTGCCGGAGGCCTCAGCGGATCCAGGTCACTCCATCCAACCCGGTGACTGGGTCTGCCTGAAGAATTTCCAGAGGGAAAATAATCTGGAACCTCGTTGGGGCCCGCCTTGGCAAGTTTTGCTAGCAACATGTACAGCAGTAAAAGTTGTCGGGAAGAAGAATTGGGTCATTGGCGTGCACTTTAAGAGGGTACCTGTGCCTTTACCTTTTGATCAATGGGTTCGCAAGGGTATAAGTGACAGTGCAGGCGAAAGGGCCCCTCGATTTGTACCTTTCAGTAGTGCACGCCTGGATCGAACGAACTCTGAGAAAGAAGACGACGACGTGTTGCAAGAAGCTGTACCATCACATCTGCGACTGAACACTGTAAATCCAGAGACTTTGTTTCAAGAACAAACGATCCCTAATATGACTCGGTACAACTTAAGATCCAGATCAACGAAAGACAATTTAACTTTCTTTTTCCATTTTCTGATTACGTTTTTTGAGAGACATTTCTTTTCTACTATCCATCAAGTTGCAGGAGCACTGCGTTGGCAGTCGGTGCAGGCAGCAAGATCTTGGAGTGAATTTACAGTTCAAACAGAGTCAAACCTTCAGGATTTCTATTTTTCTTGGAGTGGGAGCTCAAATGATACCATGCCATTGTCCAGGACCTGAGGTGCACCTTGTGGGGATCAAGAAATCACTAAGGCCAGCAGGCTAGGGAGGCCTCTGGAGCTTGCTATGTCCTGGGACCTCAGAACAAGAGGTCAGTAAGCTGACCCTTGGAGTCACGTGAGTCTGGGACGAAGGGTGCTGGTCCCATCTTCCTTCTTATTAATCAGGGCAGCAGACAGCAGGGCAACAGAGTAACAGAGCAGCAGAGTAGCAGTCCTTGTGACTGCAGAGCAGCACAGCAGTCCATTTTCTGTAGTATCCACAGGTCCACAGGTGTACTGAAGAGTTGGGTCTGAGGGTCCAAACTTATCCATGGTGCCAGTTTTGAAGCAGGAGAAGGATCTAGAGCGTTCCACCTACAGAGGTGCTTGGAATTTCCTATCTCACTGCCCTGGACCCAGCTAGTCCAGGGGCACAAAAGACTAGTGGTAAATGCTTTGTGAGTATGCTCAGGCAGAGCCTTTGCGATGCACAATTGTGCTAGATGACAGCTCCGCCCCCCTATTAGGTCAGAGATGGTTCATCCTGCCAGCACCTACTCTCCTTTTGCCTCACTGTCTGTGAGCAATACACAAAGACCAAGTGCCAGCTACACCTAGTTATATGACAGAGGCACAACCTACAGGCACCAACTAGTTAGAACAAGAAAATGCCAATTTTCTAAAAGTGCCATTCTCAGAATTATGACTTTACATCCAACTTTAGTATTAAAGAGAGTTTTAAATCACAATTCTCTAGACACCAAACTCAACATTCCTACTTGCTGCCAATTGATAGTTGTCACTTGTTAAATGTAAAAGGCTAACCCAAGGTTATTCTATGGGAGAGGTAGGCGTTGCAGTAGTGAAAAAGAAAGAGTTTTTGACAACCAGGACATGTAAAACTTAAAGGTACATGTCCAGCTTTTCAATTAAATATCAGCCTGCCCAATAGGCTGTTCAGAGCCTACACTGGGGCGATTTATATATAATAATAAAGAAAGTATAGGCCTGTCAAAAGGTGCTTAAAAGGCCAATTAAGTGGGTGGTTCATTAAGTGAGGCAGGCCCACTAGTAGAATTATTTTTGCAGGCCCTGGATACATGCAGTACCAATGTACTAGGGACTTATGAGTAAATTAATAATTCTAATTGGGTGTTAGCCTGTTTTACAATGTTTTAGGGAGAGTGCTTAGGCACTTTCACATTGATTAGCAGTGGTGAAGTGCACAGAATCCAAAAATCCAACAAAAACGAGTTTACAAAACAGGAGGATGAATGCAAAATGTTTGGGAATGACCCTGCAGAAGGAACCAAGTGCAACAGGCAGTAATGGTCCGGTTCACTGAAGCAATATCTCCCCAACAGAAGACATTGAACCCTCTGGCTGCGTTGGATGAAGAGCAGGGAGAATTTCAGGCATAACCCAATATATCTGAAGCACGGCGGGTGGACTGATGGAGTCCAAACCAGATAAGCCGGTAACTGGGCATAGAAGAATTTAGTAGAATATTCTACACATTTAAACACACCTGCAACCACCCTTAGAGTCAGGCGATCAGGCTAAACCACTTACTAATTGAAAGCAGAGGGAAAATGTTGGATATACTTTGATCAAGACTTTTCAGTTGCAATACTACATTTTAGTTCACCTAACAATGAACATGTTCAAAACATTCTTGGGTATAAAGGCAGGTTATTGTGTCTCACAAGAACAAATGAACCAGTCAAAATAGTCTGTTAGGTCTAGCTTACAGATGTGGAGGTCCCACGTCATAGAAAACAGATGGACCATCCTTAGATAGTTGTCTTGCTGACCGTCCACACTTCAGTCAACAGAATTACATGAGACTTTTCAACAGCCCTAATAAGTGCATCACTACTCAATAGCCTTAGATACGTGAAAGACAATGTAAACGTTCTTCATGAGACACACGCCTTTTCAAAGCTATATATATAAAAATGACATTTATATAATTTCATTCAACAATATTTTACATCTGCAAAGACAATTTGGGGGTTTTGTTCAGCTAGCTTCTCTCTTATATCCTAAACAGCAGACAAAGAGGGTAGACAGGTCTTTTTAAATGACATCCTGAAAGGACTCCTGAAATCTCTGGCGGCAGTCTACAACTCCAATTATCAAGGCTATGAGGACTTCATGGAAAATACCATTACCCTGCTTGAACTGGTCAAATACCTCTTGATTATGGGAGGCGATTGGAACCTATACAGTCAACTCGATAAATCAGATATAGGCAGTGGGCCAACAGTAGGTCTGTCTAGAAAAGATAAAGAATGACTTAAAGAGATGGACGTCGTGGTTCATGAAAAAAATTGTCATCAACAAATTAGAGAATATTTATAATTTTTGGTGGCATATAGCTCTTACTTGAGAACCAATATGATATGTTTGCATTATTTGTTCAGCTTTAACATAAAGGAGGCCAAACAAAGAGTGATAACTTAATTCGCCTATGGCCCTATGAAATGATAGAATGGGATGAAAAGGGAGAACGAAGAGACCCAACATGTTACCGAAATCCAACACTACTATGAGATCTGGTTACTAAAAAGAAAATTGCCTCCCAAATAAAGGTAAATTAAGCTTTGCAAACACCAGGGTGTATTTACTCTCCATGATATGGGACATACTCAAGGCTGTGGTTCTTGGAACTTGAATAGCAGTGGCAGCCTGACTCACAAAAAAGGTAGAGGAGAAGACAAGCTTTGGAGAAGGGGAATTAAAAGAACTAGAATCCCAAGACACCAAAACACATTCTGAAAAGACACTGGGACACCTGTGGTTATTAAAATAAAATATAGGGGAACATAAATTGGCCTACATTAATCAACATCAGTGTCAAAGTATTAACAAAGCAGGATGTGACCTGGCTTCAAAACTAAAAGATGGGTTAGGGAATCTGATACTGGAGACCGAGATATACTTAAATCTTTCAACACATTTTACTAAGATTTATATAAGACTGATAATGTAAATTGGTATCTTATGACAGAATTTTTTCAGAATCTACATAGTTTAGAGAGAAATCTTGAAACAAGCGACGGTACCTGAGGATGTGGTTGAGGCTATGAAGACCATGCACGTTCATTCAGCTCCAGGACCAGATGCAACCTTCAGTAAGGAATGCTGGCCTACCCTGATTCACCTACTCGGAGAAGTCCTCAATCAAATAGCAAGCACCAGGAGAATGTCCCCTGCTGTGACTGAAGCAAGTATCTTGGTTACATTTGAACCCGTAGCAGTGTGGATCATATCACCCTATCTAACCCTTGATGCAAAGATGTATACTCAGATAATTGATAAAAGACTTGTAATCTTTAAGGCCTCCACTGATTCACTTTGATCAATCAGGCTTTCATATCAATTGGCAAGTGGAGGATAATATTAGAAAGTCCTTATATACGATGAACATAACACATAAAGGCTGTGCTGATCTCCCTTAAAGCAGAAAAGTATTTGATAGGGTTAACTGTGTCTTTCTACAAAAAACAATGCATTTGGCTCTAAATTCCAAATGATGGGATTGTCAGGTTATACCAAATTGATTGCCCCTAAACTCATTGAAAATATGAGTAGAACAACAGACAAGGCTGAGATGCCCACTCTACTGTTTGTGCTTTATCTGAAATCCCTTGCGCAAATGATTAGACTTATAAAATAAGCAAGAAGGGTGCATATGGATAAAGATAAACTTTAAATCCCACTGTTCATGAATGATATCTCGGTCTCTATGGCCAACCCAAAGGAATGCCTACCAGCACTCTATATCTAACTTGACGAAAGCCAAATCAGGTGGTTTAGAATAACCTTAACAAGACAGGCACATTATCAATCAATATCCCACCAGAAACAGTGACATGGATTGAGACAAATCCCCCTTTAAATAGCACTAAACTATAAAATATTTGGGCGCAAATCGCAACTTTACCAGAGACCTCTGATACTAACGTACCACTGTTGCTAAGTAATATTAGCACTGACATCCACAGATGGCACAACATAGCTCTGTCTTGGCTGGACTGGATAGCTACAGTCAAAGTGAACATTCTACCAAAACTCCGGCCCTTATTTCAAACAATATCGTTAACAATTCCCAAGCAGTTCCTCATTCAACTTCAGAGACTATGCATCAACTTTAAAGGGGGAAGGTGTTGAGGATAGCCAGTAACATAAGATATCTCAACAAATTTAGGAAGAATGATGATCCTGAACATAAAATGGTAAAACTAGGCGACAGGCTTGTGTTATTTCTTGGAGTGGTCTAAAGCAGAAAAAGAAGAGAATGTGTGTTTTTTACCATACATTAGTGGGCAGACGACTCTGAGAGATACCCTCACCTAACCGAAAAACAGACCACATGTTCGCTCCCAGATTAGATTGAAGTTGCATTTCAGAAAAGGCGGATTGCTAGATTAAACAAATTGAAAGACATGTTCCAGAAGGGGACGACCAAACACTTTAAAATACATAGGAGAACTTTATGACTGTGAATCCCAGAGATAACATTTTCTGCTACACGGCCTTTAACTCTGTTGAAAAAAATACGACTAAAAAAACTGAATCAAGATTTCATTGCATCCTCCAGGAAGCAGATAACCACATAAATGTACATTTTAACACAAGTGAGAGAATTAATTAGGTAAACAGTACTCAGAAGATCAATGGCATATTAACTGGTTGCGTGCTTCTGTCGGCCAACGGCCGTCGCGCGCACTACCTCTGTAGTTTTGTGCACATCCGTTGGCCGACGCAGCCCCGCCTACTCATTAAAACCGCTGCACCGCAGCGGACTTGCCGCCGTAGTAAACGGGCTAATGTGAAAAGATGCAGAAGGGGATTTGCATGTGCATAGAGAATTGAGATGCATAGAACAAATTTTATACAGTTGGCACCATATTCCCACCAGACTACAAGCTCTC
The DNA here is from genome assembly GCF_964263255.1 of Lissotriton vulgaris. Classification (NCBI taxonomy): domain Eukaryota; kingdom Metazoa; phylum Chordata; class Amphibia; order Caudata; family Salamandridae; genus Lissotriton; species Lissotriton vulgaris. Next base: position 1,429,283,610 of record NC_141685.1, on the reverse strand, counting down.
AAACCGGCAAGATCAGACTGCTGGTGCACCTCTGATGATAAAGGTTTCCTAACTCATTTATTATAGTATATGAGAATCTACACAACTTCTGGATGAGGTTTTAACAGCCATCTATGGCACCTTGGAAGTTCAGGTATCACAAGATCTCGAACGTTTATTGCTCGGGTGGCTCAGTGAATTTACTTGGGGGACACATAAATTATACCCGGCGCTTATTGATATCATGCTTGTAACAGCTAAACAGGCCAATTTCACAAAATGGGGCTCATTATCTATCGCACAAGTGTAAAATTGATACCAGAGGTTATGGCTCATTCTTGGCATGGAAACAATTACATAAGCAATAAAAGGGAAAGGGAGAGGTTATTATAAAAACAGTCACCACTGCTTTTTTGTTTTAAGAGAGATTGTGGAGAAATGATATGGGAGAGTACTTTGAAGGCCAAACTGTAAAATAACCTGACATTGATCCCAATACCCTCATTTAGAAATATGATAGACAGAAGAGGAGAACCATGTATGTCTGTGGACAAAATTTGCTAAGAAATAGCAGGCTGATTTACTAAGGCCTTGCATTTTCCTTGCATAAAGCAAGTTATCGTAAGCCAACACAAGCTCTTAAATGGGATTTACAAAGCCAAACAACAGGCTATTTGCACCACCATGCATGACTTTTTAAAGAAATGTTTCACAACTCAGAGTATTGTGCTGTGTTGCGTTACATTTCATAGTGGTAGGCATTCCCTAGGTTGACCATGATCATTCCGGTGCATCAACTCATGGAACATGATGCAATCCCAGATTTACTAAAGGTGGTAAACCTGGGATTATGCCAAAATGATGTGCCTACCACATAGAGGTGCAACTAGGAGCAATATCTTTATTTCTTCTACTTACTTCCTCTTTCTATGAGTAATCCATTCTGCATCACACATAGAAAGAGGTCCTCACTTCTCAGGGTTGTTTTCGTGCAGAAAAATATCCTAGAGAAGTATGTAGAGGTAGCACAGGGAGTGGGCGCCTGACAGGAGTGGTCAGGGTAGGAGAAAAGCAGCACATGAAAGAGAGCAACACAAGTGGTCAGGGTAAAACAACTGGGAGATGTACACAGGCAAGGGAGCTAGAAACACAAATGCACTGTCTTAGAATGCTTAAGCAAAAGGAAAAACGTTGTTCCCTAATAGTGAGTAGTAGAAAGGTAGAAGCAAGCCAATTGGAGAAATAGTAAAGAGGTTGTGCTCCAAAGAAGGGAAAAATACAAGATGGGCAAGCTGGGATCAGGACATCTATCAAATAAGCAAGCAAATGAAAGTGACAATAAAGTGAACCAATGGTAAGCAATAGGCAGGTTGTAAGCTCCTGTAATTTCTTAATAAGCCCATTATAAGACCTTTTCAACCAGCTGGTTTCCACTTTCTGGTACGCTTAAACTACAGTTTACTTTAATATACACACAGCTAAATACCATGCACAAAATTAGAAATATTTACAATATGGCAGATGGAAAGACAATTAGAACCAATTCTAAACAGACCGCAAAATGTTTGAGATGCACAATCCATGCCCTAGAAAACTGTTTCAGTGGGCAATTAATCCCTTAAACCGAGGGTACACCCCATAGTTTTGAAGCATCTTTAACGGCTTTTGAGTCACCAGACCTTAAACTCTAAATGACCACACCCCTAAATATGCCTACAGCAAATCAGGCAAAGGTATATGATTATAAAAGTATCAACCTACTAACTTTGTGTTCCCAGTGTTGCATGCAGACCTACAACCTTTCACTACCAATGCATATGGTCTAATATAAGCTTACAGCCATACCATTATCACTACAACATTTGCCTTTCATTTTAACAAAGTCAAACCCACTGGCACTTAATGGCAATTTAACTTAGTACTAATAGCAATGCAAAATAGGCATTTTAGCATGAACAGACTTTCACTTTAACAAAGGCACATTTATTATATGACCTGATCCTGTCCCCAGGGCCGATCGCTCCTCGCACCGCGCGGCTGCCCCAGAGTGTGCCCGGTCTCCCCCGCTGCCACTCCGAGTCCGACGCTGCTCCTGCTCTTGAGGTGTTTCCTTTCCTGTATTTTTGTTTTACTTGTTGCGACTGATTGTATACTTGTGCCCTGCTGTTGCCCCTGTTTCTGTGCCAATCACTGTATTTGTTATGCATTTATCGTGACTGACTCTGTCCCTGTGCCCTGCTGCCACCCCTGGTTTCTGCTGTGTATTATTTCGCCGCCCTCAGGACCGTTTCTCCCGCTTGTTTCACCCTCTCGCTCCCCGCTCCCTGTCGCTGCTCCCCTGCGACCCCTCCCCTTTATTTTCTGTACCCCTCTGTTTCGCCACCCCGCTCCCACCTCCCAGCTGCTCCTCCCTCCCACTTCGCCATATATGGCAGAGTCCACGCGTACGGGCCAAAGGCAAGCCCGTCTACACCCGTCCGCGCCTGGACCGCGCCCAGCACCAGAACCCCTGGTCCTCATCGATGCCAGCGCACCCAACAAACTTACGACGCCGCAACCCTCCACGCACTTAATGCCGGCCGGAACCCCGCCTGCTACCGTGCCACCCCGAAACACACCCACGGACCCTTCACCTGCCAAGCCTGCCAATTCACCTGCCTCCGAACCTGCACCGCACCCGCCAAGCTGAGCCCCAGCAACAACCACCTCAAATGCATCCTGCTCAACACCCGCTCCGTCCACAGGCACGTCGTCGAACTCTGGAACCTCCTCGACTCAACATCACCAAGTCAACTGTTTGTGCTTTATCTGAAATCCCTTGCGCAAATGATTAGACTTATAAAATGAGCAAGAAGGGTGCATATGGGTTTAGATAAACTCTAAATCCCACTGTTCATGAATGATATCTTGATCTCTATGGCCAACCCAAAGGAAGGCCTACCAGCACTCTATATCTAACTTGACGTAAGCCAAATCAGGTGGTTTAGAATAACCTTAACAAGACAGGCACATTATCAATCAATATCCCACCAGAAACAGTGACATGGATTGAGACAAATCCCCCTTTAAAAAATAGCACTAAACTATAAAATGTTTGGGCGCAAATCGCAACTTTACCAGAGACCTCTGATACTAACGTCCCATTGTTGCTAAGTAATATTAGCACTGACATCCACAGATGGCACAACATAGCTCTGTCTTGGCTGGACTGGATAGCTACAGTCAAAGTGAACATTCTACCAAAACTCCGGCCCTTATTTCAAACAATATCATTAACAATTCCGTAGAAGTTCCTCATTCAATTTGAGAGACTATGCATCAACTTTAAAGGGGGAAGGTGTTGAGGACAGCCAGTAACATAAGATATCTCAACAAATTTAGGAAGAATGATGAACCTGAACATAAAATGGTAAAACTAGGCGACAGGCTTGTGTTATTTCTTGGAGTGGTCTACAGCAGAAAAAGAAGAGAATGTGGTGTGGAGAGCATGGGACTCACGTCTGAGCATACCCATCGCACTCGGGGTGACAAATGCAAAAACCACAGTTGAGGGACAGAATGCGGAACAATGTCATACATTCACCCCAGTACAGAGATCTGGGCCTAAATCCATCGTTTTTTTCTCACTCCACACCACCCCAGTTCAGACATGGCCATATGCAAATCAGTCTGACACTGTGCCTCATGGGAACAGTCCAGCCCGAACAGCCAAGCCATGCCTTCCCTGGACCGGAAACAAGCTTCCGAGGACCGGTTTCTGGCATTCCAGCCGTCTTCAGCCCGGCTTGCTTGAATCCAGTGGTGTGGAGAGCATGGGACTCACGTCTGAGCATACCCATCCCACTCGGGGTGACAAATGCAAAAACCACAGTTGAGGGACAGAATGCAGAACAATGTCATACATTCACCCCAGTACAGAGATCTGGGCCTAAATCCATCGGAGCATCTGAATCAATCAAACACTCACACCCAGTCAAAAGATCTGGGTTTAATCCATCACCGTTCTTTAGCCCACTCTGCCACCCCAGTTCAGACATGGCCATATGCAAATCAGTCTGACCCTGTGCCTCATGGGAACAGTCCAGCACAAACTGCCAAGCCATGCCTTCCCTGGACCAGAAACAAGCTTCCTAGGACTGGTTTCTGGCATTGCAGCCATCTTCAGCCAGGCTTGCTTGAATCCAGTGGCAAAGTGAGCAAGGGACTCACGTCTGAGCAAACCCTGCCAACTTATAGCGAACAAAGCGGTACAAAAGGGGGTGGTGATGGACAGAGCATCTGAACCAATCAAAGACTCACACCCAGTCAACAGATCTGGGTTTAATCCATCACCTTCTTTAGCCCACACTGCAACCCCAGTTCAAACATGGACATATGCAAATCAGTCTGACCCTGTGACTAATGGGAACAGTCCAGCACAAACTGCCAAGCCATGCCTTCCCTGGACCAGAAACAAGCTTCCTAGGACTGGTTTCTGGCATTGCAGCCGTCTTCAGCCTGGCTTGCTTGAATCCTGTGGCAAAGTGAGCAAGGGACTCACGTATGAGCATACCCTGCCGACTTATGGCGAACAAAGCGGTACAAAAGGGGGTGGTGATGGACAGAGCATCTGAACCAATCAAACACTCACACCCAGTCAACAGATCTGGGTTTAATCCATCACCGTTCTTTAGCCCACTCTGCCACCTCAGTTCAGACATGGCCATATGCAAATCAGTCTGACCCTGTGCCTAATTGGAACAATCCAGCCCGAACTGCCAAGCCATGCCTTCCCTGGACCGGAAACAAACTTCCTAGGACCGGTTGCTGGCATTGCAGCCGTCTTCAGCCAGGCTTGCTTGAATCCAGTGGCAAAGTGAGCAAGGGACTCACGTCTGAGCATACCCTGCCAACTTATGGCGAACAAAGCGGTACAAAAGGGGGTGATGATGAACAGAGCATCTGAACCAATCAAACACTCACACCCAGTCAACAGATCTGGGTTTAATCCATCACCGTTCTTTAGCCCAATCTGCCACCCCAGTTCAGACATGGCCATATGCAAATCAGTCTAACCCTGTGCCTAATGGGAACAGTCCAGCCCGAACTGTCAAGCCATGCCTTCCCTGGACCGGAAACAAGCTTCCTAGGACCGGTTTCTGGCATTGCAGCTGTCTAAAATAGATGGGGGCTCGTTAGTGCAATGCACCCCTATTACGTATGCCCCGCCCCAACCTCTCGTGGGGACTTCGACTAAACCTAATAATAGTGACCAATTTTGTCGAAAGGAACCACCAGAAGATAGTATCAACCCAAGTAAGTTGACACTAAATTTACCCACTGAGGCGAACCCCTTGGTAGTTGTTCTAATGGGAGTGCCGGCGTTGGAGACACCCGTAAGTGAATATTTTGCCCCGCTTAAAAACAAGGTCGTTAGTTGGTTGAGCAAAAATAGGCCTCTTCCCCCCCAAATCTCGAGTGAGATTTTGATGGTACCTAGGCTATCATGGGTAGGCAACACCACCAAAATGATTAGTGGGGACTGTGTTTTGGTTAATTTTAGAGACCCAAGAACAGTCTCCCACATATGCTCCTGGCCATATCAAGATTTCGACACAGCTATCCGGCCCTTGCCTTTGTGTTTTTTCTATCCACTATGTTCACAGAGTACTAACCGGGTAGCAGAGGATGGCTGGACGAGAGTGGGAGCCAGTGGAGGGAGAAGAAGGAATGATAGGAGAGGGAATACCCACCCTCCAAACCCACCCCCAAACCACAACCGTTACAGCTGTTTGGATATGGTTGATTGACTTTGCCCCAAAGTGGCAGGGGGGCGACCAGAAACAGTGGGTTGTGGCCATATGCTTAAACAGACAAGCGGATCCCTTGTATCTGACCATGAAGCTAGGTTCCATCTGATACTCAAGGCACCCAGCAGGTTGGGAGTAAAAACACGAGTCGCCTTGAGCACCCACTTTCTGATACTATGGACCAGCTTGGACAGGCCGTAGGTGTACTTACCACCCCCATGATGCAAGAATCACAGGAAACGGTGATAGCCAATACAAGGGGTCCCAGTGGGGTAAAGGTGGGTCTGGTCAATAACACCAATCCAGGTTCCTTATCAATATTGTCATGGAATCTGGCCGGGCTTTGTAATTAGATGGCCTGCCCAGAGTGGGGATCATTTATAGATGGAAAGGATGTTTGTCTTTTCCAGGAAACATGGGCTAGAAAGGACAAATTGCGTATTGGCTTTGCCTCTTTTTTTGTCCCAGCAAGATGGGGGGGAAAGGGCGGCCTTTGGGTGACCTTAAAGTTTGGGTGGGTTACCTGGGCTGTATGGCTAAGCCGCTAAACACATCATCTGATGATGTCCAGTGCATGCTTTTGGAGTGGCCTAATGGCTCTAGGCTCACACTGGTCAACGTGTACTCTAGACCAGTGAGTGTCACTGGAGAGTCTAAAACAGTTGATGAGTTGTCCCTTTTTTAAGTTCTATTCCTAGCGGCACCCAGCTCGTGATTGGGGGTGACTTCAACTGTAATTTCTAAAACACGACAATTTTTGTTCAATCATCATCCCAAAATTCCCACTATATACATGTTGCCGAAAGTGCACAAGGACAGAAATAATCCACCTTTTCGCCCTATTGTAGCAGGGTGTGAGTCCATTCATGAAAACCTAGGTTATTACCTTGATTACCATCTTCAGCCACTTGTTCAATCATGGTCAATGTATGTAAGGGACACGACAGATTGTTTAGAAAAAGTTGAAAACATCAAAGACGCATTTCATGAAGACATTCTCCTATGCACCATTGACGTGGTGGCGTTATATACGTCCATAGCTCACGGCGAGGGGTTAGAGGCAACTGAATGGAGACTATTACAATCTAACTTTGAGGAAGAGAAAAGTGTATTCATACTAGAATTGCTGCACTTTGCCCTTTACCACAGCTATTTTCGTTGGCAAGATGAATTTTATATTCAAAGAACTGAAACTTCAATGGGCTTTCCGGGGGCACCGGCATACGCGAACACATACATGGCACATTTTGAAAACCAGCACATACTGAATCATTCTGAGTGGAGCAAACATGCAATAATTTTTTTGAGATACATTGTTTGGAAAGGCCCCAGGAGTATATTGGAAAGATGCATCTTGGAATTGAACACATTCAACAGCAGGATACAATTCACGTCTGAGATTGATGAACAGAGGATACATTTCTTGGACATTGAAATTCTAAAAACAACTGAAGGATTGGAAACCAAAGTTTATCACAAACCAACAGATGTGAACAGTGCATTACATTTCTCCAGTGATCATCCTTGGTCACTGAAACAACATCTACCTGTGTCACAAATGATGCGTATCAAGAGAATCACTTCACATGTGAAACACAGATTAAGGAACAGATGAACAAATACAGGAGGAGAGGCTATCCTGATAGCACCTTGCAAGAAGCAAAGAAGATAGTGGATAAAAAAGTAGAAAGGAACTTTTGAAAAAACAGACCAAATCTTCAGACAAAAGAGAGGTTTTTGTATTGAAACATTCATCGCAGGCTCCAACAATCAAAACCATCATACGGAAGAGATGGGAATTCATTGAGAATGAACCAGATTTTCGAGACATTTTTACCCAGCCTCCACTATTCGCACACACCAGAGCGCAGAATTTACGAGAACTGTTGAAGAAACCGATTAGTAGATCAAGAGGGTCACAATACAAGGGGATGCGCAAATGTTACAATTGCGGACAATGTGGAAATGTTATTGTAAGCAAAGAATTCCCACATCCGAAGACTGGAAAATCCATACCTTTGAAACATACATCAGACTGTACCACTGAAAACGTCATTTACGGCATAAAGTGCCCATGTGGTTTAGTTTACGTTGGTCGGACCAGTAGAAAAATAAAAACCAGAATAGTAGAACATAAGAGCCGCATCAGAAATAAAAACATGAATTCATCATTGGCAGCACATTGGGTGAATAGTGCCCACTCCATTCCTCAACTTAGATTCACCATTCTAGAACACATCACCCCAACAGCAGGCACAGACATCCACACCACACTGCCTCGCAAAGAAACCGAATGGATCAAAAAACTTGGAACAGTAATCCCGGGGGGTCTCAATAACCACTATGAACTGTTGTGCTTTTTATAAATCACCTTTAACAACTAGAATGTAAGGAGTAACATTGCATTCTTCATAATATATGAATATAGATGCCTCACATATGCTAGTTTCTTTTAGTTTAATTAAATACTTTATACACTTGATCAAAAAATTTTCAGTCAGGAGTTTCGAACCCTGACATTTGAACGCGATGTAACCACCATTTTGGACCGGGCTTCACGACCCGTACAGTCCACTTTCTATGATGACTAGCATCGCGGTACACTCCACTTTAAATAGTTGCTTGTTCGCCGGCTCGGCGACTTGACGTTCGGATTACTTGTGGAGACTGGGGTGTATTGACTTTAGAAACGGCTGTTTAAGGTATGTCTCGGGTAGTGATTTCAGTAACGATCGCGTAGTAGTTCACTACGCTTAGTGGTTAACTAAGATAAGTGTTGACCCTTTTTTTTGGAGATTACTCAAGTTCACGTATTCGTCCTCAGGTGGCAACCCGCTTACTTCACGATGGACGTCATTTTGCAGTATTCCATCACGTTATAGAAGAGATTTTCGTCTTTAGGTAAGAGGGAGACGCATGTCCCGGATTTATAATTAGGCGAGTAAGAGGTTAACTAGAGGCCATTCAGAACATCTATAGCATGCTTTTTTATTTTCAGACTGAATACAGAAGCTAATATTTTTGTCAACGAAGTAACATTTGGATTTGACTCCGAGCTTCTAGAGAGGTATGTTTATTTATCCTTCTGTTTCGTATTGGAATATTTTGGCACACTTACACGTTAAGGATTAGTAACGTTGAGTTGAATCATATTTACATTTAGAAGACATTGATGAACCTATTGCGTATTTGGCCTCCACATGACGAAATAGACCTTCTGCAATTGGGAGGTAATTTCCTGAACATAGCCTCTTCAAGTTTGATTCATCACACTTCACTTTTGGATGATACTCACTACCAGATGCTCCTGGGGGTTTCTTGGTTTTTTGGCTTTGGGAACACACTTTGAGAAGGTTACTTATTAAACATGAGGCACTTTTCAGCTTTTGTGTATTTATCTATTTATATTACGGAGAATGCAAACCTTGAGACAGTTGGTGAAGGTGATTACATGCATATGATGCAGTTCTTGAAACTTCTAATTTTCTAATTTGTATAAACTGTGAATTCTGTTGTAGACACCAGAACCACACTTCCTTGAAGACTTGCAACAATCACCAAAGTTATTCACAACCCCTGATGAAGGGTTCAGTGTGAACCCGAAATGCATTGGGTTCTCCTTTTTATTTTTATTTTTGTTTACTGATTATGAATGAATACAGCTTGTATAAATTGTCATGATATACCCATGGTTTGTGTATTGTGGAATATGAGATACTTTATTTCAATGAATTTTGAATTATGAGGTTCTAATCATGAAATGAGATTGCTAGAAATATATGAATAAAAGAGCATTTAACGATCATTAAGGAGTTTATAAGCTTTATCGCCAATTAGCTGTGCTGAACACAGTCCCTGGTTTCCGGGGTCTCCTTGAATACATTTTACATAGGGTGGTGGTACTCTTCCCCAATGTTCATGCACGCGTACACATTGACAATAGTTGAGTTACATTTCTTTAACCTTTAATAGATTGAGTTTACACTAGGTGTGCAGACCCACCCATATTTCACGTTTCTTAAGCCGCTAAACACATCATCTGACGATGTCCAGTGCATGCTTTTGGAGTGGCCTAATGGCTCTAGGCTCGCACTGGTCAACGTGTACTCTAGACCAGTGAGTGTCACTGGAGAGTCCAAAACAGTTGATGAGTTGTCCCTTTTTTTAAGTTCTATTCCTAGCGGCACCCAGCTCATGATTGGGGGTGACTTCAACTGTCATTTCAAGCCACTGCCAGGCTTGACAGATGGTGTCATCATGGAAGAAGATGAGCATTGGACAATACCGCCATCTGCGGCTCCACCTCCCAGGTCATGGACACCGTTAGCAGTCCAAATTATGGCACTAACCCTCAAGCATTCCATTAGGGCTTGTAATGGATGGGTGAAATCAGATGTGCCCCCAAAATGCACCTGCAATAAATTGGGACAGGAGTCCCGCCTTGATTATATATTTGTTGAAATGCTGTATTGGGCTAAAGTGAGGGATTTCACTGTGTTTGTAAGAAACGACAGTGACCACAACGAACTAAGTCTGGAACTCTCTATGCCGGGTATTATTGGGGAGAATAAGGATAGTAGTGATGTTCCCGATCTGAGATTGACCCTATCTAATGATAGGCGAAGAGCTAAGTGGGCTAAATTAGTAGCACATCCAGAGCAGACCTCAGAGCTTTATGCCCGAATACTACCCGTACTTGATGAGGTTAGTACCCTAATTGTGTATGCACACTCCCCAGATATGCAACTCAAGCTTGGGGTCTTGCACAAATAGCTAATTCACAACTTGGCTGAGGTTTTCTACCCTCGCGTGACAAAGCGGCAGACCAAGGCCAATAGAGCCACATGGTACAATTCCGCTTGTAGAAAAGCGAAGGCCGAATTAGTTTCTGCCCTGAAACAGAATACTGATAAACCAGCAATAAAGGGGAGGAGAGCTAACTATAAGCACCTACTCAAGTGCGCGAAAGAGGAATGGGACCATGACAACTGGATAAGTCTAACCAATGCCCTTGCAGCTAGAGACCAGCGTAAATTCTGGTCAATTGTAAATACTGGCTCGGCGGAGCCAGTAGTTGCCGTTGAGGCAAATATAGCTGCAAGTGTATGGGAGGACCACTTCCGGACCCTATATACAACAGGAGATGGTAACTTGGAGGGGGGCATAGGGGTGGTTTCCGCAGATCCCATTTGCCGAATGGATGTTGTGGATTTTACGGTAAAGGAGGTCACTGAGGCAATACTTAAAATGGCCGCGGGAAAAGCCCCTGGGCTGGACAAGCTCCCGGGCGACCTCTTCAACACGAACCCACAATATGGGCTCCATATTTGCTAGCCATCTACAATGCAGTCCTTAGAGGTATGCAGGTACCTAGTACTTGGCTGGGCGCAGAGATTGTGCCTATTCATAAGAAGGGCTCTCCTCTGCTCCCAGCCAATTACAGGCCCATCAGTTTGATTGATGTGCCGCAAAAGATCTTTGGCAGGCTAATTTTAGATCGTCTTCAGGACTGGATGGAGGAAAACTCCATATTGGGTCCGTATCAGGCGGGGTTCAGAAGAAATATATCCACAACGGACCAGATTCTTCGCCTGACCGTGTTATTTTGGAAGACTGTCAAGATTGAGGGGGGATGTTTATACACAATTTTCGTGGATTTACGTGCTGCCTTCGACTTGGTCCTAAGAGGCAAGCTCTGGGCAGTACTAGCTGAGATGGGTATTCCCTCCCAACTCTTGAATATATTAATACGGCTCCACCAAGAAAATTTTGCTCGGGTGAGGTGTGGGAGGAATGGTTTGCTGTCCTCAAAATTACCTGTCGGCAGGGTGTAAGACAGGGGTGCGTTTTAGCACCCACCCTGTTCTGCCTCTACGTCAACGGGGTAATTTCCCACCTAAACGGGATACTAAACACTGATGCCCCCAAGCTAGCCAGCAGCAGGGTGCCAGCAATAATGTTTGCAGATGACACCCTGCTGCTGTCAAAATCCCCAATGGTGACACAACGGGTATTGGACGGTTTTGTGGCATTCTGTGTGGAACGAAGCTTGGAAATTAATGCCTTGAAAACAAAATGTATGATTTTTAATTCCCCAGTAACCACACGCCCAAACCCTGTAATTGGAGTTACTAGACTGGAAAGGGTTGAGATTTTTGATCACGTAGGGGTAACTATAAACGAAAGTATGACGTGGGCCCCTCACCAAATCAAATCCCAACTCAAACAGGCACAGCTAATAGGGGGTATTCTTAAGCTCTCTAATTCCTCCACAAACAAACCATTGGTCCTCCTATCGAGATCTACAAAACACAGGCAAGAGGTGCAGTCACCTATGGGGGCGAATTATGTGGGCATGTCTGTAGGTCTGACATTGTCATCACAGAAAATAAATTCCTCAGACAACTACGAACCTTGCCCCCTAGTACCCCCGCTACCTCTTAGACTCGACATGGGCCTTAGGCCGATAGATGAGGTCTTGGGTCTCAAGCCACCGATATTTTGGTGGAGGTTATGGAGCACACCGGAGCTCCTGAACTACAGGCAGGAACTCCTAGAAATTTTACATTTGGCAAATGCGGTGAAAATGCCGTGGCTTGATTATATTAAAAATGAATTCATCAAGCTAGGGGTCCCAGAACTGTGGTATGACCCCGAAATGGCCTGCACCAGGGTTTCAAGAAAAAGCTTATCAAAACTTTTTTATGAAAATTAATTATCCACCTCCATACGCAATGTACAAACCGGCACTTTAACTGACTGTTTCTTAAAGTAAAAAGATTGTTACTATTTTGAATGTGTCCTGGATGATATTTTCCCTGTTTTAACTAGGAAGTTGTATTTACAGTGGAGGTATGGTACTTTACCAATTAGAGCTTTTACCGCTAAATGGTGTGCATCCTCCCCGGAAAATTGTCCCAGCTGCGACTGTGATTTGGAAAATGACCTGCATATCATGTTTTTTGTCCTGCCTATCGAAGAACAAGGAGGTGTTGGCTTTTGCCTCTATGCAGAAATATGGGAATCACACACTGCATGCAAGCCTATCGTATTTTAAAAACAGATTTATCTAGCAAGGTTGTTTTCGAAGTAGCAAAATTCCTTGCTGCAATATGGGCCAAGTGCAGGGCTCTAGTAAATAATGCCTAATCTTAATCTTTCCACATGCACTTTTCAAAATACTTTTAGAATTGATGATGCAGATGTCTATTGACTGATTTTGAATAATGTATTATATTAATTCCTGTGCCTATTTTGCATTATTTATCATCCAGGTATTTTCAAGATTTTATAGATTGTAGTTTTTATTATTGTATGTACATCTTTTTGGGCAAAAATTGCCGAAATAAAGATAAATGAAATGAAATGATTTGCATATGGCCATGTCTGAACTGGGGTGGCAGTGTGGGCTAAAGAACGGTGATGGATTAAACCGAGATCTGTTGACTGGGTGTGAGTGTTTGATTGGTTCAGATGCTCTGTCCATCACCGCCCCCTTTTGTACCGCTTTGTTCGCCATAAGTTGGCAGGGTATGCTCAGACGTGAGTCCCTTGCTCACTTTGCCACTGGATTCAAGCAAGCCTGGCTGAAGACGGCTGCAATTCCAGAAACCGGTCCTAGGAAGCTTGTTTCCGGTCCAGGGAAGGCATGGCTTGGCAGTTCGGGCTGGACTGTTCCCATGAGGCACAGGGTCAGACTGATTTGCATATGGCCATGTCTGAACTGTGTTGGCAGAGTGGGCTAAAGAACTGTGATGGATTAAACTCAGATCTGTTGACTGGGTGTGAGTGTTTTATTGGTTCAGATGCTGCGTCCATCACCACCCCCTTTTGTACCGCCGTGCACTTACATAAGTGTTACCAGCATGGTGGCCTGTAAAGCGGGCAACATAGCGAAAAAATAAACAAAGTAGTCCCTAACCTAACTGATGCAGCCCTACAGTGTAAGTAAACTGTAGTTGGTCGGTGCTGCTTCCCATGAAACGGAAGTGACGTTTCCATAGTGAAGCCAATAAGGAGACAGGAAAGCTAAGCAACGTCGTAGGGGACCAATGAAAAGCAGCAGGCGGGATTGTACTCCGTATACGGATTACTCCAGGTCTTGCAGACAGAGCAGCAGACAATGCATGCGCGCTGCCTGGCTCGACCTAAAAAGACTAAAAATTAATCACAATCGAACTGGACACCCAAAGTGCAAGCAAATAAATACTTGGTATTTAAATTTAATATACAAGATAAAGAAAATAAAAAAGCACACATAAAAACTTTTTCACAGAAGAGAAAGCAATTCTTTTTATGGGATGTGAACAACATGGACATAATTTAGGGGTTGCCAGGGTTCGCAGCTGCAAACACTGACATGCCCCTTGCGACCTCTGACACTGTCATTGTGACTCCTGCACTTATAGGTGGCAAAACGAGTGCCAAGAGCACAGGAGCGGCTCCACATTCCTTATTTTCTGTCCATTTTTCATTATACTAATAGTGAATAATATTCTATTATTCACTATTACTTTAATAAAAAATGAAACACACCTAGCTGGCAGCAGACTTTTGGTGGCAACTATGGGAAGTAAAAATGGTTTTAAATGTATGTGTGCATGCTTGTGAGAGAGTTTATGTGAGAGAGAGTGTGCATGTGTTATACATGTCTTTATTTGTAAACTTGTATGTGCGTGAAAGTGGTTGGGAATCAGTGAAAGCTAGTGAGTGTCAGTAAGTGTAAGTGGCAGAGAATGAGTGAGTGAGATTAAGAGTAAATGCAAGTGAGTGAGTGACAACGTAAAAGAATGAACATAAGGGTTGTAAGTGTGAGTGGGAAAGTGTGAGTGAGAATGAATGCTTGAGAATGGTACTGAGAATGTGTGAGCGAGAATGTGATATGATCCTTGGTGGTTTGTTGCTGGTCCTGGCACACTGAAGTTAATTATTGTCTTATAGAGATACCTCTGACATATTGCTGGCACTGGCACACTGGGGGCAATTATTCGCATAAAGAGAACCAGTGGTAAAATACTTGTCCTGGCATACTAGATGTAATTCATGGAATATAGTGGATCATGAAACAATACTGGTATACCTGAGGAAATTCTTGGCATGTGGGCATCAATGCCAAAATGCTGGAACATACACTCTGAAGGTAATTCTTGGCAGAAAGGTGCACAACCGGGCATATGGCAAGGTGGCAACCATGACAAAATGCTGGTCCTGAAATTACTGACATAAATTTAGACATATGGGTCACCTGGGTATATGGACGGCATAAACTGCAAAATTCTGGCACTGGTATATTTTATGTCATTTTTCACATAATGGGGCACCCATTAAAATTTGGGACACCCTTGAAATAAGGGGGCACCCATGACATAGCAAAAGGTATTTTTTCACATATGGGTGCACCTATGCACATTTTGAAAAAAATGGGGTCAGATTCTGGGGAACATTAGATTTCATTGGCTTGGCACACCATGGATGTATTTGAATATTTAATTAGTGTCTTTTAAACACCTATGGCATTTTAGAAAATGTATGTGAAAATGCTGTCTTTTACCCAATTGTTTTCAACTTTTTCTCAGCAGTAGAAACTCCCTAGAAGAGGTCTGTCTCGCCTGCTTACCTCGCTTACTATGATTCAGGATAAGTATTATGTCTCAGAACTTTCAAAGATCAAGTCAGCACCATAATATAGGTGGTATCTAAAGCAGACATTAGTCTGTGATAAATTGGTATACTAATCCAGCAGTTATAATTGAACTTTAGCTATATCAATTGTGGTGATATTATTGCCAGGTGACATGCTTTCCTGGAAAAAAATCTGAGTCAAGGGTCATAGAATGTCATTTCCTGTGATGTCACTAAGGCCAAAGGACATGTGATGTCCCTCTACTACAACTGGAATGTTGGTGGATCAATGCCCATGGTGAGCAATGTGCACTGACTTTGAGCAGTCACTCAAAGTGAAGTGAGCCAATGGGTAAGAGTGGGTATACAACCTTTAGCACGCATTTTTTACAACGCACTACCATTACAATGCAGGCATTACCACGCATACCATTACAACGCATTGCGCTGAGGGGCGCTCTAGGATAGGGAATAAGTTTAATTGTCTATCCAACACCTTCCCTAGTGTCCACGGGGACTGGAGTTGTAATAGAAAATTATACTTACCACTATCCAGCACCTCTAAGCGCTATGCGTTGTAACGGTATTCGTTGTAAATACCGCGTTGTAAAGGTATGCGTGGTAAAAGTATGCGTGGTAAAATCATACATCCGTAAGAGTGTGCTGACCCTTTTTCTTATGATGTATGCAGTGGTGGGAGGAAGCAAAATGTGAATGGCAGTTTAACTGACTATTGGAGGAAGCCCGGTGTTCAAAAACCCCTCTGAGTATTTATCATATGTATGATTTTTGGGGTAAAACAGTAGCCTGACAAAACAGCTAAACCCTTCTCAAAAACCAAACCAAAATAATATAGACCTCTCTGTCTGAGGCCAAGGATTCCCACACAAGATGGTCAAAAACAGCAAGGAGGCCTACATTATCTAGTCTCTTGGTACGGAGAGGCCTATGTTGTGTAACGAGTTGTCAATAATTTGGGAAATGGCATATCAACTCAGACATCTAGAGTTTGCAATAAAAGGGGTGCATTTTGATGATTTCTGTTGCTGAGTAATAACCATCTTTGCTGTAAACATTTTTACGGGTAACACCATTGGAAGCTAGGTTCTGTAACGTGTTTGGTGATAGGCCTTGAGGCTGGTATTACTCACTTGACACTTCTCAAATGTCATCCAGTAAGGAAGTCCAGATGTAGATAAACAAAAAGAACCAAAAACTGGGTTTTTTCGTCCATGCTAGTGTTATCCATAATTATCAGTAGTTTTTCACATATATGTGTAGGGATTGCACACAGCTTTAGATCCTGTTAATCTACTCAATTCTTCTAAACTGAATGGGAAATTAACACATTTAACTAATATAGCAGCACCTTCAATTCTTAGACCAAACACCCATTAATGCAGGATATTCTGATTACTGCATATTGATAGGTTTTACCTACACTCTAAATGAGACGCTCAATGAGGGTCGACGTCTCTTCTTTTAAACTAGAAACAACTGCGTGAAAACCCCATCGGCACCCCTCCTGCACAACCACAAATATCTGGATATTAATATCTCAGGTCTCCCAGCAGTGAGATGCAAATGAACAGATTAATGGCCCCTCCTGATGGGACTGAGTCATCAAGTGGTGAGACTTATTCACATGCTTTCTGAAGGCTCTCTGCTGCATCCTCTCCACAGCATAATCCCCTTCCTGCTCTAAAGGTTAATCTGGATTTAGCTGGTTGTATTGAGTCTGCCTTAACCTCAACGGACTCCTTTCCTTTTATTTGATATTGGAGATAAACTGGGAAAAATAACCGATACGTAATGAGGTTTCAATAGCAGCTCGAACAGTTTTCTACCTTAGAAAATGCTGCTTTTTCTTGGTTTGGTCAGATGGAAATGGTTTTTGTGGCCACCCTTTCTCCCCGCGTTATATCTTTCTATTATGGTTCATCGTTTATTTGTGCACTTCGTGAGTCAGGTCAATTCAAGCAGAAATCCTATGTGACAGGTTAAATATTTTGCGACACAGAAAATTCATAAAATATTTGCCTCGGCTGACAAGTACAAAAACATTTTCAGTTAGTGACAACTACAAAAAAAATATTTTTGCACTGAGTGGTGCAAATCTTACCAAAAATTGTATTCGCAGTCCGGGTAATTTAGGTATATATGTGCACAACTGCACCAGAGCAATCTATGCAATCTTGAAATCTTGTTCCATATTTACGAAAATTTACAAATATTGGTTTAAATTATGGGCACGGACATTGAGTCACTAAAAAGATAGGGATAGCAGAAGTGACGTAACACATCTTTGACCAGAACAACATCACAGGAACTGAGGGGCAGATTTACAAACCACCCGCGTCACCAGTACGTCACTTTTTGTGACGTCCTGGAGGCGCATTTCACTTCTCCATATTTACAAGGAGAGGAAAAGCCACCCTGTGTGACTTTTCCTCTCCTTGTAAATATGGCCCCTTCATATGTAGCACATTGCGTGGAAGGGGCGTTCCATGAGTGTTGCAGTGGGTGTTCCCATGCAACAACCATAGAACGAGACACATTTCCAGATTTACGAGCAATTGTAAATATGGAAATGCGTGTCAATGCTACGCCTCCCCAGGGGAGGCGTAGGGAGGCGCAATGAGGAGAAATGTTTTAATTTCTCCTGTTTTTTTCCTCTTTCAAAGCTGCTCCATTCTACAGCACCCATTGAAACAGGAAAATGCCTGTAGTGATTGTTTTTGTGCAGGAAGGTGCCCCTTCCTGTACATAAACAATCTCCCCATGATGCAGGCATCCTTGCACCTTGGTGCAAGGGGGCCTGCGCTGGCGCATGTCTTCAGTGTGTGCGCCAGCGCAGGGGAGAGCACAGGAATGCAACATAATATGGTAAATATGTCACATTCCTGTGCTTCGGAAGTGCTGCAGCGTGGCGAAGCCAAAGGGCTTGCGTTGACATGCTGCTGCACTTCCTTGTAGATCTACCCCCCAATGTTTTCGCAGGACAAGAGGCAGGGCTGTCACGATATAATGTTGGTGCGAGGTCCTGCTATATTGTATCAGTTCTTTGTAATGCAGTGATACCCCCGACTGATCTCTCTCTTCAGAGTACATATCACTCTACTAAATGTAAATTCTCCTTTTCTCTTTCGAAATTGTTTCCATAAAACGCAACAACAAGGCCACTCAAACACAGGCTGAGCAAGGATAAGTGGCCACTCAATTGTTTCTGCAAAACTTTATTCCAAAATACATTTGAAAATGTACACCTGTCTGTACATGGGTGGGCATGCGTAGACAGCTACCTATGATAGCGCAGGGTGGAGTTTGTGGCTCTGTGAAGCTACCAAAAAACCCTGCCGCGCTACGTGGAGTTCCGCTAGTGGCGAAGTGCGTTATATTGAGCCGTTCATGCTCATTTTCAGCGTGAGAAGTTTGTCCCATCCTGAAAAATCAGAGCAAATGGCAACACGCACAGTGCAAGAGGACGCTGCTTATTTCTGCTGCTCGAGTAGTTGTTCTACTCGAGCGGCAGCTTCCTCAACGCAAACAGAAGGTTTCTCAACGTGATGGGTAAGGACCATCCGCGACAGCCTTTGTTGAAAAATCTGTCTGGTAGGTGGTCTGGAGTAAGATTTTCCTCTCTTGTGCTTGCTAATGTTGGCAAGCGAGAGCAAGGAAAAAACTCAGCTCTGCAGAGTTTTTCGGAACTCTATGCTATACACAGAGCACGGAGTGGGAAAAACTCCGCAAACTTTGTCAGTGGAGTAGAATTTCACACCCAGGCCTACCTTTGATCTGCCTCCGCAGCAATACTTTACAAAAGACAACTTCAAAGAACGCAGGCAATGGTTAAGGAAAAAGATCAGCAGTCAAAGCTAGACCTAGTGACCTTATCAATGTTTGTTGATTTTCGCAATGGACATCAGTAGAAGCCAAGGCTACAAACAAGGAAAGCAGTTCCTCTATAACCATGTAAATAAAACATTTAGATTTAGCTGAAGGCACCAACATCCAGAGAAAGAGATCACCTCAGGACCCTCACTTCATTGTATGAGAAGATAGAAAGACCTTCCACTGGGTGTGCAAGTAAAGCCAGGCAGATCCCCGAAATAAGGATGTTTTTTAATGACGCTGCTGGATTACACTTTAATTCACTAGAATGTGCATACCATGCACTGTCTTCATTTCCCAGAATAAAGACATATGCACACTATTATAAATGTAATGCATTTATCAACAGAAAGTAAACAGGGCTCATCAGAACCCCATTTTGTGAGGAGTTGCAGGGGAAGTACCAGAGCTAGCAAGAAGCAAGGCAGGGGTCGTAGCTGAGACCCCTGGCTAAGCCTAAAGGGTGCACATGGTTACAACACTGCAATCTACGTAGGCAAGGAATGATTGTGCAAAATTGTGCAGGTTCAGTCTATGTTTTTTAGAAATGTCGATGCTAAATTGTATTTATTATCTGCGTAGTTGAGAAATGTTGATGCAAAATGAGTTACCACCTCTAAAGCACCTATAGAAATATTCCATAACTCAATTACAACACAAATACCAACACTTGTATGGATGAAATGTTCTAAGGAGGCAAATATATTTTTTATGAAAATGTTGAGATAAATCATTTAAAAAAGGTAACGTTTGTAAAGCACATATACATTTGTAGATTTTTTTTTAGCCTTAGCAGGATAGGCACCAAGTTGCACAGGTTAGGTGCATACATCGTGACGTCTTGCTGTAAAGATCTTTGCTATGTAGATACAGAGACTTGCAATTTGACATCATTTTGAGTCCTCATTCCTATCAGACCCTCTAACTGCTTTTTAGCCATGCAATGTGGTTTTTCAGAACCGTCGCCATTTTTGGTATTCTTTGGAAAACTCCATTAGAGCATAATTTACACAGCTGAATATTCCCCATCATCTGGCAGTCACAAGTTTCAATCCTTGCAAGGCAGACTTCCAGGAGCAGCTGGTGACTTTTGAAAGTGGTGGGGTGGGTGCAGCACTCAAAAGTGAAAACATTTTGGAAAGAAGGACATGCTGAAATTTGAAAGGCAGAGGTGATTGGGGGACATTCTATATGTACGTTTTACGCCTATAGAATGTGCACTGATCAACCCTGAAATATAAATTTAATGTATCACTATATAGGGACTATTGGCAAGCCACACACAATAACAGAAACCAGAACTAGACCCAGCACAGAACTGAGGGTTCAAACACTGGCACACCCTGGATGAAGCACACAGGACTGGCTGCAGTCTCACACTTATTTTCATAACCGTCACATGTGGTACTTTATACAACATCTCAGGTACTCATGCATCCCAGGTACTCACAGTTCTCATTTCCTTGCACGCCTCACCTGCTCACATGTACTAACCGATCTCGGATGCTCAAAAGTCAAAAACACCCCCCGCCCCCACCCCATCACACCGAGCCACACTTTTCAGCAGAGGAGGCTCCGACTCCAGGAAGAGCGATGCCTGGAGCGCTAGCAGCTCGCCCAGGCCCGTCACAGGACCCCAGGGGAGGAATCAGGAAGTGCGGCTCGGGGCATGGAGAGAGGAATGCGGCCCCCGGGGGAATGCAGGTCGACAGACTAGTCTTACCCCGGGGTATTCGCGCGAGGACACGGCGGGCGGAAGTGAGGCAAGGGGTTAGGTCAGGGGTGGGAGGGGTTAGATAGGAGGCTACTTAGGGGGGGACAGGAAACGAACAACTTCCTTTCCTGTCCCCGGTGCCTCAGGGAGAAGTTAGGTTTTGCTAGGCGGAGTGTTAATTAGTCAGACGGTGAGTGATTTCGTGTCGGGTTCGTTGCCTTGGTGTCCCAGGGCGACGAGTAGGCTAGTTTTCACGGCGCATTCAGGCGGAGTGTGATTTAGCTTAATTTTATTAATTTCGGAGCGGGTGCTCCGGGCGGCAAACGGAGGGTGCCAAACGTCACGCATCTCGCGGACGTTTCGAGCGGGTTACCGATCCTCACGCATCTCGCGGAGGGTGTTTTTGGACGGTTTGTCCCCATGGCTGTCCCTGATGCTGAGGCAGTTAGGGCTGCTTTACTGGTTCTTGGCAGGGCTGGGAGGGCAGATCTCCTCCAGCCAGGGGTGCTGGACCAGGCTTGGGTGGGCATGACCCGCCCGCCCAGGGCTGCGTCGGCGGGTGTGGCAGCTGTGGTGGCTGCCTGTAAGGATGAGCCGGCTGGGTCGAGGGATGGGGGGCCCAGGAAGGGGAAGGCCAAAAAGGTTCAGGAGCCTCCAAAGGTGGGGGGGAGCAGTTTGGTTCTCCCGGCTGGGGCGGGGGCTGCAGGTGAGGTGGTCCGGGAGGGGTGTGGGGAGGCGGAGGGCCCCGAGCCGGAGGTGGATGAGCAAGGGCAGGCCCTGCAGGCGTCTCAGGCCAGGCTGTCTGGGAGTATGTGCCAGACGGAGGGGTACGGGGGGAGCAGTGCTGGCAGTGGGGGGGAGGACCCTGATGAGTGGGAGGTGGTGGCTGGGGGCGAATTTGCCCTCTTGCTGTCGGGTGAGGAGTCTGGGGGGGAGGCCAGTTTCTCGGATGTTGAGCAGCCGGTTGACCTGTCCAAGGGGCGGAAGGGGGTGGGGAAGTCCCAGGGTTCCAAGGGCAAGGGCCCGCCAAGGTACAGCAGTGTGGTGGGGCAGGGCACGGGGCGGGTGGTGCTGTGGCACCCTTGCCCGGGAGAGGAAGGGGGGGGCCGGGGCAGACATCCATGTTTGACCGGTGGGCCCGGATGACCGAGGAGGAGAGGGCGAGGGACCAGCGGCGGGTCATTGAGGAGTATGAGAGGGAGTGGCAGCGCCTGTGTGCCGCTGGGGAGGTGAAGATGGTTGGGGTGCCCGTGTGCGATGGGGCCCGGGCATCAGGGTGTGGCAGGGCGTCGGCCGTTGGCCGTGGTAGGGGGGCCCCTGGGGCGCACGGTCAGTGGGTCTGGGTGGAGACTGCAGGGACTGCCTTGACGGATCAGAGACCTGGTGGCACCAGGGCCTCCCCGAGCGCATACGGCTCGGGGGGGGGGGGGGGTCAAGCCAGCAGGGTCAGCTGGCAGAGGCCGGGGTGGGCCGGCGGGGCGCAAAACGGCCTCCAAACGCCAGGACGAAGATGCAGGGGGGTCCGCGGCGGCCTGCCCTCCACCGAGGGAGCGGGCACCGACCATGTTGGAGTGTGAATTTACGCCTGGTGTGAAAGGGAAGGGTGCTAAACGAGTCGTGACTGAGGTGGTGCCGCTGGATGTCCAGGATGAATGGTTGGATTACGAGGATGAGGAGGATGAGTTGGAAGAGGGTGAGTTGCGTGAGCCTGGGCGCGTGTGCAAGGCTAAGGGGGCAGCTACCAAGGTTGGTGCTTCTCAGGAGGCACGAGATGGCGCCGGTCGTGCCACCAGCAGGATGTCGAGGCCGGCGGACGCACGGCGACAGGAGCGGGAGGCTCCTGCAACGTTATCAGGTGAGGGCTCCTGGTGGGACGCCTGGCTGGATGGGGCGAGCGGGGGGAGGAAGAAGCCCTGCCGGTCGGTGGGGGTGGGGGATGGGTCTGTGCGGGCTGGAGCCCAAGGTGGTGGGGAGCCGGCGAAGGCTGTTGGGGGCAAGCAGGTCACGACGGCCGGCGCGCAGACGGACAAGGTGGACGATCTGGAGGGGAAGGAGGAGGGTGTGAGTGGGGTGGAGAAACTGAGGAAGAAGTTGCCGTACATGGGGCTGGGTGTGCCCCTGGGGTCTCATTTGTCGGAGAAGACGAGGGCGAGGATTTGGAGGCATGAGTATGTGGATGTGTTCAAGCTTTTGCACAGGGAGGTTCAGGCGAAGGAGGGGTCTAAGGAGGAGGAATGGGAGCTGACTAGGCGGCCGAGGGTGCCGGTTACTATGGAGAATTGGACTTCTGCCTTTCTGATTTATGCGAGTATCTATTGCGAAAAGCATGTGGATCGGGCTATCGCTTTGTTTAATTACATGGACGTGATACGGAAGGCGCAGATGCATTTCGGGGGCTTCGCTTGGTTGAGCTATGACGAGGAGTTCAGGGCTCGGGTCAGTGTTAACCCGGATAAGCCGTGGGGGGATGTGGATCAGGAGCTTTGGCTCCAGTGGATGTCCTCGACGCAGGCGGCGGCGTCTACTCATACGGCCAGCGGTCTTCCGGTCACGTATCGGTCTTTTCAGCAGCGTCCCGCCCAATCTGGGGCGGGTAGCCATGGTGCCCCAAGTGGTCATGGGGGCCAGCCCGTGTGGTCCGGTTCAGCGGGTCAGCAATACAAGCCGGTCGCTTCGGGAGCATGCTGGGGGTTTAACAGAGGTTTCTGCAACCGCCCCTCCTGTAAATTCAAGCATGAGTGTTCTAAGTGTGGGGGACGCCACCCGGTCACGCAGTGCCTCACCCTGGCTTCGCCGTCAGAACAGTGGAAATTTGCCAAGGGTAGGGGGCAGCCTGGGCCGAAGGGCCCGTACTCCGGTTAAGGTGGAGGCCATGGGTCCATGGCTCTCCCGGTACCCTGATAAGGAGGCAGCGTTGCGATTGTACTGGGGGTTAGTGGAAGGATTTCGGATTGGCTATCAGGGGCCCAGGGAGAGGCGTTGGGCTGAGAACTTGCGGTCTGCTAAAGAGCTGCCGGGGGTAGTGGCGTGTAAATTGGAGAAGGAGGTGTCGGAGGGCAGGATTGCGGGTCCATTCTCGGAGTGGCCCTTGGCGGATCTCATCGTGTCACCGTTGGGGGTGGTGCCCAAGAAGGAGCAAGGGGAGTATCGTTTGATCCATCACTTGTCCTGGCCGGAAGGCGGGTCGGTGAATGATTTCATTGCTGAGGAGGACTCGAGGGTGTTGTACGCTTCGGTGGATGATGCCATTGGGTTGGTGCGGTCGTGTGGGAGGGGGGCGGAGATGGCCAAGTGTGACATCAAGTCGGCCTTTCGGCTTCTTCCCATTCATCTGGCGGACTTCTCTCTCCTGGGTATGCAGTTTGATGGGGCCATTTTTGTGGACATGGTGCTGCCAATGGGCTGTGCGATTTCCTGCGCGCTCTTCGAGACTTTCAGCTCCTTTTTGCAGTGGGCCTTTGTGGACCGCAGTGGGCACCGGCTGGTGTCCCACTATCTGGATGATTTTCTGTTTGTGGGTTCTGGACGTTCGGGTGACTGTGGTCAGGCTCAGTTGTTGGCTGAGGATTTTGGGGTGCCTTTGGCGCCGGAGAAGACTGCGGGGCCCAGTTGTTGTCTGACGTTCCTCGGAATTGAATTGGATTCGGTGGCCTGGCGGGCGCGCTTGCCGGCGGTGAAGGTGGCTGAGATGCAGGAAGCTTTGAGGAGTGCGATTGCGGTACAGAAGCTGGATTTGAGATCTGTGCAGCGCTTGCTGGGTTTGTTGAACTTTGCCTGTAGAGTGGTGAGGGCGGGGCAGACTTTCTGTAGGCGGCTCGGCATGGCCATGTCGGGCGTGGCCCTCCCACATCACAGGGTCAGGATCACGCTGGGGGTCCGGTCGGACTTGCGGGTGTGGCTGGTCTTTCTCGAGGGGTTCAATGGCGTGTCGCTGGATTTTGTGCGTGACAGGATGGTGTGGCAGGTTCAGCTCTACTCGGATGCAGCGGGGCGGCTGGTTTTGGAATTTTCTGGGACGGTCGCTGGTGCGCAGAAAGGTGGCCGGATCATTGGCTGCGTCAGGGTAGGAGCATTGCTTTCTTGGAGTTCTTTCCCTTGTTGGTGGCGTTGCTGGTGTGGGGCCCGGAATTCATGAACAGGTCTGTGTTGTTTCACGTGGACAATATGACGGTGGTGGACTTGGTCAACAATCAGAAAGCGAGAGATCTGAGGGTGCTGCGCTTGCTGCGAAGTTTCATGCTGCTATGTCTGCGTTACAATGTGCTGTTTCGCGCGCAACATGTGCCTGGCGCGAGTAATGAAATTGCGGATGCGTTATCTCGTTCGCAGTGGCTGCGCCTCAGGGAGTTGGCGCCGGGAGCGGAGGCTTGCAAGACCAAGGTGCCGGAGGGTATCTGGGCGTGGGGGGAGTGAGAGTGGTGGGTTTGGTGGAACGGTCGCTTGCGGAGTCTACCAGGCGGGCGTACAGGTTGGCTTGGAATGAGTTTGGGAAGTTTGTGGGTCTGGGAGCGGGGGTGCTGGGTTTGCCGAGGGACGAGTGCGAAAGGCGGGTTGTGCGCTTTGTGCTTGACTGCATGGATAAGGGACTGTCACAGACAACGATTGCTGGCAAGTTGGCGGGTGTGCCGTTTTACTGCATGTTGTACTTGGGTTTTGATCCGGCTAGTTCGGATTTGCTGAGCCGAATGTTGAAGGGCTGGGGGCGGGTGCGGGCTGAGTTGGGGGGCGGGGAGTTGCCCAGGGAGGCGGTCACGTTTGACCTGTTGAAGTTGATTTTGCAGGAATTGGATTTTTGTTGCTATGACGGGGGGAGGTAGCGCTTTTTCGCCTATGCATGATCTGGATGTTTTTTGGGGCGTTTCGGGTGTCTGAGCTGCTGGGGGCACGGGGGGCTCCGGGTAGGCTGTTTGCTGATGTGCGGGTAGACGGGCTTCGTCTGGGCATTTGGTTGGGGCGGTCCAAGACTGACCAGCTGGGTCGGGGTAAATGGGTGTGGTTGTCGGTGAGTGGGTGTGCAGGTGTGTGTCCAGTGAGGGAATGGCTGTGTTTTCAGCAGAAAGCGCAGCGGACAGAGGGGGAGATCTTTGTGCATGTGTCACAGAAGCGTTTGACGTCGAGTCAGTTGTTGGCTGTGCTGCGGATGGCTTTGCGGAGGCTGGGTAGGGACCCGGCTCGGTTTGGCACGCATTCCTTTCGAATTGGGGCGGCTACTGCGGCGGCGGGTTTGGGTTGGTCATGGGAGGAGATCAGGAGGATTGGTCGCTGGAGGTCACGGTGCTGCGAACGCTACGTGCGCAAGTGAGGGCGGGAGCGCAACGCTTGGACGGCGACGCTACTTGGCGTAGTTTCTTGTCTGCCTTGGTACTAATATCTTTTTCTTCGTAGGTTGCGTTCGGGGGCCAGGGGCCAAGACGGTCACTTGGATCGTGGGACACTCGTTTGTGCATTGGGCTTCGAGGTATGCTGCCAGGCAGGTGTACGGTCGTAGCCTGGGCCTGAGGAGCAGCCATCATGAAGTTCATTGGTGGGGTAAGAGCGGAATGAGATGGGGTGAACTGTTACCATGGCTGACAAAGAAAGTGTCGCAGCTGGGCTGCCCGGATTTGATCATCATTCACCTGGGGGAAAATGATTTGGTGAGACAATCGAGGGTGTCATTGACGTATTTGATGCAGAGGGACTTGGAGGTCATGAAGAACAATCTGGCTGGCGCCTGCATTGTGTGGACTGAGTTTGTGCCACGGAGGATTTGGAGGGGTGCACTTAAGCCTGCGGCTGTGGAAAGGGCCCGCAGGAAACTGAATAGGGCTATGAGACTCTTTTGCGCAGATCGGGGGATTAAAGTGCTGGCTCATGACGGGCTCCAGCTGGAACAACCTCTTCTTTTCAGGGACGACGGCGTGCACCTTTCTCACATGGGAAATGCATTCTACCTTATGGAGCTGCGGGACTTGATTAGTTGTCTGTGGAACGAGTCAATTTGGTGTGGGAGAGTCTGAGTTCGAAAGGTGCACGCTTGGTGGGGCAGGTAACCGCCCTCCGGGGGTTCCCTGGGTGGCGGGAACCGGGAGGGGTGGGGAGTCCATGACGGGCAGAATCATCCTTACAGGGAGGGGGTTACAGGCGCAGGATGGGAGAGAGTGGTAGACGGGAGTGCGATGGACAGAAATGACCGAGGAGTCGGGAAGTGAAAGGGGAAGTGAATGGGATGCAAAGAGGTTGTGGTGTGATTTGGGAATGGATGGTGGAGCACGTGAGTGGATGACGGTTGAAAGGCAGAATGTTGGGGGTATTGTTAAAGTTTGATAAGCTGATAACGTTATGTTTTGTAATCTGTCATGCCTGTCCTAATAAATGGCCTTTTACGCAAAACTGATGCGTGGAGTAGTTCATTGCGCGATGCGGCCCCCGGGGGAATGCAGGTCGACAGACTAGTCTTCCCCCGGGGTATTCGCGCGAGGACACGGCGGGCGGAAGTGAGGCAAGGGGTTAGGTCAGGGGTGGGAGGGGTTAGATAGGAGGCTACTTAGGGGGGGACAGGAAACGAACAACTTCCTTTCCTGTCCCCGGTGCCTCAGGGAGAAGTTAGGTTTTGCCACCCGCCCACCCTACAAGGATAAGGGTTTTTTGGGTGCGGTGTTGTTCTGGTTGCCGTGTTGGGCAACGTGCCAGTTTAGGACAGGATGGCAGGGGGGAGACGTTCCGGGAACCGGGAGGGGTGGGGAGTCCATGACGGGCAGAATCACCCTTACAGGGAGGGGGTTACAGGCGCAGGATGGGAGAGAGTGGTAGACGGGAGTGCGATGGACAGAAATGACCGAGGAGTCGGGAAGTGAAAGGGGAAGTGAATGGGATGCAAAGAGGTTGTGGTGTGATGTGGGAATGGATGGTGGAGCACGTGAGTGGATGACGGTTGAAAGGCAGAATGTTGGGGGGATTGTTAAAGTTTGATAAGCTGATAACGTTATGTTTTGTAATCTGTCATGCCTGTCCTAATAAATGGCCTTTTACGCAAAACTGATGCGTGGAGTGGTTCATTGCGCGACTGTCAATTCAAGCTAAAGGTCGAGCTCGCTGCATACCCGGAGGGACGCCCTGTGCTGGTTTAGTGCGCTGTACCTGGAGGGACTGTGCTAACGCTCCATACCTTTTTGTAGGGAGATGCACTGTGTCTGTCACCCCGTTGTGTGTCTACTGTATTGTCGGTCTGTTGTAGGGCTTACTATATCCTCCGTTCGGTTGTCAGTTGTGAACTAGTGTGCACGCTGCAGAAGGGTGCGTGCACAGTACAGCCTGAGCCTGCAGGGGGGATGAGTGCCCTGTGATTCCCGCTGAACTGTGCGGAGAGTGCATTGTTCACCTTGCAATGTCAGGTCTGTGGAGGTGAGTGGTCTGTCGGCTCCCCTGAGCCATGCATGGATGGTGCATCGCTAAGGGGGTAACTGCACTCACTGTTAGCCTCGATGTAGGTAATTGTATCGTCAGGTCTGCTGCGTACACCTTGCTGTATTGGAAGGAATAAGTGACCGGTTCCTCCTGATGTGGGGTGAGTGCATTGTCAGCGCTGCTTTTGTTTTTACTACATTTATTGTGATTGTGCAGTGGGGTGAGAGCAACCCTATGCAATCCGCACCTTGAAGGGTGAGTACACTGTACGCTCTGCTGTGAGTACACTGTTACCAAAAGCACAATAAGTACTCACTGTTTTCAGCTTGATCACTGGGTTTCTCTGTATAAACAGTCATCCAGTCAGAAGCAGGATCCTAGAACTAGAAGAATCTTCTGAGCTTAGCTACGTCAGAGATCCGGGCGAGCCGAAAATCCGACCAAAGGCCTGGAAAACCAGCTGCTTCAGGTAGCGCCTGCTTGCCCTCACCACTGCCTCATAGACACACAATCGGACGCCCACCACACATGCGCAGGGTGTGTTTGTACACTTCCGTGCTGCACTGCTACCAGAGTGCCGCAGCATCAGACCACAAGTCTCCTTTCAATCTCTTTCTACTTCTTCTGAGACTGGTGGTGCTCCGCCTTATCCGCCCTCATGCAGGAACCACGCCTGCGGACTTCGCCTTCCAACCTTTGGAGGTCAGTAGATAGATGATAAACAATGGGCTATAATAACATCTATTATTTACATCACATACAAATGGCAGATATTCAGTATGAAGCACTATATAAAATAAGGGCAGAGGTTTTAGTAACAGGGAGATCCAGTTGAAGTTTGGGTGCCAGTCACTGAATTCAATATCACTTACCAACACTACCATCAGGGTGCCAGTGTCTCTGCTGATTGCCTTTATGATTAATTCCCGATAGTTTGCTATGAACACCTCCAAGCCTTGACCTTCACGAGAAAATAACTCTCAAGAGTGATAAACTGGGCCTTACCAAGCATGTAGAATTAGGTCAGAATGTTTGCTTAGTTTGATTACATCATGGACAATACTAAACTCAGGAAGAACTCAAGGAAATACATACATTTATAGATAGATATATAGCTACTTGTCCGTCTAGACATTGGACAACACACCTTAATGATTCAGTAGTTTTACTTCACATCATACTTAGGGTCCGATTCTGATGCGGTTTGGAAAGCTATGCATCCGGATGCTTCCAGATACTATTTGGTTGGATTCCCATTGACTTCAATAGAAGCCTTTGTTACGACCGAATGCATAGGCTCCCTTTGAAGAAAGGAGTGGCTGGGGAAAAGCAGGTGCCATGTGGTGGGCCCGCCCTGGTGCCTGCCACACTGTGCATTGCTGATAAGGGGGGACCCATGGGTACCCCCACGGGCCTGATTAGGAGGGCTCCGGAAGCAGGGGGGCCCACTACAGGTCCCCCAATTCTGATTCCGACTGCTGATTCGAGTCAGACGGCGCAATCTGGAAAGGCAGTCCAAATCCAGCATCGTACTCGGTCGTTCGAAAATGCAACCCGTAGAGTCGTACGATTCTGCTCCATACGGTTCAGTCATTCCAAATGCCATCAGATTCAAATTATGAGTTTCCTAATGCCTGACTCGCATCGCACTCGGTCGGTTGGAAACCTTTAAGAGTCAGTTGTAAATACACATTCCCGATTCGATTTGGAGGGAGCAAATGCAGTGAGGAGGCCTTCCTAACCACATCAGAATCAGGCCTATAGTCGGTAGTCGGTAATAGGGAGTCCCTAATTACATTGAAGTTGTACTTTCAAATAGGAAATTGCTTTTTTGATTTCCTAATAACTTTGATACAGTATGAGGAGTCTGCCAAGAATTTGAGGAGAAACGTTTTGAAAACATAAAAATCTGATTGAACAAGGCAGATTTTTTTTACAATTGCTGGATCCTCAAATACAGATTTGTGGATCCAAGCAATCTGGATGGCTGAGCGCCACTGGAAAAATATTGTTGTGCCACCCTTACATGATGTAAGATTATATGTAGGTATAACTTGGAAAAGGGGCACTTTCTGTCACCAGGGGAGTCAGTTTAAGGAAAAGAGAGCGCCACTTCTTATAGCTATAGTTGCCATTTTGTGTCTTAATCAAAGGCTATATCTACAAATCTACCAACAGAGAAAGAAACGGTGGAAGGTGGTAAGAGGTATAAGATAAATCAAACTCAGATAGTATATTTGCGGATCAGCAAAAAGGAGATTCTGGCCACACAACTAAAAACAAAAAATATTTTTGACATGCAGGGTCAGAGCTTCCAAATAGTAATATGAGAAGATGGGTGACTCAGCCCTTTGTGAAATTCTTTTTTGAAGTTCATGAGGTTTGTGTGGTGTGAGCACACACAGTTTTAAAAAAAAGATAAGGGACAGATGTAGCAGCCCTTTTCAGCAGCCAGCAAATATTCCCACTGCCTCACAAAGCACTGCTTGTTAGCCATCCCTTGTTCCCTGGTCAAAGCATCCACTGTGCACCATCCCTACCCGACCCTCCCCCTTAGTTTACTCCTGTGAATGCCCACTATGGTTACATTTTTCACTTTTTCAGTGGCTATTAGTTTCATAAATGTATTAATCTGTGGTTTTTTACCGGATTGTCAATGGGTTTTATAACAGAGTTATATTTGTTTCTAAGTAAAAACCTAAATTTGCCTTTAACAAAAATATTTCAGATATTGTCTAAAGATAGGAAACAAATGTTAAGCCATGTACCTCTAGAACTCGGTGGGCATGTCCTTCAGTTGTGTGCAGTGTAGTCTGGGCCCTATATAATGTGAACACAGTTTTACCTCTAGAACTCGGTGGGCATGTCCTTCAGTTGTGTGCAGTGTAGTCTGGGCCCTATATAATGTCAACACAGTTTTTTGAACATGCAGATCTTAACACGGATATGTGGATCCAAGATGGTGCTAGCATTGCTTTTTGAGATAGTGGGCAGGGACGGCTCCAGGGGGTTTATATTGTTAGAAACTTTGTTCTTGGTGAAATCAGGTAGTTTCCCACGTTCTCCCGACTTCACTTTAAATTAAGTTACACATGGCCACAGCCTCTGCAAGGGGAGATTTACAACCACTGGATGCCGTGTGAAAGTGTGATACTGTAGCAGGAAATTCTGACCTGGACCCACAGAATACTAGACGTCGCCAAGGGCCATGACCTAACACCTTTTTCAATAGGGTCATTGAGTTCATGTCTCTACACCCAAAGCATGCCAAGAAATGAATGAGATGAAAGCAAGCATTAGTCATGGGTTTATTCTAGATCCACAGATGAGCATCTACGTTGAACCTATTTTCGCATGAAATTAATTGTTTATAAAATATCACTTCATAATTAATACATTAAATTACATTTGAGAATATAATGACATAAAGGGAACGAACCAGCCAATGTCAGGACTCATCTCTCCTGGAGTGTATTCGGGAACCCACAAAATCTGAGCTTTACACCCGGTTAATAATATGTCTGTTTTGCTGGTGCTGGTATGTAGCCAGTCAACAGAATTAACCAAGAAGTAAAGAGTGACAGCAGAATAGCTGGGATGTTCCAATCCAATTTAAAGCTGCATCTTAAAACGCCATTTAATGCTGGAGGTTCACTAAGACACTATGATCGATGGTGGTGCAACTCTTTGACATTATCAGTGCCAAACACTTAATTAATCTTCTTGTCAATCACAAAGTAGCAATTGTAAAACTGAGGCAGACCTACAACTGGCATAAGAGGAACTCAGAAAAAAATGAACGTTAAACAGTTTCATATGTATGCTGTGGAAAAATCATATATTAATATTTATTTTGGGAAACAGATGCTCTTGGAGCAGGGCTTCTAGAGACTTTGGGCCCGATTCACAAAGGCAATCTGAGACAAAAGTCTAACTTTACGACTTTTGGTATTCACAGAGGACATTATCATGTCATATCTTTATGTCTGCAGTCGGGCTGGAATCTCCGGCTTGGGCCGGAATCCCCGGCTCTGGGCAGAATCCCCGCACTTGGGCTGGAATTTCCAGGTCAGGCCGGATAAAGTTTAATCAATTGGCCGGAAAGCTGTTTTTACAAAAAGGAACTATAAGGAAAATTAGATAAATGGTAGAGGAGGACATGAACATCTGTTTGGGAAGGGGAAAGGGTGTGCCAGACACTACATAAAATCCTACAAAAAGTTGCTCCTTTGCATCATGGTACTTGCAATCCACAATTTGCGCTCCCCTCAGCATTGACTAGAGTGTTACACCAAAGTTTGGAGGGGGGAAGGTTTTATATAGCGCAAACTTGACCTGAGGGTTTCAGAGCATTTTTACAAGATCTGCATAGAAAGATATTTGCAATTTACAATGCATACATTAGAAAAATAGTAGGCTTATAATATTAGGTAATAATATAACATAGATGGTGGTATAGGTGGTTGAAACAGGAGGTGGCAATGGATGGTTGGTATGGAGCTTGCAGGATTAGATTGAGGGATAGTGATATTCAGGCTTTTTATTGGTTAGTTAGGAGGGAGGATTCAGGTTTTTATTGAGAAAAAATAATTTGAGTATTTTCTAAAGTTTAGGAATGATTGATTGTCATATAAATCCTGTGGTAGAGTGTTCCAGATTCTAGGTGCATTACCAGAGAAGGAGCTATTTGGGCATTGCTGTTACAAATTCTTGTCATCAAGTGCAATAAAAAAATTCATTCAAAGGAAGCAAAGTACATAACTCCCAAAATGCAGTAGTCTGAGATTGCAAACTAGTAAACCTCAGGGGCATAACTCATCACATTCTGCAGGGGGGCTGCATCATTTTGTGTCATGCCACTGGGAAACCTAGGCCCAGATTTACAAAAACTCCACACAGCTCAGTGCAGCAACTAAACTAAAATTGCTGCATTGCATGAAAGGGAGAGAACAGAACAGCGTTTTAGAATATATGGCTGTGTTTTCCTCGCTCCTTGTACTGACGCACTTTAGGGTGCCATGCACCAATGCACACACTCTTGCATCATAGCCCAAGGGTGCGTGCATTCTGTAAGGAATAATTTTGGTACTGGAAGGAGGCTCTTCCAGTACGAAAGCTATGCTTCAACACTTTTCCTGCTTTGTATGTGTGCTGTACTAGGCAGCAAGCAGCCAGACTAGGAAAAACAAGGAGAAATGCAAACACTTCTCCTCAGGTCTACCTCCAGGAGGTGTAAGATTTCGATGCAAATCGCTGTCTATGAATATTTGCAGATAGGGATTTGCATTAAACCTATTGGGGGTTGCTTGACAACGCATATGACCCACACATGGAACAAACCCTTGGCGCTAAGTAACTCAAAGGAGTTTGTAGTACAATTGTGCGTTACTTTTGAAAACTACCCAACGCAAATGAATAATATTTTTGAACTGCTTTCATGCAGTTTATTGCTCTGTGTGAGAAGTTGGCCTGGCATAGGATGTCCACTATTCTAGTGCACCAGTCCAAACGACCCTTATTTATGGTAGGTTTAAAGTCAACCTTATAGAAAGCTATTCTAGCAGTAGCTGTGGAGAGCAGCCTTCAGGCTAAGTCTTGAAGGAATGTAAAGCAGCTTGTTTTACCAGTCTAAACCTCATGAATAATCAAATGAAAGGAGAACCACACCAGGTATATCAATAAAATATGTATTTATTCTAAACACACCCCTCTAGTCTCCTTATGAGGCTAGAGGCAAAAGTACAATAACAGAACTTAAATAGCACACAGTAAATTAGCACAGTATACGTTTTGCCCTAGGGGCCTCACAAACCATATACTAAGAAAGTGGTATAAGTACAGCTGTGAACATAGAGACCAGGCCTAGGGCCTGTAAAACTGCTGGGGCAACCAGGAACCACCTAAGGGAGGGATGCAGGAGACCCACGGGGACATGTGCAGCCGCGAATCACTATGGACTTCTATGAGGAAAGTAAAGGTTACAATTTTAGAGAATAAGGACACTTCGGGGTGGACTACGGTAAAACCCTTTCAGTACTGGACACTTTGAGAGTCAAGACCCCCGGGAGCACTGAAGTACTCGTGTTACCTCACCCATGGAAGCTGGGTGCATAGGTGTCTTTTCGTGTCGGGTTTTGTCGTTGTTTCCAATGGAGAGCTGCAAAGAAGTGTGTCCGGATGGATCCAAGGGTGGATCGAAGATCTGAAGAACCTGAAAGCCGAGGAGACAGAGTCTGGGTTACTAGCCATTGACCAGGAAGGCGACAAGAAGATGCCAGCCGATGTCGGGTGATTTTAGGTGATGTAGGTGAAGATTGACTCTTCAGCCACGAGGACCAGGAGGTGTCAACGACAACCAGGAGCTGGATTCAAGCTGTACCACATTGGATGTCGAGTGCTGCAGTGTCGGTATCCAGATTGGACCCAACAAGCCTTGGCAACAGCAACCCATGCAGGATGGAAAGATTGGCTTCGATGCAGACCAGCAAGGTCTGAGGGACTCACCCTTTAGAGAAGAGTCAGGGCACATCAGGAGCAATCAGGAAAGCCCAAGAAACAAAAGATTTACCTTCCTGGGGACCCACCAATCAACAGACTAGGGATCGCAAAGGAGCCTCAAGCAGAAATGCCAAAAGCGGGCCCATGGAACACTCATGGAATGTAGGCCTCCAATCTTCGGTGCAAAAGGTGCTCAGGGCTTGGACTACAAGTAGCCCAATGCACAACTTCAGGAACTCTCGGGAAGTAGGTGCAGTTCCAAATATGCAGGATGTCCAGGAGTTCCAGTCCCAAGTCTCTTGTGTCGGCTGCGGGTCTCAGCTTTGCTGAGATCTTGTCTTAACCTTAAGCAATGTCTGGAAGTCCATGTCCTGTGTTGCAGATTCTTCAGCATCCAGCAGGAGCCTCGAAAATGCAGACCGGCAAGATGCTTCTTTGGTGCCTGTTTGAACAGGGGTGTCACTCCTTGACCCCAAGGGAGATTTCTTCTGTCTTCCAGTCGATATGGAATTTCAATAGTCCAAGATGTATGTTTCAGAGTTTTGTCCAGGGTAATCTAAAGTCCTAGTGATTGGGTTCCTATACTTATACCAAGTTTAGGGGTTGGACAAACTCTAGGGTCCAACCGATGGGTGGACCTGGGGAGGGGGTGGTTACACCCCTTCCCCTTTGTCCAGTTTCATGCCAGAGATGGGGCTGAGTGCCCCAGCAACCGGTTTGAACTGGGAAATGCATGGGGACACCTTGTGTGCCCCAGGCAGTGTCTGAAAAGCATTCAATGAATGCACCCACCCTGCCCTAGTACACTAAAGCCTGTCTGGGGAGGTACTGGCACCTCCCTGGACAGGAAACCTATTGTCCAAGCCTCCCCTGCCGGAGTTTCGTCCAGCAGCAGGAGGTCAGACTCGTGTCTGTGGCAGCAGCATCCATTTTGTGATGCTGGGGCTCTGTTTCACTTTTACCGGTTAGACCAGTGTGTACATGTCTTCTTCCTCAAGAAGGGTGGGATGCTACCCCCGTCGCTAGAACTGGTGGGTGGTAGTATTCCAAAGTGTTTGACACCAAACACAACATGTTTTGATGCAGCCATTCCAAAGTTAGCATTAACCACGAGGAATATAATGCACTTAAGAGTATATGGTATGGCTGGTACAGAATGCGGCGGTCAGGATGGTTCTCAATTTACCTAGACTTGCCTCTGTAACCTTGGCTAGAAGGGATCTCCACTGGCTTCCGATCCCCTTTAGGATCTCTTTTAAACTTCTCTGCCTGGCCCACAGTACTGTTCTTGGCACAGGATCAGAGGGTATTAGGTCCCTTCTGTTTGTCTACACCCCTAAAAGAACCCTCCGTTCAACATCCAAGAACCTGCTTTCGGTCCCCAGATTTGTAAAGGCAAGATGGGGAGGTAGAGCCTTTTCCATCTTGGCTCCAAAACTCTGGAAATCTCTTCCTTTGGAGCTTGCTAGTCAGCCTTCCCTGGCGATTTTCAGGAAGCATCTGAAGACTTGGCTTTTCTCTCAGTCATATTAGTCATCCGCGCTCCTAGTGGTGTTGCGGTCCTGTATTTGGTAGTCTGGACTCTTTGTCTGTTTGTCTTCGCGTCTTGATGCCCTCTGGGGCTAAGTTCGCGCGTTATAAATCGCCTTTCATTCATTCATTCACAGAACAGCCATAAGGAAGGGTTTCCGAAAGCTGCAGAGGGATTCAGCTCATGCTTGGGCACCCTCTCACACAAAACCAAGCACTCTGCCTTTAGGATTGTCAAGGCCTGCCATAGGAGTGACTTATAGGTTAATATGTGTCTGTTTTAAAAGGTAGATATAAGTATCCTATATCTAGGTAATGGTGCTTACACCACCTTACCCATGCTGCAAGTGCAGACCTGTGGTGCCATTTTGGAAGGCTTCCCAGGTGTGGCATAATACATGCTTCACCCCTGGTAGGCCTCTGGGGTACCTATGCCCTTGATACCCAAGGTACCATATACTAGGGACTCACAAGGGTAACCCAGAAACCAATCTAGAGTGTACCTAATGTACAGGTAATCAATTTAGAGAGAGGACAGTTAGGCTGGGGCTCTGGTTAGCAGGGCCCCAGCCAGACTAAAGTCGATAAACCAGTGAAGCACATCAAAAAGTGGGAGTAACCATAGGAAGCAGATCCTACTCTCCTACACTCTGTATTTTCTAAACACTGACATTGCAAAATATGGCCCCTGTGTCTCACTTTTTTCATAGAAATAGCGCGGGACTCCTACTTAGTTGCCCAGTGACGTTGATGTCTTGCATAAATCACACAGCAACTTTCCTAAACAGAGGCGCTATTAGCTAAAAGGCTGCACACCTATTTCTGTCTCAGAGTGATTACTCAAATAACTACCTTCCTTAGCCAAAAAGGCATGACAAACTCGAATAACTGTTATTACCCGCTACTAACGAAGCCCTCATGACTCATAACCGAAATTTAACCATATCCCTCTATTTATACCCTAGCTACTATAAATACACCTGCAACAATTTTATGTTTTTTTTCTTTTAATTCTGACGATCTTTTAAAGCTTTCACTTCTTTGGTTTGCTATTTCACGTAGCACGCAGACATCTAGGAAGGCTAATTGCAGAGAAGTGGATAATGTTATTCAAAGAAAGACTCGTTGTGGCAGTATGCTTAGAAAGAAATTGCTTCTGCGAAATACATATTTCATTGCCTTATTGAGAATAATAATCACAATTCTCTACTTTGTTCCTGATATAGCAAATTGTGTTTTTTCTTTTTCCTCAGAGGAATTTATTTTAAATCATGTTAATTTAAAATGCATTTTTCAAATGTTTTTCTATTTAAAAAGACAGCTGTACCGTTTGTCTAATGCGAATGTGCCAACTAGCCACAGGTGGAGTTTCTTTTTAATTACTGGAACTGACTTCATTTTAATAAACACACAGGGTTGCTTATTATGCTCCTTTCCGTTTAGCGAAACTTCACTAGCAGAGAAAAAGCGATGCAAAAAAAAATGCATATACTCTCAAGAAAGTGATATCAAAAAGAAAGTTTAAAAAATGTTAAGAGACGTGATTTTGAGTATCTGGAAAAAAGACAGGAGGCTTTCAGCAGAGGCTCCTCGCTATGGCGGCAAAGCGTCACCCCACCTGCCAGCAGCTGAAAAAATGAAAAATAACAATAATAAACTCTTACTTATTATCATTTTATTTTTCTCCTGGAATTAAGGCTTGGGGTCAGGGCGGTGACAGGCTGGAGGGTGAGTTTTAGGCACGGGCTTCACTGCGCTGGTGGGTTTGGCCAGTCGTCTCAGGCCAGCACCAACCCCAGGTGCATTGTTGAGTTGGAGAGAACAGGCACAGGATTCCAGTCTGTGAGGGTGCGCAAATTATTGGTGCTCAAGCCAATCCTGATGCTGCTTTCAGCATTGTTTTATTTGTTTTATTTATCTACCCCATTGCCCCACCTCTCCGCCACTCTGTTAACTTACCGGCCACTACATAGGCTTTATTTTTGATGAAAGACTTCTTAGCTATGTGTTGACAATTTTTTTTCTATCTGTTGTATGCTGAATTAGATCACTTCTCTACAACGGTGCCCATTCTTCAACAAGAATCAGAAGACATCCATTAATTTACCCAGGAACCCTGAAATTAGTGGTGTGCGAGTTGCTGTAGCACCCCCACAAAAAAAGCTTGGGGCATATTATCAAGAAAGGTTGTTACATTATCGTCGCTTTTATCGGCAGCAAACTGCCGATAAAGCGGCGATAATGGGCTTGATAATATGCTCTATGAATTCCAATCGATGCCCATGTTAGATGTCTTCACATCTAACATGGGCTTCGTTTGGAATTCATATAGCATATTATCAAACCCATTATCGCCGCTTTATCGGCATTTTCCTGTCGATAAAAGCGGCGATAATGTAACAACCTTTCTAGATAATATGCGCCCTTGTTTTTTTTTAATATAGAGATTAGAGTTTACTTTTCCCTCCTCTTACTACAAAGTGAGAATTTTGCAACCAAGTGATAATCATTCTGGGGTACAGAGAGTGTGAAAGAAGAAGGCTGCTGCATGTCAAATGTTTTCTAACACACCACATTGAAATACCTATAATTGAATTTTACAAATATCTCAACATATACAAGCAGTAAGTAAAGAGCAAATGACTACTGATGATATATCAAATATTGGAAAAATATACATTTGCAAATGAGGCATATTATTTGTATCTAATGCGGTAGTGTCATGAAGATAAATCCTTTAATAGAATCACATCAAACCAGGATATTTTACGTGTGAAAAATATGAACGGATCCCAAATTTCTACACATTATTGTTTGGTCCCCCTATAGTTTTAGCAGTAAAGCTGCAGGCCTGATGCAACTTTAATGGCCTTTTCAGGAGGACATTTCAATGGAAAATGTGCTCTCTGTAAGTGGCAGTATCCTACCACTTCATGTCAATGCTCCTCCTTACTATTCTCCTGCTGAATGGACATAGCTCATTTGCTAAACGTGTCCTTCATGTAGCACTTCAATTTTTGAAACAAACACTGTGATGTAATATTGATGGCAGCAACTTCATTCTGAAAAGTCTTTTAGCACCACTTGCATTTATTTGATTTGCTCCTCTGAATCTCATTGTGACTGGTACTTACAGCCTGTTTCTCCATCAACCGTTTTATGGTCTGAGAAGGTATGAGAAGTCCATATATGTGTGTTTTACCATGTTCCGGTGCTGTATGCTCTCATTTCTTTTAGTTTGGAGCAGGGTTTGGTGGATTACCTACATGAAAACTGCTTCACAGACAAAGGAAAAGGGTCTTATTTTGCTCTGTCCTCATTTTAGGCGATGTTTGTAGCGCACCCCTATGTAAACATGAGACAATCTAATGGGTTCTTTCTGAGTAAATCTGAAAATGGAAGCAAATAGTGTTTGCACCCAGTATCAGATTCTGAGTTGAGTACATATTTCCAGGATAAATCATAACACAGATTCCTCCCATGATGGCCTGGAGGAATCTGCCAGTGGCAAGTAGTGCAGAATGTACAATACCATGTAGCTGTACTTGTCAGTAGGACCTAACCCACATGTTATCACCATCATGCATGGATAACGTGGAAACAGTCAGTAAAAAGAACTGGAGTAATGTAGTAAATATAACTTAATCTACATGATTTTTTTTATGTGCACCTTTCAGTCTCACAGTGAGGGACTAGGTCTAGGAAGTTGAATGGATAACAAGCATTGGCAAAGCCAATAGGTCTCGCCTTTGGGACCTTTTGCTTTTACTAATGGTTTTAGGCATGCGGCAGAGCATCCTCGATGCTGTGTGAATGGCTAATGAATTATTTTGAAAAAATCTTTGGAGGCAGCTGTTAATGTCACTCTTTTTCTTTTTAGTTACCAATCTGAGTTGTATTGGTAACTAAAAAGAAAAGAAAACAGGAAAAGGAAATGTTTATTTTTAAAGCTGGGTGGGGGCAGCAATATGGGGAAAGCAACATGTAGGAAGAAACATGGGGACGTGGGTTGAAGGTGGAAGCAACAGGGAGACAAGGGGCTGAAACAACACAGGGGCACTAGTGCAGGAAGCAAAAGAGAGGAGTGGGGTAACAAATGAGCAAAAGAGAGCAACCAGGGGGTGGTAGGGAGAATGCACATGGACCAGAAGGCGATGCTGGTGGAGTGGGGGAGAAGCCCACAGTAGATGAACATGAAGCGGAGCGGGAGAGAGAATAAAACAAGGGAGACAGCAGGAAAACACATGTGGAAGGACACAGTAATGTTTCCATGCTCCAGGGGTGAGACAAAAACAAGAAGAGGAAGAAAAGCCCATATCGCTAATAAATAAACAGAAAGCAAAGAGGAATGACAATAAAGCCCACCAATGGTAAACAATAGGCTCCAAGATTTGATTTGATTTTACATTTTATAAAGCACAGCATATGCCCAAGGGTGTCTTGGCGGTGAAATAGTCTGGAGGCTAGAATACCAACTAAATCCCGTTTTGAATGCCTAATTAGTTTTTAAACAGCCAAGTTTTCAGCTGACTTCTGAAACACATCAAGGAGTTGCTGTTTTTAATCTGTAAGGGAATGGAGTTCCATACCTTGGCAGTGCCAACGACAAAACTCCTCCCCCCCCCCAACGCAGCTGCCTGTACCTTTGAACTACCAATAGGTGTGACTGTGCTGATCTAGATTTCTGGAAGAGGCATATTTTCTGAGGTGTGTTCTAAGATAAAGGGGTCCTTTCCCCTGTAATGCTTTAAATTCAAGACACTGTGACTTAAATATAATTCTCTTACCCACCGGCAACCAGTGGAGATCCTACAGTCAATTAGTTACTGGTTCATATTTAGGAATGTCTAGGATTAACCTTGCCGCTGCATTTTGCATCTTCTGGAGTCTAAGCAGGAGCTGTGTCTGAAGTCCTATATATAGAGCGTTTCCATAGTCCAGCCTCGATATAGCTAATGCTGTTACCACAGTTTTTAGAGCATCCATAGAAATAAGATGACAGCAAGATAACATTATGGGCCCAATTTTGATGTAGGGCGGACATCTTTGGTTTCACTTTTGACCTCTGCATTACAGTACTGGTGGTTAAAAGTGAAGCCGTCTTGTCATTCCGGCTGGATTCTGATGGGCTCAAGGATGCCGTGGGCCAGTCAGTGGCCCCTATGTAATCCCTAAGGATGGCGTTTCTGGCACCGGGATAACAATGGCGGTTTCCGTCAGGCTTTCCATGTCAGGCTTTCTGACATGAAAAGCTTGTCGGAATATGAATATGGGGGCCCAAGCAGGACCCCCATTCCACCACATCCTTCGCTTGGGGGCCGAGGGGGACCTATGGCAACTATCCTCTATGTAAAACCACTGTGAGCAAGCCTCATGTGGAATACTCCATCTATTTTTTCAAAACAAATATGCATTTCACACTTGTGGAGAACTGCTGTGGTTTAATTCTTGAGCCTGCACAGAGTTAACTTTAAGGGAGAGACAGCCTCCCCCACAACAGAATAACAAGAAATAAACCTGACCCTCCTGTAAGAAAGTGGGGTGGATGTTAGTCTACCACAAGCAATAATGTCACTATTCTTGTTATGTCCAGTAATGGTTTCAGTAATTTAAAACTGAGCTCAACCCCCGGTATCTATGATGAGAATTGAAAAGAATTTAGAAATACTAAGTATAGTAAAAAGTAAAAAAACACTCAACACATGAAAAATCCTACTCCAATTTATGAAAATAGAGAATAATTCAATGAAACCCAAATGATAAAAATTCAATAAGGGGAACTGGAGATAAACATGTTTACAGTTTTAAATAGAAATAATGCCCAAAAACTTTAAGCCCCAATCACAGTCATCTGGTTGCACTTGACTCGTGCTAGGCGATATGATATTCTATATCACTGTAACAGTTTGTTTCATAGTACACTCCCAGTTAAGATCCAAGGGGCAAGTGTAATTTGGGTAACATAGTTTGCCTGTTTATAGGATAACACAGCACTTTTCCCTCTAAAGTGCACTCCAATAGTTGACACACATTTGGCTGAATATCCTGCACATATATAGCTGTATTGTATGTTCTTTAGCATACTGCATCTAGGAAACTTTGGGTTTGTTTTTACCTACTATCATCAGTGGTAAACTATGCAATTATAATGACAGTGTATCTGACGCCTAGTTAGTTTTTGTACTTGCGTGCTGTGGTCAATTGCTACTGATTTTAACGTAAAAGTATGATACACCACAAGAGTTTTAGTTTGGTGTACTTTTCTTTTTAGTGCGGTGCCTCCTACATCCTGAGCCGTTGCCTGGTGGGGTGAGGTTTTGTCTTCCATACCACTAAGGTAAGATGGAGTTCTGCACCATTCAGGGGCTTATATGATGGCATTCCATTTTTTGGCCACATATTATAAGAGGACTATTTGGTCATTCTTTTCTAAGTATCATTTGTGTTTTGTGCTATTTTATATTATTTATTTTTTCAGAAAACTGAAGATATCAAGAAGAGATTGGGATTGTGAGATGCTACACTCACACTATATCCTTTTTTGATGAATTGTAAATAGCAGTAGCTGTATTGTTGTCTTTAGAGGTCCTGACGAAAGCACATGGCTTTATCTCTTGCCTCAAAGTGCTGAAACATGTTGACCACTTCTGCTTAGGACAGCTATTTGTTAAAACTGGTCCTGGCGCTCACGTTTTTAACCATTGATTGTGACTGACACGAATAAAGTGTGTTGGTCTGTTCTAGTACCAATTTTACATTTTTGCACTTCACCATTTTGCACTGCATTTAAAAAATTTCTAAAAATTTGTTCCCACATACTTTATCTTGCTCATCTTGGTAATCATACCTTTCTGATATTTATAGAGCTAGTCTGTCATTCTCTACATCAAAGGATACCCAAATGATGAAGCTGATCACCAGGCTTGGTGAATGATGGGAATCCATACGCATACATTTTTATGTTAATTTGCCATTTCACAATACTGATTCTTACTAAGAACCCCTTTTTTTGTTCTCTTATCATCTAGACGCTGGAGTATATTTTGTATTTACATGCACTTGACCGGAACCTAGGTGAAATTTAAGGCCGACTGCAATGGAGCACAGCTCAAATTCAGACACCAAGTTAGACTCAATTGGAAGTTTTAACTTCTGATCTAGTCTCTGAAATGGAAGTCAACAATTCTCGGTGTGTAAGGTAGCAGGCTGTGGCTGAGAAGGACCCCATGAGGCCAGATAGCCATCTGACAAGGTTCCAGTGAAGCCATTGACTTTTGGAGATAACACTTAGAGCAGGGAAAATTAAACATTCCTGTCCAATAAAGGACGTTTGCCAACCAGCTTCATTTGGCCCCTTTGCCAGGTGAAGATTTTTACTTTCAATATCAGTAA
This sequence comes from Lissotriton vulgaris, assembly GCF_964263255.1. Classification (NCBI taxonomy): domain Eukaryota; kingdom Metazoa; phylum Chordata; class Amphibia; order Caudata; family Salamandridae; genus Lissotriton; species Lissotriton vulgaris. The sequence continues at coordinate 1,429,239,810 of NC_141685.1, read as the reverse complement.
TTCTTTTGGAGTTGAGGTTCCTCCAGTGGGGCAGGGCTGAAATCTGTAGCTGAACAGGGCTCCATGAGGCTGGATACCCTTTCGGTGGCATACTACTCAAACAGATTTGCTATTGCAGAAACACTCTGAGTGGGAGAAGCCTGAATCAATGACTAAGTGGCAACGCAACTTCATCGTATTGACTTGGAGTGGTTTGTGGTGGTCATCTGGAGGTCTTTGCAACCAAAATGTTCCTAGATCTAAGGTTTTACAGATGCAGGATGTTAGAATGGTACACCTTGACACAGCCAACTGTCCTAGGACCTCAGGAACTGCACTTGGAGGTCATGACTCACTCTAACAGAAGCACAGGTCCAGTTGAAACTGATAAGTTGGGCCTCGCAAGAAAAAGGCTTCTAGCAGATTATTGTGTTCATATAGCTAAAGAGGAGGTCAGACAACTGACCCTTGTAACCCATTTCTATGTCCTAGGTACAAATGGGAGCAGGTCCAGCCTCTCCTCAAAGGTCTCAATGGCAGATGCAGTCCTACTTCTGTCTTTCACAGGTCTAGTAGTATTCTGAAGAAGTTGAACCGGGGTGCCACATTTGTGCCAGGCACTAGCCTCTGGGTAGGGCTTACTCCCGGCCCCTCCTTAACCAATAGAGCAAAGGTTTCCATGGGTGACCGTACCCACTTTACAGAGGTTCCTGTGTGCCCTACTGCCAACAATCCAACAGAGCCCCTCGCTACGCATGCTTCCCCTGTGCAGAGTTCCTGTGCCCACCTTAGAAGTGTGACCAGGGATATGAGCAACCCTTCCTCTGTAGACACTCAAAACCAGTTCTGTCGGTAGCTCCTCTCCCACTGTAATTGGTGCCTGGCTCACTAGAGTGACAAATGAGAGGGTAGGCCCAGATGTGATCTATATCTGCCTATGACAGGGTAGGCTTCTTTGAAGTTAATTAAGGTCTTAGGCACAGCTCAAATGTATCCCTGTCAGTAGAAGCTCATGCAGATGGGCTTCTAGAGGGTTTAGGCAGTCGAAGGGTGACTTTCTAAAAGTACTTTTTGAAAAATATGTACTACAAATCTGACTTTACCAGATAATTGGGTTTGTAATAAATATTTTAAACAGTCCAAGAATGAACTTTGTAGATATTTCCTAGGTGGAGCTAACAATATTAATTTTGTGTTGCAATGATTCTTCTGGAACAGCTAACTGTTCTACAGTGAAAATATATTTTGAGGCCTTCCTTGTCAATATAAAGACATGTTTAACATTAAACTTTAGATACAAGTATGATAGAGCACTTCTCTCCTGCGCCCGACTGTCGCACTGCGATTGGGAAATTGAAACATTAAACTTTTTATGTGCATTAAGGCCTACTTACGGGCAACCTAATAATATTTAAAAGAAGGATTTAGGCCTGAAATGAGGTGGTATTTGGACAGATCGAATTTACAATTTTGAAACTGCATAGACAGGCTATAGTGGTAGACCTGCAGTCGTGTTTGTACTGTCATTTTAGGAATGGCACAATGGAGGCTGCAGTCCACTAGTGACTTTTAACTTCCAGTCCCAGGAGGGCCTTTTAGATAAGTGAAATATGCCAATTAAGATTATAGCTAATATCTACATATTTTGAAGGTCACAGCACAAGCACTGGGGCCTGGTTATCAGAGTTCCCATGTACAAAGTCAGAAAATCAGCAACATCAGTGCAAAAGCAAATGTGGGTGATCATGCAAATAGACAAATTTTCCTACAGTCACTTTATCACACTGCTGTTTTTCTCCTTTACTCCTTCATAATATCCCAAAATCATTACAGCAAGGTGTCAGTCTCTGTTAGCCTTTTCAGTAGTTAGTGTGAAGCCTGGGGCCAAAAAGTAATGTGGAGGCTCCTTAGTGATGAAGACTGCAATTCTGCATTCAATGAAAAGTATATAAATAAACGTTGCTGAAGGAGAGCAGGGCCTGGAATGGGCTGGACATGGGGCATGATGCTCCCTCGGCTCCCATCCTTTTGGACAGTCATTACCTCTTTATTTAGCATCCTGTGACAGGGTGCCTTCTGAGCTGATGTCAAGAGGCTTGCTGAAGTGGGTGTTCCAATGGCCCCGTTGGCTCACCTTCCTCCACGCTCAGTTTGCATAATTTATTTTATAAGGTGGACAGATCAAAAATAAACAACATTTAGCCAGCTTTGAATGCTGATTTCTACTCCTTGTTTTGAAGGAGATTCTGGAGGTTTTATGTTCAAAGGAAATCGACATGCCCCACCATTCTGGCAATCTGTTAATACGACTGGCAATCCACAGTGTCATCTCTTTATCATCCTTTGAATCCAAAGGGCGGCCAGCCTTGTGACCGAGAACACCTTTGCCTAAATGTCTGTAGAACCAACACGAAATCACTGCAAGTATAGGAGTAAAATTTCAGAAAGGCTTTAGCAGTAATGGTAAACTTTGATAAGGATAATCATAACATAACTACATAGAAAAGCTCATTATACCCGCTATAGAAAACACATTGAAATAGTTTCGCAAGCTGTGATAGTGAACTATTCATTCAAGGTCTAGTGTCACTTTAGGCCACCTGGATTGGAGCAAAAAATTCAAGGTTTTATTTTAAGATGGGCGTGTCATTAGGATTTATAAACTAAGATGTAAACTTCCATAGGACCTCTGAAGCACAGTCTTGATAAACTCCTTAAAGAGAAGGTAATCAATGGTAAAACATACATGTTGAAAAGATACTCAGCATAAAATGTCACTAACCTTAAACCCTGAGTGGAGGCCTACGATTGGTGCAGACTGCACGTAAAGAACAAGTCTTTGTGAGGAGAGATAGATCCATATTTCAAAGGACATTTGCTCAACTGTTTCACAGGCCAAAAAAAAAACCGTGGAATAAGGGGTCTCAGAATAAATAGTGAATTAGAATATAAATCAGTACATTATTCCCCCTCCTCAAGAAATATTAAGGAAAAGGGGTAATTAAAGAAATGAAAGAATGGGATAGGACCAGGAATCAATCAAACTTTCAAAAGCATTATTGTACAACACATCTCAAGGTTACACGATGTCCTTTGCGCTACTAAAGGGGCATTTGTTGTTAGGTCATAGGGAAACTTATAGCACACTTAACTTTTGGTGTTCAACGTTCTGTATTATTAAGTACCCTCACATTCTTATGACATTAGTATATGACTTTTTTAATGGTTTTTAGGGTTCTGCTGGAGTCTGCAAACTTACATTAACATATTTCGATTCTGTTAATAACTAAGGCAAGTTTTTTTGTTAAGACTGGGCACGAGGCATGTGCATGTTGTAGATTTTGGAAACCTTGGGATTACCCATACGAAAGAGGTCATTATAATAGACCACAATCTTATAAGAATCACTTATTATGTGGTTGTTAGGCGATTGGTTTTTGTCGAGGGCATTGGTAACTATTACAAATAGAGCAATGATTAGATCCAAGAATGTACATTTTATCCATTAATATATATATATGTTTTTAATTCTAGTTCTCGATAGTTGGTTATCGGATTTACTGTTTGGCTCACAAATAAAAACATATGAGCTAACTTGCAAGTCATGCTTCTTGTTTTTATGTTGTGTCTGATTGCAAAAGTAAACTTACACAAAGTTCTGGAACTGACCTATTATGTATCATTATCTAGGAATAAAATAAAAGCAGTATGTAACATACCACATACTCCATCTGTGACGTTTGTTTTAAATTGTAGCCTACTTTAATTTGAGGCGTAGCATACACAAATATATAGTCAATGTTCTTTCATCAATATTTTGCGCTATGTTATGGTGACACATGAGGTCCTGTTGGGGTTTCATTTGCCCAGAAATTATGAATTAGATCATTGTTTGATGGAAGTACAGAATGGGTTGTCGATTCGTGGTTCTCAAGAGCATGTAGCACAGGAATCTTAAAACATGAACGATTGATGGTATTTATTTATTTATTTATGCTATTTTATATAGCGCAGACTTTACCTGAAGGTGTCAGAGCGCTTCACAATAGGAAATGTAATGATACGTGAGGAGAAAATTACAAGTGAACAAATTACAAAAGCAAACGTTAAGTTACATGAGACAAAAGTGACAATAGTGAGCAACCAAAATACAAGAGGTAGCAATTGGTACATTACAGGAGGAAAAAGTGATATGTGTGCAGGTTACAAAAGCATACAAAGTACAAGTAGAGGTAAAATACTGCAATAAATGGCAGACACTCCAGCACAAGAACAAACGTTACGTAGGCAATGGTGGCACTTGTGCAAGTATCTGAAGCAAACAAAATGTGAGAGGTAGCAAACAGTGTGTTACAAGAGAAAAGTGACGTGTGCATGTTACAAAAGTGTACCAAACACAGGGACAAGGATAATACTGCAATAAATGGTAAACACTCCAACCACAAGAGCACACTGGGAAGGCACTTCCATAGTCATGGAGAATAGAATTTTCAATAATAGGAGGTCTTCCTTCAGATAATAGAGAGGGCGTGAATTACATTTGATAGTGTCTTTGTAGGAGGAGAGCTTTGAGGTCAGTTTTGAAGGCCTGGGGGGAGGTGGTGGTCCAGAGCTGAGGCGAAAGTGAGTTCCAGATTCTCACTGCGTTGCCTGAGAAGGTTTGGGCCATCGATCTTTCCTTCTTGAAAGTGGGGGGTTCAAGCAGTCAATTTTCCGCATTACGAGATGGTCTAGAGCCTCCAGTGAGTTTCAGCTTTTTCGCCAGGTAGCGTGGAGAGGAGTGCAAGGCTTTGTGGGTGACACAGGCACTCTTGTAGATAGCTCTAGCCTCGATGGGAAGCCATCGAAGGGTGGATAACAACGGTGTGATGTGGTTGCTTCTTTTGGCCGGTGATATTTCTTTTAAAGAGAGACAGTCGATATTTTTTGTCATGTGGCAAAATATTAATATTGAAAGTGGTCTGTTGTTACGTGTGTACATATATGTAGACTAAACACACATTTAAATTGGGCGATCATAATCTCAGTACCTTAACCGCATCAATGCAAAAAAAAGGATGTTTTTCTTTGCTTTACCATCACATAGGTGTTTAGGTTTGCAGCGTAAAGCCCACATGTATTAATTTTCAGTACAGCCCACCACATCTAGATATCTGCACATGCCTGGAACACATCTCTGCGCTTTTAGAGGAGCTGGCTCCGCCAAGAAAGGAGATGTGTCTACAGGCACCGAAGCTTTGCTCTGGGAGTTTGTTTTTGAAAAAAAAATGAGTCCCTGACCTGCAGGTTTTTATTCACCCTTATATGTCAGGTCATTTATTAGATTTCCTGTTCAGGGTTGCCAGGCTGTCCCAGGCAAACCCAAGCAGGCGAAAATGACCTCTTGCCCGAGACAGGACGAGTGTCCCGAGAACCTGAGATACTTTGACTAACGACCCAATGTCACTCACGCCACTGGTCAACAGTTTCCACCAGCAGAGCAGTGGCGGCTCTGCTTGCTAAAACCTGATGGCTCTCCTTATTCTAAATTGAGCTTGGGAATCAGGAGGTTGGTGGACATGGCTCTCTAGTCTCTACCACGTTTATAGCAAAGTACCCTATCTTTCAAACTCCAAATAAGGCAATGGGAATCATTCCAGCACCATGTTTTTGAAATGTATACCTATAGTAATACATGTCTGTGTGCAATACCCAATCTTTGCAATGGGTTGACCATCTAACAGGACTTGGAAACACTGTTGTGAATACCTCATCAGCCATCTCACTGATGTCTAATCATTGCTTGGAAAACATATCTAAAATAAAAGGGAAGCAGCAATTAATAGTTGTGCAAGTGAAATAGGTTTAATAAAATGAATGTGGCGATTCTTCAAGGAGCTCTCCAAAGATTTTAAATTGAGAGGTTTTAAATTTGAGATTATAAATGACAAAAACTTAGAAGATCAAGTTAAATATCAAGAGGAATATGAGCCAAATAATGTCTTAAAAGGAGAACCGTGTTGCCAATTATTCAGTCAAGGTTACATATCAATTTAAAAATATTGCATTCCTTCATAAAGGGCAAACCAGGCCCTAAAATGCTTCAGAGCACTCGACAGGAGAAGACGTACAACATTTCAAAAATATGAGTAAGAATATTCCAAAAGCTGAGGATGAGGTCAGCGGGATAGGAAAGTGAGAAAGTAGTAACATTATCTTTGAACACAAATTATGAATGACTGGTAGCGTGTTGAAATAAAATTAGAACCATCTGACTACAGAGATAAGGCAGCAGTGCCAAAGGCAAAGGGCCTTGTTGGTAACTTGCCTGGAAGCTGTGCAGATGTATAGAAGACACACAAGGATCTTACTCAAGCGGTGTAGCCTATGCTTGTAGCATCGAAATAGACCTCATTTAGGCATGACAAGGATAGTGAGGTAGGAAATAGGACAACAGTTAAGACTGATGGTTTGGTGGCTGCACTAGAGGGGAAAGCCTAAACAGTGACCCTCTCTGGCAAAGGCATTATGTGGTCTACAGAGTACTAACCCAGGAAAGGTAGCAGTAAGAATCACTGACACCCATTTGGGATCATGCTTAGAAGTCTCATGTATATGTCTAGGGCAAAAGACTGCAGCATCTCCATGAAAGTCAAATGAGCAAGCAATCTCGGCCCCCAAAGCAACCCTTTCAGTCGTCAGATATGTTAACAAAATGTACTAGGCTTCTTCAAATGTCTTTGAATTTGTCACACTGTACTGGTGATCTGAGACCATCATTTTTCATGAAATAATGTTAGAGGTACCACTTTTGAGGAACTCAGGATTGTGTGATTGATTTATAAAACAAGCTTCAGGCCAGAACTTCACAACAGATATGATTTACTGCATTTATAATAAAAAAGAATCTTTAGATTCAACAAATACCATTATAAAAAAGAGCTCCAACTGTAGAAGCATCCTTCGAGCATCTCCTAGATAGTTTCAAAAACTCCCTACCGTGACACATTTGCTGTGTGAATATCATTGCGTCCTTCAGATCGATGTTTATGACTACCGTTTTGTGGACCATACTATCTTGACTCTTGGAACTTATCACACTTGGATGCCCCCTCTCATTTAAAAGTTATATAAGAATGATGCTGATGGAGCTCTGGAAAATGAATAACCTTCTATGATATGAATATTGTGCTTCTATCTCAAGTCCTAATTTATACACGTAATAGATATTGTTGATATTTGTGCAGGTCAGGGACACAAGCTTCTTAGCACATAACATTTAGCTAGGACATGGCAGTGGTGTCCGCATTTAAGTTTGCAAGCTTTTATAGCTTTAGGGCTTGCAAAGGAATGAGCAGGTCCGTGGTGCATCTCGGTGTAGGCAGGTTCTTCCAGAATATGGGAACTCTACAATCTCCTTATTTTGTTTCCTGTAGTGAGGTACAGTCAGCTTTCACTGAGCATCTGAACCACGTGCCTGAGAAGGCCACAAAGGAAAGTTCGTTCTTCTGAGGTATTGACTCGTGGTGTCATCCACGGCTCAATGTGCTGCATAGATGTAAAACTACTCCTTGAAACTCACAGAAAGCCAGTGCAAGGCGACCAAGAGAGGTGAGGTCAAGATAACACTTAGGTCCCATGGCTGAGGCAACCACCAGCTTTCGATAATTCTTAACCATGCCCAATGAAATATCGCGATCAGAAGCAAATACTTTATGTCACAGTAGTGTGGCTTGGGCATGAAACAGGGAAGAATGTGCCACTGCAGAGCCTGAGAAATCCTAGAGGGAACCATGTTCATTCTACCTCTTTAATGTACTAAATGGGTCCATGGAAGGGCCTTGGCAACCCTCGCACATAATCTGTGTCTCCTTGGTATTAGGTTTAATCCATTGCTGACTATCCAATCATTGGCAGTCACACACATCGCTAGAAACCTTAAGGTATGATCTTTACTTGCCATTAAATTTCCCATTGGATCCAAGGTTCTTCAGCGTGCATGCGTATATGGACTAATTGAAACCAACAGAGCTAACTCAGTGGCACCAGGCATAAACAAATCCTCTGGGCGCATCCTGCAGAGTCTGTTGCATCATAGCTGAAGGTTTCTAGGGATCTTCACATAACCTGGATGATCCAACATTCTTTCTTCGTCTCCCTTGCTCCCCTTGAGGAAACTGTGACTCTTGGTAATGGAGTTGGAGTCGTGTTTAGTCCTGCCTGTAGAGCGCCAAGCCGTAGACAATCTTAGATAAATTGCGAACGTGTCTTGGTGGTGTCATATGTGTCATGGTAGAGACGCGTCACTATCCCCATAAGAAAGGGCTAGGAAGTTGAAGACTCTACAGAGCAATCCTTAGAATCTGGAACCTGTAGTGGTGGTCCAATGCTGGGTCTATGCCGGTGCTCCTCATAAATATGTATATGGAATATTTTGGTGAAAAGGCGGGGCCAAAGAGCACTTGGACTGCCTCTGCTTTGTTGCTGCACTGACGTTTATTTTCTCCGAGTCCATTTTGTAAATTCAGATGAGATTTTTGGTAATCACCGGTGATTTTCTTTTTTTAAATTTTTTTTTTTTAATTTTTATTTGGAAAACCTCAAACATTACAGCAAAGCAAGTATAGGCCAGGGGGCCACCAAACAACATAGTTCCAGATATCATAATGTCATGCAGCAATGGGAAAACATTACGGTGTACCCTGGCCCGACCAGCCACATTAAATCAGGATCGACGTGCAAAATTGTCCACATTAGTACAGGATATGGGAGGATTCCAATTTATAATAGAGTTGAAGGATCAAACAGCAAGCATTAGTACGACGTCGCATAGCTATCGATACACAGGACAGGATAGTAGCCTTTAGTCGAACACAGCATTGGGAGAACAATAGGAAGGTATGAAGCCAAATACGATCAAACTGAACCATAGAGTCCCATTCACGAAAGTGAGCAATGACAGCCAAAATCTGTAGCTTAAAGGGACACAAGCGATGATCTCCCCAAGAAACCCAAACCCCGCCTCCAACTATAAGAAATATATAAGAAAGAAAGTACGTCAAGGAAGAACAAGAAAAGAAGAAGGAAAGTAGGGCCATAGAGACAAAGAAGAAACAGAAATACGTCCCGCCCCCACCCCCCACCCTGCATGCAGCGGAAGGCCACGGCCCACCCCCCCCATAGGCATGCCTGACGCCCCAGAAAACCCACAAGAGGGAAATTAGGAGGAGGGCCCTAGCTCCGGCCCCAGGTACGCCCCCCCCCACCCTACCCGAAAACCATGAAAGCCCGCCATGATGGAGGGCAAACAACATTATATAGTCATCCCGATCACCCCAAATCACTGTCACAAGCCATGATACAGTCCGACACCAAGAACATCCAACAAGTATATAAACAGCCCAGATTCAGCCCTGGCCAGTACGAACTGAAAGAGCAGAGCACCGTATAACATGGAGAGGCAAATACAATGAGTCAACAATCCCTGTTGGAGCCGGTCCGAGCACAAGTAGGAACAAAAGCGACGATGCGATGATCCATCTCCATGTCACACTAGCCATCGGGAGAACTGGGCGCTGCAGAGCAGGAGAGGAAATAATGGGCTGGAGGGTAGGAAAGTCAGCAAAAACAGAAGTTCGGCCACATAATCCGCCAACTCCAGTTTCCAGTGTTACGCACTCCAGGGAATCATCAGCCTCGGCAAACTGGGACAGTTCGTGCTCTCGATCGACAGTCTGACCTCCCATCATTGTATAGCTAGCCGCCGCCTGCAGGTCGTCCACGATCGTCCATCGACGTCTCAAAACTGAGTGCAGGTCTGTAAGGGCCAGCAGGATGTCCTGCACTGTGGGCTCCATCGCCATTTCAACGATTCACGTAGCGTACCCCTCCACCAGAGAACCTCAGGGCAGGAGAGGAAGCAAGCCCCACAGGCAGCCGAGAGATCAAGCGCTGCCCGTAACACACGCACGGGTCATATCAGGCACACTCCGCACTGCCAATCGCTTACCAGCCGCAGGCGGAGACTCCCATAAGAAACAGCATAGCAGGGAGATCGTTCGGTCGCCAGCAGTCTCCGAGTCAGGGCAAATCCAGGCTGAGTGCCGATAGTTGTAGCTGAGGTTGTACGCAATTACAGGCACCAACGTAAAACCTTAGGTGGGCTGCTCGGGGGCTCCAGCGCCAAGCTCCGATCGACCGTCTATGGCCTCGTACAGTCACAAGTCCCGGTTTAGGTCACCGGACAAACATGGCCGACCGGAGCCGATGTTGATCAATCCTGTGTCGGCCGCTGCATCACTCGAGGCCCCGGTTCGCTCTCTCCAAGGGCCAGAAAGTTTAGGTCGACGGAGCACGGCTATCAGGGGTGGGTTTCACGCCGGAGTCACACAGCCGAGCTCCACACACCTTCACCAATACGGGGCCGCGATCGGGATTCAGGATAGACGACAGGATGGTGCGGGAGGCGAGGGCGAGCGGCGGAGCCGGGCGTCTATGCGGCCATTTTGGCCGCCGTCTTGGCTCCTCACCGGTGATTTTCTTTAAAGCGTCAATCGCATTGAAGGGGCATATGGAAATGGAATTCATCTTCAGCCAAATGAAAAACGCCAGTGTTTTAGCCAAGAGGTGCACAGTTTAATGTGCCTCTCCGCAGGTCTCATCCTCCATGCAATGTGCTAGCTGCAGTGAGAGATGATTCGCGCTTTAAGACTGAATGTGGCAGCACTGCATGCTTCCTTTTCACAATGTATTTATTCCCTCCGCAGGATTATACGTTTCAATGTTTCCTTTTCTCTCTGCTAATCAGTGCTACATTTCAGTGTGTTGCCATGCAACGCAAAGCGCTCGCATATCAGTGTAAAGAGATATTAACAGTAATGTTCCTGTCAAACCACAGTGAGTGGAAATAGCTTTCAAGATCCACCAATATTTGTTAATTTTGGGTCGAAAATGCACCATTCTGTTTTTGTTTGTTAAAGCGCCTTTTTGTAGGGGTAGTTTGTGGTACAGACATGCAGATTTTAGACCGTGGAAAATGTGCGTGCAGTGTGATCACGGATGTCACAGTGCAGAGGAAGCATGTCTGAGTTTCAAAGGAAAGCACCCTCTTCAGTACTCTCCCTGGCCAGGGCCATTTCTATGCATCCACCACACAGGTGGCCTAGGTCTATCCGGCTATATGATTTTAGAGCAGAAAAAACCTAACCAGGCTAAGATGTGGAATAAAACCTCTGAAGGCATACAAATATGGGTGCTTGAAAGAGATTGAAGCCTTGAATTGCAGACTGTGTAGTTATAAACTCTAATCGTTGCTGCATGTAGTCTGCCTCTGTAGTGAATTGAAGGCCTTTTGACGATATTGGCTAAAACCACTATTCTGCCCATAATGAATCAGGCCGCGACAGAAAGTAATAGAAATATGTCTGAGTGGGATTTACGTGCAGTTAACATCTAGATTTTTTAATTCCTGAAGGACGCTTATAAAGTCATGAATAGGAACACTTTGACTATATAGAATCCCAAATCCTGTTGTTATTATGTTTAAATACAGCATTACACTGCCATTTTGTTATTAATTTCGCTATAATAACGGTTGTATGACGTTATAACGCATGCTTTTACCCCGCATACCTTTACAACACAACATTTTGCCCCGACTTGCTTTTGGGGTGCGCGGGATGTTGGAATAGTATAATTTACTATTCCAACCCCAGTGTGTGCAACAGTTCGGAAGGTGTTGAAGTTAAATCCAACACCTTATACCCCCTGCAACGAGCCATTTGCGTTGTAATCGTATGCAGGGTGAAAGCATGTGTTGTAACGGCTGTTTCCCATAATAACTGATGCGTCATAAGGGGGGTGTATTTCAGGCAATCCTAAATCTTACTGTATGTAAACACAGAACTATGTAGCACACCACACTTTACACATCTAACTCCAATTGCTCCTGGTAATGAATTAGGGCAACAGTAGGGGCTATATTTTGGCACATGTAGGATGAGACAGTCCAGGTCAGCACTATGATGACATGCTCTGCCTAAATTGTGCTGGTGGTTTCCGGTGCTCAGCACTGGCGGTGCTATAGATTTCTTTCATGCAGGCGGTGCTAATAATTTTTCAAAGATGAATGCTGCACCCTTGGTGTGCAGAGGTGACTTCAATTGCTTGCCTCGCACTGCCTGGACAGCTTCTAGGGCACTCTGTTGCTGCGTGCTAAACTGGTTGGGACCACTGGACTTCAGGGTGAATCTGCCCGCGAGTGCTTCTCTTTCTGCCTCCTCCAGTACCGGGACTTGTTGGTCATCCAACAAAGAATTTTTCTCGATTGTTAATTGTTGTTGACCATCAGAGACACAGGGCTGGTAAAGAGGACAATTGTTTTTCTCAACACAGGAGGAGGAGGGGCCCTTGAAAAAAGTTCTGCAGATTAAAAGGGTGGCGTGTGTTTGTCAGCCGGCAGAGACTTTTAAATATTCTATTTTTTTAAAGTGGTGCTGATAGATATACTTCTATTCACACACAATGTTGTGTTGCTAAACACATTGGGGCAAAAACAAAAACTTTTTTTCTGAGACTTTTCGTAGCTTTGCCAGGGTATGTCTGGTGGTAGATAAATCAAATGTCAACCCCGCATTCAGCAACACTGGTAACGAGATTCTGTAATAAAACTTTGAGCCCCGCACTTATTTTTTACAAATGAAGTACTGATGACTTGAGAGTGTTGAAGGCAGAGGTAGTCAAGTTCCGGACAGCACAAATAACGTAGGAGATGAATCTGTATATACAGAGTAAAATGCTCAGTCAGAATTGTAGTTAAAGGATGCAGAACTGGGGGTAGAAACTGCAGATAGCAGATGAACAGAAAGCACGGGGACATCTATAATCCCACAACAACAAGTAAATATAATATCCTCCCCGTCTGCAAAAAGACTTTCCATCTGCCTGCCCATCCGCCAATGGGAAGCCTCCCCACCTCTCAAACGACCGCCACTCCCACGCGCACAAACCTGTGGCAGCGCGTGGGGCTCCTACTTTTTATGCACCATCCCTACCTATAAGAATTTGTATCTGTCTCGACAGTGGAGCTTCTCTGCAGCTAGCTCCGGATGCTCTTTGTGCACAGTGTCTTACGGACTTGCCGAGATTCGAAATTTAAGTGCGAAGCCCTGGTCAGCTGCAGTTGTGTTGTTTTGAATTGACTTGAGAGTGTTTCCTGTAAATTCCCTGTTAGTACATGGGACAGACAGCATTGGTTGAACAGGACGGCTAATAACATCGGGTCCCAATACCACCTTGTCAGGTAAAAAAGAACCCGCTTGACCCTGACTTCATCATACACGTGGGAGAACGAATTTTAGGACATTATAGCACTCCAGACGGGCCTCTACACCTGTGTCATGGGTGGTCTTTGTTCCAACATGATGTCACTATTCATGTGGCTCACAGGAGCTAATGCCAAAGTAAACTTTGCGCCACTAAAATCTAAATATGCACATGTGTGGGCTAAACAGTGTCTGTTGAGCACACTTTAACCTCAAATAACACAGATTTCTTTTCTGTGAATACAGAACCTCTATTTGAGGGATAGCTGTTCCATGTGGTGAACATTTCACTGACGTGCAAGTCCACATCCCAGAATGTGTTACAAGCTTTCCTTGACTGGTTTAATTGTACTCTGCTTCGATCGTACCTGACATGCCACAAAACTGAATTTTTCACAGTCCTTTTGCTCCAACATCTTTGCTCCTTAAAAACAATGAGGTTGATTCACAAAATGATAAAACAAACTTTGGAAAACAGTAAAATGACCCTCAATCACAAAAGGAAAAGGAAGCAACAGATATATTGCCAATGTGCACAAAAATGTGTATCATTCTGAACTACCCTTCGCCTATGCAGAATAAGTAGACATTCTGAATTGTAACAACTACTGAGGTTGAAAATCTGGCAATGCGAAGTGCTTGGAACTGGTACAGCGCAAAATTGTCAACCTTTTGTATATCACAACCACGTCACAAATCCTTAATAGATACATGACTTGAACGTGCACTTAGCATTCCTTTCTTGTGTGGTTTTACATATTAATGTAAGTATTACACTTGACATCATTATTAAGAGTGCATTTTCTGTAGGATTAGATAATTTATTCATATTATGTGTTTTACCATAACTGGTTTAGATATTATTTGAACTCTTGATGAAATTAACCTTCCTTACTTCGTGGATAATGTACTTACTACATAGATGAAATTAAACGTTCATAATGTGTGCATACGTTGAATTACATTTATTGCTTTGACAACAACAAAGACACCATCCTCATATATGTAGAATGTGATTTCACTTAAAACTATAAGAGTTATGTAATGTGTGCAATATTATTTCATGTATTTGATTTAAATGTAGTTGCTTGCTTTACTTACACATGAATATTTAAAGATTTACTGAATGTTACATGTAATATGAATCTGAGGCACTAGAAACATATATTCATTGTGTTTAAATGTGCACACCCATATTTAATGTGTACAATTGAGTTAATGCCTTACATTTGTCCTGACTAGGCTTCAATTTCACTATGCTGCATAATTGCTGTTTTCCATTTTCTGTTAAGGTGGCATTTCCTGCAGGTATTCACATGCATTTTTAACTGTAGAATAGATACCTTACTGTACTAGTGTTACAGGAAAAAGTTTAAGAAGAAGACCTTGACAAAAGAACATGAGGAACCAGACTGTTAACTGAAAGGCCTGTTCTGCAATGTTGTAATCTAACCTGTGCATTAGAAGGTGATGTTGTTCCCATGTTCGGTGTGGAATATTTGACAATTGTTGCAGTTTGTAACATGAGAAATGGATGAGAACAATGGACCCCTTTTCAAAGGGGGTGTTACCCAGAGGACTTTGAGTGCTATAATTTTGGGTTCAGCCCATTAGAGTTTCCAGATGGCCTTTTCGATCTTGAGAGATGCTTTTCAGACCCTTAGTTGGCATTCCTTCAGAGAATTTACCCTGAATGCTTAGAACCCTTGAGAGGTTTAGTCCTTAAAGGTTACTTTTGATTCTTTGCTAAGTGTGACTTAGGCTAACACGTATTTCCTGACTCATAGAAGACTCTTGACCATGCTTCTAAAATGCTGATACCTTCCCTGCTTATTTTTCCCTGCCTTGTTTATTTTCCTTTATGAACATTTCTGATTTAGAGACTCTTTTTATATTTTTTGAACCATTCTTGAGAAGGAACTCTACCAAAGCTAGTTTAGATTCATTCATGTATAGACAAAAACATTTGACGGTTTTCCGAGCACAGTTATTGCTTTTGATCTTTTGTAATGCTGTGACTGAATTGCTTGTTTACCTTATATTAGTCTACCTTAATTTATTCAGCAGGCTGAGACTACCTGTTGTTATTCTGTATATCTTTAGCATGGTTTTAAGAGTTGTGTATCTTAACTTAATTTTGAATTTGTAATCAACCTTTTTAACCTATAGCTACTGATACCTGGTCGTCATTGTGTAGCCAAAAGGATTGCACTGTTAATTGAATTTGATTGATGTCAATGTTAACTCCCATCGCCTCTCAGTCAGAGAAAAATGTCCCAAATAAACAAGGAGGGACTGGGGACAAGAAGTCCGGCACACATGCCCCAAGATATATACGGTGAAACCAAAAGGTGTGCTGTTACTAAAAAGGAGAATGAGAAAGGGAAGGTCCTAAGTGGGGAGTGCTACTATATGGAGCAAGGGCCCTCAAACACCCGATGGATGTTATGCTTCATCATTGGGCAGCTCCTCATTGAGCCGGTGCTGGAATGCCCAACAGGCCACGCTCGGGGCTCTTTGCCAGAGATCTTTTACCTGTGATCTTGGCCGATGATGAAGCGGGAGCGTGTGGTATGTGAACTGTATATACAAAGGTGAGTAGAATATGAGGAAAGTATGAATAAAAAAAAATAAGTATGGGATCTAGCTGAGCCAACTTTAATTAGCGGGTTCCATGTCATGAGTAAAAACCTACACTACTTGGAAGAGGAGGATCTAGTAATCTCATCAAGCATTTAAGTAAGGATTTCGGTGAACATGTTTCATGCCCACTAGTGTCTTTAAGATCGTAGCATTTCTTAACCCCTTCGATGATCATGACGAGCTCAGCTCGTCATGAGGCACGGTTGAGCTGTGCTTATTACGAGCTGAGCTTGTCATGAAACCATAGTATTCATAAAAGTTCAGCACAGGAGGGGGAAAGTCACAGCAGCCAAGGTGTTAAGGACCTAAAAACCCTACTAACTACTCACTGAGGGGCAGTTCATATCTTTGTACGGCAATAAATACCCCTACCCTCACCTAATTACACCAACAGTAACTGGGTTCCTCTGGGTAGGGACCTAAAGGAGAATGGAGGAAAAAAAACAGTGGAATGGAGGGGGATCAAATGACACAATAAAAGAAACAATCAAAGGCATTAAAAACCAGCATTAATCCATATCGGTGGTTGAGGTGTCTAGCAGTGGTTCGACACACCATCTTCTAAATCAAGCTGTGAGCATAACACTTGGTGCACTGTGTACTAGATTAAAAACTTCCATGAAGTGTTTCGGAGAAGTGAGGAACTCACTGTCCATTCTTATCAATCGTGCCTCATGGAGGATGTATACAACAATGGCCTGGTACACACATTTTAGCATGCGTAATGTTCGCATTGTGTTCAGTAGTCAGAAATAGGATTAGGAAAATATGTAAGGCCTCATTAGGATGACAGCCGGAGAAACGGTCCGACGGCTGGATTAAGATACCCTAGCGGGCAAGAGGAATGACCACCACCTCTGACAAGCTCATGGAGCCAGTCGGGCGGTAGTCAGGCAGTAATCCCTGCAATGGGGGTGGTGCCTGGACTGGCACAAACCGTAGCCTGCGCTGGCACCGCCATAGGAATTACGTTGTCCATTTCCCACATCTTTCTCATGGCATTCCTACTGCCATGGAAAGGCTGTTGGAAAGGGACTCTGGCGGCCCCTAGCAGGACCCCGTGGGCCTCCACTATGTAGCCAGGGGACACATGTTGTGCCCCGTCAAACATCTATGCACTGTGTGCCAGGCACCACATGGTGCTTGCCGCACGGTGCATGGATGTTTAAACACATCCCTTTTTCTATTGCGGCTTGGGCTGAGGCCCTTTTCTGAGCCACAGCACAAGCTGCAATAGGAAAAGGGATCTTTCCAACCCCCTACCTAGCAGTTGCACCCTAATATGGTGGGTGGAGCCGCCGACTACTTGTCAGCCGGTCTCCATCCCA
Organism: Lissotriton vulgaris; assembly: GCF_964263255.1. Taxonomy (NCBI): domain Eukaryota; kingdom Metazoa; phylum Chordata; class Amphibia; order Caudata; family Salamandridae; genus Lissotriton; species Lissotriton vulgaris. The sequence continues at coordinate 1,429,222,559 of NC_141685.1, read as the reverse complement.
CTACGATGGCAGTCTGACGATCGTCTGACCTCCACTGTAATGAGGACCTTAGATTTGAACCATCAAAAATGTATGTTGCTCTAACACAAATACTCAGAAACAATATAGCATGCATGCTTTGTGTATGCATCCAAAGCAGTGGTGTAACGAAACTTGAGGGAGACCCCATACAAGGCAGCAGGGGCTTATGTTACTCCACTGATACCAAGTGAATACAAATGTGTATGAACATGCATTGTTATGCCATGTGACCTGTGTGTTTCTATGGTGCAGCACTCAGCAGAAACTTTACTTTTAATGCCTGGTCATCATAAGCTATATATATAGCCCACTACCCGATCATCGTGGATTATTCATGAAGTGATCTGCAGGATTGCAACACATGGTTGTGTTGATTTGAGAGAGTACTGTGGGTAGTCCTAGTTGAGGGTTTACCGAGGAGAGAGAAGGTTTTGCAACCTTCTGCCAATCTGAGGCATTGTCTGTCTGCTATCTTCAGACCCCAGCTTTAGAATGTATGTAATGATTCGCCCTATTGGGGATACTTTGAAGGGGGATGGAGAACTGAGTCCTGCTATCTTCTTGTAAAGGAAAGTTGTAGTCCATAGTTCACCTGGATGTGTGAGGACATTTTAAAACCTCCCATGTAAGTGTGTTCTAGTGGTATGATCCATTATCATGTCAGTAACATTTGTTGTACTAGTGATTTCTATAGGAGGTAGATTTGGTGTTGTGTTTGTGTTGGTGCACTCAGAATTTCTGTACACAATTTTGCAAATGACCACACACATGACAGACCCTGATTTAAAGTGTCCTTATGGCTCTACTCATCATAGAAGGGGCGAAAGTGCATTGCTTCTTCAACATGCTACAAATGAAAAAGGCCTAGGGAAAATACAGTACTTCATAAATAATGCAAATAGAGTAGATAAAGTCTAAATTTTTAGGTGCCATTTAGAATGAATTATTGGAACTTTCTTTAGAAACATAGGCCCTCATGCATTAAGCTAATTTGCGATTGCAAACGTTGTGAATTGCTAAAAAAAAGCCGCTTGCAATCGCAAAATAGCTTGTTCACATGCATGAAGCAAATTCGCAGAATATCACTATTTTTCGCTAAATTATTGATTACCTAAATTTTAAATCTGTAATAGCGATTCCGTATTAGGTAGTCGCTAATAAGAAATTGCAAAATCCAATGCAACAATAATTTGCAAACACAGAATAAGTTAAAATTCACAAATTGCATTTCTTAAATAAGAATAAATCATATCAGGTGGTAAAAATGTCAGCTGAAAAAATCAGGTGTTAATCATCAGCAAACTATTTAAACAGTCCCAGAATGCATCAGAATGTTTCACAATGGCAGGGCTCTACATCATGGCGCGGAGGATGAGGCTAAGAGCAGCAGCACAGAGAAGAAGGAGGATGCAGGAAAGAATTTTCAGAGTGCCAGTCACTTCGCTAGGGCAGACGTAGGAAGAGATTTATGATAAATATAGGATGAATGCTGCCACAATCTTAGATCTCATTGCTGAGTTAGACCAAATACTGCAGCGTCAGACTCACAGGACACATGCCATCCCCACCCATGTACAGGTCCTGTGTTCTCTGCATATCCTAGCTTCAGGGACCTTCCAGGGAGTAATTGCTGCAGCTGGAGGTGTCTCTCAAAGGGCCCAATCGCGCTTTTTTAACTTTTTCCTAAATGCCATGTTGCAGAGAATACACCACCACATTACGTTCCCCACAACACCACAGGATTTTGCTGCAAACTAAATTAGATTGTTATCAGGTTGCACGTTTTCCACATGTCCCAGGTTGCATTGATGGGACGCATGTACCCATATAACTCCCCTCAGTGAATGAGTATACCTACGAAACCGGAAATCTTAACATTCACTGAACATTCAAGTAATCTGCAATTCAAAAACAATTATCACAGACATAGTGCTATTTACTCTGGCAGTGCACATGACTCCTATATCTTCCGGCAAAGTGTCATACACAGACGTCTACTTGCGGGTTAATTTGGAAAAGGATATTTGCTGGGTAATTAGATGTAAGACTGTCTTGCACACCTGTCTGCCATGGTGACACACAGCAGTGACTAATGTATATTTATTTTTCACATTCTGTAGGTGATAGTGCATACGCTTTGAGGTCTTTCATCCTCACTCCATATCTGAATCCTTCTACACAAAGGGAGCAGCGGTACAAGAGGCACACATCTCTACATGCAATGTGATTGAGAGGACATGTGGTGTACTTAAATCAAGGCTTCGCGTCCTCCACAAAACCAGTGGTGCTTTACAGTATAGGCCGGAAACTTGCTGTAAAATTGTTGCCACGTGTGCAATGTTGCACTACATAGCCACTAATAGGGGCATTCCCCTGGAAGACTCTGATAGCGAGCCAGAACTAGACATACAGCCAAGACAACCACCCCAAGCGGCATGCGGTCCAAATGCAGCAGAGGGGAGAGGGGCAGAATGCACGCAACATTACTTTTAAGGTGGGTAATGACAAAACAACACAGTATTTGCTCAATGGTTTATTGTGAGAATTGTGTGGTTGTGTTATTGCACACATACCATGTGCAGACAAGTTCAGTGTGGGTACAGAAAATTAAATGTAATTGCCTTGGCACTGAAACCTTAGTGTGAACTAGTTACAAGATTCTGGTTACTGCACCATAATTGTACCTGTCCAAATGTCTATTTCTTCCGTCACGCACTCCTGTGGCCCTTTCAGTAGGCTCAGCCACATCCATTATTAAGCCTTCAGTGCCGGTGTGACTCTGGTACTGCACCTCTTGGTATGTGCCACAGGTTCCAGTAGGATGCTGAGGCTGGAGGACTTCTCACTGTCCTCGCTGTATGCATGTGGTTTCCACTAGCTGCTGCAAACTTGAGTTGTTCCACTGCATTGGTGACCTGGATGAGGCCCCTGGCCACATCCCGGCAGCAGTGGCTCATCTCCACCGTATGCTGGCAGCACACCTGGAAAGCTGAGCTGTAGTAGTACTCAGCCTATTTATTGCCATGGCGTAACTGTGTATGCGCCCCATTGAATTGTGATGCCTTATGCCATGTGAGACATGCTCAGCCTGGATGACCCTGAACCTATCTTGTATGGCAGTTGCAACACTGTCTAGTTTTTCAGAGTTCACCCTGTGCCCTTCAATTACGCAGTTGTTAGTTCTCTCAGGCAGTCACATATTTCCCCCATGTGTGTTGCCATTGTCCCTAGTTGGCCCTGCATGATCCTCATACTCCTTCCTTGCAGGCACTGAACCATCAGCATCTGCAGGCAGGTGCACCTTTTCTGCGGACATCAGGATTGCCCTGGGACTTCGTCTGCGTAACTACATGGAACACACTGCATTGTTACATCTGGTGGTGGTGGTGTTTGGGCAGGCTGCTGTGTGGGAGCTCCTGTTTGGCTGTCCTCATCACCTTCCAAATCAGGCAGTGGTTGGACTATTTGCGTTTGTCGAGTGGGAGCAGGTATGGGTGAGGATGCTGGCAGTTCTGGTCCCTCATCAGGCTGTTCCATTGGTCCCTCGTGACTCGTGGTCGTCAGCCACGTCGCTGACCTGTGCTCCATCTGTGATTTGAAGAAGTGCAAGTTCAGTTACTTTTTATTTGCACATGTTTGTAAAATAGCGTATGCAAAATTCTAATAAATTAACTTATGTAATGTACAAAGTCTACTGTAGTCACATCCTTGCTGTACTCTGTTGCAGTAAACTGTTTTTGTCCCTCCATGCCTTGCCCTTACATTTGTCTGTATACAACTCACACAATGCATTTGGGTGTTGCAAGTAAAAAGTGGACTGGACTCAGGTGTGCTACACTATGCAGGGTATGCATTTGGGGCTGTTTTAGTTACATTTGATATTGAAATATATTTAGCTGTGGTCTTACCTTGGGAGGTGCCTGCAAGTTCAGTGGTGTCGATCTGTGTCATCCCGACGACTGCCTCTAGCTACAGAGTGGATTTCACCGTGGTCTCCAGTGGGGTGCTTGCTCATTCGGTAGGTGGTCCCCCTCCAGTTTTTTCTGCAATGGTTAGCCTTTCAGCCACCCTCTCTTTAGCTCAGCTGCACATGTCGTACCATCTTTTGCGCAGGTCAGGATTGCACGCTGTGTTACCCCCACAGCTTTGACCTTAACTTGGATTCCCAGCCAAATCTTTCTTTTGACAAGACTCAGCAACCTACAGGGATAGTTTCCCAAATAGCCGTTCATGGTTCAACACCACTTCTTCATTGAGGATTTCAAGTTCCTTTTCGCAAAATGTTATCTTTCTCTTCCTGCCGTCTCCTTTATTTTTCTCATTTTCTGTGGCCATGCTGTTGTTTTCTCACGCAAAAATAACAGTTGATGGACAGAATGTAGAACAATGTCATACATTCACCCCAGTACAAAGATCTGGGCCTAAATCCATCATTTGTTTGCTCACCATGCTATTTCAGTTTGAACTCAGCCATGTGCAAATCAGTCTTGACCCTGGATCCCATGGGAACAGCCCAGCCCGAACTGCCAAGCCAGGTCCTCCCTGGACTGGAAACAAGCATCCTAGGACCGGTTTCGGGCTATCAGAACTCATCAGCCAGGATAGCTTGATTGCAGTGGCATGGAGAGCACGGGACTCACGTCTGAGCATACTCGTCCCACTCGGGGTGACACATGCAAAAACAACAGTTGATGGACAGAATGCAGAACAATGTCATACATTCACCCCAGTACAGAGATCTGGGCCTAAATCAATCGTTTTTTGCGCACCATGCCATTCCAGTTTGAACCCAGTCATATGTAAATCAGTCTTGACCCTGTGCCCCATGGGAACAGTCCAGCCCGAACTGCCAAGCCAGGTTGCACAGCTTCTGCTCCAAACACAGTTTCTTCAAGCTGAGCTCCACCAGTCTTCCTCCTGCTCATCAGACTCTCCCTGTTTACAGATGTGTGCATTGAGTGAATCACTTCCTGATTGTTATGTCATCTCAATGCAGCAATATGTGTAAATTGCAATTAGCGGTTTTGTAATTGCGAATTCGGTAAACAGGAAATTGCTATTGATGATAGCGAATTTTACCGACTCGCACATTTTTAACAATTTTATTGATGCATTGAGTTTTGCGATTCCGTAATAGCAATTTCTTATAAATCGCTATTAAGGATTTGCTTATTCAGTTTTTGATGCATGTGGGCCTTAGAACTCTTTTAGCAAATGTAAATGTATGACCCACTTTACCTTTTTTGAACTTGCCAGGAGTCCTCTTCTGGATTTGTGATGGGTGCATATTCTCTTACTGCTTTTCATTTCACCACTACACGTTTGGAGATGTCTGCGGTATGCCTCGGCTTCGAAGATCAAAATAAGCATTTTCACTCCTGTTTCAGCCTTCTTGGAATTCATCACACAAATGCAATGCCCGAGCACGGTATAGTCCTGCAGTCACACTGCATTCAAATAAGTGTATGCAATACAGCTGTATTACTGAGAAGCTTCGACAAGCCTCCTTTTACATTACACAGCAGATCCCGCACATGACTGTGCACAATAAAGCGAGATTAGATTGTCTCTGAGACACAGAATCGTCTCCGGGAATGAACTGTGTGATTTGATTCCGCACTCTCTTACTGTAATTACTCATCTCGACTCTCCTCTATTATCTGCTGTTGACTGTGGCAGTCACAACTTTCAATATCTTTGAACACCGAGGCTTTCTGCAGACATGGTACTTTCTAAAAAAAATAAAAATGGATTTTTTCCTATAACACCGGTGATGATTCGAAATCTCTGTGCACATAAGACTTTAATCAGAATGGCATTTACTGTAAGACTTTAATAATGTTTGATGAAAAATATGGATCAATCATAAATAACTTCAGTGCAATATCTGTGAGGGATGTTCCAAAAATAATGTTGACAATATCAGATTAGAAGCATCTGCTTTTCCACTAGGTGATGACTTTAATAACAGATTTAGGCTACTTGCCAAATTAACAAACACGTCATTCTATAATATATGCTTACAAATTGGAAAGCAAATAGCCTACTGGATTTCAGTGCTGTCGAAACACACAACAATCTAAATAGAGGTTGATTGAAATGTGTTATTATTGTGCTTTATAACTAAGATTAAAACATTAAGACTTGTCGATGTTCGACAAAACATCGCATCTCGTTTTAAGAATTGTCAAAAAATGTAAAGAGGAAAAACGCAGACGCTGAAATTTTGGAGACAAAAGACATTACAACGTGTTTCCAGAAATCCCAAAGAGGTTTGACTGCCAAGGAACAATATTCAATACCATTACAGGAATCTCAAGATACTGCAATTAATTGTAAATTGGAACATCTCTCATCGAGCGTGGACAGACATAGATTAGAGACCAGAATCGATATTTCCCAGACCGACTTAGTCAATAAACACAATTAAATGTTATCTCTTCAAAAGAGCAAGTCGGGAGACCAAGTTGCTTACTCAGAGCTGTGCACAATATTTAGTTTGGACTGATTGCCCCATATTTTCCAGTTACTACAAATTTGGAGTCGTGATAATGTCCTATTACTTACCGGTAATCTTCATTACTCCTGGTCCCGTTGACCCCGTCCCATTCCTTAAAATAGGGAGATAACCATCTCCACGACAGAAAAAAGAAAAGGAGCATGCTGGGATACCCTACCTGCTCCCTCCCACTGGGAGTACATAAGCAGTACCAACCCAGCATGCAGCCTGAAAAACACCAAGCCAACAACAGGAAGGCCGGCCGCAAGGGAGGGAGGGAGGGAAGTAAGGAATGGGACGGGGTCAACGGGATCAGGAGTAATGAAGATTACCGGTAAGTAATAGGACATTACCCCCAGGTCCCTCCTGACCCCGTCCCATTCCTTAAAATAGGGAGAATACCAAAGCAGAGAAGCCGGCCTTCCGGAACCCCACCAACAACAAGGGCACCAGACCAAAAAACAGAACCCCACAGACCCGAACCAAGACCTCCAAAGGTCAGAAAGGGACTGCCAGGAAAACAAAAACCACCAAACCGGCAAGCCGGAAGGAAGGCACAGAAGCAGAGCCAAGCCCCCAAGGGAGCAAGCAGAGGGGGCCAAAACCAAGGACCCCCCCCCCGACCAACGGAAGGCCAGGAGAAGAGCGTGCGACCCAACGGAGAAAGGAGCCAGAAAAAGGCAACCAACCCGCGAGAAACCCCCAAGGGCGCTGCCCCCGGAACCAGGCCCCCCAGGCCGCCAAACAACCAGAGACCAACAGGCCAACCCAGCCCAAAGGACAAAGGCAGAAAGAACAGCCCACACAGGGCGGAGAAGCCGAAGGACCAGGAAGGAACAAAGCAGAAGGACGACCCCCACACAGCAGGGGAGGCCCCCAGCAGAACCGAAAGAGGGCAGCAACAAGGAACCACAAAGGAACCAGGCCACAGGGCAGGGCCGACCAAAGGCCAACCCCAGCAGAACCAGCAACCACCACAACAGAGGGCAGGGAGCGCAAAAAAGCCCAACCAAAAACAGACCCGGAAAAACCCAGGGTACAACCCAGAAAGACAACCAAGGACCACACGGAACCAGGGAAACCAAAACCCCAGAACCGGAAAAGGAGGCACCGACCCCCAGGAGGAAAAGGGGGACACCACGGAACCACCGAAGGCGAAACCCCAAAAGCCGAGGACCAACAACAAGGCCCACAGCCCAACCCCAAGAAACCAGCCGCAGAAGAGGCAGGCCAGCCAGCCAGGAGGCACACAACAGCGGACCACCAGGACCCAGACGGAGAACCACAAAGGAACCGACCACCAGGAAGGAGGCCAGGCAAGCACAACAGCCAACCAGAGCCAGACCGTCCCAGAAAACAGAATCCGAAGGTGGGAACCCAGAGCCCACAAAACGGACCCAGAGCCAAAGCCAACCGAAGGGAGCGGACCCCGAAGGGACCGAAGAACACCCCAGGACCGCGACAAAGCCCAAGAGAAGGAGCAGCCAGGAAAGAACCCCAGCAGGGACCAAAAAAAAAAAAAGGACCCCAAGCAAAGAAGGGCCACCCAGCACAAAGCTCAACACCCCCAAGGAAGAGCACCAGCGACCCGACCGCAAAGCGGATGGGAAGGCAAAACGGAGACCGGGAGGCAAAAACACAGAGGCAGAGCCCCGGCCACCAGAGCACACGGGGAAAAAACCCCAGCACCCGAAAGCAAAGGAGAGGAGCCCCGAGAGGACCAAGGCGCACCACTCAAGAAGGGAGCGCGAAGGAACACCCCAGCACCTGACAAGAGAGCAAAGGCCCATAAACCAGGAAAGGCAGACACCCAACCCCACCAGCAGGGACAAGGCACGGCCAAAAGCCAGGGCACAAGAGCCGAACAACCCAAGAACAAGAGGCCACCCAAAGCAAAAGCCAAGGACGACCAACAAATCCCAGCCCCCACCAGAGGGAAACAGGACAGCAGGCAAAGCCAACACCAGCAAAAAAGGCCAAGGCCCACCAGCACCGAGGAAGGGCCCGACAATCCCCCCCCCCCCCCCTGAAACCCGAGGGGGGGGGGAGGGACCACCAGAAGGCAGCAGAAAGGCCACACACCCGGGGAGACCAACACCCAAAAACCCACCAGCAGGGAAAGGGCACAGTCCAGGCAGAACCGGTAAACAGAACGGGGCACAGGAGCCAGGCAGACGAAGAACAAGCGTCCACCCAAGGCAGAGCCACGACCCAGCCACCACCGGAGGCAAGAGCGGCCAGCCAAGCAAAGCCCCAAAGCACAAACCAGCCGGAGAGACAAGAGGGGAGAAGGAAACCACAACAGGAAACCAAACCCCATCAAGCAGAAGGGGAGAAGAAAACCCCCCAACAACAGGACCCAACAAGAGCCCAACCCGGCCGGACCGGAGCCAACAGCCGAACAAGGACAAGGCACCCCCAGGACAGAGGAAGGGCCCAACAGCTCCCCGACAAGGAAACCAGGGGAGGGCACACGAACCAGCCGAAAGCCAGAAGCCCGGAGCAGAGCCCAAGCAAGGGAACCCAGAGGGAGCAAGAAGCAACCCGCAGCGGAAAACCGCAGGAAACCGACAGGCACGCACCAGGACCGAACCCACAGGAACGCCAGGAACCAAAGGGCAGCAGGCCCCAGAAAGCAAGCCCCGGCCCCGCAGGAAGACCCCCCACCAGGGACGGCCAGGAGGACCAGAAGTCAAAGCCACAAGGCAACACAGCCGCAGAGGACAAGCGGCAAACGACCAACACCAAGGGACAAGCCCCAGCAGGCCAGACAGAAACGGCAAAGCAAAGCAGCAAGAACCCTGGAACCAGAAAGCAGAGGGAACCGCAGCAGCAGGAGAAGGCCAGAAACAAGAGCCCGACAAGGGCCAACCCGAAACCCCAAAACAGCACGCAGACCAGGGGAACAGGAAGAAAAAAACACAAGCCACGCCGCAAGGGCAAGCCAACCAAAGAGGCATGCCAACGGCAAACAGGCGAAAACAGAGGCAACCCAGGAAGACAGAGGGCCAGGGCGCAAGCAGGAAGGAAGAACCTCCCAACCCCCAAGTACCAAGGGCACAAGCGCACCACACCAGGGGCAGAACAGCAGAGCAGGGGAGGCCAAGCAACAGGCGGATGCCCCCCCTCCCCCGGCAAGAAAGAAGGGCCGGAGAACCCCCGAGAGAGCCAAAAGGAGGAGGCCCACCCAAACCCAGGGCCACTCCAAAGCCGAAACTCCAGAGGAGGAGAAAGGAGAGCAAGGAGGCAGGAACAACGCACCCCCAGCCCACAGCCTCGACCAACAGAACCCAACCAGCCGAGGAGGCACGGGGAAGGCAAACCAAGGCGGAAACTGAGGAAAACAGCATCCACCCAACAGGACCGGCAGAGAGACGCCCAAAGGACGACTCCCACCAGCAACAGCCACGGACAACAGGCCAAGAGACGGAACCAAGCCCATCAAGGCCAACCCGCCCATACCCAGCCCAACCGCTACACCGCAAAGAAGGTCAGGGAACAGGAAGGAAACAGGGGCGTACCACACACGGAACTCACCAGGAGGGCAGGAAGAGGGCCCCAAAACACCCCCCCTTCCCCCAACAGGGAGCCCTGGCGCCCACCAGAACACAGCGCAGGGCAGAGAAGTCCCCCCCCCCTGAAGAGGCCACAGCAAGAACCACACCGGCCGCAGGGAGGGAGCCCAGGCCAGGCCCAGGAGGAAGCTGCAAAGGAAAGACAGCAGGAAACACAGGACACAGGAAAAAAGGCAGGAAACAGGAACCGCTACGCGGCACTCACCAGGAGGACAGGAAGAGGGCCACAACAGCACCCCCCCCCCTATAGCCCCAACAGACTGTCCAGGCGCCCACCAGAACCCAGCGCCGGGCAGAGAAGTCCGTCCTGCCGAGGCCACAGCAAGATCCACAGTGGCCACAGGCAGGGAGCCAAGGACCAGGCCAGGAGGAAACCTGCAAAAGAAAGACAGCGGGAAAATGCGGGCAACAAAAAACCCACAAAGAGGGACCGCTATGCGGTACTCACCAGGAGGGCAGGAGGAGCGCCCCAACAGCACATCCCCCCCAAGAAACTGCCCAGGCGCCCTCCAGGACAACAGCGCCAGGCAGAGCAGACGACACCACCGCGACACCAGCGGAAAACACCTGGGGAAGAAAGGTGGAAACCAACACAACATGTGCAGTCGAAATGCGCCAACACAACATGTGCAGTCGTAAAGCGCACGGTCAGCCCCATGGGAGACTTGGCACTGAAAAACATCATCGACCTCAGACGGAAGAAAGGCCGAGTGGACCCGCCGGGACACGAACCAGTGACCATGAGGTCGAACACAGTCCACTGCAGCAGGTGCAGCAGTCCGCTGAGCCACCAGACCCAGCATCAGCCAGGCAAACACACCCATCGGAAGCAGGGGCACGGTGGCCGACAGAGCAGGAAAGCCCAGGCTGAACCAGGAAAGAAGCCTAGGCGCCCGTGAAAGTGTCCGGCATCGAGAAAATCACTGTCTGAAAATTTCCCACCTTCGGATATTTCAACAGCATCGGCAGGATTCGAACCCTGGTCCGTGAGGGCTGTCCACACCAAAGGCACAAGACACACCATCGAGCCAAAGCTCCTTGGTCAGCACAGCACACACAACGGAAGACGCCCGCAGGGCACAGAGAAAGCCAACACCGCAAAGCGGGACTCACCCGAAGTGGGGGCCGCAGCACCACGAACCAGGCCCCCACACACCCAGCAGGCACCAGAATCCACAAAACAAATCCAGCGCCGCGGCACCAACAGCAGGAGCAGCGCGTCTCCCACCCGGCCAAGCTCGGGGAGACGTGCACAGGCGACCCGGAAGCTCCATCGGGAGACGGCGCACCAGCCGCAAAGGGCCGGTAATCCGGAACAGCAGCCAGGAAGAAGCCCCGCAACCCAGCAAGCCAGGCAGACCGGGATGCAGACCACCAGGAACAGCACCCCTGCCCGCGAAGCCAGGCAGCCGGGCAGGGGGAGTAGAGAAGGACCAGCACGCCACCCCAGCCCAGCAGGAGCGGGCGCCGTCCGGAAGAAGAATCCAGGTAAGGAAATCACAGCACACACGAACAATCCATTCTGTCGGAGACAGAAAAAAGAACAGGCTGCATGCTGGGTTGGTACTGCTTATGTACTCCCAGTGGGAGGGAGCAGGTAGGGTATCCCAGCATGCTCCTTTTCTTTTTTCTGTCGTGGAGATGGTTATCTCCCTATTTTAAGGAATGGGACGGGGTCAGGAGGGACCTGGGGGTAATACTGATGTAGGCTGCACAGCACAGACATTCCGTGCACGAATCCCACCAGCAAAAGGCTGGTTGTAAAATAGTGCAGAATTAATCTGGGTAATGTGTCGTGATGCTGGTCCAACATGCTAATACCACTCCTTTGAGAGAAATGCACACTCACGAGGTACTACCGAGTGGTAACATTATTACTGCTAATGATATTATATGGAGCTCGAAATAAGCGGTGAGTGCAAGGAACTCCCTTAAATGCACACTTTTAAACTTACTCTTTAGCTTACAGGAGTCTGTACGTACACTTTTCCCACAAGCAGTAGAATCGAACTCTAAAGATGCATTTCTATCTGTCTGGCCAAATATCTAATTTATCACACATATTCCCATGACATGCTGCTGATTGGGAAATAATAGAAGCTTAAACACTTTCACAAGAACCTTAAGGGCAATCAACCATTACCTTTAAACTTTTTAATTTTTATAAACAATCACGTTTATAGAAATTTCCACTAGCATAAAGATTAAGACAGTATAGGCATGCTTTCATTTAATCCAAGCATTTTGTAGCAACCGGTTGTGAACTGATTCAGCAAAAGACAGACAAAAGAATGTCATGAGGAGGTTGCTGGTAAATCTTGGCTATAACTATACAATTTGTTAATAATCAAATCCACTCAACTATCTTAAATTATAGGATTATTGATGGGGGACAGTGGATTATGGAGATGTTTTTCACTCAGGGGCTCTGAGTGACATCAAAATGACGAGAGCAAAGTTGGAGTTGTCTATGATGTCACTCACACCACAGGTGAAAAACACCCCTGTAATTCACTTTCTACTTTTCTATAATTTTATGTCATGTTTGCAACCCCCCCAAACCATCTGCCTCTGCTTTTAATTGCTATGCAGGGGTAGAGGAGTAATAGTGTAGTAATACGTACCATGGCTCCTCTTCCTGGTCACAAAAAAAGGGCATCCAACGACCCCCCAAACCCATATTGTGTCTTCATTTTCCCTCTTCTCTCATCCAGATGTGCTCTCTTCTCTGCCAGTACTGCACTGGCAGGCCCTGTGAGAGGCCTGATAGAGTACCCTGGAATTCCTTTAGACAGAACAACAGTCAGTAACAGCTTTTGTTGATAGCAATTGTTGCTATGTCATGGCAGTGAAATACCAGATTTAGAATCTGGCATTCACACTAGTGGATCTCAGTGAGGGCCATGCATAACATTTAGAATTGTAGATAGTTAACAGTGACTTACGGGGATGTTTTTCACAGAGGGGAACTGAGTGACATCGAATAGACAATGAGAGAGAAGCCAATTGATGAAAAACATTCCCTTAATTCTCTTTTTACCCATCTATAATTTTATATTATGTATTGACAGTAAAATCATCTGCCCTTGCTTTTATCTGCTATGCAGTGGTAGAGGAGTAATGGGAGAACCTTTGTTATTTTGGCCTCTGTTATGTATCCCTGTCCCAAATGTTAAAAAAAGCATACCTGCTATCCTTGACCAACCTCCACCACCTTCCCTGCCTTCCTTCCCTTCCATCAGCTCTGATTTCTGTTATCAGTCAAATCAGACAAGCAGCTCTAGGCTGATAGGCTCTCAGGAAGGTCTGTCAGACTAGACTGGACGGTATTTATGACATCGTAACAGTGGGTAACCAGTTATCAACCTTTGCTAAGTGACAGCAGTGGTTTATGAGATTCAAAAACTAAAAAAAATGATAGTGGATCTCTATGAGAGCCATACAAAGAAAAAATAAATAAGCACCTGGGAAATAAACAAAACTAGGGCAGGGATATACTTCCTAGTTGGGAAGCATCCTTTACCCCGCATGCTTTACTCCGCGTGCCATTACCCCACATTTTTTACACCGCAAAATCTTTTACAACGTAGGGCTTTACACCGCAAACTATTACAACGCATTCCAAAAAGTAATGCCCCGGTGTAGTTAGAATAGTAAATTGCATTGTAATGGGGAATGCATTGTAATGGATTGCGTTGTAAAGCCCTGTGTGGTAAAAGACTTTGCGGTGTAAAAACTGCAGGATAATGGCATGCAGAGCAAAAGTGTGCGGAGTAAAGTGTCCTATTGTCCCTAGTAAACTGCATAAACATATCTTTTCAGACTATCTTTGAAACCATTACCTCAGCGCAGAAAACTGACATAATAGCAAGTAGCCAAGACTTCAGATTACAGGGTCCCTTCACATATAAATACAGCAATGCAGTGAATTTGATTGATTTTTTGATGTTGCCACAACAGGACAGGTACTTAGAGAAATAGTAAATAAGCCTTGCTAAAGCATTAATAACAGAAAAAAAATGCACACAAGCTTAGGATAACACAACTAATAACTTAATATTAAGACAGTGTAGTAAATCTGCCTTTTCTTCATGGGCACCCCAGATTTCTCCCCTCTTGCTGGTCCCTATATTTTTGCTTGTTGTAGAACTCTGTGCCCATTACCGTTGTTAGTCAGTAGTAAATTGCCTGTGCTCTCCCTTTATCCATGGCTGACTTGGCAATCCTAACAGGTATATTTAACTTATATATAGCCCCCTATATGGCAGAAGGTGTACCTAGGGGATAGAAGTTAAATGCCACCAGTGGACTGCATCACCTATTGTGCCATCTTCTACAGCAGGAATGCAAACACGGCTTTATGCAAACCATTGTAGCCTGACTGTGTTATTTAAACACTCCAGTTCGAACTGTCAAAATAAACCCTTATGTAAGGTCAAAAACCTCATTACAAATATTAATGAGTCACCCCATATAGGCCTTGTTATCTACAAGGCAGGATGTATGGCATTTAAAAGTAGGACATGTAGAAATGCAATGTTAATGTTAGCATGTTCTTAGAGTGTCTAGCTGTTTTTCACTGTGGAATACCTAGCACCTCCCATGTAGAAAACCAGAATACAGTTAAAATGTGAATACTTTATCCTAGCAATGGGACCAGCTAGGAAATAATTAAACAACAATTTTTAACAGTTATCACATATTCAATCCAATGGCAAAGTCTGATTTTTAATAAACATTGAGGAAAAGTAATTTTAGAAATTTATCTTTTACATGCCTGAAGTTCCTGAAGGATAAATCTGCATTTTGTCTTCCATTTCAGGTTCGGAAAGCTTTCCAGGAGCAAGCAATAGGTTGAACTGAATGGGCAGAGATGGCTTCTCTGAACCTGACAGACTATGCAGGGTGTGGCTGTTAGCATCCTTTTTGCAATTGCAGTGTCAATTCCTGCTTAAATGTCAAATCCTGCTTGAGAAGGCTGCTGGATTTACATCTAACAATGGGGGGCACACTCGAGCGAAAGGGAAACAGGATGTTAAAACATGTTTTGTGTATCCACTGTCTTTTTGTTGAAAACCCAACTTTTGTTCTACAAGACTTTTCTCTCTGAGTTTATTGTCAGTACAATGACTGCCTTAAAATGAATTTTAGTGTCAGATGTGGGAGGATTACCATAGTACACTGCCCACATACACGCATCCAGTCCTCAGAGTCCAAGTTTAGTGTGGCTCAAGGCTTTTACCATCTTCAGAATGCCCAAAGCGGTTTGATTTGGCTGTGGGTCCTTTTACCTCATTGGTTAAGGTATCTTATCATATCTTATCTTAAGGGAGTCTTATAAAGCGCACTGTCACCATAAGTTTCCTGGCGCTAGGTGGTGCTGAGAGATGTAAAAGAGGGGAGCTAGCCAGACTGTGTAAAGAGATTGGTTTTGAAAAGTTTTTCTAAATTCCAGCAGAGACATGGAAGATTTGAGCGATAACGGCAGCTGGTTCCAGAGTTTGGGAGCCAGGTGAGCAAATCTGCAGCCACCATATTTTTTGAGTTTAATTGGAACTGCAGTCAAGAGTTGACGATGGGAGGACCGTAGGTTATGAGCCGGACAGTAGGGAGTTACTAAGGATCGTAAAAAACCGGGAGATGTACCAGTCACAGCTTTGTAGGTCAGGCCAGGAGTCATTCACATCCACTAACTTGTGCCAGGCATAAATGTGGCAATGCAAGGCACCCACCTCAGAACACCTCCAGAACTCAGGGGGATTAAAACAGGACAGAACCTGATCTCTGTGACTCAAGAAGAGCCCTCTGAAGGACTGGCCCTACTCTCTCTTGTAGCCAGGACAAAGAAGTGAACTTCCAGGGTCAGTTTCCTAACCTCTTGTTAATGATACAAGAACACAACAAGCTACAATTGGACTCTGCCTGTAACTACCCAGGTGACCAGTGAAAACTGAACCTGGACTTGAACCTGCCGTTTGGCCTCTGCCTGGCACCCTGTACATCTCTAAATGCCTCCCCAGCGTTTCAGGTAAAATCATTGACTCAGAAAACCCTGGTAGGTATATCTGACCCAAGTTCCACCATAGTCCGCATAACATTGCACCTAGATTCCAGCCTACAGTGGCTATTGTCTCTCAGTAACACTTTATGTTTTTTGGTGCTGTTCCTACCTAAAACTTTAAACATTCATATCCTCTGTTCACCTTTATGGATATTTGTCATACTTTACACATTGCCCTAAGTTAAGCCTGTGTGCTCTGTGCCATAGCTACCGTGGGGTTGAGCTCAGGTTAATTTAGTGGGGCAGTGGGGTACCTCAAATAATAATCCAGTTCTTTATAGATAGGAAGACAAATTAGTTTAACATGAAAACATTTGAGGTGACGTTCCAACATACAAACATATCTTACCAATGAGATCACAAACTACTACTGCCCTGCCAAGTACACCTGACATACAATCTGTAAAGAGCACCTGGATAAATCATAATGGACGTCCCTCTCTGTCCATGAATTCTAAGGTCAATTTCAAACTAATTCTTCAATAACCACTTCTGCTAGTAGATGCTAGTCTTTAAAACACTACAGCCCTTTTCAGGGGACGGTGTGTAGTTTTTTGTGGATGCTGTATTTTACTTTGTGGTGATTCTTCCCTATTCACTAACAGTGGCATTCAGGTTAAGCCCCAATAGTAGTCTGAGTCCCAGGAGTCCCACTCCGACTCTTTATTAGAGTCAAAAGTGCTCCAGTGTCAAAGTGCATATAGCAGGCAAGTTTTTTCTGGGGCCATCTGGCCCTAAAATCATCTGACCTGCACCAGCAGGATCTGAATGACCAGAGTCTCTGAGTGCACCCTCTTCACGTGTACTGAAGCTGCAATGGCTGTCTCTAGGACGTTCTTCACATGTGGGCTGGTAGAGGCAGCAGTCGGGTCCCCTTGAGTTACTCACATGCGGTCATGGGGAAACAGCAGATGAGGGGTTCTTGATGCTCCACCAATGCTGGTAAGTTTCTTGGGATCCTCCCCACAGGCTTGGGGGTACTACCCTTCTGCTGCTGGTCCTCAGTTGGGCCTTGGGCCAACTTGGGTTACTATGGAGGCCTCTGCCTCACAATAATGGTCTCAACCAGACAACGCTCCCTGCCTTGTTCTGGTAGCCTCCCTGGCATAAAGGGACACTGTTTTCACTCCTTACAGGGGCCATGGCCTGATTGATACAGCAGCAATTTTCAAAGCAGTCCCACGTGGCATATGGGGCTGCCAAATTCAGTCCTTACATGGACTATGGCCCAGTCAGCACAGCAGTAATGGTCACAGTGGCCCCACTGGAATGCGTTGTAGCTTACTTTTCTCTACTCAGGGACAACTACCTGATCGGTGCAGCAGCTGTCTGCTCACACTTTACTACAGGGATCCAATTGCCAGAATTCCCTATTGGGCCTTGCTCCGTTCAGCACACTCCTTTTCCTCACAGAGTACACTGGTCTTGGTCTTGGCAAGTAGGCAGGTACTAGTGCTCCAAGCTCCAGTGTCAGGTGGTCCTGGATCCCCTGGGTGATGTCCCCTCACCCAGGTGGGAGAGGAGGCAGGTTTGGCCCCAGTCCTGATCATAGGCAAAAGTCCTGCAGTGCATCTCCTTGAGCAGCTTAACAGGCTGCTTGACAGTTGACAATTTTGGGGGCCCCTAGTATATTTCCAGACATCAAATGTGATTTAGATTCTGAATCTTTGAAGTTTATGTTGCCAATTTCTTATGGCTATCCCCTGAATAAAAAGGGCCAGAAGTGGAGGGCGATCCTTTGCTTATCTGGCACCCAAGCTTTGTAACTTCCACACAATTGGCCTAAGAGCCAATAACAGTCTGCTCAGTTTCAAAAAGCAACTAAAAACTCATTTGCTTACTTGAACAGTATGTCATTCCTCACATTTCCTATTAGCACTGAGAAGCCCACAGTTTGGTAGCCATGCACTCTATAAGATTGTGTAAATAAAAAAAATATTTAAAGGTGTGGATGAAAGTTCTGGGGTAGGCCACGGCCAGCACATGATGACCATTTTATGCGGATCTGGGAGTGATTTCAGTGTGGGAGGTTTGCCTCGGGCCGTTTGTACTAAGAGGGCTGAAGTCAGGTAAGGCAAATGGGATCAATGGTAGTGGTTGGGAATTAGAAAATCCAAAGGAAATGATGGACGGAGCGTTGACAATACAAGCACTCACCCCCAGTCAACTGATCTGGGTTTAATTCATCACTGTTCTTTAGCCCACTCTGCCACCCCAGTTCAGACATGGCCATATGCAAATCAGTCTGACCCTGTGCCTGGAACAGTCCAGCCCGAACTGCCAAGCCATGCCTTCCCTGGACCGGAAACAAGCTACCAAGGACCGGTTTCTGGCATTTCAGCCTTCTTCAGCCCGGCTTGCTTTAATCCAGTGGCAAAGTGAGCAAGAGACTCACGTCTGAGCATACCCTGCCAACTTATGGCGAACAAAGAAAAACCAAAGGAAATGATGGACGGAGAGTTGACAATACAAGCACTCACCCCAAGTCAGCTGATCTGGGTTTAATCCATCACCGTTCTTTAGCCCACTCTGCCACCCCAGTTCAGACGTGGCCATATGCAAATCAGTCTGACCCTGAGCCTCATGGGAACAGTCCAGCCCGAACTGCTAAGCCATGTCTTTCCTGGACCGGAATCAAGCATCCTAGGACCGGTTTCTGGCTATCAGCCGTCTTCAGCCAGGATAGCTTGACTCCAGTGGTGTGGAGAGCATGGGACTCACGTCTGAGCATACCCATCCCACTCGGGGTGACAAATGCAAAAACAACAATTGATGGACAGAATGCAGAACAATGTCATACATTCACCCCAGTACAGAGATTTGGGCCTAAATCCATCGTTTTTTTGCACTCCACACCACCCCAGTTCAGACATGGCCATATGCAAACCAGCCTTGATCCTGTGCCTCATGGGAACAGTCCAGTCCGAACTGCCAAGCCATGTCTTTCCTGGACCGGAATCAAGCATCCTAGGACCGATTTCTGGCTATCAGCCGTCTTCAGCCAGGATAGCTTGACTTCAGTGGTGTGGAGAGCATGGGACTCATGTCTGAGCATACTCATCCCACTCGGGGTGACAAATGCAGAAAACAACAGTTGATGGACAGAATGCAGAACAATGTCATACATTCACCCCAGTACAGAGATCTGGGCCGAAATCCATTGTTTTTTTGCACTCCACACCACCCCAATTCAGACATGGCCATATGCAAATCAGCCTTGAACCTGTGCCTCATGGAAACTGGATGGAAAGGGGCACCACCAAAAGTACAAGTTTGTTAGGGGCTAGAGGAGATGCAGCAGCTACCACAAAAACGTTTGGTAAAAAGTAACCCTACCTATCCTAGGGGACTACATCTCTGACCTCGGAAGAGGTTCCCCATTGTTTTAAGCTCTCCCAACGCTGAAGCTTTTGCTCTGGGACTCTGGAGTGCTGGGCCACATAGCAATTGGTCCTATGGTTACAGTGCAGCATGTGAAGAAAAACTCAGACACACATGTGGTTTGAATTCAATGACAACCTGACCATTACACTTTAACCTTTAAACCATTATAGCTGGTAATACCCTTTTCATTGATTTTAATGGTGCTATAAGGTATAAACATGATATGGGTATTTCTATGAAGGGGTGCCATCCTGACACAGCTATTAGACTTGTTTTATACATACTGACACCCCTGAAAATGTGTTTCCTTGGAAAATAAATGTGGTTATTTTTATTAATGTGGAGACCCCCGGACAAATTCATTAGGCCTGCTGTTGAATCTGGTAAAGGTTTAATGCATAATATTTAGTTGTGTGCATGTGTGATAAAAGAACTTTTCCTTTTTTTAAACAAAAAGCGCTGACATCGAAATAATTAATTAAGTGTTGCTTTGTATGCCAGCAAATTGGGATTGCTAGCCCACACCACCTCCCCTAAGCAGGCCTTGAACTGCTCTGCTTCACTAATGTAACAGAGTCAAATTCTATAATGGGCCACTTGGTAGTACAAAGACAATTGGGGAGTTAATACTTCCGAAGTACTCACATCCTTTACAAGCAATAACCCAAGTTCTTATACTCCTGTTTTCTCTGCCTTAGAGCAGACAGGTTTAACTTAAATGTGCAAAGTACTTGTGCGGTACCAAAACAGTAAAGAAAGTCAAAATGCAAAACAATAAAAATTCCAGCCCAAATTAGAAACTAGAGTAAAATGTCAAGGGTTGCATTGGATCTGGACCTATTTGCGGGTTACTGAGATGAAGGGCAGGTCAGATAGACATGCCAGATTTGTCAGTGCCAAAGATTTTATCTTCTGATTTAGGAGCTGATTTATATGTTGGCGTTAAGGATACTTCATTACAATGGCCAAAGGTCATCCTTATCACCAACATAATGGTCTGCCCATCCAATTTAAATACGGGTAGACCTTTAGTGTAAATAAAAGGAAGACTCCTTAGTTGCGGACATGGTTACGCTCCTCAGATGGCCTGATGGACTAACGATCATCAGAGGTTGACTGTTAAGTCTGCTCACCTAATTTTGATGGGTGGACATAGAGGTCAATTTTCACTGCCTGTCACCACCTGGAAAACCCTGGTGCTGATGAGCAGGGAAAACTGTCTAATGTTCCTCTCGTCATGGGAGGTAACACCCATGGTGAGAGGGCATTTTTTTTTATAAAGAAAATTCAGCTTTGGGAATTTCCTTTTGAAAATGAAATAAAATAAGCTTGATGGAGGGCTCCTTCATGCTGACAGAGCTGTGCGTCAACTTTAATAAGCATTGACAGGAACCACCATGATCGCAGTTCCTGCCAATGCTTAAGAAAGGGCTGCCGACTTGGTAGTCATTTCTAAATTTGGTGGGTGGGAACTCTGTCAAGGCCACAGAGTAAATCACTGTGGTGCCCTGATGGCCTTACTATCTGCCAACCAACACATAAATCAGTCTCTTTTAATTTAAGTCCAAATTCACCACATGAGTGTACTTATAAAAACCACCAAGACCTCAGAGAAGACATTTAGAGATTTAGAGGATGTTACGCAGAGACCAACAGCAGGATCCAGTCCAAGCCCAGTTGCCACTAGTCAGATAGGTATGTTAAGTAAAAGGGCTCTTGCAACTTGTCGTCAACCCTAGCTACCCAGGAGGCCAGCCAATTTACCCTTGGAGTCTACTTCTTTGTCCTAGGTGCAAGAGGAAGCTGGTCCAGTACCTCTGATCTCCTCTCAGGACACAGACAGCAAGCCCAGTACTCGTCTGATCTTCAGCAGGTCTAGAAAGTGGGTGCCTGGAGGTGCCACATTTATGCCTGCCACTGGCTTGTGGGGTGGGGACTACTGGACCCCCCTAACCAATTGGGTAAAAGTTTGCAGTGTTAACACTGCCACTTTTCCAGTAGTTCCTTTTTCCCTTACTGGAAACAAGCCAAAAATGCCATGTGTCAGGGAATTTTCAAGATGCCGAAAGACTTCAGCCACACTAAACTTGGGTTGTGAGGGCTGTGGGTGTATGTGGGGAGTGTACTGTTGTAATCCTACTCTTGCAAAGTGCGCTTTTTGGATTGCCACCCCCCACGTTTTGCTGCTAGATGTCTTGGTAATTGATCTGAGAGTGTGCTGGGCCCGCTAATCAGACCCTAGCACTAATGCTCTTTCCCTTAAACTGTAAATGTCAATTGGTACTCCCCTGTAAGGCCCTAGTGTATGGTACCAATGGTGCCAAGGGCAGGGATGTAAAACACTTTTTGTGCCACCCTGAGTGACCAGAGTGAAACCAAAGACTGCAGGCCAGCCATGTCAGCCTGCTCGAGTTCATCCCTGCACCCTGTGGTAGCCTTCTAAACATAATTCTACTGCAGGTGACCTACCCTCCATAGGATAACATGGGATGGACACTGGACATCCCCAGATGTCCAGCTCAATTATGGAATGGTCGATTACCTTCATGATTGGTGTCAAAACCTGTGCTTTGTAACTCCTGCCACAATGGCGGTGTTGAGGTTTAACCAACATGTACCTAGGTGGCACTTAAGACATTGCCAACCAAGTTAAACCAGTGGGCTTGTGCTTTGGCAGATTTGTTCAAGGGTTTGCCACCGAAACAGAGATCTGACCTCAAGCTTGAAAGTATATGCCTCTCCGAGAGGTCAGGAACAAAGACCTTTGTGTGCAGAAGGAGACACCTCCAACCACACAGGATGATTTGTAAATGGAACCATCAGGGCATTGAGCCTCAAATGTTTCACATTTGTTGCTGGACAAAGGAATATGTCCCACACTCGAGGACAAAGTCTACCTATGCCCCGGGCATAGGTAGGCAGGTGGAAAAATGTGCAATTCAGGAGGTGTGCACTTCCACAAGGCTGACTAGACCTCTAGGGTGCTGCAGCTGAGGTGTACAGTCGAGGATGGTTGTGGCCATCCTAAATTTACTCTTAAAGGTAGGTTCTGAATATTTTAGTGATGTGCACCCACCGGATGTGATCACTACTGGGGCAGATTAGCCGTAGGACTAGATGCCCATTGGCTACTAGTCCTCACACCTATTAACACCACCTAAATCCAGGATTTAAGGGGCACCACAGATACCATAACCTCAGATTCAATGTGATACCAAGAAGAGACCTGCTTCCACAACAAGACAGGACTCAACAATGAGAGGTGCTATGCTCTGCACCCGTGGCAGCCACCCTGCACCCTCTTGATTTCGACTTGACCAAGGCAAGCAACGGCTTCTAAAAGGAAGGTGAACTCCTCTGCAAACGCTAGACTTCACAAGAACTCCCTCGGGATAGAGAAACTAGTCCCCTGCCATCAACAGTTACAAACTGCTAAATCCACAAACTTGAAGTACTGACTACCGAGCCTTCCAGCAAGCCTTCTCAAAAGTGAGTGGTCAGGGGGCTTCTAGGAACTGTAGTCCCAACCCTGAGGGAGGCTCCCCTTTCTACAACGTTTCCCTGGTCCTCTGTAATAATTTCCTCAAATGAAGTGCTTGCAGGTACCAAGGCTTGTTGGTTGTCTATCTTACTACTACCTGCTTTATTCGATGCTTCAAGACAAGCTATCCACCTGGTTGACCAACCAACTACTCCTGTGGCTCCATCATAAACAGCCTGCATTTGTTTTCCCCCCTCTCTAGGCAAGCCTGCCATCACCAATTGCTGCACATCCTGATCAGCACCACAGATAGCTAGAAGCAACTCTGCATCTGAGTTCTCTTAGCCAGGTAGATCCGATCTGTCTGGAGACTCTTGGTCCAAGGCCAGCTCCTTGATTAATTTCAAAAGGATTTTGCTAGCCTCGACCAGTAAGTACTTCCTTGCAAAGGTAGCCATTTAAAGACCATAAGCCTGATTGACAGCTCAGTTTGACAACTAAACTGCACCACCTCTTCATCTGGCCCTGGGAGCCAGCATAAATCGTGCTAGCTATAGTGAACTGGTCTAGGGACTCACAAGACCTTATCCCTGGCTCGCTTCTGTTGAACTTGCTCTCTAAGTAACTGATTGCAGATATGTGTTTTTCCCATTGCCCAAACCATTAATGTTTTACACTGACATGTACTGATTTATTTAATGATTGAAACTCGATAACTCTTCCTTTTGGTGTCTATAAATAAATGAAAATCAGTTCAATTTTTTTAAGTTTGTGTCAAATTTCTCTTGAGTCGTGTCAATTACTTATCCTCCATGTTGGTGATGTTAATTGCTTAAAATGTGTTCCTCTAAGTAGCCTGCCTGTTCTTTGCCACTCTATCAGGACTGAGCAATGTAGTACCCGGTGTATATCTTTGTGGATTGTGCTAGTATTAAATGGTAAGGAACCCCTGCCATACCACATAATATGTTCACCTTGTAAAAAAACACTAAAATCCAGTTTTGAGGAGGTAGCGTACCCACAACAATCCCATAGAAAGAAGACTTGTAGGACAAAAGCAGGGGCAACCAGACAGTGGATTCACAAGAACAGTCTTGACATCCCTTTCTCTCTCTTTCATGTGTGCCCGGAGTGTTATATGTAAACCCAGCAGACCTGTAAAGTAAGATTTGACACTATGTTATGCCCTCAGCCCCCATCCTGCATATTTGGTTGAACTTAGAGAAAACATCTTTGCCCATTCAGGTCAGTCTATTGTTTGCTCCAGGGAGGCATTTTGCACTCTTTCCACATCTATTCAGGGTTGACCACTCGCTTGGAGCTGGGAGAGGATTATTTTAATTAGACTTCTGGTAGTTCAGGCAGGTAAAATGTATCTATCTAAAAGTTACCCTTTTCCTTAATATTTATTACAAATCTGACTTCACCATTATATAGGATTTTGAATAACTATTATAAATAGTGATTTCAATATTTCTTTGCCAGTCTTATTCCAGAGATAGTAGAATTAATATTTCAATCTGCACTCTGCCTTTCCATGTAGGATAGCTAATTCAGCCACAATGAAAATACCTTTTGGGACCTTATCACTGCAGGGGCATGGCAATATAAAATGACTACATGTCCCACTTTTAAATCCATTGCACCTCACTTTATAGGCTACAAGGCTTACACAGGTGTGACTAGCTAATATATAAAAGGAAGGTTTTTACCTGTCAAAAAGGAATGTTTGGACAGGTCAGACTGTAGGTTTATACTGCAACATTCAGGTCACACACGGTAGGCCTGCAGCAGTGTCTGCATTGCCACTGTAATGGATGGCACACTAGCTGCTGTCATCCACTTTTGGCATTTAACTGCCGGGGTTTCATAAAAAAAATCATGTGTCCTTGTTCCTAAAATCAGCTCCCCCCCAACTGCTACTCCCTCTGTAGCATGAGATGAAGGTGCTATAGAGACAGAGAATGATAGTATGGGCCACAATTTGGATGCCATATACTCTGAAATTGAACAGTGCATGCCAGGACTGTCATAACTACAGCACCAGACTGTGCGTTATGACCATCGGAAGGAACAGGGGGATTCTACTGCTTAATTAAGAAGAACTGACAAAGCAAGTAGGTCTGGCTATTTGGTCAGGGAAAGTTTGGTCATATTTGTGCACCTTTGTGTGTTTTGCAAAAGCCTTCCTCCAAAAATACATAGAGAAGCAACATCTAGTGCTACAACAGTATGGAGAGTAGGAGTAGAGCCCTGTTCTGAACAGACAGTATTAGTAGGGTTAAGTTGTACTCTCAAATAAGGTGTTAGAATATTAAGTTGGTTTTGTAACTAGAGAATCTGAATATCATGCACAGCACATATTACATGGCGGAAACTGTTAAAAAAGTACCAGTATTTTGTTGCATCTTTCAAAATGTATCTGTGCTTGCACCTCTGGTCTTTTTTAACAAAAGGAACTCTAAATCCAACATTCTGCTATTATTACAGCTAAGTATTATAAACATTGAGTAAGGTGATTATTAAACAGCACTGTGTCTTTGTAACAGGCTAAGGAAACCAAACAAAACCACACTCCATAAACGAGCAATTAATATGTTAGCTGGTCATCAAAGTAAATACAGGAAAGAAAAACAGTGGCTCCAAATTACAAGCTACAAATCATGCCACATATGTTGTATAACAAAAGGATTGGTTTGCACCAGAACCGATTGGGAAGACTTTTAGGACAATGTAACCATGCCGAAAATACCAAAGCCTTCTTAGCCAGACCATCCAACAACACCAAGCCATGAAAAACACATGAAGGCGAATAGTAAATGGGAGCTGTCTCACAGCCCACTCTCTTTTGTTGTTTTTCTACTTTCTGTGCGTTTATGAATTATTGATAACATATGGTCCTTCAAAGCAAAGAAGGGGCCTGAATACATGCCTAAAACGTCAATCCAGGTGATGAATATAAAAACTCAATCCACTTTTTTCCTTGTTTTTATACCATGATAGACTGCTCAATAATGCAGGTACAGAGTAAAGCGTCAATATGGATCATCAGGAAGAAGGGTGATGTGTGAAATAGCAAAAAGTGCAAGAAGATATCGCCAATCATGAAAAATAGATTATTATGATTTATTGCAATTAAATGCTTCCTTAAATTCGATATAATAATGGGCCAACGTATTTTAAAGCTCTAAAAAACACAAACAGCAGATGAAATCCCTTTATTTTAGGGCTCAAATAACAAAAATATTATAGTTACCATAGAGCACCAAGGAGCTGTCACAGAATGTTCACCTATGATGGAGGTGAAGCTTCAGCTCCTCCTTAAATGAATGCTAGTAATTAACAGGGCCTTGTAGTAAGAACATACCTTTGCTGAGTCCTACTGCCCAGACCATGCATTCGAAGGAAAACACAGTATAATGACCCATGGTCAACCAAATCAAAAAATGAAAATTGCACAAAGACATCAAAATGAAACAAGGTGCACTTTAAACTCTTGATCAAGCAGTGAAAGGTGGAGCTCAACTCTGCTACAATAAAAAAAGTAAACTGGAGGATAGTGAAAAAAAACGATAGAACCAAATGCAACCACGGGTTATGATGAAAATTCCAGCCATCGCTTTTGTGTTTCTTACTACCTCTGACACTTTGGGCCATATTTTGGCAAAGTCACGCAGTGCAGCACAGCAAGTCGCCTTGCTGCGATGCGCTTTGTGACAGGGAAAAGGCAGCAATGCCCGTATTTAAGACAATTGGGTGCATTATGGCCATGGTGCAAGAGTTCCTACGTTGGTAAGAAGGATTGTTTGGAACACCTACGAAAACGTCTCTCTGCCGCAGAGTAATACAACAAAACGATTTGTACTGCGCTGCATTACTCAAGGTGTACCGAGCCACTCAAGGCCATGCAAGGTGACCATGCGTGACTTAATAAATCTCATTTTTAACCCCTTGCGTGCTTATGACGAGCTTAGCTCGTCATGAGGCACAGTGGAGCTGTACTCATGACGAGCTGAGCTCGTCTTAACTGCCGCGGACGGCCCACGCAGGGCTAATTCCCCACCTGTGCAGGCGTTCTACATGAGTGGGCGGAGTCATGACGAGCTCAGCTCGTCATGAGCACAGCCCCACTGTGCTGTATAAGGAGCTGGGCTCGTCACGAGCACTGCGGCGCCGCGCGTGGCTCCTTATCCCCCGCACCGTGGGAGAATTAGCCCCACGTGGAAGGGGTTAATGTGCATCACTCTTGCACCACATTGCGCTAGAGCAACACGAAGGGCAAGAGCAACGCAAAGGGGCTCATAAATATGTCAGTGACTGTTTTGCAGATATTTTGAAAAAGAAGGCTGTCTCTGATTAGTCTGTCACTCACCTACGCCACACCACAGAGGCCTACAGTCGTCCATAGACATTGGTCTTTTAGGAAATTCCCTTACAGCCTCTGCCCACAGGGGACTATGCTGGAACTTGTGATTGTCAATGGAGCAAAGAAAAGTTTTGTTTACAGTGATTGCGTGAATGAACGAATTAACAAATATAAGCGTAGCAAATTAAACCGGGTGGTTATATTGATTATTGGGATAATATGTGTGCTACAATGGTGAAAGACTTGATTTGAAATAACCAGCTAATTCTAATTTGTTGGAAAATCTAGACTATGAAATATTAGAAATCGCTTGAAAATATACCTATCAAAGATTTGCCCACTTCGCCAAATGAGTACATGGGTGCATGTTATACCAAATATTAGGTCATGATTGGCATATCCGGACAGAAACCAATGGTAACTAAGCATGGGCGGAAAATCCGTTTCGCTCGCGGATTTTGCGGATTTTCGGTAAATTCGCAATCCGCGAGATTCGCGAATCTCCCGCAAAATCCGCAAATCCGCGAGCAGCGGATTTTATGGCTTGCTCGCACTGTTCGCGTGAGTTCGCGGCTTCCCAGTACAACTTCGCGCCCCGCGAATAAGCTCTAAATTGCAGAAATACGATCTTAGCAAAACTGAAACTACTTACCAGGTTCAAAAGTTCAGGCTCATCATTAGTAGCCATTTCCTGTAGTGCTTCCTGAGGGGCCCCTCCAGAGTTCAGTTGCCAGTTGCAACTATTATGTGACCCTGCTCTGAACCTCAGAATAGTTACACATATGCCACAAAGTTCCTGAATTACAGCTAAGGGAGACAAGCAGGAGCCAGGCTGGAAGTTCAAATCCATTAATCAGCCCCTAATTCATTATTGTCAGTTGGGGCAGGGCAGGTGTTGTAACTAATTTTGCAACAATGAAAGCACTTAGCAAGTGCAAAAGATCACTAATCAGGAAGCACTAAGGAAGCAGGTGCCACCTAAAAAAATATTCTGTGACACATTAATCAGCCCCAAATTAATTCAGGTCACTTGAGGCAGGGAAGGTGTGTTTTGCTTTGCCACAATAATGTAAAACTGGACAACCCGAGGGTGCTGTGATGAAACAGAGGGTGGCATGGGTGGGCCAGAGGGTGGCATGAGTAGTCAGAGAGTGGCAGTGGTGACAGAGAGTGGCAGTGATGAAGAAGAGTGTCCCAAACAGGCCGGACACGTAGAAACAACAAGTTCGCAAAACTTGCGACCCGACAGGTAAGTTCGCGTTTTGCGAAATTGTGAAAAAACCCTCGCGAACTGGCAGAAACACGCGCGAACACACACAAAAAAAAATCCGCAAATTCGCGATAATTCGCGGATTTTGCGAATTGCGAGTTCGCAAATCCGCAAAATTCGCGAACGCGAGATTCGCAAAATTCGCCCATGCTTAATGGTAACAAAGTATGCTTAGATAAGAGTGTATTTCAAGGCTTCAAAAATAAACAATGCTTATTTACCTAAGCAGTTTTGCCACTAAAAACAAATATAAACAAACTAGAAACATGCAGCAACAGATTGAACATTGTTATATGAAAGAATCCATTGCCTCACAGGAACAGCCGGATGTGCATTAAATCTCGTTCTTTATCCTGCGATTACATTAAACTTTAATGATTTTTTATTTTATAAATGACTCACTGTTCTCTTCTAAATTATTAAACAATGTTTTAAATTATGCATGGCATTTTACAACCTATATATAACATTGCAGTTAGGAACAAGTATACCCGAAAATATAAACATTCTGTTGATACTGAACCTGGTGCCTACCCTGGGGTGTCAAAGGAGTGGTCTTGGCATCTCAACATTTCTTAATGCGTCATTGCTAATTAAAGCACAATTATTTTCTGCTATAATGAATTGTAATTGCGCCTTATTGATAATATTGTTTTTTATCTTTCTTGGCGGGCCACCAACGAAAATCAGGCTGGAATAAACTACCTGAATAGTGACGCTAAAGCACACTTTTACATTCTAAGTTTAGCCACGCTGTAAGGTCATTGCCAATAACAATGATATTTAGGCAGAAGTTCTTTGAAACACCATATGCTATGAAATGTATACCGAATGTGATATGCTTGTAATGGTGTGAATTGAATTTCTGTTACTGCTTTATTTACAGAAATCCTTAACTTCTGCCTAAATATCCTTTTCTGTCCCTTTACTACCTCCTCCCCATGCCAATCTGTAAGCGTTAGGGTACAGGCTTGTGCCCTACTCTAAAGAATTGTTGAAGGTATTTTATGTGACTTGACAATTGTATAGTAAAAATTCTTGACCTCTGTCCGGCTGGACAAGTCATACAACTCAATATAGTTTCCACTGTGTCTATATTTATTGTTTCCTTTCATCCTTTTTGCATGGGACCATTGTTGTAAAAAATATGTTCCCCGAGGTCCTGTGCTGACTCGTATGGGTGCCCTTGTTGTTTTGGATACCTCGTCATTACACAGCACAGTGGAATTTGTTCAAAGCTAGTGTTGTGAGCTTTATGTATGTGCTTCTAGCAGTAATATATTTTGGAGATTAAAGTAATGGAAGTTAGGTATGATGTTTAGTGGAAAAGGGGGATACGTGAATACATGCATTGGTTGTTGGTATTATTAAATGAGCTATGGACAATTAGGTATTGTTAGGATGCAGGGGGATGACCTTTAATGGATAGGCTGTGATCTTTAAAATGAGCTGTAGTAAATTTGTAGCAATAAAATAGTAAGGATTCAAGCAAACATGCATGTGACTTAGTGTACGCTGTGCTCGGAGAGATGAGGCATGCAGCGACTGGAAAGGATAATTCTAAAGAAAAATCAACAATTGGAATTTTTAAGTCAAAATCAGTTTTCATGCAGAGGTCGTAGGAATCTTATGGTGGTTTCTTGAGGTTGCATGCAAAAATGTAGAAAGAAACAACCTTATTTGCATATGCTGCAAAATCATTAAAAGCCTGTTAGACCTGGCATCTTTCCCATGTCTTTTTGCTTCTCATCTCCTGTTTGTGCCTATGTGCTGCGTTTTATTCTTGCTGGTTTTTGAACTCGGGCACTTTACCACTGCTGATCAGTGCTAACGTGCAAGTACTCCCAGTGTGAACTGTGTCTATTATTGGTGATCCATGATTGGCAATTGATTTACTGGTAAGCCCCTAGAAAAATGCACTGTGTGTGCCCAGGGCCTGTAAATCAAATGCTACTTGTGGGCCTGTAGCACTGTAACTATGCCTCAGACCTGTCACTGCAGTGTCTGTGTGGGAAGTTTTAAACTGCCATGTCGACCTTGCAAGTGCACCCACTGCCAGGCCCAAACATTCCCTTTTACTCAACCAATCAATAAAGAAATCGTAAGTGTCTCAAGGCGCTGGGGGGAGGGCTGCTGATCCGTCTGGGTGTAGAGGTTCAGCCTAAATGTAAGGCCCCCCTAAGTTAGGCCCAATGTAGCCCCATGGGCAAGGTACAGTGTGTGAGAAAGGTAGGACATGTACTCGTGTGTTTTACATGTCCTGATAGTGGAATACTGCCAATTTAGTTTTTCACTATTACAAGGACTATCTCTCCCCTAGGTTGTCATTGAAGCTGCTGTGTAACCTCTTACAAATGTAACTTTCAATTAGGAAGAGACAGAGCTTTGGAGTTTGGGGATGAATTCACAATTTAAAAATACATCTTTTATTGAAGTTGGGTTTTAAATTGCGTGCTTGAAAATGCTACTTTTAAAAAGTGCAACAAAAGGGGGGAACCTGTTAAACTAATTAGTTCATGCGGTTCCTTACTGCAACAATCACACTATATTCTTTTGGGTGATTAGGTCATTTATTTACCCTTTCTTTTTAAATGATTCTTACATTTTTTTGAGGACTTCCAATCCTTCCAGTCAAACACATATCAAAATACGATTTCAATATTTACAAACATCCACATATTTTTACATTTACAACAATATACATTACAAACAGTTATCACAAACAAAAACACATTTCCTAAACCACTGTTTCATTTGTAATCTGATCAACACAAATCAATTCTTTGTGACTAATAAATACAGATTAATTCTCAAACCTGGGAACAAAGTTTCATTCAATGTGCCTCAGTATATCTTCAGTATTGATCTTAATGCCTATTACTTGGATTGCCGACGCATTTCAAGCCCCAGGGGCCCTCCGGGGGCTCTCATCAGGGCTTCTTAATTATAAACACATTGATGCAATCTGCTCATTGGTAGTTTTCTTCAACCTGGCTGCTGTTGGAATTGTGGGGGAACCGACTGCGTGATTTGGAGATATCTAAAAGTTTCAGATTGTGGCATCTGATATGTCTTCTGCAGAGCCAGAATGGTCTTAATGTTCCCTCCCTCCCAGAGTTCGCCCATTTTCAAAATCCCATTCATACCCATCCAGAAAAGTTCGCCCTGAGCCCCAACAGGCCCAATCTCCTCGACTCCCACAGGGGAGTCATCAATGTAATTCTACCCTGCCAACCCAGCGTCTTTGAACTTCGTAGTCTAGGTCGTGGGGTGAAAGGAATCGAACGCACTTACCCATATAGTGCACTAAGTATCCTCCCAGTTGCATGTTGTGACGGTCCATCCTACATGCGGGCTCCTCTGGGATTTATACACCCATTGATTAATGACTGTGAGTTGGGCAGCCCAGTAGTAGTGTTTAAGTGAGGGAAGTGCAATACCCCCATCAAACCATCCCCATGTCAACTTTATTAACGAGATTCTGGCGGCTTCCCCATCCCAAAACAGCTGTCGCACTGCTGCATCTATTTGCTGGAAATACCGCTGGGGCACTGGATAGGATGTGCTGTGGAGCGCCTAGAAAAATCCAGGCAAAGCCATCATTTTAAAACGTGCTGCTCTACCTAGAAGGGAAAGTGGTAACGATCGCCAGTGTTGGATGTCACATTGCAGACGGAATTTTGCTCATAAAAGCTCTTATGATCTTTAGTGATACATATCCCCAAAATCGAAATCCTTGTGTATCTATTCGGAGTTAACATCCCCTGGGGAGCACAGGTTGGCCTCCTGCTAAAGCCTTAAAAACATCCAACATATAACTGCTAGCCCGAGACTCATGCCAATGATCGAAGTGGTTCCTTACAAACCTAATTGCGACGCCAAGATCGTCCCCAGCAGAAACCCACTGCACCCACTGCGGGTTGGAATTATCACCGCAAAATAAATACGACTGCATTACAAAAGAAAGAGCCTTGAGAAAGTCGTGGGTTACATTCCCAATACCACGAAACACGTGTTGGCTGTCTGTGAAAGTCCAGGAATAAACTTCATAAGAAACGACCGGATCCTATGAACAAGAGTCATTTCTGAATGCGAGATTGATGAATGTATAACTCTGAAATACTGAAAAGAGACTTGATATTCTACGTGTGCTAGGTATATTTATTTTATTGAGTTTAGCTCACAGCTTCCTCTTGTCTATATTGTTGAAGGCTATGAGTAGTTGATGAGGCACATGTAAAGTGGCAGATTTGCAGCTTTTACAGCATCCATTAAGAGGGAGAGGGCAAGTGTGTTCATAGTAGTTCCCTTACCCTTGCAGAAACCCCTCTGCTTATGGGGGGTGATTGATTTTTCAGTTGCCCAATCTGCGAGTTCATCCAAGAGAAGGCCAGCATAATATTTAGCATCGTTGTCTAGTAATGCTATCATCCTGTAGCATTTTGCTTTGTTCTTATTGCCTCTCTTGTATACTGGGGATATACTGGACCTCCTTCAAGAAGCTGGCATTGTTTCTCCTCCCAGGATCTGCTCAAAGAGTGGTATTAATTCTGTGGCCCAATAATCCGGGTCCTATTTAAACAGGATTGGTGGGATCCCGTCAGGGCCCAGCACACCTTCTAGCCTGTCTTTTGCTATCCTGTTTTTAATCTGTTTGTCTGCAAATGAGAATGAAGCAGTTGTTAGTAGTTTGGTTTCGTCAGGCATTTATTCCCGGATATATAACCGGGACTGGACTTCCCAAACATGAATCCTTCAGATTTCTTATTGAAGTGGTGCTCATGCATCTTCCGTTAGATGTGAATTCACTCAGTGCGCACTAGGGTTCTGTAAGCTGTTTATCGTGCACCAGAATCTTGCGCCACTCTTAGACTTGAATTTGTATAATAGCCTGGCCTACAACTTGTCCTCCGCTTCCCTTTATGCCTGCCATATTATCTTTTTCTTGTTTATTTTTTGTTGCATTAGCTCTTCCTGAATGATAGGGTCTGGGCCTGTTCGTCAGAGCCTCCGTAGTTTTCTATTTATTGCTTTCTTGAGCTCCCTTAAATGTGATTTTTGCAAGATGGGAAGGTAGTTGGATGGCCTGTTAAACGGTTGAGGGGCATCCGTTTTTGAAGAGTTTCTCTTAAGGATGAACGAGGAACTTCACTTGCTGGATGAATTTCTCCTAACTTTTTGGTAACAGTTTCCCAGCATATTAGTGCGTTAGTACCCGTGCCCTTGGATTTGTCCCAGAGTGACTTTTCCAGGCCCAGCAGTTCTTCTGGTTTGCGAGTTTTGCATGTTATTCCTTTGTGGAAGGTGCGCCAAAGGCAAGCCTGTCTGCGCCCGTCCGCGGCCGGTTGGGGGCAGGGGCACGGACCCCTGCTCAAATATCCTCTGAGCACGATGGAAGAATTGTATACTCGAAAGAACGACTCGAACAATTACGTCCGCCTACAGCGAAGACTTGCTTATATGCTATGCGAGCGGATAGGCAGCCCCTGGCCTGTATGGCTTGTCAATTCGACCCCAGGGGGGAGGGTGGGCGCACGCATAGAGGAGAGTCTATGAATATGATCCAGATCAACTGTCGATCCCTTAGGAAATACAAGCTAGAAATATATGACCTCCTAACGGACCATCAGCCAGAGGTACTCTTTCTTACGGAGACCTGGTTAGACGAAGAGTCTGCACCAGACATTCTGCAGGCTCTTCCAACCGAATACGGAATGATTAGGCTAGACCGCGGAAGGCAGCGTGGAGGGGGGATTGCTCTGGTGCACAAATTAGAGCTTAAATGCACCTTAGAAGTAACTAATATCAAAGACTGCGAAGCAGGCTCTTTTTCAATCAAATGGGGGCCGAATGTTACCATTAAAGGCTACTTGATATACCGTCCACCAGGGCCGCCCTCGGAATTTGTGGGGAGCCTGATGGAGGTGATCACTCAGCCAGCACTACGCTACAGCAGGCTCCTATTCTTAGGAGAACTTAATCTACATTTAGAGGAGGAAGATAACAGGGAGGCTTTAGGCGCTCTCACCTCCCTAGAACTACTTGAGCTGAAGCTGCAATCACGGCTGCCGACTCACCAGGCGGGCCACCTTCTAGACCCTATTTTTGCAAATTGGGAGGAGATAGAGGTTCAGTGCCCAAGGCCGGTGACCTGGTCAGACCACTATCTGGTCCAATTTATGATATCAGGCCTGACTAAAAAGCTCCCTCCTAACAAGCCATGTGCAAAGGCTTAGAACGCGCCTGGCGGAAAAATTATGAGGAAACAGCTAAACAAATATACAAGAATGGTATGAAAGAATATCACCGGTTACTTAGGAAGACCAAAAGGGACTTTCTAAATAATAGAATTGTGACAGCAGAGAACCCGACTAAGGAGCTCTTTGAAATATACAAGGAACTAACATCTCTGGAGAGGACACCAGCTACAGAGGCCCACACGAGAGAGACCTGTGAGGCGATTGCAGACTTTTTTGTCCAAAAAGTAGAAATGATATACAATTCCTTTGTAATAGGACCCATTGGACCTGCCATGGAACAAAGGAGGGAAGGGAGAGGGACAGGTACAGGTAACCCCGGCCTATGCCAGTTTGTAGTCCCGAGTAACCCTGAGATGATGAAAATAGTCCAGAGTATTAAGTCCGGCTCTCCTAGAGGCACGGCACAACCGAAGATCTTTAGGAATTCTGCGGATCTTCTCATAAACCATATTAGTCATATGGCTGGGCTGTCGTTTAAGGCTTGCTATGTGCCACAAGATTGGAAGACTGCTCAGGTCATAGCCATCAAGAAGAAAGCCAACCTGGGCATAGAGCATTTGGACAATTTCCAACCCATTTCGCTCCTCCCCTTCTGTGCGAAAGTGGTAGAGAAAATTGTTAATGCACAACTGGTGAAATTCATGGAGGACTTCCAACTCCTTCACCCATCTCAATCGGGTTTTAGAGCTAACCATTCAACGGAATCGGCTCTGCTCTTCTCGACCGAACTATTACGCAAGAGAGTGAATGAGGGACGGACGGCTGCACTACTGCTATTAGATCTCAGTGCGGCATTTGATACAGTCTCGCACCCCATGTTGCTCTCCCTCCTCAGGGAGGCAGGCATTACGGAGCTCCTCTGGACTGACCACAGCTGCGTTCACTTCACCTACAACAAGCCAAAACCCATCAACCACCTCCAACCAACTCTGCAAAGAAACTGGAACAAAATCACCATCGACCAGATCTCCTCATCGTTCCTTCTAAACACCCCAGCCCACTCCTCTAACCCAGACCAAGCCGCCGCTAACTTCACCCTATGGTTATCCAACACCGCCGACACCTTAGCACCACTGAAAAAACGTCAAAGCAAACCTGGCAACAAGAAGGCCTCATGGTTCAACGATGACCTTAAGAAGTCCAAGAAACTCTGCCGCTCCCTTGAAAAGGCCTAGAAAAAAGACCCAACCACTAGCACCAAGGACGCCTTCAAAAACGCCACCCGCACACACCACCAACCAATCCGAAAGGCCAAGAAAACAGCATTCAAGGATCGACTTGACAACAACGCCCACAACAGCAAGGAACTTTTCAACATCGTCAAGGAATTTTCCAATCCCTCGGCCAACTCCAACGACATCACCCCCTCTCAAGCCCTCTGCGACTCCCTAGCCTCATTCTTCCACAACAAAATTGCAGACATCCACAACAGCTTCGACAACCAACCCGGAGACCAACCCGCCCAACCATATGCCGAACATTCTCCCCCCGTGAACACCCTTAACAACTGGAACCCAATCTCCACTGAGGACACCATCCGCCTGATGAACTCCATTCACTCAGGATCCCCCACAGACCCATGTCCTCACCACATCTTCAACAAAGCAGACTCCGTCATAGCACCGCACCTCCGAGACGTCATCAACTGCTCCTTCAACTCCGCAACCTTCCCGGAGAGCTGGAAACACGCTGAACTCACCGCCCTTCTGAAAAAACCCACAGCGGACCCCACCGAACTCAAAAATTACCGCCCCATCTCGCTCCTTCCATTCCCGGCCATTCCTTAAGAAAGCTGTCAACAACCAGCTCGCCGCTTTCCTCGAAGCCAACAAATCCCTCGACTCCTCACAATCTGGCTTCCGAGCTAAACACAGCACTGAGACCGCCCTCATCGCAGCAACAGACGACATTCGAACTCTACTGGACAATGGAGACACAGTCGCCCTCATCCCCCTCGACCTCTCTGCAGCCTTCGACACAGTCTGCCACAGCACCCTTTTACAACGCCTCAGTAACATCGGAATACAAGGAAAAGCACTTGAATGGATCACCTCGTTCCTCACCGGAAGAACCCAGAGAGTCCGCCTTCCACCATTCAAGTCCGAGGCCACTAAAGTCATCTGTGGCGTACCACAAGGATCCTCACTCAGCCCCACCCTCTTCAACGTATACATGAGCCCCCTCGCGACCATCGCCCGCCAACACAACCTCAACATCATCTCTTACGCGGATGACACTCAACTAATCCTTTCTCTCACCAATGACCCCAGCACCGCCAAAACTAACCTACACGAAGGAATGAAAGAAGTTGCCGAATGGATGAAACACAGCCGTCTGAAACTGAACTCAGATAAAACAGAAGTCCTCATATTAGGTACATCCCCCTCTGCATGGGACGACTCTTGGTGGCCGGAAGCCCTTGGAAAAGCACCCATCCCGACAGACCACGCACGGAACCTAGGCGTCATCCTGGATTCTTCACTCTCAATGAACAGACAAGTCAGCGCCGTATCCTCATCCTGCTTCAACATTCTTCGCATGCTCAAAAAAACATTTAGCTGGATCCCCACCGAAACCAGGAAAACAGTCACCCATGCTCTGGTAACGAGCCGACTGGACTACGGAAACACCCTCTACGCCGGCACTACCGCTAAACTCCAGAAGAAACTCCAACGAATCCAAAACGCCTCAGCCAGGATCATATTAGACATCCCGCGCAACGAACACATCTCTGGTCACCTGAAAGACCTCCACTGGCTACCCGTCAATAAGAGAATCACTTTCCGACTGCTAACCCACGCACATAAATCACTCTACGACATCGGACCAGAATGCCTCA
Organism: Lissotriton vulgaris; assembly: GCF_964263255.1. Taxonomy (NCBI): domain Eukaryota; kingdom Metazoa; phylum Chordata; class Amphibia; order Caudata; family Salamandridae; genus Lissotriton; species Lissotriton vulgaris. The sequence goes on along the minus strand of NC_141685.1, from coordinate 1,429,184,803 downwards.
ACTCACGACTGTCCTACTACACCCCCTCCCGCCAACTACGTTCTTCCAGCCAAGCCCTCGCCACTGTACCTCGCATCAGCAAGACCACCATGGGAGGCAGATCCTTCTCATACCTGGCTGCTAAAACATGGAACTCACTCCCTACTTACCTTCGCCTTACCCAGAACCACCTAGCATTCAGAAAGCAACTTAAAACGTGGATATTTGACAAATAATCCTCCTCCCCCTCCTAAGCGCCTTGAGACCCTCTGGGTATGTAGTGCGCTATATAAATTTTTTGACTTGACTTGACTTGTACATGGAACCCTTGGCCAAGTTAGTAGAAGCGTTCGGGGTGGAGATAGTGTCCTATGCAGACGATACCCAACTGGTGGTGACACTGTCTCAACCCCCTGAAGAGGCGGCAGCTAATTTCTCGGCGTGCTTGGGAAAATTGCTTGAATGGATGAACAATAACTGCCTGCGCCTTAACGCTAACAAAACGGAACTCCTCGTGGTTGGAAAGGCTCCCTCCATTTGGTCCCCGGCATGATGGCCACCGGAATTGGGGCCCTCCCCGTGCCCCGCGGAGCAGGTGAAGAACCTGTGGGTTAGACTTGATGCCAACCTCTCTTTCGAATGCCACACTAGAGGGATAGCAGGCAAATGCTATCGCATTTTAAAATGCCTGCGCAAAACGCTGAATCTTATTCCATCGACCAGCTGGAAAATCCTGATCCATACTCTGGTCACACCCCATCTTGACTATGGCAACTCATTGTATGTAGGCCTGAGTCTAAGCCTAAGGTGCTCCATCGCTTGCAATGTATTCAAAATGTGGCGGTCAGATTGGCGCTGAATCTTTCAAGAAACTCTTCCGGGAGCTGTGCTCTATCTAAACTTCACTGGCTTCCGGTCTGTGAACGGGTCAGGTTCAAAACTCTCTGCTTAGCCCACCGCATTGCACAGGGGAAGGGCCCTGTCTACCTCCAAAACTTGCTATCCTTGTACCAGCCTAAACGCCAGCTAAGGTCTCTTGGTTGTATGCTCTTCCAGGTGCCCCGAATCCATCGAGTAAGGTTAGGGGGGTCGCTCTTTTTGGTACTTGGCCAGTAAGTACTGGAATGAGCTGCCTCTGGAACTCCGGATGGAGCAATCAGAGATGAGATTTAGGCTGAAACTAAAAACGCTTCTTTTCCCTAAATATTAGGACTGTTCTGGTGCTACATGCGGCTATCTCTATTTGCTTGATGTGTGAGCCGGATCCTATAAATCTACACAGCGCGGGGACACACTGTCACTAGTGTAATCAGGCGCTTTACAAACTTCATTATTAATTTTATTATTATTATTAGTTGACTGTTTGAATAGAACTGGGGTCCTCCACTGGTTGGGTTGGTGATGAGCCAAGTATGTTCATAGTGATTCTTTTGTGGAAGGTGATCAATTTGATAGCATTTCTAGCTGTAAATCTGAGATTTTGCTTTACAAGGGTAGGGTTACAAAGGTGCAATCAAGAAATGTGCTGACTGAGGCATTGTAGAATGTTGCCGCCGTGGGTTGGTCTCCTGGAAAACACCTGTTTAGAGCGCAAAAGCTCAGATGTTCCATATTCCTTGTAAGTTTCATGCCTAGCCTAGTTTGCTTTCTCCAGTTACATTCTTCTTGCTGGGGGATGTTCCATGACGAGAATGGTTCTTCCAATAATCTGTCCCTTTCTCGGGACCCCAAAAGATGCATGTTAAAATTGCCTGTTACCCGAAAGTTGGATATCGAGTCTTCTGAAAATAGTCTTGTTATTTCGGATCTTAAGAGTTTAACTCTGTTGATGTTGCTGTGTGGGTAGAGGTACATATTTAACAATGTTAGTTGTTGTTTATTAATGCCTTCACCTATGCCCACTCTGAGTGTTTTTATAGCGTTTGTTGCATTTGTCTTGGCATTCACCTCCTTAGTCATGTCTATGCTCTTAATTGAGGAATACATTGTAAATCTTCCCTTTAGGTGCCCAAATTTGGCGCCTTTTACTGCTGGCAGATGATGTGTTTTGAAGTCATGTTAATGGAAAGGGTTGTATAGTCAGGTTTCTTGTAGGAAAATGAGGTCAAATTTTGGAAGTAAAGTAAACGTTCTGTGTCCATTTTTTTCTTTCCCAATCCATTTATGTTCCAAGAACAGATTCGTAGATGGGAATGATCTGCTTGATGTTGTTGTGCTCCATTTCAGGTATTCTTACTCTGTCGATTTATTGTCCTGGCTAGCTAGCCAGGTCCATTTACCTGATCTGGTGATTGGTTCCAATCTTTTAGAACTGTATGCAGTATGTCCGTGCTACGTGCCCCTTTGAGCTCATAATGTATCTTCCTCCTGGGGGACTAGGTACATGAGGTTTCCTGCTCATGTCTGGTTGGTAACAGGAGATCCAGGTAACCCAGTTTTTGATTTCCAAAACATTTAGTTGGTCTTCCTCTTCCAAAATTCTCCTTACTATTTTTGTGAGGCCCAGATTGCCTTTGTTACGTCATGGTCTGAGAGTTGTTTAAATTCCTTGAATTCAATTGTTTCCAGGTCATGAGATATTTTATCTGCCAGGCTACTAACTGATGTAAGTAATCGGAGGATATTCCCTCTGTTGAGGATATCCCCCCCCGCCTCAGGACTTGTACCCAGGGTTGTACGACGGTACAACGCTGGTAAATACATTGCATGCTTTTGCCTCGAATTCTTTAGCACGCATGTTTTTACTGCAATAATTAATTTACATTGCATGCCAACACCAAGCAATGTTTTTATATTTAAAAACGTAGTATTTGTGGGGGGAGATCCCCCACCCCTCAACTTACCTTAAATTAATGGTATTGGTATGCGATGTAAATGCATAATCGCAGTAAAATAAATTGTGCTAAAAAATGCGAGGCAAATGCATGCAATCTATTTACCTCGATTTAAAGGCTGTTTCCCGTACTCAGAAATAAACAGAATACTACAAGTTTTAGGATGTGACTGGTAATTGTCACGTGGAAAGTTTGCTTGCGGGACCTGTCCCTCCTGATATGGGAATTTAGAGAGTTAACTTGAGCTGCCGGGCCCTCCATAACGGTGGGGGTTATTTTCGTTGTAAGGACTGACTTTGCATTCCTTGCAGTGGTGTCTCTATTTATGGCCTTAAGATCCCCTTCAGTTGCTTTGGGGATGAAGTTGGTCAAATTATTTTCAACCTTTTTCACTTCTGGTTCTGTGTCCACTTTAGTCGTTGTGCCTGGTTCACTGAAGTTCTGATCCACATTTGGGATTGATGGTCCACAGATAGCCCTGTGTACCAGGCTTTTTGTGATTGAAGTTTTGATGCAAGTTTGAAAATAAGGCATTATATCTTGCTTCCTCTTTCTGCCCTTCCTCCTCCGTTTTCAGCTTTGTTTTTTTCCTCTTTTTCTGCATCGGCAGGTTGCTCTGGTGGACATATGCCCTTTCTTGTTGATCGCTCTCCCGCGGATTGCAGTGGATGGTCTGTGGACTCTAGATTTTTGGTGTGTATGTTGGCCTTATAATGGTCATTGTGTCCTGATCCCTCTTCTCCTCTTGATCCTTTTCGGTGGTGTATTCTACTGTTGTATTGGATGTATTTGTTATCCTGAAGTTCGAATAGGGCAGTGTCCATGTCGTTTCAGGGGCCTCCTTAGTGGATCCCTTCGCCGAGCAAGGGTGAGTCGTCTCCACAATGATGCTAGATATTCCCTCCATGGGGCCCTTTTCTTGACTGTCTCTGTCTGCTGTCCTTGCCATGTTCATTGCCTTCTTTATATCTGCTAAGAGGTCCCCCATTGTGGCTGGGAGGGTTGAGAGTTTATCGACTATAGCAGCACAGGTGCAGTGTGTTTGTATTATTTGTGTTTCTGCCTGGGTCCTTTTAATCAGTTATTCATGTCCGATAGTCTGGTGTCAATGTTTGAGATATGATTAGCCAGGGAGTTGAGAATAGATAATTGAATATCCATTTTGTCAGAATGATACTGCATTGCTTTTATTGATAGTTGAATAGTATTTAGCAAGGATGACCATCATTTTTCTGTACTGATTTGATTCTCTTTATTACTGCAGTTTTGGTGAGTGTTGTTGTCCTTGTCATCCTCCTGCGGGGAGTCAGGGGAGTGTGAGGCTACCAAACATTCCCACTGTAAGGAATGAAGTATTGATTCCATCGCGGTTTAAGTCTTCTTTGTGTTTCTTTTCTCGTTCACTGTGGATATGTGCGGGGTAGTTTGTGAGTTGATGGGAAGCTGTGTCCAAGTCAATTGAACTAGATAGATTGACTGAGCCTGCCTTGTCGTTCTGCAGATCCGTATTAATATTGCACTGTGGTGTCTTGGGTGGGCCAAAGCAGATTGAGGTGCACTGAACCTCCTGATCTGTCATCGGGCAGCTGTATGGTGATTCCTTCAATTCCTGCATTGGGGAGCCTTGTCGGTAGTTCGTTTTTGTTCCCTTTTATAAGAATCCCCATTGTGTATTTGTGCAAAGCCATGTACAAGGTGTTTTGGTATCATTTGAGATACTGCCCTGTGGGCTTTAGTTGAACATGTCGTTTTGGGGGTTAGGCTTTTGCTTGAGAAAATATGATTGTTAGTTCAAGCTGAGCACCTGAAACCCCGGCAATCTCCACCAAAGAAAGGGGTGTGTTCCCTTTGCAGTTATTGCTTGCTGTTATTAAGTTTGCCTTGGATGCTTCAATTGTTCTGCATTCTGTCCATCAATTGTTCTTTTTGCATCTGTTGTAGAATAAGCAGAGCAAAGTGCTAAATCAAGACTTCCCCCTTTTGGGGTTATTATTCCTTGATAGCCACCGGTGCCTAATAGTTATTTGACCATGCTGGTGTTCTCTTCAGATATTAGCTCTAACTTGTCAGCTACAGGGATTAATTGATCTGCAACCGCTGGGAGTAGTGGGGAGGGATGACCGTTGAGGCTTTCGTTACCTGAGCATAATACAGTCCCCGCATTCCTCACAAAATAAAATATTGTGTAGTTCTTAGGCTGGTAGCCGGTGTTTAGTGTTTTCGTAGATGAGGTAGAGTCTACATCCACTATAGCCAAGCAATGAGGTATGTCGTTTTCTTCAGTTGTTGGATTTTCCTTGTCGATTTCATTAAGTCCTTTGCTCTTCCTTTGCCTTCTGTTGATTATCGAAATAGCCGTCTTCCTTCCCCTCCCAGATCTAATACTGTCTATCCCCCTGGGGTTCATCCCTTCCTCATGTACTTGTGCCGTTGTCGCTTTTGCTTGGACCTATACTGGTTCGGCTGGTATACGCCTCTGTTTGTGAGTTGAGTTGTTAGTTGAGTTAGTCTGATTGATTCGCTGGTATTAGTGCTGTTCTTAATGCTCAGTGATTCCTCTTCTGCCCATTGGCCCTTTATTTTAATGAATTTAAATGATGGGGAGCTGCTATTTAGATGTTGTCATCCGACCTCTCCACAGAGCACACCTAGGCACTCACTGGAGCTGGTGGCTGATAGCTGATAGCATACACCTAGAGCTGGTGGGTGAGCCCAGGGGAAATTATCAGTCGTAGCAGCGGTGATTGGCAACGGCACACTCCAAAGGCTGCTGACTGAACCCATGACCCCAGTGGGAGAGGCAGTGATGAGGGGCAGCAGTTAGCAGGAAACCACACACTCCACGGTGTGATGGCTGGACCCAAGAGAGAGAGGTGGTGATGAAGTGCAGCGATTAGCAGTTGGCTGCGGGGGAAGCAAAGCAGGACAAAGCAAGACTGATGCGAGCACAGCAAGGCAAATGCAAGTAGGACTGCGAACTGAGCAGGAGCTACAGACTGAGAGGGAGCTCACCATGCTGCCCTGCAAGCCATACCCAGCTGGGCCGCCTCCGCAGGGGACATGGGCTCACTGTCTGCAGCAGCCAGCTATGGCTGCTGCACTAACTAACGCTCCTGCTCTACACTGCACTTCGTTTGCTCACTCTAGCTGCTGTTGCTGCCGTTATCTGGCAGGTCCTGCAATCACCGCCCCTCTGCCTTCAGCTCCTCTGCTCCTGCCCCGGTTGCACCCGACAACCTCAGTGCCGGTAGTCTCCACAGTGCTCCTCGTAGCGTGCTGACCGCCATCCTGCAGTTCTGTGGCTTTGGGTGGAGCCTCGCCCTCCAGTAGTGTCCAGGACACAGGTCACCAGTGCGCAACACGTTCCGGTCTCTACATGCGGCTACCAGTAGGGTATGTACAAAAATCCATTCTTAACTACACATATTACTATATACATACTTCTTCCAAAGCATGTTTAAACTCATGTCTTTGAACTAAGTTTCATTAAAAACCATCTTTTAGACCAATTTTCAATTTTCGTGGCTATTCGGGACACTGCGATGATGTCGTTAACCGCTTCGATCATGCCTTTTCCATAAAGTCTAAAACACATATATCCACACATATTACAGTATTTTACACACAGGGGTTTCTTACAGTATTCTCTAAAGCCATGTTTTTCTCAAAACTTTTCAATCGACCAGATTCCCTATCTGGGGATCCTGTTGGCACCCTCACTCCCGGCGATGGTCACGGCCAATTATGCGGCTCTGAGCACGAAAATCAGAGAGGAGCTGGGCCGGTGGGATAAGGGCACGTTGTCGCTGCTAGGTAGGGTGGCCGCAGTGAAGATGACCCTCCTGCCCCAGGTGCTGTACCTGTTTAGGGCGTTACCGCTCCAGCCCCCCACAGGGTGGCTCGCGGAGACTCAATCGGCCATTGCGCGGTTTGTGTGGCAGGGCCGTAGACCACGGATCAAAAGGAACATCGCTATGCTGGCGCCTGAATCTGGGGGGCTAGGGATACCAGATTTACGGATATACTTCCAGGCCGCCCAACTTCGCTATCTGGTGGAATGGAGCCGGTGGGAGTCAGACAAACACTGGCTGTTCCAGGACCAGGCGGTAGCAGGCAGAACGTTGCAGGAGGTGCCATTCTTGAGGCGGGCTCATCGACCCCCTAACCTTTACGCATCTCTTGTGACGAGTGTCCCACTTCGGGCGTGGGACTCGGTGGCCATTAGGCATGAATTCACTACCTTTCCCTCTCCCTTCACGCCGTTCATTGGCAACCCGGACTTCGGCCCGGGAACTGAGCCTGGCGCTTACGATCGCTGGCGGGCAGCCCGCTGTTGCACTTTGTATCACCTGTATGGCCCAGAGGGTGTCATCCCCTTTCAGGGCTTACGGCGGGACTACGGCTTCCCTGAGACGGAGCGCATGAGGTATATGCAGGCGCGCCACTGGGCGCTACAACCCCAAGTGCGCGAAACGGCGGACAGGGAGATCACGGTGTACGAGCGCTGGTTAATCACTCGCACGTCGGACGCTAAACTTATCTCCGATTTGTACAGGATGCTGCAGCCCCCCCCCTTTCACTTTCACAACCCCGGTCGGGAGCACTGGGAACGGGAGCTCGGACGGGTGTTGAGTCACACAGAATGGGACCACATCTCCGACCGCGCACGCCATTCTGCCTATCACACGGGGCTCACGGAAACCTTCACCAAAATTTCGACCTATTGGTACCGCACCTCTGAGAAATTACATGAGATGGATAGGTCACTACCGGGTACGTGCTGGCGTAACTGTGGTCACACTGGCACGCTTACACACATACTGTGGGATTGTCCCCTTTTGGCTTCTTACTGGGAGGAGGTTCTTAGCGAGGTGGATAAATGTTTTGAGATAGAGCTGCCACGGTTCCCTGCCTATGTCCTACTGGGATTGCCGAATGGATTGATGTACCCCCTCAGGTCTAGACGGGGCAGACAGATTGCGATAGCTTTCGGGTCAGCGGTGCAAAACAATCTCATACACTGACGCTCCACCACGCTCCCCACTGTTGTCGGCTGGCTGCATCGTTTGTGGCATGTCCTTGGCATGGAAAAAATGTCCTTAGTGGCACTGGGGGATACGGATGCTTTTGAGGAGCTGTGGGCGCCTTTCCATGGCCTGTTGTGTTCTGAGTTCAGGGAGATTACCTGCCCTAGGTATCTCAGGCTGTTACGGCTGACAACGCCACCGGCTCCGCCTGTTTGATTGGTCGGGGTTGGAGTTGAGTAGCGGAGCCGACCGGAGAGTCGCAATGAGGGGAGAGCAGATGGTCACTGGCACAGTACAGGGGGTGGGTTGGGGTGCTGTAGTTGGGGGGTTTTGTTGGTTGGGTAGGTTATGGAGCAGGGTTGTTTCCCCTTTCCCCCCCTTCCCTCTTCCCCTTCCCCCCCCTTCCCCCCCCCCTTCTTTTTGTCTTTAACCACAGGCGCGCAAGCTGTGTTTCTATGCCGGATGGTGCCTACTGTGGGGACAGAATTGCTTTGATGTATCTAATGTACCGTACGCTTTGATTGGGGGGCTCCTGTGGTTTTTTCTTTTTCTTGCCCTGTTGTTTCCTTCTTTACCCTGCTTCAATAAAATACTTTAAACCTAAAACTTTTCAATCAAAAACATCTCCAAAACCAATTTTCTGTTTTCACGGTACCGCCGGGGATTGCAGTGACGTCGGTACCCCAGATCATCCCAGATACATCTTGAAAATGCAAAGCAAAAGCAAGATTTCAAAAGCCACCACCACATTCAACGAGTATAACTATCTTACTAATTCTACCCATCACACTAGATAAATCACTATATAATTAACTCTTTAAAAACGTATGAATATCTCAATATCTCTATAACAGTCTGTGTTAATGATTCACAAGGTTATGTGAGTGCATGTATAAGTCTCCGAGTGGGTCTGTCACTGCATTATTATGTCTATGAGTGGATATCAGAGTAGACTCATGAGTCCTTCAGTAAGTGTGCAACTGGCTGCATACCTCTCTGAGTGCATCTCTCTAGCCGTGAATGTATGAGTGGAAGTATAGGTCTCTTGGTTGCTCTGTGTGTCAGTATGTGATTGTCAGACTGGATCTGTGACTGAGTCAATCAATGTTTCAGTGGGTGTGTGAGTGGAATTATAAGTCTCTCAGTGGGTTTGTGAGTCGATGCATGCATATTTAAGTGAGTCTCTGACTGGGTGTGTGAGCGTATGACTGAGTATCTGAGTGGGTGCATGAGTGTCTGAATAGGTCTGTGAGTGGGTGTATGAGTCTCTTACTGCGTATGTGAATGGGTACATGAGCTTCTGACTGTATCTATTATTTGGTGCTTAAGTATCTGAGTGGGTCTCACTATGAGTAGGTGTGTCAGTGGAAGCAAAAGTCTCACACTGGGTCTCTAAGTGGATGTATGAGTGTCTGAGTGGGTCTGTACATGGGTGTGTCACTCATAAAGTGAGTCTGTAAGTGCATCCATGAGTACCTGAATGGGTATGACAGTGGGTTATTCACCAGGTATGTTACATAATGTTATTTTTTATAATGCTATACAAACCACATTTAGTGATCACAACCCAGTGGTGTTGGAACTGGACAATAATAATTTGTTTTTATTTAATAAAGCTGCAAACACAGAAACCATGTTAGATCTAGTTGTCCAGGACCAGGGGAGACGGGTAAATTGGAGTAAAATCATCCCAGAGGACTTTTTTCACTCACCTAATTTAAAGGTGGGGAAGGAACTCAACACTTGTAGGGAACCACTGAAGTTTGGTGGGAACATTATTTCCTCATTCGAATTAATCTGTCGACAAGTGGCTGAGGATTTAAAGAGTAAGCCGAAACATAAGGTGCAAAAGGCGCAGGGGTGGTTTGATAACAAATGCTCTAAAACCCATAGAGATCAACTTATAGCACTAAAAAAGACACCCCGAGATAGACAGGAAGTCACCAGGTTAAGGAAAAAGTATAATACAACTGTTCTGAGGAGAAAGAATGAAATTAAAAAACAAGCATGGGGCCAACTTTACGAGAAGGTCACTTTGAGGCATAGCGCCAAATTCTGGTCAATAGTTAATACCCCCTTATTTAATGGCAAAGAAATGTGCCATTAGAGGTAAATATCCCTGAACGGGATTGGTTAGACCACTTTGAAAAAATGTATGGCAGTAACCTTGAATTAGGCTCTTTTGATCCAGTGCTGGATGAGTTTTGGGAGACTCCGCTCAGATTCTCTATCAAGGAGGTACAGAAGGCCATTGAGGACACGGCAGGCCATAAGGCCCCAGGTCCAGATGAGGGTACCTGCTGACATGTTTAAATCAAATTCTAGCATGTGGTCAGTAGTCCTCACTAATGTTTTTAATATAGCCTGTACAGATAAAGCCAGAGTTCCAACATCTTGGTCACAGTCTATTATAATCCCCATATTTAAGAAGGGTCAAGAGGTGACCCAAGATGTTATAGGCCCATATCATTGCTAGATTCATCATTTAAAATTCTAGGTAAGGTTATCCTAGCAAAGATCTCATCTTGGGCCATAAATAATGATATTCTGTGTAATGCGCAGTATGGTTTTTAGATCCGGGAGAGGGACAGAGGATCAATGCCTAAATTTACATCTTATACTGAGCAAATATACAGTTGCGTCCAAGGGGTCAATTTACTTGGCATTTATGGACTTGTCCACAGCTTTTGACCTAGTTAATAGGTCAAAGCTGTGGACAATGCTCCTGGAGCTGGGTCTGGATCGGGCATTGGTGAACTTTCTGGCGGAACTCCACAGAGACTTGAGAGCGTCCATACGTATGACCCAAGAGGGGAAGTGCATTGCATACTTTAAATCTGGCAGGGGGGTGCGCCAAGGGTGCATCTTGGCCCCAATGCTTTTTTCTCTATATATTAATTCACTGGGAAACACTTTGGCAGCGGCATCTGTCGAAGTGCAGCGTATGGGTGGTTCTTTGATGCCTGTTTTATTATACGCTGACGACACAGTGCTGTTGTCAAGAACCCCGATAGGCTTACAACATCTGCTCAATTCCTTCGGGGCTTTCATGCAAGATCTGGATCTAGTGATAAATATAGAGAAATCGCATGTAATGTCTGTGGGGAAATTTAAGAATAGTATAAAAACCCTCTCCTGTAATGGTTCAGCAATCTCGAGAGTTAAAGTTTTTACCTACCTTGGAGTGGTGTTCGATGATAAAGGTTCCTGGGTTCCACAAATCACCAACAAGGTAGCGGCCGTGAGAAGATCTTCGTTGCTATTTTGGGTTTTACAAAGCGACTGGGTGGGAAACCAGCTGAGGCTATATTGACCATCTATATAGCCAAAACCTTAGCCATTGCAGGGTATGGGGCTTAGATATGGGGATATAAAGACTCTGCCCTGATACAGAGAGAGGAAAATAGATTCTTGCGATCCCTTATGGGTCTCCCCCAATCTACACCAGCGTTTGCAGTGCACATGGAACTGGGGATGGGGTACATTGGAGATACCCTGTCTATGGCCCCACTTTTGTCATGGATCAGAACCTGGCTAAATCCCAATCTATCTCAAAATCATAAAATCATTAGGGACTGTATGGGGCGGGACAAAGTGGCGGAGATACGGTGGTTGGCATTTATTAAATCTACAGCAGGTTATCTGGGCCGACCTGAACTGTACACTAACCCTGAAAGACTGACAAGAGAAGATATTAAATGGGTAAAAACTCATTTTATAAAAAAGCGAGAATCGGAAAGGGAAGCGTGTGAAATCATGAAGCCAGCTGTAAGGTCACAATATATGTTGATCACGTCAATGTCTATACAATCATATTTGACGACTGTCACCAAACCATTCCATCGGTGGCTTCTTACAAAATTTCGTTTTAATCAGGTGCATTTTCTGTTGGGTACTTATGATAAGTGGTGTAAGCCTCATGAGAATGCACCATGTAAATGTGACGATTTCTCTGACCAGGATTTACTGCATTTTGTGTTTTTTTGCCCCTTTTTTAAGACTGGCAGGGAAAAAATCATTAAGGCAATACTAAGGGACAAAGGGTTTAAGCAGATAAAACCTGCCTTGCTGTATCTGCAACTTATGGAGTCTCCACTAGTCATGTCCGGGGTAGCCAACTTTTTGACTGCCTCCATTCGTTCTAGACAGAATAGACTTCGGTCGATTTCAGCTTTAGATTATGTAAATGTTGATCAGTGCTAGATGTCATAAATGCTTAGTTTGTATCAATAGAATTCCTGAGATTGTCATTTTATGGGATCTTGTAAAGTTTGCAAAAAAGGTTTTTTTCTAAACTATGTAAATTTTGTCAATTCAGCAATTAGTCTCTTCTGACCGCCACTGAACATTGTGTACATACTGAATTTTTATTCTTTTAACTCCTAAATTGCTTTTTAACTAATTACTGTTTTTGATATTTTAATGTATTTGTATAGCATACTTTTATGATTTTAAAATAATCGAATAAAGTGATTTTGACTCTGACTCTGACTCTATTCACCAGGTATGTGACTGGATATATAAGTGGGTGAGAGGGTATGTGAATGCGTGTATAAGTGTCTGAGTGAATATGTGCGTAGGTGCATGTGTGTGTCAGTCACTGGTTAGTGTGTACAAATATTTATATACTTTTTTATATTTCCACCAATATACGCGAAGACATCGGTAGTGTTGCAGGGATTTTGCTCCTACACAGAACTGTGCAGAGAGACTTGGGACCTCAGTGAATTAGGGTGTGCCAAAACTCACCTTAGTACCCAAAATCCCCTACCAGAGTAGCATCAGTGTCTCATTAGCTCTTAGTCCTACAGCAAAGAAACCAATGATTAGACAACACAGAACATGTGACTTAGGTTACCTCAGGCAATGTGGAAAACAAGAACACTTTTTCGTTATACTCTCATACCAGCCAAAACAGGGAGTAAAAAGAGACACGAGCAAGTTTGAAATATTTATTTCTAACACTGTGTTCTCATGCGCAGCACCTTAACTAATACAAGCAGACATATTATTAGAAACAAGATTGTCAGCATAGTTACTATTCCATAAAATACAAAAGGAGAAAGCACGTTATAATGCTAAATGGAAACAGGTTTAAAATATACCTACATTTCACCCTCCCTTGCCAGTAGGTTAGTTTATAACTACAGAAAGGTCTCTTGGGATTACATAGGCGGCCCCATATCTCTGGTATTTAGCAGAAGTGGATCACATCAAATTCTGCACAAGCTCTCGGCATACGAATGTTCTCACAAGTGTGTGTGATCATGCCTACGCAGTGCATTATTAAACGTGCCAATATCAGAGGTGGCCACAGCTGCATATGTGTTATGTCTAGAACGTGCGCTGATCAGTCAGAACAACAACCACAGTGCTGAAATAACCTTGAAGGCCTCTGCACTCACTGTTCGGACTAAGCTTACCAAGCAAGGCTACTAATGTAGAAAAACACTTCATTCTCGTGTGAAGCAAAACACTCTGCTAAACTCTAAACAATTAATAAAGTGCGTGCTGTGTGCAAAAGGCAGCAGAAAGGAAAAATGGCATTTAAACTTCTAATAAGCTCATGTCAACCTAACACTGTGTGAATGCAAGGCTCAGCCCCACAACACCCTCCCTTGATCTGAGCACGGATAAGAAGGGGGAAAATTTGGAACACAGAGTTCAAGTTCAAGAGTCAGAATCAAGTTCAAATTGCCCCAGTTGAAAAATGGGAGCAAACTCCAAATTTTGAAAATACTTCAAATCAAGAATCACTTTAACGGGCACAGTGAAGTCAATGGGCCTGGGGGAAAAAATATGAAGATGGCAAAAATAATAAAAAAATCTGATGTCCAACATGTGACGTTGGCCACGAAAGGGGGATAAGAGGAAACGCATCTTATTCCAACAGTTTATATGCACAGTACGTTGCAACAGCCTCCAACAGGAAGTCATTGTTCTCATCCGAAAACATTTCAGCCATCCAATTCAGTGATGGGAAGGACCATACATGTTCCTCAATAACCGGAGCCTCTAGTACCATCAGAGGACAACTCGGGTTCTCTTCAATATAACTGCATTGCAAGAAGTCATGCGCCGCTGCAAAAACATTCCAACGTCCCAGGACTCCATGCATCGCTGCAAAGGCCATAATCCCGTCACCAGAACAAAGCAATTCATGAGCACTAAGGGGCTCATCAGTTGATTATAATCCACATTGGGAGACACCGTATTGCAGAGACGCAAATCCAAGGCCCAGTCGAAACCGCAACTCAGGCAAAGAAAGACAGGCTGGACGCAGGTGAAAAAGGAAAATCGAAACGATAATCCATAAGCTGCACTCAATGTAGCAAGAGGCAGCGCTCCATAATAATCATGCATTCGGTTGCGGCGCAGCAACAGCCGTGGCAGATCGTCTTGTAACACAGGGCGTGCATCCATTTTGAAATAAACAAAGTAACAGAAGCACTCCTGCAACCAGAGCGAGCATCAAGGCAAATCCTCCAAACAAGCTGGAAAAAATCGAATGAAAAAATGCCGGGAAGACACCAAATATAGTTTGACTAGAAGTCACAAGGCCATTACTAACAACTTTAAAAAAGTGAGCCAGCCCTGTGGTGGAGGAAGCATTAAAGATAGTGTGAATTAATTCTCTGAAATGCAAGGGCAAATCTGTATTTAATAAAGCATGCACCTCTGTGCGGGTGTCTGCCACGTGAAGGACAAATGTTTCATGAGCAGATGTGAGGGTGACTTCTTTTTGAGACAAAATAGCTCTTATGCGACTCATCTTGTTGAACTCTGCTTTCAAGGTCGGACTCGACAGCCAGATGGAAACATCCAGCTTCCATGTGGAGGAGGAAACATTACGTTTTTACAACCAACTACACGTTCAGATACCGTAACGATGTATGGAATTCCAGCTAACATCCCACAGCAATCTTCATCATTTAAAAGTAAATAACTACCGTTTGCTAGTGATGTGAATGTGGGTATGATAGCAGGCGTCGGTGTACTTTTCAAAACACAGGCTAGATTATGCGCATCCTGGTTGTAAGAGCAATGCGATTGGATATTCCTAAACACTAATGAGTGATCCGGTGTTGTTGTGCAATCCTCACCATTCAAATAAACCTCTTTTCCCTCCCTCAGGCACCTATAGGTAAAAGGTAGTGACCAAGCTTCATGGAGATAAGCTGTGCCCAGAGGTTCATATCTGCCAATTGCGTAGTACTTTATGCAAGCTTTGAATTTAAACAAAGGAAAAGGTAATGTTATTAACCCATGGACGAGCCACACAGCAGAATTTGTTTTGGCCAAAGAAAACGGAAAAGGTTCTAACTTTTCAATATGTAACATAGAAAAAGTTGTATCCTTCATAGACATAAAACGTTGCTTGTCAGTCAAGTTAAAAGGGGCAAATAAAGATGATGTGTTCATGTAGTGCCAAGGCACATTTCCTGCCTTCAACGTTTGCAAAGTCCATGCAAATTGCATTATGGAACGCAATTGATTTTGACCATGGTACAAAACAGAGACATCTTCTTGCACAATATCAAATAACAGATGAAACAATATTATCTAAAGTGTAAATGCGGGAAGAAAGAGTGTTAATGCTGTTGTCTACAACTGCCAGCACCTTTTCTTAATTTTCTTGATCTATAGCTCTCAAGCGGGAAGAAGCCTCAATCTGAGACAGTTTCCAAACTTTGTTGTAAATAGCATATATCCACCTTTTGGATCTGCCGGAAGCAGGGCCCTTGACAAAATCATTCAGATCAACATCGTCAGTCAATTTAGACAAATGAAGCTTAACTGACGCCAAAGTGGAGTGTTTGAGCCAATTCTGACATAACTTACCGACTGAATAGGTAGCCACAGAATGATCACTCTCAAAACGGGGATCCACCCTAACCTGTGTGTAGCCAGGGGCTAAACCCAGAAAACGATGTTGGCAGGAATCTGCACTTTTGTGCCACAACAACCAACCCTTAGGTTCCAAACTGGATATGTTAAAGGTAGAATTCAGCAATAGGGTCTGTAATTCTCTGTTAGAAAAACTGGTATTATTATTCCAACCGGGGTATTCTTCCAATTCTGGAAAAGAAGGAGCATTACAATTTTTAGCAGTAGTCAAGCCAAAGCAGGTGGTTTGTGAAATAGTAGAATTCAAAAACAACATATGATTCGGGATGAGATATGCATGATGCAAAGTCTCAGTGCCTTGCAATTGCCAACTTTTAGAACCCCATACAGATTTAGGATCAATGGTATCTTTCCACAGTTCATAGCCCCCAATAGCCAATTGGTCAAGAAAGGACTTAGAATATAACAATTTTGTGTGGGTAAGTCTAACTTTGGAAGTGGACTTTTCGTTCATCTTAAAATAAAATGCATTGGAATTTTCCTGATTAAAATCAGTAAAATAGGGCAACCTCTTTAAAAGAGAACTGGAGCTGCCTTCAACAGGAGCGGGGCAATGTTCCCATTGCATACAATTAACCATATTCCTCCTGGTGTTTGCCTTATGCAGGTAATGATTGCCAAAGTGTTGATAACAAAACAAATCACCACAATTCGCCGAATCCAAA
The DNA here is from genome assembly GCF_964263255.1 of Lissotriton vulgaris. Taxonomy (NCBI): domain Eukaryota; kingdom Metazoa; phylum Chordata; class Amphibia; order Caudata; family Salamandridae; genus Lissotriton; species Lissotriton vulgaris. The sequence continues at coordinate 1,429,168,390 of NC_141685.1, read as the reverse complement.
TATAAATCTTCAGCATCAAAAGCAGCATAATATTTCAAATCTGAAAACAAAGCCTCTACGGCTTGAACATCCCAATCATCAGAGCGTATATTTTGTTTAATCACATCCCCCATAGAAACTTAGGACATTCAGTACATTTATAACCTCTGTGGGACCATGGATTTGAAATTTAACAGCATCCCATACAATCCCATCTAAAACGGGCCAAGCAGTAATGTTTACAAAGGTTAGGTCCCTCTTCAATCTGTGTGATGAGGAATGGGGTGCCAATGTTCCATTAATGTGCCGAATAGACGTTCTCTCTTCAACTTAGTGTCCGTTTACAAGACGGAAAAAATACATCACAAATCCAATTGACATGACCAAGAAATTGTAAAAAGCACCAACCAAATGTAAGTCCAAGGAGGAATCAACATTTTTTTTTAAACCATGTTGCAAAAACAGAGATTTTTGAAGGGGACTTTGATGTGGTAGAGTTAGTGTCAAATGAAAATCTAGACTCAGTTGCCAAACAGGTTTGTAAATCAGGCATCGATAAGTCTGTGGGGTAAGTATACTCAGTATCATCAAGATGATCATCAGGAAGGGTAATCAATAAAGGACTTTAAACAGCAGGCATCTCGATGGTAACGTCAGGCCTGGTGTTAGGAGCCGGAGCCAAAACAGAATGTCTCAGTATAGATGGACAAGAGACCGCAGGTGTCATACTAAGAAGAATCGGCCACTCTGTGTAATTTTACATTGTCAATGGAGATGTACCTTTTGTTCCTTACACCTGGAAGTGGAGGTAAAATGATTGCTCTTGTGCCCTGCAAGCCAAGTACAGGAACTGGAGCTCGATATGAGGGACCAAATTCCTTCTTGTTCTCGATCTTCTCTCGAACCAGTTCTCCAACTTGGGGTAGCCAGCCAACTACCGGAATCTGCAACGCAGCATCTGATGTGAGGGCAAGTGTTCCTTTGCAAGACTGTCTCATGTCTCTTGTAGATTCTGTAAAACATGACAATGTTCATCTACGTCAAAGGGGGCAGCCGCCGCCGCCTGGTCTAGACCTTCAAGGTCCGGGACGAACATTTTGATACCAAAGAGCATTTCGTATGGGGTCCGCCCACCCAGAGACCTTCTAGGGAGATTATTAAGTGCACGCTGTATGCTATTGAGATGGGCTAGACAGTTCCGGCCTGTACCTACAACACGGGCTGTCAATGACTGCTTTAAGTCTTAGTTCATTTGTTCCACAACACTATTACCCTTAGGTCTGTATGGAGACGAAAATTTGACTTGAACCCCCAATGAACCCATGGCATCCTTGTACGCCTTAGAGGCGAACGCTGAATAAGCATGGGCGCAAAATCCGTTCTGCTCGCGGATTTTGCGGATTTTCGGCAAATTCGCAATCCGCAAACTTCCGCGAATTTGCCAAAAATCTGCGAATCCGCGAGCGGAACGGATCCGGGGGGCAAGCTTCAAGCTTGTAACTATTTTAGAATGGTGCCAGCAAGCTGCCAGCGCCATTCTAAAATAGTTACTAAGTTAGCTTCAACAGGAAGCACTAATAGAAGCAGGTGCTCGAGTTTAACTGAATTCGAGCACCTGCTTTATTTTATCTATTAGTTCTTTATTTATTAATTATGCAGTCACACAAATGTGTCCATATTTCGTCATCTGTGAGATAAATTTCATCCACATATGAACATGCATCTGGGTCGACTCTCTCTAGTAGAGATACGATACGTGCAACAAACACACCTGGACTATTCTTATAGCCCTTGGCCAGGCGTTTAAATTGGCGTTATTTGCCACCACTGGTAAAACTGGTCCATTGACTACTTAAACCAGAAAGGTTGTGGGCAAAAAAAACAATGGATATGTCAAGTGTGGTTTTAAGCCGTTTTCGCACAAGACCATCCACTAAAGGAGAGCCGTGGGTATTCTGTACTGCACAGGTACGGCAATGCGAGTTTAAATGCCGGAAATCCAATACCAAACGGTTTAAACCATCAGGCTTGGTTACAGTATACAGTGGGTTATTCATCGGAGACACACAAGTTTCAATCACTCCTTGATATTCCAATTGTTCAAGGATTTCTGCCATTGAAGCTTTCGCTTCACACCTCATGGGATATTGAGGTTGAGGCTGTGGCATAGACCGTAGGGGAATCTCGTTGTAGGTGGAGAATTTATCGCAACCACAGTGAGTACGGTACAAAGCCAACACAAGGACCTTAGCCCCTCTCCTGCAAAATTATGCGCATGTTCTTTAGACACTGTGTGTGCGAAACTAGGAAGGATTACCTCCTCCCCTCTCAGAGCTGCGAGAACAAAAGGTGAGGGCCAGTCAGCCTCCGCTAACAAAATGTCATAGGTAGTAGTAAGATTTTCCCAAAATACCCCTTTTATGGTACTTTGTATGTCACCTTCAATTAAAAGGTCAATTTCAAAAAGCCTATCAGGGGGAGCTACTTTAGTATCAGCTGTCTCAACAACAATGAATTGGTCAGTCGCTGTCACCTTGAGTAGAGGACGCAGGGCCTTGGGGACAATGGTAATCTCCGCCGCGCTGTCCAACAACGTCAGCATTCATGTCCGATTCCGAAGCTGCGTTCTCACTATCTGTGGCATATATCGCTGTTAAAGCGGCAACTTTCTTTTTCTGAAACTGGGGTCTTTTCTGTGAAGAATCTGTCAGATATGCTCCGCAGGATCCCGTTGTTGCTATATGGGGTCCACCTCTTGACGTTACCAACACCCTGAATGTATAAACACAGGGTGTTTGAACCATCAAGCGAGGGGAAGGAATGGGAAGGGGGCAGCAGGGAGAAAGGATCTGAAATGAGAGAACACAATGTTACAAACACAGCCGTGGTATACAAGTCTACTCTCATGTGATCTCACTAATTATCATAATACCTGTAGGAGGGCAGAACACACCCTTAAGGTGATAGCTCCTCCAATACCTCTCTCTTCCTGTGAAAATCTGTAAATATAGAAACTCTCATGAACAGTTGAGTTGCACACCAACACCAGCCATCCACATTTGTGCCATGTTTCCATTCATACCATATCAAGGTTCAACCTATAAACAAGTATCTCTCCTGCAGTTCCAATGAGGGAAGCTTCCCAAAGTCTTGAAATTCAGCAGATAGGTTACTAGAGAACCTCTTCCTTCTTTACAATGAATATTCCATAGCCAACTGGTGAAATTAAGAAGATAGACTAATCCTCCTCCACCTTCAGAAACAAATGTCATAAGTTTGAACGCGGCAGCTTGTGATTCCTTTCACCACCAAACTCCGCACAATAGTGTATACTTGAGCACTTGATCAAAGAACACAGGAACATGTAGCACTTCCACTATGCTCCGCTTCTATAGTAATGAACTTCGGATATCCTCAAAGAAGAGAGAATACAGTAGCGTTTAGAACTCCCACTACGCTCCGCTTCTATAGTAAGTATCGCCAAACATCCCATGGCAACGCGTAGCAAGATACCACCGCGCTCCGCAAAGTGAATAACCTAATCCGGTTAGGAGGGAGCACGGCAACGAGTGGTAGGAATTATCACCGCGCTCCGCTTCCCGAATATCAATCCCAACAGAAGGCACAAACGGTACCGTACAGTAAAACACACTGCCATGCTCCGCCTCTTAATCTTACCACCGCTGCCAAATGAAGAGTCCCAACAAGCCAGAGGCAGTCTCCGAAGGTTCACAGCACTCAATACAGAAGTGGCTAGCTCCACAATCTCAGCGGAGCCTAGCCAGGAAACAAACAGGAACTGAGTCAGAATTACGCATATGGAATAGAGCGCAACGCTGCCTAAAGTACTGCCTCCTCATTGCATCGTGGGAGTTAAGGTTCACAACCAGCTTGCCTTTTTCTCATTCGGGCGGGGCTGTTCGCGACTCTTCTGGCCACCCCGACCTCTGCCGCCGCTTCCACCACCGGACGATGAGGCCGATGTGTCCTGTAAAGAACTAGGAGAACTTTGATCAGGAACCTGAAATCAATCAGATGACTTAATTGTAAAGCGGTCGCGCAAATCATAAGTTCGCTTAGCAGATGCAGGCATGGGTGACGCTGGACGGTACTCCTGTTTCTGTTGTTGTTTTCCCTGCTTTTTATTTTTGTTCCAATTTTGCTTTGGAGCTTTGGGTTGAACGTCTTTCTAAGACTTCGAACTCTGAGGTTGTTTTTTATCTTTGGCAGAAAAGGGCTTGACACCTAAACTATTACGGACAATGGTGTTGTATGCCGCCGTGATAATTCTTTGTAACTGTCGGGGTTTGTCGGCATCGGGGACATTGCACAAGGCATTAGCCACTTGGAGGTTGACCGCATCTCCCTTTATATTAGAAAGGACAAGATCGGAACCAACGTCAAATGTGTCAATGAGTCTCATTCCCAATTCAACCGCAGCCTCAGGTCTGTGTTCATCCTGAACGCGCTTAATGACCGTCGGAAGGACAGCCATTGACGGAGTGCCGAAGCACCTCATGTACACTGCCGCAAAAAGTCTACCCCATGACTCACAGTCACCAGCTTCCGGTACCAAGTCCTTGGGTAAACTAATTGTAAGAATGCTGTGTTTTTCCACGGGAGTCGAATTAGGAAAAACTGCCTCCAGCTGGTCAAATTTCTCGGCAAGCCAAAAAGTCATTTCATGCTTATCCTGGGGATGCTTGCCTATAACTGCATTAACCATCACCGGACTAAGCTTCCTTCTGCTTGGCCCAGCTGAAAGCGCCGCAACACCAGGGGCCCCGCCCTGGAAATTGCGGGTTATATATTGAATGAGGACCCTGATAACACTGATTGCAGAGTTATATAGGGGACGTAAGTCAGCAACGGGACTACCCCCGCACGAGGATGCGGGGTTATTCCAGCCAAAACAGGCCACAAAGCACCAGGAATGGACAAAGGACCCAATCTAATTGCTGTTACACTGTGGGGAAACCAAACAGGGTGCTGCCATGCAGAAATCGGAATCTCCTGTGTCCTATAAGGTACATATTCCAAGGGCCCGGCTGTGTGAGTATAAGTGTGAAACACCTGAGTAGCCGCATCCACTGGAGGAAACGTCACCCATGAGTTTAAAATCTCAAACGGGTAAGCAACCTCAGCACTCACCACCAAAATAACTGCCATGCCCTGTAAGCCAATATTATAAGCCTGCAAATGATTGCGGATCGCAATGCGACTATGCTGCGGTATGTCAACGTTAGAATTAGAGGTACAATGTAAAACAATGTAGCACAACTGGGTAGTAATTCAATAGGAAACCGTTTTGAAAGATTCAAGCTTGAATAGACCTATTTAACTATAGGTAGGTTTATCCGTCACCACTGTTAACCGGAAACAATAGTGAAGGGGTTAAGGACTGATATAAGTACTATTCAAGCATCATGTAATAAGACCACCATCGTTTGGGCGCCATGTTGCAGGGATTCTGCTCCTACACAGAACTGTGCACAGAGACTTGGGACCTCACTGAATTAGGGTGTGCCAAAACTCACCTTAGTAACTAAAATCACCTACTAGACTAGCATCAGTGTCTCATTAGCTCTTAGTCCTATAGCAAAGAAACCAATGATTAGACAACCCAGAACATGCGACTTAGGTTACCTCAGGCAATGTGAAAAACAAGAACACTCTTTCGTTATACTCTCATACCAGTCCAAAACAGGGAGTAAAAAGAGACACGAGCAAGTTTGAAATATTTACTTCTAACGCTGTGTTATTATGTGCAGCACCTTAGCTAATACAAGCAGACATATTATTAGAAACAAGATTGTCAGCATAGTTACTATTCCATAAAATACAAAGGGAGAAAGCATGTTATAATGCTAAATGGAAACAGTTTTAACATATACCTATATTTCACCCTCCCTTGCTAGTAGGTTAGTTTATAACTACAGAAGGTCTCTTGGGATTACATATGCAGCCCCAAACCTCTGGTATTTATCAGAATTTGATCACATCAAATTCTGCACAAGCTCTCAGCATATGAATGTTCTCCAAGTGTGTGTGATCATGCCTACAACGTGCGCTGATTAGTCCGAACAACAAAAGCAGTGTTGAAATAACCGTTAAGGCCTCGGCACTCACTGTTCAGACTAAGCTTACCAAGCAAGGCTACTAATGTAGAAAAACACTTTATTCTTGTGTGAAGCAAAACACTCTGCTAAACTCTAAACAAATAATAAAGTGGGTGCCGTGTGCAAAAGGCAGCAGAAAGGAAAAATTGCGTTTAAACTTCTAATAAGCTCATGTCAACCTAACACTGTGTGAATGCAAGGCTCAGCCCCACGACAGTTGTTGCGACATCCCTGTGACGGTACACGGGGCCACGCTGGAGGTCGCGCTGTCATCGTAAATATCTCACGCGATTAAAAAAAAACTATTTTTGACATATCATTTGTGCCACTAACGCCCCCATTTCTCAAACATGGGGACAGGTTACCTCCACTCTGACCCATGATGTTAGCTTTTTCAGAAAGTTTCAGCCCAGTAACCATTCCTTGTCAATAAAATGGCAACTGCAACTTTCTGTTCAGGTTCCGTCCAGCCAATCAGAGCATTCTAGTTGGAACGTGCATTAATCACGGAATCATTGCAAAATATCCACGGCCAGAGATCTCACTATAATTATCAGCTTGGCTTTCTCAAAAACTACTGAACAGATTTGCACCAAATGTGGAAAAGGCACTTCCTTGAACCAACATCACCCTCCCTGCCAAATTTGGTGTAAGTCCGTCCAGCAGTTCGGGCTGTAGGTGTGGCTAAAGGTTCCCATGAGAATTAACATTACAAATGCACCCTTATTAAATGCCAAGAATTCTCTGTCCCCACAGTACGAATCACCCCCAAATTTTCCATGACACCCCAAACCTACCTTGACACTTTGGAAACTTTCATGAAGATATAGTGCGGTTGACCTCGTCCAAAGTGAACTGGAAATCGTTCTGAATTATCAGGACTGCAAAAGCAACATCCCCATGCAGGTGGCTATCTGCAGGCTCTGCACTCCCACTGCAATTGTACATCATGGAGAAATGCTCTATCCATTCCTCTTCTGTAATAGCTATTTCAATAATCGGGCCATCACTAGGTGTCAAGAAGGGGGATTTCACAACTTTCCAAAAGGCTGAGCTGTCTTTGTAAAGAGATTTACAACAAGGGGTGGTGAGGGACAGAGTCTCTGAATTAAGCAGAAAACTCTCACCCAGTCAAGAGATCAGGGCTAGATCCAACACCGTTTTTTAGCTCACTGCACCATCCCAGTTTCAGAACCTGGCTGTATGCAAATTAGTCTGTTCCTGTCCCAGTGCATGATGGGAACAGGGCAAACCAAACTACAAAATCCAATTCTTACACTGGGAAGGAAACAAGCTCCCGGGGACCGGTTTCTGGCATTACAGCCGTCTTCGGCCCGGTAGCCGAAGACGGCTGAAATGCCAGAAACCGGTCCCCGGTAGCTTGATTCCTTCCCAGTATAAGAATTGGCTTGGTAGTTGGTCTGCCCTGTTCCCATGATGCACTGGGCCAGGGTCAGACTAATTTGCATATAGCCAAGTTCTGAGCTGGGATGGTGCAGTGAGCTAAAAAACGGTGATGGATCAAGCCCTGATCTTTGGACTGGGTAAGAGTGGTCTGCTTAATTCAGACACTCTGTTCATCACCACCCCTTTTCTGAATCGTCTTTGTAAAGAGAGGCATCATGCAATGTTATCCAAGCATAATTTCTCATAGTTGGTTTGCGTTCCTTAAGTACTAGCCTATAGGCCCCTCTAGCCTGTCTCATATAAATTGGATTTCTGGGAGTCTTATGTGTTTCCCATTTTAATTTAGCGAAGGCTTGTGTACATTTTGGAGTCAAACCACCCTTGTTGCTTTATTCCTTTTTTTCTATATTTAACAAATAGGGCAGCTTTAATGGCTCCCGATATTTCTTGGAAAGAAATTAAAACACTATCAGGTGCAGGTATTTCACTCTAACGGGCTTTAAAGGCTGATTTGCACCTTGTTATCACTTGTTTTAGAATGTCTGATGGAGCTACCATCGACCAACGCAATGAGTAACCATTAGCTTTATTAATGGTTACATTTTGTACAATATGTGCAACTTTTTCCCCACTGCCAAATTGCCTTTTTGGCAGTGAGACAGTGATACTCATGGGCAAATGATCGCTCAGTGAATTATCATGGGTATTAAATGATTTAACTCTATTTGAGTAACAATTAAACAACAATATATAATCTATGGTTGTAAAACATCATCTGCTATTAAAAGTATGCCTCAGGGGGACAGGTGGGTAGCATAGCTCATTAGCAAACCCCCTAAACCAAGACCAAACATCACTTCATTAAATAGTTCACCAAGTTTAGAGTGTTGAAAGTGTGTATAGCTAGTCCCATCCTCATTTACAAAACCACATAGTTTCCCCCTGTAATTTGAACATAGTGCAGATTTAAAATCACCTCACAAGATCAGAATTGTATCCTTTGCCTTATTGCTACAAATTGTTTTCAAATCATTGCCCAATTTCATCATGACTGCTCCAATCTAGTCCGGGGGGATATTGTTAGAGGTTTTCAGGGCAATACATTGCTTATTATCAATATTAAGTAAAATCAGTTGGTAATAGATATCATCTATGCATATCTCAATTTTTTTCACATTCACCCTGTTAGATACATAAGTGCACAACCCACCCTTTGTCCTTCCACAAACCACATCAACAGCTGAAGTGTGAAAAGTTCTAAAACCATTAATATGTACGGTATCCTTTGCCCAGGTTTCTTGGAGGCACAGTATGTCAAATTCTGATATAAAATCGCACCATAAAGGATTAGTCAACTTTGATCAAATACCTGAGATATTCCAAAAAAACAAGTTACATGAATCACTGTGAGTTTTACATGTGGGCTTCACTGCAGTGGCAACTGCAGGGGTTATTGCACAGTTAAAAGAAAATGCCTGATTATGATTGATGTCTGAGATATTGTTAGAACTGGGGGTCTCTAGTTGGCAATGGTATACACCTTTGACCAAATAGGGACCCTTGCTTCTAAATCAGGGAAAGGGGATTACACTACTGGATAACCCCTGGTAGCTTGCCATGAGCAGACAGGCTTATCTCAGAGGCAGTGTGTTAAGCATTTGTGAATATACACAGCAATACAGTGAAAATACTACAGATGGACACCACACAGGATTTATAAAAAATATGTTTTCTTTATATAGACAATCAACCTCTGGTGGAAAATTCCACTAGTTTACCAAGCGCACTCCTTGATAACCTATAATATTTCAATGTTATCACTCGAAGAGAAAATTCAAAGAAAGAAATTCTTTTTCAAAACGTAGCTTTATATAATCTTTTGCTTGTAAATCTTGTTCATTTCAACATATTCATTTTGAAATCAATACACAATCTGAAAATTAACAAGTAAATGTCATCACATTATAAATTTGTTGTAATAACTCTGATGTTGAAAAACTTTTTGATGAAGGTGAAGACATAGTTGAGAAATAGGCCCAATGCATTTCGGGGGGTTCCCTTCTTCAGGGGCACTGTAAGAATGAGACAACGTATCAATAATCTGTGTTAACATTTCATTTGTTTACAAAGAACTACAACTAATATCTCATTAAATAATTTGCGAAGGCAGTTCATAAAAAACACTGAAGCTAGATATATGTGTTCTAGCATCTAATTTGAACAGTTGGTTACATGAATGATATAAACATCGGACAATTAATCCAGGTCAAAAAATAGAAAGAGAAAAGAGGTAAAAACTAAACTGGAGAAAACTTCTCTACCGCTATCAATATGTCTTGCGTTACAGTGTTAATTTACAAAATTCAGGGCGCAACAAGGGATAAACTCGATGTTGATGGTAAGTGTGCCACCATACTGCGTATGTTGTATGGGCAAAAATAGTAACGAAGGTACTCACATCTCAACTCCTCAATGTCATTTATCAGAATTCAAGTGCTCCAACATGTAAAGTTGATAAATCTCAATCTCTCAGCTGAGAACGAAAACGACAAGATATATATGTATCACAACCTAGATAATTTTTCAGAAGCCTGATGGGGAATCTATTCCTCTAAGTGTTCACTTACTTGATACTAAGTAGCTGTGACTGAAAGAAATAAGTCTAAGTAGAAAGACAATAATCACTCGTGCGTGAGCACCGAAGCCATCTGTGCTCGAGCACGTACTGGCACCTGCGGGGAATGCTTCTTGATATTTCACTATCTAAGATGCAAAAAAGCAAGAGTATATTAGAAAATTCCTATCTTGCCAGCAAAATTGATATTCTCAAAAAATTCATGACTCAGTAAAGGACTGGAAAATTACTACACCACACGTATCAACAACAGCGTTCTTGAATACTGTTTGAACTTAACCAATACAATCACACATCTTAATTGCATGCATTAACACTAGCCACTACCAAAAATAAACCGAGCCACCTTCTTATGCTACTAAGAGAATCTGATCTCCACATATCTCAGTGACCAATGGAACTGCTCTTCCCTCTTTGCTCACTGAATCTGTCAAACTTAAACACTGGCACTGTATAGAGTGCTGTAACCCCCTTTATATATATAAGCTCACCAAAGTTGCGTTATCCTCTCCATTAGGAATCTGGGCTTCTTAGTTACTATCTGCAAAGAAAGCAAGTCTACTAGTAAAATTCTAAGATTACACGCGCTCTATGCCTATACTAGCTCAACCAGACATAGACTCACCTCTGAACTGTTCAAAATGACGCCGTTGTGCTTCCAAACTCTACCACGAACTAAACTTCTGACAGCATGTTGCGGTGTTATATACCCACATTTGTTTGGTCGACAGTGAAACAGGACTTCTAGAGTCATGGACAGAGTAATAGGACTAGAAAACATCATCCATCCCACCTAAGAGCCATGGACAGAGTAATAGGACTGGAAAACATCATCCATCTTGGAATGGTAAAACGTCGGCTAACTTGTGCCCATGGTGGTTGAATATACATTGCAACTAAACTATGTGGGATGGGATGGATGGTCCTATTACTCTGTCCATGACTCTAGCAGTCCTGTTTCACTGTCTACCAAACAAATGTGGGTATATAACACCGCAACATGCTGTCAGAAGTTTAGTTCGTGGTAGAGTTTGGAAGCACAACGGCGTTATTTTGAACAGTTCAGAGGTGAGTCTATGTCTGGTTGAGCTAGTATAGGCATAGAGCGCGTGTAATCTTAGAATTTTACTAGTAGACTTGCTTTCTTTGCAGATAGTAACTAAGAAGCCCAGATTCTTAATGGAGAGGATAACGCAACTTTGGTGAGCTTATATATATAAAGGGGGTTACAGCACTCTATACAGTGCCAGTGTTTAAGTTTGACAGATTCAGTGAGCAAAGAGGGAAGAGCAGTTCCATTGGTCACTGAGATATGTGGAGATCAGATTCTCTTAGTAGCATAAGAAGGTGGCTCGGTTTATTTTTGGTAGTGGCTAGTGTTAATGCATGCAATTAAGATGTGTGATTGTATTGGTTAAGTTCAAACAGTATTCAAGAACGCTGTTGTTGATACGTGTGGTGTAGTAATTTTCCAGTCCTTTACTGAGTCATGAATTTTTTGAGAATATCAATTTTGCTGGCAAGATAGGAATTTTCTAATATACTCTTGCTTTTTTGCATCTTAGATAGTGAAATATCAAGAAGCATTCCCCGCAGGTGCCGGTACGTGCTCGAGCACAGATGGCTTCGGTGCTCACGCACGAGTGATTATTGTCTTTCTACTTAGACTTATTTCTTTCAGTCACAGCTACTTAGTATCAAGTAAGTGAACACTTAGAGGAATAGATTCCCCATCAGGCTTCTGAAAAATTATCTAGGTTGTGATACATATATATCTTGTCGTTTTCGTTCTCAGCTGAGAGATTGAGATTTATCAACTTTACATGTTGGAGCACTTGAATTCTGATAAATGACATTGAGGAGTTGAGATGTGAGTACCTTCGTTACTATTTTTGCCCATACAACATACGCAGTATGGTGGCACACTTACCATCAACATCGAGTTTATCCCTTGTTGCGCCCTGAATTTTGTAAATTAACACTGTAACGCAAGACATATTGATAGCGGTAGAGAAGTTTTCTCCAGTTTAGTTTTTACCTCTTTTCTCTTTCTATTTTTTGACCTGGATTAATTGTCCGATGTTTATATCATTCATGTAACCAACTGTTCAAATTAGATGCTAGAACACATATATCTAGCTTCAGTGTTTTTCATGAACTGCCTTCGCAAATTATTTAATGAGATATTAGTTGTAGTTCTTTGTAAACAAATGAAATGTTAACACAGATTATTGATACGTTGTCTCATTCTTACAGTGCCCCTGAAGAAGGGAACCCCCCGAAATGCATTGGGCCTATTTCTCAACTATGTCTTCACCTTCATCAAAAAGTTTTTCAACATCAGAGTTATTACAGCAAATTTATAATGTGATGACATTTACTTGTTAATTTTCAGATTGTGTATTGATTTCAAAATGAATATGTTGAAATGAACAAGATTTACAAGCAAAAGATTATATAAAGCTACGTTTTGAAAAATAATTTCTTTCTTTGAATTTTCTCTTCGAGTGATAACATTGAAATATTATAGGTTATCAAGGAGTGCGCTTGGTAAACTAGTGGAATTTTCCACCAGAGGTTGATTGTTACTTTGGGCTGGCTGCCTTACAACCAAGCAGCACACAAACAGTGTACAAATAATATATGAACAGTATATTAGTATTACATTAGGGAGTGCGCAGATAAGAAAAACATTTATTCTTTATATAGACTTAACACAAGACCACAAACAACGAAAATCCACAATACTGTACTTAAGATTGGCTTAACCCCTTCCACGCTGATGACGAGCTGGGCTCGTCATGGCGTAGCCTCCTCGCACGCTGATGACGAGCCCAGCTCGTCACGTAACATGCGATTTGAAAAATCTCAGCGTGCGAGCGGAATTCCGCTAGCGCGCATGAGGTTAAAGATGGTAGAAGTTGCTTAATTCAAGTTGATGATAAATGCGAGAAAGTTTGCGTTGGTTCCTTGCTTCGGGGGACATGATGTATTGCGCCTCAATGCTTGTGCAGAGTAGGGGATGCGTCTCGGTCCTTACCGGAGAGGAGGTGAGACGTAGATTCTTGTGATGCGTTCCGGTTGAGATGCGACAAGATGGTGCTTCAATGTGATGATCCGGTGCGATGCGTTAAGATTGCGCTCTTGATGCGATGACATGAAGATGATATGTGCACGCCATGACGGCCATGCGGCAAACTCTGTACTTTGGAGCCTCAACAGGCCCTGCGACACGCTTCTCCAGTGATGCGACGGTGGCGACACGCTTCTTCAGTGATGCAACGGCAAACAGCTGCGATGAAGACACGCTTCTCGGGAGATACGGCGGCGGCACGCTTCTCCGGCGATGCAAAGACAACAGCTGCGGCGGCGACACGCTTCTTCTCATTGAGTCGCGCTTCCAGCTCCCAGTGACACTCAGGCTTCTGAAGATAGAATTCCCAGCAAGGAAATTCAGAGGGGAACTGGTTGCGAAGTCTTGTAGCCCTGAGAATTCAGCAGGAGGCAAGCACAAGTTCAAGCCCTTGGAGAAATATTCAGCAAGTGATGAAGTCCTTTAAAAGTTCCTTCTCCTTTCCTTGGCAATGAAGAGACCACTGCAGGCCAACCCAGCAAACAGCACACTGGCAGAGGGGCAGTCCAAACTCCTGGAGCTTCCTTGGTTCTTCTCCTTGGTAAAAGGTTTGTCTTGTTCCCAGAAGTGATTTAAAATCTTGGGGTCTGGATCCCCATATTTATACTTAAATTCTCTTTGTTCTCTGAAGGCAGAGAGGCCTCTTCCTATTCCAAACCAGTTCTGGTCAGTCCAGGCGCACTTTGTTGGAAGAGACTCCTTCTTTCCTTTCACAGCGTAGGCCAGGGACATCAGCCACACCACAGAAGGTGGAGCCAGCATTGTGAAGGAAAGGCACAGCCCTATTCAGGTCCCAGGTACAACTCCTCCCACCCATCCAAATGCAGATCTCTCTATTCAGCACTGTGCTGACTCACCCTGTCTCCTGGAATCCCCCAGCCCCTGTCACTCAAACTCCAGACAAGGAATACACAACCTAGCAGAGGCAGGTTTGGATAGTTAGGCAAGAAAATACCTACTTACTAAAAGTGGTATTTTCAAACACCGAATGTTAAAACTTCACTAAAAGATGTGTTTTATCATTCTGAGTTCAGGCATACTAAACTCGAATTTCCACCATGCTTCCTGAGTCAGTTAGGATTATAAAATGTAATAATCAGACTGCTCATTCTGGCCTATGTGGAACAGGTAGCATTGCAATAGTGAAAAACGAAAAAGGCTGCAAATTACTATAGGGACATGCCACACACACCAGGGCATGTCCTAACATATCCTCACAATGCACACTGCCCTTGGGCCTACCATAGGGGTGCCTGATATGAAGAAAAGGGAAGGTTTAGGGACTGGCAAGTGGGTGCACTTGCCAAGTCGACATAGCAGTCACAGACTGCACACAGGCTCTGCAATGGCAGGCCTGAGACAGACTTTACAAGCTGCTTCCGTGGGGTGGCACAACCAGTGATGCAAGCCCACCAGCAGCATTTGATTTACAATCCCTGGGCACACATGGTGCACTGGACTAGGATCTGACAAGTAAATCAAATAACCCAATCACTAATTAGTACAACAATTTAACCTAGGGAGCATTTGCACAGTGGCACTGAATAGCAGTAGCACAGTGCCCAAAGCATATAAAACCAGCAAACAGATCAGAAACATAGGAGGTAATCAGATAAAATGGAAAAAAGACTCACACCAATATTACCAGGTCTAACAGATATATACAAGGCCCTTGGTCTGTTTAGTATCCAGAGACTCTTCTCTGGGATTAGGGTGGGCAGGTAGTAGGGCGTGAGTTTTAATTTCTTTATGTGCATAGTTAGGGGTAGTTCTACATGTGGTTAATTTGCCAGTTCTATTACTATGACATTGCATTACCACACCATGCATGTTCCTCTTAACGCCACTCCCCTCTACTCAGCACCACACCATGCCACTGTACTCTACTCTGCACCACTCCATTCTATGCCACTCAACTCTACGTCACTCCACTCAATGCCACTTCACTCCACATCTCTCTATTGTACTTTGAACCACCCTACTATATGCCCATGCACTCTACACCACTCTACTCTGCACCACTGCACTCTTCGCCACTGCATTTTATACCACTCTATTCTAGGACACTCCACTGTAGTCCGCACCACTCTACTCCAGGCCACTCTCTGCAACACTCCACTCTATTATACTGCACTCTATGCCAATCCACTCTAATCTACTCTGCACCACTGCACTCTGCGCCACTCTACTCTAAGCCATGGCAATCTACTCCTCACCAGTCCACTCTGCGCCATTTCACTTAAACTCAAAAACAATCTACTCTACGACACCGCACTGTACATATTGCACTCTATGCCACTCCATTTCACTCTGCACCACTCTACCCTACACCACTCGATTCTAAACCACTGCACTCTTTGTCACTCTATTGTAACCACTGCACTCTATTTCAATGCACACTACATCACTATATTCCAAGCCAATGCACTCTATGCTAATCTTATCTGCACCACTGCACTATACGTCACACTACTTTAACCACTGCACTGTACACCACTGCAAGCTATGTCAAAACACTCTACACCACTTTACTCAAAACAAATGCACTCTATGTCTCTGCACTCTACACCAAGCTTTTCTGCACCACTGAGCTCTTCACCATTCTATTCTACTCTGCACCACTGTACTCTACATCACTGCTCTTGACACCAGTCTACTCTACTCTATACGATTTTACTCTATGCTACTACACTCTATGCGAATGTACTCTATGCCACTCTAGTATACACAAATGCACTCTACAACACTCTACTTTGCAACACTATATTCACTGCCACTAAACGCTAGCCACTTTACTCTGCACCAGTGCTTTCTTTGCCACTGTACTTTATGCAACTGCATTCTACTCTGCACCACTTTACTCTACTCTACTGTACTCTACTCTACTGCACTCTATACCAGTGCACTGTTTGACACTATATTCTACTAAGCATCACTCCACGCTATGCTACTGCATTCTAAGCCATTATAATCTACTATTCACCAGTGCACTCTATAACACTGCTCTCTAAGCCACTCTACTCTTCACCATTGCACTCTACACCACAATACTGTATGACACTGCACTTTACCCGGCACCATTCCACTCTATGCCACTTCTCGCTACTTTAAAACAACCTTTTCTTTGCCACTGCAATCTATGCCACTTTACTCCACTCTACGCCACTTTGCTCTACATTACTCCACTCTACACTCTGCCACTCTATCTTGTGCCACTCCACTCTATGCCACTCCATTCTGCACCACTTTACTCTGTGCGCTGCACACTTCAACACTGCACGCTTCACCACTGCACTCTACACCAATGCACTCTAAGCCAGTTTACCCAAAACCAATGCACTCTATGCCACTGCCCTCTACCAATCTACTCTGCATCACTGCACTCTATGGAGAGGAAGGCAACAGTTTTTGGGTGAGCCTTCAGGGACAGCCAGTTTCCAACAGACACACTTCTCCTTTCTATTCCACTGCACTACCCCACTCAAGGCCACTCCACTCTATGTCACTCCATCAAACTCCATGACACTCCACTCTATGAGATTCTATGAGACTCTATGGTATTCCACTCTGCTCCACTACTACTTCACTCTATGCCACTCCATGTTACTTTACTCAACTCTATTCCACTCCATTATTTTTTACTCCTCTCCACTCTACAACATTCTATCCCATTCCACTCTTCAACACTCTACTCCACTCTACACCCTTCCACCCTACGGCACTCTACTCTCCCCATGACACTCGAAGCCACGCAACTTTGTGTCACTCTATGCCATGCCACTCTCTGACACTCTAGGCCATCCTGCTCTACAACATCCCACTCTATGACACTCTACACCATGCCACTCTATACCATGCATCACTATGCCACTCTATGCCATGTCCATCTATACCACTCTATGACACACTACGCCATGGCACTCTCCTTAATGCTGTTGACTTTTAGTCATGCTGAACAGTTGCCAGGCTGGTGTAAAGCACAGCAAAAACACATTGGCAAAGCCAGTAGCTCTTGCATAGGCGAGACCTATTTGATTTATAAATGCTTGTCTGGCTTACTATTTAGCCATGCCTCACAGTATCGGAGACGCAATAAAGCATGTCTTAAAAATATCGGCAAAACCAATAGGTCCCTAAGGCAAAAACTATTGGTTTTGCCAATGCCTACTTTTTCCTTAAAGCAGTCCCCGCAAACATTGTTGCTTTGATAGCCTAGGAACCCCTTCAGTGCACAGCTGTAACCTTTCTGCCATATCAAACCAATATGTTTGAATACGTGAACATTGCCATGTGATGTTTAGGAAGTCAGTTATCTGTTCATGACAACTTACAATATAGTACGCACAGCACTTTTTAACCCAAAAGGGCAGGCACATTTGTGTTCACAAACAATGAAAATGATTTATCTAGGTATGCTTTATCAATTCTTTAGTCAAATGGATGTAATTGTTCTCCCTTTTTTACAGCAATAAATCAGTGAGCCAAACTTTGTTTTCTCTGTTCATTGTTTTTACGTAAAAATATTCCTTTTCTAGTCCTGATCAATTCAAGTTCAACATCTATTGCATAGTGAATTGGAATTATTATGCCTGTATTAATTGAGATAGTTGTGATTAATGAAAAGGCTGGCCGAGGTGCTTTCTTCTCTGTTTGTAAACTAATGGAGGGACCAACTCCTTCCTGGTCTTATATGTTCCGAGCAAACACAAAGAGATGATGGGCGGAGTGCTGAAACTTTTCAGACATTCGCCCCAGTCACAGATTTGGGTAGAATCCATCATTGTTCTTTAGCTCACTTCGCTACCCCAGTTCAGACACATCTATTGCAAATCAGTCTTGACCCTGTGCCTCATGGTAACAATCCAGCCCAAACTGCCAAGCCATGTCTTCCCTGGACCGGAAAGAAGCATCCTGGGGCCGGTTTCGGGCTCACAGCCCTCATCAGCCAGGCTAGCTTGAATCCAGTGGCAAAGTGAGCAAAGGACCCACGTCTGGGCATACCCTGCCAATTTAGGGCAAACAAAGCAAACACAAAGAGATGATGGACGGAGTGCTGAAACTTTTCAGATACTCACCCCCAGTCACCGATCGGTGTTGAATCCATCATCGTTCTTTATATGATCCCAGCCTCATCTTGTCGATTTTCTACTTGTACATATTCCTTCCACTAATTAAAGAAAAGCTGCATGTGAAATATGGCATGCACCACAGAAGGCTGAGAGGAAAGCAGCAGTGCCCTCTTGCATTTTGGTATACACGCACAATATCACATTGAGAGTGGAACATAAAAGTAATCTTGATTAAAACTTATAAAGGAGCTAAAATGAACGTTTGCGACATGTCTAAAGACCCTGGACACTAATCATGGCCAGTTTTACTATTGCCACTTGGCCTGTACCCAAGAAGCTTACTAGACCAAAGGTTGTCCATAAATTTGAATAAGAGAGACCATTGCCAACCCCTCCCTATTTTTAATTAAAAAATTAAACTAGTTGCCAGAGAAAGCCCTGGATTGTCCACCTAAGTGCTTGAAAAAAAGGGAGCGACCCCACTGCCCTAGAGAAGGGGTACCAATGGTAAACGAAAAATGCAGAATTCTCTTGGGAAGACCAGAAAATTCACAACTCTTATTGATGTATTCTAAATCCTTATTTTCAACATAACACACAATCCATACGCACTCAATTAGAAACCAAGGACCCTACTAGGCAATTATAATATCCACATACAATACTACAGGGAATTACATTAAAAAAGATTTTATTTAAAAAGAGCTAAGATATCATAGAATTCATGGAATAATCCACTACTTCACAATACATAAAAACACAATGTTATACACATATAATAATGAGAGACACAAACAAATAAAAGTGCAAACTGTTGATCATATCTTGTTTTGGTTGCTCCACATGGAATTAATTCTATTATTTGTTCAAATATCCATAAACCTTATCCTCTATCGAACATAAACAAGTTCCTTGAATGCAACCACATATAAAACCACAAAGGCGTCAACGCGTTTCGGTGGTGTTTCTCTTGATGCTAACCTCCTTCTTCAAGACAAAAACATAATAGTCTCTCTTGCGTTAAATCATGAAAACCTAATAAAAACATAAATACACATATCTCAATCTTATCTGACTAATCCCTCTACATTCAAATACATTGCCTCAACCTATATCAACATTCAAGTTAGAGAGTTATCCAAACATAAATACAGTGCATTGCAATCAGACTGTTCAAAACATTTTAAAATACAGAGCGACATTAAACTTTTTAAAGTTTAGCCAAGTTCAGTGCAGTACATTTTACCATTGGTAGTCCCATTTATAACATAAGTGTCTAAGCACTGAGTTACTCTATATAATTGTCCATAGGGTCCAAATTAAAACAACCATACTCATTCTTCCACACATATCTATTGGGGTGACTCATGACAATCCCAGCATTCCTTCACCCCGTTTATGCTGCCTATATTGGCATCTCTCCCACCTCTTAAATTCCAGAGATGAGTCGGAAATTAATATTCTTCAGTTTCTATGAGCGGGACTCCTTAGGGCTCCAAGTGCAAATATATACAATCTCCTTAGTTAAAAGACAAATTTCAAAGATGAGACCCAATTGTTCAAAGAATATAAGTGCTTTCCCCATAGCTGCTCCCCTTCGATCATAGGGCAACCTACCTAGCGGGCGGGCAAAAACCTGCACCTCAGATGTTGAAATCATAAAGGTCCAATTGGTCACCCCTTTTATAATTGATCCGTTTCAAGTATCCTATGGGAATAATTGTACAGACACGGGGTAATTAGTTAATAACCGCGCTCTCACAATTCTTAGATTGTTCTGTTTAACATGGGCACTCACCAGAGTTAGTTTTAAATTCGGTGCGCTTCAGTGTTGAAGTAGGGCCACAAACTAATTTTTTTCAGATATATGAGACCCAATCTGTCTCCACTTATTATTGGACCTGTGGATATAAATATTATGACCATCTATATGTTTTACCCAAGTTAGACCAGGTAGAAATCAAAAGTAAATCCTACCCAATCAATCGATAACCCACTACCATGATATTTGCGTGGGATTTTAAGTACACTGACGGACCCTGTCCTCCTTATCACTGTGAGTATAGCAATCTTTCCTAATGCGAAGCCCAACATCTTTTAGATGTGTCTCCCTTTTTCCTCTTTACATTACTCCTTACATTGCTTAACGGGATAAAAATGAAAGAGTCCTATATTCGTGCACCCTGGTCTATTTAGACTGTCGTTGGTGGCGGAATAAGGACAAGCCACCCCCTAATAGGTTCAGATGTAGTCCATTGTTGTCCCCAACATCCTACTGGTATATACTCACGTGTGCGGTCCCTCTAAATCATGGTGAGTTTTCATCAAAACGAAAACGAAAATCGCACACCTCCTCCACTTTAACACCATCAGTGCTGCAGCAATTCCCCTCTGTGCTGAGTCTCATTTTTTCCCATTGTTCATGACGAGCTCAACTCGTCATGAGCACACGAGCAGTGTACTGCATGACGAGCTGAGCTCGTCATGAGCATCGAAGGGGTTAAGTATAATATTCAAATCACCATGTATAAGGCATGAGTAGACCCTATGTTCCTTGCTATTAACTCTAAAGATAACCACTTTCACTAATATAAACCCGGGGCCTCATTTATGGGAAATGACGCATCGCTGTGTGAAAGCAGCGATGCGTCACTTCTCAGTGCGCACTCCTTGCGACATTCCTGATGCGTCATATTTAATGTATGACGCATCATGTCGCAAGGAGTTACAGATGCGTCAGTATTTCTGGCGTATCTGTAAGCGCAAAAGTGACACATTGCTGGAGTGTGTCATAAAAGTGACGCAACTCCAGCAATGCGTCCTTTCACATGGGGCCTGCGTCAGTCTTACGCCTGCTGAGAGGCAGGCGCAAGATTTTGACGCAACGGCGTCCTAAAAGTGATGCAGTGAAATCTCATAGATTTCACTGCGTCACTTTTACAACCCTTCCTTGCGTCAATACGCCCCCCTTGCACACATTATACCTGGCGCAGGTATAATGTGGTGCAGGGGTTTACAAAGTGACGCATCTACCTAGATGCGTCCTTTTGTAAATATGGCGCAACAAGGTGCATTTTTTACGCCACTGGTGGGTCACAAAAAGTGACGCACCGGCAACGTAAAAGTGACGCACAGCCTCATAAATGAGGCTCCCGGCTTGTTTAGGGCTTGCCTCCCATTTCTCTCCTCACTTAGCTGCTTCTACTGCATTGCAGGGTCGCGTAAACAGATAATATACTCGCGCACCCAATTCTATTAGGATTGTTACTGATAACAAACATCAAGATAAGACGCATACTCCCCTGCATGAACAACGATCTGATACGTTATCCACCGCATCTGGGCTTACCTTGCTAGTTTGCACACGTCCCTCGCTTTAAATATGGTGCCGAACTGGAAACACCTGTGTTTACGTACTCGTAGACCCTCCACTAATTAAAGAAAAACTGCATGTTAAATATGGCATGCATCGCAGAAGGCTGAGAAGAAAGCAGCAGTGCCCTCTTGCATTTTGGCATACACGCACAATATCACATTGAGAGTGGAACATAAAAGTAAACGTGACTAAAACTTATAAATGAGCTAAAATGAACGTTTGCGACATGTCTAAAGATCCTGGACACTAATCATGGCCAGTTTTACTATTGTCACTTGGCCTGTACTCAAGAAGCTTACTAGACCAGAGGTTGTCCATAAATTACAATAAGAGGGACCATACCAACCCCTCCCTATTTTTTATTAAAAAAATTAAACTAGCTACCAGAGGAAGATAGATTTGAATTCAAGATGCACTCAGCATACAGGCTTGTGGAGCACACAGCCTCGGTTAATGCAGAATTGGGGAGTGCCTGTCCACCAAATTCAGAATGCTGACTGACACTTGGACGTCGATCCCTGTAAAGATATTGTTCAAAAACTATAGATGGCCCTCCAACCAGTCCAATTGAGAGCACAGACAAAATATTCCTTCTTGAAAAAAAGACTGAAAACACAAGTGTTCCGACACTTGTGTTATTGAGGTAATCTGAAAAAACGCAACAGGAACAGCAAATAGCGCAAAGGACCACAGCGGAAGCACGCCGCTCTCTAACAGACCATATTGACAGCAAGTGGGCCCTATTTGCAAATAGAACTATCAAATTGGCCAAGAAAGCAAGTATCACTGAAGAAGGGAGACGAATAAGACGACCTTCCCTCTAGTGACCATATCTTCCTCCTCATTCAAGGGGTGACCTTTATGAGAATACTTTTATTTGGAATTTCTGATCGAACAAAGTGGTACAAGCACCAAATACAAACTAAAGCCTGCAGTTCAATTGGGTTGGAATACCACTTTACGTGCAGTGCTTGATCTATACACAGTTGGGATAGACGAAGTAAATGAAAATCAGGCAATTGACCTTTTCATCAAAGGTGAATACTTGAAACAATCATATAACAAACCAAGAGAGCTATTAATTGGTCTAGAAAAAGATGGAAAAAATTATGGAACCATCGAAACGCGTCGACGCCTAATCAAAATACACAATCCACTTATCCAGCATTGTTTGAATAATAGGAAGTGTGAATTTTATCTCTCAATACCAGTTACATTCTTTGATAATGGATGTGTAGCTTACCTAGACTAAATGTATTGATCTGATTGTACAACTCTCTAGTACGTTGTCTTTTGAATTTTGTCGAATTCAATTATTCTGTATAGTTTCTTTTTTTAAACTCTGAACATTCTAGCTGACTGTTCAGCTTTTTTAATCCTATGAATTTTATGTGTTTGTAACAAATAAAACTTTGTGTAATTTTTACTTTCCATAGTAGTCCTCCAGTTATATATGGCACAATTGAATGGTGTATGTTGAGTGAAAGCGGTAAGTGTGGAGTGGAATAGGCTGAAAACTAGTGGCTGTTACCTACTAGGTATATAGAAATCTACCTCATGGGATTTCTCTTATCTCACAGCAAATAGAAACAGAAGATAGCCTAATTCCTACTGCGTGTGGTAGAAATAAATACATTGTGTTCACGTGACACTTGAAGCTCCCTTTCTGTTCTGATCATCTGAAAAACGTACACAATGCTGTCTGCTTCCCAACAAACTCACTCATTGCAAGAGTATGCGGAATACAACGTAGTCCCTAACATGGAATTACGACCATTGCTATAATTATGCGGTATTCCGTCATCTCCTGTAATATAGAAAATAGTGAAACATTGCAAGTTAAATTCCTACGCTCATGGTAGGGCACAGACGTTGGCTGTGCCGTTTTCACAGAGCTGCTTCCGTTCTATTTTTATTTCCTTCCAACGTCACTTCGAGCCGTTCGCCGATAAGGTTCGTGAATCGTTTTCGTTTCCGTGCACAGGCAATTTGTTCTTTTCATGCTCCGGCAGTGCTCTCAGCGAAGGCGGCCGTCGACGCCAGCCTCTGCAGTCTGGTGTTTATTTTCTGTGGCGAGCGCTCTGGATCGCTACAGCTTCTGAGGCGAGGCATCAATCACTTATCCCCGTCTCCTGCTGCCTCCAAAGCTGGGTTCCTGCTGCGTGCCCTCCTGCCCACCGAGGCCCACTACCCAGCAGTGCAACCGAGGACTGCACACGGCGCACAACAAAGCAAGTTACCTGCTCAGCTAATTACGCCTGCAATTTCACCTGGCTGAGAGTTCCTGCCTCCAAAGAACCTACTGATACATTATTAACAGAATGACATTTTAATTACTGATGATGGCGATCATCTCTGTAATTGAAGCTAATACATGCACGCCCTGCTGAAAGCCCATTAAGAGCATATGTCTGTCATGGCCTTTCTGCTGCACTAATACAGTGCCCTGGATTGTCCCCCTAAGTGCCATGCACTAGGAATTAGGGCAGCTGGAGTTAGCATGCTCAAAGGGCTTGCTCCAGTTGTAGATGATAGTGAGTTCCTAGGTAAGAGTGGTAACTACTTGAAAGTGTTATGTATAGCTCAGTAGGTTGAGTGGCTTCAGAGTATTGTAGTGCCAATAATATATCCCTTTATACCTTAATGAGGTGCAAAAGATAAATTGTGGGAGAGATTTTATTGCAGAGTTAAATTTCAGTACTCGTTTACTACATTGCTGCGCTAATTATAATTTTCTGTGTTTTTTTTTAGTTCAAAACGTTAATGTTGTCACTGGCATATTCACTTATCTCTAACGTTACTTTAACCTTTTGTTTTTTACAGTGAAAAATAAATAAATAAATACACACACACACACACACATATATATATATATATATATATATATATATATATATATATATATCCTACTGATGGTTGCCAGTAGGTAGTTATAGTTAGGACCTATTTTCCATAGAAAATCTGCAACATTCTATTTGGAATAACTTTGGCGCCGGTTGACGAATCTTCACGAAATTTTCAAAACTTGTGGGGCGCTCTGGTCCGCTCCTATCCTAAAAGTCTTGCGGTGATTCATGAAGCGGGTGCTGAGAAAAAAGGGGGGGTCCCAAAATATGTTTTCCCCATGCAATTTTCTATAGGAACCGTTCATCACAGCTACAGCCCGAACGGCTGAACGGAATTACACCAAATCTGGCAAAGTTGTAGTCCTTGGTTCAGACTCGTGCTTTTTGCTTATAAGGTGTACATTTGTTCAGTAGTATATATATATATATATATATATCCTACTGATGGTTGCCAGTAGGTAGTTATAGTTAGGACCTATTTTCCATAGAAAATCTGCAACATTCTATTTGGAATAACTTTGGCTCCGGTTGACGAATCTTCACGAAATTTTCAAAACTTGTGGGGCGCTCTGGTCTGCTCCTATCCTAAAAGTCTTGCGGTGATTCATGAAGCGGGTGCTGAGAAAAAAGGGGGGTCCCAAAATATGTTTTCCCCATGCAATTTTCTATAGGAACCGTTCATCACAGCTACAGCCCGAACGGCTGAACGGAATTACACCAAATCTGGCAAAGTTGTAGTCCTTGGTTCAGACTCGTGCTTTTTGCTTATAAGGTGTACATTTGTTCAGTAGTTCCTGAGAAAATGACAATTAAAAGTACATATATATCTATGGCCTCGGTGGATGCGCGCATCTTGCGCGGACTATAAGCACACCGTCCTGATCACGCGCTGAATGCTGATTGGCTGTCAAGTGATTGTCAATATTCGAAACCAGAAAGTGTTGACAGCCATTTTGTGACTCGGTAGAAGCGAGGATCTAGAAATTAGTGGAACAAATGTTCAAAATGTATGAAGGGGGCAGTAAGAAATATTTTTACCCTCTGGACCTGCTCATGGGGTCCCCAAAAAATTAGTTGTTGTTGAAAAAACAGAGAAATGTGCGCTGGGTGTATGGATCCTCCGTAAAAAAAATTAAAACCAAGCACGGGCTCCTGTGCTTGTTTAAAAATTAGCTACCTGGGAAGGACCAATCCCGTGGTCTAAAATATTGCATTTGAAGCAGGGCAGAGAAAAAAGGAGGGTCCCAAAACGTGTTTTCCCCATGCAATTTTCCATAGGAACCGTTCATTGCGGCTACAGCCCAAACGGTTGAACGGAAATTGTACCAAATTTGGCAAAGAGGTAGTCCTCGGTTTAGACTTGTGCCTTTTGCTTAAATGGTGTAAATACATTCAGTAGTTTTTGAGAAAATTACAAGTAAATGTACATATATATCTATGGCCTCGGTGGATGTTCGTATCTTGCGCGCATACTAAGCGCACCGCCCCGATCACGCGCTGAATGCTAATTGGCTGTCAAGTGGTTGTCAACATTCGAAACCAGGAAGTGTCGGCAGCCATTTTTGTACCTCGGTAGAAGCGAGGGTCTAGAAATTAGTGGAACAAGTGTTGAAAATGTAAAAAGGGGGCAGGTAAGAAATATTTTGACCCTCTAGACCTGCTCAGGGTGTCCCACAGGGATCCCCAGGGCCACACAAAAAACATTTTTTTTTTAAAAGAGAGAAATGTGCGGTGGGTGCATGGATCCGCCGTAAAAAAAAATAAAAACGAAGCGCGGGCTTCTGTGCTTGTTTAAAAATTAGCTACCTGGGATTGTCAAATCCCGGGGTCTAAAATATTACATTTGATGGTGGTCCTTAGGGGCCCTGTAGCCCAGGTACAGTCATTCCTCGCTTCTACAAAATAACTGGGTAAGGGAGCTCAAAGGTCCGTCTAAGCCCCGGGGATTACCACCCTACGGGACTTTTTATATTTTGAGAGAGGGGCCCATAGGTCTCCATTCTGGAGCAGTCGAAAGCCTTGGGGAACACCAACCCCCCCGGAGCGGCTGCTGTGTCTAGGGGTGTCTACCCCGGGACACTACTGTTTGCTATGGCAGGGCGGGAGTCAAGGTTCCCGCTGTGTCGTAGCAAGCTTGAGGGCATATTAACAAGTACCATTTCGCAGATTTTTTTTTACAAAAGCCAAAACTGCGGTGAAAATTATATCGCCCAATTTTCTCTGTAACGCTAAAATACATTATTGCATGTTAGCAGCCGGTTTGCTAAGGGCTCACCTCGTATCTTCAATGAGTTGCAATGTAATCATTCCCAGTGGCAAGGTAGGTGTTCCTATGACAATACAGCATTGTATTTACAAGGGGGTCTTGGATTTGAGGACCGATAGCAAAACTCTCGCTAATTGCGGTTTAAGTCGGATCCTAACATCTGTTCTGAAGTAGACTTAAGCATGTTTAATATGCGAGGTGGATTGATATGTTAAGTGCACAGTCTTATATTAACAAGGTTTTCACTTGCGAACATCAATTTATGCTGTATTTCTCGCCATATTGGGGGCATATTTACAAGGACAGCGTTAAAATGATCGTTGCTTTAGCGTTAGGAAAGTGTCGTTAAATTTGTTGTGGTTTCCTGGAAGCGTAAGCGGAGTGGGCTGGACTGACGTTTGCCAGTGCTGCCGTGGCTGTGAAGCATGATTCCTGAGCTATGGGCGTGGTTCCGTCGTGAGCTATATGAGAAATCAACTGATTCGGGTGTCCGTGTTGTAGTGCTGATGTTACCCGGGTCTTAAACGCAAATGTGTCAATATATCTGTAAAATACCACAGCATGGCCAACATGGAAGGTACGGGGTATCACTGACCCTATTTTCATCCATAGTTGCACACATAAAAGATGGTGGACAAGACGTATTTCTGCAAATATGATTGTTTGTTGTGCATTCAGTGGAGTGTTGTAGCTGTAGGAATACAAGGTTATGAAAGCTTTAGGATGCAGTTTTTGACACATTAAGAGCAGCTAATATATATATACATATGTGGTCATTCAGGTACACTGTCGAACTTGGTGCTGGAAATCAGTGTTCGAGCCTCTGAGTCGCGTCCACATACTGTTATTGAAGAGAAATTACGTAATCTACGCATGCCTGAAAATGTACTGTAAATACGGTGCTCATGTAAATTGCTGATATAGTTTTGGGTCGACTACGCGCTATATAAATATGCACACACTCCCTTTTTTTCTCTGCAAACAGTATTTTCTATTCAAATCTTTTTTAAAGTGTTGCCCCAAATTCTTATTAATATAAGAAGGCAGGATTTACTTTCAGATAAAGTAGAATAGAAGTGCTACTACAAACACTCCCTCACTACTTCATCTTTCTTTTTTGTGTTTTGTACATTTCTTTTCAATTACTCTTTATGAAAACATTGTGACTGTTAAAAAGGATTTTTTTATTATTTGTTAATTGACATTAATATTTTTTTTCATGTTTACTGCTTGCAACGATAAACCTCCAGTTCCTCATGAGTGAAAATACGTCATAGTCCTACACAATATACATACTGATAAACCCATTTTCACTCAAAAAGAAAAAGAGAATTATTTGAGAATTTTTTTTTATTTGTACATATTTCAAACCTTCTTTTTTCTGGTCCTCGTAGTATTTTCAATTCGAGATGATAATACATAAACTTTTCTTACGTCATTTTGTTTCTAAAGTACAATTATACTTTTACACACTACATTTAGTAATCATAATAATATACTTGCATTAGAAAAATATATAAAGCATAAATTTATACTATTAATTTACCTATCTTTAAAATTCTTTCCTCCTTCCGTCGGCATACATCCAACTCCTTTGGAGGAAGCATAATGTTTTATATATTACAATATATACATTAACTTTATGTTCCCTCTGAAGAAATGGACGATAAACTGAAGATGAATCCGACGTTTGTAAACTTAATCTTGCTTATAGTTTGGTCACCCTTAGTTAAATCACAGAAACAAAACTAATCATCCTACGGGTGTGGTTTTTATACTTTTTGTTTATTCAAGTCACTATGGAACCAATTTCGTGCTCCCATTTTTTTGTCACGTTTTTCAGTTGACGCGTGCTCACATTTCCACTGTTTAACTTGCGCATGTGTTTTTGTAAACGTGAAACGTGTTAAACAGTTTTAGTTTCGTTTTATATCCTCACATGTATTCGCTCTTTCCTTTTCTTTTAATTCTTTCTCTCTTTTATTATACGAGTATTAAAATAAATACCTTTGCATTTATTTTTTAAAACAAGTATATTTATTGGTTACTGTGTACAGTTTCTGTGCACAATTTTCCCCACCCAAAACCCCTATTATCCTTATTTTTTTAAAAGGTGCAATTAGATTTTTTTATTTATTCGAGTATTAAAATAAATATATTATGGTTGATGTGTGAGTTCCTTCCCTTATACACAGTTGATTGTCGCATCTCTGAACATCTGGCGGTACCTGGTGGGCTAGTTGGCTCCCAGGGACCCACAGGATTGAGGAGGAATTAATTCTCTAACGTAAAACCCGCCACAGGGCGTATTTGCAGACATGTCACCTCAGGCCACATCCCCTTCCTCGAAAACTGTGCCCAGTTGCAGGTTTTAAGTTGGGAAATTAATTCTCTTTCAATACTGAGGGTCCCTGAGGGTGAAATAGCCCAACAGGTATCTCCAGTATGCGCCAGGGAGCTGCGTTGCAGACAGGTGTTTAGAGGCCACGCCCCTTTTTACACCTCTCTGCAACACAGCTCTGTGGTGCTTATTGTGGGTACCTAGTGGGCTAGTTTGACCCTAGGGACCCTCTCATGTCAGTTGAACTACAAATTCTGATTTACTCACCTGTTATCAGAAGATACCTCAGTGCTGCATCTTTGAGCTCAGTACTGATCCTGAAAAGTAATTATAACCATACTTACCAGTAACTTGAATTTCTTTCCATAGGCTAACATTGACTGGATTCACTTGGAAACTCTTCTCAGTGTGGAGTTTACGAACTTTAAAATATTCACCTAAAATCATTCAAACAACAAATTCTGATTTACTCACCTGTTATCAGGAGAGAACCCAGGGCTGCATCTTTTAGCCCAGCACTGACCCTGAAAAGTAATTCTAACCATACTTACCAGAAACTTGTATTTCCTTCCATAGGAATCCATTTTCTGGTTTTCACCAGAAAAGTTTCTAAGCGTCGATGTTCACAAACTACAAATATTCCTTAAAAATCACCTGTATAACTTAAAATCATTCTTTAACTGTTTGCAGGAGATGCACCAGTGCTAGATCCAGGATCCACCACTGAGTAAGAAAAAGTAACGATAACACTACTTACCTGCTAAGTGAATTTCCTCCCATAGGATAACATTGGTGATTCTATGTGAAAAAGTTTCTAAGTGTCAATTCTTAAAATACAATAATATTCCTTAAAAATCACAACTGTAACCAAAATGATTTTACTCTACTGTTTACAAGAGATGTCCCAGGACTGAATCTAGGATCCAGTCCTGTGGTTAGAAAAGTAATCCATAAAGTAACTAATTGCATTTAACTAGAAATACCCATTGAGCTCAATGTTGCATTGTGTTTGAAATTTTGTTTCCCATTGCAACAACTGTAACTACTGTACTTAAAGTTCTATTGCCTATTTGCAAAGTATTTAAACTACAGTAATTAATTTTGAGAAAGTATATTGTGTAATGTAATGTATAATGTAATTATAATGTAATTTAAAAAATAAAATATCTAAAAATAAATAGTTTAAAAAAGTGTAGTAAATCAGTATAAAAAAATAAATATACTAATACATTTAAAAAAATTGTCATTTACAAATCCTTTGAAATTCACTGAAAAAACCATAGGTTTCAGACGTGTTAAAGATAGGAATTCGCATTTAAAAAACCTTTGAAATTCACTGAGAAAACCATTGGTTTCAGACATGTTATAGTTAGGAATTAACATTTAAAAAACCTTAGAAATTCACTGAAAAACAGGTTTTAGGGGTGTTATAGTTAGCTGGACATTTCACTCGTACAAAACCAATAAAATTCCTCTGTTATAGTTAGTTCTGCTAACTATAAATTGCGCGCCTGCAATCCACTGCTGATGATGTCACATAGTACATCATTCATGACATGTTCAGTGACTTCACTGATGACATCACTGATGATATCTTAAATGACATCACTGATGACATCAGTGATGACATCATCCAGTGAATGTGGTTTGGTTAGTTATTTAAATATGTAATATATATATATAGCAATCTGCATTGAAGAATGAATGGATATATACATATAACTATCTGGATGGAGGATTTAGTAGCAGTGTGATTGACTGTTTACTTGACTAATTTATAGTGTCTCACTAAATATATTGGATAGTGACTAAAGTGTGTGAATATATTTATCACTTTGTCAGTTGTGTAAAATGATGCACCAGTTGGTTACTATCTATGTGAAAGTATATTTTAGTTTTTGATTAGTTAATTGAGTATTTGCATGGGAGTGTGTTAGATTTGGGGTCTCTAGTTGGCACAGGTAGGTACTTGTGACAAATACGGACCCTCTCCTCTAGTCAGGACAAGGGGATTACACTCCTAAAATAACCCCTGCTCACCCTCTAGGTTGCGTGGCGCGAGCAGTTAAAAGGCTTACCTCAGAGGCGTTGTAAGTTAAGCAGTTGTGACCACATACAGTAACCCAGTGACAACACTACAAATGGACACCACACAGGTTTTAGACAAAAAATAAGTAGACTCTATGAAGAGTTACCACAAGACCATAAACAACAAAAATACACACTATGATTACTTTAAGATGGTAGATTTAAGCTTAGTTCAGTTCAGTTCTTAGATTCAACACTCTGTGTCAATGTACCTTAACTTGCGTTGTGCTCCCACGACAATCAATGTTGCAGCGATGGGGAATGCGGCAAAGTCAGGTGCAAAGAAATAAAGTCGTGAAGATCTTCCAGGTGCTCCTCGGGGATGCGAGAAATTCTCGGTTCGATGCGTGGACTGCAGCGGTGACACCCTTACGATGCGACGGCAACAGCTCCAGCGGTGACACTCTTCTCGCACGATGCATGAAGCTTCTGCTCAATGCGCCAACTATAGCGGCGACATCCAAGATGCGAAGGCAGCAGCTCCGATGGCGGTGCGCCTCTCGGGGATGCGAGGTGCTCTTGGTCGATGTGGTGCAATGCAACAGTTCCAGCAGCCACACCCTCCTTTGGAGTTGCGACGGCAGGCACATCAACGGTGACACGCTCCGTCCTCGTTGCAAGATTCCTCTCCTGATGCGGTACAGTACAGCTCAAGCGGTGACACCCTCCTTCTTTGGTGTTGCAACGGCAGCAGCAGCGACAGCGACACACTTCCTTATTGTTGCTGCACGCTTCTCTCAGATGCAGTGCAGTGCGACAGTTCCTGCGGCAACACCCTCCTTTCTCCGGAGTTGCGATGGCAGGCAGAGCGACGGCGACACGCTTCTTCTCAGTGAGTCGCGCTTCTAGCTCCTTGCGACACGCATTTCCTCAGAAGGCCCAAAACAGCAGCTGACACTTCCAAAAGAACTCTGGGGAGCCAAGGGGTGAAGTCTGTTGTCCCTGAGACTTCAGCAGGAGGCAAGCTCTTTTCCAAGCCCTTGGAGATCCTTCACAAGTTGAAAGCAAAGTACACAAAGTTCCTTTCTCCTTCCTTTGGCAGTAAGGCAACCACTGCAGGCCAATCCTCCAAGCAGCACTTCAGCTTGGGAATAGTCTCTCCTCAGTTTTTCAGGTGCCTCTCCTCAGTAAAGGTTTCTTCTTGTATTCCAAAGTGATCTAATTTCATGGGATCAGGGTCCCAATATTTATATCCCAAAATCCTTTGTTCTCTGAGGGGAGAGGGACCTTTGCCCAGTCCAAACCAGTTCTGAATCACTCTGTTTACCAGACATCTCCTTTCCTTTCACAGTGCAGGGCAGGAACATCAGACGCCCCAAAGGAGGTGAAACCAGCATTGTGGAAGGCAAGTACAGTCCTGGAGCACTTTGTTTACAGGACTCCTTCTCTTCTTTCAGTGTGCAGGGCAGAGACATCAGCCGCTCCCCAGGGGGTGGAGCCAGCATTGGGGAAGGCAGACACAGCCCTTTTCAAGGTTCAGGTGCAACTCCTCCCTCCCATCTAGATGCAGATCTCTCTATTCACCACTGGGTGACTAAGCCTGTCTCCTGGAATTCCCCAGCCCTGTCACCCACAAAACCAGACATAGGAATACACAACCTAGCAGAGGCAGGTTTGAATGGTTAGACAAGCAAATACCTACTTTCTAAAAGTGGTATTTGCAAACACAGAATAATTAAAAAAACTTTACTAAAAGATGTATTTTATTATTCTGAGTTCTGAGTTCAGGCATACTAAACTCGAATTTCTACCATGTTCTCTGGGACAGTTAGGATTATAAAATCGAATAACTCTAACAGCCCATTCTGGCCTATGGAGAACAGGTAGCCTTGCAATAATGAAAAACGAAAATGGCTGTAATTTACTATTAGGACATGCCACACACATCAGGGCTTGTCCTACCTTACACTTACAATGCACCCTGCCCAAAGGGCCTACGATAGGGGTGACTGATATGAAGAAAAGGGAAGGGTTAGGGACTGGCAAGTGGGTGCACTTGCCCAGTCAGCATGAGAGTACCAGGCTGCACGCAGGCTCTGCAATGGCAGACCTTAGACACATTTTACAAGGCTGCTTCTGTGGTTGGCACACCCAGTGCTGTAGGCCTACCAGCAGCATTTGGATTACATGCCCTGGGCACACTCAGTGCACTAGACTAGGGTCTGACAAGTAAACCAAATAGCCAAAAATGGAACCACTGGTTAGTACATCAATTTACAGTAGGGAGCACTTGCACTGTGGCACTGAATAGCAGCGGCACAGTGCCCAAAGCATCTAATACCAGCAAAAATACATGAGGCAACAACAAAAATGGAAGGGAGACCCACGCCAATGGTGCCAAAGCGTATTTTGGAGCATGTAAGGGCCACTGTAAATAAGGACAGAGGAAATGCAGTGGCCAAACATATGGAGACACACCATAACGGGAATTGGAAGCTTCTAAAATTCCTGGGATTGGAAACGATGTCGCTTTCGGATAGAGGGGGATACCGTGAAAATTTGTTACGCCAAAAGGAGTCACTGCATATTTTGCACTTTCGAACGATGACCCCTTTCGGACTCAACCAGTCGGAAGAACTCTATGTACATATGTGATAGACTCAAAATACAAAAACTTCTCGAAAAATCTCCGCAAATCACTCTTCTTCCCTGAATCCCACACAACAGGTTCATCTAGAGATGAGCATTATAAAGAATCTGGGATCCACATAAACATCATGAAATAAAACATTCTCACATATCAACTTAAAAAAGCAATTAAGAGATTTAAAACTCCAAAATTAATGTCAGCCCACTTGAGGGCTTGAAACAGACAAAGAGACAAGGTTATTGGTAAAAAATGTACCCTGAATTCCCTTACCGCTTCTTTTTCTTATAATCCGTTGAAACCTAAGGTTGGTAACAATGAACAACATCTAAAGAAAAGCGCAAAATATGTGACTTTGATGAAAAAGAAAATGTGAAAATATAATAATTGTTGAATACTTAGAATAAGAAGGGAAACAGGGAGCAAAACTGTAAATAATTCGGGAAAGTTTTGACATTATTTGCACTTGATAGAGATGTGGACTACATATCCCAGAATCCAATTGTGAAATAAAACATATGGATGTCATCATGTGACTGAGGTGGGCGGGAACTCCCAATTTTAAAACACAACCAGCAAACAGTGTTTGAAACAACCGTGATCAAGTTAGTGGGGAGCTAACGAAACGCGTAGTTTTTTTTGCTGTGAATATGCTGCAATGGATTTAAGAATAAATTAAGTGTTGTCTCACGTAAACTTCGAGTGACTGGAGTGGCGGCTTCATTTTGTTTCCCATGGGATATCGTGTTCTACGGGATACTCAGTTGTAATTTATATATATATAAATATAATGCTTTGCGGATGTCTTATCAGGTATCATTGTATATATATGAAATTGTATATATATAAAAATAATAGGACACAATGATACCTGATGAGACATCTGCAAAGCATTTTGGACAATGTAGTCTGATCACATTTACGAATCTGGGATCAAGATAGACAAACTTGAACATTGCTTTTAAAATATTTGCAAGTTTGGGGGGCGACGTCCCTGGGCCCGATGGGGTCCCAGTAGACCAATATAAGTCAAACGTGATGTTATGGGGCCCGTATTTTACCCAGGTAATCAATGCGAGCTGTTCCTCTCATTTTATAACAAGTTGGTCGGAATCTACCATAGTGCCTATTTTTAAAAAGTGGGATCGTCAGGATCCTGGTTGCTCTACGACTGCAGGATTGGGCCAAGGACAACAAAGTCATCTCTGCTAATCAGTACGGTTTTCGTGAGGGCTTAGAAACCGTAGAACAGTTCAAATTTAAACATCATTATTGGGAAGTACATCCAGGCAAAGAAGGGTAGGCTGTTTTTAGCATTTGTGGATCTCACAGTAGCCTTCGCCTGCATTAGGCACAGTAAGCTCTGGAAGATCATTGAGGATCTGGGAGTGGACAACCACATTACCATTTTCTTAGACGATTATATAATGATGTTCAATCAATCAACCAATCAATAAATCAATCAAGCAATCAATCAAACAATCAATCAATCAGGTGTTTGTAAATCGCTACTACTCACCAGTGAGGGTCTCAAGGTGCTAGGGGTGGGGGGAGGGGGGGGTGCAGGTTCCAGTTCATCAAGGAGGGGGTCTGTTGAAGAGCCAAGTATTGAGGTTTCTTGTGAAGATGGGAAAGCGATGTTGTCCGACTTGGAGCGAAAGGTCGTTCCAGGCCTTGGCCGCGAGGAAGGAGACGGAGCAGCCTCCCAAACTCGAATTACTGGTGCGGGGGACCACGATGTAGGAGAGCTGGCCTGATCAAAGGGTCCTTTGTGGTGCGTGGAATTTGAGTCTGCTGTTCAGGTATGCTGGTCCGGTGTTGTGGAGGGCCTTGTGTGCATGGGTGGGTATCTTGAAGGTGACTCTAGCCTCGATGTGGAGCCAGTGGAGTGTGCACAGGTGCCGGGAGATGTGGCAGTGTCAGGGCAGGTTGAGGACCAGTCTTGCGGCGGCGTTCTGGATGTTCTGTAGCTTGCGGGTAGGGTTTGTGTTTATTTCGGCGTAGAGTAAGTTGCCGTAGTCGAGTTGGCTGGTGACCAGGGTGTAAGTGATGGTCTTTCTGTGTTCAGGGGGATCCATTTGAAGGTCTTGCGTAGGAGGCCGAGGGTGTGGAAGCAGGAGGACGAGACAGAGTTAATCTGGCTGTCCATTTTGAGCTCGGAGTCCAGGATGATTCCTAGGTTGCGTGTGTGGTCTGTGGGGGTGGGTGGGTATCCGAGGGTGGGGGGCCACAAGGTGTCATTCCAGGCATCGGGGTTTGGGCCCATGGTGAGTACTTCTGTCTTGTTGGTGTTTAGTTGTAGGCAGCTGTTTTTCATCCATTTGGCGACAGCTTCCATGCCTTCATGAAAGTTATGTCTGGCGGTGTTGGGTTCGTTGGATAGGGAGAGCTTGATTTGGGTGTCGTCTGCTTATGATACAATGTTGAGTCCGTAGGTTCTGACAATGGGGGCGAGCGGAGCCTTGTAGACGTTGACGAGCGTGGGGCTGAGGGAGGACCCCTGAGGGACTCCGCAGATGGTTGGTGTAGGGCCTGAGATGAAAGGGGGAAGTCTGACCTGCTGCATTCTGCAGGAGAAGAATGAGCAGATCCATGAGCAGATCCAGTCGAAGGCCTTGCCCTGGATCACTACGTCGTGGAGTCTACGTATTAGGATGCGGTGGAGGACTGTATCGAACACCGCTGAGAGGTCGAGGAAGATGAGGGATACTCTTTCTCCTTTGTCTAGTAGGGTGTGAATGTTATCTGTTGCGCCGAAGAGAACGGTTTCTGTACCGTAGTTTTTTCTGAAGCCGGATTTGGAGGAGTCGTTCCAATACAAAAAGTGGAAAATGTGTGTAGTAATGACACACTACACGAAGATTAAATTATGTAGAATTTATTCAGTATCAATCATCAGGTGCTCCCAGCTGGGCGGCAGATCGTCTCACAACATTCCAAAGCTGCCTCCAGGCTGACAGCTCGGGCAGAATCATAGTAGGGGAAAAGGGAGGGGGGAAACGTCAGGGAGGGAGAAACCATTACCAAGTTACAACACATCTTCCTCCCTAAGGGAACAGGAGAGGGGGGAAAGAGACGGACTAGGGGAACAGTGAAATTCCGTAACCTGTGGTCCGCGAAGCAGACTCTTTCCTAGGTCAAGGCCTAGGTAACTGATGCAAGGCTAACCTACTCTAACATGTGAGCTCACCTCATGCTGTACTGCCTGTGCCATGACGGGGTGGTCTTTTTCCTGTGACTTTCCCTTCTCTGCCCCGGTTCTAGCCCTCTGTCGCCAGACTCTGCTATACCCTCCCCTAACAAATCTCTCTTGGTAGTGACAGGGATAACCTTATCTTGACTCCACACTCTTCCGTCCTGCATCACTACAACATTGCTCTTGAGCTCCCTTATCCTCTCTGGGGCGTAAAACCTGTCCTCACTTTTCCAAACTCTGTCTGGCCTCCTGATGTACACCATCTGTCCTCTACTGAGGTTATTTTCTTTTGCACCCCACTTCCTGTTGTACCACTCTTTGTACTTGTCTTGCTTGTCTTCAATTCTCTTCTTCATATCCTCCGGATCTACCTCGAGATGACTTTCTCTCCCCATCCACTGCGGGGACAGCTTTGATCCCGCCTTTCTTCCTCTCATTAGCTCAAAAGGTGAGTGTCCTGTGGTGGAGTTGGGGGTGGTATGGTAGGCCCATAAAGTTTCCATTACAGCATCTTCCATATTTTTTCCCGACTTTCCTGCCAGCTTGATGCTCTCCTTCAGTAAGCGGTTCGCCCTTTCCACTTTGCCGTTAGCCTTGGGACAGTACAACGGCGTGCGGATATGGGAAATAGAACAGTCTTTTAAGAATTCCTTCATTTCATCCGAGATCAGCTGGACCCCATTGTCCGTTATTAACGTTGCAGGAATCCCTTCTCTCGAGAACACCTCTTTAAGGAAACGTATCAAGGACTTTGTGTTGATGTTCACTACAATTTTCTAAGTTATCCAGTTGGAATAATAGTCTATCAATACCAATAGATACAAATCTTGTGAGCCTCTTCCATGAATGGGTCCCGTGATATCAAATCCCAGTTTTTTCCATGGAGCCAAAGGTACTTCCACTGGAATCAAAGGAGAATGCTTGGTTACTTTGAACTTGTCACTGATGCTGCATGCGTAACAATCTCATACCTTCTCCTCCATTTCTCGGTCCATCTCCGGGAACCAATAGTCTGCTCTTAATCTAGATTTGCACAAGCTTCTGCCCAGATGACCTTCGTGGGCTAAGTTGATGACCTGCTGCCTCACTCCCTCAGGCGGAACCAGTTTTCCCGACTTCATGACAAAGTTCGCCTCTACTGAGAGATCATCTTTTACATTCCAATACGGTTGGATTTCCCTTTCCAACACTTTGCACTTCTGTGGCCACCCCGTGACAATGTACTTCTTCACTTTCCTCAATGTCTCATCCTTTTCCATATGATTTTCCCAATCTTCTTTCGTCAAAGCTGCTACACTTATCTCCAAGATGGTGTCCTCGACCTTTTCATCATCTGTTTCGCTGTGAACCGGAGCCCTTGAGAGGAAATCCGCCACTCTGTTCTGTTGTCCTGGTATGTATACTGCTCGAAAATTATATCCCTGTAGGCCCAAGACTCACTTAGCTATGCGCGGGGTCATTTCCTCCATATTCTTCTTGGTGAACAGAGGCACCAACGGCTTGTGGTCTGTGTGCACCTGGAATGGTACTCCCCACACGTAGAACTTGAAGTGTTTGATGGCCCAGTATACAGCAAGTGCTTCCTTTTCCACTGTAGAATAGTTTGCTTCCGGGAAAGTAAGAGTTCTTGATGTGAAAGCAATTACCTTAACTTGCTTCTCTTCTCTCTGCGATAGGGTTGCTCCTATTCCCCTGTTGCTGGCATCGGTGGTTATTATTATTTCTTTTTCCAGATCAAATTTCCCAATGAAGGGTGCCTGAATATTGGCATTTTTTATGTCTCTGAACGCCATTTCTTGCTTCTCACCCCATTCAAAAATGCTGTCTTTCTTCACCAATTCTCTCAAACATGAGTTCTGATAGCAAAGTCTTTAATGAACTTCGCCATGTACTCTGCCAGACCCAGAAATGACAACAATTCCTCTTTGTTAGTTGGCGTAGGTGCATGTATGACGGCATTGACCAAATCACATTTTGGTTTGATCCCTTCTTCGGAAATGGTATGGCCCAAGTATTCCACTGAGCTCATCCCCAATTTACATTTGATCAACCTGGTGGTGAACCCTACTTCCTTCAACCTCCTTAGCACACCTTTTAAGTTCTCGCTATGTTCCTCCTCATTTGAGCCATAGATAAGTATGTCATCCTGGAAGCACATTGTTTTTCTGCATTCCCTGAGGATGTGCTGCATCACACGCTGGAAGGCCGCTGCCGCCGACGCCAAGCCGAAAGGCATCCGTAGAAATTTGAAATTGCCAAACGGAGTTGTGAACGCTGTCAGAGACTGTGA
Organism: Lissotriton vulgaris; assembly: GCF_964263255.1. Lineage (NCBI taxonomy): Eukaryota > Metazoa > Chordata > Amphibia > Caudata > Salamandridae > Lissotriton > Lissotriton vulgaris. Next base: position 1,429,129,058 of record NC_141685.1, on the reverse strand, counting down.
CTCAGGATGTAGCTCTATCTGATAGTAGGCCGAGGACAAATCCAGCACACTAAAGAATCTGGCCCCTTGTATGGTGCTCAACATCTCTCCAATTCTCGGGAGGGGGTACCGGTCTATCAGAATGTTGGCATTCAAGTCTCTCAGGTCTACACACAGCCTTATGTTCTTTCCTCCATCCTTGGTCGTGAGAACAACCGGAGCCAACCAAGAAGAGGTCTCTATTTCCTTGATCACCCCTTGGCTGACCAATTTGTCCAACTCGATTTTTAAAGGCTCTTTCATACGTAGAGGAATGGAACGTGTTTTGTGTATAGCTGGCACTGCCCCCTCCTTAAGTGTTATTCTGTGCATATAGTTCTTTAGCACCCCCAGCTTTTCACTAAAAACCTCCTTGAACTCCTGGGTGAGATCTTCTGCAACACTAGGGGGTTCTACTAAAAGCACTTGCTCACTGTTGTTAGGGTCTAGCTTGATTCCTAGTTCCTTCTGATGTTTCCAACCCAAAAGATTAGAACCTCTCATGGAGACATACACTTTTCCTACCGTGTGCCTATCTTTAAAAGTTATTCTCATCTTTGTCTAGCACCACCCCTCGTCCTGCAAACTTCTCTTCAAACTCCCTCTTGTCTATAAGTGTGTATGGAGAGCATGAATCAGCAAAAACAACAATTTTTTCCCCATCCAAAGTAATTTCACATTGGGATATTCATTACATTCATTTTCCTCATCATCCCCCACCTGGAATATATACGTTTTCTCTCTCCCATCCTCAATTTCAACATTTTCCACCATATGTACTTTTGGGTTGAAATTCTTACACACTTTAGAAAAATGCCCCCTTTTGTTGCATTTCTTACACAGAGCATCCATGGCAGGACACTTCCAGTTGTTTGCTAGGTGACTTGGGGTACCACATTTGTAACAAAATAATCCCCGAGGATTGTTGCGCTGATTAACCTTAGCCTTCTCTCCTACTTTACAAATAGTCTCCCCATCGTGTGCCCCTTTGCTCTCAATTTTTTCCCTTATCGCTCCCTCATGTATTTTCATCTCTTTCATACACATGGCAGTGTGCTCTAACCCTTTAGCTATACTCAGTGCCTCTCCCAGGTCAGGATTCCTAGTAAGGAGTTCCTCTTGTATCCTTGAGTCATTCCTGCACCTCACAATCTGGTCTCTTATCATAGAGTCAGTCAACGCCCCAATTCACACGTAGCAGATAAACCCCTCAGAACCGCTACATAATTTGTGACTTTTTCATCTTTCTTTAGGGCCCTTTTGTAGAATTTGTACCTCTCCAACACAACATTTAGTTTAATTTTAAAATGTTCTTCCAGTTTCATTAAGGTATACTCATAGACATTTACCCCTTCAACCTCCTCTTGTTTATCATCTACTTGCCTACCAGTTATGTCCTCAAACACTTTTCTCCCATGTATGCCCAAATTATGCAACAAAATATGTTGTTTCCTCACATTGCTATAATTACCTCCTTCTATTGCTATGAGGTAGGACTCGAAAATCCCTTCCCATCTTTTCCATGGTATTTCCGGCTCCCCCAGCTCATTTAGGAAAGGTGGGGGCTGACTCATTCCTGCACCTGCCATGGCCATCCACCAGATAAACCTATGATACTCTACGCTGATAAGAAAGCTAAACCTATGGCTGGAGGATGGGGGGAATTAGCTTCACTACTTTGGATCAATGGATAAAATTTTATATGAGGCACTAAACGTCAATTAAATGAATGTGTGTTACCACCTCACCGAAAAACTTGAATACCACAGTAAGATCTTAATACTAGCTTTCACATCACGTTGCTGAGGAAACAACACAAGTCCTCTTTCTGTCTCTTTGTTTCCCACTGTCCTTCCTTCTGGGCGGGAACTTCCTGTGGTGAGCGTCGTCGCCTCCCAGAGCCTCGCCGAGATGAACACGGTTCTCCTACGCTTCGATGCTCCTTGCGCTGTGCCCCCCGAACGGCCGTGAAGAGACAGAGATAGATGATACTCTGCTTCTGACAAATCCAGTAATCGACGAAACGGAGGGTGAGGTACAAACGAGCCCCTCAGGCACTGCTCACACGACCACGCTCAGCTCCACCTCACGAGCGCTGGCTGCTGCCGTTTCACCGCACAAGCTCGCCGCCTGCAACTCCTCTCAGAAATGGTAGCGGACCCACCGCAAAGGTAAACTTGAACGTCTCCCAGCACACCACAGCTCACCTTAAGCAAGTCCCTTCTGGAACGGTAGCAGAACCTCCGCAAAGGTGAACTTGAACCACACGCGGCACACCACACTGCCGGCACCGTCTCCCCGCTCAACTTGCAGTCCACACGGTGATCTTGCCTGGATTTCCGCTTACTTCTTCAATTCTCCCCTATCCACACCCGTGTAAGCCAGAAGTTGGCGTCGTGACGCGATGCGGCATTGAAATACACTTGTAAAAGTTGCTGTAATGCCGGAGAAGGTCGATCACATAGGGTAAGTCGATCTACGTTGCTTGCTCTGCCGTCCCAGTATCAATAGCTCCAGGGGGGTGCACCATGCTGACCCTGGCTCAGCTCCTTGACCCTCGTCGCCAAAAGTGTAGTAATGACACACTACACGAAGATTAAATTATGTAGAATTTATTCAGTATCAATCATCAGGTGCTCCCAGCTGGGCGGCAGATCGTCTCACAACATTCCAAAGCTGACAGCTCGGGCAGAACCATAGTAGGGGAAAAGGGAGGGGGGAAACGTCAGGGAGGGAGAAACCATTACCAAGTTACAACAATGTGTTTTTAAGATATATTCTTGCAGTCCTGAATAGCATATCTTCTTATGTTTTCCACTCATAGTTTGGTATGACATACATTGCAGATTTTATAAAAATGGAACACATTCTTTTATGGCACAGAATATGGACACCAACAAAAACAGTATTCAATCAGGATATTTTAAAGGACAGTTTTAATTTGGAAGGGGCCTTAATCATCCCGTGGTTAAAGTACGTTGAGATATTATGTGTGACCTGGGCCACCTAAATTACTACACTAAGCCAAGTACCATATCCAACAATACAGGGAAAGAGTTGAAAAAAGAGGGCTTAATGTTGTTAGAAACACTCAGGCTATCGGCAGAGATCACAAAGCCTACTGTACTGTCCAACCAACGGATTTAATAACTTTCAATATTCAACCTTGTAGGAGAGTAGTATCTGCTTACTATGATTACCCCCGCTTTTTGCTGGTGTTTCACTGTTTCTTGACTTTAGTCTGGCTGGGGTCCTGCTAACCAGGACCCCAGCCTAGCTGCTTCCTCTCTAAAATGATTGCATGTACTTTAGGTACACTCCAGTTTGGTTACTGGGGTACCCTTTTGAGTCCGTAGTATTTGGTAGCTTAGGTACTAAGAGAAGGAGATATGGGGATGGGAGAGATGGAGATGGGCGAGATGGGGAAGATGGAGATGTGTGATGGAGAGGGGGGAGATGGAGAGAGGGAGATGGAGATGGGGGACCTAGAGAGGGGGAAGGTGGAGATGGGGAGATGGAGATGGGGAAGATGGAGATGAGGGAGACGGAGATGGGGGAGATGGAGATGGGGAGATGGAGCTGGAGATGGGGGAAATAGAGAGATGGGGAGATAGAGATGGGGAGATGGGGATGAGGAAATAGAGATGGGGAGATGGGGGAGATAGAGTTGGGGGGGATGGAGATGGAGATGGGGAGATGGAGATGGGGGACTGGAGATGGGGGATGGGGGAGATGGAGATGGAGGAGATCGAGATGGGGAGATGGAGATGGGGAGATGGAGATGGGGGAGATGGAGATGGGGGATGGGGGAGATGGAGATAGGGGAGATTGAAATGGGGAGATGGAGATGGGGAGATGGAGATAGGGGATGGGGGAAATGGAGATGGGGGAGATTGAGATGTGGAGATGGAGATGGGGAGATGGAGATGGGGGAAGGGGAGAAGGTCGATGGGGAGATGGGGAGATGGAGATGGAGATGGGGAGATGAAGATGGGGAAATGGGGGAGTTGGGGATGGGAGAGATGGGGGAGATTGCGATGGGAAGATGGAGATGGGAAAATGGGGGAGATGGAGATGGGGAAATGGGGATGGGGAAATGGGGATGGAGGAGATGGGGAGATGGGGGAGATGGAGATGGGGAGATGGGGAGATGGAAATGGGGAGATACAGATGGGTGATGGAGATGGGGAGACGGGGGATGGGAAGATGGAGATGGGGAGATGGAGATGGGGGAGCTGGAGATGGAGCTGGGGAGATGGAGATGGGGAGATGGAGATGGGGGAGATGGAGATGAAGACGGGGAGATGGAGATGGGAAGATGGAGATGGAGATGGGGAGATGGAGATGGGGAAGATGGAAATGGGGAGATGAAGATGGAGATGGGGAGATAGAGATGGGGATGTGGAGATGGAGAGATGGGGAGGTGGAGATAGGAAGATGGAGATGGGGAGATGGAGATGGGGAGATGGAGATGGAGAGATGGGAGATGGGGAGATGGAGATGGGGAGATGGGAGAGATGGGGGAGATGGATATGGGGAAATGGAGATGGAGATGGGGGAGATGGGTAAGATGGAGATGGGGATATGGGGATGGGGAGATGGAGATGGGGAGATGGAGATGGGAGATGGAGATGGGGAGACAGGGGATGGGGAGATGGAGAGATGGAGATGGAAGAGATGGAGATGAGGGAGATGGAGATGGAGAGATGGAGATGGGGAGATGAAGATGGAGATTGGGAGATGGGGGAGATGTGGAGAAGGGGGAGATGGAGATGGGGAGATGGAGATGGGGAGATGGAGATGGGGGAGATGGGAGATGGGGCAGATGGAGATAAGGATGGGCAGATGGGGGGATGGGAGATGGGAATACGATTTATCCCTCTTACTCAGGAGCCACGCGCGGAGATAACCCTCCGGGGCTGATTCAGGCGTGTTATAAGAATATAAATAAATAAATAAATAAATAAATGGGGAAATGGGGGAAATGGAAAGGTGGGAGATGTGGAGATAGAGATGGGGAGATGGGGGAGATGGAGATGGGGAGATGGATATGGGGAAATGGGGGAGATGAAGATGGGGAGATGGAGATGGGGGATGGGGGTAATGGAGTTCGGGAGATGGAGATGGGGGCAATGGGGAGATGGAGCTGGGGAGGTGTAGATAGAGGAGGTGGGGGAGATGGAGATGGGGATGGGAATTTGGAGATGGGGAGATGGAGATGGGGAAATGGGGGGGATGTAGATGGGGAGATGGAGATGGGGTAGATGGGGATGGGGAGATGGGTATTGGGGAAATGAAGATGGAGAGATGGGGAGATGAAGGAGATGGGGGAGATGGCGGAGATGGAGATGGGGGAGATGGGGAAGAAGGAAATGGGGACATTTTGTGAGATGGATATGGAGATGGGTGAAATGGAGATGGGGAGATGGAGATGGGAGAGATGGAGATGGGGAGATGGAGATGGGGAGATGAGATGGGGGAGATGGAGATGAGGGAAATGGAGATGGGGAGACAGAGATGGGGAAATTGAGATGGGGAGATGGAGATGGGGAGATGAAGATGGAGATGGGGAGATGGAGATGGGGCGATGAAGATGGAGATTGGGAGATGGGGGAGATGGGGATGGGGAGAATGAGATATGGAGATGGGGAGATGGAGATGGGGAGACGGAGTTGGGGAGATGGAGATGGGGAGATGGGAGATGGGGGATATGGAGATAAGGATGGGGAGATGGGAGAAATTAGGGAGATGGAAATGTGGGAGATGTGGAGATGGATATGGGAAGATAGGGGAGATGGAGATGAGGAGATGGATATGGTGGAAATGGGGGAGATGGAGATGGAGAGATAGAGATGGGGGATGGGGGAGATGGAGATCGGGAGATGGAGATGGGGGAATGGGGAGATGGAGATGGGGAGGTGTAGATAGGGGAGATGGGGGAGATGGAGATGGGGAGATGGGGAGATGGAGATGGTAAATGGGGGAGATGGAGATGGGGAGATGTGGAGATGGAGATGGGGGAGATGGAGATGGAGAGATGGATATGGGGGAGATGGAGAAGGGGAGATGGAGATGGGGATGCGGGTGATGGAGATCGGGCCATCGAGAGATGGAGATGGGGGAATGGGGAGATGGAGATGGGGAGGTGTAGATGGAGGAGATGGGGGAGATGGAGATGGGGATGGGGAAATGGGGGAGATGGAAATGCGGAGATGGAAATGGGGTAGATGGGGATGGGGAGATGGGTATGGGGAAATGAAGATGGAGAGATCGAGACGGGAGATGGGTATGGGGAAATGAAGATGGAGAGATTGAGATGGGACAAATGGAGATGGGGAGATGGAGATGGGGAAGATGGAGATGGAGAAGATGGAGATGGGGAGATGAAAATCGGGAGATAGAGATGGGGAAATGGAGATGGGGAGATTGAGATAGGGGAGATGGGAGAAATGGAGATGAGATGGAGATAGGGATATGAGGTAGATGGGGGAGATGCAGGAGATGGAGGAGATGGGAGAAATGGAGGAGATGGGAGAGATGGAGGAAATGGGGAGATGGAGGAGATAGGGAGATGGGTGAGATGGTGGAGATGGAAGAGATGGAGGAGATGAAGAGATGGATGAGATGGGGTAGATGGGGAGATGGGGGAGATGGGGAAGATGGAGATGGGGACATTGTGTGAGATGGATATGGAGATGGGTGAAATGGAGATGGGGAGATAGAGATGGGAGAGATGGAGATGGGGGAGATGGAGATGGGAAGATGAGATGGGGGAGATGGAGATGAGGGAGATGGAGATGGGGAGACAGAGATGGGGAGACAGAGATGGGGAGATTGAGATGGGGAGATGGAGATGGAGATGGAGATGAGGGAGATGGGGATGGGGAGATAGAGATGAGGGAGATGGAGATGGGGAGATGGAGATGGATGGGGAGATGGAGCTGTGGAGATTGATGAAATGGAGATGGGGAGATGGAGATGGAGATGCGGGAGATGGAGATCGGAGATGGAGATGGGGAGACAGGGGAAGTGGAGATGGAGATGGGGAGATGGAGATGGCAGAGATGGAGATGGCAGATATGGAGATGGGTGAGATGGAGATGGGGTAATGGAGATGGGGAGATGGAGATGGGGAAATAGAGATGGGGAGATGGAGATGGGGAGATGTAGATGGGGAGATGAAGATCGAGTTTGGGAGATGGGGAGATGGAGATGGGGAGATGGGAGATGGGGTAGATGGAGATAAGGATGGGGAGATGGGGGAAATGAGGGAGATGGAAATTTGGGAGATGTGGAGATGGAGATGGGGAGATGGATATGAGGAAATGGGGGAGATAGAGTGGGAAGATGGAGATGGGGATAGGGGAGATGGAGATCTGGATATAGAGATGGGGGAATGGGGAGATGGAGATGGGGAGGTGTAGATGGGGGAGATGGAGATGGGGAGATGGGGAGATGGAGATGGGGGACATGGGGGAGATGGAGATGGGGAGATGGAGATGTGGTAGATGGGGATGGGGAGAGGGGTATGGGGAAATGGAGATGGAGAGATCGAGACAGGAGAGATGGAGATGGGGAGATGGAGATGGGGAAGATGGAGATGGGGAGATAAAAATGGGGAGATAGAGATGGGGAGATGGAGATGGGGAGATGGATATAGGGGAGATGGGAGAGATGGAGATGAGATGGAGATGGGGAGATGGACTTGGGGAGATATGTAGATGGGGAGATGGAGATGGTGATGGGGAGATGGAGATGGGGAGATGAGGTAGATGGGGAGATGGAGGAGATGGAGGAGATGGTAGAGATGGAGGAGATGGGAGAGATGGAGGATATTGGGAGATGGAGGAGATGGGGAGATGGGGAGCTGGAGGAGATGTAGGAGATGGAGGAGATGGGGAGATGGCAGTGTAGTGTAGTTCCTATATTCCCAATAGGCTCTGCGCATTGGAATAACATAAACAGCAGTGTAGACATAGGACTGAAGTCATTTAGGTCTCTACTGACTATGTTAGACTTAATTAGTTTTTCCAGCTAGCTCAGAGGTCACTAGAAACTTTCTCGAAAGTTCAGGAAAGGGTTAACCGTCCTGATTTATACAAGAAGGGATTCGTTTCTGACAACCGCATAAACATGACAACTTTACTCTCTCAGAATAAAGAGTATATCTCTAGAGCCGTGTGAAAACAATAGACAACTACTTCACACAGTCAATCGTGCATGCTTAATTTCACCAGAGTGCAGAGAAATAGAGAGACAGGCGTTTTTAATAAAAGGTGTTATTTTATTGAGCAGTCTTCCTTCTCATGCAAGAGAAATGAATTGCCACAATTGCAATACTTATCATAAAGTAAAGTGCGTACAGTAAAAGTAGTATTATGAAATAATACTGTAAAAGCATTGACATGGTTTCTTAGCCATATGATACTTTAGAATGGATAAAATATATACATACATAAAAACATTGACTAACAAACTCAACTGGTGATTCTAAGATACGCCTACCCCGGTGTACCTGAGCTAAGCCTAATACGTGGGAAGGAGTAAGTAAGTTGCAGTCTTAAGTTATGTTAGGTTTTTTGCCAAGAATCTGAATCAAGAATTCTCTCTAAGGTTTTAATCAGCTCCGTAACTTGGTTATAGAATGAAGGAGGTCTTGTATCTCGTTTCTCAGGACTCGATCTCCCAGCAACCCGTGAGGGTGACTTGGGAACACCGGAGCTGGACTTCCTCGGCTGGAGAAAAAGACAGCGTCTCTCTCACTGCGTCGAAGGGAGGGGCGGCTTCCTTCTGCTCTTGCATCAGCTGTGCTTTGGATAAGTAGATAGCCGCTCTGCTCCACACCACCGTGTGATTGCTTAAGGCAATGTTGGTATATTTATACCTGAAAGGTGCTGGGTTTGACGTAAGGTTGGACATAGGACATCATTAAGAACTAACAGTTCTTTCTGGACTCCAGGAGTTATTGTGCAAATCAAAACAAAAGCAGGGGGAATTCCCGGGCTGCTGGAGGCTTGGTTTGTTTAAAGAACGCGTTGTGCTTTCTAGGAGTCTATGGGAGTAGCCTGGCCATATTTGGACTGCATGGGCTATTACTAAATATGGATATGATTTCTATGCCTTTATAAGGATATTATTTGATATAACCACATAAGGGCATGAATCGGGAATATCGAATTAGGGTCCTAGATAGAAACACAACACCCACTCCACGTATTAATGTCCATCACCATCATTACCAAATAATAAGCAATATTAAACATATAACGATGCATGTGTGTTTTCCAACCCACCCCAAAATACATAAATTGCATTTGTAATGGTGTATGGTTTATACACGAAAAATTAGAATTGGTACTGTACGCTTTTCAAGCAGGGTTATCATTCAGTTAAATGCATATATATATCAGCTGAATGAATTGCGAAAATGACACATGAAATGGCTCTGTATACAGAAAAGAAGGTTGAGACCATTTCACATATTTATACGATACTGTACATGTGCTAGAGGCTGAGGTAAAATATTGTCTCTAATGTCTCTAAAAATAGAAGTGCTGTTCTCTGAGAATAGTTCTACTTTAAGCTGAGTACCATGTGCCAGAAAAAGGGTAAATATTTTTGATGTGAAAGAAAAATAATTTTGCTTTCAGGGGAAAAAATAGTTCCAAATGTTTTCAGTAGCTTTGTTTAACAAAACTGAAGGCCGATTTCAGAGTTCAGGGAACGCTGTTTGCTTGTTGTTTTTTAAATTTATTCTCGTTGTTCAGGGGAGAACATCATATCAGACAGGCTTGCAATAAATTGGTCTACAACATCAGGTGAAAGTTCGACCAAGTTTGAAAATGCTGTAACTGTGCAGTTGTGAGCGTGATTGCTATCATCGATGTTTGGATCAGCAATGCTCACAGAAGGTTGTACCTGTTTGGTGCTGCTTTCCTCTCGTACTTCACCGCCACCTACTCATAATGGTGAAGTCTCAACAAATGCCGTCATCAGAATAGGTAGCCGCTGGGGACAACACGTTGCATGAGTCATTACCGGACAAAGCAAAGTATTGATATCCATTGGTACTGCCGATGGGAGTGTAAGACAGACGTCCAACATGTATTCTTCTCCGCATAGCAGACATGGAAGCACAGGTAAGATGCAATCTTGCCAGATTGGTCTGAATGAAAGAAACCAAGTTGTACTCAGATCTCTTAGCTGGGCTAATCCGAGGACCTTAGTGATTTTGTCTTGGTAGCGTATTGCTAGGATCGTCTCTTCCATCATTGCTGGAGTCTTGTCTGTGGCTTGGCTTGCCATATCAGAGCAGAAGGAAAAAAAATAAAATTCCTGCTAAGAGTCCCAAAATTAAAGGTAGACCACCAAAGACAGAATGGACAAAATTCGGGAAGATGCCCAGAACTGTTTCAATTGGTGTTAACAGTCCCGAAAAAATTGTCTTAAATACATGTGCGATGCCACTGGCATCAGACATGTTTAAAATTTGACTTAACATTTCTACGAAATACACGGGGCAATTTGTCGATAAAAGGGTATTTATCTCTGCCGCTGTCCATGCAACTTGCAGATCATAAGTTTCTTTGGACGAGGTCAAAGGCACAGTAGTCTGTAAAAGAATAGACTTCATTCTGCTTAAAGTATCAATTCGAATAGAAGAGATATTCACATAAGGCCATAATGCCGCCTCCATGTCTGGATTGCTGTTTGGATACAATACTTGCATACAGCAAATGACCCTGGAAGTAACGGTTACGAGATAGGATTCTCCTGGCACCATTCCACAACAGCTTTGGTCATTTATTAGAACGTAGCTGCCGTTGGATAGCTGTCTGAAAAATGGCTCTATCTGTGTTGCAGGAGTGCCTTGCAGGTGACATGAAAGGTTATTTGAAGACCCTTCGCAGGCTCCATGCAAATTAATACCTTGACACAGAAGTGTACCGCTTAGTGATTTTTTCAAACTATTACCACTAAGGAATACCTCCTTTTTCCCTTCACTATAACATTTGTGTGTGTAAGGTAAATCCCAGGTTGATTTGATGTATCCTTTACCCAACTTTTCATACTGGCCTGCTGGTATATATTCTTGGCAATATTTAAACTGGAAAGTTGTTATCGGAATTGTAATTGTTCCGTGTATTATCCATTCAATGACAGGTCTCTCTGACATTGTCAATGGAAATCTCTTAAGTTTTTCAATGCTCAGAATCGTATAGTCTGCTCCTTTTTGTGCCAAACTGGTTTGTTTATCAGTAAGGTTAAAGATAGAAAATAATGACGTTATGTTGATTAGACGCCATGGCACGTAGCCTGAACGTAGGTTTTGCAACATCCAGCCAAGCTGTACAATAGAACGCAATTGGGACTGACCATGTTGTAACATTAGCAAGTCTTGCTCTATTATATCCAAGGCAGATGATAAAATGCTGTCCAGTGAATATATTCTGGAGGACAGAGTCGTTAACCCATTGTCCACTACAGAAAGTGATTTTTACAAATTTATACAATCAATTTCTCGTATTTTTTCTGCTGTTTCAATTTGCATTCCTTTCCAAGCTTCGTTGTATGCAGCGTATATACCGGCCGCTATGAAATGTTTTTTACGCTGTTTGCAAGGTCCCATTATGAAATCTCGCTAGTCAGCACCTTCTTTAAGTAAAGTGATGTGTTGCTTAATTTCAGCCAGTGTGGATTTCTGTAGCCACTCAAGGCATAGCTTCCCTACACTGTATGTTGTAGCTATCCCTGGATGTTGTCTCTGGGAATATCTTGGGTCTGGCCTGGTCAGTTTGAACCCCTGTGTTTTGTTCAGGAATCTATCTTGACAGTTATTTGTGTCTGTGGGCCAGATCAACCATTTTTTCCAATCAGGATTTGTTCTGTTTTGGTGAAAAATATGGGATGCATCTATTTCCACATCCACAGTACTATTACCATCAGGTATGGGTTTCGGAATAAACGGTTTATTTAAGTGGCTTGTCTCCATGTTCACTTGGATCATTGGAAAAGTCATCAAAGTTGATAAAGTAGCCAGATGCAGTTCTGTCAATTGGTGAGATTGCTTCCGGATTCCCATTGATTTTTGCATTTTCTTTTGTAACATGTGTATAGTCCGAGGCTACATCATTGTAGATCGGTGTATCTTCATAAACTGTTGCAATTTGAGTTTCAAGAGGCACAAGTTCCATGGCTTTGTTGCATAGTCCTTTTTTATTTACTGCAGATTTATCAAATGTAATTAGTCTCTCAGTTTGAACCTCTTGGATTGTAGCAAAGTTTGGTCTTCTGCTATTTCTTGGGAGTCCACTGGGCCTGCTATTTATTATCGGCCACATGTTTGTGGTTTCACCAGGTCGATGGATACAACTTGGTTCTCCTTTTTACCAGCAAGGGGCGGTAGTACTACTGATCTTGTTCCGCTGACAGCTAAGACAGGAACTGCTTTTCTGTAAAAAGGCCCAAATTCCTTCTTCACCACAAACTTTTATCTGACCAGATCCCCAATCTTTGGAATCCAGACATGTCTTGCTGGGACAGGTGGTTCTTCAGTGGTTGTTGGCTTAAACTTTATGTTACTTAGACTCTTTCTTGTTTCATTCAAGTCCTGTAAAACAGCCAAACGATCTTTGATATCAAAGGTTTTTTCTTCTACCACTGAAGTTTGACGATCCAAATCCTGGATAATCATTCTAGTACCAAACAAAAGTTCATACGGACTGATACCTCCTAGAGAATTTCTTGGCATGTTATTAAGACTACGTAGGACACTTATTAGATGTTTGACCCACCCATCACCCGAACCTAATACCCTCGCCGTTATAGATTGCTTTATGTCACGGTTGTTTCTTTCCACTACCGAATTTCCCTCAGGATGGAAGGGAGAAGAGTACCACAATGCAATGGCCATGCTGGTCATGGCCTCTTTGTAAGCTCGAGAGCTAAACGCAGGACCCTGGTCAGAATGTAGTATGCCAATTGCGTATGTGCCGATAAAGACTTGCAAATCTTTTATAACAGTTCTGGCGTCAGCCGAGCGCCGGGGCCTACATTTTTAAGTGAATCTAGTCTTAATAATTATGGGGACGCATTTTTCCGGCAGGATTTCTGTGTATAGATCGCCTGATGCTCTCTAATAAAGGTGTCCTGTCAATAGTCTGGTCCGGTCCACAACTGCGATCTCTGTTGCAGTCTGAACGATCCATTGCAAATTTATAAATTTGCAAGCTCATCCCCGGCCACCAGTATTCTGATTGTAATTCTATTAGAGATTTCAAGATCTCTTGGTGCCTCAGACCAGATCCCATGTGTGCTTCTTGTATCAAGAAAATTCTCTGGTTCGTATTTGGAATTACTCTATCCCCCACTCCAAGGATTTGAGCAAAAGGAACGGAGTTTGCATCAATTATGTAGTATTACTAAGTGGATAGTTGAGAGGTAATGCTGCATAATTGCCTTTTAACTGCGCTTTTACCGCCAGCATGGTTTCTCCATCTATGTGTTTTTTAGAACGCTTTTTTGTGGCTATGGAAGCCGGTTGAACCGCTGCCGCTGTGGCTTTGTTAGCCAATGAATTCCCTGCAACGTGAACGCCATCACGTTGATGACTCAGTGTATGTATCACGTGAGTCTTTTGTAGTTCTTTCTGCAAAAGAACTACTTGTTCCCAAAGCATTTTATGCTTTATTGTGGCACCTGTGTCATCTTTGTAACCGTTTTTGCTCCATGTCTGCATGTCACTATTGTATGACTTGACACAGTAATGCGAATCGCACACTATCAGTGTGGGGAATTTGCGATCGGCATTTTCATGCACCATCTTTAAAGATCTTATTTCAGCTCACTGAGCTGAACAGTTTCTGAGTGATTCAGTTTTGGTAATCATCGGTCTGAATTTACAAGAGCGCCAGCGAGCTTTAACAATCGCTCGTGCTGCATTGTAGGATTTTTTATCTACATCGTAATGTTGTGCAAATCTGTCCATATAGATCACACAGGTATATTGTTCGAGAGGCAGAATTTCGATTGGCAGAAGATATTCTTGTTCGTATTCTAGATCGTTTAGTTTTTTCATTTTCGGGTCAAAATAGTATTTCTCGTCTTCTGCAGCAAGAGAATTTTTCCATTGTATCCATTTTGGATCTAATGCCACTGCATTCAGATTGCGTGGACTTGTTAATGTCTCAAGGGCTGATTCTGCTGTTAAAACAGATATTCTCTTACCTTTGGCTAGGGCTCTTTCTTTTGCTACAGCAGTTTGAACAGCTATTAGAATTTTTTCAGTTGAACTGAATTTCATTTCAGCTTGTGTGTATAAGTGTGATTTGTAAGCTATTGGTACCGTTTCCCCCTCATTAGAGGTCAGGTACGTGAATCCGCATCTTCCTGGGATGACTAGGATTACAAGGTTGCGTACGTTTTCGCGAGTTTGCAATTTTGTTGTAGTTAACATGTCTGTTTGTAATGATCTTAAAATTTCTGTGTGTTTCTGAGTCCAATTTATTGGTTTGAAATCAGGTTTTATTAATTCAAAGAGAGGTTTAACCCTCTCTGCATAATTTAGAAAGTATGTTCTTCCAAAATTCTGGAAACCTAGTATTGATTGTAAGTTATTCAGCGTTTTTGGTGCTTGGAGTACTGCACACTTCTCTAAGAAGTTGTCTGCTAGGCTTTTGCCTTCACTTGATACTTCATATCCTAAAAATAGGACAGTTAGATGGGCAATTCTTGACTTTTTAAAGTTGAATTTCTAACCCTCTGATGCGAACCCAAGTATTATGGTGTTCACTCTTTTAAAGTGAGTCTCCAGGTCATCGTCTGTAAGATAGATGTCATCGACATAGGATAATGCCTCATCATCATATATTTGTAGTAACTCTGTTACCCTTGCTGAGACTAATCCTGGACTATTCTTGAATCCCTGTCGGAGTCGACAAAATTGTTTTTGCTACCCCCGTATTGAGAAAGCGGTCAAGTATCTGCTTTCAGGTGCAATGTTTTGCCAGAAGAATCCATTAGAGATATCTAATGTCGTTTTATATTTTTTTGCGCACAATGTTATTCATTAGTGCTGCACTGTGTGCGTTTTGTACTGCAAATGTTTTGCAGCAGGAGTTTAGGTTTCTGTAGTCCAAAACTAGACAATATGAATCGTCTGGCTTGGAGACAGGAAACAAAGGATTGTTCATTTTTGAGGTGCATGTTTCAATCACCCCCTGATATTCAAGTTGATCTAAAATCTCTGTGACTTGCTTTTTAGATTCTTGTTTAACTGGGTACTGCCAGGGGGCGGCGTACTATGGGTGAGTGATTTTAGAGGTGCTGCGATGTGGACGGCTGCAAAGAATTGTGAGCTGTCGTGACGTCGCATTTCTTGAATCGCGACTTATTTTTAGCTTTTAGCCTACGCTTTTTTGCGGCACTACCGCTTCATGGGCACCAGCGTTTCCAAGACGGCAAGAGTCCATCTTCTGTAGTACGGCCGCCCCTTTTACACTATATTCCCAGATGCAAAAACCAGTCCGACACCTCTTCTTGGCACTGGTTCTTTATTGATAAGGCACAGTCCGGTGAAGACACTGAAGCACTGGCGCGTGACCGCAATAGATGGACCCTATTGTCTAATTTGAAATGCTGGCATGACCCCATCTATTGCCTTGAATGGAGCTAAGATTAGCAATATGTATGTTAAATGTAGTACATGTGTATTGTCTACCCCGGTATGTGACCCCTTCCTGTTTTTTGTTTCCCGGTTTTCTTACAGGTTTTTCTCAAGAAAATCGCATTATTTTTACACAAGTTCGCAATTTGTGTACTCTAACTTGGACTAGGGTAGGACCCACCTTAGCGTGTGTGGACCACCCAGTTCAATAACACGGTCCTGACGAAAACCAATGAATGTATACAATGGTTGAAACATGTAGACATTTTTAATCAATAGCATTGTAAATATCACACCTCACATAGCACACTTAGCTATTTTTAAAACACTACTCTTGACACCAAAGTCTACCTAATTAGGCATAGGTGCCACACAGTTTTTAACAAGGGTTCAAGAACTCAAGAATAAATACTTGTAGTGAGTAGTTTTGTCCCTTTTTAACTCACTTTTTTTATCGTTATGCACACATAAAAGAAAATACTAACCAGCTCCACTGTAGTCAGGTGTCGTAGCACACCCTTTAGGCACTCGGCCTATGGGGTCGGACCCCGATGATGAAGCATGTCACCAACCAGGTTGGTGAGTCAGGGGTCTTCTACAAGGATATGCATTATCCGCGAACAGGTTGGGGCATATTGTGCTGACTAGATCACTTCAGCCTAGGTCCTGAGAATTATTTCTCTGCCTTCGAGGGGATACTCCTCTATTGTTTTTTGTAATTTATCTGGGGGACCAGGAGTTCCCATCTCACATAAATACTTGTAAACTTCCCTCACTCTCTCTTTTGTTATTGAAGATTTAGGCAGCGCACAGCTGCGAGAGTAAAGCACTATAGATATCATTACACCACACCGGCAATAACCATTGCAGATATGGCCGAAAACCAGGGCCTCTCCTACACCTCTGCTGAGATTGAGGACATAATGAGTGATTTATCGGTGTTTGCGGACGTAAACATCGCACAGAGAATTTCCACAACAAAAGATTGGGAAAACTTGACAGAACTAAAGAGGAAGAGAATTAAGACTATTCTACATGGGACAATACTTAAGCAATATTTGAACAACAACATGGCACCCAAGGGTCTATTAGTTTCCAATGCACCTCGCATCTTCCTTGAGGACGACGCATTCCGAAAAGACTGGGCAGCCATATGGTGGCATTGCACGCATGATTGGATAGTCTTGATCCTGAAAACAGCCCTAAGACTTTCGGAGAAAATCCAGGTAGAGATCCAGGTGGCAGAAGGGAATATGAAAACTACCATTACAGGTTTCAAGAAGAAGCTTGATGAACTAAATAAAGAGATGACAGACTATAAAGATAATCTGTCACAGCAGAAAGTGCAGAAGTTTCAAAAGGACCTGAAAAGATTCTCAATGACCAAAGCATATCCATACTCAGATCCGGAGTACGTACCACCATCTAAAGGAGAAGATAATTCAGATGCCTCCAGTAATGCATCAAGTAACACATCTAACTCCAGTGGAAACTCGAGTGGAGGAAGTACAAAACAAAGGGGGAGAGGACATGGTAGAGGACATGGAAATTGGCCATCCTTCAATCCAATGCCAATACAAGGGCTTCCTGACCCTTATTACCACCCACAAAATATTCCGATGTATGGTTGGCAACCACCCTTCCAGCAACCTTTCTTTCAACCCAACCCCTACAGGCCGCCTTTTGTATACCGGGGTGGAAGAGGACGGGGAAGAAGAAAAAAACAGAATCAGGGGGGTCAAGTGCACTGGGCAGTGGAAGACCCGAATGCGAACCAGAACAGGCACAACCCACAGCAAGCGGGGCCGAGCAATCGGAGAACCTAGTAACAAACCTCTCAAGCAGACCCTTGAGCACAGCCGAAGGATCAGTCCTAAATAAAGGCTCAGGCTTTGTACCCACGGCAAACCTTGATAAGTTTAGACTTCACTGTGAACTTTCATCTTTCTTTCGTAAATTACGACTGAAAGCATTTTTTGAAAAAAGAACTAGCACAGAAGAGAACTTGGATCCAAATGAAACAGGACTTCGGACAAAATCCACATTTACACCACCACCACACCTGATTCCTGTGGAGATCTCCACTTTCGAACAAGCTGTCTTCAACGATATTGAGAATACGAACCCCAAAAAACCATTCATGAACCTGACAAGGCAAGAAAGAATTGCCCTTGAAAATTTGCGAAATTGTGATACCATTGTCATCAAGCCTGCAGGCAAAGGCGGAGGCATTGTTGTGCAAGATCGCACAGCTTACCAAACTGAATGTCTCCGACTTTTGGCAGACCAAAACAGCTACCGCAGATTACCTATGGACCCAACAGAAGACCTGAAAAGCGAAATAAAATCACTAGTGGAACATGGTGAAACAGAGGGTTTCATATCAAAACAAGAGGCGGATTTCCTCTGTAGAAGTGAAGGTAAAATCCCCTACTTCTATACACTCCCCAAAATACATAAAAACAAGACACCACCCCCCGGCAGACCGATTGTCTCTGGACTGGGGTCGGTTCTGGAACCACTTTCGCAATTTTGCGACGTGTTCTTCAAAACTATGGTGCAAAAGACAAGCACGTATCTCCGTGACACCAAAAGTCTACTACAAATACTGGATCAACTCACCGTGGAAAATGACACAATCCTGGTGAGTTTTGACATTGAGAGCCTGTACACCAGTATCCCCCAGGACGCTACACTGGATGTATTAGGACGAGTGCTGGAAAAAGAAGAGTGGACATCCAGAACCCCCAGGCAATTCATTTTGGAATGTGCCAGATTGGCACTCAAAAGAAATTATTTTGAGTTTGAAGACCAGATATTTCTACAGACGGGGGGAACATCGATGGGCAGCTCTTTTGCGCCGAGCATAGCGGGATTATACGTATATGACTTTGAAGAAAAATACATCCTCAGTGATACTAACCCCTATAGCTCCAATATCCTAATATGGCGTAGGTACATCGATGATGTGCTGACCATATGGAAAGGCACTGAGGATTCCCTAACCTCCTTCTTTAACTGGATAAACACCTGTGACGACCACCTACGGTTCACCTATGAAAATTGGTGTTTCTGGATGTGACGATCACGAAAAAGGAAGGAAAACTGACAACTGTTACCCACTACAAACCAACCTCTAAAAACAATCTACTGCGATTTGAAAGCTTCCACCCCAGACCCTTACAAGAGAACTTACCCTATGGGCAATACTTAAGGATCCGGAGAAATTGCAGTGAGTTGGGGGATTATAAGAACCAAGCCCAATATCTTACTCAAAAATTGCGCAACCGGGGATATCCTAACAAAATTCTTCAAAAAAGTCAAAAGCGAGCGCGGAATCAACCGCGTGCAGCTTTGTTGGAACATACAAACAAAACAGTTGAAGAAATCCCCCTGACATGTGTCACTACTTACAACACCATATCTAATGATGTCTCCAGAATAATAAAAAAAAAACTGGAATATCCTGAACACAGGCAATTTGAGGTGGGAGAAACCACTATTTTCTTTCAAAAAAGCACGGAGCATAAAAGACAGAGTAGTCAACACGAGACCAATAAAGGTGACCCCAGAAAAAGAAACACAAACTAATCTATGGGGTTTACCGAAGGTGACAGGCCACTATAAATGTGGTAGTTGTAGTGTTTGCCCATACACCAAGAATACCAAAACATTACAGTTGGAACCAAATAAGATCTGGACAATTAGAGGGCAAACCAATTGCAATAGTGAAAATGTCATCTACAGACTTACATGCCCGTGTGACCTACATTACGTAGGAATGACGAGTAGGAAGATCAAGTTACGGATTGGTGAACACAGAAGCACCATCAGGTGCAAAAAGACCAATACCAGACTCACGGAGCATTTTTTGTCCGCAGGTCACACACCAGATGACCTTCAATGGACAATTATCGAACAAGTCAAGCCAGGAGCTGACCTGACACAACGACTATTTGAAAAAGAACAGAGGTGGGTTTACAGACTCTCCACCCACAAGTCAGGCTTGAATGACAATATCCCGTGGAACAGCGTAATGACTTAAAAAACCTGTCCTCGTATGCCATATGTACTGTGAAACTAAGTATGTATTCTCAACTCTGAACAATCAGTAAATATTGCGCAACCAATCCCTGTGGTTGTCAATCCCGATTCTGTCCTCTTTTCTGTAAAATCTCCCAATCATATTAAGAAGGCCTCCATACTTTTAAAAACAAAAAGCTACCGCCATCTCCATGGCAACGTAAATAGCCCTCGACTTGACTTCCGGGGACGGATAACTCCACCTACTTTTTCTCTGCTAAACAATCTGATTGGCCTACCACTACCCACGTGTTGAAACCACATGACGAGGCCACGCCCAACCAGGAAATGCTTCGGGTTTACTTTACCGGTATCCTCGAACAACCCGGTCATTCCTCGGGGCACCTCCAGCCGGAACCAAGTAGGTTTTTCCGCCTGATGATCAGAAGCTGCAAGTAAGTACTGTTGGGCTGACCTGAATGCGGAAATGATTTCGCTACACGATCCCGCAGGTTGTACTTAATTGTCCAAACTAAGCAGCCATTAAACTTACATTGGGCATTTGTTCTTTATCAACTTACAGGAGACGGACTCTTGCCGTCTTGGAAACGCTGGTGCCCATGAAGCGGTAGTGCCGCAAAAAAGCGTAAGCTAAAAGCTAAAAATAAGTCGAGATTCAAGAAATGCGACGTCACGACTGCTCACAATTCTTTGCAGCCGTCCACATCGCAGCACCTCTAAAATCACTCACCCGTAGTACGCCGCCCCCTTTTACACTATATTCCCAGATGCCAAAACCAGTCCGACACCTCTTCTTGGCGCTGGTTCTTTATTGATAAGGCACAGTCCGGTAAAGACACTGAAGCACTGTTGCGTGACCGCAATAGATGGACCCTATTGTCTAATTTGAAATGCTGGCATGACCCCATCTATTGCCTTGAATGGGGCTAAGATTAGCAATATGTATGTTAAATTTAGTACATGTGTATTGTCTACCCCGGTATGTGACCCCTTCCTGTTTTTTGTTTTCCTGTTTTCTTACAGGTTTTTCTCAAGAAAATCGCATTATTTTTACACGAGTTTGCAATTTGTGTACTCTAACTTGGACTAGGGTAGGACGCACATTAGCGTGTGTGGACCACCCAGTTCAATAACACGGTCCTGACGAAAACCAATGAATATATACAATGGTTGAAACATGTAGACCTTTTTAATCAATAGCATTGTAAATATCACACCTCACATAGCACACTTAGCTATTTTTAAAACACTACTCTTGACACCAAAGTCTACCTAATTAGGCATAGGTGCCACACAGTTTTTAACACGGGTTCAAGCACTCAAGAATAAATACTTGTAGTGAGTAGTTTTGTCCCTTTTTAACTCACTTTTTTGATCGTTATGCACACATAAAAGGAAATACTAACCAGCTCCACTGTAGTCAGGTGTCGTAGCACACCCTATAGGCACTCGGCCTATGGGGTGGGACCCCGATGATGAATCATGTCACCAACCAGGTTGTTGAGTGAGGGGTCTTCTATAAGGATATGCATTATCCGCGAACAGGTTGGGGCATATTGTGCTGACTAGAGCACTTCAGCCTAGGTCCTGAGAATGATTTCTCTGCCTTCGAGGGGATACTCCTCTATTGTTTTTTGTAATTTATCTGGGGGACCAGGAGTTCCCATCTCACATAAATACTTGTAAACTTCCCTCACTCTCTCTTTTGTTATTGAATAATCATTTCTTTGCCATGAGGGCACTCCCTGACAAATTCTGGTGGCCAGTCTTTTTCAGCTAACAGGATGTCATAGCCTTTCGAAAGGTTATCCCAAAAGAGACCTCTCACTTTCCTAGTCTTGTCCCCTTCAATGCGCAATGTTATTTCGTATAATTTATGGGGTTTGCTAACTCTGGTGTCTGCAGTTTCCACTTGAATGTATTCATTCATGTCCACTGTCTCTAGAAGATTCATCAGGAGCTATGGTCACTTCTGCTGCGCTGTCTAGCATTGTCTGGGCCCACTCTCCGTTTTTCATTTGTGTCCTCAGAATCCTCAGCATGTTTCATTTTAATACTAGCTACCTTCTTTCTGGGAAATTTTATTTTTTACTTTGATGAGCAGGTTCCTGGTCTTTGGACTTGACGTGCTCTTCTTTGTGTTCTGACCGTCCTCTTCTTTCCGATTTCTGTGAGGAAGTCTGAAAAGATCGAGAAGGACGTGTATCATTATCTTGATATCTGTCAGGTTTTCTTAATTTATCCCTATCTCTAAGGTTATGTCTTTTTTCAGAGGGCTCCCTTTGGGGAGACTTGCCTCCTCGGCTAGGAGATCTTTCTCGCTGTTGAGGAGACCTTCCTCTGGACTGGAATCGTTTGTCCTTGGGAGTGGATTGTTTATTACCATCCCAACTCTTTTTTGGAGTGTTTAGATTATTTTTAATAAATGTTTTTTCAGGATTTTCAGTTAGTTGAGGTTTTATTGGTTTCCCACCCAAACTATCTCTTCCTAGTTCTTCATAGGATTTTTCTACGATTCTGGCAGGTTCAAATGGTTGGTCTGTTATATCTGTCTCCTTCAATTTCTGGCGGATTGCCACACATGCTGCATCTCCTTTTATGTTGGCTAATAATATAGCCGAGACCTGCTTAAAGTCTTTCAGTAATTTCATACCCAGAGTTAAAGCAGGTTCTGGACCGTATTCGTTTTGAATTTGTCTTAGTACATCTGGTATGACCGCCATAGACGGGACACCATGTGTTTTTGTGTAGATGGAAGCAAAGACCCAGCCCCAAGTGTCACAGTCCTCCACATGTGGTGCGATCCCCATTGGGAGGCAGATAGTCAGAATTCTGTGTTTTTCATGAGGTGTAGTATTAGGAAATACTGCCTCTATTTGAGTGATTTTTTGAGCTAACCAGATGGGATTTGTTCCCATTTTATGGGTGTTTTACCAAGACATGATTGTATGTTCTGTGGTGTAATTGTGTTTGTGTTCCACTGATGAGGGGTCAGTTGTGAAATGTTAATCGCTGGTTGGACTGTTGAAGTCCGCATGACATATTGGGCCAATTGTCTATGTATTTTAATTAATAGTTTTAGCTGAGCTAAAAGTTCTCGGTCCGACATTTTATCAATGTCTGGATGTGGTGTGTTGCTGGCTAGAACCGGCCACATGGCTCCTGGACTACCTAGTGGACCGTGCCTGGTAATGTGATTTTGATGTTTTAGGGCGACAATAAACCAGAGCAGGTGCTCTTGGTGAGTTAGTGGGATTTCAACGTCCTCGAAAGGAGTGTATACATCCAGAGGTTCCTCTATTTTGTAATAGTGGAAATCTTTTGTCACAGCGTGTGCTGCTGGAAAATGTATCCATGAATAGAATACCTCTGTCTGCCGATACTCATGTGCCTCTATCACGAATATGACCGTACCACCTCTTGGTGATAGTCCATTTTCCAGTTTAAGAGTTATAGTTTTTCTTATATTGACCGGAATGATTATAGCATTCGGGTCATCTTGCCGGAGACTTGTGTCTTCCGCTATGAGTTAAGTTGCTAAGGCTTCTCTTTCTCTTTCTTCTTCACTTTGCGTCATTTTATTGACAAAAAATTTTTTTTTTGCACAGCAAGTTTCAAGGAAACAAAGATTAGGTGCACAATATTTTGGAACACTGTATCCTTCAACGTTGACTAAACCAAAAACTAATACATAGGATTCTCATCCTACTAAGTTCCGGCGGATATTAACCTTTTACTCACTCCAGACGTCTTTTGGAGTTTTTACGGAAAAAGGGGTCTATGTGAAAAGCACGACTGAGTAACTCTAGTGTCTTGCATTAGATTATCGCCTTACCCAACGTTGGGCGCCATGTAGTGTAGTTCCTATATTCCCAATAGGCTCTGCGCATTGGAATAACATAAACAGCAGTGTAGACGTAGGACTGAGGTCATCTAGGTCTCTACTGACTATGTTAGACTTAATTAGTTTTGCCAGCTAGCTCAGAGGTCACTAGAAACTTTCTCGAATGTTCAGGAAAGGGTTAACCTTCCTGATTTAGACAAGAAGGGATTATTTTCTGACAACCGCATAAACATGACAACTTTGATCTCTCAGAATAAAGAGCATGGGCCAGATATAGGTGAAATAGATTTACTGATTTTAAATTACAGAATTTTACCGATTCGGTAATTGAAAATCGGTAAATCTATGGTGTCGACATGGAGGTATTCCAGATGTGCTGGAATACCGAATCGGATGATTTCGGTATTTACCGATTCGGTAAATACCGAATCGGTAATGCCCATTCATTCCTATGGGCTTTGAAGCCCATAGGAATGAATGGGCATTACCGATTCGGTATTTACTGAATCGGTAGATACCGATTTTCACAAGGGTCCAGGGGGTGTCACTTTGACACCCTCTGGCACCCCCAAAACAGGCTCGGGTGCCATGTGGCAGGCATGCATGCCCTAAGGGCAGGTCTGACTGTCACATGGCATAGGTGTGCATGCACACATGTGCATGCACACCGGAATCGGTATTTTACCACCAAATTGGATTTGATTGTAAAATACCTATTCGTTAAGGCTCCTGGTACTCTGAAGAGTCCCACCTACATATGGGTGGCTCAGAATCGGTAAATTTACCGATTTTTTATTTTACCGAATCGGTAAAATTACCGATTCGGTAATTTTACTGATTCGGTAAAATAATGCCTCCTACATACCATTCACCTATTTACCGATCGGTAACGGCCGAAAATACCGATTTTCGGCCGTTACCGACCGACCTACATCGGGCCCCATATCTCTAGAGTTGTGTGAAAACAATAGACAACTATTTCACTCAGTCAATCGTGCATGCTTAATTTCACCAGAGTGCAGAGCAATAGAGAGACAGGCGTTTTCAATAAAAGGTGTTATTTTATTGAGCAGTCTTCTTTCTCATGCAAGAGAAATGAATTGCCACAATTGCAATACTTATCATAAAGTAAAGTGCGTACAGTAAAAAGTAGTATTATGAAATAATACTGTAAAAGCATTGATATGGTTTCTTAGCCATATGATACTTCAGAATGGATAAAATATATACATACATAAAAACATTGACTAACAAACTCAACTGGTGCTTCTAAGATACGCCTAACCCGGTGTTCCTGTGCTAAGCCTAATACGTGGGAAGGAGTAAGTAAGTTGCAGTCTTAAGTTAAGTTAGGTTTTTTGCCAAGAATCTGAATCAAGAATTCTCTCCAAGGTTTTAATCAGCTCCGTACCTTGGTTATAGATTGAAGGAGGTCTTGTATCTCATTTCTCAGGACTCGATCTCCCAGCAACCCGCGAAGGTGACTTAGGAACACCGGAGCTGGATTTTCTCGGCTGGAGAAAAAGACAGCCTCTCTCTCAGTGCGTCGAAGGGAGGGGCGGCTTCCTTCTGCTCTCGCATCAGCTGGGCTTCGGATAAGTAGATATCCTCTCTGCTCCATACCACCATGTGTTTTCTTAAGGCAACGTTGGTATATTTATACTTGAAAGGTGCTAGGTTTGACGTAAGGTTGGACATACGACGTCACTAAGAACTAACAGTTCTTTTTGGACTCCAGGAGTTCTTGTGCAAATCAAAACAAAAGCAGGGGGAATTCCCGGGCTGCTGGAGGCTTGGTTTGTTTAAAGAACGCGTTGTGCTTTCTAGGAGTCTATGGGAGTGGCCTTGCCGTATTTGGACTGCATGGGCTATTACTAAATATCGATATGAATCCTATGCCTTTATAAGGATATTATTTGTTATAACCACATAAGGGCATGAATCGGGAATATCGAATTAGGGTCCTAGATAGAAACACAACAGCAGAGATGGGGGAGATTGCGGAGATGGATATGGGGGAGATGGCAGAGATGGAGATGAGTACATTGTGTGAGATGGAGATGGGGAGAGGGAGATGGGTGAAATGGAGATGGGGAGAGGGAGTTGGGAGAGAGGGAGATGGGGGAGATAGAGATGGGGAGATGAGATGGGGAGATGGAGATGAGGGAGATGGAGAAGGGGATACGGAGGTGGGGAGATTGAGATGGGGAGATTGAGATGGAGAGATTGAGATGGGGAGATGGAGATGGGGAGATGGAGATGTGTAGATGGAGATGAGGGAGATGGAGATGGGGAGACTGAGATGGGGATGCGGTGATGGAGATGGGGATGGGGAGATGGAGCTGAGGAGATGGATGAAATGGAGATGGGGAGATGGAGATGGAGATGGGGGAGATGGAGATTGGGAGATGGGGGAGATGGAGATGGAGATGGGGAGATGGAGATGGAGATGGGGGAGATGGAGGAGATGGGGAAGATGGAGAAGATGGGGTAGATGGGGATGGAGGAGATTGGGGAGACGGAAATGGAGATGGGGAGATGGAGATGGGGAGGATGGAGATGGTGGAGATGGGGAGATGGAGATGGGGAGATGGAGGTGGGGAAGATGGGGAAGATGAGGCGAAGGAATCGGGGAGATGGGGATGGGGAGATCGAGCTGAGGAGATGGATGAAATGGAGATGGAGATGGGGGAGATGGAGATGGGGAGATGGGGGAGATGGAGATGGAGATGGGGAGATGGAGATGGAGATGGGGAGATGGAGGAGATGGGGGAGATGGAGAAGATGGGGTAGATGGGGATGGAGGAGATTCGGAAGATGGAAATGGAGATGGGGAGATGGAGATGGGGAGGATGGAGATGGGGGAGATAGAGATGGGGAGATGGAGATGGGGAGATGGAGATTGGGGAGATGGGGACGATGGAGAAGGGGAGATGGAGATGGGGAAGATGGGGGAGTTGGGGCGAAGGAAATGGGGAGATGGAGCTGAGAAGATGGATGAAATGGAGATGGGGAGATGGAGATGGAGATGGGGAGATGGAGATGGGCAGATGGGGGAGATGGAGATGGAGATTGGGAGATGGAGATGGAGATGGGGGAGATGGAGGAGATGGAGGAGATGGAGAAGATGGGGTAGATGGGGATGGAGGAGATTGGGGAGATGGGAATGGAGATGGGGAGATGGAGATGGGGAGGATGGAGATGGGGAGATGGAGATGGGGAGATGGAGATGGGGAGATGGAGATTGGGGAGATGGGGACAATGGAGAAGGGGAGATGGAGATGGGGAAGATGGGGAAGATGGGGCGAAGGAAACGGGGAGATGGGAATGGGGCAGATGGAGATAGGGCAGATGGAGATGGGGCTGATGGAGATGGGGAGATGGGGAGATGGAGATGGGGCGATAGAGATGGGGGAGATGGAGATTGGGAGATGGAGATGGGGAGATTGAGATGGGGGAGATGGAGATGGGGAGATTAGGGAGATGGAGTTGGGGAGATGGAGATGGGGAGATTAGGGCGATGGATGTGGGGAGATGGAGATAGGGAGATGGGGATGGGGAGATGGAGATGAGGAGATGGAGATGGGGGAGATGGAGATGGGGCAGATGGAGGAGATGTAGATGGGAAGATAGAGATGGGAGATGGAGATGGGAGATGGAGATGGGGAGATGGAGATGTGGAGATGGAGGTAGAGATTGGGAGATGAAGTTGGGGGAGATGGGGGAGATGGAGGTGTGGGAGATGGGGGAGATGGAGAGATGGAGTTGGGGATGGATATGGGGAGATGGAGATGGGGATATGGGGGAGATGGGGAGGTGGAGATGGGGAGATGGGTAGATTAGGGAGATGGAGATGATGAGATTGTGATGGAGATTGGGGAAATGGAGATGGGGAGACGGAGATGGGGAGATGGAGATGGGAAGCTGTGGGGGATGGAGATGAGGAGATGGGGAGGGAGAGATGGAGATGGAGATAGGGAGATGGGGAGAGGGGGAGATGGGAGAGATGGGGATTGGGAGAAGGAGATTGTGATATGGAGATGGAGGGATGGGGAGGGGGAGTTGGGGGAGATGGGAGGGATCTATGACAGAATTTCGACAGACAGAATTTCGACCTACACAAATATCGGCGTAATTATATCGATAGCAAAAATATCGACGCCCTATGTACAACATGGTAAGTACCAAAATATCGAAAAAATAATATCGATGTTAAAAATATCATTGTCAAATATATCGATTTTTTTTGGATTTAAAATAACATAAAAAATACTGTAAATAATACTTATTAATTACTTAAACATATTTAAATATATGTAATAATGTTAAAAAAAATAATATTTAATTAAAAAAATAATATTTAAAAATCATATATAATATATACTTACTTAACAATAATTACTATTCCCACTCCAGTGGGTGCAACAGTAGGGAAAACTGACCCTGAACCCTAAAAATACCCCTTTACCCAAAAACATAAAACTGACCCTGAACCCTAAAAATCCCCCTTTACCCAAAAACTGAAAACTGACCCTGAACCCAAAAAATACCCCTTTACCCAAGAACTGAAAACTGACCCTGAACCCAAAAAATACCCCTTTACCCAAAAACTGAAAACTGACCCTGAACCCTAAAAATACCCCTTTACCCAAAAACTGAAAACTGACCCTGAACCCTAAAAATACCCCTTTACCCAAAACTGAAAACTGACCCTGAACCCTAAAAATACCCCTTTACCCAAAAACTAAAAACTGACCCTGAACCCTAAAAATACCCCTTTACCCAAAAACTGAAAACTGACCCTGAACCCAAAAAATACCCGTTTACCCAAAAACTGAAAACTGACCCTGAACCCTAAAAATACCCCTTTACCCAAAAACTGAAAACTGACCCTGAATCCTAAAAATACCCCTTTACCCCAAAACTGAAAACTAACCCTGAACCCTAAAAATCCCCCTTTACCCAAAAACTGACCCTGAACCCTAAAAATACTCCTTTACCCAAAATTAATTAATATTACAATTAAATTACTTCCCACCCTATTCCCCTATAAACCCACAACCCGCTCCAGTAGTAAAACATATAATTTAGTTAAAAATATACATAAATTATCAATTAATTAATTAATTAATCAATTAAAATAATTCATTGCCAATTAATATTTAATTGCAAAATAAATTAATCATTAAAAAATAATTATTTAATTACAAATAAATTACTTCCCACCCTATTCCCCTATAAACCCACAACCCGCTCCAGTAGTAAAACATATAATTTACTTAAAAATATACATAAATTATCAATTAATTATTCAATTAATTAATTAAAATAATTCATTGCCAATTAATATTTAATTGCAAAATAAATTAATCATTAAAATTTTTTTATTTAATTACAAATAAATTACTTCCCACCCTATTCCCCTAAAAACCCACAACCCGCTCTGAAAGTAAAACATATTATTTACTTTTATATATTTTTTATTTATAAAAACATATTAAACACATATTATAACAATTAATTTAAATACTTAACTAAAATTTCTAACACATATTAGTAAATCGAAATTACTTACATCGATATATATGCTATCGATATAAGTAATTTCGATATTACTTACCTTAGGGTTGATATTCTGGCCATCGATATTCTGGACATCGATATTCTGTCCCATCGATATTAGCAACTCGATATAAGAATAAGTCAAAATTAAAAATTCGATATTTTGACTGTTTTCCGATGGGAGAGATGGGGTGATGGAGGAGATGGGAATGGGGAGATGGAGATGGGGGAGATGGAGATGGGGAGATGCAAATGGAGAGATGGAGATGGGGAGATGGGGGATGAGGAGATAGAGATGTGGAGATAGAAATGGGGGAGATGGGAAGATGGAGGAGATGGGAAGATGAGGGAGATGGAGATGGGGAGATGGGGGAGATGGAGGAGATGGAGGAAATGGGAAGATGGAGATGGGGAGATGGGGAAATGGGGAGATGGAGATGGGTAGATGGAAATCGACGACAAAACCGACAGGAAAAGACACCTGTGCACCCGGCTTCCCTGGGTGAGGTAACTCGAGTACTCCAGTGCTCCCGTGAGTGTTGACTTTAGAACCTCCTACCTCAAAAGCAGTTTGCTCCAAGTCCTCTTCTACTTGTTCTGTCTGTGTAGTTTTCCAACCGCAACTTTCCCCATAGTAGTTAATGGTGATTTGCGGCTGCGTTAAGACACTGCATGCGTCCCAAGTGGGTCACCTGTGTCACTATTTTGGGTGGTTCCTGGTGGCCCAAGCGGTTCAAAAGGCTCTAGGCCTTGTATCTATGCAAGTTGTGGTTCTTATACCACTTACTTAATATATGGTTTGGTACACCCCTAGGACTCAACATATATTGTGCTAATTTACTGTGTGCTAAATAAGTTTACTGTATGCACTTTTGCATCTAGCCTCAAAAAGAGACTAGAGAGATGTGTTTAAAAAAATACATATATTTTATATATATGTCTGGTGTGCTTCTTTCATTTGGTCATTTATGAGATTAGAGACTGGTAAAACAAGCTACTTTACATTCCATCTCCATCTCTCCCATCTCCATCTCCCCATCTCCATCTCACCATCTCCACCATCTCATCTCCCCATCTCCTCCATCTCCCCATCCCCATCTCCTTCATCTCCCCATCTTCATCTCCCCATCTCCCCCTTTTTATCTCCCCATCTCCCACACTCCATCTCCATATCAATCTTCATCTCCCCATCTCCATCTCCTCATCTCCCCATCTCCCCCATCTTCCCATCTCCCCATGTCCCCATCTCCATTTCCCCATCTCCATCTCCCCCTCTCCCTCTCTCCATGTCCCCCAGCTTCATCTCCCCATCTCCATCTCCCCATCTCCCACCCTCCATTTTCCACTCTCCATTTCCCCATCTCCATCTCAATCTCCATCTCCCCATCTCTATCTCAACATCCCCCTATCTCCCCCATCTCTCCCTCCCCATCTCCATCTCCTCATCTCCCCCATCTCCAGCTCCATCTCCCCATCTCCATCTCCTTCATCTCCATCTCCATCTCGTCCATCTCCATCTCCCCATCTCCATCTCCCCCATCTCCATCTCCCCTCTCCATCTCCCCATTTCTATCTCCCCCATATTTATCTCCCCATCTACATCTCTCCCATCTCCCACTCTCCATCTCCCACTTTCCATCTCCCCATCTCCCCATCTCCATCTCAATCTCCATCTCAATCTCCTTCTCCCCATCACCATCCCAACCCCCTTCTCTCTCCCTCTCCATCTCCATCTCCATCTCCCCATCTCCCCCTCTCCATCTCCCACTCTCCATCTTCCCACCTCCATCTCAATGCCCATCTCCCCACCTCCATCTCCACATTCCCATCTCCCCCATCACCCCATCTCTATCTCCTCATTTCCATCTCCATATCTCTCCCTCTCCATAGCCCATTCTCCATCTCTCCATCTCAAGCTCCATCTCCTTCATCTTCCCCATCTCTATCTCCTCATCTCCATCCCCCCTTCTCCATATCCCCCATCTTCATCTCTCCATCTCCCCCATCTTCATCTCCCCAACTCCATGTCCCCCTCCCAATCGCCTCCATCTCTCCCATCTCCATCTCCCCATCTCTATCTCCTCCATCTCCCCATCTCCTACTCCCCCATTTCCCCCTCTCCATCTCCCCATCTCCATCTGCCCCTCCCCATCTCTTCCATCTCCGTCTGACCAACCCCATCTCCTTCATCTCCATCTCTCCCATATCTTCCATCTCCCCATCTCCATCTCTCAATCTCCATCTCCCATCTCCATCTCAATCTACATCTCCCCATCTTTCCCATCTCTTTCTACCCATCTCCATCTCCTGATCTCCATTTCCCCATCTCCATCTCCCCAATCTCCCCCTCCCCATCTCCTCCCTCTCCATCTCACCATCCCCCCATCTCCCACACATCTCTATCTCCCCATCCCATCTACCCCATCTCCATCACCCCATCTCCATCTCCCCATCTGAAAAAATCCATCTCCCCATGTCCCCAATCTACATCTCCCCATCTCCCCCATCTCCACATCTACCCCATCTCCTCATCTTACCCCATCTCCCCCATCTGCATCTCCCCCTCTCCATCTCCATACCTCCCCCTCTATATCTTTCCCTCTATCTCAATCTCCATCTCCCCATCTCCATTTCAATCTCCATCCCCAATTCCCATCTCCATCACCCCATCTTCATCTCCATTTCCCCTCCTCAAACCCATCTCCAATCTCCCCCATCTCCATCTCCCCATCTACATCTCCCCCATCTCAATTACCCCATCTCCATCTCCCCTTCTCCTTTTCCCCATCTCCATCACCCTATCTCCATCTTCCCCATCTCCCCAATCTCCATTCCATCTACACCATCTCCCAAACTCCATCTCACCCATCTCCCCATTACCATCTCTCCATCTCCCCTTTCGACCCCATATCCATTTCCCCATCTCCCTATTCCCCATCTCCCCATCTCCATCTCCCATCCCCATCTCCATCACCCCATTCATATCCCCCATCTCCATCTCCCCATCTCCATCTCAATCTCCATTTCCCATCCCACCTTTCCCTCTCCCCATCTCCATCTAACCCATCTCCATCTCAATATCCATGTCCTCCATCTCAATCTCCATCTCCCCCACCTCCATCTCGGTCTCCATCTCCCCATCTCCATCTCAATCTCCATCTCCCATCTCCATCTCCCCCATCTCCTTCATCTCCATCTCCCCATCTCCATCTCCCCCATCTCCAACTCCCCATCCCCATCTCCCCATCCCCATCTCCATCTTCCCATCTCCATCATCTTCCCCATCTCCATCACCTCATCTCCATCTCCCCATCTCCAATTCTCCATCTCCCCATCTCCATCTCCCCTATCTCCATCTCCACCATCTCCATCTCCCCATCTCCATCTCCCCATCTCCATCCCCCCATCGCTATCACCCCAACTCCCCAATCTCCATATCCCCCAACTCTCCCATCTCCATCTCCAACATCGCCATCTCAATCTCCTTCCCCCATCACCACCTCCCCTCTCCATCTCCCCTATCTCCATCTCCCCCATATCCATCTCCCGATCTCTATCACCCCATCTCCACCCCCCCCATGTCCCCCAGCTCCATCTCCCCATCTCCATCCCCCCATCTCCATCTACCCATGTCCATCTCCCCATCTCCATTATCCCAACTCTATCTCCACTATCTTACCCATCTCCATCTCTTCCATCTCGATCTCCCCATCTGGATCTCACCATCTGCATCATCCCATCTCCATCTCCAACTCCCCCATCTCCACTATCTCCATCGCAATCTCCATTCCGCATCCCCTTCTCCCTCCTCTATCTCCCCCATCTCAATCCCTCTTATCTCTCCATCTCTCCTGTTGGACTCGGCCCTTCTGGCAGGTTCACCCCTGAACATTTTGCCTTTTAATGTTACATCATCATAGTGATTTCTGGTCTTTGCGCACGCACTTTAGCACTGTGGCGCAGTGTAAAGTGCGTGCGCTCTCTGAGTGCGTGTGTGAGTGGCCTGCCCTCCCATAGGAATGCATTAGGAATATGTGTGTCCCTGGTAATTCCTGATGCATGGGGAGTGCAAGGTTGAGTTTGGTATGTGCGAACTCATGAGATTGAATGCTGCGCGATGATGTGTGCGGCTTTAATGTGTCTAGTGTGGAAGTACCACTTCTAGAGGTTGGCCTGCCTGTGCAGTAAATGTGAATTGACTGTCTGGCTTGTGATTGGCTGGAGCTGGTTGGTGTGCCTGGCTCCAGAAGTCAGTATGGGTCCGCCCCGGTGGTGAATGGGGAGATCTGAATGTTGATGGCAGGGAGGGGCTGCACCTGGGACCTGAATAGGCCGGGCTTTCCATACACAATGCTGGCTCCGCCCCCTGTGGTGCGACTGATGTCCCTACCCTGACCAGTGAATGGGAAGAGGGGCTGAGCACAACAAAGTGCTTCAAAAACAGCTGCCTCTGGTTTTTCCCCAACCTTGCACCCTAGAGACAAAGGGATTTAGTGTATAAAAAGAGGCTGTGACCTCATGTTAAATGTTCTTGTTTTCCTGACTAGAATCTACCAGGGGCGTGATGCTGCTGGGGCCCAGGGGAAGGCTTGCCTCCCTGGGCCCTGCCCAGCCCCTGGATTGCTGATGGACTTGGATGCTGGAGGACTTTCCTTTTTCTTGGGAGCTACTTGCTCCATCTTTTGGTGTCCAGGACTTTGTGGGACACCCCTGCCCTCTTCACCTACGGGGCCTGTGTTCCTGGGACCCTTCTTGTTGTAGGGGTCCTTTTCTGGGGCCTTTGGTGCTTTCTACGCCCCCCTGGCACCGGGGAGCGCTGTGCTGCTTTTCCTGGTGGCCCCTTCATCGCAGGTGCCCACCCTGCATTATGCCCACATATGATATTGCCAAATTACGGGTGCCTACCCCGTTTATGCCGATTTAATTATTTTTACTGTGGGTGTCCACCCCGCTTAGTAGTGTCCTTAACAGGTGCCCACCCCGTTTCTACTTTCATTTTATGTCTCGAGGGTGCCTACCTCTTGTTATGCCCCTGGAAAAGATGCAGCCGCGAAACAGAAGTCAGGCAGCCGGTGCCTGAAGCAGGGCAGGACTTCCGCTTGCCGACAGGAAGTCCCGCTCACCGCCCTGGAGTTGCCCCGAAGCCTCGCCGGCTCCATGGAGAAGGGACCGGGTGAAACAAAGCTGGGGCCGCCAACCAGTAAGTGGGGGCGGAAGAGGAGGCAGGGCGAGTGCTGCAGGGCCCCATTGCGAGTAGAGAGGCCCGCGCCGTGAAAGAGATGATGCCGGCTCCCGTGAGAATGAGAGCCTCGCCACTGCCACCAGAGAAGCAGAACCGCCCGGAGGAGCCCCGCCAGGAAGTCCAGCCCGGTGAGTTAGAAAGGGCTGGGGGGGCTCTGTGCAGGCGATAGATGGTGCCTGATTAAGGCACAGAGGTGCATCCACGGTTAGAGCGGCCCGTCTTGCAGAGGGCCGCTCCCGTAGGGGTCATAGATGTTTTAAGGGGACCCCGTTTAACCCAGAGTTAGGGCGGCCCCGGATGGCAGTGGTACACCCCATTGTTGTACCGAGCCAGGGGACACCTTCTGTTATCAAGCCCTGAGTGGGCCCACCAGCGGGCATGATTATTTTAGGATCGAGGGGGCTCCAGGGCCCATGATTATTTTCAGAGCCTACGGGCTCCCACGAGGCCCCCTTATTTTTAAGAGCCTAGAGGGCTCCAGGGTGCACCACATTTGTTTCTAGAGCCTAGAAGGCTCCCACGTGCGCAGTCTTTGTCCCAGAGTGCCAGGGAGAGCTCATGTCGCAGTTTTATTCCAGCTGCCCAGCAATTAGTGGGCAGCTCCGCCCTTTAGGTTTTGCTTTTATGGACATGTGTTCTTCTGGACTCAGGAGTGAGTCTCACTCCTTCGCCCCTACTGTGGCCTTCCCCAGCTGCGCAGCATTTAGTGC
Source organism: Lissotriton vulgaris (assembly GCF_964263255.1). Taxonomy (NCBI): domain Eukaryota; kingdom Metazoa; phylum Chordata; class Amphibia; order Caudata; family Salamandridae; genus Lissotriton; species Lissotriton vulgaris. The sequence goes on along the minus strand of NC_141685.1, from coordinate 1,429,093,974 downwards.
CAGCTGCAGCGTTTTTAGGCCCTGTTCTTGTCCCTCAGCTGCCCAGCAAGTAGTGGGCAGCTGCTACGTTTAGGTTCTGGAGCAGTGGCCCAACCCGGACCTTGATGTGAGTTATGTGCTAAATGTGATTTATGTGCTATTATGGTTTATGTGCTGATGTTTCTGGGTGTTAGGAAATGTACTGCGTGTAGTATGTTTTGTGCACCCTGTGTTTGATGCCTCTAGATATGATTTATGCCTAGGAGGTTGTTTTACCTAGTATAGGTATGCTAGTGAGTTCATGGTTCCCTGCGTGATATTTGCCTAAGGTGGTTAGGATTGCGTAGTGTGTACTTACCTTCTCACAGTGGTTACTGATTGTGTGCTACATTTGCTATTTGGTGCTACAGTTATTCTATGTTCTAAGTGCTATTCCTACAAAGTGCTATTTCTACAAAGTGCTAGTTCTACCAAGTGCTTATTCCTGAAAGTGGTCCACGTGGCCCTGTCCTGTGTATATAATCCCCTGTAAATTCCGCCCATGCCAGTGGCACAGTGTAAATTGTGTGTTTATTATCTAATGTGTTTGGTATTATACAAAGGCTATTTTTGACATAACCTTGTGTGGAGTTCCTTTTGTGGGGGGCCTGGGATGTTGTTGCTGGTGGGTGCATGCACAAATGCTTTACACATCGCCTCTGAGATAAGCCTGACTGCTCGTGCCAAGCTACCAAGAAAGTGAGCAGGGGTTATCTTGGCGGGTGACTTCCTTGCCCTGACGTAGAAAGGTGGTTTCTGCCTGGCTTTGGCACAAGCCTTAGCCAACCGGAAATCGCCATTTCTAACATTATTGATCAGCGGTGGGAAATGGACTTGTGTTTGTGCAGTACCACAGTGAGAACTGGCTTCACTACAAAACTCTGCATTTTAGATGGTCACATGGAAAGGGATTATTGTTCTTAAGTTTGTTCTAAATGTCATTTCTTTGGAAATGTGTTTCTTGTCCACTGTGAGTTAGGTGTCTCTAGCTCGGGAGGGTAGATCATCCCCTAAGTGCAGTGTGAGTTTTCTGGATTCACCAGTAAGGGTGTGATCCAGTGGTGGCAGCGAAAGTGTGTCCAGTGCATGTGTTCCCCATCCTGTTCCCGGAGTAATGGTACCTGTGTAACGGGGTGGTCAGGTTGAGAAATCAGGGGCAGTAGAAACTGTCTTACCAGTCTGGGGGGGGGGGGGTGTGGATGAATCGTGTGTTGCACTGGACGTGGGTGTGAGTTCTCTGAGATAGGGAGCTTGCGGAATAATTGGGTGTGAGTTCTCTGAGATCGGGAGTATGCTAAATAATGGGGTGTGAGTTGTCTGTAATAAGGTGCTTGCTGAATAATTGGATGAGAGTTCTCTTAGATAGGGAGCTTGCTCAATAATTGGGTGTGAGTTCTCTGAAATAAGGAGCTTGCTGAATAATTGGGTGTGAGTTCTCTGAAATAAGGAGCTTGCTGAATACTTGGGGTTGAGTTCTCTGAGATAGGGAGCTTGCTGAATAATTGGGTGTGAGTTCTCTGACATAAGGAGCTTGCTGAATACTCGGGTGTGAGTCCTCTGAGATAGGGAGCCTGCTGTGCCTGGAGAACGTGGAACATCTGTAAGCAGGGTTCCAGTAGTTCTGGTGTCTGGCAGTACCGCTCCAGTTGGGAGGGCGCAGAAGTCCAGATTGAGGGGTGCGAGGGGGAGACCCCCCAGTAGAAGAACCAGTGGGTCAGGGGCCAGCCGGAAGGGCTGTGTCACCGGGGAGTGACCATGGTGATGCCACTTCTGTCCTGAGTGACAGGCAGACTTACTACACAACACCTTAGTTATTTGTCACCCTCAAGGAAGTCCTGGTCCGCCAGACATCTGACCAAAGGGTACGTCCCTCGGTTGGGGAGTCAGTAGCCAGTGGTTCAGGATCTAGACGTAAGGGCAACTGTCCGCAGTGTCCTGAAGTTACAAGAAGAAACTTTTGCCTGAAGAGAAGGAATCGGGCAAGCTGTATGGTGGAGTACTGACCCTGACCTGGGGGATTGGCATGCAGTGGTTGCCTTGCTGCTGAACGAGAAGAGAAAGCCTTAGACTTTATTTTCAACTTGTGAAGTCCTGGTTCGCCAGGCATCTAACCAAGGGTTCATCACTAGGTTGGGGAGCCAGGTTCAGGTGTTTGCCTGTCCTGGATGGCAGGGCGACTGTAGCCAGTGTCCTGGCCGGTTTGTTTTCTAGGGGTACTACTCCAGTTGGGAGGGTGCAGAACTCTGGAAGGGGGTCAGAGGGAGTCTGACCCCTGTGCATCACGTGAATTTGGATCCCAGGTGGTAGACCAGTTAAGGGAGTTGTGACCTCGCCATCATGACCACCCTGGTGTCCTGTAGGCACTGCACTGAGCAACGTCCGCCTCGAGCCGCGCAGCCTCTGCCATCTCCATCTCCCCACCCCCAGTTTCTCCATCTCCATCTCCCCCATCTCCTCCATCTCCATCTCAATCTCCATCTCCCCATCTCCATGTCCCCATCTCCATCACCATCTCCCCCAACTTCATCTCAATCTCCATCTCCCCCATCTCTCCAATCTCCATCTCCCCATCTCCATCTCCTCATCTCCATTTCCCCATCTCCATCTCTCCAATCTCTCCTCCCCATCTCCTCCATCTCCCCCAACTCCCCATCTCACCAATCTCCTTATCTCCATCTCCCCATTTCCCCATCCAATCTCTTCCATCTCCACCATCTCCATCACCCCATCTCCATCTCCCCATCTACCCATCTCACCCCATCTCCCCATCTCCATCTCCATCCCCCCTCCCCATCTCCCTATCTCCCCCTCTATCTTCATCTCCATCTCCCCATCTCCATCTCAATCTCCATCCCCAATCCCTATCTCCATCTCCCCCATCTCCATCTCCCCATCTCCATCTCCTCAAACCCATCTCTACCTCCCCATCTCCATCTCCCCATCTCCGTCTCCCCATCTCCACCTCCCCCATCTCAATCACCCCATCTCCATCTCCCCTTCTCCATCTCCCCTTCTCCATCTCCCCATCTCCATCTCTCCATCTCCCCAATCTCCATCTCCCCTATCTACCCCATATCCATTTCCCCATCCCCCATTTCCATCTTCCCATCCCTCCTCCCTCTCCCCATCTCCATCTAACCCATTTCCATCTCAATATCCATCTCAATCTCCATCTCCCCCACCTCCATCTCAGTCTCCATCTCTATCTCCCCATCTCTCCATCTCCATCTCCATCTCCCCATCTCCAGCTACCACATCTCCATCTCCCCATCTCTTCAATCCCCATCTCCCCCACCTCCATCTCACTCTCCATCTCTAGCTCCCCCTCTCCATCTCCCAATCTCCATCTCCCCATCTCCAGCTACCCATCTCCATCTCCCCGATCTCTTCAATCTCCATCTCCCCACCCCCATTTCCTCCATCTCCATCTCTCCCATCTCCCCCATCTCCTCCATCTCCATCTCAATCTCCATCTGAATCTCCATCTCCCCATCCACCCATCTCCATCTCCCCATCTCCATCTCCCCATCTCCATCTCAATCTCCAACTTCCCCATCTCTCCCATCTCCATCTCCCCATCTTCATCTCCTCATCTCCATTTCCCCATCTCCATCTCCCCAATGTCTCCTCCCCATCTTCTCCATCTTAATCTCTCCCATCTCCCCCTCTCACCAATCTCCTCATATCTATCTCCCCATTCCATCTCCTCCATCTCCCCCATCTCATCACCCCATCTTCATCTCCATCTCCCCATCTCCATCTCCCCATCTGAAAAACTCCATCTCTTTCATGTCCCCAATCTCAATCTCCCCATCTCCCCATCTACCCCATCTCACTTATCTCCCCATCGCCATCTCCCCCTCTCTATCTCCCTATCTCCCCTTCTCCATCTCCCTATGTCCCCCTCCCCATCTCCCCATCTTTGTCAATCTCCATTTCCCCATCTCCATCTAAATCTCCATCCCCAATACCCATCTCCCCATCTCCATCTCCATCTCCCCATCTCCATCTCCCCATCCCCATCTCCATCTCCATCTCCCCATCTCCATCTCCCCATCTCCGTCTCCCCATATCCATCTCCCCATCTCAATCACCCCATCTCCATCTCCCCATCTCCATCTTCCCTTCTCCATCTCCCCATCTCCATCACCCCATCTCCATATCCCCCATCTCCATCTCCATTATTCCCATCTCCCAATCTCCATCTCCCCCATTTCCCCATCTCCATCTCCCCCATTTACCCTACCTTCCCCATATCCATCTCCCCATCTCCCCATCCCCCATCTCTCCATCTCCATCTCCACATCCACATCCCCATCTCCATCACCCCATTCATATCCCCAATCTCCATCTCCCCATCCCCATCTCAATCTACATCTCCCCATCCCCACTCCCTCTCCCCATCACCATCTAACGCATCTCCAGCTCAATATCCATCTCCTCTATCTCAATCTCCATCTCCCCCACCTCCATCTCAGTCTCCATCTCCCCCATCTCCATCTCCATCTCCCCATCCCCATCTCAATCTCCATCTCCCATTTCCATCTCCCCATCTCCTTCATCACCATATCCCCCATCTCCATCTCCCCATCTCCATCTCCCCATCTCCATCTCCCCATCTCCCCATCTACCCATCTCCATCTCCCACATCATCATCTCCCCCTCCCCTCCCCATCTCTTCCATCTCCATCTCCCCACACCATTGGCTCCATCTCCATCTACCACCATCTCCTCCATCTCCGTCTCTTCCATCTCAATCTCCAGCTCCCCATCTCCATCTCCCCATCTCCATCTCCCAGTTCCATCTCAATCTCCATCTTCCCCATCTCTCCCATCTCCATCTCCCCATCTCCATCTCCACATCTCCATTTCACCCATCTCCATCTCCCCAATCTCTCCCTCCCCATCTCCCCCATCTCCTCATCCCCATCTCCCTATCCCTGCATCCCATCTCCTCCATGTCCCCATCTCCATCACCCCATCTCCATCTCTCCATCTCCATCGCCCCATCTGAAAACTCCTTCTCCCCCATGTCCGCAATCTACATCTCCCCATCTCCCCATCTACCCCATCTCCCTATCCATCTCAATCTCCATCTCCCCATCACCCCATCTCCAGCTCAATCTCCATCCCCAATCCCCATTTCCATCTCCCCATCTCCATCTCCTCAAACCCATCTCCATCTCCCCATCCCCATCTCCATCTCCCCTTCTCTATCTCTCCATCTCCATCTCGATCACCCCATCTCCATCTCCCCCATCTCCCCAATCTCCATCTCCATTTCCACCATCTCCCAATCTCCATCTCACCCTTCTCCCCATCTCCTCCAACTACCCCATATCCATCTCCCTCATCTCCCCATCTCAATCTCCCCATCCCCATCTCCATCACCCCATTCATATCACCCATCTCCATCTCCTCATCTCCATCTCAATCTCCATCTCCCCATCCCCCTCTCCCTCTCCTCATCTCCATCTAACCCGTCTTCATCTCAATATCCATCTCCTCCATCTCAATATCTTTCTCTCCCACCTCCATCTCAGTCTCCATCTCCCCATCTCCATCTCAATCTCCATCTCCCCTTCTCCATCTCCCCATCTTCTTCTCCCCATCTCCATCTCCCCTTCTCCATCTCCCTATGTCCCCCTCTCCATCTCCCCATCTATGTCAATCTCCATTTCCCCATCTCCATCTAAATCTCCATCCCCAATACCCATCTCCCCATCTCCATCTCCCCATCCCCATCTCCATCTCCATCTCCCCATCTCCATCTCCCCATCTCCATCTCCCCATATCCATCTCCCCATCTCAATTACCCCATCTCCATCTCCCCATCTCCATCTTCCCTTCTCCATCTCCCCATCTCCATCACCCCATCTCCATCTCCCCCATCTCCATCTCCATTATTCCCATCTCCCAATCTCCATCTCCCCCATTTCCCCATCTCCATCTCCCCCATTTACCCTACCTTCCCCATATCCATCTCCCCATCTCCATCTCCACATCCACATCTCATCACCCCATTCATATCCCCAATCTCCATCTCCCCATCCCCATCTCAATCTACATCTCCCCATCCCCCCTCCCTCTCCCCATCACCATCTAACGCATCTCCAGCTCAATATCCATCTCCTCTATCTCAATCTCCATCTCCCCTACCTCCATCTCAGTCTCCATCTCCCCCATCTCCATCTCCCCATCCCCATCTCAATCTCCATCTCCCATTTCCATCTCCCCCTCTCCTTCATCACCATATCCCCATCTCCATCTCCCCATCTCCATCTCCCCATCTCTCCATCTCCATCTCCCACATCATCATCTCCCACTCCCCTCCCCATCTCTTCCATCTCCATCTCCCCACACCATTGGCTCCATCTCCATCCACCACCATCTCCTCCATCTCCGTCTCTTCCATCTCAATCTCCAGCTCCCCATCTCCATCTCCCCATCTCCATCTCCCAGTTCCATCTCAATCTCCATCTTCCCCATCTCTCCCATCTCCATCTCCCCATCTCCATCTCCACATCTCCATTTCCCCATCTCCACCTCCCAATCTCTCCCTCCCCATCTCCTCCATCTCCATCTCCCCCATCTTCCCCATCTCCCCCATCTCCTCATCCCCAATCTCCCTATCCCTGCATCCCATCTCCTTCATGTCCCCATCTCCATCACCCCATCTCCATCTCTCCATCTCCATCGCCCCATCTGAAAACTCCTTCTCCCCCATGTCCGCAATCTACATCTCCCCATCTCCCCCGTCTCCCCATCTACCCCATCTCCCCATCTCACCCCATCTCTCCATCTCCCTATCTCCCCCTCTCCATCTCAATCTCCATCTCCCCATCACCCCATCTCCAGCTCAATCTCCATCACCAATCCCCATTTCCATCTCCCCATCTCCATCTCCTCAAACCCATCTCCATCTCCCCATCCCCATCTCCATCTCCCCTTCTCTATCTCTCCATCTCCATCTCGATCACCCCATCTCCATCTCCCCCATCTCCCCCATCTCCCCAATCTCCATCTCCATTTCCACCATCTCCCAATCTCCATCTCACCCTTCTCCCCATCTCCCCCAACTACCCCATATCCATCTCCCTCATCTCCCCATCTCGATCTCCCCATCCCCATCTCCATCACCCCATTCATATCACCCATCTCCATCTCCTCATCTCCATCTCAATCTCCATCTCCCCATCCCCCTCTCCCTCTCCTCATCTCCATCTAACCCATCTTCATCTCAATATCCATCTCCTCCATCTCAATCTCCATCTCCCCCACCTCATCTCAGTTTCCATCTCCCCCTCTCCATCTCCCCCATCTCTATCTCCATCTCCCCATCTCCAGCTACCCCATCTCCATCCCCCCCATCTCCTCCATCTCCATCTCCCCACACCCATTTCCTCCATCTCCATCTCCCCCATCTCCTCCATCTCCATCTCAATCTCCATCTCCATCTCCCCCATCTCCCCATCTCCAATTCCCCATCTCCTCATCTCCATCTAAATCTCTAACTCCCCCATCTCTCCCATCTCCATCTCCCCAATCTCTCCTCCCCATCTCCTCCATCTCCATCTCCACCATCTCCCCCATCTCACCAATCTCCTCATCTCCATCTCCCCATCTCAAAAACTCCATCTCCCCCATGTCCCCAATCTCCATCTCCCAATCTCCCCATCTACCCCATATCCCCATCTCACCCCATCTCCCCATTTCCATCTCCCCCTCTCCATCTCCCTACATCCCCCTCTCCATCTCCCCCTCAATATCAATCTCCACCTCCCCATCTCCATTCATTATTATTATAGGCTTTTATAGCGCGCTCTATTACTAAAAAAATAGTATCCTGGCGCGAAAATCCCCATTCCCATCTCCCCCATCTCCATCTCCCCATCTTCATCTCCTCAAACCCATCTCTATATCCCCCATCTCCAGCTCCATCTCCTCATCTCCTTCTCCCCATCTCCATCTCCCCAACTCAATCATCTCATCTCCATCTCCCCATCTCGATCTCCATCTCCCCTTCTCCATCTCCCCATCTCCATTACCCCATCTCCATCTCCCCCATCTCCCCAATCTCTATCACTGTTAGACTCTGGTTGGCACAGGTATGCTCTTGTGACAAACAGGGACCCTCTCCTCTAGTCAGGGTAAGAGAACTACTCCTTTAGAAATAACCCTTGCTCACCCTCTAGGTAGTGTGGCGCGAGTAGACCAGGCTAATCTTCAGCACGATAGTTAGTTAACCATTTATGATCCCACACAGTAAATATAATGACCCACCACAAACCAACACCAGTCGTAAGGTTGTTTCAAAAATACGTAGACTTTTAAAAAAAATGCTTAGTTGCAGAATTATCACAAGACCATATATAACGTTAAGCGATTCAGGCCACCAGATTTAAATAGGCAATTATTCTTAAGTGTTCTTTGTCAGCAAGGTACGCTGGGAGGTCGAGGCACGCTTCGCGCTGGAGAAGCGACCCGTTGATGAATGAGGAACGACAGGGAAAACAAACGTTGCAGACCCTGGATCCGATGCGAACTCGGGATCGAGTTCAAGTGTACCTTGTTGCGGGTGTCCGAGGCGTTTCAGGCGCGGCCTCAGGTGAGGGCGGATTTGGGACGAAGCCGGCGGTTCTCCGGGGATTTATCCGGCTCGGAGCCCCCTCGAGGTGCGAGGCGGGTGAGCAGGACGGTGGAGGGTTGTAGCGATCCGGGGTCTAGAGCAACTCACAGTGCGAGGCGGGCGAGGCTTGCTGGAAGTACTTCTTCTTAGTACGCTGGGTCATACCTGTGGATCTGTGTGAGTCGTCGCGTTCTTGGGCAGACAGGAGCAGCACCAGGGCTCCGGTATCAATGTACGGATGGCCTTCTTGAGGTGAGGCACGGGCCTTGGTATGTAGGAGCGAAAAGCGAGACAGTCGGGTACGTTTCGACGTACGAACCGTCAGAGGCTATCAGATGCGCTCCGTGCAGATTCTGGTGGGAGAAGATGAGAGGAGCACAATGCCCTCCATAGCAGGTGAGGTGTCAGGAGAGCAGGCGGCCCGGCACTGAAGCGGAGAGCGACTCAAGCTTGAGCGGGACTCTCTGCTGCGGGCGGCCACACTCCGAGCTGTCACGACCTTAGGAGGGCGAAGACACCCGAGTCACAACTCCGGCGAGGGAAAAGAACTTAAGGGCCCAACAGCAGACGGGCACAGGCAGAATTGAACCCAATGGTCCTGGGGTCCAGGTCAGGGGGCAAGCTTGAGATCAAGCCCTTGGAGATTGTTTCAGGCACAAGTCTTCAAAGTCCTCTCTGGTCTTTTCCTCTCCATTCTCAGCAAGGCACCACTGCAGGTTTCCTTTCCTCAGCTTCTCTTGGTCCTTCTAGTCAGGCAGAGGTTCGTCGTGGTCAAAACAGGATCTGATTTGGTAGGAGCGGAGCTTCTCTTTTTATACACCGTTTCTTTTGTCTTTCCCAGCCAGGGGGGCCTTTGCATAATCCATCTCAGCTCTTGAGTACTTTGTTTTGCGAAGTCTGGTTTTACCTTTCAGTGAGCAGAGCAGGCGCCGCAGACGCTCCACAGGAGGTGGAGCCAGCATTGTGAAGACAAGTACAGTCCAGGAGTACTCTGTTGACCGTCTTCCCCTCTCTCTTTACAAGGTGTAGGGCAGAGTCGTCAGCCGCTCCCTAGGGGGCGGAGCCGACATTGAGGTGGCAGAGCACAGGCCCATTCAGAGTCAAGGGGCACTCCCCCCACCCATCCTGGTGTAATCTTCCTATTCACCACCTGTCTTCCCCCAGCCTTGTCACTCATACAAACCAGACACCAAATACACATAAGAGCAGAAGCGGGCCGAGATGGTTAGGCAAGCAAATGCTAACTTTCTAAGAGTAGCAGTTGCAAACACAGGATATTAAAATAAATTTTACTAAAAGAAGTATTTTATTATTCTGAGTTCAGGCATACCAAACTTAACTTCCTACCATGTTCCCTGAGTCTACTGGGATTATAGAGTGTAATAATCCAGCAGCTCATTCTGGCCTACGAGAACAGGTAGCCTTGCAATAGTGAAAAACGAGAATGGCTGTAATTCACTATTAGGACATGCCACGCACATCAGGGCTTGTCCTACCTTATGCTTACAATGCACCCTGCCCGTGGGCCTACCAAAGGGGTGACTGATATGAAGTAAAGGGAAGGGTTAGAGCCTGGTAAGTGTGTGCACTTACCCAGCCGGCATGACAGTATCAGACTGCACGCAGGTTCTGAAATGGCAGACCTTAGACACATTTTACAAGGCGGCTTCAATGGGTGGCACAACCCCTGCTTCAGGCCCATGAGCCGTATCGGTATTTACAAGCCCTGGCACTCCTGGTGTACTTTACTGGGGACTGACAGTAAATCAAATGAGCCAATCATGGAAATCAATCACAGGTACACTTTACATGGGGAGCACTTGCACTGCGACACGGGTTGGCCGTGAAGCAGTGCCCTGAGCAGCTAACACCAGCAAAACATCTGAGGCACATCAGCAAAAAGTGAAAGGTAGACTCACGCCAAGGTGTCAGGTCTAACAGATGAGATGGGGAGATGGAGATAGGATGGAGATGGGATGGAGAGATGGAGATGTGATGGAGAGATAGAGATGTGCTGCAAAATTCAAGACCTGTATGGAATCTGTGTCATCATGGATGATAAGGAACTTTCTCAGGCTCAATGGTGAGAAGACCGAGGTGCTTGTATTTGGTGGGAATCAAGATCTGTTGAGTGATTAATGGTGGCCTACCTCCCTGGGAGAATGCCCCCGCCCGGCCAAATTCGTGAAGAATTTAGGCGTAATCATAGATCCTACCCTGTCATTTGACCTACAGGTCATTAGAACGGTTGGCACCTGCTGTACCATCATTCGGACCCTTAAGAAGATAGCCCCTTTTCTATCTCCTGAGGTGCGTAAACAATCTACGGTCGCCCTGGTATTGTCCAGGATCGACTATTGTAACGCTCTTTATGGCGGTATAAATAAGAAAGTGATCCAAAAATTACAGGTAAACTAGAATGCGGCCGCCAGGCTAGTTTTGAATCTGCCTAGGCGATTGTCAGCGACAGCGGCCAGAAGAGAACTGCACTGGCTGCCCATTCAGGCGAGAATATCATTTAAGATTCTCTGTTTTGCCCACAGTGTGTTCTTTGGATCAGGCATAGAAGGGGTTAAATCCCTATTGACATCCTACACTCCCAGCAGATGCCTTCGATCTGCCTCAAAAAATCTGCTCACAGTTCCGAAGGTAAACAAGGCGAGATGGGGCGGTAGAGCTTTTTCCTGGTTGGCTCCGAAACTATGGAATTCACTGCCTCCCGAAATTGCAAGACAACCGTCTCTGACAATCTTTCATAAACTTATAAAAACATGGCTGTTCTCCCTAGCCTATTAATTCAGATTCTTTCAGTGCTTCCTCTCTGTTGATGTTTTGCCTCTGGTTTTGTGTCTGTCGTCTCCATCTGATAGCGCCTTGATGCCCTTGGAGGCTAAGTTCACTCTGCGCGTTACACATAACCACTCATTCATTTATTCAGATGGGATGGGATGGAGAGATGTAGATTGGATCCAATAAGCCAATCATGGAAATTAATTACACATATGCACTTTACATTGGGAGCACTTGCACTGAGGCACAGATTGGCTGTGGCGCAGTGCCCTGAGCAGCGAACACCAGCAAAACATCAGAGGCACATCAGCAAAAAGTGGAAGGGAGACTCACGCCAAGGTGCCAGGTCTAACAATCACTATTCCCCCATCTCCCAATCTCCATCTCACCCATCTCCCCATCTCCTTCTCCCTCATCTCCTCTATCTACCCCATATCCATCTCCCTCATCTCCCCATCCCCAGCTCCCCATCTCCATCTCCCTATCCCTATCCCCATCTCCATCCCCCCATTCATATCCCCTATCTCCATCTCCCCATCTCCATCTCAATATCTATCTCCTCATCCCCCTCCCTCTCCCCATCTCCATCTAACCCATCTCCATCTCAATATCCATCTCCTCCATCTCAATCTTTATCTCCCCCACCTCTATCTCAGTCTCCATCTCCCCATCTCCATCTCCATCCCCCCATCTCCATCTCAATCTCCATCTCTCATCTCCATCTCCTTCATCACCATATCCCCCATCTCCATCTCCCCATCTCCATCTCGATCTCCCCCATCTCCTTCTGAGGTTCTGAATATTCCGAACTCGTTCGTACTCAGCCTCCATTTTGTGATCGCCGCCATTTTATGTTGCCCTCACTCAGGCAGCTTGGCGAACGCAGTGTTTTTGTCGTTTCTGCCTTTGCGTGTCAGGTGGCTTCTCTACTTATGTTTACTAGCGAGTGTCAGGGTCTGGCCGAGTACACTAATTCCTGTCTGAGCTGATTAATCCCCGTCTGGACTACATGTTGGTTCACACCATTTTTTCCTTTAGGTTATCTTATCTACTGTCCTTTGCTACATGTCTCCTGCATTCTCCTGTTTCACGACTGTCCTTCTACGACACAGAGCTGTGTTTTCTTTGCTTGTAAATCGAATAATGTGGATTCATTTGTAATTTGCTTAAGGGGTCGAGTGACAAACGGGACCGGGAATTTGAGTTGCCTCAGTCTTAAAACATTGTTTCTAACGTTTGCCTATAGCTCATGCTCGTGTGTGATTGCCTTTTTGCATTGCGTCATAACACATATAAACCTGTGCACCACGGAGTTAAATGGCAGTCTCTTTTGAACCTCGTTGCACTGACGACTTCTAAGACCACTGTACTAGCTGCAGCTAATAAATACCATCTTCTACGCCAGATGAAGAGTCTGTGTCTCTGTATTTGATAAGACAGGTGAACTCCGGGGATTTAGGCGTACCCTGTGCCGCCGGGCCTTAAGGCTGCAGTTCTCCAGCTGAGCCAATATTAGTAAAGACATTTTCACCATAGTTAAGGAATTCATGTCTCCTTCATCCTTAATAGCCAAGTGTTCGCCTTCGGAACCTTGGGTGATTCAACTGGCAGATTTTTTTGCCAGCAAAAATAAGAACATTCAGGCGTCCTTAGTGTCATCAGACATCTGGCCTCCAATTCCATTTTTCTTTCATCTCCTTCCAACCATGAGAATTTTTTGCTCACGAATTTCCCGTCCCTCTCCCCACAGGCCTTACTGGATCTCTTATTCAAATTAAAATCGGGCTCACCGATGGATCCCTGCCCTGCCAAGTTTCTTGCCAAAGTGGCGCATGTCATCAACCCTATTATTAATCCGGTTCTAAATCAATCCCTCAATTCCGGCTTCATTCCTCACACCTGGAAACAGGCCCTCATCCTGCCGCTTCTAAAAAAAAACAATTTGGACCCCAGCGTTCACGCAAATTACAGGCCAATCTCACTTCTCCCGGCCTTTGCCAAGGTCGTGGAAAAACATGTTCACTCCTCCCTCTTGAATTGTTTGGAGTCGCATGACATTCTCTACCATACTAGGTCCGGCTTTCGCTCAAACATGAGCACGGAAACAGCGTTGCTGGATGTCACAGAATCCATCAAGGAGGTTTTGGATGTGGGAGGAAAAGCAATGTTGGTGTTGCTGGATTTATTGGCGGCTTTTGATACCGTCCCCCACAGCCGTCTTCTTCCTAGTCTCTATGAGATTGGTTTGAGGGGGACGGCTTTTAGTTGGTTTGAGTCAGACGGCCAACAAACAATCTGGGCCCCTCTGTACTCAGCCTTAGGGCCTCCACTGGAGGTGGGAGTTCCTCGGGGGTTGATCCTAAGCCCCACCCTTTTTAATATTTACATGTCTCCTTTGGCAGCGTTGGCTGAGTCCTATGGTGCCCTGATTGTATCGTATGCTGACGATACACAGCTTCTTTTCACATGTGAAGAGAATGCTGACTTTAATGGTGAGAACTTCAAGAGCTGTCTAGGGGCCGTTTTTTCTTGGTTCCAAGTGAATCATTTGAAGTGCAATTCTGATAAATCAGAGGTGCTCTTTTTTAGCTGCCCACCGGACCCCTGCTGGAAGTCATGGTGGCCGGCGGATATGTTCCCCCCTCCGCCACCACTCCTATGGCAAAGAAGCTGGATGTAAAAGTGGACAATGGGCTTACTTTCAAAGCGCAGATCCTGGGTTTAGTGGGGCAGTGTTTTGGCCTCCTAAAAATGTTGAGGAAATTTCTTCCCTTGCTTTCCTTTGCCCACAGGAGGACCACAGTCCAGGCCCTGATAGGTTCCAGGCTAGATTATGCCAACGTGCTTTACCTGGGCCTTCCAGAGTATTTTCTTTCACGCCTTCAAACGGTTCAAAACTCTGCTGCTCAAGCGATCTTCGGCCTGAGCCGTAGGTCCAAAACTGCTGCTTTACTTAAATCACTTCACTGGCTGCCAGTTCGTAAACGCATTTCTTTTAAGACCCTCACCATGGCATTTAAAGCTATCCATGGTAATGGCGCCCGTTATCTTAGGAAGAGAATAGGTTTTTACCTTCCATCCAGATCACTACGCTCTGCTTCACTAGCACTGGCTACGGTTCCGGCAATTAGGCGAGTTCGCATTAACTGACTGACTGACTGACAGAATTATTTATTAAGCGCACTTATGTCGAGGCGTCTTGGCGCTATAGAAGGAGGATGAACGTAACTGCCTGTTAGACCATTAAGAAAAGCCAGGCTTTTAAGGCTTTCCTAAAGGTGGTTCGATTTGTATCAGATCGTAGTGTGGGCGGCATGGTGTTCCATAACTTTGCTCCCTGGTAGGAGAAGGAATTTCCGCCCCAACGGGCTCTACTGATTCTAGGCATACAAATCAAGTCCAGACTGCTAGATCTTAATGTCCTGGAGGGCATATAGCGAGGGAAGAGTTTTGTCATATCCTTAGCACCTCTTCCATTGAGGGACTTGTGGAGTAAACAGAGTGCCTTGAATTGCACTCTGCGTCTAACAGGGAGCCAGTGGAGCTGCCATATAGCGTGCGAGGTGGGATGTCATTTAGGGAGCTCTAGCAGGACTCTGGCTTCCGCATTTTGGATTGATTGTAATTTTGCAAGTTGTTTTTCCTCCGTACCAAGGTATAGGGCATTACAATAGTCTATACTGGACAGCACCAGGGCCCCGACCACTGTTTTCCTCAGTATAAATGGGATATATGGCAGTGTTTTCGGAGCACCTTGATTGTAAAGAAGCAGGCCTATGTTACTTGACTGATTTGGGCAGTACAGGTGAGTTCTTTATCAACCACGAAACCCAAGTTTCTCACCTTATTTGATGGGACA
Source organism: Lissotriton vulgaris (assembly GCF_964263255.1). Classification (NCBI taxonomy): domain Eukaryota; kingdom Metazoa; phylum Chordata; class Amphibia; order Caudata; family Salamandridae; genus Lissotriton; species Lissotriton vulgaris. Next base: position 1,429,078,678 of record NC_141685.1, on the reverse strand, counting down.
GGGCATGTTCCAGCTTCTGGAGGCCACCAGAGGTTACTCCAGATGAAGGGTTTTTGACCAAACTCGATCACCTCAGTTTTTTCCGTGTTGAGTTTGAGAAAATTCCTGGTCATCCAACTCTTTACGTCTAGCAGACAATTGCGAAAGTGCTCTGCAGTGTCCTCCACCGTCTGGAGAAGCCACACCACTATCTGTGTGTCGTCAGTGTAAGACACTAGACACAGACCGTGAGATTTTATGAGTTTTGCCAGGGGGATGACATACACATTGAACAAGGTGGGGGAGAGAGCTGACTCCTGGGGGACCCCACCAGGAAGAGAAAACTCTCCTGATTGAAGGCCCTCCCAGTGGATTTGCTGTACTCGAGCTTCCAGGAAGGATCTAAGTAGGGATAAGGCGATATCTGTGATGCCTACTGTAGCAAGCCTATCCAATAGGACCCCGTGATTGACGGTGTCGAATGCCGCAGTCAGGTCCAACAGTATCAGAGCAGCTCTACCATCTTCGTCCATAGTTCTTCGAATTCTCTCAGTGGCCATAATTAACGCAGATTCGGTGGAGTGACAGGACCTGAAGCCATGCTGAGTTGAGTCTAAGATGTTATTTTTGTCTATAAATTCCATTAGTTCCTGGTTCATTGCTTTTTCAAGTATCTTGGCCGATATTGGGCGATAGTGTTTGGGTTCCAATGGATCTAGGGATTACTTTTTCAGGATGGGCCTTATGCAGGCCTTTTTCCAGCTTTGAGGAAATACTCCAGAGTTTATTATCACATTCAGTAGCAGGGTCAGGGCTGAACTGATTATCTCAGGGGCCAGGTGTAGTATGTGGGAGGGCAGGGGTCCTGTGGTGAGCCTGATTTGGTGTGAATTAGCAAATTAGTGACTTGTTTTTCGTTTGGGGGAGTGAAATGGGGAAGGCAATGTACAGTAGGTTCTGTCAGTTCCTTAAGGTCGGTTGCTGTTGTAGTTGACTGATTGTGGAGATCGTCATAGACCGCTTGTACTTTATTTCGAAAGAACAGAGCCATATTGTCCACGAAAGTTTGGTCAGGGGCAAAGACTACGTCTCAAGGACACTTTGCCAGATTTGTTACAGATTTAAATAGCTCCTTGGAGGAGTTTGATGCCTCTTGGATTTACTTAGTAAAAAGGCCTGTTTTATCTTTATTTTGTATTCAAGCAGGACTTTGGTATATTCTTTCCTGTGAGGTATGCTGTAATCGGATCTCCAGAACTGCTCATGGTGGCGGCATTTAAGTTTTATTAGTTTTACGTCCACAGTATACCATGGTGAGGTAACTTGTCGTCTTCTAGATTTCTTTATTTCTTCGGGAGCCAGTTCATCTATTGCCTGGCTAATCCATGCATTGAGGTTAATTGCGCCAGTATTACTTTCTTTGACCAAGGGGACATTTCCTGATAGAGTTTTAGTAAGTTGGTTGGCTTGAATACTCTTCCAGGAGAGCGTTTTGACTGGAAGCAGGTGGTCCCTTCGACGGGTAATAGGGAAATTAGTTTTTAGATGAGGAAAGATGGCTGCATGATCCGACCAAGGGAGTGGCATGATCAAGATTAATCTAATATTGTCATTGTTAATACCATCGAGCGTGTGGCCCGCTCGGTGGGTGGAATGTGAGACTATCTGTTCCAACCCAAACCCTTGAAAATTGTCAATGAGAGTAGCTGCCTCAGTATCGTTATTAGCCTCTAGGTAAAAGTTAAAATATCCTAGAGCCGTGAACGTGACTGTATCAAGGCAGGATTCTAGGAAGGTTTGGAGCGCTCTTGTGAAAGGGGCTCTGGGTCCAGGGGGCCTATGTACCAGTAAGCCTGATCGAATTTCTTGATTTTTGTCCTTAATGCTGAATGTCATAGCCTCAGCTTCCAGACCTGATTGTGGGATGACGTTGACTTTTAGATAGGAGCGGTAAATTAGCACAATTCTGCCCCCCATTGCTCCCATTCTGTCAACCTGTGCTACTGAGTAGCCAGTAGGGACAGCTACGTTCCAGTCTGGTCCTGAAGAATCAGACGCCCAAGTTTCCATACGGAAAATAAGGTTGCTCACGTTATCTGTTATTAGGGTTTTCAGCTCATATTTATGCTTGGACATGGATCTGACATTTAGCAGAATACTTTTTATTGTTTTATGATTGTCGACAGACGGGCCCTTGGCTGCATTTGTGTTGTAGCAAGTGTATGCTGAATTCTGGGTGATGTGGTTAGTCATATAGCCCCTGATATTGAAATGCTGAATATCATCGCTCGGAGAAACAGCTGGGGTTTTCAGCAGGAAGCCACAGGAAGGGCAGCCACTGGGGGCGCTCTTTTAAACGTCTGGCTCCCCAACTGTGGAACAAACTACCTCTGTCTCTTCGGAAGATAGATGGCCTCCTTGCCTTTAGGAAAGAGCTTAAAACATGGCTGTTCGCACAATAATTTCGTTGGTTTCTCTGCTTCTGCTCTCCAGGTCTGATAGCGCCGGGACACTCTGCCCGAGTAGCTGAGCGCTTTAAAAAACTCCCCATTAACATAACATAACATAACATTCACCACTACTTAACACTATTTATCACAATGCAATTGCTCTAAAAGTTGTGGAAGACCCAGAAAAATGCCCCAGTGATGAAGCTTAGAACACAGTAGGCCTCTGCTTAGTAGACTGAATTCTGTACAAAAATCAATAAATCAGCTTAGCAAATGGCCTGCCATTAGATCTCAGAGTAATACACTAAGGGCCCGATTCCGATCTCACTTGTAAAGCTGTCTGTACGACTCAGATCCGTAGGGCTTTACAAGCTAATCCTGCACCTGGAGTCCAAGTGAGTACGATGCATTCACATGCGTACGGACTCGGTTCGCTCGGACTCCCATTGAACTCTATGGGAGCCTGGACACAGGACTTGTACACAGACTCCCATAGCAAAAAGGGGTGGGTGGGAAAAAGCTTACACCCTGTGGCAGGCACCCCATGGCGCCCGCCACACTGTTCATTCATAGGAAGGGAGGACCCCTGGGCACACCCACAGGTCTGAATCGGAGGGATCCAGGTGATGGGGGGCCTGCTACGGGACCCAGAAGAACGATTTCGGCAGCTTTTTCAATCCAGACAAACCGAATCATGAAGGCTGTCCGAATCGTGCATTGTCCATAGAGCTATATGAGGCATCTGCGTATGAGTCGTTCGGACTGGATCGGGTTGGGAGACGATTCCCTCGACCCATATGCGATCTTCGCATCGTACTTGGTCCTCCGGACCACTGTACGATTCGGTCGGAAGAAAAGGCTACGGTTCAGATCCGTAAAAGCCACATCTGATTCGTAGGCCTTCCGAGCGAGATTGGAATCAGGCCCTAGATTGTAAACCAGTGACTAACCATTGAATGGCCTGCTCTAAAGCTGCTTGCTCACTTGGGAGAAGATTTTCACTGTTTCCAGTCCACCAATCTAGTTACTAATGCTTTGGAAAATATATTTAATATACTATCCATTAATTATATTCAAGATTGCCCACCTCTATTATTTTGGTATATCGCAGATACATATTACATCTTTAAACAGTGGACTCAGCTAAGCCCTCTGCCAGATTCTGCTATTTTTTCAAATTGTAGCCTGTAAGTTTTTTGGTTTTGCACCTCAAGATAATTTCACATCTACTATTGCTTGCCTCACTTTAGAGGACAGCATTAATTTACAGGGCTTCTGATTGTTGATGTACCATTCAATTGCCTTATCCAGTAGCATCAGTTTTTCCTACCAAATAGTTCACCCACAATATCAACTCAGGAGTCTTCTGGCACACTGTCCCTGCCCTGCACACTGAAAGGAGAAACCAGAGACTTAAAAACAAAGTTCTCAGAGACTGACTGGATTAGGCGAAGGCCCCCCTGGCCTGCGAGAACAAAAGAAATGTCCTATAAAAGTAGGAGCCCTTCTCCAAGGAAATTAGATCCTGTTTATGCCAAGAAGAAACTCTGCCTGAAGGGAAGAACCTGGGAAAGCTGCATGGAGGACCCCTGTCTCTAATCCTGAGAGACTGGCCTGTGGTGGGTGCCTTGCTGCCTGAAGGAGAGAAGACTGAGAAAGACTTTTTATTTCAACTTGTGCCTCTGCTGTGAACAAATCTCCAAGGGCTTGCGTGTGAGCCTGCCCCATGAACTGCGCCCCAGGAACATTGGGCGCTACCCCCTCCCTGAAGGAGGAACTGCTGATGGTGATGCCTGTCCTGCAGTGCCCACAAAGAGAAGCTGAGTGCGCTGTGCAAGTGCGCACCCTGAAGAATCTGTGCACCCCTGGTCCTGCCGAGCAAAGTGACCTGTGACCTGGCCAAGAGCTGCAGCCGCAAAGTAAAGTCCAGCCCCGCCTGGTCCGAGCACGGTATCTGCCGCCCAAAACCGAGCCGTGGCCCACGCAGCAAGAAAGGACCTGTCCGGTCAAAACACCGTGACCCTGTTGCCCCTGAGCCGGAGAGCGCACCGTAAGGAAGGACGTCTACCTGGTTCACCTCCCCTCCGTGAGCCTGCTGAAGTGCGCCCTGCCGCACTGAGAATTGCCGTCAGCCCGACCCCCCTTCAGGACCCCAGGACTCTGCACTCGTGAGCCTGTGTCCCCCGGAGCACCGCCAACCAGTGGAGAAGCTACCCCGTGGCCTCCGTGCCTCCCCACCCTCCAGGAAAGCACCGCAACGTCGGACCGTCCGCCTTGATCTACAAAACAAGGTACTGTGCCCAGAGCACCTCGAACTGTGCGCCAGCGAGTCGCGCTTGCAGCCAACAACTTGTACCACCTGTGAGAACCAACGCACACTGGTACGCCCCGTACGTTTCACCACGCCCCGGACTGAAGTGTCCGCGAAGCGCGTGCAGATTGGCAAGGCGGTATCTGTTAATGCGGTACGAGTTGCATTGAAACCTACGACTCGCACCGCTGGGTTGTAAGAAAGGCATCTTGAAACGCCTCGACTTGTGCCCTGTGCGAGTCTCGCCTTGCATGACCTGTTTTGACCTGAGGCCCCTGGTACGCCTCGCGCCCACCCGGCTGGCAATTGTGAAAAGGTACGAATCGCACCAGCTTAGTACAACTCGTACCCCTTGTTTGGGTTCGCCTGCAGTGTACGCGTATCACGTGAGATGTGTGAGATTTGGTAGGGCCTTTTGCCGGTAATCGTACGGAGCGCACAGGAGCGTTCCAGAGGGCCCAGACTTGGAAAGTACAGTACCTGGCCGCTAAATACAGTGCCTAACGAACAGGGAAGGGGTTTTTAGAAAAACTCAACCCTTCCAAGAGACTGAACATTAGGATACTAAGAACTGTGGCATATTATAAGTAACTGGAATCATTTTGAAAGCGTTTAGACTGTATTTACAAGCCTGCAGTACTGGGAAGCCATTCTTAAGAGCATTTAATCCCTTCAAAGTACTGAATATTCCAAATACGAACTGTGGCATCATTCTAAAGAGTAACTGGAACATTTAAAGTCTGTATGCACAAGCCTGCTTAAGGGTTATATATAAAGCCTATATTTTTACCAAACTTACAGTCTTGTGTCCCTGTGTGGTGTGTTTGTGATTTATTGTATAAGATATTGCAAATGCTTAACTACATGTACTCTAGAGATTAGCCTTGACTGCTCGCGCCACACTACCTAAATGGTGAGCAGGGGTAATTCCTAAGAGTAGTCCTTTGCCCTGACTTAGAGGAGAGGGTCCCTGCTTGTCGCAAGTACATGCCTGCCCCAACCAGAGACCCCCATTTCTAACAATTACTAATACTATTACTGTTACTGGAATTAGTATTTAACCTATAACTGAACTACCTTTTTCTTGAAACCAATGTTTAATTGCTGTTAATCTTTTACCAAGTCATTCAAGGATACCATCAACCTCCAGTGGTTCAATTTCTCTATGCAATACCGTAATATTTGTAATATACTTTTCAATGTTTTGACTTTTATCTGGAATGTACAGCAATGTTGAACCTTCAAAATTCCACAAACTCCTCCTTCTTTTGCTAATATAATATCAAGTGCAAGAAGATTTTGCATTACCATAGTTCTCATAGCAATCATTTCGGTGTTTACCATTAGGAATCCACAAGCTGTATCTGTTGATAAGCGATCTACTATTGTTGACAATTTCCGAATTCGATTTGCATTGAAAGATATTCCCACTGCCGGTATCAGTGCTGCAAAGACATCACCTATTATTTCCATAACACTCTCTCTTTTCTACGACTTAAAGGGTTACCTATTTCATGAATTCCATTTGTTCCTCTATCTACATGGAAAATTTTAGGAAAGGTCAAACCCACATAGCATGTCCCATACCAATGGTCAGGCAACCTATAATAAGCTTTATTCCCACAAATAAAATATACTCCAGAAAAAACAGGATCATTCCCACCTTTAAATCCCCATCCCCCTAGGATGTGATAAGTATCTTTACATTGACTTGCTCCCACAAAATAGTTGTCATACATGGTATTGTCTCTCCTAATGCAAAATTTCCCTAACAATGGAGTGCCTATATTTTTTGCTACATTTCTTTCATCAATATTTTCATCATTAAATGTCCAATATTTAGATTTTTCATGGTTCACTTTCTCTTTACGTTTATAAGCAATTCTCCTTTTTTCAACCATGTCCAAAAATGCCTTTTCTTCTACTCTCATTTTACAAGTTAAATTGTTTTAAATGCATAATCATGACTCAATTCATCTATTTCCAAGAAATATTCTCCAATAACTGTTGCAGGTCTTCTCTTATTCAATGCACTATCTATTTTCAATTTTGCAAATACTTCATCTGAATTAGAATAACAATATTCCAATTTACCTGTTTGATAAAACAAACTTGTAATCACACTACATGTGACTCCATATGTAAGTGGGAGATGATGATAGGTCACCCCCTCAGAAACAGATGCAGGCAATTTTACACATACATAACAGTCAATAGCATCCATCGTTCTTACATATTCAGTTAATAGTCTTGAAAAAGTATTCTTCGTAAAATCACTAATAGAGCTATCTTGATGCAATTCTGGCTTATATACATGCTGCTTCTTTGATTTTGATTTAAAATTCTCTTCCTGTGAGCTTTCATTATGCTTCAATTTTACTAAGCTATCTTGGAAAGGAATAACAATAGCTAAAATTATCCGTACAATATTAATAATCCAGTACAAAACAAACACATTCTACACCATTTTCTAAAAATTAGAATATTTCGTTTTATGGTCACTAGTAACCATTTTTTTTTTTTTTACACAACGAGTTTTGCTAACAGTTTTTCTTCGACTTTATGTCACTTATAAGTCCTAATGCTTCTAACAAGTTTTCTTCGACCTAATGTCTTTAGAAGCTTTTGTTTTCTAACAAGATTTCTTCGACCTTATGTCACTTGCAAACATTTTCTTTCTACTTTCAATTGTCCTTCTATCCTTTAATTCTTCTACATTTTTAAAATTTTTCTTTTGATCAATCACCACTTTTCTTCCTTATCCAACTTTTTACTCACTTTTCCCATTCGTTTTTGGCAACTCAAATTTTCTTGACTGCTGTTTACTTCCTCAATTGGAGGTAGTATTATATATGTCCACTCATGTGATTTATACTTCTGATTTGGCCTTCTCACTCTCTTTGGCCTTTGCACAACTTCTATTTTCTTTCCCAATGCTTCTCTTTGACTTGTAATTTCATGAACTTGCTCTTCTTGTTGTTTTTCTTTGTTAACCAGTTTGAATCTCAGTCCATCATTTGCTTTAGGCCAATTATCTCCTTTACAAAATCTTTTAGTCTTAGGCTCTGTGGTATTATGTTCCACCCTCCAAGCCCTTTTTCTTGGACTCTTCCTCAATGGAGTTGCATCTGCACTGTCATCAGTCTCACTGTCAGTATCTTCAACAGTTTTATTGATAATGACTTTCACAGTGTCTTTCTCCTTTTCAGAGTCAGCTCTATCTTTAGACAGTTCTTTCACTCTGTTAGGAACATCTCCATAGCTGGTACTTGGAATCTCATCTTTTTCATGAGTTGTTTCCGCCTTCCTAGTGTCAAGATTTTCGTTCCTGCCTTCAGAGCTTTCAGTCTGTCTCTCAAAATTTTCTTCTTCACCAGCTTTATTTTCACTTTGCTCATAGTCCTTACTGGTGTCTATCTTTACCAATTCTCGATCTTCAGATTGATCTTCAGAACTCAGTATTTCAGTACTCTTTTCTTCTCCTTCAGATGCAGAACTAGTATCTGATACTTCCAGACATTGATGTTCCTGTCGATCTTCCATCTCTGGTTCACCTTCTGAATCTGAATCAGTTGTGCTTTCACCTTCCTCGTCAAAATTTTCAGGTTCAGGCACACGAATGGTATGGCTAGCATGAACCCATCTCTTTACTCCAGCACATTTGACTGCAGTAGTGCTAACCAAAACAACTTGTCTTGGTCTCTGCCAGCGTGGCACCAAACAGTTTCTTTTGCGGTGTACCTTTATCCTCACCCAGTCACCAGGGACTAGATCATGAGCTGGATTTTTTTCTTTGGTGTTTGATTCAGTTCCCACCTACGTCAGAAAGGTTTTTGCAGTAATCCAGTATGATGTCATCATTAATTGTTAACAATTTATCAACTGGTACATACGTTTGTCTCATTACCCTACCCATCAAGATCTCATGTGGACTTAACCACTTGGCTGCTATGATTCTTCTGGCTCTTCAATGTAATTTCCATTGAAATCAATGGAAACTCCATGACGAGTTACCCTTGTCATTAGCGGCAAAGAGGTTAATCCAGTTTTCCTGTCAGGAATGCTTCTTAAGGTCATCAAAACAAGTGGCAAGGCATCAGGCCACTTTAATCCTGTTGCTAGGCACATGTTTGCTATCCTGTTTTTAATTGTTCCATTGACTTACTCTACCACTCCTGAAGCCTCAGGTCAGTAAGCACAATTCAGTCTCTGACGAATGTCCAGTGCTTCACATACCATTTGTATGAGCTCATTAAGAAAATGTGGACCACAATCGGTTTCAATCGTCACAGGGAAACCAAACCTTGGTATGATCTCTCTTAAGAGCAGTTTTGCAGCTGTTAACCCATCATTCCTCCTGGTTGGAAAGGCCACTACCCATCGGGAGAACAAACAGATGATCACCAACACATATCTGAGTCTGTTGCATGGCAGTAGTTCTATGAAGTCCAACTGCATTCGTGTAAATGGACCTCCCTTCCGTCCTATGGTTTCCAAACTCACAATTGTTCTCCTGTTTGGATTAAACTGTTGGCATACTAAACATCTTTGGCACAGACTCTCAGCTATCATCCTAAACTTGGGATTATACCATGTCTGTCTAAACAAGCAAAGCACGGCATCTCTTCCAATGTGTGCTTGACCATGGAACATTCAGGCCATATTTGAGATCATGCTATCAGGCATTACTGGTCTTTCATCTTTGTAAACCCAGATTTCATCTTCCTCTCTTTGTCTGCACCCTGCTTTTAACCAGACATTTTTCTCTTCCTCATCAGCTTCTTCCTGCATTTGCCTTACTTCCTGCCATGTCTCAACTACAGTTGTTAGCACTAAAGGACTTGGACCATGCTCCTTTTCCCGTTCCTTATTGTTTGATGCAAGATTTCTGGCACAGTATTTAGCAATTGAGTCTACATACCTGTTACCTTGGGTGATATAGTCATCCCCTTTTTCGTGTGCTGCACATTTTACCACAGCCTATTTGTCTGGCAGCTGGATGGCATCCAACAACATTCGTACACATTCAGCATTTCGTATGGGTGTTCCTGCAGAAGTCATATAACCTCTTTGGGACCACAGTTGTCCATAATCATGAACAACTCCAAAACCATACTGACTATCAGTCACTATGGTCACTTTGATTTCTTTTCCCAACTCACATGCTCATATCAGGGAAATCAACTCTGCTATTTGAGCAGATCGAATTCCTTTCAAACAAGAAGCTTCCAATACATCTGTCACAGTACAGATAGCGTATACTGCACTCAAAGCACCCTCATCTGTTCTTAAACATGAACCGTCTGCGAACATCACAAAATCTGATTCGGTCAAGGGCTCATCTTTGATATCAGGTTTTGGTTTGGTACAGTATTCAAGAACATCCAAGCATTTGTGATCAACTTCATTTTTCACTTCTGTTTCCATTGTGTCAGGCAATAAAGTGGAAGGGTTCACATTTACACATCTAGATATGGTCACATTTTCTGCTCCTAAAATTACCTTCACATACCTGGTCATCCTATTGTTGGTCAAATACTGTGTCTTAGTTCTAGTGAGCAGAATCTCCACAGAGTGAGGTACATACACTCTTACAGGAAATCCAATCACTATTCCTTCTCTTTCTTCTAATCTAATGCTTGTAGCTGCTACTGCTTTCAAGCAACCTGGCAATGCTTTTGCAACAGGGTCCAAAACAGCTGAGAAATACGCAATAGGTTTCCTCAGTTTTCCATGTCTCTGAATAAAAACTGACAATGCGCATCCTTCTCGCTCACTGCAGTATAGCTTGAATTCTTTTTCATAATTGGGCATTCCTAAAGCTGGTGCTTCACATAAACTCCTTTTCAGCTGATCGAATGCTTCCATTTCAGTTTTAGTCAGAACTATAGGGTCTCTGATATCTGCTCTTGTTAATCTTTGGAGAGGCTTTGCAATCAATAAAAATCCACTAATCCACTGTCTGCAATAACCTACCATTCCTAGGAACATTCTCACTTGTCTCTTAGTTTTTGGTGGCTGCATTCCTTGTATCATCCTGATTCTTTCTGTAGTTACTTGTCTGATTCCTTTAGCAATTTTATGACCTAGATACTGCACTTTCTGCTGACAAAATTGCAATTTTGACGGTGACACCTTATGTCCCTCTTCAGCCAAATGATTCAATAGTGCAATAGTATCTGTCACACATGCATCTTTTGTCTTTGATGCCACAAGGAGATCATCAATATATTGAACCAGTACTGACTCTCCAGGCATACTCAGACTCTCTAACGACTTCTTTAGCAATTGATTAAAGATAGATGGACTCTCAGTATACCCCTGAGGAATTCGGCACCATGCCAAAATGCGGTCTCCGAATCTGAATGCAAAAATTGGTTGGCTCTCTGGGTGCAATGGAACCATAAAGAACGCATTACACAGGTCAATCACAGTGTACCACTCTGCATCATGAAGAATTTGATATAAAATCACTGCTGGATTTGGTACAATCGGACAACATGGGACAACTATTTTATTAACCTTTCTCAAATCTTGTACTATTCTGAAAGTTCCATTTGGCTTTTTCAATCCCATTATTGGCGAATTACAAGGACTACTTTCTATCTCTCTCAGTATACCTTGTTCAATCATTTTGTTGATCACAGATGTTATTCCTTCAATTAACTCTGCAGTCATTTTATACTGAGGAATATTAGGATAACTTGCACCTTATTTTACAGAGACTTACAGGATCTACATCTTTCATTAATCCAATATCTTCACCTGTGAAATCCCATACATTCTCTGTTACTACCTTTTTCAATTCATCCGGTAATTGTTCTCGATCAAAGACGGAAAACAATTTATTCTGTTCTGCCTCAACCATAAGCGTGGTCATTTTATACAGACAATCTTCATCTGGGGTTTGCAATTCTATGCCATCTGGTGAACAGTATATGGCACAGTTCATCTTACACAGTATATCTCTTCCTAACAGATTTACAGGGCTACTGTCACACACCACAAATCGGTGCATATCTTTAAAATTTCCAATTCTAACTTCTACTGGTTGTGTTAAGGATGTTTTAATCTGTCTGTTGGCAACACCTACAACTTGAATCGACTCACCCGAGAGAGGAAGATTTTGTATTTCCACTGACCTAACAGTAGAACGGGTAGCACCAATATCCACTAGGAAAGTTATTTCTACATCATTTACCTTTCCGCTTACAAATGGACCAGACTGATCTACCTCAAGCGTGGCTCCAAGCACACACTCTTCTTGCTCTCTCACGCACTGTCAGAAACTTTCATCCGACTCACTCCCACCTTCCTCTTGCAACCAATATTGAGGGCACACATTCACTCTAGACGATCTATTTACCTGCTCGACTCCGCTGAATCCTGTCTCTGCACTGTATCTCTGTTGATTTACACTGTGTTGAAGTGGCGGTTGTGGCACCTGACTTTGCTGATTAACTATCTGTGGCTGTTCCGGTTGTTGCTGAATTACCTCATTCTGCACCTGCGGATTCAATGATGCATTTTCTGTGTTAACTCTCGACGGATACTTACACTCTTTCTTCCAATGTCCTAACATGCCACAATTATGACACAGTAAGCTCTTTTTAAGTTCCTCTATATTCCCTACTAATTTTGTTTTTGGGAAATTTCCTTTTGGTTTTCCTTGATTTGTATCATTTTCCATTTGTGCCACTTTGTGTTCTGCTACATTCACTTGTGCCCACATAGCTTTTTCTTTTAATTTCTTTTGTTTTGCATCAATCTCTTCACTATCCATTGCTGAGACTGGGTGGGACGCTTATTCTACCCCTTTAGTAGCTGGCTCTACTGTTAATGATAGACAATCGATAAATGTTATTTTCTGGAACATCGCGGGTCTTCACCCCAAGGTTGTAGATGGAAGTGCTTTGAATTTCCTCCTGAAACATCACGTTATTTGTCTCCAGGAGACGTGGTCAATGTCCGAAATCCATCTGGTAGGATTTAAAACCTACTTTACTTCCACATTAGCAGTGACATCGGGCAGGGCCAAAGGAGGTCTGAGCATTTTCATAGCAAACATATTGGGGTGATTGAAAATAACAGTAGTAGAGCTGGAAGTAAATTACCAGCTACGCAGCCTTTCATTCAATAACATGGACACCATCCTTTTGCTTAATTTCTATTATAACTTATCAGATGGTGAGGTTTTGCGGGTCTTGTGCAACTTGCAAGACAAGCTCTCTCGGTTGACACGGGACTCAGGAGACAGAGAAGGTGTAACTGTTATTTTGGTGGGATTTTAACCAACATCCCTGCCGACGTAGTAATAGTAATCTTTGCGGGTGGACGGACGAAAACGAGGATCCAATTGCCCACTTCAACCATTCTATCATAGGGAAGTACTTGAATGAAATTCTTGCTGAATTAGATCTTGTCATAGTCAATAAAATGGATACTACTTCCGGTCTGTTAGACCCAACATTTTTGGGGCGGGGTTGCGAGACAACAATAGATTATATTTTAACATCAAACGTTTTGGTCAACCGAGTTATGAGTTTTGACCCACTAATCAACACTTTAAGCGACCACTGTGCCCTCAGCTTAGAACTTTGCTTAACCTATCCTCATATCTCGCAGGGTACGGTTTGGGGTTAAAAGTGATTTGTCAGCGTCGTTTAGAGTAGAGCGTGGAGTTCGGCAAGGTTGTGTCCTGGCCCTCTTTCTCTTTTCACTCTACACAAATGGCCTGGAGTTGGCCATGTTGAGGGGGGGCAGGATCTACCGCAAGTAAAGAACCGTCCGATCCCCGCTCTGCTCTACGCGGATGATGCTGTGATACTGGCCCGTACCCCTCGTGAACTACAGAAGGCGTTATATAGATACGCAAATTTCATGAGGAATTTAGACCTACATATAAATATAAAGAAGATATATGTAATGGTAGCAGGCTCAGGGAAGAAAGGGGTAAAGGATATATACCTTAATAATGAAAAACTAGCCACTACTGCCCAATACCCTTATTTGGGTATTATAATCGATGACAAATTGAACTGGAAAGCTGCGATTGAGACTAGGAAACACCACCTAATGAGAGCAATTGCAGCACTTATAAACTTTTCACAAAAGTTAGGTAAGAGGCCACCCGCAGAACTGTTACAGATTTATAGAGCAAAATGCCAGGCAATAGCCCTTTACGGGGCGGGAGTGTGGGGGCACGCTAATATTAGCACTCTGCAAGTGGCTGAGAAAACTTTTTAAAGATTTTTATTAGCGGTACCTAAGTCTGTGTCCATGTTTGCATGCCACATTGAACTGGGGATCCCGTTTATGGTGGATTTAGCAAAAATCCGACCACTTCTTCTCTGGCGTCGAATCTGGACATCGAAAAAAAACTTATTTACCCAACAAATAGTTGCAGAATGTATGACACTAGACCAGGGGTCTCCAAACCGGTCCTGGAGGGCCGGATCCATGCCAGATTTTTGGAATATCCCCATTGAGATACATGTAGTAATTTCAAAAATCTGGCATGGATCCAGCCCTCCAGGACCGGTTTGGAGACCCCTGCACTAGACCATTCAACTAAAATTAGATGGTTATCTTATGTGAAAAATTTCCTGAATGATCTAGGGCTAGGGAATTATTACACTGCACCTGACACGATTTGTGAACTATCAAGGAAGAATTTGAAAGCAAGGTCACTTAGCCATCTAGAAAAATTATGTATCGCTAAGGAAGTAACTAAAGCTTCCGTGCAACATTCTATGGCGGTCCAAACTTCTCTTTCAATTCAGTCGTATTTAGCATATGATCTAACTATATTCGAGAGATTACTCCTGACTAGGTTCAGGCTAAACATCTTCCATAGATTAGTCGTTTTCCCAGTGAGAAATAGCTGGGACCCAGTTTTACCTCCCTGCCCATGTGATGAGATTTCAGAGCAGACAAATATTCACACTTTTCTATTTTGTAAATTCTACGATGGGCATCGAAAGATCTGGTTGATACCTTTGCTAAAATTGTTGGGTATTAGAAGATGTCGTCCAGCAATGTTACGATTGCAGTTCCTAGAGACAGAAAGGACTTGTAAATACATAGTTAGATTCCTGAAATGTATTTTCAGACACAGAACGAATTTGTGATAAGCCTTCCCTTTTGATAACGAAGAGTCTTAGATACTTTAGAATCACCATGTATTAGGTAGAATGGTTAGGGATCCCCGTTGCGGCACATGGATAATTGTTTTTAAAATAAATTGTAATTCATTTTTAATTGTGTATTATCTGTTTTTTATCTGTGAAACTGCTTTTATGGTTTTCTACATTGTAAAACCGAATAAAGAGAATACTACTATCACTACAATACTCTGCTTTTCCTAAAACATCATCTACAGTCCCTGATTGCCAACCTATCATGTTGTGCCTAATCGAATCTCCAATTTCTGATCTCAATCCGTATACAAATCTGTAAATAAAATGGCTCATGTCCTTCTCATTCAACTCTTCATAACCACTGTATTGTTTAAAAACTAACAACAGTCGTTCATAAAATGAATGTACAGATTCCTTTGGTTCTTGTGTAGTTCTGTCTATTTTCACCCAATCTGTCTCTTTTGGTGGAATTTTATTTTTTCAAAAACACAATCACTTGCTCATATTTTCTCATTACGTCAGGCAATGGAGCACCTGTTACTTTGTCTCGAGGATATTCCTCTTTGGGCCAATATTCAGTAATTTTGCACTCAGTCCACAAATCTGCTGGTACAACTATATCAAACAATCGATCCAAATTAACCCACAACACCTTTGAGACTTTCACAAATCTATCTACTTGTCAATACCATTCTACAGGTTTCTCTCTTAATCGAGGAAAATCATTTGTAAATGATAATATATCCTGACTACTCCATGGGACATGCACATATCCTCATCCTGGTATTTCTCTCATTTGGGAATTCACTTACAACGGCCTCCATTTCCCTAACTGGAAACGCTAATGTAGATTTGTCACTAGTCTCCTCTTTCTTCTTTGCCCATTTGGCTCTCCATTTACTCACATCTCCCCATTTTCATAACAGAACAATTAGTTCTTTTATTTGGGACAATCTTCCTGCCGTATTCATGTTTTCAATTGTCTTTTTCTGAAAAATCTACTCTATAGGATTTCTGTAATGATTTATTCTTTGCAAACTCTACTTCTAGTTCAATAGCCAAATTCTCCAATTGATCATGTATTGATTTCACCTTCCATGTTATACTTTTACACATAAACATAAGTTCATCGTCTTGGTGTGTTTTTAGTCTCTCTGTTCCAATTGTTCCAATAATCAATTCCTCCATATCTACTTTTAATTTTGCTACATCCAATACTACATCATGCTCTTTTAATCACCACCCCCTTTTGTACCACTTTTGGCCACCACAAGTGTGGCAGGGTATGCTCAAACGTGAGTCCCATGCTCACTTTGCCACTGGATTCAAGCAAGCCGGGCTGAAGATGGCTGGAATGCCAGAAACCGGTCCTCGGAAGCTTGTTTCCGGTCCAGGGAAGACATGGCTTGGCAGTTCGAGCTGGACTGTTCCCATGAGGCACAGGGTCAGACTGATTTGCATATAGCCATGTCTGAACTGGGGTGGCAGAGTGGGCTAAAGAACGGTGATGGATTAAACCCAGATCTTTTGAATGGGTGTGAGTGTTTGATTGATTCAGATGCTCCGTCCATCACCACCCCCTTTTGTACCGCTTATTAGTTCAGGACATGACAAAATCACATAATTAGTTGATTATGATTGCAACACAAGCAAGATTAATTTCCCACGTGTATTTGTGTAGGTGCATTTCTTATTCTACGTTGGTTTTCATGCACGACAATTCATTAATAATACTAGTTATGGTTATTGGAGTATAATTTTACAAGGGGTACGCAAAATTTTGTTTCACCACCTTGCTCCATCAGGGCCCTCTTTTTATGGTTCCTTCTCATAGGATCTGCTACAACTCTGTACATGAAAATAGCTTTTGGAACAAGGGACTGTAAAATGCCAACAGGAAATGTTTACATAATCCACTTTCATGTACTAGGCGCCTTAAATTTCCAGCTATTAATGCTTCAACTTCAAGTGTTATGTGCATGTTTTATTTTAATACTATCTACTAGTTCACTAAACAGCCACCAAGTTGTGCAAAATGTGTCTTTCTACAATGTGAGGAACAAACTAGTTGATGACTCTGAATTACACATACAATATTGCTGGTACACAAAAACAAACTTGACCCAAAAGCAAAAAGAAATGGCTTCATCAATGCTTGCTCACATTTTTATTTGTTGGTAGTTGGCTTGTGAACACTTGGCGGCTTGAACTTCTTAGCCTTTTTTTGTGTCACGGTTTTAAATGTTTCACTTATAAGTTAAAAATATTTGACATCAAGACATCATGACTTATCTGAAATGCATACTATATTCACAGTTGTTCCAAACAAGGGACCCAAATAAGATGTACTTCCCAGGGCCCCATACATTGTGAAAATGACAAGGGTAACTTATTTAATATTTAAAGGTATGGTTCTTTCCAGTCAAAAGGTTATTTTGGCAAGTTGCAAGTTGAAAAGCTGCACCAGTCACACTTTCACATGTAGGCCTTACATCATGTTTTTCCTTGTCAGCCTAGTGAGTGGCACAATTGGTGCTGCAGTCCACAGGCAACACTAAACTTTACTTGCCATTTGTGCACTTTTCTGCACCACATACTATGGCCTGATTAGCAAGTTAAATATGCTAATTGAGGATCAGCCAATTTCCCCATGCTTTAGGTGTCAGATCACATACACAGGGGGCTCGACAGAAATACCAGTCACCACACAATGGTGGTGACCAGTTTAAAAAGAGGTAATTTCTAACACAATGGAATAAGGGAGAGGGAGATGGTGATTCAATGCATCACTCACTGATTGGAGGCTATGTTGGGATAGACTGGGATCGTACAAACACAGCTTTGAAGACCCCCAGCAACATTTGTTCAGTTGATTAAAGGGCAGGTCCTCCCCTGTCCCTAATATACCTTGACTTTCATCCATACTGTAGGAGTGTCATTGATCACTTTTTCACAACATAATGGTACCATGCAGGACAAAACACACCAAACATGGAGTTTGAAAGACCAGCTTTGGTAGGTTGATACTTGTGACTCTAGATGTATTACCAATTCTGACAATTGTCTCACCATGAGGATTCTTCATAACCCTCTGAGCAGACAGCACTTCTGTCAATGATAGAGTGAACATCCCCTGACCTCTAAATGAGACGGGGGTTGCAAGACATTGGGGAATGAGGCATTCAATAATCACACTGAAACATCACCTACCATTAGCCAGCTGCTCTGCCTGCTTTTGTTTTAAACAATCTTTTGTTTGCAAGTAATCTCTGTGGTTTCTAGATTTCAGTTCCCGAGCACATTAAGAAACAGCTGCACTGATTTTTGACATAGTTACTGTTGCACAGTAGGGTATACCTCCCAATGCTCCACTTGTGCATAGTTTGTATGCAAGGAAAAACATCTACTCGCTGACAGCAAAACTGAGCTCGCTGTGTTTCCTTCTCCATGAGAGTCAGATAGAAATTTGAAGGTGTAATTTAGCATTTTAATACAAAATGCTTAGATGCTCCACTTGTGCATAGTTTGTATGCAAGGAAAAACATCTACTCGCTGACAGCAAAACTGAACTCGCTGTGTTTCCATCTCCATGAGAGTCAGATAGAAATTTGAATACAAAATGCTTAGAATTACGCATTTTAAATTGCACCTAGTTAAACCCAGCGGTTTTGGGCTGGCTGAGATGCATCCCAATCAGTCCGAACCCACTGTTCCAAATAGAATAAATATGATACACTTGTCCGATAACCTGTGCTCATCCTCTGGTAGATTGGCACTGAGCAGTAAGGCTTAGCCTCAGGGCTGGAATGTGAAGTTTTGGCACAGCACCCCCATTCGCAACCACTCAATTGGACACAAAAACACTTCACACAGTATTTGTAAAAACACTTGTCTTCAAATTACATACACATACTGAAATCAAAATGAGATGTACATTGTATATGCACTGTTTAGTTATATGCAATTGTCAAACACCTCTAATGAAATCAAAACGAAACACGCATTGTATATACACTTCACAGTTATATGCAGTTATCAGACTTTCCCATTGCAGAAAGGTCAAACAGTCACTAGTCTTTGTCTATGCCCCATGACCCAGCCCCTCTGTCTTGCAACATCACCAGCCAATGATGCCCTGTTGACTAGACAGTTTGAACCACCTAACCAGGGAGTGGGAGCCAACAACCTCTGACAGAGGCTGGAATGTCAGGCACAGTTGTTTTCCCGATATGGGTGATGAAGACAGTCTAAGCTACTGGCTCATGTTCCTCTGACACCCCTCGAACACCACACGCTCTGGTGAACAAGCAAGCACATATCATCCTCATGGTTACAAGCACGGATTCCTTGGACTCTCCAAGCTTCCCCTCAATCCTCGAACTCCTCATGTCCCAGCACCTCAGATGGCTTCCGATCTTTGCACACACAGTCCCCTTGCACAGGGAGATGTTGGCAGTGGCGGCTGGTGACATTTGAAAGTGGTGTGGCGTAAATACTGCACTGTGGCGAGCGAGTGCAGCAAGCGAGGCCGAACCACCTATGGGGGGTTCGGGGGTTCTCCCACGAGAACATTTTGAAAAAAGGGTGGGCAAATGGTGTATTCTCAAGCACATTTGAGAAAGAGGTGGCTTGGCGAATACATCTCTGGGAGTAGCCAGACAAGTCTCTTTGCACAGATACATCTCTTTCCCTGCATTCACATAGGCACAGTCACCCTGCACTCATAGACCCATTACTCACCCTTCCCTGACACATTACTAAGCCAGCAATCACCCATCCACATCACTCACTCTGGGCTCACACAGGTACACTGCTCACCCTGCACTCACACAGACATCACTCACCCTGGATTTACACAGGCACACTGCTCACCCTGCACTCACACAGACATCACTCACCCTGCACTCACACAGGCACACTGCTCACCCTGCACTCACACAGACATCACTCACCCTGCACTCACAAAGACATCACTCACCCTGGACTCACACAGGCATCACTCACCCTGGACTCACACAGGCACACTGCTCAGCCTGCACTCACACAGACATCACTCACCCTGCACTCACACAGGCATCATTTACCCTGGACTCACACAGGCACACTGGTCAACTTTCACTCACCCAGGCATCACTCACCCTGGACTCACACAGGCTCACTGCTCACCCCGCACTCACACACACATCACTCACCCTGGACTCACACAGGCACATTGCTCACCCTGGACTCACACAGGCACACTGCTCAACCTGCACTCACACAGACATCACTCACCCTGGACTCACACAGGCACATCGCTCACCCTGGACTCACACAGGAACACTGCTCAACCTGCACTCACACAGGCATCACTCACCCTGGACTCACACAGGCTCACTGCTCACCCCGCACTCACACACACATCACTCACTCTGGGCTCACACAGGTACACTGCTCAACCTGCACTCACACAGACATCGCTCACCCTGCACTCACACAGGCACACTGCTCAACCTGCACTCACACAGACATCACTCACCCTGCACTCACACAGGCACACTGCTCAACCTGCACTCACAAAGACATCACTCACCCTGGACTCACACAGGCATCACTCACCCTGGACTCACACAGGCATCACTCACCCTGGACTCACACAGGCACACTGCTCACCCAGCACTCACACACACATCACTCACCCTGCACTCACACAGACATCACTCACCCTTCACTGCACTGCACTCAATAGGTTTCCTTTATTACAGCCTGTCTAGGCCTGGCATTGCCTGGTGACAGACTACAGTAGATAACACCACGTCTGCTGGGGCCTCTGAGCAGGTGGGGGTGCTTAGCACAGACCCGAGAATGCAAGCAACCTCCCCACAGACACTGGCGTTATTGTAGTTGTAGGCTGTTAGTCACTGCATGCGAAGACGTTCTGCAATTGCCCCCAGCCGTGTTTGCGCCCCTAAGACTGACATCATTCAACCACGATCTGTTAGAGCCAGGTAAACCAAAACAATCATCGACAAATAAGTTTCCTGGCTCCCCATGAACTTGTCTCCAAAAGGTAGTAATGGTCTAAAATCTAAATGCGCTTTATTTTCATCTGGTATTCCATCAAAGAAGAACCTGTTCCCCTGACTCGCCCTCTCCCCCCTCCAACTTTCTCTCTCCTCTCTGGGTGTGCTGTGTTACTAGAAGCCCTTTACAGATGTGTAAAAAGAGGTTAATACGTGTGTATCAAGGCAGATGTAATACTTTCAATGGGAGAGTACAGGCAATCCCCAGAGACACGTAATGCTTTTAATTGAAGAGTGCCGGCACTATTCAAAAACTAGCAGGTACTCTGGTACAGAGTACCTGCACTTCTATTTTTCTATTTCAAGCACAGGATGTATGTGTTACTCGGACCTGTAGCTTAATATAAATAACGTGCCGATCGCAGCTATAAAGGTTTAACTAACCTCAGACGATGACAATCAGAGTGAACCTCTTTCCTACTAGTGATTTTTAGTAACACGCAGATCTCTCTGCAGCGGGTGTGTTATCCCTCTGAACTACCAACACCTGCAGTCCTTATGTTCATGTCCCAGCATGGCACGGTCGCTCCGTCCCCCTGGCAACATTCTGTTTTAGGAAGAATTTCTCTAGCTGGAAAGGACAGCGTGGGACCTTGAAACCGCCCTCAGTGCAGGAGCGACCCTCTCAAGGCAGAAACAAAGAGAGGGCCGGATTTCAAGATCAAACTGAACCAAACGGGCAGTACCTGTTAAACGTGGATGCTTCAGGCAGGAAGCTGGCTGGCTTGACCTCATGCTTGGGCCTTTCATAAAATCTTTTACCATCTGCAACTCTGCAGACGATGCTTCCACTTGGCTGCTCCAACCTGCCGGCCACATTACAGAGCCCGAGGCACCAGGGCCTGGGATATTGCCATCAGATGAGGGAGAAAAGCGGTTCCGAGCCAGAAATCTATCTATAAATATACTGCTGCAAGCATGCAGGATTGAATAGAAAACGTGGCCGATTGCCGAATCACTCAAAACTCCGTTTCTAGTCTTAACATTAATCACCCACCACCAGGAGAACACTAGTCTTAAAGCAACGTATGCTTACAATAGCCTGGGTCGTGTCGCGCAGGGCCGGGGGTTAAAATGAAACGTTTCAAAACTTACCAGGTCCGCGCCGTCTGTGCTCCGGGGTCCCGGTCCCATTGCTGTTGGCGCCTAGCCGCCTACAGGAACATCCGCCGATCCTCCACAGCCAATCCTAGCGCCTTAGGGCACAGTTACTCTCTGCCCGCCCAGCCCATTAAAAGACGGAGGCTTGAGCCTTGTGCCAGCCACAGCAGGCACTAGTGCGCATGCGTGGGCACGGAGACAAATTGGCCCTCCGTCCCCACTCACGCGCACTTGTGCTGCTGCCCCTGGTGTGACAATGTAAATGCCTGTCAGTTAGCATGACGTCGGGGTCGGACCGCCCAGGTGGGCGGTCCGACGTCATGCTATCTCACAGGCATTGTCATGATGCATCGATCTCAGACTGAACTTAAGTAAACTGACTAAGAGAGTTCAGTTTACTTAAGTTCACAAAAACCGAGGGAGCTGCGGTCCGTACGGCTGGTAGGGGGGCAACGCCCCAGCGCCCTTAATGGACGCACCGCCACTGGATGTTGGTATAAGTCAGGACGGTCTTTGTCCCAACCACGATCACTTCCACCTGTCCCCGCCCCACCCAGTGCGGTCCTTCCAATCTTGTGGAGACAGTGAGATCCTTTTTTTTTTAAAGAGTTTTACATAGCGGGAACAAGAACCGAACATCGGGTACCAGAGCGCTTTACATAACACCAGTTTCGTTACAGAAGGACACATTCATTTTGTTAGGCACGGGGATATGAAGTGATTTGCCCAGAATCACTCTATGTTGAGCGTCCTTGCTGAGACTTTGACCCGGTTCCCCAGCTTTGCGGTTTACCGCTCTAGCCGTAACGCTACATTCTCTCCCCAAAAAACATCATTCGTGTCCCTGGGATCTTGTGGACAGGAGGCAAGATCACCAACCTTCGGAGAATACTTTGAGACCCTGGCCATGACAGTTGACACTAGCTGCAGGCCAGCAACGTCCAGAAAAAATCCACCAATGGATAGTCACTTCTTGGAGCATGACAAGCTATAAGCTCCCGCGAATCTGCAGATGATCCAGTTACTGTCCCTCCTTCTGCAATGATTCCTCATGTCAATATCCCAGTATCAAACAAATGTAGTTTCCAAAACTGCCTCTATTTTTGGAGGTGGAAGCCCCAATAGATATATCACCATGGCCTTTGAAGATACAATCAGTTCAGAAGACCTTGTTTCGAAAAGCACAGGCCCTCTCTACTTTTTGTCCTGTCTGCCATCCTACCCTGTGAGGTTTGATTATAATCTTTAGTGGGGCCAAGACACTGCCCTTTGGAATGCATGTGCCCATGTCATTCCAATGTAACAGACCCAGAATGGCCCTTCAGAGTCAGAGGTCCGCAGTTTCCTGTGAACGCCTGCTTTTTGGCCCTCTATCAGAAATGCACAGATGTGGCTATACCCCTCGCATCCAAGTGTGAATTAGGAGACAAGTATCTAGGCCCACATAGGCACGCACATCGAAATGCCCACTTTCCCAAGGTGACATTTCTATCACCGTAACATCGAACTCACTCCCACTACCGGAGAGGATGCCCCAGTACAAACTCATCGATACCAAACACCATACTATTCCTATTCTGCCTGTAGGAACTAATGCTACACATCCCTTCCCTTCATGCTAATCTAAAGCGGGAAGCAGCCCCCGTTGGACAGAACACACTGTCCGGTGTCATTCACGACTCTTGCAGGTGACACATAGACACACCTGCCCAACCTCTTCCCAACACTGTACCCTGTCACTAGGGAGAACTCCGATACAGCAGGAGACATGCAGAAGCTTGCCACACAGCTTTGTAAATGCCAAGTCGAATAACAGTAACCCGTGCTCACAGACCTTACCAGGGCAAGCCTGTGGCACCATCAATGAGCTACCTCCATGTATAGCACAGCCAATGTGGCAGGTCCATGGAAGCACATTCGAGATACATGCCCCTGACAAAAGTCTTACCCCATTACTAGGGACTTACAGCGAACTAAAATCCAAGTGAGACTCCTCCGTTATGGTGGAGGAGCACTGACCCACTGCTGACAGGCAGCAACTGAAAAATGAAAAGATAATAAACTATTTTATTCTCATTTTATTTGTCACTTACTCATCGAGTCCATCAAGCCTAGGGAGGGGCAGGACCATGCTCTGAGTCAGCAGCAGCCAGGCCCAGGGAGGAGTGGTGGGTGCACTGTAAGTGCGCATGCCAGGATGGCCGGCCGTCTTAAGACGGCCAAACCAACATGATCACTTACATTTCCTCAACCCAGCTATCTTGCACAGCCAGGAGGCAGAATAGGCATAGGCTCCCTGTCTCTAACAGAGCAGCATTTCAGCCCGCTCAGGCCAATTCGGTGCTTCTCTCATGCTGGGTAATAACATAAGGATTGGGTGGGGCAGGGAGCTGAGGAGCACTGAGGCGGCTGGAGCAGAGGAGCACTGGGGCAGTGTCCAGGAGCGGCAGGTAAATTGTTTTTTTTTAATCACCCCGCACTGCTCCACCTAATTTGAGTAGCAGCAGCCGCCCTTTCTCGAAGCAGTCAGTCGGATGTACACCACTTCACAGTGTGCACATGATCAACACTGTGCCTTCACACTGCATGGCAGTGCCAATCGCCCTTGAGTCCTAAGGCAGCTAAACAAGGTCGGCAGCCAAAAAGGTTCGTGGAGACAATGCCAACAAAGTCTCGGTGTAATATAGCCTAATCAAATGTGTAAGCATATGAGGCCAATATGTTACAAACTATGTTTTCCATTCCTTTTTGTCTCATATCTCATCTGATGCAATACTTAGTGATGTGAACAAACTGTTAACTTTTGAGCACATTTTCATGCTGCATCTAACAGGGGCACGTACAAAGAGTTTGCTTACTTAATTGGTTACATAGCTTTTTTTCAAAATCCATTGTTTGAGGGTCAATGTGTAATAAGGATATTGCAAGCCACCGTACCTTTGAAGAGTAACTTGGAAACATTTCTATTATGTACAGTATGGGATTTTTCATTGTCCACCTATTTCCAAAGCTTATCCTACCTTCCTCGGTGAGATGGAAACTTGAGATTTGAAGTCACTTAAAGTTTTATGGCAATTTAAGGACAGAATGTGCCAGCCAATAGACTGGAGGGCACAGCATGCAGAAACATGCACTAAGATGTGAGGTGCACACTGTACTCCCTGTTCCTGCCCATTTATTTACACAAATAGCAATGTGATTGGAAGGGTTTTACTAACTTTGATGCTGTGGTAGTTTGGGTGTAAAAGGTAGTGCTATTGATCCATATTTGATCTATTCTCAGGCAAGAGATTAGATTTGAGTTGAGAGGAAAACCGTTCGAACCTTAACAAGCATTGAGTGTGACTCTGTGAAGGAAAGCTCAAAGAGTGGCATGGGTGCAGCCGAAAACGATGAATTAGGAAAAATCACTGACAAAAAGAATGTTGCTTCTCGGGTTGTCGTAGGACTTAAAAACAGATATGGCAGAGCAGAGGTAGAGAGGGCAGTGCAGTTGATGAGAAGAATAGCATATTGGGTCCACAAACGAAGTCCGAATTGGGAAATAAAAGTCAGTTATTTTTCTCGGAAAATTACCATGAAGTTCTACTCAGCTGTGGCCTGTGCAGGTAAGAGCGGTGGGGGTGGGACTTCGATGGATGATGACGACGGAAAATTGATTATTTATTTAATTTTCCATCATCATCGTCCGTCAAAATCCCCCCAGCCGACTCCGCTGCTCTTACCTGCATGGGCCTCGGCTGGTTCTACTTACTAAGTCCAACTTAAAGAAATTAATTCATGAATGCCATTCTAATGAATGCTAATGCTGCTGCTGAGGTTGTTTCCACGCACTTACACTAGAAGGACTGGACGGGGCATATTATCAAGAACAGTGTTAAAGAATTATCACCGGTTTAGCGGCAGAAAACTGCTGCTAGAACGGCGATAATGGGCTTGATAATATGTCTTTGAGAATTCCATTAGAAGTCCATGTTCTGGTGTGAACATGGTTTTCTATTGAAATTCTCCAGGGTATAATATCAAGTCCATTATCGCCGCATTAGCAGCAGTTTTCTGCGGTTTAACCGGCGATAATTTTATCGCCGTTCTTGATAATATGCCCAGGATCATTTTTTTTTACAACACGCAACAGGGAAATAGGACTGAGTACCACTATTTCATGGTGCTTTACATGTGCCACATGCATGTCAATGGACCGGATTGAGGTGGGAGGCTCCCCATCTTTGCAGCGAAAAATTGCTTCGTTTTGGCTGTTTTCTGTGGGAAATTGCCTCTGTTTCAATAGACATAAAAGGGCAAAATATATTCTCCAGAATATTTCTTTAATATTTCACACTTTCCTCTTCTAAAATGTTGGTATATATGCTACCAAGTTCTTGGGCTGAATCATTTTTTGTGCATATTGAATATGCAAAACTCACAAGATATCAAACAGTGCAGTCAGTGATTTAAATCATTGGAACTAATCGTGGGTTTTTAGATCACATCCTGGTCGTGAACATCTATTCATCAAAATGCTAGGATTAGCAGCAGAAACATCATACACCCTTTGACCTTAAAATTCACTCATGCATACATGCTTACACTTACGCACACATTCATACTTGCACTCTCGCACGCAAACACATTCACCTGCATGCATGCACACAACATATATTTTGAAGCATTTCATTTTGCTTATTCCAGCAGCCAGGGAAGGTCATATTCCAGCTACCTGTACTCCATTTTTTATTACACTAATAGTGAATAATGAAACAATATTCCTTATTCGTGTAAAAAAAAAAAATAATTAGAAAATAAAGAGTGGAGTCCCAACCGACGTGCATAAGGACGGGCTTCCACGGTGTTCCTGGCACTGAATTTGGCATCTTGGAGGCCAAGAAATCCAAACGGCAGCGCCAGGAGTACCAAGGGGCAAGTCATAGATTGAATAGTTATACAAACAATTTATAACATATACAATTAAAATATATAACAAAAACAATTTTTTTTATGACAAATGACATTAATAACAATTTGTTTTTTATGTAAACGATTTTAACATTGTATATGCTGATTATGATGCCCGCCATAGTAAGATAGATGCAACCACTGCTACTGCAGAGGTCTCATCGTCGGCGGTGCCCTGCTTCCAGGACATGTCGCTGCAAGTGGGTACGAATGCACAGGAAACATGTGCAGTAGTACACACATGCATGACACATGTGGGGACATGCCTTGTGTACCATGTACCCCTTGGCTGGAGCGTGGCGATATGTGCACAGTCCAGTTAATGGGGATACATGCCACATGAGGACTTACCTGTATTCTGTCGCCCACAGGACCATCCAATTTGGGGTGCTGCTGCTGAAGTGTAGGGGTGACCTGGAGAAAGGGATCTATCCCTTTCCTTTAATTTCAGATAAAACGAAGCAGCCAGCCGGACTGCCAAGGTCGGGTCTTCAGAAACCCATATTGTAATCCGGACGGTGATCGGAGATCCCTATACAACTCTATTGATGCAATTTGTCTCTGACGCCATCTCAGTGGTTGGAGAAAAGCTGTTGGAGTCGTCGGTATTTCACCGGTCGGATGGAGTGGAGGATGCATGCATCATAATCCGGTAGTCAGACCAATCACTTCTGAAGAGCTATTCAAAGGTCCGTCCGCCTCCGAGTGGAAAGCAGAAGCTGGTCCGACCGATATTGTAATCAGGACCATAGATATTTTCAACATTGATATTAACAGCATAGATATTTTTAACATTGAACTTCCTTACGTTAAAATCAATATTCTTGTCAATGATATTTTTGCACAATATTTAAAACTCAATAGTTCTGTTCCTCATATTTTTTTCCGATATTTTGTCTGAATATTGTATAAATGCCTGCCATAGATATGAAATTAAATATATTTTTTCACTTTATGGACTTTAATTGCACTATTTACATTTTGTATGATTATCATGGTCCTGCAATACTAATATTGCAATGGATCCGCTAATGCAGCAGCAATTTAAAAAAAGAAACTTTCTCACAGACCTACACAGGCACTCACAGACTCAATCACAGAGCCACACAGGCACTCATGCTCTAAGGCAGGGGTACTCATAGTACGGCCCGCGGGCCTGGGGCGGCCCAGCAAGCCTTTCCTGGCGGCCCGCGGACCCCCGAAACATCATACCTGTGTTTTACGTTTTTTTTTTAAGTGTCTGCAGCAGCGCGAGAGACTCTGCTGCTCTGTGGGAGCTGCCGGCCCGGCGATCCTAGCAATGGCCTGAGCAGAGTAAAGCTGCAGGGGCTTAAGAAGAGGTGAAATACAAAGGCCACATTAACATGCAACTGGTCTTTCAAAGACCTGTTAAGTGCTCGGGTGCGGCTGTGAGTGTGTGTGCGCCCCGGCTGGCACACAGGCAGGGTGAGATGACAGAGGGTGACAGAGGGAGTGGGAGGGAAAGGGAGGGGGGGACGGAGAGGGAGTGAGAGGGAGTGAGAGGGAGTGAGAGAGTGAGAGGGAGTGAGTAAGTGAGAGGGAGTGAGTGAGTGAGAGGGAGTGAGTGAGTGGGAGGGAGGGAGTGAGAGGGAGGAGTGAGTGAGTGAGAGGGAGGGAGTGAGTGAGTGGGAGGGAGGGAGTGAGAGAGGAGTGAGAGTGAGTGAGTGAGAGGGAGTGAGTGAGTGAGTGAGTGGGAGGGAGGGAGTGAGAGGGAGGAGTGAGTGAGTGAGTGAGAAGGAGGGAGGGAGTGAGAGGGTGGGAGGGAGGGAGTGAGAGGGTGGGAGGGAGGGAGGGAGAGGGAGGGAGGGAGAGGGAGGGAGTGAGTAAGTGGGAGGGAGGGAGTGAGTGAGAGGGAGGAGTGAGTGAGTGAGTGAGAGGGAGGGAGTGAGTGAGTGGGAGGGAGGGAGGGAGGAGTGAGAGGGAGGTAGGGAGAGGGAATGAGTAAGTGAGATGGAGTGAGCGAGTGAGTGTTAGGGAGGGAGGGAGTGAGACAATGGGAGGGAGGGAGTGAGTGAGAGGGAGGGAGGGGGGAGGGAGTGAGAGGGAGAGAGTGAGTGAGAGGGAGGAGTGAGTGAGAGGGAGGGAGTGAGTGAGTGGGAGGGAGGGGGGGGGTGAGTGAGAGGGAGGGAGTGAGTGAGAGGGAGTGAGAGTGAAGCAGTGAGAGGGAAGGAGTGGGAGGGAGTGAGTGAGAGGGAGGGATGGATGAGGGGGAGTGAGGGAGAGAGTGAGAGGGAGTGAGTGAGTGAGAGTGAGTGAGTGAGTGAGTGAGTTAGAGTGAGTGAGTGAGAGGGAGGGAGTGAGATTGAGGGAGTACGAGAGAGGGAGTGAGAGACGGGAGTGAGAGAGAGGGAGTGAGAGAGAGTGAGTGAGAGGGAGGGAGTGAGAGGGAGGGAGTGGGAGTGAGTGAGAGGGAGGCAGTGAGTGGGAGGGAGTGAGTGAGGGAGTGAGAGGGAGGGAGTGAGTGGGAGGGAGAGAGTGAGTGGGAGGGAGTGAGTGGGAGGGAGGGAGGGAGTGAGAGGGAGGAGTGAGTGAGTGAGTGAGTGAGAGGGAGGGAGGGAGTGAGAGGGTGGGAGGGAGGGAGGGAGAGGGAGGGAGTGAGTAAGTGGGAGGGAGGGAGTGAGTGAGAGGGAGGAGTGAGTGAGTGAGTGAGAGGGAGGGAGTGAGTGAGTGGGAGGGAGGGAGGGAGTGAGAGGGAATGAGTAAGTGAGATGGAGTGAGTGAGTGAGTGTTAGGGAGGGAGGGAGTGAGAGAATGTGAGGAAGGGAGTGAGTGAGAGGGAGGGAGGGGGGGAGTGAGAGGGAGAGAGTGAGTGAGAGGGAGGAGTGAGTGAGTGAGAGGGAGGGAGTGAGTGAGTGGGAGGGAGGGGGGAGTGAGTGAGAGGGAGGGAGTGAGTGAGAGGGTGTGAGAGTGAAGGAGTGAGAGGGAAGGTGTGGGAGGGAGGGAGTGTGAGGGAGGGATGGTGAGGGGGATGTGGGAGTGAGTGAGAGGGTGTGAGTGAGTGAGAGTGAGTGAGTGTGTGTGTGAGGGTGGTGAGTGTGTGTGTGAGTGTGTGAGTGAGAGGGAGGGAGTGGATTGAGGGTGTAAGAGAGAGGGAGTGAGAGAGAGGGAGTGAGAGAGAGGGGAGTGAGAGAGGGGAGTGAGAGGAGTGAGTGAGAGGGTGGGAGTGAGAGGGAGGGAGTGGTGTGTGTGAGTGGGTGGCAGTGTGTGGGAGGGAGTGAGTGGGGAGTGTGAGGGAGGGAGTGAGTGGGAGGGAGTGAGTGAGTGGGAGGGAGGAGTGGGAGGGAGGGAGTGTGAGTGAGTGAGTGTAGTGAGTGAGTGAGTGGGAATGAGTGAGTGGGAGTGAGTTAGTGGTGAATGAGTGGGTGTGAGTGGGAGGGTGGAGTGGTGGGGGTGGGGGTGGTGGAGGTGTGGGGGTGGTGGGGGTGGGTGAGAGGGAGGGTGGGGGAGTGGAGGGGGTGTGGGAGGGTGTGGGAGGGTTGGGTGAGAGGGAGGGAGGTGTGGAGGGAGGTGTGAGTGTGGGTGAGTGTGGGTAGTGAGGGTGGGTGGTGTGGAGTGGGTGGGAGTGAGGTGTGTGTGAGGGTGGAGTTAGAGAGGAAGGGAGAGGGGGAGGGAGACGGAAAGGGAGGGAGACGGAGGGAAGTGAGAGGGAGGGAAAGGGAGGCAGACTGATAGGGAGTGAGATGGAGGGAAAGGGAGGGAGAGGGAGGGAGACTGATGGGGAATGACATGGAGGGAACGGGAGGGAGACTGATGGAGAGTGAGGTGGAGAGAAAGGGAGGGAGACTGATGGGGAGTGAGATGGAGGGAAAGGGAGGGAAATGAAGGGAGAGGGAGGGAAAGGGAGGGAAATGGAGGGAGAGGGAGGGAAAGGGAGGGAGACGGAGAGGGAGTGAGAGGGAGGGAAAGGGGGGGAGACGGAGAGGAAGTGAAAGGGAGGGAGACGGAGAGGGAGTGAGAGGGAGGGAAAGGAAGGGAGATGGAGAGGGAGGGAGAGGGAGGGAAAGGAATGGAAATGGAGGGAGAGGGAGGGAAAGGGAGTGAAAGAGAGTGAGATGGAGAGTGAGAGGGAGGGAGACGGAGAGGGAGGGAGAGAGGGAGGGAGGGAGAGAGAGAGAGTGGGAGTGAGAGAGAGGGAGTGAGACAGTCAGAGTGAGACAGATGAAGATAGGAGAGAGAGAGGGAGAGAGGGAGAGAGAGCTAGAGAGAGGGAGAGAGAGCTATAGAGAGGGAGGGAGACTGAGAGAGAAAGAGAGAGAGAGAGATGTGTGTATGCCGGGACGGCTCAGTGGACCAAGGCGTCCGCTGCAGGGACCTGTGATCAACCTCATGGTCAGTTTTATGTTGGTGCTCTAGCCCCGCCCCTCCCCCACTGACCCCGCGCCCCACCAATGCGGCCCTCGGACACAAACCAAACTGTAAATTTGGCCACCGAGAAAAGGTTTGTGAGTACCCAGGCTCTAAGGTAACTAAATCTTGCGCCCTCGCCATGCACTGCTACTTACCCCACATTGTACTTTAGCAATGGCATCTTCTATGACATAGTTTATAATCTAAAGGCTACATTTGCAATAAAAATATTGATGAGAAAACTGTGCATGGCAAGGGCATGAGGTATAGTTTCCTTAGGGCACATGTAATGGTTTCTTGAGATAGGTATAACTATAACAGTTGAACTTCTATGGTTTTGTGCGTGTAAAATCTGATCCTAACTATAACGTTCCTCTAACCTTTGTTTTTGTGTGAATTCCTAAGGTTCTTTTTGTTCTATTTCCTAAATTGACAGTCCCTGTAACATTTGTTTCTTTCAGTAGATAGATGGATGGATAGATAGATAGATAGATAGATAGATAGATAGATAGATAGATAGATAGATAGATAGATAGATAGATAGATAGATAGATAGATAGATAGATAGATAGATAGATAGATAGATAGATAGATAGATAGATAGATAGATAGATAGAGCTATATAGATATAGATATTTACATTACCTAGCAGAGGTCCTTAAAGGAAAATGGGATGCATTTCAAAAAGAAAAATGAAACGTTTCAGTTTCACACTTCCTAAAAATATATTTTTGCTACCATTCACAAAGGGGAAGTAGGCCGTAAAGTGTGAATGTTTTGCGACCACGTTCTGGTCACAAAACATTGAGACTCACTATTAGGAAGGGATGCCCTTGACACACCCCTTCCTAATACAGAACAAGCAAACCCCCAAAAACGTTCTTAATCAATAGTACCCTCTGTGACACTTTTTGGAGAAAAGTCTATGCAAATTGTTCAAACGATGTTAAAGTTATAGCCAAGTTCAAAAAATATTTTCCTATGGAAACTATAAACTATAACTACCTACTGGCAACCTCCAGTCAGAAATAGACATATATATATATATATATATATATATATATATATATATATATATATATATATATATATATATATATATATATATATATATATATATATATATATATATATATATATATATATTACCTACTGGCGGTCGCCAGTAGGTATATATAGTTAGGATTTTTTCTCTATGGGATTTTTGAAAATTCTATGTCTAATAACTTTGGCGTTTGTGGACGGAATCGGCTGAAATTTTCAGGAAAATGGAACATTTCGTTTCTGAGCAGCCCCTGACAATTTGGGGGGGTTTCATCAAGGGGGGGCCGAGAAAAAAGGGGGGTCCCAAAACGCGTTTTTCCCATGTTAATTTCCATAGGGCGGTTGGCCTCACTTTTAGCTCGAACGGCTGAATGGATTTACACGAAACTTGGCAAAATTGTAGGGACTGTTAGCCCGATGTGCCTTTGCTAGGTCTCAATATATGTGCTCCAGTGGATTTTGAGTAATTTAGGTTCAAAAAAAGATATATATCTGGGCGGAGCCTAACCACACATCTGATCTGATTGGCTGTCAGCACTTCATCCAAGAAGTGTTGGCAGCCATCTTGGGACCAATATACATGATAGCACCTCATTAAAAAGCATTGTAGTTAATAGAGGGTTTTAGGACTTTAGTTACATTATAAATCATTTGTTGATGGTACCATACTCGTTTTAGGAATTGTGGTGGGTTCTAAGGTGATTTTACCATGTGAAAAAACCTTCTGCTGTGATATCATGAATATTGTTTGAAAGAAAACTAATATGTCATGATTTTCCCCTCAGTGGTTTGGAAGGGGATCTATAAGCTAAACTGAAAGCATATTTTCTGTAAATTCACATTATCTTTCTCAGTCATGTGAAAATGAAGTCTGACATTCTCAGTAAAACATGTACATCCAACAAGGACAGGTCAGTTGATTCCTTTGTGTTCTACTGCAGCCTCCTAGAGTGTTCTAAAGAACAACTAGAGCGCTAACAGTCCTACTTATTACAAAGGTATGGCACACCTGAAGCCATTTTGATTGGAATAAAGTGGTAACTCTTAAAACATTTAATTTAAAAAGAAACAACATGAGGGGGTATATTTTGCCATAGAAAGTATGATTAGTGCTGCAGAATGAAAAATTAGGGCACATTTTGAGTGACTTCTCAAATCCTTTTCTATTTCATTAAAACATTCTGACATGTAGTCTCCCAAAATGGCCACCAGAGACAAAAGAGCCCAAATGTAGCCCAAATATCACCCAGATGTAGCCCAAGTATAGCCCAATGACAGAATGTCCTAGAGTGTTCTAAAGAACAACTAGAGCACTAACAGTCCTACTTATTACAAAGGTATAGCACACCTGGAGCCATCGTGATGGGAATAAAGTGGTAACTCTTAAAACATTTAATTTAAAAAGGAACAAAATGAGGGGGTATATTATGCAATAGAAGGTATTATTAGTGCTGCAGAAAGAAAAATGAGGGCACATTTTGAGTGACTTTTCAAATCCTCTTCTATTTCATTAAAAAATTCTGACATGCAGTCTCCCAAAATGGCCACCAGAGACAAAAGAGCCCAAATGTAGCCCAAATATCACCCAGATGTAGCCCAAGTATAGCCCAATGACAGAATGTCCCAGAGTGTTCTAAAGAACAACTAGAGCGCTAACAGTCCTACTTATTACAAAGGTATGGCACACCTGAAGCCATCTTGATTGGAATAAAGTGGTAACTCTTAAAACATTTAATTTAAAAAGGAACAAAATGAGGGGGTATATTTTGCCATATGAATTATGATTAGTGCTGCAGAAAGAAAAATTAGGGCACATTTTGAGTGACTTCTCAAACCCTCTTCAATTTCATTAAAAAATTCTGACATACAGTCTCCCAAGATGGCCACCAGAGACAAAAGAGCCTAAATGTAGCCCAAATATCACCCAGATG
This sequence comes from Lissotriton vulgaris, assembly GCF_964263255.1. Taxonomy (NCBI): domain Eukaryota; kingdom Metazoa; phylum Chordata; class Amphibia; order Caudata; family Salamandridae; genus Lissotriton; species Lissotriton vulgaris. Next base: position 1,429,044,340 of record NC_141685.1, on the reverse strand, counting down.
TACCCCAAGTATAGCCCAATGACAGAATGTCCCAGAGTGTTCTAAAGAACAACTAGAGCGCTAACAGTCTTACTTATGACAAAAGTATGGCACACCAGAAGCCATCTTGATTGGAATGAAGTGGTAAGTCTGAAAACACTCAATTTAAAAAGGAACAACATGAGGGGGTTAATTTTGCCATAGAAAGTATGATTAGTGCTTCAGAAAGAAAAATTAGGGATCATTTTGAGTGACTTCTCAAATCCTCTTCTATTTCATTAAAAAAATTCTGACATGCAGACTGAAACATGCACTTTGAATACCAGCAGCAGACGTCCCTGGTGAGCAGTAGCTTTACTACAGTGATCTAATGTGCAACTAGAGTGCTAACATTCAGAATTTATGGCAAATGTGTGACACATCTGAATGCCTTCTTGATGGAACCAAAGTAAACAAGCATTGAAAATGCAATAGATCTCGCCCTCGTTTAAGTTAAAGCCATTCTGTTTGTAATGAGGTGGCTTTTTAGCTTTGCTTTTATTAGTGTTTTTTCAACTTTCATGTAAATAACATGCATCTGTATGCATATAAGTATATGTATGCATGCATTTATGTTTGTATTTATATAGATATACAGATGATATATGTTTATATATGTATGTATATATATATATATATTCACTGAAAAAACCATAGGCTATAGACCATATATAGTTAGGAATTAGCGTTTACAAAACCTTGAAAATTCACTGAAAAAACCATAGGTTCTAGACCATATATAGTTAGGAATTAGCATTTACAAAACCTTGAAAATTCACTGAAAAAACCATAGGTTATAGACCATATATAGTTAGGAATTCGCATTTACAAAACCTTATTTTACTCACACAAAACCATTGAAATTCCATATATAGTTAGTTACACTAACTATATATCGCGCACCCGCAATCCACTGCTGATGATGTCACATATTACATCATTCATGACATGGTCAGTGACATCACTGCTGACATCACTGATGACATCTCAAATGACATCACTGATGACATCACTGATGACAACATCCAGTGACTGTATGTTTCTGTAAAGTTAAAATATGTCTTACATATTGAAGAATGAGTGGATGTATAAGTGTCTGGATGAAGGATTTAGTAGGTGCATGACTGACTGTATGAGTGAGTGATTAAATGTGTCTCACTGAGTGCATGGGTTAGTGACTAAACTGTCTTAATTTGTGCATCATTATGTCTGTTGTTCTGTAAACTGTTGCATGTTTTGATAAGTAGCTATATGAGTAACTATATGGGTTATTGATTGGTTGCCCAAGTATTTGTATGGGAGACTGAGTGTGTGTGTGGGTGGCTGGGAGGTGTATGACTCTGTGCATAGATGTGTGAGCAGTTGATTCACTAGATGTATGGTTTCAAAAGTGCATGTGGAAACAGCTGTATGGGCGGTTGACTGTGTGCATGAGTGTATTGGTGAGTGAATGGATATCTCAGTGCTACATGTCAAAGTAAGTACATATGTAAAACACAGTACATGTGAGAGTTGACATACATAAATAACTGTGCATAAGAGCCAGTGAATGTGTGAGTGGCTGTATGGATCATTGTGAACTTGTATCAGGGATTGTATAAGAGAGTAAATATGTGTTAGTATATGTTTGAATAAGTAAAGTTTGTATACCTGTATAGTTGAGGAAATGGAGGTGTGATTGATTCTTTGCATGACTGACTAGGTGTGTGAGTAACTCCATGGATGAGTGACAGTCTGTGAGTGTCTGTTTACACTGATTGTATCTAAGGTTATATTAGAGTCTGAAGAGGTTCATCGTATTATCACATGAATGATATCATCAGTGATGTGATCAGTAATGTCAAATGAGATGTCATCAGTGATGTCATCAGTGATGTCATTTGAGATGTCATCAGTGATGTCATTTGAGATGTCATCAGTGATGTCATCAGTGATGTCACTGACCATGTCATGAATGATGTAATATGTGACATCATCAGCAGTGGATTGCGGTTGCGCGATATATAGTTAGTGCAACTAACTATATATGGAATTTCAATGGTTTTGTGTGAGTAAAATAAGGTTTTGTAAATGCGAATTCCTAACTATATATGGTCTATAACCTATGGTTTTTTCAGTGAATTTTCAAGGTTTTGTAAATGCGAATTCCTAACTATATATGGTCTATAACCTATGTTTTTTTCAGTGAATATATATATATATATATATATCAAACAAATGCAATCTCCCGAGCTCCGACCACATCGACCCAGGAAAATCACGCGGATCCAGTAATTGTAAGCACAGTTTTTTATTCAAAAGCTGAACCAAGCAATCTGACGCGTTTCGGGCATCCGCCCTTGCTCACAGACATATATATATATACACACACACACACACATATACACACACATATACACACTCACACATATATTTGCATAGAATTAAGCTAAAGTACAATGCGAAACGTGTCGTCCTGTACCTCACCAAATGAAAGAACCTTTGGAAACTGAACTGCGTAAGCTGTGTGACTTGAATATCATTCAACCTGTTCGGAATGGTTAGCCCCAGTTGTCATCGCAGCGAAAGCTAATGGCGAAGGTATTCGGTTATGCGTGGACTTACGCAGCCTTAACAAGAATATTTGGGTAGAAAGACAACCTCTACCTATTATCAACGAGATGCTTAGCACCATGGGACCAGCAAAGTATTTTAGTGTAATAGACTTGTCAATGGCTTACCATCAGGTTGAACTCCAGCCCGCATCAAGATCAGTCACTGCCTTTATCACTCCCCTAGGGGCATTTATGTTTGAAGGATGCCATTCAGATTTGCATCCGCGGTGGCAATCTTTCAGAAAATGATGCAACAAGTCCTGGAAGGGGTGGACCACACCATGTGTTTTCAGGACGACATATTGGTGTATGGCCAAAGTGTGGAGGAACATGACTACTCCCTTAGACGCGTCTTTGGAAGACTGATGGATGCTGGATTAACAGTCAAGAGAAACAAATGCAAGATTAGAGTTTCATCTGTCGAGTATTTGTGACATTCCATCGCCGAAGAAGGTTTAAGACCCAAAGGTAGCCTGATTAGTGCAGTAAAGGACGCCCCATACCCGGGGAATAAAGAGGAACTTAAGTCCTTCTTGGGGCTCATGGATTATATGTTGAAATACATTGACAATTTCGCCTCCAAATGCGAACCCATGAGAGTTCTCCTAAAGAAAAACAAGGAATTCACATGGAATGAAGAACATGAGAGAGTAGCAGATGCTCTCAAGGAAGAACTGGTGAACTTGCCGGCACTAGGGGTTTTCGATCCAAAGAAGAAAACCATCCTCACCACAAATGCTTCCAACAAGGGTCTAGCAGCCACCCTAATACAGAAGGAAGGAAAGGAGGAAAAGATCATTGCCTTCGCGTCCAGATGTCTTACGATCCCCGAACAGAACTACTCAGTTATTGAAAGGGAAGCCTGGCCTGTTTCTGGGCAGTGAGTGTTTCTTGTCGTGGGGACTAAACTTCACTATTCGAACAGACCACAAGCCTCTTACTTTCAACTTTACAGTGAAAGGGCTGGAAAATTGCACTCCACGCATAAGCAGATGGATCCTAGGACTGGAACACTACAATTTCAAAGTGGAGTATGTTCCAGGAACGGAAAATAAGGTTGCTGACTTCTTATCTAGGACGCCGTTACAAGAAGAAGAGTCAGAAGAAGTATTAGACAGTCCAAAAATAATGATGGAGGAACCCGTCATCACTGAACAAGAATGGGAGAAGTGCATGAGAGAAGACACTATAATGGACACAGGAAAAGGCATCATGAGAGAAGGGTGGCCTAACAAGAGGAGTGATCTTAAAGAAAGAATCGCAGAATTTTGGGAAGTAAGAAACAAACTCAGTATAATTGGGTAAAAAGTATATAGCCAAAACAGAATAGGACCTCCCAAAGGCCTGAGGAAAAGAATCATATACTTGGCACATGAAGGTCACTTGGGACGGAGTGCAACTAAAAGTTGTGTGAGAGCGAATTTCTGGTTTCCGAAAATGGACAGAATGACAGAGCAACAAGTGAAGGATTGTGTAACATGTGCCAAGAGCGATAAATCAAAGACCCTACGAAAAACTCCTCTATCTCCTATTAAAATACCTACTAAACCTTGGAGCAAGTTAGCTATGGACATCATCGGGCCAATGCACAACTTAGGATTCCAAAAGAAATTCATGTTAGTTCGGATCGACAAACACTTCACATTGGATGAAACAGAAATTTGTGCATTGCATCACCACTAAAACCGTTATTGAGTTCCTCAAAGGATGAGGGTTTACCCTCCACTTTAGTGACTGATAATGGTGTGCAATTCACCTCAGAAGAAATGAAGGACTTCCTAAGGAAAATGAACATAAAGCACAAAACCACTGCCTTCTATTGCCCAAAGGCAAATGGCCTTGTTGAAAGAGTGAATAGACTAATTAAAGAGCACATTCAATTGGCTACCACCAATGGTCACGACATAGAGAGTTCTCTTCAGAAGTGTCTATGGGCGTACCATACTTCGCCTAACAAGGGGACAGGAGTCTCCCCTTTCGTCTCCCTCCGCAGTAAAGAATCATGTACAAAGTTTAAGCCCAGTTGGCTGGAAGTAGGTAGGACCAATAACTTCAATCAGGAAGAAATCACAGAGAAGATCAACCAACACCAAACCAAATACAAACAGTGGTATAACCAGAAATATGGTGTCAAGATCTCCAACTGGGAAGTAGTGACATTGTGCAGGTAAAGAGATGCAATAGGGAAGGGACTAATCAAAGCAAATTCTATCCTCCGAGTAAGGTAGTTACATTTCTCAAAAATGTAGTCCAACTTGAAAATGGGCAATGGTGGAGCTTTGACAAAATTGTAAAATCACAGATGTGATAGAGTCCTTGTTCTTGTACCTTTCTGCCCCTTTTTATGCCCCTCGCAGGACCATCTTTAACCACTGTAAACCGTTTATTCTACCTTGTTCAGTTATATGGGAAGGGAGGTGTGTTACATCTTATGTTATTGTAATGGTACATTCCGTTCCCCTTTCCCTCTTCCCACTTGGTTTTCCCCACCTGAAGCTCACCTTGGAATGTTGTGTATTCTTCAGTGAGGCGAGTGGATGGCCAATAAAGAATACTCACCAACCCTTGGTTCCTGTCGTCTTTATTACTTCCAACACATACCTTTCCTGGTGTATGTTTTGTGTGCTACTGAGTAGGGTGTGTGTCAAGTACCTGAAATCCAGAATCAGAGTTTCCGCTGGAACTGATGCTTATTCCTCCAACCGCCAACCTAGATACCAAGGTCACAAGGACTTCAGCATCCAAAAGGGGGTAAGGGGATTGGGAGTGAGAGAGAAACACACCACGTCTTCTTCGATTACTCTGGTCAGTTCTTCTCTTGTCTGCTTCTTCTTTTCCTTTTATTTTCTTTCTGGAATAAACAATTACTCTAAACACCTTTTCTAATGCTCTAATCGTACCAATTACCTCACTCCTAAATTTGTACCTGTTCTTGCAGAGTGGCTAGCTGTTCTCTATTTCTGTTGCATTAGTAGAGGATGCTATCACCTTGAAGAATTCTCTATAAAATACAAAACATTATTACATTGTGCTCAAATGTCTTTACTGCCTAACTCTTAGAATTCTAATTACCTTCTATGCTTTCTTTATCTCTTCTAATATAGACAAGCTGGCATTCAGAAGCTGACAATGAAATGATGTCTTCTCTAAAGGTGGTAAGTATATTATATATATATATATATATATATATATATATATACATACATATATATATATATATATATATATATATATATATATATATATATATATATATATATATATATATATATATATATATATATATATATATATATATATATATAACACATACAAGCTGAATGACCTCTGACTTTTCTCTTGTCTGCTCCTGTTATTGCTATTCCCTTCTTTTCCTTAACTGATAGTCTTGAGCTTCTGAGCAAGGAACAATATTACTTCATATCTATTTCTCTCAGTCTCTTATATGCACAATTGTCCTTAAGTACTTGTTCTATTCTGCTCCAACACAAATCCCTTGTACTTCTAGGGCAATAAGTATAGCCATGTATATATTCTTCTTCTGAAACTTCCCTCAGGAATACTTGAACTTTCTCCAGAAATCGTAAGTGAACTGAAACACTTACCACAGCCGCGGTACAATGATTGCGCTGGACTTCCACAAATACTCACTGACCAAACTCTTAGTTCGAAGAAGCCGCTGTGCACAGGAAGTGAAACAGGCGAAAAGACGCAACCATTTTCAGCTAAATTGTCAGTTGAAGTGCGCAGCTCCAAGGGATTGGAACCGCAAACTCAGTCGAGGAGAGTCGCGCGGCAAAACAACTAGATCCGCAACTCAACGGCGGCCATGTTGGAATTCCGCCCACACATTAAAGGCAGTCTTTTCCCAAACCTAACAGAACGTTGTTCTGCGTGATGTCCTTTTGGGCCCAAATAGCGTCTTGGGAAGATCTTTGACCTTGAAGCGAGTTACTGAGTGCTAAACTGAGGGACCTACTGGACCTATTGGACCGGTCCTGACAGTGTGTAATAAATCTCTTATAGGTGTTTTTATGTTCGAGAATCTACAAGGCCATTTTCAGCCACCCATTCACTACACATTAACAACAATAGCAAAGTACTACCTTAGTGTAGTAAGGTTTCAGCTTTATTGCCATTATGGTAAGTTATAGTGCCATCCCACCATCAGTTGGACAGTGGTTAGTTCCAATAGTTTTTATAAGGTATGACACAGGAAATATTAATAGCTCTGGCTTGGGACATATACCACTAACAGTGCGGCGTCTTTCCACATCAGCATCCAATCAATAGTATCTATTGCCCCCTTTTGTCTAGGTATTTGTCTCCAGTCGAGAAGCTGACATGAGAGCCAATCAAGGTCTCTAATATTGCCATTTTAGTCTCATTCAAGACATAAAACTGCACTGGAAATGAAGGGGGCCTCGTTCTCCAGGTGTCTTGGCCTGGGTTAGCATATGAGTCTCTTGAACAAACCAGGCATCTCACCTAGTGTTTCAGTATTCACAGTGGCATTAGCATTTGGTAGATGAGCTGAGCTTCCTGACATTTAGCGAAATGCATTTAATGTCTCTTCCCATCCAATGGGTGTGGGGATAGGGCATTCTCTGGTCCACTTGTGTGCACAGTGATTTTCACAGTATTCTGTATGCTGTCTCTGTAATTATTTGTTCTGCAACTTCTAGCCCTCTGCCCAAGCCCTAAATTGCTGCCTTAATTACCGCCATCTTTCCAGCCCCAATGCCGGAATGCACCCATTAAAGATCCTTCCTTGGAGTCATCAAAGCACCCACCTTTGGGTCTGACTGCATCATCAATGCCACTGTATCTTGAGATTTTGGGTTCCCTGCTTGTCTTATTTGCATAGTGTAGTTGGTCAATGACAGCTTTCCTTTCTTTGTGTATGTTTTCTGTTCCAGGACAGCTGTTTTTGTGTGCCCTGAATGCTTATGTGATTGGTATTTGCGTGGTGCTGGTTCTCTTAAATCTGGGACTAACTAAGAGCCTGATTAGGATGCTGGTTTGCACCACCTGTCCAACCTCTGCAGTCACGCTCCTATTCCGACCACTGAGGCCGGGTAAGATCCGGCCTCCATATTACCATACAACCATTGCTACTGCGGAGGTCTCATCATAGTCCGTGCCCCACGACCCAGACATGGGGGTGCATGTGGGTACAAATGCTCAGGAAGCATGCAGTTGTACAGTCATGAATGGCACATGTGTGGACATGCCTTGTGCATCATCAATCCCATTGCTGGAGTTTGGCGATATGTGCATGGTCTTTTCAATGGAGATACATGCCAAATGAGGACTTATGTAGATTCCCCAACCCACAGGACTGTCAACCCTGGGGTTCATCTGCTGAAGTGAAGAGGGGACCTGGAGTGATGGATCCATGCTGGAGACCGCTGGGGAAAAGTGGATCAGCTGAGTGTTCACCCCTTTTCCTACGTATATGATGACTCCAGGCAGATGGTCCAACTGTCACGGTTGGGTCGTCTGTAACCCACATCGTAATCTGGATGGTGGTCGGATCTCCCTGTACAGCACTATGGCCGCTGTTTTTGAGTTGGTGGTCAGAGGAAGCCTGTCGGAGTCGGCAGTCTGTCACCGGTCAGTCGTAGTAAATGTTGGATGCATCGTAGTCTGGCGGTTGAAGTGACCACTTCCGGTCCGATCACATCCGACAGGGCTGCGGTGAAGACTTTTAATGGCTCAGTGGTGCAGGGCACGCCTGTAATTTTCGAGTTCACCTGTCCAGATACACAGAGACAAAGAAAACTACTCGTGAGGAAAAGCAAGTATTTATTTGGCTGCAGCCATTAACAGTGGTCCCAGAAGTAAAATAAAATAAGTTCTCAGGAGACTGCTGCTTGAATCAACAGCGTACAATCTTTTAAAGCAATAGGCACACCCATATCCAACCCACATTTAAACAAACTGAAGCAATCAGTCAGTGAATTCCTTGTTTGCTAAAGTGCGGCGTGATCATCACGTACTTCAGTTCTTCACTCGTGCAACATCTTTTGCAACATAATTGCATGAACATGTCTAGTGACTTAGACCACCCACCGCAAGGACAGACAGGCTTAACCACAAACACGAGTCACAATGCACAAGGATAAACAAACTCTACCTCAAACATGGGCCTTAATGCAAGTAAGGAGTTCACACATTCTCCTTGGTATAAGGATTGTTCCTATCGAGCAGAGTCAACAATGAATGGTTTACTTGTTAAGCAGGCGTTGCATGTGTTTTCGGGGACAGGGAGTGCTGAGTGATGACTCGAGAAGTTAGGCCTGGGTGATGGCAATACAAAAATGGAGGCTAAATACAAAATGGATGCGGTATTTAGAGATTTCGTATTTCCACAGCGGAGTGTGGTTTGACCAGCATCCTAATCAGGGCCTTAGATGTGCAGTCTTACTCAAAATGGTCGTCTATTTGCTGCACCATAAATTTTTCCTCTAAACGGATGACCACCATAATATAACACTGCATGCTTGCATACGAAGTTAGTAAACAGAGTAATGCTTTTCTTTTATGCAGTGTAATCCACAAGTATCGATTGTATTGGATTGAATGTCCCTTGAAGGTGGAGTTTGTTGCTGCTGTTATTATCTTTTTTTGTTTGTAGTCATAAACTCTGGTGAGAATATCAGGCAATCTGAAGTTTTCAGTAGCATGGCCAGCCATCCTATGAGTGTTGCTTAGCTTGACCTCTTGAGGATCATCATATTGGAGTAGCGGTGTGTGAGCATAATCCCTTCAGTTCCTTCCTTTTGCTCATTTCGGCATGCTTCTATTCCAAATGTTGTTTGTAGTTGGTTCTTCGAGAGTGATTATCTAGCTCTTTTATGTGGCTTTCGAGATCCACATTCTGCTCCTGTAGTGTCAGGGTTCATGCCTCAAAAATTCCTCATCCTCTGATCTATTATACTTTGTCTCTTCTAGGGTGACCACTCACTCATCTAGGTTTTGGACCTCTTTTATCGCCATTAACACATGGAACAAAGCCTCCACAACATTTTGGTGATAACACTCTCACATTCCATGTCCCGCGGAGACTATGTACATGGGGATGGGATTTTTCACCACCCAGTACACAACTGCTCTGACTCTAACTTCCAAGGCTGCCCTTTTGTGTGGCTCCAGTGCCATCACTGTGCAGGTATTCCTCATACAACTCCACCAAGCTGCCATTGGCATCTAAGCCCCCCAACTGTGCAAGCAACTTGTGGGCCCTCCCGCCGTTCCTTCATTCCCATCAATTATATAAACCAAGACATTTGTGGCATTAGAACAGCTGCAGTTAATCACATCATATGTTACTACATGCTTGTCATGATGGCATTGGTCATCAACATGCTTATTTTGGCTTATCTCGGATTACAATGCAAGACATCTCGTAAGAGGTGATATAGTATACCTCCTATACTTTCTTCCATCGTAATTACCATAATTTGCCTAATTCTGTAATGCATCAACCTTAAAGTCATGATGTCTCTTCCAGGTTGTCATAAATTGCTTCCATCTGCTGTGACAGCTCTACTTCTGTCACTTGGTACAGCGGGTCTTGGCTCCGGGGCTTCAACTTGCTACCGAATTTGTGGCCTTTGTGGTCCTGTAGCAATTCCTGGGCTGCAAGTGCTGTGTCTACCATTTTACCTTATCCCTCAAGTACACCTGACGTGAAGCATCGCAAGGACCTTGTCCGGGCACTTGTCTCTAGTGTCCCTGCTGTTCAGGCATCCCAAGGACCTTGTTCGGGAAATTGCACTTTTACAATCTTATTTGAATATATTTATTGTTAAACCTTGTGACTCCCTGCCCCCGTGTCTGACTGCGGCTGCGATGCCAGCTTTCTCTGGTGTGGGTAGATGGGATCAATTTCTTCTGGTGACAAACCTGGGTACTGTTTATCCCGGTCGCCTTTATGGCCATGCTCGTGACCACACCTCTCCTCCTTGATTGGGTCCTTTGAATCCCAACTCATCTGGTAATTTTGCTCACCATGCCACCCCAGTTTAGACCCAGCCATATGCAAATCAGTTTTGACCCTGTGCCTCAGGGGAACATTCCAGACCCAACTGCCAAGCCAGGTCCTCCCTGGACTAGAAACAAGCATCCTGGGACCGGTTTCTGGGTATTACCCTTCATCAGCCAGGCTAGCTTGAACCCAGTGGCACAGTGAGCAAGGGTCAAGACTGATTTGCATATGACTGGGTCCAAACTGAAATGGCATGGTGAGCAAAACAACGATGGATTTAGGCCCAGATCTCTGTACTGGGGTGAATGTATTACATTGTTCTGCATTCTGTTCATCAATTGTTCTTTTACATCTCTCCCATGTCGCCTCCTAGCTTACGGTGCTATATTGGTTTGTGACTTATAAATTGCAATTAACAAAAGAAAAGAAAAGAGGATAAACTCTGTAATCATTGTGTGCTCTGCAAGATGCTCCCCTTCATCATAGCGAGCACCTTAACCTACTGTGGTACTGAATTTTGAGGCAGCACTGGCACCAGTCAATACTCTAGGCCCTGTCCAGTGGGACCGTTCCTCACTGAAGCTACCTGTCCTCTTTCTTGGGGTCTGGAAGTGCCGGTCTGAATTCTTCTGCGTTCCAATCTCCTATGATATAACCTCCCGACGCTACCTGAGACCGTCCTCTGGAACATCAACACTTAACTCACACCACATCGACTGTGCTCTGTGTACGACTCTCATGAAGGTACTCTGTCAATACTGCATTGGGGCTTGCTAGGCCCTGGCCTTGCGATAAAATACAACCTTCCAAGCTGATCAGGCTCACAAATGCCCTCATTTGCCAGTATATACCTTTGACACTTGTCGTGGCTGGTTGTGTGGGTGCTTATCAATTGTGTGACTGCCTGTACCAGTGCTAACTGAACTGCAACAATTGTACTAATGGGCTTTGCCAGTGGAACCCCTAGGGGGCTAAGTGGATGCTCCTGGCCCTAGCACTGGGTATCTCTATGACCACGGTATTTGCCTGATTCCACTTGTGCCAGTCCTAACCAGCATCAGTCCTTAGCAGGCCTGGACTGGCCGTTGCGGGCACCGGGGAATCCCCCGGTGCGCCGCAAGGGTGGGGGCCGGTTTTGGGCCCTGTGGGCCGTTTTCGTTACAGGTCCGTTTTTGCAGCTTAGCTGCAAAATCGGCCATGTAACAAAATCGGCCGAAAACCGGCCCAGCCAAAGAGCTCGGTCGCACCCCCAGGGGGCCGGCAGAGCACTTTGCCAGGGCCGGTTTTGATTCTCAGTCCGGTAAGTATGTAAGTTGTGAGTGCAAGTTTTACAGGTTGGGATAGGAAAAAACTAGTGGTATTACTGCTACCTCCTTATGAAATGTATAAGACACTATGATGTACTTATAATGAATCATGTGGTAGTGGTAAATTCAAGTGTGGTATTACCACATCATTTTATCAAGATGATTTGAATGAGCTCCCTGGTATTTTAAATAACAGACATTACTACTACCCAATTTAATGGTCCTAAATTTATGAAGAGCTTTTGAAAAGCTGAGTGTAACTGGTTCAATTTCTATCCTACAGGTCGTTTACACATTACAGGAGCTAGTGTTTACATCACCAAGCTAACTTGACAGCAGACAAGGAATAGTGAGCAATTGCACATCATGTTTTCTTGCTCCTTTGTGAGTTTAGACCATAATCAACATCAGACACTTCAATTGGTACTACCATTTTTTGTGCTTCGATATTGATTAGTACTAGGCTCTGGCCTACATCTAAATCCCTCCACACTCAGCGGTACAAAAGGGGGTGGTGATGGACGGAGCATCTGAATCAATCAAACACTCACACCCAGTCGAAAGATCTGGGTTTAATCCAATACCGTTCTTTAGCCCACTCTGCCACCCCAGTTCAGACATGGCTATATGCAAATCAGTCTGACCCTGTGCCTCATGGGAACAGTCCAGCCCGAACTGCCAAGCCATGTCTTCCCTGGACCGGAAACAAGCTTCCGGGGACCGGTTTCTGGCATTCCAGCCGTCTTCAGCCCGGCTTGCTTGAATCCAGTGGCAAAGAGAGCAAGGGACTCACGTCTGAGCATACCCTGCCACACTTATGGCGGCCAAAAGTGGTACAAAAGGGGGTGGTGCTGGACGGAGCATCTGAATCAATCAAACACTCACACCCAGTCAAAAGATCTGGGTTTAGTCCATCACCGTTCTTTAGCCCACTCTGCCACCCCAGTTCAGACATGGCTATATTCAGATCAGTCTGACCCTGTGCCTCATGGGAACAGTCCAGCCCGAACTGCTAAGCCATGTCTTCCCTGGACCAGAAACAAGCTTCCGAGGACTAGTTTCTGGCATTCCAGCCGTCTTCAGCCCGGCTTGCTTGAATCCAGTGACAAAGTGAGCAAGAGACTCACGTCTGAGCATACCCTGCCACACTTATGGCAGCCAAATGCGGTACAAAAGGGGGTGGTGATGGATGGAGCATCTGAATCAATCAAACACTCACACCCAGTCAAAGATCTGGGTTTAATCCATCACCGTTCTTTTGCCCACTCTGCCACCCCAGTTCAGAAATGGCTATATTCAAATCAGTCTGACCCTGTGCCTCTTGGGAACAGTCCAGCCCGAACTGCCAAGCCATGTCTTTCCTGGACCGGAAACAAGCTTCCGAGGACCGGTTTCTGGCATTCCAGCCGTCTTCAGCCCGGCTTGCTTGAATCCAGTAGCAAAGTGAGCAAGGGACTCACGTCTGAGCATACCCTGCCACACTTATGGCGGCCAAAAGCGGTACAAAAGGGGGTGGTGATGGACGGAGCATCTGAATCAATCAAACACTCACATCCAGTTGTCTGAACTGGGGTGGCACAGTGGGCTAAAGAACGGTGATTGATTAAACCCAGATCTTTCGACTGGGTGTGAGTGTTTGATTGGTTCAGATGCTCCGTCCATTACCACCCCCTTTTGCTCCACGCTCAGAACAGCAATTAACAAGCAAATGTGAGGGGGCTGCAAAGGCTGCAGCCGCTTCATGTTTGCTTGACGCCCTAGACACAGCTGCAGGTGAGTTTTTTAGGTGGAAGTACACCACATTTCCCTCCTCCTGTTCGCAGCACGTGAAAGGCACGTAACATTGTTGGACAACTAGTTACATTATTCTATTCGTTATTAAAACCTTCAGCATCACTGCATTGGAACTCGATTTCACATGCCTGCCCGTTATACCCATTTAAATCATTTCGCTGCTGCATTTGACTGCGCTGGCAGTGGCAATATGTGGTGCACGCTGTGCTGGCCTTCTGGCGAGTGCCCAGGCACTTTTCTCCTTCAGGCGAGTATGTGGGGTCTGTCGTCTGTGCACCTTAAACCACGCACAACATTATACGGAGACAAGCTGTCGCCTGTGTTTAAAACCGTGTCTAGCTAATGTTACATAAGACAGGTGACTCTCAGTTGCCGTGGTTACTAGCAAAAATACTTCCAGACAGTATAGTTGCTGAGAGGTCTGAAGAGGCACTAGCTCAAAATTAAAACAAGCATCATGGTTGGGGTGGGGGGGTCTCTCTAATATAGGAAGCGAACCCCACATGTTTTGCCTCTGTAAGCTCACGGACTGGGGATATCAAAACACCAAAACACACCTGCAGTTGCATGCAGCTCTTTGAGGACAGTTAAAAGGTTTGCTGTTCTGAGATATCATTTTCAACCTATCCACTGCAAGTTACACCAAGGATTCTCCTCACAAAATAATAGTCCCCAGACATATTTACCTTAGTAATCTGCCCATGGGCATCCGCAGACATTTTTCCAGGGGAGGCTACCCTGGCTAATGTTAATCAATAGGGGCAGGGCTAAAATGGCAGACAATCAGGATCAGGTAATGCTCAGGCCAAGCTGAGAAAAAAAAGTGGTGAATTCTGCATTTGAAACTGGACAACAATTAGAGCACACATAGGAACCCTAATATTACCCCCTGGCCCCTTAACACTCATACATTCCCTGATCGTTAAAATTAGCCCCCTGGCACCCCAAAACCCATAACCCATACCCGCCCTGACCCCTAAAATTGTCCCCTTGGCACCCCAAAACCCATAACCGCCCTGAACCCTAAAATGTCCCCCCCTTGCAAACCAAAACCCATACCCACCCTGAACCCTATAACTACCCCCCAAGTACCCCAAAACCCATACCCACCCTGAACCCTAAAATTACCCCTGCCCCCCCAAAACTCATACCTGCTCTGAACCCTAACATTACCCCTGGCACGCCAAAACCCATATCAACCCTATACCCTAACATTTCCCCTGGCACCCCAAAACCCATACCCACCCTGAACCCTTAAATTACCCCACTGGCATCCCAAAAGCTGAACGCTACGGGGCAGATGTACAAGCCCCTTGCACCACTTTTGCGTCACTTTTAACATGGGAAAAGTGAAGCAAAAGTGGCCCAAGGAGCTTGTACATCTGCCCCTACAAGCTTACACTATATTTGTATATTCGGGGGGGACTGTCCTCCTTGATGTTTCCATGAAAATAAGTCTAAACCACCGTAACCTAGATATGCAGCCAGTAGGTAAGCTGGTGATGCTGTAGAATGCATTAAAGTTACTGGAACTTACTTAAAAATGGCTGCCTGCTCTTTTGATACTATTCAGTGGAGTCGGGCTGATCAGAAGCACTGTCGTCCTGGCATCCAGCCCCTCTCGAAGGTCTCACTTTCTAGATAGGTGTGGGTCAAATGTCTCCTGGATTCTCCTTGCCGGAGACTCCTTTGCTTCTTCGTCGGTGCCCTTGGATGCAAAAAGAGACAGTTCCATGGCCCTGCTTGCCATTTATCTGGTGAGCAGCGCCGTGAATGTGCATTCCATGCAAGTTCACAGACAGCAGGGTGAAAGGAATAGCAGTGCAGGTGACACTTTTCCTTTGTAAAGTAATTCCTGCTTGCGTCATAGCCCAGGGTGTGCTGTCTGTGCACTTGTATGGAATACACATCTATACAAGTGCACAGACAGCAAACCCTGGGGTATGATGCCAGCAGAAATTCCTAACAAAAGAAAAGCATCACCTGCACTGCCATCCCTTTCCACCTGCTGTTCACATCTTCCCACTCCCAGCCCATGACGAGGCAGCTAGAAGTGGTGATTTGTCATTCTGAGGGGTGTGAATGTTATAAGAATGTGTGTGCCTGTCTGAGACAGCTTCCCGGCACAGCACACACTCACAGCCGCACCGAGTACCTCACAAAGGTCTTTAAAAGACCATTTACTTGGTAATGAGGCTTTGTTGTGTGTTCACCCCACTTCTTAGAGCCCCTGCATCTCCACTCTGCACATGGCTTTGGCTGGATGAATTAGCCCCTCTTTCCGAAATTTGAGGGAGACGAGTTGACCTGAGGTTTAAAAGAGGGGTGAACGAGGGATTGAAGATGCAGAGTGGTGACCGTGATGGAGCAGGCATTTAATGCAGTTTCCTTTTCTAATGGGTTTATTGTGCAAATCTAATTTGACAGACTCGCAGACAGCAAATGCTGCTGCCTTTCCGTGGCGTCTGAAATTATTTTCTGAAAGTTGGGTCTGGATGAATTAGCCCCTCCTCCAGACATTTGAGGGAGACGAGTTGACCTGAGGTTTAAAAGAGGGGTGAACGAGGGATTGAAGACGCAGAGTGGTGACCGTGATGGAGCAGGCATTTAATTCAGTTTCCTTTTCCAATGGGTTTATTGTGCAAATCTAATTTGACAGACTCGCAGACAGCAAATGCTGCTGCCTTTCCAGGGCTTCTGATTTTTTTTTTCTGAAAGTAGTATGGAAGAGCTGATCAGGTTCTTTTCTTCCTTCATGTGGTGGTGATGAGTGGGTTGCAGGGTGCATGCAGCTGTTGCCTCTGTCATTAGTAGCCCCCTGCTTCAGATCTTAACACAGAGGATCACCACCCCTCCCCCAACCACCGGCACCTGGAGGGGTCACCCTGATGACTAGGGTGACCAACTGGCATGGGTGCAAATTCAGGACAGTGAGTGTAAAAATTCAGGACAGGAGGTCAGAATTCAAGACAAAAGGTAAGGTTTACAGACACATCAGAGTAGGTTGCGCAATAGTATATAAGTAAGTAAATAGACAACCACTAAAATACAAGTGCAAAACGGTTTATATTAGGTTGAGACAATTGTGCACTTCATGGTTTGTCAGTATACGCGCAGCTTCAAGCAAATGTGCAGGTCTTTTTGTGGTAACAAAACCGCCCCCACCTTTCCAGCTCCCATAGAAAACACCTGATGTCCGGTCCGGCCAGTCTGGCCTTGATACCCTCCTCCAATGGCGCGCCTCATCTTCACATAGACCCTCTCTCATTTGTATTTAATTTTGTCTATAATGTTACTCATCCCAAGTATGTGGGACTGAGTTTTGGAGTGCGTTACAACACACACATATTATACAGAGACAATCACTCATATAAATGGGAAAGTCAATGTATAGGAAATGTTGCTTAAGATAATCGGGCTTACAATGTGTAATCATAATTTCATCCATCATTCAGTCTTTCACCATTCATTCTGTCCTTCCATCTGTGTGCCCATCCATGCAGGCACGGTCGGTAGTGGGAGTAGCTGTCGGGCGGTGATGTCGGGAGGGGGAGGGGCAGGGTGGGGGGTAGTAATCTATGGATTACGGAGCTTTACAGGTAAGTAAACATATAAATAAATAAAACGAATTTTGTTGCGTGCACTGCATCCCCAAATGCGATGCAGTACATGCAATGAAATTCGTTTCATTTATTTATATGTTTACTTACCTGTAAAGCTCCGTAAGCCATAGATTACTACCCCCTTCCTGCCCCTTACCCTCCTGACGTCACCGCCCGACAGCTAACTCCCACTTACGACCGCGGCTGCATCCATGTCCATATTCATCTATTTACAAACCTATCCATCACATTTCCTTCCATCCATCATTTCACTCATCCATCCCTCAATCCACCCTTTTACTCATCCATCCATCCTGTCATCCTATCCATCCATACACGCATCCATCCATCCATCCATCCATTAACTCATCCATCCAGCCATTCACCCGTTCGGTCATCCATTTACCCATCCCCCTTCCTCTTTCAATTCCCCTTTCACTTAGCCATCCATACTTCCATCCACCCACCCATCCACCTACTCATCCACTCATGAACCCATCCATTGAATCTATCATTCATCCATCCACCCTTTCACTCCTTCACTCATCTCACCATCCTTTTGTCCATCTACCCGCCCTTTCACTCACTCATCCAGCCTTACATCCACCCTTTCACTCCTCCGTCTATCCATTCACCCTTTCACTTATCAATTCATCAATCCACCCTTTCACTTATCAATTCATCAATCCATCCACCCATTCACTCGCCCGTCATCCATCCTTTCACTCATCCATCCATCCATCATTTCACTCATCTATCCAGCCATCCATCCACCCACCCCTTCACTTACTTACTCACTCACCTTTTCACATTAAATATGAAACCCATCAAGAACTCCACCTTCGCTGTAGTTCCTAAAGCAAGGGTGGGCTGGAGAAGGGTTCACTATGCCCCTGCACATCGGCAATCTGAAAAAGTGGAAGGTATGAGTCATGCAGTCAGTCAGGAGAAGTGTGGCTCAATGGTTAGAGCAGGCTGACCTTGATGCAGAGCCCCGGCCAGGGACCATGGTTCGTTTCCCGCCTCGGAGGGTCTTGGGCTCATAAATTCTTCTGACCGGATATTCTCGCCTCAGTGCCTATTCTAATCATGGGTCCCACGCTGCAATTCTGGGCAATAGCTTGCTTAGTCTCCACAACGGCCCCCACAGCGCCGGGATGCCTGGTTTCACCATGGGGGTTCCCAGGAGTGGACACTTCACATGGAAAACCAGGAAGGGTTCCCTTGCGGTATTCGTACAAGCGCCGGGAGACCCACTGCGGGTAGCTGTGCGCTATACAAGTACAAAGACATTTACATTTACATTAAATGCATGATGCACAGTGCCTTGACGTGGGGCGACTGTGACATGGTGTTGTTTCCAGAGCTTTAAGTGGGATGAAAAAACTAGGGGGGTCTCTCCAAAAGGGTGTTTGATGTAATAAAATGCATAGCTTAAAACACATAAGCTAAAAATCTGTGCTTAATATAATGTGCCGCCCGACTGGTATTTTTGTTGCTTCTGTCATTGCACCAGATATATAAATGAACAAGTAACATTAGACTTAGAACAAGTAACGTTCCACCTACAACAAGCCAGAACTATTGGCTTTGTCTATGGTTGTTAGTTGCATAAAATAAAAAAGCAGCAACCATGGCTGCTATACTATAACTATAATCGTTTCCTTTCAACTTCTTTCACCACCTTCCTTTGGCTAGCTGGATTCTCACCTAGCAGCAGCATGGGCGATTTTGCACTTCCATGTGACAGAATGCCCTGTCCTGGACTGAGGCTGGAGGAGCCCACCACATGCTGTGCCAGCCCAGACTGGCCCATTGTCATTCTGTATGTCAATCAGCCCCACACAGAATGATAATGGGCGTGGTGGGGCTGCTCTTGTGCTCAGAGTAGTGCGAGGCGGCCCCATCAGGGAGCTGAGGCCTTTTGCAGGGGTTTCTGGATATCGGGTTGTGCACCGCCAAAGTTTTAAATCAATTTTAACTGTGCTCTTGGGTATCACTCCCCTCCTGGAGTGTATGTCCGACAACTTCAAGTAGCACACTTATTACCTCATAAGTGTGTCACCCTAGGCACCAGTACTTATTTGCCGGAATCTCCAGCTGTGATTTCACTTCAACAATTCAACTGCAATCTTTCTTAGCAATATATACTCCATACTATTTTTGCGTTCAAAATCCAAAGGTGTTTTATTCACTTTTCATTCTTTTCAAAATTCAAGACAATCCATGTTCCAATGCATTTCGGTGTATAACCACAGCTTCATCAGGGAACGTCTAAAATTTAAACAAACAAAACATTTTCTAAGTACATGTATCATTACTCTGAACATTTCTTACGCGCTGTGAGTATAAGTTAAATCTCTACTGTGGTGTAAGATTTGGCTGATATCGCTGTGTTTAGTCTGACCATTCTAGGCAACTGTATCGAGTTTCTATTTTGTTTGTTAACTCTCGATGTTTACTAGTTAATTACGCGCTCGTTACATTGTGCTATGCTATGTAACTGTTGGTGCTACCCCTACTTAACCGTCGATAACGGCTAGCTTTGCCTATCTGGTGGTTACACCCGCCATTCCTCACCTTGTTAGTAAAGTGAATTCAACTCGTTCTGCTCCTGCGGAGTCGTCCCGCTCCGCTTGGTGTTCAAAAAGTCAATGCTCACTACGCGCTGGTTCGCGCATGCGCTATGTGTAGGTTTAACTTTTTTTATATATTGTACTAACTTTATTGTTCGCTACGCGATCAATCATTCACTCTAGATGTTACTAATAGATCAATCTAGGGCCCATGCGGACACGTAAATGCATACTTCTCGTACATATAGTGCTATACTTGTTCCTTAAAATACATGATGACATTAGCAGTGTTTGAATTTATCACAAGTAACAAGTAAATTCAGTCCTGTCTTTGATTCCATTGGGCTTCAGGCTATAGAGATAGTAAATCCAGTAGTTTTCTGTTTTTAGGAGATTTTTTTTGTTCATTGTTCCTTCTTTTTTAGGGACTATTTCCAGTACACAAGCCCTTAGTTGGTTGATATTATGGTGCTTTTCGACAAAGTGTGTGGCCACTGTTGATTTTGATGACTGTGCTTTTATATTGCTTTTGTGCTTGTTGAGCCGGATTTTTAATTTTCTTTCCGTGTGACCTACGTAGACACTGCCACATGGGCATTTCAGTAAGTAAACTATGTTAGTTGTATCGCATGTGGCGTTCACCCTTAGGGGTATTTTATGTCCTTTCATCGGGTGATTGATGCTGGCACCCTTCATAATGTTGTGGCAATTGCCGCAATTTAAACAAGGTTCTGTTTCTTTGAAGATCTAATGACTTGTCTTATGTGTCGATGTTTTTAACAGTTCTCCAATGTTTTTACCCCTTGTATGTGCAAAGAGTGGTTCTTTGTCGAATATGCCTTTAAAGTCTGTTTCCAGCTTTACTATTTGCCAATTTTTGTGAATTATCCTTTTGAATTGAGCACTTACATTCGAAAATTTGCTCACGCATGTTATTCGTTGTTCTTTTACTGTATGTTTGTAGGTCAGTAATTCAGTTCTGGTTTTCTTTTGGGCTCTCTCCATTGATTTTTTAATGATTTCCTCCGGGTATCCCCGTGATATAAATCTGTTGCCCATTAAATTCAGTTGTTGCTGACGATCGTCATCTTCAGAGACCAATCTCATGACCCTGAGGAATTGCGAGTAGGGGAGGTGTGTTTTAAGTGACTGAGGATGGTGGCTTTTATACTGTAACAAATTGTTTCTATCTGTTGGTTTTCAATAGAGATTTGTTATGAAAGTTTTATTGCTCTTGGTGATTTCTACGGCCTTTTGCAGGGCAACAGCTCTGTTCCCTGCAAAGCCTAAAAGTACGGACAAAAGGTGATGTCCTTCCTGATGACGAGGCCTCTAAGGGTGGGCGTAAAATCCGTTTCGCGGGCGAATTTGCGGATTTTCCGCGATTTCGCGGTCCGCGAATCTCGCGAAATCACGGTAAAATCCGCGAATCAGCGGGGACGAATTTTCAGCCAAGCAAGGGTTACAGCAGCAGGTGCAAAAGTTGAACTTAATTTCTTTGTAACCTTTTACAAAAGGGTTACAAACAAATTAACTTCAACTTGGACACCTGCTGCTAATTGCTTCCTGGCGCCTCGTTGCCTACTTGCAACTATTCTCTGACCCTGCTCTGACCCTTGAAGCAGGGTCAGAGAATAGTTACAAGTAGGCAACGTGGCACCTGTCCAAGGAATTAAACTTCATCAGCAAGCACTTACAGATATAAAAAACAGGAAGAAGGGAGAGGATGGCAAATACACCCATTTTGAGTTGTCAGGAGGGGTTAAACTAAAAGAGACCTTTACAGCACAATTTTCATATGCATTTTGCTAAAAATAAAAAGCTCTATGTTCTGTAGGTTCAACTCAGGAATCTGGCCCTTCAGAGAACCGGCCTCTCTTTCTTTCTCTCGTTCTCTCTCTCCCTCTCTCTTTCCCTCTCTTTCTCTCTCTATCTATCTATCTATCTATCTATCTATCTATCTATCTATCTATCTATCTATCTATCTATCTATCTATCTCTCTCCCTCTCCCATAAACGACTGCATGGGTAACTTCGCTATGCAAGCGGCTCGCGAAGACGCAAAAAGCCCTGCGAACACGCAAAAAACACCGCGAACGCGCAAAAAACCCCGCGAACACGTAAAAAACCAAAAATCCACAAATTCGCACAAATTCGCGAATTTTACGGATCGCGAATTCGCAAATTCGCGGATCGCGAATTCGCAAAATCCGCCCATGCTTAGAGGCCTCCCTCCGGGATGCATTTGTGCACATGGGCGTGCGCCCCCCTGCGGACGCCCATGAATCTGCCTGGTACACTTCCTTTGCGGCGGGCATATTAACCGTCTGCACTGCCTACGTTGAGCTAAACATAACCAACAAAATTTGGGCCTCACTCCAGAAAGACCATTAACTATCAGTGTTCTGACAGCTATCCCGGTGTAAAGAGTTCACGCTTGGCTTGGATCTGGTAACCCAGATATTGGTAGACGCTTGTTTGGTGTCTGTAAAGATACATCACATGCACGCTGGCCCCTTAGGGAGTTCCCTCATTGTCCACTAAGCCCCCCACGTACACCCTGGTTGATCCATTAGGGTTTCTGCTAAAATCTGTAATCCACCAGGTTTTAACATGGGGCTCCACTCCACCCCACCTTGTTGCTGTGCTTACCTAGGCTACATGATGACATCCGGATTTGTCGGGAGGCACCACCGCCCACAGCGTCCTGCAGTGCCTTGGCTGGCCATCTTAAAGAAAGACAGGCACTCCCAATCCGCTCATCCTGCTGCCTGGCTGAGCTGCCCCCATAATCACCACTGTGTTGCTCTAGGTGAAGTGTGCCACCATCTTTATCTAAGAACAAACACATGTGTTCCTGCTTCTTTTGTTGGTCGCCATCCACTAACATCAGGCTCCTTTCGGTAGGATGACCCGTGTGACCCTGGCTCATTGCCTAGCACGCACGCCTTCTGCTCATCTGCCAGAGGTGAACTTTTTATGTTCTTCCTGTGCTGGCATCCCAGGCGATGGCGACCTGCATTAAATTCTTCAGGAGACAAACCTGGGAATTGCTTTTCCAAGTTACCTTCATGCCTTGCTCCTGACCCCGCTTCTCCTACTTGATTGAGTCCATTGAATCCCAACTGTCCGGGTCATTCACTGACCCTATTCCTTTTTGGCGGGCTCTCGCGCCCTGCTGCAGCCCACAACTTGCAGCCCATGGGTGGGGTTAGCCACCTTCCCTCTAGGGTTGGCTGTGCCTCCCACTCGGCAGTAATAATCTGCCGCCATGGGCCCTATAGGGTGGCTCTTGTGTCATTCAGTCCAGAGTGGTTTTGATGGCTGAAGTAGCCTTGTTTTGTTGGCTCAGCTCAGAACGGGGAAAGATACGACTAGGGTGACGTCCCCAGACAGTCCGGGGTTTTGGAGAAGTGTCCCGGGTGTCCCGACACTTTTCTCCAAATTGGAGAAATGTCCCGTTTTTTTGGTAGTGCTTGGGTTATTAAAAGAAATGTCCCGGATTTTAAGGGAGGGTCAGGTGAACCTGCAAGTTAATTAGTGTTAAGCAGGCTCACATTGCGACCCGCCCTCTTGGAAACGGCGACAGAAGTTCACTTCTTTAAGGGGGATTTGGGGGCAGCAGAGCACCGCAAGGTCTGCCCCCCAGGCAAATTGGGAGGGGGTGGGGCCAGCAGGGCGCGGCCATTTGGAGGCTGGTGGGCTACTTTCGGACTAGCCCAAAAGTAGCCCAATTTTATAATAGTAGCCCAAGCTACATAGGGGTCCCTCGTGCTTCCAGCCACCATTTTAGGTTTGGTGACCTGGTGGCTGGGAACGCTGTAGTTTGAAGATTTTTGTCAGGGCTCGTGTGAGGTTTTGTCTAGGCTTTGACAGTTTTGGTCAGGGCAGTTTTTGTGCTTTCAAGTCAGTAAGGTTCAGTGGGGGAGTTTATTCCACGTCAGATTATGGCTGCGGAGGACTTTAGGGTGTTGGAGGCCATTCATCTCCTCAGCAAGGCCGGCCGCATGGGCGGCTTGATCCCTGGTCCAGCGGGTGGGGTGCGCCAGATGTGGCCCATGTCCGTGGGGGTGGCGGCCGCTGTGGTGGCCTGCTCCCCCGCACGTCAGGAAAGAGAAAGATGAGTGTCCCGGGCCACACGGATGCAAGAAGTGTGGCCCTGGGGGATCGTGGGCGGAGTGGGAGGTGGGGTTGGTGAAACAGAACCCAGTAGTCTGCGGGAAGAAGGCCCGGCAGGAGAGGGTGTCTCGTGTCTTCTCGCTGATGCCTCTGAAGGGAGCCAGCCACTCCGCTGTGCAGGGAACAGCCGCACACATGCAGGAAGGGCGCACAGAGCTTGTTGGTGGTGGTGGGGAGGCCCAGGCGTTCGCGCCTGGGCCTTCAGGGGCCAAGAAGGACGCAAAGAGGGTGAGTGCGCAGAGCACCTCCCCGGTGGGGTTGTGGAGGGATAAGGGCTACAAGCTAGAGAGGAGGGTGACCCCTGCGGCGGTTAGCATGATGCGTGGGGGTGGCGGTGGCCTCTATGGCACATGGCCTGAGCAAGTAGGGCAGGGGCCTTCCGCCCGGTGGCGCATTCAGGGCAAAGAGGCTGCTGGTACTGTGGCAGCTAGGGATGTGGGAGTTCTTGAGCAGGGGGCCCCGGGACAGAGCAGGCCGGCACAGTGGTGTGAGGGAGGGTGGGAGTGAATCATGGAGCGTTGATGCGGGGGACATGTCCCCCCTGTTGTGGGATTCAGACGGGAGGGAGAAAGACTGGGAGGGGCTGGATGTGTTCGATTGCTGGGTGGACGGGGTCAGGGATGGGGGGAGCAGGGTTGGGTTGCTTCCCCTTCCACTCGGAATGGGGGGACGGGGGTATAACGGAGAGTGAGGGAGGGGCCTTGGGGGGTTTGGGGGGGCAGGGGATCCCCTAGGAGGGGGGTGTGGGAGCAGGGGGATTGGTGTGGAGTGAGGAGGAGGGAGAGGAGGCAGCGGTAGGGGTAGACCTTAGAGCGGTGGGTCGGGAGTGGGCAGCTAGCACATTGGGAGTAGGTATGAGGGGAAGTGGGCTAGGTGGGAGGAAGATAGAAGGATAGAATAGGATAGGATAAACGTTTATAAAGGGCTCGATTGCCGTGGCATCTTGGCGCTGGTGTGTGTGAATACAGATCCAAAAACCATAGCTTTTGCCAGCCTAAGTTACAAAAAGCAGCATCTTCAGGTTCTTCCTAAACAGCCTCATATCTGGTTGGAATCTCATAACCAGAGGTTGTCTATTCCACAGGTGTACTGCCCTGTTGGATAGTGTCCTACCTCCCCATCTGGCCTGTTTAACCCGGAACGTCTTAAGTAGCCCTAGATTAGTTGATCTCAGACGACGTGAGGGAACATAGGGTGTGAATAATTTAGAGACTTCATCGGCACCTCCTCCATAAAGTGCCTTATGAACCAGGCACAAGGCCTTAAAATAAACACGCTGCTGTACTGGAAGCCAATGCAATGATTTAATGCCATCCGAGGTTGGGCAACCCCTTGGGATGTTCAGAAGCAACCTTGCTGCTGCATTCTGAAGGGACTGGAGCTTTCCCATCTGCGTTTTATCTAAGCCCATAAACAGGGCATTGCAGTAATCTAATTTGGAGAGAAAAAGACTCACCATCGCCGTCTTCTGGAGGTCACGTGACATGAATGGGAAAATCTTTCTCAGGGTTTTTAGGAGCAAGAAACTGGACGATGTCAAACTATTGACCTGGGCTGAGAAATGTAACTTATCATCGAAGATGACCCCCAGGTTCCTAACCTTAGAGACAGAAACCGGACATTTCCCAGCCTCGACTGGCCACCATGAGTCATTCCATACGGGGGACCCCCCTCAAATTTCTGTCACCTCCGTTTTGTCTGAATTAATCTTCAGAAAATTGTGGTTCATCCAGATGATGATCTCGGATAAGCAGGCGTGGAATTTAGCAGCTGTGACCTCAGGCTGCTTGCAGATGGAAATAACAAGCTGTGAGTCATCAGCATAAGATACCAACGCAAAACGATGTCTTCTGATGAGCCTCGCTAACGGAGTGACGTAGATGTTAAACAGTGTGGGGGATAAATATGATCCCTGTGGGACCCCGCATGGAAGATGAAAGCTCTTAGACTCCAGCCCATCCCAAACCAAATTTTGTTCCCTATCCTCCAAAAAGGAAGCGAGCAAGGCAAGGGCGGTGTCCTCAACCCCCAGATCCTTCAGCCGCTGCACTAACACCGTGTGATTCACAGTGTCAAATGCTGCCGATAGGTCTAGGAGTATGAGATCCGCCCTGCCCCCCTCGTCAACCACCCTCCGAATTTCCTCAGTTGCAACAATCAAGTCCGATTCTGTGGAATGACAGGCGCGAAAGCCATGTTGGGTTGAGTCTAGCAACTTGTAAGAATTTAAATAGTCAGTCAGCACAGTGATTTCTCGATGACCTTCACCACTATGGGCAGTCCTGCAATAGGACGGTAGTTCTTTAGTACCTCTGGATTCAGGTTGGGTTTTTTAAGCAAGGGCCTAATGGCCACTTATTTCCACCGAGACGGATATGATCCTGTTGTCAGTACTTGATTAAAGAGGGGTGTCAGCTTTTCACAAATCTTCTTAGGGGCTAGATGCATAATGGCAAGGGGGCAAGGGTCTCTGGGAGAGCCTGATTTTATAGAGAGGAGCAGCTTTTGCACCTCCTCCTTTGCCATTTCTGGGAAACAGGATAACTTGCACTGCGTCAGCGGCCGATCATCCTCTTCATTATGTCTGATGACATCCTGGGATCCCTGTGCATTTAAAAGGTCCTCATATATCACTTGCACCTTGTTTTGAAAGAAAAGGGCCAAATTGTTACACATCTTCTGATCGGCCTTAAAAGCATTTTTCTGCTGAGGTTTTGCCAAAAAGTTGACCACTCTAAAAAGTTCTTTATTAGAGTTGGTCGCGTCTCTGATTTTGGTACTACACTAATGCTCCTTAGCGACGATTATCTCATTCTTATATTTCTGCAGTGCATGGTTATAAATTGTTTTACTGCTCTCACTGTAATCTTGTCTCCACCGACTTTCCGCTCTCCTGCATTCCACCTTTAGAGCTTTGAGCTGAGGACTGTACCAAGGAGAGGATATCTTTGGCCTCCTTTCAGTTAGCTCTTTCTCAGGGGCTACCTGCTTAGCCGCCGCCTCAATCCATTCATTGAACAGGGATGCCGCAGCATCATTGTCCAAAGAGGACAAGTCAGGGCCCATGTTCAACTCTATCTCAAAGTCACTACACTGAACCTTTTTCCAGCCCCGAACCTTTACTTTACCAGATTCGGTGACGGGCTCTCGAACAAGATTTGTGGTTCTGATAGTGAAATGGATAGCCTTATGATCCGTCCAGGTCAAGGGCAATATGTCCCCCAACTCAAGATCGGGATTATTTGTGAAAACGCCATCTAAGGTATGGCCTGCCTTATGGGTCGGTCCAGTAACTAATTGTCCGAAACCGTACGCCTCCAAAGTATCTAGCAATTTGGCAGATTCTGAGTTATCTGAAATTTCTAGGTGATAATTAAAATCTCCCAGAATAGTGAGAGACAAAGCGTCGGTACAGGACTCCAACAGTGTCTGCAAGGCTTGAGTAAAGGCTTGCCTTGCCCCAGGCGGGCGGTATACCAAGAATCCCTGAAATGAGGTAGCATTATTTAGTTTAATTCAAAAACGTAATGCTTCTGCCGGCAAGACTGATATGGATTCTGTCCGTATCTTAAAATGCTCCCGGTATATGATAGTTATTCCCCCACCACGACCCTTTTCTCTATCTTGTGATAGGATGGCATATCCCTCTGGCACTGCAATGTTCCAGTCGGGAGCAGCGGCATTGTTTATCCATGTTTCCGTCAGGAATAATATGTCTGGGGAAGATGCCTGAATCATAGTGGGGCCCAGCACACCAGACCTTATGTTTATTTTGCAGGAGGTGGATCGACGCAGGGTACCAGACTTGGCAGTGCTGGGAAAGGCCCACTTGTGCCAAGGAGAAGGTAGGGTTGAGCCTCGGGCAGCGTGACCAATACCGGCGGAGGATCCTGTCGAGGCCAGCAGAAGTAGCCCCCACAGCAGGCTCGCCGGGCCCAACACCCACGGGCCGCCATGGCCTGGGGACCACCGGCGGAAGAGGAACGACGTGAAAGTTGATTTTATTACTGATTTTAATGTGGTTCAAAGGGTGCAGTGGGCGCCACTGGTCGTGAGGGCTGGTTGTTCCAAAGATTATGGGTTAGCGTATGATGAGGATAGTCTGGAGGAAGGAGAAGTGAGAGACGTAGGGGGAGAGGGGGGCCGAGTAATGTTGTGCATTGTGTGTTGCAGGTGTCACGGCGCCATAAGTAGCTCGCGGGTCGGACATCAGGCTGGGAGGACAGGTCGGCCCCTCCGGAGGGAAGGACAGAAGCACGACGTGTGGCTTCTTTGACTCCAGGTAAACGAGCGGCCGGTGAGGCCACTTTGAAGGTATCGGTGGGGCTGGGGGGAGGGGTGGGGGACATGGGGGCAGGTTGCATAAAGGGACGTACGTGACTGACGTGGGAGTAGGAACTGACGAAACTGTAAAGGGGGCTTTGGGGGACGCGATTAAGGTGTCCGAAGGTAAGTTGGCCCAGGTAAGGGGCCCACAGCTACGGGAGATGGCCCGGGTAAGGGGCCAGAGGTCACTGAGAATAAGGGGTCCGGTGGGGACAAACCGCGACATGACACGACTGAGGGGCCCAAATTGGAAAGTAAAGAGTTGAAGATTAAACGGTTACCATATATGGGCATCACAAATCCGTTGGGGCTCATTTGATGTTGGCCAATAAGGAGCGTATCTGGAAGGGAGAGTATGTGGAGTTACTGAAGCTCCTGCACAGGGAAGCCAGGGCGAAAGAAGGGTCAAAGGAGGAGGAATATGAATTACAGAAAAGGCTGAAGGTGCCTCTTACCTTAGAGAACTGGACATCGGCTTTCCTTATTTACGTCAGCGTATGTTGCGAGAAATTCCACAAGCGGTCAGTGGCAATGTTTAAATACATGGACCTTATCAGAAAGGGGGGGGATACGCCTGGGCCCAATATGATGAAGAGTTTTAAGCCCGCATGGCATGGGACCCTGCAGCGAAATGGGCAAGCTGGACAACCCCAGGCAGGGTACGGGAAGACCATTTTTATGGCCAGCTCGTTGCCCATAGTATACCAGCCTTTTCAGGCTCGCCCAACCCGAGTGGGGGTGGGGAGAGGACAGTCAGGAGTGGGGGTGGGGAGAGGACAGTCAGGAGCCAAAGGGACCTGTTGGGATTATAAAAAAGGATTGTGCGCACGTGAGAATTGCAGGTTCCGGCATGAATGCTCAGGCTGCGGAAAGAGTGGGCATGCCCTGGTTAAATGCTGGGGAGGTCAAAGTCAGCAGCAAGGAAATCAGCAAGGATAGACAGGAGGGTTTAGGTCTGGGAATCAACAACAGCCCGCGGGTGGGAAAGGGGCCACAGGCCCTGGGCCAAAGGGCTTGTACTCCGGTTAAGGGGCACCGGTTAGTTGCAGCTCTGTGGAAGTATCCAGATGCAGGGGCCGCAGAATGTACGACGGACTGAGGAGGAGACGTTGTACTGACAATTTGAAGTCGGCAAAGGAGCACCCTGAGGTGGTGCAGGAAAAATTGAACTAAGAAGTGAGTGAGGGCTGCATGGTCGGACCCTGTGAGGATTGGCCTCTGGACAACTTGATAGTGTCACTCATTGGCGTGGTGCCAAAAAAGGAGGAGGGCAGTTTTGCCTCATACAGCATTTGTCGTGGCCCGAAGGTGGCTCGTTGAATGATTTTATTGATGAGAGGGAGACCTCCATGTCATACTCATCAGTTGACACAGCCATGTCATGCGCAGTGACCGCGGGCGCAACGGCGATGATGGCAAAGTGCAACATTAAGGCAGCTTTCCGGCTGCTTCCAGTCTACCCAGACGATTGGAACCTACTGGGGATCCAGTTTCACGGCCACTGGTACGTGGACAAAGCACTGCCGATGGGCTGCTACATGTCCTGCGCACTTTTCAAATGTTTCAGTACGTTCCTACAATGGCTGTTCACGGAACGGAGGGGTCACCAAGGTGTAACGCACTACCTGGATGACTTTTTCTTTGTGGGCCCCCCATGCTCCGCGGACTGCCAGGATGCGCTGGACAGGTTCCAAGAGATCATGGGGGAACTGGGCGTGCCCCTGGCATTGGAAAAGACGGTGGGGCCCTGTACGGCACTGTCATTCCTTGGAATTGAATTGGACTCTGAGGTGATGGAGACACGCCTACCACCAGACAAAATGTTGGGGCTGCTGGCAGCTATGTTGGTACGACACAAAGTCACAGTGATGGAAATACAGGTGCTACTGGGTCACCTGAACTTTGCATGTAGGGTGGTAAGAGTAGGGCAGACTTTTTGCAGGAGACTGGGCATGGCACTGGCAGGAAGGAAACCGCAGCATCATCACATACGATTGTCAGCAGGGGTGAGGGAGGACCTGAGGATTTGGCAGTTCTTTTTACTTACCTTCAATGGAGTTCCAATGATGAGGGATGATGACATGGACTGGGATGTGCAGATCTTTTCCGATGCGGCAGGTAGCGAAGTATGTGGGCTGTATTGGCAAGGAAAATGGTGCACAGAACAGTGGCCTCCTGAGTGGGCGGGAGGGGGACGTGGCATAGCTTTTCAGGAATTTTTCCTGCTGGTGATAGCAATATCACTGTGGGGGGAATTGCTGGCCCACAGAAGGGTGACCTTCAGGATTAACATGGCAGTGGTAGAAATTGTGAATAGGCAGTCTGCAAGGAATGCGCAAGTGTTGAAATTTCTACGAGTGTTTGTGCTGGGCTGTTTGTGGCATGACATTGCTTTTCACGCAGAGCATGTGCCAGTGGTGGACAATGACATAGCCGATGCTTTTTTCTCGCTCACAGTAGGGGAGATTCTGTGGGCTAGCCAAGGAAGCAGACAAGACCCCGACCAGCATGCCGCCGCATTTGTGGTACGTAGGCAACACAGGTTGTTTCAGCTGGTTCTAGGTTCACTGGCGCAGTCGACAAAGGTGGCCTACACGTCGGTATGGGAGGAGTTTTTAGGCTCAGGAGCTAGGCGGTGGGATTCACAGGAGGGCTGGTGGAAAGATTTAATACAGTTTATCCTGTCTTTGTTTGAGAAAGGGCTCACGCGGGTGACAATAGCGGGTAAATTGGGAGGGATCGCCTTCATGGGGAAGCTCCTGTGTGGTTACGCGCCATCTGCGTTGGAAGTTAGTTCGCGCATGTTGGAAGGTTGGGCCCGCGAGAGT
Source organism: Lissotriton vulgaris (assembly GCF_964263255.1). Lineage (NCBI taxonomy): Eukaryota > Metazoa > Chordata > Amphibia > Caudata > Salamandridae > Lissotriton > Lissotriton vulgaris. The sequence continues at coordinate 1,429,013,123 of NC_141685.1, read as the reverse complement.
GGGCGGGTGGCTCGGGTAAGGAACTCCCTGTCGTGGGACCTCCTGGAAAGAGTGTTGCAGAAGTTGCCAGGGGTATGCAGGGACGACTCGGAGCTTTGCCTATTTTCCACATTGATATCGGGGATGTTCGTTGGGGCTTTCTGGGTGTCGGAAATGTTGGGTTTTAAATGGGGGGAAGGTTTGCTATGGACCGAGGTTTCCCTCAGAGGGGACAGGGTTTGCCTGTGGGTGAGGAAATCGAAAACGGATCAGCGGGTGGGTGTCACTGGGTCTCTCTACAGGCTGCCGATTCTGGCTTGACCTGCCCGTATAGGTGGGAGATGAAATGGAGGTCCTTGGTCTCAGACACTTCAGGGTTGGTGTTCAGACATGTGGATGGGCGGGCGGCAACAGGGTATCAGCTCCTGGCTATATTGAGGAAGGCCTTGAACCGCCTGGGTTAGGATGGGAAAGGTGTCAGGATCCATTCCTTCAGGATTGGAGCTGCTTCAGAAGCAAACAATCGGGGTTGGGGGCAAGGGGACATTATGAGATTGGTCAGGTGGTCATCGACTGTTACCAGCGTTATGCGAGCAGCGCCCCTGGTCCATTGTAGCGTTGTTCTGTGTTTTTCCCTGTGTTTACTCATGTTTTTCATTTCAGGTTCTGTGATGGGTCCCCTCGCCAGGGAAATGTTCATTTGGATCGTGGGTCATTCTTTTGTGAAGTAGGCGCAGGTCCAGGCCCGCTCCAGCTATTTCGGGGAGAACCTTGGCTTTAATAAAGAACTGTTCAGTGTTTGTTGGAAAGGGAGAGGGGGAATGCTCTGGAAAGAACTATTGCAAGTGTTGGATAGGATGTTGGTGGCTGGTAGGTGCCCCGATGTCCTGTTATTATATAGAAGCAAGTATAAAGAACAAATAAAATATAGACCTTGATGGGTACTATAAAGTTTCGATGCCCAGCCGGGCAAGGTATTTTAATATGTAAATGAAAATCAATTTGTGACAATGAAAGGAAGGACGATACAGCGGGACGCAATCCTGCACCCGATAAGTGAGACAAAAGAACGAGCAAACATTAAGCATACAACAAAAAAGAAAGAGTTCACAGGCAAAAACTAGAGCATTGAAAGCTTAAACTTAGCATACAATGAAGCAAGCTAACGAACATAGTAACCAAGTTAATCATGCACAATGGAGGACAGCGGCACTTTTTACTATGTCGACGACATTTCGATCCCAAGCTCATAAATTAAAGGGATCATCATCAAGACTAAAAGAATTGATTTGCCTGGCGGGACACTTCTTTGCTTGTGAGGATTCCGGACCCTTTCTTTTGACCTCGACGCCACTGCTCCCCGCACCCGCTTTGCGGGTGCCGCATCGCCCGTCCGACTCAGGGCATGGATAGAACTTGGGACCAGTGACTGCGGGCGGAGCGAGGATCACCACAGGTTGTAGTGCGGTGCTGCAGGGACTCCATCACCCAGGAGTCCCTGCAGGATTCAAGGCACCTGGCCCGCGTTCCCTGTTTGACCGGCCCACAGGACGTCGCAAGTTTAAATACCATCGACATTCTCCCTACTTGCGGGACACTTCTTTGCTTGTGAGGATTCCGGACCCTTTCTTTCGACCTCAACGCCACTGCTCGCCGCACCCGCTTTGCGGGTGCCGCATCACCCCTCCATCTCAGGGCACGGATAGAACTTGGGACCAGTGACTGCGGGCGGAGCGAGGATCACCACAGGTTGTAGTGCGGTGCTGCAGGGACTCCATCACCCAGGAGTCCTTGCTGGATTCAAGGCACCTGGCCCGCGCTCCCTGTTTGACCCGCCCACAGGATGCCATACACTTTATATCTTGACTCTTGGTTGCCGCTTTGCGGGAGCGCGCGGGAGAAGCCAGGGACAAGGGCGGGCCGTTTGCGGCCGTTAGAGGCCGGGAGAGGCTGGGCTGGGCCACCATTCTTGGTGTCTCAGTCTCTCTGTTGTGCAAATACTGTAAGTTACCATCTGTTCCCTGTTGGTTGTATAGCCACAGATTGATGACACACACTTTGCGCCAATACCTACAAATAGCTTTTTTATAGTGTTATATCATCCTTGGGCACTGTATTGTGTGTGTTTGTTTATTTCGAAGATACTGAAAGCGGGCCCGAGGTACTAACACTGCCACAAGGGAGTTTGAAAATGGCAAGGCATAATTTGGTAAAAACTGCCCCTGCTTCTATACATAATTCACCAGTAATCCCCCAGCTCCCTAGCCTCACTGCGATAGACCGCATGCTCCAAAAGACCATTGGGGCGGTGTCAAATGTGATAGAAAGTACGGAGTGTCGTCTTTCACTCCCAGTAGGCTCCCTTCCCTTTTTGCCCTGCACCAATATTTCAATGCTTACTACGAACTCGCAAGATTCAATGCTTGCACCTTCTTTTATAACTCTACCAGGTGTACGGCAGGTCCCTGAGCTACAGAGTGTGGATAACAAGAGGGATAATGTATCCCCGGAGGCTCTGTTTTCATCTCTTCCTGATAGGCTATCCTTGACCCCGTCTGCTTTTGCACTTCAGGCAGATAATTCTAAAGAGAACGATCCCAAAGAAAATGATAACCATGAAAGATCATTAGGCTTAACATCGACCTCTGAGGTAGATGAAAGCTTACACAGAGAAATCATGTGTGTGACCACTAGAGGGCAGTTGGCAAAGCGGGGGGTTGAATCAGCTACTAGAGTGAGCTCCACCAATCACAAGAAAAAGGAAAACACAGGAGGAAATAGGAAAACCAAATAGGTAGACAGTCATAAAGTATCCCATGAAAAGAAGAATAGCAGCTATGTACCTGATGTCATAACCACCGTAGCTGAAGCTGGAACACAGGCCCCTGGGGAAACCTTTTTGCAAAGGCTGGAGGCCCTCTTGGAGATACCCTCTATTGTAACTTGTGCACCTGCTATCACTACTGCTGTCCCTTAGCCTAGTGAGATCATAGATCTGGATAGTATATCAAATCCTCTTATAGCTTCTTCCCTTGTTGAGCAAATCGGACATGTCGTGAAGTCCCTCATTTTACCGGTTGTCGAGAGATTAAAAGACATATCTAAGAGGCTTGATGCTTTTGAACAAGGGTCTTTGGATAACTTTTTTGCCGTTAAGGCTCTAATCAAGCTTCATGTCAAAAGAGGGACTACTCCATCTAAACAGACCCCATTTGACTCCCGGCAGTCCAGTAATAATGAATCCTCAAATAATAGCGACACTCCAGATATAACCAGTGGTAGTAACCCCCAGCCTATATCTCCAAAAAAGGGGTGTAAGACAAATAAAAATCCACAGCTCAAGGGGGCCAAAGGTCAAGGGGCTAGAGTACTAACACAGACGCAGATAGACAAAAATGTTTCCACCAAAGCAGTAACTGATGGAAATAGGGGTACCAATGCTGATATTCCCAAAGTCCATAAACCCACTCCTGTCAAGGGAGCAATTTGCGATAAAAATTCTACCCAAAATCCCGGTCTTTTTACAGGCCAGTTGACCAGTCCTGTCCATATTGACCTACCCCCTGCAAGCATGCCTTATGTAGTCGTTTTAGCAGGTGTTCCTCGGCTATTGCCGGGCAAGGTAGAATCCTACACTGAACTTAAAAATAAAACGACATATTGGCTGAATAGTAACATCTCCTTGCCGCGACATCTCAATGGGAAAGTCTTGAATGTGAGAAGAGTCGGCTGGGTGGGTAGTAGGGATAAGGACATCTCAGGTGATTGTATTCTAATCAACTTTCGGGACATGCGTGCCGTGAAGCATATTTGCAATTGCCAAAATGATCCTAGTATTAGTGGAATTAGGGTATTTGGCTTGGGTCACTTTTACCCACAGGATGCACCTCCACAGGTGGAATGGCCGAATCTTGGCAATCAGTGTGGAGGCAGGATTCTGAGTGATTCTTGTTATCCTCCTTCCTCAAACTTTGGTAGTAGGCAAGCATGGTTTGGTCCCCATCTAGGGTATTGACATGGTGATCCCTCCCTTCATACTCTTGTGTATCGCCCTATAAGCGTTCAGCCGACTAGAGTAGTGTTTTTGACTACTCATGGACCTGCTCCAGCTCCCTGTGACCCTCCTTTGACTCCCCTGACCCTAGACCAGCGTGAAGTAAGAATGGATGTATCTAGTCTGCAATTGGGTCTCTTACAGAGTCAAATATTGGGAGATGTTGACCAATTAAAAATTGCTAGTTGGAACATTGCGGGAATTTATAGAAAATTAGGTATACCAGACTGGAACATGTTAGTGGATACTTATGCAATCTGCATTTTCCAGGAGACCTGGAGCCTGGAACCTGTCCACAGGCCTGGTTATACCACCTACCAATATTAGGAAGGGGCCGCCCTTCAGGCGGGCTCCTCATTTGGGTAAGCATTTCCCTAGGCTGCCACATCACGCAGAAGCAGACTAATACACTAGACATCCTCAGAATTTCTTTGAGAGGTTACAACAGGGGGAGTACACTCGAGATAATGAACATATATGCTAGGGGCACTAATAATGGCTCTCTGTCACAAACAGTAACTATATTAGAGAAGGAACTTAGGGACTGTAGTGCTGGCGATAAGGTTATGGTTGCAGGGGATTTCAATTGCACGTATGAGCCCCTTGCATCAGATGATGTATTAGGTCTGGGAGATGATGATACAAGGAGGGGCATTCCAAAGTTAACGATTAAACCAATCAAAAGATGGTCGCAAAGGGCGATCCAGCTTAATGCACTTACGCTGGAGTTTGGGTTAAGAGCCGTTAATGGTAGAACCAAGGGTGATTCCATGGGAGCCTATACTTTCAATAGGACGAACTCCATGTCTAGGATCGACTATATCCTTCTTGACTTACTCCTCTGGAAGTCTGTCCTGGATATGGTTGTTATACCCACGGTAGACAGCGACCATAATATGCTCTCCTTAACCCTTAGACACCTGTGGAACAGAAACCCTGATGTTATCACACCAGGCATACTTGAGCAAGCCCCTAAAGTAATTCCATCTAACTGTGGGAGGCGTCTCAAGTGGTGTAAAGTTGCCCTGGATGAAGCTAAAATAGAAGCTATAAACACAGCATTGGTAGCCGCACAAAGTGAGTTGGATGCGGCTATTTTAGATCATTCTGCACCTGCCAAGGCAACGTTGATTTTCCAGGATTTTACTAAGATAATGGGGAAACTATTTGTGAAGCAAACATGAGGGGGCAGGATGATGGGACCTCCAAAGCGAAAGGGTAGCCAGGATTGGTTTACTCCTCTCTGTAGACAGAAGAGGTCAGCTCTGATCAAGGCGGTCAAGGGGAAGTCGCAAGTCTCGATAGTCAGCCAGAAAAGATTACAAGGTGGCATTAACTAAAGCAAAAAAGGAGTGGGAGGACCAGTACTGGCAAACCTTAAAAGAGGCCAGCTCTAGTAGGGATGCCAGACGCTTCTGGGAAACAATAAGAGCTAGGAACAGACCAGATAGCAACCTTATTACATGTAACATCATTGGGCAGGTATGGTTCGACCACTTCGCAAAATTGTACACCTGCCAGATTGAGCCCAGTATTATAACTCGATCTGCTTCTTTAATTCCGTCTGGCGATAATAATCATTTCCCGTTCACAATTAAGGAGGTCGAGTATGCCATCAGCTGTATTGTGCCCCAAAAAGCAGCTGGCCAGGATGGCATTCCCGGGGATTTACTACGCTCTGATAAGGCAAAATGGGGGAAGTTCATCCAGTCTATGCTTATCGCTATAGAGAGTGGCGCTGCTATTCCTGAGTCATGGAAAGGGGCGGAGGTAGTGCCCATTTTTAAAAAGGGTTCTAGGGACGACCCCTCCAATTATCGCCCCATAAGCCTCCTTGATTCAACCCAGAAGTGTGGAACAGGAGCCCATACTAGTATCGATGCCCAGGCTGCTGGCGCTGTGCGCCTCTTAGTTCCCATTCTGAATAGTTACCAAATAAAGAGATGGGCGCTGGGAACAGGAATCACAAGAACAGGATTTATTACTCATGAGGAGAGCCTGTCATTTCCGACACGAAACAAGGTGTCATCGGGAGGTGCTCTAACAAGTGAGCTGAAACACCGTCTTTTATACCATAGCATTACAATCACGACATTGTGAAACAAGGAAAAGACATCCCCATAATCCTCGTGTCAATCCTACCCCACATATGTTCACAATAGGGACCCTTGACCTGCTGATAAGAGGGGAGGGTAATCACACAGCTGAGTGTTCCGCCAATTTTTAGGATGTGTGCGCCTGATCATAGCCCAGGGGGTGGGGTGGCCAGGATCAATAATGGGTCCTTTGAAGAGGAGTGACTCCATACAATAAGCAGTAAACAGTATCTCCTGGCTTAGGCGATGACCTCAGACATGTGTGGACAGTCAATCGCGGAGGGAGGGTTTACTAACAGAGGGGTTATTCATGAAAGGAAAGGAGGTGCTGGTCAGGCGCGGCCGTGACTCCCAAGGACAGGGTCTTGCAGAAGAAGAAGGTTTATGACTTGCCCGTGTGAGGGAAAAGGGGAGGGGGGAAGCCAGGGTGTGCACAGGGACAGAGTCGCACAGAGAGAGGTCTTATGACCCGTACATGAGAGAGCGGGGGCAGTCAGGTGCAGCTGGGGAGGGCTATGTCAGCTGAGGCGAAGGATGCCTCTTCAAGAGGAAATGGGGGGTTTGCGTGGGTCAAGCAGAAGGGTTGTCTTTCAGGGCAGGGTCGCGCAGAGGGAGAGGGTTTCATGGTCTATACATGTGAGAGGGGGGGGGGTTCAGATACGCGCAGAAGGGAAGCCGGTGAGTCTAATGAGCAGGCAAAAAGGCCAGGGTGCCTAAAATGGCTGTCATGTATATGTGGGTACGGGCCTTTACTGGCAGAGTGATGCGGTCAATATTTTACGGTATTCATGGTGCTTATAGGGAGAGGAGCGGGAAAAAGGGGAAATGAACGCTGTTTATGTACATCAATTTCTCTAATTTCCACAGTCGCCCCTTTTTACATGACAGAGTTCATTTTTGTAATTGATGGGGGTACAAAAAAAAACAGGCGTTGTTGAAGAATTAGCATTTGTCAATATTAACATTTGGCATATAATCATGGACAGTCGATGTGATGGGCAGAATGCAGCACATAGGAAATTGCATTTGTCGAGTTCCTAACATTCAAACGTACTACATAGCATAAATGTTTCTGACTTAAAAATGTGACCAATGAACATTTTGACCAAGTAGTTGAGGGCGGAATTCAGTTCAATACACAAGATCTCTTCGTCACAGTGTCTTTTTAGCAGTGAGCCATCACTGGTAGGCTCTAGTCCGTATCCTTTCGTTGGCGCTGTTGAGCACCGGCGGTGGAGCTATAGGTCCAGCTCGTATTCAACCTTTTGCGTTGCAGGGTGCGGTCTGTCCTCTGCTGTTAGACCACAGTCCTGTTCCCTAACCCGTCCTTTTAGTGGCGCCTCATGCTCGGCACCTATATTTCCGTGGCAACACCCTATTCCCACCTGAATGCCGTTCTTCCTTTTGGCGTGAAGTCACATGGAAAAGAGGGTGTATGTGGTTCAAACAGTCGATAGGAGAGAGGGCGGAGTTGGGTCAGAGTTCCTGGGACACACAAAAGGGACCAAGGGAGCAAAGGATAACAAGCAGGCAGGCCCATCAATCGTGCCCAAAGAAGGGGGACGGAGACTCCAGGCACACGTGGGTTAGCAGACGGAGGGCTTCAGGGCAGCCCGTCAAGTTTCATTTTCCACGTTTGGAATTGCTGTCTCGTCCCGTATCTTGTTGCTCTGCAGCTCCACCTTTGGTCGAGGTCATATGTGTCTCAAGATCTGCAGCCAGGCTGTACGTCACATCCGACCCTTCTCCTCCGGTGATCGTAGATCTTTGAATAGGTACAAAACAAGCTTTAGAGAACTGGTCAGGAGAAGACATTTATGCATGTGAATTCTTCCCTCAATCCTACGCACTTGGGAGATACGCTCATCGGTCACAGTCAGAGGTTCATTACCAAGCAGTGCATATGTCCGCATTCCTACTGAGTTCATGCCAAGTTTTATTCATCGTCTATTCATGTCACATATGGAGAAAAGTCAGAATCTTATCAACTGTGCATTTCATCAAACTCAACATTTCAGAACCTCCAGGGAGACTCGTCTTTCTAACCTGAGCCTTAACAGTCTAACATTTCCCTTCAAGGCTGGCTAACCTTTTCAAACAGGGCGGGGGCGCTATCATCGAGAGTCAGGGTAAAACAGGTTTTTCTCGAGGGACGACAGTTACTCATGGTCATCATGTTTATATCCGGGACAGCAGCTGGGGTCAATCAAGTGGGGCGGGGATGCTTCGGGCATTCGCGCTTGGGTGCAAAGGGGTGGGGCAATCTGGGCATTGGGGGTCAATCTAGACGTTGGCGTTCGTCTCTGATGAACAAAAAAATAAGGTGCCATTGACATACAGTTCCCCTATAAAAGGCCAGATTGGGGGACCTTAGTCGTCTTACCTGTCCTTTCCTTCTCAGCCAATTCGAGTTCATTCATTTTGCAGAAAGGAGAGGTAGTAATATGGCGAGATACGATCATTTTAGTTTCGGTCAATTTCGCTGAACACCTTCGCGTTCAATAAGTATCCAATCAGACTGGTGCCGGTGGGGCACAATTTTACCACAAAAAGGAAGAGGAAATAGGGAGATTCTCATAGAGAGTGAGAGTCGTCCGCAATCTAAACGAGCCATTCGGTACACGTATGACATATAGAGAGAGAGAGAGAGAGAGAGAGAGAGAGAGAAAGAGAGAGAGATAGGTAAGGGGGGGGAGAAGAGAGAGAGAGAGAGACGTGTACGAAAATAGGTCATTTAGTGCGCTCACAACACAGAACAGCAGGGGGGTCAGGTAACGGAGAGACGCAAACGGAGGGAGAACATAAACCCCTACAGTACACACACACAAACTCAGACGAAGGAAGACAGTACATGTATTACATATATAAGACATTCACAACAAAACAGAAAACAATTGTTGGCCAACAAGATATATTTTTATATCCTGCGTATTTTTACTATCCTATTTACCTACGTGCTTAGCTCTTTTTACCTTTCCCTCCTTTTCCCTCTCGATTGTTATTTCTGCGAGCGTTCTCAATTGCCAATACTTACACCTCGGTCAGTCGATCAGAAATTAACCTGGTCGCGCTATTTACCCATGGTTGGATCTTAAACCATTTTTCAGTTTCTTCCTTTGGTGGGAAGTTCTCCAGGCTGAGGCAACGGCAAGCATTGATCGGGAGAACAGTCGGACAGCTTGGCTATATCTATAAGAGTGTGAGAAGGGGGGCAGTACATTTTGAACATCAGCAACATTTCTAACTTCCCAGACGGGTGGTGCCTTGGTAACCCTTACCCATCACTTTTCTTCGTCCTTTCCCTATCTAGTCAAACGTCTAGTTACATTATCTAACGTGTTATTTTTGAGTCAATTTTCGTCATACAGTACCTGTTGGACTTGGCCCTTAAGGCAGGTTCACCCCTAATCTTTTTGCTTTTAATCTGTGATATGTGTGGACGATTTTCTGGTCTGTGCGCACTTTTTCTCTGTGTCCCAGAGTAAAGTGCGTGCATGTAGTGAGGCTGGCCTGCTCTCCCATAGGGATGCATGGGGAATGTCTGTGTCCCTAGTAATTCCTGATGTGTGGGGAGTGCATGCTCGAATTTGGTATGTGTGTGTTCGTGGGAATGAATGCTTTGCAATGGTGTATGTGGCATGTGTGTGTCATGAGTAGAAATGCCATTTCTGGGACTTGGCATATTAATGGAAAATATGCCTGCAGTGTGATTGGCTGGAGCTGGCTGGTGAGCCTGGCTCCAGGAAGGCTGGATGGGTCTGCCCGGTGGTGAGTGTGAGATCAGCATGCTTGATGGCTTGGGAGGAGTGCACCCGGTCCCTGATGGGCCTGGACTTTCCCCGGACAATGCTGGCTCCACCCCCTGTAGTGCGACTGATGGCCCTAGCCCTGCCAGTGAATAGAGAGGGTGGCTGAGGTAAACAGAGTACTTCAGAACCAGCTGCGACTGGTTTTCCCCCCACCCTGCACCCTGAGACAAAGGGTTTTCCTGTATAAGAAGGGGCTGTGTCCCCATACAATTTGTCCTGTTCTTGGTTCTGCCTAGGATCTTGCCAGAGGGGGCTGCTGCTGCTGCAGGGGCCAAGAGGACCTCCACTTGGCTGTCTCCCTGCTTGGAGACCCAGTGTGCTGGCTCTGGCCCTGCCTTGCCCCTCTGCCTGCCTCCAGACTCTGTTGGAGCTTTCCTGTGCCTGGAGGCACCCTGATTTTGATTTGTAGCGCTAGGAGCGCTTCCCTGGTGCCCCAGCGCTCAATAGCGCTTTGCTTGTCTTTCCAGCGCTGAGCGCGCTGACCCTGTGCTCCCAGAGCGCTTGGGAGCGCTTTGTCGATATTGCCGGTGCCTACCCGGCATTGGCGCCGATTTGCCGATTTTTGGAGCGAGCGAGTGCCCATCTCGCTTTATTTTTAATTTGGAGGCCGGTGCCCACCCAGCATTGCCCCGTGTCTGGATTTTGTGAATACCTCGAGGGAGCCCACTCCTCGGGTACTGGGAGCCCGCCTGCCTACCTGGAACGGGCCGCCGCGCTGCCCGCAACGACCCGGAAGTGCTTTGACCGGCAACCAATCGCTGCGCGGCACGGGAGAGGCGAACCGGAAGTCCCGCCCCCGGAGCCGAGCAGCGAGGAGGAGGGCTGCCGGCCGTGTCCCGAGGCTCCCCGTGTGGAGAGGAGCCCCGCGCTGCTGCAGGGAGGCTCCCCGTGAGGAGAGAGGAGCCCCGCCCGCCCTGAGACAGCCGGTGAGTGCGTGAAAGAGGGAGAGGGGCGTCGGGACACATTGTCGGTGTCCGCCCCTCCCCCGTAGCGCGATCTTGCGCGCACTACTTTGTGAAGCCCGAGGGCTTCAGGGGGGCATTTACCTGATCGCGAGTCCCCCGTGAGGGGCTCCAACGAAGCCTGCCATCCAGATTGGAGCCCCGAGGCTCCTGGGGGCAAGTTGTGTGTTCTGAGCCCAGCGAGGCTCCAACGTGGGCAGCATTTCTTAAGTTTGAGAGCCACGAGGCTCTGTGAGGCCATTTGCTTGATTTAGAGCGCTGAGCTCTACGGTGCCACAGTTGTTTAGTGAGCCCTGAGAGGCTCCTTGCCCACTTTGTTCTTGAGCCCTCCTGGCTCCAACGTTTGCCCAGTTCTATTTAACAACTGTCCAGCACTTAGTGGACAGTTGCCACGTTTAGGCTTTGTGTTCTGTGCTGCCTGCACAGACCCCCTGACACTGAGACTCAGGGCATTCCGCCCCTTTCGAGGCCAGTTGGCCTGAGGGACCCTTTTGAGTGTTGTGCTTTGTGCACCCCGCGCATTGTAATTTCTGGTTATGTAATTCTTGCGCATGTGTTCTAACCTGTACCTTTTCTAAAAGTAACCTGATTAGGTATTCTTATGGTTATCCCTCTTTGCTAAAAGTAACCTGCATAGAGAAATGTTGATTCCGCTTACCTTTTCTAAAAGTAACCTGATTAGGTATTCTTATGGTTATCCCTCTTTGCTAAAAGTAACCTGCATAGAGAAATGTTGATTCCGCTTACCTTTTCTAAAAGTGACCTGATTAGGTATTCTTATGGTTATCTCCTTTTGCTAAATGTGACCTGCAGAGAGGATTGTTTATGTTTATCCATTATGCTCAATGTGACCTGCATAGTAGATTGTTGATGGTTCATTTTATGTTTAGGTTTCCTTCCCTTTGCTAAGAGTGAACTGCTTAGGTGTTGGTATTCCTTCCTTAGGTCCTAGTTACCTGCGTGATTTCCTACAGTGTTTTAGGGTTGCGTAGGAGGTCCTTAATGTTCCAGTGATTACTGGATGTGTGTTGCATTTATAATTTTGGTGCTACTCATTCTATGTTTACGACATAAGTGTATATCTACCAGTATTATTATCTAACAAGTGCCTACCCCTGACAGTGGTCCATGTGGCCCTGTCCTGTACATAATTCCCCTTGTAATTTCTGCCCGTGCCTCTGGCACATTGTACAGTTTGCGTGTGTTATCTAATATGTTTTGTTTATTATAAATACAAAGGCTATTTTTGATATATATCCTTGTGTGGAGTCTTTCCTTGTGGTGGGCCTTGGGTGTTGTTGCTGGGGTGCGTGCGCAAATACTTAACTCATACCGCCTCCAAGTTTAGCCTAGACTGCTCGCGCCACGCTACCTAGAGGGCGAGTGGGGGTTGCCTTGGTGTATGACTCCCCTGCCCTGACTTTAGAAATGGTGATCCCTGACTGACCTCGACGCGAGTCTTGGCCGGCCAGGGTCCCGTTTCTAACAGTACCCGTCAAGTTTTTATGTCAGTCCATCCTCCCAGTCGCTATGTTCTAAGGAGGAACAGTCATGTTTTAAGTCTACGTCTTTTTCTTTTTTTTAAAAACTTATCGTCATAAGGACTATGCTCATATTCCCTTCTTCCCTTTTCGTCGGTGGTCCGATCATCGCTCTCCCATACTTCAGCCGATGTTCCGACGCGACCTGCAGAAGGGAGGAGAAAGAAGGGGTGGGGGGGCAGCATTCAAACCACATCAGCATGCAGTAGTCCGAAAATGTTTTTACCTACCACATACTCGACCTATCTCCACGTAGTGCATTTCTTTACCATCTCGGCGTTTAAGCCCAGAGGGACCAGTAGTGTCAGATAGATAATCATTGACGATCTGCGTATCTACATGAGTTACTTGGTCCCGACCCCTTCTGGTTGTGTGCAAGGGTGGCGGTCAGGTGGCATTTCTGTGGTGTCGTTTTAAGGGCATCTAAAACACTTTTCCCGCTGCCTGTGACACATAATGTAGCTGCTAAATATCGGGTCCTTTCTAACCTTCACCCTTCATCATACTTATTCTTCGCTCACAGTAGTAACACATTCAAAACTCATTAATGCAACCACTACAATTATATTTTATTTTTCACAATACCTTTAATAAAAACTGTTGGTGTATAAATACGGGCCTACAGCCCAGTGGACCGGCCACGGAGCAGATTGGAACTGTACATAAGAAGAACGAAGTTGGTGGCAGTTCATTGCATAAAGTGCAGCAGTGCAATAAAATCGTATCGAACTTTCCTACAGAGCAAGCATGATGCATGTCAAGAATTCAGTTTTTCAATTAATTCATTAATTCATTATCCAAATGCTCACTCAGTGCCTAAATTACACCAATTCATTGTCCCCAATCATAATTAGTACCCACCCTAAATCAGTTCATTGTCCAAACACATGATCAATATCTGTCTCACATTGCTTTCTTCTCTAAGCACATAATCACTATCCATCTTATCGACTTTCATTGTCCAAAAATGCATACATATCTCAGAGCATCAATATTCGAGCAATCCGGGTGAACAGGGAGTTCGAAAGTTTCGTTTTCGTGTATCGGCGCCATTTTGGGCGAGGTCAGGCAGGTTCCAGTATAGTCAGAATGTCTCCGATGACTCGTGGTTGGACCAGAACCTCTTTTGGCAGTTCAAAAAGCTTTCGTAATGGGGTGGCAGATCATTAGTCAAAAAGTGGGGAGGGAGGCAACAATCTTTTCCTACCGGGTCATTCTGGTGTTCCACCGGAACTGAACAAATCTGTATCTTTGCAGGATTTTAGTCATTTCCAAACTGAGGTTGGCGCCGGCAGGAGTGCGCCGACGTCTCGTGGCTCCATCGGAGGACAGGGCGGGGGGCGCCTCGTGGAGAGGTCGGCCCCCCGGGCTCTTCTAGAATCTTCAAGGTCGTGGAATACAGGGCGTGTGCCCATCCCGGGCAAGGAAACCCGCTTTTTGATATGGACCCCTTCTTCAAGCAGGAGTGTTGGGGTGTCGCTGGAAGCCTCCACCTGGAGGGAGGTGGGGGAGGCTCGTTCGCGCCGCCTCCCCCTTCCAGCGACCCCGCGCCGTTCCTTGGCTCCACCGCTTTGGTACAGCCATGCCAGGCAATGAAGATGGGGGGGGGGGGGTCGGTGGCTGAGGCAAGACATCCCCCCCTTGACATGTGGTGGGACTACCTGCAATTGTCCAGGCGTTGCCGTGTGGCTGGACTACCTGTCACTTCCAGGCGTTGACATGTGGCGGGACTACCTGTAAGCGCCGCCGTCCTCGCCTTGGCTTCGGCCTTCGATGAGAGCCGGATCAGGCGAGAGAGAGAGAGGGGGGGGTGGTCGATGGCTGAGGCAAGACAGCCCCCCCCCCCCGTGGCCTGCAGGGCAGCAGAAGAGGGGAAAAGGAGAGGTCATTACGATTTTTGGGCCGTCCGCCCCACAGCCTCCCCTTCCGACTGCGGCCAGGCGAGCCCTGCATGCATCGAGGCCTCACCTTCCGGATGGGCGTAACCGCGGACCTGTTGCACTTCGGGAGCTTCCGGAATGGGGGTAGGTACCTATTGATTTGTATCTATTTCATGTGACCGTTATTTGGGCGTGGTGGGCAATGAGGCAGACATATTTGGGGCAGGAATAGGCAACGGAACCTAGCTACCTCGTGGCTGCCTTGGTGTCAAGCTTGTCTTCCCTCGCCATTTTTATGTTTCTTATTGCAGGTTATTTCTAACGTTTCTTATTTTATTTTTAGCGAATGTTGATAACTCATCAGTGGCCTACTGATTTCGCTCGACTGTTTTTCTTGTATTTTTATGCCATAACCTATTATAAGCTATAGCGACTAGTCCACACTTAATGAACATGTCCTTATTGGGTGTGCCTTCCAGTGGAGCTGGATGGTTCATCTCTAATAAGCGGTCCGGGCTAAACAGGCTACCAATCAGTGGGGAGAAGATAGGCATGACGGATTACAACGGGGACAAAAGTCTGCACTACCTATCTTATCACGGCGGGCAAAGACTAGACAGAATATTTCTATTCTCCGTTGTTTGCAGGCGGTGAATACCTCAAAAGAACCAATACCGAACACTTAATGTACGGTCAATCAAACAATCAGTGGGGAGAATAAATAGGTACGACGTGTTAAAGGTTTGCGTTACCTACCTTTTCGCTACCTACAAAGAGAGACCTTGTTCTTCCCTGTTTGTAGACAGAGAATCTCCAGACAATAATCCACGAACAACAGTTCGGGAAACAGTGGGGGAGGAAGATAGGCACGACGGATTACAATGGGGACAAAAGTCTGCGTTACCTATCCTTCACTGTTTGCAAAGAGAGAGCCTGTTGTTTCTCCGTTTGCAGACGGTGAATCTCCAGAGGTACCAACAAAAGAGTAATACTAGTATTATCCAAATCAAACAATCATTTCCCAATTTGTCGCATTTACGCGACCTTACCCGGACCGGACCGTGTGGGCAGTTCTTCGCCTTCCTCCTTCCAGCGCCCGATCGTTCTCTTACTCCATGATTTTACCGCAGCAGTCCTGTGGGATTCCAGTCAGGACAGTAGGTCACTTGAGAGAGATCCGTTCAGAATCGGTGAAGTTCATTCAATCGGCAGCCGGACGAGGGCCCTCTCAAGGCAGGTATACTCCGATCATTTAGATGTTCACCTCATCGTCTGGATCTCTCTTACTGGACCTTATGTCACTGATGGACCCCGCGTTGGACGCCAATTGTGGAACAGGAGCCCATACTAGTATCGATGCCCAGGCTGCTGGCGCTGTGCGCCTCTTAGTTCCCATTCTGAATAGTTACCAAATAAAGAGACGGGCGCTGGGAACAGGAATCACAAGAACAGGATTTATTACTCATGAGGAGAGCCTGTCATTTCCGACACGAAACAAGGTGTCATCGGGAGGTGCTCTAACAAGTGAGCTGAAACACCGTCTTTTATACCATAGCATTACAATCACGACATTGTGAAACAAGGAAAAGACATCCCCATAATCCTCGTGTCAATCCTACCCCACATATGTTCACAATAGGGACCCTTGACCTGCTGATAAGAGGGGAGGGTAATCACACAGCTGAGTGTTCCGCCAATTTGTAGGATGTGTGCGCCTGATCATAGCCCAGGGGGTGGGGTGGCCAGGATCAATAATGGGTCCTTTGAAGAGGAGTGACTCCATACAATAAGCAGTAAACAGTATCTCCTGGCTTAGGCGATGACCTCAGACATGTGTGGACAGTCAATCGCGGAGGGAGGGTTTACTAACAGAGGGGTTATTCATGAAAGGAAAGGAGGTGCTGGTCAGGCGCGGCCGTGACTCCCAAGGACAGGGTCTTGCAGAAGAAGAAGGTTTATGACTTGCCCGTGTGAGGGAAAAGGGGAGGGGGGAAGCCAGGGTGTGCACAGGGACAGAGTCGCACAGAGAGAGGTCTTATGACCCGTACATGAGAGAGCGGGGGCAGTCAGGTGCAGCTGGGGAGGGCTATGTCAGCTGAGGCGAAGGATGCCTCTTCAAGAGGAAATGGGGGGTTTGCGTGGGTCAAGCAGAAGGGTTGCCTTTCAGGGCAGGGTCGAGCAGAGGGAGAGGGTTTCATGGTCTATGCATGTGAGAGAGGGGGGGGGGTTCAGATGCACGCAGAAGGGAAGCCGGTGAGTCTAATGAGCAGGCAAAAAGGCCAGGGTGCCTAAAATGGCTGTCATGTATATATGGGTACGGGCCTTTACTGGCAGAGTGATGCGGTCAATATTTTACGGTATTCATGGTGCTTATAGGGAGAGGAGCGGGAAAAAGGGGAAATGAACGCTGTTTATGTACATCAATTTCTCTAATTTCCACAGAAGGTCATTGGCAAGGTCCTGCGGGTGAGAATTTTACAATGGATCAACGATAATGGGATTCTTTCAGACTATCAAGCAGGGTTCAGGGCTGGAACGGGCACAATAGAACAAGCGTTCTGGCTAATGCTTATCTATTGGAAGGTAGTTGTCATAGGCAAAGGCAGTCTTTATCTCGCGTTTATCGTCCTAAAGACTGCCTTTGACCTTGTGCCTAGGGCAAGCCTTTGGGGAGTGTTGAGTGATATGGGGATTTCCTTGTAACATCCTGGCCATATTGATGAGACTTCACCAGGGCAGTTTTGCCCAAGTAAAATGGGGCACAGAGGGCCAGAAAACTAGTAGAATCCCAGTTGAGAGAGGGGTTCGCCAGGGATGTGTTCTCGCTCCCACCCTTTTATCACTATATGTGAATGGGGTGGTGGAACATCTGTTAAAAGAACCCTCAGATGAACCATCCCTGGCGGGCGAGCGTATCCCTACTCACCTTTTTGCGGATGATACAATCTTACTATCTAAGACCCTAATGGGACTCCAAAGGTTATTGACTAATTTTCAGACTTTCTGCGTTAAGCGAGGCCTAGTGATAAACACTGATAAAACAAAGTACTTGGTACTAAACCCACCAAAGAAACTCAGGTGCCCGCCTTCACTGAATAACGTGACCCTTGAGCGAGTTACAGTGTTTGATTATCTGGGTATACGCTTGGCAGAAACTATGCAGTGGACTCCCCATCTTTGTAAGATGCTCCTAACACATACGAGGGTAGCTGGGGCACTGCTTAAGGAACAGCGCTCCTCTTCGTTAAGGCCAATTGCACCTGTAATTGATATTTATAAAGCTAAGGGAGTTAGCTCTGCCCTGTATGGGGCAGAGTTATGGGGTACCTTTAATACTGACCCATTGACTAAGTCCGAAAACAAGTTCTATAGGGATCTCATGTCGCTTCCAAAAAGTACACCAATGATACCCTTGCTATACGATCTAGGTTGTCGCCCAATTAATGAACTGGCAAAACTCCGTCCGCTGCTCTTGTGGGCTAGGCTTTGGCGTGTGCCAGAATTAGCCAAATATGCACAAGGGTTATCAGAAGTATTATCACTACCAGGGTGGGACACAGTAAGGTGGTTAAAAGATGTCAAAACCTTGCTCTCTGACCTGCCTGGGCTAATAGGACTTCACCACCGAAGGCTACCTTAAAGAGCCTCTATTGGAATTGTTTAGCATTTAAACTCAGCACCAATCCTACCCTGGGCAGGATAACGGATGATTATTTAAGTATAAAGACACTCCGTCATGGGAATTATATTTAGATATTGTGTCCAAGCCAGCTGATAGGGCTCTCTATTTTAGATTTAGAGCCGGGGCTTTCCCAGTATGTGAACTGCTAGGGGGTTTTTAGAGTTCAGATATCAGGGGCGCACTGCCTCAAATCTTACGTTACTGTGTATAGTTAGAAATTGGTAGCTGTGTAGTGCGTTAAGAGCAGGCGGAAAAACACCCTTAACCGTCTAACAAGTCAGAGACTATACGATAATTATACAGCTGTGCTCTCGCAACTACAATAAAGTGTTACACAATTGAGTACAATGAGCAAGTATCAATAATGAAATAGAAGCAGATTCTTTGGTGTGTTTCTTGTCCCAGCAGGGTGAAGATTTATTGTATCCAGACTTGAGGAATATCACAATATGCCTACACGTGTTTCGTCGTGTGCCGTTGGGCTTTAGACTCAACTCCTGGGTGTGGGTTGAGAATAGTCTGGAAATATGGTGATGTTTCACGTGGGTGAATTCGAGAGAGACACTAGGAATATTTACATTAAAAAATGTTGATTAGTAATAGCTAAAGAAAAAATATATCGATGGCCAAAGGTAACGTTCTGTACCTGAATAGCGGTGTGTTTCAGGTATTAACCGGGAGGGGATCCATCAATTAGGAAACATCAGAAAACGGGTTCGTTTTCTCGATTGGCGGTATGCTGTAAGGGTATTAAATGACATGCAGGTATTAGAAATGCGAACGTAAGTTCGCGTGTGTCCATTAGCTCCATGCTAAAACGAATATAGTAGGTCAGGGGAGAGGGCAGCGACTTACCCGTAGTTTGGAATCCCTCCTCCGTTGGTTCCCGGTGGCCGTCTGTCGAGAGCAGACGCCTGACCGGAGGAGGAGGTGTTACTATGTAGAGATACTAGACATAGTTTTCACCCTGAACACCAATTACGTTCCATCCCATATGGAGAATTCCTAAGAGCCAAACGTAACTGCAGTGAATCTAATGAGTTTGATAAATGTATCTCAAATATGAAAGACAGATTTCTAAAAAGAGGGTACTCCAACACATCCCTCAAAGTAGCAGAACAAAGAACTAGAACCATCCCGAGACCTGATTGTCTAAAGACACGCACGGAGACCGAGTCCTCCGGACAACAAATCAGACTAATAACAGAATTCAATGCACTGAACCACACCACCAAAAAGAGCTTTAATAAACACTGGAAACTGTTAACAGAGGATCCCGTGCTTAAAGAGTTCCTTCCAGACAGACCTGCCATCACGTACAAAAAGGGTTTCACTCTGAGAAATAAATTGAGCCCCACAGTTCCCTCAGGTACTACGGCACGAGATTGGCTATCCACAAGAGGTCTGGGTTCCCACAAAAGTGGTTTTTGTTCCATGTGTATCTGGGGGAAACATGGCACCACAACTTTCAAGGGTCCGGAAGGGACAGTGTACAAAATCAAACACAACATTACTTGCCTGACCAAATTTGTTGTCTACATAATCGAATGTAAATGTGGTAAAATTTATGTTGGCTGTACCATCAGGGCACTCAAGGAAAGAGTTGCAGAACACATGAGGGCTATACAAAAAAGAGATCCGAGGTACCCAGTAGCCCTACACATAGCTGAGTGCCAACCTCTAGAGGATGACATCAAAGTGCGTGTTTTTGGAATTGACATGATTCCCCTCAACATCAGGGGGGGTAACAGAGAACTGACGCTCAGACGCAGGGAGGCCACATGGATCATGCGTCTACAGAGCGTGGAACATGGGCTAAACTACGATCCTGAGCTTCAATACTTTCTATGTGACTAATGAGTCACCTTTGGGGATCCTACTTTTGGAAAACTAATCATATCTACGTCTAGCTATTGATACAACTTACATGAAACGACCACAGACACTCTCTTGTATAAAGATCTACATCTTTTAGAATAAAAATGTCACTTAATAATGCACATATTGCTATTCATGTAACGCTTTTCATAATGTTGAGATGTAATCAAACATGTCATTTTGAATGTTCTGTAACCTATTACAACTGTCAGTTGGAGCTAGTTTCTCACCATTACGCTGGTGAGATTAGACTAAACTAAATCAATTTTGTCTTTATTAATAATAATGTGATCCATGAAGTCACCAATACACGACAATGATTATGCACCCTCACCTGGTGGAATGTTACCCGATCTACTCACCTTCTCTGAAATAACACACTACACTCACAGACACTGAATTACAGGAGGAGGTTCTTACACCTAGCTCGGGAGCTTTCCAGCCTCCTGTCCAACCAATAGAACACCGGTAAAGGTCTCTACTGAACATTTTTTCAGTACTACAATAACACTGGTAAAGGTTTCCACGGAACATATTTTCAGCATCATAATAATATAGATAATGCTTTCTATTTGGTAATCTCCATCATCTCCGTCGACATTATATGAGACGTAGACACATTAAATTTTGCCTACGCGATATGCCAGTACGCAAAAAACATGCACTGAACTAACATTCAGTAGCACGACAAACATGACTAAAGAGTCTCTTTCGGTATTATTTTTCCGCTTTTCCATATATTTAACACGTATGCATACTATCTTTGTTTACCATACATGTTAGTACACGAGCACAATACATTTAATATAAACATTCGCCCTTCTCAAGATGGCGGCTACATTTCACCATACAAACAAACCGACATCTTCTATGTCTAGTATCTCTACATAGTAACACCTCCTCCTCCGGTCAGGCGTCCGCTCTCGACAGACGGCCACCGGGAACCAACGGAGGAGGGATTCCAAACTACGGGTAAGTCGCTGCCCTCTCCCCTGACCTACTATATTCGTTTTAGCATGGAGCTAATGGACACACGCGAACTTACGTTCGCATTTCTAATACGTGCATGTCATTTAATACCCTTACAGCATACCGCCAATCGAGAAAACGAACCCGTTTTTTGATGTTTCCTAATTGATGGATCCCCTCCCGGTTAATACCTGAAACACACCGCTATTCAGGTACCGAACGTTACCTTTGGCCATCGATATATTTTTTCTTTAGCTATTACTAATCAACATTTTTTAATGTAAATATTCCTAGTGTCTCTCTCGAATTCACCCACATGAAACATCACCATATTTCCAGACTATTCTCAACCCACACCCAGGAGTTGAGTCTAAAGCCCTGAAGAGTCGTGTTGACTCAACGGCACACGACGAAACACGTGTCGGCATATTGTGATATTCCTCAAGTCTGGATACAATAAATCTTCACCCTGCTGGGACAAGAAACACACCAAAGAATCTGCTTCTATTTCATTATTGATACTTGCTCATTGTACTCAATTGTGTAACACTTTATTGTAGTTGCGAGAGCACAGCTGTATAATTATCGTATAGTCTCTGACTTGTTAGACGGTTAAGGGTGTTTTTCCGCCTGCTCTTAACGCACTACACAGCTACCAATTTCTAACTATACACAGTAACGTAAGATTTGAGGCAGTGCACCCCTGATATCTGAACTCTAAAAACCCCCTAGCAGTTCACTTTAATCTTTTCAGATAGGGTGCCTCCACGTTACCAATATAATTATCGCCCTTACCCTGAGTCTCTTACCTGTCCGGTACACTATGGATAGAGATAAGGCAGCAGCAGATCTCTTTGAAAACCTGGCCAAAGGCATGCCCACACACCAGGCATCGGCCACGGCAGGCCCTGCGCGCATAGAGGGTTTAAGAGACAAGTTCTTCAAATTGGAGAAACTCAAAAAACAAGAAAACTCCCGTTGGTGGGACGGAGCAACTCTAAAACACTATCTAAAGCTCAAACTAGTCCCTAGGGGACTAAGGTCCCAAATTTTCCCGACCTACGATGATCTAGACAGAGATCTTATGATCAAATGGGAAGACTCACTGAATCAGAATTCCATTACACTGATGGACATTCTCATCGAGAGTGCTGACCGTAAAACCGCGAAATTACAAGCAGAAATCTCTATTGTTGAACAGGAAATAAAAGATTTGAACAAACCTGAAGCCACAGTCAAAAATTACACCCTACTAGATGAGATTCTTCTCAAGCATCAGACAGAAATAAAAAACAGAAAGGCACGTCAGATCAAAAGGGACGAGGCAGATTATAAAAATGGTAGAATCTATACCTTTGATCGCAAATACGATTCCCTGATCCCCAAACCCAAAGCAGGCCCACAGTCTGGCAGAACCACAACCACCAGTTCCGTTAATTCCAGCACAACCTCCCTAAGCTCTACTGGGCTCAGTGACATTGAAAATGAAATTCTAGCGAATTCAGAACCCCACAGTTCAACCTTTTTTTTAGAAATGGAACGGGTGAGAAAAGGCAGCAGGACACAACCACCAAGAACCGCCATAGACCCAAACCCCACAGGGGCAAACGTGGGAACAAGCGAGGACTATCGCAGGAAACTGAGGTCAGGGACACAGAAGAATTAGCTACACTAAGTGACAAAGTACAAGTCATCAATTTGTCCTCAGTTCCCTTGACACCAGATATGGTCTCCTTACTTAGTAGAGGCCTTAACTTTAATCCCTATGCCACCGGTGATATGTGCCAGACCAAGATAGATGTCTTTAAATTCATTCGTAACCTCAAACTAAACAAACATTTTGCTGGATTACAGAACAGGCAGAGTCAACCTAGACACATTCCAAATGTTTTTGAAGATGTTTCTTTGACCATTAAAGATGTGCAATCCACACACTTGCTTCTTTCTTTGACAGATAGGGAAGACAGTCCTCTAGAAATGGAAAGATTACTAGAGGATCTTGATGTTGAAACCGACTACAGCATGACGAGTGGCTTGAAAAACAAATCTAAATGGACACCCACGCTACCAGGGGGTAATGTAATTGACAATTTTCACAGGCATGTTCTTGAGGACCTAAATAGAACCAATACCAAGAACTTAAACACCAAGTTCAAATACAAAGACAACTTAACCAAAGGGGAACGGTTAGCACTCTCCACCTTGAGCGACAATCCCAACATCATCATCAGGGAGGCGGACAAAGGGGGCAATGTGGTGGTCATGGATCTGATTGACTACAACAATGAGATTCAAGGCCAACTCAACGATGACTCATGCTATGAGTTACTCAATCACAACCCCATTGGTCCTTTAACACTTTTAATCAATGGACTCTTACTCACCTGGAAACAATCTGGTCTTCTGGATGACAACGAGTACCTATACCTCAAAGTCTTCAAACCCACATATCCGTGGTTGTACACGTTACCCAAAGTCCACAAAAATCTACCTTTTCCTCCAGGAAGACCGATAGTATCGGGGATTGGAGGTCCCACCGAAAGAATCGCAGAGTATGTGGATCTTTTCTTGGGGCCCCTGGTCAAAAATCTTCCGTCTTACATACAAGACTCTAAACACATTTTGAGCATCATGGCAGACATGGAGTGGCAACAAGGTACCATATTAGTGACCTTGGATGTGGTGTCTCTCTACACCAGCATCAATCCGGAACTAGGTTTAGAAGCCATCACTAAACTCTTATCTAACCGACCGGCTTCTCTCTGGGCACACACTAACATGTTACTACATATGATGAAGATCATCCTAGAAAACAACTTTTTATTTTTGATCGAAAATGGTATCGGCAGAAGAAGGGAGTAGCCATGGGCTCCAAATTCTCGCCCTCCTTTGCTAATCTCTTCATGGGGGCCCTGGAGGCCGACTTGATTTGGGGCATCAAGAGAATCCAATACATCGACTCCATAGTGTTTTGGGGTCGATACATTGACGATTGCTTTCTACTATGGTCAGGATCTGAAGAACTACTCCAATCCTTTTTTGAACACCTAAACAACAATACATGGGAAATGAGCTTCACCATGAAACACAGCCACACTAATATGGAGTTCTTAGATTTGGAGTTCTATGTAAAAGACAACCAAATACACTCCAAACTTTTCAGGAAGCCAACGTCCTGTAACTCTATACTCCATGCCTCCAGTTTTCACCCTGAACACCAATTACGTTCCATCCCATATGGAGAATTCCTAAGAGCCAAACGTAACTGCAGTGAATCTAATGAGTTTGAGAAATGTATCTCAAATATGAAAGACAGATTTCTAAAAAGAGGGTACTCCAACACATCCCTCAAAGTAGCAGAACAAAGAACTAGAACCATCACGAGACCTGATTGTCTAAAGACACGCACGGAGACCGAGTCCTCCGGACAACAAATCAGACTAATAACAGAATTCAATGCACTGAACCACACCACCAAAAAGAGCTTTAATAAACACTGGAAACTGTTAACAGAGGATCCCGTGCTTAAAGAGTTCCTTCCAGACAGACCTGCCATCACGTACAAAAAGGGTTTCACTTTGAGAAATAAATTGAGCCCAACAGTTCCCTCAGGTACTACGGCACGAGATTGGCTATCCACAAGAGGTCTGGGTTTCCACAAATGTGGTTTTTGTTCCATGTGTATCTGGGGGAAACATGGCACCACAACTTTCAAGGGTCCGGAAGGGACAGTGCACAAAATCAAACACAACATTACTTGCCTGACCAAATTTGTTGTCTACATAATCGAATGTAAATGTGGTAAAATTGATGTTGGCAATACCATCAGGGCACTCAAGGAAAGAGTTGCAGAACACATGAGGGCTATACAAAAAAGAGATCCGAGGTACCCAGTAGCCCTACACATAGCTGAGTGCCAACCTCTAGAGGATGACATCAAAGTGCGTGTTTTTGGAATTGACATGATTCCCCTCAACATCAGGGGGGGTAACAGAGAACTGACGCTCAGACGCAGGGCGGCCACATGGATCATGCGTCTACAGAGCGTGGAACATGGGCTAAACTACGATCCTGAGCTTCAATACTTTCTAGGTGACTAATGAGTCACCTTTGGGGATCCTACTTTTGGAAAACTAATCATATCTACGTCTAGCTATTGATACAACTTACATGAAATGACCACAGACACTCTCTTGTATAAAGATCTACATCTTTTAGAATAAAAATGTCACTTAATAATGCACATATTGCTATTCATGTAACGCTTTTCATAATGTTGAGATGTAATCAAACATGTCATTTTGAATGTTCTGTAACCTATTACAACTGTCAGTTGGAGCTAGTTTCTCACCATTACGCTGGTGAGATTAGACTAAACTAAATCAATTTTGTCTTTATTAATAATAATGTGATCCATGAAGTCACCAATACACGACAATGATTATGCACCCTCACCTGGTGGAATGTTACCCGATCTACTCACCTTCTCTGAAATAACACACTACACTCACAGACACTGAATTACAGGAGGAGGTTCTTACACCTAGCTCGGGAGCTTTCCAGCCTCCTGTCCAACCAATAGAACACCGGTAAAGGTCTCTACTGAACATTTTTTCAGTACTACAATAACACTGGTAAAGGTTTCCACGGAACATATTTTCAGCATCATAATAATATAGATAATGCTTTCTATTTGGTAATCTCCATCATCTCCGTCGACATTATATGAGACGTAGACACATTAAATTTTGCCTACGCGATATGCCAGTACGCAAAAAACATGCACTGAACTAACATTCAGTAGCACGACAAACATGACTAAAGAGTCTCTTTCGGTATTATTTTTCCGCTTTTCCATATATTTAACACGTATGCATACTATCTTTGTTTACCATACATGTTAGTACACGAGCACAATACATTTAATATAAACATTCGCCCTTCTCAAGATGGCGGCTACATTTCACCATACAAACAAACCGACATCTTCTATGTCTAGTATCTCTACATAGTAACACCTCCTCCTCCGGTCAGGCGTCCGCTCTCGACAGACGGCCACCGGGAACCAACGGAGGAGGGATTCCAAACTACGGGTAAGTCGCTGCCCTCTCCCCTGACCTACTATATTCGTTTTAGCATGGAGCTAATGGACACACGCGAACTTACGTTCGCATTTCTAATACGTGCATGTCATTTAATACCCTTACAGCATACCGCCAATCGAGAAAACGAACCCGTTTTTTGATGTTTCCTAATTGATGGATCCCCTCCCGGTTAATACCTGAAACACACCGCTATTCAGGTACCGAACGTTACCTTTGGCCATCGATATATTTTTTCTTTAGCTATTACTAATCAACATTTTTGAATGTAAATATTCCTAGTGTCTCTCTCGAATTCACCCACATGAAACATCACCATATTTCCAGACTATTCTCAACCCACACCCAGGAGTTGAGTCTAAAGCCCTGAAGAGTCGTGTTGACTCAACGGCACACGACGAAACACGTGTCGGCATATTGTGATATTCCTCAAGTCTGGATACAATAAATCTTCACCCTGCTGGGACAAGAAACACACCAAAGAATCTGCTTCTATTTCATTATTGATACTTGCTCATTGTACTCAATTGTGTAACACTTTATTGTAGTTGCGAGAGCACAGCTGTATAACTTTCCCAGTATGTGTTTTAACTGCTCGCTGGAAACCCCCCCGCGCAAACAACAGAGTTTTGCCCTAACTGTATAACTAAAATTGAAACCTTAGCACATCTTTTATTTGCATGCCCAGCATATGTGCAGCCAAGTAAAAGGTGGCTAAAACCACTTTGCCGGCTGCTAGGCACAAGAAATTTTAATGAGGCAATACGTATATTGATGGCTGATTCAAGACCGTCATATGCTTGTTGCCTCTCTAAATTCCTTTCATGGGCATGATCTGTAAGAAGTAAAAGGCTTAAACAAATTGTTTAATGTGGATTTTAATTAATTGTTAAAGTTCTTAAAACTAAAATGTTTTATATTGTGATGATTTTCTTTCTAATGTAAATAGATTAATTGACTTAATCGAATTGTAAATATTCTTTTTTAATATGTAAAGCTTTTATGATATGTTTTTATCGAAATAAAGCCTTTTGACTTGACTTGACTTGATTTGACTGGAATTGACCACAATGCCTGTTGGGAAAAGAAACAGGCAGGAAAGAAAACAGGAGCACCTGTCAAGTCCATATATGAAAAGGACATGTTTTCAACAATTCACAGCATGTCCATGCAACGTAATTCTGTGACTTCTATGTGAAAAATTGGTATTTGGCGGTCAGTTCCTTACAGTTTGCAGTATTGTATTGTGGAACAGTTTGAAAAAATGGAGACCGGTTTAGTGATTGTCCGGATTGGCGGTGCAGTTGTGATACATGAACCATGAATGTAAGCACATGCGGAATCTTGCGGACACCATTTAATTATAACGGTCATGCGAAAGCGATCATGCGGCTACTGCACAGTATGATGTGGTTGTAGAGACATCTAAAGTGCGGGCGGACTAACCGCGGTGAAGTGGATTGGGAGCAGAATACTGAAAGTGAATCTAGACGCGGGAAAAAAACGGTAACTTGGTGAACTGTGGTCATGCGAAAACCGGCACTAATTCCGAGCCGGAACGAGGTGATTACAAGAACTGACCTCATAGAATCGAGGGATGAGTTCCTAAGGACGGAGTGAATGCACGGATATGGCCGTAACTGTAAGAAAAATTGAACGTTAAAGGTGACCCCAGGCGGGGGCTAGGTGAGTCCTTAATTAGCTCGTGTGTGGGCTGATCAAGTGATTACCTTGAGGTCAACCATGGGATGGCACAAAGCCGCAATGGGGCAAGGTTCATCTCAGTGGGTTTGAAGAAAATTGGAGAAGCGTGCCCGGTTGGGCGTGTAGCTCCCATCCGCTGTGGGAAAAAACTCAAAGAGAATAGATGGGGGTAAAGGACAAGCATGGGGGATGTGGCAGGGGCCCAGCAGCTCGCTTACCGTGTGATAAGCCGGCATAATTGCACCTGTGGTCCCTCGCTCGATGGCAGGAACTAACTGTGAGCGACGTAACGTCAGAGATAAAGGAAGTGGACGGGGCGCCATCTTAGGTGAGGATGTTATGGAAATGCAAGAAATACTTCCGTGCAGTTCGCGCATGGAAGGGGGTGAGCAATATGGTCTAAGATAATGTGAATGGGAGAAAATAGGTTTGAGTGAAGGGAACTCGGACCTAGTCGAGGAACAATGAAATACCATACGAATTTCTAAGTACACCTAATACTTGTCCTAAAAGGTGACCACATATAAAAACAGCAATTTGTAAAAACACTTAAGCTAGCATGAATACATTCGGAATTGTCCCTTTTGCTAATTACAGCAAATACATAAGATACAAAGACAATGTTCATGGTCTAGTTGGGAAAAACCTTTTTGCGTTAGATGCAGAGAATTTCATGGCAAAGTTGTCATGTTCATTAACAATTGTGGCATATAGGTCTTGGTTTTACAGTTGGTGTGGTACAGTTAGTCTATAGACGGAGGCAATTATGGAAGCGTAGTCCAGTCCTCATTTCTGTTCAATCCGCTTCCGATGACGTTGAAAAGAATTATTGATTTATTCTCCTCTCTGTTCAATAGTAGAGCCATGTTGCCACCTCTTTGTGGGAGTTTGAACACTTTCAAAATAGTCCATCTGATATCATCTTCTGTGTGATTTGCCAATGTGAAATGTTCAACCAAGGGGGCGTTCTGGTCTTGCATCTAATCCTGCTACGGTGCTGGGTGATCCTTGTTTTTATTTTCTGAGTTGTCTGCCCAACGTACAGTTTCAAACAGGGACATTGAATCAAATACACCACATTGCATGTATTACAATTAGAAAAAGCTCTGCAATGTACAGTAATGTTATTGAAAGTGAAGGAGTTGTCTTCCATGGTAAATTTGCAAACATTGCAAGAGCCGCATTTGGAGTGGCCAGTCAACGGGGATAAGCCCCATAATGAGTCAATTGTTGTTGGTGGGCAAGGCAGTCATCTGCAGATTCCGTGGAGCACCACCGTAGTAGGAGCAGGGAGGCCGAATTCCGAAATTACGTGCAAGGAGCATCCTGCTTACATATGAAAGCAACCCCCAACACAAGCCAATTGAAAAGGTCGTGTTTAATTGAGGGTCCAGTTATCAAAAATCTGGCCCAATAGAAATCCCATATCGGTGGCTCCTACTACCAGGGTGCGAATATATCCTATGGAAATATAAGGCACTATATTTGCGCAAAGACATATTCCTATATTTGGAAGTATGCAGTTTAGCCGTGACCCGTAAAGTATATTCGGGCGGCCAGTCCTCCATGATTTATCTGGACGATTGTTTTTATAACTAAGAACTTGGTCCTGAAGAAGGTTTTAAATGTTGTTCCAAAACCGAAACGCCGCGTCGACCCCTGTTCTTGTGAACATTTTTAACTGGATGATGCATTAATTGTTTGTGTATTGTTTATACCAATGATTTTGAATGTTTTTAAATATGTTACTGTTTTAATTTACTGTGCTCAACGTGACCTACTTGTGATTCTGAAATAAACATACAAATGTTTTATATTTTTCTAAAACTAATTTTCCTGTTCTTTTTTCATTGATCAAAGATTAAGCAGTGTGAGAGTTTGATAGTTATTGTCAAAGTTGGCTAATATGTAACTGAATTGACTGTAAATAAGGTTTGGTAATATTATTGTGCGATTGGTATTAGTAAAAAACAATACTCTGGGCACCTACCACATAACTCTAACCTATAAGAGGTTATTAGTGGGACTTCCCTGTTTTTCAACTTCACCTCATTTAAGCAGCACAGCAGGCTTTAATGAGGAGTGAATAGGACTGCAAAGGCCACAGGGCAAGGCCAGGCCCAGCAGTAGCCGGACCATGGAGCTCTTCGCAGAATGGGAGGTAATGTAAAAAAGCATTGTGTTTTTTAAGAAGACAAATACATATTTGTGTTCTTAAAATGTTTTTATTTATTTATATATTCATGTATGTGTATATTGTGTATATATTTATCTAAGGCTGCATTTCCTCTCGAATGAAAATAAAAAGGAGGCACAGAGGCTGGTATCACGAAGGACGGCATTAATCATGTTGTGTGTAAGTGACATTTAAATAACATGACTTTCTTTTCATTCGAGAGGAAATGCAGCCTTTCAAACGTAATGAGGTATTCATCATAAGGCTGTAAGCAGTAAAGTACACACTAACATGGCAGCCAGAAGGTTTGACATTATACTATGAACTGAATTAGTCCTTCGTCACTGGCCATGATAAATTGCTACCCCAATGAAATCATTTGCGGTTGAATTTGAATGTGCTTTGTGCTGGGAGTTAAGGTGATGAGCACTGAGAAAGGCTAAACGCTGAAATGCATTTACTCAAATAAAATACCTTTGAAAACATCCTGGGAGTGCTCAGCATTTTGGTAGCTGTAATAATTTACATGATTTCACCCTCATGCTGGCGGACAGCAGCACCAGTCGAATAAGAGTTCAGCAGCTGGGTGATATTGGGAGCGTGTTTTATATATATATATATATATATATATATTACCTACTGGCGGTCGCCAGTAGGTATATATAGTTAGGATTTTTTTGAATAGGGATTTCTGAAAATTCTATGTTGAATAACTTTGGCGTTGAAGGACGGAATTGGCTGAAATTTTCAGGAAAATGGCACATTTTGTTTCTGAGCGTGTTCTGGGGGTGTTTCGTGAAGTGGGGGCCGAGAAAAAAGGGGGGTCCCAAAACGTGTTTTTATCATTGAGTTTTCCATAGGGCGGTTGGACTCACTTTTAGCTCGAACGGCTGAATGGATTTCTATGAAACTTGGCAAAATTGTTGGGACTGGTAGCCCGATGTGCCTTTGCTAGGTCTCAAGATATGTGCAATAGTGGATTTTGAGTAATTTAGGTTAAAAAATATATATATATCTGTAAGCGCGCCCCGGTACGCGCACCGGGGAGCGCTCCGGGCGCGGTACGCGACTTGCGCGCGGAAAGCTGATTGGCTCCCCGGTGTCTGTAAACATTCTAAACAGTCCGGAGCGGCCGCCATCTTGTGTCTCGGTAGGATCGAGACACAAGAGGTGGCCAAAACGAAGGGGGAAATGACCATAAGGGGGCAGAGTAGATCCTCCCTGACCCCCTAGGTTTGTTGTGGGGGCTTTAAAAGGGCCCCACGGGGCAAATTTTATTTTTTATTTTGTATTTTTTTCGTTTTTTTGGGGGGTGCGCCCGGTATGCGCACTGGGAAGCGGTCCGGGGAGCGTAATATGGGGAAAAAAGAATGATAGCATTTTCAAATATTGTATGTTTATTGATTGTTCTTTTTGTTGTTTTTTTTTATTTACGTAGCAACATGTAGGTACCAATGCAGAGTCTAAAAATAAATAAACACAGTCTCCTTTGTAGATATCTTGCAAGTTGTTTCAGAA
This sequence comes from Lissotriton vulgaris, assembly GCF_964263255.1. Lineage (NCBI taxonomy): Eukaryota > Metazoa > Chordata > Amphibia > Caudata > Salamandridae > Lissotriton > Lissotriton vulgaris. The sequence goes on along the minus strand of NC_141685.1, from coordinate 1,428,981,773 downwards.
GTTATTGTGGTATATGGAATTCATAACATAGTCTGTCAGGAAAGCAGAAACAATATGGAGGCAGGAGATGATAAAGAGATGTTAAATACACATTGGAGATAATATAGTTGGAGAAAGGAAGTAACTATGAGCAAACTTACTATGTAACTCAAAAAAGTTGCACAGTATATTTTAAGTCTCACTTTTTATTATATCTTTTTGGGTACTATTTCATAATTTTCAAATAAAAAAGAATAATGTCTCAAACAATTTTAACTTTTAAAATTTACATTTATTGTTCAGATTTTTCAAAATCTAAAAGAATTTGTAACATCAATTCATCAGGTATGTCCTCCTTTTCATTCCATGATTCATATTCTTCTACACATTCAATTAATTCTTCGTCTAATGTGTCATCAAAAAAGTCAATTTCATCATTTTCTTCATTTGGATTGTTTTCAATCTTAATTTGAAAAGAAATATTATATTCTTTCTGTTGTGCTTCCATTTTCTTGCTGTAAATTGCATAAAAAATAAATATATCAGTAGAGATAGGTTACTGTTGGGTTAAAGTTCAGACAGGTACTTGTGAGTTTTTAACAGTGAAGTTATCTTTGGGCACTGTATGGATTCAGGCAGGAAGTAGAACTATTAAAAAGTGCCTGTGATGAAGACTAAGTAAATTCATAGTTATACCATAGAAGCCTAACTCAATCCATAATTATAACAGAGAAGCCTATCTCAATCTCTAACTCTTACAGAGGCACAGTATATAACTATCTGAAAACGTTTTCACAAAATACCATAACATAGTTCTCATTACAAATTTTTTAAATAACTTCTTACCTTTCAAAAAGAAGTTTAAGTTGTCAGTGAAAATGCTCTTCAAATGCACTTGAAGTAGTAGTCAAAATGGCTGTGTTTCTCTCTCTTTCTTTATATATATTCAGGTACATAACCAATCAAATGTCATGATATAATAGTAGAAAATGAAAGTAACATTTTAATTGGTTGTCAATTCTAACACTTCATATGTGTTTTTGTCATGTAATTTACCTCAGGATATTTAGTCAGGCCTACAGCATAAATGTCTCAATGGAATTCCATCAAATTTGGGTAAATGGTAGGGACTGCTATGTAGTAGGGCCTATTCTATATTTGATGAAAGTGTCTCAAGTGGTTTTTCTGTAAATTACTTTCCCACCTTTTTTTATCGAGCGCTTACCGGTTCGCGCACCGGTACGCGTACCGGCAGCGTTACGGGAGTCTTCCATTTTGTGTTTCGGTAGAATTGAGACACAAGATAGAGGGCAAACAATGTTCGGAATGGGTAGAAGGGGGCACGGTAGACACTTCCTGACCCTTTAGGTTTTCTGAGGGGGGCTTAGGACGCTCAAATAGGCAAAAAAAAAAGAAATCGCATGGAGAGCGCCCGGTACGCGAACCGGTAAGCGTACCGGGGAGTGTACTTTGGTGAAAAATAGTGAAAAAACTTAGAAAAAGATAAATGTTTAGAATGATCAGAGGTAGGGTAGCTCTGAAAAGAGCTATTGGGTTCTGTGGCTGATTTAGGTACCTTCAAGTATGTTACAATGCACAGTCTTAAATTCAGGAGGAATATTCTATTCCCCTCATCTGACAAGTGCACACCATCTCCTCTGTAGATGTCTTGCATGTTGAAACGCAAGTTATTGTTGATTATTGAACCCATTCCATAGTCTCTCATGTAAGCAGAAACAGATTTATTCACATGTTTCCGTGATTTCTCAAATTGTGGACAAAATTGGTTGGACCAGTTTCATTTCTGTCTTTGGCATATATTGGAATATACCAAGGAAGTTTGGGGAAAAAGTGTCATCAATTGATGAAAGGTGTCCTTTAAAAGCATTTCCAGACCAACCCCAGTCATAGTGCCCAAATCATTTCCACCACAGTGCACTATTAAGAGGTCAGGGTTAGGCAGATGCATAAAAAAATTATATTAAAAACATATAAAATATATTTTTCATTTAAAAGAATAATACATTTTACAGCTTTTGATATTTGCTATTAAAAAAACATTGAAATTCACTGAAAAACCCATAGGTTATAGACCATATATAGTTAGGAATTAGCATTTACAAAACCTTGAAAATTCAATGAAAAAACCATAGGTTATAGACCATATATAGTTAGGGATTAGCATTTAAAAAACCTTATTTTACTCACACAAAACCATTGAAATTCGCGCACCCGCAATCCACTGCTGATGATGTCACATATTACATCATTCATGACATGGTCAGTGACATCACTGAGGAGGGAGCTCCGGAGGAAGCGGCCAGTCGACCCCTGCAGAGGGTCACTCACCTCTGGCAGGAAGCTCCGGCCATGCCCTCTAGTCGACCCCGAGCAGATGAGCAGCCCCCCAGCTTGGGAGCTCCGGCGGCGGAAGCCAGTCGACCCCAGCTGAGTAGCTCTCTGCTCCTTCTTTCAGATCAGGCCCTCAGCTTGGGAGCTCCGGCGACTGTGGCCAGTCGACCCCAGCTGAGTAGCCCTTCCCTCTCAGCCCTGGATTCGGCTCTATGCTTAGGAGCTCCGGCGATTGTAGCCAGTCGACCCCAGCTGAGTAGCTCTTCTTCTCCTCCTCTGGATCCGGCTCTTTGCCTGGGAGCTCCGGCGATTGTGGCCAGTCGACCCCAGCAGAGTAGTCCTCTTCCTTCTTCTGTGGAGCCAGCTTTCAGTTTGGGAGCTCCGGCGAGCGAGGCCAGTCGACCCCAGCTGAGTAGCTCCCCCTCTCCCATTCGGGGCCAGGCTCTCTGTTTGGGAGCTCCGGCGACTGCAGCCAGTCGACCCCAGCAGAGTAGTCCTCCTCCTTCTTCTCTGGATCCGGCTCTCAGCTTGGGAGCTCTGGCGAGCGAGGCCAGTCGACCCCAGCTGAGTAGTTTTCCCCTTCCCTCTCTGAAGGAGTTCGGCGATTTAGCCCGTACGATTTCATCTGGTTCGCCTCTGGATCCTCTTCCTCCAAAACTATGGAAGGTGTTTCAAGAGGATCTCTTCCAGCCCCTGCATGCCATCTGCTGCCAGTCATTTGAGACAGCTATTGTACCAAGTTGCTGGAAGAAGGCAGTGGTATCTCCGCTTTTAAAAAAACCTACGCTCGACCCTGCATGCCTTTCTAATTACCGGCCAATCTCCCTGCTTCCTTTTCCGGTAAAAATCATGGAAAAATTGGTCACCCGCGCTCTGTCCGGCTTTTTAGAAGGGAACATCTGGTTGGATGAGACGCAATTCGGCTTTCGCCCAGCGCATGGGACGGAATCCGCGCTGGTGACCGTGCTAGACAATCTGCGGGCGCGAGTCGACAGTGTTCGGGCAGCATTCTTGGTGCTGCTCGACATGTCGGCCGCGTTCGACACGGTCAGCCATCCCACCTTGATCTCTAGGCTGGAGGAATGCGGGGTCAAAGACAAGGCCAGGGACTGGCTAATCTCCTATTTGGACTGCCGTCAACAACGGGTTTCGTTACCCCCCTTCAGTTCCGAGGAGCGGAGAGTGGGACAAGGAGTACCCCAGGGCTCAGCCATCAGCCCTATACTCTTTAATATCTACCTCCGCCCTCTAGTCCAGCTCATTAAATCCTTTGGTATCTCCGCATTTAATTATGCGGATGATACCCAGCTGGTCTTCTCCCTGGAGGGACAGGACGCAGTCACACTGGAGACTTTTCATCGGTGCATGCAGGCGACAGCGGAATTGCTCCGTTTGAACTCGCTACAGTTCAACGGAACAAAGACAGAGGTCTTGCATTGCTCCACCGATCGAGTTCCTCGAGATCTCCCTGCTGACTTCTGGCCTCCGTCCTTCTCAGAGACGGTGTCAGCTGCACAATCAGCGCGCAATCTAGGCGTTACTTTTGGGCCCAACTTGCAGCTGGATCTACATGTAAACAAGACCACCTCTACATGTATGATGCTGATTCGTATGCTGCGTAAGGTTCTACCTCTCCTCCCTGACCAAGCCAGACCAGAAGTAGTGCGTTGTACCATCCTAAGTCGACTTGACTATTGTAACGCACTACTTCTGGAGGCCCCGGTAACACTTCTGGGCAAGTTGCAAAGGGTGCAAAATATTGCTGCCAAACTCGCCCTCTCTCGCCCCTACCATAGTTCTTCTACGGCAGCGCTGCGAGAACTTCATTGGCTGCCGGTCCATCTGCGGGTGCGCTACAAAGCAGCGTGTATTGTGTTCAGGGCTATTCATGGCCTGGGCCCTATCCCTTTGCGGCGAATGTTTGCCTGGTATCATCCATCTCGAGCTCTACGCTCCTCGTCGTCCAGGCTACTGGTAGTCCCGCGATTCCAGAGAGTGAGGATGGGCGGCCGCTCGTTCAGAGTAGCGGCGGCCAAACTCTGGAACTCTCTGCCAATATCCTTGAGAAGCCTTGAAGATCTCCTAGCTTTTAGAAAGGCTCTGAAAACTCACCTTTTTCCCAGGATAGGCTGAGCTACTGTTTTCGCTGGATTATGGGTCAAGCGCCAGGATGCCCTTGGTGGTGACAGGTCGCGCTATACAAGTATGCCACAATACAATACAATGACATCACTGATGACAACTCAAATGACATCACTGATGACAACATCCAGTGACTGTATGTTTCTGTAAAGTTAAAATATGTCTTACATATTGAAGAATGAGTGGATGTATAAATGTCTGGATGAAGGATTTAGTAGGTACATGACTGATTGTATGAGAGAGTGATTAAATGTGTCTCACTGAGTGCAAGGGTTAGTGTTTAAACTGTCTTAATTTATGCATCATTATGTCTGTTGTTCTGTAAACTGCAGCATGTGTTGATCAGTAGCTATATGAGTAACTATATGGGTAATTGATTGGTTGCCCAAGTATTTGTATGGGAGAGTGAGTGTGTGTGTGTGGGTGGCTGGGAGGTGTGTGCCTCTTTGCATAGATGTGTGAACAGTTGATTCACTAGATGTATGGGTTCAAAACTGCATGTGGAAACAGCTGTATGGGTGGTTGACTGTGTGCATGAGTGTATTGGTGAGTGAATGGATATCTCAGTGCTACATGTCAAAGTAAGTACATATGTAAAACACAGTACATGTGAGAGTTGACATATATAAATTACTGTGCTTAAGAGCCAGTGAATGTGTGGGTGGCTGCATGGATCATTGAAAACTTGTATCAGTGATTGTATAAGAGAGTAAATATGTGTTAGAATATGTTTCAATAAGTAAGGTGTGTATAACTGTATAGTTGAGGAAATGGAGGTGTGATTGATTCTTTGCATGACTGACTAGGTGTATGAGTAACTCCATGGATGGATGACAATCTGTGAGTGTCTGTTTACACTGAGTGTATCTAAGGTTATATCAGAGTCTGTAGAGTTTCATCGTATTAACACATGAATGATGTCATCAGTGATGTTGTCAGTGATGTCATTTGAGTTGTCATCAGTGATGTCATCAGTGATGTCACTGACCATGTCATGAATGATGTAATATGTGACATCATCAGCAGTGGATTGCGGGTGCACAATATATAGTTAGTGCAACTAACTATATATGCGAATTTCAATGGTTTTGTGTGAGTAAAATAAGGTTTTTTAAATGCTAATCCCTAACTATGGGGTCGATTAGGATCGCGGACGGACTTGCGTCCGTCCGCGACCCCAGAGCAGGAGGGAACCTCCGCATGGCATGCGGAGTTCCCTCCTGTGCAATTAGGATGTGACCGCCACCCTGGCGGTCACATCCTCTATTTTTAACATTGCCGTGGGTGCAGCTTCAAGCTGCACCCGCGGCAATGTTAAAAATGCACGCATTGTATTTGCATGCAGAAAGAGGCAGGCACCGCGCGGTGCCTGCCGCTTTCTGCATGCAAATGCAGGGGGGTACCATAGGTACCCCCCATGTGCACCCCCACCCCCCCTTCACCTAGGGGGCCCGCAACGGGCCCCCGCAGTGAAGTTCCGTATGCTTTTCCGCGGCGGAAAACCCGCCGCGGAAGAGCATAATTTACTGGCCATCCTAATATGGTGGACGGTGTCTGGAAGACACCGTCACCATATTAGAGCTTTTCCGCCGCGGTTGTAATCCGACCGCGGCGGAAAAGCTGCGGACGGAAACCAGGACCCACCAGCCATCCTAATCTGGCGGTGGTTCTTTGGTCAGTCCGCTGCGGTTTTTCCGCATCCTCGGGGCCGGCGGTGGCTTCCGCCGGCCCCGAGGATGCGGAAAATCCGCAATCATAATGACCCCCTATATATGGTCTATAACCTATGGTTTTCTCATTGAAATTTCAAGGTTTTGTAAATGCTAATTCCTAACTATATATGGTCTATAACCTATGGTTTTTTCAGTGAATATATATATATATATATATATATATATATATATACTACTATTATAAAGGAAGAACTTTGAACCTTTGAGACGGGTAAACTCGGGAACCACAGCGTCAATCCACACACCCGATACATCATTGTAATCGTGAGGGTGTGCAGATGGACATTGGCTATATAAACGTAATAAATATACGTTATTTAAAAAATTTACCGAAAAAACAGTAGTCCCTTGGAAGAAGCGCCGGCCGCGACGTGAATGCTGACGTGAGGATCGCAGGGAGGAACGGCGTCCAGGAGCGCGAGGAGGACCGGTGGACATGGCGCAGGGAGGAGCGGTGAAGAGCGGCGGACAGGCAGTGAGGAGCGGTGGACAGGCAGTGAGGAGCGGCGGCCAGGCGGGGAGGAGCGGTGAGCGGCGGATGAGGTAGGTTATTTACTTATTTAGGAGAGGTGAGCAGCAGAAAAATGAAGCAAAAATGACAATCGTGAGCAAGAGGAAGCAAACGGATCATTACAAAAGTGAGCCAAACTGTGCATTACAGGAGGAAAAAGTTACGTGTGCATGTTACAAAAGCGTACAAAATAAACATAGAGGTATAATACTGCATTACAGGAGGAAAAAGTGATGTGTGCAGGTTACAAAAGCGTACAAAGTAAACATAGAGGTATAATACTGCAATATATGGAGGAAGGCTCCGGGGGACCCACGGACAACGTCGGGGCGGGCGGGGGCCTTGAACCCAATTGCTCCCAGACAACGTCGGGACGGGCTGCTAGTATGTATATATATATATCTCCTCTCCTTACATGTGTCGACGATCAATGCTGCCTTGCTCACAGGTGGAAGTAATGTCCAAAACACAATGCTTGCGTGTGTGCTTTAAAATCACTGACTCACATGACCAGTTAATAAGAAATACAATTACCGTAATGCAGGTCATTTTTAAATACAACCTGGAAAATCCATGTCTCGTTTTACCTGCACAACGTCAGTGTGGAAATGAAATTGCAACTGGCTCTCTATGTTCATAATTCTCGCAAAGTGCTCAATTATTTACAGGTGCCAAGTAAAAACCTGGCTCCAGCCTGATCTGAAAGGATATCCTCCTTTCAGCATCCCTTTCATGCGTTTCTAACAGTTTGCTTAATTAGTGTTTCCTTAGGTAGGTCGTGAGAGGGCAAGTGGGTCAGGCTCCCAATTTTAACATCACCAAAAACTCTTCCAAGTACAGGAGCCCCCGACCCTTCAGGGCGGACTCTAAGAAAGTGGGCACGGAGCAGCCCACCAATTTCATCAACATGAAGCAGCAAACAGAGGCCCAATACTGGAGAAAATGCATTTATTCCTGGCACAGCAGCACATGCAAACTTCCCTCTCGTTATGCTTTTCGACGATCAATGCCGCCTTGCTCACAGGTGAAGGTAATGTACAAAACTGGGGTTAACAAGTTGATCACATCTGATAATGGCATAATCTGGAGGGATTAAGATGTCGAGACCTGGGGAGGAGGCAATATTTAGCCAGGTTTCAGTGAGAATCAAGAGGTCCAAATTTTGCAAAATGATGAGCTCAGAAATATCAGCTGCATGTTTCACTGCAGATCTGCAGTTCAGAAGCACAGATTTGATGTGAGGGTTGGTAGAGACCACTTCATGGTGCGAAGCGGTTATCTGAAGTAAGTTTCCCTTATTAACCGATCTGAAATTGGCCCTAGGCTTTCTGTCAAGGTCAGAGGTAATAGTAGGGATGTTGATTGAAGAGTTCGTGGAGAGTGTCTTGAACCGAACACTGAGGTCGAAACCTTCAGGGCTTAGAATAGTGGTTAGGAAGAGGCCTAGATCTCCAACTAGGGCTAAGTGGGAGATGATAGGGGACCGTTCATCCCAGCTGTAATGAACTCTTAGTGGATTGGGTTGATCAGTCCCTCGGGAGGGCTATAGATTCCAGAGCGACTCCATCTTCATGGAGATCTGTAAAAGGGTCTGCATGATATCTTTGATAGCAAGGAGATCATGCTTGATGTCAGCTAACTTCTCCTCATGGTAAGGTAGGTTCTTGCCATCAGCGGACGGCCCAAAATGAGAGAGTGTGTATGACCCATTTGTGAGAGGGGTGTTGGATGACAAAGTATGCCCCTCACCACTATTACAAGGGGGAGATGGAGTTCTGCTTGGAAGTGATCTTGACATACAAGAAGGAGGAGGATTAGCATGGAGGGGAATAGGCTTCGGTGCATGGGAGTGCAGAGAAGATCCTTGAGTAGCATTAGTTATAGGCAAGGTGGTATTAACAAATGCTATGGATGATGCACGGGGGAGGAGAACGGGAGGTGTGGGTAATGAGGAGAAGTATTGGGGGCAGCAGTTAGGTGTAAACCCCTTGAGTTGGTAGTAATAGAGTCAAGGGGTTGATTCACAGAGTTGTCAGGGTTAGTTGTGTGTGTGATATATTCATACTCCGTGTTGTTGGACATAACAGAGAAGGGAATTGGTCAAGAGGTGGATGCTTAATTAGGGGAGGAAGAGGCATAGGGAGCAGAGGGTGCAGTACATGTGGGTAGACTGATATGATGGTGAGCGGTCGGATTTGCGAAATTGAGAGATTTTTTAATCCTCATAAATACTCTGTCAAACAGCTTAAGATTCAGGTCCGAGGCTTGAATGAGGATAATATCATTATTCTATAGGGAAATGGTCAGATCTGCTGTCAGGGCAGGAGAGGTCAGTGTGATTAAACAGAAACCATGAGGTGTTTTGCACAGAGGTTTGGAACGCAGCATAGATGATAAAACCTTTCGGCACTGGGCTCTTCTGTAAGTATAGAAAATTAGGTGTGTCACCATAGTACCCTTAGACGTGGAAACATAGGAGTCCAAGATAAGCGTTTCAGGCCATTGTTTGAGAAGATTGTGTTTGAAAGTCTTTTCCGCTTTCTTCAACAGGTTGGGGGTAAATAATCTTAAAGGAATTTAGTCCTACCTGAGCAAGGAGGTCAGAGGAACTAGATGTGTGATGAGCCATGATGGGGGAAGTGAACAGATTAAGCAGGTATGGTAGACCAAATAAAAGGGGGGCAATTCGCCATGTTCGGAGAGCGTTAGATCAGAGTGCCTCCAAACAATAGCTGTCTAATAAGTTGAAGTTCAAGGCATGAGTGAGACTGCAGAACCTAAAAGGGTTACACTACCAACTTCTAACAGCCCTAGCCCAGACCACTGTGATGAAGCAAGAAAATAGGATTAAAGAAGGAGGCTTATGTATTAGACAAGGAGCCTGATGTGTTAAGGAGTAACAGCAAAAAACCTTTCCAAAATGGCTGCCCACTTTGACAACTGAGTTCCAATGAAGCAGGGAATAGATAATCATAGTCCTTTTTCCGTTATCATAAAGCTTCACCCAGACAAAGTCCTATGTCCATAACATATTTCCATGGAGGCCCTTATTGAGAGCCTTCCTAGTGGGGAGCAGGGAACAAGGAGCAGGCAGAGGGACCGAGTAATTTTATAAAGTCAGAGGTGAGCCTGGAGTCCACCAGAATAGAAATGGTCGAAGTGCACCCCATAGCCATTACAAGATGTCCGACCGTTTACCATAAAGAGCTGGATGGTAGAGAAACAGTTCTACCTTAATTTCTATGGTTGGAAGGAAGACTCCATTTTGCCTACGTGTTCAGGAGTGTGGAAGGGGAGTAGCATCAACAAGATAGAAGGCAGCCAGATCCCCAGTGCCCCACCACGAAATTGTCAAGGTCACAGAACACAAAGGCAACCCCAGCCAAATACCTCATTGCTCAGCACCTACTCCATACAATAATTTCTCCATGGAAAGGAAAATACATAGTCCTCAGAGGATGCATGCCAGCGCACAACAGTTTTGAAAGATGAAGTCCTCGCTGACCACCACAAATCAACACCTCCCCCGCCATGCTGAAAAATGCTGTTAATTTTGATGGAGGGGGTTGCCAGAAGCACCGAGCACCAGGTATGTGAGACTGCATGTAGTTGTGTTTGCTGCAGGCAATATTTGTGGTACTGTCACGGAAATCAACAGTATAACCTGGCCCAACTGGCCATAAATCAGGCCCACACACTGATCTGATTGTCCTACAGGCCAGTCTGACTCTGCCTCTTATACACATCAAGGACATGTCTCTGTAGAAACTTTCAAATGTGGGCAACTTAAGATGCTGATGGAGCAAGGATTTGCACGTAATGCGACTTGCTTGTATTCAGTCCTCTTAACATAACATTAATGTACTAATTAACATGTTTTGTGTACTAAAAACTGCATTACATGACACAACTAGTATCCAAGGGAAGCTCGACAATGAGCTTTTACTAACTATAATCCGCTTGCACTAAAATGGCTGCTGCTACGTGGGATTTCCTACTGCGCATGCGTCTGTCATACTCATGTGACATGACGTCTTTCTCGGCTTGGAGGGAAACTTTCACTTCTGCTCACTAGAACTAAGATGGCTGCTCTGAGTTACAGCATGTATGAAGCTTGCACTGCTGCTTTTGCTAAGCTGTTCGTTTTGCCTAATCATTAATGCAATAGTTAAAATAAAGTAATGGGAATAGAATAGAGATAAGTGGTATACGGTAGATTTATTAATTCTGTGTTCTAAAACTGTTTCTTGTCTATTTTTTCATGTAACAATAATCTTGTGCCTGGGAGGTGTTATTACTCCATCTTGAATATTCACACTGCACATGTCAAACTCCAGAAGGAGCTGAAGTAATTTGACATTGAAGCCATGCCAAGCTTACAGCACACTAGAAGATGCACCTGGGAATCTAACCTGCTGACCCCAAGCGGAAGAAAATATTGTTAACATTGTATTTCTATAAGAACATCCATTGTTGGGTGGAATACAGATGCATGGGAAAATTAAAGTTGATGGGTGGGAACGTTAATAGAATATTCAGAAGTAAAAGTTTAATTTTAGTATGGTGTGATGATCTCTCCCCGTCTCTTGTCCAATCAAAATTGGGGATCCTTACACTTGCAACATTGGGGGGTGGTACACTGTCCTGGAAAATAGTATAACCAGAGTAGGCTTAGTTAGCAAATTTGTCCGACTTGTCCGAATAGCTGACCTGTCCCTGACCCAACGCACTCAATAGGTGATCGGGAGCAGAGGTGCTTGCGAAGCACTCTGTCAGAAGATTCGATAACCCAATCGGGATTTGGGAACTGGGTGCTGGGGGAGCACTCTATCTAAAGACTTTGTGACCTTGTCGGGGTTCAACTGTTAGCTGCAGAGAGAGAGTCCAACGCAGGCATTTGATCTTTAGCTGCGGGTGCCGGTTCTAGCCTGAGGTGGTCCTGTTCTGATCCAATTTGGTCTGTACTTGTCCTAATTCTGGTTTGCACCTGTTCTTTCCTGCTGGTACCTGCATCTTGGGGTTTTGTCCTTTACCCCAGCCCATGGCCAGGGTTGGTCTTCACACCACTCTAGGTAACTATAATTAGTGTGGGTTTGTCATCATATTTTTCCCTTTCTTTACCCTTCCTATGTTTCAATTCTAATGAATGTTTCTCATTTCATTTCAATTTTTAATCATATTCTTGCTGATTGATCAAGTTTCAATTAATGTAGTATGGACACTGACATTTAATAAGTTTCATAGATAAAGAGTTAAAATCTTTCCCGAATTTATGGTTATTTATATGAGTGCAAATTGTATTTACTGCCATTATGCTGACACCCTTGATCCCTTAGGACTTTAGGTACCAGTGACTTGGATTGGTAAGTCAAATGGTATAGGTCCTGAATGGTTCAACAAAATTTATTAAGCGTAGGTTTACCTGTTCAAAGTGTGTATGTTGATTTTAGTCCCAGGTGAGTATGGTAAAATCTCAGGCAGGTGAGCCCACGCTCTGTGAATGCATCCTCAAGTACATTGTGAAATCAGTCTCTTGGCCCTTTTTATTTTTACAGAGTTTTATGTAGTGCAAACTTGACCCAAAGGTATCGGGTATCAGTGCACTTTACCCGAGCACCAGTTGCGTTACATGAGGACACATTCATTTTTTGTTAGACACGGGGAGATTAAGTGATTTGCCCAGAATCACAGGATGTTCAGCGTCATTGCCGAGACTCGAACCCGGTTTCCCAGATTTGAGGTTGACTGCTTTAGACGTTAGGCCAACTCCTCTCCGCAAAATGCAATATGAGGGTATAGCCCAATTGCTTTTCACCTGTTTACTTTTATCCTCCCATTTTACTTTACCTTCAGAGCAGTTTACCTTATGCAGAGCCCTGAACAAGTTTGACATCAGGGTCATTCACATGAAGTTATCATTGCCCCTGCCAAGACAGTATAGTGCTGGCAGAGAAGCATTTCACAAAATGCTGGCAGTAAGGGAAGGAATAATAGTGGAATGTTTTCAAACCAGTGCATTATCTCTGGCTCCCCAAAGGTGGAATTGGTGTCTGTGCCATGAATAGAGGGTCCACGTGCTGCACCTTTGAAGGCAGGGAGCCTCTGGGACACCCTTTAGGAGCGTTCCTCAATCCAGAGACTCAAAGGCAGATTCTTGAGACTTGAGGTTACCACTCATACACAGCTGTTGGCAACCAGTTCAGTAAAATGCCAGTCTATTTTTCAATTGTGTGCTCCCTCCGCATTTAGATTTTGCAATGTTAAATGGGAATTTAAAACTGTAGCCCACAGAGGTGAAATCACAGTAGTCTGGGGAATGCTCAAGCGCCCAGTGGCAGAAGAATGCATAGATACAAGATTGTCCGACTACCGCTTTGCAGTGACAAGATAAATGGACTTACCCCCAGATTCATGAAAACCATTTTCTGCGAATTCTAAATTGCGATTAATACCGAATCGCAATTTAGAATTCGCATAATGGGATTCATGAACATCTGCGATAAAAAATAGCCATTCGCATTCGGACGCAAAAGCTGATAGCGATTATCCCAAAATCAGTGCATTATCTCTGGCTCCCCAAAGGTGGAATTGGTGTCTGTGCCATGAATAGAGGGTCCACGTGCTGCCCCTTTGAAGGTAGGGAGCCTCTGGGACACCCTTTAGGAGCGTTCCTCAATCCAGAGACTCAAAGGCAGATTCTTGAGACTTGAGGTTTCCACTCATACACAGATGTTGGCAACCAGTTCAGTAAAATGCCAGTCTATTTTTCAATTGTGTGCTCCCTCCGCATTTAGATTTTGCAATGTTAAATGGGAATTTAAAACTGTAGTCCACAGAGGTGAAATCACAGTAGTCTGGGGAATGCTCAAGCGCCCCGTGGCATAAGAATGCATAGATACAAGATTGTCCGACTACCGCTTTGCAGTGACAAGATAAATGGACTTACCCCCAGATTCATGAAAACCATTTTCTGCGAATTCTAAATTGCGATTAATACCGAATCGCAATTTAGAATTCGCATAATGGGATTCATGAACATCTGCGATAAAAAATAGCCATTCGCATTCGGCCGCAAAAGCTGATAGCGATTATACCAAAATCACAGAATAATCGCAAAATCGGACAATTCCCGTGTTGAAATTGCGATCTCGCTAATAACGAGATCGCAAAAATGGGAAGTCGCATTTCGAGCACAGTTATGACATCACAACCAGGAAGCAGGCAGTTCCCTCCCTCATTCTTAATACTGAGGCTGATTTGGAAGCAGCACTGCCCAGAGCTCCTCTCTAAACCACCTCCACCATTGATTCAGGATACACCACACTGCAGCAATGTCACAGGAAGCAGCAGGGGCCAGTTCCACAGAGAGAAAGTGTAAAATTTAATTCTCCGAAAAGGAGCTTGAACATCTGATAGAGGATGTCTGTAAAGATCATGACAGACTGTTCGGGAAGGACTCCAGGAGGGTGCCAGAGGCCGACAAACGGCGACTTTGGTTGCGCATCCGCGCAAAAGTAAACTCTGTTGGAGTCACCCAGAGATCAATTGATGATCTCAAGAAGAGGTGGTACGACCTCCGAGGTCGTGCCAAGGAGAGGGTTGCCGAGAGGCTGGGTGAGCGCCTTGCAACAGGAGGGGGTGAGCCAACAGTCCCTCCCAACACCCCATTGGAGGATCTCGTTGAGGACACATTGCAACCTGAGGCATGCGTGGGGTTAACCCGGCTGGACTCCTCCCGACCCACCCAAGAAAGGCAAGGTAAGTGCCATGCGACTGCGCCCCTGTCCCCTAACAATGGCCATTACCCTAGAGCATGGGTACTCACAAACTTTCTCCCGGGGGCCAAATTTACAGTGAGGTTTGTGGCCGAGGGCCGCACCGGTGGAGGTGGGGTCAGTGGGTGAGGGGGAAGGGGCTAGAAAGAAAAAAACTGTGACCATGAAGTTGAACACAGGCCCCTGCAGCTGACGCGTTCATCCACTGAGACAACAAGCCCGCATACACACACATCTCTCTTTCTCTCTCTCTCTCTCTCTCTCTCTCCCTATCTCTCCCTCCCTCTCTGTCTCCCTCCTTCTATCTCTCTCTCTCGCTCCCTCTCTCTCTGTCTCTCTCCCTCTGTCTCTCTCTGTCTTACCTCTCTTTCTCTGTCTCCCTCCCTCTCTTTCCTTCCCTCTCTCTGCCTCCCTCCATCTGTGTTCCACTGTCCATCTCCCTCGGTCCCTCTCCCTCCGTCTGCCCTCTGTCTGTCTCCCTCCCTCTGTCTGTCTCCCTCTCCCTCCCTATGTCTGTCTCCCTCCCTGTCTGTCTGTTTCCCTCCCTCTGTCTGTCTCCCTCCCTGTCTGTCTGTCTCCCTCCCTGTCTGTCTGTCTCCCTCTGTCTGTGTCTCCCTCTGTCTGTCTGTCTCTGTAAGTCTCCCTCTGTCTGTCTCCCTCAGTCTGTCTCCCTCAGTCTGTCTCCCTCTCTCCCTCTGTCTCCCTCCCTCTGTCTGTCTCCCTCTATCCCTCTGCTTCCCTCTGTCTCCCTCCCTCCCTCCCTCTGTCTCCCTCCCTCCCTCCCTCTGTCTGTCTCCCTCTCCCTCCCTCTGTCTGTCTCCCTCCCTGTCTGTCTCCCTCCCTCTGTCTGTCTCCCTCCCTGTCTGCCTGTCTCCCTCGATGTCTGTCTGTCTCCCTCCCTGTCTGTCTGTCTCCCTCCCTGTCTATCTGTCTCCCTCCCCTCCATGTCTGTCTGTCTCCCTCCATGTCTGTCTGTCTCACTCCATGTCTGTCTGTCTCCCTCCATGTCTGTCTGTCTCCCTCTGTCTGTGTTTCCCTCTGTCTGTCTGTCTCTGTATGTCTCCCTCAGTCTGTCTCCCTCTGTCTAGCTCCCTCTGTCTGTCTCCCTCAGTCTGTCTCCCTCTCTCACTCTGTCTCCCTCCCTGTGTCTGCCTCCCTCTATCCCTCTGCCTCCCTCTGTCTCCCTCCCTCCCTCCCTCTGTCTCCCTCCCTCCCTCCCTCTGCCTGTCTCCCTCCCTCCCTCTGTCTGTCTCCCTCTCCCCCTCTGTCTGTCTCCCTCTCTTTCTGTCTCCCTCCCTGTCTGTCTGTCTCCCTCCCTGTCTGTCTGTCTCCCTCTCTGTCTGTCTGTCTACCTCCCTCTGTCTGTCTCCCTCCCTCTGTCTGTCACCCTCTCTCTGTCTGTCTCCCTCCCTCTGTCTGTCTCCCTCCCTCTGCCTGTCTTCCTCCCTCTATCTGTCTCCCCCCCCTATGACTGTCTCCATCCCTCCCTCTGTCTGTCTGTCTCCCTTTGTCTGTCTGTCTGTCTCCCTCTGTCTGGTCTGTCTCCCTCCCTCTGTCTATCTCCCTCCCTTTGACTTTCTCCCTCTGTCTGTCTCCCCCCTCTGTCTGTCTCCCTCCCTCTGTCTGTCTCCCTCCCTTTGTCTGTCTCCCTCTGTCTGTCTCTCTCCCTCCCTATGTCTGTCTTCCTCTCTCTGTCTGTCTCTCTCGCTCTGTCTGTCTCTCTCTCTCTGTCTCTATCGCTGTCTGTCTCTATCGCTGTCTGTCTCTATCGCTGTATGACTCTATTGCTGTCTGTCTCTACCTCTACCTGTCTCTGCCTCTATCTGTCTCTGTCTGTCACTGTCTCTGACCCTATCTAGCTCTGTCTGTCCCTGTCTCTATCTGACTCTGCCTCTATATGTCTCTATCTGTGTCTCCTCACAGGGCTCTCACTCCCTGCTGCCCTCCCACCTCACCCGGCTCTCACTCCATGCTCTGCCCTCCCACCTCCCACACCCGGGCTCTCAGTCCATGCTCTGCCCTCCCACCTCCCTCCCCCGGGCTCTCACTCCCTGCTCTGCCCTCCCACCTCCCTCACCCGGGCTCTCACTCCCTGCTCTGCTCTCCCACCTTCCTCACCAGGGCTCTCACTCCCTGCTGCCCTCCCACCTCATCCGGCTCTCACTCCCTGCTGCCCTCCCACCTCACCCAGCTCTCACTCCCTGCTCTGCCCTCCCACCTCACCCGGCTCTCACTCCCCGCTCTGCCCTCCCACCTCACAGGGCTCTCACTTCCTGCTCTGCCCTCCCACCTCATAGGGCTCTCACTCCCTGCTCTGTCCTCCCACCTCCCTCACCCGGGCTCTCACTCCCTGCTCTGCCCTCCCACCTGCCTCACCCAGCTCTCACTCCCTGCTGCCCTCCCACCTCCCACACCTGGGCTCTCACTCCCTGCTCTGCCCTCCCACCTCACAGGGCACTCACTCCATGCTCTGCCCTCCCACCTCACTGGGCTCTCACTCCCTGCTCTGCCCTTCCACCTCACCGGGCTCTCACTCCCTGCTCTGCCCTCCCACCTCACCGGGCTCTCACTCCATGCTCTGTTCTCCCACCTCCCTCACCCGGGCTCTCACTCCCTGCTCTGCCCTCCCACCTGCCTCACCCAGCTCTCACTCCCTGCTGCCCTCCCACCTCCCACACCCGGGCTCTCACTCCCTGCTCTGCCCTCCCACCTCACAGGGCACTCACTCCATGTTCTGCCCTCCCACCTCACCGGGCTCTCACTCCCTGCTCTGCCCTCCCACCTCACCGGGCTCTCACTTCCTGCTCTGCCCTCCCACCTCACCGGGCTCTCACTCCCTGCTCTGCCCTCCCACCTCCCTCACCCGGGCTCTCACTTCCTGCTCTGCCCTACCACCTCACCCGGCTCTCAGTTCCTGCTGTCCTCCCCACCCTCTCCCCTGTGTGTCAGCCTGGCTGACACAGCCTCCCAGGCACCCCAGTTCTACACAGGTCTTTAAACGACCATTTGTTTGTTAATGAGGCTTTGTTCACCTCTTAGCGCCCCTGCAGCCCCACTCTTGACTGTGGCTGGATTCGCCAGGCCCCCACAGAGCAGTCTCTCGGATTACTCTGCTGCTCCCCGAGGTGTTTGCTGAAGTTAAAAAAAAACACACACAGGTGTGATATGTTTCAAGCTCCGCGGGCCACCACTGAAGGCTTGCCGGGCCGCTACTGGCCCGCGGGCCGTACTTTGAGTACCCCAGCCCTAGAGCTACCCATAAGAAACCCCAGTCATGCAGCCCATGCACACCAGAATATCCCTATTGCATTGTGGGACATGTAGTCTGACCACAATTTACATTCAGCCCCATACAGTCAGATATGTCCTAATAGAGTCAATCCAACAGCCAGTCAGGGAATGGTAACCTGCATGCATGTAGCAACCTTCCATGTGAAAGATACATGTAATTAATCCACTTTACATCACAGGTGGCGCTGAAAACACCAGCAGCGACAGTGAGGGGCTGCAAATTGACGAAACTCATGAGGATTCTGAGGGTGAGGCAGATCCATCCACACAACCAGGTCCATCAGGGCAAGCACCAGCGCCAGCAGCCTTACCACCACCTGCAATGCCAGCGACAACAGGCGCACCACCATCGCCAGGTGTGAGACCCATGCCAGTGGCATCGGCAACACCAGCAGCCGCCAGGCCACCAACACAACGCACACCTACTGTGCCCACCCAGTCCAGCAGACAGGTCAGGGAGCGGCACCAAAGTACACCACGCGCCGGCAGGAGGGGGATGACTGTGCGTGTGCCGGGGCTTTCAATAGAGCGCCGCATGCTGCGCGTCCACCAACAACAGGCACGACACCTTGCAGCAATACATCTGCAGCTGCACAATACAGCTAGGAATGTTGGCCAGCTGTCCGACTGGATGGACCGAATGACCACAGCTGTGGAGGCAAACACTGGGGCCATGCTGAGCCAGCGAGACCTCACCCGGCGCCGCCACAGCCAGCTCCTAACACGCCTCTCGGCGTACACGCGCTCCAATTATTTAATTGGCAATGCAATTTCCCAGCTGTCCATGCAAATACAGATGGTCCAATGCTGCCAGGACGTGGCACGGGCACTTGAGCAGGCAACCACTGCAGTTCAGGCTCTGCAGCCAACTGGTCACGGCCAGGCAGGAGGGGATGACACTAGTGAGGGAACATCTAGCCACAGCAGCCTTTCTTTACCACAGGTTAGTGTTCCACGCCGCAGCAGCAGGCCCACTGTGGCATCAAGTGCTCACCCGGAGGAGGAGGTCGAGAGGCGACTCGGAGCTTCACGCCGGAGGCGCCAATGACATTTATGCTCATCGGGCAGGGACATGCGGATGAGAAAAGCATGCCCACTAACAAATCAGGAGATGTATGACGCAATACACCTCAAATGTTTCTGTAGAAAATAATGCAATATTATTGTGCAACCAACAATAATATTTATTCAATAAGAGTACATCAGACTCTTGTCATTATTTCCATTGTAATGCATGAGTGAAGTGTTGGGTGAGGGGAGTGGGTGCACTAGAAACAGTTCATTGTGATTTGATTGCGCCGTCTGTGTCCTTCAGCAGGATTTTCCCCGCATGCATGACGCGCATGTGCAGGTGGGCGGTTGTCCCCTTCCCACTCACTGCCAGATATCTCTACAGGTATCCTGCGCTTGGTAGCAATGTTGTGGAGGATAGCACACACGGCCACGATGCGGCAGCAGACTTCAGGCTCGTATTTGATGGCCCCACCAGTCTTGTGAAGTATGCGAAATCTGCTCTTCAGAAGCCCAAATGTCCTCTCAATACAATTCCTTGTGCGTATGTGTGCAGCATTGTAACGCCGTTGCTGTGGTGTTGCAGGCTTGAGGTATGGGGGGAGGAGGTACTCACGGAGAGCGTAGCCGCTGTCACCTAAATGATAGGAGCAAAGGGTGAGTGCCTGTTCAGCGCAGCTACTTGATCACAGTGTACTATTTTGGGGTATGTGTACTTACCTAGTAGGTGTCCTTCCCCAAAGTCTCCCCTGGCCAGTCGTGTGTGAATGCCGCTGTGCCGGAATATGAAGGAGTCATGTGTGCTCCCCGGGTACTGTGCCACTATGTCTGTGATTATTGTCTTAGCATTGCACACCATCTGGATATTGAGAGAGGGGTAGGACTTGCGGTTGCGATACATGTATTCCGTTTGTGCTGGTGGGCAGATGTGGATGTGGGCACAGTCAATGCATCCTATTACATGTGTAAATTGTGCTACGTTGTAAAATTGAAGCTTGGTCGCATTCAAGTCCTGTTGGCTGGTCGGGAATGAGATGTAGTGGTGTAGCCGGGTCAGCATAGCCTCCAGGAATCTCCTTAGGCAGCGGGACATGGTGGACTGGGATATCCCCCCTGCAACAGCGACTATCCCCTGGAAGCTTCCGGAGGCCAGAAGGTGCAGGCTGCACAATACCTGGACATGGGTGGGCACGGCATTGGTCCTCCTTGTTGGGTGCTGCATCAAGGGGTCTAGGTCCCGGATGAGCTTGATGATCATTGCCCCATTCAGGTGGTACTTAGCGTAAATTTGCTACGCAGTTTGGCCCAGTAGGGTTACCCGCTGGCTGAATATCCGCTCCTGGATCCTACGTCTGTTCCGTGCTGCTCGCTGTAGCCTTCGCCGACTGACCACCATGTAGAGTCCTGGCATTGTGAGAGTCCTCATGCTCTAGCTGCATCTCCTTAAGTGTGTTTGGTCAGGCCTGCACCTGTTGGTAGTTTGTTAACGTTTTTTTGAAAGAAAAAAAAATGTTCCTTACTGGTTACCACCTGGTTTGGGTTCTCCTTAAATTGCGCGTCGCAAATAGCGATTTTCGGGGTTTTCGCAATTTGCGATTTTTCTTGAATAGCTATTGCGATAATTTAGCGATATCGCAAATGAATTCGCAGAATCCATGGTTTCTCGCAATTTCCGATTCGCTAATGGGCTTCTTCCTGGATTCTGCAAATTTTTTTGCGAACTCTCAATTTTTCTTTAGCGAATTCGCATTTTTAGAGATTACACTGTCATGAATTCCTTTTATTCAAATTTCGATCGCAATTGCTAATTCGCAGCTATTGCGATCGCAATTTGGCTTCATGAATCTAGCTGTTAGTTTCCATTTTATAATCATTTAGGAGGCAAACACCTGAAGTCAAATCTTGGACTCACTTTATGTTGAATCTGACAGACTATCAGGTTGTAACTCGCGCTTTCCTGGCTTGGGTCAATAGCGGACCCGGGGCTCAGCTAATGACATTCATGTCAAACAAGTAACAATGAGCCATCTGCAGTCTCAGTTACGTGCTGCTGGGCCTTAAGGTTTAGCCAGTTTGGTAAATGAACTCCACCGAAGTGTGCCCCAGAGGATTTTTCTTTCTTTTTTATAGTAGAAGTGAGGGATAGTGAGGCCTGGCTGCACTCAAGATGGGCATGTTTTTGTACAGCTCAGAGGAGCCTTGCTAAATATTGTTGAATTACAAGGACTAGGTGGGTGGTGCTGTGAAGCCCCTATAGTCCCCAATACATCATGGAATTATAAGTCACGTGGCAGCCTTGTACCCAATGGCAAATCAACATACAACCACAAGGTGAGCTAGAGAACAAAGTAGGACAAGAGGTGTTGCTGTGAACAGTGGAGAAATGCTGATGGAATTGGAGTTTATGAGGAGGCCATGTTGGAGTGAACATACCTTAACTAGAAAGACAGCATCTTTTAAGTACTGTAAGTACTGCACTATCATCAATGCTTGCCGAGTTGTGACCTTTTATTCTGCGACACTCTACCACGTATAAAGGACTTGGCACTATTGTTTATGCTCCTGCTGCTCCCTGTTTACAAGTATGACTGGCCCACAGTAAAGTAACGCCACCCACATCATGATAATGGGTGATAACTGGCACAGTCAGCCGTACTGCCAAATTCCAGAACTCTGTACCCTCTGAAATATAGGCTATACAGATGAATCGCTGTGACTTTGAACATGTTCATGAAACATTCTTTAGTGTCCCTCTGGATGGATGTTGCATCCTGTATTTGGCATTGGAATACACTTCTCTACATCTTTTCTGGAACACCAGTGGACATGCAATGATAGCCTAATAGATGCAATTGTCCTGGGGATCTCTCTAAATGTACTTCCACTTTAAAACCGTTGACCATGGAGCGAATTCTGCCACGGTGCGGGTGATTTAATGATTGGGTGTGTTTTGGACGGCCCCCAGCAGTCTTCCACACATGCCCACTGTGACGTCCGACGCACCGAACAGGTTAAAATCCAGCACCTGTGTGTTGAGGATAAGACAAGCTAAGAGCAGGACATAGTGCAAACTGAAGGCAGGGGAGCCTGCCAAACACACTGGATCAGCTACTCTAGTTGGGGAACTGTATTCCAGACCACCACCAATTCTGTGCTACTTGCGAAGCCACTGTATTGTGAATCAGCCCACCCTATCTCTGGGGCATTCTTCTACGTAAGTAGCTGCCTACATTTTGGGACCTCTGTCTGTTAAAAGAGGGGCTACTTTGAATTGAAACAGAAGACGATTGGATATCAGGACATTTGTACTTGATGCCAACATGCAACAACTGCCCTCGCAGTGTCTATGGCACTTTCCAGTGAAGCGCCTATTCACGGAGGCTATGGCACTTAGGAGTAAAGTACGTTCAGGATTCTAAATCATAGCAACCATTGGCTGATGTTATCTCAATTCGTACTGTGTGTGTACAAACAGAGGGTATCCCCGACTAGAGTTCCTAATTCGGGATAAATCAAACAATTGGAAGTACGGAACAATTAGGAACTGATTAAGGTGAGGGCTATGACTGACATTAGACAACAAAAATTGTGTTTAAACCAAAGTTTGCGTACAAAAATATTTATTCTTTATTTAATCATAGACGTTTGTTTATTTTTAAAAAAAGAAGAGAAACTTTACATGTGAAGAGCTTTCTACATGTGTTGAGTACTATGGATTTTTCAAATGCATTTCAGTACATATTAAAACATGGCTATAGGTTACAGAGTACTACGCGCGTTTCGGCTGTGAGCCTTCATCAGGAAGCCATGATTGTTTCCAGTTGCCCTGTCCGATAGATGGATAATAAACTCCAAAGTGGAGTTCCAAAGGAGATGTAGCGGAACGGGAGTGTGGATGGGAGATACAGATGCAACACAGGGTGTAGGGTGATGTCTGAGGTTTCCTTTTAATATGTTCGAAATTTTTGATCAATCGGAGATCAGACTGTTATTGATGCCTCGTATTGTGGGTCCGCTGTATTAATTCTGTTTGAATAAAAGACCAAGCGATCCAATAATGGATTCCAAGTGTTGTTGGGCATGAACAAGCTGGAGGTAGAATGCCTCAGTTCCGTTTCATAGGATCTGTTTGAATGGAGAGCCGAGCGATCCGATAATGGATTCCATGAATTTATGTACGAGCAACCCTGAAGTCGGAGTGCTTCGATTTCCGATCCTGGCGGGTAAATGCTTTGCGACCAGGTCTGTTGACGATCCGATGGGGGGTTCTGAGTGGCGTTCTCAATTCGTACTGTCAGAGCTAAAATCGATGGAGAAATTAATTAGCTTGGATAAATCCACCACAATAGCAACAGAAGCAAATTACACTCAGATGGGGTTAGCCTATATTTATATCCAGATGCCAGCAGCAGAAAAAAGTTGGAAGTCACAGAAAACCACCTGGCTATTGTCAGTGCCTGGAGTAGAGAAATGGGAGCTCTGTAGACAGAATGTTGATTTGGAGGGTAGAAGTTGACAAGAGAATATAAGGCTTTCAGGAAAATATGGATACATCTGATATGCCTTCTTTCTTGGCATTCTTCATACTTGAATTGTTAGCGTTAAATTTCATTCCACACTTAGAATTCCAATTTATACATGGGATGTACTCTCATGGATTGCAAAGGAAAGACACTAACTCATAACCAACTGTTTTCTGTGGAACCAACAGGCCAGGCAACTCATTATAGTGACAAAAACATGATGCCTATCAATATGATAGTCAAATGTTATACATCTTTGCAGGATTTTCATATAACATCAACATCATACGAAAGCAAATTCTGCTCAATACATGCAGCTAGATAAATCGGATGCCATATTCACCCTCCTGAACTCTCCGGTTATATTAATCATGCTGAATGGCAGGTCAAAAATCTAGAGGAAAATTACAAAGACTTTAATGGCTATTTCTAACGTTTTTAATGCAGAATGTACATTGATATTTCATTAATGTAGAGGAAAGGTGAACTGGTGATGGACCAGGGCCCTGAAAAGGGCTGGGAAAGGCTGCCAAGGTCATATTTCTTTCATATAACCCAACTCCAAATAGCTATGACACTGAAGAAGCTGGCCATAGCCAAACACGACTTCAACCATTTATTAAGATCACATGCCGAACACACATCAATGCTCTTAAAATGTCATCATTAGAAACATGGTGAGAAGGAAAGCAGGATGCTGGAGCTTAACTCAGTCAAATGAATCTGCATTGGTGATTTTTACTATAAGAATGGAAATTATCAATGTGTTGAAGCTCCGGCGGAGGTAACATTGGAGTTTGATTTTTGGAAGCTTGTGCTGCTCCAATCATGATAAACAAAAAGGAGTGCACGTGCTGCTACCTAATTAATTGCCCTAGTTTTTGCAAAACATCTGAAATCAAACCAATGTTTTGTGATCAAAAATATCGTTTTTTTATTTTTAGCTTGAGCCAATTATTCAATTTTGACCTTTTTTGAAAAATTAATTTTACAAAGTTCATATTTTAAGACCTTATGTACAACACAGAAGAAAAACAACATTTATTCATATTCCTATTTACAACCAACATTCTAGGTACATTTCAAAATTATCTCATTCAAACAGTCAATCATACAATTTACATACCACACAAAAATACATACAACAGACAGTGCAAAAATATATAAATTATTTTCTGGTTGGAATACAAATAATCACAACAAAGGCAGAGGGAGTAGAGTTATCCCCGTCGACTTATTTTGTTAAAGTAGCCTTGCTATCCCGTTTCTTCAAAGAGGGTTCAGGCTGCTTGGGATGTGGATTCTCAGCCTTCGCCTCGGAGTCTTCGTCCGTCAAGGCCCGTGTACATAGATCTTCTCCGTTTGTTGTGAAGAAGCGCGTCTCAGTCGCATATACTTCCGGGTCTGCAAAGGATCATGGGTACATGCCCCATGATCCTTTGCGAACCCTCTTTGAAGAAACGGGAAAGCCAGGCTACTTTAACAAAATAAGTTGGGAACGGACATTCATTAAAAAATGTGTGCTGTCGACGGGGATAACTCTACTCCCTCTGGTTTCTTTTGATCGAGAGACTATGGTCCTGATGAGAACTCAAAATTGACACAAGTTCGAAACGCGTAGACTAAAAAAGCCTGAAATAAGAAAAAGTCACAAAAAATATAAATTGGTTTCTGTTGAGCACAAGAAACGTTTATGGCTTTGTTGTGATTATTTTTATTCCAACCAGAAAATAATTTATATATTTTCGCACTGTTTGTTGTATGTATTTTTGTGTGGTATGTAAGTTGTATGATTGACTGAATGAGATAATTTTGAAATGTACCTAGAATGTTGGTTGTAAATAGGAATATGACTAAATGTTGTTTTTCTTCTGTGTTGTACATAAGGTCTTAAAATATGAATAATTGACTCAAGCAAATAATAAAAAAAACGATATTTTTGATTACAAAACATTGGTTTGATTTCAGATGTTTTGCAAAAACTAGGGCAATTAACTAGGTAGCAGCACGTGCACTCCTTTTTGTTTATTATTAGCTTGTGGCAAGCTGTGCTGTTGGGAGCCCAGACCCAGTGGTGGTGTTTCTGCTCCAATCATGAGACACACCAAAGGCAGAAGAGAGTTTTCTGAAAAATGTTAGGATGTCACGGCTTAGAGGAAGGCAGACATATTTTTGAAAAAAGCATAATAGAGGAGAAAATCTGACAAGCAATTGAGATTCACAAAATATATAAGATCAACAAAGCTAGGTTGTCTACTAGGTAGGGTGGTCAATGTTGCAGAAAATAAAGGCTCACACTTACAGGGGCATATATACAAGGCCCCTGCACCACCGAAGCATCACTTTTTTTCACGCGCTTGTGGCATACAATACTGAGCCATATTTTCAAGGCTTCACAAAACGACCCCATGTGGCTTCTCATGGCCTTGTAAATATGGCCCCCTTTCACGCATTATTTTGCGTGAAAGGGGCATTCCATGGGTGTTGCTGTGTATGTTCCCACGCAACACCCCTGGATTCTGACGCATTTACAGATTTACAGTGTTACGTAGACCTGTGATTGCGTCAGATTCTAACGCCTCCCTGAGGCAGGCATAAAGGAGCGCATCAAGGAGAAATACCTTTATGTATCCTCGTTGTTTGCTCTTATTATGTGAGCTGCATTCTGCAGCAAAGATAGAAGAAGGACAACGCCATCAATGATTGTTTTTGTGCAAGAATCATCCCTGCAACGCAGTTACCCTTTTGCAACATGGTGCAAGGGTGCTTACAGTGATTCTAGGCAGCCAATTGTGCAACAATGTAGAGAAAAGCACATGGATGCATCGTATTGCTGTAAGTACGACATACAACATGTTTTTGCACTTTCCTGATGACGCATTTCGTGCAGCAAGATGACTTGCAGCTCGAGCTGCGCCATTTTCTAGTAAATATACCCCAAAGTGTTCAAACTTTAATGGTGCACAATTGCTCTATTACCAAAACTAAGGAATAAACCTCTGCTTTGTAACAGCTACAGACAGAGCAGAAGCGAGGAGACTTGCATAGGAACTTGAAAACAAGCTGATAAATATAATAATCACATTGATGCATTCCACAGACATTGACTTTGTTTCAGAATATTCTCCTGGTGAAAATATGAGAACAGATATATGCTTTTCAATGAAGACATGACTGGAATTAGCAATTGGTAATGTCTCTGGGCACAGAGATGGTGTTTGAACATGAGGAATGATGGTATCTATTCAAAGCTCTTTACCAAGAAGGTAGAGGAGAATGTTCTAGACACGAGGTGAGACAGGTCTAGGCTTAGTTATAAGTCAATTAAGGGAGATTCAATGCTAAGGGGCAGGAATCAGGGTTACCATCTCTCTCTGCTGCTTGTCATAATGGCTTTAGAACCACTTGCTACTGTAATATGACAATCACCATTGACCCATGGCATTGACTAATATGCCAGGCCAGAACCCAAAGATATGCCAATTACTTCCTCCTCACAATACTGAAGCCAGATACAAAATTCTGAAAAAACAACATGATCCAAAAAATGCTAAGCATTTGTGGCAGACTGCTACTAAGCGCCCCCCCAGTGGAAGAAATGTTCTAATACTGATTGAGGGTTGCACTGTCACTGAGTAAGAGTGGTTCAGTAATGGAATACTGAAGGATGGGCTAGAGAATGGCAGTGGGAAATTCTTTGAGGAGAAAGAATCAGAGTTTCCCAAGCAGTGGCAAAACTTTGTACGATAAGGAAGTGGAAGTCAATGTGGTGACCACATTCAATAAATTGTGAACCAACATAATGCCCATAGCATCACATGGAAAGATAATCTGGAGACTGAATGCCCAGGTGGACATTTTCATGGAAATATGGGCACCTATGCAAAGGGGCAAGAACTTGTTTCAATTTTCCAGGATCTACATACTATTCTTTGCTGATATGTGAATCCAACCTTTATAAAGGTCTAAAGCATGTTGTAAGTCCAGAGACCATCATGCACACTCTGCTCATGCCAATTTAATACTAATGGAGAACAGTATGACCTACCTCCTAAGGGGACCTGCTACAATTTGGTCAGCACGAAAGATTGGGGGTACTATGAGCTGCAGAAGAAATACTCATGCTTTGAATAAAGTGAAGACCAACTTTGACTATGTCGGTGTAATTTGAACTCCCTATTCCCTTAGATTTGAGTCCCACATCACCCATTCCCCTTTCCCATTATCCAACACTTGATTCTCCCAACACCCCAATCCTTACACCATCATGCAGGTACCCCAGAGGACCTTTGAAGCGTGATGTTCAATCCCAACATCTTTGTGGATTACCTTAAAGTTTTGCTATCCATAAAGATAGACTAAGAGGAAACTGCTTCACAGGAAACCTCTTACTAGATGTTAGGAATTGCCTGTTTGCTGGTCAATTCTTCATTTAGATGCCATAGTTCCTATTTCTTTGGTATCTCTGTCATTGGTTAAAGGTTGCATGATCTATTGTGCTTTCATTTCCACATTTCATTTGCTGTTGACTATCAGTGTGTTGGTTTTCTGACTGGAACCATTTTACATTCCCACCATTACAGTTTGTTCTGCTTTTACTGTGTGGTAAATACAAATAATTATCAAAAAGTAGTATGTGTGAACCCTTTTGAAAGTATGTAGTAAAAATATTACCCTGAGTGCCCTTGGAACACCTGGCATCAAAGTAATTTGTACAGGTGATTTTGCCTTCTCTTGCCACCGATACATCTTTCAACTATTTGAACTCTCTTTCCAACCCAAAGTTGTGTTACTTAGATTCCGCATTGGTGCTGTTCCAGTTTGGAAAGTAGGAAATCTGACTCACTCCCTCGTGCTAATTGAGGTTGGTATTTAGAACTCATCTATTTCAAAGTTCATCAGCCACCATAGTAAATAGCTTTGATGTCCAGCAGAGGAGAGACTTAGGGCCCGATTTATATGTTTGCAGTAAAGATAATCCATCACAAAGGCAACTAGGGGCCAGAGTAAAAAAAAAAAAAAAAAACTTACAAACAATGGAGAGACCCAAATAATCTGTAGGACCTGGGTAATGTATGTAAAGAGGCACACGTGGCCCGAACGGGAAAGGACACATCTTCAAGGGAAAATGCTTAACAATTTTGTAGAAATGTAATTAAACCCAAGCAGAAGAAAACGAAGAATTTAGATTTCAATTTTTCATTTTATATTTTAGCAGTTTGGTAATCAGTTCATACATTAATTACATGTAAGCTGCGGATACCATTTAGGAAAAAACAATTTTGAACAGTAAGCTCCAAAGAGGGTGCAAGGGGAAAGGTGGTGGATAAAGTGCTTGTGAATTAGATAAGAAAAATGAGTGGAACAATTAGAAACAATTTTAGAAACAATTTAGGAACCTGTCTGTGAATTATTAACACCACTCGTATACTCCATATAGAGTTATAGAATTAACATTGTGGTCTAAACGTGGGATATATTTCCTGTACAGGTGAGTATGGTTGGTATGTCGACGTTTCGACCCCGGGTGCAGTGTAAAGGCCAATTGTTCCTTAGAAAGGGGTCTTCTTGAGGACGGGGATGGAAGCAACCTAGGAGATAGTAAAGGAACAATAAGATATTTGATAATTGATAGGTGAAGCTTGGGTATGGAAAGGATGGTAGCAAGGCTCACCTATAGAGCACTGTGCAGAGATCAGTGCAATGACAATGAAGTGAAGGGTCCGTAAGCTCCAATCCAGGGAAAGGGCAGAGACCAGTTCCACGGTCCAGTGAGGTTATAGATGTACTGGAATTACAAAAGCAAGTAGCTTTAAAGGCTAACTGCAATGTCTGAGAATGAAGCACTTGCATATATAGAAGAATATATCAATAGACTGACAAAGGTTCAAGTGGGATCAGTGTCTCTTGGCTCTACAATGGCCAGTATTGATTTCACTCTTAACGACAAGATTAACAAACTGGAAAGACTAGAAAAGAAACTTGTAAGCAAAATAATCCATGGGAATATGTTAAATAAATATTTACAAGCCAACATTATTCAGCTTGGTCTACAGGTTAGGAACGAACCCACCATCTTTGTAGACCTACCGAAATTAAAGAAGAACTTTTGTTTCTTGGCTAATAATTGTTCCTTCTACTGGATGGTCCTAGGCATTGAGACGGCGCTGGAACACGTTGAAAAATTGACAAAATAGATTATTGATCTCAAACGTGAGATAGCGGAAGATAGTGCACTGACTAATGCTAAAGAGGCACTTGAACATCTAGAGAGGACAGTGTGTGAATTTGACACTAATACACAGACATGCAAGTTAGACAAACTAACTAAGGTCATCCATTTTCACGACAAAAAGATCACTTATCCTTATTTACAAGAGGACTACTTCAAGCAGGACACACAAGGCAGATATCCTACAAGAGGCAGAGGAGGATATAGGGGACAAAGAAGGCATACAACCTTCTCTGAGTCTTCAGGAGGTAGCAGCAAAGGAAGTGACATTGAACAAAAACAGGACACTAGCTCAGGACAATCTAACCAAGGCTGCAATACCCATACCAGACCTAGAGCTCTTTTTTAGGAGCAACAAAATGGAAACCGCCCAGAGACGAGGGAACTTGTGGAACCAGGGTCCCCAGAGAGGACAGAATTGGAGAAGAGGCAGGAACAGGGGTCAGAAGCAAGTTCGCTTCCAACAAGAAAGCCATGGGGAAATACAGACAAGGAGGCCACATTACCACTGGTAGGCATGGACAGAACCAACCATATCATCAATCTATGAGTTTATGAACTATCTCTTGAGAATGCATGAGTGCTTAACAAATGCCTATCCTCTGTACCCACCTCCTAAACCAATTCTTTCAATATCAAGATGGAACTCCACCAATTTTTCCAGAAAGTTTGGCTACGTTATTATTTCAATAAGGTACCTTCTCACACTGTTACCTCGGATTCAGGTCTGAGAGTTGCTTCAATCAGTCAAAATTCAACAGTTTCCCTTTGGATATGCTCAAAGAAGCCCAATGGCGAATCATACACCATTCCTCACAGATTCAACCAATATCACCAAAAAATACTGATTAATTGAAAAATTTAGTATGTATTTTTACTCTTAAAAAGCTGGTTAAAATGATCTTATATGAGAAATATACATTCTGAGAGTTGCTTCAACCTTCACCCCGCCTGCCTACTTTATGTCCCATAGAATATTAGCTGATGAACAAGTGGTCCTGAGAGTCGTCATGAGCAAGATTTCTCAGAAGAAGTATGTAAACTACAACATTTCAAAGGCTGAACGAGAGGTTTTAACATCCTTAAAGGACAACAGAGACATTGTCATAAAAACAGCAGATAAGGGCGATGATATTGTGATCCAAAACACAACTGACTACAAAATGGAGATTCTAAATCAACTCAGAGATGGGATTAACTACACCAAACTTGATTCCGATCCAGCAAAAGGAATCAGTAGTCGCATTATGGTGATCACTTAGAACGGACTGAATGAGGGGTACCTTACGGATTTGTGATACGACTTTCTGAACAAAAAGGAGCTATGGACACCGACGATCTACACCCTTCCTAAGGTTCACAAAGACCTACAGCATCCACCGGGCCGGCCAATAGTGTCTGGGTGTGGGTCCATTTTGGAACCCATTTGCAAATATACTGATGTCTTTCTTAAACCTTGTGCAGAATCCACTAAGGCATATTTAAGGGACACAATGGAAAATATCAGATTGATTGACAAATCTGCCTTTGACCCCACACAACAACTATTGGTAACAATGGATATTACATCATTATATACCAGTATTCCTCAAAGACCAGCATTGGAAGTTATGAAGACTGTTCTAAATAGTAGACCACAACCCGCCCAGGTCCCTACGGAATTCCTCATTGAGTTGTTGGAAATAGCCATGATGAAAAACTACTTCTTCTTCCAACTGAACATTTACTTACAAAACAGGGGAGTTTTGTGCCAAATCTGGCCATGCTTTATATTGACCATTTTGAAACAAAATTTATCTTCAATGATGACAACCGAGATTGCATGAGCGTATCCCTATGGAAGAGATACATTGACAATATTCTCCTCATATGGACAGGCAGTGCAGTTGACCTACAACCTTTCCACCTTTGGCTTAGTGACAGATCACACAACATGAAATTTACAATCCAATTTAACTGCAACAGCATTGATTTTCTCGATATTTCAATACAAGCAGAGGGAGGTCAACTGTACACCACTCTCTTCAGAAAAAGGCACTGAAAGGAATACCCTCCTCCACTACACTAGTCATCACCCCAGGGGCCTGAGGGACAACTTGTTATTTGGCCAATTTCTAAGACTACGCAGGAATTGTTCCCGCAAAGAAGACTAACTCAGGGAAGCCACAGATTTACAACAGAGACTCGCAGAGAGGCTACCCTACAAGTCTCCTCAAAAGGGCGCGTAAGAGGTCATGGTTCAACCCCAGAAAATCTTTTCTGGAACACAAAAGTCGTGCCACAGACACCTTGAACAAGATGATTTGTGTTACAACATACTGCAAACGTAGTAACGACATTAGAGATATCGTCAACAGACATTGAAAACTGATTTCTGATGAAATCGCTATGAAAGATCCACCAATGCACTCATTTAGGAAAGGCAAAATCATTACGGATCATGTAGTCAGTTCACTTTTAGGGAGCCCTCTCAACCTTCCATTTAATCATTATGGAACTTACCTAAAATCTCTGGACACTAAAGATGCGGCCATTGCAAAGCATGTCAACTCACATCAGATAAAAAGGGTTTTACTCAGAAAGAGCGCACGTTTGAGTTTAGGGATTGTACTAACTTTAGCAGTGCAGATGTTATATATATTATATATGTTATCATATGCCTATGTGACTTACTATACATGGGTCAGACCCACCAGAAGGTAAAAGCATGAATTCTACAACACTGCAGTCAAGTAAGACGCAATGTACAAGGTGCACCTCTAGTGGAACACTTCCACACACTCCAACTGTCAGCTGATAGTACTTGGCCCTAGAGGGGGGAGCATTACAGAACTACTAAATCTAAATCATTGAGAATGCAAATGGATGCACATCTTGGACACTGTGAAATAAGGTCTAAACAAACACGAGGAAATATCTAGAAAACTCTTTCCTCAACATGGGTTGACACCTTCTTAAACCTAATGTGTTCACCCTTGAGGTAATCACCTTGCTGAGACAGACCCCTTCTTCACACTGGGTCATTCCATATCTGATTTAAGTACGACTGCGGACCTTTTGAAATATTTGTACAACACCTATTCATGTATGTTTGCATAACACCTATCGAACCTTAATAGGCTACATTGGAGTAGTGTAGCGCAGGTGTCATAAGAGTCCACCCTCCAGCTGCCACTAATGACATTGATACACTGAACCATTGGCCCCTCTGGATTTTCTATACATGATGAATAGACATTTGCCAATAACATCTGTTTTAATACTGCATTTTTGTATTATATCTCCTGTGTGGTCACTATTATTAAGTATATGGTCTACGGATATCCCCAGCAGCACTATATATTGTCCAGACTGTCTCATCTCATACCACAAAGCTTTGGCAGAATGTCTGATCATTATTCATTTATATGTCTAATTGTCTATTGCTAATCATGAACTCTGTAATTTGCATGTTTGACAGTTCTACCCCGATATTTAATAGGTGGGTACTGTATATTCTTCACCATAAATATAGGACTAATCGCCCTTTAGCCACCCGTCATTCTTCCTCCATCATGTATGATCCAATCTTCCGCCAGTGGTAATTTACACACACAACATTCATCCGCTCAGACATGCTTACATAGTGACGTGCTCCGACGTCAACAAAGACAGCAGTCAGCGGCTGCGCTCCCAACGTGAGCAGAGCAGCGTGCCCATTGACCTCCCATGGGACTATTTATAGTCACGGTCTCCTGCTCACTCGCAAAGCTGTGAGCTGCCCGCCTGAGACGTTTGCAGTAAGTCATTCGGTGTCTCTGAATCCATTTCTTAACCGTTTCGGTGTGATTATCCTAAGCAAGTCTATCTCATCAGTTTTAACTCACAATTGAACTTTTGCTTTTTAGATAAATATACCTGATTTACTCAGCTCTCTGTGAGAACGGTACCAGGGATAACATTGTATCACTTTGGCCATGAAGACGCTTCTCCAAAGGTAATCCTACCACTGTCTCCACTGAAACCTGTGCAATCCTAATTGTTTTTTGTTACAATCAATTTTATATATCAATTGAAATATAATAAGTATAATTATTATTATTTCTCCTCGATATAGACACAAATTGCCAGATAATTTTTACCTTCTACAGTACCATAGTTTGGGAACCACCGTCTGAAAAATTGTTTCACAGTGAAACGGCTGGGTGAGTACCAGAAACCCCACGCTTTCCTGTCTCATTCATTGCTTTTCGAATTTAGAGCTCAAAGCTACTTGCTTTTTAATGTAATTCCCATACATCTATTTCCTCACAGGGCCGTGGAACTGGTCTCTGTCCTTTCCCTGAATTGTAACCTACGGACCCATCCCTTTGTTGTCATTGAACTGATCTCTGCACAGTGCTCTATATGTGAGCCTTTCTACCATCCTTTCCAAACCCAAGTTCCACCTACCAATTATCAAGTATCTTATTGTTCCTTTACCATCTCCTAGGTTACTACCATCCCAGTCCTGAAGAAGACCACTTTCTAAGGAACAATTGGCTTTTACACCACACCCGGGGTTGAAACATCGACATACCATCCATACTCACCTGTACTGGAACTATATCTTATGTTTAGACCACAATGTGAATTCTATAACTCCATATGGAGTATGTGAGTGTTGTTAATAATTCACAGACAGGTTCCTAAATTGTTTCTAAAATTGTTTGTTCCACTCATTTTTCTCATCTAATTCACGAGCACTTTATCCATCATGTTTCCCCTTGCACCCTCTTTGGAGCTTACTGCTCAAAATAGTTTGACCTAAATCGTATCCGCAGCTGAAATGGAAAATTGAAATCTAAATTCTTCTTTTTCTTTTGCTTGGGTTTAATTAAATTTCTACAAAATTGTTAAGCATTTTCTCTTGAAGAATTGTCCTTGCCTGTTCGGACCACTTGTGTCTCTTTACATACAATACCCAGGTCCTACAGATTATTTGGGTCTCCCCATTGTTTGTACGTTTTTTAAAACTCTGTCCCCTAATTGCCTTTGCGATGGATTATCCTTACTGCTAACATATAATCAGGTCTCTCCTCTCCTTGTCAACAAGCTATTTACCATGGTGGCTGATGAACTTTGAAATAGGTGAGTTGTAAATACCAACCTCAATTAGCACAAGGGAGTGAGTCGGATTTCCTAGTTTCCAAACTGGAACAGCACCATTCTTTTGCTTTGGCTTGGGTTTAATTAAGTTTCTACAAAAGTGTTAAGCATTTTCTCTTGAAGAATTGTCTTTTCCCGTTCAGACCACTTGTGTCTCTTTACAGAGTTTTAAAAAAGGCACACAATGCAGCACATCCCCCACAGAGGCTGCACTGTTTTGCATGAAAGGGAGGAAGCAGGAGAGCGCCATATTTACAGAGATCCCCTTTCCCTAGCGCCGGTGCTGATTTCAGCTGCTGAGCACCACCCACACACCTTAGCGCCATAGCACAAGGCTGTGTGCATGAGCCTAGCATAGATGTTGTATAGGAAGGGTACCCTTCTTGTACACTATACCATGCCTAGACAAGTTTAAAATCTTTTGCCACTGTGTATGTGTGCTGCACAGTGCAGCATGTATGCAAAGTAAGAAAAGAAAGGAGGAATAAAAACATTTCTCCTGTTAGCACCTCCTTCGAAGTGGCGTTAACGTTTGGCGCTAAACCCTGTCTTAAATTCTTTTTGGATAGGGGTTTGACTTTAAAGGTATGGGTGGTTGCATGGAAATACCCATGTACCACCCATGTAAAAACCCCTTAACCTTAAGTAATGCAACACACAAAAAGAAATTGTGCTCATTAGCCTCACTTTTGTGACACAAACCCAGTGCGAAATATTTGAAAATGTACCCCTAAGTATCCTTACCGTCAACTTGATAGTACGCCCACCCGATTCAAATGTCAGCAGAACTTTGGTGCATCCACGACAGAGACTATGCCGTCTCCTTCATGGTTAGACCCCTCTGACGGCCCGATGGAGTAAGAGCCATCAGAGGTTGCCTTCTGTGTCTGCCCACCCACTTTAGATGGGCAGACATACTGGTCAGTTTTCACTCCACGTCACCATCAGGAAAATCCTGGGGGTAAGGAGCAGTGAAAACTGTCTAATGCCCCCTTGCCATGGGAGATAACTCCCATGGTGAGGGGGGGCTTTATTTTTAATTTCAAAAATAAAATCCAGCTTCAGAGTTTTTCTTTTTGAAACAAAAAAAAATATTTCACAGATGTCTGTCATGTTGACAGAGTGGAGTCATGCGTCAAACTTAAAAAAGCATTTACAGGAACTGCTATGACATTGGTTTCTGCCACTGCTTAAAAAATGACTACCGGCTTGACAGTGATTCTAAATTTGGTTGGCTGGCAGTCCAAAAGGGCAACACCCTGACCGACTTAACCTCCACCCGCCAAAATATAAACCAGGCCATAATGTCCCTGACAACCTCTGCTTTACACTCAAGGCTGTAGTGATGGAAAGGATGTGAGTTGCATACTGAGAATGCTAGTGTTCCTCATGAAACCCCACACAAAACAACAACGTGTAGTTCATCATCAGACAACTTTATTCGATTTGACAAAGCAAATCATAAAACGTTGTAGTTGCTACATTGTGAAATGGAAGAAACTGACATACAATTGCTTTTAGCTGCACTCTCTTAATTAATTATGAAAAATACTGTTGAGAAAAGATGCTCTAGGCCTTCCTACATCATTTCATTTTTTTCAATGATGGGGATATGGGAGAGGAACCATCCTTCAACTGTGAATTGTGATTTCACGATTAAGGAAGGTGTAATTTTTCGAATTGTGCTTTGCTTTTAAAATGAAGCTTGCTTCCTGTTTTTTTCCTTTGATTTTCCATGAGTGACATTTAAATTAAAATAGTCTTGCTTTCTTAACATTTAAACATTTTACAGAAAGAACAGCAGTATCACTTGAGGTCATACAATTGCTTTGGTTGAGATGACCACACTGAAGATCAGTGCCAACAAATCTGTGATTCTAAGCAATGTTTCAAATGTTAAATTATTGTAAGTCAGTGCCCAGCCACATGTGTTCAAATGTAAAGCTCTGTAAAAAGAAATGTAGCTTATGGGAGAAGAGCCTGGTTGTAGAATGAACTTTATATGATTCAGAACATCAGGGCGTTCATAGCATGCATAGCACACATTTTGTAAAAGCAAGACATTATTTATAGATGACATTTCTCTGGCAAATTCAATTTATCCTGAAACAAGTTAGTGAGCACTTGATATCTCATGCCCAACAGCAATTGCAAATATGCATCTCACAGATTGATTCTGCAGCTTCTGTCAGGTCAGGGGATGATTTGTGCTAGTGCCATTTCCATCATAGCTGAAATAGAAAAAAATGCTTTCCTTCTCCCGGCATTCTACAAATGTGAGGGCATTAGGAAACATTTTTTAATACAATTTAACAGCAAAATTGCTTCCATTTGAATATTTCATATTTCCCCGTGCAGGCTGTTAGATTATTCAGTTATGGCTTTGTATAATGATCATTAAATTGTTTTCATAATGCTGCAATGTATCCAAGAAAAGGAGAGAGAATGACTTGTTATAACAGAGATGATCATTTACAGTGTGGCAGATATATAGTTAATCAATCATTCAAACAAGAAATAAAAATGTTGGGATAAATGCTGTTGTACGTTTTACATTTTAATTCTTCCTAAAAATGACATAATGAGTTCAAGGTTGACAGTAAGATGAAGTGAGAATGGTCTATTCACGTTTTCTACCATCATAGGAATGGGAGGTAGTTAGCAGAGGTTGCACCCATACTTTTGATAAGATGGTATGATCTTCTTATGCCCTTTCAAGCACCGATGACACAAGAGAGTTGACTCTTTCTTCTTCCCTTAGCTCCTCAAGACCCTCTGATTTGTTGAAGGGGTGGAAGCGCTAGGCAATGTACACAGAAAAAAAGCTATGAAAAGGAAGAAGACCTCTCGGAGCCCTGTTTACTCTCTATGTCTGCTCCTTCTTTCAAGAGCTCTCAGGCCACGGGTTCAACAGGCAAGCCGGGGGTTGTAGCCACTGCCATTGGCTGTCCCGAATGGCCGCTCATCTTCTTAAAGTCTCTGAGGAATAGCCACTTTGCCCTCTGAATTAATGGTGATTATGGTTAGGATTGCCTCTGCGTTTATTGTTCTATGCAGGAGAAATTAAAGCCAAAGTACAGTAATTTATTGACAGCTGCTTTACCAACTATTATGGGAAAATCATGCCCCATAAGAATTTGAAGTTAGATAACTTAAGCGCCCCCCCAGTGATGAGCACTTTTGTAGTGAAATTGGACAACTTTTCAACGAAAATATTGAACAACCTTTGAAAAACAGCATCTTGCACAAGTTACTTGGTGCAAATGTTGATACAAAATAAAAATTGCCCATCTCCATTGAAAAATGTCTTCACAGTGGTGGAATGTATCGATTTTAACCCCTTGGGTCACTGAAACTATTATACAGTCCTCCATATGATGCGTTTGCTTTTAAAGTTCTGGGGTGGATCACATAAAGTATGCTTGGTCAGTTGAATTGTTATTGGTAAATCTTGACACGGTGCAGTTTTCAGGCAGTGTCATTTTCACCTGAAACGGTTTTGATATTAGCAGTTAGAAGACCCACTGTGACTTTGAATGAACTGTTGTTTTGAGTTAAATTTGACAGAT
Organism: Lissotriton vulgaris; assembly: GCF_964263255.1. Lineage (NCBI taxonomy): Eukaryota > Metazoa > Chordata > Amphibia > Caudata > Salamandridae > Lissotriton > Lissotriton vulgaris. The sequence continues at coordinate 1,428,943,528 of NC_141685.1, read as the reverse complement.
ATGTCCAAAAGCATATTTACTCTCCCAACAATCAGCCATAATAGCTCTGCCTCTAAAACTCATAAGAACATAGAGTTCCCCATAGGTGCTGTACGTGTAATTTTCTTTTCACCCTTACACCAGAACAGCACTGTTCTCCAAGTCACTTTGAAATGTAGATTAGTGGGCATGGTTCACAAACGTTTTTTCGCGCACTCAACAATAGGCCATATATTCAAATACTAACCTCAAGCACGTCAGAAGTTGTTGTGGGGCCCGGGTCAACACACTCATGCCGCTCCCTTCATAGGACAAGGACCTGTTTCAGAGATTAAAAAATGTCTTGTAGACAAAGAGAATAAATACATGACACGTGTATTTGTAAAGCGCACGTTCACCCCTAAAGTGGTATCTTGGTGCTGAATAACAGAGGTTTATTGTTACCCAACTGAATGGTACTCATTTTATCGACGTCAGAAAGGATGAAAGGCTGAGTGGACCCGCCGGAATTTGAACCTGTGACCATGAAGACGAACACAGGACGCTGCAGTGGATGCATTTATCCACTGAGCCACCAGACCCGGCTAGCATGCCAGATCAACATCTAGCACCACCCCGTGGTATTAGCCTTATCAACCGCCTTGTCATTAAGTAATAAAGCAGCTGTGAGGTAAATTCTATATATAACTGTAGCAGCACAAGCGTGGCGTCCACAAAAAACGAGGCGCTTGGTTAATAAATACCCCCGAGGTCCTCTTCAGACAGGAGGGACTAATGGGTGGGTTGAAACTTTCTGACCCTCATCCTCAGACCTAGGCTCATCAGACTGACTACAGCAGACATTCTGCAAGCAGGGCAAATTGACCACTGTAGAAATGTTACGAGTCAAAGAGGGCACATATTACTAAACACACATGGGACTCATATGTTTATGGGTATTTACAAATTTTTGGGGGGACATTGCCCATCTTGGAAACTCACGTCTGCTTTTTCACATTACTGTAACGCATAGTCCAGCGGGTTACCTGCCATTTGGGCAATTCTGTGGAGTATGGATTGCAATCAGAGGAACAAACTGAAGCAAAGAGGTTTCAATAGACTTTTATATTTCAACTGTTAAAGGATAGCAAATGAGCAACTTCACAGTTCTTCTCTCCAACCCCATCGATCACTAGTACTGATGCTTCTAGGCCCTAGAAATCAAGCAACACCAACAACAACGCTGCATTCAAATGTAGTTGAGCCAGTCAAAAATACACCTGTGGCTAGAGGAATCATTTAGTCCATCAACTCTTTGTGACGAGAACCCTGAGAATTAATTGACACGTGTGTGTACTATATGTTCATTCACACGTGCTCATATTCTGTATGTCTCTGACGTATCAAACATGTGACCTTCATGTGCTATCATACACATGAATAGAATTGGGAATGAGCGGTAGAGCTACAGGGTAGTATTTCGAAAATATAAAACGCACGATTTAAAATAAGCAATTCAGTTCTCAGGACTATTGCAGCTTTTGCAATACGGAGATCTCTATTCTCTGTCAGATGGTAAACGGGTCAAGAACTGAGGGAAATCGCTGGAGATTGAGGCTAAATGTTAAAAAGTCGCTTCAGCTGATGTTTTCAAGCCTGCAGAACCGACACCAGAATGGAAGTAATTGAATTCATTCAAAACATCAGAAGGAATTGTCAGGTGCGCACTGACCCCACACTCAGGGTTCACCAGCGTCTTTGTTGGGATCAGGAGGAAGGCTTCTTCCTGCAAAACTTTCTCGACTGCCAGCAACTTCTGACGGCTCTTCATATGCCAGTGAAATGAAGCTTAAGCAGAGATGAGAGGGAGGCCATTATGAGACACAAAACAAAGGTCAATGTGCTGTCACACCAGTCCAACATGGCGGTGCGTAAATTGATCACGTGCCGGGAGAGATGAGCTCAGACCTGCTTGACTGAAACAAACGTGAACTTTCTCATACGGGAAAAAAGGTACATTTAAAAATGTCTATATTTTAGAAATTGAAGGTGAAATGATTCCAGGTATAATACTACTCTTTTAGCAGAAGAATAAGCCCCCAAAATAGGATTGCGTTTACAAATATAATGATGACTTATGCCCAGAAAAATTGAGCATTTTCAAATAATTTTTACAATCTGTAACGCCAGTACACAGAGACGTTTTAAGGGATGGGCAAAGTGGGAACCCAGGGCCCCAGCCTTTCAGAGCCCCCTGTTAGAGCCAGCTCTTTTCTGCAGATAGTCCTGCCCTGATGATCTTAAATAATCCTAAACAGATTGTTTGAAATACTGTTTTCCTTTAATTTATTTGAGGTGATGTGTGTGAGTCTATTACAGACATTTTGCTGCAAAACGTTACGTTTATGTTTCATGCAACAACTATAATTTCTTTTATTTTAGATCAAAACAGGACCTCATATATGAGAAATGGGTGGGTGTCTCAGAGATTATTTGCAGTAATATTAGTGAGCTGCTGCTGTGTTACAATATTGAAAACAGACACCACTACTCCTAATACTAGATGTAAAAACATTTAGAATATGGAGGAGCAAGCCCATACACTTTCAGTGACCTGCAAAGAGGGCATGAGGCAGATGAAACTGGATCATAAATTCAAAGCTGTTCCTAGCAGGGGCCCCAAAATACATTTGACACAGGGCCCCCCATATCCCTCAAGTGTCCCTCCTAGTACATTCTTTTGAACCTTTGCTGTGCCACTATGCAGAAAAGTCAAGGTCCACCCTCAAACCAATGTGTAGTTCTTCATTACGAAAGCCAATACATTAATTCCCTACTCGGAATTACTGCCACTGCGTTGTATGTGAGTGCTTAAATTTATAATAGAATACATGCCAGGGCAAAAGGTTTTCCTCAAGAAGCCCACGCCTGTTTTCGCTGAATGTCAGGCCTAATGCCAAGGATAACTACATTTGACTCTACCTCATGCCTCTTTTATTTACCACCAAACCCTATCAGATTATTTTCTGAACACTAAAGTTCCTTTCTCATCTCTGCTTTTTCCCTTTATTTCTGTTTTACCTCCTTATCTTCCTCATTCTTCTCTTCTTTCTGCCTTTCTTTTTCTTGTCCTGGGTCAAAGTCTGATAACTGGAAAAATAAGTGTTGGTCCCCAAAAAAGCAGTGTTGGTGGTCCCCGCCTGCAACCACTAGCTCAAATTAAGAGTTCTTGTATGGTAATAATTGGGTGTAGAATTACCCCACCACTGTGTAGAGCCTTTACCTACATCGCCCCTAAAGCATGTAACAGTTACACATAGGAACCTCCTTCTCAATTCTGGAATTCCACAAGAAGCTGAAGAGCTGGCTTTTTGAGTAGTCACACTAGACCCTGGGTGTGCCTAGACCGACACCTGCTAAGAGCCAGGATAATATGACGGGTGTGCTCTGCAAATCTGCATAACATAACTTAACTGAAAGCTTTCACCCCTAAAATGAGTAATAAAAATGGGAGCTATATTTGTGCACCAACTTCCTCAGTTTTTAATCTCATTCCCAGCACTTTACATGCATGATTCTCCATGATTTTCTCAAGTGAACTGTGACAGGAAAAACACCAGAATGTTCGGATTTACTTTAATACTTTTAATGAAAATGTTCCTAGCGATCGTAGCGGAACATTTCAATTCTATTAAGGTCTCGAAGGTGAGGTTTATGCCTTTTTTCTTCACTTTTATTGAACAACAGCCATCACAATTTTAAAGAATAAAACTACTTTTCCCTTGAAATCTTGGGATAAACGTACTACAAAAAAAATCCAATAGGAACAGACTAAACGTCCAATCAGAGTGCAAACAGTCCAACATAGTCCTTCTTCACTGGCCCCTTGTCCTCTTTCGTCACGCGAACTCAGCCATAGGATCACCTTCATGCATCCTGTTTATTTGCATCAGATCCTGCAAAGACAAGGAACATTGTCACCACCAAGGCCTTCAATCACTAAAGCCTGTGGTGAGAAGAACAGCAAAAAGCAAGCAATACTGTGCAATCAAGATCAACGTTTTAATAGTCAATTGTAAATGCAAGAATTACTTACTTCAATACAGAGAGGGGGATCTCCTTGAAGGAATCCCTAGGGTGGGATAATCCTCCCCTCCGAGTCCTTAAAAGAATTGAAAGTTTCCGTTACAATAGCTAGGACATTTTTCATTCTATGTCAGGGCTGGAGGCAAGTATTATGCTAGTTTAAAGCTTGCTCACCACAAGGTGAGCCTTGTTAAGCACCAGCTTGAAACAGAACCTTTTAAAGGTTGAGTCCGAAGACCAGTCTGGCGCATAGAGGATATCCTCCAAACGGGCGCCTAAGCCAAATGCTTTAAAAGCCATAGCACCTCTAGCCGACTGTGCGCCAAAAATCCGAACATTGATACCAACCTCCTTCATTACCCATCTAACCCACCTAGCTATAGTGTAGGAAGAGACCGCCTTAAAAGGTTTACGAAGTGCAATACGTAGCTGTTGCTCCCCGGGAGGGCGAACCTCCTCTGTCATTTCCTCATATGTTTTCAGGCATCGCACCACGCACAATTTTGGACAGTCTAGGAATTCTGGGTAAGAAATTACTCTTGTGTGACACTTTGTTCTTCTGTGGAGAGTGAAAGTTACCCTGGTCAGGTAAAAATTCCTGCCTGTGATGTCTAACACCCTCACATCACAAACAAAGAGTAAGAATATGAGACAGCAACATAGCCAACTTGGCTGACAATTCTTTCCTAGGAAAGGAATAGATTAAGGACTTGGTTGACGTCCCAGAGAGCCGAGTAGTAATCTGCATATTAGGGGGTGGTCTCCCACTGCTGTGCCATTGATCGAGGTATGCCCAGCTGAAATGACTGACCGGAAGGTGTTAATTGATCTGTAAGCCAAGCCTTTATGAGTTAAATGGGCTAGAAAATTGAGGATGTGGACTACATATGCGTCTGAGGGATTAGGGTCCCTTTGCATACACCAACCGGACCATCTGCCCCATGCAGATTTATACCTCTTCACAGTACTGTCTACCCACGCTCTGGACATGAGGATCTCAGCTTTTCGGAAAGGCCCGGGACCTTCCAACATCTCGGGTAATCCACCACACCATGAGCCACAATGAATTCTCCTGAATCAGTGAATGAAACTTGGTCGGAACTCTTGAGGAGAGTCGGAAACTGGGGGAGTAGGATTGGAGAATCCCAAGAAAGATCCAGTATAACTGGAAAGCAAACTTGCGACCTCCAAAGGGGAGTGATCAGAACCACTTCTGCCCTTTGTCTCCTGACCTGTGCTGTCACCCTTGTGATCATCGCAAAGGGGGGAAAAGCGTACCCTTTCTCCCGACTCCAGTCCTTGAGAAACACAACTGTGGCCACTGTAAAGGGTCTGGTCTCCAGCTGTAGAAGCGGGAAGCTGGTGGTCCAATCTCGAGGCAAACAGGTCCACCGAAAAAGAACCCCACTGGGTATTCAGAGTCGCAAATACTTCTGAATCCAGTTTCCAAAGGCTGGAATCCTTTAATTTGCAGGATTGAAAGTCCGCTGCCTGGTTCTCTCGGCCCGACGAGTACTCCTCCATGGTCTAGGCAATACTGCCAAATTCCGTCCTCCAGGTCTGAAAGGGCTTTGGATCGTGTGATTGATATAGCGGAATGCTGAAATGTGTCCATCTTCAGAGGGACACATGACTGAATAGACTCTCTTGTCCAACAGTGAACTGAGAACGAACCAGCTAGAAGTTATAAGCAATTTATATGTAACAGTCGCTCTTCTTGAGACCACAAGCCTCCTGTAGAAATAGCGCTGCATCTTGCCCCCCAGCCTGTCTTACTGGCGTTGGACTCTATAACCAAATCTGGTGTTGACCCGATTATCACCCTGCCATTCCAGGCCTCCATGTGGACAAGCCACCATTGGATTTCCTCTCGAGCCTCCTCGGACAGTGACACCTTGTGAGAATAGTGGTAACCCTTGTGTAAGTGCAACGCTTTTAGACATTGTAGGGCCCGGTAGTGGAGGGAGCCCAGGAAGATGGCCTTGATCGATGCGGAGAGGAGGCCCACCACTCATGATATCTGTCTGAGAGTCACCTGGTGCTTGGACAGAGTACGCCTTAACTCATGTCGAATTTCGCTACTTTTCTGGATAGAAGACTTAGAGTAAAGGTGGTGGAGTCTATCACGAAACCTAGAAATATCACCTTCTGTGAAGGAGTAGGAGTGACTTCTTCTCGTTGATCACGAAGCCTAGACTCTGCAGCAAGTTCACTGCCAACCGGAGGTGGGAAAGTAGTTGACGGGGACATGAGTCCATTAGAAGCAAATCGTCTAGATAAACCATCATTCATATACTTCGAATCCTGAGATGTTCCACCACTGGTTTGAGCACCTTGGTGAAGCAACACAAGCCTGAGGAAAGACCGACGGGAAGGGAAGCAAATTCATACGTCTGGTGCTTCCAAATGAACTGAAGGAACCTGGAGGTAGAAAGACTGGGACAACCAGTTAGGCATCCTTGAGGTCCAAGCGGACCATCCAATATAGGGGTCTCAACACATCCTTGAGTGAGGAGATGGATCCCCTCCATTTTGAAGTGATGGTAGACCACCCACTCGTTGAACGCGCCTAAGTTCATCACAGGTCTTTGACCTTCATCAGTCTTCTCGACCAGAACAATTTTGCTGATGAAACCTCGCGGGTGGGGGAAGGATGGAAGAATGGCACCCTTGGAGAGAAGGGATGTGACCTCTTGGTTCACCAGATTAGCATCCTGTTGGGAGAATCGGATAGTTCGAGGGCGGACCCATTGGAAGGGTTCCCCGGAAAACTCTATTTGGAATCCATGAATAGTTTGAAGGAACCACGCATTCCCTGTTGTGGAAGTCCACACAGGAAAAAACTCACCATCTGCCTCCCTACTTTTAAGTGGGAAGAAGGAAGCACACTCACCGGGGCTTGAGGAAGTTGCTGCTCCTCTGTAACCTCTGCCCTTGCTACGTTTCCAAACCTTCTTTAGTCCTGGTACTGTCTGGGGCCTTGGCCTTTCTGCTGGTATTGGTTGGAGAGAACGCTGGGCGAGCGTACCCTACCTCCATTGACCTCATGGAAAACCTGAGGAAACACCCTCTTGATGGTCGTCTGTGCCTTGTCTAGGGAAGTGGAGGTGTTGACGAATTTCCCTTATTTCTTTATGAATGCCTCACCAAAGAGCCCTCCCTGTGCAACTGCTCCTGCTTTAGAATCTGCCAAATCCTCCAATTTAGGGTCCAATTTTATTAGAAGAGAGCGGCAACGTTCTGTTGACAGGGCACAATTTGTATTGCCCCAAAAAATAATAGCTCTTTGGGCCTATCCCGAATGGGTCCCTGGAGAGATAAGGGCACCTGATACTTTTGCTTCCTCAGCTATGTAGAGTATCTTCGTGAGGGGCACCAGGGCTTCCAGAACTTTGTCCAGGCATGCACACCACTATCGATCAATACCCTTCTTAGGGTCTTTCATACATTTCTGTAAAAAGGTGCCATAAGAGGGTCAATTTCCGGGATAAGGGCCACCTTTCCCTCTAATGAGGGATGGGGACACTCGGCACGGAGGCGGTTATGGGCTTCCTTTTCTAGTGGCCTGCGAATGTGTCCGGCCAAGTAACATGCAACCTTGTCCACCGGGGCCCATTCAGATGACCGGGGATGTATTATGTCCTCATGGTCTAGCATATCTGAAATGTCTTGGGAGGTGTTAGAGGGACGAGGGGAGAAGCCTTGATTGGAAGGCCAAGGCTAGTTGAGGGATGCTAGGGGGTAAGCCTCCATCTCATACCAGTAAGGCGGGTTTAGTAGTCAGAAAAGCTTAACAGAGCCTGTCAAAGGCTTCCAAATGCACCCCTGCCTCACGAGTACATTTTGGAGGAGGCCCATCTGAATCTGTTAGCGTTGGGGCAGTTCCCAAGGTACTTGAGGGAGGAATGGGGGTCGTGGGCGATGGAGTTAAATGAACAAATGCCTGGGAAATTTGGCAAGAGAGTCTCTCTTGTAAGGGGTCATAGCCTCCTTTACTGCCCGATAGATCGAGGCATCAACTGTGTCATAAAAATCGTCATCTCAGGGGAGGCCGACCATAGGGTCCTCCACTCCTTGGGAATAATCCTCATAGTCCATAGTATAGAATTTGCTAGTGGACTAGCAATGTAAGGATGAATAATAGAAGTCTGTGTAGGAGACTAGTAGCCCTCTTCCAAAGTGGCCACTTAATGGAGGACTGGGTGGCAGTAGGTAAATATTTGTATGTGAAGGGTTTTGCAAGAATGTTGGCGGGTTTTAGCCCTGGGTCTTAGCCCTGGGACACTTGCCTTGTGCTGATACAGTTATGAGAAAGGTCGGCCTGGGTGTGTGTCCCAAAAGGCCACTTAGGGCCAAAAGTACAGACCCAAAAGCCTAGGACAATGTTTTATACAGACTCTGCAGCTTACTATTTATACAGAGCTGCAGAACGTGAGTGAAATGTGATCGGCCATAATTTATTCTTTCACTGAGGCTTGATTACTACAGATCCGTCCCGGCGTCTCCCTCAGGCCGGCAGATGAAACAGGCGTCAGCGCGATGAGTGAAATTCCTCTGAGAGGAATTTCAAATGAACGTGACGTGCTCGCGTCCTGCCTCCCACGCCCTCTAGTGGCAGGAGGCCAACTGTGCACCAGGACGGAGACACCTAAGAGCGGGGATCGCTCTTGCATCCCGAAACTTCCAGAAACAAGGGGAAAACCACACACAGAGGCAGCAAACTCAGCAGAGCTGCTAAATTCAACACTGTCAATTAACCCTGATAAAAATTGAATACAAATAGAAACAAAGAAAAATGCAGACGATGCACAACGCCTCACAGAGCGGCATTGTTTCACCATCGCTAACGTTATAAATAACCAGTAAAAACAGATATAATAATCGTAACTTCATCGCATCAGAAAATACTTAAAACACAAACAACGAACAGAGAATGGAATTAATCACTTATCTTGGCTCTGCAGCAGTGAAGAAAGAGGGCAAAGGGCCAGTGAAGAAGGACTTTGTTGGACTGTTTGCACCCTGATTGGACGCACACTCTGTTCCTATTGGATGTTTTGTACTAAATTTATCCCAAGGGTTTATGGGAAAAGTAGTTTTTGTCTTTAAAATTGTGATGGCTGCTGTTGAATAAAAGTGAAGAAAGAAGGCATAATCCTTGCCTCCAGTCCTGGCATAGAATCCCTATTCAAGCAGAGATTTCTATCTCCACCTGAAGGATTACATCTCATATTGTAATGGGGCCCTTGGTGTCTATTGATGTGTTGTTGGTTGGGTCTGCATGTGAGAATATCAGCTACAGAAATATTGACTACCGCACAAAGATTCCAAAAATTAGACTGCAAAAATATATAACAAAAAATATTTTCTTAACCAATATGATTACTTGCACATAATCCTACCATCAAACCTTTGGCCCCAAACAGGCTTGTGATGTAGTCAGAATAATAAATAGGTGTCACAGTTCTAAAGACGGTGTGAAGTCAGTTTGGCATAATTTGTGAATATTTAACAGATCGAACTGTCCACAGAACCTCTGCAGGAATGGACTTTTTATTGTTTTGCCTGCATTTTTCATTATTTGCTTTTATAGCCTGGCGTTCTCAGTTCTATATTTTCAGACTGAAGCACTTTCAGTAGAAATAGATATATTTTTCAAATTGCTTCTTATTGATTTTACATTTAGTAGATTAATGTCCACTGTACATTCATCAGAGTACTTCTTTCTTATTCTTTTAATGCCCTACCGAATCATCATGAGCAGTTTATCACAATAACAGTTTTATTGAAACATTGGCAGACTTAAGCTATAATAATTTTTTGGTCTGTTTTCACAGCGCTGCTTTGGAGTTTTGAGTTTTGATTATTTTGCAATTACTCCCCTGCCCAACACTGAAAAACACAGCTTACATTAAATGAAAGGCCTGTCTAATCGCAATCATCAATCTACAGAGATTGCCGGTCATCAACTTTTCATTACTCAAACGCAGGGGCGGCTTCTCTGCTAGGGTGGAGGGGCGTCACCTCACTTATAATCCCCCTAAAACCATTGAGATGAAAAATAAAATGTCTCCTTTTTTCATTTTAGTGGGGTTTACAATGGCTGATTTGAGTCAGCTTTTTTTATCTGTCTTAGTGGGAAAAGGCATGATTTCTCCCGGTTAACCTTCAGCTCAGAGGCTTGCCCATATTCTTCAACTATAGGCTGTTCTCCGGCTCCTCTAGGTATATGTGAAAACCTCATCATGTATTCCTACTGGGCTTTAATCATATATGCCTAGGCATTCCAACATTGTTATTTTATACACAAATGATCCAGAATTTATCAATTTTGATAATCAAATAATAGATATAATTTTCTTTTTGTTAGACACACTCTGTAGCTCTAAGCATGCTTGCCAATATTTATGATACTAGTAGGTTTGGAAGTCATGTTATTCATGGTTGTACATTTGAACAAGAGTACATATGAGGGCAAAAAGAAGTTATTTCTATATCAAATGGCAGGTCCGGTGTAGCTGTCTCAGAAATATGTCAATAAGTAAAAGGTTCTGCTCAGCTTGGATATACTTTTCAAACGTGGGGAGTTGGGCCTATATGTCTGTCCAAGCTGGGCCAAAAGTACAACTAGTAAGCAGGAAGAAGTGATTGAACAAATCAATAACGTGAATTTATTTAGAATAAACCTTCTTTTTGACAAATAAGCAAGGATTGGTGTGTGTTTAATCTCACTGTTAGTTTTTGACATAGAAAAAAATGTTGAAACCATGTCAAGAGGAACGGACACATATATTAAACAAAAACATCCAAAATTTACATGAAAAATATTTAACATTTGATTATTACATAACAATGAGACAATTTTGACAACCACTAGCATAAATGACCAATCCACAGGTTGGAACAGAGACTGATGAGAACCCTTCAATGAGAATAGGGTTCAGAAAGCACGTCGACTGTACACAACTAGACAAAATAATTAGTATTGCACTGATTGATACAGTGGACAAACAAGGCAGTATTCCTGTTGTGTTTTTTTGTCTATCGTTTAGTTGTTTGTAGCAGGTGACCGTAGTAAAATTGTAAACAATTCTGCACCGTTACAGTCTCTGTTCCAACTTGTGAACTGGTCTTTTACGCTAGTGGTTGTCAAAATTGTCTCATTGCTTTTTAATCCTGTCAGGTAGAGTACATGAATAAAATTGTGTTTTGTGCCTCAACCTAGGCAGTTTTCATATTTACCTTAGATATATTATTTCATCACATTATTCCTTTTTTGCGCTGCACCCTCACCATTCCTTAAGGCTCACATATGGGATTTTAGCATCCTTCCCACATAGTTACACACATATGAAAACATCTTTGAGATCCTTCATCACAGTCAAGAAGTTGTAGCTCCCAGTAGGACTAGGTTTTCCTACTGGTAAGGAGGAACCCATATTATGAAGCATGTCACCTACTGGTGAGTGAGGGTTCTAGTCCTTAAGCGATCAATTCCCCCTTACTATTTTTCTTTATTTAGCTTACATTGGAAATCTTGTCTAGTGAGAGAGTTTGAATACAGACTACACTTTTCTGCCTATTATAGGCCGATAGTGCCTTGATAAAACCCGAGGAGATAGAGTGTTGTTTGTACAGCTTGTGCCCAGTACCAAGTAATGACTATGTTGCATGTTGCTTGCTCGTCAGCCAGACACATTCCAGGCTGATAGGAGCCAGATGACGCCGATTCAACAAATGCTTGAAATTGCTAGATGAGGAGGATAGTGAGGAAAACTTGGGGTATTAAACAGTACTGGATTACTGGGATGCACATTGCATCCAGATGGAGGATGAAAATGTCTGCCCTGCATGATATTATTCATATGAAACTGCAACTTCCCGGGACAAATTACTCTTCCACACTTACTGGCTGTTGCTGGGGTGTACAATGACCAGGCTTGCTGTTATCAAACATAAATGTAACACAATTTGCACAGTTATGAAAGGATGTGATGCTATTAAGAAAACATGTGGATGATCTGCCTACCTTAGAGTGGACAACCCACCACTAAATCCAACAAGGTTGCTGTTGTGCAAAACTGTTGGTGTTGCTTAGAAAAGCCTCTACCAATACCTGGTCTACACAAAGAAAACATCTAGAACGCCAGGGACACATTAATTAGAATTGTTGGAAATATGCTCCCTCCTGTGTGGTACAAGTCCAGCACCTACATTTATGTCGACTGTTTCATCATGCCACATGTTGGCACTCAGGGGGAAAAAGCCTGTACCAATTGAGCAAATCTCAGATATGACAGAAAGTCCACCAAGGGAGTCCTTTTGGCATAAACCAGCTCCCACACTGTGAAACCTGTGGTTCCCCCACATTATTTAGAGGTGCACCCATTGCTAGGTTTCCAGTGATGATTTCCATCAATCTGCCCCAGGGGGCACGAAGCTAATTTGACCCAAGGGATGATGCAATTAAAAAAGAAGCATTTGGGGGTAGCCCCTCTTACAATGAAGCCATGCCCCACCCTCCAAAGACCACAACAGTCTTTCTGTGTACCCGGAGGCAATTGGGAGCTTTATGCCCAATTACGCCCTAAGGGAGGCAGAAGGCCCACTAGACAGTGAGGGGAAAAATGGCCCCAAAAAGTTAAGAGAAGGGGTGATACTGTCTGCCCAGGCTTTGGCCATGATCCCATTTCATGATGGCCCCAGCAGTCTTTCTACCTGCCCTGGGAGGGACAGAATTGAGGGATTAACCCCCAATCTGCCCCCTGGTGGAGAGGGTGGCCTTCCCAGGCATTGAATGGTGTCCCCACCCCATTTCAGCTCTAATAGTCATTTTTGCCTCAAGAGAAATATTGGAGGATGGATCCCAATTTGCCCCCAAGCAAGAAGGCATCAATAATGTCATTTGAAATGTCATCAATAATGTAATTTAACATTTCCTGAGTGATGTAATATGTGAGGTCATAAGCGGTACATTATGGGGTTCCAAGTTAAATTTAGCTCACTGAACTAAAACTGTCAAATTCAAGTTCTTCTTTGTTTTTAACTGTTAGTGAATGTGTGGCTTTGTCACCTAAGTATAATGCCACTTTGACCTTAGTATTGTCAGTCAGTGTCTGCTTTTTTTTTTTTTTTACTAAAGCTAGAATCTTATTTCCATGCCTAACTATAATGTCACTGTAACCTTTTTTTCAGTGAATTTCAGTTTTTTTAATCATATTCTACATGTAGTATGTGTAGCCTCTTCTTCAGAGTGAGGCCCACTGCAAGTGGTGTATAGCCATATGCAGTAAGGGACTCAGCAGAAGGTCTGGTCTATGGTAACCATGGGCAATAAACTCTGCTCCACTAGTGGAGATTTACTAACTATGCATTACATTGAACACACGGAATTCATGCAAAAACTCTGACTCCGTAACGTAGCGGAGTTAGCTACTGCACCCACAACCCTTTGATAAAACAACTTTACCTTTGCATGCTAAAAAGCATATAACAAATTCACAAAAGTGAGCTTTCAAAAATATCAAACAATGAGGGAGGAGATGAATTTTGGGGTCCCCCCAACCTAGGGGGAGGACCAAGCGGATGCATTGAACACAAAGAGCATATCATGCTGAACGAGTCAGTGGTGGTTCCATCCTCCTAGGACCACCCCAAGCAAAGATATGGGCAAAAATTCAATGCCAACCAAAGGTCCAGCAAAGCATTATGGGTCGAGCTTTTAGAGTGCTGTGAATATTATAGTATTAGCTCTCAGCTGAGCTGAGAGAGTCCCTGTCGCTTGAGGAATTTTTAGATATTGGATACTATAATATTCACTGCACTCTAGAATCTGGTCCCATAATGTTTTGCAGGGCCTTTTGTTGGGATTGTATTTTTGCCCAAAACTGTGCTTGGAGGATGGGACCACCACCAAATCGTTCAGCATTATGTGCTCTTTCTGTTCAAGGCATCTGCTTGGTTCTCTCCCTAGGTTAGGGGGGACCCCAAAATCATCACCTCTCTTACTGCTTGCTATATTTTCATTTTCACTTTCGTGAGATGACTATATCCATTTTAGCATGTAAAGATAGAGTTCCTTATGTTTTACCAAAGGTATGTGAGGTTTCTGTTTTATTAATTGGGATTGAGATGAAACGGAGTTATGGAGCGGAGTTTCACTGAGTTTTTCTTCAACTCAGCGGAATTACGAGTAGTGATACTCTGCCAACTTCGCCCGCCCTTAGTCTATGCCCAAACTCTGTGCAAACATCCAGACTAGCCTCTTCTGTATGCAACCTCTGGTTGTGTACAGAAAAGATTGGATGCTGACATTTACCCTGGATACATTTATGTTGAGTTGCTTTTGACACGCTTTTCTGTTTTTTAATTCTTTTTTTTTTTACAGTTTTGAACTATTTTACTTTTGCTTTGTAATTCTTTTAATTTTTAAATGTTATTTTGTTTGTTTCTTTTGATATTTCCATCAGCCTTTGTGTTCATTGTTGAGGGGATATTCCATAGCCTTGGAAACTATTCTTTTGTTTGCTTCTCTAGAAGCTACAGCTTATAGCCAGTGCCCTCAATAAGTTGGAAAATGCTGCATCTTTTTGTCACTTTCCACTAAGGGGCCGATTACGATGTTGTTTGGAAACTGTTATGAACGAATCGGTTTCGGAATCGTTTCTAAACTAATCGGGTCCTGCGTGCCCGAACAACCGATTACGATGCTTCCCATCATCGTTCGGTCGGACTCGCATTGACTTTATTGGGAGCCTGTGTTCTGAACGAGAACACAGGCTCTTATTGAAAAAAGGGGTGGTTGGGGAAAACCTTGCACCCTGTGGCAGGCACCCCATGGCACCTGCAACATTGTGCATGGTTGCAAAGAAGGTTCCCTTGGGTACCCCCACGGGTGACAATCGGACACCTCCAGGTGAAGAGGGGCCCGCATGGGCCACCAAAGACAGATTCTGACAGCCGTTTCGTGTTAGGCAGACTGAATCTGAATGGCTGTCCGAATCGGTCATCGTACTTGCTCATTCAGAAACCGTGACCCTAGAGCTGTATGGTTCGGACTGCCCAAATGGTTTCCAGGCATCGTAACCGGTCATTGGGAAATGTGTATGATTTGTTCGGAAACTAGAGTTCCAGATCGGATTCTGCAATACCGAATCCCATTTAGAGCCATTCCGAATGGCATCGTAATCCACCCCTTAGTGTTGACACAGCACTTCCCCTAGTGCAGTCTGTTCTTCTGCTGCCTCCTTACTCCTTTCCACCTATAGGTCTGCAAGTGTGAGCTTGTCAGGTGTGTTTATTAATGTTCTGAAAGCACCCCTGTCATTGTGAAAGCATTTTTTCTCAGCACTGAAAGAAAGAATAAATGCTGGATTGAACATATATATAACTTATTTATTTGTTTAGGGAACCTAAGTTATCCCGCTAATGAGTACAGCACTAGCGCATATATAGTTCACACACATACACCGGCACACACACGCCCACACACATACACACACACACACAGACCATGGCAGTGAAAATAAATATGACCGGATAACATGTTATTTTGAGCAGCTGTACTAATAAACACACATTTATCACTACACTGACCTGAGATAAACACTGTTTAGTCCCTCACAAATTGTATGTAACAATATAATTTTAGGGAGAGAAGGGGCTCTCCAAATAGCCAGGAGGCCTCTTTATGTGCTTTGATTTTACTCTATAAATGTAACCCCTTGCTTCTAGTGTTGGTTACAGACTCTCCCACACAATAATGGTAATAAGTAACACATTATTCTCTGCACATCTGCATATATATTTCTTGGCACAAAATGGAGCTGTCAAAAATGCTGCAGCAAAAACTGAGCACAGTAGAAATAGCACAATGACTGCATGATTGTTATCTCTTAGATGGAGCGCAGCACAGGACCTGTGACGCATATTTTTGAGCTTTATTTCAGAATAAATGCCTGGCTGCAAATCAATTTCTGGAAAGTTCCACCAACGGTTCTTTGTGGCATCCGGATGTGACACTTCACTTTTTGGGTGTCTCAGCACCGATAGGCATTTCTGCCTTGTAGTGGAAATGCAGTCTTTTGTTTGAATCGCTCATAAATTGGTCCACAAATGAAAATATGACTGAAGGATTTCATACTGTAATTAGGGAACATTATCCTGAAAGGCATGTTTTGACGCCTGAGAAAATAGGTAGTTTTCCCTTTCAGCAATAGTATGCGGATCGTTTTCATATTGACAGGTTAATGCCTCCATTGTAAAGCTGTCTTGGGGATTCTTGATAAAAATGCAAAAGCTTTTCTAAAAGGAACAGTATAATGTGCCTTTCAAACTCCGCATCATGGATGCCCCACTTACTCTCCTCATGCGTGCTTCTCTCATCCCAGCGCTCACGTGTGGCTTTGTACTTGGCAGGCCTATTTTACATCATGACAAGTGTGCCTGAAAAGTCCCAGTGAACAAAGGGAAGCAGGATGTGCAGGCTAGCATAAATGCAGAAAATCAGCCGCTCGGAAAACTTCAAAATGACTCATAAATAACAGGATTTGGGAAATACCGGATAACAGGAGCAGTTATAACAGATTTGCTAATACTTTCCTATAAAAGCCAGTGTCAAAGGACAAAACACAATAAAGTTTAGTACGAATTTATTGTACATTTGTCATTGAATATTTTCATTTCATGTCACACAACACAAATCAGTAACACGCTCTTAGCACATAACGTAAAATGTATTCGAATGGTATTTTATGACACATCACGTGAAAACATCAAGGTAACTCTAAAGATCTTCGGTTTATAATGGACTGCTAATGTTCCCAAATACAACTCTGCACACCTTCTTTACTATTATTGGCATATATGCGTTACAGATTATCAGATTTTCCTATCAGTGCAACAAATTACTTTCACAAATTAGTTCACATACTTTTTATATATTTTATTATATATGCATATGCATATTAGCACAAATATATCATGAGATAAAGAATAACTAGCAGAATTTACTTTTGTATGCTCTTCAGCATTTAAAAATGTTCTGAAAGTTGTTTTGCTGTGCAGGTATTCTTCTGCATATGTGAAGGCCAAAATCCACTTCCAGGACATTTGAAACAAATCTTAAAACTCCTGACCCTTTCAACATGAGGACATTCAATAAAAATATCCATGATGACAATTATGTTTTTAAATAGTTATGTTGGATCTTCATAATCTTCTCTTTTGAAAATGATGTTTAACTAGCTTACCCGTCGCGCATTGCTGCGATCTCAGAAGAAAGGAAATTCAAGGAAACTCGTTATGATAACATTAAATTTACATTGTGTCCTTGTTTTTGAAACGTATTCATTTTATTTTTTAAAACATTTGTAAGTGTGGCTTGAGCAGTGCGTCCCCGATTGGCTTCCAATCTTGATTCTGGTTGCTTGTTCGTTTGAGAAGAACGGGCTTGAGCAGTGCGTACTCGATCGGCTTCCAATGTTGATTCTCGTTGCTCGTTCGTTTGAGAATTACGGGCTTGAGCAGTTTGTATTCGAACAGCTTCTAATCTTGCTTCTCGTTGCTCGTCTGTTTCTGAAGCTCGTAATGCCTTTTTCTTTCTTGCTTCTGATCTAGATTGACCAATCGATTTCCGTTTGGGGGTCATAACTGTTGACGATGCTCGCAAATTTGCTGTCTATTTCAGTATTAGAAAGATTATGAGGGCCCTGGGGGGCCGAAACACCTTCCCAAAGTTTCAAGGCGATCGGATGAATGGTGTAGTATTACATAAAAGACAAACAGACAGACAGACATACTTTAGTTTTTATATATATAGATCTTTGTTTTTTCTGCTCACTTTATTCTTTGTGCAGTATTTTTACCATGCCACGCATATATAATAAAATGGCGAACAAAGCGGTACAAAAGGGGATGGTGATGGACGGAGCATCTGAAACACTCACACCCAGCCAACAGATCTGGGTTTAATCCATCACCGTTCTTTAGCCCACTCTGCCACCCCAGTTCAGATATGGCCATATGCAAATCAGTCTGACCCTGTGCCTCATGGGAACAGTCCAGCCCGAACTGCCAAGCCATGCCTTCCCTGGACCGGAAACAAGCTACCGCTTTGTCCACCATAAGTTGGCAGGGTATGCTCAGACGTGAGTCCCTTCTTCACTTTGCCACTGGATTCAAGCAAGCCGGGCTGATGACGGCTGAAATGCCAGAAACCGGTCCTCGGAAGCTTGTTTCTGGTCCAGGGAAGGCATGGCTTGGCAGTTTGGGCTGGACTGTTCCCATGAGGCACAGGGTCAGACTGATTTGCATATGGCCATACCTGAACTGGGGTGGCAAAGTGGGTAAAGAACTGTGATGGATTAAACCCAGATCTGTTGACTGGGTGTGAGTGTTTGATTGGTTCAGATGCTCCGTCCATCATCACCCCCTTTTGTACCAGTTTCCCACCAGAGCAGGACCCAACGGCTCCCAAGACTGATTTGAACTGGACTATGCACAGGGACACCAAATGTGCCCCTCATGCAGACTTTCATGCACTGGCATGCGCACCCACCAAGCCCTAATACACTAAATCCTGTCTGGGAGGTGATCACACCTCCCTGTGACAGGATGCCTATTGTTCTACCTTACTCTGCTTGAGCTTTGCTCAGCAGCAGGAGGAAAGAAAAGCATCTGTGGTTGGCAGCAACCATTATGTCCTGTCCGGGACTAGAAGGCTGGCAACGGGAGCACTGAGAGCCTAACGGAGTGCTCTTCCAGTTCTTGGAATCATACCCCCCACCCCATTTATGGTGTGGCTGTATGATTCCAGCATGTTTGATACCAAACATGAGAGGATTTGTCGCAGCCATTTTCGAGATGGTCATCGCACGATTACGCATTGCCCCTCTATATAGTATATGGCTGCTTCACTGACAATTCAGGAAAATGGAATGTACTCCGTAGGCTGCTTGGGTGTCCTGCTCATGCAGGGGCACCCTCTCACTTAGAACCAAGCACCCTGCCCTCAAAATTGTAAAGGCATGCTATACGGGTGACATAAGTTTTAGATATAGTAAACCTATATCTTTAGTAAGTGGTGCATGCACCAACTTACAAAGACTTTAATGGCAGGGCTGTAGTTCCATTTTGAATGAGCTCTCATGGGTGGCATAATACCTGCTTCAGCCCATGGGAGGCCTCTCGGGAACCTATGCCCTGGGTACATGGCTACCATATACTGGGGATGTATAAGGGTACTCCAGTATCCAATCTGGGATGTACCTTAGTGCTAAACACAACAATTTAGGGAGAAAGTTGATAGACTGGGGTCCTGATTAGCAGGATCCCAGTCAGACTAGTCAAAAACAGTATCATATCAAGCAAAACGAGGGGGTAACATAAGAAGCAGAACCTACTTTCCTACAGTGAATCAACCTCGCAATAACTTAGGAATCCACCAAACCCACCCTCTTTGAGGCAAGTAAGGAAGAACCAAAATGATGTCTGCCTTTTGATTACTTACTCTGTGAAGTACATAAACTATCACTGTAATAAATGGGAGCCATTAAGGAGTCCCATGGACCAAGGTGCCACCACATCCGACAGTGTTTCAGAAAACAAGGCTAGAAAACGTGAAACCATTCAATTGAAACTTGCAGCAAATAAGTCTATCATTGAACAGCTGAAACTGTGACAAATGTCCTGAAGCATTGCTAAGTAAATCCAAAATGTCATAAATATATGGCTGACATAATCTGACTTCAGACTGTGTAATCCTCTGAGATGAACTGTGAAAGGGAGGGAAGCAATCTCTCTATCTCATTGTACTGTCTCATGTCAAAGCATTCATACTCTACTTTTCTATTGCTATATTGATGCATGCTTTGGCTACTGACATTTTAGTTGTACTGTAATAGTCTGATCCTCTATCCAACAGGCCCGTTCATGCTGCCACTGATTTCCTTCAGTTGGATAGTGAATTACTTATGCATTGGTCCACAGGCCCTGGGCCTCCTTGCCCTCAAGGAGGTACACCAGCCAAACACCCTGGCATGTGTTGTGATGACATAGGGAGATGGAGGGTCTAATAATCACTCCTCTTTTAAAGTGGTTGGAAAATAACTACTAGTGATGATTGTATATGATGCCTCACTGTTAGAAGTAAAGCTACTAACTCAGCATAATGTTTCAATTCTGGACATCACAGTCAGCAGTTGACAGGTCAAAGAAAGTAAGTGGAAACATGCCCAAGGGGCAGAAAAACTGACAATGCCATGTGTCCCTGTGCATTCACAAGAGCTAACCTGGACAGCAGCAGATTATTCAAGCAGGACTGTTGTGAAAGAATCCTTCATTCTGCTGGGAATATCTTGCCCCAAAACTGTATGAAAATTAGCCCGGAGGAGGATTGGATAGATTTATCAGCAATCCAAGCATCCATGGAATGCAACTCATCATCCTCATATACATTGCTGTCAGACTGTAAGATGGCGCATAAAGTAAGCAGCGGTCTAAGTATGGTTGCTGTGTTGAGACCGAACATTAACACTCAAACTGGAAGTAATGCCTCAACACAGAGAACCACAGAAGTGTGTTAGGGGGAGGCCTGATCAGCACATAGAGATCTATGTCTTGGAAATCCATCTCGTGAGGGAAAAGCAACTGCATCACTTGTGTTTTCATTTTGAATGGTAAGCTTTGAACCCAGGGGTGAAATTGTTGGAGATCTCACACCACACATATCCCTACTGGTGCCTTTAGAATCACACAAATGATCAAATTGAGCCTTCCTTCATGTATCATGGGGAACTGAAACTGCTGCTTTCTTTTCCATCAGCACCTGAATGTGGTCCCTCAGAGGCTGACAGTGCCCAGCATCCATTGGTGTCGTGGTGAGAATTATACCAGTAGGAAATAGCAGATCGGAGAAGAAAATTCTGTCTGCTAACCCTTGGTTATCACTGATAGTAGACTACCCGCTACTCTTGCTTTGGGTAAAGGGTGTGTCTTCAGTCAGGAGTGATTATGCTTCTTCTCTATCTAAGATATGTAACTAGTTTTCTAATCTTTGGTCCCATGCTATCTCATGGAACCATTCTTCTCAGATTGAGAACCATAGTCTCTAGATGTACCAAAGGCAGAATTAGAGTGGGGTTTGCCCTGAGAAGGAAAATCAAAGATTTTCAAAAGCCTTCTGGACTATGTACTCAAGTTTACATCAAACAGATTTAACCTCCAGCTGATATGGGAAACATCCTTTACAACATAACCATTACATCGCACTACACTTACAACAAAGTCATTATACCGCAACATCCTTTACATCGCATGTCACTACAATTCAGGCATTACAACACATGACACTACATCGCATGTCACTACAATGCAGACATTACCCCTACATTATCCAAAATGTACCCTATTGTTGCACCCCCTGGAGTTAGAATAGTAATTTTCACCCCTACACTATCCAACACTTACCCTACTGTTGCACCCCCTGGAGTTAGAATAGTAATTTTTACCCCTACACTATCCAACACTTACCCTACTGTTGCAATCCCTGGAGTTAGAACAGTAATTGTTACCCCTATACTATCCTATACTTTCTTTAAATGCAATGTAATGGTATGCTTTGTAATGGTATGCATTGTAATGGTATGCGTTGTAAAGGTATAATGCGATGTAATGGAATGCATAGTAAAGGTAGTTTCTAAAAATGCGATGTAATGTCATGCGAAGTAATGGAGTGCGTTGTAAAGAATGTTGCGATGTAAAAACTGCGATGTAAAAGCATGCGTTGTAAATGTATGCGTTTTAAAATCATACATTCAGCTGACATATGTTGAAGCTGGTTCCATTGGCTGGAGTCAGTATGCGATTCTCACACCCAGATATTTCATCCAGCTGCTATTGCAGACCCCCCTGTAAATGTAGCTTCTAAATGAAGCTCCTTCAATCAAATCAATAAAAGGACACCATCACCAACAAATCCACGTGTTATTCCACTATGATCCATGCATAAGAGCAATGCTGTTCTTCCTGCATCCAGACTAACAATGAATAAAAGTCATGTTTCAGGGATTTTGCTACATAGCCAAATGTATACCTGCCCTTAGTGGCAAATTTGACCTGACAAAAACCACGTTTAATGTGCCCTCTGCTTTCCGATCTGTAAGAATCTTTCTGAGTTATATACTCTGCAGCCAACTACATCCTCTCAGTCAACCGCCCGGCTGCAAGAACTAGCCAGCACCTGTAATATTTTCGACTATTCGAAGGAAGTGAGAGCGCAAATCATCCATGGGTGAAGGTCTTCAGTGCTGAGATGCTTGATACTACCCCAGCTGGGCATTCGACTTAGCCAATAGATATATCTCCAACCACCTAGGACTCAGGAGATAAAAGCAAATCGACTTCGGAATATTATCGGTGGCTATAGTTTTTCAGAGTGCCATTCGGGTGACTCTCAGTCTTGAGGGGTTGACAAACATTAATAATGATATATTAATCTATTCCACGACTCTAGCAAATTATCACCGGTGTCTGCATGCCACCTTTTTCAAGGACTGGCAAATATGTAGTGTATGGCTCACACTACACAAGGGCAAGTGCTCGTTTTTTAAAAAGTAAATGTACTTGTTTTGCTATGTGTTTATCAAAGGGGCCCCCATTGTTGATCCCCAGAAAGCGTGGGTCATAAGGAATGTTCCAGCTCCATGGAAAACCACTCAAGTAAGAGGTTTTCGAGGCATGGCAGCTTTTAGGTGGTGTACACTCCAGGATCGCCACCCTGCTGGTAATTTATGAAGGCACCCCACACCAGAACAAAGGGGAAGCGTCAAGGAGGAAAAGGACATAGAGGGGTTCATCGATTTAGTACCCAAGGGGCCTGTCCTAAGACGATGGAATTGGAAGAGATCAGGGTAGCAACACTAGAGGATGGTTCCATACAGAAGGTCATGCGGGATGTGCAACAGCAGCAGTGGAAAGACTTTCTAAGAGACACACAGAGGTTTGAACTGCTGGATAAGCAAGAACTCACACATCTACAGAAAGTGAGGGACGAATTCAGTGCCACTAGAGATAGCATTATTTTATGTGGGTGAAGAATTGTAGTGCTGCAGCGACTGTAGATAACTCACTTGGCTGGGCTATGCCAGTGGAGTAGCTTTGTAAGGACATATCACAGACACGAGGCTGCCTAATTTAAGGCCCCTGACAGCTTGGATGGCAAGAAACCGCTCCTCCAGAAGATGTCAATGGAAAGGAGTGAACTAGTGTCTCACAGTGAGAGCTAGGAATAGGCAACTGGCTGCAGCATATCCTCTGACATTTTAAGGAACTAGCACTTAGTTTGTCACAGAGCTTATGGATAACAGGGTCCTCCTTGTGTGTGTGTTACACTTGTAGTCTATCTACTCCCAAACATCCCTATTCATATTCTTCAACTATTCCTGAGGCTTGATGAACAGCTGGTGGTATTCTGCCAGCACCCTAAATCTACTATTGTGACACATGGTACCTGTTAGAACTGGCTATTTTTGGTTGGCTAAGGCTGACGCCAAAGCCAGGCAGAAACCACCATTCTAGTCAGGGCAAGGGAGTCACATGACAAGATAACGCCTGCTCACCCCCTTGGTAGCTTGGCATGAGCAGACAGGCTTATCCCGGAGGCAATGTGTAAAGCATTTGCGCTCGCACACAACAGCAACAACATCCTAGGCACACCACAAAAGGAACTCCACACAAGGTTATACAAAAATAACTTATGTATTGCAAAACACATCAGATAATAATCACACAATATACATTGTGCCAACTGGCATGGGCAATATTCACAAGGGATTATTTAAATAGGACAGGGCCACGTGGGCGCCTGTCAGAATCAGCACTTAGTAGAAATAGCACTTCTAGAACATAGAATATAGGATATAAAATCTCTGTAGAACAAATTAGCAAGTATAGCACACAACCAGTAACCACTAGTAACAGGTAGGTACCACCTATGCAACCCTAACCACCTTAGGAGAAATGTCACGCAGCGAACCAGGACCTCACTAGGACCACCTGTACTAGAAATAACAACCACCTAAGTATCACAATACAGTTAGGGGTATAAGCAAGAACACATTACACATGATGCATCACAACATTCAGAGGTGTAGGGAAGGAAAACACATGATGCATAAAACATGCATTCAGCGGTGTAAGAAAAAGGCACATGATGCATCAAAAACACATTCAGAGGTGCAGGGAAGGAAGACACATGATGCATAAACCAACACATTCAGAGGTGTAAGAACAAGGAAGACACATGATGCATAAAAACATTCAGAGGTGCCAGAACAAAGCTCAATGGTGCAAAAACACATAAGCCACCACCTGTGGCAGTCCCTAGGCCAACTGGCCTCGCAAGGGCTCAAATGCCCATAGTCCAAATGTCAGGCAGGCTGCGCAGATAGCCAAGAACACAAGCCTAAACGTGGCAACTGCCCACGAAATGCTGGGCAGTTGAAAAACACTGATGATGCCAACGTTGGGGCCTCGTGGGCTCAAGAACACAATGGGGCCAAACCACAGTGTGGGAGCCTTGGGGCTCTGTACAACCAAAATGGCCCTCCTGAGCCTCTCAGGGCTCGTGAAACAATGTGGCCCAGACGTCGGAGTCCTGCTCGGGGGACTCTGAAATACCAATATGCCCCCAAGGGCCTCTTGTGGCCCTAAACGACCAGAATGGCACCCACAAGCCTCTCTGGGCTCGAAACGCAATGCCCGGCATGTTGGTGTCCCTCTCGGGGGACTCGGAATCAGTGAAATGCCCCTCAGAGCCTATCTAGGCTCTACACATAACTGCGGCGTCGTTGGAGTCCCACACGGAGACTCGAAAAGAACCAACTGCCTCTGGAGCCTCAACAGGCTCTACACACTGGAGGGGAGGGGCGGGCAACGGCAATGTGCCCCGACGTCCTCCTCCCCGATATTGAACTTCGGGCCTCACTCACCGGGTCTCCGTGCATCCGTGGCTTCGCTGGGGCCGCGGGTGGGGCTCCTCTCCCTCGGGGGAGCCTCGCTAGGCTCCGCACGGCTGCTGCAGACTCCCTCTCGCCCCGAGGCTGCGGGGCGGGACTTCTGGCCGGCCGGCCAAACCACTTCAGGGTCGTCGCAGGCAGTGCGGCGGCCCGGCGGCCTCTCTGTACAATCCTGGGCTGCGGCGGTGAATTGGAGGCAAATACCGGGTGGGCACCGGCTTTTTAAAAATAATAAATCGAGGTGGGCACTCGATCAGGCCACAAACAAAGCGCCCCTAAGCGCTGTAAGTGGCAAATGAAGCCCTTCCAGGCGCTTAGGCAAAGATAAAGCAATTCAAGCGCTCCCAAGCGCCTTAGGACAATCAACAGCGCTCCCAGGCACTAGAGCAAAAAGGAAGCGCTCCCAGGCGCCAAGGGGCGAAGGGACCACCAAGCCCCCAGAAAGGACCACACAGCAGAAAGCAGGTCCCAGCAACAAGGCAATCCCAAGATAAAGCGCTTCCCAGGCGCTAGGGGGGCAGAGTCCATCAAGCCCCCCAGGGAGGACTCTCAGCAATGCAGTCCAGCAGGCATCCAGGGGCTGGGCAGGGCCCAGGGAGGCAAGCCTTCCCCTGAGCCCAAGCAGCAGCACGCCCCTGGCAGGATTCAAGTCAGAAACAAGAACATTTTGTAAGGGGACACAGCCACTTTTTAAACCAGAAAATCCTTTGTCTAGCAGGGTGCAGGCAGTGTGATAACCAGCTACAACTGGTTATAGGGACCTCCTTTCACAGGTCAGGCTAGGGACATCAGATGCACCACAGGGGGTGGAGCCAGCATTGTGTGGGGAAAGTCCAGCCCTATTCAGGCCCAGGTGCACCCCTCCCCTCACATCAGCATGCTAAACACTCCATTCATCACCGGGGCAGACCATCCCAGACTCTTGGAGCCAGGCTCAACAGCCAATCACACGCCAGACACAATTTACACAAATATGCCAACTTCTAAAAGTGGTACAAAAGGGGTGGTGATGGACGGAGCATTTGAATCTATCAAACACTCACACCCAGTCAAAAGATCTGGGTTTAATTCATCACCGTTCTTTAGCCCACTCTGCCACCCCAGTTCAGACATGGCTATATGCAAATCAGTCTTACCCTGTGCCTCATGGGAACAGTTCAGCCCGAACCGCCAAGCCATGTCTTCCCTGGACCAGAAATAAGCTTCCGAGGACCGGTTTCTGGCATTCCAGCCGTCTTCAGCCCGGCTTGCTTGAATCCAGTGGCAAAGTGAGCAAGGGACTCCCGTCTGAGCATACCCTGCCACACTTATGGCAACCAAAAGCGGTACAAAAGGGGGTGGTGATGGACGGACCATCACCACCCCTTTTTGTACAACTTCTAAAAGTGGCACTTCTACACTAGACACAATCATGCCGCATATATCATTGCGCAGCATTCAATCTCACGAGTTCGCACATACCAAACTCGGCCCTGCACTCCCCACACATCAGGAACTACCATGGACATACATATTCCCCATTCATTCCTATGGGAGGGCAAGTCACTCACACACATACACAGAGAGCTCACGCACTTTACACTGTACCACAGTGAAAAAGTGCGCAGAGGCCTAAAATCACCAACACCAGGTCACAGAAACAGGCTAGGAAAAAGCAAAAAGTTTCGGGGTGAACCTGCCAAAAAGGGCCAGGTCCAACAGTACCGAAGAGTCTAAACATACAGTTGACCAGCAAAGCATGACTGCGGAATCTCCTAGAGAATTGTTTAAGTATGTGTTGTCACACTCTTTGTATGATACCTATAGAGAGGTAATGAAACTTCAGCAAAAATTTCGCTTGAGCCACAGAATTACCACATTTAAAACACGTATAAAGCCAGCAGTGAGCAGTTTAATGGAGTTCCATTCAGGAATGACTTTGTAACCTCTGCTTCAGTTCCTTCCCCTGCAAGAGTGTAACAGAAAAATATGCTGTGGAAATTCTGCAGTGGTAAATTAATCTTCATTATGGCTGGGACAGATTTAATACATCAATACATCTATTTATAAGATGGTGCTCCCAAGGAAGCCACTTGCTGCTTTAGTCTGCAATCCATGGACGTAGCTACTATTGGTGCAGCAGGTGCAGTGGCACCAGACCCAGAATGCTGAAGGCGCCAATGAACCTTGCTAATTGAAGTACTGTACAGCCCCAACAGCCCATGGCCTACTGTTACGCTACTGCTCCAATCTTTAAGTGTTATCAACCTCGCCGCTATCTTATATTACTGAACGATGTGGCTGTCAGGGTCTGTATTAACTAATAGGCAGGACTTTCACTGTTTGCCCCTCAGTGCACCTTTAAACACCTGCTCCGAGTACAATCAGGTGCAACTAGGAAAAGTGCACCCTACTATGATGAATGGCCTGCCCTTAGGGGGAATTCAAATGAAATATAGAACGGCAGCTTCAATCCCGCTCTGTTTTTCACAGCGCAGATAGCAACCCACTTGCACTTTGAAGCGAGATTAGCAATTGTCTTGCAGGTGGGTGCAGTGAGTCATTGCACTTACCTACAGAGGGATATCTGGTGGTTTCATGGACCTCCCTTTAACCCTTCGATAGAGCTGCCCTTTCAGGGCGCCTCCTAAAGGCACGTTTGCCTCTGCGCCCATGTCTGTATTACGGCGCATGCACAGGGGCAAAGTGATTTCCTCATTTGCATGGGCCATGACTCCATTCAATGAGGGAACCCCCTCTCATTATAGCGCTAGCACTACATGTGCATCAGTACTATCAATATTACAGAAGGGGTCCCACAAGTGTCTGTGGCCCCTTCTGTAATAACCAAATTGACCTGGCGGTGCACATAGCAGGGTCACACACCTGTTGCAACCCCAGGGCATTTTCTGTAATACATCCCCTACTGTTTCAACATGGAACTTGGTACATGCATGTGCGAAGTGTTTTTCGGCGTTCCAGATGGCTTGCATGTTGATTAAAATGCCTGAGGATGGGGAATGTTGAATAGATGTGCAATGTATCTCGTAGCTGTAATGTAACATGTGTGCAGTCCAGATTACTGCCACATGTGGAAAATACTATCCAGCAGGTAGTGTGACATGGAAGAGGGTAGCATTAGAGCTGTCTGATGACAATGATGTGGGCCTACCTTCCCAATCTCTGACCAGCTCCAGAATCACATGTGGTGGAAAGTGATATCACCACACCCACTCTTCCTCCGCCTTCCAGAAAACACTGACACTTTCCTGAATGCCTTTTCTCTACTTCCCATTCTCTGCCTGATTAACTGACACATACAGATAATTTACAGTCAGTCTGTAGTATGTATGGTTTGGATTTGAGGTGCTACTTTTCCATTCCCTTGGAAGGATGCATGGATGTTAAAATAGTGATTTGAGCAGGTGTGACTTTTAGGTGTATCTAGTCAGCATTCCTAACAGCTTACTTGCTTAGTATGGATGTGTACTTTGCTAGAAATGATTGTCCCCTTGAATTTCTTCAAATCCCCCATTTAACACATGTAATTTCCTTAATCAAGCAACACTATTTATGACATAATATCGAAATTTATATAGCGCAAATTTTGAAAGTGTGGCGCAATCATAGGTTTATAATTCTGCATTCATAGAAATACTTTTCACTGCTGTGAGTCACCGGCATATGTTTTTCAATATGTAGAATACAAAGTTAGGCACATTGTAAATAGTCCATTCTCAATTTCTTTTTAATGGAGGCGCATTTGGTTTGACTCATAAACTGGTGAAGACTCCTAGGTGATCAAAGGTTATATGATGATTTAAGATGAGAGAGGGTAGCATCCTGGACAGGCGAAGAGAAGCCGGTAATTAACCAGCTGCGGGTTTTACCACTAGCAGCCAGAAGTTTCATTCAGAGTCTCATTGAATTTTGGATTTTTGGAAGCCGGCTTACTGCAAGATGAGTGAAAAGACCCATGGCCGGTTTCCAGGATAAGCAGTACAAACTAGACGCTCAGACAATGATATCTTATGGGAGCGATTCCGAGAGATCACATTCCTATGCATGTTGCATGTCCATTACAGTACGCAGGGGGTGGATTGCTCCCCAAATCCTGCCCCACTTCACAGGCATGACTGCTTTCCAGTTAATCTGAATGAAGAATCCTTAGGTAGGAGGTTGGCTCAAAGCTGCTTTTGGTCACAGATCATACCTCTGAGGCTATGTTGGACTCGTCTACCCTTACCGTTCTGTCACTGGCAGGGACCACAGACTCATCATGGTCATCAGTGTTTCATCTTTAGGACTCCCCAGGAATGCTGAGTGTTTCTTTCCCAGACCCTGGGTTATTTGATAGCGCTGGTCCATTTACAGATAAGTCTAGAATTTCCAGTGTTGCTTCCTTTTCCAGTTCTCCCTCCATCCAGGATTTTCTTGAATCAGAACACATTTCTCATCACATTTTCTACCCTTCGGGTTGCCGCTATCATCCAGCCTTTTACATTCTACACCTTCCATGAGCCATTTTCTAATGGTGTTCAGATCAAAGTGGGTCCCTCAAACTCCTATTTGTATTTGAGGACTTATCGCTCCTTGAGTGTGGCTCACCCTGTAATTGTTTTCTTTTCTCTGTTGTAGGGTCTTCAAAACATTCAAAGGAGTGGGGTGCTAATTGGGTCGAATTGGTATACCACCTCCCATTGGCTGTCTGAACATGAGTGTATTTGATGAGCACAGTATGATGCTCTGGGCGTGTTCCAATACATCCTTACAAAGCTGTGTAAACACCATTCTAACTCTTTTCCGTGGTTCAAAGCTCTCTAGAGATCTTTATTCAGAGTTGTCATAAACTAATCCACATCCCATTGGTTTGTGGCCACCATGACATTATCTTCAAGTCAAGTCAAGTCAGAGAATTTATATAGCGCACTACATACCCAGAAGGTTTCAAGGCGCTTAGGGAGGGGAGGACGCTTACTTGTCAAATATCCACGTTTTAAGTTGCTTTCTAAAAGCTAGGTGGTTCTGGGTAAGGCGAAGGTAGGTGGGGAGTGAGTTCCATGTTTTAGCTGCCAGGTAACAGAAGGATCTGCCTCCCACGGTGGTCTTGTTGATGCGGGGAAAAGTGGCGAGGGCTTGGCTGGAAGAACGTAGTTGGCGGGAGGGGGTGTAGAAGGACAGTCGTGAGTTGAGGCATTCTGGTCCGATGTCGTAGAGTGATTTGTGTGCGTGGGTTAGCAGTCGGAAAGTGATCCTCTTATTGACGGGTAGCCAGTGGAGGTTTTTCAGGTGGCAAGAGATGTGTTCGTTGCGTGGGATGTCTAATATGATCCTGGCTGAGGCGTTTTGGATTCGTTGGAGTTTCTTCTGGAGTTTAGCGGTAGTACCTGCGTAGAGGGTGTTTCCGTAGTCCAGTCGGCTCGTGACCAGAGCATGGGTGACTGTTTTTCTGGTTTCGGTGGGGATCCAGCGAAATGTTTTTTTGAGCATGCGAAGAATGTTGAAGCAGGATGAGGATACGGCGTTGACTTGTCTGTTCATTGAGAGTGAAGAGTCCAGGATAACGCCTAGGTTCCGTGCGTGGTCTGTCGGGATGGGTGCTTTTCCAAGGGCTTCCGGCCACCAAGAGTCGTCCCATGCAGAGGGGGATGTACCTAAGATGAGGACTTCTGTTTTATCTGAGTTCAGTTTCAGACGGCTTTGTTTCATCCATTCGGCAACTTCTTTCATTCCTTCGTGTAGGTTTGTTTTGGCGGTGCTGGGGTCATTGGTGAGAGAAAGGATCAGTTGAGTGTCATCCGCGTAGGAGATGATGTTGAGGTTGTGTTGGCGAGCGATGGCCGCAAGGGGGCTCATGTATACGTTGAAGAGGGTGGGACTGAGTGAGGATCCTTGTGGTACGCCACAGATGACTTCAGTGGCTTCGGATTTGAATGGTGGAAGGCGGACTCTCTGGGTTCTTCCGGTGAGGAACGAGGTGATCCATTCAAGTGCTTTTCCTTGTATTCCGATGTTTCTGAGGCGTTGTAAAAGGGTACTGTGGCAGACTGTGTCGAAGGCTGCAGAGAGGTTGAGGAGGATGAGGGCGACTGTGTCTCCATTGTCCAGTAGAGTTCGAATGTCGTCTGTTGCTGCGATGAGGGCGGTCTCAGTGCTGTGTTTTGCTCGGAAGCCAGATTGTGAGGAGTCGAGGGATTTGTTGGCTTCGAGGAAGGCGGCGAGTTGGTTGTTGACAGCTTTCTCGATGACTTTGGCTGGGAAAGGGAGGAGCGATATGGGGCGGTAATTTTTGAGTTCGGTGGGGTCCGCTGTGGGTTTTTTCAGAAGGGCGGTGAGTTCAGCGTGTTTCCAGCTTTCCGGGAAGGTGGCGGAGTTGAAGGAGCAGTTGATGACGTCTCGGAGGTGCGGTGCTATGAAGGAGTCTGCTTTGTTGAAGATGTGGTGAGGACATGGGTCTGTGGGGGATCCTGAGTGGATGGAGTTCATCAGGCGGATGGTGTCCTCAGTGGAGATTGGGTTCCAGTCGTTAAGAGCGTTCAAGGGGGGAGAATGTTCAGCATATGGTTGGGTCGGTTGGTCTTCGGGTTGGTTGTCAAAGCTGTTGTGGATGTCTGCAATTTTGTTGTGGAAGAATAAAGCCAGGGAGTCGCAGAGGGCTTGAGAAGGGGTGATGTCGTTGGAGTTGGCCGAGGGGTTGGTAAATTCCTTGACGATGTTGAAAAGTTCCCTGCTGTTGTGGGCGTTGTTATCTAGTCGATCCTTGAATGCTGTTTTCTTGGCCTTTCGGATTAGTTGGTGGTGTGTGCGGGTGGCGTTTTTGAAGGCATCCTTGGTGCTAGTGGTTGGGTCTTTTTTCCAGGCCTTTTCAAGGGAGCGGCAGAGTTTCTTGGACTTCTTAAGATCATCGTTCTGTCCTGTTGGACTTGGCTCATTTTCCCCCAAAATTGTTCGCATTTTACCCCTCTGTTTAGGATGTCTCCCCCATGGTAAATAAAGTTGTATAGGTCATGTGAGGTATGAGATGCCCTGTTTAATGTGATAAAGTGATGCAATGGTGTGCACTTATTTCCCCCCCCCCCCCCATTGTGTAAATGTACCCTGGTTAAATGTCGTATTTCCCAATGGATGCCATGGCTATGTGTTGTGCCACCTGACTGCAGTAGGTTAGCAGTTTAGATGTTAGGTACCCAGCCACCCTTGCTTTTGGAGGGAAAGCCTGGCACCCAGGGTGCTCTACTCCTCCACCTTAGCCAGCTAGAACCAGTTCCCCAGAGGATTGCAGAAGCTTCTGCCACTGCCTGGAAGGTGGGGTGAGGGGGATATAAATAAGGGGGATGTGCCCCCATGTGCTGAGACAGAGCAGGGACAGGAACATGAGGGGACCTGCTGCCAGGGGATACCGCCACTTGGGCCTGTGTGCTGGACCCTGCACCCATCTATCACCCCACTACTGTCCCCAGGGCTAGTGGAAGCCCTACTGCAGGAGTTCAGGCTGCTATGTAGGTGGAGGGCAACGCTACAGTGGAGGATGGTGAAAGCCTACCGCCCTGTTTTGATGAGTTCCCACTAACTGTTGACCTGGCCCAGTAGTGCCTGCTACTCTGTTCCCTGGTCCCCTGAAGAAGGAGGGCCCGCCCTAGGTCCCTGAGGCTGGCGGACCTGGTGCCATGCAAGCGCTGCACCTAAAAGAGCTTGGAAGGGAAGGAGAGCCCTGGACTGGACCCCCAGGAGGTGAGGATTGCTACCCTGGGGACTCTGGGGCTTGCTGCTTGGACTGTCTGCCCCCTAAGTGATACAATTCTAAAGCGCTGTGCCTAGAAGAAGCGCTGTGTGCCTGGAAGCGCTATCCAGCCTAGAACTGTGCCCTTGAAAGTGCTGGCCTGCAGGAGACTGCCTCGTGTCCTCCGAGCGCCATGACCCTTTTTGTGACCGCACAGTGGCGCCAGCGGTGACTCTGCTAGGGTCATATACTGGCTAGGTATTAATGCCTGGTTTCGCATCTAATGTAGTTGGCCCCAGTTATATTGATAAGGATACTGTCCCTTGTCTTAGCCTATAGAAAAGGGCATCTAGTCTCATGGCTGATGCCCGTACTAGTTTAATTGTGCAGCTATGCCCATGATGTTGAGCCTAGTGTGATTCAGGCCGGTCGCTAATGTTGTTGATGCCATGTTTATGCGCACAGTGTTGCTGGCCTAAAGAGTTTATGCATAATGGGCTTTCATGCCTAGTGTTTCTTTCCCTCACATTGATATTCCTGATGGTTCATGTCAATTGCTAACGCTCTTTTTATTTCAGCCCTGGAAACTACCTTTTTTTTGCTTTCCCCATTTTGCTTGTAAATAATCCCCCTGGTATACATTGCCCTGGCGCCCGTTGGCGCCCCATTGTGATTGCAGTGTCTTACTTTTGCAGGTTGGAGACAATACATGAGTTATTCTTTTTCGTCCAAATGGGTACTGCGTGGATGATTCACACATGTCCTCAGGGGTTTGGCCTACCCGCTCTGCTCAATGCTACCCCCCAGTAGAATTGGTGACCCCATTTCTAACATGTCCCCCAATTGTTCAAGGTACTACTTGAAATCATCCTCTTTGGAATGGGGGGTCACTTGCCGTTCACCAATTTCCACAGGCACCCCACAAATGGCAAAGGTATTTTCTAGCAGAGGGCATAACTTGTGGAAAGCTGTCAATGTCAGGAACTCCACAGGTGGAAGCTTCAAGTGCCCATCTACCATCACCATCATCAAATGGCCACTGAGGAAACTGACAAAATCCAGGGTCAGCTTGGCCTACAGGGTTCGACAGGGTTCTTTTCATGCCACATATGCATTGCTTCTGGTTCCGTCCAATAGCTGCCAGGCTCAAAGGTTTTTCACCAGATCCTCTGCCCCTTAATCCACCTCCCAGAACCACATTTTTTCCCAGCATAAAAACTTGGACTTGGCTGTTCCCTGGTGCCCTTCGTAGCTCACCAAGTCTTCATATATCACCCAGAAACACAGCAAACAGTTGGAGGCTATTATTATGATTAGTATTCAACAGTGATTTGTGTTTCATAAGCAACAGGCAACATAGGATGGAGGACTACATGTGCTGCACACGCCCATATGTGGTCACTGATAGGTTTCGAGGTCTGTAACTATTTCCTTTAATAATGGATAACAAACGGGCAGGCCAAACAGGCAATGTCCAGTGTGAATAGGTGTAAATAGCAGACTGGCATATTGATGATACTAGCCCTATATTATGTCCCCTTGCCTTTGTTTTCAATCATTCATTATGAGGCAGACACAAGCTCAAGTGTCTGTGTAAGAAATTGGTTTACTGGTTGAGTGAGGGGCGAAACCCTACTCAAGCATCAATCATAATCCTTGTCAGGGTGAGACAGAAGCAAACCCCAAAATAACCTGTGCTCAACCCTCTGGTAGCTTGGCACAGAGCAGTTAGGCTTAAGTTAGAGGCAAAGTAAAATATTTATGCAGCACGTCAAACAGTAATAAAGTGAAACAACACAATTTAGAAACGTAGAGCAACATTTTATTAATACATTAAGACCAGGTTTCCTGCGTCTCCTGCCGTCGTTTCAGAGTAACTACAGGTGGTGTGCAATCCTTTGTGTGAAGGCTGGACACAACCTATTCAGGTGTAAATTGGACTGTGCCTAACTCCACTATTCCTTCCTGCCAGAGATAGTCCAGCCAGGCACGCCTAAGCTTTCCATAGTGTGTGGCCATCTAGGAGGAATGTACAAAGCCAGATAAATCCAGTCATGTGACCCAGAGACAGGCTACAAGCACTATATAGCTAAGGCAGGAAAAATGCCAACTGTCTAAATGTGGCATTTTCAAAATTGTTACCAAAAATCTGACTGCACCATTAGAGAATATTTTTTATTACAATTACAAAGACAGCAAACATGAACTGGTTACCTGTTTCCATTTGGAAGACACAGCTTTTTAAATGTAATGAGGTAACCCCAATGTTATACTAGGGGAGCGGCAGGCCTTGCAGTAGTGTTAAACAAATGTAAGAGTTTTTCACTACCAAGACATGTAAAACTTAAAAGTACATGTCCTACTTTTTAAATACACTGCACCCTGCCCTCTGGGCTGTCTAGAGCCTAAGCTAAGGTTGTCTTATATGTATTAAAAAAGAAGGTTTGGGCCTGGTAAAAG
This sequence comes from Lissotriton vulgaris, assembly GCF_964263255.1. Lineage (NCBI taxonomy): Eukaryota > Metazoa > Chordata > Amphibia > Caudata > Salamandridae > Lissotriton > Lissotriton vulgaris. The sequence goes on along the minus strand of NC_141685.1, from coordinate 1,428,908,311 downwards.
GTTTATTTTGAAAAGTCAACATGGCAGTTTAAAACTTGACACTTAGGCTGCAATGACCGGCCTGAGGCATGTTTAAAAGGCTACTTAAGTGGGTGGCACAACCTTTGCTGCAGGTCCATTAGTTGCATTAATTTACAGGCCCTGAGTACATTTAGTACCACTGTACCAGGGATTTCAGAGGAAAACATTATGACAATTGGGTGTAAGCCCATTCTACCATATTTTAAGGAGAGAGCGCAAGCATTTTAGCACTGGTTAGCAGTGGTAAAGTGCATGTGCAGAGTCCTAAGGCCAACAGAAAAGAAATCAGCAAAAAGTGGGGAGTAAAGAGAAAAAAGTTTGAGGGTGATCCTACAGAGAAGGCCAAATCCAACAGTCTGTGTCATTTGTAGCAGTTCCACTACACCTGTGTGTTGCAATCAACACATATAGACAACGGTATATATGACAACTGATGTTTGTCATGATTTAATGTGATCATGAATATGTACACAGAAAAGAAATATCGAAGCAAAGTCTTGGGGAGTACTACCCCCACAGAGTCTGACTGCACAAGGAGACTCCATCCCCACAACCCCAGGCACCTTGCTGTACAGGTGGGTGGACCTCCTCTCATCATGCTCATAAGCAGGTTGTTTGATAGAGGCACCAATAGCTACACCACGAGTGCCTCTACCATGCAGCCTGAACCACAAATGCGTCTTAACCACACATTCCTTTGCCACACATGCCTTTACCACGTATTTCATGGTACAGGCATGAATGGCAAAGGGGTAGCGTGGCTAAGGTCACCACTACTCCCACCCTCTCCCCCTAAGCTACAAACCCCCTACCTGCCCCTCAGCCCTGAGGACCAAACCCTTCCCACCGAACCCATCCCACGCCCTCCAGTCCCTAAAACTACCCCAACCCCTTCCACTGCCCTTAGGCTTAAAACCCTAACCTCTCATTTAAAAAATGACCCGACTCCCCGAGCCTTAAAAATGACCCCACCCTCTCCTAAGCCCTAAAAACGACCCGACTACTATGTATGGGCGGAATATTCGTTCTGCTTGCGGAATTTGCAAATTTTTGGCAATTTCGGGATCCGCGAATCGCACGAAATCGGCCAAAAAATCTGCAATTCGCGAGTTGGCAGATTTTCGCGCTTCAAAAATACAATCGGCATTGACTTACCATGATTCTGCGTTCGCTGATGAGTTTTCCTCCCTGTTCGCGTGCGCTGCGAGATTTTGATAGCTAGCCGAGCGACGCCGCGATTGCGAACACATCATTGCGACCCTAAACAGGGAATTGCGAACACGAGCACGTCATTGCGACCCGAAACAGGAAAAAGGTATCGCGAGCAGGCTGGTTAAGTGGCAACAACATGTTCCCGACCGTTGCGACCGCATGCGCAAGTTCTTGTTCCCGAACTGGTAAAAAAATCTTGCGAACTCGCCCCAAAAAAATATTTCTCAAGCTTGCGGAATTTGGCGGATTTCTGCAAATCGCGATTACGAATTTGCCCAAATTTGCGTATCGCGAATTCGCTAATTACACCCATGCTTACTGACTACCCGTTCCCCTCCCCTGCCCTGAAGCCTAAAACCCTGCCCCTTTACAAACACTACCCCGACCCCTCGCACCCCTGCGCTGTCCCTAAAAGTACCCCAACCCCTTCCACTGCCCTTAGGCCTAACACCCTAATCCCTAATTTAAAAAAACGACCCCCACCAGCCCTAAAAACTACCCTGAACCTCCACCAGCCCTGAAAACTACCCTGACCCCCTAAGCCCTAAAAACTACCCTGACTCGCCAAGCCCTGAAAACTATCCCGACCCAAACGCACTAAAAACTACCCGACCCCCCACCCTGAAAACTACCCCCAACCCAAACTAACCAGGCCCTACTTATCTCACCGCGTTCTCTGGCTCTCTTCCAGCTAGACTTCGCTCTGCCTTAACGCGTATACGTGGTTAAGGCATATGAATGGTTAAAGCAAGCGTGGTAGCGCTTGCCTAGTCGGAACACATGGAGTTGAGCATGCAGTGTTCTAACGGTTTCCCTCATATGCGCCTTTGCAATCGCGCCATGCAAGACATATTGAACTGACGTCTTGGGGTGTACTACCGCCACGGACTCTGACTGCACCTGGGGAATCCATCTGCCAACAACACACACGCCAGGAGGATCGGCTGCAGACTGCTGTCCAAAGGGGCGGGCCTCCTCTCATCATGCTCATAAGCGCCTCTGTATCCCACTGCACGGGACATATTGAAGTGAAGTCATGGGGTGTACTACCCCCTCGGACTCTGACTGCACCAGGGAACTCCCTCCCCCACCAACCCAAGCACCAAGAGGAGCGGCTGCAGACTGCTCTCCAAGCCAGGCGGGGCCTCCTCTCATTGCACTCCGAAGCGCCTCTGCTATCCAACCATGTGGGACGTGCCCGGGCAAAGCTCGGGCCAAGGGCCAGCCCCTCCTACTTCTGTCAGTGATAGAAAAAGGCAGAGCATGACTACCCCCCCGTCCATCCCTAAAGACAACAATCTTTAATGTTCAACTGTAAGTAAATGGTCTTAAACTGTAAGTACATGGTCTTAAATGTTCGCTACTAGCAATGGATTGAAGAAAGTTACCGTGTAACGCAGTTGGGCAAGGGTCAGTGGAGAAAACTGCTATAAGTCACATCGCTGATAACAGTACACTAGACGCAATTGAAGTTCTCATTGAGGAGGTGGAGGATCTTTGGGGTGAAGGAAAGAAACAAAGGGAATGGCAAGAATGGTACCACTAACAAGTAAAAGTATAGTTATGCTGCTACTGTGGGACCCAAATTGCTTTAGTCCAATGAAGAATCTTGGCAAGCAGCTACCCTTATGGGTTTTACCATTATTCCTACCTCTGCTTACTCAAGCCATTCAAGTGAAGCAGCAGAACAGAGCCTTTTGCCTAATATCATTTATTCCCGTCATTATACCACCCCTGTTAATTTGGAAGAGGAAGATTTAAAGCAAAAGGTATCAGAGGTAGCTCAGAAAGGAGGTGGAGATATTGGCTAAATCACTGCCATGATATAAATCTTAGAGACAAACTAGACGCCCTGAAGAAGACAGTACAAGTGTTAAAGAATAAAGTAGTGGAACTTCAAAAATCAAATTCGTATCTATCTGGAAAATTAGGGGCACATGTAAATGAGAGACATGTTGGTCAATCAAGTTGCCAGTCATGTGGATTCACCCGTAAAGGAGTGGTGATGGGGTGGTGGAAGCATCATCGGGCCCCCCATTTCATCATGCCTCAAGTGCTTCAGGTACCCTGAGCAACTTGGTAAGACTGAGCAGAAATGAACAATGTTACACTGCTGGAGAATACACCAACTTTTCAATGGCTACCTTGCATTTGTTAAGTTCAAACACTCTGAGTCTCCCACTTAGTAGTATATCTCGCCTCTATCATTTAATCCCCATTCAAGATATCAGGTGGAAAATTGAACCCCCGCATTACTCATCATGACAGGTTTTTCTAACTCATATGCCACTATCTCTAAACAGACATTTCACAGCACCATCAATATCTACTCTGGAAGGAAAACGCTGGTCATTTATATGACAAGGGTTCTTAGATTTGTACCTGGACAATGGGAATCAACTGAGTCATTAGTGTTATGCGCTGGAACACATGGAAAATCATTTAGACCAAGGTGCTTCTCCTAATTCCATAGTAATGGTACATGAGGACCTGCTCTCACGCCTGAGGTACTTGCTTCTGATAGCACCTAGGACACCAGCAAAAATATTTCTAAAAAGCATCCACAGCACAATGTACAGTGCAAACTAGCAAAATCCACCCTTTTGAAATCAATTAAATATAGAGAACACAGTGATATTCCACAGGCACGCAAAAACGATAAGGAAACACCAGCACAAGCCTGACTTTGCTGGGAGAACGAGGTCTGGCTAGATTTGGTGCATGCAGCTAAAGTTTGAGATTCTAACACCTTCTAACACCTTTTGGGGGTATCATCGCACATGGTTGTCGCTCCTCACTTTCTACAGTAGCTTTCAATGTCCGACCACAAAGATAGGTAGAGTATTTTGAGAACTTGTATTCTGATGCTGATGGTGGAGCAGGAGCTAGTGACTAGACGCTTTGGGTAAAACTAATAATGAAAGACAGAATGAATCTCTTGAGATTATTAGTGCCCATTCTCTTAAAGCCCTATAATCAATTATTCCCTAAAAGCTCTATTCCTAGAATTTTGATGTTCCATGTTTTTTCTGATTTTAGTTCCAATAGTTGTTCTAATGCTTAGCTTTAAATCTTTAAATTAAAGTTGTTTAAATGTAATTTGATTTTCTTTAAATTTAGTTCACCACCAGCGAAAACAAAGTTTTGGATGTGAAAAAATTACCCAAATATTTTTTGTGCAGATGTTTTATCCTGCAAAAAACGTTTTGGAGCACACGTTTCCTGCAAAAAGGTATTTTGCATGATATTTCTGTAACTGGATGTACTTTCATAGGATTGTGAAGGAGAACATTAGCCCTTCATGTTTATAACCACAATTTGCAGTCTGTGAATAATCTTTATTTTCACACATTAAACAATTATGGAACAAAGTAAAAGGCAACACGTGAAGCAAGAAAACAGTGAGTGGCTGAAATTGCTATTTTTAATATGCTCCACTCTATTGTATCTATTTCTTTTCTGGGTGGGCGAGAGGAGTACACCGGGTTAAGGGGAAGGGTACATAAAGTCATTTTGTGTGATTCTGCTAAATATATTCCATGCAATTTTAGAAAAAAATCTGAAGTGTTCTGAATGTAAAATTGAATATTTTTCACCATTTTTTGTAGAAAATATTTTACTTTACTTACGCTAGGCATGACTTACATGATTGTTGTTTCCAGACTATGTTGCATCTGAAATTCCTTCATTGTATTAGTTAGAAATCCGATTTCACATGCTTTACGCAGATTGGTTCGTAAAATATATTTAGCTATTTAACTTTGTTTGATGGTTATAGAATACGGGAGTTACTGTCATTCATGTGGTTCAAATTAATTTGTCCTAAAAAGGGTACCATCCATCACTACATTAATATTCCATTTTATTTGCTATATCCTTTGTTGTTCCTATGTTTTTTATCAGTGCATGTTCAAACGATGACAAATTAGGTATGCCTTGACATTTCTTCAAATTGATCTTTTTAATATTGTTTACAACTATTTCTCAAATAAGTGAATAGTTGTATTGCTGTTTGATGGCTTAAATATTGATTTTGGTTTAAACTCCAAGCATAATGAAATGTAGTTCCTCCAATGCTCAAAAAACACTGCACACATAGTTGCACTCATGGTTGACAAATAAATGTAAACATTAAGACCTCAAGAACTCTATGTCAAACAGTGTCATGGTGTAGGTAGGTATGATTTATATGTGCTTGCATGGCAGTCGTTGTGGTGACCCCACCTTGCTGCACAAACCAACTAAAAGAAAATTGAAATGTGCTACCAATATGGTGTGACGGGTTAGGAATAGCCTATGCTAATGATGGGTCTTTGGTTATGGTGTGTGCTGAGATTGCGGTTAAAGTGATGATGGAAGTTTTTTTCCAGGTTGATTTCATGTTTCTAGAGGTAGAAGATGATGAAAATTCTTCACTGACTGTGTTGGGGCCAGGAACAAGTGTGGTAATATTTTATATTTTGTTTTGCTTGTTTTATAGGAGTTAGGTAGGGGTTTGGATAAGGAAGGATACTTTTAGGTATGGAGTGATGGTGCTACGGTCGCCTGGCTTTGTGTGATGACCAGAACAATAATTTTAAGAAGTAATATGGAGAGAGGAGGGGAGGCTCCACCCACATATTGATTTTCTCCTCTGGTTTTGATTGGGCAGAAGATGTTTGCTTCAGCTGAAAAAGAGTGGTTGCCTTGCACTTTCATTGAGGGAAAGAGTATGCTTGATACAGGAGGCTTCACTTTATTATGATGATGATAAGCCAAGGATCAAGGTAATCGGCCTGATTGACTCATTTGGAAAAGCTATCAGATGTCATAGTATTTACCTGTTAATTCTGAAGTTCTCCGAAAGAAAGTAGGCCTGACTTACGTACTGTGAAGAGTAAATCTTAAAGGCAATTGGCCTTCAAGGATAGATTGCTCTCTAGACAATTGTTTTAATACATGGAACGGCATATATTGGCATAGTAATTGTGTACGAGGGTTGGTTACCTCTTTGAGAAACCATCTGGGTAGACTATTTGCCATGATAATTCATGTCAGGTTCTATTTCTAAACTGTAATCGCGGGTTTTTTCATGATGTTAACAGTATATGATTGATTGTTCCCATGTGGCTCATACTTCAGATAGTAGGACTGAGTTGATTATGGTGATAGGTCAATGACAGAGGCTGTAGGACTAATTAGATCACTGGGAAAAGTTATGCCAGATGTCGTGGGTGATCTGTTTATTATAAAATGTTACGACAAAGGTGGCTTATTTACGATGAAAAGCACATGTTAAAGCCAGCCAGTGATTAAGGATTGATTATTATTACACTGGTGTAAACTCTGCTGACAGGTGTTTTCCTACATGGGATGTCCCAGATTACTGTACAAGGGAAGGGTTTTGGTGTTGGAGGCCACCTCTTGTTAAAGTTAGCAGGGATCTGTTAGCATGCGCTGAAAGCCATTTTGTACTTGGCAGCCAATTTAGTTAGTGAAAAGAGTGTGGAAAGATGCACACCTGCTTCTCTTATGTTTGTCCAATCATTTCTATTTATTTGCTTTTGCTCATTTTCGTCGTGCCAGCTGTAAGTGCTTCGCCCATCCGCACTGCAAATGAATAAAGAATGAGAAGGAGACACGCTTCTGCCTCCTTATAGCTGCACAACCTATTTCTATGAATTTAATAAATTAAATTCGTACACCATAGTTTCAATTTCTCCAAATTTTCACCACTTATTTCATCATTGCTTGATTCTGCTTTCTCTTCAATCCATTATACCCATATTCTCAATCCTTAAACTTATGCAAGAAGCACAGGAGAATCCTTGTTGCCTTGTACCACGTTTTATTTTCAGTCACCCAATGCATTTCGGGAAACAAATCCCTTCTTCGGGGGTTTCTAAAGTATAAAAAATACATTCCAATCAGTTGAAAGGCACTCATGTTGTGCGCAAACACACACTTTAAACACAGGCATTTTATAAGTAAGAACAAAACAGTATCCAAAAGCATCTACTTCTTTAAGTACACTGTGAAGTTGCTGTAATAATTTATAAACCTTTGAAATGCTTCTGGTGCTCCCCATGCTAACCGCTTTTCCAACCGATCTTTTAAACATCATTATTTTAACTAAAAGTCGACAGATTCCTGAAACAATGTGTACTCCCCTGCCACCATAGGTACTACAGAACACATTTATATTTAGACAAGCGCTTACCGTGGCACTAGTTTTCTCAGTCACATAACTACATCTAGGCTGTGAATTGGCTCCACTGCTCTACTATCTTCAGCTCCCTGAGTGAGCTTTGCTCTATGTTGTCGCCTGCTCACCTAAATCTCCTTTTCCAAATCAGCTGCGTGAACCACGTGACCTCTTGATTAGCCTTCAGTTTTTTACCAAACTGCTGTGACCTTCCTATCTCTCGTGCTCACGTTACTCTGCACTACAACACATTCTGAAACCTCTCTGTGCACAGATCCCCAAGCACCAGAGTCAAAAGTTCTTCCTCCTAATTTGCATGCCACTCTGTGCAACCCTGATGCTTTATGAGAAATGCCAGTACTACAATTAAAACAATTCAATACATTAAAGTATGTTGCATATTAGCTCCAACTGTAATGTTTATCTAAGAGTTTAAAATGAATGTTTTCAAAAACAGTCTCAAACGTGGCTAGGAAACACATCTCCTGAATTTCCAAATTGACAGCATTAGTTCGTGTTTCTTTTACTTTTCATAGTTCTTCATTTTTTTCGGCAACAAGTATTCTCATGTGCTTCTTGCATAAGTTTAAGGATTGAGAATATGGGTATAATGGATTGAAGAGAAAGCAGAATCAAGCAATGATGAAATAAGTGGTGAAAATTTGGAGAAATTGAAACTATGGTGTACGAATTTAATTCATTAAATTCATAGAAAAAGGTTGTGCAGCTATAAGGAGGCAGAAGCGTGTCTCCTTCTCGTTCTTTATTCATTTGCAGTGCGGATGGGCGAAGCACTTACAGCTGGCACGCCGAAAATGAGCAAAAGCAAATAAATAGAAATGATTGGACAAACATAAGAGAAGCAGGTGTGCATCTTTCCACACTCTTTTCACTGAATGAACTTCACGCCCTAACGGAGAGGTTGCACCCGAAAAAAATGTGCTTGCCATGTGCTTTTTCCCGCTTTCAGAGCATTGCACATGCTCAGAAAGGCCTAGCTAGTAGAATGCACCTGCTCTTAGAATATAACTGTCAGGCTATTCTTGCTCATGTAAGGAGAAATATGTCTCCTCCCACTTTGTTGAGCAAGCAAATTCTGTATAGCAATATTAGTCAGCAAGTATTCTTGTATGTGCCAGGACCTCCCCTTGGTTTTATGCTGACTAATGTAACCTAGGCATATATAAGCCTCTGTTCTCTGTACTCCTTAGAATGCCTGAGGGTACTGTGTGACGTAGACTCCATCATGTGAGGTTATTAAATATGTATTTTGATATTACAGCTTCTGTGCCAATCTCTTCTTTATTGGTTTAAAAGGACCAGGTGTATCAGTGAGACCCCAGAGAAGGTTTCTATTTTCTGCACAACACAAAGAAAGCGGCAGTAAGGGATACTTAAGAGCTGCACCACCTAGCTATACATTAATTTGTGAATATATTCAAATTCATGTTGCCCACCTCGTCAGTCCACTGCCCAGGGACCCTCCAATTATAGAACAATACAAAAAAACACAGAGAGGCAACATAAAAGTTTGTAAAGCTTAAATGCATGGCACATATACCAGATCCGAATTCTCAATTGATTTCAGAGTGATGACTCTTTAATAGTTTCTTTCCGCCACATAAATTGTGAAATGATGGTTCTAAACAGCCAACGCGTTTCGCCCCTCAAGGGGCTTCCTTGGGGCTGCAAACACAATATCTTCTATACTACTATTATAAAGAGAGAACTTGCACCTTTTGGCCAGGTAAACTCGGGAACCACAGCACCAATCTACACACCCGATACATCTATAAAAATGTCAGGGTGTGTAGATGGACATAGGCTATATAAATTTTAAAAAAAGTAAATTTTACAAATTACGTTTGTAAACAAAGTAGTCCCCTGAAAGTAGCGCCGGCCGGGACCTAGAGCTGGCCGAGACGCGACGTGCGTGATGACGACAAGGAGGAGGGCGGTGCAGTGACGAGCGGCTGTGCAGTGAGGAGCAGGAAAGTGAGACTGTGATGCAGGGGGAGGAAAGAAGGAGGCAGCAGTAAATGAAAATGTTGGGGCGGGAGGGGGGCGCGAGTGAGTCGGGGCGGGAAGGGGGCGCGAGTGAGTCGGGCGGGAGGGAGTCAGTGCGGGAGGGGGTCGGGGCGGGAGCGGGTGTACTGCCCCCAGCCCCTTTCCACCCCAGGCAACGCTGGGGCGGGCTGCTAGTATTATATAATCACACTTATGTTTTATACATATAAGAAACACAAACAGCATTATAATATATACAAACATGAGACAATGCTCCTGACGATAAGCTTTGAGAGAATACTCGTAGAGTCTTTACCTCTATATGAAACAGAAATCAAGAAAAAGCAGAGAGAGAGAAAAAAACAGAAAAGTAAATACAACACCCAAAGTGTTCTTAGAAAACTGCAAAAGAGAGTCAGACAAAATGAAATGCATTATTTATTATAATGTCACATTATTTTAAACATCTTAGTGTTTATATTAATTTAAGATCTGCAACGGGTAATCACAATGAACATATGGAAACTGCTTTGCTGAAATGAATACTGATTGAGATCGTCCAGTTAATGAAATCCTGCACAATTTGTTCGCCAACTAAATGAAATGTTTATGATAGGGTGTATTCTACCCCTGTTCCTTTCCCACCTTTCCCCCCCTCCCCGTTTTTATTCTCTTATTATATTACAGTTGAATTTTTTTTACTTTATGGTTTGAATTTCTTTGCTTATCTGTCCTATTCTGGTTGTAACATACTGATGTTTAATGATCCCCACCTTGATATTAATATATCCAACTATATGTGACTAATGTTGGCCGACGGGAGCACTACGAGGCTGGTGCTGCGAACGACCGTTGGCCGACGCAGCCCCACCCGATTTTCGAATGTTCAGCACTGGCGCGGAACGTTCGAAGAAGCCAAGGTGTTAACTTAACGGACATGCCAGGCTTTCACAACAGTGAGAAAGCATTCCCACCACCGTTCCAACATGACCACCAGCTGTTAGGTTTAATGTTTACTTATGTTTTTCTGCAATTACATGCCTGCCATGTGTGGATAGGGCTCAGCTAGTGAGTAAACATTCATTTCAGCTGTGTAGTTCATGTGTTACAAATTATTGTTGCATTGTGCCATAGCTGTCCATGCTGTGTTTCTGCAAGCATTAGTACTCATATTTTGGATTGGCAAAGATTTGCATAATTTGCTTTGTGAAAATTATGGTAAATGTCCCCCAAAAATTATACAAAATTAGTCGAAATGCCAGTCTGGCATTTAGCGAAATACTTGAAGTGCAAAATGCCCCTTCGTTTTATTTTTTTAGCACAAAATGCATCCTCATTTTTATTTTGGATATAGGAGTGCATTTTGTGCTAAAAGTAGCATAAACATGTACGTGAGCTAATAGCCACTTACTCCTATGCTCCTGCAATAGGATTTTTAGACAAACGATATCTCGGTTACTCAATGTGGGTATGACAAAACCTTTGGCATTTTGTGTAACTAACATAATGCAAAATGAGACACATTTCACAAGATTTCATATAAGCAAAATTTTGACTGTGCCTACTCCTACTATATGCGGTGCGACGACAAGTTTATGTCACCTTCGCAGTATGCAGTGCTCTTCTAAAACGTGGCTGCATTGCTTCCTTTCCACATTAGCAGTACTGCTGGTTTCTAAATTTACACCACTTGCTTATTACCGGTTCACAGAGTAATTTGACGCATAAGTAAACTCAGGTGCGCTGCACACACCTTCATTTGAGTGTAAACTCGCATTTGCTATTCACAAAATGTGAATTTACACCCATAAATGGATTTAACTATGACAAATTACATCAGTGGGCTGTAATTTCTCGCAGTGGTATCTTTCCCGCAATTCTTGACAGAGATACCTTGACAGCAATTTGAACATATTCACAGTCTTGAAGGCGGCCTCATTTCCAATCTGGATACATTTCAAGGGTTACACCTCTGACAGGAGTACTCGTCCAATTGTCTAAACATATATTTATTGTCTTTTCGCACTTCAGTTACTATATCCTTCAGTACATCTATAACATAATAAAACTAAAATAAACCTGGGCAATTGGTCATGTTCACTAAAAGTTTTGATACGAATTATTTGTCTTTTGTATTTATATTTCATGGGTACAGAGGCAGAAGTATCACAAATTTCACCCAATTATTTAAACTACACATCCATGCCCACTTTTGTTGGCCACCCGTGTTGTAGGAATTGTCACGGACCACCTGAAATAGCACCCTGTGTTTTTTGTGAGGTGGTAAATTCCCAATTCTAATACATGCCTCCTATGATTCTACCAATGCCCATCGATGCATGCCCATATATTGTGCTACTTTATCAATGAGCGGTAAGCTACAAAAGGATGCTTGTGTTCAACGCTGAAATGGGATTTGTGTCATCTTGTAGGTCACATACACGGTTCCCTTTGTGTTCAGTTGTGGGGTAGTTATATTCAACTTCTTTGTAATTCGATCTTGATGATTAGATGTGGATGTGATCTTCTATTTCTTTGCCAACATTTGACTCAGGATGGTCTGCAGGCTATGAGTAGTCATTTCTCAGTAATATGGCGCATTTGCTGGTTATCCTGACACAAATGGCTGCTATAATACGAGGTGATAGTTTTCTCTATTTGGCACAGGAAGCCCTCTTTCCTCATGTAATAACTGCATAGTGTTTAATGCCAATCTACTGTGTTTGCCATCCCACACTATTGCTGCGGTTCTGGATTTTAGTTCCCAAAAATATGTCCTGGGAAACGGCCCATGTAACATTGGAACAGGTATAGACACCTGGGCAAAAGTACCATCTTGGTCAATGCTGCACCGGCAGTTGCTGAGAATGAGAGCACTATGCGAAAGTCCACCGACCCCTGGAGCCACCTCACTATACATATTTAAGCCATACCTCATGTGTGCATGCTATTTATACCCTAAGGTATCTCAGTGTCTCATTTGTTGAAGCAATGTCCAGTCTTGCTATTTATCACTCCTACCAGTCCTGATTTTCTAAGTGCCTGTTGAGCTTGTCAGTTGTTGCTCCGTTTACAAACACAAACACGAACATAATTTGCATTATAATGTTCTCTAAATGCTTTCCCACATCAAAAGCTGATAAAGTGTGACTGGCGAATCATGAAAAGTGTGATTTATACCCTCTTGGGTAAAAGCTTTTTTACCCGTGTCCCTGCTCCAAACATATCCCCATACCACAACTTTCATGGCCGTGTTTGTAACTATTGTGAAAGGATCCTTTATTCCTCATGAAGTCTAGGCGTATCTCCTTCTATAGACCGGGTCTCCCAGGATCTCGGATATCAGACTCTATTTGGGGATCCTAGCCTAGGCACAGGAAAATGTGTACGTCTTCTGTGCAGAGGAAGGACTGATATCCTCTTGGTGTGATAGTGTATTTCTGATGTTGATTGCACAAGGCCCTTAATTATGCGAAATATGGAACATGTGGTTACAAGGAGGTAAAGAAGACAATTTGGGATCAATTCCAGTAAATGAGAGTCAAAGAGTCAAAAATACTTTATTCAATTATTTTAAAATCATAAAAGTATACTACACATACAATTATACAAAAATACACATACATACACAGATCAATAATACAATACAATTCAATTATAAGCATTTGTTAAAAACGGTTAAGAACAATTGGGTGGAAAAAAGTCAGAAGCAGTTAAAACATTAAAAATAATTCATATACCCTAGAACCATCATATTAGAATTATAAGTAGTTTCATTTACCATGTTACTTCATCCCGAAAGCTTGATCAGTAAATGGAAAAAGAGTTTATTCTTCAGAGTGGGACCAACAAGCAGAGACAACCTTGTAGTCCCAGGGATCAGCGATAACTGCCTTCCCTAGAACAAAACCATACAGCACACCAAACATAACACTAGAACGCACAATAAAATACACATATAAAAGCATTGGTGAATACAATTACAGTTAAGCATAGTACAAAATAGTTTAACTTGAACTATGCTCTATGCACTGGTAAATAACTTTCACGTACAATGCAAATCAGACGATGTGAAGAATCTTGATAAAAAAAATAATGGCGGCACGTTGCGTGACCCACATCACGTGATGACGTCCTACGCTGCGTGAGGTTCACTTCTGTCTGTTGTCACTCAATGCACAGAAGACGTCACAGCTCAGGGAAGGAGTTGGGTCCACGGCGTTCTCTGCGCGCAGCCCAGCAAGAGAACACTCGCTCCATTTGAAGGATGCACCAAGTAAACGAACACTGCACAGGTACTGTTGCAAATAACTCGTTGGATCCTTGTCTCGATCACAAGGTTTTAATTAAAGCAGCATACACTTCATTTACTATGCTCCAAGATTCATTAAAGGATGTTCAAAGTGACACTTTAGGTTAAACACTGCACACCATTTCTGATATATCGGTAGAAATTAAAAGAACCACTTAATCTTTCTTCGATCACAAGGTTCTAAATGCAGTACCATCCAGCTCTATCTGCACCCCACGTTTCACCCAGGAATGTTTATCAGAATATTGTTCAAATATCCGACTTATCCACAGAAATTCCCGTTTAAAAATAAAAAGTTACACGAGGTACATCGTATATTATGTCAGATATATTGATTAAAAGTCAGACGCAATCCAAATTCCATGCGCTTCTCAAATTAACGCTTCACTTGAAGGTCTGTTATATTTTAAGTACTCCCACGCACAATTTAAACGTTTCTACTTACTTGTGGAAATTCAAGCTAGGAGTTCTGATTTCAACGCAGTTTAAAATTTGAGAAGAAGGTTTCTTAAATTTCTTGACTAGAGAAGACGGATGAATAAATGAAGGCAAATGTGTCCATGTATTAAAAATTGCCAGTCCACGTGGGTTCTTAATTCTTCTGCTTGTTATCTTCGTGTCCCATCCTCTGTCGCCAAAATGTAAAGAAGTAGTAATCAAGGTGAATGAATAAGAGAAGTCTTTATCGGATAACAAGCAGGAACATCTTCTCCATGTCAGCCTCTCCCTTCAACTGACTTACAACCACCCATTCTAGAATATGCAGCAATGCATCATCTCGTTACCATGGAACCTGGCAACTAGAAAGATGCATTACGCAAGACACCACACACTCTTGCTTTTCTGCATGTTGAGCCCTCCAAACGTTTACAAATCTTGTACAGCCTTTTTACTGAATTTGTCACTCTGTGTCATTAGTTAGGCTTTCGAGATGTCTATTAATTGTTGTGTCAAGTATAAAGCTGAAGTATATGTTCATATCATGTTTCTATCCAGCTATGATGATCACAATGTACCTAGTGACGGAAACTCATTAAATGTTCCACGTTTGGTCCACACAGTCCAATATCCTCCCTTTGAGAGACCTCAGTATCACAATGTACTTCTCCTTAACATCACATTTGTCCTGTAGAAAATTGGGAAAGGTGTCAGCCAGATCCCAACACCTCTCGAATATATTCACTATTTAAAATGACGCAATAGTCTCTTCCAGCACTTGGTCATTGTATCGCTATCGTCTTGTGTGAGATGAGTCTCCTGGAGACATACTATCTGTTTGTTTCATCTCCTAAGGTGTACATATACCGTCCTGCACTCAGTTTATCCACTTATATCCCTTACTTTCTAAGAGTGCATTCTACTCTATGTTTTTTCAGCAATGACATGTCATAGCACTCCTCTATCTCTAATGTGTAGTCGGTTCTTCCTCTGTCTCTATACATTCCCTTTGTGAGTCCCACCATTCCATTGCATTGCAACCTTGACTTTCCCAACTTCCCTTATTTTCACTCATAACTGTTATTTTTCAATTTGTAACTTCAGAACCACCAGTTCAGGACAATGCATAGGCCATCCAAAGTTGACATGTTTCAACATTATCAGGGTCCAGAAATAAGTGCAACCTGCCTTTGTGCAGCATTTATGAATGCTCCTGGGAACAAGATCATAATTTCAAGCTCAGCTCGTAGTAGCACATTTTCACTATTTCAATCCAGCGCCTTTGACTCTGTATCACTATTGATTTATAGCAAAGGTCTTCAAACTTTTTTGCTCTGAGCCCCCCTAAACAAAATGTTTTGAAAAGAGGCCCCCCTCCAAAACTATATTGCAAAGATTTGGATAGTAGAAAGAGGCGGAGGAGGGATGATCACAGAGGGCGGCGATCATGAGATCATTTTTGGGGTGCTCATGATCGTAATCCACACTAAATGTGATCTTATAAAAATGCAACAGCATCAAACAAGAACAGAATTGACCAAAAACACTACCGCCCACTATGGCCGTCCTGTGGGGCCCAATGCACTCCATCTGCTGCACTAATTATGGCTGTGGTGCTGAGAAGCAGGCTTTCTCCTCTTCTTACACTCCTTCCCCACCATGTGTGACCATCACTTCAATCTTGAAACAAGGCTGGTTTCTGTTGGGAAGAAAATGAGCTGCTGCACACTGCCCCCCTTTTTTGTGCCAAGAGCGTCAGCTACCCTAATACTAGCAAGGAAAATGAGCCCCTGTGCCTACTTAGTATTGCAAAACATTCATAATTATGATTGAGTGGGCCCCTGTGTAAAAATGTCACTGTGCCTTTTTCACTAATGATAGGCAGTACCTTGCTATTGCCTCTGATGTTTGTAACAACATGGGCTCCCATCTCACCATCCCTCTCCCTCCCATGTCTCATCACCCATCTCCCTCTCTAGCCTCAAAGAAACACTGACACAGCAAGTATTCCCTGCAACTACAGCACCAGTGATACCCAGAGCTCTGTGAAGCAGACTGTCTTCCCTGCCTAATAAACAGGGCCACTACTTATAGGCCAGATGCCCAACGCAGGATTTCTGCTTCCTTGTGTGAAAAAAACAACAACAAAAAAGCTCCCCCTGCCCCCCTGTTGCTTAGGCCCTGTTCTGTGCGTGCACAACCATGGTCACCTGGGCCCTAATGCTAACAAGGAAAATTAGAATCAATATATAACATTTATAGGTGTTGCATTTGTATATTGCTGTACAGTCTTGAAGTAACATTCTCATGATGTATTAAGGTTTTTGTGATTTATAGGCATTTAATCATCATTTCTACTGTAAATATAGTTAGACAGTAGAAGACTTCATTAAAGTGCTATGTATTCACAAAAACTCACATTTCTTACTGAACATTCACATCGTTATTGCAACTATGATAACTTTGCTATACTGTAGCTGGCCTCAGCTCTAAGCCACTTTTCAACTAGACCTTGGCTGCTTGTCCACATCCACCCAGAAAGCCAGCACCACTACTTCCAGCTAACACGAGTACTCACAGCAAACACCAGTACTCACCAGTGGCATAACAAAACTTGAGGGGTCCCCTCTGCAAACTACATAGAAGGGGGCCCCCACGCTCCAGACCCAGTCCGGAGCTCTCAGGCCAGGGGCCTGCCTAGTGCCGGAGGAGGACCCTGAAGTTCGGGCTCCCTCACTGACACAGTTGCAGGGGCTAGGATACACCACTGGCATTGATAGTTTTTCACTGTCCTTGCCCTTGATAGGATTCAATAAAAAGCCAGACACATATTTGTAATGATCCTTCTACATATTTAGCACTCTATTACACATACATGCATGCACGCACACACGCACCTCCCCTCGCACACTGAAATTAACAGAATTATGTAGCTTTCTCTGAGACACGCATAAGCACGCCCACATTTAAATAACCCTGCTACATATATAGCTCTCTTTCATACACACCACCTGCACACATAATGAAACAGAACCAGAATACATAACTTTCAACAGTAAAGTGTAAGTAATGATGTTTACCTTACATTGCCTCATGCAGTCAATTTTAAAATGCTGCGCTAAACCAAGTAACGCTTTCCAGGCATACACTAAGCATGTCCTAATTAATGAGGTACTCCTCAAGTAAGATGAAAACTCTGCAATGCTCCATCTTTGCCTCTATTTTACAGGAAATAGTCCCCTTCTTAAAACAGGAAACAATAACTTGTCACCATTGAAACAGACATCTATGAGCGACTGTATGAATGAACACCACACCGTCCTCACTTTTTTTAGGCGCTGTAACTGCTTCATGTAAATAAATGAAGACAGCCTGGAAACGTGCCTTTTTTCCGCTTCCAGGCTAGCTTCATTTACATGTAATTGCAGGCCCATTTGCGCCCTCCTGGGAACACATCCATGCCCCCCCCAAGGAGGCGGCCCCCCACGTTTAAAGACCTCTGATTTATAGTGTACCAGTACCCTTCTCACTGCTTGAAGGATGGAGTATCTCACTCGGTATTGAAGCGCTGGCGGAAAGCTGAACTTGGGGCACCCAGCAGAGGGGACAGAAAGCTGTAAGACTTCCTCGACCTCAAGAAGGAACAGGGCAGCAGCGGCAAGCAATGCGATTTGATGAAATACTGAGCGCAGCCAGGCAGGCGGCAGTCACGCATGGCAAGGAGTGGCTCCTGAAACAACTGAAAGGGGAAGGAGCACGTTGATAAGCGTGGCTCAAATCCACCCGAGTGACTTACCGCACTCACCTATAGTCGCTATACAGGAAGTCAGCCAGGACTTTATGTCTTCAATCTAGAACATCTTCTGCAATAAACATTAACCAACTTGCATCAGCAGGAATTTCAGTAATCATAGAAGTGGCATATTGACCATGTAACTTCTTTTTCGGACGTATATTTGCAGCACACATTGAACAACATGGAGGGAGGCAATATATGCAAAGGCAGCAAGACAGAATTACACTCACCACTCCAACCAAACCCATCAATATTTTCCAACCCCAGGAAGAAAAGGCACCCCAGAGCCACCCTTGTAGAGACCATGTCCCATTATCTTGGTGCAGTTCAGTCGCTAATCTATGCAATTTTTGTACTGCCAAGTTAACAGTCGGGCGGAGTCAGGGATATAAACACAGCAAGATGTCCCGATGACGCGACAGGCCCCGCCCCTATCAGCTAGTATGACGTCAAGGACCATCCTGTTCTGGATCGTGAATAATCTCATAGCCTGAATTTCAACAGATATGTTAGTCGTAATGTCATCCTCAGTCAGAACCACTTTTTCCATCACCCTAGACAGTCGTCTAATAGCTCTACTGTTAAATATCGGGCCCCAGAAAGGTAGCAAACCCTTAGAGAAATCAGTCCATTGCTGATACGAGGTATCCGTCTGGTCGACGTCATCTACCTGAAGTTCCCTCCTTTTACGCTGCTCTAGCGGCTGCTCCTGAGGACTGGGAAATCGACGATGAGTTTTGTGGTAATCAGAGGGAGCCACATACACAGGGGGAATCATGTAAGCTAGATAGCACACCCCACCCCAACCCTCAGGTAACCATAGGTATCCATTATCACCGCAAATGAAATAGATACTTGGTGGGGCAATCAAAGAGGGGCTCAGGGGCAGGCGAATGGAAGCAGTGACATTACAAGAGCTATTACCAACCTTTATGGGACCCCTTCCCTCTATACAGAAAAATGGGAGAGGACCCACCACAGCCAGAGGTATCAAGGACTTGGAATTGTCGTTACTCTGTGGAGGGTGTCTGTAAGATAGAGTGGCGTTCAATTTTAGGAAACTGTCCCTCAGTCTGTCAGTATCATTTGGTATCAGGAATCGGCCCAACCTTTTCTCACATGTCTCTATGAAAGTCTGGTCAAAACGTCCATCAGTATATATTCGTCCAAGGGAAGCTGGGGGCAGAGGGCGTACTCGCATTGTCATTGTCCACCCTCTATTCTGTAGTCGAGGAGTCAGAGAATCTGGCTGCTGGAAGTATTTAACAAGACCTATAAGAGTATACCACCCCACACAACTATTCACTGGCGTCAAAGGAAGAGCAAGGAATCTGTCTTTCTTATAGGCAGCAGAAGGTAAGAGCCCGCAAACCCAACAATCAGTCAAGTTGGTAGTGGCATGTGCATGATGCAAAGTCTTAATAAAAACATTTTCTTTGTAATTTTTACGCAACATTCTCTCACCATAATCGACAGTAATCATATTGTGTTCAGGAACAGCAGTGGGTGTGGGTGCGAAAACATGGACGGGGTAAGCCTTGTCTAGAAAAAACAATATTCCGAGAGTCACTAAAAAGGCAATCAAAACAATTATTATGACTACAATCTTTCCTTTCCGTGGAAGGGCCAACCAAGGGGAATCAGGCACAGGTCTCGGAGGAGCCGCAAAAGGCTGCTCCTCATCAGGAATGGGACGCCCAAAGGGATACATTGTAGAACAGTCTTTCAAAAATATCAAAAATCAAAAATTAAAAATCACACTACTACTAGAAAAATAGTCCCAGGCAATCCTCAACCGGCCAGAGGGGTTCTTCAACCCTTAAAAAGGGATCTTCTCCCTGTGTCCTTCAAAGCCTCACAGGCAGGCTTTTACCGTCCATACCTATTTCCCACGATGTTCTTCAACAATACAGAAACAAGGGAAGCACTTAATTCGGGCCCGCACCACTCTATAGTCCCAAAGAACACAATCTTCGGCTAAACACCAGGGCTCTTATAAGTCCATCCCTACCACTAAATCTTCTTATTCAGGAAATCCACTAAGCCCTTCTTCCGGTGTCTAGTCCATCAATTTCAGCACTATTACTTGTTAACTTTTTTTTTCGGGGCCTGAAATTATAGCGAGTGCTCCCTGGCACTTCAGGATCCGTGAACAAGGCAGGTGTATCTGTGGCAAACGCTGGGCTTTCTGATATCTCTTCACTAGTAACAAGGGGAGTAGTAGAGCTCACTGAAGTCTCAATTCCGCTACGCTCTTCTCCAATCAGTGAAGCATCCGAGAAAGGAGCATACCTCGGGATAGACTCACACTCTTGATCAGCGATGCCATCCTGGACCCATTGGTCATAGGGCAACGGGAGCGGGACTCTCTTTACATGGGAGGCGTGAGTCCACGCTTTCCTGCCGTCGATCCGAAGTGCAGTACGGGTGGTGAGGAGCACCTGGCGTGGCTCTGACCACCTTGGCTCCAGGCACGACTTCCGCTGATATCTTCGGACGACGACCCAGTCCCCTGGGTGGATGGCGTGTCCAGGCCCCTCCGGCAACGGCTTCAGAGTGTCTGCTACCTGCTGATGAATAGAACGAAGATCTTTAGTCAAAGCATACAGATAATCTGTCAATAAAGGGTAAGGTACTTCAGTGAAACATTTAGGCCTGGGCACTCCCCAGATATTGGCCGGGCGGCCGAATACCACTTCGTGGGGGGTGACGCCCATTTTTGCATTCACAGTCACTCTCGTTGAAAGCAAAGCTAAGGGAAGGGCGTCTGGCCAACGGAGACCTGTACTCTCACATATTTTGGCCATCTTGAGCTTGAGCGTGCCATTAAACCGCTCCACGAGTCCCGCTGCCTGAGGGTGTAAGGCTGAATGAAACTTCTGCGATATGTGCAAACCTTTACATATTTGTTTCACTAATTCTGCGTTAAAGGACGTGCCATTATCACTCCAGATCACCCTAGGTAATCTGAAGCGGGAGAAATACTCCTTTATCAACATTTTTGCAGTAGACATGGCCGTGCAGTCTTTCGTTGGATACGCCTCCACCCACCTACTAAAGGCGCATACGACTACAAGGACGTACTTCAAGTTATTGACTCTTTCCATTTCGATGTAATCCATCTGAATCACCTCAAAAGGGAAAGAGGGGGGTGCAAAATTTCCAGTTGGGACAGGGGTACCCTTTCCAGGATTGTGTCTCAAACACACCATGCATTGACGGACCAGGTGAGTGGCCAATTTAGAGATATTCTTATTGCTCCACACTGGGTCTAACAGTTTGCATATGCCCTTTGCACTAACATGGGCAGGCCCGTGTGCCATCGTCACTACTGGAAGGACATACGCATTCGGGAGCATCCATCGTCTTTTGTCTGTCACATCCGTCCAACATTCATCCGCATCTAGTTGTCCCTGCCCATCCTTCCACGCTCTCAATTCCTCGTCTGTCGCTTTACTCTGTATGTTCTTGACACTCTGTACAGTGTCTGCGAACATGTGAACATCTGGGACCCATCTAGCTGGTCCTGCCACAAACATTCGTGGTAATTTCTCTCTAGCAGTCTCTTTTGCTGTTTCATCGGCGAAAGCGTTGCCTCGCCCTACATCATCCACTATTGTCTTGTGTGCGCTACATTTTATCACAGCCAATCTTTTGGGTAGTGTCAGGGCCGTTAACAGTCGTAATATCAGTGGGCCATGCTGGATGCGTTGTCCGTGAGAGGTCAGGAATCCCCGTTCTGGCCAAAGTCGCCCATAATTATGAGCCACGCCAAAGGCGTATTGGCTATCAGTATAAATGTTCACATCCAACCCCTCACTCAACTCACATGCTCTCAGTAAGGCAATAATCTCGGCAGCCTGAGCAGAATTGTAAGGTATTCTAGAAGTCTCCACCACCGTCTGTAATGTTGTTATTGCATATGCTGCTGTCGATGTACCATCTGGTAATTTAAAACATGACCCATCCACATACAACTCCCCATCTGGTTCGTCCAAGGGCCTGTCTGTCAGATCCACCCTCCCCTTTGTCTCCTCTTCAGTCCTGAACAAACAATCATGTATGTCATTGTCTTTGGTATCTGTATCTGTGGGGATAGGTAACAAGGTGGCAGGATTCAGTGTAGCACACCTTTTGATCGTAACATGGGGTGCCAAAAGAGTCATCTCATAACCCGTAAGACGAGCACTAGTTAAGTGCTGCGTCTGTGTCCTGTTCAGCAAAATGTCCACAGCATGCGGTACCATTACTGTGAGGTCTGATCCCAGTACGAGCCCTGCCGACTGTCTTATAGAAACCGCAGCAGCCGCCGTGGCTCTCAGACAACTCGGCAGCGCTCTTGCCACATTATCGAGCATGGCAGAGAAGTAAGCACAAGGTCTCTGCTTCCCCCCGAAACACTGAGTTAAGACAGACAACGCGCAACCTTCCGCCTCGTGCACGTAGAGAACAAAAGGCTTCTGGTAATCAGGTGTTCCAAGAACTGGCGCAGAACACAAAGACGTTTTTAGTGACTCAAACGCTTCTTGACATGCGGGGGTCCAGGGTAGGGGCTCGCGCACTTCCTTGGTAGTCAGATACAATAGGGGTTTTGTTAGTAACGCATAGTTAGGTATCCACTGGCGACAATACGATGTTATGCCCAAAAACGCGCGCACCTCTCGCTGCGTGTTAGGGACCTGCATGTTAGTGATCGCTTTTATGCGCTCTGGCGTCAATCTCCTCCCCACTTTCGAAAGGAGGTGACCGAGGTAGGTGACCTCCGTTCGACAGTATTGAAATTTCGGAAGGGACACTTTATGCCCCCTTGTAGCCAAATGGTGCAACAATTTCACAGTAGCATCCCGACAACCTTGCTCGTCGTCTGATGCTATTAGGATATCATCCACATATTGCACATGACGTTGCCAGGTGGAAGTTCCAGTTCATCCAATTGTGCCTTCAGAGCCTGACTGTATATGCTCGGACTTTCAGTGTACCCCTGAGGAATTCTTTTAAAGCGGAAGCTGCGGCCAGCCAATGAGAATCCGAAGAGATATCTGCTCTCTTCATGCACTGGTATACTGAAGAAAGCGTTTTTTAAATCTAGGACAGAGAAATATTTAGCCGAAGGGGGTATCATTGTCAATATTGTTGTAATGTCCGAGACCACCGGGTACTGTGGCTCTACTACTCTATTTACCTGTCGCAAATCAATCACAAATCTATAAACATCAGGAGTATTATCAGTAGCATCAGGTGAACGTCTTTTGAGGATAGGTAAAATAGGACTGTTGCATATGTTCGAATCAGTCTCTTCCACTACACCAGACCGTACTAAATCTTGTATTATTTGTAACAAGGCCTTTTCTCCCTCCCTAGGAATTCTGTATTGTGGAACTCTGGGCAATTTGGCTCCCACCTTCACTCTAATTGACACCGGGGCAATATCCATTTCACCAACATCAGTATCACTGACAGCCCACAAGCTGTCGGGTATGCCTCGGAATTCAGGTGGTAACTTGTCATCCTTTGAAAAACACTGCAATGGGCGGGCAACATTCGGTCCTAGAGTAAGGTACACGCCATCCGGAGAACAATAAATGGTGGCATGCAATCTCTTCAATAAGTCTAAACCCAGCAAATTTTCTCCACAATTTGATGTCAATAAAAACGGTGAATCAACAGTAAAAGGGCCAATTGTCAACGTGAGAGGTTTAGAAATGGGGCTAATCACCGGAGTTCCTGCGAAACCCACGGATATATTATTTTTGCCAGACAGAGCCGCCCCTGGGACCCGAGAACGAGCCACTGAACTTTTCATTGCACCCGTATCCACTAGAAATTTTTGTTGAGACCCCATTAAGTCAGCTTCGACGTAAGGTCCCCTCTGATCAACTTCCATAAGTACTGGTCCCAGGCTCTGTCCTACGCTGTCCTAGTTGTGGGAGAACCCTGTCAGGTCATCAACTGAGTAATCATCGTTATAGTACTGGCCACCCCCACTCTGCAACTGTTGCCTGTTTGTATTATTGTCAAAATAATTTCCACCCGGTCTCCCGCCTCCTTCCGATCGTGCCACCTGCCTTCCAGTATCACTACCACCTCTTCCTCGCCCGCGCCCTACACCAGTACTCGACTGAAACAGGGGGCAATCCCTCCACCAATGCCCCTCCTGCTTGCACTTTGCGCACTGATTCGGTCCCAGCCTTTCCCTGCTCTCACCTCTCCCAAATCCGCCTCCGCGACTCGGCGCCGCACCCCTGCCTCTGCCTCTCGCCACCTGTTGCAACAAAACCCTTGTCTTTAAATCCTTAGCCTTCTTTTCCTGCTTGTCCTTGTTCTCATTTTCCCTATGCTCGTAATATTGCGCCATACTGAGTATTCCCGAAGGAGAGGACGTTGTCCACGTGCTCTCCGACGCCTGCAGTCTAGCTGATATTTCAGGCAATAAGTTTGTGACAAACCTGTTAACGAAGAGCCGTAACCCTCCATCCTGTGACACATCCTGCCCACTGAAATCCATAAATGTTTCCTCAAACCTCGTAAAGAAATCAGATACCGCCTCATCTTTTTTCTGCTTACAGGCCGTTAACTTATCCCAATCCACCTTTTTCGGGGGAATGAGAGAATGCATATACTTAATAATACGCCCTGGTAATGCTAGTATCTCAGCCTTCGGCTTCTCCCCTGGCTTGCGCTCCTTGTCCCAATCCTGCAGCTCCTGCCATGTACCTCCTAACTCCTCCACATGATCAGTACCTTTCACTTGTCGCCACACATCAACCGGGACCAAAAGCCCGAAAAACAATTCTACATCGGCCAACGTCATCACAGTGGAAGACGCCGCTTCCGTAAGCTCTTTGTAATAGGCGGTCGGATTCTTTCTGGAATCCGGTAGCTGAGCCTTCAATGACAACACCTCACTTCTCTTCCATGGCGTATACACCCATTGCTCCTGGAAATGTGCATCAATTCTGTTCCTTGTAACAGCCCTCGTGACCGGGTCTAACAACGCGGGGACCTCGGGATGAAAAATAGGGTGCACCTCGCGCATTGGGTGGAGACCTGGGAAGTGGGGTGTACCAACAGAGGGTAATTCATTCCTGTATTGCAATAGCGCGCGCAGACTACTCATCACTTCTTTCACTCCTGTGTTTGTTCTATATGTTCCAGCCTGTATATCTCATAAAACCGCCGGAGCCACACCTCCATATCCCTGCTCCCATAGCGGTATCAATACATTAGACATGTGCCACAAAGCGTGCTGCTGCATCAAGGGCTCAAAATCTTTCATGGTGGACCAAATATCTTCGAACGAATAAATATTATTCCTGGCCCATTGACATGCCTGATTAGCCACCATACTTTTTTCATCTAAACCAACTGTAGAGCGTGTAAGCAGCTTCCGTACCTGTGAAAACAATCCGCGACTCGGTGTTAGCATCTCCTGACTGGGGGTGGTACTAGCTGAAACAGTAGGGAGCGCTAAAGAAAATGGTGAGGGTGCAGGGGAAGTGGTCTGGAGTAGGGAAACGAGGGGTGTCGAGGGCAGAGATAGTTGGGGGGCACTCGCTGAAGGACCTGGAACGGCACTACTAGGGGCCGAAAGTGGCAAGGAGGGGTACAAGGGCTGTGAGGCATAAGGAGGAGGGGGTCGGGCATTTAAAATGTCCTCCATCTCATCTGGGTCGTCCTCTCGCACGACATAACTTTTATTTTCTTTCAACCTACAAAGTCTATCTGAGCGCTCCATACGTAGCGTATTCTCATTTCCCATCTGCTCACTCGCCTTCTGCGCCATAGTCTTGTTGGACCTTCTATACTCCTCTTTCTCCTCTCGCATCTTACGTTTCCTGGCCTCTTTCTGCCACACTCGCAAAGAGTCGAACATACTCTGACGGCTACGCTTAGCAAACAATTTGTCCTGCAAGTAGTCCAATTTAGCCTCATCAAAAGAACCCGTCAAAGGCCACTGTAAATCTACATTATCAGCAGTGTACCGGTGCCACAAAGTTCCAAACAAAAGCGGGACCAGTCCATGTTTGACATACATGTCAAAGCTCGGAGTCCCTTCAGGGGGTGCAGGTTGGCTCTCGGCCAGTCTAGTATCTGATGGTCGACAACAGCATCCAAAGCATCGTAACTTACTAAAACACGGCATCTTTACTTCGGTGCGAAAGAAAACACTTCACCACAAACCAGTCACTAGCTCGAGCACGTTCATACACACATATAGACATACATTAGAAAACCACGCACACACATATACAATACCTCCAAACACGTGTTACCATATGGGACAAGGCCCGTCGACCAAGTCCTGGGGAACCTGGACTCTACCGCAGACCGAACAGTACACTAACTGTTCTGAGGACGGGGAACAGATCCGCCACCCGTGCGGCACTATGGATTGCTGCGCACTTTACCGCGGGAAACCCAGATCTCACCTCCACTGAACCACCACACTAGGAGTTCAGGGTAAGCACCGGAGTCTGCCCACGATGAGCCACGCCTTCACCACAGTACCACCCGGTCGGATCACTACCACCAATGACATCTAATACGTCCCCACCCTCGTCAAGTCTGTCAGAGCACCAACTCGTACTCTGAGTTCCCCGGAGCACACTAGCCCCAGGAGCACACCGGCTCCTCAAACCACCGGAGACACCCTAGTCTCCCGGAACACTCCCGTTCCTGAAACAATCAAAGGTGGACCACTCACCTTCCGTAGGCGGCACCGACCTCTACCGTTCTCCACCTCCGGCTGCCAGGACCAACACGGTCAGCTTCAAGTTCCGCCTTCTGGACCCCGGCGTAAGATCCGAACCGGGACCTCTCCCGATCAGCAGGGTGGGGCAGCGCTGCGAGAACCAAGCTCGGCATCAGATGGGTACCCGGACCCACCGTGCCGACCAGCGGGTCCCCGGTCTTCTGCTACCCCCTTACGGGTGAGAAAGATCCTTATCGCGGGGTCCCTATTCGGGCGCCATCTGATAAGCGTGGCTCAAATCCACCCGAGTGACTTACCGCACTCACCTATAGTCGCTATACAGGAAGTCAGCCGGACAGTGGAGAAGAATAAACAAAAGTCTTTATTAGGCCAAACAACACTCATATGAGAGGGCCCTGTCCGACCTCACTCCTAGGAGTGCGAACGAGAGGACTGACTCTCTGCATCACAGCAATACATTATAATGCAATACAGTAACGAGGGGTACGCCCCTTGTGGAAAGTTACTGAGCCCCGGACCATGAAACAATGCTCTCATAGAGCAGGCATCTGCACCTGCGAGGGATACATTATTATCTCTACTCAAGGCCATGGAGCTGGGTTTCGGCGTCTCCGGGCATGAGAATATTACTGATAAGGGGGCTCGTTAGTTTCGGCCACAGTAAGCTAAGAAATGAAAACTGCTGTCTTAGTACATTTCTGTATTCCTGCGGGAGGGGCATGAGCGAGCAGAGCCCGCAGGCACAGAGAGTTACACAAGATGGTGGCACACAGGCTAAGCTAAGAAACTAATATGGTCACACATACATTTGAATATAAGCAATGAGTGAGAATGTAAATTCAGCATAAGTGCATATACGAACCGCATTAGTTAGTCATATGATGCTAACTCGCACATCATCATAGGGTAATTAGGGCATCGAAAAGTGAATTCTATCAACGTGTGCAGCCTGCCCCTTCCCGTGCAACAATGACAGAGACAACGAGGGGCCCAGTGAGGAGACCGAAGAAAGGGCAGAACCCAAGAAATGCCAATGCCATGCTAGCAATAGCAGCAAGAAGGCAGAGAAGGATAGCAATGAACCGGCGGCAGCAGCCGTGATGCCATTCCCCAGCAAATGAGGCTGTATGAGTCAAAAATACATGAGGTACAGAGGCAGTTTGCAGGCCATGCATGGCTAGCTTATGATAAGGGGTTCCGATTAAAAATGCAGATTTACCCATCCATAGAATGGGATGAGGAAGATGTATTTGGATATGTACACTAGCATACGATAGCCATGGAAGCCAGGAGCTAGTCTGGGAAGGGTGAGCATCCCTTTCTTGGGTTTTATTCCAAAGGGAAGCAAGCAAGAACACAATCCCTTCTGTAAGTGAATCACTACACACACTGGAAGGGACCAGTGTCAGGAAAAGGCACATTATTGATATGCTATAAATATGACAAAGATTAATGCATATGGAGACCATCATGCAAGTTTCGGCACATGTGTTCCATCTGAAAGGTGGACCGGCAGCGGACTGCAAGAAATGTATGGAGAAAAAGACCAGACAGGCACAGAGTAAAAGGGCTATGGGGGATTTCATACTGACTAAGACCCCAAGAACAGCCACAGAATTAGGCAGCTAGACAATGAATATGGCAACAAGGAGCTCACATGGTTGCTGAGAAAAGGTTTCGGACCAGTTCTCAGGATTCCACATGGGGGATTCATTGCCTCCAAAGAGTCAAAACCCCTTCACTCAGCACTCGAGCACCCAGAAGTGGTCAGTAAAAAGATTGAGAAGTAGAGAGTAATTGTGGGGCGTGGAAGGCCCCTAATGAACCAAAAGTCAGTTGGGCGTATCCATTTCACATATAAGTATAGTGCCCAAGAAAGAAATGGGCCAGTTCTGGTTGATTCACTCATTTCCAGAGGCCGGATCAGTGAATCAAGTTAGTGCGCACAACAGGGCTGGTGGCACTGATGGCAAAGGTGGACATTGAGTCAGTAGTCAGACTGCACCAAGACAGCTATCACCTCCTGGGGTTCAAATTTGAATGGGACAATTGGGTGCTCCATATCATGCCCATACTTTGAACAGTTCAGCACCTTTCTATAGTGGACCCTACACAAGAAGCATCAAAAGAGGGGGAGGCTCCATTACCTGAACGACTTCCTATTTTTGGGGTGTTGTGGCAGGACAGTGTGAGGACTTACTGAGAGCATTTCAGCAACTGGCAGTGGAACTAAGCAACCCCCCTGGCAGCAGACAAAACAGTGGTCTACTGACAAAACTAGTGTTCTTGGGCATTGAGCTAGATTCAAAGGCGGGAGGTTCTCGCAAGGTGCTGGACATAGGAAAGGACATCAAGGCACTCGTCGGAAAGATAAGCCCACACTGGGTGAGCTCCAGGAGCTTAATTCAGAAGTTGAATTTCGCTGCTCGGGTTATCCCAGCGGGGAGGGTGTTTGCCGGAAGGCTCACCCAGTTGAAAAGGGGGTTGCATAGAAAACACCACCATGCAAGACTTGGGCAGGAGTGAAACAAGACCTCAGTATATGGCTGACCTCCTAGTGGACTTCACAGGGTATTCATCTGGAGGGAAGGTTGGGTATCAGACAGGCAGATAGCACTGTACACAGATGCAAATGGCAGCCTGGGCTTTGGGTCTATTTTAGGGAACAGGTGGAGAGCAAAGAGATGGCCCCAGGAATGGGCCAGGGTGGGCCTCATCAAGAACATTATATTCCAGGAACTCTTCCCCATAGTGGTTGCATTGACGATTTGGCAAGAGCAGTTGAAGGACATGAAGCTGACTCTTTGGTAAGATAACCAGGCAGTGGTGCAAGCCATTAACAGAGGGGCTGTCAGGTGCCTGAAAATGCTGAAGCTGTTCAGGTACATGATAAGAATGCAGCAAGTTAAAATAGACATAAAAGCAAGGCATGTCTCGAGGGTGAATAACGCTCAAGCAGATGCATTCTCTCGCTTCCAGATGTACCAATTCAAGAGGCTTGCACCAGAGGCATTGCGGAAGAGGACCCCTTTTTCAGACAGGCTGTGGGACCTAGCAGATGTGATCTGTCCCACCTAACGCTAGGCCCCAGAATAGCGAAGCGGTCTGCAGCCCACGCAGAGACAGTGAAAGGTGCAACAGGGTGAGCCGCATTCAACAATCCTATGGCAGAGGCGGGGTGGGCGAGCGGTTCATAAAATGGGTATTTGTACAAGGGAGGCAAAATCCTGGGTTCAAGCACACTTAACAGCAATCACCCACTTCACCAAGCTCGCCACCGGAGAAGACCCCACCAGCCCACACTACATAAGGGTATCAATGAAAGAGTGGTGAAGGCTGGAGAGGCCTATGCGGGATGCAAGGCTCCCGATTGAATTCCACACGCTGACACCACTATTGGGGAACTGGGTTCTGTTTGCATCAACACCCTCAAAGCCACAGTGTTCAAATCAGCTTTCACTTTAGCATTCTTTGGGCCCTTTAGGGTCAGTGAAATAGTGGCCCCATCAAGGCAAGAAGTGGATGAGGCCTTCGTAAAGGGGCAGGGCATACAACAAAACACATCTCAAGTGGAGTTGCTGCCGAGGAGATCCAAAGCGGACCAGCTGGCGAAAGGGGCGAAGGTGCTGCAGCACCTCCTCTCCAACCCCAATCTATTACTGGGCACTGAGGCCCATGAGAAAGGGGGCGTTGTTCAAGCATAGCAAAGAGTAGTGCCTGAGCACGTTTGAGTTTAAGACAGAACTAAAGAAGGCACTGACCAGGACAGGCCTACCAGCAGCCCATTTGGGCACATATTAGTTACGTATAGGGGTGGCAACATCAGCTGTATCAAGGCAGTGGGCAGATGGAGTTCAAAAGCATACAAAGGCTACATGAGGGAACGTCATCCAGATTCAATGTAAAGCTGGCCAAACAACTAACCTCCCTCCCATGGCCCACTCAATAAACTAGAGCGGTATGCGCTGGAGGGGCAGGGATGCAGTACACAGACCTGACATATTGCATATACCTAAAGCAGGAACAGAGCCAAAGAAGGTATGGGTCAACCTCATCTGCAAAGTCCAGGCCTTGGGGAGGCAGTGCGGGGCAGCAAAGTGTGCATGCCCATACCTAATAGGCATCTAATGATTTCGGTGGCTGGGAATTTCTCTGGGAGGAGCTAGGGGCCACCCTCAAGGAGCTGCATGTGGCCCAGACACACGCAGTGGATCTGTTGATCATACACCGGGGGAAATTGTCTGGAACAACTGTGAAGGAAATAGCTGCTGGACAGCATCAGGAGCGAACTGGTGGAGTCAGCAAGTTTGTTTGACAGCACCACACTAGTATGGTCAGAGATCATACCAAAGCAGAACTGGAGGGGCGCCTTTTCCAGTGGACCCTGGATAAGTCCAGAAAGAAGTTTAATATGGTTCTTAATAAATTCTGCAGAGCTAATAGGTGGGAGAGCATCAGGCATGACCTGATCAATCTAAGACTGCCGGAATTCTTTAGCAACCGTGAGGTGCACTCCAAGAAAGGGGGGGAGGTGTTCTGAGCCAATGTATGGGCAAACATAGTGCTAGGAGACTGCATGTGAAGTGACTGGACTGTTTGGGGGAAGCTGCGCTTGGGCATGAGCCTGCAAGTGGTGTGGGGGGTAAGGAGATGTGCGTAGGGATGAAGGAAAGGCCACACCCAGCTACAGCGGGGTGGCAGACCAGACTGCTTATCTTGAAATGTCTTATGGCAGGGTAAGGCAGTCAGTGAGAAGGGTACATGAGACAAGGCGTTTGCAGCCCAAGTCCGCCGTAGGGCAGGACTCAATCAACACTTAAAGGTAGTGACAAAAGCTTACAAAGGGTTAAAAGAGTATCCCCCACATACAATGATAATGCCAGCCCAAATACTCCATTTCCTTCCATACCATCAGAATGATTTATGGCATGATGATTTATCACTACTAGGCTGTGACATATGAGGCAACATGATTTATGACCTGATTTATGGCTCATAATATTTGGTATACAGTGTCAACTGTTAGAAGTGATTTATGATATGCATGTCATGAATGATTTATGGCACCCAATACAAATAATGGGGAGGGATGCATGCTGTAAATCAAATGCTTAATAAACTGCTGCCAATACTTCTAATCTATACAAGGTATCTATCTCTTTGATTCGAAGTGGTCCATGTGCAAGGTTTTGGGGGCTGGTCCTACCACTCTGGTGCTGTTGGAATCGTCACTCATGTTACCCCACTATTTCTACAGTCTATTAGCTCCTTCAGCTTTTCAGGATTCTTTTGTTTTGCAGTTTTATGTAGAATGAACGGGACTAAAGGTATTGAAGTGCTTTATATGAGCCTCGATAACATTACACAAGGTCACACTTGTTTGTTTAGGCATGTGGAGATTAAGTGAGTTGTTGAGAATCACAGGTTGTTGAGAAGTTGCTGAGGCTCAAACCTGGTCTGCCAGTTCCAAAGTCGGCAGCTCTGGCTGTTACACCCCATCCTCTTAGCCTCTCCTCTGTTTAAGGAGAGGATCAACATCACAGCTCATATTTACAGGAGCCATTCAGCTGCTGTGATACAAGATAGCCAAAAGGGGTTCACTAGGTCAGGTGGGTCCAATCCCACTGGCCCCTCTGTTGTCGTTCAGAAGTCACTTCTTCCCGTTCTCTGTCAAAGGTAGTTTTCAAGGATGGCTGTTTACTCCACTCCCTCGTTCCCCAGATTCTCGATCCATTCTTGCTGCTAGCATGTCACCCGGACTCCACTTGCGGGCCAGTTGCTTTTGCTCTGTCTCCACTGCGGTGCACTTGTGTTGCCCTTATTTTGCTCTATGCCACCTCTATTTTAGCTACTGAGATACCTGTAAGTGACTTAAGGTACTGTCTATTTAGAGGCATTGTCTGTTTAGCTGTATTGTCTGTCGATGTCTGTTTGTTTAGCCGTAATTTTATTTAGTTGATTAGTTTATTTAGCTACATTCTTCTTTACCCTTTCTGAGAAAATAGATTTGTTTGTGATTGTACACTAACTGTTGTTCTACCCTTGTTATAAAAGAGCCATTTTTACCCAGGAGCCTCACTGCATGCTCCTTTTTCCCACCGCTTTCCGACACCCAACGTCCTCGCCCAGGACTTACTTAATGGAGGCCGCAGTGAAGCTGCACCGACGGTGTGCCAAAAGCAAGCCAGTCTGGATCCGCGTGCACCTGGACCATGTCCAGCATCAGGAACCTTGCCCCTCTGACCACCAACAAATACTCTGGCACAGAACTCCTGACCCTGGACCCCAGATTCTGCAACAAC
This sequence comes from Lissotriton vulgaris, assembly GCF_964263255.1. Classification (NCBI taxonomy): domain Eukaryota; kingdom Metazoa; phylum Chordata; class Amphibia; order Caudata; family Salamandridae; genus Lissotriton; species Lissotriton vulgaris. The sequence goes on along the minus strand of NC_141685.1, from coordinate 1,428,875,326 downwards.
TGTTGCCACGCATATCCATGTTCAATGGTCAATGGTAGGACCTTTTACTTGCTACCTGAGCCACTTTGCCTGCAACTCGGGATCCCCGCCATCACGCACCTCACCGACCACGACCATCCCACATCTACTCAACTGCCTCCTGCTCAACACCAGATTGCTCTGCAAACATGCCACCAAAATCTGGGACACCATCACCACCCTGAACATTATTTTGATCACATAGACATGGACAAACTCCTCATCCATGCCAGATACCACCACTGCGATGTCCAGCAGCTTCAAGATGATACACTGAGACTTCACCAAGAAACACAGATGAGGCATCACCATCATCGACAAAGAAACCATCCAATGCACCACCATTGAAGACAACACTACACCAATCATGGGACCCCTCAACTTCCACCTCCAAACCGAAGGCATAGCGACCATCAGAGGCACCCTTGCCTATAGACCACCAGGACCAGGCCCCAGTTTCTGCAAAGCCATTCCCAAAATTATCGCACCATTCGCCATTGACTACAGCACTACATATTCCTCCGTGACTTCAACTTCCACCTCAATGACTCCAAAGATGCAAAAATCTGTCTTCCTCCTGTCATGCATAAGCAACATCGGCCTCACCCAACTGGTCATCAGCTCCACAAACAGCACAGGACATACACTCGACCTAATCTGCACAGCCAGCGACAGAGTCCAGTGCAATCATGTCACCACATTCACTTGGACCGACCACGCATCCCAGCAATTCCCACTGCATCTGGAACATAGGGACAGAGACCCAATGGATGGACACCCCCAGTACCACGCATCCTGACTCCACTACCAACGTCGATCAGGCCATCAAGAACTTTCCCACATGGATCACCAACTGTTCTGACAGAGTTTACTTTATCAAGCATATCAAGACCAGCAGAACCACCAAACAAGTCAGTTGGTATACACCAGAACCCAGGGCCATGAAATGCAACTGTAAATGGCTAGGAAGAAGATGGAGCACCAGCAAAGACCCCACTGACTGAGCCACCTTCAGTCAGCCCAAAACACATACTACCAATGCCTAAAATACACAAAAAGAGTCACTCTGGCATACCACATTGAAGCCAGCTCCATTCACAACAAATTGTCTAAGAGCTCTCCTGCCCGGCAGCCACCAAGAACACTGTCTCCCCTTCCCTGGAACTCTGCAACTTCCTCGTAGACTACTTCCACAAAAAGGTATGCACCAGCTTTCAATCCCACCTCACCAACCTCCACAACCTCTTCAGGCTAATGGACGTGACCCACAACCACCTGCTCATTGCATGGGAGAAGATCACCACACAGACCAGTGCTGCAATCATGAATACTATCCACGCTGGAGCACTCACGGACCCCTGTCCCACCACTTCAGGAGCAAGGAAATCATTGATGAACTCACTCCCATTATCAACGTGTCCATAACCACAGCTGCCTTCCCGATGGATGGAAACACTCAGAGGCCAGAGCCTTCCTTAAGAATCCCTCTGCCAACTCCAGCGATCTCAGGAACTACTGCCCCATCTATTTTCTTCTTTTCTCTGCCAACTCACTGAACACATGGAGAGAAACAACCTGCTGGACTACTCCCAATCTGTGTTCCTCGCCAACCACAACACAGAGACCGCCTTGATTGCTGCCCCAATGACATCAAGACCTTCCTCAACCAGGGAGAAACAGCAGCCCCAATCCTCCTCGACCTCTCAGCAGTGTTTAACACTGTATACCACCACACCCTCATCAAGACACTCCACCATATGGGGTTCACAAGATGCCATCAAATGGTTTGCATCCTTCCTCATAAGGAAAACCCAAATAATCCGCCTACCACCCTTCACCTCAGAACACAAGAACTTCATCACCATTGTCTCTCAAGGTTCATCCCTCAGCCCCACCCTGTTCAACACCTACATGACATCACTAGCCAACATAGTCAGGACCCAGAGCCTCAACATCGTATCCTATGCAGACAACAGCCAGGTCATCCTCTCGCTCTCAGAAGACCCAGCCACCACTAGGACAAACTTCCACAGCTGCATGACGAATGGATGAAGACCAACTACATGAAACTCAGCACAAACAAGACAGAAGCGCTGATTTTTGGGAACAACACTGCCCCATGGAATGACCAATAGGCTACACTCGAAACCTCAGCATCATCCTGGAAAGCAAACTCACCTGGAAATGCCAGATCAACGAGTCTCTGCCGCCTGCTTCCACACACATTGCATGCTCCAAAAGGTCCTCAAACGGCTCCTGTCAACACCAGGAAAACTGTCACTCAAGCTCTAGCCACCAGCCGGCGTACTAGGGCAACGCACTCTATGCAGAAATCACCACCCAACTCCAGAAGAGTCTCCAGATGATACAAAACACAGCTGCCGGACTCATCCTTGAACTCCCCAAATGGACCTACATCACCCCTAACTGCAGGAAACTCTACTCCATTCCCATCCAGCAAAGGTGCCAATTCAAGATGCTGATACACGCCTACAAGGCTTTCCACGACCAAGGACCAGCTTACATCAACCACTGCCTGCACTTCCACTAACCCACTAAACTGCGCTCTGTCTCCCTTGCACACACTCCCCGCATCTGGCATAGTCAGAGTGGAGGACACTTCTTCTCTTACCTCTTCGCTAAGTACTGGAATTACATTCCCTTCCACCTCCGTACATCATCCTCTCTCCTAGAATTCAGAAAGGGACTCAAGACCTGGCTTATGACTGATGCCAGCATGAACTCATCACCTGGATACCCTTGTGGTTGACCAGTCGCGCTTTACAAGTACCGATTGATTGATTGACCCCCTCGATTCCCCAAGAACATTCTTCACCAACACCTGGATATGGGAATCACTTGACTCTTTCCACCACCTAAGGGAGTCTATCTACCAATCTTCTCACTATTTACTCCAGTCTGTTGGCTTCACAGCACGGTTCCCAATAAGCCGTGCGTCTGCGCGGCCGCGCACTTCTGTAGCCCCGAGCGTGCATTGCCAGGTGTGGAGCGCGCACACACAGTCCATCCCGCAAGAGTTTTTGCGTCGCTGCTTTTAAAAGGCGAGCTGCACGAAAAACAGGCACTTCCTGATTGCGGAGGACAAAAGACGGCGAAAGTGTTCACCTTGAAGTGGCAGGTAAGTTTTACAATGTGGGCACTTGCTTTTGTGGCTAACCCCAGCAGCTAGAACCTGCCGCAGGCGCTTGTGGATTCAGCTGAAGGGCACAGAAGAGGTGACGCTGCCGGCGAGCCAATTTATATGTAATTTATTTAAAAAGAAACCCAGCGGCCGTGATTGGAGAAGAGTGACGCCCTATTGTATATAAACAGCGCCGAGCAGGCTGAGGGCTCTTAGCACTCATTAGTGGCAGACATGCAGGAGGCCACGGGACAGCGGCCGGTGGTGCCAGGGGTTTTGTGGATGGGGGGCTACTTTTCCATATGCCATCTGAGCAGGAAACCGCTCAAGGACTTTTAGTTGCAACCACGCTCGGGTCGAGCAAGTGCACGACCTTAAACGTAATTTTCAAGCAAAAACCTGATTCCTTTGGGGTTTCAGCTGACAGGGCTTGGTATGTGTCAGTGTATAGTGCTAATTCTTCCAGCAAAAAGTAGCGATGCAGGGGCTCTCGAAGAGGTGAAAAACCAACAAAGCGTCATTAACAAGGGTCTTAGCTGTGAAGTACTGGGGCGTGGGGGGGGGCAGCTGTGTGTATGCAGGGGAAGCTGTTTCAGCCCAGGCGGCCATGGGGAGGGGGGTGCATACACTGCCAGCAACCTGCCAGGCCAGTGTACAACACTTGCATCACCCTCTCTCTGCCTGCCATTTGCTCCATGCTTCCGAAAGGTAAAAAAACTAAGCCTGGGCGTAGTTCGCGTAGCCGCACTCCGCGAGCTACACGAAGATGCACTTGCACTCCGCGAACTACGCATAGCTCCGCGAGCATGCGTAGTAGCTTGCTTGACCCGTTCGCGATCCATTTTTCGTCTTCGAGAGCGCCGTGGAACTCTGGAACCTGCTCAACACCACATCTCCAGACGTCGCCTTCCTCACGGAAACATGGATGAACGCCTCCTCAGCGCCCGACATCGCCGTTGCCATCCCGGACGGATACAAGATCACCCGGAGAGACCGCGTCAACGAGACAGGAGGAGGCATCGCCATCGTCCACAAGAACACCATCCGCATCACGACCAACTCAGACGACACCCTCACAGCCGCTTAACATCTTCACTTCCAGATACACACCGACCCCAAGACCACACTCAGAGGCACCCTCATCTACAGACCCCCAGGACCTCGCACACAATTCAGCGAAGACATCGCAGACTTCATCAGCCCGCACGCTCTCGCCTCCGCTGACTACATCTTCCTAGGGGACCTCAACTTCCACCTGGAGAACAACAACGACAACACCACCACCACCCTGCTGGACAACCTCGCCAACCTCGGACTCATGCAACTGGTGAACACCCCCACCCACTATGCCGGACACACGCTTGACCCAGTCTTCTCCTCCAGCAAGTACATCTCCTTCAGCCACTCCACCGGACTCCACTGGACAGACCACAGCTGCGTCCACTTCAGCTTCAGAAAGACCACGACTCACCACCACCCGCAACAGGTTCCCCGCAGGAACTGGAACAAGATCACCACTGACCAGCTCACCACTTCACGGAGCCAGAACCCTCCCGCCAGCTCAACGGACCCCAACCAAGCAGCCAACAACCTCACACAGTGGATCACCAATTGCGCTCGCCCAACCAGCCTCGACCACTCGCAGTCCGGCTTCCGCGCCAACCACAGCACCGAGACCGCCCTCATCGCAGCCACTGACGACATCCGAGCCCTGCTCGACAACTGGGAAACAGCGGCCCTCATCCTCCTGGACTTCTCCGCAGCATTTGATACGGTCTGCCACCGCACCCTAGTGCAGCGCCTCAGCAACATCGGAATCCAAGAGAAGGCACTGGAGTGGATCATCTCGTTCCTCACCGGAAGAACCCAGAGAGTCCGCCTCCCCCCGTACAGATCAAAGGCCACCGAAGTCATATGCGGCGTACCACAAGGATCATCACTCAGCCCTACCCTCTTCAACGTCTACATGAGCCCCCTCACTGCCATCATACGCCAACACAACCTCAACATCATCTCCTACGCCGACGACACCCAGCTGATCCTCTCCCTCACCAACGACCCAGGAACCGCCAGAACCAACCTACACGAAGGGATGAAAGACGTAGTCGAGTGGATGAGGAACAGCCGCCTGAAACTGAACTCAGACTAGACGGAAGTCCTCATCCTTGGATCATCACCCTCCGCCTGGGACGACTCCTGGTGGCCCCCTGCCCTGGGCAGCGCACTCAAACCAACGGACCACGCACGCAACCTGGGCTTCATCCTGGACTCCTCCCTCTCGATGACCAGACAAGTCAACGCCGTCTCATCATCATGCTTCAACATCCTACGCATGCTCCGAAAGATCTTCCGATGGCTCGCCACCGAAACCAGGAAGGCGGTCACACAGGCACTCGTCACCAGCCGACTGGACTACGGAAACACCCTCTATACCGGAACCACAGCCAAACTCCAGTAAAGACTCTAACACATCCAGAATGCCTCCGCACGACTCATCTTGGACATCCCCCGACACAGCCACATCTCCGGACACCTGAGAGACCTTCACTGGCTCCCCGTCAGCAAGAGAATCACGTTCCAACTCCTCACCCACGCACACAAGGCCCTCCACGACCTGGGCCCCAGGTACCTCAACAACCGCCTGACCTTCTACACTCCCACCCGCCAGCTACGATCGACCAGCCACTCCCTCGCCGCCGTGCCACGCATCCGAAGATCCACCATGAGAGGAAGATCCTTCTCCTACCTGGCAGCCAAGACTTGGAACTCCCTCCCCATCCACCTCCGCCTGACCCAAGACCACCTCTGCTTCAGGAAGCAACTCAAGACATGGCTGTTCAAGCAGTAGAGGACCCCCCTCCCCCAAGCGCCTTGAGACCCTCTGGGTGAGTAACGGGCTATACAAATATCCTGATTGATTGATTGATTGCCTGCATGCTCAGGATGTGTAGCGCGCGAAGTTACCCATGAGGTTTGTCCCGCCCGCTCGCGTCCCCTTATTTCCGGTCAGTAGTAACATGTTCGCGAGTTATTCTGTGCCAGATTGCAGTTTCTGCGTGTTCGGCAACTCGATCTTACCGACAAGCATCCTCGCGCACGCGAAAATGCTATTGAGAGCGCGAGAACTACGCTACGCAGCAGTTTGCGGAGTATTTGACAACTTTGCGTTCTCCGCGGAGCGCGGAGTTGCCGAAACTCCGCAAACTCCGCGAACGGAGCGTAGTGTTTCAAATGTCCGATCCTGCAGCAGCACACTTCCACAGCCCATACATGCCAGTAACCCGATTCAAGGCCCCATTCTCCCGATTTGTTTTTTAAATCTCCCTCTTTGCTCTTCTGAAATGTTGGCATGTATGCAAATGAGATCGCTGATACGTACAGGTGAAGGTATTTCTGTGTTACTCTAATTCTGTTTCATCTGTTTGTGTAAAAGGCAGAGCATTGGGGTTCTTCCTTGAAAGCACTTTCACATTCACAATGACAACCACAGAAAAATATGTCAGGCACAACAGTTGTAGGGAGTGACACTTTGCACTGAGGCTTTGCCTCCTCCATGGAATGCTGAGGTCACTTCCGCCTACTGATGCCTCTTTGATTGTGTTCTGAATTCAGTGGAGTGTGGAATAGAGGCAAAAAGCCATTAATACTTCTGTTCCTTATGTTTTTTCACATGGTGGCTACCAGGCCGTAGCCATTTCATATCCTCACAACCAATCGTTCTCTCTTTATAACTCCTTAAATCGTTGGATCATCCAATTACTTCACATTGTCCGAAAACATTTCAGGAGGTCGTCATATTCTCCCATTGGACTACAGACTCTCTCTGTACCAGGGCGTTCCTCACAGTATGACAGCAAGATTACAGGAGGTGCAAAATGCTGCAACTTGGCTGATCGAAACGGGCATTTTAAGTGGGATTAAAAGACGGTTGATTTTTTGGTTGCCCTGTTTGTAAACGGGTTCACAGTGGAAGGTGAAACCCATCTAGACATCTTTTGGATTTATAACATTACTTCCCAAATCCAAACTGCCATCCACTGCCTATTGCTTAGTCTGTAACTTGCCTGGAAGTTTAACTAACACAGAAATTAGCAGTGAGGTGGAGGTCTTTGTGGTGCAGCAATGACCAAAGTGGAGGGGGGGTAATGAGCACATTTAGTACCGCCTAAAATGTGAGTTGTGCTGCATGGTTACACACACACACACACCCACACACACACACACGCACACAGACTGACAGACAGACACAGACAGGCACACACAGACAGACACACACAGACAGATACAGACACAGACAGACACAGACAGAGAGACACTGACAGACAGCCACAGACAGACAGACACAGACACACACACACACAGACAGACAGAGACACACACAGACAGACAGACACAGACACACACAGACAGACACAGACAGACAGACAGACACAGACAGAAAGACACACACACACACACACAAAGACACACACATGCAGACAGACACACATACAGACAGAGACACACTCAGACAGACACACACACACACACAGACACACACAGACAGACAGACACACATACAGACAGAGACACACACAGACAGACACACACAGACAGACAGACAGAGACACACACACACAGACACACACAGACAGACAGACACACACAGACATACACAGACACACACAGACAGACAGACACACACACAGACAGACTCACACAGACCGACAGACAGACACACACACAGAGACAGGCACAGACAGACAGGCACAGACAGACAGACACACACACACAGACAGAGACACAGACAGACAGACACACACAGACTGACAGACACACACAGACAGACAGGCACAGACTGACAGGCACAGACAGACAGACACACACACTTAGACAGAGACACAGACAGACACACACACACACAGACAGACAGACACAGACAGGCAGAGAGACACAGACAGACGCAGACACACAAAGACAGACACAGACAGACAATCAGACAGACATAGGCAGACACACACACACAGACAGACTCACACACACAGACAGACATAGACAGACACACACACAGACAGAGACAGACAGACAGACAGTGACACACACTGACAAACAGAGACACACACAGACAGACAGACACACACAGACAGACACACACAGACAGACACAGACAGACAGACACACACACACAGACAGATACACACAGACAGACACACACAAACAGACACACAGACAGACAGACACACACAGACAGACACACACAGACAGACACACACAGAGAGACACACAAAGACACACACAGACAGACACACAGACAGACAGACACACAGACAGACACACACAGACAGACACACACAGACAGACAGAGACACAGAAAGACAGACAGAGACACAGACAGACACACACAGACAGACACAGACACACACAGACAGACAGACACACACAGACAGACCCAGACAGACAGACAAACACAGACAGACAGACACAGACAGACAGATACAGCCACAGACAGACAGGCAGGCACACAAAAACAGGCAGGCACACACAGACAGAGACACACACAGACAGACAGACACACACACAGACAGACAGACACAGACAGAGAGACACAGACAGACAGACACAGACAGACAAAGACAGACACAGACAGACACAGACAGGCACAGACAGACACAGACAGACACGGACAGACACAGACAGACACAGACAGACACAGACAGACAAACAGACAGACATAGGCAGACAGACACAGACACACACAGACAGACAGACTTAGGCAGACAGACACAGACACAGACATACATAGGCATACAGACACAGACACACACAGACATAGACAGACACACACACACAGACAGAGACAGACAGACAGAGACACACACAGACAGACACACACAGTCAGACACACACATGAAGACACACACAGACACACAGACAGACACACAGACAGACACACAGACAGACACACAGATAGACAGACACACAGACACACAGACAGACACACACAGACAGACATACACACAGACACACACAAACAGACAGACACACAGACAGACAGACAAAGATCCTCAACGTGGCACTGTATGTGTGAAAATGCACCATCTTTTCACTTTTTTAAGTAAACTTTGGGTGACATTTGGCACTGCACGCACGGTCTGGCTCCTTGCGCACACAGCCATGGTTGTAGCGCACAGAGACCCTCCGCTGCCGCACACAGGGGAAAAAAATTAGAGGGAACATTGCTTCACAGTGTTCAAAGTTATTTGCTAACCTGGCTTGTGCCAATGTATCCTCCTTCTCCTCCACAGCCGAATCTTCATTTAAAGCAGCTGCCTCATGATTGCTTCTCAAAATTGCAAACTGGAGCACAGTGGGTCTAGTTATTGAAGGTTCCACTAGTGACATTGTTTTCCCCTCAGCCATTGTCGTAAATCTACTCTTCTTATTGCAGAGGTTCCTGGTGAGTGCCGGATAACTTTGAAGTCACTATGGGGCACATGCATCAAGCTAATTACCGGTTGCAGAATCAGCTCCTTTGTGACCGATAATTAGCCTTTTGGGATGCATCAAGCCCAAAGCCATTCGCAAAATAGGTAATCGCATAATTTGCAATTATCTATTTTGTTAATGAAGTTAGGGAATCTCAATTTGGAGTTCCCTAAATGCAATATAAGAAGCATTGTCAGAATGCAACTTTGCATTAAGGAATCATAATTTATCATCAATTTCAAATTGATGGTAATTTGCAATTCCTTAGAAAAAGGCATACATTGGATTTTTGTAAGTGCCATGTGGCGCACACATATGCCCTTACGGCATGTGTGTGTGCCACATGTGCACACATGCCAAGTTTGGGGGTCCATCAGGGTGGCCTTTTGGCACCTTGGCACCCTTGAAATTGCATTCGCAATTTGCGATTAGCTATTTGGTAATTGCAAGTTGGGAATGGATTCCCATTAATTCCTATGGGCCTCGAGGCCCATAGGAATAAGTAGGAAAATCATTCCCTAAGAGCGAATTGCAATTTGCGATTCGCTGTTAGGGAATGTGTAGGAATCACAATTCTTTCAAGCGATTCCTACATGCATAAGTAATTGCGAGTCCTTAATAGCGATTCCTTAACAATCTCTGTTAAGGAATCGCAATTCCTAACATTAATGAATGTACTTCTATGTTTGCAGATTTTTATAGGAAGCATCCGTCTACGTCCGGAGGTCACTAGAGCGGTGTCTGCACATGCTGCTGATGCTTGGCATAGTCCCCTCTAAAGCCTCCAACATTAAAAGGGGTGTAGAGAATGGGATTAACCCATAAGGAAAATAATATCTCAAAGCAGAAACAAACAACTGTTCATTCACACAATAAAAATATATTTTTCATGCGAGGAGCTTAAAATTGAGAAAGAGTTGGTGACTATCAAAGATTCCTGGAAGGAATTATGAAATCCTATGTGAATTTAATGAGAGCTAAAAATGTACTCTAAACATAGACATACGCCTACGGGAGCATATTTTTCATAACTAATCTTGTTTGTGTTCAGTGCAAGAAATCACTAACAATTAACTTTACATTCAACTTTTAAAAATCCATGTACGTCGTATGACTATTTATCTGAAAAATGGAAATGTGGACATTTTTACTGGCTTAAGAGTTAGATAGTCGATTACTACGCCTTGGAATTATGCTATCGTTAAGTCGTCTCCTGCAGAGCCAACCTATTTTGTAAAAGTGCTGGATGTTAAAAGCATAGCTTTTTATTCTGTATAATTTAGAAACCAGCTTTTCAATATTTTAATTCTGGTTTTCTTTGTGTTCCATTGTCAAAAACATTTGCATATAAATTGTTTCCCTTTTTGATCTGGCATTAACTTTAATTTCATACATCGTTGTTGAAGGTATTTTTTCTACTGAATTCACACTGTTTTTTGACACATGGTTGATTTTGTTTTCTTGACACCGAAATAGCATGGTAAATTCTGGTTCTCCTATGGACCATGTCAGCTGAGATACTGATCCACGACTTCAGAGACTTCTGGTGTCCTGTGGAATTACAGGCACCTGCCTTTTTAATAATATTCCATTTGAAGTACAGACTTGTTTTATATCAAAAAGGATTAGGAGTACATTATTTGTTGTAAATAGTGAGGGTCCGACAATTAACGTTAATACATATCTAGATGCATTGTATGTTAACGGAAGTAATGGAGTTAGAGTTGTCTTGGAGATGTTCCCCTATTTTTACAGCTGAAACTGCTCCTATCCAATATATTAATCTGTACTTTTTTTAATATAGCGCGAACAAGACCCGAAGATATTAAAGTGCTTCACATTAGCACCAGTTTCGTTACAATGGGCAAATTCGTTTTTGTTAGGCAAGGGGAGATTAAGGGCCAGATACAGGAAGCCAAATAGCGACTGCAAACGCCGAAATTTGCAGAATTTCAGCCTTTGCAATCGCTATTTGGCTTTGAGCAATGTAGGTAAGATTAAACCTATTCGCAAAATAAGGAATCGCAAATTGTGATTCTTTAAATGCAATGTAAAGCACAAAAGAAAGTGCACTTTAGCCTTAAGGAATCGCTAATTACCACCAACTTCAAGTTGGTGGTAATTAGCGATTTCCTTTAAAAAAGCACTTGTTTGCTTTTTTAAAAGTGCCATGTGGCACAAATTCATGCCCTTAGGGCATGTATGTGCACCACATGTGCACATTTCAGGGGTGCAACAGGGTGACCTTTTGGAACCCTTGCACCCTTGAAATTGTGCCCGGAATTTGCGAGTGCCCCTTGGTTACTCACAAATTGCTGGCGCAAATCCTATTCATTCCTATGGGCCTCTTGGCCCATAGGAATGAATAGGATGGTATTCCTTGATTGTGAATCTCAATTTGTGATTCACAATCAAGGAATATTAAGGAATCACTAATATTTTTGCGATTCCTACCTACGTTCAATTTTGCGAATCCTTAATAGCGATTCGGTAAAAATCGCTATTAAGGACACACAAAATTGAATTTACTTACATCTGGCCCTTAGTGATTTGCCCAGAATCAAAGGATGTTGAGTGTGGTTGCTGAGACTTGAACCCGGATCCCCCACTTTTAGGTCGACCGCTCTATCCCTAAGGCTACATCCTCCCCCTTTACATACTTTGAGTGCACTTCATTTTAAAATTACTTGACTCATGCTATTGTATAGAGCTACGGAATAACGCATTGTATTAAGCTCTCCATGCAAACATTGTGTGCAACCCTTTGGTTATCGCATTGAATTCCATCAACAAAATACAAAACTCGCACACTTTTGAATTAAAAATTCGCTGTTTTCCTCAGCTCTATGTCCTCGCTGTGGAACCCCTTGCAGCCAAGCTCAGAGGGGTGCTACAGGAATGGGGAATTAAGTGGCAACTACCACACACATGGTCTCTGTGAATGCGCAGAATAGGCTTATATGTTTGAATCAACAGTCTATACCAGTCCACCTAATTTTGCGCAAGTTAAAGAGATTTGAATGATCTTGGGACTAAGAACAAATTGGGAAGTAAGGTCAAAATGGCCCCAAGTATCAGCCAGAGGTGAAATTGCTCAGGGAAAGGGAGGCTTTTATGTACTTTGGAGTTGAGGTGTCTACACCTGAGAAACAATATACCTACAATGCAGGTAGGGTGTGTAGGGTCTGAAAGAGTTGATGGAGTGTTGGAACATTGTACCTCTCTCCATTAAGGGTACACTTGTCAAAATGTTGTTTCTCCCTTGTTGTCTGTATGTAGTTCAAAATACCATGTGTCCCATCACTCCATCCACATATAATGAACTGAATCGGCTCATGAAATCCCTAGTATGGGCTGGGAAATGTCACACTGAGCGTGCCAAAACTATATTCCAAAGAAAGTGGCGTGGATCTAACCTAGAACTCTATCACATAGTATCTCAGCTTCAACAAACTGCGAAATGGAGTTCAGAGGAAGATAACATGGCAAAGAGGCTACTGACTGGTTACCTGGATGGGATTACTTTGGAGAGGAGGTATTATACCCCCCATTATACATACATTGTGCGGCAGATGGGAAAATCTTGGGAGGCTGCAGAAGAGAGAGTCCATTCTTCAGATTCATAGATATGTGGACATTTATTTATGTAGGTTGAGACATATTGATTTCATTTGCGTTTAGATCAGTTTAGTTTCTTCCATATGCAAGCTAGCTAAGAGAGCAAGGGAGATTTTGAAGTTTTTCCCAAATACACCCAATTATTTATATACTCTTGAGACATTTCTAGATTTGTCTGTGTTGAGACAGGTTTAACCATCTCAATGCGGTGGACAACTCATTGCCACTCACTCCATAACATTTCTAGAGATGTTGACATCAGGAGGGCATCCACGACATTATTTGGGAAAATCCTTCTGGTGCTTACACCAGAAGTATTTTCTCTTTAAAAATCCAAGTTATAATAATAATAATAATCTTTATTCGGTTTTTACAATTTGAAAAAGCCATAAAAGATAACATAGTATAAAAACATTTGCTAAAAAAGAGGGATTGCATTTTAAATTTTTTAGGATAAAAAACATTCCCCTTTATAATCCAATTTGTTTACGAAGAGTAGAAGATAGTAAGTTACAGTTTAGAGGTTATTTCTGTGTCTTATGATGCATTTTAAAAAATTTAGTACATGAAATACCGTATATTCAGAGTCCAAAAGTTGAAGTGATAACATCGCTGGGCGGCACTGTCTATGACCCCATTTCTTTAGTAAAGGAGTAAGCCATGTCTTTCGATGTGGGTGGTAAAACTTACAGAATAATACTGTATGGATAGTGGACTGTTGCGAGTGGTCATCACAGGGGCACAGAACCGTTTGGGTGCTCCAGTTGTTCTTTTCGGGGAAGGTCACCAATCTGAAAAATAGGTTCAGTCGGAACCTTGTTAGGAGCATCTTTTCGTAGGTGGAAATCTCCAGTGTGAGATATGGCTGAATTCCTAGGGACTGCTGAATGATGACTGCGTGCGTGGCAGATTTTTTTGTGGCCAGCGTTAATAGTCTCAGGGAGTCCAGATGGCTCAGTGCTGTTTGTTTTAGTTCTTTTTTAGAGATTTCATTCATTGTTTCTGGGTTGTTGTAATATTTCTCAATCCCTAGATCATAGAGGAAATTTCTAATATATGTGAGCCATGGTATTTTTTTGGCGTAGTCCAGCTTCATGATGTCTCGAAGAATATTTTTTGTCAAATTGTTTTCTTCGGATAGCCAGGCTCTTCTCCAAAGCATTAGAGGTTGGATTTTGATCAGGTCTTCAATGAAAGGGATTCCCAATTCTATATGCGAGGCATAGGTGGAAGTGCCTCGTGGTATTGAGAGGAGGAATCGGGTGAAAATGTTTTCCTCTTTTTGTATGGGACTGGTGTTAATATGCCCCCAGATCCCAGCACGATATAATGCTATGGATTGGCACTTTGCAGCATATATTTGAAGCAGTTCGGCTTGGGGTTTTTTCCCTAGTCTATTTGAAAATTTCACTAGTGCCATAATCGCTCTTTTAAAAAGATTTCTCCTGGCCTCTACCGCCGGTTTCCAACTTAGAGCATCATCTATCATGATTCCCAAGTAGGGGTATTGTGTGGTTCTTTCGATTTTTTGTTCTTTGAGAAAGATGGTCTTTGCATGCTTTTTTGTGCCACCTGCCACCATGACGAAGGTTTTTTTCACATTTATATGCAGGTCCAGGGCAGCCATAAAATCTGCGTATTTGGTTAGCGATTTCTGTAGTTCGATTGGAGTTCGGGCTATGATGACAGCGTCATCCGCGTAGAGCAGGGCGGGGATCAGGCGATCTTTTGCTTTTGGGAGGTCTCTAGCCCCCTTCAGCATACACTCTTCGAGACCATTGGTGTATAATGAGAATAGAAAGGGGGCGAGAACACAGCCCTGCCTCACTCCCCGCTCCACCCCAAACGGTGCCGTCAGTTCTCCTCTTGTCCCAAACCTCACTCTCGCTGTGGCTCCACTGTAGAGTTCCCTTAGAAAGTCCAAAAGAGGAGGGTCTACCCCCAACTTACTCAGCAGCGCCCAGAGCTTGGTATGTGAGACACAGTCAAATGCGGATGACAAATCCACGTATGTCATAAAAATAGTCCCTGTTTTTGCTAGGGTGTACTTGGATGTAAGTAAGGAAAGATTCAGTACTTGGTCAATGGTTCCAAATCCCTCCCTGAAGCCGAACTGTAGGTCAGAGAGAATATTTTTGTCAGCTACCCACTGTTGCAACTTGCCAAGGAGGACTCTGCCGACCACTTTACCCAGGGAATCAAGAAGGGAGATTGGACGGTAACACTTAACGTCTTGCCTGTCCCCCTTCTTGAAAATGGGGACCATTATTGATGATGACCATGAGTCCAATAGTCCAAGTTCCATAGTTGCAATGCAGACTCTCGTGATTATTGGGGTCCAGAGGTCGGGAAGGAATTTAAATAAATCAACGGGGACCCCATCGGGACCAGGAGCTTTACCGGGCCTACTTAAGGATAGCGCTTTTTCGAAATCTTGTAGGTCAACTTCCAGGCAGATCGGGAAGGTGACCGGATTGTGTGCAGGCTGATACGGATCGCAGTTAGATGTGGATTGGAAGATTTTCGAAAAATGGCTCGTCCATGTGGCCTCGTCAATGGCCACGTCTATTTTTGGTCCGCTGGGATCAGTTAGAGAGGGTTATTTAACTATTTTCCAGAACGCCTGGGAGTCCTTCGCGAGTGCACTCTCGTGTAGGGCCTTCCACAGGGAGGCTTTTAGTTCTTTTTTCCTCGTCTTTCTGGCAGTAGTATATTCTCTTCTGAGGCCTTGGATCTTTATTGGATCTCTATTAGGTTCTCCAAGAGCTTTCCTCAAGTTGGTTTGTGCTTTCGTACAGTCTCGGTTAAACCAGCCTGTGGTCTTTGACTTATTTTGGTGGTAGGATCTGGTTAACAGGTTTTTGACGTATTCAATGATGGTATTAAAATTTGCCAGGATTTGATTCGCCTCCGCTTGGGGATCAAGACAGATTAAAATATTTTTATAGGCGAGGGTAACTAGTCTCTTCGTAAGAATATTAGGGTCCACTTTTTCCCATTTGATTGTAAAGCCATTGGTCTTGTTCAGCTCGAGCCTATTCTGTGATAAGGTGTTAGCTATAGTTACCATCAGAGGATTCGAGTGATGTAATTGAAGACTGAGGCTAAGAGCGGAGTGGTCACTGTGAGAATTTTCCAGGATTTTAAATGTTCCAATTAGCGGTTTTAGGTCTTCTGTGATTAAAATGTAATCCACGGTGGTCTCGTGGCCCCTTCCTCTGTATGTTGGTTCTAGTTTATTTGTTGTTTGTTGAACAGGGTTCAAGATTTGGAGATCCAGGTCTAATAGTATTTTGTTCATAGCAGACCACACTTCTGAGTGAGTGAAGTGAGTTAAAGGGATATCTGACTCATCTACTATTCCACAGATGTCAATGTTTGGGCAAGGATGCAGGTTAAAATCGCCACCCCAAATTACATGGGCAATGTCCGCTTTCTGTTTGTAGTGGGTATGTTCTATTAGCTTATCCTGAATTTGGTCGAGAATGCTCAGAAAATTAACGGGATCCAAGTTGTTGTATGTATTTACTATTGATAAGCGAGTTTTTTTCCCTACAGAGAGGGTAAGGATCTGAAAGTTCGGAAGGAGGTCTGTCTTGATGATCTTTGTATCTGCGATTGTGTTGGCCATATAGATTACCAGACCCCCCTTAGGTCTGCCTGAGGTGCTGGGAAGGGCGAAAGAAGTAAAAGTTCTATATCCCACTAGATGGAGGGCAACTGTTGCCCATGTTTCTTGAATGGATATAATTTGGTAATCCTTCAAGAAGACTGCTGCCGAACCATCCTCAATCTTATTACGGAGTCCAGCAACGTTCCAGAAGATCATGGATAGCTGGGTGGGTTCGTGCTGTTGTGCGACATTATATTTCTGTGAAGTAGATATGGTAGGCACTGGAATTGGGCGTGGGGGTGTTATTGTAGTTGATGAGGGCTCCGGTGATTTCGATGTTTGTCAATCGACCATTTCCAGGCCACTGAACCTGTTCGAGGTCGGAAACGCTAGCCAATGTTGCCCATTATTGGTGCCTTCATAGTTGGGGCCAAACGGTTGGTGAGATGGTCTCTCCCATTGCTCCCAGTTTCCAAATCTATTTTGAGGGCCCACAGTCTGCCATGGGGCTTCTCTCTGCTGATAGCTCAAATTAGGTGGATACCGAGAGTTAATAGGTTCGGTATGTCGCATTACAGGGTTGGGGGCGGCAGGTTCAAGCTCCCATGGTTGCGGGATTGGCTTCCTCCACATGTTGTCAATATTACGTTGATAGTTGTTATTGTTAAACCTTTTCGGGTAAAAGTATGACAGGGGTCTTGTGACAATCCCCCCGGAGGAGTTGTTATGTTCCCAAGAGCATATGTAGCCAGCTATGTTGGGATCCTCAAACGTAATGACTATACAGTCTCCTCGAATTGTTTTTTTCCTGTGGCCGACCCACGAAGTCCGGGATACTGAAGCTATTTTACTTTTCCACGGTGGCGGGACGGGGCGATTTATATTCAGCCAGTACTGGACCTTGTTCTTTAGTGACCAGTTGGGTTCAGTCCCCTCGCCTGTAAGTTCGGGGACCCCCGTCATAACTACCACGTATGGAGTGGCCTCAGGTGGTAAATTTAGGGTGGGTACTTGTTCGGTTATCGGTCTCAAAGCGTTTTTTGTTTGGGGTGGTTTAGAGTTTGTTGTTGCAGATGTTTTGGGGGCAGGTGTTTTGGGAGCAGGAGTTTTTGTGGAGGTAGGGTTTGCTACAGGTAATGGTTGGGAGCTACCTTGTGAGGGGATGACCAGGGGCGTGGGGGTCAACTTTTGTGGAATGGTAGTGTTTGTTGGAAGGATCAATGTGGTTTGTTTTTTGGACTGTGGGGGAGGTACGGTTGCAGTTTTCTTAGGAGCGGCATGTGTGGGTTCTGGATTTGCAGTAGACTTGGTATGAGGTTGTGGTGATATAAATTTTAAAGAGCCAGTGATTTTTGTTAGCTGCCTCTCTATATTGCTAAGTCTTGTTTCTAGTGGGCGTATGTGGGAATTTAAAAGGAAAGCTATCTCTGTGATTAATCTTGCTGTTTCTCGTTGTCTTCCTTTATTTTCAGAGGTTAGTGAATCTGGCATTAAAGGATCACAGAGATCTCGCGGAACATGATGAGTTGTTACCACGTTTTTGGTTAAGGGAGCAGGGTGGTTAAATGACACTGGGGCGTTTGTGTCAGTAACCAATATTGAATGGTTGGATGTAGTGGGTTTTTTAGTATGATCCGATTTGGGCTTTGTATTAAGTTTTTTTACAGCCCCCTCCCGCTTGCCTCTCATTTGTCTGGTTTCTTCGGGTGTGTGGTCGGGAAAGATATCAGGGGTGTTCTCAAGATCAGTTTCTGAAAGGGTTACGGATAATTGGGATGCTGACAAGTCAACATTGTTAGGTAGGCTAAGTCTGTTTGTCGTCGCCACCATTTGGGTTGAAGATGGGTGTATATCCGGGGTTTTTGCAGTAGCAAGTAATCCCATTGATGAGCGACGTGCAATTGCCAGTTCTGTGGAGACTCTGCCCTCAATTAAGCTTATGCTCTGATCAATAAAAGTATTAGCTTTGGCCAGGAAGTCATCCATTGGACCTAGTAGTTGGTCGCCTATACCATTCTTTTTTGATTTTGTTTTCTGCCTGGTGGATCTCGTATTCATTTTGCAGTTGATTATACACCTGGGGAGGGTGATAGATTTAACCAATATTGAGGGGATCAAGTTATTTATAGATACCTGGGAGGCCGAGGTGTAGTTGTTGGGGTGGTGGGCCGGACCGGACTCTTCCGTACTCTAACGGCCTCAAACGGCCCTGTCTTTGCCCAGTCTTAGCCCGGGCTGCGTCCCGCGCTGCGGGAGTGGGTTGGTGTTAAGTAGGTGGCGGTTTGGGTGAGGGGCGGGCCAGCAGGGAGAGCGGACCGGAAGCTCTTCCGTGGTCTCGCAGGGACTTCTGGGAAATGAAGTCCCTGCACACTCGCAGCCCCGCTGGTGCCTCACGCCCCTTACCGCCTCTCCGCCGAGGTCCTCTCCTGTGCACGCACACAGCAGCCGAGACGGGGGCTCCCCAGCGAAGCGGCGCCCGCGGAGCGGGTGCGGCGAGTCGTCAGCTGGGAGCCTCACACGCCGATGCAGTAAGTGCTCTGTGCAGTCAATGGCCTCTTCGCAAAACAGTAAGTGTCCCCCTAGCCAGGGATTGCCGGTGCACTTTTGAATACTTTAGATGGGCGGGGGGCGGGCCAGCAGGGAGAGCGGACCGAAAGCTCTTCCGTGGTCTCGCAGGGACTTCTGGGAAATGAAGTCCCTGCACACTCGCAGCCCCGCTGGTGCCTCACGCCCCTTACCGCCTCTCCGCCGAGGTCCTCTCCTGTGCACGCACACAGCAGCCGAGACGGGGGCTCCCCAGCGGAGCGGGTGCGGCGAGTCGTCAGCTGGGAGCCTCACACGCCGATGCAGTAAGTGCTCTGTGCAGTCAATGGCCTCTTCGCAAAACAGTAAGTGTCCCCCTAGCCAGGGATTGCCGGTGCACTTTTGAATACTTTAGATGGGCGGGGGGCGGGCCAGCAGGGAGAGCGGACCGGAAGCTCTTCCGTGGTCTCGCAGGGACTTCTGGGAAATGAAGTCCCTGCACACTCGCAGCCCCGCTGGTGCCTCACGCCCCTTACCGCCTCTCCGCCGAGGTCCTCTCCTGTGCACGCACACAGCAGCCGAGACGGGGGCTCCCCAGCGAAGCGGCGCCCGCGGAGCGGGTGCGGCGAGTCGTCAGCTGGGAGCCTCACACGCCGATGCAGTAAGTGCTCTGTGCAGTCAATGGCCTCTTCGCAAAACAGTAAGTGTCCCCCAATCCAAATCCAAGTTGGGACAAGAAGGAAAAACTTTACTAATGACCCAGGTTGATTTTGTTTTGTTTACAGTGATGTGCAGCATTCACAACATGCTGACATCACAGTAAACAAAAATGAAAGCAGATCAGTGGAAAGGGTACAGTGCTCACTTTCTGACGGTACTTCTCCAAAGAGTTCCTTGCTTGGTATTGACCTGGCTATGTTAAGGACAACAAGGGACCCCAAGTAAATCAGCATAGGACCTCGGGGAGCATACTTTGTAAAACAACAACGGTCCCATGCATAAGAAATATATGCGAAGCAATGAATATAGACGAAATCAATTCTATATTTGGAGCGACATGTCCAGCCGGACAGAGGTCTTCAATTTTTGACTCAATTGAAAGTTTTATACAAAAATGAATACCTTCAACAAATCACCAGTGTGGGGCACAAGCCTGTACCCGAACACAGTCAGATCAATACAGAAGGTGGACAAAAGACAAAACAGGACTTTTTAAGGCAAGAGCAGCAATTTCTGTAAAAATTTGAGTGTACATAAATATCAGGCAAGCACCATTACATATACATAACATATAAATCAAGTTTTTTGTATAAGGTGCACAACAGGTCGACGGCGTTTCGGTCCCACTACTTAGTCATGGGGACCATCATCAGGACATTTAATAAATGCCTTAAGGTTGTAAGCCTCTAATGCCGGGGTAGATATTCCTGGTAGGATTCGTGCAGCGAGCACAAGGGTTAGATGCCTAGTGAAGGCGGAACAACCCAGGATCGTGCGCAATTCAGAGTAACCGCGTTACAATTGTATAATTCCGCGGTGCCAGGAGTCTGCTTCCTGGCTTACTCGTGGGGATTGCCGGAAGACGTTTAGAAGGGGTAGGAGGTTTCTGATTGGATTCCAATCAGAAACCTTCACTAGGCATCTAACCTTCGCGCTCGCTGCACGAATCCTACCGGGCTGGACATGTCGCTTCAAATATAGAATTGATTTCGTCTATATTCATTGCTTGGCATATATTTCTTATGAATGGTATTGACCTGGCATCCAGTGGGCAGAAAGCCCATTGGATACTAGGGATATGTTTAAAAAAAAAGAATTGGGTGGGGGTTGGCCTATCCTAACATCAGGCCACACCACATCGCTAAAATTACAACAGTCACTCTATCCGTGTGGGGGTAATACACCCCTATAGCAAGAAAGAGAACATGTGGATTCATTTGAGTGCTGTTTTGATGTATGGACCATCAGAGAGGGGATACATCTGTCATGATTCAGGCACGTATAGGGTGACTACAGGTCCCAGAATGCTTGGTTCTAGTCCATTTTTGCTCTTTACTCTTTTCTCCCTGTCCGTTTTCCACATTATCCTCCTGAGTGCCTTCCGCGGTGCTTGTCACCTGTGGTTAGCCGTACCTTCGAGATCAGTCTTTCAGGAGTATTGTGCACGTTGTAGTGTGTCGAGTCTTCGTGGACGGCAGCTGGAGAGATTCTAATCCGGGCCGTTCCCTTTGGGCGTTTCCTTCTGTAGGACGCAGCGGAGCAGCTGTGTGGAGCTCCGAACTTTGGGTTGAGAGCTGCCGAGGAGCCGCGCTGAGAGCCGGTGAGAAACCCGCGCTGGAGCCGAGCTGACAGTGGTGAGAACGCTGCGCTGGGAGCCGCGCTGACAGTGGTGAGAACGCTGCGCTAGGAGCAAAGACCACAGTACTCAGAGCTTGCGGCCAGCGTTCAGCTCTAGAACTATATTCTCCCTCTAACTTTGTTTATCAGAACTGTAGCCTAGCGGATTGCTAGCGAGGGAAGAGTGTTTTGTAACTCTTTATGTTTTCTTTCAAGACTTGGCATATGGAGGTGTTTTTTGGCATTTGAACTCTGCCGAACATTTTGTTTTCCAGAGAGCCGTTGAGAGGCTCGGATTAGTAATCCTTTATATTTTTGAAGTTATGGACAAACAGATGTCTAGAAGGAACATTGGCCTTATTCTCTGAGCTGCAACTCTATCGACATAACTGTGGATTACTTGAGAAGCTTCCTGTTTCTCTCTGGATTTAGTGTTCTTGGGCAGATCCCTGTTTTCTTTTCTTTTACTTTATTTTTTCTACTTTGCCTTCTTTTCTCAGTACGAGTGTGGAAGCCTTATTGTGTAAGTGTATGTCCTCCTATTACATACATAGAAGTGGTAGAGTACTATAGTACAAGTGTAACTTTCCTGCTCTTGTGTCTCTGTGCAGGTACCTACCTACAAACTCTACGTTTGGCGTTCTCCTGTTGTCGAGTCCTGGAGATGGTTTCTGGCTGCCACTCCTTTATGTTTTGTTTATCCACTTTTTCCCCTTCCCTGGGTGGGGTCCTCATAGGCGAGTGTTGGTCTTATACTCGCTTGTGGTACCGTATCTAGGGAGGAGTGAATCTAGCTTCTGCATCGCTCCTGCTGTACCGGATTCCAAGGTTAGTCAATCTGTATGCGTTATGACAACATCCACTAGCCATGGTGAATAGCTACACTGTTCAGGCTCTGGGTTAGCCGGCAACAAGGGACATGACAAATCTTGGACATTTCTGAAACCTAGAGACTCAGAAGTGTTCATTGTGATGTGACTTACCTTGATTCAAGGATGTTTTCTTACCCAGAATGTATGAAAACGTCCAACCTTGGCTAAAATCACACATGTCCCACCTGTAAAGGCAGACAGAATTGGACTAGCAGGCCCATCCCCTGTGGACCTCCGCTATGGGCCCAGGGGGGAAAATGTGGTGCCCCCCCCCAAACATCCATGCACTGTGTGCCTGGCACCATGTGGCACCTGTCACACAGTGCATGGATGTTTGAAAACTGCTCTGTGCTGTGGCCTTTTTCTAGGCATGACATTGCATTCTAATTGGGCAGGTGGAACCACCAACATGCAGTCAATTGGACACCTGTCCAATACAATGGTGGTCGGACGCTCGTCCCATCAACATCATAATGAGGCCCAAAGTTTTTATTGCTGATATAGGAAACGGAAGATAACATTGCTAACTAACCACCAAGGTTAAAAAGAGCTGCAACACCTTTACTATTATTGAATGCTAGCAGTCCACAACACATTAAGAATAAACACAATGGAGTATACACATCAAAACAATACAGGTTGCAAAAATACAGCCATGCACACATGAAACACAAAAACAGTATATTTAATTTCAAACAATTCTTTCAAGAGGAACACCACTTTAAACTAATCTTTCAGCATTTTTGTTCTCTTTGTAGAAGGCAGAGTTGTTGTAAGTGTGCCATAGATCCTAACAAAAGCAAGGAAAATGTCCCTTCCTCACCACCAGTTTGAAGCACTTAAAACTGAGATATGCTGGGGGCGTGGCCAAGATGGCGGCTTGGTAGGACGTGTTCTGCGGTGGCTCCCCGGACCCGATCCCCTGACCGGGACTTTTAGCGGACCTTCCACCCTGCCGAGCCAGCCACCGACGGCGGACAGTGTCCGATATATCCACAGTGCAGCTGGGGCCAAGGGCGAGGCTCCGACTCGGAGGGAGGCGCCGTGGAGCGGAGACGGCTCGCTGCAGCCTGAAGGCGCGAAAACGGAGGCCCGGGCCCCGGCGCTCCACAGCCCAGGGGGACTTGCCACGGCGACTCCAGCACCGGCGCTGCGGCATCGGAGGTTCCGGCGGCGATTGCGGGGGCCCGGGTGTGGTGCCTGGCAGCGGAGGACGGTGAGCCCAGCAACAAAGAGGCGGATAGAGGGGCGCCGGGTCCGCCGGCGTCCAGACCTAAGCGAGGCCCCGGCTTGGGCCTAGTCGCGGGAGGTGTGGCCGAGTTCACCCAGGTGGCCTGGCCTGCAAGCACGCAGCACCGGGCGGGGCATGGACGGAGGCAGCAGCGGACTGGAGGCACACATCAGCGGGGGGTCAGGAGTGTGGAAACCCCTCGCTGTACACAGGAGCTGCCGCGGCCCCCAGGAGGAGAGCTGAGGACCCGGGGCACCAGCGGTGACTTGGCGGTTGGTGCCGTGGAGGAGCAAGGGGGACAGCGAGCAGCAAAGGAGGCACTGGGGGCGCGATCAGGAGCCCCCCAGTCCCCACAGGCAAGAAGTGACCTCGCAGGGCCCCATTGAGAGCGACTCCGCCCGCAGCGGCGCCCGGTGCCCCAACGTGGACTGCAAACCGGTGTGTATGGGAGATGGGGGCCCCCCCAGTGGAGGAGAGGGAGTAAAGACCGCCGGAAGGGCTGAGAGAGGTCGGGGCCACGGTCCACACGGAGTAAACGGCCCGGTCCACGACATCTGGGCACCTGGAGCCAGGGAAGTGTGGTGCGGTGGACCCCGCGGCATCTGGGAGGCGCCCTGAGGCGCACGCAGCATTCGGCCAGGCCGCAGCACAGCCTACGGAAGGGCCCAGAAGGAGGCGGCATACTGCAGTGGTGACGGCCCTAGGGAGTGACAGCTCGACGACCCCGGGCAGCAGAGGGGCTTGGCGCCCATACAGAGAAGGCGAGCGGCGCCCGGGAGGCGGCCAGGACGCAATTGCGGTCACAGCAGGAGATCCCCCCCCCCCCCCCACTCCCCCCACCTGGAGGCATACCTGGCTGAACCGCGACTAGGATCTGGGAAGGCCTGAGGTTGCGGAAGGCCCTGGGAAAGGGAGTACCGAGCGAGTGGCCAGCAGCCCAGGGATACCAGGCGGGAGCCAGCCCTATACCTCTAACGGGAGAAAGCAGGGGGGTCGGGGCTTGTGGCCTAGGGAAGAGGCCCCTGGGACACGTTACCAGCCTTTTCAGACTACGGCCTGAGCGCATCGGAGCACCCTGCCGAATCACGCGGAGTCCTGACCAGGCTGGGCCCACGGCTGGGATAGCCATGTCGCTCCGGAAGGGGAACCGCAACATCTCGGAGATGCTAGTCAAGGGACCCCCTAAGCCAGAGAAAAGCCCGGACAAACCGGCGACGACGCTCCCCCCCGGGGGGAAAGATCTGCCAGAGGGCGAGGCGCCAGCGACCAAGGCGTTCATGGAAACCCTCTTCGCCTCCCTAAAAGACGATATTCAAACGTTCCGACAGGAAATGACCGGGGAGCACAAGGAACTCCGGCGGGACGTCGACGAACTGGGGGAGAGAGTGGCGGCCAACGAGCTCTCGGGCCAGGCCCGCAGCGAGGAAATAGAACTCCTTCGGCAGGAGATCACCCGTCTTCATGATCAGCAGATGGATCTCCAGACCCACACGGAGGATCTGGAGAACCGCTCCAGACGCAATAACATTCGAGTCCGAAATGTGCCGCTCAAGGCGGAGGGGGACGACATGGCGGGATACCTGCAGGCGCTCTTCCGGATGGTGCTGGGGGAAGGAGAGGACTTCGCGGTTCGAATTGACAGAGCCCACCGTGTGGGCCCAGCCCGCCGGACCCAGGGCCCCCCACCGGACATTTTGGCCTTTCTGCCGGACTATCCCTTGAAGGAGCGCATCCTGAGGGAGGCTCGTCACAAGCAACCCCTTCGCTTCCAAGATCACAATGTGGAACTCTTTCAAGACTTGGCTGCATCCACCCTACAAAAGAGGAGGGCGTTTAGGGTCGCCACTACTTTCCTGCGTAAAGAGGGGGTCCCGTATTCCTGGGGACACCCGTTCCGCCTGGTCTTTAAGTGGAATGGCACCCTCCACCAGCTGCGTTCCCTGAGAGACACGTGTGAGGTGCTAGGCATCCCCTACGAGGACCCACAACAAGACGACGTGGCAGACCGACAGTCCTCTGGGGCCGGGACGGGCTCCCCCGGGAGGTCAGGGGACGGCTGGCAGACTGTGCGGCGGAACAGACAGCGGAAGAAGCCTCTCAAGCCCGATCCGGACACAGTGGCCTTGGAACAGGCTGCAGCAATCCAGGAAGTATCCAAAGACACGGGCGCTGGCACCTAAAGGGATTTTGGTGAAGGTCGACATCAGATAAGTTTTGGCTCCTGGATGGGGGGGGGGGGACGGGGGGCCGTGAGCCGCCACTGTCACACACCCACTCATTGACTCATCCACCACAGGCCTAGACTGTCTCATGATTGGCCTGGGACAATGTTCACCAGTTGGGGGGGGGGAGGGGGGCAGGGGACTGTTGGGGGGGAAGTTGGGGCTTGGGGGGAGGGGGGGGGGGAGCTCGGTTTGTTCACTATCAAGTGGTGTTTGATACTAGGGGTTGGGCTGGTTGGAGGTCTAGGGCACGGCAGAAGGGACGCACACGCACTCATGGCTGCTGACACCATACGTATCCTCTCACTTAATGTCAAGGGACTCAATAATCCCGTCAAAAGAAGGGCAGTCATCTCCTTCCTTGAGCGCTCGGAGGCTGAAATATGTCTGTTACAGGAAACGCACCTCTTGGCGAAAGATTGGCACCGCATGAAGGCTAGGGCCTTCCCCCACCAATTCTACTCCGCGACTGGCGAAAAGAAAGCGGGTGTCGCTATACTCGTGGCCAGGCACTTCAAAGGGCGGGTTGGGAATAAAGTGGCTGAAATCAGGGGCAGGCTCCTAGCACACACGATACATGTAGGCACCTCCTCCTTCACACTGGGCTCCATTTATGCACCCAACACCAAACAAGAGGTTTTCTTGAAAGGTGCGCTGTCTGAAGCGCTCTCGGGAGACTTGCGACTGGTACTAGTGGGGGGGGACTTGAACCTGGTCATGGACAATGAGAAGGATAGGTCTGGGAAGAGGTTCGAGGACTCCGGAGCGCTGTCAGTGACAGGGAAGCAGTGGCTAGGGGACAGAGGGCTCACTGACATCTGGCGGGACAAACATCAAACCGCTCCGGGATACACCTTCTACTCTCATGTGCATCACACATATGCCAGACTAGACCACTTCCTGGGCTCGAATGACATACTTCCCATGGTTCAGGACATTGACACCACACCGGCGGCACTTTCGGATCACAACGCGGTGACCCTCCATATGACCGTCCCGCGTACTCCTCCACATAGGGGCAAGTGGCGACTCAGGGAAAATATACTGGCACGCAAGGGAGTAGTGCAGCAACTGTCCCAAAGCATAACCACTTATCTAGACCAAAACGACACGGGAGAGGTGACCCAGGCGACACTGTGGGGGGCGCTGAAGGCGGTCATCAGGGGCGAAATCATGGCGATCACCGCGGCCGAAAACAGGGAGCGAAAGGATCGGAGACGGGACTTGGAGACACAGGTGCTAGAACTGGAGCGGGTCCACAGCCGGACAGGGGCCCCCCGGATTTGGCGCAAGCTGAAAGCGGTCAGGGCGCAGCTGGCGAGTCTAGATCTGGACAGGGCGGAATATGCGGCACTCCGCCTCCGTCACGCGTATTACGTGGGGGGAGACAAGACGGGCCGCCTGCTGGCCAGCAAACTCAAGGCCAAAACCGTCCGCTCGCAGATCCCTGTGATTCGAGGTGACGATGGGGGCGAGGTCCGAGAGGATGACCACATAGCGGAGGCATTCCGGACTTTCTATGAGCAGCTGTATGCCGCCGATCAAACCATGGGGGAGGAGGAGGGGAAGACCTACCTGGAGTCTATGGAGGTCACTGCTCTTAACGATGTGAACTCCGCAGCGCTAGATGCTCCCTTCCGCCTGGAGGAGGTCATAGCGGCCATCGCCCGTCTTAAACCCCTGAAGGCTCCGGGCCCGGACGGCTTCTCCGCAGGCTTTTATAAAACCTTCTGCCCCATCCTGGCGCCAGTCCTTACAAAGCTATTCAACTCATTCGAGGGCCGGGGCTCAATCCCAAGGGAGATGTTGGAGGCAGAAGTCGTGGTCCTTCCAAAACCGGGCAAAGACCCCTCACGCTGCGCAGCGTACAGGCCGATCTCGCTCCTCAACGTGGACATTAAGCTCTTCACGGGCATCCTGGCCTCCCGGCTGGGCCCGTGCCTCCCGGGCGTTATCGACCCTGACCAGGCGGGCTTTGTCCCCTCCAGGCAATGCGCGGATAATACAAAGCGCATTATGCATGTCATAGACAAAGCATACGCCAATGCCTCAGACGCAGCACTGCTCTCGGTGGACGCCGAGAAGGCGTTCGATAGGGTGGACTGGAGGTTCCTGGAACAGACACTGGTCAAATTCGGAGTGGGTCCGCGATTCCGCTCCTGGGTGGCGGGCTGCTACACGTCCCCGAGGGCGACCATCAAAGTCAACGGGGTCAGCTCTAAGCCGTTTGACATCCAGAGAGGTACGCGGCAGGGCTGCCCTCTCTCGCCGCTCCTGTTCGCCCTTTATATCGAGCCATTTGCCCAGCGGATACGGGACAACCGAGCCATAGCCGGGATCAAGTTTGGAGGAGTGGAGCAAACCATCAGCCTCTACGCGGACGATATTCTGGTGGCGGTGGATAACCCTCGGGTCTCTTTGCCGGCCTTCCTATCGGAAATGACCGCGTTTGGGGCAGTGTCGGGCTTCAAAATGAATGTCCAGAAGTCCGTCGTCCTGCCGCTAGGTAGCAACACCCGACCAGCTAACAGGGCTTCGCTGCACGTAGGGGGGCTTGAGGTCAGCACCACCGTGCAGTACCTGGGGATAGACCTGACGCCGTCCACCGCTCAAACGGTCGACCTTAACTATTCCAAGCTGCTGTCGCGAGTCCAGGGGGACATAGCGAGGTGGAAGCAACAGCCGCTATCATGGCTGGGCCGGGTGGCGGCCATAAAAATGTCCCTGTTGCCCAAGATCTTATATGTGTTCCAAACCATCCCGGTCACTCCCCCATTGGGGATGTTGAAGAAGCTACAAGATGCCCTGCATCACTATGTATGGGCGTATAAAAGGTCCAGACTGCGGCGTGACCTGGCCACGAGGACGACAGCGGAGGGGGGTCTGGGGGTTCCGGATCTCAAGCGCTACTTCCAAGCGACTCAGCTTAGATTCCTCCTGGAGTGGTCCCGGCCGACCTCGGAGAAGCACTGGTTGTTCCAGGACAGGGCCATGGCGGGCCTGGCCCTCTGGAAGGTCCCCTTCCTGGCGCGCCCAGACAGACCACCGTACCTCAAAAGATCCCCCATCACCAGGACCCTCATGCAAGTGTGGGATGCCACCGCGGTCCCAAGGGGCCTGACGACCTTTCCCTCCCCCATGACGCCTCTGCTGGATAATCCGGCGTTCCCCCCTGGCAGCTCCACGAGCGCATTCCCACAGTGGCGACAATCCGAGTGTCGCTCAGCGGGCCACCTCTTCGACACGGAGGGCTTCATGACATGGAATGCCGTGACAGCACACTATTCACTGGATAAGCCACTCCGCTACCAATACTTCCAGCTTAGGCACTGGCTGACGCACACCGACGTGGCGCCTTTGGTTGGGCGCCCCCTCACCCCCTATGAGCGTTGGATAGTGACCAAAACATCGGACACAAGGTCCATCACGGAATTATATCAGATGCTGTCCCCTCCCCCCCTTTCGGAGAAATCTGCTGGGCAGAGGCGCTGGGAGAGGGAACTAGGGCGCGCTCTTTCAGCTAAAGAATGGCGAGAAGTATACCACCGTGCTCATCACACGGCCAGGAACACCGCTAGCAGGGAGGCGGCGGTCAAGATCGCCTACTACTGGCACTTGACCCCTGAGCGTCTACACCAAGGGAACCCGAGCAAAGACCCTAAATGTTGGAGAGGGTGCGGGCACACGGGGACCATGCTACACATCATGTGGGACTGTACCGGGGTACAGGAATATTGGACGGCGGTACTCAAGGACATAGACACTCACTTTGACACCGACATTCCACGATTCCCAGCATACGCTGTTCTCGGACTGCCGAACGACCTGACGTTCCCCCTCAAATCCATGAGGGGAAAACAGATGGGACTGGCAATGGGGGCAGCGACGCAGCACATCTTGTCACTCTGGGGGTCCACTAGGCAGCCCACACACACGGGGTGGTTACACCGGTTATGGTACATCATGGGAATGGAAAGGATACAGGCCTCGCTTACTCAGTCCTCCGAAACCTTCAGAGCAACCTGGCGTCCACTCATCACTCTACTTTCCCAGGAATTTACGGAGCTCACATGCCCGAGGTATCTCCGGGTCCTGAAATTGGCGGAGGGGTTTAGGGATGAAGGGACCAGGGCGGAACACAAAGTCTAGCCTCTACACAGTACAACCAACTTCGGCGCTACAAGGAACACACCGGGCGGGAGGGGGGAGGTTGGGGGGGCTGGGGGGTAGTTGAAGGGGTAGGATACAGTAGGGGTGGGGCGGGAGGGAGGGCTTGTTGGGGAGTTGGGGGAAAAGAGTTCGGCTGGCCGCAGGGGGGCGTGCCCCTCCGCCACGATAGCACACCCGGGCGCCCGGACTTGCCTCACCTCATGGACACTCAGAGGGGTGCGCTGCTAGGTCGGGGACGGGCGCCACGAAATCGCTTTCTGTTTCTTCATGTATTGAATGTATACCATTGCTTTGTGGAACTCAATAAAAATATATTTGATCCAAAAAAAAAAAAACTGAGATATGCTGAGCCCCTCCTACCTCTGGACTCAAGTTCCAATGTTTCTGCTACAGTATTTGTAGCTATGCTCCTGTTTCAAGACAAACATGGTCCATATATGAAATTATCTGTCATGTAGCATGAAGTAAGCAATGTTAGACAGGGTTAGAATCGTAACATCACCCTTCGTTTTTTAGATTCTTCATACATTTAAATATTTGAGGTTTTACAGAACCAATACCCTAACCAAAGTTGCTCATGTAGTGCAGTAAATTAAAGCTCACTGACAATCTTTGTAATTCCAATTTAATAATGGAAAGTAAAATATCTGAAACTAAGGAAACACACAAAGTATGTTACTGCAATATAGCGAAGCACTGGCAAATTCCATTGCGGTGTTCGCTCAACAAAGGCAAGCAAGACCCATTGGCTTTGCCAATACTTTTTCTTTCCTGCATGTCTTATCTATCGCTGCTACCTCTTGTATTTGCTAAAAGGGGTTATTATTTTTCAGCTCCCACAGTGGGAATAATGAAATATTAAAACATCATACAATTATTTTTACTGAACCCAACAATCTGTAACTTATTAAATAAAGCATGAACATATTTTTGTAGAATTTACATGTCATGGGTAAATATTTACTAGAGGAAAATAGTGTTCATAATAAACCTACCAGCTGTAATATCAAATTGTACCTGTGGATATGTCCTGCTTGGCTTAATTAGCTTTAAGTGAAACTATATGCCATTGAACCTCTAATTGTTTGCAGATTAGGAATATATTGTTATCCAATATCTGGTACCTAATGTCTGATCACGTAACATCTGCTTAAACTCTAGACAAACAAATGCAAAAACAAGTATTTACTCTGTACCCAGGTATTCTTTCTACTCTCCACCTGAGCGGTCCATCCTTCAAATACAGCCAAAAAGGTCCCCCTTGCTTGTAGACTATTATTGACTATTTGCTGCAGACTACAATAGATAACACATTTAGGGCCTTATTACCAGTACTGCGGTCCTAGGGCTGTAGTACTCACAGTGGCGGTCTGAGCACCCCCACCACAGCAGGTCTGCCACAGTATTTCAAGTGTGGCGGTCGGACAGCCAAAGGATCACCGCTTCTGCCGCGATCTAGGATCTGCAGTGAAGGCACAGTGGTAAAGGGAAGGAAAAAGCTGGTGGTGCTGCTGCGGCACCTGTGAGCGTATTCCGCTTTGCATTTCCACCACCTTAAGGACTGGGTTCTGTAGGACCCAGCGGTGCCAGGGCACAACACCTGAAACCTTCGTGGGTAACCTGCTCCGGCGTATGAATGACAGAGACACGGGACACTTCCTTCGGCGTCAAAGATTCAAGGTTTATTTGCTGCAGGGAACACAGATATCACAGGAAGTACATCGAGTGTAGTTCGGGGAGACTGCTTCAAATTGGTTCTGTGGATCGCTCCTTTTATACAGGTTTTACCCATAAGACAACATGGCACACAAAAGTTTACAACCCGGTTCCCACCATCATCCCCCAGAGGGGTCGCTTTGGTCACTTTGAGACACATGAGGTCCGGAACATAAGTGCGGAAACATTTGGCGGTTCCCAACTGTAAAAACCCATCTTCCCAACATTAGTGCATTCCAATCGGTAATAAACAGATCGGAATAGGAACAAAGACAGGTGCAGAGGAAGACGGAGACAGTGGGGAGATCGGAAAGGGTGTAAAAGGGGAGGTATCGGGAAACACGAGATACAGGCATCAAAGGGACGTGCCTAATGAGATGCACGGCTGAGACAATAAGTCCGTGCAGCAAGATGAGCCTTGAGCGGCGCCATCTGCCTTACAGTAACATCCCCCTCGTCATAAAGACACTTACAAAGAACATGTGTCTTCCGCAAATATCTTGGGAGCCCCAGGGTCGCGAAGCGGACAACGTCAGTTCGCTGGCTACTTGAGGGCAAGAGACAAAATGGATGCCGTATCTAAGATGGAACCCGTGGGTACAGATGAAAAACCCACATAACAAACGAACGGTTTAAGTTAGCACAGCGAAACTGCGCACACTTACTAAACTCGTCATTTGCGGTTCTTAGATACCAGACTCGACCATATTCGTGCGAGTCAAAAACACCACTTACAATTGTCACGGAACCTCACACCCATTACATGGCAGTGGGACCACCATGAAAAGGGTGGCGGAGATGCAACTAATTGGACCCTATAAAGTCCGCCAGCCACTTCTGGGCCTGTGGGTGCACAGGGGGGGGGGGGCAAATGTTATGCCTCCCAAGAATTGTACACATGTTCCTGCACAGTGTAGCACATAAGACAGGGTGCATGCCTTACCAAGCTGGTAAGACTCTCTTATGATCTGAACATAGCCGCAGCACTGAACACCCTGGGTTCAACTTAGAATGTGGCAGGCAGGCACAACACGGGCTTGGCGCTGCTGCAGGAGGACCGCCAAACTCCTAATAAGGCCCTTACTGGCACATGCATCAACATTGCCATTTGTGATTCCTTATTAGCGAAAAATAAGGATTCGCTAATAAGGAATAGCAAAAGGCTATGCATGTAGAAATCGCTAAAGAAAATAGCGATTTCTAAACATTCCTTAATTGTGACTCGCAAATTGCGAGTCGCAATTAAGGAATACCTCCCCATTCATTCCTATGGGCCTAGATACCAATAGGAATGAATGGGAAGACATTCTCAATTTGAGATTCTCAATTAGAGAATCGCAAATTGAGAATGCAATTTCAAGGGTGGCAGGGTGTCAAAACGACACCCTGTTGCACCCCTGAAATCTGCGTATAATTACATCTTGCACATAAAATGGAACTTTAAAAAATGCACTTTAGTGCATTTTTCAAAGTTTTTGCAAATTACTATGAAGTTCAACTTCATTGTAATTTGCTCCCCCTATTAGCGAAATCGCTATTTTTTTTACTTTAATGCATTGCATTTAAGGAATCCAAATTTGCAATTCCTTAAATACAATAGTAATTTAAGTAATCGCAATTTATTGATTACTTAAATTGCGAATTTTGCATTTGGGATGATGCATCCCAAATGCAAAAATATCGGTTGTAAAGGGGCAGATTTTGAGAATCTGCCCGTTTGCGACCGGTTTTTGCTTAGATGCATGTGGGCCTTCGTCTTTCTGACAGAAAGCATGCTTGAATGTTCCATTCTATCTTTATTCATCTGAACTCTTTTTTGCCACTTGTGCCAATTTTATGTTTCAGTTTGAAAAACTACTTGCCTCATTTGAAATGTTTGCACTTTTTCCTGCAGCCTTTCCTTACTAAGTCAAATGAGTTGCTTGATGGCCCGGGTTTTGATATTCATTCTTAGTGGCCATAAAAACGGTCCTTCAACATAATACCTGTATTACCAAAAGATTCAAGGACAATATCAGGAATTACCACAGATTCTAGGACTTGCTCAAAATAATGAAGCAGTATCTTGGTAGGTACAATCCCACTTTGGTAGTAATGATTTACTTTCGTGGTTTATGATATACTTTTGGGAGAAAAGAGTTACAAAGTGCATTGTTATACAAACAAGTAAGAGACATCATGGGTTTCTAAGTGATAACCAATTCACACATTTTGAACTTTATAGACTTACACATAATCACATGTTCTTTGTCTAAGGTTGCAAAAGTCGAAGGGGCAGATTTACTATTTTCTCAATCAACGGAGCACAGCAAGGGAGCATTTTGTGCTGTGTTGCATGGCAAGGAGAAAGCATGAATGCTCCAAGTTTGCAAAGATATGGAGCATTTCTGTTCTTTCTTTGTGCTGGCACAATGTGTGCTGCCTAGCACCAATGCAGGCACTCATAGCATAGTGGATGGTTGCCTGAGTTACGGCCAAGATTGTTTTTGTGGCTTTGCATGGCTCACAAAATGCTAAAACTGATTTTGCATTGTGGCTATGCCACAAAAGTAACACAATCCAGATGCAAAATTACAGTAAAACTTGGCCAAAGTTGGCAGAGACAGTATTTGTTCTTTCGGTAGGGAGCATTTCACATCCTCCTGAATGCAGAAGTCTTTTCACAATTTACTTTCTGTATACCATATTTTGGTAAAAGCACATATAAGAAATCCCACTTGCCAGACCTTCAAGTGAGCCACCTACATTGCCTGCTTTAGAAAGGGTAACATTTTAATTTTCACCTATAATAAGAACAGAACTCAGCATTAACAGTGCATCAGAATCACATTTGCATAGCAATTTGTTAGAGGACTTTAGACCTTATAAGACAGGTCAGAAATATATGAGTCTAACTGCTGGTCAAATCAATCACCCTCCTTTTGACACCTCCATAAACAATGTTAGGTTTACAAATTATTGAAACACTCAACGTGCAGCTTTAATGTCATAGAGACACTTCTCACAAAATCATCCACAGAGCACCCTGCATCCTTGATGCAAATTTAATGTGAAAGGCCAAACATCATTTTTCAGCTCCCAGTCAAGAGTAGGTTGGGACATGACAAATGGTATACCCAACTACCACATGTGGTTTCATGTGGTGAAAACTCTTTAAATTGCTCTGAACCATAAAATGTTTGATAATTTTTAATAATCTTCCTTCGTTTTAATGTTCATTTTGAGATCCCTTGGCAAAAGCATATTAAAAGACACCTTCAAAGTGCTGCGTTGTTTGTAATAATTTTATATTATCTGAAATAAATAGTAAATGACACAAACATTTTTTCAAACTATCTGGGTGCAAGAATATTGTTTTGAAAATATCATCAAGACAAAAATAACAAAGAACGGAATATAGAAGTTAAGAAATATTGTTTTATGTATATAAATAGTTAAAAATATATAATTGTATATAGTATATTTCACTTTAACATAGTTGTAGTAAATATAATTTCTGATTAAATTAATATGTATTGGTTAATATATTATTTTAGGTATGTGTACAGTTTGTAAGTTTTAATGTGTAATTTTTTTTTTACATGTAATCAGTAATCCATAATTTAGTAGTAGGTTGTTGTTTTATAGCAGAATAGGGTCCAAAGTTATCTAAATTACAAAATAGTTTTTCATATAAAAATATTTTAGAAGTTAATTACATATTTCATTTTCAATTACCTTTGTCAATAATTTATTGAGTATTATTTTATTAATTTAAGTGAAATGTTTGATTTTTAATGTGCAATTTAAATTTTATATAACTTAATTAATAATTTTTAATTTAGTAGTGGGTTGTTAGGTTTGTAATGGAATAGGGTGTGAAACTACTCAAATAACACACTTGTGTTTTTGTAATCATTTACTTTTATCTTAATTAAGAATTTAATTGGTAATTATTTTTCTGCATCATTCACTTAATTATTTTGTTGCTTCAAACATTTGTTGTATTTTGGTTAGCTGTTAATTCATTGGTATGTGTATTTAATAATAACGTTTTAAACATTAATGTTATACATATTATTCATTTTGATTGTATTTGTTTAATTTAATTTAAATTGTAATGTTATTAATATATTATTTATATTGTACTCTAAAGGGTTTTTATGTTTTTTTTTACAATATTTATTTTAAATGTATTTATTGTGTACTATTTGTTAAATCATGTTTGAGTCATCAAATTGTATTTTTCATAATTACATTTAATTTTAGTTATATATAATGCTTAATAGGTTTTCACATATTTATGTTGTTAGATATTTAAAAGTTGCTTGAAAAATGATTAGGAATTGGATTGGTGTATCTAATCCTTCCTAAGTCCAACACTTTCCTTTATTCTGTTTTCGTTGGAGAGTTAGCAGTACGTCTAACCACTTCAAAGTCCAACACTTTCTTTACTAATATTTAGGTTGGAGGGCAAATAGTAAATCTAACCCCTCCAAAGTCCAACGTATTCACTGACCTTGCTTAGTTTTGTTTATTATTGACCGTTATTTTCATTATTTTTTATTTGTTTCTAATGTTTATATTATTTCTAAATAAAAATTGTAATTTCTTTATTAAATTAGATGTTTCCATATTGATTGCATGAGTAAGGTTCACATATATATATATATATATATATAT
Organism: Lissotriton vulgaris; assembly: GCF_964263255.1. Taxonomy (NCBI): domain Eukaryota; kingdom Metazoa; phylum Chordata; class Amphibia; order Caudata; family Salamandridae; genus Lissotriton; species Lissotriton vulgaris. The sequence goes on along the minus strand of NC_141685.1, from coordinate 1,428,838,737 downwards.
GTGTGTGTGTATATATGCATATAAATAAACAAATACATATATATATATTTATTACTATTTTACCTATGTACACACATACACCTGCAAAATGGCGATCACCAATGATCCAGAACCTGTAAGCAAGGTTGACAGTCTAGATGGACATTGTAAAGAGAAAAGGGTTAAACTGCACTGAGCACTATAAAAATGGTCTAGACACGAGGGACTCTATGGTCCAGTGGAAGTCAAGTTGTTGCCGAAACGCGCAGGCCGTCCGATTTAATGCACGTTATTTTGCACATGGTGTGTGAATAAAGAAGCTTTTGAATAATCCTACTTGCTTGCTGTGCCGTTACTTCTGCTGGGAGGGTCGAAGCAAGGAGAATCCAAGAAGTATTGACACGTGGACTGGGACGTGTATCACAGGCACTCGCGATTGAGGGGAAGCGGTCAAAATCAAAATTGAACTCCAGTCAAGATACAGAGAGTAAAGTACGACCAACACCTCTGCTGCAATTCCTGATTTTCCGCGGAGGAGGACGCTTGATTGACAGCGTTGGAGCGGCTATCGCGGATGGACCGGGTGGTGAAGACCCAGCGGTGAGTGCGCGGACTGGGGGGTGGGGCGTTTTCTGCATCACTCGGCAACGCTGCGGAGGCAACGTACAAGTGAGGTGGGGGCTGCGCCTCCTGTCTGCAAACGAGCTGCTTGGGGGCTAGTAACCCAGGCGTGAGAATTGAAGCGGTTTTTTGAGAAGGGAGAAAAAAAGAACTTTATTGACAATCGTAATCACAGCAACCACGACATCACGCTTAGGTCCTTAATCAAGCAAGCGCATTGAAGCGCGAGTAAAACAAACCCCAAGGAATTACCGGAAGAAGTGTCCCGTGAGAGAATCGGGAACTAGTGATTTCTTTAAAGGGGCAGCGCAGAATTTTGTGAGCCGAAGGAACACGACGTGTTCTCTAGGAGCAGCAGTTATATGGGGAAGTCTGTTAAGCCTGAGGAGCAGGAAACAGACAACCTGAATAATTAAACGAACACACCCAGCGAATAAAACGTTGCATTAAAACAGTTTAAATTTCAACCTTGCTTACAGAAATATGGCAGATAAATCAAGAAAACGCCAGAGAAGGGCGAGTGAATTGCTTAATGACGAGAACACCCCCACTGTCAGGTCTTTCGTGGTTGCTCCTCAGGATTGGATCAATGCTATAAAGGGGCCCACCTCTAGATCATCCCAAGTCTGGCTATCAAGGACACAGACTGTTAAGGAGATCAAGCGGGGGAAAAGGTAGGTCCGGAGGGGAACAGCTGGGCAACTGGAACCGAAAACCTGCAGACATAGAAAGCATAGGATGAGTGAAATGATAACCCTCAGCTGGTAACTAAACCAAACAATACACTACGCTTTACCTCACCTGCAATAGCATACAGGTGTGCAGAAACGAAAGGATGATATAAAGGGCTTCTTCTACATCCCCTGGTTGTCCTACTATAAGACACAACAAAAGGAAAGCATCAGTAAACCACTGTACCTCCCTTTCCGTAACCTTAATCAGATAAAACGAGAAGAGGTAGAGAAAACCTGCCCAAATTTGGGATGAAGATAACCTGACTGCCCAGGACACAAAACATAAGTAAATATCACTCCTTTCTGGTATCTCCCTACTATGTTCGTAAGGATTCCCCTTCCGAGGATATGTATGATAGGAAAGTACCAGAGTCAGCTCAGAAAGTTCAAGAGTTAACCCCGTGATGATTCATACATCTCCTAGAATGCTTGTTCACCAAGTAAGTTCCTGGTACAAAAGTTGAAACAGAAAATAAGCCCAGCGCAAAGCAATACACAGCGTCTCTACAGATTCTTCTCTGCAAGCACAAACAGGAAGGTAACGTTCATGGAATGAACCAGTGGCACCTAAGCCTAGGTGTCCTGCAGTGACTGGAGAATCAAGCTCCCCTTAGTTAGATGTGGAGCAATTTAGACAAACACCCTGCTCCCCCGGAATGCTCTCGAAACTCAAGCACCCCGCTTGATCTTTAAGAAAAACCTGTAACAACGTTTTCCACTCTGGATACGGGCGCTTCCTAAGCCCCACCAAAGTAATCCACAACACCGGTGTAGAGGACACCGGTAATCCGTTCTCGTTGCGGGCGCTTCCTAAGCCCCACCAAAGTAATCCACGGATCAGGAATAGCGATGACTTGAGCTTACCGCAGCCCAACACAACCACCGCCGTCTGGAACACAGGAAACACAAGCAGTCAAACTACTCGCCAGGCAGAATAATCGGCAGCGCTTCCCTCGGGAAACGCCATGATATCCTTTCCGGTCGCACAGCGTCATTCTAGCGCGCCGCGCGAAGGCTCATGGGAAATGTAGTTTTCGAGCCCTTACTGACTCGCATAGCAGTCAGTGATCTACCAGCGGCCGGGGAAATCCTGACAGTACACCCCCTCTCACAACATTCACTGACTGCCACCAGGTTTACCAGGATGAGAAAAATGGAACCTCTGCACCAGTCTGGGAGCATGTATAGCTCCCACAGGCTCCCAAGAGTCCTCCTCCGGGCCATAACCCTTCCAAGATACCAAGTACGGGAGTTTACCTCTCACTCTACGAGCGTCCAAAATGCACCGTACCTCGTACTCCACATCCTGCTGTACACTCACAGGCGCAGGGGCCTTAGAACAACGACCCCGAGCAGGCTTGAGCAGCGAGACATGGAACACCGGGTGTATCCGGAAATGCGAAGGAAGTCTCAATTTCACCGCCACAGGGTTGACGTGGCGAATCACCTGGTAAGGGCCAATGAACCTAGGGTTGAAGACACTATACCTTCGGAAGCGGATATTTCGAGTGGACAACCACACCCAATCCCCTTTCTTGTACACAGGGCAGCACCTACGGTGTTTATCAGCCTGAGTCTTGTACTTCTGTTTAGCTTTCTCAAGATTCCTTCTAGCTTGCAGTACGGTTTTCCGCAACTGCACTAATCTGGACTGCAACTGCGGAATCTGAGCTTCTGCGACCGGCACACTCAAGGGGGCAAATCTAGGATGAAACCCATAGGTACAGAAGAACGGGGTGTACAAAGTAGAGGAATGGACTGCATCGTTATAGGCTACCTCAGCCGACCACAACCAGTCCACCCATGCCTCAGTAGTGGTATCTACAAAACACCTTAGGTATTGTTTGAGGGTCTGGTTTAACCTTTCGGTTTGCCCATCCGTTTGAGGATGAAAGCTGGTGGATAAGGAAGAGGCAATGCCTAACCGGTCACACCAGACCTTCCAAAATTTTGCGGTGAATTGTGCTCCTCTATCTGAGACTATAACCTTGGGAAGGCCATGCAACCTGATTACATGAAGGAGCAAGAAATGGGCGAGCTGGCTAGCTGTGGGAACCCCTTTACAGGCTATAAAGTGACCCAGTTTGGTTAAGTAATCCACAACTACTATAATTGCTGTCATCCCGTGATCTTTAGGGAGACCCACCACGAAATCCACCGAAAAGCTCTCCCAAGGACTCACAGGAGTGGGCATGGTTTGCAAAAGCCCTTGTGCAGGTCGATGATCGCTCTTAGCCTGCGAACAGATGTCACATCGTTGAACCCAAGCCAACACATCAGGACGGATGGTTGGCCACCAATAGGTGCGTAGCAATTTCTCCAAGGTTTTCTTCCCTCCAGTGTGTCCTGCACACGGCAGATCGTGACACCATTTGAAGGCTTGTTGTCTCAAGGCGAGTGTGGGAAGAAGCAACTGAGACCCTTTTCTTGGCAACCCCTGACGGACTCTCCATTCTGGATGTAAACGGATCCATGTTTTCCAAGCGAAGGTTCGGACTCCTCTCTTAACTTTGTGGAGAAACTCCTCGGTGTGTATCACACCTACCACCTTTTGGGGTTCAATGATGCGAGTCTCTGGCAACGCTGTTAATGCTGGGTGACTTTCCTGACGCGTGAGAGCATCCGCCTTCCGGTTGTCACATCCCGGACGAAAGGTAACCACGAAATGAAATTCAGAAAAAAAAGCATCCATCTAAGTTGTCTGGGAGTGAGATGGCGAGCTGCTCGCATGAACTGCAAGTTCCGGTGGTCGGTGTATACCGTGATTTGTTGAGAGGCGCCCATCAACCAATGCCTCCATTCAGTGAAGGCGTCCTTGATTGCTAACAGTTCCTTCTCAGCAATGGTGTAGTTGCATTCTGCAGGATTAAGTTTGCGTGACATGAACGCGATGGGATGGAGATGACCCGTACTCTCATTCCTTTGCGAAAGAACGGCCCCGACTGCTAGTTCTGACGCATCAGCCTCTACCACAAAGGGGAGTTTCGGATCAGCATGGATCAATATCGGTGCTGACGTGAATGCGGTTTTCAACCGGTCAAAGGCAGTTTGTTCGTCGAAGCCCCACACAAAGGGGGTGTTCTTCCGGGTCAATTTTGTGAGAGGGGTTACCATGTCCGAAAAGTGCGAGATGAACCTCCTATAGAAGTTTGCAAATCCAAGGAGTTTTTGGATGTCTTTGACACTGTTGGGTCTAGGCCATTCCACAATGGCACGTACCTTCCTTTCTGCCATTATTTGCCCTGATGGTGTGAGCATGACTCCTAAAAACTCAACAGTGGTAACGTGGAATTCACATTTTGTTAGTTTGCAGTACAGATGATTTTGATTTAAAGCCTCCAGTACCTGACACACATGTTTTTGATGTTCTGGTTCATCATTGGAATATATCAAGATGTCGTCTATGAAGACTACTACAAAGACGTCTAGGAAGTCTCTTAACACCTCATTGAGGAAGAATTGGAAGGAGGCAGGGGCGTTGCAGAGCCCAAAGGGCATCACCAGGTACTCAAGGAGCCCATACCTTGTCTTAAATGCGGTCTTCCATTCATCGCCGCTTCGCATGCGCACTAAATGGTAGGCCCCTCTCAGGTCCAATTTCGTATAGATCCTGGCCGATCTCACCTGCTCCAATAATACCGGTATCAATGGGAGTGGGTATTGGTTCTTGATCGTTATGGCATTCAATGCCCTGCAGTCAATACAGCAGCGTAATTCCCCATTAGCTTTCGGGATGAAGAAAAGCGGGGAAGCTGCTGGAGACCTAGAAGGTCTGATGAATCCCAAAGCAAGGAGGTTATCCAAGTATTCCCGGAGATGTTTTGTTTCGGGTTGTGACAAAGCATATATCCTGCCACATGGAATGACAGACCCAGGTGTTAGATCGATACGGCAGTCGTATTCTCTGTGAGGAGGGAGCACTTCTGCTTTCACTTTACTGAAAACCTCCCCATATTCCTGGTAACAACGGGGTAATACCACCTCCTTTTCAGCGGCGGTAGAGACTAGATGGGTAACAGCCAACACCCTAGAGGGTTGAGGGTTCTCTCTGATGCAGTGGTCTTGGCAATAAGGGGAAGAGAATTCCAAGGACTGCTCCGTCCACCTAATGGAGGGTTCATGTTTTTTCAGCCAAGGGAGTCCCAATATCACTCCATAGGTAGGGGCATGGATGAGATTGAACGAAAGATGTTCCATGTGGTAACCCCCATACCACAACTCGTACTCAGGTGTATGCTGGGTGATAGGACCGGATTCCAATACATGACCATCTACGGCAAACACAGCTTCAGGGACGGGTTTAGCAACAGGAGTTACCCCCAATCTCCGAGCTTCCGCCAGATCCATAAAACAACCCGTTGCTCCCGAATCTACCATGGCTCGGATATTCTTGGGGTTTTGGTCTATCCATAATTCTATGTCCAAAAAGAATAGCTGTTTTCCCACTAAGTCCTCTTCTGTTACTGAAGGGATGAAGTGCGCGCTCGAGTTCCTCCCTTCCTTTGAACTCAAGCGTTGGAGTTTTCCGATCCCTTGTCGACTGTGGATACCGCCCCTTGTCCTGTACGATAGCGCCCTCCCTTAGGCTTCACCGGACATTCGCGCAGGAAATGTCCCTTTTTCCCGCAGTAAAGACAGAGCCCGAATTTGCGGCGATGTTCTCTTTCACTCGAGGTGAGGGACGCTCGTACTACTCCAATTTCCATTAGTTCGGTTTTTCCTTCAGGCTTTTCTCCACTGGTTGGTTTGTCCCCCACTAGTAGTGGTCTGTCTTTTCTTCCTAGCTCTCCTTTTCTTTCTCGTAACCTGTGGTCCAAACGCAAGGCCAGATCAATAAAAGCAGCACACGTTGTAGGCTGGGGTTCAACTTGGGCTATGACATCTTTCAAGTTTTCTGTGAGTCCTTGGTAGAACAAAACCATCTGCTTTGCTTCAGGCCAATCGGTTTCCGCGATTAACCTCCTAAAATGGTTCAGATATGTAACTAAATCGGAATTGCCTTGTTTGAGGACAAGCAACTCCTTATCAGCGGAAAAGATTTCGGCTCTCCTGTCAAAAGTTTTTTCAAATTCAGTACGAAACAAATCCCAATCATACAGGATCGCATCGTTATTCTTGACGATAGGGACCGCCCACTGAGCTGCCTCTCCACCCAAGTAAGAAATCAGAAAAGAAACCCTGGATTGGTTAGTAAGAAAACACTTGGGTTTACAGGTGAAATGTAACATCACCTGGGTCATAAATACCTGCACCTTTTTTCTATCTCCCAGAAATCTTTCAGGGGGAGCTAAGGGAACAGGGGAAGGCATTTCTACCACTACTGAGGCAGGCGGAGGGGCAGGGTTACCTGCATCAAAAGGGTTCCGTTGCAAGGCATCCATCCGTGCCTGCAACGCAGCAGTTTCCTGATGGGAGGTGGCTAGTTCCACCTGCACTAAGCCAAGTGCGGCCAGTACATCGTCTAAAGTGGCCATCCCTTGGATCAATTCAACCAGGAGGAGCAAAACTCTTGGTCCGATTATTCTGTCAGGTCTTTCGTGGTTGCTCCTCAGGATTGGATCGATGCTATAAAGGGGCCCACCTCTAGATCACCCCAAGTCTGGCTATAAAGGACACAGACTGTTAAGGAGATCAAGCGGGGGAAAAGGTAGGTCCGGAGGGGAACAGCTGGGCAACTGGAACCGAAAACCTGCAGACATAGAAAGCATAGGATGAGTGAAATGATAACCCTCAGCTGGTAACTAAACCAAACAATACACTACGCTTTACCTCACCTGCAATAGCATACAGGTGTGCAGAAACGAAAGGATGATATAAAGGGCTTCTTCTACATCCCCTGGTTGTCCTACTATAAGACACAACAAAAGGAAAGCATCAGTAAACCACTGTACCTCCCTTTCCGTAACCTTAATCAGATAAAACGAGAAGAGGTAGAGAAAACCTACCCAAATTTGGGATGAAGATAACCTGACTGCCCAGGACACAAAACAGAAGTAAATATCACTCCTTTCTGGTATCTCCCTACTATGTTCGTAAGGATTCCCCTTCCGATGATATGTATGATAGGAAAGTACCAGAGTCAGCTCAGAAAGTTCAAGAGTTAACCCCGTGATGATTCATACATCTCCTAGAATGCTTGTTCACCAAGTAAGTTCCTGGTACAAAAGTAGAAACAGAAAATAAGCCCAGCGCAAAGCAATACACAGCGTCTTCACAGATTCTTCTCTGGAAGGTAACGTTCATGGAATGAACCAGTGGCACCTAAGCCTAGGTGTCCTGCAGTGACTGGAGAATCAAGCTCCCCTTAGTTAGATGTGGAGCAATTTAGACAAACACCCTGCTCCCCCGGAATGCTCTCGAAACTCAAGCACCCCGCTTGATCTTTAAGAAAAACCTGTAACAACGTTCTCCACTCTGGATACGGGCGCTTCCTAAGCCCCACCAAAGTAATCCACAACACCGGTGTAGAGGACACCGGTAATCCGTTCTCGTTGCGGGCGCTTCCTAAGCCCCACCAAAGTAATCCACGGATCAGGAATAGCGATGACTTGAGCTTACCGCAGCCCAACACAACCACCGCCGTCTGGAACACAGGAAACACAAGCAGTCAAACTACTCGCCAGGCAGAATAATCGGCAGCGCTTCCCTCGGGAAACGCCATGATATCCTTTCCGGTCGCACAGCGTCATTCTAGCGCGCCGCGCGAAGGCTCATGGGAAATGTAGTTTTCGAGCCCTTACTGACTCGCATAGCAGTCAGTGATCTACCAGCGGCCGGGGAAATCCTGACACCCACAACAAGTACAAATGCAAAAATAAATACGGGTGGAGCTGAGAAGGACAATAGAACAGTTTTGACCATATTGAGAGAGTTACAGCAACAAAAGATCATTGAGATCAATAAATGGTGGGAGAAAACGACTTTGGAGAAATACATAGAATACAAGAGGGTCCCACGGGGCCTCGGGATACTTATAATGCCCACCCTCAATGATCTGGACCCAGACCTAATTAAATTATGGCAAACAGATACAAATGAATGTTCTTTCAAGTTAATGAGAACCCTTATCATACATGCCAAAAGGAAATTGGAGAAGATAACAAGTGTGATTGAAGAGCTAGAATTAGAACTTGCTGGAATACCTGCAACTGAGGAAAATAAGGAATCCATTGAAAACATGGAGAAAAAGGTGGTGAAACATGAAATAGAGGTGGAAAAACGTAAAGCTTACAAATTCACGAGAGAGAGGCTGGACTATGCAAATGGGCGTATTTATAGATTCGCTCGTAAGTACGACACTCTAAGAAGCCATGTAGTATTGGACAAAACTGCGGGAACAGAGGATACAGAGGTTGTGGATAGCTCAGAGATTAGCTCTAATGATGAAGAGACAACTAGTATGCCACTGAATTTTCGCGGGGAGATGCAGCTGGCTCAAATGGTCACGCGACAGAGATAAAACCCCCAACAAAAGCACAATCAGAAGGAGCGAAAGGAGGAACAAAGCCAAAGAGAGGCAAAGGAAAACAAAAATAGCAATGAAAAAATCAACAACATCTGATAATCTGGCGATTAACTTGTCGAGTAAAGAATTATCAGATATACAATTGAGACTATTAAATAAAGGATTGTCCTATTGCCCTAACAAAAACATTGAGGTACCCAACATAAGAATTGATCTATATAAATTTTGTCGAAAAGTGAAACTAAGAAAGTACTTCTCTGAGAAAAAGGCAAAGAAACCTGTGAGCATAACACAAGATGAAGAAGTGTCTCCTACAATACAGAGGGACCTACCAGCAATAATAACATTGGTATCAATTAAAGAGGTCCCATCATTGAGCCAAAAAGAGACTACAAGCTCATTTAAATCGGACATTGAATTTTGCAATCAAATAGGCATATCCACGAACATGGGTGGAGAAAGCGGATTGAAAAAACAATCGAGATTCTGTCCACAACTCCCACCTGGGAACAAAGTCGATCTCTTCCATGAAATAATGGTGGAGGAAATAACAAAAATTTCAGGAAAATCGTTCAACCATAAAATGGATGCAGGTAATAAAAACAATCTGTTGCCCAAGGAATATCTAGCAATATCAGAATTAAAAAATGATCCCACCATAATAATAAAACCATCTGACAAGGGTGGGAACATTGTCGTGCAAAATGTAACTGACTATATTGTTGAGGCTAATAGACAATTAGACAACTTAGACCACTATGAGCCACTAAAGAGGAACCCATTGGAAGAATGGAGGGAGGAATATCACTCTTTACTGTTGGCGTGGAAGAACAAAGGCCTGATTGACTTTGAAGAATATTCCTACTTAAAAATGGACCATCCCATCACAGCCACAATTTTATTTTTACCAAAAGGTCATAAAGCCCTCGTGAAACCACCAGGAAGACCAATTATGAGTTCCATAGGATCATTACTAGAGACAACATCAAAATTTACTGACGTATTTTCAATGAACTATGTAACCGCATTACCTTCGTTCCTGAGGGATACAATGGATTTCCTTAATAAAATATCAGGAGTCAAGTGGAAAGCAAATTATTTAATGGCTACAATAAACGTCACTTCACTCTACACTTCGATTTGCCATGAAGATGGAATCAAAGCCATCAAGAAAGCTTTGGAAATACGATCTATCAATTATTTGGAACACTGCAATGTTGGTGGAGATGTTCACTTACTGCCTAACACATAATGCGTTTTTGTTTCTGGGGAACCTGTACCTGCAGAAACAAGGGACCACAATGGGGACATCATTTGCACCCACATATGTAAACCTCTTGATGGCCATGTGGGAGACTGCAGTGATGGAAGAAGAAAAGAAGAATAAAGCAAGAATTAAACTCTGGTGTCGTTTAATCGACGATCTGTTCATCATCTGGGACAGAAGTAAAGATGAACTTCAAATATTTATTGATTCATTGGAAGAACATGAATTCAATCTCCACTTCACTTTATCGATCAGTGCAACAAATTTGATTTTTCTAGATGTGGAGGTTTTTGTGAAAAGAGAAACCCTGTGCACCAAAATTAATAGAAAACCCACATCGTGCAACAGTGGGCAACCAGTAAAGTTAAAATGGAGCATTCCATATGGACAGATGCTACGAGCTAAAAGGAATTGCTCAGAATTGGATAACCTGGAACAAGAAATTGAGGATATGAGTAAATGATTCCGGGAAAGAGGCTACCCTGATGAAGTTATTGCAACAGCAAGAAATAGGATGAATTTGAAGAAGAGAGCAGATCTCCTTGTGCCGGGAAATAGTAAAAGGGAAGAAACCAGAGACGAATCAGGAGATAAGAACAATGTGACACGTCTGATCATCAACTATAACAACCAGAGTGATGAACTTAAAAAGGCACAAAGGAGAAATTGGAAGATCCTACTCCTTGATGAAACTCTTAAAGAGAATTTGACCTCCCATTCAAGCATCACATACAGGAAAACTTCATCCTCACACAGACATCTGAAGCAGCCAAAAAAGTCCTCATGGCTGACCACACCAGGTTTCTGGAAATGCGCCAAATGTAAGGCCTGCGAGCATGGCACAAACATTACAGAATACACACTACAGAATAGACCGACTGAGAAAATAAGGGACCACATAACATGTGAATCTAAGTTTATGTTCTGCAGACTCCTGTGCCCCTGCGGGAAATTGTACATAGGAAGCACAATCAATAAGTTAAAACTAAGGATCCTCCAACATGTACGAGCAATGAAGAACGAGGACCTGTGGTATCTATGGCCACACACTTTGCCAAATACCATCAGGGCAATCCCAATTTGTTGAAGTACTCAGGAATCAAACTCAGCAAACCATCTGAGAGAGGCGGGGATCGTACACTACAACTACGTAAACTTGAGTCGAGAATGATCCTGGCAATGGGCACAGAGTATCCATTTGGCCACAATTTAGATGCCGAATTCTTCGTACATCTGTAAATTTTTGAACTGAACAACAAATGACTAATTATCTGAGAATCCAATTGAGATCGGACAATGTAAATAGATGTAAATAGTGTAATATTCTTAAAAAGAGAACTAGCCATAAGTAGAACTTTAACTGAACTAATACATTTCAGAGGACAAGCTTGTGGGTGAAATAGACTGACGCTGATGTCAGGATGAGAAGATGCAATAAGACCACCACTTGCACCCAGGAAACTGCAAAGTATATATAAATGTACTTTACAAATGGAAGTTGCAAATTCTACGTTAAATACCATTCTATAAATGCACTTTGCAGATTACGTAACCTTAGCGTAGACAAGTGCGATGACAATATGAGCTAGGAGGTCCTGGGTATAGCTGGATATCTGTAACAATGTATATAGTAAATGAGCTACATGAATCACTGGCATCCAAATTAATCAACAGTAGAAATCCATACGTATAGAACTGTAAATAACGAGTACTTTACTGTATCATTACAGCCATCAGCTTGAAAGACACTTTCACCCGTCTTGTAGAAATGTAAATAGTTTGCAAATACGTAGGTGTAAAATATATATATGTGTTATATGACTCACAATTAGTACTTTACTGTGAGATTATTATACATATGTACACACATACACCTGGAAAATGGCATTCACCAATGATCCAGAACCTGTAAGCAAGGTTGACAGTCTAGATGGACAATGGAAAGAGAAAAGGGTTAAACTGCACTGAGCACTTTAAAAATGGTCTAGGAACCAGGGACTCTATGGTCCAGTGAAAGGCAAGTTGTTGCAGAAACACGTAGGCCGTCCGATTTAATGCACGTTATTATGCACATGGTGTGTGAATAAAGAAACTTTCGAATAATCGTATGTGCTTGCTGTGCCGTGACTTCTGCTGGGAGGGTTGAAGCAAGGGGAATCCAAGAATATATATATATATATATATTATATATATATATATATATATATATATATATATATATATATATATATATATATATATATATATATATATATATATATATATATATATATATATATATATATATATATATATATATATATATCCAGCTCCAAGTTACACGAAAAGAACGAGTCAGCTCCCTTCGTCAGTATTCACTACTGATGAAGGAAGCTCGCTCCAGAAACACGTTTGTTCTAAATAAACCCCTTTGCTGATACATTGCTGTGCTCGTGAGTGCTGTTTTCCTGAACCCGGCTGGGTATTGCTAGGAATTCGGAGCTGCTATATATATATATATATATATATACATATTCACTGAAAAAAACCATAGGTTTCACACCAGTTATAGTTAGGAATTTGCATTTAAAAAACCTATTAAATTCACTGAAAAAAACATAGGTTTGGCACCAGTTATAGTTAGATGGAAATTTTACTAACATAAAAACAATTACAATTCCCACGTTATAGTTAGTTGGACACACTATAACTTGGGCGCCTGCAATGCACTGCTGATGACGTCACATATTACATCACTCATGACATGGTCAGACATCATCACTAGGATGTAGTCTGTGAATATGAGTACCTAGGGTCTTATGAGGTTGATGATGGCATTGGTGAATGGAGCACTGAGGCTGGGTGGTCTGTAGATGAGGGTGCCTGGGAGGTGTTTCTTGGGTTGGACTGGAACTGGAAATGCAGTTGTTCCATAAGGGCTAGTTATCCTTTCTCCACCACTCTGCAATATGCTCCCTGGTGGGGGGATGAGGTCCCCCTGAAATGTCATCAGTGATGTCACTGACAATGTCATGAGTGATGTAATATGTGAGATCATAAACAGTGCATTGCGGGCACAAGTTATAGTTAGCTCAGCTAACTATAACTGCTGAATTTCTGAGTTTTAAACAAGTGAAACTTGAGCCTAACTATAACGTCTCTGTAACATTTGTTTTTTTCAGTGATTGTCTATGTTTCTTTTAATTCCATTTCCTAACTATAACGTCCCTGTAACCTTTGGTTCTTTGTGAGATTTTCTAAGGTTTTTCAAATTGTTTTTCCCAACTATAATGTTAATGTAACCTATGATCTATCTTATACAACTCTCAACACAAACGATCTTGTCAGAGCCACCCAGGAGGCCAAAATGTTGTTCCTTTTCCTGTCAAATCATTTTTTTTGTCTTTTTGAAATTTGTGGTGACATCGCGATGATCTTGATCACGTTTCAAAACTGCAAAACAAAAGCAGACATTCAATGACAACCACCACATTCATTCTAACTATTGCAATACACGCATTACTCAATTAAAGAACATGTTTGTACACATATATTTGTAGTAACTTTAAAAAAAACTGTGTTTGAACCTTACTTCTCATTTTCGCGATTAGACCAAAAGTTGCAATGGCTCCGGTAACTGCAACGATCGTGGCTTTTTTAGGGTGTGCAAAACACACATATGCATACATTTTACAGTATTTTAGACACTAGGGGTTTACACTACACTGTTTAAAGTCATATTTTTGTAGGGAGTTTTATAGAGACAACCATTCAAACCGGTTTTCTATGTTTGGTGTGATGCCGGGCATCACAATGATATCAGTATCTGCGATCACCGCAAATACATTGTGAAATTAAAAAACAAATGCAGGCATTCAATAACCACCACCACATTCAAAACTCATACCTGCAGAATGGATTATAACCAATCCACTAAAGACATTACCATCTAAATGACTGTATAATAGCATGTACAACTTCTTAACACAATTCATAACTTTATCAGTGTAATCTATGACTGCATGCATCACGGGATCATTAAGTCTCCCATTCACTATATATGTATTTGAAGGGATCTGTGACATGGTGCATCAGTTCATCAATACTTCTGTAACTAAATGCGTGACTGCCTCAGTGCATCTATGAGTGGGTGCATCAGTGTCACAATGGGTCTTTGATTGGTTGTAAGTCTCTCACTCAGTCTGTGACTAGGTGCATGAGTGCCCTTGTGCATTTGTAAGTACATATATGACTGTCTGACTTGATCTGTGAGTAGATACTTGAGTGGCTAAGGAGGTGTCTGAATGGTTGAGTGAGTGGGTGTATGAGTGTCTCAGTAGATTTGTGAGCAAGTCATAAATCTCTCAAGGGGTCTATGACTGGCAGCATGAGTATCTGATTGGTTCTGTCAGTGGGTGCTCGGGTTTATGATTGGACTGTGCAAAGATACATGAGTCTCTGAGCGTATAACTAACTAGGTGCATAAGTCTCTGAGTGGGTTTATGAGTGGCTGCGTAAATGACTGTATGGGTGAGTGAGTGTCTCAATGGGTCTGTGAGTGAGAGCATAAGTCTCTTAATAGGTGAGTGAATGGGTGAATGCATTAGTGTCTGAGTGGTTCTGTGACTAGGAGTGCTAGTCTCTGGGTGGGTCTGTGAGTGGATGCATACAAATTTGATTTTGGACACATACGTTGTGACCCTAACACTCCCATTTCTCAAACATGGAGTCAGCGTATTTCCACCCTGACCCCTCAGGTTAGCTTTCACACAAAATTTCAGCCCTGGGAACCAATAATGGATAAAATGGCAGCCGAAACCTTCTGTTCATGTTGCGTCCAGCCAATCATAGAATTCCTGTTGGTGAGCGCATCCGTGATAAATCGGGAAGCCACTGCAAAAATATATCTATACATTTTGGCTTTTAATTTCTCAAAAACTACTGAACAGATTTGCACCAAAGAACAAAAAGCACAAACTACGTCACAACATCTACCTTTCAACCAAATGTTGTCTAATGCTGTAGGTTTGACAACGGGTTTCCTATGGAAATTAACATTACAAATGCACCCTTTTTCCCAGCCCTATTTCTCAGTCCCCACTGCACAGATCAATCCCAGAATTTCCATGACAACCAGAACCTACTTTGACACTTTTTTGGGAACATTTCATGAAGATTGGTCACACAAAGCCAAAGTTATAGCCACGTCAAAAAATACTTTTCCTGTGGAAAGTAAGAACTAACTATGACTACCTACTATATATATATATATATATATATATATATATATATATATATATATATATATATATATATATATATATATATATATATATATATATATATACATATACTCCAAAGAAGCCCAATTTAAGACCTCCGGGTGCTCTGCAGGGTTGCAATCAAAGGACGGCAGAGCCAAGCTGCCATTAAATCAAACTTCGTTTCCCCGAAGGGTAGCTTTCTTCGTCCACTCCCAGGCTCCACAATAATATCAGCAGTCAATTTTGGTGATTGTTAAGTTTATTATCAGCAAGCCAGCATCACCTTACGCATTTGGGTCTCCTCTGAGACCTTGCTCACAGGACTGTTGGTCACCGTATTTTTACGTGATTTAAACAAAGTGCACAAAAAACTCTAAACAATGACATCATTTCCTGTTTCCTTCACAGGGCATTATGGGACATGTAGTTTATGACAATTCCTGCCTAAGATGGTAATTTCATCTACATTGTAATTCCAATTTTGTCAGACCGTCCTCATATATAATACCAATGAATTCCCTCTGGTGGGCCTAGCTCATGTGTTTCATTCATCTCACACTATGTACACTTTGCACTGTATAATATTCAAAGCAATATTTGTCTCATTATTGACAACAATTCTATTGATATTTACATCTCGCAGTGATCTAATTACTCACATAAGCCCAGAACTTTATCTTTTTAGCATTTTAACATTTTAACATTTTTATGCCCTGCAGTGGGCGTATGCGTACTAGTGTGAGGCCATTTTGCTGTACCAACAATATCTAGAAAATTTGGCCATAAATTTCTTATATCTTCCTGCCCTATGGTAGCATATCAGGGTCAAGATTAAGAACAATTAGTGAGAAAAGTGAAAAAAGTTTGAAAATAAAAATTTTAAAAATTAATGAGGAAGGTCAGTTGTGTACGCTCCCTGATCTAATTTTAACGAGGAGATTTATGACTGTTTCAAAGGTGATAATATAATTCTTCGTCCTGACTTAATCCATGCGGGTTTAGGGTACGGAAGTTCATGTTGTGCTTTGATTCTTTCTGTCTCATAGTTCTTTCACGATCTCCCCCTCTTGGGTGTGAGCCTACACTTTCTACAGCGTAAAATTTGAGTTCCTTCCATTTGCCACTGCGTTCCCTCTCCATGTGTTCGGCAACCGCGTTACTCCTGTCCGTATTAATGGTTGCACGAACATGTTCAAGTATACGTTTTTTTAATTCGCATTTAGTGCTCCCTACGCGGATATATGATGTTACAACGCGGACTTTTACTCCGCATACTGTTACAACGCGGATTTTACAACGCGGATACTGTAACAACGCATGTATTTACAACGCATTTTTTTACAACGCAGGTACCTTTAGAACGCATACCATTACAACGTAAGTATTGGTAAGTATATGTTAAAATTAATATTATAAACGTAAATTAATTTTAATAAATATAATTTAAGGTAATGTTATTTAATTTAATTTCCGTTAATTAATTTAATATAAAAATAATAATAGATTATTTTTACACTGTACCCCTGTACCCAAGAAACTCAAAACTGACCCTCAACACCCAAAATAAATTTAAGTAAATTAATTTAAATTAATTTAAATTAATTATTGTAATTTTTAAAAGAAAGTAATTTATTTTTACCCTGTACCCCTGTACCCCAAAAACTCAAAACTGACCCTAAACCCCAAAAATAATGTAATGTAATTTAAATTAATTTATTTACTATAAAATAATTTAATTAAAAATTAATTTTAATTTACCCTGTACCCCAAAAACTGAAAACTGACCCTGAACCCTAAAAATACCCCTTTACCCAAAAACTAAAAACTGACCCTGAACCCTAAAAATACCCCTTTACCCAAAAACTGAAAACTGACCCTGAACCCTAAAAATACCCCTTTACCCAAAAACTGAAAACTGACCCTGAACCCTAAAAATACCCCTTTACCCAAAAACTGAAAACTGACCCTGAACCCTAAAAATACCCCTTTACCCAAAAACTGAAAACTGACCCTGAACCCTAAAAATACCCCTTTACCCAAAAACTGAAAACTGACCCTGAACCCTAAAAATACCCCTTTACCCAAAAACTGAAAACTGACCCTGAACCCTAAAAATACCCCTTTACCCAAAAACTAAAAACTGACCCTGAACCCTAAAAATACCCCTTTACCCAAAAACTGAAAACTGACCCTGAACCCTAAAAATACCCCTTTACCCAAAAACTAAAAACTGACCCTGAACCCTAAAAATACCCCTTTACCCAAAAACTGAAAACTGACCCTGAACCCTAAAAATACCCCTTTACCCAAAAACTGAAAACTGACCCTGAACCCTAAAAATACCCCTTTACCCAAAAACTAAAAACTGACCCTGAACCCTAAAAATACCCCTTTACCCAAAAACCCAAAACTGACCCTAACCCCTAAAAATACCCAACATATAACATTTTAAAATAATTATATACTTACCAATACTTACGTTGTAATGGTATGCGTTGTAAAGGTACCTGCGTTGTAAAAAAATGCGTTGTAAAAACATGAGTTGTAACAGTACCTGCGTTGTAATAGATGCGTTGTAACGGTAGTGCGTTGTAAAAAATGCGTTGTAACAGGTGCACACCTCCCTACGCACTTAAGAGAGCACGGACATTCCAATATATAGATAACATATTGGCTTTTGCAGTTTATTAGTTGTTGAATCTTCGATATTCCCTTGTTTGTCATAGTGATTTCTTTCATATTTTGCGCAATGCAGCACACTTTACAATTTGAGCATTTGTAGAAGCCTTTTGGTTTCAACCATATTTCAGGGTTTTTTTTAGGCTGAAAATGGCTATGGACTAATTGGTCCCTTAGGTTCCTTTCTCTTCTGTAGGTTATGTTAGGATGGTCTCCTACAATTTCTGATGTTGTTGTGTCCATATGTAATATGTGCCAATTCTGTCGCAAAATTTTCATTAGTTGTTGATTGGCTGTGGAATAGGTGGTGATGAATCTTATTTTTTTGTTATCATCCGTTGTGACCAGTTGTTTCTCTTTTAGTAATTCTGTTCTGTTCATTAACTGGGTTCGATTTAGAGCAACTTTGATGCTTCCAGGGTTGTATTTTCTTTTTTCAAATCTCGCTGTTGCCTGTTTCTGGTGATTTATCCAATCTTCCTCCCTTGAACAGATTTTTTTGATTCTGAGGAACTCCCCATATGGAATGTTTTTGATTAAACTGGATTGATGGAAGCTTTGAGCATGAAGTACCGCGTTAGTAGCTGTACTTTTGCGATGCAAAGTGGTATGTACCTGGTTGTCCTTGATGAAGATTTCAGTTTCCAAAAATACCACTTTCTGGTCGCTGATTTCATATGTAAATTTGAGGCCAAAGTCATATTCATTCAAAATGTTAAAATATTGTTCCTTGGTTCCATCCCAAATGAATAGCAAATCGTCAAGGTATCTTAGCCATGCTATGGTTTTTGTTACGAAATGATCATTTTCATGGTTCCATGCCCAGGTCTGTTCCCATAATCCAATAGTTAGGCACGCGTATGATGGACTGAAGGTAAAACCCATCGCGGTTCCGTTTGATTGGCGATAGATTTCTTCCCCAAACATAAATACATTTTGTTCTAGACACATTTTAATAATTTCCAACAGCATATCATTGTGGTTAGTGAATTAAATACTTTTATCCATCAGGAAATGCTTACATGCTTTCAGTCCAATTTTATTCTGAATGTTTGAATATAATGATATCACATCCATTGTGATTAATTGGTATGTGGACTGCCACAGAGTTTATTGCAGTCATCTTAGCAGATCACCTGTGTCTTGAATGTATGAGTTTAGTCCTTTCACGTACGGTAGAAGGAAGAAATCTAGGCAGTTTGCCACAGGTTCTAATAGTGCCCCCTTGGATGAGATTATCGGTCTCCCTGGTGGTTTCGTGGGGTGTTTATGAATATTAGGAAGAAAATAGATTGTTGACATTTTTTGATATGATGTTTTCAAGTATTTACATTCATCTTCATCCAGAAGTTTAATTTTGAGCCAATTGTCAAATTTCACATCTAATTCTTCCTTTCATGTTGGTGTAGGGTTGGATTTACATTTTTCATAATATTCTTTGTTGCAAAGTTGGAAGTGAGCCTCTCGCATGTAGGCCTCTTTTTCTAGGATGTTGACATTTCCCCCTTTGTCAGAAATTTTTATTTCAATGGTATCATCTTTTTTTAGAGTGTTCAATGCATTGCGTTCTTCACTTGTAAGATTGTCTTTTTTATTTTGTATTTTTAGTTGGTAGAGATCCTTTATCACACACTCCCTTCCACTGTATTCAGGGTCTTGATCTAATTCCATTAAGTTGACAAAATGTTCCACATCATGTGCCAGTAAATCCATATCAGGGACTATTCTAGTTTTCTTATGTGTGGACATATTTGGATTGTCCGCGAATAGTTTCGCCAGTTTGATTTTACGCACATATTTATATAGATCTATCCGTGTTTCTGCTATTTTGTTGGTTGGACAGAAGTTCAGACCCCGTTTTAACAATTTTAATTCCATGAGGACTTATGAGGAAAGGTTGATTACCTGTGTTGGGCCTGCGATGGGCAAGCCCAGCACAAAGGGGGGGAGCTTGGCTCAAGTGACAAGGCAAGTGAAGGCTTTAGTGTTAACTCTGACCCAATAATAACTCCCTGCGCAGTCACACCAAAAAGAAGGACACCACACCACTGTTGTAGAAAAATACGATTCCTTTATGTAAAAGTTCTCTGTTGTAAATAGGGTTCATTTGGGAAAGCACATTCACATTTCTTTAGTCACAAATCTCTGGGATTCAGTTACTGAAATAAATACTGTAAATAGATCTTCAAGAATAAATAGCAAGATAAATAGAATAAATATCAGGAATAAATATCACAAATAAATATCACTTTTATATAGCAGAATAAATACTGGTTCATTTAAATAAAAAACCACATGTTCATTCTGGTATCGCTGCCACCAATTAAATGCTTTAGGAAGATTACACTTGCAATACGTTTCAGCTTGGAAAGATAACTCTTACAGTTCACGTTGGTTTCAAGGATAACGAGTACGGGCTTCCCTAGGCACAAAATAAGCTTTAGACTCTTTAGGGTTCACTCAGGGAGTAATGCGCGTGTACCTAAAAGGCAAGGAAACACAGTGAATACAGCATTTGCACTCCGCTGCCACCGGGATGAGATCTCTGCTTGCCGGTGGAATCTATACGCGCCTACAGGCTTTGACACCGCTAGCACACAGGCGGCACCAGTTCAAAGTCTTTAGACTGACAAACGGGCTGCCAGAGGGGTCACACAACCTTCGCGCTCAGTCAAATGAATGCCGGTTCACAGTTCCTTCACAACGCTGCACCCCACCTGAAGAAACGGGCCCACCTCGCATCGGCTGCAATCGGTAAGCTATTCAGTCAGGGCACAGCACTTCTCACGCCAGCGACAGGGTTTTCAGGGGCTCCACGGTCCTCCCTCTGACTTCCTCATACGGGGTAGATCCCGCCCACAGCTACAGCATCCGGCTCACTGGGGAAGGGGCAGAGACGCTAGTCTCGCCCAATGAAGGCCGGCCTTACCCCGCCACGGCGCACCACCTCACCTTCAGTCCGCACAGGAAGCGCTCTACGGTGGTGGGGCTCGGAGACGTCCGAGCCCCCCCCCTGGAGGGGCCTGTCGCAAAGGGGGCACTTCTGAAGATTGCGGTCGCGGCGAACTTGCTCTCGCCTCTCGACATGCAGTATCAGTCACGATATCACAACCGGGGGGGCGGGGAGGCACTACAAGTATGGCCACAGTCTTTGGGGCAATGAGGCACTTGCTGGGCAGGCGCTGTAGGCGCAAGGTCACCACTCACGCAGCTGACTGGAACGCCAGTCAGAAACAACGCCAGCAACCTTTGCTACTCTACTGCCTGCGCTACCAGCCACCTCAGGGGGTCAACAGGGCAGGTGTCAATCTGGTGTCAAGTCTGGAATCTCCTTCTTCTTTTCTTCTTTCTAAAATGGCCGCCAGGGACTGGGCCTTTTATAGCCAGTGCCCTGGGGTGCTGGCACGAGCCAGAAGGTTCTGGAACCTTCTCTGGCTGTGACAATGCCTTGGCATTTTTGAGGTATATCTAAGTCACTAGCAGCCACCGTACTGTGGCTCTAGAGCAGCCATTTTGTGTATCTGAGGAAAACAAAGGGATTCCTATCAGGAATGTGCGTCAAACAAAGGGAGCCAAAACCTCAAAAGGCCAGAGTTCAGGGAGGCTCCAATGGGAGTCACTCACATGAGGGAAAAGGGTGTCCACCATTTTAGGGCCACTCATACAGGTTGACAACCCCAGTTTGTAATGCCACAGGTTCCGCCAGGCACCTTGTAAATAGGTGCCAAAAACCTTGTGAGCAACTGGGCGTCAAGGAACATCTAGCCCCAGGGAAATTTATCTTTATCTTCTAAAGTGAAAATGGGATAAAAGTATTTATGTTGAGTAGTGTTTTTACCAATTTTCACTTGTGAAGAACAGGAGGATGATCTTCACAAGCACTTTTTAAAAAAAATAATATAATTGTGTCTTCAAATGTTAATGTTCTTGTTATGCTTTCAATTTTTAAAATGATTGTAAAATGTAATAATGACATGAAATGAACTTAAAAAAAGAAAGAAGAAGTAGTGAGGGAGTGTTTGTCGTAGCACTTCTATTCAACTTTATCTGAAGGTAAAAAAAGCCCTAACATTAAAATAAAGATGATGGGGCAACACTTATATAATGTAAACTTAAGGAATGACTGCTTATGATAAAATAAAAAATGTAGTCCAACGCGTGATACGAATGAATGAAAGAAAGATTTTGCATGTGATGAATATAAAAGACTCAATAAAAATATTTTGAAAACTTGTTTAAGTTAAAAACACCCTACCACAACTAGTTTTTGAAAATAAAGTGCGACACAAAATGAGCTACGTACATGGTGAGGGTATCGTAACGTCACATTGAAAAAACAAGCCAATCAACATTAGGATCAGGAAGGCAGAGTTTACCACACAACAGCCAATGAAATGTTTTTGAAAATCTGCTTAGGAAAGGGATTGGTCGGTAATACGTCTTCTTACAATGCTTCACAACCAATAAAAAAGAGGTGTGGAATGTTTATGTTTTTAACATGCGAGCAAATCAGATGACCTTGCAAGTACACGCAGGGGGAGGCATTTGTCGCTTATGATAATTAATAACAATAAAAAAGGGTAGTTTAAAAGAACGCTTTAAAATAAAACACATGTATGTTTGATTAAATAAAGTTTTATGAGGTGAAGTATAATCAACAATCTTTAAAAAATTAATGGGAAAATTATCAGTCATGACGTTATCATTATCGCTGTATTAGCGATCAATCACATGACTTCACCACTGTCTGCCGTTCCTTACTTCACTTGCAAAAAGAACATGTGCGACATTTGCATAACAAGTGTAGTGCGATGTGAATTATTGAGGATGACTTGCTTTCGCAAGACCCTGAAAGGCTTCTGGCAGAATAAGTACGCACTTATCTGCCAGACCCCATTTAATGATTAACCAGGCTCTCTAGGCTAAACGCGTCGGAAATCATCTCTCAACACTTTCTGTTTGTCCAGGTTGACCGTGAAAGTGCGTGTCTCCTCCTTTAACTCCTTTCTTTTTCATAGTAATTTTTACTCATACACTATCCAGCAAATACCCAACAGATGCAATTCCCTGGATTTGCAATAGTAATTGTAACTCATACACTATCCATCACATACCGTACAGATGCCTACCCCTGGAGTTAGAATAGTAATTGCTACCCCTACACTAACATGCACTTACCCTACAGATACACCCCCCTGGAGTTAGAATAGTAATTGTTACCCCTTCACTAACCAGCACTTACCCTACAGATGCACCCCCATGGAGTTAGAATTCTAATTGTTACCCCTAAACTAACCTGCACTTACCCCATAGATGCACCCTGCTCTCTCTTTCAAAATGCAAACCAGATTTACAACACCCTTGCACCACTTTCCAATAGAAGCCCATGTTCACACCAGAACATGGGTTTCCATTGGAATTCACAAGGCCATATTACCAAGACCATTAAAACGGCGATCATTTTTATCACCCTGCTTGATAATATGCGCCTTGGTTTGGATTTTGAAAGATAGAGCAGTGAAATGTGTTCTCACTTTCTAAATCCAAACCAGATTGCTTTTCCACATGCAAGTTAGCTTCTCCCCATGTAGAAAAGCAATGCCGGCTCCCGAAGGACGCAGAGAGCTGGTGGGACCGTGGGGGCATTGTGGCTTCACCCACGGTCCCCAACATTTTTTATTAGACCCGGGGGATAGGGTCCCCAGGGATATTAGAAATTACTAATAGGGGCTATTTTTCTTACAGTAAAATTAGAAGTCGCGCACCCAGGGCAGCGCTCAGTGTGTCCCCCTGGTGTGCACGCGCTAGATGCACGACTCATAATCTGTAGGGTGCATGACTCCAGCACCTTTGGTGCACAACAGATGCGTTTGGGAGCTGGCATTGTTTTTCCACATGGGGAGCTACTAACATTCAGATCCCCATGTGAAAAAGCAATCTGATTGACATTTTCAAAGAGAGAATAGATTTCCTTGCTATGGGAGGATGGGATGGACACCTGGGACACTGAAGGAGCTGGCCCTCCCACAATACGTAAAGCCCCGGAGAGTGGTGGTCCCTGGGGCTTTGGAGACCTTGCAGCCCCCCAACCTTTTTTTTGTAGACCCGGGGGTGAAGGGGCCCTCGAGTGCTCCTGGAGGGGGCCCACGCAGTCCCCCTCCCACAATACATAAAGCCCCGGGGGAGGTGGTCCATGCGACTTTGGGGACCTTGGACCCCCCCCACCATTTTCTTTTTTTTAGCGCTGGGGGGTGATGATCCCTGGGGCTGGGGGGCCCCTCTGGGCCCCACACAAAATGTAATAATTTGCCCCCGGTTTTAGCCCCCCTGGGGTCTAATTATAAAAAAAGCTCATTTTTATTTTATTATATCTTTTTACGCCAGAGTACGCGCACCCCACACGCACCTGCCGGGTCCTTTTTAAAAATAAAATAAAATTTAGTGGGCCCTGGGGGTCCTTCTGGGAGCCCCTAAGCAGGTCTAGAGGGTAAAAGTATTTCTACCCTGCCCCCTTTATACGTTTTGCACACTTGTTTGACTGACTTCTTCACGCCTCGCTTCTACCTTGGCACAAAATGGCTGCCAACAGTTCCCGGTTTCGAATGATGACAACCACTTGACAACCAATTAGCTTTCAGCATGTGATCGGAGGGTGCTCTTATGGTGCGCTCTTGGTGCGCTCATGGTGTGCTCAGGGTCCGTGGATCCACCGCGCTCATAGATATATAAATGCTTTTAACTGTCATTTTCTCAGGAAGTACTGAAAAGATTGACACCATTTAAGCAAAAGGCACAAGTCTGAACTGAGGAATACATCTTTGCCAAATTTGGCGTCATTCCGTTTAGTAGTTTGGGCTGTAGCTGTGGCTAAAGGTTCTATGGAAAATTGCATGAGGAAAACGCGTTTTGGGACCCCCCCTTTTTTCTCAGCCACCGCTTCACGAATCATCCCAAAACTTTCAGGAAAGGAGTACACTAGAGCTGACCAAAAGTTTGGAAAACTTCACAAAGATTCTGCAATCGGAGCCAAAGTTATTGGGAATAGAATGTTGCGGATTTCCTATGGATAATAGGTCCTAACTATAACTACCTTTTGGCGACTGCCAGTAGGTAATATATATAAAATTTCTTTTTGAGTTAGTGTCATTTTGATAGAACCCTTGGATGGATATTTTTTTTTTGAGATAGCTTATTTGCACCTTACTGAGATTCACTACACAACCCCACCTTGAGTTATGCCTTGAGCTGCTCACCCATATCTAACCAAAGTCTCAAGGAAGCTTAAGTGACCCTCTCTTTCCTTTCCAGACTAAGCCCATGTGCTCTGATTTCTAAGGGTTCTAGGAAATCTCTCTTTCGGAATGAGGCACTGAGATGTGCTTCTTTAAGAGGGAGACAGATAACAGAAATATCAGCCCCTTTAATTATTCGCTATGGGAAACCCAGCCAGCTACATTATATATAATGTCTTTCTTGGAACAATATTTTGTATTCAAAGGCAAATTGCATTCCAATTCCAAGGGGATACAAGCATTGTTCTGTCTAACAGCGACTGGAAAGGATAATATATGTTGGGTAAATAACACTTCAATTTAAGACTCTAAGAGACAACAGCTTCCGCCAGGCACATTTAAATCACTACCAGTTCAAAGACCTACCGCCAATTATGAGCAAAACACCATCTGTACTGTCTCTTACCTTTGTGCCGTGTAGAGCTAATTACATGTTGTCAAGTTAAACCCAAACTACAGCTTTTTCAGTAAATAGCTCTGGTACAAAGCACATGATACCTTTCAACGTTTTATTAACATGAAACAAAATGCAAATAGAAAAGGCCATTAACTTGACTTCAACTGTTAAAGTTCAGGAAACCGTCTCTAATTATGGAAAATTGATTTCCTTTTCTGCTTCACTAACCCGAGAAATCGACAGGAAAGCAAGTACATTTTCTCTGTGACTTTTTTCTCTCCCTGCTATTTACCATTGGCTCTTTCTCCGTGAGGACACACAATACAGCTCTGAGTCATCATGGCCAGCTCTGCACCGAGAACAAAAGATGTGTTTTATTACAGACTAAAAACAAGGAGCATACTTCTCTTTACCACTGCTGGCATGAATATATAACAATGTGCTGTAAAGGAGGAAATGAAAATGCCAAACACTGGTCCTTTTGAGGTCTGGCTTTTTCCAAGTCCTTTTGATTTCACAAAAATGATATGTATAATATGCTTACATAAAGATGCTTTCATCCACCTCTCTTCATCCAATGGTCTGTTGTATAATTCACAATTTGCTTCTGCCCATTACAGCATGAAGCATAACAAAGTGGATCAACCTAGTTCAGGCACTGGCTAACTTCAGTTTGAGTAACTCTATTTTGATCTTTCACAAGGAGGACATCCGCACAGAAGATATGTCCCTCAGTGTCAGTGTTTTGATGCTACTTTATAATTACTTTAGTGCTGCTTTTGTGGTCAGTGGCTTATGTAATAGCTGAACGCTTTTGATGTGAGCATAGGGTATATTTCAGCTTTATCAGTTCCTGTCTCCTGCTGATTCTGTTGTAAAAATGTACTTGTGGCCTTTGTTTTTGACTGCTGTGATTGCACGTCATTTCAGACTGTGTCCATTTAACCCCTTCGCTGCGGCGGCTATTCCGCCGCAGCGCTAAGGGGGAGGCGGGGCCGCACGGCGGTCCCGTGCTCGTGATTGAACCGCTCCGTCACGGCCCGCAGGTGTGCTGTGCTTGTGACGGAACGGATCCGTCACGCCCCCGCCCGCTCTTCAGAACGTCAGCGCAAGCGCGTAATTCGCACCGCGCAGGCGCGGTGAGCGGGGCATGACGGAACCGTTCCGTCACCAGCACAGCCCACCCGAGGCTTGTGACGGAACGGTTCCGTCACGAGCATGGGAGGCGTTAAAACAGGTTTCTGCATTACGTTTTTGGGCTGTGCCACACAATGATGTCTATTTATATCTATCTATTCCAATATGATCCAAAATGATACACAAACCAAAAGCTTCAATATTATAGGATGTGAATACATAAGCAGACAGTTTCGTAGAATTGTTTATCATTGAATCAGTTTCACCAATGGTTCTTTAATAAACCTTCCCAAGGAAGAAAAATGACCTTTATCATGTTTAATTTGGAGCACACTTCTAACAATTTTATTTAAACATAGGTGAGTTGTAATTTGGATGTTAGTGTCCAATAGTTTATACTATGAACCTTAAAAAATAAGAAACTTACAGGTGCTTAAGTATCTGAAAATGGGATTAAAGGTATCTTCATGCGGTGGAAAGAAAATGAGATTACATCTATCAGCAGTAAGATTTACAATATAATCACAGATATATTTGAGGCCTGTGAGATAATTCATTTGCTGGCAGGTGCATCAACGTAGCCTTTTGCTATTCCTAAATAGCGATTTTTAAGGAATCGCTGTTTAGGAATAGCAAAAGCCTATGCATGTAGGAATCGCTATTAAAATAGCGATTCCTTAAAATTCCTTAATTGCTAGTCGCAATTAAGGAATGCGGTCTCACTCATTCCTATGGGCCTACAGGCCCATAGGAATGTATTGGAGATTGCATGAGCAATTAGCGAGTACCAGTAGGAATTCGCAAATTGCTCATGCAATTTCAAGGGTGCAAGGGTGTCAAAATGACACCCTGTTGCACCCCTGAAATTGATCTATGCACATATGTTGCACACACACATGCTCGAAGGGCATGTGTGTGCGCAACATGAAACTTTGAAAAATGCCCAAAAGTGCTTTTTTCAAAGTATTAGCAAATTACCATGAAGTCCAACTTCATGGTAATTTGCTCCCCCTATTAGCGAATTCGCTATTTTTTTTACTTTCATGCATTGCATTTAAGGAATCTCAATTGGGGATTCCTTAAATGCAATCGCAATTTAAGGAATCTCAATTTAGAGATTCCTTAAATTGCGATTTTTGCATTTGGGATGATACATCCCAAATGCAAAAATACCGGGAGCAAAGGTGTAGATTCTGAGAATCTGTCCATTTGCACCCGGTATTTACTTTGATGCATCTGCCAGTAAGAGTGTAAGTATGTACACATTCATGAGCCAGGTATCCAGCTTATTACAGTGGAATCAGTTATATCTTCATGTGCTGCTGAGATAGTTCACTGTGTTGATTCTGACCAAGCTATCCCGATCTGTAGTGTAACCTTTATCCTTCTGGTACTGTGTAAACTATGAATGATCTGACTTGTTTATGTTATGATATATCTGTGAAATAAACAGTTTGTATGAACATCCGCAAACTGCAATAACAATATTGCACCAACTCTGGGACTAGCCTGAAAAAGTTGGGGAAAATTCGGCCTTTTAAAATACCACAGTAATGCAAACAGCAACTCACAAGAACGATGAATATAAGCTCATGAGTTTACTTTATCTAGCTTTACAACTTAAACTCTGTCTGTCTTTCTTTATTTATTTCCCTCTCTTTGCTTCCTTTCTTCCTTACCTTCATTCTTTTTTCTTTCTATGATCCTTCTTTCTTTCTTTCATTGATACTTCATTCTTTCTTTTATTAATTTCTTTCTTTGTTTTTCTTTCTTTATTCCTTTCTTTCTAGCTTTATCTTTGTTTGTTTGTATCTTTCTTTCGTTTTTGTCCTCTTTCGTGTCTGCTTTCTTTCTTTTTTCAGTTCAGTTCTAAATGTAAGTTTATTTGGACCATTGTCCTTAAACAGATAAAAACATCATGAAAACAATAATTTTTCCATAAAACGTTTTAAAACAATGTATAACTTATATCTCGTTAAAATAGATCACGCGTGACATAGACTACTCACATTTCAAATTTTGTTTAACTTTTCGCATAAATCTCCCCAAGGCACAAGCAATATCTAAACTCATCATTTCTGTTAGGAGAGCACTTGCAGAAAGTCTATTGTGTATACTGTATTTTATAAAAATGGTGAGTAACATCTCTTTCCGTGGTTCTAAAAACTTTGGACAGTCCAATAAAAAATGCATCATATCACATGAAGTTCCCAATATACATTTACAATTCCCAATGCTATCTATCGTCTCTTTTATTACTCTTGTGTTACAATAGCAATGATTCAATCCAATTCTTAACCTTAGGACTTCTCTTCTCAGCCATCTATTTGGTAGTCTATAGATTTAAGGAAAATGTACATCTTTTTGCCAGGATTGGGTCCAGAACTGTACCGACTTTTTCGTGGCCAGGTAATCTTGGTCCTCGGATCGGGATACTTAATTTCCAACTTCCCTAATAGCCCTCCTCGCAATCTCCATTTGTAGGGTCACGGGGCTTACCTCCAGTCTCAGCAATTTACCAACTAGCCTAAGGGAATTTCTTGCCCCTTTAGCCCATGATAGTTCACTCATCATGGCTTCCCTCCTACACCATTGCGAGACGTTATGATCTTCTTCAAATCCCAGGCGCTGCCAGAATCTAACTAAGTCCATACAAACTGTTATCTTCCATGAGGTTACACCTGTTTCTAATCTAACAGCTTGCACCATTGAGCATTTAGACAGTGAAAATTGATTTTTCAAAACTTTTCCCTCCTCGGCGTCCCAACTATGTTTACCGCCCAAAAACAATAACTCAGCTCCATATAAGCATTGCGGAGGGACCATAGCTAAATGTGCCTTTAAAACCAGCCTTTCAGATTTTTCTCCGTAGATTCCGTTAAATTTCTTTAGGCCGTTTATCGAGGCAGCTGACCTTATTTTTAATGCGTCAAGGTGAGTGGTCCATTTCAGATTTTTCTGAAACCACATGCCCAGATACCTATATTCGTCTACTGTTTCCAGCTTCACCGAACCTAAAATCCAGCTATACCTTATTTCCCTCCGCCCAAAACATAAAATCTTTGTTTTATTCATGTTTACTACTAACTTTTTATAACTACAGTACTCATAAAAATTATTCAACTTTCTCTGTAACCCGATCTCTGTTTGGTCGAAAATCACCAAATCGTCAGCGTATAACAGACATGCTATATGTTTCCCATTTATCTTAGGACTTGCCTACCTTGCTCCATCTAAAATTGAGGGTAAGTCTACTATAAAAAGTGAAAAAAGTTGGGGGGCCAAGAAACACCCTTGTCTCAGCCCATTTCCAATTTGAATTTTTCTACAGATACTCCCATCTGTGCCTACAATAATCCGTGTGCGCGCATCAAGAGAGAGAGAGAGGACTAGAAAGCTAGTCCGAGTCCCCGTAGTTTATATATGTTATCAAAAGAGACTAGCTTAAATATGACCAATATTGTTAGGACTCTGATTAGATTTGTCATGGGCACCTCGTTGGTGAGTTCATTAAGCCCTCACCCACCAACCTGGTTGGTGGCATGCTTCATCATCGGGCCCACCTAGTGACACCTAATGTGTCCCGGTTGTGCTGCGACGCCTGATTACAGCGGAGCTGGTATTTTACTGAGAGTGCAGTGTGAGGTGTAAAGTGAAGTGTGAGTTAAAACGGCTTGGCGAGGGTCCCAGTACCCGAGGGTAAATTACATTTTAATAACTGGGCCCCCGTCAGCAGTTAAAATAAGGCTTGGGGATGCGAGTTACTACCTCCTACATCCATCAGTTGGTCGACATGTTTCAGCCAGTGCCTTAAACTAAATCTGGCTTTCCTCAGGACCTTTTTAAAACAGAGTGTAGTGCAGGTTAAAAAGGAGTGTAATCCAGGCTATGTGTTACACTCACTAAGGTGCTTCTCTAAGTGTGAGAGGGGATTCCCTTCTCATATATGCCTGTACCGACAACATTGAAGACATAGACAAAACATGTACGAAGAGGAGAGTCAAATAGGGGTTTTCGCCACATAGTCATATACATAGAATGCCAAATCTACAGTGCTCAGTGGGTAGACTACAGTCAGCAAAAGTGTAATGGCACTGGTGGCACCATTATTTTGATTATCGCAAATAATTGGGGGTGGTGTCGCTAAAACACGGGTATCACACATATGCTTGAGATAAAAAGTGTGATGGGCGTAAGTAAACATTCTTACGCTTGGAATTTGCAGCCAATGCTTCCAGGAGTGAAGCGGTAAGGGGTTGACCCTGTAGGGAAATAATGTTGGCCACTGGGAGTTAGGGACCTGTAAGAAGGGAAAAGCGCTTACCCAGAGATTGTTGCTTGGAGGTTGCCATACTCACAGCTTTTCTGGTCAGAGCCTGCCTTGTACCTGTTGCACCGTCATCGTACTCCGGTAGATAGAGCTGGAGTTTCTTGTTCGTTTTTATATGCTTGCTAATTGGATTAACTATCGGCACCTGTAACTGGGAGTAAGAGTAAAAAGACTACCCCAGGCGTGTTCCTAGCTGTCTGCTCATGGGCGGTGGAAAGACAATAGTCTCTAGCACATGAGCGGTGCTGCTTGTGTCTATTGCGCATGAGCGGGGGTGAGAAATTAGTTGGTGGAAAGATACTAGTCTCTAGCACATGTGCGGTGCTGCTTGTGTCTATTGCGCATAAGCGGGGGTGAGACACTAGTTATTAGTGCAGGTGCGTCTGCGGGTCTAACACGGTAGAGTATGTGTCGTGTTGAAGTATGCAATCTGCCACTATCAACAGTGCGGGCATGGAGTTTCAAAGAGGTGCATTTAGCTTGGGCATAGTGTAATGAATCATCACAGGTTGCTGTAGGAGCGGGAGACTATGGCTGGGTATGGCAACTAGTCACAACCGGATATGGGTTTGGCACGATTAGGCGTTGGTGCCGTTATATTCACGACATCCTTGTGATATGGGAGGGTCCACAAACAACCCTGGATCAATTCCTCCTCTGGCTCAATGGCTGGGACCCATACTTGAAGTTCACCAGCACTATCAGTGCAAACCAACTTGCTTTCCTGGACCTAAATATAGATGGCAGACTCACCACGACAACATACTGTAAACCCACGGCCATAAACTCTTTACTCCACTTCACAAGCTTCCACCCACGCCCGCTAAGGGAGAACCTTCCCTTCGGACAATTCTTACGTATACGCAGGAATTGCAGTGATATAGCAGACTATAAAAAACAGTCCGCTGAACTGTCCAAGAAACTGGAGGCCCGGGGCTACCCACCAGCCATCATCTCCAAAACCCGGAAGAGGGCCAGGAACCAGAATAGAGAGGCCCTCCTTGAAACCACAGCTAAAGAGGAGCAGGAATAACCTATCACCTGCGTCACTACGTACAACACAGCCTTCAATGAGGTAGCCAAACTCATTAAGAAGAACTGGAAGATCTTGAATTCTGGCCAGAGGCAGTGGGACATACCGCGTTTTGCTTACAAGAGAAGCAATAACTTAAAGGACCAACTAGTTAACACCCGTCCTAAAACGCATAACACACAAGAACCGAACACCATTCTGAATGCATGGGGCCTACCAAAAGTAACTGGACACTACCACTACAATGATTGCAGTGTGTGTCACTTAACCATCCACACCAAAACTCTAACCCTAGAACCTAACAAGGTGTGGACTCAACGCAGCTACACCAACTGTAACTCACTAATGTGATTTACCTTCTCACCTGCTCCTGTGGTCTCCGCTATATCGGCATGACCATCTGCAAAATACGCACTAGGGTCGCTGAGCACAGAAGCACCATTAGGTGTAAGAAAAACATCAGTAAATTAACCAACCACTTCATTACCCATGGCCATACCCCCAATGACCTCACATGGACAGTCATCGAACAAATCCCTGAGCAGGCATTAGACAATGAAAGAAGGCTGATGGGCAAAGAACAGCGTTGGATCTATCGTCTTTCCTCACACATCAATGGCCTGAACGATGCGATCCCTTGGAACTCAGTCACATGCTGATGTAAACCTCTATACAGAGGTCTTTACTAGTACCCATTCAACCCAATT
This sequence comes from Lissotriton vulgaris, assembly GCF_964263255.1. Taxonomy (NCBI): domain Eukaryota; kingdom Metazoa; phylum Chordata; class Amphibia; order Caudata; family Salamandridae; genus Lissotriton; species Lissotriton vulgaris. The sequence continues at coordinate 1,428,805,853 of NC_141685.1, read as the reverse complement.
GACCTATGAACTCCAACTCAACTGAGGCTACCACCCCTAATCATGCCCAACCCATATCGGGTTGTGTCTAGTTGTCATATCCAGCCATAGTCTCCCGCTCCTACAGCAACCTGTGATGATTCATTACACTATGCCCGAGCTAAATGCACCTCATTGAAACTCCATGCCCGCACTATTGATAGTGGCAGATTGCATACTTCAACACGACACATACTCTACCGTGTTAGACCCGCAGACGCACCTGCACTAATAACTAGTGTCTCACGCCCGCTTATGCGCAATAGACACAAGCAGCACCGCACATGTGCTAGAGACTAGTATCTTTCCACCAACTAGTGTCTCACCCCTGCTCATGCGCAATAGACACAAGCAGCACCGCTCATGTGCTAGAGACTAATGTCTTTCCACCGCCCATGAGCAGACAGCTAGGAACACGCCCCGAGTAGTCTTTCGACTCCTACTCCCAGCTACAGGTGCCGATAGTTAATCCAATTAGCAAGCATATAAAAACGAACAAGAAACTCAAGCTCTTTCTACCGGAGTATGAGGACGGTGCAACAGGTACAAGGCAGGCTCTGACCAGAAAAGCTGTGAGTATGACAACCTCCAAGCAACAATCTCTGGGTAAGCGCTTTTCCCTCCTTACAGGTCGTTAACTCCCAGTGGCCAACATTATTTCCCTGCAGGGTCAACCCCTTACCGCTTCACTCCTGGAAGCATTGGCCGCAAATTCTAAGCGTAAGAATGTTTACTTATGCCCCATCACACTTTGTATCTCATGCATATGTGTGATACCCGTGTTTTCGTGACACCACCCCCAATTATTTGCGATAATCACAATAATGGTACCACCAGTGCCATTACACTTTTGCTGACTGTAGTCTACCCACTGAGAACTGTAGATTCGGCATTCTATGTATATGACTATGTGGCGAGGACGCCTATTTGACTCTCCTCTTCTTACATGTTTTGTCTTTGTCTTCAAGGTTGTCGGTACAGGCATACATGAGAAGGGAATCCCCTCTCACACTTAGAGAAACACCTTAGTGAGTGTAACACATAGCCTGGATTACACTCCTTTTTAAACTGCACTACACTCTGTTTTAAAAAGGTCCTGAGGAAAGCCAGATTTAGTTTAAGGCACAGGCTGAAACATGTCGACCAACTGATGGATGTAGGAGGTAGTAACTCCCCTCCGCCAAACCTCCCCAAGCCTTATTTTAACCGCTGACGGGGACCCAGTTAATAAAATGTAATTTACCCTCGGGTACTGGGACCCTCGCCAAGCCGTTTTAACTCACACTTCACTTTACACCTCACACTGCACTCTCAATAAAATACCTGCTCCGCTGTAATCAGGCGTCGCAAAACACCCGGGACACACTAGGTGTCACTGGGTGGTCCCAAAGATGAAGCATGCCACCAATCAGGTTGGTGGGTGAGGGCTTCATGAACTCACCAACGAGGTGCCCATGACAAATCTAATCAGAGTCCTAACAATATTGGTCATATTTAAGCTAAAATAATCCGTTCCCAGTTTGCAGAGTGCAGGAGTTATATTAGGCTCAACAGATCTCTAGGGATATCGTAACCGTTCAATGTCTCCCACAACTTCCCACGGTCCACCAAATCAAAAGCTGCATGGAAGTCCACGAAGTAACAGCACAACCTACCATTCTGCTCCATGGACATCACCGCAATGGACCATAGTGTGAAACAGTGGTCGACCGTTGAATGTAAGTATGGGTGTATTTTGCGGATCTGCGGTCCGCGAATTCGTGCGAAATCGCAAAATAAACAGCGAATTCGTGGATTTTCCTGAAAAATCGCAGATTTTTTTGCGATTTGCACCATACTTACCTGGAGTACTTTCTACTGGCTCATCAGTAAGTGGTACCTCGTTGTGTAAATGTATAGTGCTTTTCCTACACTACAGCTGCGTAAAGGGCCAGAAGATTTGTCCCCAGTGACCATGTGTTCCTGTAAGTTTGCCACCGTGCCAAAAGGCGCCGAGGTCCCTTGAGTGAGCTGTCCATCATAGTTGGGAAAGGGCGAGAAAAAAGTTTGTTACTGCTAGTGTGTGGTGCGGGACTTCTATGCGTGTGCACATGCCTCTTGTGTAAAGGGTCAGAGAGTGAGCAGGGCAGCAGGTGAGGAGAAAGCAGCCTCCTGGCCACATGAATTACAAGGGGATCGCGCTCGAGAAACTCATGGATGCAAAGACCTCCCTCAAGTATTACAGCTAATTTTCGACGGCAGATATGGGGTTAAAGCTCACTTGCCCAGCCTCGACCGTGCTCACTAATATTTTGAGCTGATTTAAAACATTACTACATTTGAACTTCAACTCGGGCACCAGCTATATCTGTAAGTGCTTCCTGTTGAGGTTTAATTTTTGTGACAGGAGCCTCGTGCCAGAATGAATCCTGCCCTGCATAGTTATCCACGAAGATGCCAATGTTTTGTGCAATACCTCTACTCAACTGGAGTACTGGCTAATCAGTAAGTGCTACCTCGTTCAATCAATCAATCAATCATTTGTATAGCGCGCTACTCACCCAGAGGGTCTCAAGGCTCTTGGGGGGGTTGTGTAAATGTATAGGGCTTTTCCTACACTACAGCTGCGTAAAAGGCCAGAAGATTTGTCCCCAATGACTATGTGTACCTGTAAGTTTGCCACCGCGCCAAAAGGCGCCGAGGTCCCTTGAGTGAGCTGTCCATCATAGTTGGGAAAGGGTGGGAAAAATGTTTGATACTGCTAGTGTGCGGTGTGGGGCTTCTATGCGTGTGCACATGCCTCTTGTGTAAAGGGTCAGAGAGCGAGCAGGGCAGCAGGTGAGGAGAAAGCAGCCTCCTGGCCACAGGAACTACAAGGGGATCGCGCTCCAGAAACTCATGGGATGCAAAGACCTCCCTCGAGTATTAGAGCTAACTTTCAATGGCAGATATGGGGTTAAAGCACACTTGCCCAGCCTCGACCGTGCTCACTAATGTTTTGGGCTGAATGAAAGCGTTACTGAATTTGAACTTCAACTCGGGCACCAGCTATATCTGTATGTGCTTCCTGATGAGGTTTAATTTTTGTGACAGGAGCCTCGTGCCAGAATGAATCCTGCCCTGCATAGTTATCCACAAAGATGCCACTGTTTTTTGCAATACCTCTAATCAACTGGAGTAACGGCTAATCAGTAAGTGCTACCTCGTTGTGTAAATGTATAGTGCTTTTCCTACACTGCAGCTGCATAAAGGGCCAGAACATTTGTCCCCAGTGACCATGTGTGCCTGTAAGTTTGCTACCGCGCCAAAAGGCGCTGAGGTCCCTTGAGTGAGCTGTCCATCATAGTTGGGAAAGGGTGGGAAAACGTTTGATACTGCTAGTGTGTGGTGCGGGGCTTCTATGCGTGTGCACATGCCTCTTGTGTAAAGGGTCAGAGAGCGAGCAGGGCAGCAGGTGAGGAGGAAGCAGCCTCCTGGCCACAGGCACTACAAGGGGATTGCGCTCGAGAAACTCATTGATGCAAAGACCTCCCTCGAGTATTACAGCTAATTTCCGACGGCAGGGATGGGGTTAAAGCACACTTGCCCAGCCTTGACCGTGCTCACTAATGTTTTGGGCTGATTAAAATGTTACTGAATTTGAGCTTCAACTCGGGCACCTGCTTTATTTATCTGTCAGCGCTTCTTGTTGAGGTTTAATTTTTGTGATAGGAGCCTTGTGCCATACTTGTAACTATTCTCTGACCCTGCTTCGAGGGTCAGAGCAGGGTCAGAGAATATTTGCAAGTAGGAAACGAGGCGCCACTCAGGAAGCACTTACAGCGTTACAGCAGGTGCCCAAGTTGAAGTTAATTTCTTTGTAACCATTTTGTAAATGGTTACAACGAAATTAGCTTCAACTTGGGCACCTGCTGTAACCCTGTAAGTGCTTCCTGGAAAAAATTCATCCTGCTCGCAGATTTTTCCGTAATTTCGCGAGATTCGCGGATCGAGAAATTGCGGAAAATCCGCAAATTCCGTGACCGGAACAAATTTTCGGCCCATAGTTAGTTGAACGGCCCTCCTTAAACCCCCCTGTTCTGGAGGTACAACCTGATTCTTCTCTGACCATTCCTTTAGTCCTTCCAGAATCAATTTGGCAAAGACGTTTTCGCCTATATCCAAAAAATGAATTAATCTATACTTTTTGGGGGAATTAAGGTCACCTTTTTTAATGTATAGGCCTTATAATTGCGCCTCTCCAGTTTTGTGGAATTTGGCCTGAGGTAAGTATCCCCTGGAACATTTTTGAAAAGAAAAGAGCCCACCACTCCGACCTCTTTTTTATCACCACTGCAGGGAGATTGTCTGGGCCAGCTGCACGAGTCAAATTTAGATTTAGATATAATTGTTTTGACATTAGCAACAGTAACATTATCCTCCATTTCTTTACTAACACCAGACCATACTATTGAATTTCAATCTTCAATTTCTTTCCGCCCCCATAGATTTCCCCCAAGTATATCGCCCATTCATTTTCAGGGATCACACATTTCAAAACTCCCCTTACTTTAGTTGAACTTTCTTGTACCAACCTCCAAAACCCTTTCAGATCCTTAGACTCTATTGCAGTCATTAATTTATCCCTGCAACTCTCTCTATAACATTGTTTTTTATTCCTCACCAACATTTTATAAAGTCTCATTTGCTTCTGGAGATTACACAACAGTTCTACATTGTATTTTACCCTTAATCTTCTTTCCTGTTGCCTAATACAGGTTTTGACCTTCCTATATTCCTCATCAAACCATCCCCTCCCTTTCTTATATACTGAGTTTTCCCTCTCAAGGTTGGAGTTTCCTTCTTTAATTTTTATCTTCAAACAATCCACTAATACACTAATTGAGTTCTCAAACCAGGCCCTTTCATATACACTTGGGATATCTTCTACCAGCAACGTCTGTTGAACAGCTACTAATTTTTCCAAATATTCCTTCGTAATCCGAGTTGTTAGTCATCTGGGGTAATCAACTTAGACCGACAACACTGTATCCCTTTCTTTTTTCTTTAGCTCACACATTTCAAACCTTAACGGGAAGTGATCACTACCTTCTTCACATAGCACCTCAAATGTTTTGATCAGCTCAAAATTCCAGGCTTGTATATAAACATAATCAATTGGGCATAGTTGCTGGCCAGTCTTAAAGGTTCACTTTGCTGGTCTATCTACATCAAATCTACCATTTGCACAAATCAACCCGAAGGCCCCCAACATTTGACCTAAAGTCGAGTCATGTTCTGACATTACCACCCTTGGAAATATTGCATTCCTAATTTTGTAGAAGTGCAATAGATCCTGACACCAATCGTCAGTCCTCAAAGGGTTTAACTTATGATTAAAATCACCCAGCACTAGCACTACATCTCTTGGGGAGTTCTCAGTCATAGTTGACAAATCTTCATTACATTTTTCCATGTCATCTTTGTACAGCCTCTCTTACCCCTTCTGAATGTACACATTTACGATAATAATACCATCAAACCGAGGGTCTGAGTTCAACAATAGCACTCTGCATCCTATCACCCATTTACATTTTACCTTCAACAGAACCACTTTCTTGGTGATTTTGGTCGATACCAATATCGCTTGCCCTCCTGATGGTCTACCAAAGTGTCTTCTTACAGCTACCTTTGTCTGCTGAACAAACCCTACCCTTACTTGGGTATCGTCACACAGCCAGGTCTCTTGCAAACACACAATTTCACAGCTATCAATGATCTTTTTAAAATTTGCATGATTTTCTATTCTTTTAAACCCATATATGTTCCAGGATAACACTGTCAGGCTGTGTGACGACCCAGATACCTAGTCAATTTCATTTAGTCATAATTGGGAAATGCCAAGGCTCTATATCTATTTCCAGCTAATATTGCTTCTTCGCCTACCTCCTGATCCCTATTTCTTATCGTAATTTCAATATCATCTTTTTTTTCCTAGCAGGCATCCATCATTCTGACCTGCCTTTGTCCCAAACCAGCATGGTTTAATAGGATTGGTCTCTCCAGTGTAATTTAACCTTGCATTTCCATTTTTTTAACCAATCTGATACCTTCTTTATGCAACTCTGGTTCCACCCTTATTAATGCTGACTTTACTAGTTCCGAATACAGCAGAACCGTAGTAGCTTCAGTACCTTTATTGTTCACATAGAACCCCACTTCTTTAAGATCTGCTGAGCCGATACTACGTAAACTTTTACAGTTTGCAAGAGAGAAAAACAGTTGGGATCTATTTAGCGGGATTAATTTCCTCACCTTTTTCCCTGGTCACTTGGCTCAAAATATAACCATAAATCTGAACTACCGCTTACCTATAATTCACAGGGGGGCCTGAATGGGTCCCTTACACTTATACTTCTCTCATGGGGAATACTAGTCTCGACATGCCCTTTAGTAGAGCTAATACTTTCACCAACTTGCGATCTCACTCCATTCTTATTAGCCTTTAATACCTCAACTGGTACCACACAATCCTCATCGGGACTATCTTTCTTATTCTTATCTTTCCTGTTCTTATCTTTCTTGTTCTCAGGGTTTCTTATTTCTCTTTTGCTTCTGCCTACTGTCTCGGGCTTATAATAGGTAGTTCCTTTACCTTGCTTATTTTCCTTTGTCAGAGCAAACCTTACTGACTCTTTTTCCCCATAGTGTTCTTTCTCAGAAACTTTCTTTATTGATCTCTGCTCTGTAGGAGGTTGGGTACATCTAATTTTTTTCTCACCTTTCCACACTCGTGGACGTGGGATACGTAGTTTGAAACCCCTCGTCTCCCTCCTTTTTTTTATTATCATTGGATATCTTGAGATGTGCACGCTAGGTTTGGACTTCTCTATTGGTATCTTGGGCGGCTGTCTACCCCCCCATGAAGTTCCTCCCCAACCGGTCTAACCATAGAAGGCATTAGATCTTTGATTTGTTTTAACTCCCCTATCATAGTATTAAACTGGGCCCTTTGAGCCACTAGGGCTTCATTATTTAATACTGCTACCTCTAGTAAACCTTGTAAACTATTTTTCAGTATCATCATCGCTTCCAACATTGAAGCACTAGAAGACCCTGTGACCTCTAAATTGGACACAGATGGTCTGGTGGAATCAGTTATTTTATCCTGATAGGTTTCCACTCCGTCCTTCTCCCTCTCATCCCGATGTTCTTTTGAAGAGTGATTATTGCTTGAATACTCCTCTGCCTCTATTCCCCGTTCCTCTGCCCCCCTTCCTATCTCATGGACACTTGGCGAGGCATTTGGCGAGGCATAAAGTCTTGAGGAAAGTCTTGGAGATGAGGACATTCTTGGATCCAGCGATGCTCCAGAGAGGTTAAGGTCGAACAGGACCTGTGAATCTTGTCCTGTAAAAACTGTATTGACTGAAGTTAAGTCTACCGTATTTGCTGAGGTTGGGAGATTTATATCCGAACTTGGTACCCCATCCTTCAAGCACTTTCCTTTATAATATTTCCCCACAAAGTCTTTAATTGATTTAGTAGCAGAGGGACTGCCCTTTTTCCTCCTTGGGCAGGCCTGTTGCGGTATGGTATCTGGGGATTTTTCCTCCTTCAGTGGGGCTTTTTTACGTGCTGGTATCTTGCCATGTATTCCTTTTATACCCCCATTGGCCAATTCTTTGCTCCTTACTTCCAAGTCCATAGCTTCTCCATCTGGCATACTAAGATCTGGGTTTAGTTTCTTCTTTTTTAGAATGCCCTTCGGGCTCTTGTTCTCTTAAGGGCCATCACCTTCAATGCCCTATCCAGCTTAATAAGACCTTGGTAAGACCTTAGTATCAAACCTCTATCGTCTCCTTTTATACCCCCCAAAATTTAGTTGGCGGTATTTCTTTAATCCTCCCACTCCATAATTACCCTCACCTCAGTTCCTCGGCTGCGAGCTGCTTGCTGCACGCTGGTCGACTGCTGTTACCGAAGCAGAGTCCAGGGCTTCATACCCCCCGCTCCGTGTACAACAGTGGTTCTTTGCGCCCTGCACGGTACCTCCTTGAAAATCACGGCGTTTGGCATTCTTTTTTTGGAAGCGTTCCACTCTCCTCTGCCGTTCTCACTCTACAACCCGATCCGGTCCAAGAATGCCGGTCACGTGGTCACATAGGTCACGTTGGTCAGCGTAAGCGTTGAGCATTGAGCGTCGTAGAGCAGCGCAGCCGGGAAGAGAGCATAGAATCCAAAAGCCAATAGTGAGTGACACCACTGGATCTCTGTGCTCATGACATTTCTTTCTTTCTTTCTTTCTTTTTTTCTTTCTTTCTTCTGGCAGCTAATGCTAAACCAGTTGGACATTTTTAGGTCCCTGTTAGCCAAGACATTTGGATGTTTCTAAAACTATGTATATAACATAGTTACTTAGAGGGGTTTCCGCCAGACTTCATCCATTAGTCTGTGAGTGTGACTTTTATATTTTCTTCCACTCACTGTTCCATGCATCAAGGGGCAATGTGTCAGTTCACTTGGGCCATTAGCTGACTTCATTGTGGATTACTGCATGCTCCCTCTCACAAGGAATACATCCACACACAAAGTAGTTACTTTCAGCGCCACTGAGTACTTAATTAGTGTGTATTTTATGGAGACCAGAAAACATATTTGCCTTTAGCTGATGTTTTATTTAGATTGTTGAAGAATTGGTAGCTTCTGGTACAGTAAATGTTTGCAAAAAAAAATACTACGACAAAACAAAACAAGAATTGCCAAAAGACTGGCAGCCAACGCCAGAACTACTGGCTTTGCCAGTGCTTGTTAGAGTTCATAGTAACGTACAATTCCCCAATTGGAGGAGACAGTGCTGAATCTTCATGCATCGCTAAATCCAAAGGAGTCCAATATACCGACAAAAGTACTTGTTATGAATAACCATTACTAACACAATGGGATGAAGTATTCACCGGGTCAAATAAATATCTTCTGTTCTGGATTTTCACTCAGAAATGGGGCATACCATCTCTCATTTGGTGCCTACTGCACCAAGTTTTTCACGTCCTGTGGTGTAGCGCTCTAGTGGATGCACGTCGCGTAGCGACGCGACGTGCCGGCGGCCATTTTGGTGGCTGCACGCGCATCCCGTTACGGAGGCGCGAAAGCCGAGGAAGAGTGAGCATCGGCTCGGGGCTCTCTAGGAGATTTATAATTTAGATAAAAACGTGTATCTCCTCACACTGTGTCCTGTCTTTATTTGAAGCAACTGCACCTTTACAATGGCGACAAGGAAGGAATTCTGAACAAAGAACACCCACACAAGAAAAAAAAAGAAATGAAAGGAGCACCAATGGAGACAAGTAATTAGGACAAAGGAGGAAAGGTAGCTGAACCAGGCAATTTAGAAGACCAATCAAGCACCAACCTGCAAGTAAGCTACCACACGCCATATCCAACACTAGAGAGCGCGTCAGAGCCCTCAATCCCACTGGCAATAGACGAGCACTGGGGGGAAGAAAAAAATTAAGACGGAGCTGGTGACAAGGGCACTCAAGAGTACTGCGACCCCGCGACTAGGGCATCAGTGCTGGCTACCTCAGGAAAGAGCGAAGGGGCAGACACAGAAAGACCCCAGTTACAGACCAAGAAACAGGAGGCAGACAGCATGCCAGGCAGTCCCAGAAGTCACAGCGGCACGCCAACCACAGAAAAGCGCGAAAAGATGTGCGCGCAAGCGGTGTACGCGACCGCCACAGTGCAACTTCTGCCTAAACCAGGGGAACCACTCATGAAGTGGGAAGATTGGAGAAACTACATTGACAACTTCATAGAGGTGCTCAAAGATGAAAACGATGAAAAGTTCACCAGCAAGAGGAAGAAGCGCATTCTGCTGCATAACCTAGGCCCAGAAGGGCTCAGAATCTACAAGAACCTAGTGCCCAAACAACGAGGAAGCACAGATGACGACGTGTATGCCCATGCCATAGATGACTTAAATGAACACTATAAGCCGGCAGTGTGTGTATCGATAGACAGATTCAACTTCCAGCAATGGAAGCAACGTCCAGGGGAGTCAGTGGAAGAGTATGTGGCAGCACTAAAGAAACTGGCGACCACATGCAAATGCGACACATTCGAAGAGGAATTCATCAAAGATCAAATCGTGATGCACACCACGAGCATGGCCGTGCAGGACAAGCTGTGGGCCAGCGGAGACGCAATGCTGAAAGAGGTGATGGTGATAGTCAAGAGGGCAGAATTGGCGCGCAGGTGCGCAGAAGCGGCGAAGAGAGATACGGTACCCAGCCCTATGGTGAACAAAGTAGATGATGAGGAGCCCCGCAGGGACTATAAATATAAAGGATCCTCATCGAAGGGACCCAACAAGTGGCAAGGCAACCCAGGTCCCCCACGAAAAAAGACTGGGAACAACAAGAAAATGTGTTATAGATGCGGAAGCTGGTCCCACGAAGCGCAGGACAGGAAGTGTCCAGCATTTCGCTCCAAATGTATGCACTGCGGAATCGTAGGCCACTACGAGAAAGTGTGCCGAAGGAAATCCTCCAGGGGCATGGTGAAATATATCGACCACGAACGAGAAGATCGAGAAGAAGATGTAGAGGAGGATGTCAACACCGTACTCTGTATCTACGACCAAGTGTTAAGTGTAGACAATAAAAGATCGACCAAACCGGTACTGGAAATGACGATAGGAGGAGTGCCGATAAGTATATTGGCAGATACTGGCTCGCCCTATACCATTGTCCAGAGAGCGGTATGGAATGAAACATTCAAACCACACTTGAGCCCGGGATTGTCGAAATTGGACATCCGACCAGTCACGTATAATGGAGACCGCATACCCATGGTCTGATTCAGACCTTTAAAGTTTGAGTTCAGAGGTCGCTCCGCATTCTGCAAACTGTATATATCGGAGAAGGGACCATCCGTGCTGGGATGGCTGGACCAGGGCGACCTGGGCATCAAACTGGATCCAGGAGGGAAAGAACAAATACTGCTCACCGAACCTGAGGTTTGGCCAGACCTGGACAAATGGAAGAGAGAGTACCCCAAGGTATTCGGAGGCACGGTAGGAAGACTGGAGAAATTCTCACATAAGATAGTTCTGAAGGACGAAGCCATACCAGTGTCTCATAAGCTGAGAAATGTACCCCTGGCAGTGAGAGAGGCGGTGCAGGAGGAACTGCAAGAACTGGAAAGAAAGGGGATCATCGAACCTTTCACGTGCGCAGAGTGGCTGGCGCCATTGGTGGTGGTCATGAAACCCAGCCGGAAAGTCAGGCTATGCGTAGACCTACGTGAACTGAATAAAAACATTATGGTGGAGAAGTTCCCCTTACCAAGGATCGAAGAGATGTTGGCCAAGACCAGAGGAGTTAAGTGGTACTCCACCATAGACTTGACCTCAGCATATCACCAAATTGCATTGCACCCGGAAAGCAGGAAATTAACATCCTTCATTACCCCATTTGGGTGCTATCAGTTTTGTCGCATGCCGTTCGGGCTGGCATCGGCGGCCGCGGTGTTTCAGAAACTTATGCACCAACTATTTAAAAATATGGATGGCATTCAGTACTTTCAGGATGACATCCTGGTGATGGGGCGAGACAAGATAGACCACGAAGCAAAGCTAAACAAGGTACCGAAGGTCCTGGATGATAAGGGTCTCACAGCAGAATGGGCTAAGTGCCGGTTGGGCATGGAGTCAGTGACCTACCTAGGCCACGAAATCGGAGTGCGAGGAATCACACCAAAAACAGAGAACTTAAGAGCAATTTGTGAAGCACCGCCACCCATCAACAAGGAGGAGGTCAGGTCATTCTTAGGAATGGTAGAATACTACAGTAAATTTGTGCAGCACTTTGCTACAAAGACGCATCACATGAGAAAGCTGACAAGAGAGAGTTCAATGTTTTGCTGGACGGAGGAAGCTCAAAGAGAATTCGAAATCATCAAAAAAGATGTAGTAGGAGCCATACCCCTGCAAGGATATGACCCCCCAGGGCAAGACAGTGCTCACAACAGACGCCAGCGACAAGGGGTTAGGTGCGGTGTTGATGCAGGACCGAGGACAAGGAGTGATGGAAACACTCAGCTTTGCATCCCACACACTGAGCAACACAGAAATAAAATACAGCGTCATTGAAAAGGAGATGCTGGCAGTCGTATGGGCAATGACAAGGTTCAGACAATTCCTGTGGGGCACACGGTTCCAGTTGAAGACGGACCACAAACCTCTACTGAAGGTACTAACGTCCAGCGGGCATGCGAGCGCCACTCCCAGGATTTTGAAGATGACCCTGAAACTACTGGAATTCAGATGCGATGTAGAATACATCCCAGGCAGTCGGAACAGAGTGGCAGACTACTTAAGCAGGGCAGCGGCTATGGAACCGGGAGAAGAAGACCAAGCAGGGAAAGAAGAAATGGTGGCACTTATGGAGGACCAGGAAATAGTTATTTGCAATCAGGAATGGAAGGAAGCCTATGACGAAGACCAGACCATGCAGGAGGTGAAAACATACATCACAAAGGGCTGGCCGGACAAAAAACAAACCAACGAGAGCCTTAAACCGTACTACGAGGTCAGGGAAGAGCTGTCAATGGACGATCAAGGGGTGTTCATGAACAGGGGGGACAAGGTCATTCCCCCGGCAGGCATAATTCCCAAGTTATTGACAATGCTCCATGAAGGTCATTTGGGAATAGGAAAGATGAAATTGAGGACCAAGCAAAATTACTGGTGGACAGGCATGGACCTACGAGCTGAGCGGCACGTCAGAGATTGCTTACAGTGCCAAGGAGCAGACAAGACACTCAAACTCCTACACCCAGACCTGGGAACATTCGACCCCCCACAGAATCCGTGGGAGGATCTGTCCATAGACATCTTGGGCCCGATTTTGGATGGACAAGGCATTCAAAAGTACGTATGTGTCCTCATTGATAGATATTCGAAATAGCCCGAAATGAAAGTGGAGGAGGTGATGGACACAGAGACGATCTTAAAGTTTCTGACTGACACTTTTGTGAGGGAAGGCATTCCCAAATCCATCTTGAGTGATAATGGCCCCAGTTTACGTCAGACAAGTGGAGCAGCTTTATGCAGAGAAATGGCATCCTCTCCAAACATACTTCTATCTACCATCCCGCTGGAAACGGTCTGGTAGAACGTTTCAATAGAGTAGTGATGGGGTCAGTGCAAGCAGCGATATCAAACAACAAGGACTGGGAGAAGGAGATATGGCATATGGTGTGGGCGCATAGAATCACCCCTACAGGGACAGGATATAGCCCCTTCCAAATATTGAGGGGTTGCGAACCCTTCACCAAGGACAACCGAGTATGGAAAGAGAAAACCATGACGAGTAAATGGTCCCCAGCAGTGGTTCAAGCTAACTTGGAAAAAGCACAGGCAATATATGCCAAATACTACGACAACCGCAGGAAGGTGAAGAATACTGGACTGGAAGAAGGCGAGTTGGTGTGAGTCAAGTTAGCAACGCTGCAAAGGAAGGGGGACAGCAAGTGTAGTAAACCTATGCAGGTCAAGGAGGTGTATGACAGAGCGGCCTTGTTGAGCGACGGAAACGTATGGTCCCAAGACCGCATGGCAAGATGCAACAAGGTAGTACGATGGAGCCAAGGTCGATTAGAGCTAGAAGATGTGGAGGAACCCAACGTAGAGCTGGAACAAGCAGAGGAGGAGTTGGACGAGAGGAGAAGACAACGGCGAAGGAAATGGACATGAAGAGACAAGGAGAGAGCGCAGCCGCGCTGAGAAATGAAGGGGGCGGAGTAGAGACTCTGGAGAGGGAGACCACACCTACCCCGGTAAGACTGACCCGGAGGGGAAGAACCGTGGTGAGACCGGCCAGATTTCGAGACTTTGATATGAGCGGCGGACTGTAAGTTAAAAGTTTCATTGTTTGGAAAAAAGGGAGATATGTGGTGTAGCGCTCTAGTGGATGCACGTCGCGCAGCGACGCTACGTGCCGGCGGCCATTTTGGCTGCTGCGCGCGCATCCCGTTACGGAGGCGCGAAAGCCGAGGAAGAGTGCGCATCGGCTCGGCGCTCTGTAGGAGATTTATAATTTAGATAAAAGCGTGTATCTCCTTACACTGTGTCCTGTCTTATTTTGAAGCAACTGCACCTTTACACGTCCCTGTTTTTAACACCAGGTTTCACCTGCCAAACTTGACTGGGACAATTTGCTCGAGTGCAATATTTGTTGCCCTAGGTAATTATCTTGTGAGTTCCGATGGGTTTCATGTTCAATCGTTGCGTAAACAAGAGTTTATACTTTTCGACTGGGATCACAATGTTGTCCCTTATTTACAATCAAGCACATACAACGCATTTCAAATCCCCCACAAATCAATTGATTTTCTCATAACAGCCAAATTAAATCCGGCTCTTGATTTTATGTCACAGTAATTGAGTGAAATGAATAATGTTCATAAGTTCAGAGGTTTTAATCATAGGGAATACCTAAATGCCTCTCCTGAAATGATTGCGAAATAGTGGCGTTTTAGTCAGTAATGTACGGATGGTGTGAGTTAATATTTGCAATTCTCAGGCATGTTCTGACTTTGTGAGTAAATATATATGGGGCTCAGGAGCACAATAAGAATGCATTAGAAGAAAATGCAGATCACGAAACACAAATCCTAGACTCCACCACAAATGCAAAAAGGAACAAAAGAAATGACAGAAGAGTGTCTAACTTAATAAGAATAGAACAAAAGAAAGATTGAAGAAAAACCAGAAATACATTTAAAATTATTGCAAATAAAGAGCTTATTGTTACCTTCTGGGCGAATTGTATATCACCCAGCCCAAACAACTGTCTGCCCAACAATTTCCATGGAGATGTCACTCTAAGCAGGCGTGGCCTACTAGGTCTGAAATTAACAAGCCTGTGTTAGAGAGGCCCAAAGGAGGTAGAAAGCTTAGATTATATCTTAGAATTCGGAAATAGAATTACAAAATAAATCACCACACTTTCAGAATGTGTGCTGTGCAATAGTCACAAGAAGAAAAGGCTTTCATTGAAAAATATAAAAAAATTACATGTGTATTCCAATCAAGCCACCGGATAAAAGTGGCAGCATTGTCATTCTAGGTACCTCCAAATGCAAACAGGGTATCCTCCAACAGCTGTCTCTAATCAAGAGCACTGCATTTTATAGGATCGAATTCCACACTCTGTGGTCCAAAACTATCTCGAAGATAACAAATAGGGGAGATGAAAAGGATTTTCT
Organism: Lissotriton vulgaris; assembly: GCF_964263255.1. Lineage (NCBI taxonomy): Eukaryota > Metazoa > Chordata > Amphibia > Caudata > Salamandridae > Lissotriton > Lissotriton vulgaris. The sequence goes on along the minus strand of NC_141685.1, from coordinate 1,428,790,604 downwards.
AAGCCACTATAAGTTCCTTTTCTCAATCAATAAAACACTACACATGATGGGGATGTATGTGCTACCAAAAGGTACCTAACCCGTACACATACTCCCAGCAGAACGATTGTGTCTGAATGTTGGGTCTGCTCTGGAAACAATTGGGAAATATCTAGAATTTTTACAAAAATATTTGTACCAACTACCATTAGCTATGTGAGTGGTAACAGGTTTCCAATATCCAAATAATGACTTTGCCTTTGATGTAAATCTGGATTTACTGTTTGAGTTGGACATAAAAGTATTGTATGCTGATATTCCACAGGAAGAATTGAATACAAAAATAGAAAAGTTGCTCTATAAATAGTAAGCCCCAGTCGATGTATCCTCTGACATTTTGGCATCATTGTTACGTTTAGCCTTCACCAAAAACTTCTCTCACGATCTGGAGAACTATCTCCAGACCAGATGTTTCCGCAGGCACATCTATTGCATCAAATAATATCATACTGTTTCTGTATGTTTTTAGAAACACAATTCATCCTGGCTGAAATAAGTAATAACAAAAATAATAATATACATCTTTAAAGATGTTACATCTTCATAATTAAGATACAGAAACTGAAACTACAGGAATTCCTAAACTGGCTCAACCATGCAAGCCTAAATACGCTCATAGTCATAGCAACCATGTTAATTACATTTATCAACTTATCCATTAAAGTTGTAGATGGGAAATTGGACACCAGCTTTTGATCACTAACCAACTGAACGCAACATCCTTATACAACACAAAAAACAATTCAAGAGTCCTCAAAGATAGGTTCTTTTACAATAGAAAAAAATCCCAAAATTCATAACGATGGGGTTCCCCTTGTACAATTTCCCCATTTTCTGAGGAATTGCAAATGAAAAACAAAGATTATTTTCAAGGGGCAGGAACCTTCTGTAAGTATAAAAATTGCCTGGGACTACCCCAAGGAAGAACTACAGACACAACAACCAAAATAAAAGACACAACACATTAATGATGTCACTTTATGGAGCCTAGCAACAAATACCATAGTAAAAAATGTCTTTTCTTTTAAAAACATTGGGCTTTGTTACATAAAGAGGTTGCTGTTAGACCTGCCTCTATTTGCACCCAGAAGAGGTAACAAAACATCAGAGACCACGTTGTTTTTAGTCAGTGACTGTAAAGCCAATAATGCCTCCATGACCAGATGTTGGGACCTGTCAACGTTACATTGCATGTGGAGACGCTTTGTTCCACCGCAAGGAGATGTTCATCCAATTGGGACCATCTGTCTGTTAAAAACTGAAGCTCAGTGTTTGTTTCCTCCATAAAGGGTTTTAATGCACGTATTTCTTCCAGTAACAGATCCAATGAAACAGGGGGTGGAGACTTAGTAGGAAAGGGAGGATCTTTCTTGAGGTGCTTAGGATTAGCTTTGGCGGGATTCACCAAAGTAGTTACTGTTTGTGACGTAGATGGAGATGCACCAACGTTTGGTTGAGAGGCTGAAGTCGATTCCATTGCAGCGAACTTCGTGAAGATTGTAGAGTTTTTGATGAAACTACGTGTTGGAAATGAAGTAGAAGAAGTGAGTCTCCTTAACTTCCCATACGCTGTGCGGGAGCAAAGATTGCAGGGAAGCAGAACACTAGGTAAGAAATATTCAACTGCAATAGCTACTACAAAATAAAGACTGGCGACAGAGATTTTAACAATTGTGTAGAACAGAGTCTATTGACAAAAGCCAAAAACGAGGGATATTAAGAAGAGGTTACTTGATAACAGAACAACCTCTTTTCTGACCAAGTAAATATTTCAGGAACTTTAAAAGCAGGAGAAATGTATAAAATCCCCAGTTAAACAGAGACTATTTTAATGAAATAATAGTTGGTGAGCACAAGAGTATTAATGTGGGTCAAATGCCAGACTAATTTCTTAAAGTGAGGCTCGCAGTCTGATGTTAAAAAAAGACAACAACAAAAAACAACAATGGCACCTGTAGATGGGATAGTAGGGTTGCTGAGGTTCATGACGTCAGTTTTGAAGACACAGTAAATGCAGCGAGTGAAAGAAGGGGGTTCCCCAATGGGCTTTAAGGATGTGGGCAGGCTGTAGGGGGAAAAAAACTGAGAATAGAACAAAATAAAGCAACCCTGCCTTGTGATATGATGGTCCTACAGGTAGGATCCAAACAATATATACAGGGTGGTTTATCTAAGAGCCAGCATTGCACACGACAAGAAACGGGTCAATCCAAGTATACTCAAAGAGGATTTTTGTAGAATATATATATATTTTTATTTTTTTTGTATTCTTTGAATTGATATAGCAAAAGGTACAAAAATAGATTGCATTTTAAATCCACATAGTATTTTTTAGAACATCAAAAACATACATTGGTAAGGGGAGAGATAAAAAGAAGGAAAATTCATCCTACGTAGTGACCTACCCAGTGACATACCACACTACATTCATACTCTCATACTCACTAATTCCAATTCACTCAACCTAATATTCTTTCATTCCACTTTCATTCATTCATATAGTCCTGGTGTATACAACACATAGATGGTAAATTTGTTGCATAAATCAGAATGTTATTCCAGGAGGCAGATGACATATAAAAGGGTCCTGATGGATATAGGACAGTATGCCGTATTCCTGGAAACACAAGCCGACGCGCGTTTCGGTGACAGGCCAGTGGGGCCACACCTTCGTCAGGGCTAGGAGTTGTTTACTGGGAGGTGAACAGGTATAAAATCTGGAAATAAAAACAGTATCTTAGATTTTTGTTCTATGTACACAATACAGATTTAGATTATTCAAACATACATTTTCTACTGTTTAATGCATCTTACATTTTAAATCAGCATTGGTTATTGGTATGATAACTGTATGGTTTACTTCTTGTGGCTGTGCAATGCCAGACTACCTAGTGACACTCCCTAAGACAGACTCCCGGTTAGGTGAGATCTGTTGGAGGCAAAGTGATAACCTTAGCTAAGCGGACCATTGAGTACATTTCATGACACCTCTCATATTCAAAATGTTTTTAAATTTTCCTCATACATATACACATTCATTCTGGTGCGCATTTGACAGAATTTTGGCAATTGGACCTAAGACTCATCGAATGGGATTATAGCGATCAATAATAGGGGTCAGGGGATTCTTTTTAGAAAACCCGACCTCTATTTGGAAAATATCAGTCATTGTCAAGTGTAGTGTTTACATGATATGTTTCAGAACAAGGGAATTTTTGGCATAGTTCTTTAGGGGGGTAGAGATTATCAGACTTTAACAAGGAAAAGGAGAGCACGATGTTTTCAAGCATAACATATTGTTCCTCAATCTTAAAAAATATATAAAACTGGTTAGACATCAAAGGAGGAGAGGATTAAGTGATATATTACCTATATTGGAATCCTAGTCATAAGGGCACAGATACTCGTGGCCAGAGGACCTAAGGACCAGAAGGATAACGCTCTCTAATTCCATTCACACTGGATACTGGAAGTTGTAGTCCTGTGGTTGAGATAAAGTTCAATTCAATTAGAGCCCGATGGATTTAATGTTGGTTAGGGCACTGTTTAGGGTAAGAAATTCACAGGGCGACACGGAGGTTATTTTTATTTTAAATAAACTTTTGTTTTAGAGAAGCCGTGATTGAACCTCCATATTTATTTTCAGACACAGTATTTAGATATTGACTCCAAAGTTTTATTTTTAATCACGGTCGAAAACCGTCTGGGGTCCTAAGGTCCTGTGTTGCAGGAAGAGATAACAATGCACTTCACGAATTACCTGAAGGATTCTTGAGTATGCTCTCCGCTGATAGTATACAATTGATAAGATTCCAAGGAACAAAAAATGTAGCTTTCGGTAATAGTTCCTAGCAAAAAAAGGGGGAACACTAGTTATGGCCATGATCATGATCATACTATAGATACTATTCGTTCTGACATCCAGGGAATTAAATAACAATCGTTCCGTTACCTAAATGGTTCAGTCGCTTATCGGAGAGCAGTTAGAATCGTTCTCACGGAGCGCTATGCAGTGGATACAGTTCAGTGAACGGCGGGCGAGTAGTTGTGGGTGGGGCATTGTGCCGCCGTATTTCCTGCTATGTGGGCAGTGAGCGAGTGGCTGTAGAATGGGGATTCCTAATAGGAGATAGAAGGCCAATTGTAAGTATATGATTTAACTAGTAATCTACAGGGATTTCGCCTAAGCAGCATAATATCGGGGTATACACATACCTTAAAGAGAAGGTGAATCGTTCTTAAATAGGATTCCGTCGACTCCACGGGTCGACCAACCGCAACGGGAGACAGGACTCTCGCCCGCTCACTGCCAGTTCTCGTTTAAATAAGCAGTTCTTCGCGCCTCTGATGAGGCGCATCAGCTGTGATAGAGCTGTAAACATAGATGACAGACCTAATTCTTCTAGTAGGCAGGCGGCGGCCATCTTAGGTGAGTGAATTCTTATTTAATAAAGTTGTTATTATTGTTTCGGATCCCTATCTCTTTGGATCATGTTTTGATTTTAAACAGTCTTTATATTTGCGATGACGTTTATTTAGCAAGACATGGCATTCAGATATGCCATAATTTTGTTTTGACTTGTGTGAGCCTCATTTGAACATCTACGAGTCCATTGTATTAGACCATTTCATAATCTCCCATATGTTATCGGAGATACACCAAATGTAAGAATTTTGCCAAATAATAAGATTTTTTCTCCCTGTCTGTTGTGCAATTCTTGAGTCCAGTAGCTTGAGGTTGTTTTTACAGGAATGCCTGGTGCCAAGGACATTCTTCGTTCAGTCCTTTAGTTACAGCATTCAAGAAAAAAATCCAAAACACCTCTCGTTTTTTTCGTAGGCCCACAGGATCAATTCCTGGGCTAGCCTTTATTTTTTCCAGGATAAACCAGCGAAGTTCCAGTTCTTTATGTTCTTTTTCAAGCCAATGTGCTACAATGGGGGCTACAGTTTTTTTGTTCCTGATGTTTGACTTATGTTCTCCTATTCGCACTCGACATTCTCTGCCTGTTTTCCCAACATATGGGAGATTGCATGGACACAATATCAGATATATGATATTGCTGGTACGGCAATTAGTCATAGTGGCATTACGTCGTACTGATACCGTACGAGTGTTGGTACTGACAGTTTACTGTCAGTACCAACACTGACAGTGTTGCGCGAATATCTCCAAAAGCTAACACCTGCCCTGAGCAGTTCTTAGCCATGTTATCCAATGGGAGGTGGATAACATGGCTAAGAGCATTTGCTCGGTAATGCATGAATATCGCTGACTTTTCAGCGATATTCATGCATTTCGGACGATTTTTATCGCTTAGGAGATAAACCTTGATAATATCAAGGCTCCTAAGCGATAAAAATCGTCGCTACATGGCGATAAAATTATTGCCGCTAAGCCAACCTAGCGATAATTATCGCTAGTTGTTGGTAATATGCCCCAAGGTTCTCTAGAAGGTATTCTGTGAGCCAGAGTATATCAGGCATACACAATATTTGTTAAAATACCCCTCACACACCAAAAGGGCCCTTGGTGTCATGCTTCATCATCGGGGTCTTCCCGCCCAGCTGCGGGATGGGGCATGCTACGACTAGCGACTACGCTGGAGCACTTAGATATTGTAAGTGCTATGTGAAGTGTATTGAGTGAGTGTGAGTAGGGTCAGGAGTGATATAGAATAGTGAGATTTAAAAGAATACCTGGCCTTATGAAAGCAAAAAATTCTTTATTAGTCATAGGCTGGTACCGTTAAAAATAGTGTGCCAGAGACAATCTTGCTTAACAATGGGCTAGTTCTCCTGGTGTTGTCTGACATTGAAGAAAGGCAGAGAAGATATATTTCTGTTCCAAGACACTTGCAGGATTATATTTTGACTTAATTTCACTAAGCTATGTATATGTGCATGCATTGATTTGTTTGTTTTCAGCTTTGTATTGGTATTTTCTAACATGTTTCTTATAGTTGAAATGTCATCTTTATATATATAATTTTTTTACATTTATCTAGTCTTCTCTTTTACTTGCTTTGCTGTTTTGATAAAGGGTGAGGTGTGTTATAATAGACTGTTGTACGTGGAATATGTGGAATGGGATGGCATTTGTGGTGACACGCGGGGGTGGTGAGTTTGGAGCGGCGACAGTTGAAAGAGGTTTACTTGCTGCTGGATGTCATGTGGTGGTCTGGCGTTTCATTGGAAATAAAACCTCCGACAATCACCGATGTGTTCCTGGTTTTCGATTTAACACTTCCGTTTGCACAGGGCATTTCTAGGTCTAAAGAAAGGATGTAGGCGTGGCGCACAACCTTGTTTCGTAATGGGGATTGTGTATGAAGGTATTGTGGTTCGGGTCATTTTCAGGTGCTCCGGCAGGTGACGTAACTGTCCGAGTACGCCAAATAATCAATGAAAGGGTGAGTGCATTACCTCAAGAGTAAATGCATCCCTGCGTGTGGGCACTCTGTAGTGGTTCGTTGTCGTGAAACAATCAACTCCAATAAATGTAGTCAACAAATGATCATTAAAGTTCAAAAGATCCACGGTTTACTTGACATTTTTTGAACTGATACATTCTCAGTTTTCAATATCCATACTGTTTTTCAAAATTCACCATCTATGGTAACATCAAAGTTGAACATACGGGCTCCGATGCATTTCGAGCCGGTTGGCTCTTTGTCAAGGAGCACTACAAGAAAATGCAAAATAACATACTCATCAACATGTGGTAAAACTCATACATTAATCAAATAGAATTTAAAAAAATTAGAAAGAACAAGGTAATCTATGAGGTGCATGCTTGTCCCATGGTGCAGTGTGCCATGCTTTGGAATCCGGGGTGAACGGGTGGCTGGTGAACGGACTATGTGGGGTAAAGGATCGGGGTGTGATTGTGGTTGCGGGCGGAAATTAAGCCGAGTGGGAAGGCGCGTCGAGGGTGAGTGTTTAATAAAGCGGAGAAGACCAAAGGAAACGGAGCGATCGGGTTTTAAAAACGTTCACGGGGGTGGTGTGATGGACATAAAAGCGGCGTGCTCAGTGGGTTTGGGAAAATTAGAATGCAATGCCTTGTATGAGCCAAGACTTACGGTTAAAGTTACAGATGCATTCCCGCGATCAGATTATCTGAAATAGCAAGTTGGAAAACAGACGTTACGATCATGGTACCGGGATTGGTACGCATTCTCAAAATGTTACAAGGGGAGGGTGAGACTTACTGTCAGAATTTAACTACCAAAGATAAGGACACTCTCAAAAAGATTGCCAATAACACTTCAAAAAAATACTTACAATCAGACAAAGGAGGGGCCCTAGTCATCTTGAATACTGATCTATACAACCAAAGAATCACGGAACATATCCAAGATCCGGACACATATATGCCACTAAGTGGGAACCCCACGAGTGAATTCAAAGTCAACTTAACGTCACTGATCTCTAAAGCTTTTGATGATGAAATCATAGATGAGAGAACGAAAAAATTCTTAACAGTTGAACACCCCAGAAGTCCGACCATAACCATGTTACCGAAGATTCACAAAAACTTAAGAGACCCACCTTTTCGCCCAATCGTGTCCACAAGAGGGTCAATACATGAACCCATCGGAAAATTCATAGAACGATATCTTCAACCATCTGTAACCAACCTTAAAAGTTACATTAAGGACACTACCGACTTCCTCACTAAATTGTCTCAAATACCCATCAGCGAAAATGAACAAATCATTTTATGTACAGCTGATGTCAAAAGCCTCTACACCTCAATTCCCCATGGCGGTGGCATTGAGGCAGTGGAGAAAGCCTTATTAAACAGTGAGATCGCGGAACCACTTCAAACATTCATCCTGGAGTTGATGATCTTTACCCTTTACAACAGCTATTTCTCACATGACCAGAAATGGTATTAACAGATGTCCGGAATGGCCATGGGAAATTGCGCAGCACCATCCTATGCCAACATCTACATGGGTGAATTTGAATCTAACTACATCTACTCTGATAGCAACTGGACAGATAATCTCAAATTCTATGCCCGGTACATAGATGACCTCTTTTTCGTGTGGAAAGATTCACGTGAAAACTTGGAAACCGCCCTCAAAACATTGAACTCTAAAGACAATCGAATCGAGCTAACCTAGAACATCAACAGCGAGGAAATAACCTTCCTTGACGTACTTGTAAGATCAACCAACCAAGGCCTACAAACTGAACTATATCGTAAAAGCACAGATCGGAATAATACCCTGCATTTCACTAGCTTTCACCAAAATTCTCTAAAAAAAAATCTCCCCTTTAGCCAACTGTTGAGGGTGCAACGCATTGTATCAGATCCTGACACCAGCATCCACCAGATGGAAGCCATGGCCAAGAGATTTTTGAAGCAAGGATACCCAAAAGCGACCATCGATGAAGCCATGACACACGTCTCTACCATCTCAAGAACACAAGCCTTACAGGGCACCACTAAGAAGGACAATAAGAGAACAGTACTAGTCAGCAAATACTCGACTTCCAGCCAACCATATAGAAGCATCATAATGAAACATTGGCGCATTCTATCTTCAGAACCAGACTTTGGTGACCTTTTCAAAGAGACACCCATCTTCGCTTATACCCGAGCGGAGAACATCAAAGAGTCTTTGTCAAAAAAAACTGAGGACCAATGTACATACACCGGCACACGCCCGTGTTATCACTGCAACAATTGCAACAATATCATAAAAGGGAATACCATCACCCACCCAATGAGGGGATTTGACATCAAATTGAGAGTCAACGCAACATGCGATTCATGCAATCTGATCTATTTGTTGAAATGCCCGTGCGGCATGATTTACGTAGGCAAGACTACCAGGAAGATTAAAACCCGAATAAATGAACACAAATCAAACATTAGAGCTAAAAATGCTAAATCTAACATTGCTGTTCATTTTACCGAGGCCAACCACAATATTGCACAGTTGAAATTCGTTGTCCTAGAGAAGGTACCTAAAACAGAAGGAAGAGATATCAACAAAACACTCCTCCAAAGAGAAACATCTTGGATTTACAGACTGCAAGCCATGAGGCCTCATGGCCTTAATGATCGTTTGGAATTAAGTTGCTATTTATAGTACCTATCTGGTACATGACACGCACACTGCTGCCTGGAATGGCTTGCCAGGCTTGTACATCACTTACAAACCATTGACGCTCCCTTTCATCCAGTGCACATCCTTCACTTTTTTACCACTCCAAGATGGCCGCCCGTTGGGTGACTAATTCCCCAGTCCGTCCTTTATCTTCACGCCCATCCTTCCCAGCTAACCCGAGCTCACTGAACACTTCGCGAGTGACCCACACGGAGTTTTCACGAACTCCGCAAGCCCAGCCGCACTCCCTGCGAGGATCCTATATTGAGACACCGCACATCAGTAAGTCTCACCCTCCCCTTGTAACATTTTGAGAATGCGTACCAATCCCGGTACCATGATCGTAACGTCTGTTTTCCAACTTGCTATTTCAGATAATCTGATCGCGGGAATGCATCTGTAACTTTAACCGTATGTCTTGGCTCGTACAAGGCATTGCATTCTAATTTTCCCAAACCCACTGAGCACGCCGCTTTTATGTCCATCACACCACCCCTGTGAACGTTTTTAAAACCCGAACGCTCCGTTTCCTTTGGTCTTCTCCGCTTTCTTAAACACTCACCCTCGACGCGCCTTCCCACTCGGCTTAATTTCCGCCCGCAACCACAATCACACCCCGATCCTTTACCCCACATAGTCCGTTCACCAGCCACCCGTTCACCCCGGATTCCAAAGCATGGCACACTGCACCATGGGACAAGCATGCACCTCATAGATTACCTTGTTCTTTCTCATTTTTTTAATTCTATTTGATTAATGTATGAGTTTTACCACATGTTGATGAGTACGTTATTTTGCATTTTCTTGTAATGCTCCTTGACAAAGAGCCAACCGGCTCGAAATGCATCGGAGCCCGTATGTTCAACCTTGATATTACCATAGATGGTGAATTTTGAAAAACAGTATGGATATTGAAAACTGAGAATGTATCAGTTCAAAAACTGTCAAGTAAACCGCGGATCTTTTGAACTTTAATGATCATTTGTTGACTACATTTATTGGAGTTGATTGTTTCACGACAACGAACCACTACAGAGTGCCCACACGCAGGGATGCATTTACACTTGAGGTAATGCACTCACCCTTTCATTTCTAGGTCTAACTCACAGGGCAGAGATTTTATAAACCTAAGCCACCAAAAAATGCAGGCTTTCTCAGCTTCCAGAAGATCTATCAATGAGGGCTGTGGCCTTATCTATTATAACAAAAACCTTGCTTTGGCTATGTGAGCTACTTTCTTTAATGCCAAATCAAGGTATAATAGATGGAGGGGAGAACTTTTTCATAAACCAAACAAGGATCATAGGAAATTATTTTCAGACTTTGATAATGGATACACATTTCTTACTCCCCATACCTTGGCTCCATTTAATGCCAAGCCTAACCTCTAGCCTGCTAAACCTCCAATGCAATTGAAATCACTTTGATGTTGTAGTAGTATATGTTTTTGAAGCTATAGTTGCATTATATTTTAGTGTCATCTAACATTTGATGATCTTTGAGTGCCAAGATAGTGAGTCAGGGAGGTTTATACATAGATATTCAAAACCTCTGAGGGTTTCTATTCTTATTTATTTAACCAAAACAGTACCCCTTAGCATACATTGAGGATTTATGGTGACATGTTTAGTTTTATGCTGGCCCCTCAATGAGCAAAAAAATGTAAACTTATCCAAAAAAGTTTGTAAGCCAATGCGTGTCCTAGAGATTAATATGGTGTCATCCACAAACGTCAAAGCAGGTATTGTCTCTTTGGCTAACTTTGGTGCATTAATCTGGCAGCTCGCCCAGTAGTCAACCACTCCGTTGATCTACAGACTAAGAAGAGTAGGTGCAAAGATGTGCCCTTGGTGCACTCCTCTCAGAATAGAGATCCTGTTTGTTAATTCACTATGAATACCCATCTCACTTGTGCATATATGTTAGAGGGCATTTACAAAATTCGAGGGGGTTGCTATGCACAACAATCATTGAGTAAGTCCCACAATAACTCCCTAGATACTAAGTCACAGCCCCTCCCCCCCTCCCCCTCTTATAGTACCTAGCGGATGTGAAGGTGAAAGGGAATGAGTATTTGATTTGATTTGACTGATTTCATTTGATTTGATTTATGGTTTTGTAAAGGGCGCGTATACCCGTGGACGTCTTGGCGCTAGAGAAACATATGACTAGTGCGGTAAAGTGAAGCCCAATTTAGAAGGACCTGAACAGCCAGGTTTTTACAGATTTCCTGAAAGACAGCAGGGAGGTACTGTTTTTGATTGAAATTTGGGAGCCGATTAGAGGCTCCCAATTAGAGGCTAGTTAGAGGTGATCATTTTTTGGCGCAATGTGCTTCCAGCACAGGGTTTGGAACCAGAAGACCGGGTTAGTAATACTTATTTTCCTTCTAAAACCAGCTTGTAAATCAGTCAGGACATGGTATTCGTCAACCCATTGCGGTAATTTAGATTACACTTCTTTGCAAAAAAAGTGAGCAAATTGTCTATTAGGCTTATATGCCTATAATTGACTGGGCCTTCCCTTTTACCTTCCTTGTATATGGGAATCATTTCTGCTGCTTTCCATGTGCTGGGAATTTCGGCTCCATTGCTAACAGCATTTGTGAATGCGTTAATATATGGTGCCCAGATCCACGGTTCTGATAGATATGAATCTCAATGGATTTTATCTTGGCACAGGGCTTTCTGTTTCTTAGTGGTTCTCAAGGCTTCCCTAGTTCCCTGCAGGTTTGGCATTATGAAACAATGTCATGTAAATATCCAAAATGTGTCTTAAAATCATGTGCATTTGAATGATTGTAAGTGTAATAAACAGCTCATCAACAATTATGCTAACAAGGGCAGAGGTCAAACGTACAACCGTCATATTTCATCACACATCCTTATCTAGATGTACCAAAGCTGGTCCTAACCATCCCTCTAATGGCATGCCTCATTAAGTATTTGGTTAATCTATTTATATTGGCATATAAATAGATTAACTAAATACGTATGCCTCCCGCATATCCTATGGTGTTTTTAGGCTTCAAAGTCAGAATTCCATATATCAGCATTTCCTCCAACAACTGGTTCGCGTGTCTAACCCTGCCCTTTATACCAATACATTATATTTCTTTTCTAGGGTATGGAGGCAGTATGGGTCAGCTCCTGCTCGGTGCCTGTATCTTGCATGATATTTAACCTATGTGATATTTGAAGAATGCATCTTATCCAGAAAAGTGTTAGCAGAAACCTACTTCTATTTTACTTCTTTCATTCTAAAAGATGGAAGACACAAGTTCATTTCCACCATCGTTATCTTTTTGTCTGCTGCCTTTGCAATGCTTACACCAGAGAATACAAACTTTCTTTCTCTGTTTTGTTAGCATTAATGGAAAAAAACACGTTAATCCAAGCCCACAGTTTTTAGCTGCAATGATAAAATGACAAGTTGGCTTGCTTTCTGCTTCACACTTCTTTCGCTTGTACCTCACAGGCACAGCACCTGAAAGCAGAGTTAGCATGAACTACATACAAATAGGCCCGTATTTCACCCCCAATCCTATCCACCTATAGTCATGGGCTGCATTGCCACCTCTTTCACGCTTTGCTCAGGGAATTGCCACTCAGGATGTTGTCAGTGCTGAGTAACAGAAGTCATGCCACTCAGGATTTTGACTGACTTGTGCTGACTTTGCCCCCATCACCAAACCGATCAATCCTTTTCCCATGTTGCCACACCAAAAGACGGAACCTTATTCCTTATCTGACCGGTAAGCTAATGCTGGATTCTAGTGGAGGATTCGAGGATCCCAGGAGCAGAGTAAATAGTGCAGTGTTTGATGATTCTGGGACAAGATAATTTACCAATTTATTTGAGAGCCCTGGGATTCTGGCATCTACTGTAGAATTTGAGGATCCCCCAGTTTATAAAAGTTACATCCAGGGTGTGTCCCGCTATTTGAACACCCTCCTCTTGATGAGAGGATGCCTCTGCTTGAGTTCTACATCAATGCTCCTCTGCTTGGGCTCAGCTCTTCCCCTGTTTTACTGCCTCCTCAGTCGAGAATATCTTCAAGGCAGATTACTGAGAACATATTCTCGCAAGAATTTTGTTTGCGGCACTTCTTGAAATTCCATCTGCAGCTTCACTTCCAAGACTTTTCTTGCATTTTTTGAATTCTTCTACCTAACTCAGCACTGTGTTCGGTGGCCTCAGGATAGTGATAACTAGGGATAGTTAGATATTACTTGTTTGGATTGTGGGTCTCTTGTCTCCTGTTGGACCGCTGTATTGTCCCCTGCTCCTACATAATGGGATTCAGTCAGACCCTTAAATTCGTGTTGTAACAACAGTCTTTTGGGACCCTGCAATGTTGCATGCAGACCCTATGTGAATCTGTGTTTCTGATTTGTGTCTCAAGTTGTGGAGTATAAAGTTCTGCTGTCGGACATTGGAAAAAGACCAGTTTCATGATGATTCATACTGATTCCTTTGTCTTTAACTAGATAAAGGTACTGCCATTTTATATGTCGAATATTTACCATTGTACATAAATTACCTTCCTAAATCCTGTGTGTCTAATTTCCTGTAAAATGGAATGTTATCATTCATGAGAAATCAATGTAAATGAAAAAGCTGTGTTTTGTAAGTTGATGTAAGAGCAGAGAGTAACAGCAGTTTTGTGCATGGAAATTTCAAACCTGAGCACGAAAAACAGTAGCACATAATTTTCTCGATATCTCCAGAACTCCAGATCAAATATCTATGGCCAGCCCCAGTCCCCTTAGTTCACCTTTAAAAGAATGCTATCAAAAACTATTGGTCGACAGTCTTGGGCGAAGGATAAACAATTCTCGACAATTATGCAAAGTATGATTCCTAAGAATATTAACCACAACGGGCTGCAATTGGCTGGCAAGTCTGCCAGCATTTCAATGCATCCTGAAAGAGTTAAAAGAAACTCCGCAAACTGCAGATTATGTATCAACTATAAGCCACATAGTCTTCATATGCCCAGCATTACTAATCGTGAGTTGCTCACTTTTAAAACCCCTTTTGAATCAGTTTGGACGCAGTTCTTGCAGACGGACGGTAATGGCACGTCAGCAGATGATGCATCTACCCTTTTTTGTGCGATTTGTGACATTCATGGGCATTGCAGAAAAGAAGATAAGGGTGGCATCTCTTGGTAAATAATGTTTGAATCATCAAAGTGTTTGGGAATTAGCATCAGGGGCTAATACTAGCTCCTTATCACCAATGAAGAGACATGTTTTGTGTTCCGTATAGTATAAAGAAGTCACCACTCATGACAGACTGCAGAAAATCAGAGAAAACCTATATCTCATCAGACAAGTTTATGACTATAAAGAGCAATGTCTCTTGTGTGGGTTCTCTACATCCCTATGCCCTTCCCCCTCCCTATCAGTGCCAGTCTTGGATGTGCCAAGCACCAATGACAAGTAGAAGATTGGTGGTCTCCATATCATTTTCTCAGCAACATTCAGATCTATAGGTTAGTAGTGGTGAATTAAGTCTCACAGCACATAACATCTCTGCCATATATATAACTGCTACATGCTATTTGGTGCTCCTGTGCTCTAACAGGTATTGAAGAAATAACACAAAAAGAGAAATTGTGATGTGTTGTATCCTACTTCCGTGGTATTTCCCTTACCCCATGTTTCCCCCCTCCCTTCCCACAGTACTTGGTACACCCCATGTGTCAGCCGGCGCTCGCTATGGAATGTTGACATAGCGGCGCGGCTCCTGGTTGACAGCTGACGACATTCGTGGTTATAACTGAACAAATAAAGATCTTGCCTTCAAACCACAACGTGCCTTATTTACAACAATTCTTGGCGACGAGGTAAAGGAAAACTGTGCCAGGGACAGTGGATGTCGTCTCCCTGGACTGAATTCATTGCTGTCGACAAAGAAAGAAGTGAAAGGAATCGTTATGGAGCCAATGAAGTGATGTGACAGAAGCAGCGACCACCTATCGTTTGTGGAAGCGACAAACGAAGAAACTCAAGTAAGAGCATTCCAGCGTAGTGATACTGACTCTTCCCTCGTGTATTGGCATAGAGTAGCTGACAAGGCGGTCAGGAATTAAATTCGGGTGTCGTGTCGGGCACCTCGCTTCCGACCAGCCTATAAGCTTTGAAGGGAGTTGCGGCCAGGCTCAAGGGATCAGCGCGATCTAACATAATTCGGGTGTCTGACCGGGCACTGGGGGCGCAGAGGTGAAGAGCGCGAAGGCGAGGACGACGCTTGTGAGGCGATCGCTTGAAGGGCAGGTGGCAGCATTGGCGGAAGACATGGAAACACGCTGCGCTCCACTCGTCTACTGAACACAGCTAATGAACTCGGAGCTTGCGGCGTGTGAGTGTGATAAGGAACTCCATATCCTGCAAGTACCTCAGCGCGAGGCAGCGCGCATTTCAGTCACGTCTCCCCACATCTAGTATCACGAGCCTCTGACTATCGCCGCTCGTTCTAACTTTAGATCAAAAGTACTGCAATCTCACCTGGAGGGGAAGCACAAAGTCCAACGCGTTTTCACCGTAACTCCTCCTCTCGTTTTCCGACCTGACTGGAAGTAATTTCTGTGAGGGAAAGCTGATTCCACAGGAAGTTCCTGCCTGTTGGTGGTGCTAGCGCTTTCATTGGCTTTTGAGACGAAGTCTGTGGAAGTAAAAAGGGGACTTACCATACCCCCGGTTTTGCTGTTTGTCCTTTGAGATTCTGAACGTTATTATTGGTGGGCTGAAGAGGAGAAAACTTGAAGTATCTTTAAAATAGAATATCTGCCTTGCAGGTTATTTACTATTCTGTTTTCAGCAATCTAAGGTAAATTTGAAAAGTCTAGTAATTGTATGGCAATGGCTGGTGCAGGTATGAGTCAGCCTCCACCCTTCCTTAATGAGTTAGGGGAACCTGTCATTCCCTGGAGAAGGTGGGAAGGTATTTTCAAATCATATTTAATTGCCATAGGAGGTAGCAATTACACCAATATACGCAAACAGCATATACTTCTCCACAATTTGGGTACACATGGGAGGAAGATCTATGAAGATATAACAGGGAGGTTAGTGGAGGATGATCAAGAAGAAGTGGAGGAAGGTGTAAATGTTTATGAAAGCACACTGAGAGAATTAGGGGCTCACTTCAAAGAGAAAATAAATGTGGTGATGGAAAGGCATAAGTTTTTTAAGAGGGTGCAGAAGAGGGAAGAGAAAGTGAGCAATTACATAGCAGTGTTGAGAGGTTTGTCAGCCACATGTGAATTTGGGCAACTCACGGACTCATTGATTAGAGACCAACTAGTGAGGTGCACCAATGACACCAAGACCCAAGAGGAATTACTCACCAAGAACCCCAATTTAGAGGAAGCCATTAACATAGCCAAGGGGCTAGAACATACCGCGAGGTGTATTAGGGAGATGTAATCACCTGAGGGGACAAACAAAGAGAGAGCAGAAAACAAGTCTAGCACAGAGGGAGAAACTGTCTGCAAAGTAGGGGACAAGAACAAAGAGGTGATTCGCAGTAAGTCTGGCCCTATGGTGTGTTTCAAATGTGGCAGTCCAAATCATTTGGCGAGTAACTGGAAGTGCCCCGCTAGGAATGTACAGTGTAGAAAGTGCAACAGGTGGGGACATTATTCAAAAGTGTGTAAAACTCCTGGTAAGGCAGTGCATGTTATTGAGGAATCCACACAAGGGGAGGAAGGGGAGATATCCTATATTTTCCAAGTAGGAGAAGAAGAGGAAGATGATGTTGACATGTATCCCAAAGGTGATGTTTTATTGCATGGTGTGAAGTTTAATATGTATGCCGACTCATGCTCCCCCTACACCCTGGTGGATAAAAATGTATTTGAGGAAAAGTTTGCAGACCATCCCGTGAAATTGATGCAACCTGACATTAGTCCCAAGGGGTACAACGAAGGGAGGATCCCAATAGAGGGCATGGTGATGATGAGAATCTCCTTTAAGGATAGACATACAGTAAGGAAGGTATATGTATCCTCTAGGGGCTCAACTCTGTTGGGATGGAAGCACCAGAAACAGTTAGGTATTACACTGGACCCGAATAACAAAGAACAGGTGATGTTAATTGACCCCATGGGCATAGCTGGGAATCTCACAGAAGAATTTAAGGAGGTGTTCAGTGACAGTTTGGGAGTTTTCAAAAATTATATGCACAAGATCATTCTTAAGGAAGGGGCTGAACCTGTAGTGCACAAGACCAGATCCATACCATTACGCATGAGAGAACCCCTCCAGCAGGAACTACAGAGACTGGTCAGTCAGGGGGTCATCATGGAGATAGAAAGTTCTGCCTGGTTGGCCCCGATTGTGATCACGGCAAAAGATGGGGGGAACAGTATAAGACTCTGTGTGGACCCGAGAGGCCTCAACGCGAACATCCTGGTGGACAGATTTCCCCTTCCCAGGATAGGCGAAATGCTGAGCACAATCAAGGGGGCAAAGTATTTCAGTGTGTTGGATCTGTCCTCAGCCTACTACCAAATCAAACTTCACCCGGATTCTCAGATACTCACGGCATTCACAACCCCGTTTGGAAATTTTAAGTTCTTGCGTATGCCATTTGGTTTGGCGTCAGCGGCCGCGGCCTTCCAAAGAGTCATGCAACATGTATTAAAGGACTGCAAGAACACCCTCTGTTTCCAAGATGACATACTAATCTACGGAGGTTGTGAGGGTGAACACAATGAGATAGCAAAGGAGGTGTTGAAAAGATTGAGAGAGGTAGGGTTCACCACCAAACCCTCAAAATGCAAGCTAGGAGTATGTTCTGTAGACTACCTAGGACACACCTTGTCAGAAGAGGGCATCAAGCCCAAGCTGGACCTAGTCAGAGCAGTGAGAGACGCCCCTACTCCCAAGAGCAAAGAGGACATTCTATTGTTTCTGGGACTTGCAGACTACATGGCCAAGTTCATTAGGGACTTTGCTATGGTGTCACAGCCATTGAGAGACTTGATAAAAAAAAACAGTGTCTTCGATTGGGGTAAAGAGCAAGAGATGGCAATGAGGGACATAAAGAAGGCCATCATTGAGGCCCCGTTTATAGGAAAGTTTGACCCAAATGGTGAGACCATCATCTCGACGGATGCAAGCAACAGAGGTATATGGGCCACCCTGGCACAAAGAGAGGGGAGCAAAATCAACGTTGTGGCCTTTGCATCTCGAACCCTCACTGCATCAGAAAAAAATTACTCTACCATAGAGAAAGAAGCGTTAGCGGTCTATTGGGCAATCTGCCACTACAAATTTTTCATCTGGGGAACTTCTTTTGAAGTACAGACCGATCATAAACCTTTGGTCTCATTGTTCACAAAGAAAGACATGGAGAGCATGACGCCCCGTATAGCCAAATGGGCGGTGGGACTGCAAGCCTACAACTTCAAAGTATCCTACATTCCCGGACAACAAAACAGGGTAGCTGATTTCCTGTCGAGAGCGCCGGCAGAGGAAGAGGTGGAAGAGGAGTTGAGAGGTAACTCAATTCTGGAGTTGCACCTAGCAGTGGTAGAAAAGAATACTTGGGAAACTCAGATGGAACTAGATGAAACACTGAAGAAGGTGAAGAGATATATACTCACGGGATGGCCGAAGAAGTGCAAGGACATGGAAACGGAGATCCAGCCATTTTGGAATGTGAGGGAAGACCTATCAGTAGAAGGAGATTTTATACTGAAGTCCGGGAAACTGGTCTCTCCAGAAGCATTAAGGAACCAAATAGTGGATCTGGCACACGAAGGACACTTAGGAAGAAGCCTGAGCAAAGCTAGACTTCGTACGGACTACTGGTTCCCAATGATGGACAGTGAAATGGAGGACAAAGTGAGTGATTGCTACGCGTGCAGCCTAAGTGACAAGTCGAAGACCACAAGAAGAGCACCCTTGTCACCAGTGGAGGTACCCGAAGCTCCGTGGAACAAGTTAGGCTTTGACATAGCCGGGCCGATCCATGGCAGACGGCCCCAAGACTGGTACCTACTAGTCATGGTGGACTACTACTCTAGTTGGATAACATGCAAGATAGTCCACAACGTAAACACCAGGGAAATCATCGAGTTCATGAAAGAGGTGTTCTCAAGAGAAGGGGCGCCTGCCACACTGGTGACAGATAATGGCGTACAGTTAACCTCAGAAGAAATGAAGGAATTTCTCAAGGACTGCTCTATAGTACATGTTCGCACGCCCCTGTACTGTCCCAAAGCAAACGGTAAGGTGGAAAGAGTAAACCGAATGGTGAAAGAGTGCATACAGTTAGCCAAGCAAGCAGGACAGAACATTGAAGAAGCGTTGAGAGACATGTTGTGGGCATACCATACCACGCCCAAGCCTACCACTGGGTGTACGCCTTTCGAGTTACTGAGGGGGAGGAAAGCTGGCACTAAACTCACACCCAGTTGGATGGGAAGAAGACAAATAGAGGAGGCCAACCCCCAGGAGATCAAGAGGAGGATTGAAGCCAATCAACGCAAATACAATGAATGGTACGACAAGAAGTGGGGAGTTAAGGAGAGAGGATTCCAGCAAGGACAAAGAGTCTATGTGAAGAAACCGGAGAGACTTAGAATAGGAGGGGACAAGTTTTAGGCTCCCAGTACTATCAAGATACGAAACAAGAATTCCGTGGTCATGGAGGATGGTAGACTGTGGAGTCATGACAGGGTGGTGCCAGCAGGAGGGGAAGGATCCAGGTCTCACACGACAAGGTCTGAGGGTGGAGACATCAGCGGGGATACCAGACCAGACAGGAGGAGTGGTACACCTAGGAACGCCCCCCAGGGGCATAAACATTTCCAAATGAGATAGATTCCTTAGGGCGAGCCCTGTTAGCTTAGCAGGTTCCCCGAGGCATTCCAATAGCCTGGACAGGGAGGACTTAGCCTCTCCTTCTATCCCGTTGGGAGGGCTGTATACCTTCCCAGCCTGCATCTTTTGTTTCCTTACTTTTATCTGTTCCTATAGGGAGAATGATGTGTTGTATCCTACTTCCGTGGTATTTCCCTTACCCCATGTTTCCCCCCTCCCTTCCCACAGTACTTGGTACACCGCATGTGTCAGCCGGCGCTCGCTATGGAATGTTGACATAGCGGCGCGGCTCCTGGTTGACAGCTGACGACATTCTTGGTTATAACTGAACAAATAAAGATCTTGCCTTCAAACCACGACGTGCCTTATTTACAACACGATGATACAGCAGGGAAGCAGAATTACTCAATTATTGCATCACTGGTCTCAATTTTTATGAGTGCAGTCTCTATAGAAAATTATGGGGCCCAACTTGTGATCCATTTGCAAAAGCCATGCATGCCAAATTTCTACCAACCATCGCATGTGGGTCTGAAGCAATACCCAGAAGCGAGTTCAGTCTCCTGGATCAACCTATGCATAGTACAAATGTAGACTTGGCAGAGAGCAAATACACAAACTGGCTCCATGAAGCTTTCAAGGCCACAGTGCCTATTGAAAAATGTAAGGAAATAGGCAATACCCCTCTGCTCCTTAGTTTATAGAGACAAAAACAAAATTGTCGTACATTGGAAAGAAGGTGGAGAGCACAATATGATACTCTTGAGAAAAGTAATTATAAGTCTGCACTGAACAAATTCAAGACAATGTTGATTACAGAAAAGGGATGTTATTTTGCTGGTCAAATTGAGAAGGCTAAGAATTTAACGAAAGATTGTTTGGGTTGTAGAGAAGCTCAGCTCCTTGCCTAGTAAAAAGACCTCAGAAAACAATCACAGGTTCTGTTATGATATAGCTGCCACGTTTAGAAATAAAGTTAATAACCATATTGAATCCTTTGAGTTCACGGCTACAGAGGAGCTTACCGAGATTAATCCGATCACTGACCCCTGTAAAAATGTGTTTCACAGTTTCTCGCCGGTTACTAGTGAGGAAGTGGAAACCCTCATCAAGGAAATTACATCTCGATCCCCCTTGGATTCTTGCCCCCCTGCAGTATTAAGAGCTATAGCCAAGGTGGTCAGTTCTATTCCTTTGGACATTTTTAACCCCTTGCATGCTCATGATGAGCTCAGCTCGTCATGAGCTACAGTGCTCCGGTGCTCATGACGAGCTGAGCTTGTCATGGCCATTAAAACGCTCACACGCTGGGATAATTCCCCTGCTGTGCTGAACGTTCTATTGAAACGGGTGTGGCCGTGACGAGCTCAGCTCATCATGAGCACAGGAGCACTGTAGCTCATGACAAGCTGAGCTCGTCATGAGCAGCGGGGCGCTGTGCGATCCCCCGCCCCCAAGCACAGCAGGAAAATTACCCCAGCAGTCAAGGGGTTAATACCATGTTCACCTCAGGAACTTTTCCTGTCAAATGGAAGGACGCATCGATCCACCCATTGATAAAAAACTAAGCCTGGATGCATCTGACCCTCAAAATTATCAACTTATCGCTAGGCTGCCCTTTCTAGCTAAGATAGTAGAGAAAGTTATGAATAAACAACCAGCTCAGTTTGTTCAAGAAAATGACCTGCTTGATTCCTCACAATTCCGTTTTTGTCCAGGACACAGTATGGAAATGGCCTTGATAAAGGCTACCGAAGAAATCAGGACAGTGATGGACAGGGGTGACGCTGCCACTCTGATCCTTTTGGATCTCTCGGCTGCGTTTGACACTGTCAATCACCACCTATTGTGATCCCGCCTGAGAACGCAAGGGGTAAAGGGTTTAGCTCTGTCCTTGTTAACATCTTTTCTGACCGAAAGAACACAAACAGTGGCCCTGGATGGCTTCAAATCAACACCCTAGGCCTGGCATGTGGGGTTCCACAGGGGTCATCACTTAGTCCATCCCTTTTTAATATTTACATGTCAGAGTTGGGTCCATTGATCCAGCATTTCGGCTTTAGCCTAACATCTTATGCCGATGACACACAGATTGTAGTAGCGGCGTATAAAGAGCAGGCCTCTCCTGTACTGCATTTTAGAAACTGTACGCAGGAAATGAACAACTGGATGGGCAACCATTGTCTTAAACCTAATTCGGAGAAAACCGAAATAGTTATTTTCGGCAACCTTCACCCAAGATGGAATTGCATCTGGTGACCTACAGAGATGGGAGATCTTGGGATTTTAATTGACAAGAAACTAACATTCGCCAAGCAAACAAATGCAATGGTTTACCCCACATTTTACCTGCTCCAAAAACTGTGGAAGGTTCTTCCTTATATCCCTATGGATTCTAGGAAGACGGTAGTAACTGCATTAGTATTATCAAAATTAGATTACTGCAATGGGTTGTACCTGAATATGCAAAAACAACATTAAAAAAACAGCAAATGGTACAGAATGCATCTGCAAGACTCCTCCTAAATCTGCCCAAGTATGAATCAGTCTCGAACGAAATCCGTAAACTCCACTGGCTTCCTGTAGCAAGTTGTGTAAAGTTAAAGACGCTATGCCTAGCGTTTAAGACCTTGAACAATATGGGACCAATGTTCCTAAGAAACATTTTTCTTGGTACTGTTTGGGTAGACAGCTTCGATCTACTGGCAATAAACTCATGATGGTTCCCAAGATCCGCACCTCTAGTTGGGGGGGACCAAGCATTGGCTATGGCAGGGCAACATTATGGAATACACTTCCCATGCATATCAGGTCTATAAGCTCCTTAGTCTTATTTAGAAGGGGTCCGAAGACATGGCTATTCCTGAACTAATGCAAATCTCTAGGGCTTACTGTAGTTTCATAGCACCAAGACGCCTCCGAGTATTCATTGCGCTTAATAAGTTATATTAACATAACATAACATAACTTGTAACCAACATCTGCAAATGGGTATTTCAGCCCCTGAAGCATAGTTCTCCTGTACAGATCCAGCTGGAATTTGGTCTAATAAAGCAAACATTGGCAAGCTAAGGAGCATTTGTAAAAAAATGTTTTAAGTTAGAAGCACCCAAGGAAAATGCCTTAGAGCATTAGCTGTGCATGGAAATTTCAAGCCTGAGCACGAAAAACAGTAGCACATAATTTTCTCGATATCTCCAGAACTCCAGATCAAATATCTATGGCCAGCCCCAGTCCCCTTAGTTCACCTTTAAAAGAATGCTATCAAAAACTATTGGTCGACAGTCTTGGGCGAAGGATAAACAATTCTCGACAATTATGCAAAGTATGATTCCTAAGAATATTAAACACAAATATTAACCACAACGGGCTGTAATTGGCTGGCAAGTCTGCCAGCATTTGAATGCATCCTGAAAGAGTTAAAAGAAACTTCACAAACTGTAGACTATGTATCAACCATAAGCCACATAGTCTTCATATGCCCAGCATTACTAAACGTGAGTTGTTCACTTTGAAAACCCCTTTTGAATCAGTTTGGACGCAGTTCTTGCAGGCAGACGGTAATGGCACGTCAGCAGGTGATACATCTACCCTTTTTTTTGCAATTTGTGACATTCATGGGCATTGCAGAAAAGAAGACAAGGGTGGCATCTCTTGGTAAATGATGTTTGAATCATCAAAGTGTTTGGGAATTAGCATCAGGGGCTAATACTAGCTCCTTATCACCAATGAAGAGACATGTTTAATGCTGCATTGGACCCCAGTAATCTATTTTGCTTAAAAAATCAATTTTACACGTTATCGCAGCTGCCTGTTAACAGTCACACTTTGCAAACATATGCCTGTCAAACTGCACCAGTGTTTTATTATAGTTTGATTGCAGTATCCTAATTTGTATAATAATTATAATAATTATAATTGTTTTTTTTTTAACTATTTAATGACATTTTTGTTAATTTTATTTAAAGTGTTTTAATTGCCATGTTCAGTTTTGATTAACTGAACCATAAAATAAATAAACTTAAGCTTAAAACATAAACTTAAATTTAAACTTAAACTTAAATGTAATCTTAAACTTTATTGGAAATTGGGTTTCTGGTTGGCGAACCATAAAATAAATAAACTTGAGCTTAAAACATGAACTTAAATTTAAACTTAAACTTAAATGTAATCTTAAACTTTATTAGAAACTGGGTTTCTGGTTGGCAAAAATATGCCCTGTGTCCAAGCAGGAACCGCAATGCTCGTCCGGGTAAGTTACAAACACACCCTGAATTAACCTTTGCTTACCTCCTGGTAGCTTGGCACCTGACAGGTGAGATCCTTCTATGGTCCTACCCAGAAGATTAAGTCAGAGAGACACTACAGTTCCAACCTACCAGTCAGTAAAATAATCGGCTGAGCCGCATCAGATCACTGAGGCAACCGGATTGGTAGGCAGACGACCAGAAGCAAGCCACTGAGCACCACGACATTAAGGTGCACTACTTCCTCTAGGAGAGACTGGGAACTAATCACCTACAATGGGCATAGCTAAGGAGCTATAAGCTTCAAAACAAGGAAAGATAGACAGGTACGCAAAGGTCATGGCCCTGACGCTCAGGGCAGAAGCAGAGTCTCTGCCCCAGCCAGAAAATGCGACCTGCAGGCAATACAGGTTTCCAGAGAGGCTCTGAAAGGGAGAATAGCTGAGGTACCTGCTGAAGTAATCCTACTACGCCAGGACCTACGTAATGTGTCAGAGAGGGTGACTCAGGCGGAACATCGTATATCAGAGGTGGAGGACGTATCTCACCCTCAGCACAAGGAAGTCATAGGTCTTGCTTCCTCCCTAAAATAGGTCACTTGGAAGGTGGACAATGCCAAAAACTGAGCACGCAGGATCAATCTACGTTTCATAGGCTTCCCAGAGGGGATAGAGTGAGCTGACACTGGACTTTTCCTGGCCAAATGGCTTCAAGACTCCCTCCCAATGGTACAGTTCTCATCCAGCTTAGTAATCAAATGGGCTCTTGGAATGCCCAATTTCAGACCTCCCACAAGAGTGCCACCATGGCCTTTAATTGCCTGCTTCCTAAACTTTCAGGACCATGACCTGATACTCCGAGAGATGAGACAAGCTGAAGAGGTCAAATATGCAAACGTCACAATAATGGTCTTTCCAGAGTATTTCCTGGAATTACAGAAACAATGGTAAACCTTTGACTCCATCAAAGCAAAACTAAGAGATCTCTGCATGCAGTAAATGCTGCTCTTTCCGGTGAAACTTAAGGTTACCTTGGGGGCAAATCACTTTTCAACCAGACATGAGAGGAAGCATGAACCTGGATCAAGGAGAGCCCACCTTTGAGATTTAACCATGACTCGATGGGTGTGTCCCGCTCTGGCACTCCGAAAGAAACAGGACCCAGAAAATGGAGAGAGAAGAGGAGCTGCCTACTTGCCCTGACTAAGAAGAAATGAGTGGGGATGCCCTCTTGCCCCTTACTGCTCCCTGAGGAGGCAGTCCACACCAAGGATACGGACATAGAATGGTCTAAAATAGTATGTAGGAGGAACCAACTTAGGGACTGAGGACGAACTGCCTCTGACCCATAGGAACACAAACACTCAGCAGAAATAGACAGTGGCCTTCCACTACTCCAGAAGATCGCACTCATGGAGTAACTCAGTCAAGACTCTGCGGCTAGGGCTCTTGCAACAGATGCGCTATGGAGGCAAAGAAGGATGAGATGTACAGGCTTGTCGGAGGCCAGATGTGAGTAAGACAGCACAAGGTTTCCCTTGACTACTACAGATTATGCCCAGTGGATATTTTATTTAGTGTTGGGAACACATTCTTTTTTGCTTCGGCAGGAGGTTTAAAGTGTCGACTTGGAGGGATACCGACCTCTCAGGCTTATCCTATGACAGAATTGTCATGTTGGATGTTGGGGCTATGTGCTTGGGAAGTGGTAGAGAGTGTTGAGGAGGGGTTGGTTGGGGGGACCTGGGATGTAGAGTTCCACATGGGGAGAGTTGTTTAATATCTAAGGCAAGATGAAGAGACAGTGAGGTTAGAGACAGTGAGGGGGGCAAATAATTCTGTCAGCGAGTGGCCTCGATCCTCCGCAGAGATATCTATCACACACATAGGGTGAGAGGAGCTATTCGGTATTGACATGGAATGTCAATGGACTTGGAAATAAAATCAAGAGGGGGTTGGTGGCCAAATATTTTAGAAGATTAAAACCAAATATAAACCTCCTCCAAGAGACGCACCTCTGGGGCACACAATGCACCTTTCTTGGGAAAGGTATGTACACCACTTTCGTTCATGCTGGGTACCCATCAGGATCCAGGAGAGTGCTATACTAATCAAAAAGACACCTCCCTTTCATACAAATAAAATCTGGACAGATCCCAACAGTATGTTTGTTGCAGTCCAGGGGACATGGGGCCGGAAAGAATTTACCTTGATCAGTGTCAATGCACCACTAATTTTGCAAGCCTAAACACTGGAAAAGGCAGCTGAGATATTGCTGGAATCTGAGCCCTCAACGCACATAATATGAGTGTGTTTAACTGATGTAGTGGACCCCAAATAGACCACACATATGTAGCACCGGTACAATGATGGACAAAACCACTGGCTAGGTTTCAACACATTGGGCCTGAATGACCTTTGTCGCCAAAAAACACCCTAATGACCACGTACACTCATACTTTTCAGGCGCACATAAGGTGTTCTCCAAGCTAGACTATCTCCTCGCTCCAGCCAGAGAGATAGGGATGATTGAAAAGGTAGACTACCGGGCAAGGGGACTGTCTGATCAGTCACCCCTTTGGCTGACAGCCCGTGGATGACCAATTGGGCAGCAGTCTGGGTGGCAGCTGAACTCATGGGAACTACTGGTAATGACAGTGGATTGCGAACTTAGAGTAGACTCTGAGCTGTACTTTCAAGAAAACGAGGACACAGTGTCCTCAGCAGTTGTCCTATGAGAGCCCTACACAACCATACCCAGAGATAGGGCGCAAATTATCATCGCTCATAAGAAACAGAAAGAGACCCATGAGATTGAGACATTGGAGCGCAACCTCCTAGACCTAAAAAGACATGTGGGTCCAGATTCTAACCAGGCTGCAATCCACCAGATTATGGTGACCCTCAGGAAGAATCAGGCTTTAGCATTCCAGGAAGACTGCTGGCCTTTTTAGGTGGGAAGGAGAGGTAATTATGGTGGGTAGACTCTATTCACGAGGAAGGTGTGGCATACACGACAGAGCAGAGCAGATGTCTTTGGTAGATGTTATGCAGATTTTTATAGAAAGCCAGGACATTAGCAGCTGACCATCAAATTAGCAGTTACTTATGCACAATCAATAATCCCTCCCTCTTTTTAGAAGACCAAGCTGCCCTTAACAAAGAGCTTACCCTGGAAAGAGTCACAACAGCAATTGGTAAGCAAAAATTGGGGAAGACCCTGGGTCCTAATTGGGTTACCAGCTGAATTCTTTACAGAGAGCACTGGTCTGCTGGGCCCCCATCTGTTAAAGATGTACCTGGTGGCGCAGGCAGAGGAACACTCCCATCAGACCTCCGTAATACCACAATAGTGTTGATTTACAAACCAGGGAGACCTTACAAGGACTGTGGGTGCTACCAACCCATTTCACAACTAAATGTAGAAGTGAAAATATTGGGCTCCATTTTGGCCGCATGCCAGTTGCTGGTGAAGACATCCCTCATCGACTGACCAGTCCTGGTTCATGCTGAAGAGGTAGACGAGATTGAACCTCCGTCAGCACGCCAACTGGCTAGAAACTGTGAAAAATAGAGTTGCCCTCATGTGTTTCTATCCGAGGATGCCGAAAATGCATTTGGTGCCATCCACTGGTCTTTTGTGAAATAGGCCCTACTGAAACTGAGGTGTGAACCTGTCTTCTTAACATGGATAGATCTTCTGTATACTGACTTGAAGATGCAAGTGCAGGTGAATGGAGTGATGTCGGCAGACTTCCCCATGTACAGAGGTACAAGACAAGGTTGCCCATTGTCCCCTTTGTTGTTCACCCTAATACTGAACCCGCTGGCGTGCTCAGGCTGTGCCCACCCATACATAAGAGACTTTAGAGACGGCCTAGGGATACTTAGGGATGAGTGGATGTTACTCTATGCAGATGACATCCTCCTATATGTTACTAATCACAATGCAACACTTCACATTATACTGCAGACATTTGAGGACTATGGAAGTCATGCTGGATACAGAATAAACTGGGATAAATCCTGCCTTTTCCAAAAGGGGGGGTGCCTAGACATACAAGATCTTCCCTGACAACTCCGAATAAATGAAGAGGGTTTCCAATACCTAGGCCTCTACATGTCCAATAACACGTGTGTGCCTTAAACATAATATAAGAAGGGTCCTGATTGAATTCTAGGAAGATGTGGAAAGGTGGAGACGGCTTCCTCTGACATTACTAGGAAGGGGCGCCATTTATAAAATGGTCACACTTCCAAAGCTGCTTTACCTCCTTCAGAACACATACTACAAACTACCCAAGGAGATTTTTAAGACAATTGATTAAGAGATATGCACGCTCCCATGGGATGGGGTCATCCAAGGGTGGTGCTCCAGATACCCCAACACAGTCATTACAATGGTGGGATTGCACTGCCAGATATACGATCATACAACCGGGCAGCTCCCCTGGTTGTCATTAATGAATGGGGACATTTAGCAGATGACCATGAAACATATGCTCTGGAACAACTTCAGTTCCAAACCAGTCTCTATCTCCACTATATTTATGGGGGCAGGAGAGTTCGGAAGCTACTGCCGGTGACTCACTGGACAATAATGGCTTGGAAGTGGGTGGAATGACAAATGACAGATGAGGTGGAACAAGAGATACACAAAAGAAACCCCTTTATGGAAGGGGACATGTCTGCCAGAACTGGGTAAACTACAAGTCTTCGGACCTTGAGACATGGTGGGGATATCTAAGTTAGGTGACCGGATAGAGGGGGGCTCCCTCAATTCCTTCAGCTCACTCCAACATGAGTACCAGATGAGTAACACCGAATTATACAAATACTTGCAATTACAGCATGGATGGAGGGCAGAGAAGCTAGACACATCCAATTTCCCTGAAAACACATCCCTGGAGGGAGAACTATCAGACAAAGCTGTCTCATGGACATATAAACCCTTAATAAATAATATTCCAGACAACCTGAAGGCCCTAGAGCTCAATGAAAACTTACCACGAGGGAACTGGAAGATATCAACTGAGAAGCTGCACTATTGCATCCAAGAGTGTTGGCCATCAAATCTAGGCTGCGACTGATACAATTTATGATCCAACACAAGGTTTATTTTGATAGGGCATGCTTACATAATTTTGAGAGGGTGGAGACACCTGATTGTCTCCGCTAGCTGTAAGATGGAGAAAGAGACATGTATACACACGCTATGGGAATGCCACTGCATAAAGTCATATTGGACCCAAATATTAGAGGAACTGAGTAAAGTAGTGGGGACACAGCTGCTAATAGGCACTAAATATGTCCTGTCGGGTATTCTCTCAGAGGTGGATCTCTCCTGTCATAAACTCCTGCTATGCAAACTAAGGTTGGTAGTTGCCAATCAAGATACAGCCAGATACTGGGGATCCTCGAACCTCCCTACTGTGACCGAATAGAAGGCAGTTATGGACCTTTAAATGGGCACGGTGATGGTGACATATAAGGCAAGAGGGTGCCCAAAGAAGTTTTCAAAGATCTGGGGACCCTGGTTGAGGTACTATGGGCTGGAAAGTGAGGGTGAAATGGATGGGCCATGTCCACAGATTGTGGAATAGAGACTGGCGCATGGTGGAGTATCTTTCTTCCCAGTATGCACCATGTGTTTGTACACACCATGAGATGCAGTCTAGTGATGGCTAGGCCGGTTACAAACTGTATTTGTACCGCTGCTGACTTTATTCAAAGTTTTCTTGTCCTAAGATGCTGTTCATCTTTAATGCTAAATATTTACTACAGTATGTTTTCAGAAACTGTACTAATAAAAATAATTAAAAAAAAAAATTTCGTTGAAGCACCGAGCAGCCAGCGATGCATCGGAGTCGATCCTCGGAACAGCGGCAATGCCCCTGCACTGGAGGAGATGAGCCTGTTCCAATTGCTTGTGTCAATGGTGCTGCATGGATTCTGCTGAAGCAGCTCATTAAACCCACTTCCAAGGGTCAAGGACCTGGTTGGCATCACTTGGCAGGTCAGACTCACAGATGGCAGTGTCCAGGTGCTGTAGCAGGTGAGTTAGAATTCTTTTATGTCCCTGAGACTTCAATCAGGAGGCAAGCCAACAAGACCTGGGAGTCATTCCAGTTCTGGACTTGAGTCCTGTCCTTCTCACCCAGGCAAGGAGGACAGTAGGAAGCAGGTCAGCACAGCAAGAACACAGTTCTTCCAGAGTGCAAGTCCAGCAAATTGTTAGTCCTTCTTCCTGGCAGAGTATCCACAGGTCCAGAAGTGTCCCGAAGTGGTAGAGTCATAAGTTCAGTTCTTAAACCCACTGGTGCTTTTGAAGAGGGGCTTAGAAGTGCACAGAGGTCCTCCATTACTGCCCTGGCTCCAGACTCACCACAGGGGGTTATGCAGTCCTTTGTTAGGGGACAGGCCATAGCCTATTCAGGTGTAAATGTAAGGCTGTGTCCAGCTCCTCCCTCCATATTCTGCCTCCAGGATGTGGATGTTCCATAACATCACACCTAAGCTGCCTTTGTGTGTGGCACAAAGCCCACCTGTCATCCACCCCAGATATGTATTGGAAACAGGCTTCAGACATACAGTGATGCAGAGCAAAGAAATGCCATCATTCTAAAGGATGCTTGTTTCTAGTTCGGGGAGAACCTGACTAGGTAGTTCCGGCTGGACTGTCAAGCTAGCCTGGATCATACCCTGAAAACGGTGCCAGGATGCTTGTTCCTGGTCATGGGTGGACATGGTTTGGCAGCTCTGGTTGGACTGTTCCCAATAGGAGCAGGGTAAAGACTAACTTGCATGTGGCTGGGTCCAAACTGGGGTTGTGTGGTGAGCAAGAAAATGATGGATGTAATCCAGATGTGTGACGGGGTGAATGTTTGCATTGTTCATCACGCCATCCATCACCTGTTCTTATTGCATCTCTCTAAAAGTGGCATTTTTAAAATTGTAATGATAAATTTGACTTTACCAGTAAAGAGGATTTATCATTACAATTCCATAGGTACTAAACACGATATCTCCACCTCCTCCCATTTGGGATTTAAGGCTTATTAGATGTAACAAGAAATCCCTAATGTTCACCTATGAGGAAGGGTAGGCCGCACAGTAGTGAAAAACTGATTAGGGAGTTTTTCACTACCAGGACATGTAAAGCTTAACAGTACATGTTCTACCTTTAATTACACAGCCTCCTGCCCTATGGACTACCCAGGGCCAGCCCTAGAGGAGACCTATATGTATTAGGTGCCAGGTTGACATGGCAATGTAAGCTGTACACACAGTCTCTGCAGTGACAAGCTTTAGACATGATTAAAGGGCTACTTAAGTGGGTGGCACAATCAGTACTGTAGACCCACTAAAGAATTTTATTTGCAGGCCCTGGGCACGTGTAGCACACTGTATTAGGGACTGATAGGTACATTAAATATGCCAATTGTGGTTAACCCAATCAAACCATGTTTAGGAGAGAGCACAAGCACTTTAGCAGGGGTCAGCACTGGTAAAATGCACAGAGTCCTTAGGCCAACATTAACGAGATCAGCAAAATTGGAGGCAAGCAGTCAAAAAGTTTGGTGGAAGACCACCCTAAGGCTGACAGGTATAACAAACTTAAACTTAGAGTGCAGGGCACAAGGAAATTGGCATTAGAGGTTTCTCCTGTAAGTGAGGGTGGCCTCTGATCTAGAGTGGTGCATGAGCTCTGCAGTGCCTTTTGACATTTTGTTAGTCTTTTATATCGTGCTCACTGAGATTACTTATTTTCTCCACTTAGTTAGGGCTTATGAACTTGATGGGCCTGATTAACAGTGAGCAGCAGGGGTCTGCAGGTCCCCCGGAGGGATTAGTGACAGCGTCCACTGCCCCATGGAAGTGACCGGCTGAAACATCCAGGTCGCTGAGAGCAACACGAGGTCCCTGACCGGCTGCATTATCCTCGGGCAGAAGATCGGCTTTTGTGGGGCAGCACTGGTCGGGTGAGGAGTGCCCCTATCACGTGTGCAGTGGGGTGTGGACGGGGACCGGGGTGCCAGATGGTCCGTATTCCGCACTGCGCATTGCTATGTGGAACAAGAAGTCCAAGGTGACACAATCAAACACCATGGACAACTACATGGTGGAGCAGGGGGGGGGGGGCGCGGCCCACCCCAGGAATCCGGAGGAACACAGCGAACCTTCCCTGTCTTCCATAATGCAAGCCATACAGTCCCTGGGCACCACACTGGAATCCAAAATTGATAAAGTGTCCATTGAATTGACACTCCAGCGAGCTGACTTGAGTAAAACTACAGAGAAGGCTACGCAAAACGCAACGGCCATCACGGAACTCCACGATGCTACCAAAAAGTTGCAACAACAGGTACAACAGCTAACACACTAACAAAGGCAGATGGCGGCTCGGCTGGAGGACCAGGAAGGGAGGACCCGAAGAAACAACCTACGGGTGGTGGAAGGACCGGAGAAAATGGAGGGGGCTAGCATGGACCTCTTCCTGGAAGACCTCATCCTAACCCGTCTTCAACCCAAGAGACTGTCCAAATTCTTTGTTAGTGAGCGGGCACATAGAGCGCCGATCCCGCCACCGCGTCCAGGGGCTCCACCGCGCACCATCATTGCGCGCATTCTTAATTATCGAGACCGGGATGCTATTTTACAGGCGGCCCGCCAACATGGAGACCTGCATGTTGATAACGCCACCATTCGGTTCTTCCCAGACTTTACGCTTAAGGTCCAGCAGGAACGTCGTTCATTTGACGGCGTCAAGAGGGTGCTCCGAGAACGTTGACTAAAGTACATGATGTTTTTCCCAGCGCGGCTTAAGATCTTGGCGGACGGAAAATCCTTTTTCTTCACATCCCCGGAGGAGGCGCATGCCTGGTTGGAGGAGTATGACCGTTCACAGAGGGGCCCGGAGCGAGAGGGTAGCTGGAGAAGCGCGGCGCCCCTGTCTCCGGCTTCATCGGTGGGATCTACTGGGGGAGCACGAAGACGACAGGAGAGTCAGCACCCGGCGAGCAGGAGTAGGACCCGTAGTCTTTCGGCGTCGCCGGAGTTGGGGTGATGTGCTGGAGCTGCTTGGGCTGGACTGACCTCCGCTTATGGACACGTAACGTATACTGGTGCTGTTTAGACTGCTCCCCCTGAGACACTGTTGGGCGGGGAGTCATTCAGTCATTGGAGGTCTTGTAGGATGAGGAATGGGTGCCTCGACTACTGACTGATGGTGATCCTGTGGTGCGACGTTGGAGGGGCCCTGTTTAAGCTCCCTGGATGTTCCCTCTGTTTACATTATTGGGACACCGCCCTGGACTATGGCATGGGGTGGAGTAGACTATGCACTGTAGGGGGGTCGAATGGGGGCCTCGGATGTTGGACTTGGTTGTAGCACTCACCTACTGACTTTTTCGTTTATTGGGCTACAGGCGCTCTGCTTGTTGGGGATGCTCGGCATTGTTGGCCGGAGTAGCAGAGTAGCAGGGAGGGGGGAAGGTGGGAGAGGCTGGCGGGGGAAGGGTTTTAGGTACAGTTTTTTATGTTTGTTTTTTTATTGTGTATATGTTTTTACTCCATTGGTACTATCAGTTGGCGGGTGGGAGGTGGGAGGAGGGGGGATTTGGCAGCCAGCCCTCATGATACATAGGTTCGATGGCTGAGACGCAGACCTTACTGCAATGTCATATTGATGTGGTATCCTGGAATGTAAACGGCCTGCAGAATAAAATTAAACACACTGTGGTGCTACAATACCTTCGCAGGCATGCCCCAGATATAATTCTCCTGCAGGAGACACATTTATTGGGCAAACATTGTAAGGCCCCAGATCGATTTGGCTACACCCTGCGTGCGCATGCGGGATTTACCACGGGATCGAGGGGAGTGGGGATCCTTATCAAAAACTCCCTAACACTGGTCTTGGGTCGGTGCTGGTTGGACCCCTTAGGGCGCTACGCGGCGCTGTCTGTGCAATGGGAGGGTCGAACTCTGAACCTCTGCTCACTATACATTCCCCCGAAGCTTCACACTGCCACTCTCCCAGACATTGGTAAATTATTGCTGGAGCTGCCCATGGGGACACTCGTTCTGGGAGGAGAAATGAAAGATGTAATGACACAGGACCTTGACAGATCATTGACTCAACTGACCAGGGGGGGAGCGAGTCATCTGAGAGATTTTGTACAAGCGCTGGGGCTGGTAGATATCTGGAGAGCACATAATCCCCAATTGAGACAGTATACCCACGTTTCTGCAGCCCACGGCTCCGGCTCACGGATCGATTACATATTCACCCGGACAGATTGTTTGGGCCTTTTCAGAGATGGACACCACAAAGCTAGAGGGATCTCAGACCATTCACCAGTTGGGGTACAGTTGGTAGGTCCTAGGCGGGATTGGCGTGTCCCCCCTCGGTTGGATGCATTCTTATTCAAAGACGAGGACTTCCAGGAGCGGTTCCGGGAAACGGTGGATCTCTATTTTGTGGAAAATGTAGGTTCAGTGGGTGCGCCGGGGTAGTCTGGGAGGCTTATAAGACAGTGGCCAGGGACTTTGTGCAGGCTGAGGTCGGGCGACGGTGCAAAGAAAAATATGCCCAAGTAGAGAAATTGGAATCGGAGCTTCATGCTCTGGAGGGCAAGGTGGGACCTAACCAGAAGCAAGAACAGAGCAGACAGCATAGGGTGCGCCTCCTGAGTAAAGAATTGAGGGATGTACTGACGGAGCAGGCGTGCTCACATGCGCTAGCAACCCAGCGACGAGTGTATGACTTTGGGGATAAGGCTAACAGAATGATCGCATGGTTGGAAAAGAGAGATCGAGAACGCAACTGGGTGCCGGGGAAAGAGCGACCGGACGGGACGGTGAGCGCTACGAGTGTGACGATAGCGGAGGAATTTATGCGTTATTATGAGGCGGTCTACCGATCTCAGACGGCTAAGGAGGAGGGGGAGTGCCGGGATTTCCTGGCCCCCTTGCAGATGCCCACACTAGATCCTGCTGACGGGGACATTCTCGACTCTGAGATTACGGTCAAGGAAGTAGAGGAGGCCATGGGAGATTTGCAAGTGGGAAAGGCCCC
Organism: Lissotriton vulgaris; assembly: GCF_964263255.1. Taxonomy (NCBI): domain Eukaryota; kingdom Metazoa; phylum Chordata; class Amphibia; order Caudata; family Salamandridae; genus Lissotriton; species Lissotriton vulgaris. The sequence continues at coordinate 1,428,755,270 of NC_141685.1, read as the reverse complement.
GGGTCCCAATGGGTTCCCTGCAGAGGCGTTCAGGTGTGTAGCAAGTCGCACCGCACCACATATGTGCAATATGTTTCTCGAGCCGCTGGAGGTTGGGAAACTTCCAAGGGATTTGCGACTTTGTGATCCACAAGGCCGGGAAGCCACAGGGAGAATGCAGTTCCTACCGGCCTATCTCCCTCCTTAACTACGGAACAAAGGTCTTTGGGAAGATTCTGGCCACGCGCTTGGGGCGGTTGTGCAGTCACTTGTCCACCCGGACCAGTCGGGCTTCATGCCCCACAGAAGCACGCCCCTCAACCTGCGACGACTGTTTGGGGTCATGCAAGCGGTATGCGGACGACCGGAGGTCCTGGCGGCGTTACTGTCTCTCGACGCCCATATGGCGTTTCGTTCGATAGCATAGTGTGGAAGTACCTATATGCGGTCCTGGAAAAACTAGGGTTTGGCGACAACTTCTGCGCCTGGGTGAAATTGCTGTACACGGAGTCACTGGCGCGGGTCCGGGTTAATGGAGCTATGTCTCGGGAATATCGACCCGGGCGTGGCACGAGGCAGGGTTGTCCCCTCTCCTTGACCCTCTTTGCACTAGCGCTAGAGCCACTGGCTCACTGGTTGCGGATGGACCCTGAGGTGGGGGGCATCGATATAGGGGGAGGATGGGAGGAACGCATATCGTTATATGCCGATGACATTTTGTTGTATGTCCAGCGACCGCCCGAGTCCGTGTGCAGGCTGATGATCATGCTGAGTACATTTGGGGAATACTCTGGCTATCGCATCAACTGGGGCAAGTCCCTGGGCTATGTTCTGGCGGGACCCCAGCCACAAATGGTGGACGGTTGTGAGGGCTTGATATGGCGTGACGTGTTCCGATATCTGGGAATCTAGGTACTCCGTCTGACACCGAATTTCTCAGTCTCAATGCGCTGGCACAGTTGGAACGTCTTCATGGAGACGTGGCACATTGGAGGACCCTCCCGCTCTCCTTAATGGGGCAGACCATCCTATTTAAAATGATGGCCCTTCCCCAGCTGCTTTACGTTCTGCAAAGTTCGCCCTCTCCGATCCCGGAGTCCATTTTTAGAACAACCAAATCAGAGCAACGTTCCTTATTGTGGAGTTGAGGATGCCCCAGAATAGCTCTAAAGAAACTGCAACGGGGGACATATGAGGGGGGGCTGGCGGTTCCCAACATCCGTCTATACTATTTGGCGACGTAGCTGATTAATGTTAATGGCTGGGTGTTTGCCCCACAGGAAGAACCGGCCTATAGGATGGATGGTATGGCCTTGGGAGGGGGAGGTACCTCACAGCTCTCCACTCCAAAGGTAGATATAAGCGGACCTTGCCGCCCCAAACAGAGGTGGTTGTAGGGGTATGGAAACGGGCAACAAAACTATTGGGATGGGAAGCGAAGTTTACTGATCATACGCCCTTATGGACTGGCGACTACCTCCGGGAGGTTGCACAACTAAGGGACCTACGTCAATGGAGCTTGATTGGAATTGATATGTTAGGGGATGTGTGGAAGAGAGGGAAAATGGTGGACTTTGCGACCTTACAGACTGAGTACCATATGGGTGACGGTGAGTTCCTACATTATCAACAACTCAAACACGCCCTGCATGCACGCTTGACACAGAGGGACCAGCTGCCTGAGTACGCCCCGCTTGAGGATCGGCTACTATTAGACCCTATGATTGATAAGGCTATCTCCCTTACCTATAAAAAGCTCATTAATAATTTACCGAATCCACTGGGACCACTGAGGGAAAAATGGGAGTCAGATCTTAGCTTACTAGAGGACGATGATTGGACCGAGGCCGTGCAATGCCCCCGTGAGGTAGCGATCCGTGCTAGGTTCAGACTGGTCCAGTTGCGTATTCTTCATAAGTCATACATCCCTCGTACGGTGCAGTATAGGATGGGTTTCGCATCCTCGCGAGTTTGTTTAAGGGGGTGTGGGAAAGAGGGCACCTTCTTCCACATTCTATGGGAATGCACCAAAATTCGTACATATTGGCTCAGACTGACAGAAATCATGGAAGAAGTGGTAGGAACGGAGGTGCCGTTAGAGGCCAGATGGCATGTGTTGAGAGTGACGGGTGAAGTTACCTGGCCAAAATGGGACAAGATGTGGTTAGCGCTCGCCAGTATGGTGTCGAAGAGGAACATAGCCCGACGATGGGGGAGTGACCTGTTGCCAACGGTGGAGGAGTGGGAGCGGGACTTGGACTGGTGTCCAAGGGCAGAGAAGGTTATTTACAACAGTAGGGGCTGTCCCAAGAAGTGGGAAAGCATATGGCTGGCATGGCGACGATACAGGGGGGATTGGATGGGCACCCCATCTGGGTCTGTAAAAGGACAGTGATGTGCATCCGGGGATCAGCCACTCAATCCCACGGGCGATGATGAACTTGTTGCAAGAATGGGGGAGGGGGGGAGTAAGGGGCCGGAAAGAGTTACTGCTGGGAGGGGAGGGGACTTAGCACAGGCAGCCACCCGGAACTAACTACTACACAGTGTGCTTCGTCTTGGTTGGTGTTGAGGTGGGTAGGCCGGTGTGGGTGATAATGAGGGGATATATACGTGATTGTATGATATCCTGTACCGAATAACTTCCACTGCTATCTAATGTGAATTGTAATGGAGAAGTTTTGTTGTAATAAAAAGACTTTTAAAATGTGGAAAAAATGTTTTGTGTGATGATTTTCAACTTTCCTCCTCGGCCAGCAGATATCAATATTTTAATATATTTAATTTCTCAGGTGATACTGAACGGATTTTACACCATTTTTAAAAAAAGCACCCTTTCTGAACCAAGACCTACATTTTTGCCTAATGTGGTGTAATTCCGTTCAGCAGATCGGGCTGTAGCTTTCTCTAAAGTTTCCTGTGGAAATTAACACAGAGAAAATGTGTTTTGGGCCCCCCCCCTTTATCTTCCACCCCCGCTTGACGAATCACCCTGAAACATCAGAGGTGGGAGCTGACCTGAATGAACGACTAGTATTTAAATTTCGTGAAGATTCGTTAAACGTCGCCAAAGATATTGCCAAAGAAAAAACGCTTTTTGAATAGAGAGGAGGTCCTAATTATAACTACGAAATTAGACCTACAATTCAGAAATAAAATAAAATCACCCATCACAGAATGATTTATGTGACAAAACTGTAAGCTGTCCTTGGGTGAGTAAGCTCAAGTATGTATTCTTGAATTAATATTCCGCTTTGCTCTCCTCACCATATGTTTGGAAGTCAAGCTGACAGTCAAAGATGCCAATAAATCTGTGCTGCTAAACTTCAGCTACAAAGTAAGAAAGTCACAGCAGTAATATCATTTGCAGTTTTCTGATACAGTGTTTCCACCACAGGAGGGAAACGGAGCGGCAGGCGAGAAGACACCCGAGCGAACAGAAAAACAAGGCCCAGGCCCACCAGGACAGAGGAAGGGCACAACAGCCCCCCCCACCCACGGAAAACAAGGGGGAGACTCCAGCGGAAGACAAACACCCCAAGCACGGGGCAAGCAAAAGGGAGTAAGAAGCGTCCAACAGCGAAAAACGCAGGCAGGCACCCAGACAGGCATGCACCGACCCGAACCAACAGAAGACAGGAACCAAGGGGCGGGAGGGCCGCATGGAGCCAAAGGAAGACCAAGAACCACAAGACACCAGCGACAAGTAGCCTGGGGCGACCAGAACAGGCATCACCAACGGGCAAACCCAGGCGTACCCCCAACCTAGGCACCCATCGGGCCGACCACGGACAACAGAAGCCCACCGGACAGGACGGCCGGGGGGCCCAAGGACAGAGCAAAGAGGCAACAAGAAGAAGCCCACAAGCCCCGGGAGAGACCGCCCAAAGCGAGACACAGCCCAGCAAGCAAATACCAACACAGGGAGGAACCAAAGCCAACCCGACCAAACCACAGGGCGGGCAGCAAGCGCAAACAGAAACCAAGGCCGCAGGCCAGCACAGGCAAGCAAAAAAACAAAACGCCAGACGGCAAGCACCAAGGAGACAGGCCAACAGCAGACCCACAGGGACCAACCCCCAGCCCAGACGCCAACCAGCAACAAGCGCCTGAGCAAGAGAGAAGCCATAAGGCCACGGAACACACAATCCACGAAGGAAGTCCCGAAGGACCCCCTCGGAATTACCCCCCCACCTAAACAAAGGGCAACAGGGGAAACACTGCCCAAGACAGGACAGCGAAGGCAGGGGAGCCAACAATGCAGCCACCCGAAGATGCCGAAGGACAGCCAGGGGCCCGGGAGCAGGGGCCAGCGGAGGCAGAGAACCAGGCTGGAGACACCAAGGACATCATACTGAGGCATCAAATGGACCACAAGCACACAGGGCATGCACGCAAGAACAGGAGCCAGCAGAGAAACCCCAGCAGGAACCCACCAACACCCGGGGCAACCTGAGGACGACAGGGACCAACAGGACCGTAAGAAAGCAAGGAACCCACAAGGCAAGAAACAGGGAGACCAGCCGAACCCAGCACCAGAGCAGAGCTCAAACAGCGCAAGAGGAGGCCCCAGGACCAAACCCCGACCACCACCAGCGGTCCAGGGGCACAGGGTAGAAGCAAACAGAAACAACAGGGAAGACACACCCGCCAGTGCCACCAGCGAACACCTAACCAGGAGGAGGCTTGAACAACGCCCCCGCCCCAAGCCCAACCAAAGAGTGCAATAGCATACCACAAGCAGCACACATGGACACACAGCAGTTGGCACGAGGGGAAATGAGCCAAACCAGGAGACACAACCCCACCCCCAGCAGACAGCCAGCACAGGCAGTGAAACACAAGAGAGTGAAACACAGACAACCGAGAAAGAGTATACAACCACAACCACTAGGCCACAGGGACTCTGTAAGGCAGCAAGAGAAGGCATGAAAACAGAAAAACACCTGCAACCTGGAAAAAAACCAGGGAAGAACAGGCCAAGAAACAAAGGACAACGGGGAATGGCACCCACAGAGACACCCACGTGCAGAACAGAAGCAACTGCAGAGCGCAAGCAGCACCGCCACCTCACAAACCAGGAGAAGGGGGACGCAAGCCCAACACCAGCCCCGGGAAAGGTGTCCTAATGAACCCTGCCTCATCACAGCATGGAACAGCACAAAGGGACAGACGAGCAGCCAGAAGCCCCACCCACGCCCAAACAATGCAGCAGGCAACAGAAAGGCGCAGCCACCACCACCCCTTCGACGGCCAGTGCCCAACAGAAAGGAATGGGAACAGCCCTAGAAGCCAGGAGATGGACTTCCGCCCATGAGGTCAAACACAGGCCCAAGCTGTGGAAGAAGCAGAACACCAAACATCACATTATGCAACTGTACACCATGCCACCAGACCCGGCTGCTGAGGAGAAATGAAAGGGCAGGCACCAGGGCGCCAGTGCAGACGAGTGGAAAAAGAAACCACTATGCGGTACTCACAATGGGGCCCGTCAACTCCAACACACAAAAACTGACCACCAATCTCCAGCTCAGACTCCATCAAAAACGAGCGCCGAGTCAACAGAGGCAAAACCGGGAGCAACCGGCACACCCAGGCGTCCATGCTTTATTAATGGGTTTTGATTTGTATAGGAGGAAAGCCGAATTGAACAGCATCTTCAGAAGGCTGTGTAGGCTGGCAGCAGGGGGTGGGGCCGTGCATCCAGGAACACCAGGAGCCTCACCAAGACCGGCCTGTGGTGCCCCAAACAGCAGCACAACGCGTCTCCCCGACCGGCCCAGCCACAAGAAGACGCGGTCTTCTCTCGGAACAGCCCGGGAGGAGCGGCGCCCCAGTCACAAAGGACTGGCAGCCCTCAACGCGGCTCCCGGCAAGCCCGGCAGGCCAGGAGTCCGCGGAACAGGACGTCGAGAAGCCCAGCAGCACGACTTGTCAATGAGGAAGACTTCAGGGACGCAGAGGACAGCCCAGCAGCCCGACGAGACATCCCAGAAGTCAACAGGTAAGGGCAAAACTCCACATCCATTCTGACGGAAGACAGATAAAAAGAACAGGCTGCATGCTGGGCTGGTACCTCTCATGTACTCCCAGTGGGAGGGAGTGGGTAGGGTATCCCAGCATGCTCCTTTTTCTTTTTTTCTGTCGTGGAGATGGTCATCTCCAATTAGTAAGGAATGGGACGAGGACAACAGGACCAGGAATAATGAAGATTATCGGTAAATAATAGGACATTCACTCATGCAAAGATTATACTGTTGTTAATTGGGTCCTATTCAGTGGTTGACTTTCACTTGAAGTTCTCCAACAAATCAGGGCTTCTTTCACCAGTCACCATGAAAGAGCTGTCATCCATGTCCTATTAAGACCTTTGTTCTCACACACACTTTTCAGAGAGCTCTGCTGTGGCTTTTGTTTGGTTGTTGGGCTTGTGATATTTTCTAGCGTTCTTATATGTGGTGATAATGTATTTATCTAACAGTTCTATAATCGCCTCAGTGGATATGTATCATCAGCACCACTGGCTTACAGGTCAGTGTGGCCGGTACTGTCGTCCTTTCTTAACTGTTGTCCTTGTTCCATTGGTTCACTTAGCAGCAGTTGTGATGGTAGCACTGTCATGGAATGAAGTATGCATAATGAGACAATATATTGGGTACAGTGAGATAAAACTGTAACTGATGGAGCATGGGGGTAGCCTTTGGCGTATGGGGATTAAGGGTTAAAAACAAACATGGATCTGGAGGTGTAGAGGCCAAGGAGGGTGGAGGGAAGTGTTGGCCAATCTGTCAGTCTGCATTTTTCAATAGCCACAGCTTGCTAAATTGACCATACCCTGCCTTCTTTAGTACAGCTCCCACTACCATACTGTGCTGGCTTCATTACTCAATAATTCCGCATGGGGCTATTAGTAATGCCACACAACATTTGATCCAGATTTTCAGGCTCTTGGCTGGCAGGCTGCCTGTGGACAAGATCATTGAAAGAAGTGGTACATGTGAAAGCACCAGCTGAACCTCTGTCCTAGGCTTCAGTCAACTGCATTGATCAATGACTGAGCTGCAGATTCTTTGCTCCACTGTACCCTCAACCCCAGTTGCACTTTTAGAACTCAGGAACTTCTCCTTTTCCAAAGCACAGCTACATTCTGGAGGTGGGGAAGCAAAGTGGCCATGATGTACTAAATGGGAGTGACAGCTGCCGTTAGTATACTAACTGGAAAGGGAAGCAGGCTGGGAACTGGTAATTTTGTGGTAATTCGTAAGTGTAAATGTTGTGCTAACCAGTCGGTGCTTCAAATAGGAGCTAATCTTAATATTGGAACTGGTACTGGTGCTCGACCTGGAAACTAGCAATGTGTGACGACTGACAATTGACAAACTAGTGCTACTTGGGCTATGTGTTCTTCTGGCCATGGGGTGAACTAACTGGTAAGTAGACATTATTTTTATTTTTTATTATTATTGAGATTTCTAATGTGTGAATAGGCATATTGGCGATGCTGGGACCCACAATCACATGTGCTATTGTAAAACTAAAGTGGAAGTGTGCTAACTGTTAACTAATTATGATAGGTGCCAACTGAAAACTGTATAGGATGTGTTAATTAGGACTGCTATTGATGTGATAACTAGTAACCATCTCTAATGTCTTCCAATGAGTTACAAGGTATGATGAGCTAGCTGTGAACTGACATGAATGCATGCTACCTGGCAACTATTTTAATGTACTAAGAACATGGAATTGTAAATGATGTGTGCTAAAAGGTAATTGAATAAATAATGCCACGTAAAAACATAATTATTCATCTATCATTTAATAATCATCACCCTCAACAATTAAACCAATTGATCCACTGGAACACCTTCATTTTCCACCCTTTAATACATTCTCACTCTCATGTATTTATCCATTCATCCCTAACCTCTCATTCATCTATGTTAGTGGGTGCGGGTAGGGGCAGGGTGGGGGGAGTTGACAGTCAGCCAAATCGGCGATGCGGCGAGTGCAACGTAAGTGGCTTTATTTACTTTTTATTTAATTTGACCTATCCTGTCTTCTGTCGACTTCCCTCCACCACACCCCGCCCACCCACCACTCTTACCTCTGCCTGCCACCACTGCTTACTCGGCCATCCTCATTTACTTATTCATTGCTCCACTTAATCTCACACACTCTATACCTGTATGTGTATGTTTTCATCTTTCCTTACATTCTCACTCTCTGATCTGTTCACCCATCCAGTAAGTGGAAGAACCATCACTTTTGTAAAGCGTACTCATCAGTCAAACTACAAATAAGGCCCTAAGCTTGGGAAACATACTACTGAATTTGGATCCTTGGCATCAAAGTTCCTGCTATGGTCTTTTTTATTAGGTATCATGGCGTTAAACCGCGGGAAGCACGGTCTCGCCAGAGACCTATTGTTAGGGATTCTTCTTTCCAGGAGAGGGGACAGGAGCTGGCCGTGCGCTCGGAATTGAACGGGCCACGCGCACGCGAACGCGCTAGCTGTGGCCAGCTCCTGTCTCCTCTCCTGGAAAGCTCCAACACGACACACGCATGCGCATGCGCATACACAGAGACACACACACATGAGCGCCCATGCACGCACACACACATACATACAAAGAACCCCTCCCACCTCTGCCGTCGCACACATACACACACGCGCACAAACAGACAAGTGTGCGCACACATCCCCCTCACACCCCACTCACCAGGATCTTCTCGCGTGTCCCTCAGCAGCCAGCGGGTCATTCTGGGCAACAGGCAGGGGCCGCGGGGCTCTCCACGAGCACGGGAGCCCCGCTAGCTGAGACGCAAATCTTCCGGCTGGCACAGGAGCGTGGCGGGGTAGGCTCCCGTCTGCTTCCTATATTTGTCCGGCCCCGCCCCCGTCCCAACAAAGGTTGCCTGGCTTCCTGTTGAAGCCGGGCTGCGGCGGTGAGTTTGCTTGTTGTTTGTTTCTTGTTTTTAATGTTGCAGTTACACATTTGCTGCAAAATGAGGTACTGCTGCCGCTAAACTTAACAGGCTGTCATCCCCTATTTTTACTTTGTTTAACTGGCGACATCTTAAACCTGTTGCATGTGTGAAAAGAGTGGATCAAAACAAATTATGCTTCCCTGATGCCATGCGTTCGAAGCTTTTATTGTTTATGGGAAATATACGACAAACCTTTTCCTTGACAAAGAGCATTTGCAATTAGGGCTGCTCTAATATTTGTAAAATTAAAGCAACGCTGTATTAATGGGTTTTGATTAAACGGATGACCCCCCACATTCGTATTTTTCAGGGAGCTAACATTAATAGGACACCCCATCTTAAAGCTGAGAGGGAGATTCCTAAATGGCTACCTGCACTCACTTAGATGAATATATATAATGCATGTAGAATTGGAGAGATGAGATCTGTCTATGTGACAAATGCGTTTCAGGGAGCCTTATATACAGTTTTTGTTATATTACGTTTGTTTGAAGCAAACGCAGTTTAGATCTGTAATTACAAGTTTGTGAATCCTGGAACATTTGCCAGCAATCATTAATGGGAACTTTTCATACATACCAGTGTTACACTGTTAATGATTATATCATGGCGTTGTTCGTAACTTTGCATATATAGCGATCATCCAGCAAAATATAGTATACAAACAATGCTAACACTTTTTGTACCATGACTGTTTGTGTATTATTTGAAAAACAATAAAACAGATTTAAACAAAAACAGGTTTGCCATAGGAGCAGGGGGCAATACCCACCCATGAAGTATTTCTTGGCAAGCTCAATAGTTAATATTAATTATTAGTAAAAATGCAAAGGGCCTAATAACAGATCTTGAGTGTAATACAACCAGGGTAGAGAGATAAGCATAAAGGAATACATAAGTAACACTTTCGGTAAAATAGTCTTGTTGTAGGCCCCAGAAGTGCATCATCAGAGCTGTGTGAATAATAACTGCGTCAGCCCCGTACGTGAGGTGCATCATCAAAGCTGTGTGAATAATAACAGCTGTGAGCCCGTGCCTGAGGTGCATCATCAGAGCTGTGTGAATATTAACTGCGTCAGCCCGTGCGTGAGGTGCATCATCAAAGCTGTGTGAATAATAACAGCTGTGAGCCCGTGCGTGAGGTGCATCATCAGAGCTGTGTGAATAATAACTGTTAGCCCCGTGCCTGAGGTGCATCATCAGAGCTGTGTGAATAATAACAGCTGTGAGCCTGTGCGTGAGGTGCATCACTTATTTGCCTCTCTTTCGAGTTTCAAGGGAGGCTCAGAAATACAGGCACTTTCAGGAGGCATCAGCTCTGTGCGTGAGGTGCATCATCAGAGCTGTGTGAATAATAACTGCGTCAGCCCCGTGCGTGAGGTGCATCATCAAAGCTGTGTGAATAATAACAGCTGTGAGCCCGTGCGTGAGGTGCATCATCAGAGCTGTGTGAATAAGAACAGCTGTGAGCCCCGTGCTGAGGTGCATCATCAGAGCTGTGTGAATAATAACAACTGTGAGCCCGTGCTTGAGGTGCATCATCAGAGCTGTGTGAATAATAACAGCTGTGAGCCAGTGCCGGAGGTGCATCATCAGAGGTGTGTGAATAATAACACAGCTGTGAGCCCGTGCGTGAGGTGCATCATCAGAGCTATGTGAATAATAACTGTGTCAGCCCCGTGCCTGAGGTGCATCATCAGAGCTGTGTGAATAATAACAGCTGTGAGCCCGTGCCTGAGGTGCATCATCAGAGCTGTGTGAATAATAACTGCATCAGCCCCGTGCGTGAGGTGCATCATCAGAGCTGTGTGAATAATAACAGCTGTGAACCCGTGCCTAAGGTGCATCATCAGAGCTGTGTGACTAATAACTGCGTCAGCCCCGTGCATGATGTGCATCATCCACATTGCTCAGGTCATCCAAATTCCTGCACTCTCTACCACACTGCTTTCACGAACAGCATACTCTTGCACACACTCTCACTGCTCACTAATTCAAAGTTTTCTAATGATGTTATGCAAAGCATTGTCATACACAATGCCAATAACTCAAACTTTAATGCTGCGAGACCTATTGCATTGTAAATGCTTGTTGCTTATGTTTAGACATTTAATCATTAATATTGATAAATCTATCATTATTTTATTATCACTGCTTTCCTAGCTGTGTACGTGCATGATTAGTATTACATGTCAGGTGTTTGGTCATGTGATAGTGTTATAATTAAGCAATACTATTGATTTATAAGCCTGTAAAGTTTATTTATTTATATCTTTGGTGTGTGATAGTGAAATGCAACTAACTTATAATTTGTTCACCCTACAGCTTGCATGTACTGCCACAGGTACTCATTTAGATTATGTGGAGTTGTAATGGGCCGTCCTTGTATAACTGAAGGATGTTCCATCCACCTGGCTCTTGGTTCCCTTATCTCTATTAAAGGTGGGTAAGTTCTGTGTTCCTTATAGGCCATCAGAAGACCAGCGTCATTTTGATCAATCCTTGTCCTTTATATGACCATGATGCACAACAAGGCATCATTGTCACGGTTAGCTTACAAGACAAAACAATATTCCCTATGATTTAGGAGAAAACTACCAGTGCATTAGTGCCAGTGTATTTCGGTTGTACATAAAATACTTACTTCGGGGGCTTGTCTTTGGAAAACAAATACAATAAAAAAACTTCTGAACATGCTGTCATGGCACGGCTGACCAGCTAGCACTGCTTGCTTTAGCTGAAACTACGCTTGCCATGTCAGCAGGAACAGTTTTGAAAAAAAAGAGACTGTGGATTTGGCGCTTTCACAGCCCCCGCTACTTAGTGTCCATCTAGCCGAAGTCTAAATAAGGACATGGGTCATAAGATATGACAGAGTGTGTCCTACTATCTATTGGGCTGGACTGGTTGTACACATGAAGTGAAGAGAGGTGATAAAATATGTTGCAAAAGGGTAGGCAATATTGCCTTGCATAACCAGAGTTTCTTAACTGCATGTTATACATATAGCTCATTAGACGACTTTTCAGAGACAGTCTGTAGAACATCTTCTGTTTTGCCTCCGCATTTGAAAAGGTTTTTTTAAAGTCCCAGCACCCCCGGTAGAAGGCATGGTAAGGACTTATGTGGAGTATTTGCCCTTAAAATTTGAAAAATATTATAAGAGAGCTTGCTTTACTTGGTCGTTCGATTTAATTTGAAAACGGTATTTGCCCCACACGTCCATGTATTACTATACTTGGCGCCATGGATCCATAGGGTTCCTGGGCGTTCTAACTCACTCTGTTCTGGTTCAACCAGCAACAGCTGATTACTGGAATTATTCAAAATATAACTAAAGGAACCAGTTTCTACCAATATGGCTACCTTTGTGGGGAACTCAGGACAAACAGGTATGTTGCTGAAACAGCAGTGTGATGTGAAATCATAAATGGAAAATCATTTACATTTTTATCTTCATGATTTATAAGGGCACATACATTATCACATCACAACAGCAAGTTAGTGATTTATCTGCAAAACCATGAAACGAAAGGAAGGGTTAAGAGAACAGTAAATGAAACAAACATTAGCAGAGCTAATAGGCCTAGATATGATGTGCCAACACATGCATTCATAAGCGTTGTTTAAATGCGTTTTACTCACAAATGCTTATTTTCACATTAAAGCCTGTCCTATTGACTTTGTCAGTGCTGGGGAAAAGAGTAGAAAACATAGGTTACTTTCGGTATAGAATGGATATAGGAGAGAAAGGGGCAGTTTAGACCGCAGAGGACGGTCTTTACTCCGTCAGGGTGATGAAGTAAAATACTCTGTCGCCCTGACGAAGTGTCGTCCTCTGAATACTTAAGCCCCCATTAGGATGACGGGCGGACTTTGTCCGCCCGCCATCCCATCGGAAAAAGGGACCGCCCGCCTTAAGGCCGGGGGTCCCGTGGGGGGTATTAGGATGTGCCCACTACAGTGGCGGGCACATCCTGCATTTTTAGCATTGTGGCGGGCGGTGCTCTCTGCACCGCCCGCCACAATGCTAGAAATGCATTAATGCACTTGCATAGACAAAGCGGCAGGCACCGCGCGGTGCCTGCCGGTTTGTTTATGCAAATGCAGGGGTGCACCCCCCACCTCTCCTTCAGTCTGGGGGCCAGCAGGGGGCCCCCAGAGTGAAGACCGCATGCCTTTCTGTGGCGGCATCGCCTCCGCGGAAAGGCATCTCAACAAGCCCATCATAATATGGCTGGCGGTGTCTGATAGACACCGCCACCATATTAAACCTTTTCCGCCTCGGTCGCAAGGTGACCGGGGCAGAAAAGCGGCGGATGGTCTTTCCGTCCGCTGTGGTCCTCCCAGCCATCCTAATATGGCGGGGGAAAATTAGGTGTGGATGGCGAGCGGATTGCCCCCGCCAGCCTGGTGGGGGCAATCCACTCGCCATCCTAATGGGGCCCTAGATCTCCTGCTGCCATAGGGCCATCTCTTAACTTGGCAGGAACAGCGGGGTGAACAAAGCAAACTTTAACTTGGGACAGAAGGACAGAAGGAGAAAATAGAGCTTAGCAGTCAAAGCTTTCCTTGAATAGTAGGATCTTGAATAGTTTATGATCTGGAATAGTTTATCATCTTGAATAGTTTATGATCTGGAATAGTTTATGATCTCATGTGTGTCTCATCTTCAGAGGGAATGTGTTTTTCCTGCAGCTCTGCAAATAACACACATTTTGTCCGTAGAACCCCGTTGTGCACTGGGTGTTGCATCTTCTTTGGTGGAATTATGTTTATGTTACCACCGTGTGTAGTTTAAAATTTTTATTTTGTCGACAATATGTTTGGCTCACATTTATTTCCGAAATCTTTATTCCAACAAAAGCCTCTTGCCAAGGTATGTAGTCAGGAGGCACAGCATTCAGTATATGCTGCTTCTGCAGCAGCTCCTGAGGAAAAAGAAGATAAGATTCCTTTGCTGTAGTAATAAAAGTGAGATTTACGTTTTAAATCGACTAATGAATTGGTAATGGATTCTCCTGAGCATGACAGATAAGATCCAGCGACTAATTTGAAATCCGACTGAATATTAGCCTAAAATAAGGAAGACTTCCCCTCAGCTGCTGCCGCTAAGACCCTAGAACCCGCCTCTACGTCATGAGACCACGCCCCCTGCCACCTGGCTTTGGCTTTGAAGGGGTGCAGCTACTAATTACCAGAGCACATTGCCAAACACTTCCTTGAATCATTTAACAGTTCATCGTTCTGATTCAATTAAGGGCCAATTTGCAGCTTATTTATCAGTTAGTTTTCTCCCCCCTCGTGAACTTTAATGTTCTGTGACTGACAACTTTAATTGTGCTCATCGCGGACAACACAGAGCATTTTTAATAACACGAAAATGCTGAAAAGCGCTTTGGTTCACACTAGAAAGCTCATGAGTTGCGGCTGATTAGCAGAGTGCATATTATCTTAAAGTTCCATTTAGATGACGTGGAGGCTGCCTCTTTCATGGACCTCTGGTTTCCATCCATTCATTTGAATTAATCGAATTGATTCTCGCTTACTGGGTTTCTTCTGTCAACTGATTTGCATGCAGGTCAAATAACTTAGACAGCAGAGATCCTTTTCCATCTAGCTACAGCTGTATTAGCCTGTCACTCTTCAGACTATTTCTGTGCAAATGAATTATTGTAATTTAAATATTGGATGCTTCTTCATACCGATAATATCAAGGATTCAATTTGGGCACATGTACTTATGATGCTGAGGGGTTGTGCACATTTGATAATTAAACATTCAGCTCACGTCATTCTTCCTTATCCAAAGCAAGCTGCCATGAGATAAGTTATTGACCATTTTCCAAATTGTGAACAAGACATTACACTGAGTCAGTGTATCCACTACATGCCAGTGAAATATCAAGCATAATTTGAACAGATGCAACAAGTATACAAAACAGTGATGGATGGAATGCCTGAATTAATCTCTGCCTTGTGCCACATCCCAATCCATCGTTATTTTGCACACCATCCCACCTCAGTTTAAACCCATCTATTTGCAAAACAGACTCGGTCCTGCTCCAATAGAAACAGTCCAGCCCGAACAGCCAAGTCATCCACTATTATTTAATTCTATATACATATTAATATATACTATATGAACACACAAACAGATAGATATCTGTGTTTGTGTTTTTATATATATATATATATTCACTGAAAAAACCATAGGTTATAGACCATATGCAGAATATGGCCGCCAAGTTGGCTCATTCCCGCCCAAACTTTAGCTCTTCTACTCTAGCTCTAAGAGATCTACATTGGCTACCGGTACACCAGCGTGTACTGTATAAAGCGGCGTGCCTGGTGTTTAAGGCAGTACATCAACAGGGCCCAGTGCCCTTGCAGAATATGTTTGCCTGGTACTCTGCTTCGCGGCCCCTCCGCTCTTCTTCGGCACATCTGCTTGTGGTCCCGAGGTTTCAGAGAGTCAGGACGGGTGGCCGCTCATTTAGTGTTGCAGCGGCCAAACTCTGGAACTCCCTGCCACTCTCCTTGAGAAGCCACAGGATGGCAAGATGGCCGCTGACAGTCTGTAGGGGGAGGACGTGCTCCCTGTCGCTCCCCGGCTCCTGAGTAGAACAATGAGGTGACTGATCGGCAGATCCGGAAAAAAAAAACATCGGAGTGTATCTACATTGTGCAGTGACAGCAGCAGCAGTAGTTGCGGTGGATTTTTAAAGAAAAATAGAAACGAGGAGAAAGTCGGCCGATGTGGTTGTTTGCACAGGCATTGACGGAGGCACTAACCTTCCCGGCGGCAGACACAGCGCTGACGCGTGCATTGGATAATGCTCGTCAGCTGATGGTGAAGGCGGATTCCTGGAGGCAGCAGTATCGGCAGTCACGGCGGCAGCGGCATTTTCGGCAGCAGAGTTTGGCAGTGACAGCGCTGTCTGTTGCCTGGCGTGTAATGGCGCCAAAGATTTTGAAGGCTTTGCGGGAGGAGAAAGCAGCATGGAGTGAGTCCGACGCGCCGGCTGCTAACCTCGCGCAAAAAAACTGACACGGACCCAGGAGGAGATCGGTGCTGCCGAGCAAGGAAGGAGTATCGCAAGAAGTAAGGAGGCTAGCAGCTTCATGGGGGAGAAACCAAAGAAAAAAGAAAAAGTAAGGTGACTGTGATGAATAAAGGGAATAAGGGAAAATCAACAGAACAAGGAAACTTGAGGCAGCCGTTAGTGTCAGAGGCCTTTTTTCCTGTTACTGTTACCAGCTCTGTGGCGTCTGATATCAATGTAGCCATAGCTCAACCAGAAGGGGTACAATTTGGGAGTCTAGAACATGAATGTGACCCTGATCCTGAACCTGACCCCGACCCTGACCACGGCACTTTCATGAAAGGGGTAGATAGCAGCCTGCTGGTACCCTGTGCTTTAATAGAGACTGACAACGTGAATATTTTGAATAAAAAGGCATGTAAAAACATTGAACCATCACAAGGAGGTCTACTTCAGGAGAGGGAAGAGAATTCTTCGGAGAAGGACACAAGAGGATGTGCAAAAGAGGGCGGTGTGGTCACTGTTACTGACAAGGTCACTGGCAGTGCGAAAGATAACAGTGCCATATATCATGCTGAGGAGAACACTTTACCTCCTAGAGTGGATGCAGACAATATACTGACTCTAACAGAGGCATTAACTGAGGCGATAAGGGAGGGGGAAAGCAGCCTCAATATCCATAATTTGTCTGTTTGCAACTTACCCGTAACAAGGAAAAATAACCAAGAGGGTAGTATAAGCAACCAATCGGGCGTAGGGGGGGCTGGAAAAGGAGGTGGTAACGGTGATGGCGACGGCAATGGCGATATTGGTGATAATAACGTGAAGGATATGATTAGCAGCGACCCTAAGGCATTGATAACCATAACTGGCTCCCCTAGTGATGAATGCTTTTTTTCTGTTAATGAGGGTGAGGAGGAAGGAGAGGAGGTGGGGGCGGTTGGGGGGGGCGAGTCGGACCCCTCTACTGTAGACTTGGGGAGCGATCAGACAGTGTCAGGGCTAGAAACAGGGTCTACCTCCACATCAGGCTCGGGAGAGCTCTCTATTCAAGATATAGCTTTAAAACGTAAATCAAAAGTCCTGACTAAAAAAAGGAGAAGAGCAAAAGGGTTTATAAGCCCAGCTGTTATTAACGTTGCAAAAAGGCTAGACTGGGATTACGCAGCCACATCTCAGATGTATAAAGAGGGTACTGGAGATCTAGATGAAATTATGGGCTCTTCACGGATGAATGAGGAGGGGACTAGGCAAGGGCAATCTGAAACCCAGACCCAGACCCAGACTCATAATCAGTCACATTCTCGAGGCCAAGACTCACCTAAGGGGCTTGAAATGATTTTCTCAATGCTTAAACAAATCCAAACTGAGGCGAGGGTAGAGAGTCATGGAGCCAGGCAGGAAAGTAAAAAAATACAAAGTTCCCTTCGGGAAGTAAGCAAGGCATGCACAGAATTGGCAGGGAGACTTACGGAAGTTGAAGAAAGAACTGGGAATCTGGAAGACGAAATGAAAGGTTGGAAGGAATTTAGACAAGATCAAGAAAAAACTAATAGTGATGTGTTATGGAAGCTTGAAGATTTCGAGAACAGGCAGAGGAGGAATAATGTCAGACTCCTAGGTATTCCGGAAGGAAGAGAAGGAAAAGACGTTAGAGCCTACACAATAGAACTCCTTAAGGGGGCACTTCCAGATATAAAAGGCTGGGATTGGGAGTCAGAAATCCAACGTGCTCACAGATTCCCATTTATACAGAGGAAGGGGGCTGGCTCAAGTAAACCTAGAGCAATCCTAATATATGTGGGCAATTATTTGCTGAGAGAAGAGATAATGGCGAAAGCAAGGCCACAGACAAAATGCAGATATCAGGAGGTAGAATTTTTCGCTAGACCAGACTTCTGCCACACAACGGTAGAGCGTAGGTGGAGATTGCGGGAACTAATAACTCCGTTTCAGAGAACTGGATGTGAGGCATACCTAATGTTCCCTAGCAGATTGAAGGTGGTAAGAGATGGCCAATTCAAAATTTTCCACTCGGAAATCAGGGCAGCTGAATTTTTGGCATGGCTCAAAGAAAAGAATTCACAGACTCATTCACAATCTCAAGCACACGCCGATAGCGAATTGGTGGTAGATTTACTGGCAAAAGATAGCAGGATTTAGGGTATAGCCTTGGGAAGCAGAAGCAGAAACAGAGCAGTTTAGTATTCTGTTGTACATAATTTGTAGAAAGATATTAATAAGTTGCACATCTTTTTCTGCCAATGGACAGTAGACAACAGGTGCGGGGGGCGGCGGGGGGCACGGGATCCAAGCAGACACAGCTGTCACACATAGGTCCTTTGGACCTATTTGCCTGTAGGGGGGGTGGGTTAGTTGGGGTGGGGGTCAAGGGTGGGGGGCACAGGGAGGGCAAGGAACACAGAGGAATTTGGAAATATAGTATACAAGAGACACTATGGAATAAGAAGACTAATAAAATGGAAGAAATATTTGTGATGTATAAAGCCGTGGCAACAAAATGTGTTAAGTTCTTTTTTTTAAAAATAATTAAATCTATGGCTATATTTGTTAAAAACCAAGGATGAGTACTCGTATTATGACATGGAATGTATGTGGCCTTAATGACAGGGTAAAAAGGCAGAAGGCAGCAGCCTTGATCAAAAACCTAAGATTGGATTTTTTAATACTGCAAGAAACCCATATACAGGTATCTGAAATTAGGCTCTTAGATCAGTTAGGACTGACGGTTATGGCACACTCTAGGCAGGACACTAGGAATAGGGGTGTCGCTGTGATGGCAAAACAAAGAAATATATGCACTAGAAAAAAATGGGAGGATGTATGGGGTAGATGGGTTCTAGTAGAGTGTATGGTTGGAGAAACATGGGTCACTCTGGGGTCTATTTATGGGTCTACAGGGGATGATCCGGAGATCTTTGAAGAAATTGACATTGAGTTGGCAACTTGGGCACCCTTTATACTGATAGGTGGCGATTTTAACATTAATGGAGCAGGAGGCTTGGGGTTGGGGCTAGGACCTCCAGTTAAATACAAAGGGAGGAAGAAAAGAGTTTTTAAAGCAGTCTATAACCTAGCTAGGAATAATGGAGTACTAGATGTATGGGATACTCTCAACCCAGGACAAGATGGTTACACATACTATTCAGCGCCCCATAGGTTAAGCGTTAGATTGGATTATTTTTTAATTAGTACCCAACGCATTGATGGGGCAGAGATTGAAAGAATACCAAGGCTCTTTTCGGATCATAATCCCCTTATTGTCACCTTGAAGGGTATGAAAGCGGTAAGGAAGGCTTCTGAGTGGACATTCGAAAGGGCATTGCTCGTGGAGGATGCATATATTCAGCATATGAAGAAATGGATAGTCGAATTTTTGAATATAAATAGACATACAGCATCGGTTGGGATAGTGTGGGATTGTTTTAAGGCCGGAGTAAGGGGTGAGACTATCAGCTTTGGGGCTAGAAAAAGGAAAGAGGAAAAAGAAAGATCCGATCGGATAAAGAGGGAGCTGTTGTCGGCAGAGGAAGAATTAACCAATAGGACAGAACAAACTGATAATGGAGACCCAGTAGACCTCTCATATATGAAACTTGTAAAAATAAGAACGGCAGCAGAAGAGTACATAGCAGAAAGGGCTGCGAAACAATATACAGTGAATAGAGAGAACTGCTATGAGCTGAATGAAAGAGTTGGCAAAATGTTAGCAGCTAGAACCAGACAGAAGACATCTCTGGGTGAGATAAAAGCAATAAAAGATACCTCAGGGATGATGGTAAATAATATACAAGAAATAAGGGAAGTCTTCAGAAATTTTTATACGAAGCTTTATTCTGAGAGTCAAATAAAAAATCCTGAAGACATAATGGAGTACCTGAATTACTATGAGGGGGGACAGTTGGATGAAACAGAGAATCAGAGGATAGACACCTTGTTAGAATTAGAGGAAGTAAAAGCAGCTATGAAGAGTTTACCATCAGGGAAGGCTGCTGGCCCAGATAAAATCCCGTTAGAATTTTATAAGGTGTTTTGGGAGGAGTTAGCAGGAGATATGCTTTACACTTTTAAACAGGCACAGAAGGGATGCTCAATACCGAATACCTGGTCTGAGGCTGAAATTGTGGTTATCCTTAAAAAAGGAAAAATACCGACTGACCCGGGGTCATACAGACCAATCACTCTCATGAATACAGACACAAAGATTTACTCAAAGGCACTGGCAATCAGATTTGCCAGTGTAATAACACCGTTAGTTACTACTACTCAGCATGGTTTTATACCAGGTCGGGGGACCACGCACCATGTAAGGAAATTAATTACCCTTATGGACATGACAGAGGCTAACGGGGATCCATTTGCGGTATTATTACTGGATGCTGAAAAAGCTTTCGACTGTGTATCATGGGTATACCTATGGAGCGTTTTGGAAAAATTGGGATTTGGCAGTGGCTTTTTGACAGCGATAAAGACATTATATAGAGACCCGAGCGCTGCAATTAGAATTAATGCGGGGTTAACGGACAAAGTAAAAATCGATAGGGGCACAAGGCAGGGCTGTCCATGCTCCCCGTTGCTGTTTGCTATATATTTAGATCCGCTAATTAGAAAACTGGAGCTAAATAGGCATATTTCCCCAATTGTCACACTCAGGGGGGAGTGCAAGATCCTGGCGTACGCTGATGACGTGGCGGTTATAACATCTTCACCCACAGAGGCTATAAGATATGTGAAGAAGAGGCAAAAGAATTTGGGAAAGTGTCTGGGTACTCTTTGAACACCGGAAAAACACAAATTATAAAAAATAACAAGGCTCTATGTCAGGACTCTAGGGTGGCGCTGACGGGAACATACTTGGGAATAACTATAACCTCAGCTTTAGAAAAAGTAGTAGAACTAAATATTGATCCTATTATACAGAAAGTAGGGGGTGAGCTGGATAGATTGAACAATCTCCATCTTACTTTGGTTGGAAGAGTAAACATTATAAAAATGCTAATTGTGCCAAAATTTCTATACCTTTTTCGAACAATTCCCCTATGGTTTGACAATGTCTGGTTTAAAAAGATTGAGAACATGATTAACAAGTTTATATGGTCCAAAGGCAAAACTAGAAGGGCGGCGAGATTCCTGGCACTTCCACGTGAAAGAGGAGGTTGGGCATTACCAGATATCAAGCTTTATTATTGGGCCGCTGCTCTACAGTATATGATGGGATTAATAGGTGGAGCCGAAGCAGAAGGAGAGGATCATCTGGGGTCATTAGCAATATATGGTATTTTGATGGGTGAAGAAACCAAAAATATTTTTTTGAAAAACTTTGACACGGCATATTTTAAAAGAACACGCTTTAAGACTATGCTGGGAGCTCATAAGTTATGGAAGGCGTTTATGAAAAAGTTTGGTTTGGGAAAATTCAATAGATATACGAGGATATATGAGAATAGGGCATTTCCGGGAGATATATTTTCTGATTCAATATATAGAGAGTGGTATCGAAAAGGAGTAATAAAACTGGGGGACATTATGGGGACACAAGGGATGAAACAATTTGGAGTAATACAGAAAAAATTTAATTTGCCAAGAAGTCATTTCTTTAAGTACTTACAAGTAAGAAGTTTCCTACAAAATAAAAGAGGGGGGACGAGAGGATTTGAAAAAAACAATATACTAGAAATAATAGAGAGTGGAGTAGATTGCACTATTAAAAGGCTCTACGCAGAGCTAAATGAGCACAGATCAGATGACATAGCCAAATGGGGGGAAATTTGGTCAACGAAGTTGGGTATAGAACAAGAATGTTTCAAAGACTCATTAGACTTAGGGATAAATATTTTGTGCTCTGCATCACTACAGGCACATCAATACAAGACCTTGTACTGGCTTTATTATACCCCGGCTAAACTAGCACAATGGGGAGCGACAACTGGCATACATTGTCCTAGGTGTATGAGTGCAAATGCAGATGCTATTCATATGTTTGCAACATGTCCAAACTTAGCCATATTACTTAAGGAAATAGAAATGTTCTTACAAAGGGCATTAAAACTAGTTGCTAACTTAACACCTGTGACTATATTACTAGGGGCAGATGGTAGTAATGAAGATGAAGCAGGGAAATACTGTATTTTTATTGCTATGGCAGTGTATAGACTATGCATAGCATCTGCATGGTTAGATCAAACGGCACCATCATTTCATCAATGGCTAGCCAGGTTGCTGAGTATACATAATTTAGAAAGAGCAATCTACTCAAGAAGGGGGAAAAATTCGAGGAAACTAGGCTTGAAAATATGGGAGGCTATAACGAAATGGAAGGAAGAAGGATGATGTATATAGAAAATGTATATAATTTGTATTTGTATATAAACTGTATATAATCGATAATATCTAGCGTATATTTAATGCATATAAAGGATATCATCATCAATATATAAGCTTTAGGATATTGAGCTAATCTCAACAGCGACTGATGTTATATTTTGTTTTGAAGAATAAGTTTTACTTTATTCTATGTCTATGATATATGGAGATGTATTGTGTGAATATTCCATGGTTATGTAGTATTGTTTATTTGTTCCACGCCCCCTCTGTGTTCCAGAGGGTGGAAAATATTTAAAATCCTTCAATAAAAAGAATTTAAAAAAAAAGAGAAGCCACAGGGAATACTTCCTGTTCAGGAAAGCGTTAAAAACGTATCTCTTTCCTAGAAATGTTTGAGCAGTGAAAAGTGTGACCGCCCGAAGTTCAAGCGCCAGGATGCCCTTTGGGTGACAGGACCGCGCTCTATAAGTACACCTACATACATACATAAATACATATATAGTTAGGAATTAGCATTTACAAAACCTTGAAAATTCACTGAAAAAACCATAGGCTATAGACCATATATAGTTAGGAATTAGCATTTACAAAACCTTATTTTACTCACACAAAACCATTGAAATTCGCATATATAGTTAGTTGCACTAATTATATATCGCGCACCCGCAATCCACTGCTGATGATGTCACATATTACAAAAAACACAGTTGATGGACAGAATGTAGAACAATGCCATACATTCACCCCAGTACAAGGATCTGGGCCTAAATCCATCGTTTTTTTGCACTCCACACCACCCTGGGTTAGACACTGGCTATATGCAAATCAGCTCTGACCCTGTGCCTCATGGGAACAGTCCAGTCCGAACTACCAAGCCATGTCTTTCCCAGACCGGAATCAAGCATCCAAGGACCGGTTTCTGGCTATCAGCCTTCATCAGCCTGGATAGCTTGACTCCAGTGGTGTGGAGAGCCTGGGACTCACGTCTGAGTATACCCAGCACACTCGGGGTGAAAATTGCAAAAAACACAGTTGATGGACAGAATGTAGAACAATGTCATACATTCACCCCAGTACAAGGATCTGGGCCTAAATCCATCGTTTTTTTTGCACTCCACACCACCCTGGGTTAGACACTGGCTATATGCAAATCAGCTCTGACCCTGTGCCTCATGGGAACAGTCCAGTCCGAACTACCAAGCCATGTCTTTCCCAGACCGAAATCAAGCATCCAAGGACCGGTTTCTGGCTATCAGCCTTCATCAGCCTGGATAGCTTGACCCCAGTGGTGTGGAGAGCCTGGGACTCACGTCTGAGTATACCCAGCACACTCGGGGTAAAAATTGCAAAAAACACAGTTGATGGACAGAATGTAGAACAATGTCATACATTCACCCCAGTACAAGGATCTGGGCCTCAATCCATCGTTTTTTTTGCACTCCACACCACCCTGGGTTAGACACTGGCTATATGCAAATCAGCTCTGACCCTGTGCCTCATGGGAACAGTCCAGTCCGAACTACCAAGCCATGTCTTTCCCAGACCGGAATCAAGCATCCAAGGACCGGTTTCTGGCTATCATCCTTCATCAGCCTGGATAGCTTGACTCCAGTGGTGTGTAGAGCCTGGGACTCACGTCTGAGTATACCCAGCACCCTCGGGGTGAAAATTGCAAAAAACACAGTTGATGGACAGAATGTAGAACAATGTCATACATTCACCCCAGTACAAGGATCTGGGCCTAAATCCATCTATTTTTTGCACTCCACACCACCCTGGGTTAGACACTGGCTATATGCAAATCAGCTCTGACCCTGTGCCTCATGGGAACAGTCCAGTCCGAACTACCAAGCCATGTCTTTCACAGACCGGAATCAAGCATCCAAGGACCGGTTTCTGGCTATCAGCCTTCATCAGCCTGGATAGCTTGACTCCAGTGGTGTGGAGAGCCTGGGACTCACGTCTGAGTATACCCAGCACACTCGGGGTGAAAATTGCAAAAAACACCGTTGATGGACAGAATGTAGAACAATGTCATACATTCACCCCAGTACAAGGATCTGGGCCTAAATCCATCTATTTTTTGCACTCCACACCACCCTGGGTTAGACACTGGCTATATGCAAATCAGCTCTGACCCTGTGCCTCATAGGAACAGTCCAGTCCGAACTACCAAGCCATGTCTTTCCCAGACAGGAATCAAGCATCCAAGGACCGGTTTCTGGCTATCAGCCTTCATCAGCCTGGATAGCTTGACTCCAGTGGTGTGGAGAGCCTAGGACTCACGTCTGAGTATACCCCGCACACTCGGGGTGAAAATTGCAAAAAACACAGTTGATGGACAGAATGTAGAACAATGTCATACATTCACCCCAGTACAAGGATCTGGGCCTAAATCGATCGTTTTTTTGCCCTCCACACCACCCTGGGTTAGAGACTGGCTATATGCAAATCAGCTCTGACCCTGTGCCTCATGGGAACAGTCCAGTCCGAACTACCAAGCCATGTCTTTCCCAGACCGGAATCAAGCATCCAAGGACCGGTTTCTGGCTATCAGCCTTCATCAGCCTGGATAGCTTGACTCCAGTGGTGTGGAGAGCCTGGGACTCACGTCTGAGTATATTACATCATTCATGACATGGTCAGTGACATCACTGATGACATCACTGATGACAACTCAAATGACATCACTGATGACAACATCCAGTGACTGTATGTTTCTGTAAAGATAAACTATGTCTTACATATTGAAGAATTAGTGGATGTATAAGTATCTGGATGAAGGATTTAGTAGGTGCATGACTGACTGTATGAGAGAGTGATTAAATGTGTCTCACTGAGTGCATGGGTTAGTGACTAAACTGTCTTAATTTGTGCATCATTATATCTGTTGTTCTGTAAACTGCTGCATGTGTTGATCGGTAGCTATATGAGTAACTATATGGGTTATTGATTGGTTGCCCAAGTATTTGTATGGGAGAGTGAGTGTGTGTGTGTGTGTGTGGCTGGGAGGTGTGTGACTCTGTGCATAGATGTGTGAACAGTTGATTCACTAGATGTATGGGTTCAAAACTGCATGTGGAAACAGCTGTATGGGTGGTTGACTGTGTGCATGAGTGTATTGGTGAGTGAATGGATATCTCAGTGCTACATGTCAAAGTAAGTACATATGTAAAACACAGTACATGTGAGAGTTGACATATATAAATTACTGTGTATAAGAGCTAGTGAATGTGTGAGTGGCTGCATGGATCATTGAAAACTTGTATCAGTGATTGTATAAGAGAGTAAATATGTGTTAGAATATGTTTGAATAAGTAAGGTGTGTATAACTGTATAGTTGAGGAAATGGAGGTGTGATTGATTCTTTGCATGACTGACTAGGTGTATGAGTAACTCCATGGATGAGTGACAATCTTTGAGTGTCTGTTTACACTGAGTGTATCTAAGGTTATATTAGAGTCTGAAGAGGTTCATCGTATTATCACATGAATGATGTCATCAGTGATGTTGTCAGTGATGTCATTTGAGTTGTCTTCAGTGATGTCATCAGTGATGTCACTGACCATGTCATGAATGATGTAATATGTGACATCATCAGCAGTGGATTGCGGGTGCGCGATATATAGTTAGTGCAACTAACTATATATGCGAATTTCAATGGTTTTGTGTGAGTAAAATAAGGTTTTGTAAATGCTAATTCCTAACTATATATGGTCTATAACCTATGGTTTTTTCAGTGAATTTTCAAGGTTTTGTAAATGCTAATTCCTAACTATATATGGTCTATAACCTATGGTTTTTTCAGTGAATTTCAATGGTTTTTTAATAGCAAATATCAAAAGCTGTAAAATGTATTCTTCTTTTTAAAGGAAAAATATATTTTATATGTTTTTAATATAATTTTTTTATGTATATATATATATATTTTTTTTTTGTTTCGCTACCGGTCCGCGCACCGGGTAGCTTCCTGTTAGCTCAATTTGGTGCCGCGACCCGCTCCGTGCACCGGGAAACGTTCCCTTAGCGCAACATCGTGACGCATCGCGTAAGCGCGATGTATCGCGTTGCCGGGTAATGCGTCTTATGACGCGCCGCGTTAGCGCACTCGGAAGTGCTCTGGAGCGCGAACCGAGGCACAAAGTGCAGCACCCCGGAAGCGCTCCGGGTGCGTAGCGGGACACGTAACGTAAGCGTAACAGGTCATGTGACCTGAAAATAAAACTTTTCATTGGTTTAGAATGATGAAAGCCCCCACCTTTTTTCTCACTCTGACTTTCAACTTTGTGAGAGGAAGACCTGTTTTTCATTATTCAGTGATGGCATCAGTAGTAGCTGCAGCTGGTGGACCCCCACCACCACCACAACCTCCTAGGAAGGAAGGACCACCTACACAGTTCCTTCCCAACCCTGAGGAAGAGGAGGAAGAAGAGGAGGAAGAAGAGGAAGAGGAGGTACAGCAGAGACAATTCTTGCCTGAACAGCCCCGGCAATCCCACCACAAAGACAATTTTATTTGGCAATTTTTTTCTTTCCCTCAAGGCCAAAAAAAGGTCAATGCCCGACATGTGACAGGCCTCATTTGCAAAGGAGTTCTGTCCCGAGGCACAGATAAAAAGTATAGTTACGGAAACTATACTATGCACCGCCACATGCAGAGGTGGCATCCAATTAATTACAGTGTGGCTGAGGTGCGTCACCTCCGCGAAAATCCACCAACTCCTGTGGCCAGCACCTCAACGCAGGAAAGTCTATCGGGACCAGAGGCGAGGGAGACAGTCCCCAGTATTCAGAACAATTTTGCACACATAAAGCTAGTGTGTATTTATTGTGGGGGACTACTTTGTTATGGGGAGAGGAGTGTCAATTTAATGAACAGAGCATATGAAAACCACAAGTGCTCAAAACGCCCCAAAAAGTAAAAAAATGTTTTGCCCCTGTTGAGCCTTTTCTAATGCCTGTTTTTCGTTGTTCCCCCTCAAAAAAACAAAAAAAAAAAAAATTGTTCAAAAAATACAAAAAAAAATGTTAAGAAAAATAATAAAACAAATATAAATCAACAAAAACAATAAAAAAAGTTATTTTCAGAACTACCTCCCATTTATAAAAAATTGCTAAAATGTTTAGCACTCTGGCAATCTCTTTTTTTTTATTCGCTTCCTGGTTCGCGCGCCGGTACGCGAACCGGAAGCGAACCAAAAAAAAATAAAGAGTGAATATAAGGGAAGGAGACAGAGAGAATAATGTTAAAAGAAAGACAGCAATAGGGAGTAACACAGAGATACTGTATAGTAGATAATTATACAAAGAAAAGATGTAAGAGGAAAAAATTGAGAAAAAAAAAATAGAAAAGGAAGTGAAAGAAAAAAAGAGAGTTGAAGAATAATAAACAAGAGTTACTTGGAGAATGTGAATGAATCTTCAAATTAAAAAGAAAGAGAGTAAAGGATGTGGAGTAAGAGGTAGGGATAGAACCAGACTAAAACAACAACCCTGAGGGAAGGTGTTAAAAAAACTGTGAGTGAAAGTAAATAGGATTAAAACAAGGTGTATGATAGTGAATAAGGTTAAAACATGTGGAATGACAGAGAGAAAAAACAGAAAGAAGAAAAGAAGAAGTGATAGAAAAAGAATATTTGAAGCAGCAAAAAAATGTAAATAAGATAGTGTGCTTGAACTACAGGGAGAAAGCATAATGAACAACTAGTAAAAGAGTGAAGAGACAGAGACAGTGAGAGTAAGAGAGACGGACTGAGTGAAAAGGAGTGAGGAACTGTGAGAACAGAGGGACTGACAAAAGGAGTGGAAGGAGTGGAGTAAGTAAGTAATTGAAAAGGAATGAGGGAAAAAGCAAAGGAAGGAAACTGAGGGTTAAGGAAATAAAGCAGTGGAAGTAATAGAAGTTGAATGTGATAGAGATGTAAGGGAAAAAGTACTAAATACTTACTTTATAGTTGTTGTTAACTCCATCACTTATGATTTTTTTACTTTCAATCTGTGAAAGAAAGAACAAAAATTTGAAAAATATTAAAACATGTATTTAAAAAATAGAAAAGACAAGGCATAAGGTTGAAAATCATACAATTTTACAAAGAAATAAAGTTAGAGATAAACATTCAGAAAGGAAAATAAAGTAAAGGTGAAAGACAGACAGAGTCAAAAAGAAATAGAAATAGAGTAAATTACTAAGTGAATAAAAAGGAGGATAGATTCAGTGACAGAAAAGAAGGATAGAAGAGAAAAATAAACTGAAGATGTGTAAGATACTAAAAGAATGTGAGTAGGGTAAACTAAATAAGGAAAGGGTGAATAAGGAAAAGAGAGTGAGGGAGAGAGGGGACAGAGAAAGTGAAGGAAAGAGTGTCAGATACAGACTGAGTGAAGCAACAAAGAAAGATAAATGAGTGAAGGTGAGTTATACTAACTGATTGCAACAAAAAAGGAGAACCCAAAAATATTTAATTTCGAAAACAAAAGGGAGAAAAGATGGAAAAGAGAAGCGAAGCAGAGGGTCTAAAAGCTAGAAAATGGTGCATGAGAGAAAAGAAAAAAGCAGAGTTGGAATAAGGAAACAAAGGTTGAAAGATAAGTGGAGTTAGAGAACAAGGGTGAAAGAGAATAAAACAAAAGGCAATGTGAGTATGTAAAGAAAATTGATATAAGGTAGTAAAAGACAAGTGAGCATGAGACAAGATGAGTACAAATTAAAAATCACAATACAAAATATAGAATTAATTATACATATTAAATGGTTTATTTTTGCTGTTCTCAGAATATATCAAATTTCACTAAAAACAGTGAGTTGAAGTTATTCATCATATAACAGCGGGGGAAAAAAACACAATCAAAATGATTGTGTTTAAAAAACCCATATAATATAACAAATCAGAAATCAGAACTCATCAAAAGTACACTTACTTTCCATGACGTCGAATGATATGCTATGAACAGCTTATACTCTGTTGTGCTCTATAAAATCCATGCCCGCCACTTTCTGAAAGAAAAGCTTTTCTTTTTGAGTAATATGTTAGAAACAATAAATTACTTTTTGCTCTCTACCACACTTCTCCTCAAGGCCAAATCATGTAAGAGCCATTTTAAACTCTTCTAATTCCTCAAAGCAAATACCGTCATTTTCTTTTTCCCCGACTTTCAGAAAGAAAACGTCCAAAATCACTTTCACAATCTTGTACTAATAACATCTCCCCTTCTAGTTTACTCATGTTTCACATTTCCTATAACATTGATACCACTTACTATGAGGCACACTTACACTACCTCTATGACTTTTCCAATTTTTTCATTCTCTTGATCTCAGTTACTAACAAAGCAATTTAAAACAACAGCGTAAATCATATCAACTCTTTGAATCATTATAGGCCAGTTATGTACCTCTATGACTACTTTACATTTTTATTTATTATGATCACTCTAATTCACAAAGCAATTTAAAACAGCAGACTAAAATTTATCAACTGCTCCAATCTTCGTAGGCCACTTTCCTTCCCTAAACGTTTGGTTGTAAAAACACTAGGTAAGAATTTTTTAAGTCAAACGGTAAACGTTTTTTGAAAGTTAAAACAGAATCATTGCGGAATGACCAGCCGTTTCTAGATTTTAAATACGCTGTGTAATGTCCTGAAGTTGTTGAAGGACCGTCATGATATATAATTGCTGCAGTTACAAAAGTCCTTCCTGATATTGACAACTACGAAGCCACAACATTTTTAATTAAAGTTGTCAATTTAGTTCCATCAGACCTACATCGTTGGAACATTAAAATGACATACTGGCCATAACTTCGTATAAATAATGTGGACAGCATTGCAGACTTACATTGGCTACACTCCATGTTTTGATGGGCTGCTTTTACTAGCTTATTAAAGGATACTGATTTACTGTCAGGCAAAGTTAAATATATAAATCTTTCTGAGTCTACACTAGTAGTACTTGATAGCCTACAGTTCTCGCAGTCATGCTGCCATTGATAAGAAAGGCCAAACAGATAATCTACATCTACACCTTCATCTTGCAAAACATCAAGCATATACATTAAAAACTCCTGACAATCCTGCTGAATATTTTGAGAGAATTGCGTTTGACCTGAACATTTGTCTAAGAGATTTCGAATTTCAGACACACTTTCTATTTTTCTTCTATCAGTGCTACATTTCTCTAACACAGAATTTAACAAACAGCTAAATCTTTTATCCGAATTGACCACAATCTGTTCTTTTAATGTTTCTAGAGAAAAGACAACATTAACCACTACATTAGCATAGCAGTTGACACCAGAACTATTTTCAAATTGAAAACCAACAACATCTTGAACAGCATCCATTTTCTTCCTGCTTACAATTTCGGGTTCATCGAGTTTTCGTGTTTTTGCTACAACCTCCCTACTATTGGTTACATTTCTTCATTTCCGGCCTACCACACGTTTTTCAAACAAAGGATATTGAGGCAAATGTGGCGCATACTCTCTTCTTAACCTATTGTATTCCTTAACACAATCTAGATCTGCACAAATGTTTGTCTCATCACACTCAATCAAGTACAATCCAGATAAAGTTCTGACTCGTGATAATGCCACATAAGCCATACCCTCCTTGAACACAGAACTGCCAATATTCACCAAAGCACTGTCTACACTTAAACCTTGCGATTTATGGATTGTCACCGCATATGCCAAGCAAACAGGAAACTGCTTACGGCGAACATATAAGTCTTTAACAAGCAAAAACCTAGCAGAGCAACGACCAATTTGCTGTACATCCTCAATGCCATCAAATTTAATTTTTATAAATTCAATTCCATCTCTATTTCTGTATTTCTCAAAATCAACAAGATTACCCATTGATCCATTTACCAGACCTCTTTCAACATTTAAATTCCTTCTCAAAATGATATGGCAATTTAAGCACACATTCAGAGTCTTTTCAAAACCCGCAGTTTTAGATATAGTCTTCTCTAATGAATCCAATTTAGATTTCAAATTTTCAGACAAAAAAATTGTTGCTCCCATATGCTCAATTCTGTCAATAGCTTCCAGTTTCACTATGTCTTGGTTTTCTAAATTCAACATTTTTTTGTTGAAGATGGAACATTCTTGCAGAGTTGGCATCAAACATATCCCAGATTTCTTCTCAGTAATTTTCTGAAAAATATTCTCTGGCAGAACGTCTTCATCTGGATACAAATTTGACAATAAGCGTGCACGTAAAGCTTCCTTCCCATGCTCGGTCACTTTTCCGATTCTAACATCTTGTAGAATATTCTTATAATCTTCATCCTTCGCCTGACGCATATTTTCATGCAGTTCAGCATAATTGAAGTTTAACCATATATTAACGTTGCCAATGCTCCCTAGGCACTTCCTGGTATCTTCATGGGTAAGTAGTTTAAACACTGGTTGTGCTTTCACTGGTGTCAGCTGCAGAAGATCACCGAAAACAATGATGTGTTTGCCACCAAATAACACATCATACTCTGTTTTAGGAACTTCTTGTATTCTCAAATGCACAAAGGCAAGCATGACATTGGAAACCATGCTTACTTCGTCAATGATAAGAAGTTTCATCTTCTTTAGGACTCTTGAAACTTCACAACAAGCATCTCCAGATAACTTGTGGTATTGTAATTTGTTATCTTGCTCCACTGGCAGCATCAGTAGACGATGCAAAGTAATATCTTTAATGTTATGTGCTGCCAGTCCATTTGGAGCGGTGACAACACAAGACAGCGATGACTCAGTCCTTTTCTGCAAATAACATGAAATTGCTTTAATGAGGAAACTTTTTCCAGTTCCTGCTTCTCCACTCACGTACAGTCGGACAGGCTTCAACGACGTACATGAGCACTCTTTCTTCTCATGACTTAATCCATGATCAATTTTGTTGGTAACTTTGTCATATATTTTCCTCTGCTCAACGTTGAGTTGTCTTTCCAAATCTTCTAAGTTAACCGCATCCTCCTGAGCTTGTTCCATGGCTCTTTCCACTTCAATCATGGCAGTGGCAGCTTCGTTTTCGATAAGTGGTCCTCCTAGTGGATCCTGATTCAATGAAGTGGAACTCTGACTGTCCTGAGAACTGTCTCTAGCAATCTCGGCTGCAATTGTTGCTTCCTGCTCGATTTCTGCATTCAACATTTCTAGATATTGTGGAAAAACAGGACATTCTATGGACTCCTTGGCTGCATTGAAAGAATCTTAATAACAGAGGAAATCTCCAAGCAGTTCCTCTTCTGCACGCCAAGGCTTGAAAAGTTGCAAAAGAGCTAAATAGAAAAACTCTTTTCTTTCAGGAGATTCGAACTCAATTTTCGATGATTTACCAATTGGCATTTTCTTTGCTTGACCAGACATCCCTCACTTCCAATTACAGCATAAACTCCTTTATCAATATCTTCTTTGATGTTCCTCTTGAATATGTAATTTTGTAGAACCTCATACAGACAAACATTCTCGAGGTGACTGCTTCTATTTGGATAATATGTATCCAACATGTTGGTCTTCAAAATATCTGTACTGTTTGGCTCCTTCTCCGCCAAATACTCAATTTCCCGTACAGGTTTCAGAACTCGATTACGTGTTGCAGCAAGACCAAGACTCACCCAAATTATACTCCTAGATTTGGCATAGAGACTTGCTGAAGATAACCGATCAGAACATTCGTATGCTCCGATTTCTCGATGCCACAACATCTTTAGACTGAAACTGTACAACTTCTTACTGAGGCTCTTTTCATGTGAAATGTCATCCCACATATCCTTCAGTTCTGTCTTTTCTTTTTTTGTGATATAAGACGTCACATACCGAGCCACAGCCATACAGTTGTCAGCCACAAACTGTATATCCATGTTTGCATTCCACATGGACAAAATCACTGGGTTGCAGTCGTTGATGTACTTGGACTCTTCGTTTCTTTTTAAATTGTATGTATTTTTGGGGGATTTCCTCATCACATTATGTCGCAGAGAAGACATCAAATTGTTCACTCTTCCTTTAGATATCACTGATCGTGGAAACCCAAAACGACATTTTGTATAGAACTTGTTCTTGTTTCTGAATTTACGACGACAGTACTTTCCACAACAATGGTTTTGAAAGCGTAAAACTTGTTCTCTTAAACTTTTGTCTTCCTTTGTCTTTGGAACAGCACATGTAGAATACTGTTCTATGAAACTCATCACTAAGTCATCCGGATCTGTTCCAAATTTGGGTGCATCTTTGATCCATAGCAGCATATGTATATGAGGAGCACCTCTTGCTTGATACTCCTTTCTCCAGAAGAAATCCAACACCTCTCCAAGAGGTGGATTTTTCTTGTTCGTAATGAAAGACATCATAGCTTCAAATCTATGATTGAAGTACCTGCATACATTGACTGGATCCAAAGAGCACAGTTCTCCGGGTGTCTTGAATTCGATATTTTCAATGTTTCCATTTGCCTCTCGTGGAAATTCAAGTAAGTCTTCCCAGCCATACTCGGCACAGCTGAGAGTGAGGAACCATGTGGGAGTTCCTAAGTTCCTCAGCATACATTTTAAGTCACCATGACAACGGTACCAATACTCATTAGTACCACGCTGACATGCCATGAGATTAATCAGGTGAGAATCCAAAATACTGTCTTGCACATTGACTTTATCCATAAACTCCCTTGCCGAGATATTTTGCAGCTGTACACCACTTTTCAGGATGTGGTTCACTGCATAAGACAGTCCAGACAGATCACTTTCATACAGTAGATGAAACAAATAGGGAATGCATTGACGAAACCTAGGATCTTCTGCATACAATCGTAAAGTCCGGTATTCAGAAGCAGGAATTTGATCAGGTCGCTCATCATATCTTCCTCCTCGACCTGTTGGAAATAACTGTGGGAAACACAGAGCTTCCAAACTTTCCTCCCAAACACTAATGGGACTCCCTTTGGCTTGTTTCATTTGAAACAATTCAATAGCATTCCCCATGACTTCTTTAGAATGCAAAGGATGAACACTATAATGTTCATATATTTCTTCATTTTTAGAGGCATCTATTTTCTCTATTTGTCCAGCACACAAATCGCTGTCCTCTTCTTCACTTAGTTTGTCTTCAGCAACACATACATTCTTGTAGTACTCATTGTTTTTCATCAAATACAACGTTGCCTTTTTGACTTTCTTAACATCCACTAAATCTTGCCAGATTTTCTTACTCTTTGTCGGAACCCCATTAACTAGGATAACCAGAGGTTCCTCTTCCACTTTGTCTACACCAATTGTATTAATATTTTTCTTTAAATCTAGAGGCAGATAAACAACGCTTCCCTTTAATCCTCTCTGTAAATCTGAAGGAGGCAATTTCCCTGTCTTAGGCTCCATTCGAACAATAGCCTGAAAAGGATGGACACTTTGAATCAAAATAGATTCATAAGTATTTAAATCCTTCAGTTCAGAAGGAATGTCAACCAATTCCAGATTATTATGAACCGCTCTAGCAGGCATCCGGCTTTGATTTAATTTGTTAAAACAATAAGTACACATACGTTGATCTGATCCCAAATCAAAATAATTTTCTACTATCAAGTATGTTGCAAAATCCTTCCATTCACTATTGTTTTCCATTTCACTTTTTGTATATAAATCCACTAACTTAGTCTGATTCTTATAATAAGTCCGTCGACAACACACACAAGTGAAATTAGGCCTCTCACTTGATTTCACCGTAAACATGGAAATTTCCTTGTGAAACTTATCTGTACTGGAAATCTGTACACTCTCTTCCACATTACCTTCCTCCACTGGGTCAATTTCAACATTGTTCTCTTTACTAGCAAAGTAACAAAACTCAATTTCTTCACAAATATTCTTCACATCTACTTCAGAACCATGCAAAAGAGCAGTGCTCAATTGTTTAAGCATAATTGCTGGACTCTTAGCATAATACAACATTCTAACTAATTTCCTCACTTTATTATGATGCACTGCTAGCATCCTGAAATGATGAAAAACACTCTGGCATACTCTCCTGGAAAGACAAGCCAGTGAATGACCATGCAAACCTGTCACTTCTCTCACTCTGCAAGGATCTAATTCTTGCAACAACTTCATTTTCTGTTTTAAACTTTTCTTATTAAATGTCCATACAAAATCACAAACCAAATTGATGGAATCCTGTCGCACACTGCAAATACTACTACACTTCCAGGTGTACACTGGTCCCTTAGGACGTCTTCCTAAAACTTCATTACCTAACACCTCTTCTGCCTCTGTTGACACAAGTTTTTCTTTTTCAACCGCACAACCGTCTTTCACCTCATATGCTCGACCACTGGTGTCAACTGCATGCACCAAATCATTGTCCTGGAAATAACTCTCCTCATTAAAAAATGCCTCACAACTTGAACTATGCATCCATTCTCCTGAAAAAACTACTTCACAAAAATTACTACGATTAACTGTTCTCTTCCATCTACTATTTGATTTGAAATCGTAAATTGCCCTGTTTAGTTTCCTAATTCTATTGATTATCAAAATAAATAACTTTCGCTTAATTTCGAAAGCCTGATCAATATTTTTCTCTACATTTTTCTTTCTCTTATAAAAAGCCACTTTCTGTTGACCTTTCTTAATATTTTTTAACAAATTGCCAATTATCCTGTTGCGGAACATTCGTCTACGAACGTCCCTAAACAGATTTTTCCTTCTACTACCATGCACAGAGTTATCTCCTGCTCTAGCAGTAACATTTTTTATGGGGCCTTTCCTTCCCGTTTAAATTGGCTCTCTTCTTCTGGACTAAAACATGTTCTGTAGTGATACTTTTTCGTCTGCAAATGTTTCTTAAAAAAGATTTTGTTGTCTTACCCGAAGTTTTTTTGGTGACTTGACAAGTTTTTATTGTAGAGGACTGCTGCAAAGGTTTACTAAGGTGGGGTGTAAGTCGCTTTGCTTCTTTTCTTTTTCTTTGCCTTGAGGGCATTTTTGAATTTTTCAAAAGATCTTGAGTTGAATCTGTGGTAAATTTAAAAAAAAAATGTTATTAACCACTATTACCAAACAGTAAACCAATAACAGTAAGCAAACAATTAACACACTAGTTGTCAATTCTACCTACAGTAATTTAGCAGCATAGACAAATTTAAAACCCACAAATAGTAGCAATGGAATGGAATGCTTCTACAATAATTTGCTTACTGGATGTGTTTAAAATTGTTTCTTGAAGTCACTTAGGTTTCAGAATATGTACTGCTAGAGTTTCATAGCCAGCATGGGGCATATTTACAAAGCCTTTGAGCCATTTTAAGTCAAAAAACACATTTTTAAAACACATCAAGTAAGTAAATTATTCTCCCAGATTCATGGGGGAAGTGACTTAAAATGGCCTAACACACATGGGGGCGTATTTACAAGGCCCTTGCACCACTTTTGCGTCACTATTAACATGGGGAAAATGATGTGAAAGTGACTCAAAGGCTTATAAATATGCCCCATGCTGGCTATGAAACTCTAGCAGCACATATCAAGAAGCCTAAATGACTTCAAGAAATGTATTTAAACACATCAAGTAAGCAAATTATTCTCCCAGATTCATGGGGAAGTGACTTAAAATGCCCTAACACACATGAGGGCGTATTTACAAGGCCCTTGCACCACTTTTGCGTCACTTTTAACATGGGGAAAATAACGTGAAAGTGGCTCAAAGTCCTTGTAAATATGCCCCATGCTGGCTATGAAACTCTAGCAGTACATATCAAGAAACCTAAATGACTTTGAGAAACGTTTTTAAACACATCAAGTAAGCAAATTATTCTCCCTGATTCATGGGGAAGTGACTTAAAATGTCCTAACACACATGAGGGCGTATTTACAAGGCCCTTGCACCACTTTTGCGTCATTTTTAACATGGGGAAAATGACGTGAAAGTGACTGAAAGGCCTTGTAAATATGCCCCATGCTGGCTATGAAACTCTATTTACAACAAGGGGTGGTGAGGGACAGAGTCTCTGAATTAAACAGAAAGCTCTCACCCAGTCAAGAGATCAGGGCTAGATCCAACACCGTTTTGGGGAAAATGACGTGAAAGTGGCTCAAAGGCCTTGTAAATATGCCCCATGCTGGCTATGAAACTCTAGCAGTACATATCAAGAAACCTAAATGACTTCAAGAAACGTTTTTAAACACATCAAGTAAGCAAATTATTCTCCCTGAATCATGGGGCAAGTGAAATATTTGTTTAAAGAAGCAGACACCATTTTTTCCTTGTCATAAATTTTAAAAGCATTCCTTTTCCTTAAAAACGATTTTCAAGTCATAATTTGAAAAACACAACACAGCTCCTATGTACAAGCACACCCTGTTAGTACTAATACTTCACATTATCTCCAATTACAATTTCTCAAAGAAACAAAATCTTTTTGTAAAACACTTGACACAAAGCAACATTTTAAATACACAACTTTCTTCCTAATTTTCTCCCTAAAGCATACTAGTCTCTATCTAAATTAAATTAATCTTTTCTCACCTTAGCAAATGCTTTTTGAATTTCAAAACAGTCTCATACACACACCAATTTTTCTTTAGCAGAGCAAAGGGTATGCACTCCAGAGGCTGCAACCAACAATGGCACAGAAATGCTCTAATTCATCACACATATCTTTTATGTCACCCAATCAAAACTCTTCCCTCACTTTTTTCAAATCAACACCCTTCCCCCCTCTGCCCTTTCTGCCTTTTTTCCATAGCAACTACCTCCTGACAGACCTTTCATGTTTAAAAGTTCACACAACAATGTTTCAACTGAACTCTGAACTCTCAGTACACCTGCTTATCCAGTGCAATGTTTCTTAAAATGATGTTTTCTTAACCATTCGAATTACATCTTTCAAAGAACACATCCATGCACCCTAACTTTCTGTTTTCAGCAATCAAAATCCACCAATCACTGCTACTGAATCATTAGCACTGAAACTCCACTGTTGTTTTCATTACAAACTCCTACTGTTTCAACTGCCATTTCATTCCCACACTTCATCTGACTGCAGCAGAACCTCCTCTCACCATGTTTTCTGTCTGGATTATTGGACATAGCTACATCCACTGGGCTCAAAGGTATGCTGATAACAGAAATTTACACAACCTCAATTTACAAAATGTGGAAATCAACTGGATTGGCCAGAGAGGATTGAGATGTCACCAATTGATACCATTGGTGAAAACCTTTTTGCATTTGCCAAACCCTGACCTCATAATAGTGCACTGTGGAGGAAATGATTTTGGCACTTTGACTGGGGTAGGTCTGGAAATGCTTTTAAAGGACACCTTTGAGCAATTGATGGCACTTTTTCCTCAAACTGCCTTGGTATGTTCAAATATATGCCAAAGACAGAAATGGAGGTGGTCCAATCAATTTTGTCCACAAATTGAGAAAGCGAGGAAGCATGTAAATAAGTCTGTTTCAGCTTACATGAGAGACCATGGAATGGGCTCCATCTATAACAATAACTTGCGTTACTACATGCAAGATATCTACAGAGGAGATGGTGTGCACTTCTCAGATGAGGGGAACAGAGTTTTCATCCAGAATTTAAGACTGTGTATTGGTACCTACTTATAAGTACCTAAGTCTTCCACAGACCCAAAAGCTCTTTTCAAAGGTACCCTAACTATGATCACTCTAAATACATTTTAAATGTAACTTTTTTTTTACTAATTTTCACGATTTACGCTTTCCGGAGCGCTACCCGGTTCGCGCACTGGGCGCTAACCGCGGGAAAATTTTATATTTTTTTTTTGGGCATATATGGGCATCCTCATCCACCCTCACAAAACCTAGGGGGTCAGGATATGTCTCCCTTGCCCCCTTTTACACAATCCCAGCATTGTTTATCATCCATCTTGTGTCCAAATTAGACCTTAACACAAGATGGCGGACTCCCATTACGCTACCGGTAAGCTACCCGGTTCGCGTACCGGGTAGCGCTTCCACCGCGAAAAATCGAAAAAAAATATATTTTTTATTTTTTTGCCCTGCAGGGCCCTTTAATAGCCCCCACATCAATCCTAGGGGGTCAGGAGGGGTCTACCTTGCCCCCTTTTATTCATTTCCCCCTTCATTTATTTCCACCTCTTGTCTCTCGATCCTACCGAGAGACAAGATGGCGGCCGCACCGAACTGTTTAGAATGTTCACAGTCACCCAGGAGCCAATCCACTTCTCCTCGCAAAGTTCTGTTACGCGTCTGGTACGCGAACCGGGGCGCTAAACGGGACGCTGTCACAGATATATATATTTTTTTGAACCTAAAATACTCAAAATCCACAGGAGCACATATCTTGAGACCTAGCAAAGGCACATCGGACTACCAGTCCCTACAATTTTGCCAAGTTTCATAGAAATCCATTCAGCCGTTCGAGCTAAAAGTGAGTCCAACCGCCCTATGGAAAACTCAATGTTAAAAACACGTTTTGGGACCCCCATTTTTCTCAGCCCCCACTTCACGAAACCCCCCCAAACTTTCAGGAGACGCTCAGAAACAAAATGTGCCATTATCCTGAAAATTTCAGCCACTTCCGTCCTTCAACGCCAAAGTTATTCAACATAGAATTTTCAGAAATCCCTATTCAGAAAAATCCTAACTATATATACCTACTGGCGACCGCCGCTTGCACCTGGTCGTTGAGCCTATCATAGCAAAGCAGGCATCTTTTAAGTTGGACTTCCGACAGCACTTTTCAGTCGGGAAAAAGGCATCTGACGAAGGAACTACTCCGAAATGCATCATGCCGTTTCCAATAAATCTGCTGGCTAGAAAACGATCCTGAGTGTGTGCCTGGTTCTTCATGTTGCGTGAGGGGCTTTTGGACTCGATGTTTAGGTGCGTGGCCACTATGCACCAGGGCGCCCCACCCTACAAGCAGCGAGGCAGCGAAAGTGGCAATCTTGTGGTGTGTTTTCATGGACTGGAAACGCTGCTTCGCCGCCGCTTCCTTACCTGTTGACTCCAGTTCGGGACTTCCCTAGGAGCTTTGAAGCGGCAGGGTGATGGATTGTGGGGCCGGCAGAGGATGCCTGAGACATAGGTGCAGGAGGTGGAAAGGAGAGCTCCACCCACAAGGGGAAGTACTTACTACAGACTCTCAAATCCCCGCCGCTTGCACCTGGTCGTTGAGCCTATCATAGCAAAGCAGGCATCTTTTAAGTTGGACTTCCGACAGCACTTTTCAGTCGGGAAAAAGGCATCTGACGAAGGAACTACTCCGAAATGCATCATGCCGTTTCCAATAAATCTGCTGGCTAGAAAACGATCCTGAGTGTGTGCCTGGTTCTTCATGTTGCGTGAGGGGCTTTTGGACTCGATGTTTAGGTGCGTGGCCACTATGCACCAGGGCGCCCCACCCTACAAGCAGCGAGGCAGCGAAAGTGGCAATCTTGTGGTGTGTTTTCATGGACTGGAAACGCTGCTTCGCCGCCGCTTCCTTACCTGTTGACTCCAGTTCGGGACTTCCCTAGGAGCTTTGAAGCGGCAGGGTGATGGATTGTGGGGCCGGCAGAGGATGCCTGAGACATAGGTGCAGGAGGTGGAAAGGAGAGCTCCACCCACAAGGGGAAGTACTTACTACAGACTCTCAAATCCCCGCCGCTTGCACCTGGTCGTTGAGCCTATCATAGCAAAGCAGGCATCTTTTAAGTTGGACTTCCGACAGCACTTTTCAGTCGGGAAAAAGGCATCTGACGAAGGAACTACTCCGAAATGCATCATGCCGTTTCCAATAAATCTGCTGGCTAGAAAACGATCCTGAGTGTGTGCCTGGTTCTTCATGTTGCGTGAGGGGCTTTTGGACTCGATGTTTAGGTGCGTGGCCACTATGCACCAGGGCGCCCCACCCTACAAGCAGCGAGGCAGCGAAAGTGGCAATCTTGTGGTGTGTTTTCATGGACTGGAAACGCTGCTTCGCCGCCGCTTCCTTACCTGTTGACTCCAGTTCGGGACTTCCCTAGGAGCTTTGAAGCGGCAGGGTGATGGATTGTGGGGCCGGCAGAGGATGCCTGAGACATAGGTGCAGGAGGTGGAAAGGAGAGCTCCACCCACAAGGGGAAGTACTTACTACAGACTCTCAAATCCCCGCCGCTTGCACCTGGTCGTTGAGCCTATCATAGCAAAGCAGGCATCTTTTAAGTTGGACTTCCGACAGCACTTTTCAGTCGGGAAAAAGGCATCTGACGAAGGAACTACTCCGAAATGCATCATGCCGTTTCCAATAAATCTGCTGGCTAGAAAACGATCCTGAGTGTGTGCCTGGTTCTTCATGTTGCGTGAGGGGCTTTTGGACTCGATATATATATATATATATATATATATATATATATATATGTGTGTGTGTGTGTGTGTGTGTGTGTGCGTGTGTGTGTGTGTGTGTGTGTGTAAATATATATATATATTCACTGAAAAAAACATAGGTTTCAGGGGTATTACAGTTAGCTGGACATTTCGCTCGTACAAAATCATAGAAATTCACCACCTGCAATGCACTGCTGATAATGTCACATATTACATCATTCATGACATGGTCAGTGACATCACTGATGACATCTCAAATGACATCACTGATGACACCACTGATGACATCATCCCGTGAATGTGGTTTAGTTTGAAATTTAAATATGTAGAGAGTAAATGTCTGCATAACCGACTAAGATGACTGCTGATGTGTCAATGTCTATATATGTGTATAAGTGCATTTGATAGTGTTCTATTAATTAGTGACTGCATGTATAAGTGATTCGGTTGTTGAATGGGTAGTTGTGTGTGTAGACGTGGGAATCAGTGAGTGGGTATGTAGTAACTGGTATTGGTGTGTCAATGGTTTCAAATATGGTACTCTGTATTTTACAGTAAGTGATGAAAGGTTATACTAGTGTATGATGAGGTGTATCAGATTGTCACGTGGATGATGTCATCAGTGATGTCATTTGAGATGTCATCAGTGATGTCATCAGTGATGTCACTGACCATGTCATGAATGATGTAATATGTGACATCATCAGCAGTGCATTGCGGGTGCGCGAGTTACAATTAGCAGAACTAAATACATCAGGAGAATTTCTATGATTTTGTATGAGTGAAATGTCCAGCTAACTATCACACCCCTGAAACCTATGTTTTTTTCTGTGTATTTCTAAGGCTTTTTTAAATGTTAATTTCTAACAATAACGTCTCTGAAACCTATGGTTTTATCAGTGAATTTCAAAGCTTTTTTAAATGCTAATTTCTAACTATAACGTCTCTGAAACCTATGTTTTTTTCAGTGAATTTCAAAGGATTTTTAAATGTTAATTTTTTTAAGTGTAATAGTAGTTATACCTATTTTTTTTACTGAATTTCTACAGTTTTTTAACTGTTTATTTATAAATATTTCATTAATTAAATAACATATATTTTCTGAAAATTGCACAATTTTTTTTTAATTCAAACTGAAATATTGATAACGTTTTTTTTTAATGTTGTTTAAATATACTTCTATAATTTATATTTTTTTCAAAAAAAAATTCGGAGCTGCGCACCCAAAGCGTACACATCAGAGTGGGTGCGCGTATTCTAGCCACCATTTTTGAAAAGTCGTGAAGGATCAGCGTACGGTGTGCGATTGCATGTTGTACAGTTACATCATATACATTTAATATAACGTGATGTGCGCGATTGGTATGCAACCAGTCCGCGACTCCTGATCCCGCTCATTCGTGACACATGCGCATTAGGGTGCGCGAAACCCGCAAAAAAATTATGTTCTAAAATGATATGCATGTGTCTTTAATATACATATTAGGGTAAGAGATTATCTAAGATATTCATAAAAATAATATATTTTCGCGAAGTCACATCGGGTGCGTGCTTCGTGAGCGCAGAGTGCGTGGATCCCAAGTGACCTAAAAAAAAAAGATTTCATTGGTTCATAACATTTCCCACTGTAACTATTGAAGGACCCCACCCATTTTAATCATTCTTGTTGGAGCATCTTTAGAAAGACATCTCTTTTCCTACAAGAACCCTTTTTGCTTGTGTTTTTTTTGGTGTTTTTAAAAAAAATCTAACAAAATGGCATCTGGACAGCAGCAGCAGCAGGAGGATGTATCTTCTGAAGAAGAATTCTTGCAGAAGGCACCACGTCCACAGAGGCCAGAATCTGTTGTGTGGAAAATCTTCACTTTTCCACCTGGAGAGAAGAAAGTAAATGCGAGAAAGGTGACGTGCAAAATTTGTGACCAAGTCCTGTCAAGAGGCAGTGAAAAAAAATCCTCTTGTGGCACTGCTTCTATGTACAAGCATCTCCGGACCACACATCCTCTCAATCTTGCTTTGAACCCCTCACCTGCTGTTGCAACTACGTCTGGAGCTTCCTCAGGAACACCTGCAATGGACATTAGGCCAGAATTCACCTTTCTCGAGCAACACTGCAAGAAGTGTAAGAATCGTATATGCTTCGGTGAAAGCAGTTTGTGCTGCGCAACGCAACCATTGTTGTTAAAAAAAAAGTTGTTTGTTTTTGGAATGATAAGTAATTCCAAAAGTTTCCTGTTTTATTCATTCTTTTTTGTTCATTTTTTGAAAAAACGTCACAAAAAATACAAAATTCTTAAAAAAAATGCAAAAGAAAAAAAAGTTCTTTTCAGAACTACCTTATCTGGTTAAAGAAAGAACTATAATTGCAAGGTAATGTGTGAAAGTTTGATTGAATATATGTATACAGCATGATTGACTGAAAGAATGCATTGGTAGTATATGGTGAACTTACAGGTGAAGATTTATGAGGAAGTACTGCAGCGTGATACTGCAAGCTCTTTAGCTGCACTGCGGCAATACTGAAGCACAGGTATGTGACATATGTACATGAATATGTTGCAACGCTGTGCTTCCTTCTGCACTGCTGCAAAAACTGCAGCCATGCAGTGACACAGGCACCCTTGCACCATGGTGCAAGGATATCTGTGTCGTGAAGAGATTGTTTTTGTGCAGGAAGGTGTCCCTTCCTGCACAAAAACAATCAGTAAAGGCATTATCCTCTTTCAATGTATGCTGTGGAATGTAGTATGCATTGAAAGAGGAAAAAAATTGGAGAAATGAAAACAATTCTCCTCATTGCGCCTTTCTACCCCAACTTTAGGATGGTGCAGCATTCACACACATCTCCAGATTATCGATTTCTCATAAATCTGGAGATGTGTCTTGTTCTATGGGTGTTGCGTGGGAACACCCAAAGCAACACCTTTGGAACGCCCCTTCAATGCAAAGTTCTTTGTATGCAGGGGTTGTATTTACAAGGAGAGCAAAAACCATGCAGGGTGGCTTTTCCTCTCCTTGTAAATATGAAGGAGTGCCTAGCACCATCACTATGTTACAAAAAGTGATGTACTGGTGGCACAGGGTGCTTGTAAATCAGCCCCATAAGTGCTTAGGTATTGGCAGACTGATATAATAAGAACACAGTGCTGGATGGGTGATT
Organism: Lissotriton vulgaris; assembly: GCF_964263255.1. NCBI lineage: Eukaryota > Metazoa > Chordata > Amphibia > Caudata > Salamandridae > Lissotriton > Lissotriton vulgaris. The sequence continues at coordinate 1,428,710,426 of NC_141685.1, read as the reverse complement.
GAAGAATTGCATGAGACTGACAGGAGGTATCCGATGCTGCAATGGTTCTACTTCAGTATTTAATGGAATGGACCAATAGTATGTATCTGCTTATCGATTTGTAGGGGTTATGCACAGAATATTTTATGTGTACTTGTGTTGGTGCCTAGGTCATTTTATAAGAATATCACTAGTAAATGAAATGATGACAGTGCTGCAAACAGAGTCAACACTTCAATTATAAGGGCTTACGTATGCCTGACCGCACACGCACATGTAGGTTACAACTGGGAAGTATTGTGTTTTGTATCTCAAGGCGTCATTCCTAATTTACGTAGCGACCGCTGCTATATCTGCCAATAGGAGTGCCATAATGAGGTGAACGACCTGTGTACACATGTTTTAGTCATGAATGCCGTAGTTTTGAGGGGAGGGGTTCCTTTGGGGAGTTGGGGGGTAACATGTATTAAAGAAAAAACGGAAAAGCAGATCAGAATATCCTGCCGTGCAGTTACAGGGCTGGGTTCGTGACCTGGCTTACATGCTACCAGCTACCGCCGCCCGGCCCTCGGGTTGTGGGCTGATGGGCCGTGTATACAGAAGTGTGTTCTTTGACATAATGTCATTGCGTTCTTGTAACTGTTGACGCAATTGTTCTATGCTATCATTGTCTGCAACAAAAATAAAGTTTAAAAAAAAAAAAAATTATAAGGGCTTACGTATTGGTGGAGTGATAGGATAAGAAGATAGTGGTAGATAAGTGATTAAAGAAGTGCATGGAACAGACTGGACGATTCCTACACTGCATGAGTACTAACTGGGTATTTAGAAGAGTGTATCAATAGTATGTAGCTAGTTAGAGGTCTGCTTGGATAGTACACAAAATATTATAGCTGTACTTCATGACTAGGAACTAGAATAATTACAGTATTACAAACAGAGTGTATAGTGAATTTATAAGTTCTTAGGTATTGGTGGAGTAATAGGATAAGTAGATAGTGCTGGATGGGTGACTGGAGAAATGCATGGGACAGACAGGAGGATTCCTACACTGCATAGGTACTAACTGGGCATTTAGAAGAGCGTATCAATAGATTGTAGCTGGTTAGAGGTGTACATGCATAGTGTACAAAATATTGTACCTGCACTTGTGTTAGTGACTACGCCATTCCTTAAGTATACAACTAATAACTGTAGTAATTTCAGTGTTGCCAAGAAAGTGCGTGCTGAATTTATAAGTGCTTAGTTATTGGTGGAGTGATAGGATACGTAGATAGTGCTGGATGGGTGAATGGATAAGTGCATGGGACAGACAGAAGGATTCCTAGACTGCATAGGTACTAACTGGGTATTAAGAAGGGCGTATCAATAGTATGTAGCTGGTTAGAGGTCTGCATGCATAGTGCACAGAATATTGTATCTGTACTAGTATTGGTGTGTCTATAGTTTCGAGAATGGTAGTCTGTATTCTAGGGTGTGAGGAGGTGCATCAGATGATCACATGGATGATGTCATCAGTGATGTCACTGACCATGTCATGAGTGATGTAATATGTGACGTCATCAGCAGTGCATTGCGGGGGCGCGAGTTATAGTTAGCACAACTAACTATAACGGACACATTTCTCTTGTTTGTACGAGTGAAATGTCCAATTAACTATGACGTCCATGATTCCTATGGTTTTTTCAGTGAATTTCTGAGGTTTTTTAAATGCTAATTTCTAACTATAATGTCCCAGAAACTTGTGGGTTTTTAGGTGAATTTTATGTACATGTATTTATTCTCCTCTCACTCTTACAAGGAAGGAATCAGCACTCAGGTTGTATTTTGGAAGTATTTAATCTGCAAAGGACGTGATCCACGAGTTTTGACTCGTCCAAACCTTGATGACGACACAAGTCATCATTGTAGCATCCTTATTTAAATGTACAAATGCCTAAAGTTCCCAACATTAACAAAGGACTACATATTACTTTAATCCAAAAATCTGGCGGCCATATTGGCCTGGTCACGATGTGAAAATTCAGGAATTGATACAATAAAGAAAAGAAAACAAGTGTTAATAGGCACACAATGTCATTTCAGCATAACTTGCCCTGTGACCGCCGTACCTGTATGTTCATCGTGACTTATTCATAATAAACACACTTAGGATTGCAAACATCATTATAAACAATGGACTACACATTACTTTAAAGTGAAAGTCTATCGGCCATATTAATCTGGGCACGTTGCGTTTTATAATGGTTCTTACAGAAAATAAAATTTAAAAAAGGGGTGTTAATATACACACACTATCCCTAAATAACGTTCTAGCGATTATAATTTCATTCCATTCACAGCTCAATTGAGATGTCATGAGTGATGTCATGAGTGATGGAACTGACCATGTCATGAATGATGTAATGTCTGAGGTCATTAGCAGTACATTGAGGGGCGTAAGTTATAGTTAGCTTAGGTAACTATAACTGCTGAATTTCACTGGTTGTGTATGAGAGAAATCTGAGTCTAACTATACTGTCCCTGTAATCTTTGTTTTTTTCAACAAATTTCTAAGTTTTTTTTAACATTAAGTAAGATGCATATCACAATGGATGGTGGGGGGATGGAAGCAGGGCCTGGCATTGTGCTGCCCCCACCCAAGCTTCCCGCTCCGGCCTACCCTCCTCCTAGCCATCCATTGTCCAAGTCCTTTTCCTGCTCCCTTATTACAGGCCTGTGTGGCTGTTGTTCTGTCACTGGCCTTCCCGCCTTCTCTGAACAGTTAGCTTGTTGCCCCATCCATCTCCTCCCTATCCTCTGCTGTCTGAATCCATGGACTAGCCTCCTCGCTCCTGCCATGCATGGTCTGATGTGCTGTCACTGCCCTCCATTTAGCATGATGTACCAGTCCACTCCTCTTGCCCTCCATTGCCCAATTCTAGGTCCCATCATTGACCTCCTGCTTAGCCTCGGTGCTTAGCTTTCTGCCCTTATTCTCCTTCCCCCTGCCCTCCGATATCTGTGTGCATACCCCTGTTTCATCCTTTTTGCCCAACATGTTCCATGGAGCTGCCACTTCTATCTACTCTGAGTGTTCTGTTTAGTTGCCACTCCCCTTCCACCTGCCTAGCATTGTCATATGGCCTGTCCGTGCCGCCTGCCCACATTCCATGCCCCTATCCCTTTCCTCCTGTCCTCCATGGTCCATTTTACTTCTGCCCTCCCTGGTCTGTTGTGCTGCCACTGCTCCTCCTGCCTGCCCTGTGTGGTCTGTTGTGAGGCCCCTTCCCCTGAACTCTCTTGTCCGTGCCCAGGTCCTGAACCTCCCTTCTATCCTCCATGGTCCTTTGTGCATGCCCCTGCACCCTCCTTCTTGCCCATCATAACCGTTGTGCTGCCACTAACCTTCCCGCTTGCCATGCATGGTCTTCTGTGCTGCCATGGCCCCTCCCACCTTCCCTGTGTGGTCAGCTAGCTGCCCCTGACCCCATCCCACCATGGTCTGTGTGTATGCCATTATAGTCTCACTGTTGCGCTCCATGGTGTGTCTTGCTTCTAGTGCCCATTCTGTCTGACCTCCAAGGTCATCTTGCTGCTCCTGCCATGCCCCCTTGCCCCAGCACTCTGTTTCCATGTGCAGACCCCTATACCCTCCCTCCTGGCTTGTCTGTTCCATTGTAGTGCCCCTGATCCTTTCCTCCTGCCCTTTATGGTCAGTTATGCTGTAGCTTTCTCTCCTGTCTGTCCATTATAGTCAGCTAGCTACCATTGCCTCTTTCCCCTCTTTTCTCTGTTGTCCATGTGCATGGTCATGTCCCCTCCCTATTGCTTTCTATGGATTGTTGTGCTGCACTCCCATCCCCCATGCCCTGTGTGGTGTATTGTGCTGCTACAAACCCTGATGCCTGCCCTGTAGGGTCAGTTTGGTGTACCTCTCCATGTCCCTCCTGTCCTCTGTTGTCAGAGTCCATGTCCCTACCTCAATTCCTCCTCACTTCCATGATCCAATGTACCATACTGGCTAACATTTTGAACTTGGTAAAGGGGAGATTTTGAAAAAAACTGGGGTATTGAATTTCCCTTTTGACTTACATTGAAAAAGAGGAGATTGTAGACAGGAGACAGATCAAATAAAGCCCATTTGGGCTTAAAAACATTGGACGTTTCCTTGCTGAATCGGGTCTGTTGGCATGTATGGTTGTACTACCAGTGCCTCGTCCTTCACCCACAATGGTCTATTATATTGCAACAGCCTCTCTTGCCAGTCCTGTATTGTTGGTTTGTTGCCCCTGTCCCCCTTTCCACTGCCCTCCATAGTCTGTTGTGCTGCCACTGCCCTTCCTGCCTGCCCAGTGTGGTCAAATTGTTGCCTCTGCAACCGCCTACCTGCCTTCAATTTTCAGAGTCTGTGCCCCTGGCCTCTGCCTCTCAACGGTATCCTAATGAACAACTAGATTGCTAACATTCTATATTTATTGCAAGTGTGGAACGCCTGACATCTTCTTTATGTTATCAAAATTGTAATACCTAGAACATTTCCTTTAGAAATTACACATAAGAGAGGGTCTTATTTGCATCAAAATTATGGTTAGTGCTCTAAAAAACTAAAATGAGGACATATTTTCGGAGTTTTCAGATAGCGACAAAGCACTTTTAAATTATTTGTTAACTTTGTGTGTTTTTTATCCAGTTGACCACTTGATTAAATGTTGCACTTAGGTGAGAGGAGGTGGTGTTACTTCCAGAGCTGCAGACTTTGCAACTGGGGAACCAGGTTTGAGTGCTTCAGCTCGACATTCTGTGATTCTTGTCAAATCACTTAATCTCCCCATGTCTAAAACCAAAAAGAATTTGTTCTTGTGTAATGTAACCAAATGCTCATGTAAATCACTCAAATATCTGACAAGTCTGCACTATATAAAACTGCAAAAACACAAAAAATAAAAAGTGTTTTGCACACCTCTGTCATTGGGCTACAGGTGGGCTACATCTGGGTGATATTTGTGCTACATTTGGGCTCATTTTCTCTGGTGGTCATCTTGGGAGACTTATTTGTTATGAGGTTTCCTAATTTCCTCATTTACTGCAGTCTCCTCAGTAGGAAATACTTTCAGTTTTTTACTTTGGATCCATCAAGAAGGCATTCACATTTGCTATAAAATCTGAATGTTAGCACTCTAGTTTCTCATTAGATCACTGTGCTCACCAGAGCAGTCTGCTGCTGGTATTAACAGTTCATGTTTCAGACTGCATGTCAGAATTTTTTAATGAAATAGAAGAGAATTTGAGAAGTCAAAATGTGCCTTAATTTTTCTTTCTGCCGCACTAATCCTAATTTCATTGGCAAAATGAACCCCCTCATTTTGTTCTTTTGCAAATTAAATGGTTTATGTGTTACCACTTTATTCCAAACAAGACGGCTTTAGGTGTGCCATACTTTTTTCATAAGTAAGACTGTTAGCGCTCTAGTTGTTCTTTAGAACACTCTGGGACATTCTGTCATTTGGCTATCCTTGGGCTACATCTGGGCGAAATTTGTGATACATTTGGGCTCTTTTATCTCTGGTGGCCATCTTGGGAGACTTATTTGTTATGAAGTTTCCTAATTTACTGCAGTCTCCAGTAGGAAATACTTTCAGTTTTTTACTTTGATTCCATAGAGAAGGCATTCGGATGTGTCACACATTTTCCATAAATTCAGAATGCTAACACTCTAGTTGCTTATTATTAGATCACTGTAGTAAAACTACTGCTCACCAGGGAAGTCTGCTGCTGGTATTGAAAGTTCATGTTTCAGTCCGCATGTCAGAATTTTTTAATGAAATAGAAGAGGATTTGAGAAGGCACTCAAAATGTGCCCTAATTTTTCTTTCTGCAGCACTAATCATACTTTCTATGGCAAAATGAACCCCCTCATTTTGTTCCTTTTTAAATTAAATGTTTTAAGAGTTACCACTTTATTCCAATCAAGATGGCTTCAGGTGTGCAATACGTTTGTCATAAGTAGGACTGTTAGCGCTCTAGTTGTTCTTTAGAACACTCTGGGAAGCTTCAGTAGAACACAGAGGAATCAACTGACTTTCTCAGCTCTTGTTGGATGTACATGAGAATGTCAGACTTCATTCTCATATGATTTGGAAAGATAATGTGAATTTACTGAAAATATGCTCTCAGTTTAGCTTATAGATCACCTTCCAAACCTCTGTGGGAAAAGCATGAGAAAATAGTTTTCTCTCAAGCATGATTCATCATGTCCCAGCAGAAGGCTTTTTCACATGGTAAAATCACCTTAGAACACACCACAATTCCTAAAAGGAGCATGGTTCCATCAACAAATGATTTATAATGTAACTAAAGTCTTAAAACATTCTATTAACTGCAATGCTTTTTAATGAGGTGCTATCATGTATATTGGTCCCAAGATGGCTGCCAACACTTCTTGGATTAAGTGCTGACAGCCAATTAGATCTCACGATGAGATGTGTGGTTAGGCTCCGCCGAATATATGTTTTTTCTTTTTCCATCATTATTTAAAAAACTACTCAACGCATTTATACCATTTAACAAAAAGGGCTCTTTCTGAACCAAGGGCTACCTTTTTTTGTGCCAAATTTGGTGTAATTCCGTTCAGTGTTCGGGATGTAGCCGTGTCTAAAGTTTCCTATAGAAAATTGCATGGAGAAAACATGTTTTGGGACCCCCCTTTATTCTCGGCCCCGCTTGCCGAATCACTTCAAAACTTTCAAGATAGGAGCGGACTGAAGCAGGCCATAAGCTTTGAAAATTTCGTGAAGGTTCGTCAATCGGCACCAAAGTTATTGGGAATAGAATGCTGCGATTTTCCTATGGTAACTAGGTCCTAACTATAACTACCTACTGGTGACCACCAGCAGGTAATATATATATATATATATCCACAAATTGGTCTCACTCACGGCAGGTTCTGGATAATTCCTTATTCCATTATTTTATTTCTGTTTCAAAGGTGAAAGCAACATCGAAGCGTTTCGGTCTCCACTGAGACCTTGTTCACAATGATACTCGCGATGTTTATCTTAACCACTTATATACATTATAATTGCAATTTGGTCATTTCCTGTTTTCAAACATCACAAAGCATTTTGGGAGATGTAGTTTCCTTTTGCAGAGATATAACTTTACATAGTGTTATAAGTGATACAAAGTGCTATGTGTACAAACGGTAAATAAACAATAATAAATAGATACTTTTTGGTGTTTTGTTTGCCCTAATTCTGATCAATGTTGCATTGTCCTTCATTTGTTAGACAATTCATGTTTAAATTAGATCAATTCAGTACTGACTTTTACACAAATCATGCCCTCTAGTGGGCCACAATTCAAATTTAATATGATTTAGATCTGTTCAATGCTGACTTTTACACAAACCATGCCCTCTAGTGGGCCACATTTCAGATTCAAGGTAACTTTTTCCTCTCAGTCAGCAATTATACACAGGTTTAAAAGAATCTTTAAGTGTCCATGATGTGAAGAGAGTGAAGTGGTGGTTTAAAAATAATTATGGGAAGCAAACATAATGATTCATAAATGTACATACTTCTTCACTTTGGTTCAACCTATGCAGGTGGAAGTCCGTAAATTAAGAATCTGTCGTTATTTTCTTTGGCCTAGCTTTCTCTCCCTTTTGCCGCCCCGGTCATTCCGTGCTACTGTTTCAATTGCATAGAATTGCAAGAGTTTCCAATTTCCTCAATGGTATGACACCATATGTTTTGCCACTGCATTACTGCAGCCTTTATTGATTGTCGCACGAACATGTTCTAGGATTCGTTTCTTCAACTCAAAAATTGTGCTCCCTACATTCAAAGAGCATGGGCATTCGATGACGTAGACAAAAAATTGGCTCTTGCATGTGATCAATTCCTTGATTTTCCACATTTTATTATTTGCCAATTTTATTTCTGTTGTGTTCTTTGCTATCTGGTAAACTATACAATTATGACATTTTATGAATCTCTTGGTTTTGAGCCACTGACTTGATTTGTAGATATTCTTTTGGAAATATAGACTGACTGAACTTTTAGATTCCTTACTCTCCTGAAAGTCACGTTTGGATGTTTGCTCATGATTTTGCCCACTGTGGGATCCAGAGATAGGAGGCAACCCGCCGAAAATCGGGCCATGACTTCATGGAGAGACGCTGTGTACTTATGCTGCACCATCAGGTGTGCAGAGCATTGGGAATTGCGGAGGACGTAGGCTCTGCAGAGATGGTGACAACATTTTCCAGGAAAAGACTCTGGTGGTGGAGAGTAATCAGCAGCATCCACTGAAGGGCATACTGGGACATGCAGTTTTAAAGACCATCAGGTTTTCCCCAATGGGAGTGAGTTAGCACGCATTCAAATAGAACTTTGAATGAGACCAGAGTGTTTGGCATTTGAAGAAGCATTAGCTGAAGTATGTCATGCCATGAGAAAATAAACATACCTTTACAAGAACCGCTGTGTTCCCTGTTGTCTCGTGGAGGAATCGATTTTGGTTGATATTTGTGTGCGGCCACTAGTATGCTGGGTAACCCGTCCCTAGGTGTTCGGAATCAACAGTGGCACTTGGTGTGTAATGTTTTCGAGGTATCAAAAGACTTCGGATCGCCGCAAACCAGAGAGAGCAAGCAACCTGCCGAACTCCGGGCCATGACTTCATGGAGAGACGCTGTGTACTTACGCCAAGCCTTCAGGTTTGCAGAGCATCTGGAATTGCGGAGGACGTAGGCTCTGCAGAGATGGTGAAAATTTTTTCCAGGAAAAGACTCTGGTGGCGGAGAGTAATCAGCAGCATCCACTGAAAGGGATGCTGGGACATGCAGTTTTAATGACTATCAGGTTTCCTCCAATGTGAGTGAGTTAACACACATTCAAATAGGACTGTGAATGAGAATGTTTGGCATTTGAAGAAGGCATTAGCCTCCTAACTTTACTACTCCTAAACTGAGAAAAAATCCTAACTTTAAGACTTTCGGTATTCACAAAAGGCATTTAGGAGTCCTAAAGTTAGGAGTCCTAACTTTACTACTCCTAAACTGAGAATAATGCTAACTTTAAGACTTTCGGTATTCACAGAAGGCAACAGGTTGTCGGTGGCGGTCGCTTGCCCGTCATAACAGGAATCTCCATCCGCCATATTACAATGGCTTCTGGATGGGTGTCGGTCTGAAACACCGACCGCCACGGTCCCAACAGCCGGACCACCCTGTAGTCCAGAATGGCAGCGTGCCTATCAGGCTTACAATATCCCTTTCTGACGGTCGTTCTGCGGCAGCAAACCTGCAGCAAAATGACATGCAGAAACGGATTTGGGGGACCATAGCGGGCCCCCCTAATCCCCTGGGCCAGGGACATAGGCCATGTGGGGAACCTATGGTGCTCCCTACATATCGCTACACCATGTGGTAGGCACCGCATGGTGCCTGGCACGTAGTGCAGGGATATGTCTAGGGTGTCTGTTTTGTCTTTGGCGGGTGCTGCAGAGTGCAGCACCTGCTGCAACACAAAACATGGGCAATGTGGCTGCCACGGTGGTGGTTTCATCCTAATTTACCCTGTGGGAGCACCGCCGTGTAGGCGGGCAGTCCCAAATACGATTGGATGGCAGACAGACAAAAGTCCATCCGCCATCCTAATGACCCCCTTTGTTCTTCTTGTGATCAGGCAGACAGGCGGGGGTATCCCAAACAGAACTTGGGGAGATGAACACTTCTGCGCTGTCATACTCTTAAAGAGTGGAGCACATAGAGTTCAAAAAGCCAGCTTCAAAATGCAGTCATTTTAGGCATACTGAGCAGTGGCAGTAGCACTTTTCACCAACTCCCCACACAGCCATTATGGCATCACAGCACGATGCAATGCAGTTCAGTAGCTGGGATCCTTGAGATGGATTTGAGAAGTGTGTAAGCACTCTAATAGTCTCCCTCAATGCTGAAAGGTTAATGCATTGGTTGTTCCTCAGTCCTAAAGCATATTCTTGTTTTATAAAAGAGGGCAGTAACATGGAGCTTTCCACTTGAACCAGCTTGAATCTGATCTTCTTGAACTTAACTCAGGATTGACGTGGGCCATCAAGCACATCCTTTGTTTCAATGGAAGTTTGCTTCCTGATTCTTTCGAGCCCCAAACTAACTTGTTGCTTTTTTATCAAATGGATGAGCTGTATGCAAAGTTCCCTCTTTGCTCCATTATAGGTTTGCATATCCAATCCAGACAAACAATAACCTGAGCTATGTTGTTCTGTACAGTGATGTAAGGGAGGTGAGCAGTGAAGGGAGTTGTAGAAATGCAGTCACCAGTAAGCTAGATCCACCATGGTTTTCCATGTAAAGCTGCCATCCTGGGGCTAAGGATATACATGATAGCTCCCCATAATAGGTATTTCACTTCTTCATGAATGTACAATATGCTTACTATTTACTTTATTGCTAAGCAGCACTCCAGGTCTAGTGACGGGTCCCAGTCATGATGGACTGCATATATTTGGCATGGGTATGGGTATGAAGGAAGTCTTCCGACCAAGGTTACAGTAAACATGTTTGGAAACAATAATCAACTGCCACCAGCCACTATCCTTTTCATGGCTGGAACATAGGAGTAATGGTCAGTCATATTGAAAGAGGCACTCTAAGGGGTGTGATACTTTGCCATGGGTCAGAATAAAACAAATCACTGCATTACACTTGTCGGAGAACATGTGAAAAGACTCTTCTGAGCAGGACAACATGTTTAGTCTGCCAGAAATTATAAAATAAAGACACAAGTTTCTGCAGTATAGACATAAAACGCTACATCCAAGGAAATACTAAAGGGAAATTACCATTTGTGGCAGGTATTACCAAGTTCTATTTACCCATCCACCACAGTACATACATAACATGCCATACAATGAACACAACACACTACACACCATATGGGGAAAATGAGATATCCAATTACAGGGAGATTTTACAGGGTGATACCCTTAAGACATCTCACCACTAGAATCTGGCAATACCCTTTTTTAATATGGTGTAGTACACATTGCGTTCACCTTCTGATCAACAGAGCCTTGTATTCTGCTGGTGCATGCCACATAGAATCATGAAGCTCCTCATGTGATTTTATAGATTGTCAAGGCGGCCACTGTCAGAAAAACACAGAAAGGACAAAAACAAAAAGTCAAACCAGGGCAGGGTGAACTGTCTGTCAGGATGAGGTATCCATATGCGTAGGTTCCAATGGAAGATATGCACTTTTCCTTCACCCTCTGACTCCAGTAATGATCATGAACATTGATATATATGGGAAATTGACAAGAACAGCAAAAGGGGTGTGGGAAAAGAGAAAAAACAGAGACACTGAACCCCACCACTTTGACTCAACACTTCTGCTGGTTACTGATGTCAGCAGGGCATAGTGGGTGTCTAAAGCAGAAATATTTTTATTAACTTACCCTGCATATTCTGCATTAATTGCAACTGTGAATGGATATATCGTAGTGATCTCTGTGCAGCCAACTCAAAGTTCTTTGATATACTTCCTGACAATAAACATACAATAGGTGAGTATCTGAAATATATGTCTACCAGCTCCTCAGTCTAGAGTAGAATAAGTACGTTAACTTTTTTACTATGTGATCTCTGTGAAAGATAAGCAATAGTTTCTACTGGAATCCTGGGCCACTGCAAGATACTTAGCAAACATTAGTAGTCTATGATTCCCTTTTTAGCAACTCATGTTCACATCCTAGTACTCTAATTCCTTAGGCTTTGACATGAATACAAACCTTGAGCAACATAGTCATGACTTAAGAGTCCTTCCTGTCCCACTACAGGCTAAACCTCAGGTGTTTTGCAACAATCCCATAGTCCTTAGGAGAGTTCAAATTAAGTGGTCCAATAATTCAAGGTTTATTTCCATCGTACAACTCAACTTATAAAAATGCTTCTCTGTATTCTTAATATCCTTGAAATAAGCTCAAAGGAAGAAACAATACTTTGCAAATGAAATCCTAGATCTTCATGGCATGGTCCTGACTACAGTGACATTGCATTATGATTGCCTCACAAAGTATCAAGGCTCATGAGGAAATTTATTCCCATCCATCCCAGGTGGTCACCAGGTCATCACAATACATGAGAGTTCCTGCCCTGCTGAGAAATGTATTTTTTTCCAGCACTGTGCCTCTGTGCATTCTCCAGGCACGCAAAACCCCAAATCTGAGAGCCTGGATGCTCTGCAGAGTGTTGCCCCCCTGCACTCACCAACTCTTAAGCAGTACTGCCAGCCCTACTTTCTGACAAAGCCTACCTAACCACACTAACAGTGTCTTCAATGAAGATGGCTGTGATGATAGCATGACTTAAAACTTGGCTGCAATGATAGAACTATCACATAGATTCTTACGTACATCGCACAAAAAATAATGAAAGAGAGTGTGGAGCACTGCACTATTCGCAGAAGTCCATAGAGAGGAAACTTAGGTGGGCATATCATACAATGTTAGGTAAGACCCTTATGATGATGGAGGAGATGAAACTTGCATTGCAACATGCCAGTGGACATTTGAACCATACAAGCCATTCCCAGTACTCCTGGTCTGCCCAGGACCTACAGTTTGCCGTAGCCTTCTAGTTCCAGTCACATCAGTAGAACCCAAGATTCCTGTGAAAGTCCTCAGGCAAAGCCTCTGATATTTTGGCAATAGCAAGGAGTCCTCTGAGGGGTCCTAGTACATCTTGTATTCTAGTAAACAATTATAGCCTCAGCTTGCATCCATACATGGATGTGCGGATTCATGTGGTGCACGTCCGAGTGTGATATCCCCCTGACTGATGTCACGCTCTTCTAGTCAATAGCATTTTCATTGCTTTGTGATTGCTTAGCGGATTCTTGCTGTAGAAGGTGTAGCGTGGTTCTTGGTGAAAGTACCCGTATTCATCCATGATAAGGAGCCTGCAGTCAATTGTGTAACATGATCTGCGGCTGATCGTTTGCATTTAGAGTAGATCCTACACATTTCTTGGTGAAGATACATCCAAGTTATTTATGCACCCTCATGCCTCTTTAATGGTTCATTATATCTGGACTTGGAAATATTTGAGCAGGCCATCCTGTTGTACTTACTGATTACATCAATGATGTTGTCACAAGTGTCAATATAGTTTGGAGATTATCGGATTACTTGAGGTAACACCATATATTGTCCTTTCGTTACTGGGACCAATAACATCCTAACTACTGAAAATGGTGATTTTAATGGGGAATAACACATGGAAGTAACAGGCATTGCTCTCCAGTACAGTACTAAGGTTTTTGTAATTTGGCAGCACCACTTTATTTATTGGAAATTGAAAAACATTCACTGCTCGTTTTAAACGTACAACCTGCTGTAAATCAGGAACATGCTGTCCTAACAATGCTGGGCTACTTTGTACTTCATGAGTGTCGATGTAAAAATGGATGCTAAAACCAGAATACTAGGAAAGCATTCCAAGGCTCCCGTTTTCTATCATTACCTTAATAATGAGGGTCAGTCCAACCATTTCCTGAATGCTGAAACAAAACCCATCTTGGAGACATAAACCCAGTGTGAACTACAAGCTAATCGGAAATTCTTTTATTACGATAAATTGTAAAGTAGTCTATCCCTATTTGCAAAGCAAGCTCGAAAATATGTCTGGGAAAAGCAATGAATGTGGTGTAATAAAACGATTTCCTTAAGCAAATGGCCTCCCCTCCTCAAAATGCACTAATTTCACACCAAATGTCTGAGCGGGATTATGCTATTCCAGTGCTTTGCCACTAAAAGTTACCCACTGAGATGGAGAAGGGACAATTCTCTCCAACAATAAGGTCAAAAGAAGCAGGCGGAAAATGCTACCTTTATTTTCCTGAACAGAATCAACTGTGAATGGAGTGTACATTTTAATTTTACTCCCTGTAAGCCAGCTAAAATGTCAAATGGAAAATGGGCTCTAAAGTCAAAAAAGAGAATGCAGCATAGGAGGCTATAGGCCGCATCATGTTGTTTTCTAAAATAGTTTTATTCTGTTAAAAGACAGCATACATACCAACATTTACGGATCGTAATTAAATAGTAACTTTATATGTAGACTCCCCTTTAAAAATGTACTCATCACATAATACACCTTAAATTAAGGCATCATTTGCAAATATTAAAGAGGAGCGCGAAAATAAAATTCGATTCACGAAAGAGGGGCACAATAAATAGCATGTGTACAGCTTTAAAAATGTTAACAAAATATAAAATGCATATTAGATTGGAAAATCCGTCCCAACAACAACATCCAGACTCACAGGGAAAATTGTTAGGGCTTTCTAAATGTAGTAAGTAAACTTGCGCTACTTCCATTTACGCCACTTAATGCCAAATTATGGGCTTTCACTGAAAGATTGGACAACGCGGACTCTTCTCCAAGGGGTGACGCAGCAAAATACCAATACCAACCTTTTATCTGATTTAGTAGTTTTGTGTGAGTAGAAAAATGCTCCGGTCGTCCAGTCTCTTTCAATGCATTCATTAAACAAAATAGAGAAATTCACATTATCGTCTCAAAATGGATACATTTAGCGAGTTTTAACTATCTGCATTATATTACAAATTTCCATGATTACCGAAAACCTTCCTATTAGCTCGTAGCTAGTATCTGACCTAGTCACACCATAGTTGAATTTATTTCTCCATGAAAAGCGAGTTCTGCACGAAATTAAAACTTGTTTACTCCCCAGATTCCTGTATTGCATAGAAACAAAGTATAACCATCTCATTTTGCCTGCATGCTTATGGGCTCATTAGACCTTATTTGGTGGTACCTGATAAGGTTTTAGTACATATCAAAAATAAGCTTGTGCATCAGGTAATTTTGCCCTCTCATCCTCCTGAAAAACTAATCCCCGTCCGATCAATGGATCACCTGTAATCTCTGCCAAGTGAAACGTTAAACCAGAGCTCTGGAAAGACATTAAAATAAATCAAAGCTACTATCTCATTGTACCACATACAGAGTGCAATATAGAAATCACAAATCAGCGTGCATCAGTGCTGAAAAGTATTACTTTCAATCCCAGATTACGAAGGCAGATGATTCAATAACATAGGGGCATATTACCAAGCAATAGCGATAATTATCGCTATTGCTTGGTTAGAGACAAAACTTTACCGCAGCGCTGCGGCGATTTTTACCGCAAGTAAACCTTGGTATTACCAAGGTTTAACGCAAATGCGGTAAAAATCGCTGCAAAGCATGAATATCGCTGAAAAGTCAGCGATATTCATGCATTAGCGAGCTAATGCTCTTAGTCATGTTATCCACCTCCCATTGGATAACATGGCTAAGAACTGCTCAGGGCAGGTGTTAGCTTTTGGAGATATTCCCGCTTAGCGCGAATATCTCCAAAAGTTGGTAATAGGAGATAGCGATGTTAGCAACTGTTTTCAGCCTCTAACATCTTGGCACGCCCACTTTGCATCTCATTAGTGATAAATATCACTGACATGCAAAAAGGGGCCCAAGATGGTCGCTATCTCCTACTAGCTGTCGCTAACTGGTGTTAGCGGCAGCTAGGTAATAGGGAGATAATTTTATCTCCGCTTTCTTGTCTTTTAAAGCCAAAAAAGCGGAGATAAACCCCCTTGATAACATGCCCCTATAATCTTTTCATAACCTTTCTCTCAAGAAGATGTTAGTCTGGTGACAAGCCTCTTTGTACCTTTAAACAAGCCGTGTGACAGACTCCTTGAGTTCTCCACCACAAAGAGAACTCTCTTACCCTAAGAGAGAGCATCTCTTCAAATAGCCCTTGACCAATGACTTTCATCCAGTAGTACCTGCCTGCTTAACCCATTTTAGTGATTTCTCAATGGTCACAGATGATGGTACCCGAAAAATCTTGATGTCTTTCAAAACATCAAGAAACAAACTCCTTAGCACACGTATATCAAAGTATAATTCTATGTAGGTGTTGCCACCAGTTTAACATAATTGCAATACGTAGTCCTTGATAATACAGGTATTCAATTTATTCTTGAATGTTGCAAGTTCTCCACACAGCCAACACGTGTTTTGTCGTGACCGGGAGTATAACCCAACAACTTTTTCAAGGCTGTAGAAGTTCAAAATAAACAAAATATGTTGCCATTTCATGTACACTTTCTATATCATACATTGTACTGTTAGTCCAAACTTGCACCAGTCATGTGGCCCCTGTCATGCAGAATTCAGCTCAAGTATCCAATTTGATAGAATACAAGCCATATTATACACATTTTTTTCTCCTCAGTGAACAGGTATGATCCACAACTTGATAAGGTGTCACATTAACAGTGTCCATGTACCCACATATCTTTTAGTTTGAAATCACATTCTATTTGAGTATCGATTAAATGTTAATTAACACATAATGTACCTCCTTATCTTTATAGAGGTATATGATTCCATATGATCTGGAGAGATCTAATATTTAAATAACCTTTTTAAGGCGTGGGTTTTGTATCCAAGTTTGTGTTGTGACCGTCATGCATCTTGGTGTGTATTAAGAAACACCCTGAACCTGCACCCTGTGTCAGGCATTTACTTCTGAAATATAGTGAAGTATTACGTGCTCACAGTTGTTGTAAATTTAAACAACATGTAGTGACATGTGATTGATATTTCAACCATAAATACCTATTTTCGATTCCGTTTTCTTTTTTGCTGTAAAATAAAGTTATTTTTTAGGTCATATATATCAATTCTATAGACGAATAGCATATTAACATTGATTTTATGTTTATTTCCAGTGGTTAACTTACTTAATATGCGGTGATAATTCCAACCCGCATAGGGGTTCCACGGGGGTCTTCTGTTGTAATATCCACTATAATATGTCCAAAGAACTCCACTTCACACTCTGGTTTAGTTTGGCTGAAAGGAAGTTTTGAGTATCCTTGTTAGTATATATTTGAATCCCAGTGGTATTGAGTAAACTTTTTATCTCCTTATTAATCTATAAACTTTCTATTTAAATGGAATGGACTCCACCCGTTCCCGGAAGGATCCCTTCCTTAAAGTTACGTCTTTGTCTGTATTTAACCAAGCATTCGTTAAATACCTATTTATATAGTTGTTTGTGACCTTAACTATTTTCCCAGTATTACCCAATTGTACTTTGACTTTGAGAGAAATATACTCTCGTTTACAGTTTTTACTCACACTTATCCATTAATGACTATATTAGTGCCAGTCGTTACATTCTACCCGCTAGAGAGTGTCTATTCTATTGAATTCAAACCAATATCACTACGTTTTCTAAGCGCACTCTCCCTTTAGGGATTGTCTCTTTCCTCTTACCTTTCGCCTCAATCGATTCCGTCCGTCAGTCCACCCGTTCAGGATCAGCGTGTTCGCTCAGTCATTACCCCTTCGAATGCGCCGCGTCTTTATTTAGAAGCACTTCCGTGTTTCAAGTGGCCATACGCGATTGGTTGTTCAGGGTCACGTGGTCCCTGAGTCACCGATCCGTATTCATTGGCTCAGAGCGCTCATGTGGGTTTCTCAAAACACAACTTCTTTTGGCGAATTCGGCGTCATCTTATAGTGTCTTTTTAAATGAAACTTCGATTATGGGCATATATTAAAAGAATTTATCGGTGATGTTAAGTATATTATAAGACAGACACAATTATTTTTATTTATCTTCCTCATTTGTTCTAGCCATCGGATTTATTTAGGTGATTTCCTTTTTGAAGCGTGTTTCATTATATACATGCTCGTTTTATTATTAAACCCAATCTATATGTAGCACCACTATTTTATTACAAGTGTCTTGGTCACCAGTTTAATTTAAGCAAAAAAATCTTCAAGCTGATCCTTAAAGTTCACTCAGACAATTATTTATTCATTTTAATTCGTATGGCCTTAAATAAAACTTTCGATTATTTTGTGACCTCGAACTTTTTATTATTTTCTTCGTAACAGTGAGCTGTCATACTCTTCAGTTTTCGATAATCTACAGAGACACGCCATCGTGTTCATTGTGGTAAAGCATATTTTGAGAAAACAAATCTTGGTTGGTAAGTGGAATGAATTGTGGACAGCTAAGCGGTGTGTCATATATCTCAACTCCATCGCCCCTTTGATAGTTGTGCTATTGAGAGTATGTTCTTGATGGTGATGCTACATCAATTCAGTACTTACCATTATTCTGAAACGTGTGTAATTAAAATAAATAAAAGAGAAAAAAGTTACAAAAGGTGCCTATGTGTGTTCATACATTTTTCTCAGTGAACTACTGATCTCTCCATCATATAGGGTCAGTACATAGTCATGGTGCTTACACTAATGGAAGATTATTATCACATCTCATTTAAATGATTCATCAGGAATACATTAATCATACATTAGAAACATGAGTCACATTGTCAGTAATCTTCTTCTATTTTACACTGTCCCCATGTGTCTACTATTTCCCTAGAAAGTAATGTAGCTCATGGTCAATATTTAAACCATGTTCCACACTGCGCATTTTCATGATCCAGAGAGCCTCTCTCTGTCTTAGTGTTAGCTCCCTATTTCCGCCTCTAGGGTGTCTGGGTGTATGTTCTATTCCAAAGAATTCAAACATTCGATGTGTTTTTTGTGCGGGGCAGATTGACATATGGGCAGCCACAGGGTATCGCATATCCCCCTGTTTAACCGCCCTGATGTGTTCGTTAATTCTGTCCCTTAACATCCGTATAGTGCTGCCAATGTATTTTTTACCACATTTGCAGACAAGAACGTATGTTACGAATTTTGTCATACAGTTTATATTGGTGTGAATGAGGTATTTTCTCCCAAAAGGACCCTCAAATTCTGTCACTTTTTTGCAGGCCCATTTACACGCACTGCAGTTGTTGCAACCATAAAATCCCTTTGAATGTTTATCCAACCAACTGTCTTGGGTTTTTACATTTGGATAGCTTGGACTTAGTAAGTTTCTGATTGTTCTCCCTTTTCTATAAGTCATTGTTGGTCTTTCAGATATGTATCCCTTAAGGGCAGTGTCTGTTCTAAGCAGATGCCAGTGTTTAGTCAAGCTCTTCATTAGTATTCCAGACCAGTTATTGTAGCCTGTTACTAGTCTTATCTTGTCATCTTTCCTTTTGTTCCTTGACTGTTCCTTTAAAGTATCTGCTCTTTTGATCTTATTTATTCTCAGTTCGGCTTTTCTTAGGATTTTCATATTATAGCCGCGATTTTTAAATCTGTTCAGAACTCCTTTCTTATTCTGTTCAAATTCCTCATCTCTACTGCAGTTGCGTCTGGTTCGTATCAGTTCACCATACGGAATAGCTCGTATTTGGTGTGCAGGGTGAGCACTAGACGCATGTAAGAGTGAGTTGCACGCTGTCGGTTTTCGAAATAGTCTACTCTGAATTTTATCATTGTCAGCAAAGAGTTCTATATCTAAGAATGGTATTTTAGTTTTACTTGATTCCATTGTGAACTTAATGTTGAACTCATTGCTGTTTAAATACACATGAAATTCAAGAAGTTTGTCTGGAGTTCCCGTCCAGATCATGATGCAATCGTCTATGTACCTGCCCCAGTAAAGAATTGAGTCATTCCATTCTGTGCCCAATGGGCCCCAGATCATCAACTCCTCGAACCAACCCATTACTAGGTTCGCGTACGAGGGAGAAAACCGGGAGCCCATTGCCACACCTTGTTTTTGTCTGTACCACTTATCCTTGTACAGGAACACATTATTGTCCAGTATAAGTTCTATCATTTCTACAAGCATCTCGGTATGTAACCAAGAGCTGGCGGTTCTTTTGCTTAACATTTTCTTGATTGCAGTTAAGCCTATTTCTCTTTTGATACATGTGTATAGTGATACCACATCTAAGGTGACTAATGACATGGTATCATCCCAGGCTAAGTCAGCCATTATCCCCAAAATGTGTTTTGTATCCCTGATGTGGGACGGGAGATTCCCAACCAGTGGTTTTAGAAAAATATCTACATACTCAGATATCCTTTCTGTGGGTCCACCAATCCCTGATATGATCGGTCTACCCGGGGGAATTTGTCTGTTTTATGTACTTTGGGGAGGGTGTATATGCATGGGTATCTTGGACGATCAACTCTAAGGTACATGTGTTCATTGTCATCCAGGAAACCTGATCCATGCCATTTTTTTAAATGTATATTGATGTAGTCCGTGAGTTTCCACATAGGGTTCTGTAACAATTCTTCATAACATTCAGGGTTAGCCAGTTGTGATAATATTTCTCTTTCGTAGTCACTAGTACTCATGGAAAGGGGCGACCACTCGGTCCCCCCGAACGTATGGTGGAGTACCCCGATCCCCCCGGGAAGCCATTTTGGGCGGGAGGCGCGTCTCGGCTGGTATGCCCGAAGCGGCGTAGCCGGGGCGCGCTTTTTCCCGCCCAAGAGTGGGTTGTACTAGACACTGAAGCCGTCAGCCACGCCCCTGGAGGCGGGTTTACGCCCGCCCAGAGAAGAATAAAAGGAGCAACAATCCAAGGAAGCATCCTCTTGTTCCTGTGCTCTGAAGCTGCACCTCCTCGCTGCACGTGAGCTCGAGACGGAACGAAGAGCCAATTTTTTTTGAATTTTGTAATTTTTCTCTTTTCTCTTTCAGCATACAAATCGCGTCAGGACCTTTCACCTACGTGGGGAAAATGCCGGGCAAGAGAGTCGCAAAGAAGGTCAGCACCGACCAGATGCTCCGGATGTTGGTGAAAGACATGGCAGAGATGAAGAGAAAAATGGCGGCCAGGGACGGTGCGGGAAGGCCGAAAAGATCCAACCCGGCGGAGGCCCCGGCTGGAAGAAGGAAGAGGGCCAGGAATGGGTCAAATGAGGACGAGGTCCCAGTTCCGGAGGCTCCCCCGGCGAGCCCTCCTAGACCAGCGGAGATTCCCGCGCCGGCTCCTGCCGAGGGTCAGCGGATCCCCGTTGTGGTTACCCCAGTGAACGAGGGGGACATGCCCCCAGAGTTGGCTGCCCAGCTGGCAGCATGGTTGGGTAAAAGCAGCGGGGGTCCTGTGGCTCCGGGGGACACGGCCGAGGAGGCCAAGCAATTAATGAGGCAGTTGAGGCAGTCACGGGAGGCCGCAAAACCACCTTGTCCGTTTGTTTCCCCGCAGGCTCCAGTAGAGCAACCCGCAGCTGGCACGAGTTCGGCAGCAACGGCGGTTACAGCTTCTAGCTCAGGTAAGCAGCTAATGCCGATTGCGGGGAAGGGGTCAGTACCCTCGAGAAGGGAGAAATTGGCTCAGCATATCCCGATGGAAATCAAAGAACGGATATGGGCTGAGAAATATGTAAACATGTTCTCCTTGCTAACTGATCATTATGAGATTGAGCATGTGAAAGTCCAGAAAGAACTTATGCATCCGAGTGTTTGGCGCGCAAAAATGGCCGCCTTTAGAGTCGATGAGACGATAGGTAATTGGGGTAGAGCATTTGGCATATTCACTTCGATTATGGGGGAACGGAGACCTGACTTGTTGACCGAGTTACCTGTGTACCAGTCACGTATTATGGAATTTTCTCAGACATATACGGGCAATGAGTGGTTTTGCTATGATAATATTTTTCGTAAGGCTAAAGAGTTCGACACGTGCCTGACGTGGGATTGTTACGACTCCATTTCTTGGCAAAAAATGGAGAACTCAGGCATGTTAAAGGCGCCATTGTTGGGGGGGGTGGGGGTGAGTTTTCCCGCCAACCATCCGGGGCGCCCTTTCGGGCAGGGGCAAGTAATGAGCATCACCCAAGGCCGAACGGCAATACAGGTAAAAAAGGGGTATGCTGGAACTTTAACAGGGGAAAGTGTACGAGGCCCCAGGGGTCATGCAAGTGTAGGCATGACTGTGGGGGGTGTGGACAGTCCTCGCACCCCGAGACCATGTACAGAGCCAAAACGGGTGATAACGGAAGTAGGGGAAGCGCCAAACAGGTCTGACATAGTCCGAGGGGCGGCTTTACCTACACCAGTTGATACCATGGCAATGATTCCTTGGCTCAGTGAATACCCTGATCATGTCTCTGCTGGGGTGTTGCGAGACGGTTTTTCCTATGGTTTCCGCATCCCGGTGGGGAATTTTCAGGGTAAAGCACAGTGTAGGAATCAACTATCGGTCCTACATAATACGGCAGTGGTGCAAGCGAAGATTGGGAAAGAGGTAGCCCGGGGTCGGGTTGCGGGACCATTCAACATGCCACCAGTGCCTAATTTTGTTTGTTCACCCTTGGGAGTGGTCCCCAAGAAGGACCCGGGTGAGTTTAGACTGATACATAATTTGTCAGCCCCGAGAGATTTGTCAGTTAATGATGCGATAGACCCAGAGCTTTGTTCGGTGCGGTACGCATCCTTCGATGATGCAGTCGCCATGTTGAATCGCCTGGGGCCCGGAGCGCTGATGGCCAAATCTGACATCGAGTCCGCGTTCCGGTTGCTCCCGGTACACCCGGACGATCAGCGTCTCCTGGGCTTCATGTTTCAGGGGCGCTATTACATGGATAAATGTATGCCAATGGGCTGTTCCATATCTTGTGCTTATTTTGAAAAATTCAGTTGTTTCCTGCAGTGGGCATTCACAAGAATGACGGGTTTTCAGCATGTTATGCATTATCTAGACGATTTTCTGTTTCTGGGGGCTGCCGGGGACACAGAATGTGCACAGGCTTTAAAAGAATTTTGTGATCTGATGAGACAGTTTGGTGTGCCATTGGCGCCAGGCAAAACTGTGGGGCCATCAACTTCGCTCGAGTTTCTTGGAATAGAACTCGATTCCGAAGAAGGTTGTTTCCGGTTGCCAGAAGAAAAGGTGCGGAAATTCAGGGCTTCGCTTGAGGCATGCATTAGAGAAACTAAGGTGAACTTGCATCAATTACAGCAGACTGTGGGTCAGTTGAATTTTGCCCTTAGAATAATGCCAATGGCCCGCCCCTTTTCCCGCTCGATTGCACAAGCCATGGTCGGTCTTAAAGAGGGGCACCACCGCACGAGGCTCTCGGCTGAGATTCGCCAGGACATGCGCATTTGGGTGGCATTCCTGGCGGATTTCAATGGTCGGGTTGTCTGGACCAAGCCAGCGGTGTCCTCCGAAGAGTTGGGGCTGTGGACAGATTCGGCGGGGAGTATAGGCTTTGGCGCCATATTTGGCAATCACTGGTCGGCGCAAACATGGCCGTCATGGTGGCACGAGTGTGGACTTACAAGTAACATTGCTTTTCTCGAACTGTTCCCTATTCTGGTGGCTTTGAAAACATGGCCTGAGGGGTTTAGGGATCACTCTGTGGTGTTCTGGTCTGATAACATGACCGTGGTTGAGTGTATCAATAGTCAGGCAGCACGATGTAAATGGATTCCGAGGTTGCTCAAAGAATTTGTTTTACTATGTATGCAATTGAACGTGCTCTTTAGAGCAAGGCATGTGCCAGGGGTGCTGAATCAGGCTGCTGATGCGCTTTCTCGTTTCCGTATGCAGGCCTTCTGGGGTTTTCTGCCCACAGCGGACCCGGTGGCGGCACCATTCCCCGAAGCTCTCTGGTCTCTCGGTGCCCCGAACTACAAAACCTCGTGGGAGAGAGTTTAGCACCCAGGACAAGGAAGGCATATGAAGGGGCGTTCCGTACCTATTGGTCCTTTTTGGGTTTTGCTAGGAGGGAGCTTTGGGGCCAGGAGGAATTTGTCATAGAGTTTTTACTGTCACTACGCAGGGCAGGCAAATCGGTGGCTACGGCCCAGAGGCATCGGGCCGCCATTTCCTTCATGGCGCGGGCCCATGGTATCCAGGATCCTACAGCGTCTTTCGTAGTACAGAAAGCGCTGCGTGGGTGGCAACGCCTTGAGGGTCGCAGAGTAGATGAAAGGCACCCGATAGGTCTGGATAGGTTGGCCCTGTTACTGTCCGTACTCCCTGCAACGTGTTCATCCCAGTCGGAAACAGTGTTATTCCGGGCCGCTTTCGCATTAGCATTCCATGGGGCTATGCGGGTAAGCGAACTGGTGGCAAGAAACAAGCAGGATACGGGGGTTGTTTGTGCCGAGAGCACATTCAAGTAAAAGGGGAGACGATGATTGTCTCGTTTGTCAGGTCCAAGACCGATCAGGGGGCGATCGGGGACAGTGTAGTAGTCCAGCGGATTCCCGGATCTCCCATGTGCCCGGTGGCATGCGTTGAGGAGTATTTGGCGCAGAGGGCGGCATCATGGGGGGGGACATTGCTGAGGCACGCAGATGCCACCCCACTGACAAGGTTTCAGTTCCAGCGGGTGTTTGCAATGGCAATTTCGGCCGCGGGCTTGAACCCGGGCGAGTTTGGGACTCATTCCTTCCGGATAGGGGCTGCTACAGAGGCTACAGCCAGGGGTCTGAGTGTGGAAAAAGTGAAACAGTTGGGGCGTTGGTCCTCGAATTGTTACAAAAGGTATGTGCGGTTGCACATGTTGTGAAGCTGATATCATGTACTCACGCTTCTTGTCTTTGTTTGGTTACAGTTTCGCAAACCTACGAGGCGGGGCAGACTGTGCAGTCGACCCGACACCTGGGAACCAGCGGTCAGAGATCACCGGCTGAGGAAAGAGTGGTGTGGGTCATGGGCCACTCATACGTGAGGCGTGCCGCGGACGTATTCAAAGCAGGTGACATGATTCACACAGCTGGGGAATACGGGTACAGGGTGACCTTCTACGGAAGGGGCGGGCTCTGTATTGACCAGTTTCAACATTTTCTCGAGGGTTTGTTAGGGCGGACAAGGTCACCGCCATCTATACTCATAGTACATCTTGGGGGCAATGATTTGGTGACCACTGGTAGACGACTACTTCTCGAGGCGATACTATCCACAGTAAGTTGGTTGGCGAGAAGAGTTCCAGGGTGCACGATTGCATGGTCCCATATGATTCCACGAAAGGTATGGCGGGGGGCTAATTCAGTGTCTGCTATAAATCATTCTGTGAAAAAGGTGAATAACAAGCTTGGTAGACTGTTCCGTACCAGTACATTGCATTCGATTCCTCATGGTTGTATCAGGGGGGACAATATGTATCTAGAGGATGGGGTCCATTTGTCCCGGGTGGGGAATTCTTTACTCATAGGAGACTTCGTAGCCTGGTTGAGGAGTTTACAGCATGACCTTTAGGTAGGAGTTTTGTGGGGGGTCCGGATAGCCGGTCAACTATCCGGCCTGTGGCGGTAAGGTCATGATCGGTGAGCAGTCATTGGAAGATCCCTAGGGGGGGGCGTCACCCATTACGGATGGGAGCGCCCGGGGGGAGGTGGCCATTGGCCCCTCAACGGGGAGGCGGTCCCTTCTAAAGGACGGGACGCCTAAAGGAAAGGGAAGGCGGTCAAGGCCCCTCCCTGGATAGGAGGGGCTACGGGCCCCTCCTGGGAATTTCCCGGGGCCAGGACATCTGCGACGGCAGATGTGGTAAGTTGTGTGGGGTGGGAGGGGGGTCTACGCTACCTTCTAGACACCTCACACGAGTCCTCGGACGACCACGTACATGGCGTCGAGTTAACAGGGGCCCCCGTCAAGACAAGGGAAATTGGTATGGCACATGAGGTGCAGTCGTCTGTGCGGCCGCCCCTCACAAGTGAGGGGGGAGTTCTGGTTTAGGGATCTGACACCGGTTACGACCTTGCCGTTGGCCCTTAACGTTAGGATGTACAATTTCAATTTGAA
The DNA here is from genome assembly GCF_964263255.1 of Lissotriton vulgaris. Classification (NCBI taxonomy): domain Eukaryota; kingdom Metazoa; phylum Chordata; class Amphibia; order Caudata; family Salamandridae; genus Lissotriton; species Lissotriton vulgaris. The sequence continues at coordinate 1,428,684,749 of NC_141685.1, read as the reverse complement.
ATGCATTTTGTAAGGATGTTAGTATCGGCTAGGAGAACCTTTGTATTAGATATGTGTTAAGGTTAGCCAAACATCGTAATGTGGATATGAAATTGTACATGATATGAAACTGTTATTTTAATGTTTTGATTTTGTTTCATATTTTAATAAATACGGCCGGGAGGGTAACTCCCTCCCGCCTTCCAAAAGTTCAGAACTGTTTCCGGTTTCCCAATCCTTGGGGATAGTGTTGAGAGGGGGTGGCGGGTATCTCAGCCATATGGAAAGGGGCGACCACTCGGTCCCCCCGAACGTATGGTGGAGTACCCCGATCCCCCCGGGAAGCCATTTTGGGCGGGAGGCGCGTCTCGGCTGGTATGCCCGAAGCGGCGTAGCCGGGGCGCGCTTTTTCCCGCCCAAGAGTGGGTTGTACTAGACACTGAAGCCGTCAGCCACGCCCCTGGAGGCGGGAGGAGGCGGATTTACGCCCGCCCAGAGAAGAATAAAAGGAGCAACAATCCAAGGAAGCATCCTCTTGTTCCTGTGCTCTGAAGCTGCACCTCCTCGCTGCACGTGAGCTCGAGACGGAACGAAGAGCCAATTTTGAACCCGCCCACCATCCCCTGAAGACAGCAAGTTGTTGTGGTATAAAGTCATTTTACGTAGTAGTTGTTTTCTTGCAGGTTGTTTCTGAATAAAGTTTGTGATTCGGTTGCAATAAAGTGGATAATTCTTTGCAGTATGCTTTATTAAAGACTTGCATCAGAGTGATTAGTAATGTTTTAGAGGGTTGATACTTGATCTGTTTGAAGTAGGAATGTCTCTTTCTCTTTAGTTAGTCTTGTCGTATTTATGGTTTGGTCGGGCGGTAAGGTCATGATCGGTGAGCAGTCATTGGAAGATCCCTAGGGGGGGGCGTCACCCATTACGGATGGGAGCGCCCGGGGGGAGGTGGCCATTGGCCCCTCAACGGGGAGGCGGTCCCTTCTAAAGGACGGGACGCCAAAAGGAAAGGGAAGGCGGTCAAGGCCCCTCCCTGGATAGGAGGGGCTACGGGCCCCTCCTGGGAATTTCCCGGGGCCAGGACATCTGCGACGGCAGATGTGGTAAGTGTGTGGGGTGGGGAGGGGGGTCTACGCTACCTTCTAGACACCTCACACGAGTCCTCGGACGACCACGTACATGGCGTCGAGTTAACAGGGGCCCCCGTCAAGACAAGGGAAATTGGTATGGCACATGAGGTGCAGTCCTCTGTGCGGCCGCCCCTCACAAGTGAGGGGGGAGTTCTGGTTTAGGGATCTGACACCGGTTACGACCTTGCCGTTGGCCCTTAACGTTAGGATGTACAATTTCAATTTGAAATGCATTTTGTAAGGATGTTAGTATCGGCTAGGAGAACCTTTGTATTAGATATGTGTTAAGGTTAGCCAAACATCGTAATGTGGATATGAAATTGTACATGATATGAAACTGTTATTTTAATGTTTTGATTTTGTTTCATATTTTAATAAATACGGCCGGGAGGGTAACTCCCTCCCGCCTTCCAAAAGTTCAGAACTGTTTCCGGTTTCCCATTCCTTGGGGATAGTGTTGAGAGGGGGTGGCGGGTATCTCAGCCATATGACCACCATGTTGCCCCCTTTGTCCGCTTCCCTGATTGTTAGTGTTTCATTCTCACTCAGTTCCTTGAGTGCTATTCTTTCCTTATGTGTTAGATTATCTCTTTGTATGTGTGATGCTGTTTCCTTAACTTCATGTTTATCCAAGTCTGCAGATACGAGTTTGTGAAATACATCAATGCTATTTCCCGCATTTAGGGTCGGTGTCCACTTGGACTTATCCTTAAGATTACTTGATAAATTGTAATCCATGTGTATCTCTAGATCTCTCATTACCATTTCCATTGTGTTAACCTCATCCTCACAGTCAGTAATGGATAACAATAATCTGGTATTTTGAATATCCTCAATTGATTGTTCATTACATATCAATACACCAACATTCGGTTGCAGATCTTTATTTGTAGTCTTGTTCAAATCAAAATGTTTTTTTAGTTTAAGACGTCAGATAAATTTAAACAAATCTATTTTTGTGGTACATAGATCCCCAATATCATTAGGACAAAAACTCATACCCTTCTGTAATACAGAAATCATATCCTCAGTCAAAACAGCATCACTCAGATTCATTACAGTAACATTGTCTATTTCTTCTGATTCGCATTCCAGGACCTGGTCCTCATTCCTGGTCGACCTGTATTTGTTTCCCCCTCTCCTGCCTCTCCTTGTCTTCCTGGGGTAACTTGTCTGCGGTTCTCTCTGTTCCCTGTTTTTATTCTCCTTATCTCCAATAAAAAATTATTGGTTTCATTGTTGGTGTTACTAGCACCACCTGCATCTTCTTGCTCACTTCCACTAGTGTGTACAGTGTTTAAAGATGAAGTGCTGGAGCTGGCAGATCTATTTGCTCCTACATTCTGGGTGGTAGATTTACTGACTAAATGGTCGTACTTCTTTGCAAAGGTAAATATTCGACCACTGGTGTAGTCTTTCTCATCCCTTCTTAGTTTCCTGCTCTTACGTTCCTTAATGGCAGCAACATGACGCTGTAAGATATCTTTTAAGATTGCATAGTTTTTCTCATTTGCGTCAGGTAAATTTAAATCTTTAATCTCTGACTCCAGTTTCTCTATATCCCTCTGTAAAAGGGTGACCTTTCTTTCACAATTAATTATTAATATATTCATTAATTTGTTGGAATTATCTGTGAGTTCCTTCTCCCAGTCTAGAAGGAGATCAGGCTCCAAATCCTCATATGTGGGGATGATTTGTGATCTCAGGCCTCTGGGGATGAGTTTTACTTTAAAGTATTGTTTTAAGGTAGCAGCATCCCACCATCTTGATAATTCATTCATTCTAAGCCTCTCAAATCTGATGAATTTTTGCTTTAGGCCTTCATTTCTTGTAGATTGTCCTCCCTGTGCTGATGTACTAGGGCCACGTTAGTCTATGTTATTAAAAAGATCCTCCGCTTCTTTGTCTCTCTGGTTCTTGTCATTGCTAAAGCTATCCATCGTGATTCTAGGGCTGCCGCCTATTGATACACAGTTATGTCCAATTTGGTGGTTTGGTATAGGCTAAGTGGCGCCACCTAGACAGTCTCACAGTTTTATTTAGGTGCAGATGTTTTATCTCTCACGGTGCCATAAGGTAGAAGGAACCACCTAATCCTTCCAATAATGAGCCAGCGCTTCAAAACAGAAACAAACTCCTTAGCACACGTATATCAAAGTATAATTCTATATAGGTGTTGCCACCAGTTTAACATAATTGCAATACGTAGTCCTTGATAATACAGGTATTCAATTTATTCTTGAATGTTGCAAGTTCTCCACACAGCCGACACGGGTTTCGTCGTGACCGGGAGTATAACCCAACGACTTTTTCAAGGCTGTAGAAGTTCAAAATAAACAAAATATGTTGCCATTTCATGTACACTTTCTATATCATACATTGTACTGTTAGTCCAAACTTGCACCAGTCATGTGGCCCCTGTCATGCAGAATTCAGCTCAAGTATCCAATTTGATAGAATACAAGCCATATTATACAAATTTTTTTCTCCTCAGTGAACAGGTATGATCCACATCTTGATAAGGTGTCACATTAACAGTGTCCATGTACCCACATATCTTTTAGTTTGAAATCACATTTTATTTGAGTATCGATTAAATGTTAATTAACACATAATGTACCTCCTTATCTTTATAGAGGTATATGATCCCATATGATCTGGAGAGATCTAATATTTAAATAACCTTATTAAGGCGTGGGTTTTGTATCCAAGTTTGTGTTGTGACCGTCATGCATCTTGGTGTGTATTAAGAAACACCCTGAACCTGCACCCTGTGTCAGGCATTTACTTCTGAAATATAGTGAAGAATTACGTGCTCATAGTTGTTGTAAATTTAAACAACATGTAGTGACATGTGATTGATATTTCAACCATAAATACCTATTTTCAATTCCGTTTTCTTTTTTACTGTAAAATAAAGTTATTTTTTAGGTCATATATATCAATTCTATAGACGAATAGCATATTAACATTGATTTTATGTTTATTTCCAGTGGTTAACTTACTTAATATGCGGTGATAATTCCAACCCGCATAGGGGTTCTACGGGGGTCTTCTGTTGTAATATCCACTATAATATGTCCAAAGAACTCCACTTCACACTCTGGTTTAGTTTGGCTGAAAGGAAGTTTTGAGTATCCTTGTTAGTATATATTTGAATCCCAGTGGTATTGAGTAAACTTTTTATCTCCTTATTAATCTATAAACTTTCTATTTAAATGGAATGGACTCCACCTGTTCCCGGAAGGATCCCTTCCTTAAAGTTACGTCTTTGTCTGTATTTAACCAAGCATTCGTTAAATACCTATTTATATAGTTGTTTGTGACCTTAACTATTTTCCCAGTATTACCCAATTGTACTTCGACTTTGAGAGAAATATACACTTGTTTACAGTCTTTACTCACACTTATCCATTAATGACTATATTAGTGCCAGTCGTTACATTCTACCCGCTAGAGAGTGTCTATTCTATTGAATTCAAACCAATATCACTACGTTTTCTAAGCGCACTCTCCCCTTAGGGATTGTCTCTTTCCTCTTACCTTTCGCCTCAATCGATTCCATCCGTCAGTCCCCCCGTTCAGGATCAGCGTGTTCGCTCAATCATTACCCCTTCGAATGCGCTGCGTCTTTATTTAGAAACACTTCCGTGTTTCAAGCGGCCATACCCGATTGGTTGTTCAGGGTCACGTGGTCCCTGAGTCACCGATCCGTATTCATTGGCTCAGAGCGCTCATGTGGGTTTCTCAAAACACAACTTCTTTTGGCGAATTCGGCGCCATCTTATAGTGTCTTTTTAAATGAAACTTCGATTATGAGTATATATTAAAAGAATTTATCGGTGATGTTAAGTATATTATAAGACAGACACAATTATTTTTATTTATCTTCCTCATTTGTTCTAGCCATCGGATTTATTTAGGTGATTTCCTTTTTGAAGCGTGTTTCATTATATACATGCTCGTTTTATTATTAAACCCAATCTATATGTAGCACCACTATTTTATTACAAGTGTCTTGGTCACTAGTTTAATTTAAGCAAAAAAATCTTCAAGCTGATCTTTAAAGTTCAGTCAGACAATTATTTATTCATTTTAATTCGTATGGCCTTAAATAAAACTTTCGATTATTTTGTGACCTCGAACTTTTTATTATTTTCTTCGTAACAGTGAGCTGTCATACTCTTCAGTTTTCGATAATCTACAGAGACACGCCATCGTGTTCATTGTGGTAAAGCATATTTTGAGAAAACAAATCTTGGTTGGTAAGTGGAATGAATTGTGGACAGCTAAGCGGTGTGTCATATATCTCAACTCCATCGCCCCTTTGATAGTTGTGCTATTGAGAGTATGTTCTTGAGGGTGATGCTACATCAATTCAGTACTTACCATTATTCTGAAACGTGTGTAATTAAAATAAATAAAAGAGAAAAAAGTTACAAAAGGTGCCTATGTGTGTTCATACATTTTTCTCAGTGAACTACTGATCTCTCCATCATATAGGGTCAGTACATAGTCATGGTGCTTACACTAATGGAAGATTATTATCACATCTCATTTAAATGATTCATCAGGAATACATTAATCATACATTAGAAACATGAGTCACATTGTCAGTAATCTTCTTCTATTTTACACTGTCCCCATGTGTCTACTATTTCCCTAGAAAGTAATGTAGCTCATGGTCAATATTTAAACCATGTTCCACACTGCGCATTTTCATGATCCAGAGAGCCTCTCTCTGTCTTAGTGTTAGCTCCCTATTTCCGCCTCTAGGGTGTCTGGGTGTATGTTCTATTCCAAAGAATTCAAACATTCGATGTGTTTTTTGTGCGGGGCAGATTGACATATGGGCAGCCACAGGGTATCGCATATCCCCCTGTTTAACCGCCCTGATGTGTTCGTTAATTCTGTCCCTTAACATCTGTATAGTGCTGCCAATGTATTTTTTACCACATTTGCAGACAAGAACGTATGTTACGAATTTTGTCATACAGTTTATATTGGTGTGAATGAGGTATTTTCTCCCAAAAGGACCCTCAAATTCTGTCACTTTTTTGCAGGCCCATTTACACGCACTGCAGTTGTTGCAACCATAAAATCCCTTTGAATGTTTATCCAACCAACTGTCTTGGGTTTTTACATTTGGATAGCTTGGACTTAGTAAGTTTCTGATTGTTCTCCCTTTTCTATAAGTCATTGTTGGTCTTTCAGATATGTATCCCTTAAGGGCAGTGTCTGTTCTAAGCAGATGCCAGTGTTTAGTCAAGCTCTTCATTAGTATTCCAGACCAGTTATTGTAGCCTGTTACTAGTCTTATCTTGTCATCTTTCCTTTTGTTCCTTGACTGTTCCTTTAAAGTATCTGCTCTTTTGATCTTATTTATTCTCAGTTCGGCTTTTCTTAGGATTTTCATATTATAGCCGCGATTTTTAAATCTGTTCAGAACTCCTTTCTTATTCTGTTCAAATTCCTCATCTCTACTGCAGTTGCGTCTGGTTCGTATCAGTTCACCATACGGAATAGCTCGTATTTGGTGTGCAGGGTGAGCACTAGACGCATGTAAGAGTGAGTTGCACGCTGTCGGTTTTCGAAATAGTCTACTCTGAATTTTATCATTGTCAGCAAAGAGTTCTATATCTAAGAATGGTATTTTAGTTTTACTTGATTCCATACATCTCATGTGAGATCCCCCTTAACAGTGGGGCTGTTTGCAGCCCACATGGGTCTAGAAAAACGCGGAAATGGGCTGAAGTCAACCTGCTGTCTTTGACCAAGGCTCATTTGGCCCCTCCCCAGGCCTCTGAGTCGGACTGTAACCTTGACCGAGAATACTCCGACCTAACGAGATGTATGACTCGAGCGATCGATCAGATAGCGCCAGTGAGAACACAGCAAATAAAGGGATCAGGGAAAGCTCCCTGGTTTACACCACTCTTAAGGGAAACCAAAACAAAGCTAAGGAGACTAGAAAGGTTATGGAGGAAATCCAAGCAGGACGTAGATAGGAATATCTATAAGGCCTCCCTCCACCAATACAAAAAACTTATGATCCAAGCTAAAGCGGACTACTTTGAGTTGCGCCTAAGTAAAGCCACTAACATCCAGAAAGAAACCTTTAAAGTATTGGCCGAGCTGAGTAAAAAGCCGGACAATGCTAAGGCCCCTTTTGACTGCAACACCTTCCAGACCTACTTCCTGGAGAAGGTGAAGATCATTGTCCAAGAGATGGAGAGTGTGGCGGCAACAGGGCCTGCGACTAGCCTCACATCTAAAAATGCGAATGACTGCTCCTTTGATGTGTTTCCAGAGATGGATGCACTAATTCTGGAACAACTGATGGGCAAAATTAAATCTGGCTCCCCAGCTGATCCGTGTCCACCTGAGATCTTTCGCATCGCACGTCCCTTATTAGAGGAGTATATCATCTCTCTCCTCAATAGATCGCTAGGCATGGGATATCTGCCGAATGAACTTAAGGAGGCGCGGGTAAGACCTCTATTGAAAAAGCTGGGGTCGGATCCTGCTGTGTTAAAAAATTACAGACCCATCTCCCAGCTTCCCTTTCTCTCAAAAATCCTTGAGCAGCACGTTCTTCAGTCCCTGTCCTGCTATCTGGAATCTCACCACCTACTCCATGATAGACAGGCAGGGTTTCGAGCCCACCACCGCACCGAGTTAGTGATGCTCTCGGTGCTGGATGATCTAAGAGGTCGAGCTGACTGTAAGAATGCGAGCGCCCTGATATTATTAGACCTATCAGCGGCGTTCGACACTGTCAGCCATGCTTTGCTCTTGGATAGATTGAAGAACTTTGGGATCAAGGGCTTGGCTTTTCAGTGGTTGGAATCCTTACTTATAGGAAGGACCCAAAAGATACAACTGGGGGATGAAACATCAGAGGTGGGGATCTTGGAATGTGGGGTACCGCAGGGGTCTGCCCTGTCCCCGCTTCTATTTAACCTTTACCTGCAACCACTGATTGCCTCGCTAGCTGCGATGAACTGTAAAGTTTTTAACTACGCTGATGACACGCAGCTACTGCTAAGTATAAACGACACCACGGAGGCACAACTCCAATCCCAGAACATCCTGAGGTTCACGGTGCAATGGATGACGGATAACCTTTTAAAAGTCAATCCTGACAAAACTGAGATCTTGGTTATCCCATCCACTTCTTCACCTTGGAGTGACCTTTACTGGCCTATGGAGTTGGGCCCTGCCCCAAAACCAAGCCTGGCTGTGAAAAGTTTAGGGATTAAACTGGATGCCGACCTGTCAATGGCTGCTCAGATCGCATCGGTGGTAGGCAGCTGTATTAATATCATTCGGCAACTGCGGAAGCTATCCCCTATCCTTTCAGAGCCCATGATGCGATCAATAGTGGCTGCCACCATCATTTCCAGAATCGATTACGGAAATGCTCTCTATCTTGGCTTACCGAAAACCCTTACCAACAGGCTCCAGGTCTTGATGAATGATGCTGCCCGCTTGATCTTTAGACTTCCTAGGAGGTCTAGAGCCACTCCCCTACTACAAAGCCTACATTGGCTTCCAATTAAAGAGAGAGTGGAATTTAAGAGTTTGTGTTCAGCTCATAAGGCAATTTACGGTAAGGCCCCAGCCTATATCAAGGAGCGCCTGCAGCTGTACTGTCCGACGAGATCACTTCGGTCCTCGGACTCGCAGCTGCTGACCTGCTCTCGCTATAGGCTGGCGACGAAGGGAGGGAGAGCTTTTTCAGTACTGGTTCCCCAGTTGTGGAACAGTCTGCCTGGAGGGTTGCGCGAAGAAGGAAACCTCCTAAGATTCCGAAAGAGCTTAAAAACACTATTGTTTAGGAGAAGCCTGAGCATAGCATAACCGGAATGCTGCTCTTTGCTCTGACTTCGTTATGTTGTTGTCCTGTACCATCTTTTCCTGGCGCTTAGAGGCCTGCAGGTGATTAGGCGCGGTATAAAATTAAAATAACAATAACAATAACAATAACAATAACATTGTGAACTTAATGTTGAACTCATTGCTGTTTAAATACACATGAAATTCAAGAAGTTTGTCTGGAGTTCCCGTCCAGATCATGATGCAATCGTCTATGTACCTGCCCCAGTAAAGAATTGAGTCATTCCATTCTGTGCCCAATGGGCCCCAGATCATCAACTCCTCGAACCAACCCATTACTAGGTTTGCGTACGAGGGAGAAAACCTGGAGCCCATTGCCACACCTTGTTTTTGTCTGTACCACTTATCCTTGTACAGGAACACATTATTGTCCAGTATAAGTTCTATCATTTCTACAAGCATCTCGGTATGTAACCAAGAGCTGGTGGTTCTTTTGCTTAACATTTTCTTGATTGCAGTTAAGCCTATTTCTCTTTTGATACATGTGTATAGTGATACCACATCTAAGGTGACTAATGACATGGTATCATCCCAGGCTAAGTCAGCCATTATACCCAAAATGTGTTTTGTATCCCTGATGTGGGACGGGAGATTCCCAACCAGTGGTTTTAGAAAAATATCTACATACTCAGATATCCTTTCTGTGGGTCCACCAATCCCTGATATGATCGGTCTACCCGGGGGAAATTTGTCTGTTTTATGTACTTTGGGGAGGGTGTATATGCATGGGTATCTTGGACGATCAACTCTAAGGTACAAGTGTTCATTGTCATCCAGGAGACCTGATCCATGCCATTTTTTTAAATGTATATTGATGTAGTCCGTGAGTTTCCACATAGGGTTCTGTAACAATTCTTCATAACATTCAGGGTTAGCCAGTTGTGATAATATTTCTGTTTCGTAGTCACTAGTACTCATGACCACCATGTTGCCCCCTTTGTCCGCTTCCCCGATTGTTAGTGTTTCATTCTCACTCAGTTCCTTGAGTGCTATTCTTTCCTTATGTGTTAGATTATCTCTTTGTGTGTGTGATGCTGTTTCCTTAACTTAATGTTTATCCAAGTCTGCAGATACGAGTTTGTGAAATACATCAATGCTATTTCCCGCATTTAGGGTCGGTGTCCACTTGGACTTATCCTTAAGATTACTTGATATATTGTAATCCATGTGTATCTGTAGATCTCTCATTACCATTTCTATTGTGTTAACCTCATCCTCACAGTCAGTAATGGATAACAATAATCTGGTATTTTGAATATCCTCAATTGATTGTTCATTACATATCAATACACCAACATTCGGTTGCAGATCTTTATTTGTAGTCTTGTTCAAATCAAAATGTTTTTTTAGTTTAAGACGTCGGATAAATTTAAACAAATCTATTTTTGTGGTACATAGATCCCCAATATCATTAGGACAAAAACTCATACCCTTCTGTAATACAGAAATCATATCCTCAGTCAAAACAGCATCCCTCAGATTCATTACAGTAACATTGTCTATTTCTTCTGATTCGCATTCCAGGACCTGGTCCTCATTCCTGGTCGACCTGTATTTGTTTCCCCCTCTCCTGCCTCTCCTTGTCTTCTTGGGGTAACTTGTCTGCGGTTCTCTCTGTTCCCTGTTTTTATTCTCCTTATCTCCAATAAAAAAATTATTGGTTTCATTGTTGGTGTTACTAGCACCACCTGCATATAGGGAGCTAACACTAAGACAGAGAGAGGCTCTCTGGATCATGAAAATGCGCAGTGTGGAACATGGTTTAAATATTGACCATGAGCTACATTACTTTCTAGGGAAATAGTAGACACATGGGGACAGTGTAAAATAGAAGAAGATTACTGACAATGTGACTCATGTTTCTAATGTATGATTAATGTATTCCTGATGAATCATTTAAATGAGATGTGATAATAATCTTCCATTAGTGTAAGCACCATGACTATGTACTGACCCTATATGATGGAGAGATCAGTAGTTCACTGAGAAAAATGTATGAACACACATAGGCACCTTTTGTAACTTTTTTCTCTTTTATTTATTTTAATTACACACGTTTCAGAATAATGGTAAGTACTGAATTGATGTAGCATCACCCTCAAGAACATACTCTCAATAGCACAACTATCAAAGGGGCGATGGAGTTGAGATATATGACACACCGCTTAGCTGTCCACAATTCATTCCACTTACCAATCAAGATTTGTTTTCTCAAAATATGCTTTACCACAATGAACACAATGGCGTGTCTCTGTAGATTATCGAAAACCGAAGAGTATGACAGCTCACTGTTACGAAGAAAATAATAAAAAGTTCGAGGTCACAAAATAATCGAAAGTTTTATTTAAGGCCATACGAATTAAAATGAATAAATAATTGTCTGACTGAACTTTAAAGATCAGCTTGAAGATTTTTTTGCTTAAATTAAACTAGTGACCAAGACACTTGTAATAAAATAGTGGTGCTACATATAGATTGAGTTTAATATTAAAACGAGCATGTATATAATGAAACACGCTTCAAAAAGGAAATCACCTAAATAAATCCGATGGCTAGAACAAATGAGGAAGATAAATAAAAATAATTGTGTCTGTCTTATAATATACTTAACATCACCGATAAATTCTTTTAATATATGCCCATAATCGAAGTTTCATTTAAAAAGACACTATCAGATGGCGCCGAATTCGCCAAAAGAAGTTGTGTTTTGAGAAACCCACATGAGCGCTCTGAGCCAATGAATACGGATCGGTGACTCAGGGACCACGTGACCCTGAACAACCAATCGGGTATGGCCGCTTGAAACACGGAAGTGTTTCTAAATAAAGACGCGGCGCATTCGAAGGGGTAATGACTGAGCGAACACGCTGATCCTGAACGGGGGGACTGACGGACGGAATCGATTGAGGCGAAAGGTAAGAGGAAAGAGACAATCCCTAAAGGGAGAGTGCGCTTAGAAAACGTAGTGATATTGGTTTGAATTCAATAGAATAGACACTCTCTAGCAGGTAGAATGTAACGACTGGCACTAATATAGTCATTAATGGATAAGTGTGAGTAAAGACTGTAAACAAGAGTATATTTCTCTCAAAGTCGAAGTACAATTGGGTAATAATGGGAAAATAGTTAAGGTCACAAACAACTATATAAATAGGTATTTAACGAATGCTTGGTTAAATACAGACAAAGACGTAACTTTAAGGAAGGGATCCTTCCGGGAACGGGTGGAGTCCATTCCATTTAAATAGAAAGTTTATAGATTAATAAGGAGATAAAAAGTTTACTCAATACCACTGGGATTCAAATATATACTAACAAGGATACTCAAAACTTCCTTTCAGCCAAACTAAACCAGAGTGTGAAGTGGAGTTCTTTGGACATATTATAGTGGATATTACAACAGAAGACCCCCGTAGAACCCCTATGCGGGTTGGAATTATCACCGCATATTAAGTAAGTTAACCACTGGAAATAAACATAAAATCAATGTTAATATGCTATTCGTCTATAGAATTGATATATATGACCTAAAAAATAACTTTATTTTACAGTAAAAAAGAAAACGGAATTGAAAATAGGTATTTATGGTTGAAATATCAATCACATGTCACTACATGTTGTTTAAATTTACAACAACTATGAGCACGTAATACTTCACTATATTTCAGAAGTAAATGCCTGACACAGGGTGCAGGTTCAGGGTGTTTCTTAATACACACCAAGATGCATGACGGTCACAACACAAACTTGGATACAAAACCCACGCCTTAATAAGGTTATTTAAATATTAGATCTCTCCAGATCATATGGGATCATATACCTCTATAAAGATAAGGAGGTACATTATGTGTTAATTAACATTTAATCGATACTCAAATAAAATGTGATTTCAAACTAAAAGATATGTGGGTACATGGACACTGTTAATGTAACACCTCATCAAGATGTGGATCATACCTGTTCACTGAGGAGAAAAAAATGTGTATAATATGGCTTGTATTCTATCAAATTGGATACTTGAGCTGAATTCTGCATGACAGGGGCCACATGACTGGTGCAAGTTTGGACTAACAGTACAATGTATGATATAGAAAGTGTACATGAAATGGCAACATATTTTGTTTATTTTGAACTTCTACAGCCTTGAAAAAGTCATTGGGTTATACTCCCGGTCACGACGAAACACGTGTCGGTTGTGTGGAGAACTTGCAACATTCAAGAATAAATTGAATACCTGTATTATCAAGGACTACGTATTGCAATTATGTTAAACTGGTGGCAACACCTATATAGAATTATACTTTGATATACGTGTGCTAAGGAGATTGTTTCTGTTTTGAAGCGCTGGCTCATTATTGGAAGGATTAGGTGGTTCCTTCTACCTTATAGCACCGTGAGAGATAAAACATCTGCACCTAAATAAAACTGTGAGACTGTCTAGGTGGCGCCACTTAGCCTATACCAAACCACCAAATTGGACATAACTGTGTATCAATAGGCGGCAGCCCTAGAATCACGATGGATATCTTTAGCAATGACAAGAACCAGAGAGACAAAGAAGCGGAGGATCTTTTTAATAACATAGACCAACGTGGCCCTAGTACATCAGCACAGGGAGGACAATCTACAAGAAATGAAGGCCTAAAACAAAAATTCATCAGATTAGAGAGGCTTAGAATGAATGAATTATCAAGATGGTGGGATGCTGCTACCTTAAAACAATACTTTAAAGTAAAACGCATCCCCAGAGGCCTGAGATCACAAATCATCCCCACATATGAGGATTTGGAGCCTGATCTTCTTCTACACTGGGAGAAGGAACTCACAGATAATTCCAACAAATTAATGAATATATTAATAATTAACTGTGAAAGAAAGGTCACCCTTTTACAGAGGGATATAGGGAAACTGGAGTCAGAGATTAAAGATTTAAATTTACCTGACGCAACTGAGAAAAACTATGCAATCTTAAAAGATATCTTACAGCGTCATGTTGCTGACATTAAGGAACGTAAGAGCAGGAAACTAAGAAGGGATGAGAAAGACTACACCAGTGGTCGAATATTTACCTTTGCAAAGAAGTACGACCATTTAGTCAGTAAATCTACCACCCAGAATGTAGGAGCAAATAGATCTGCCAGCTCCAGCACTTCATCTTTAAACACTGTACACACTAGTGGAAGTGAGCAAGAAGATGCAGGTGGTGCTAGTAACACCAACAATGAAACCAATAATTTTTTATTGGAGATAAGGAGAATAAAAACAGGGAACAGAGAGAACCGCAGACAAGTTACCCCAGGAAGACAAGGAGAGGCAGGAGAGGGGGAAACAAATACAGGTCGACCAGGAATGAGGACCAGGTCCTGGAATGCGAATCAGAAGAAATAGACAATGTTACTGTAATGAATCTGAGTGATGCTGTTTTGACTGAGGATATGATTTCTGTATTACAGAAGGGTATGAGTTTTTGTCCTAATGATATTGGGGATCTATGTACCACAAAAATAGATTTGTTTAAATTTATCCGACGTCTTAAACTATAAAAACATTTTGATTTGAACAAGACTACAAATAAAGATCTGCAACCGAATGTTGGTGTATTGATATGTAATGAACAATCAATTGAGGATATTCAAAATACCAGATTATTGTTATCCATTACTGACTGTGAGGATGAGGTTAACACAATGGAAATGGTAATGAGAGATCTAGAGATACACATGGATTACAATATATCAAGTAATCTTAAGGATAAGTCCAAGTGGACACCGACCCTAAATGCGGGAAATAGCATTGATGTATTTCACAAACTCGTATCTGCAGACTTGGATAAACATGAAGTTAGGGAAACAGCATCACACATACAAAGAGATAATCTAACACATAAGGAAAGAATAGCACTCAAGGAACTGAGTGAGAATGAAACACTAACAATCAGGGAAGCGGACAAAGGGGGCAACATGGTGGTCATGAGTACTAGTGACTACGAAACAGAAATATTATCACAACTGGCTAACCCTGAATGTTATGAAGAATTGTTACAGAACCCTATGTGGAAACTCACGGACTACATCAATATACATTTAAAAAAATGGCATGGATCAGGTTTCCTGGATGACAATGAACACTTGTACCTTAGAGTTGATCGTCCAAGATACCCATGCATATACACCCTCCCCAAAGTACATAAAACAGACAAATTTCCCCCGGGTAGACCGATCATATCAGGGATTGGTGGACCCACAGAAAGGATATCTGAGTATGTAGATATTTTTCTAAAACCACTGGTTGGGAATCTCCCGTCCCACATCAGGGATACAAAACACATTTTGGGTATAATGGCTGACTTAGCCTGGGATGATACCATGTCATTAGTCACCTTAGATGTGGTATCACTATACACATGTATCAAAAGAGAAATAGGCTTAACTGCAATCAAGAAAATGTTAAGCAAAAGAACCGCCAGCTCTTGGTTACATACCGAGATGCTTGTAGAAATGATAGAACTAATACTGGACAATAATGTGTTCCTGTACAAGGATAAGTGGTACAGACAAAAACAAGGTGTGGCAATGGGCTCCCGGTTTTCTCCCTCGTACGCGAACCTAGTAATGGGTTGGTTCGAGGAGTTGATGATCTGGGGCCCATTGGGCACAGAATGGAATGACTCAATTCTTTACTGGGGCAGGTACATAGACGATTGCATCATGATCTGGACGGGAACTCTAGACAAACTTCTTGAATTTCATGTGTATTTAAACAGCAATGAGTTCAACATTAAGTTCACAATGGAATCAAGTAAAACTAAAATACCATTCTTAGATATAGAACTCTTTGCTGACAATGATAAAATTCAGAGTAGACTATTTCGAAAACCGACAGCGTGCAACTCACTCTTACATGCGTCTAGTGCTCACCCTGCACACCAAATACGAGCTATTCCGTATGGTGAACTGATACGAACCAGACGCAACTGCAGTAGAGATGAGGAATTTGAACAGAATAAGAAAGGAATTCTGAACAGATTTAAAAATCGCGGCTATAATATGAAAATCCTAAGAAAAGCCGAACTGAGAATAAATAAGATCAAAAGAGCAGATACTTTAAAGGAACAGTCAAGGAACAAAAAGAAAGATGACAAGATAAGACTAGTAACAGGCTACAATAACTGGTCTGGAATACTAATGAAGAGCTTGACTAAACACTGGCATCTGCTTAGAACAGACACTGCCCTTAAGGGATACATATCTGAAAGACCAACAATGACTTATAGAAATGGGAGAACAATCAGAAACTTACTAAGTCCAAGCTATCCAAATGTAAAAACCCAAGACAGTTGGTTGGATAAACATTCAAAGGGATTTTATGGTTGCAACAACTGCAGTGCGTGTAAATGGGCCTGCAAAAAAGTGACAGAATTTGAAGGTCCTTTTGGGAGAAAATACCTCATTCACACCAATATAAACTGTATGACAAAATTCGTAACATACGTTCTTGTCTGCAAATGTGGTAAAAAATACATTGGCAGCACTATACGGATGTTAAGGGAAAGAATTAACGAACACATCAGGGCGGTTAAACAGGGGGATATGCAATACCCTGTGGCTGCCCATATGTCAATCTGCCCCGCACAAAAAACACATAGAATGTTTGAATTCTTTGGAATAGAACATACACCCAGACACCCTAGAGGCGGAAATAGGGAGCTAACACTAAGACAGAGAAAGGCTCTCTGGATCATGAAAATGCGCAGTGTGGAACATGGTTTAAATATTGACCATGAGCTACATTACTTTCTAGGGAAATAGTAGACACATGGGGACAGTGTAAAATAGGAAGAAGATTACTGACAATGTGACTCATGTTTCTAATGTATGATTAATGTATTCCTGATGAATCATTTAAATGAGATGTGATAATAATCTTCCATTAGTGTAAGCACCATGACTATGTACTGACCCTATATGATGGAGAGATCAGTAGTTCACTGAGAAAAATGTATGAACACACATAGGCACCTTTTGTAACTTTTTTCTCTTTTATTTATTTTAATTACACACGTTTCAGAATAATGGTAAGTACTGAATTGATGTAGCATCACCCTCAAGAACATACTCTCAATAGCACAACTATCAAAGGGGCGATGGAGTTGAGATATATGACACACCGCTTAGCTGTCCACAATTCATTCCACTTACCAACCAAGATTTGTTTTCTCAAAATATGCTTTACCACAATGAACACGATGGCGTGTCTCTGTAGATTATCGAAAACCGAAGAGTATGACAGCTCACTGTTACAAAGAAAATAATAAAAAGTTTGAGGTCACAAAATAATCGAAAGTTTTATTTAAGGCCACACAAATTAAAATGAATAAATAATTGTCTGACTGAACTTTAGAGATCAGCTTGAAGATTTTTTTGCTTAAATTAAACTAGTGACCAAGACACTTGTAATAAAATAGTGGTGCTACATATAGATTGGGTTTAATAATAAAACGAGCATGTATATAATGAAACACGCTTCAAAAAGGAAATCACCCAAATAAATCAGATGGCTAGAACAAATGAGGAAGATAAATAAAAATAATTGTGTCTGTCTTATAATATACTTAACATCACCGATAAATTCTTTTAATATATACCCATAATCGAAGTTTCATTTAAAAAGACACTATAAGATGGTGCCGAATTCGCCAAAAGAAGTTGTGTTTTGAGAAACCCACATGAGCGCTCTGAGCCAATGAATACGGATCGGTGACTCAGGGACCACGTGACCCTGAACAACCAATCGGGTATGGCCGCTTGAAACACGGAAGTGTTTCTAAATAAAGACGCGGCGCATTCGAAGGGGTAATGACTGAGCGAACACGCTGATCCTGAACGGGGGGACTGACGGACGGAATCGATTGAGGCGAAAGGTAAGAGGAAAGAGACAATCCCTAAAGGGAGAGTGCGCTTAGAAAACGTAGTGATATTGGTTTGAATTCAATAGAATAGACACTCTCTAGCGGGTAGAATGTAACGACTGGCACTAATATAGTCATTAATGGATAAGTGTGAGTAAAGACTGTAAACGAGTGTATATTTCTCTCAAAGTCGAAGTACAATTGGGTAATACTGGGAAAATAGTTAAGGTCACAAACAACTATATAAATAGGTATTTAACGAATGCTTGGTTAAATACAGACAAAGACGTAACTTTAAGGAAGGGATCCTTCCGGGAACGGGTGGAGTCCATTCCATTTAAATAGAAAGTTTATAGATTAATAAGGAGATAAAAAGTTTACTCAATACCACTGGGATTCAAATATATACTAACAAGGATACTCAAAACTTCCTTTCAGCCAAACTAAACCAGAGTGTGAAGTGGAGTTCTTTGGACATATTATAGTGGATATTACAACAGAAGACCCCCGTAGAACCCCTATGCATGTTGGAATTATCACCGCATATTAAGTAAGTTAACCACTGGAAATAAACATAAAATCAATGTTAATATGCTATTCGTCTATAGAATTGATATATATGACCTAAAAAATAACTTTATTTTACAGTAAAAAAGAAAACGGAATTGAAAATAGGTATTTATGGTTGAAATATCAATCACATGTCACTACATGTTGTTTAAATTTACAACAACTATGAGCACGTAATACTTCACTATATTTCAGAAGTAAATGCCTGACACAGGGTGCAGGTTCAGGGTGTTTCTTAATACACACCAAGATGCTTGACGGTCACAACACAAACTTGGATACAAAACCCATGCCTTAATAAGGTTATTTAAATATTAGATCTCTCCAGATCATATGGGATCATATACCTCTATAAAGATAAGGAGGTACATTATGTGTTAATTAACATTTAATCGATACTCAAATAAAATGTGATTTCAAACTAAAAGATATGTGGGTACATGGACACTGTTAATGTGACACCTTATCAAGATGTGGATCATACCTGTTCACTGAGGAGAACAAAATGTGTATAATATGGCTTGTATTCTATCAAATTGGATACTTGAGCTGAATTCTGCATGACAGGGGCCACATGACTGGTGCAAGTTTGGACTAACAGTACAATGTATGATATAGAAAGTGTACATGAAATGGCAACATATTTTGTTTATTTTGAACTTCTACAGCCTTGAAAAAGTTGTTGGGTCATACTCCCGGTCACGACGAAACACGTGTCGGCTGTGTGGAGAACTTGCAACATTCAAGAATAAATTGAATACCTGTATTATCAAGGACTACGTATTGCAATTATGTTAAACTGGTGGCAACACCTATATAGAATTATACTTTGATATACGTGTGCTAAGGAGTTTGTTTCTGTTTTGAAGCGCTGGCTCATTATTGGAAGGATTAGGTGGTTCCTTCTACCTTATAGCACCGTGAGAGATAAAACATCTGCACCTAAATAAAACTGTGAGACTGTCTAAGTGGCGCCACTTAGCCTATACCAAACCACCAAATTGGACATAACTGTCTTTCAAAACATCCCCTCCATCATAGGACGTTTCCCAATGCAAAATTGATTAGGCCGGGTCTCAATGCACTATTACATTTTACCCCATCACTAATCAATCCCCACTCTCTACAAGATCAATACTTCAAATATGCCAGTGTCACCCCTATTATGCAGAGATCTTTGGCAAACCTAGACAATCTTTCACATTACTGACCTATCCCAGATTTATCCTGTGTTGCAAAGGCCCTTGAATGTGTGATACTCTGTCAACTTTCATCATACCTAGAATCAAAGGATTTTCCCAGTGGGTTTCTATTGGGTTTCAGAACCCTCAGGAGCAGAGAGTCAACCCTGGCAAATATCAGGGAAGACACACTTTGTGCCTTGGCTTTATTAGACCTCTCAGCTGCATTTCAACACCATCATGCACATGGTGTTTCTCGACAGCCTGTCTCATTTGATTGGCATCAGTGTTATAGTGATATATCAGTTTATCTCCTTCCTATGTATTTATTTTGTTTGTAAACCACTGAAAAAAATCCTAGTGGTAGCTCCAGTGTGCAATGAACCAGGTGCAAAGAAGATTGAGAATGGAATAATTTTTACATAACAAATGATCATCTTTTGGAATTGTTTAATCAACTCAAAGAAGTCATCAACCATTGTATGTTGATATGAAGGTTATAATGTCTTGCTGAACAGTCTGCAAGATAAAAGGACAGAACCCCGTTTAACGGCTTCTGATCAGAAGTCCTGGACTGAGGAATGAAGAATAGAATCAAACCGCAGGAGGGGGAGCAAGGAACTTGCTTAAAGAAATATTTTTAGTGATCTCTTCAAGTTAGAAAAGTGTAGAGTCAGAGTTAGAGAGCTCCACATAAAGGTCCTTTCTTCAAATGTTACGTAAGAAGTCATGGGGATGGAGAGTTGGGTAAGATGGGAAGACAATAGATATCTGGTGGGAAGATGATGGATTAGCAACATTGACAAGTAATTCTGACCTTGGCAATGCCAGTTTGTGAACTCAGCAGATTCATTTGAGATTTCTTCTTTTATTCACTGGAAGCACAGAGGAGAACCTTCAGGGCAGGTGTAATGGGGTTCATTTTTCAAGACAACCAGGAGACACACAGAATCGTTCTGGATTCCTTGGTATTTGGATATTGTTTTTTGGGAGACCAGTCCAGAGGCAATTGCAAAAGTGAAGGTCGAAAATAGGTTGATAAAGAGCTGAGGGTTCTTTCTCTTCCACTAAACACTAGGGATAAACAGCTCAACAGTTTTTTGTAAGGACGAAAATGCAGATCAAAGAATATCTTGTTTGTCTGCATGACTCAGGAACTCTTCCACCACTATGTCCAGCGTCCCTGTTGAGTGCTGCATGACAGAGCCTGCCAGGGAGTCAGGACCCCTCCCTTCATACCTCTGCGGAGTTTGTGTTGCATAGACAGCAACCACAGCCTACTTGCCCACTGCCCACTACAGCATACCCATATGGCGAGATACAGCTCTTTTCTCACATCATGAGATCCCTGGCCTCCTCTGTTGTGCAGTCAGTAAAACCACCGCAGCCTGCACACTTCTGCTTTCTAGTGCATCCTAATCAATACATAAAGTTGTTTCTAATGCTGGACCACAGAGAACTACAAAAACAACCCACATACAGTCATAAAACAAGCCTACACACTGTCTGGTCAGTCAGACACATCTGCCACTGCCAGTCTTTGTTTTCCTCCTCCTTCAAGGTATATGAAGACTCTGAACCAGCTCATATTATTCTTTACATTTTTTTCGATTTTAATATCCATACAGCAAATTGCACCAATAGGTTAATTTGGTAAAATTGAACAGGGAAATACAATTTTATTATTTAAAATTATTCAAGCAATTTCATTTCGGAGTAGGGGCACCAAATGTTTAGCAGTCAACTTTATTACAAGAAAGTAAGAACGGGAACTATTGCCCTAAAAGCAGGGCTGACTGAGTGAAACGAACCTCCTAAAGATATGTAATGCTAGTGATTAGGTCATTTGTAACGCTAGAGTAACAGGAACAGCTTAAAATAAAATATTGAAATGAAAAATCCAGTTGGCACTGGGCTATTTTCTGCCAATAGTTCTCACTGTTTGTAAACCTTTCACGCATTTATCACAGTTTAGTGCTGCTTTCCAATTCACACTTCCTTGCGAGAGTTCTTTGCTCAATGTTTCTGGCACTTGAGTGCGTGGGATCCTGTCCAGGGAATGCCTCTTTCAGAACCTTGTGAATTTTGCTGCTAAAAAAAGATGCACAGGGTAATTCCAGAGGTTTATTATTGCTGCCAGTCAGGTTTTAAAAACAGCTTAAATCTGCGTAAAGATTGAACTAGATCATTGATGTGAAATAATTCAAATATTAGGGCTAGGGGAGCGAGCGGAAAAAACAGATTCATGTTAGTGTGAAAAAGGTTGCTTTATTTCTGAAGCAGGGCAAGCTCACGTGACGTATCCTTCACCAAACCGCATAAACCAAAATCATGGTGTAGTGAACTAACAAATAATAACTAACCCCCCATTCATAACCCACCCCTTTTTCTGGTAAAGTCAATTCTCCCTTACTGTATCTTCGACTTCCGTATTTCTACGGCCTACCATTCCATCCGGGCTCCTTTCTCTTTTATGTCCTTTATCCCTGGTATCAGTTACTTGGAATATCGCTCAACTTGCCCAGTCCCAATGTTGCCCACTATTGTGTCCTAATTTGTGTCTTACACTCCTCAATTGCTCTATGCATTCCTTGAAATTCTGTTTAATCATTCCGAAGCTGTTTCTCTGCACTTAACATGCAACAACTCAAACATTTTGAAATAGCCCACAGCCCATTCACCATGCTACAGACCCAATTTACTTTTCACCATACAGATGTCGCTATGAGTAAGCTAGCAAAATCTGTGTGGTGAAAACTGTCAGGAATTTATTATGTTTTTCAAACCTAAATTATCTAATACTGTTGTAAAGAATCAATTATTATGAACAGTCAATCAATCAATCAATCAAAGCATTTATAAAGCGCACTACTCACCCATGAGGGTCTCAAGGAGCTGGGGGGTGGGGAATGCTGCTACTGCTCGAAAAGCCAGGTCTTGAGGCATCTTCTGAAGGTCAGAAGGTCTTGGGTCTACCATAGGTGGATGGGGACGGTGTTCCAGGTCTTAACGGCGAGGTGGGAGAATGATCTGCCACCGCAGGTCACTCTTCGGATGCGGGGGACTGTGGCGAGGTCGGCGGAGCGGAGCTGGCGGGTAGGGGCGTAGAAGCTGAGTCGTCTGCTGAGGTACTCTGGTCCGGTGTTGTGGAGTGCCTTGTGTGCGTGGGTGAATAGATTGAAGGTTATCCTCTTGTTGACGGGGAGCCAGTGCAGGTCTCTCAGGTGGGGTGTGATGTGGCTGCGGCGAGGGATGTCGAGGATCAGGCGTGCAGAGGCGTTCTGGATGCGTTGCAGCCGTTTCACGAGTTTGGCCGCGGCTCCTACATAGAGTACATTTCCGTAGTCCAGCCTGCTGCTGACGAGGGCCTGGGTGACCGTTCTTCTCGTTTCGATGAGGATCCACTAGTAGATCTTGCGGAGCATGCAGAGGGTGTTGAAGCAGGAGGAGGAGATGGTGTTGACCTGCTTAGTCATGGAGAGGGTGGAGTCGAGGATGACCCCTAGGTTGCATTTGTGATCGGTGTGTGTTGGAGCTACTCCCGGTGTGGTCGGCCACCAGGAGTCATCCCAGGCCAAGGGGGTGGATCGGAGGATGAGGACCTCTGTCTTGTCTGAGTTCAGCTTCAGCCGGCTGTTCCTCATCCATTTGGCGACGCCCTTCATTCCTTCATGGAGGTTGGTTTTAGCGGTGTGGGGGTCCTTGGTGAGGGAGAGGATGAGCTGGGTATCGTCGGCGTAGGAGATGATGTTGAGGTCGGGCAACGTTTGGGAGCAGTGCCATGTAAATGTCAAACAGCGTTGGGATGAGGGATGAGACCTGGGGAACGCCGCAGATGAGCTCGTTGGCTTCGGAGCAGAAGGGGAGAGGCCGACACTCTGTGTTTTGCCAGAGAGGAAGGAGGTGGTCCAGTCCAGGCTCTTCTCTTGGATCCAGGTGTCGTGGAGGCGTGTGCTTAGTGTGCAGTGCATTGCAGTGCAGTGATGTCATCAATTATGTACCTTCTGATGTCATCAGTGATCTTACTAATAGAACATGTCATAAGTGATGTAATATGTGAGGTCATAAGTAGTGCATGGGGAAATTGCGTTTTGTGTACCCCTTTTTTCATGGTCCCTGCTTGATCGATCACTCCAAAACTTTCAAGGAAGTACCCAAAGTTATCTATGTCAATTTCTGGACCCCCACAGAGCACTGCACCACTCCCGAAGGTAGGGGCCACAGAGCTCCTGAACTCGGGGTTTGCTGAGTGGAGCAAACGGATGGGGATTAAGGCAGCAACGCTTTCCAGGGCTCGTTGGAGAGCTTTTCCCAGCATGTAATTATCAAGCGCTTCCATCTGTGGGTAAATTCAGACTTCACCTACCAGAAAGCCACGCAGTTATCTCATTGAGAGGCATTCAATCAGGGCCTGCGATAATGCTAAAGAAAGGAAGGTGGAGACGTGTTTGCGTTCTGAGACTGTTGTTCACCCTTTGATAAAAAGGACATCTCGAAACGCGTCAGGGTTTCAATCAATGCTTTTAAATGATGGAAAGTGAAGCTGTTTGTACCAGTAATAAAAGCTGTTAATGGGGAAACGGCTGACCTTTGTTCGAGTGAGGCTCAATTTCTAGACCCACACTGAGCACGATGTCAATATATATATATATATCTATATCTATATATATATATATATATATATACATATATATATATATATATTTATATATATATATATATATATATTTAGACGTTATAGTTGGTTGGATATTTCACTCTTACAAAACCATAGAAATCCATCTGTTATAGTTAGTTCAGCTAACTATAACTCACGCCCCCGCAATGCACTGCTGATGACGTCACATATGTGATTTGTATGATCTAGTTAAAGCCCAATTAATTTTTAACAAATTGAGGTTCTTTTTTATAATGTTACATTTTAGATTGTTTTGTTCTTGATTATCCAATGTTTACAATTAATGTAATATCGTTGCTGCTAATTAGTTTTTCATCAATTTAAATTTTGTGTATAGAATGCTTTTATGGTTTTAATAAGCCGAATAAAGTACTTTTGACTGACTGACTGATTGACATCACATATGACATCATTCATGACATGGTCAATGACATCTCAAATGACACCTCAAATGGCATAACTGATGACATCACTGATGACATCATCCACTTGAAAATCTGATGCACCTCCACACACTCTAATATAACCTTTGATATACCAAGCCTAGGGGGTCAGGGTGTTTCTACCCTACCCCTTTTCTTGTTTTTTAACCTTAGTTTTACTGTTTTTTTGTGACTCGGTTCTACCGAGTCACAAGATGGTTGCTAACACTTCCTTGTTTGGAGTGTTGGCAGCCAATCACAGTGAAGCTTGCGCCCGGGAGTGTTCGGGAGCCCATCGCTGCCACAGATATCAAAACTTTTTCTTTTTCTAATTTCTCAGGAAATACTGAACAGATTTACACCATTTAACAAAAAGGGCTCTTTCTGAACCAAGGGCTACCTTTTTGCCAAATTCGCTGTAATTCCATTCAGCAGTTCGGGCCGTAGCTTTGTCAAAAGTTTCCTATGGAAAATAACATGGGGAAAACACGTTTTGGGACCGCCCTTCTTTTGTTTGCCTTCACTTGACAATTCACCCCGAAACTTTCAAGACAGGAGCTGACCGGAGCACTCCACTAGTTTTGAAAATTCTGCGAACATTCGATAACCGGTGCCAAAGTTATTGGGAAAATTAAAAACGCTTTATGAATAGAAACAAGGCCCTAACTATATATTACCTACTGGCGACCGCCAGTAGGTAATGCATATTCACTGGAAAGTTACAAAAATACTTATGATTCTGGCTCAAATATGTAAAAACCACTGAAATTCACCAGTTATGGCTATGAACTCACACAACATGCCGTTACTCACTGCGTCTGCCATGCTCAAAACATCAATTTTCCAACAGCACAGATATGTAAAAACAGTTTTTAGGAGAACAACATGCCAAATGCCATGAGTTATGACTAAGGGTGGGCGGCCAGCTACGCTCCGTGCACGGAGTGCGCGTAGTGCCGTCTCCTACGCATTTTGCGTAGCGGGCGGCACTACGCGCGCATGCGCATTAGTATTCGAAATGGCGGCGCAAATCCAGGGACGGCGAGAGGGAGCCCCGGGGACGCGGCGGACAAGGTAAGTGTTTTTAAAAGCTATCTATCCTTTTATTGAAGTATTTAGGGAGGGCGGGAGGGAGGCGGGCGGCACGTAGTGGGGCTACGCGGAGTGCGCGGGTGGGCGTAGTTTTGTGCCCACATTGCGTAGCTCCGCGTAGCCCCACTCCGCACACTACGCCCAGGGTTAGTTATTGCATGTGTTGTGTGTATTTTTGTCTGTTATTTGAATGAATGTCAAGGATTTTTTTTTAATGATGTATTTAATTACCAAACCATAGCAGCTAGGTCCTGTTCCCAACTGACCACAGACACCCATCCCCCTCTGGGCATGGCAGGTTATTAGTTTGGAAAGATATGAGTTCTTCTGAAGAAATAAGGACACAATTCCCTTTACTTTGATTGAGGAATCCTGTTCTAGTATGTTACTTCCTCAGGGTAGGAAGATAGGGCAACAAAAGGCTTATTCAGAGTTGCATTATGGGCTAGTAATGCAGCTCTCAGAAACTCAACAAACAAAACTTAATACATCATTGCTGGTTGGTTGAGGTATGCATCTAGGTCAGGTAGGAACCACTACTCCAGTCAGGGTAAGCTAGATACACACTAAAAGATAACCTGTGCTCACACTCTGGTAGCTTGGCACATAGCAATCAGACCTATCTAAAGAGGCAATGTGTAAACATACACATTTGTGCAACATACACAGTAACACAATGAATACATCACAAAAAGACTCGACACAGGTTTATAAAAATAGATTATATTATAAACAAAGCGACAAAAGTCCAATGTATAAAAGTTGAGATATTGAGTTTTAAAGGAATACATGCAGTAAAGAGCTCAGAAGCAAGTAGTGCTAATAGGGCACTTTAGGTTCTGCTGGACTCGGACAAAGTCAAAACCCGGGCTGACCTTGGGGAAGAGCAGGCTGGCTAGTGGACCCAAGCAGGCCCTGGTGAACAAAGTCCCTTTCCTGGTCGCAAGCAACAAATGCATTGATCTTATCCACACAGTGAAGACAATGCTTCGGTTCCGATTTGCGTGTACACGGGTGGGTCGATGCGACGTAGTCGAGCCTCACGGTTGGGACCTTGGATCAGTGCTGCATTGTCAAACCTCTCAGAAGGGTTGATGCATTGAAGTCGAACCTCACAGTCGGGACCTAGTACCAGCTCTGGTTCATTAGTAAGCTGCACAGGACTATATCTTGATCGGCACTGCTTCGCCTTTGAAGGGCAATAAGTCGGATCGGATTGATGCAGTAGTGATAATGCATCAATTTTATAGCAAAACAGCTGAAGAACCCACTTCTGAGGCCCAGTACTTGGAGAGGGCACCTCAAGCAAGGGTAAGACTCACAGAAGGTCGAGTCCCGCAGCACAAGCAGATTTGCAGGAAGTCTTTTGTGTCCCTTAGACTTCTGAAAACAGGAAGCAAGCCAGCAAGCTCTTTGAGATCACTTGATGGGAAAGCAGAGCCCATCTCTCCTTCAGGAAGTAGCAAGCAGCAGTGCAACAAGCAGAAAAACAGTCCTTCCAGAAAATCAGTGCAGTTCAGTCCTTTGTGCAGCACAGCATCCCTTCTGACAGAGGTTCAGTTCAAGAACCGGAAGTGTCTGTTTGTAGGTGGTAAAAGACCCAGTACTTATTTACCAAACTGCCTTTGATGTGGGGGTAACTTCAAAGCAGCTCTCTGAAGTGCACAAGTATCCCTTTCAACCCAGTCCTGTCTGCCAGGTTATCTATGGGGATAAATCAGTGCTTTGTGTGTGGACAGCAAAAACAAGTAAGTGACCAGACAGGTTCTTTATGCATTACTCCAATGTACCTAGACGATCAATTCTGCGTGGATGTGATTTCTTTCATATTCAATTAACCTTAATACATATAAAAAACATACATTACATACAAATCGCAAAACCAAAACGGAGTGGCACTATGGCGGAAGCTAATTGGCGTTGTTTGGGCAACACATGGGAAACAACTAAAAACACTAATCTCCAGTTGTGATATGACCCACCAGATCATTCAGTCACCTTCAGTCTAGCAT
Organism: Lissotriton vulgaris; assembly: GCF_964263255.1. Lineage (NCBI taxonomy): Eukaryota > Metazoa > Chordata > Amphibia > Caudata > Salamandridae > Lissotriton > Lissotriton vulgaris. The sequence continues at coordinate 1,428,656,875 of NC_141685.1, read as the reverse complement.
ACAGGCAGGATATTAGAATGCAGTAAACTCTGCCTGTTCTCTGTTTTGTATATATCGACTGGTTCCCTCCAAATGATAGGAGGTCAATAAAAATATGAATGGTGTTTTCTCTTGTAAATATTTTGATATTGAAGTCCTTTTCACAATTTTGGTTTTGTGATTTGTATGTAATGTATGTTTTTCTATATGTATTAAGATCACATTGCAATATTGGGTTATCCTTCCACGCTATTATGGATTGTTTGTTCTTATAAAATGTGAAAAATCGTTTAATTTATTGTAAAATAAATCACATGCACCCAGAATCGATCGTCTAGGTACATTGGAGTAATGCCGAAAGAACCTATCTGGTCACTTACTTGTTTTTGCAATTAGTGTGGTCCAGGCCAGATAGAGGCAGGACCCAACCCTTTGTTTGATAGTGCTGTGTGTGGACAGGACGCTACCTATTGAAATTTAAGTGTCAGACCCTCCCATTCCTCCCTGCCCAGGAAGACCCATCAGAATGCAGATGAATGCAGATGAGTGCTCAGAATGCAGATGAGGCTCATCTTCCTGTGTTTGTGGTTGTCTAGAGGAAATGCACAAAGTGTAGATGTCACCCACCTCAGACGTGTATTAGAAGACAAGCTGTCAGGCACATAGAGCAGTAAGTGTAGAGAAATGTTCACTTTCTAAAAGAGGTATTTCTAAAACAGTAATGTTACATTCAACTTCACCATTAGAGAAGATTTATCATTACCATTCCAAAGATATGAAACATCAAAATCTACTCCTCTCTGATCAGGAATCACAGATTAAAAGCGTATTAAAGAATCCCCAATGCTAGCCTATGAGAGTAGTAGGTCTCACAGTAGTGAAAAATGAAATAGACTATTTGTCACTACCAGGACATGCAAAACAGAAAGGTACATGTCCTACTTTTTAATTACATAGCACCCTACCCTTAGAGTTACTTAGGGCCTACCTTGGGGTGACTTATTTATAATAAAAGGTGAATTTAAGGCTTGTCAAGTGGTTTTAAATGCCATGTCGAAGTGGCAGTAAACTACACACATGGGCACTGGAGTGGCAGGTCTGTGTCAGGTTTAACAGGCTACTTCTGTGGGTGACACAATCAAAGCTGCAGCCCACTAGTAGCATTTGAAGTACAGGACCTGGGTATATGGTATACCACTTTAAAAGGGACTTACCTGTGCAACAAATATGCCAATCAGATATACACCTATGTCATCATGTTTAGGGGAGATGCATGTGAGCTTTAGCACTGGTTAGCAGTGGTAAGGTGCTCAGAGTCCTAAGGCCAACCAAATGAATCCAGCAACAAGAGGAGGAAGAAGGCAAACAGTTTGTGCTGACCCTTCAGAGATAGCCATTTTTCAAGACCCCACAAATGCTGGATACTATGTAATGGGGTGCAGTTATTAACATCATGCCTACTGGATTTGATACAGTGTTCCTAAGCCTTTAGAGAAGCAATGTCTCACCAAAACCCAATGCAAACAATGATAATACAATTTAAGGTAGCACTGCTTTTAAATGATACTCAATATTATGGCTTACCAATAGCGCTAGTATTATTAATAAAATTCAAAAATTAATTGTCATGCAGTGTGAGCTTTTTTCTACTTTTAAACTTGATGCACAACACACTAGTTAAACTTGATGCACAACACACTAGGGACCTAGAAACAAAGACCCCTACACCCCAAAAACCTTAAAACTAAAATTCCCAGCTCCACAAATATTTGCCTCAGGCACCAAACATTCAGCAGCACACTCTTTTGCCCCATCAGGACACTTAGGGTGCCACCAAAAAACAACCTGCACTCGTAGCAGCCCTACTAAGTAAGTCTAAGGGGTTGGTGATGCCCCTGCACGCTGTTGGACACTACAGGGAAGAACATGGACATTTGTATACCCTAACTAGGGCTTATGGCTGATCCTTTTACCCTAGTGCTAAATGTATTTGTTATAGCTCTTTTTATGGGATGGGTGTCCAGAACACAAGCGAGCATCTTCAGTTCTTCTCGATGGGGCTATGAGGGAGCTCCTCTGTCCTCACAGTCTCACCACACTCTGCATGTTCCGCTGATACCTAGCAAGAGAGCCAGCTTCTTCACCCCCCCCCCACCCCCATTGAGCAGGAGGAACTGCTGATTTGGCTCTCCTTCCTATGCTGGAGAGCTCCAGTCCTCTGTGTCATCTTAGGGGAGTCATCATCTCATAGAGTGATTCTTTGATAGCACTCTACTTTCTGCTATTCCCCGGGTCACTGAGGATCCCCAGGAAAAACTAGTGCAATAGCACTCATGCCATTTGTTGTAGGCATCAATAATTATGAATCAAGGAGAATGGCACCACAGCTTTTTCTTTCACAGCACACAATTTAGAAGTCAAAGTGAACTCAAGAGTTTCAAAGTAGTGCAAAAACATTTCATATTAACATGAGCATTTTTCCACTTTCATGGACCCTACAGCAAAGTTCCCTGCACCTCATAAACTCTTGGATTACAAATTGCAACTCAAGGAGTGCTTAAAATAAAGTGAAAACTCCCAGGTTCATCAAGTGAACCCCCTAAGAGACTTAGGGTGACAGCTCTTAAATCTTTTAGTTGGGCTCCTGTGGGGGCTGCTTTCCTTCTGGAATCCCATAAAACACATTGTATTTTCATTGGTGGTTCTCCCCCCCTCACTGAGGCACTACAGAACTCAAAATGCACGTTTTGGGCCCCTCTGCTTTGGCTCATGGGGCGATCTTTTAGCAAAGCCTCTTTAATGTGGCCATGGGCATTTTCTATTTTTTAAAGGCAGGTAACCTGCTCAAACCAAGCATCCATGATGACTTTTTGGTGGGGCACTCGGGGCATCCCCATAGTTCTTGCTGGCTACTCCCACACTAAACACAGCTCTGGTGCAACTTTAGTTGCTGTGCTGCATTGTGTCACAAGTTAGTAGTGACTTGCACCCTTGAGGTTGGGAATACTCTTGCTGCTTGCCATTGTATGACCTGCACACTAGTCTAGACTTGCTTTTCACTTTGATGCATATGGTTGGTAGGATAGTTAATGTTCCATACTTGAGCAAAACTATATCAGAGCATGACCCTGGGTCTTTCAATAAACTGGGAAAAATCATCTACATGCACAACTACATGCTGGCTGCAACTGCACGCTCTCTAGGGTCAACTATTTAAAAATATATTACATAAAGGAGATTACAAATTACTTTGCAGAAAACTCAAGTTCATTGAGTGGCAGTGACCTGGAATGGGAAAACGTTAAAGTAGTAGTAAAGGACATTTACACAAAGACAATATGCTGTGCCTGACCAAACTACTAAGAAAGATGAGCATACCAGCGGACACCATGAGTACATTGGTAAAGTATGTGATCCTAAGTCATTCTCTTAACACTGTACTACTGAAATATTGAGAACGGCATGCAAATACTCTAGACCAGCTGCCTTGCAAAGACTTTTTTTAATATATGGCTAGGACCCATAGGTAGTTGATAAAACAGCTCACATGCTAGCCCCTTTAGTCACACAAGTGAAAGATAAACTGATACTAACAACACTCCAATAAGATATGTGTTGAGTATGATTCCCAACAGTATTTTTATTCTCTACCTCAAGCCCAATAGAACTGGATGCCCTCTTAAGTGATTCACAAATATTGAACCATAGCCCTTGGAAGTAAGGAATGGCTCTAGGTGCCACTGACGCCAGTCGTTATTAGAGGTGCCATTTGAATTTTAAAGTCGGGAAAGATGACAGGTGTAGATGGTCTTCCTGTAGATTTCCTTGCAAAATATGATGATTTATTAATACCGTGGCTCCTGGACTTAATTGATGACCCAGGGATGGATGGTAGTTCACGTCCATTCAGAAAGGAGGCATTTACAGCCTGATTCATGTAGCTAAATTGCACTCGCAAAGGGCCAGATTCTCAGAATCTGGCCCTTTGCGAGCGCAATTTTTGCATTTGGTATTCATGATACCAAATGCAAAAATCGCTATTTAAGAATTCGCATATTTGCGTGGAATGGCATTTAAGGAATCTCTAATAGAGATTCCTTAAATGCTATTCATGACACACAACAAAATAGCGATATTGGACATTTGGGGCCGCTATTTACCGACAGGTCAGACCTGTCGGTAAATAGCAAAAACTCAGAAAAATGCTTTTAAAAGCATTTTTCAAAGTTGCATGTAGCACACACACATGTCCTTTGGACATGTGTGTGCGCAACACCTGTCCAAAAGTGCATTTTAGGGGTGCTACAGGGCGTCCTTTGGACACCCCTGTCACCCTTAAAATCGCTATCTCAGTTGCGAGTAGCAAATTGCTACTCGCAAATCCCCATTCATTCCAATGGGCCTCTTGGCCCATAGGAATGAATGGGGAGTATTTGCGAGTAGCAAATTGCTACTCGCAAATAAAGAACATGTAGGAATCGCTATTTAAGTAGCAATTCCTACATGAATGCCGTTTTGCGTGTCCTCAATAGCGAATCGCTATGATTCGCTATTAGGGACACGCAAAACGGCCCGTACATGAATCAGGCTGTATGTTAGGTGAAAAATATGTCTTATCATCTGTTGTTAGTGCAGAATACTGATTACACAATTGTGAATGAAATCCTGGCAACTAGGCGATTGGAGATTTTCTCAGATATGAGTCATATGGACTAAAAACTGTTTTATTCCTAATAGAAGTGCTTCCCCTACTTATGAACAAACTTTCAGAAATGCATGGATGGCAGCTGTGACTTCACCTGTCTTTAAGAAAGCGTTTGACACATTTGGGTGCCTATATGCAACTTTGCGACACAAGAATTTTGGTCAACACTTTATTCCATTGATCAAACCCTTGTAGGTGCTGCCTACGGCAAGTGTCAGAATGGCACCGTGTGATCTCAGACAGATGGGCAGTGCAAAAGAATACCAGATAGGGATGCCCTCTGTCACATCTGCCGTTCGCTCCGGCAATGGAGGTCCTTGCTTGATATAAATTCAGCTTCCAATGTTGTGTAGCATACACTTTCAGGACCAGGCCAGGTGAAAAAACATTACGCTTTTTGACTGCCCAGCAGCCTTGATCACATTTGCATTTAGGTATTCAGGGCAGGGGTACACATTAATTTACCATGCAGGGCACATCCCATCCCACACAAGCAAAACAATCTATTTTCAGGGACCTTTTAACACTTGACTATTCTCTTTTTTTTTTAAGTCCATAGCAATTCAAAGTATAAATCATATACAGCCTATTGACATTTCTAAACTATTTTAGCATAAAAAACATTTACACAAGTCTAATAGATAGATCATATACCATACGTCAAGTAATCCAAAAACAGAGAATTAATTAGCATAACAATGTAAGCCTGTAATATGCTATACAGCTTTAAAAAACGGCGACATCCAGATATAACAAATATTCCTCTCGAATTTAGTCAAAAAATGCCCTCCAGATCTTATTAAATTTTTCAATACCCCCCATTTGTAGAGAAAAAGTCCGCTCACTACTTTTAACCCTATTCATCTTATGTAACCATTCATACATAGATGGAATCTGCTCTGTTCGCCATTGTTGTAACAGAAGAGATATAGCCACTATCATAGCGATATATAACAATTTAGCCATCTGGCCAGGGAAAGAAAGATCAGGATCAACGTCATACAAAATTAATTTCTCATTTACTGCGATCCTAATACCACATTCAATCTGAACATAGCAAAAAATCTCTTCCCAAAATTTAGAAATCTTGGCACAGTGAAACATGACATGTGACCAGTTAGCTGGAGAATAATAAATACATCTAAAGCAATGCGGAGAGTGATTAGGATACATTTTAAAAATAGAAAAAGGTGTTTTGTAGAGTAACCACTTACTAGAAAATAACATTCTCCGCCAATTCGCCCCTCGTAATGTGCTGAAATTAAATTTATTGACCACTGACCAAACATTAGAGGGCAGATCCTGATTTTCATGATCAAGCCATTTTTTAATCGCCTTTTGACTAAGATCCAACTTCCTACTTTGGGCAAGAAGGCGCTTCCATACCCCCGGTTTTCTATCAGGTACTACAACGAATAATTCATTTATTAATTGTTTTTGTTGGTCTAAATAAGAAATGTCCAATTGAACAAGGAATTTATACACTATGTTGTATGACCCTAATAGAATAGAATTTTTAGTAATTATTTGAGACATTTCTCCCAGGGTAATCCATTTCCCATTTCTCAGGAAGTCTGCAACTTTCAAAAACCCTACCGCAGCCCAATTTACAGCAAGATCCAAGCATTGTGTAATACCAGCCAGTGGGAGAATGCTTGATAATATGGTTGTTAAGTTAATCACGGGGATAGAATATCTTTTGAACAGAGCCTGACGTTTTTTAAAAAAACACTGTAGGGACTTATAGCGGACTAATTTCGGAGATTTAAAAATCTGCAGAGGAGCATGAATCTGTTTTTCTTTGCACATTAGATCCATAAAGGTATTCATAAATAGTTTTTTTGTTTGAAGTTGAAATTTAAATCTGGATAAATACTGCGCAAAATATGCATTATAATAATCCCTGAGATTTGGCAGGGCGAGCCCTCCCTGGTCTAGATCCTCATATAAAGTGCTAAGTGCAATACGAGGTGTTTTCTTTGCACAAATAAAGGCTGTAAACATAGATTCTACTCGAGTAAAGAAAGAGCCTGGCAAAAAACATGAAATAGTTGAAAACAAAAAATTAAACAGGGGAAGAATAGACATTTTAATTAAAGCCACCCGGTCTAAAATCGATAACGGTAGAGAGTTCCAACGTGAAAACAATGTCTGAAATCTTCGAAGAAGAGGATCAAAATTCAAATTATATGAATCCCTAACAGATGCCGAAAAAAACTCCCAGATATCTCTTGGGTCTAGTATTGGTACAAGAAACAATGTCAGAATGTAACTCCAGAACTTTACCCCCCGCATTGTAGTATTTCCGTTTTCTTTTTATTAATTAGATATCCCCCTAAGGCTTCAAAGTCCTCAAAAAGCTGAAATACTTTAGCCTGGATTCTCAATTCAGGTTTTATAATAAGCATGATGTCATCTGCATATAATTTCAGTGTTGCCATTGAGGGAATTGAAGGGGGTATTTCCGCACAGTTCCTTAACGCTATAGCCAAAGGCTCGATGAAAAAAGCAAAAAGGACTGGCGATAAGGGACATCCTTGTCTTGTACCGTGTTTAACTGAGACTGACCCAGCCACTGGGGTGTGGATAATTATATTAGCTTTGGCGTTGGTGTACAGATTGCGAATCAAACTTATCATTTTAACAGAAACCCCAAAGTGACCTAAAATAATAAACAGTGTCTCCTAGACCACAAGGTCAAAAGCCTTTTCGGCATCTAATAATAAAACTAAAGCAGGTATCCCTCATGTCTCAAAATAATCCAAAGTCTCAATTAAATAATGCGTGTTAGTAACTAACTGTCTACCCGCAATAAAACCATTCTGATCTGGGTGGATCAATTCGGCTGAACATTGATTAAAACGTAAAGATAGAAGTTTTGTTACTATTTTGTAGTCCGAATTTAACAATGTTATCGGACAAGAATTTGGATCTTTGCTATCCTTCCCCTTTTTCAAGAAACTCACTACATTACCATGTCCGAAGGATTCTGGCATTGTCCCTCCCTCTAACATGGAATTTTTTAATATAAGATAAAAATCAGCAAATGCACAAAAAAAGACCTTAAAAAATTCCGATGGGAACCCATCTGGGCCGCACGCCTTACCATTAGGAAGATCTTTAATAACTCTATCTAATTCCTCCATAGAGAACACGCCAGCCATGGATTGTTGTTCTGTTTCTGAAAGAATAGGTACTTCAATATTATGTAAAAAAGTTTCTAGCAAATTGGTATCTACTCTCTGGTGCTGGCCATAAATAGATTCATAATGCTTGAGCATTATGTCTCCTATTTTAATCGGGTTGACTATCACTGAATCGGTGAAAGGACATTTTAGAGATTTAATTAGGTTCGCAGCAGCGTGTTCCCTAGCCTTGAAATGATCTACTAGGGGTGCCCCCTGTACCTCGCAGTTAATCCTGCTCATGTGCTGTAGAATTCTAGCCTTCGCTTTTTGTTGTGTTTGCACAATATAGATCTTTTGAAACGGGCATATTATTGCGTAGATGACATTAGAAGAGTTGCAATTGCTCTCTGTCTTGATCCTGATTTTGTGTTGACGATGTTGGAATTCCTTAGTTTGGATTGCAGTGTCACACGCCTTTCAGTGGCCGCATCTAAAATGGCCGACCACTGGAGGTAGATCCCACAGTGAAGTGATAGTGGGCTCATCAGGTGAATTAAGGTAAACAGCTACCAGCTTTCAATATCTCGGTATTGTGATCGCCAGAGCCTCCACCCGGGCTGCATTTCGGCTTCTAACGCTCTTTTCATAAAAATGTGATTTTTATTCTCTCAGATAGGTTCAGTTCTACCTTTTGATATAATGTTACCTTGCCTAGAGCCCCTCTTTATTTTTACATTTTTAAGTTCAATAGACACCCAATAACTTATTCGTCATAACGAATTACCAACTCCACTAGTCTAATTAGCTTAATTATGTGTGCTCATATGGTTATATTAATATAATATGAGGCATGTCCCACTATCATGAAACTTAATTCTTTATTTCATATACTTAATTAGGTTGCCTGCCCCTCTTTTCTGTCCTGATGAAGACCTCACAGCAAGGGCACAACTAATCCCTGCAATCTTTAGAGGGTCGAAACGTCGACAACCACCTATCTGACCATCAACTTCACGCCACTATTTGTTTCATTCATTGTTCTATGTGAAGTATGATTCCCTGATTTAATGTTTTGAACTATTGGTCCACTGTACTGTATATAACCCGTTAACATATAATTGCCAATTGACCGATTTTACTGTCACGTATTCCTTTCCATCACCTCATCCTCACCTTATCACTTACCACCACCCCTCCCTTTTTTCCCCCTGGGGCACTGTACAACCAATTGAAATTATTGATTAGTTATCTGTATATTCAGTATACCTAGTCCCATTGTGAATAAAACAATGTGGATTCATTCATTGTTTGTGTAATTAATTTTTTGAAATTGTTTACATTTTCATTTACGCTGGGACTCCTTCCTCTTAGTACTCATTGAACCCAGGTCCCAGTGACTATGTTTGGGTAAACCCCCTTATCTATACACCCCATTGCGTTAACTAAGACGCCCGTACGATTTAATGATCCAACGGAGGGAGAGTCTTGTTCATCTGAGCTCTCAAATGTAGAATTAAGTCCTGGCAAATCTGCAGAGGGTTCCTTGCCGGCCATCCGGGCTGCTTCTTTTGCCTCTTTGACCTGAAGTTGGCGGGTTTTTGCTTTGATACAGGCGTTCAACAATTTTCCCATTTTTACCCCTTTCTACTGTAAGGATAAACCTCTGAACAATCTCTCTCGATCAGAGGGTTCAGATCAAAATTGCATATAGCTATCCGGGAAGGCGCTGACAGGTAAATAAGTTCACGGCCGTTGGAGTTCCACGCCTCCATGTAGACGTATGTGATTCCCGACCACTGCCCCGGTAATGGCGGTGTGTGCCTGAGCGACAGCATGCAGTCTCCAGCGGAGTTGATGCAGGAGAAAGTAAAACTCTGGATTTCTTTGCGATGATTGCAGCTAAGGGCGCTTCAGAAGCAAGCGGTCTGGACGATTTCGGGCGGCTCTATTGCTAACTCTGAGGCGAGCCAACTCCGTTGTTTTCGGTACCCTTGGTCAGAGTGTCACGACCGGTTGGAGCAAGCTGTTTGGGGGGAGTGAACCATGTTGAGCTGAGCCAAGCTGAGCTGAGCTCGCCAGCCTTCACATGGAGCCTCTTCACTAAGGCGATAACAGTGGCAGTTAAATCATCAGGAAAGAGGAGAAGTGGACAGCAAGCAGCAATCAGCAAGCAGAGAGTGCAAAACGAATCCTGGAAGAGGCAAGAGGTGAGGAGTGGAGGTGAGGTGAGGAGAGATGATGCTGGACTTTGGCAGGACTTTGGCAGAACTGTGGTAGAGACGCACACAGCAAGTGCAAAAGGGAAAAAAACATTTGGATGCCCAATCTGACTTATGAGAGAAGTAAAGTAAAGTAAAAGGACAGTGCACTGGAGTCTTTGCATTGGAGTCTCACTTGACGCTGCCTATTTTCCAACACTATAGTGGCTTGGAGCTCTCTTGAATCTTTCTTCTTGGAAGTTATAAACTGTCACTGGCAGGGGTGATTCTCTGCGTTGATAAATAGCTACGAGCTCCAAGTTGAAGTATCTAACGTTATAGTAGAAAGAAAACCCACTTGACTATTCTTTAAATAACTTCTTGACCTAGTTGTTCGCTCCATAAATCTATAAAAGAAAATTTTATAAATACGGTCCACCATTTCAAATGAATTAAGCACATCGCTTGTCCCATACAAGATGTGACTGATCGACACCTCATTGAATCAGAGTGAGGTCCCAGACTGTCTTCAAATGGGGAAGGCCAACCTGCTCTTAGAAAGCAAGTAGTACATCATGAAGATCTCAATACCTTTTTCCATGTAGTCAATCTCTCATTTCCGTTATAATCCTAGAAAGTTGCTTTACATCACAACTTAAACAATTTATTGACAATCAAGACTTCTTTGATAATGTACAGTCCAGAGTTTGAGCTGGGTGGAGCAGAGAAATAGCTATACTTGAAATTGTTGATGACACACTTCACACAGTCAAAAAGAGGGACTCTTGTCCACTCATTCTCTTATAACTATCAGCAGCATATTATACAATTGTATTATAAACTACAAAACCTTTTGTTAACACAATTACGGAGAAAATATGTAGGAATGTCACAGAACTCATCTTATTATTACATACCTGGAAAAAATTATTCCAAGAAATAAAATAGAACAGTTTATGAGACCCTTGCCCTGAAGCTGGAGAGTGCCACTCTTTCCAGATCTATCTCCAACTGTTTTTACTAAGTACCTGAAACTTCAGAACACACTCTTCAAATACTCAAACACTTCTCTGTCGATGATACCCAGCTAACATAAAAGTCTCTTCAGCAGAGGACGTACTTCTCAGGCAAACTCTAAAATACATTCAACCACAGATGTATTTTTACGATCTCAAATTAAGCCCTTTTAAAACTGAATCCCTGCTTATCTCCATAGAGCAAAGTCCAATCCTATTGCAGTCATGGCTGGACCCGATCAATGTACTGGACTGCAAACCGCACATTACTGTATGCACAAATATTTGGGTTTCCTGCTTGACAAAAATCTAAAGCTGCATGCATACAAAAAAGCATTAGCAAAGAGTGATCACTGTCAATTAAAACTCCTTTGAGGGAACTCTTTCTACAATAATCAGACTTCAAAATGTTCCTACAGTATCAAGAATGCTTTAAACGCACTTTAAGCACAGCTTTGCACGCCTCCATGAAAGTGGTCTCTGGGATTAAAAGCTTCAGCTACATCACCTCAGGACTTACTATTCTGAAATGGCTTTCAATTGAAGCCCAGAGCCTATTTCAAGAGGCCTGCAACATAAAAAAAGCATTGCACTACAATCCCTAAATACCTAGCACAATACTTGACATCAGGTAGCAGCCACACTCTACAAAGATCTGAAAGTGTCCTGCTGCAACCTCTTACATTTAAAAAACAAACAGCCATTTCCAATTATTTGCGGGAAGCTCCACAAAATTCGGGGCTATTACCTGGAAAATACTTTTAAACCCATGTTTTGAGATATTCAAAAAGCAGCGGAACACGGTGGAAGGACCTTGGAAAATCTTTGCAGTTAGGAACTCTTGAAAGTTCATTCAGAGCCTACCAGGAACATGACAGCAACTTGTCTTCATTGTGCAGAGCTCTTGGGAAGAGAAGATCTGCTGGGAAAGCTGATGGGAGGGGTGAATACAGGAGTGAAAACAGAGACAACAATATGATCCATGTTATCTAAAATGTAGTTTTTCACCAAAATGTGGCATAACTAAATCATTTTATTAAACACACTTCTATACATTGCATTAAACTTTTTTCAACTGAAATCACCTTTGTTCAGCATTTGAGTATTGGATCAAATAAAAAAAATCATGAATATTTACAATTTTTCTGGCAGTACGTCGTAGTCCAGTAATCAGGCCTCTCTTACGGACAAAGCAAGAACTGAGCCCACCCAGAATATGTGCAAATCGAGGGGCATATTATCAAGAACAGCGTTAAAAATTATTGCCGGTTTAGCGGCAGAAAACTGCCGCTAAAACGGCGATAATGGGCTTGATAATATGCCCTTGAGAATTCCAATAGAAGCCCATGTTCTGGTGTGAACATGGGCTTCTATTGGAATTCTACAGGGCATATTATCAAACTGCTTTAGCGGCAGTTTTCTGCCGCTAAACTGGCAATAATTGTAACGCCGTTCTTGATAATATGCCTCAGAGTAACTACAGCTTTCATACTTATATATTAAAGTTCATAATATTAATACTTAATACTATTTTGGTGGTGGGCTGGAGTCCAGTAATCAAACCTCTCTGTTGGGCAAAAATATGACCTATTAAAACACTATAACAATGGTATTTAAATTCGAACCTGGATCCTATCCATTTCTGTCTGTACTCAGAACATTAACCCATTAGAGGATGCTAAAGGTAACTGCCAAGGCTGTAGGTGTTTTCAGATCTGTATACAGACAGAAAGGCTGCTAAAGAAGACATTTTCCCCACATTAATGATAGCAGATGTCATTTTCCAGCTCATCAACTTTTCATTCATACTGGTTATACCTTCATGCTAGCAGCCCATTCATTCAGTAGAATACCAGTCTGTGTGCCTAGCCTTTATTTATAAAAATACACATAGTAGGGCTGTTCTTGCAATTTGTCTTATTGTCAGCCTTCATTCTTGTAGGGAAGATGGCTCCTTTAGCAGCATTCCTCTCTGCATACAGATCAGAACACGCCTATGGGATGCAGGGTCTGCTAGGTAAACTTTGCTATGAATGAGGTTCACACTTTTTCTGCTGGGAGAGTAGTTATCAGCAAAACCCTATCAAGCAACACATGACATGTGATATCGGACTAGGAAAAATCAAAGTGAAACTTAAATCACAGAATAGAGGCAGAGAAGCACAGTGGGAGGGCCGCTTCCCAGCACAATGTTGAATTGGTGTTTATTCTCTTTTCAAGTTGCTACTGCAGAGTTAGGGTTCCACATGATGGGAATTGTTTCAATAAAGTTTGGTTGGAACTGCATCAGTGGTAGAACATGCGGATAAATAGAATACTTTCAAATGAAAGAAGATGCCTGGTTACTTGTTGGATATCTGGTTTTCATTGATGTAGACATGGTATTGCAGGGGAGCTGGTAGGTAACGTTTTAATATCTATGGTCTCCTCCCACCTAGTGATGACTTTCTTCGAAGTGTGGCATCTAGCTTAGCCCACAATGCACTATTCCACCCTTTTCCAACATGGCATAACCCTTTTCTTGGCGTGTTGAGTTCCCCATCCCAGTCTTAGGTGTGGCTACCTTGGGGCAACACCCCCTTTGAAGAACCGCTATGACAACGGCTACTACTACTCGCTAACTGAGATGCCAGTCTGTCTGCTTAAAAAAAAAGCAATTCCTTTCATGTGTGATAAACATTTGCCCTTCCAAGGTGGACTTTATTTTGCAGCTTGTCATTTATGCTCACACCCACTGTTTGCCATCCTGTCAGGTGGAGGTTGCACATCTTCCCATGGTAGATCCATTATCTGGCATCATGAGAATTGTTCGCACTTCCTCCAAGAGTCTTGAGGACAGATTTGTCTGACAGGCTGGCATCTCGGGCAGCGAGGGAGTAGCCTTGCTGAAATCCTTTACAATATTGGACCTCTCAATGGGCGGCTTTGAACCACAAAGATTTCAAACCTATTCAAGGGCTTTAGGGGTCAGTAGTTTTATTTTGATAATGCCTCTTGAACTGTAATCTGCTGTAGGAGGTTCATGGAGCACAGTTCACAAGAGAAACAAATGAAATGTGTCCAACCCATTATTACGGGTGGGAAGGGAAAGAGACCCTTTTCTTTAAATACCCCTCACTCACTCTAATAGTGACATGCTTCATCATAGGGCTCACCCCGACTGCTAAAAGTCGGGGTGGGATTGTGTATGGGGGCGTACTATTACAGATACAATTCCTCACCCTCTCCTAAAGAATTTGTTAATGATGGAGTGGGAGGGAAGGTTAAAATATATACAATAGGATGTTTAAGGATGTGATGGTCTTATGACCCTAGCTCTAGTACCAACATGTTTCAGCCCTTCCCATCTGGCCTAAATAGGTCCTGGGCTTTCGCCAGGGTGGGATGTAAACAAGTTACTTCCCCCAAAGACTTGTGTGTGTGTCAACAATTTGTTTCAGGCACTCTTAAGTGATTAAAAACTGGAACAAGCCTAATACTTGCCACTGGTCTCAATGAGGAATGATCTATGTAAAGAAAAAACATACAACATATGCATTTGTTAATATATACATTTTTGATTAACACTTGATCACCAGTTTCATGCTGATTCCTATAGATCCATTGTTGTAGTGATGTGAGCGTTTTCACCCTATAACCCCATAGTTTCAGCATTTTGCTGCAGTGGCTTTGTCCTTTGTATTTCAAGTATGCACTACCAATACACTCCTGTGACTTTCACATGTGCTATGCATTAATGCAAGCATGCATTATTTCATTCACAATACACTCTCAATCCGTTTGGTTAAACACCTCCCATCCTGTTTCACATTCTAATTAAAGAGAAAGCAACAATCAAACTACAGAAGGGACATTCTAGTGGCAAAAAGCGTAATAAATAGCTAAGACGTGTCCTTTCTATCCTCGTAATTGAGGATCTCTCTACCCGCCCGGGACCTGTGGATCCCAGGATTTGAGTACCAAGTTTATGTAGCACAACAGAGCATGACACAAAGGCAGAGGTAGATAAATTACAGAGGGACTGGCTCACATGTCCCTTTTATTACAATTTACAAAATCATGGGTCAGACTTTTCTGGCATGGGGCTAAAACCAAGCGCATTATCAACATAAAACCACTGACCTTAAAAGCCCTTTAATTGGGTTGAAAATCTTTTGACTGAAAACCAACCATTGAGTGGTCCAATACTATAAAGGATTTCAGAATTCACTCTCATTTAAGCTCTGTGGTAGCCTTTGCAAATCACACTTTTTGCAAGCTTTATTAGGTTAAAAACTGTGATGCGGTGTAAGCCTGAGGCTCTCAATATATGCAATTAAATTATGTTAAGAGTGATCATTTGGTTACAACTGGACTAGTTTTTATGATAAACTGGCAATTCTCTACACTCATAAATTAGTAATTCTACACAATATGCTCATGAAACATAAATTCTCAACCTTAATTACATTATTTATTTATCACGCAAATAGTATATGCATGAAAGGAATTCAGCAAGATAATAGTTTGAAAGCATGCAAAATAGATGTTCTTACACTCTATTTCAATAATTTACAATTGCAGCATTTTTTTAAACAAAATAAATGTCTCTTAATATGCATTATAGATTAGAAGAAAGATATCGAAAGATAAAAGTAATTTGTTTATTTGAAATCCAAATAATTCCATAGCCGAAATGTGTTACTCCAGGTCATTCAGAAGATTTTGATAAGCAAAAATAATCATATAGACACTCCAGCAGTGCACCTAATGGGAACTTACTTGGATATATCATGTACAGTCCAAAAACATTTTTGTTTATTGTGTGTCATCTTGTAGCCATTTCTTTTCGACTTATGAATTTTGCCTAATGCAAGCACTTTGATAAAATTACTTTTAATGTAAATGGTCTAAAGCCTATTCTATGTGGTGGGAATATTTAAAATATATCAGTGCAAGACATTTTTGCACTGGTTCAGACAATTTTGCAGCAATGATGGGCAATTTAGCAATGACATCTTGTAAAAAAAATTGAGTTACTGGTTGAGGGAGATGGAATCATTCTCAAGCAGCAACCACAGTCCTCTCATGGTCAAGTCACAAGCAAACCCTAAATTAACCTGTGCTCAGCTCTCTGGTAGCTTGGCACAGCGCAGTCAGGCTTAACTTAAAAGCAATGTGTGAAGTATTTAAGAAAAACTTCAAACAGTAACACAGTGAATTCACACCACAAAAAGGAATGCACAACAGAGTTATATTTCAATAAATAATAAAGAATCAAAATGAAAAAAATAGTAGAACTAGATTTGTTCAGTTTTAACCCCTTAACCCAGCAGTCCAACGCCCATGCAAACCAAGATGTCGGACGGCCGAGGGACATCCGATGCAGGCAAGGGGTTAAAGGTTTCAGTAAAAATAGGGCCATAAGGCATAAAGCTCCAACTGTGGATATCTGGTCATGCCGGACTGGGACAAAGTCACAAGTTCAAGCTGACTGTGATGAAGCTTGAGCCCGCTACAGGGACCCTGTTAGGCCTGCTGAACAAAGTACCTTAACTCCTGGTTTACGGTGCATTGTGAGGATCCACTATGAAAATGTGTTGCAAAGCCAAAATGATGTGTCAATTCCGAGATGTGAAACAAGGGCCGGTGTCATCATCTGGGATCCTGTCGACTGAGCTTGTGATGTGAAGTCCGGCGTTGAGGATGTGGCACTCTGTTGGGGCGATGCGTCGGTTCTGAGGAGCTACGAGGCTGCCATGCGGAGTCCAGCATCAGTGTTGAGGCTGCGGTCGATGAGGGATGAAAGGACCTGCTCTGAGGATGCATCACACAGTTGGGGTAATGCAGCAGTTCTGAAGAACTGCAATGTGATGTGGGTCTTTGCAATGGGTCAAATCACTGTAGCAGCAGTGATGCATCGGTTCTGCTTAGGTTTGATCTGTGCAGTAGAGGAGATGTGTTGGTTTTGCTGGATCCATGGAGGCTAGTAAGCACCTTAAGCCTACTTCCATGGGTCCAGGCCTGCTTTGGCACCACCTAGCAAAGTAGATTCACAGATGACAGAGTCCAGGTGCAAGTGCAAGATTGTTGGAAGCCTGATATGTCTCTGAGACTTTAGAACAAGATGCCAGCCAACCAGCTTTGGAGTCACTCTGGGTAAAAGAGATGCAGATCCAGTCCTTCTCACCCAGGCAAGTGGGCAGCAGGTCAGCACAACAAAGCAGCATACAGCAAGGAAGTAATCCAGCACAGTGCAGTTCAGCAGAGTGGCTGCCCTTCAGCATCACAGTAGTCCTTTTTCCTGACAGAGTATCCACAGGTCCAGAAGTGTACTGAAGTGGTCATTTCTGAGGTCTAGTATTTATACCCAGTTGTGCCTTTGAAGTGGGAGAGATGCTTCTAGAGGTTTATCTTTGAAGCCCCCAGGCATCCTGCCAGACGATATGCAGCCCTTTGTGTGGAGGTATGACACAGTCTATTCGGGTATCCTGCCATTGATGGCCCATCCAGGCCCACCAAACCCCCCTATTGCGTGTCCCTGTCTAGGAGGAAAATGAAAAAAGCCAACAGTCATGTGACCAGGTACAGGCTACAGGCAAGAAATGGCTAGGGCAAGAAAATTCCAAATTTCTAAAAGTGGCATTTTCAGAATTGCAATTTAAAATCCAACTTCACTATAAATTAGGATGTTAGATTGTCATTCCAGAGATACCAAACTTGAACTGGTAATCCCTTCCATTTGGAAATTACAATTCTAAAATGTCATAAGGCAACTCCAATGTTATCCTATGGCCTTGCAGTAGCCGGAAACGATTTTAAGAGTTTTTCACTACCAGGACAGGTAAAACTTAAAACATGTCCTACTTTTTAAATACACCCTGCCCTCTGGTCTAACCAAGGCCTACCCGAGGAGTGACATATATGTTAAAAAGGAAGGTTTCGGCCTGGCAAAATGTTTTTTTTGGACAGGTCGAAACAGCAGTTCAAACTGCACACACACAGGCTGCAATGGCAGGCCTTATAAATGTTTAAAGCACTACTTATATGGGTGGCACAATCTGTGTTGTAGGCCCACTAGTAGCATTCAATTGACAGGCCCAGGCACATGTGGTGCAACTTTATTAGGGACTTACAAGAAAATTAAATATGCCAACTGGAGATAAGCCAATGTTTCAATGTTTTAAGTAGTGAGCACATGCACCTTAGCACTGGTTAGCAGTGTTAAAGTGAGTAGAGGCCTTAACAAACCTCTCTTAGGGCCTGATTCACAGAACTAACTTAAGACAAAATTCTAAAATTACTACTTTTGGTATTCACAGAAGTTAGGATTTTGTCTTAAGACAAACTTAAGACAGACTTCAGACTGACTTAAGTTAGGATTTTGTCTTAAGTCTGTCTTACAAAATCCTAACTTCAGTGAATACAAAAGTATTAAGTTTAGGATTTTGTCTTAAGTTAGTTCTGTGAATCGGCCCCTACGTATCCTGTAAGGCCCAGGGAGGCCATCACCTCAGTGTGTGTAACAGGGGGTTTCCTAGCCAGGAGAGTTTCAATCTTGTGTACAACTGCACCCAGAGCACTACACAGTTATTTGAAGGTTTGCCAGTGAAAGCAGGTCAGTCTATTATTTTAAAGTTCTCTAATCCAATTATGCTTGTATTTTATACATTTAAAGGCAGCCAACATGTGTTTCGTTTTAGACAACTTTTTCAAAGGCGTTGCTTCAATAAACCTATATATAATATATATATATATATATATATATATATATATATTTTTTTTTTTTTAAACAAAGGCAAGGACGCGGCGCTCTTCTTGAACACGAGTATTTATTTCAGGTCTCTTAGCAAAAACTCCTACGCGTTTCGATCTAACGATCTTGGTCACGGCAGTGTTCTACAAGAGTCCCTTTTCACTTTCCACAATTTATACTATTCACTCAGTTAATCAAAATGAGGAATTGTGGGCCTTGTAGTTTATCATTAAACGTATGTTTCAAAAAACTAAAGTACATTTGTGTGGGGGTTGCGTGTGGGTAACATTTCATATAAGAAATATTAAACATAAAATTTTAAGAAATAAAATTATATCCTGATAGATAAATTCAAAATAAGTCCATTTGGTGTTTTAACAATAAACACTTTGCATCAGGGACCTTCATATAACGTTTTACGTTATGATTCGTTACACGGGCTGAGTGCCCTATGTCCCACACTGTTACCCCTTGATTTGAACGTTATGGCCTTTTCAATATTCCTTCACACAGGATTTCTATCAAAGTCAGTAATCAGAGTTTTTAGAGATGTACATGCATCTCCTCGTCTGCGTTCAACCCTCTCGGCTGTCTTGTTTTGAACTTTATTATAAGTTTCGACTCCAAACGTCTCAATTTCAAAAGTCTGTCTCCCCCTCTTTCCTGGGTGGGGATGGATGCTAGTCCCAAATATTTAATGTCTTCCCACGTTTTGCCAGTGTGTGTTCTCAGATGTTTAGCCATGGCATAGGTGTTATCATTGTTTTGTATTGCCCGGATGTGTTCTAAAATTCTCTTCTTTAGAGGGCATTTGGTACTTCCAATGTATTCTTTTCCACATTGGCACCTGAGCATATATACAACAAAGGAGGATTTGCAGGTTATTTTTGTTTTGATTATGAAGTCTTTGCCTGAAGGGTCTGATAGGGCTGTTGTGTTTTGTCCTATTCTGCATGCTTTGCACGTCTTACATTTGGTAAATCCAATATTTCTTTTTTGCAGCCAGTCTTTTTGTTTTGTCAATGAAAAATGGCTGCTTACCAAATGGTCTGAGAGATTAGGCGCTCTCCGATATGTAACTAAAGGGCCAGTTCCAATGTCACTGCCAATGTCTGGATCTTTCATTAAGATATGCCAATATTTTGCAAGAATTTTTTGAATTTTGTAACTTTCTTTGTTATATGTTGCAATCATTCTTGGTTTTTCTTCATATTCTGTTGTTTGTTTGTTTGTTTTAGGCTGTTCAGTTTCTTCTGAGTCAATGGTTGGTTTTTCCAGGTTAAGTGTTTCCAATCTTGTTTTGCATTTGGCTTTGTCTTCCCCAATGGTTATATCTCTGTGTTTGTAACCTCTTTCAAGAAACCGGTTTCTTGTGTCGTCGAATTTTTTCTCCATTTCTTGTTCTGTTGAGCAATTTCTTCTCATGCGGAGAAATTCACCGTAAGGTATGCTTTTAACCAGTTTTTGGGGATGGAAACTCAATCCCTGCAGGATGCTATTTGTTGCTGTTTTTTTTTCTGTGGGTGGTTGTCTCAATCTTGTTGTCATGTACAAACACTTTGATGTCCAAGAACTCAATTTCTTTCGGACTGATGTTGTACGTGAACTTTAAACCAACATCATTTGTATTTAGGACATCAAAGAAGGTTTTAAACTCAGATGTGCTTCCCTTCCACAGGAGAAACAGGTCATCTATGAACCTCACCCAAAGTGCTACTTTAGCCATGTATTGGTCGTTTTCTTCTCTCCAAGCTATGCTCCTCTCCCACCACCCCATCATGAGGTTCGCATAGCTTGGAGAGAAGGAAACTCCCATGGCTGTTCCACACTTTTGCTGGTACATTTTGTGGTTGAATAAGAAAACATTATTATATAAGCACATCCTGATCATCTCAGTTAGCATTTTCGAATGTTCTCTTTCTGTTATAGGCATTTGTTTCAGAAAAAACTCTATGGCTTTGATTCCAATTTCATGACTGATGGAGGTGTAGAGCGACACCACCTCTATCGTACCTGAGCATATATACAACAAAGGAGGATTCGCAGGTTATTTTTGTTTTGATTATGAAGTCTTTGCCTGAAGGGTCTGATAGGGCTGTTGTGTTTTGTCCTATTCTGCATGTGTAACGAATCATAACGTAAAACGTTATATGAAGGTCCCTGATGCAAAGTGTTTATTGTTAAAACACCAAATGGACTTATTTTGAATTTATCTATCAGCATATAATTTTATTTTTTTAAATTTTATGTTTAATATTTCTTATATGAAATGTTACCCACACGCAACCCCCACACAAATGTACTTTAGTTTTTTGAAACATACGTTTAATGATAAACTACAAGGCCCACAATTCCTCATTTTGATTAACTGAGTGAATAGTATAAATTGTGGAAAGTGAAAAGGGACTCTTGTAGAACACTGCCGTGACCAAGATAGTTAGATCGAAACGCGTAGGAGTTTTTGCTAAGAGACCTGAAATAAATACTCGTGTTCAAGAAGAGTGCCGCGTCCTTGCCTTTGTTTATAAAATTACGAAGGAGACACGCTCCCGGTCTCCAAACGCGAGCACCAGCCGACGGAGTTCCCTCTGCTACGGGAACATTTGTGAGGAGATATATATATATATATATATATATATATATATATATATATATATATATATATATATATATATATATATATATATATATATATATATATATATATATATATATATATATATATATATATATATTCACTGAAAAAACCATAGGTTTTAGGCCATATATAGTTAGGGATTAGCATTTACAAAACCTTAATTTACTCGCACAAAACCATAGAAATTCGCATATATAGTTAGATGCAATAACTATATATCGCGCACCCACAATCCACTGCTGATGATGTCACATATTACATCATTCATGACATGGTCAGTGACATCACTCATGACATCACTGATGACATCTCAAATGACATCACCGATGACATCACTGATGACATTACCCAGTGACTGTATGTTTCTGTAAAGTTAAAATATGTCTTACATATTGAAGAATGAGTGGATGTATAAGTGTTTGGATGAAGGATTTAATAGGTGCATGACTGACTGTATGAGTGAGTGATTAAATGTGTCTCACTGAGTGCATGGGTTAGTGACTAAACTGTCTTAATTTGTGCATCATTATGTCTGTTGTTCTGTAAACTGCTGCATGTGTTGATCAGTAGCTATATGAGTAAGTATATTGGTTATTGATTGGTTGCACAAGTATTTGTATGGGAGACTGAGTGTGTTTGTGGGTGGCTGGGAGGGGTATGACTCTGTGCATTTAAGAGAAAATATAAGAAGGTTGGGAGCTTTGTATGCCATCCTAATATCTAATTATCCATAGTTATACAGAGATCCGCCCTGTATCAGACTCATATGTACAAGTGTATATTGTAGATTATCATGAAACACACTTGAAAAGGAAGGGAAAGAAATCAAACAAACTCAGTAGGCCACTGATGAGTTTTTGACTTCGCTAGAAATAAGAAACATGAAAGTAGTGAAAAAAGCCAAACTTGACGTTACGGCAGCCACGAGGTAGCTAGGCTCCGCCACCCCCCACTGCTCCAAGCATGTCTGTCCCACCGCCCGCCACGCCCATTAACGGTAACATGAAATAGATACAAATCAGCAGATACCTACCCCCATTCCGGAAACTCCCGAAGTGCAACAGGGCCACGGTTACGCCCATCCGGAAGATGAGGCCTCGACACGTGCAGGGCGGGACCCAGCTAACCGCCATCAGCCGTGGCGTGGATGGGCCGAAATGTTCTGGTCTCCTGATTCCCTTCTTCTTCCGCCTTGCAGGCCATGGGGGGGGGATGTCTTGCCTCTGCCTCCGACCCCCCCCCCTTCTTATCGCCTGGTCCGGACATCACGGATATCAACGCCAGGTGTCGGCGTGGGGTGCGCTGGGAGGGAGAGGCGGCGCAAACGAGCCTCTCCCACCCCCCCAGGTGGGGGGCCCTCAGCTGCACCCCCAACGCTCCACTCACCCATCAAAAGGGTCGTTGCGTAAGGTGCACCAGGAGAGGAGCCGAGGCCGACGGTATCTTCTTCTTTCTTCAATAATGGCTGTAACAACACTGGGGGGGATGTCTTGCACATGCCACCGACCCCCCCCCCCCTGGACCAGGAGAAGAGCCGAAGCCGACGAGAACTCTAGCTGCGACAACACTGGAGAGGAATGTCTTGCAAAGGCCACCGACCCTCCCCTCGTATCTCCTTGTCTGGCTCCGGCTTGATATGAGCTCCCCGTTCGGACCTGAAGCGGCGCCCTGCAGGCCACAGGGGGGGGGTGTCTTGCCTCTGCCTCCGACCCCCCCCCCTCTTATCGCCTAGTCCGGACATCACGGATATCAACGCCAGGTGTCGGCGTGGGGTGCGCTGGGAGGGAGAGGCGGCGCGAACGAGCCTCTCCCACCCCCCCAGGTGGGGGCCCCTCAGCTGCACCCCCAACGCTCCACTCACCCAACAAAACGGTTCCTCCAGTCTTGCGATGCAGCGGCGCTGTACTCACCCGACAAAAGGTCTCGTCCACTATTGCGAGGCAATGATGCTCCGCTCACCCAGCGGGGGTCTCCTTTACTTTTGCGGTACAATGCCGCTTTTCAGTTCAGCTAGAAAATGAGTCCTGCGTCCAGAAACGTTCTCCTCGACTTTGAAGATTCTATAAGAGCCACGGGGGCCCCCGACCCCGATGAGAAATGACTGCCATGATCACCCACGGAACGACCACGACGTAGCCGAGGGACGTCGGCGCGCTCATGCCGGCGCCGGCCTCACTCTTGAAATGATCAAAATCCTGCAAGACTACCAACTTGATCAGTTCCGGTGGGACACCAGTATGACCCGGTAGGAGAGATTGTTTCCTCCCACCCCACTTTCACTGATGGTTCATGTCGCCAGTCCCCTCTGCTACCCTTCAACGAAAACTTTTGGACTGCCGAAAGAGGTCCCGGTCCAACCACGAGTTGGTGGAGACATTTTGACTATACTTGGACCTTCCTGACCTCACCCAAAATGGCGCCGGTACAAATGAAACTCTCAACTCCTTGTTGTGCCCCGATTGCTCAGCCTTGATATCATGAGATAGGTATGCAGTTTTTAGCACATGAATTGATATGGGATAAGACTGATTACACGTTCGAACAATGAATTGATATTAAGTTCTAATGCATCATTGATTACTGTATTTATTATTGAAGGTTGGAATTGTCGACACTAAAGGTACTTGCTCACAATGAATTATCGATATGATTTTGTTGCACTTGTAGCACTTTTTACTATAAAATCAACGACCACTCACTCTGTTATGTTTTCCACAAATAAATACCCCCCCCCCCATTTACAGTTCCAGCCTGCTCCGTGGCCGGCTCACGGGGTTGTAGGCCCGTATTTGGGCACCAACATTTTTATTAAAGGTTTTTGAAAAAGCAAACGTAGTTGTAACGCGTAGATTGGTAAGTTTCGAAGAAATGGGCACTGTTTCCGATTTTTTTATTTTTTTTAAAAAGCAGGTGAAATCAAGCAGCTCAATTAGTTAAGGGTTAAAAAGTATAGTACGCAGAAACATTGAAAATATGAATGGTCCAAGTTTGTTGTATGTGTTTTTCATTTTTGTACAGCATAAAGCAATCGATAAAGATCCTGGTATTTAGCCTCTACTTTATATGCTACCTGTATCAGGGAAGTTGTTTTAAATGCCCCTAAGCCACCCCGAACGAATGTCACCTAGCCCCCCTAGTACGAACGAAAACGACCCCGTACCACTGTGAGTTATCTCTCTTCCTCAAAAATGAAAAAAATTACTTTCTAGGACGTTTTGGACATGGATGATTTTCATATGATCTATTTATTAAAGTAATACTCATCTCTCAGCATGAAATTAATTTTCAACATGCTACACAAGTCAATCTCATCTGCCCAAAGTTCTTTTGCAGATTTGGGACCGTTTCCCTTGCCTCTGACTCACTTATTGCTAAGTCATTGATGGATGTTTTTGCCGAAAGGGGATGATCCACCAAATCTCGAAGTTGTGCTTTAGAATAATTAAGACGGTGCCACCTCTCCATGTGCCGATGCATGGTATGATTACCATAGCTATATTTTTTTTCGGTCCCTCTCGAGAGTTTTTTTTTTGCAGATGAGGCACGTAATGAACCTGGCATTAACATTCTTTTCATGAGAAGGAAAAGAAAAAAATTGCCAGATAAAATTCACTTTCACATGGGAAGCTCTTGGCATTTCTTTCAGAAACTTTTACATCACTGTGTCATTTCTTTGTCTATCCTGGTTAAAGCAATGTCATATAAATAGTTGTTTAAAAAGTTTTTTTTAACGTGTTTACTTTGTTGGAGCGTTGTATATATTTACAAGTTATTAAAGTGTTATAATCCTACTACTTTATTGGAGTGCTATATATTTTTAATGTGACTCATAATTGTGAAGACTTTGATGTACAAAAAGGCATCCCTGGAATCTTCCGCTTCAGGCTAGGTCCCACACACCCTTACAGTGAGAATCCCCTCCCCAATCACAATACAGGATCGTTATCAGATAGTAGGAACGCGTTTGCTGTGACAGATCTCATGAGGTGGCGACCTTGATCTACTGTAACTCCTTTGAACAGGGGTGATTCTTTACAGTTGGGGCCATAAACTACATCCGCAGGGCTAGGTGATAGCCTGGGACCGGCCTGGACAATCAGACACAGAGGGAGAGGAGTGTCAGAGGGTGCGGTAGTGAACAGGGTGAAAGGGAGGTGTCGGGCGGGCACAGGGTGTGATACTCAGGGAAGAGCAGCGCAGATGGGGTGAAGTTTATGGCCCATGCATGAGAGAGAAAGCACGGGTGACCAGTGCGTGGGGGAGATGCTTGCGAGGGTGGGGAGCCATGCTGAGGATCTGCGGCGTACAGAGAGTGGGTCTGGTCAAGACATCTAAAATGGCTGCCATACACAACAAAAGTGTGGCATTGGAAAAAAGGCAAGATGGCGCAGACAATGTTTATCAATACGAATTAATTTATAACAATTATTTTTAACAATATATTTACTCGCAGTGTCAAAATGGCGATCAACACTTCCTAATTTCCTTCGAATCGATCGTTAACAGAAGTCAAGCGGCAAAAAAAAAAAAAAACACGCTCACGCGCAACCGCTGGAAGACAGGTATCAACATATATGAGCCTCCTCAACCACCCTCAGAAAACATAGGGGGTCAGGATATGTCTCCCATACCCCCTTATACCCAATACTCACATTGCTTTTCCTCCATCTAGTAATTTAATTAAATCGAAACACAAAATGGCGAATTCACATTTCACTACCAGTTTGCGACCCGGTTCGCGAACCAAGAAGCGCTTCTACCGCGAAAAATCACACTTTTTTTTATTTGCCCCACGGGACCCTTTAATAACCCCAACATCATTCCTAGGGGGTCAAGAAGGGTCTACCTTGCCCCCTTTCATTAAATTCCCCCTTCGTTTTTCTCCTCCTCTTGTCTCTCAATCCTACCGAGAGACAAGATGGCGGCCGCACCGGACTGTTTAGAATGTTGACAGACTCCGGAGAGCCAATCAGCTTCGCTTTGCAAAGCTCCGTTACGCGAAAAGTACGCGATCTGGAGCGCTTTCTAGGACGCTGTCACAGATATATCTGTTTTATAAAACGTTAATTTCTCACAATCCACTGGAGCACATATATTGAGACCCAGCAAAGGCACATCGGGCTAACAGTCCCTACAATTTTGCCAAGTTTCGTGTAAATCCATTCAGCCGTTCGAGCTAAAAGTGAGGCCAAAGGCCCTATGGAAAAATGAATGGGAAAAACGTGTTTTGGGACCCCCCTTTTTTCTCGGCCCCCCCTTGACGGAACCCCCCCCCAAATTTTCTGGGGCTGCTCAGAAACAAAATGTGCCATTTTCCTGAAAATTTCAGCCGATTCCGTCCACAAACGCCAAAGTTATTAGACATAAAATTTTCAAAAGTTCCATAGAGAAAAAATCCTAACTATATATACCTACTGGTTATCGCCAGTAGGTAATATATATATATATATATATTACCTACTGGCGGTCGCCAGTAGGTATATATAGTTAGGATTTTTTTCCTATGGGATTTCTGAAAATTCTATGTCGAATAACTTTGGCGTTTGTGGACGGAATTGGCTAAAATTTTCAGGAAAATGGCACATTTTGTTTCTGAGCAGCCCCTGATAATTTGGGGGAGTTTCGTCAAGGGAGGACGAGAAAAAAGGGGGGTCCCAAACGCGTTTTTCCCATTCATTTTTCCATAGGGCGGTTGGAATCACTTTTAGCTCGAACGGCTGAATGGATTTACACGAAACTTGGCAAAATTGTAGATATGGTTTGCCCGACGTACCTTTGCTATGTCTCAATATATGTGCTCCAGTGGATTTTGAGAAATTAACGTTTTACAAAACAGATATATCTTTGACAGCGCTCCGGTTAGCGCCCCGGTTCGCGTACCTGACGCGTAACGGAACTTCGCGAAGCGAAGCTGATTGGCTCTCCGGTGTCTGTCAACATTCTAAACAGTCCGGAACGGCCGCCATCTTGTCTCTCGGTAGGATCGAGCGACAAGAGGTGGAGAAAAACGAAGGGGGAAATGAAGGAAAGGGGGCAAGGTAGACCCCTCCTGACCCCCTAGGATTGATGAGGGGGATATTAAAGTTCCCCTCGGGGCAAAAAATAAAAAAAAAAATTTTTGCGATTTTTCGCCGTAGAGGCGCTTCCCGGTACGCGAACCGGGCAGCTAACCGGGCAGCTAACCGGCAGCGTAACGCGAGTCTGAGGAGAAGCTGATTGGCTGTCAACATTGTAAACAGTCCGGATCGGCCGCCATCTTGTCTCTCGGTAGGATCGAGAGACAAGAGGTGGAAAAAAAAGGTGTAAATGAAGGAAAGGGGGTAAGGTAGACCCCTCCTGACCCCCTAGGATTGATGAGGGGGCTATTAAAGTGCCCCGCGGGGCAAAAAATAAAACAAATAATTTTTTTGCGATTTTTCGCGGTAGAGGCGCTTCCTGGTACGCGAACCGGGCAGCTAACCGGCAGCGTAACAGGAGTCCGCCATCTTGTGTTTTTGGAGCGTCCGGTTCGCGTACCGGGTAGCGTTCCGGTAAGCATAACAAGGGGAAAACCAAGAGAAACAGTAAAATAAAATTTAAGGGAATAGATTTCCACCAAACTTGGCAAAATTGTAGGGACTGTTTGTTTGATGTGCCTTTGCAAGGCCTCAAGATATGTGCACGTGTGGATTTTGTCTAATTAAGGTTAATAAAATATATATATCTGTAAGCGTGCTCCGGCACGCTTACGTTACGGGTTTTGTTTGCGCTGCAGAGACGATACGTCACGGTTATGCGACGCGTCATGAGGTGTCTCACGTGGCTACATGATACGTCACGTAATAAAGAATATGTTTTACAGCTATAGATATTAGCTTTTAAAAAACCAATGAAATTCACTGAAAAAACCATAGGTTATAGAATATATATAGTTAGGAATTTGCATTTACAAAACCTTGAAAATTCACTGAAAAAAACATAGGTTAGAGACCATATAGAGTTAGCTGGACATTTTATTGATATAAAACCATTGAAATTCCATATACAGTTAGGTGCACTAACTATATATTTCGCGCATCCGCAATCCAATGCTGATGATGTCACATATTACATCATTCATGACATGGTCAGTGACATCACTGATGACATCACTGACATCTCAAATGACATCACTGATGACATCACTGATGACATCTCATTTGACATTACTGATCATATCACTGATGACATCATTCATGTGATTATACAATGAACCTCTTCAGACTCTAATATAACCTTAGATACACTCAGTGTAAACAGACACTCACAGACTGTCACTCATCCATGGAGTTACTCACACACCTAGTCCGTCATGCAAAGAATCAATCACACCTCCATTTCCTCAACTATACAGTTATACACACCTTACTTATTCAAACATATACTAACACATATTTACTCTCTTATACAATCCCTGATACAAGTTCACAATGATCCATACAGCCACTCACACATTCACTGGCTCTTATGCACAGTTATTTATATATGTCAACTCTCACATGTACTGTGTTTTACATATGTACTTACTTTGACATGTAGCACTGAGATATCCATTCACTCACCAATACACTCATGCACAGAGTCAACCGCCCATACAGCTGTTTCCACATGCAGTTTTGAACCCATACATCTAGTGAATCAACTGCTCACACATCTATGCACAGAGTCATACACCTCCCAACCACCCACACACACACTCAGTCTCCCATACAAATACTTGGGCAACCAATCAATAACCCATATAGTTACTCATATAGCTACTGATCAACACATGCAGCAGTTTACAGAACAACAGAGATAATGATGCACAAATTAAGACAGTTTAGTCACTAACCCATGCACTCAGTGAGACACATTTAATCACTCACTCATACAGTCAGTCATGCACCTACTAAATCCTTCATCCAGACACTTATACATCCACTCATTCTTCAATATGTAAGACATATTTTAACTTTACAGAAACATACAGTCACTGGATGTTGTCATCAGTGATGTCATCAGTGATGTCATTTGAGATGTCATCAGTGATGTCATCAGTGATGTCACTGCCCATGTCATGAATGATGTAATATGTGACATCATCAGCATTGGATTGCGGATGCGCGAAATATATGTAAATGTAAATGTACAGGAATTTATATAGCGCAAATCACCGAGCGGTTTTCTAAGCGCTTGCTTAGGGAACCAGTCCTGGTATTCCCCTGTGAGATAACCCCAGTAGGTTATCCGCAAGGTGAAAGCCAGGCATCCCGCCGCGAGGGGCCGTTGTGGAGATTAAGCAAGCTATTGCCCAGAGTCGCAGAGTGTGAACCCGTGAATCGAGTAGGCACCGGAGCGGGAATTGTTGAGTCCATGGACATTTTAGGACTCAAGACCCCGCCGAGCCAGGAATGCAACTAACTATATATGGAATTTCATTGGTTTTATATCAATAAAATGTCCAGCTAACTATATATGGTCTCTAACCTATGGTTTTTTCAGTGAATATATATGGCGGACTGGTGCTGGGCTAAAAACTAAAATAAAAATATTTGCACCAATCTATGGGTCTTGCTGGTTCCTGTGTCTGCTGAATTGCTGTGTTGGTTCACTTGCGGGAGCGCCACGTACCTCATATATATATATATATATATATATATATGTATGTATATATATATATGTATATGTTCCAAATGTAAAAGGTGCCCCAAGTGCCCCCACATACCAACACGCTGGAACGTTTATAATGTGGGAGACATTGTGTCCCCAATTAGGACCAGTAAGATAAGAGACAATAGCTACAGTTGGAAGACCACAGTCAGACCATGAATGTAACATATTAATCACCAGAATAGTATCCTAAATAAAAAGCTCCAATGTAGTGCAAACCCTTATAAACCAGTATTGGTAATGAAGCATATAAGGTAAAAGATGAGAAATTAAAAAACACATATAGACTGGAGCCTTGAGTGGAAAAATAAACATAATTTAAAATACTGACACTCTGTATTTAATACATATTTAGTAATGTGTGAATTCAGACTTTTGACTGAGTTAGAAGCCACCTATCTGAATGTCAAAATTCAAAGTATTAGATATCGACCCTTATAAGCCTACATCGTTTCACAGTGAAGTACTATCAACACGAAAGAGAGAGAGGGGAAAGGTTAGCGAGAGGTAAGCTAGATTTAAGCAAATAAAGTTCTCAAATAGTAAAATGCTACAAAAATCAAGCCTCAAAACGCACAGGTTTTTGCCACAGCGTGTGTTTCCTGAGACATGTATGTCCTCACTAGCACCACTTATTGTTTATAGGCATAAGTACTGGAGATTGAAGACAGATCTGAAGATACTTGTGTGTCCGGATTGGAACCATCACCATTTTGTAAAAACCCTGGTACCACTGTCCCCCATTCAAAGTTAGAATTAAACAGGAGCCCGCCAAATTAATAAGTATTAGGTCCTGGATCACCGCGTTAAAAAGTGGCCCAGACAAGCACAAATGATAGTACAGCAAACACCTTGGTGTATAAGCGTGCTATCGCTAATCTTGACCGGCATCATGTTAACAACAAGAATGCATTACACCAGAGCTGGACTGGCATGCACAAGTACGCGCCATCTTAAAAGGTCTTCACATTAATTAATCAGTATCTAAAATTTAACAATTCACTAAAAGAGAGAATTATGCAACAGAGCTTGTTAATTTGTCAGCCAATCCCCATGTGGATAGATGTTAGCACCCGTAATCATATTATAGTTCATCCAATAGTAGTGGATCAACCTTGGCTTGCAGGGGCTGTACCTTGCCTCCTGCCCCCATGTGGCCCAGATACCCCATTAATCTTTGCCTTAATTGGCACATACTGGCCTTGATACTCAAGCTTGTCTGTTGCTGGGCCTGAAGCACCTCCTGGAGGTGGTATAGGTGTTCCTCCCAGCTGGAGCTGTAAACAGCTATATCGTCCAGGTAGGCGGCACAGCATGTCTCCTTAACAGCCATGACCCTTTTGACCAACTCCTGAAAGGTGGCAGGGGCAATATTTAAAAAGAGTGCATCACCTTAAGCTGGAAATGACCCTCTGAGATCAAGAATGCAGAGCTCTCTTTTGCCCCATCAGTCAGAGCAATCTACATGTACCTTGATGTGAGGTCAAAGTTACTCAGAACAGGAGCTCATCAGTTCAGGGGATAGGGGTGTGTCAGTCTTTGTCATGGAATTAATACCCTTTTAGCCCACGCAGAACCTAAGTTCTAGGGTGGCACCTGGTGCAGGCAGCCTTGGGTACCAGCACCACAGAGCTGGTCCAGGGACGAGGGACTGTTGGATGGCTCAATTATCCCTAATACCAGCATCTTGGAGACTTCCTCTTTGTTGCTGGCCCAAATCTTGTTTGAAAACCAGTAAATCTTATTTTGACAGGCAGACATCTCAAGTGTCAGTATCAATGTCGTAGATGCCCAGGTGTGTGAGTCCAGGGATGAGGGAGAACAGAGAGGCAAACTGCCCGAGTAACAGGTGAAAGTCACTCTGCTGGTCTGGGGTCAGGGTAGGTGAGAGGTTGACACCCTCCACTGACCCATTGTGCCCCTGGATAGACAGGAGGTCATGGAGAGGCTCACTCTCCTTTTCTTTCATCTGTCACCAGGGGCATGCTCACTTTGGACCTCTCAAAGTGCTGGTTAAGGCGTTTCACATAGAGCACCATTAAGAGGTTAATAGGGGTCTGGGGAACCACCCAGTAAGTGGACTCCCCCTCCTGCTCCTTCACCTCATGCAGGTATGTCCAGAGATCCTGGAAAAGCTCCGAGCTTCACCATCTCCATAATCAACACCATCTGGCCAGGGGAAAACTATTCCTGAGTTGCCTTCTGGTCATACCAGAGTTTCATAACTTATTGACTGTCCTCTAAATAGCTTTTTGCCTGCTTCCAGAAGCAGTGCACCTGGCTGCGGAGGGCCGGCATGTAGCTAAACAAATCCTGAGGGCATTTCCAGGGAACTTGCTCCCACCCCTCCTTCATAGGGCTAAGAGGTCCCCTAATAGTGAGGCCTTAACGGAGTTCTAAAGAGCTAAAGCCAACACCCTTCTGAGGTCCTCTTGTAGGCAAAGATAACCCATGGCAGGAGGATTCCCACCTTACACCACATGGGCTGAGGTAGGCCCATTATCATACCCTTCAAAGGTATTGTAATGAATCACTCTACAAGACAATTGGTTTGCAGGTGATAGGGCGTGGATAAACTGTAGGTCACTCCGCACTCATCCCACATGGACTTCACGTATGCTGACATGAGGTTAGAGTCTCTTTCAGACGCCACCTCCTTGGGGAACCTCACATGGTTAAAATTCCTCATCAGCGCTCAAGCAAATGCACCCCCCAGAGGGATGGCCTCTGGGTAGTGAGTGGCGTGGCCCACCAAGACTAGGATGAAACTGTTTCCCAAAGCTGACTTGGGGTCCAAGGTTACAACAATGTTGATGTCTACCCTCTCAAAGGGAGTGCCAGCAGCAGGTAACGAGGCCAGGGCCAGCTTTTTCCCTGACTTCCCACTGGCCTGGTAGGTGAGATAGGACCTACAGAATACATCTGAGGCCATCTTCATCCTAGGCCAATTGGAATGGGGCACACGCCTTGCAAAGGTCTTGTTTTGCTCCAGATGTCCTGCCAGGGTTATGGCATGAGTCAAACCCAGTAGGAAGGTCCTGTAACACTGGGGGACCACCAGAAAACTGGCTGCCCCAGATCCAGGAATTTTAGGCGTGCTATATAATAGGTAATTCTCCCTATAATCAGGTGATCTCCAGAGCTGTCACCTGCTGCCTGAGCCTCAGCTTGCCACTGCAAGCTATCTAGGGTAGGGCACACATTCTTCCTTTGCCCAATTCCTCCCTGGTGGGCCCAACCTCAAATTACCAACCAGTAAGCTCACTCAGGTCACCCAGTGTGGCACTGCTCTTCCTGGTTGGCTTAGGGGCATCCTCCTTAGGTGCCCTGTCAACCTCAACAACAGGAACTTAGGGACTGGCTTCCCACACCTCTTGTCCATCTCCTTCTTGGCAGCTGCCTGGGCTATTGTCCCAGGTTCGAGGAGCCCGTAACTCTCTTACCATCTCCGAGTGTGACCTGAGCTACACCTCCCTACAGATAGTGTGCTCATTGCCCAACAGACAATCTACAAGCATGGCAGGGCTTACAGCTACATTTAGAGAACCTGAGACCCCACCACTCAAAGGGAACCAGAGCCACCAATAGATGGCACTCATGACTGTTGGGGACTATGACCTGGTGGATTGTGTGAGGGAGGACCTGCTCTGAGAACACTAGCTGACACCTCACAATAGTCATGCTGGCCCCTGTGTCCCACAGAACCTCCACTGGGTGCCCATAATGGTGACACACTGCCTGTACCTAGTAGAATTTGCAGACATATGGGCTTTTGGCACTGCCTACTTATTCCCCAGGGAAACTAGAGTCAGCTCTGTCTGCTACCCAAAGCTAACTGGGACTACTTCCTCCAGGAGTGCTACCCTCGCCAGCCCAGGTGTATACCCGCTAGTGGGGGCAATGGCTCTGGGGACATTTGGAGTTGCCCTTGGATGCCTATACTTGTAACACTGTGAATTGGGATACATACCACCCTGTCTGCTAATCAAAAAACCCCTTCTTTTTAAGCTCAGACTGTGACCAGTGATACTGTTCCCTTGGGAATTACTTTGGGGGCCTACTGAGAACTCCTTATATTTAAGTTTTTACCCTCCCCCCATCTTTCTTTTGGTGGAACCCCTAACCACCCGAGGGAGTCTACCTCAGATTCCTTTTTGGATTGTCCCAAAGGTACGCCTCCTCAGCAAACTTTCTGGGGTTAGTTAGCTTACTGTCTATTAGGTGCTTGTGCAGCTCAGGAAAACAAACGCTGAATAAATAAGTGGAGAAACTTCATGATTTTTTCAGTGTGAATCAAACTATAAATTCAATTTCAATTGTACGACTCTCTTTGAATTTTTTATAATAATGTTTGGTGAATTCTACTGCTTTAAACACTACTTACATGTTAATTGGTGTTTTTTATGTAATACATATTGCTTTCTTCTTTGTTGAATAATCAATTCTAATATGTATAAAGTGACTTACCCGCGCAGTCTCCAGCTTCATAGATCTTCACTGCTAGTTGCTTGAAACTACTAATACAGGATGTCAATTGCATTTCAATGTCTCTTGAAAAGCATGGGGAATATTATATGTAGGTCTCTGAAAATGTTAATGACTACGGGTCTGATAAAGCCAAAGCAAAACGGTAAACATAGACATCAACTTTGTCACTAACTGGGGCACATAATCAAAGTAATAAGGTATAACTTCCATGTAGAGTACATAGGGCAAAATAGCAAATTTGCCAACAAAACACATTTTGTTCAAGACGTTAGTTTGCATGTTGAATTCCATGAGAACTGTCAATCTGATGCAATCAAAACACAGGTACACATCAAACATATATGACATTAGGTTAGAACAAATGACATCAGAGCAAAATGTTTAACTTGCCAAAAATACACAATTACATATGATGGCCACCAGGACTCTCTATCTGCCACATTAGGTAAGGGTAAGGTAAGGGTAAGTATGGCCATCTGAATTGGGGGTGTGGTTAGCAACCAATGGAGTGAAATGTGTTTGAGAGACTGATTAGTACAGACATCTGCTGTAATCCTGCATTATCTGGCCCCAGGCTGAAATGGATCTCCCACAGATCCATGAGGCATAGAGTTGCATAGCATCTAAAGAAGAAGCAAAAGCGATCCTGGGAGATACCTGCATACCTGAAACCAGACATCTGCCCTTCAATATGCCAGGTCAGACAATGTGAGGCTGGGCTTTGTAGGAAAGACAGAAAGGATATTAAAGTGGGAGCTCCGTAAAGAATGCTGACTGTCCGAAGGCCTGACGCAGTGCAGGCAGATGTAGGCACGGCACAGCGTACAGCTATCCAGGGGCATGGTATGACTTCTGTACCTTCCATGAGGATGTTTATAGGAATGAGAAGCCAGGACCTGGGGAGAAAAGTGACAGACAGCGTTTTAACCGCAGCATGGGGTTGCCATGCTGTGTTCTACCTGAGTATCTAACAATACCGCAAAAAAAAGGATATTAGGATATGGTCCAGCAACAGAGAGCAATATGAACATATGAAAGGGCCATAGCATGAATCAACAGCCTGTAACCTAGTCTTGATCCTAGAAAAAAATATCTCCTGACTCCCACGCCCTCCAAACCTGCCCACACTCCTGACAAGATAATCCCCAGGACTGGCACGGAACCAAGTGAGGAAATAAGGAATTGAAGCTCCACCCCTGAAACAACAGTTTTTGTGGTTATATAGCTTACATTCAGTCTCCATTTTAGCTTTTCATTTTTAAGGTGCCATCATTTTCTATTACCAGTTTGCACATGTTTTCCCTAATGTGAGAATATGCATCTATTGCTGATAGAACTTGTTGTCTGCACAATTAGTTCCAGGCTCACACAATTCAGAACATGATGCATTGCTTCAGCTTAAATTACAACATTGCTATGCACCTCTGTCACGGTGCAATTAGCTTGCTGTTTTATTATGAAAACAGTGTCCATGTTGAAGTCGGTGAGAGGTTCACTAAAAGAAGTCCAATTTATGATAAAGTGCATTGTGTAGTAGAAGAAAGTTGTAAACCACACAGAGTTCCAAGGAACAGGTTAGCAAATTTAATAATTAACGTTTCATTCTCCCTTAGCAACAACGTTTAAAAGTAGCAAATAAGAATAGGGATCAGCATAAATAAAGGGAAGTGAAGACTAAAATATATTCATAAACTCCTTACATTTTTTTATATATTCATACACACTATTTCATTTTTTGGGAAAAAAAGGAATTCACGAGCTGATGATACCTTTTTGATGTTATTTTGCAAAAACATTGGTCAAAGCCATCGAAGATGAAACTCAACTAAGACTGGGCAGACAAACAAAATATGATCAACATTCGGAATGCCCAGAATAAAGAAGTCGCAACTTTTTCAAAATGTTCTTCACGGGGTACCAATTAGATATTAGATCATTTAATGACAAAAGATTCATATGGCATAATATAAGCCAAAGTTGAATACCATGTTCTAAATTCCAAGATAAATATCTCTGGGGAGATGGCCAATCCAAGCCAAGATTTTCTTAGGATCTATAATGATTCCTTCAGAGTTTATTATAGACCCCAAGTATTCCTTTTCTGGGGTCACCAAAATGCAATTTTC
The DNA here is from genome assembly GCF_964263255.1 of Lissotriton vulgaris. Classification (NCBI taxonomy): domain Eukaryota; kingdom Metazoa; phylum Chordata; class Amphibia; order Caudata; family Salamandridae; genus Lissotriton; species Lissotriton vulgaris. The sequence continues at coordinate 1,428,620,192 of NC_141685.1, read as the reverse complement.
AGGTTCATAGATTAAGGAATTCTTCTGTAATCTTTGTAAGACCTCCATCACTTAGCCTCAATGACTAGATAGGTTTTCTGTAAAGTTTAAAATATAATCCAAATAATATTCAGGATGTCAGAAGAAATATTGTCCATTAATCTCAGAAAAATTGAAGTAGCATTACTGAGCCAAAGGGCATGACCCTATATTTAAAATGTCCAAATGGAGTTTGAAAAGCTGCCCTTCCTTTACCCAGGAGAAGATGGAATGCCTGTTTAATAACTGACTTAGTAAAGATTAAACATCCTCAAACTGCTCCTAGAATATCCTTAATAAAAGGAAAGGGATAAAGATATTTTCTGTAATCTCATTAAGTTGTCTAAATTGATAAAAGCTCATTATCCTTCCTGAGCACGAAAACTGAAGGTGGCCCCGCTGGACTGGTAGAAAGGCCTGTGAGCCTGTTCTGCAAGTTTTCATCCACTTATTGGTGTTAAATCCTTTTCTCAAATTCTGGTAGTGAATACATCAGACTGTAAGGAATCTTAGCTTCTGGTTTTAATGTGAAAGCACAATCACATGGGAGGTGTGGAGGCAACTGTTTTGATGTGGAGAAACAGAAATCATCCAAAAAATCATACTAGGGTTCTGGAACACAGCTCACCATTGCCACACTTGATCCACACCCTTTCCTTTAACCAGGCAATAGGTCCATTGTTCCTCCAAGGCTCCCAAACAATTCTGATTACAAAACATTAAACTTAGGGAAATAGTTTGGGTGACCCCATTGAGATATGTGTTGTGAAGGCACATCTAAGGAAGACCAAGTATGACAGGATGATTTGGTGTCTTAATCGAATCAAAAGTCAATCTTTTCTGGCAATTAAAGACTTTCATTAGTAGATTGGGATTATACTCAACCACTGGACCAGATACTACTGGTGTACCATCCACAGTATGGATTATCTTAGCCTTCTCTGTCCGACCTCTTGGAATTTGATGATTGTTAGCCCAATTAGTGTCCAGAAAATTTCTAGTGGCCCCAGAGTCTAACAAAACCATAGTTGACACTGTTCTCTCCAGACCAACATATAAAGTAACAGGAAGTAAAAAGAATGGATTACCCTTTCCAGGGAGAAATTATGCTAGACATTTGTGGTAGTATATTGTCATCCATCCTCTTGTTCCTCTCTAGAGTTGGACACTGGCATTTCCGGACAACCTAGAAGGACCGATTGGACATGCCTTAAGTAAATGGTCCTTCTCACCAGAGTAAGGACTTAATCCTTTTAATCGATGTCTTTAATACTCACTTTCAGGCAAAGCACCTCAAACTAACCCTCTCTCCATTGGTTCTTCTGATGTTACTTTCATCACCTTTTGTACAGAAACAGATTTGGCTGCCACACAGGAAAACTTTAATTGCTTACTGTGTATTTCCCTCTTTCTCTTCTGTGACCAAAACTCAATGTCTTCACTCAAGGTGGCCGGGTGAGGAATGTGACCCAACACATCTTTGGGATGATCCTTCAAACCATGTTGAAACAGAGTGAGGAGAATTTGCATAACCCACTGTGTTTTTGCTGATGATCACCTAAAACGAGTCACTTATGCGCAAACGTCTTGAGAACCTTGCTGGCAAATATTCTAGGTCAGGTTGACCCCCATCTTTTAAAACTTCCTGAAAAAAGAGTATAGCCTTCCAGTACTGGGTTAGGCGTGGAGACAAGCGGAATGGCCCAAGCAAGGGCATCCCCTGAGAGGCAACCAATTAAGTAGCCCACTTTTGTCTTGTCAAGTGAAAATTGAATATGTCGGAAAGTGAAAGGAACAGTCATTGCATCCATACATTTTTTAACCTTCTCTGGATTCTCATCAAAGTGCATAGTTCCTGCTGCCACCACCGGAATATCAGAAGAAACATGTTTTTTCAAAGACTGCCGCAAGGCTGTGTTCTCATTGCACAGGACATTCAGCTGAGCATTTAGTTGTTGAATAGTCTCCTGGAACTCTTGTGAGGAATCCATGACCTCGAACAAATCTGACACTCACTGGCACTACAATCTGTTAATTACTGTTAGTGAATTGCGAGGCAGGATGCGGGAGGCATTGACTCCAAAGTACGGTCAATCTCTTCTTAAACCATCCTGCCAACAGAGAGCACTCACATCAGTGGATGCTGAAGGAAAGAAACTGTTTCTGGTGAAAGAAAGGGGAATTGGCAACAAAAACCTCAGAAGAGCAGGACTCAGAGGAGAGGATCAAAAACACTCCTTGAACAAATGCAAGGAAAGGGACTAATGAGAATAACGGAAACTAACTACCAGCTTTCCAGAATCTAATAAACAATTGTGATGCATCATTCCACCAACCTCTCACCCTTAAACTCCCTTACTAGACCCGGAAGAAAGGAAGTGGCCCGCCAAGCTACTACCGCCATGCTGAATTGGGAATACTAGGTTAAGCAACATTTGGGCCGCCATCATGAATAAAAAGTTACCAAGATGACGCCCATTACCCTGGAGTTCCAAGCAAACGTGCAGAAGTAGGCAGGGACATGTGCTGTACGCCCCTCTGTAGCCACCAGCCCAAAAGCAACTTGTGCGAGCCACCCAACCTGACCTCTGTTAGTGCTTTGCCATGGTTCAGGCTCTGATAAAAAAGGGCAAAGATAGGTCTGTCCAATATGGGACACAACGGCAATTAGGAGTGCCATATCAAAAGCAGCCTATGCACATATTGACCCGCAACATACAAATGTGTTATGCTTACACATACAGGAACCCCTCATTACAAGATGAGATGAAAGAGACAAAGATCGGCTGAAGATAACATCTGCTAGACACAAGATACACATAGAAGCCCAGATAGTGGTCATGAATATCATTTAGGTGTAACCGGAGTAGTAGCTGCTACCCTTGTCCATTGTGACTACAAGCACTGCTCAGAAACCCTTTGTATCAAATGTGGCAAAAGCAATCATACGAACAGAAGGCAAATGCTTTCCTAATGTGCACTATTTACTTACTGCAGCTCCCATTGGGACATTCCGCAGTTTAGAGTAGATGATAACATGAAACAAATTTAAATAAACTAATTTCTTTAAAATGTGTTACCATGTTTCATTTTTGTGAACACATGACTAATTATGTAATTGAACAAACCTTCATCTGTGTGCTTCACACGTGCCATGATTACCTGAAGGTGATCATAAATCAAAGAGTAAATCAAGTCAGTAACATATTTCCTATTCAGTATGCGGCCCACATGAATTGCCGTTTACTCTGTGCTTCGGTGATCTCAGTTATTGCAACGTCGTCAGGATCAAGGGCATATGTGTTCCCTTCTTGGCATTCAAGGTCGAAGCTAACATGAAATCACTTTCAGTGAAATCATTGGGGTAAAACAGTTGTGTGATGCTAACGAATCGACATCAAAATGCCAGGGTGCATACACTGCTTAACCAGTTACAATAACAGGTGACGTGCCACTAGAAAGTTCACTCGCTGCGCCCAGCCGGTGTCAGTCTCTCCCAGGGATATAATTGTAAGAACTGTAATTCGAGCCACAATCTCAATTAGATCCTCGTTAGATGATAGTTCAGAGTTTTCAGAAGTCCTGTGGGTGCATATAATCACCTTTACTTGAAGGAAAGAGAATATGGCTTCTTACTTCAGAGCAATGTGACATTGTTTCACGGTAGAAACCACCAACATTGCATGTAGCATTGCTTGTAATACTGGCGCTAAAAGGGAAATTCTGTGTAGTGCAGAAAATGAGAACTATCTGCTGAAGAAAAACAACAAAAACGATTGGAAAAAAAATATGGGAATTTTACTCAAAAATAGCAAAAAACAATCACAAAGATACACCGACCCGCAACAGATCTTAAAAGCACATCTTATCAATTAGTTAACTCAGTAAAAAATAACAAACACCCATGAGATGGCCAACACCACAAGGACATTGATGATGCGATAAATGTCAAATGTTCAGAGCACAAGTCTGTACATATATTATGTGAACACAGAACCATCACACAAAGATACCAGGTAGCTGTGAAATAAAAGAAATGAGTGCTATCAAAAATTAGCAAAGTACACAGTGAGGGAGTATAGAGTGTGCATGCACAAAAGTATAAGGGTATGGCTGATTTGATCTGATACGTTTATTTATAAAGCGAGGCCGAGCGGCTCCTTAGTGCTAGAGACACTTCATAGAAGCTGGAGGAAAACTCAAGTAGGCTTCCTAAAAAGAAACGTCTTAAGAGCTGTCCTAAAAACAGACAATATGAAGTCTCTGGCTCATTACATCTTGAAGACTGTCCTTAGATACTAAAGGATGCGACCCTCGCTGCGAGCTCTTTCCATCCTCATATGCTGCAGAAGGTTTTCTAACCTTAGAGATATCCGGGATTGGAGTGTTCAAGGCAACCCACCAGGCAAAACAGCTCTAACCTTAGATGGGTTTATGGGCCAGTCCTTAAGCACTCAGTTCCACTGCTGCCCATTGTAAACTATTCCAGGTGGATGAAACAAAGATTAACTACTTCATCCTACTAGTGTATGGATGATAAAATGTTGTACTCACTCTAACCTTGGGAGGTCATATGGTGGAAGTTGGAAGACCCAAGAAAGACAGCTGGCGAAGTTAAGTCTAGACCTAATGCAAAATGCACTTCTAGCAAATGGTCTTTGCCTTGCTGAAAGGGTAATAATCAACTTGAACATTACCCATTGCCGGAGCATTTATATGTTTCTGTCTTTGGCCTATCAACAACATGTAAAGTCTTTCTTCACTTCCTATTGTCTCATTAGGACAAAAATATATACTTTCCGGTACAATAGAGATTTCAATGTACCTTCAGTGCATAGTGAAAATACTGCCGGGAGAGCAAAAATAAAACTGGATCGTGGAAAATCTGCGAATTTCTTCCTGAAGTACTAATAGTTTAACCTATTGTTGTAAAACAGATGTCAACATTCTCCACGCTTGGCATTGACCACAAGTGGGCATGCTTTTGCGTTTGCCCAATGAAACTTAATTCCAGTATAAAGGTGTACAGATCAAATACCACCTCAGTGATCGGATTAATAGTTCACTTCTTGATCTTGTTTGCAGGTTCGAATCTGAAATTTTCGATGCATCTTGGAATGTTAATATTTAATTTCAATTATGAAGCTTCCCATTGAAAAATTCTGTCACTCACCAATGTTACATGATGATAAGCACCTTCATATTAAAACAACAGTGGTAACATTATATTTTTTCCAAAACTGAAACTCTATTCAGCAAATTCAGTGAATAGGCGCTCCTGTCTGTCGTATCATCAAGCCCCAGAGATTACAGAACGCAGTGGCTGTTTGTAAGGTACCTTTATTATCTCTTGTGGTACAGCATGCATGTGCCACTGACCCCTTGGTCTGCTGGTCGTCTTCTGTGTGTCCCCTCCTCCCCTGACCGGAAGTGGTGTCCGGTGTCCCCTGCCCTTTGCCCCAGCCCAGGGTCCTATTTTTTTTTTCTTTAAGGTGCCTATCTTTGCATCTGTTTGTGCTTTCTTTCCACCCTTTTATTTTCTTTTGTCCTTATTTAGGCTTTTGCATTGCCTTGTGCTTTTTTCTTTTATTTTGGTGCTCTTTTCGGCACTCTTGAGGCTTTTTCCTTGTTGCCTGACTTAAAAATGGACACCACGCTGTTCTGCCCCCTTATTGGTCCAATTTCCTGACTCTAAAAGGGCGGCCAGTAGTCACGCGAGACTTCGTGACCAATCAGAGCGCTGCCTGACTTCAAAATGGCCACCCGATCTTCTCTCGCTCTGATTGGCCCTGGCCACCTGACTTCAAAATGGCCGACGGGATTCGCGCTCACCCTGGTCATTTAGTCGGCTCACCGGCGCTCTCACGCTGCTCCTTTTTCTTCTTCCGCGGCGGACGGGGTGGGCTCCCGCGCCGCTTCCTTCGCTCAAACATGACCCAGGGTGGGCTCCTGGTCTCGCTGAAGTCGACGTTTGATCCTCGACGTGAACCAGGGTGGGCTCCTGGTCTCACTGGGCATTAGATACGATGAGTCTTCATCGTCCTCGTCGCCAGTTGTCGTATCGTCAAGCCCCAGAGATTACAGGACGCGGTGGCTGTTTGTAAGGTACCTACATTATCTCTTGTGGTACAGCATGCATGTGCCTCTGACCCCTTGGTCTGCTGGTCGTCTTCTGTGTGTCCCCTCCTCCCCTGACCAGAAGTGGTGTCCAGTGTCCCCTGCCCTTTGCCCCAGCCCAGGGTCCTAGTGCCCACTGTCTGGTCATAACACTGTCCTTGTGGGTTTCCCACACAAGAAATCCAAATTAATTTCAAATGTTGTACTTGAAGACACTACCATACACTACCTTTATGTTTAACATGTACACATGGAAAAACTGTGTATTTTTCTGCCTCGTTTGAAATTCCTGATGACATCCCTCATCCATGTCAAAAAAGAAAGTGACTATCTGCCCTAACCCAATTCATCAGAAGAGACTGACTATATCAAGTGGATCCTGATTGCTCCATTTTTTTTAGAACAATTTGTCTAACAGCTGGCTTGCAAGCGAATTAAATAGGGTTGTATCTCAAAGCTAAAAATCTTTTGGCTTCAACAGTGATGATTGAGTTTGTTTACTTTCCCTACTCTCACAATTGAGCCAACATAACCACACTCTTCAAATTGGAAAATGGGAACCAGTTGTTCACCAAACCAGACTATTCTAGAGTATGCTAATGGTATATTTCAATGCACACATGTGGCGGCAGGGGAGTTTCTGGCATTTAAAAGATCAGGTGCAGCAGCTTAGGGATGAATCTCCGTAGTACTGGAATCCAAGGCTGTTCTGAGAAAAAGCACACTAGGGGAGATTTTAGTGTTACTGTCCTGAAGACTAGGAAAACCATAGACTGTGAAGCCTCCAAGAGAGGAAAGAAACAGAATTCATCTTGGGTGGCTAGCAAGCCCTCAGCAGACATTTGCTCACAAGAACATCACATATTTATAGAGTTGTTTTTATTATTTATTTGACGTTCTCTGCATTTGCCATAACAAAAACATTAAAATACATACGTAATTGATTAGAATATAGAAGTTGCATTATAAATCTCTGAAAATTCAGCTCTATAACAAAGAGCTAACATGTCCATTTTGTTAGAAACAGTATAAGTGAGAAATAAAGGAGCAAGCCATATCATGCACACACTCACTACATTTGGACAAAATAGCAATTTCACCACTAGCACAATCGCATACTACCACAGTCCCCTTGTGCTTGCTACATTTGGCTATATAAGCCTTCAAAGAAAGGATCCCCAGACACCATTTTATGTATAATGAATGCAGTATCTCGGGGTAGATGTCATCCAAATAGGGTTCAAAACCAGCATCAAATTTATGCTTTAGAAACCCCTGTACCAGGATCCTCTTCTTGCTTAGCTCAAATATAATTTGATGCTTATATTTCCAATAAGATCAATCTGCTTTAAGGTGCTTCCTTACGGCATTTCAGGCAGGCCAGGGTTATTGACTGCCTCCCTTATAGCAGCCAACTATATGCCAGCTGAAGGATTTTCTGTGGGCATACCAAGTACATCACTGGGGCTAGGCCAATAATATAAAACAAATAGGTCTGCTGCCCATAAATATTGTGATGCAACCCCAAACATAGCATGCCCCCAGGGGCCTGTTCTCAGTGTTTTGAAGTGCAGAGTTATCAGTGTAGCCCCTAAATTATAGCTCCATATATCATGACTGTAATAGCATTTGCTCTATACACATGCAATAATGAGCTCAGAGACTGCCCCCCTATTTTTTGTTTGCACCTGGGTTAACCCAGCCATGAAAATGAGGATTGAATGGTGGGAACGGTGGATTCATTTGGTAGTTCCTCAATTCAGGCAATCGAAGAGGACGGAACATGTGGCACACTACGAACTACCAAATGAATCCACCGTTCCCACCATTCAATCCTCATTTTCATGGCTGGGTTAACCCATACTTTCAAGGACCACCTCCAATGATCCCCCAAATGCCAAACCAAACAGGACCAAACTACCAACACAGGTTTTTCTTTTTTAGTGAGAGGCCAAGCGAATCAGAGAACGAGATTGAAAGGAGTAACCTGGTCAGACCAAGGATGCCAGGTACAAACCAGGAGTGTGACCAGAGCGAAAACAGGAGGAAACACAATGCCCTCATAGTAAACCTTACAGACAAAATCCTAACAAAAGATCAAGAAAAAATTCTAAACAGAGGTTTGCGTTATGTCCCAACACCGAATCTCAACACTTTCAAGATCAAGTGTGAAGTTGCTGAATTCTGCTGAAAATTGAAATTAAAGGCTTTTTCCAATAATCAAGATATGCCCACACCAGATGGAGATACAACTCTACGAAGGAAGTCTAAATTTTGCCCTTTGAATTCTCAAGTCCCAATAGAAATAATCACCTTTGAACAGGCCATCATGAAAGAAATTGATGAACTTAAAGATACCACAAAGAAACCTTTCCAAAATGTTTCCAAAGCGGAGCAGAAAGCCCTAAATGAGTTAAAAAATGATTGAGAGATCATAATAAAGCAGGCGGACAAAGGAGGAGGCATAGTCATTTTGAGTACAGCGGGCTATGACCAATAGTGTAAGGACCTCCTCTTGGATAAGAAGTTTTACAAAATAATCACCACAGACCCTACACTGAGATTACAGAGAACAATTGCCCAGATGGTGGAGGAGGCAGAATTAAAAAATTGGATTTCAAAAAGAGAAGCAGAATTTCTCGAGACAACGAGCCCAAGAATACCATACTTTTACTCGCTCCCCAAGACACATATGGAGAAGTGTGGCTCACTGGTTAGAGGAGGCAGACCTGAAAGAAGAGGTCAGCCCGGGACCAGGGTTCAATTCCCGGCTCGGCGGGGTCTTGAGTCCTAAAATGTCCATGGACTCGACAATTCTCACTCCGGTGCCTACTCGATTCACGGGTACAACTCTGCGACTCTGGGCAATAGCTTGCTTAATCTCCACAATGGCCCCTCGCGGCGGGATGCCTGGCTTTCACCGTGCGGATACCCTGCTGGGGTTATCTCACAGGGGAATACCAGGACGGGCTCCCTAAGCAAGCGCTTAGAAACCGCTCGTTGATTTGCGCTATATAAATTTCTGTACATAAGTCACGCAATCCATCACCCTGAAGACCCATTGTTTCCGGGATAGGTTTGATTCTTGAACCACTGTCTCAGTATGCGGACCAATACCTAAAACCAATCACGCAGAAGACACCCAGTTACTTGAGGGACACCAGAGATCTCCTCAATCACCTACGAGATATCAACTACTCGGAGGAAAGTATGATTTTGGTAGGGATAGATGTAGAGAGCCTCTACACTAGCCTCCCGGCTGGAGGATGCACAACCACTATCCCAATGATTATGCGCACACCTTTCGAAATCCAGTATCACATGTTACCACTACATCTCAAGCTTTATTGCACAGCCAGTGCATACTATGACAAGGGGCACTTCAATGTAGGGCAGTATAGTATGTGCATTACTTTAATTAAATTAATGTATGTATATTTTTACATTTTTAAAAACAAGAATAGTGGAGATGGGTGAAGTTTTGCCCCCGCCATTAAAAAATAAAACCTGTGTTTGAAGGGGTTACACCCCAATAAACGTGTACTGAAAATGGTTGGGGCATTCACTTAAAAACATGTTTGTGTATTTGTATATTTAAGACAAAAAAGGCAAGGAAGATTTGAGGGAAATTTGGCACTCACAAAAGTATGTGTAGTAGTACATTTAAAAAAAAGTGAAACAATAGGAAAAAATTTGAAAAAATTGAAAAAGTTGGGAGGCTTGCACCTTGGCATTAAAAATAGATGTGTATTTTTACATGTAGAAAAATGGGAGGAAGGGTGTTTAGGGTGTTTACCGCCCAAATATATTGTATATTTACAAAAATGGTTATACAGCGGGGTTGAGGAGGTTTACCTCATCTAATTGAAAGTATGTCTACAAATAAATAAAAAATAAAGGGGAAAAGGTGGGTGTTAACCCCATTAAAAACTATATGTATATTGTTTTATACTGATGTTGTAATTAAGTATTTAAGAGTTAATACGTAATTATGATTTTAAAACCAATTGAAAACCAATAGATTATCATTTTAAAAAACTTTGTTCATATTTAAAAAAAAAGATTTTGGCGATATAGATCCCCATATTTTTTTGTAACCTTTTCACTTATTTGGCAAGCCTAAAAGGGGGTCACTGCTTATGCACATCTCTTGTTAAACGTGGACACAACAGGATAAGGCAAATGTGCCTGAAAAATGTAATAGCAAAAGGTGATTCAGCTGGGCGATAACGGTATTTTGTAAAATTTACAACTGAAATATGCTGTGATAGTGGAGGCGCAGCACCACATATTTCTTAAAAGAGTTGAAGAATTTTGTACCTGGTATACCTTTAACACCAAGTGTTTTTTGCATGTGCAGTGACTATGAGGCAAACAACTTGCATGTTTGCATAGGAGTGGCTGTTTAGTAGTGATGTTGTTGGTGTGCTGCACTGTCCCTCTAGTCTCATTTAAGGTGAGCGGATTCAGAGTGTTGATGGCAATGAGGGGTGCTCCATATAATGGAGCTGCTCTGTACCTAACTTGGGAACTACCCACAGTTCATCTACTTCATTTTTCGCATAATTTATGTGGCACTCAAAGTATTGTCTTGACTATTATTGGGTGCTCCCTTGTGTCTGTACAAAGCTATACCTCTCTGAGGAGCTTTACCTAGATCATAACATGTGTCAGGGGTTGCTTTTGTTCATTCCTGGTTGGCTTGGATGGTATTTTCAGCTCAGCGTGGATGGCATTTGTTATTCCTATGCTGTAAAATGGCAAAAGGATTTACCACTCAATAGGTTGGTGTGGATTACATTGTGCGAATCCCATGCTTAAAAGCTCTGCTAGAGAAACAGACATTTGAGGTGAGCTGATTTAGAGTGCTGGTGATTTTGTACTGTGCTCCAATTAAAGGAGCTGCTGTTCACCTAAACTTGGAAATTACCCAGCGTTCCCTGTTTCCTTTCTTTTTTGCATAATTTATGTGGCCCTTCAGGCATGGAAGGGTAGTGTATTGACTTATACTAGGTGTTCCTTTCAAATTGGTAACAGCCTGGGGGAGAGGCTCCCCAAGTTTTTACTGTGGCTCAGGTAGGTGGGCAGCACCACCCTCCTCTAAATTTTTAGTGGCTCCAGGGGTGAGATCAAGGGCCCCATGAAGACCTTGGGGGGGGGGGGGCAGGCCGCATTCCCCCCTCAATTTAAGATTAAATGTAGCCCCTGGGGGATTTGGGTCCCTATTGCCTGATAGAGGCTCAGGCAGGGAGTTCCCATGACCCCCCTGGTACTTTAAACAAACAGCCTGGGGTATAGGGTCCCAGGGCTTATAAAAGGTTCAAGGTGGGGACATTTTTTTATCAAATTGACTGATCCTCCGCAGATTCTCCATGTTGATAAAAATAAAATTGTGTTTTTAGCACAAGGGTCTATCCCTCTGGGGTCCTTTCAGCAGGCCTAGGGGTCAGGGTATCTCTTTTCTCTACCATGCCCCTCTACATATATATATTTAAACTTTTTTCCTAGGCCAGGGAATGGGTCCCTGAGTCCTAAAATGGCTGCCGTCACATCTTTTTTTTATAAGATTCATTTTTAAATATAGTCACTGACCAATGATACAAATACAAATTTAAAAATAAACTGGAATCAAAAAGATCGAGAGCAATAAATAGACTTTGTACAAAAATAGTCAATTGGTACACTAAATAATCTTTTGACACAAAAACATTTGATATCATTAAGTTAAGAAGTTAGAGCAATCCGTTTTCCTTATTTTGCAAACTTGAATGTAGGTTTCCCGGTAGGCTTATTGTCACCCCAATAGAACCGTTCTCTGGTAACCTCACTCACCACTACCTTACTAATACATGCAGATATTCCCCTTTGTTACTGGTATTCTTGGGCGATTTAGTTTTCTCCCCACACTTGGCTAAACTTATGACTGCCCCCACCCTTAAGGAATAACTTTTTTCCTTGTTTTTGACTTGACTCATCTTAACTACCCAATGTCCAAATCTGGGTGGTTCCGACATTCTCTAGTGTTGTAGAATCAGGGATTTTGTTACAAGAGAGGCAATAAAAACAAACTGCTTTTTGAGAATTGTTAAATTTAAATTTGGAATCCCGACTAGAGCAACCAGGGGTTAATCTTATAGAAAGTTTCTTGCTGACCCATTGCAATATCTGGCTCCAGTAGTCAGTCAACTTGGAACAGGTAAAGCAGGCAATATTACAGTCTCCCATTGAGTAGTTGCATCTAAAGCATTGAGACGGCACCAATGGGAACATATCATGAAGCTTGGACGGGGTATAGTATAGTTCCCATCTACAATAAAGGGCCAGGCGTTTAAAGTTGGCCCCATGTATTGCCTTATTAACAACATGTTTATTTGTAAAGTACATGTTCACCTTCAACAGGGTACCTTGGTACTGAATAACAGATGTTTATTGTTACTCAACCCAATGATACTCATTTTCTCTACCTCAGAAAGGATGAACGAATAAGTGGACCCGCTTGGATTTGAACCTGTGACCATGAGGTCAAACACAGGCCTGTGCAGTGGATGCATTAGTCCACTGAGCCACCAGATCTTTCATTATATGCTTTCCATAATGATACATCTATCTGACACCTCGCGGACTCCTGTACTTTTTGCAGATTAGTGGGGGTTATCCGATCATAGAATTGCCCCTGGAGAATTCAATACCAGTTCCCTACCCCCACCATGTCCCTTACATATAAAGCATAGCTAATTGCCTTGGGAAGTGGACCCTCAGGAAGGTGGAATCTTCTTACCAGACTACATATCTGCATATAGGATAATGATAGAGTTGAAAATTGTTCTGATCTGTCCCTTTTCACTTGCTCCCAGGTCTTCAACATCCCTTGATCACTAGGTCTTTTATTTGCTAGACTCCTAGCTTTTCCAAGTTCTTAATAGTCTGCAGGTTCACCTGTATTCACAGATCTTTACAGTGCCTCAACGTGATATCTGGGTGGATTGTGGAAAATATAAACTCTTTCTTGAATTGAGTCAATCTATCTAGAATTATATGCAAACTCTTACAACTTTTGCGTTTGGGTAGTCTTGGGTTCTTAATGAAGGTAAATAACCATATGTTGCATTCGAATAACATTTGCTGCAGATAAAAATTAAATTCAAATCCATGCGATGCAACTGCCCATCCACACCAATCTATAAATGCAGCCTGAAAATAATTTTTAATATGGGGCAGCCCGAGCTTGACTTCTAAGCTATAGGGTCTCTAATTTAGTGTGAGGTTTCTTGCCTGACCAAAGACATTTATGAAACAATTGGTCTAGTTCCAAAAAATAGCTTTGTGGGACCTTGATAAAAACATTTGAATAAATTAAAATAAATAGCGGGAGTTTCATCATTTTTATCAGGGTGGTTCTCCCAATTATGGACAGGGGTAAAGCTTGCCAGTTACTTCAAATAGTCTTTAATTTGTTTAAGCTTGATACATACTTTAGTGAAAAAAGCTGTAGAAAGTCATAGAAGACCCAAACGCCTAAATAGCGAATTACTTTAGTTTTGGAAGCCTGCATTGAAGATGGCAAGGTAAAGCCTAATCTAGGCAATTGAATAATAAAGTTTCTGACTTTTTATCGTTGATATTTTACCCCACTGGGTCAGAAAAGCTCTCAATTGTGTCAAAGGTTTGTTTGATGTTTAAAGGATCTGCCACCAAAAAAAGAACAAGGTCATCCATGGAGAGCTTGAGTTTTGGAGCCCCAGCTAGAGGAGCTTTAATTGAGCTATTCTGGTGCATCGCTGAGGCTAGTAGTTCGATGAATAAAGCAATTGAAAGCAAGGACATCAGACACCCTTCGTGAGTGCCTCTTTGATTCTTGATTGTACCAGTGGTATGTGTATTGATTATATATTTTAGCCTCGGCTTTGTAATATAGAATTTTTAATATATTCACTAATTCCATGAGAAACTTAAATTTGATTAGAATAGTGAACAAAATGGCCTAATTACCTAGATTGGATGCTTTTTCCACATCGTTCATAATTATTGCCGCTTTAACATTGCTGATTGTAAAATAATCGAGTGCCTTTACTAAAAAATGTGTATTATTGGTGAGGATCCTCCCTGGCAAAAAATCACATTGATCTTCATTCACCAGTTTTTGCGCAGGTGAAGTTATTCTGGACAACATTATCTTAGTAACTTTGTAATCTTTATTCAATAAGCTAATTGGGTGGTATGACCCGGGTTTGTCAGAGGCCTTATCCTTCTTTACGAAGCCGACGACAACTGCTTCGGAGAAGGTTTTAGGAATCTGGCACCCTTCCAATATCGCATTGAATAATGCTACCAATATATTTATTATCTGTGGCATGAATATTTTATAGAACTCAATGTGTAATCCATCGCTACCATAAACTATTCCAATAGATGTGTTTTTGACAGCCTCCTCGACCTCGATTTTGGAGATTGGCTCCATAATCTGGTCTTCTTGAAGTGCGACAGGAAAACTTTATTGATTTCCACCAAATGCTGGACTATTTAACCATTGACCTCGTCAAAAATCGATTTAATGGCAGCAGAATTAAATTCTTTTTTTTAATGGACCAAGCCAAAAATGTACCTCTGTTTTTGTTTTCCTCATACCACCTTTGTAAACACTGGCTCTGGTTCACAATTGCCTGCTGCTCGTAAAAGGCTCTAATACTATATCTAGCTTTTATTAATTTAGCTCCCGTCATTTGTGAATAGACTCTTACTTGGAGTTGGCTTGCCTGATCTAGCTCTTGGTGTAATATTCTGGCCATTTCTTTTCTTTTTTTATGATTTTTGCTTTACAAAATAATGCTCCCCTCTAATAACAGCCTTAAAGGAATCCTAAACGGGGAAAGGAGGGGCTGATCCCATATTTCACTGGGAGAAATTCTATAAGCAGTACCTTCATATTTGTGACCCAGCCCTCATCTGTCAACAGAGCTTTATCTAATGTCAACATCGGCCGCTCGCCTGAGCTAGCCTTTATTTTAATCTCAGTCACGGAGACCGAGAGGTCTGCAAAAAGGGTTGTGAATATTCCAGGACTTGTCCTTTTCCAATTGGTGGGAGATTAGATAAAAATCGATTCTGGATGCCATATTGTATTTTTTTGAAAAGCAAGTAAATTCCCTTCTGATTAGGAATTGAGGTCTCAAAGGGTCAACCAATGCTATATCTTGAATCATTCTCCCCAATTGTCTAGAAGTTTGTGATTTATTTTGTGTCTTATTTTTACGAGAAGTCTCTAGCCCTGGATTCTAAATAAAGTTAAAGTCCCCTCCTATGATTACTTTCCCCTGTAATGGCATTGATATTTTGCCCACTTTTTCCAATGCTGATGTCTCGTCCTCAATAGGACCATAATAACTAACTAACAGGAACACCTGTTGCCCAATTTTAAGAATTGTTATCACCCATCTGACTAGTGAATCACTCATAGTGCGGAGAACTTCCACCCCAAAAGAAACATGTAAGTAAAAATACGACACCCCGAATGGCTGCATCAGCCGAAGCTAGGAAGGCCTGAACGATGAAATTAGGCCATTTGGGTTTGGGCCAGTGATTTTTAAAATGAGTCTCCTGTAACAGAATAACTTGCGGCTGACTTGAAATTAACCACTGGAGTGTGGCTTTCAATTTAATTTGATTGTTGTCCCAATTTATATTACGTGCGGCGACTCAAAATGTCACATTATCAGCCATTTTATGCTAGCTGTCTCTATCTGGTCGGCTGCACTCTATATATTCTTTCCCCAAATAGTATAGTTTGCTCTACTGCCATGAATGGTTTGTCTAAGTACTGCTCTACTTCTTTGCTTACTGCCAATTCCTTGTCTGTGGTTATCTCTTTCTTTTTTTAACCCTCCAACTCTACGTGACCCCAAATCCTCCCCCTCCCTTTAATCGCGGCCCTACCCGTCACGAGCCATCCCCCATGCCTTGAACCCCCCCTTCTCCCTAAGATGGTACCTTGGAATGGTACTTAAGGATCCTTCCGGAGAGAGTGGGGCAAAAAAGCCTGTCTTCAGGTAACCCCATGCTAAAATAGAAATTTGATCCTAAGAAAACATTATTGGGGGTAAGTAACTTCTCAATTTGAATTGACTTGAATCGGATTTCATCTTGGGCAGTCCCTTATACCTGCACTTATCCTACTCTGTTTAAATACAATTTCCTACTCTTCCCCTCCCCTTTAACTGTAAGCAGGAACTCTTTGGCCTGAGCTACTAAAATAAATAAAAGGGATTGACCTTTGTGCAAAACTTGTTGTGTTATACCAGCTGGAGTATTATTATGTTTAAAATCATCTATCAGTCCAATGAACAAGAATCTTTCAAAGCTCTTGTCCTGGCCTTTAAGGCCCTTCATGACACCGGAGCCCCTTATCTTAGGAAATGAATTTAGCTCTATCATCCTCGGCGCTCCGTGCGCTCCTCGTATCTGTCGCTAGTAAGAACTCCTGTGTTCCTCCACTCTCAAATTGGAGGACGATCTTTTCAGGTACAAGTTGTCAAACTTTGGAACAGCACGCCGCTCACCTTAAGACAGACGCACAATCTCCTCTCCTTCAGGAAGGCCCTAAGAACCTGGTTGTTCCAGCAATAGCCCCGTGTCGTCCTATCTAAACTAGCCTGTCACTCTCACCCAGCGCAGGGACACTCAGCCGAGTAGCTGCGTGCTCTACAAATACCCTGGTAACATAACAAAACATAACAAAGTCTCTGCGTCTTCGTGCTACCAGGATCGACATGTCCGAATATATTTGAAATGGAAAGTTATCCGGAGCAGTAAAGGACTTCTTTTGGATTGCTTGAGTTAGAATTAGTATTTTGATCCTGACATCTCCAAAGTTAACTAGGATTGCTCCCAGGTATTTTGCATTTAAAGGACGAGTTGCGAGTACTCAATGTGTTTGGTTGATGGTCAAATCGCCAATATCTTTTATTTTGTCAGGAAGAACCACTTTATGAACCTGCTCTGTTATTAGCTAGACGGGCGAGTGTCCTGCTTCATGAACTTCTGGAATGCCAACAAACCTTAAATTGGTGCTTCGAGAAGGGTTTTCCACATCCTCCAGCTTCAACTGAAGATCTCCCAGCTTTGTTTGCCATTTAGCCAGATTGGTCTCTTGATTATTGCTGTTGAATTCTAAAGAAGACACCTTCTGCTCTACCTGAGTCATGCGTGTTGAAAGCTGATATAGGTTCTCATTGATCTGGCCCTGCTGTTCATTTGCCTTGTGATGTGCCACCTCTTGCGAAAGTTTCATGTCTCACAATTCCCTTAGAATCTGGCTTAAAGTCATCTCCATGATGCAGGATGATGCTGGTTCTGCGATTGAGTGAGACAGCACTTATACTTCTATTTGACTTGGATCATTGTTAGGCAAGGAAGATCTTTCTGCTGCTGTTAGAGTAGGAGTAGGCGCACTAACATTGTACATTGTCTGGAGGCAAGTTGGTTCTCTCTTTTGTCCCCAAGAAAAACAAGGGACATACTGACTTCCCGCTTTCTTGAAACGTCCACTCAGAGTGTGCAGCAGTCATTTTTGTAGGCTTTCCAGTGGAATTTGCTTCTGTCATGGTTGGGGGGGTGCACAGACATTGTCTGCATTCTTTGTAGGCTCCATCCTCCCTTTGAACCCTCGGGAGGAGTTAAATCTGTTCTATCCGATTTCCTGGATTCATATTGCTCACCATGCTTGTTTGTCTGGGGAATCTTCTTTGTACCATGCTTTTTCAGTGATGGATCTCTTGATATGCGCTTTGTTTGTTATTCAGGAGATATATGACTCAGTACTCCTGACACTGTGCGGGGAGATGCCAGAGTTATCGCAGGCTGACTGCAAGCCGCATTCGCACTACACGGACAGCTTCCGCAACCGACCTACTCTTCCTCCTCTTTCGGGAGGCCTAGAGCTCCACCTCATGTTGCTTAAACCCCCAATTCTACCCCTTCTGGTTGGTGGTAATAAGGGCTGGGCTGTGCTGGACCACTGGTCAATCGGTATCCATTGAAATTGAGGGGCAAAGAGTCTGGGAACTCCGTAAGGTGAGTAGTTTCGGTCCTGTTTCTTGAAAAAGTTCTAACAATGTAGGTCAAATAGAGGCCCAAATCTAAAGAGATGGGAGCCCTGGCCTTGATATTTGCACTGGGGTCCTCTTGCTGTGGGAATTTGCCACTGTGTCCATTGACCATAGACCCCCTGTACCCTTAAAGCTTGCACTGGTTACAGTACGTTGAGTGAGTCAGAGTGAGTAAAAAAAAAAACTGTTGAAAATAGTGGACGAGCCCTTAAGTCTCTTGGACTCACACAACGATCTACCCGGTACTCCTCACGTAGTCCTTGTAGTTGCCCCCAGGAATTAACCATCTGCCACCGCAGGTCTGGGCCACCTTTTCTCTGTATTGACTGAACTGGACTCCACCTCACGTATGTCTTCCTGAATCAGGGAGTCGAATCTTCGTCAGCTCCCACGTGCAGTCCTTGTCAGGCTGCCACTGTAATACTGCGACTTTACTTTTGCCATGTCTTGGTGCCAGACTGTCGGTCTCTTGGGCATTGGTTCCAGCTGCACGTGCAGGAAAGGAAGCTGTGTGTTCTGGGACTACGAACAGTGTGCCTAGGAGCACGGAAACATGGGACCACGAACAAGCACGGTATCTGCCTGCACTCAAGCAGTAAAACCAAAGCCTAACTCTAAATCGAAAATCCCATCACAGGCAGCTGTAATTTTGCTAATCTGTGCACACATGCCACAGAATCCTGTATCAGCATCTCAATTGTTGCTCGTGCATTGGCCATCCTGCACCTCGCCGGAATAGCTCAGCCATGAAGCATGATGGGAGCTCTACGCAGCCTGGCGGAGAAAAAAACTTCTCTCAGCTGTCACATTTTTCTTGATGTGGTGGCAGCCAATCAGATTTTATTTAGAAATCTGTGGGGTCCAAAGATCTCCTGAGTCGTGAAATATACAAAGTATTTGAGGCTACACTTCTCCTTAACTTCTGATTTACCAAAAATCATAAAGAGTCAGCTTTTCAGACGAAGATATAGATTTCTGAGAAATTTGGTGTAATTCCGTTAGTTGTGTCTAATTTTCCTATGGAAAAACTTAGAGGGGAAAATATTTTTGGGGACCAAAATGGCAGAACAGAATTACATCAAATATGTCAGAAAGCTAGAGCTTTACCCAGAAAGTTTGCTTCTTGAGATTTGGAG
The DNA here is from genome assembly GCF_964263255.1 of Lissotriton vulgaris. Classification (NCBI taxonomy): domain Eukaryota; kingdom Metazoa; phylum Chordata; class Amphibia; order Caudata; family Salamandridae; genus Lissotriton; species Lissotriton vulgaris. Next base: position 1,428,600,820 of record NC_141685.1, on the reverse strand, counting down.
CAAATCCATCAAGCAGTTTTTGAGAAATTAAGGTTCAAAATGCATAGATATCTTGATGGTTGGGTTTGCTGGAGTCCTGCAACTCATAACTTCAAACAACACAGCCTTAGGGTAAGCCCACTACCTGACCCCTATTGAATGATGCATGCAGGTCCTAGTGTGACACAAGGCCTTGCAGACAACTTCCATCGTGTATGTTCCAAGACTGTGCATTGCAGGGTTTGCCCACTTGTGGAGTGGTGGGTTCAGATCCCAGCACACAGCATCAGCTCTGTGTTAAACGTGTCCTATGTGTGGCTTAAGATTGCGTGCAGTGGAGTGTTGATGCTTGGGGGACTTAGGTGTAAGGCATTGGTAGAGCTTAGGCACTGAGTCTGAGTCCAGGTCCAGACGTGGATTGGATGCATGGTCTGGCCTAAGGCTATGACTGAGATGTCATGAGTGATGTGATTAATGATGGTGTTCAACAGGTCTTGAGTGATGTGAGTGATGTAATATGTGAGGTCATAAGCAGTGCTTGAAGGGGTGCAAGTTATAGTTAGTTCTCTAAAATATAGCTGCTGTATTTCAGTGGTTTGTTTAGCAAAGGTCTGTTTTTTTTATATAGCTTAAGGTCTTAACACCTACCTTCACTAGCGCACTGCTATGCTAAAGTATCATTTATTTTAACCTCTGTTTTGTCTGTGAAAAAAAAAAAATATATATATATATATATATATTTCAACAAAAAAAAGCATCCAACGTTTGAAGGCCTACACTCGGCGTGACTTCGACTCTTTATTTCTGTGAGGCAGCAATTGAATAGACTCCGTGGGCACAGTTGAAATCCAGCATCAACAGTATCCAAACGTTTCAAGCGTCCCCCGTTATAGTTCCGCTAACTATAACTTGCACCCCCGCAATGCACTGTTGATGACGTCACATATTACATAACTCATGACATGGTCAGTGACATCACTGATCACATCACTCATGACATCTCAAATGACATCACTGATGGAATTTGATGGAATTTCTATGGTTTTGTACGAGTGAAATGTCCATCTAACTAACGCCTCTGAAACCTATGTTTTTTTCAGTGAATTTCTAAGGTTTTTTAAATGCTGAATTCTAACTATAACGTGCCTGAAACCTATGGTTTTTTTCAGTGTATTTCAAAGGTTTTTTAAATGCTAATTTCTAACTATAACGTGCCTGAAACCTATGGTTTTTCAGTGAATGTCAAAGGTTTTTCAAATGCTAGTTTCTAACTATGTCTACAGGACATGTGAAGAAAGAACAAAGTAACACACAGAAAGAAGCAAAAGAAACGCAGAAGGAAGCAACAGAAGTCCACAAAGACGAAGAAAAGTGCAGGAAGAAGCAAGACATGTGCAGAAAAAACCAACAGAGGAGCAGAAAGAGGCCTTTTTGGAAAATCATCCTGTGCCAACAACTTTTTCAGACAGGTACTAGTGGTAGCTGACTCTGACTAGAGCCAGCCCTATTCTAAAAGACACTTAGAATACACTGAAAACACCTACATACACTAGGGAACACTATGCGTTGGGGTACCCCTGTGATTAGCATGACCTCCTCTGCAACGCCCTAGTAGATAATAGGGCAGGGGGATTAAAACTACCTCTTAAAACGCGCCACGGGATGCGTTTGCACAGTGGTAGAGGAGGGGGGCTGAGGTGACATGTGTGCAAACATGCCCTGTGGCCGTTTTAAGTTGGGAGATTAAGTCCACTTGAATCCTAAAAGTCCCTGGGGTCCAACTATCCCACGAGGTACCTCCAGTAAGCGCCACAGAGCGGCATTGCAAAGAGGTGTAAAAAGGGGCGTGGCCTCTGAACCTCTCTGCAACAGAGCTCCCAAGCGCATACTGGAGGTACCTGGTGGGCTAGTTGGCCCCCAGGGACCCTCAGTATTCAAGGGGAATTAATTCTCCAACTTACAACGCGCCAGGGGGCATGTTTGCACAGTGGTGAAGGGAGGGGGTGAGGCCTGAGGTGACATGTGTGCAAACACGTACTCTGGCGCGTTGTAAGTTGGGAAATTAATTCCTCTTCAATCCTGAGGGTCCCTGAGGGCCAACTAGCCCACCAGTTACCTCCAGTAGACGCCACTGTGCTGCGTTGTAGAGAGGTGGCCCAAGCCACACCCCTTTTTGCACCACTCTGCAACGCAGCTCTGTGGCGCTTACTGGAGGTACGTGGTGGGCTAGCTGGACCCCAGGTACCCTCAGGATTGAAGAGTAATTAATTCCCCAACTTAAAACACACCACAGGGTGTGTTTGCACGCATGTCACCTCAGGCCCCGCCCCCTCCCTTCACCACTGTGCAAATGCGCCCTGTGGCATGTTTTAAGCTGGGGGATTAAGTCCCCTTCAATCCTGAGGGTCCCTGGGGTCCAAGTAGCCCACCAGGTACCTCCACACAGGTATTCTTACAAAAATAAGAGCCCTGGGAGTGGCGGTCCCCGGGGCAGTGGGGGGCCGTGTGCCCCCACGCAAATGTATTAATGAAAGCCCCAGGGGTGGTGGTCCCTGGGGCTTGGGGGGCTTGGAGGCCCCCCACATAAACAAACAAAGCCCTGTGGGTGGCAGAAAACAAAGCCCCGGGGTGGCAGTCCCAGGGCTGTGGGGGCCATGTGCCACTGCAAATATTTGTACAAAGCCCCGGGGGATGGCGGTCTCTGTGGCAGTGTGGGGGGATTGGGACCTCCCCACACATTTTTTTTACATGCCCCCAGGACTTGGCCCACCCGATAGGCTAATCAATAACGAAGTGCGGAAGCCTGCGCTTCATTTTTTTTATTTAGTTGGCTGGATCCGTGGTTCCTCCATGCACCTCGCCAATTTTTTAAAAAGAAATGCTTTTCTTGGCCCTGGGGGTCCTTGTGGGACCCCCTAAGTAGGCCTAGGGGGTCAGGGTGTTTCTACCCTGCCTCCTTATCTTGTTTTACATGTTTGTTTCCCTGCTTTCTTATGCTTCGGTTCCACCGAGGCACAATATGATTGCCAACACCTCCTGATTTGAAGTGTTGACAGCCAATTAGCATGCAGCTCGTGATCAGCAGGGTGCGCGGATCCTCCGTGCCTCTTTATATCGATATTTTTATTTTTGGATTTCCTCAGCAACTACTGAAGGGATTTACACCATTTAAGTTTTTTCTGAGGCAAGGGCTACGTTTATGCCAAATTTGGTATAATTCCGTTCAGCAGTTCGCGCTGTAGCCGTGTCTAAAGTTTGCTATGGGAAATCCATTTTTTGACCTCTTTTTTAAAAAGTTCTCAGAAACTACTGAACAGATTTACACCGTTTAACAAAAAGAGTTCTTTCTGAACCAAGGGCTACCTTTTTGTCAAATTTGGTGTAATTCCGTGAAGCAATTCAGGCTGTAGCAGTGTCTAAAGTTTCCTATGGGAATTAACATGGAGAAAACACGTTTTGGGACCCTCTTTTTTTCTTGGTCCCCGCTTGCCGAATCACCCCGAAACTTTCAAGATAGGAGCTGACCGGAGCAGGCCATAAGTTTTGAAAATTTTGCGAAGATTCATAAACCGGCTCTAAAGTTATTGGAAAAACAACAAATGAATTTCCTATGGAAACTAGGTCTTAACTATAACTACCTACTGGAGACCACCAGTAGGTTATGGCTAACGAGAAAGACCGCCTGGTCGAAACGTGTCGCCAATAAATACAATTTCCTACCGTACATGGATCCTGAAGTGCGAGTCTTTGTTTTCTCGGTGAATGCACCTGGGATTCCTTTCGCGGATATATATATATATATATATATATATATATATATATATATATATATATATATATATATATATATATATATATATATATATATCCAAAAATATGCAGTTCCCTAATTTCGGAAGAACCAGCGGAGACCAAAATTTCTTGCAGCAGATTTATTGAAGGATCACAGCTCGCCAGCCAAGTCTCTTGTGACAGGAAAATTAGTACCAATGTGTAGCCAAACGCGTTTCGAGGTAGTCTCTTCGTCAGTGGCTAGTTCAGAATGCAGAGAGGAAAGCGTGTTTGCCAGCACCTGTTGATCTTAAACATCATCCCGCCTCGTGGCATCCTGGGAGATGTAGTCCGTGCTATCTTGAGCCCCAGTGGGTACGTTGTTCCTCATTCAATATTGTTCATGAATTACGGGTACCCCATCACAAGGTCTCAGCCCCGCTTTATTGCTGCAATCCCTGCTGTGAGGAGGCACCATACTGCTTAGGTGCATGCTCAGTCTCCTCCGCTCGTTGGCAGCATCACCTGACGCTGCTGCGGACCCGCTCACCTAGCAGTCGGTTCAATCCGGCGACCTGGGCAGGCCGTTACAAATCCAAAAATATGCAGTTCCCTAATTTCGGAAGAACCAGCGGAGACCAAAATTTGGATTGAACCGACTGCTAGGTGAGCGGGTCCGCAGCAGCGTCAGGTGATGCTGCCAACGAGCGGAGGAGACTGAGCATGCACCTAAGCAGTATGGTGCCTCCTCACAACAATATTGAATGAGGAACAACGTACCCACTGGGGCTCAAGATAGCACGGACTACGTCTCCCAGGATGCCACGAGGCCACGCCCCGTGGGGCGGGATGATGTTTAAGATCAACAGGTGCTGGCAAACACGCTTTCCTCTCTGCATTCTGAACTAGCCACTGACGAAGAGACTACCTCGAAACGCGTTTGGCTACACATTGGTACTAATTTTCCTGTCACAAGAGACTTGGCTGGCGAGCTGTGATCCTTTAATAAATCTGCTGCAAGAAATTTTGGTCTCCGCTGGTTCTTCCGAAATTAGGGAACTGCATATTTTTGGATATATATATATATATATATATATATATATATATATATATATATTCTCCATACAATCCAAAATTAGACGCGCACTCAGAGGTAGAGTGATACAGTGTCGCTTTATTTGCTGTTACGCGTTTCGGAAGCCAAAACTCCCTTGCTCACACAGCAAGTCGTTAGCTCTCCACCAGTTACATACACATGGCGAGATAGCCATAGAAACAGGACTGCACACATTTCATTTCATTTTGGCTGACATTTTGGAGTGTACTTTCTGAAACTTCTATTGTGCATAGTGTCTCATGTTTACACAACCACTTGTTTATGAAAGTGATTAAGGACATTAAATCATTACTTCTTTATACACATTTCATTCGCCACAGTGGCTGTTTGTACAGTCATTATATCTAAGCCCCTCTTCTTTCGCCTAGTGGCTTAATAAGGGTTCAATGTCTCTGGTTAAAGCTTTATCTTTAAAAACAAAATAAAGTGCAAAAAACGTGAACTATAAGTGAAGAATTTTCTACTTAGTGAAGAAGTCTTCTACTCTATTTTCGTGAATCTTCAGCGTGACAGGCTCAATTCCTCGTGAAGTGCAGGGCCAATGATGCCCTGAACTAAGTGATAAACCAGCCATCACTTACAGGAAGAGTCATAGCTTGAGGGATATACTCACGAAGGGAGACATTACAAACTACAAAGATAGGAACCAACATAATCTGGTAGGTTTCTTTCCGTGTGGGCACTGTAAGGCCTGTAAACATAGCCCTATGAGAAAAGACTTTGAACTCCCCCAGGGTAAGACCAAAAGAAAGATAACACAATTCCTGACATGCAGCACCACCCATGTGGTGTACGTGCTTGAATGTCCATGCAGAAAAAGATATGTGGGCAGCACAACAGTAATGGCCAAAAATAGGGTGATGCAACACCTTAGGGCGATCACCAATCAGGACCCCCAATACCCAGTCGCAAGACATTTTGCGCAGTATCACAGATCAAACTGCAATCTGCTAACATACTTTGCTATTGAACAGGTGAGATACAACCAAAGAGGGGGTAACAGAGAGATACAGCTGAGGAAAAAAGAGTCCAAATGGATTCTAGAACTAGAAACAAGACAGCCGAATGGGCACAATGACCATGAGGAACTGATAGTTCATCTATATGACTCATGAAAATGGAATAAGAATCCTGTAAAAAATGAAATGTATAAGTATAAAGGTGGTCACAATGTAGGAATGTTGGTTTAAGCATCTAAGCTGGTAAAAATGTTTTAATGAGAATAAGAATGTAATTTTAATTTTTGTTTTACTCTAACAGGCGAAATCGAGATGAAATATTAGGGATCACGTGCACTTCACGAGGAATTGAGCCTGTCACGCTGAAGATTCACGAAAATAGAGTAGAAGACTTCTTCACTAAGTAGAAAATTCTTCACTTATAGTTCACGTTTTTTGCACTTTATTTTGTTTTTAAAGATAAAGCTTTAACCAGAGACATTGAACCCTTATTAAGCCACTAGGCGAAAGAAGAGGGGCTTAGATATAATGACTGTACAAACAGCCACTGTGGCGAATGAAATGTGTATAAAGAAGTAATGATTTAATGTCCTTAATCACTTTCATAAACAAGTGGTTGTGTAAACATGAGACACTATGCACAATAGAAGTTTCAGAAAGTACACTCCAAAATGTCAGCCAAAATGAAATGAAATGTGTGCAGTCCTGTTTCTATGGCTATCTCGCCATGTGTATGTAACTGGTGGAGAGCTAACGACTTGCTGTGTGAGCAAGGGAGTTTTGGCTTCCGAAACGCGTAACAGCAAATAAAGCGACACTGTATCACTCTACCTCTGAGTGCGCGTCTAATTTTGGATTGTATGGAAAATAATTGGCTGGCGGGGCTCTGACAGCCGTGAACGCGCCACCGGACTATGGGAGGTTTCACCGTGAAAGAGCCGTGAGAAGCAAACAGCTGAATCAGGTGGAACTGCCGGCCCGTATTGAGGAAAGCAAGTCGTCCGAAAAGAAGCTGGATCGACGCCTGCAAGAGACAACAAGCGGAGAAGCCCTCGAAAGCCTGAGCGAACACGCTGAAGGTAAGCCCAGACTTCGAAGCCGGAACTTCAAGGACGGAGCGTGGAGACGCGAAGCCCTCTGAAGGGAAAGCCGAGAGAACGGGGGAGCCGACGGGTGTTTAAGAGGCACGGTAAAATATAAGGGCACCGGAGGGTGAATGACGGCACAAAGACCGGAAATAATTACACGCTTGTAAACGCGCATTGGAAAAGACACGAGTGCGCGAGTCTCTAAAAAAAGAACTTTGTCTAAAAGGGGCATCCGGAACTCCGGACTACGGAGGGAGGTTAAGTGATACAGATACGCTTTGGAAAATCTACTAAGACTGTAAAACGTGAGCACACGATCTCGGAGCTAGGTGACTACAAACCTGGTTTCGGATCACGCTATTCACCAGCCCAACTTAACCTAGTTGTGACAAACTTTGAAAGAAGTCGTGTTGAAACAAAATCTAACAAAGAATGGAAGAAGACGCGCAACGCAGACGCGTTGCACAGACACTATTGGCTTGAGCACCAGGAAAAGGCCAGCAAGCAGGTGCCCAAAAGCAGTTGGAAACCTCATTAATAGGCAAACTAAGAAAATATGAAAAACTTAAGAAAAATGAAACATCCAAATGGTGGGAGGCAGTATCTCTACAAGACTATATAGATAAAAACATGATCCCAAGAGGACTGAGAATATATATAACACCCTCCCACGAGTCTCCAAACCCACGCATGCTTGAAGAGTGGTTTGATAACTCAACGAGCAGTTCCAAAACAATGTTGTGTATACTGGTGAAATACGCCTGGGAGGATAGAGACCGAATTCTAAAAGAAATACTGGAGCTAGAGGAAGAACTGGGTAAGGAAAGTGATCAGACAAGTATAAAGAAATATAAAGAAGAAATGAAAGCCAGACTAGTCCAGTATGAAGAAGACATAAAATTAAGAAAACAAAGAAAACTGCATAGAGATTGCAATGACTATGACTCCGGACGTATTTTAACATACAGCAAGAAGTATGACCACCTATATGACATGCAACAACCCACATCATCTAACAAATCTCCCCAGAACCAAGGAGCGGGACCAGACATAGGTACTGCAGATGGATCAGATACGGAGGGATCGATACACAGCACGAGTACTATTGCTGAGATGGACATAATCACATCAAAACCGACGTATTTAGACGAATTCCGAGCGCTGAAGAGGGGGCGGCAGTCGGGAGTATTCTCACCTCCTCCAGCACAAAGGGGCAGAGGCACGAGAGGGAGACCCCGGGGAAAAGCAAGAGGAGCCGGACGAGGATCGGACGAAGCAAACAACGCAGGAAAAGAAGGAAACAAAGGAAGAGGAAAAGGAGTGGAACGCGAGCCAATGGGAACCAGGCGTGGGGGCTACAAGAAACGGAATCAGTAATGGAGAACAACGACATGGTAAACAAAACTATTGTAAATTTATCAAGTAGAGAACTAACTGATGTTGAGAAGAAAACTTTGAGTTTGGGTTTGTCATTCTGCCCGACAGAATTATTCAACTACAGTGAGACCAGAATTGACATGTTTCGGTTCATAAGAAAATTAAAACTTAGGAAATGGCATGCTCTCAAAAACAACACTAACAATTGGAACACACAGGAAAGCATACCCCCCAGTCAGCCCTCATTGGAGGTAAGGGACGCTTATGCCATCCGAATAGCGCAGGACCTACTATATGAAGGAGATACCATAGGAACACAAACCAGGGAGGGGGGTGCAGAACGATTAAACTTAACTACAGACAGAGCCGCCATGACCAGTTTTAAACCAAAATCTGTATTTTTCCCCAATCTCCCACACGATAATGTAGACACTTTTCACGATGTAACTACCAAGGCACTCATAGAATACAAGCACTGCCCAAGGGGTAAGGGAGGAGGTTTCAACCTGAATGCTAAACAAAAGAAAGCCATTGAATCCCTAGCAAATGATTCCTCCATTATAATACGCCCAGCTGATAAAGGAGGAAATGTGGTGATACAAGATCGGGAGGCATACATAGCTGAAGCAGCAAGACAGCTAAATAATGAAAATTATTACTGTAAAAGCAATGGTAGCATATATAAAAACAACATCTTAACCATGTGGTCTAAATTAAGCAAGTGGCAGGAGGAAGGTCTCCTGTCTTGGGAAGAGTTTACCTTCCTGAAGATAGATTATCCTAAACTACCAATAATCTATTTTCTTCCCAAAATACATAAAAACCCACTCACACCACCAGGGAGACCCATAGTGTCATCTATAGGTAGTGTATACGAAAATGTGTCTAAGTATGTGGAATTCTTCCTCCAGGAACATGTGAAAGAGCTACCTTCCTATGTAAAGGACACCCAAGACTTTTTGAAAAAGATTGACACTATAAGCTGGAAAGCAGAGTACATACTAATAACTATGGATGTAAACGCATTATACACAATCATTGAACATGAACATGGTATAGAAGCATGCATGCATTATCTGAGTAAACGGAACATAATGTACCTTGAGCACACAAGGATGCTAAAGGAAATGATAAGAATATGTTTGGAGAATAATGTATTTATGTTTAATGGTGAACTGTATAAGCAGACTACTGGAACTTGCATGGGTACGAGCTTTGCGCCGAGCTTTGCGAATTTGTTCTTGGGCAAATGGGAAGAGGAGATGAGAAACAACCCCCAATACAAACAGGCATTTGAAAAGGTCATAGTATGGCTTAGGTACATAGATGATCTGTTTGTAGTGTGGAGTGGGAGTGATGCAGAAGCTGATGAATTTGTGAAACTTTTAAACACCAATGAGTATAACATAAAACTTACTCATCAAAAGAGTAGACAGAAGGTTGAATATCTAGACGTAGAAGTGAGGGCAGAAGGAGATGCTTTAAGAACAAAATTGTTCAGGAAAGAGACTGCGGGCAATAGTGTCCTCCATGCTCTTAGCAGCCACCCAGACACCCTAAAATGGAGTATTCCTTATGGGGAACTGTTAAGAGCAAGGAGAAATTGTTCCAACACAGAGGAGTACGAAAAAGAAAGTGTAGTAATGATACAGAGATTCAGAGAAAGGGGTTACCCCAAATGGGTTCTAGATAGAGCCCTAGCAAAGATGGAGAATGTAACGAGAGAAAGCACTTTAATAACTAAAGAAAAGGAAATGCAAGGAAATGAGACCACCAGGGTAATTCTTACATTCAATAGGGGGTCTCACAAAGTAAGAAAAATAATTACAAAAAACTGGAATATCCTTAAAAGCGACCCTATCATTGGCCCTGAACTAAGTGATAAACCAGCCATCACTTACAGGAAGAGTCATAGCTTGAGGGATATACTCACGAAGGGAGACATTACAAACTACAAAGATAGGAACCAACATAATCTGGTAGGTTTCTTTCCGTGTGGGCACTGTAAGGCCTGTAAACATAGCCCTATGAGAAAAGACTTTGAACTCCCCCAGGGTAAGACCAAAAGAAAGATAACACAATTCCTGACATGCAGCACCACCCATGTGGTGTACGTGCTTGAATGTCCATGCAGAAAAAGATATGTGGGCAGCACAACAGTAATGGCCAAAAATAGGGTGATGCAACACCTTAGGGCGATCACCAATCAGGACCCCCAATACCCAGTCGCAAGACATTTTGCGCAGTATCACAGATCAAACTGCAATCTGCTAACATACTTTGCTATTGAACAGGTGAGATACAACCAAAGAGGGGGTAACAGAGAGATACAGCTGAGGAAAAAAGAGTCCAAATGGATTCTAGAACTAGAAACAAGACAGCCGAATGGGCACAATGACCATGAGGAACTGATAGTTCATCTATATGACTCATGAAAATGGAATAAGAATCCTGTAAAAAATGAAATGTATAAGTATAAAGGTGGTCACAATGTAGGAATGTTGGTTTAAGCATCTAAGCTGGTAAAAATGTTTTAATGAGAATAAGAATGTAATTTTAATTTTTGTTTTACTCTAACAGGCGAAATCGAGATGAAATATTAGGGATCACGTGCACTTCACGAGGAATTGAGCCTGTCACGCTGAAGATTCACGAAAATAGAGTAGAAGACTTCTTCACTAAGTAGAAAATTCTTCACTTATAGTTCACGTTTTTTGCACTTTATTTTGTTTTTAAAGATAAAGCTTTAACCAGAGACATTGAACCCTTATTAAGCCACTAGGCGAAAGAAGAGGGGCTTAGATATAATGACTGTACAAACAGCCACTGTGGCGAATGAAATGTGTATAAAGAAGTAATGATTTAATGTCCTTAATCACTTTCATAAACAAGTGGTTGTGTAAACATGAGACACTATGCACAATAGAAGTTTCAGAAAGTACACTCCAAAATGTCAGCCAAAATGAAATTAAATGTGTGCAGTCCTGTTTCTATGGCTATCTCGCCATGTGTATGTAACTGGTGGAGAGCTAACGACTTGCTGTGTGAGCAAGGGAGTTTTGGCTTCCGAAACGCGTAACAGCAAATAAAGCGACACTGTATCACTCTACCTCTGAGTGCGCGTCTAATTTTGGATTGTATGGAAAATAATTGGCTGGCGGGGCTCTGACAGCCGTGAACGCGCCACCGGACTATGGGAGGTTTCACCGTGAAAGAGCCGTGAGAAGCAAACAGCTGAATCAGGTGGAACTGCCGGCCCGTATTGAGGAAAGCAAGTCGTCCGAAAAGAAGCTGGATCGACGCCTGCAAGAGACAACAAGCGGAGAAGCCCTCGAAAGCCTGAGCGAACACGCTGAAGGTAAGCCCAGACTTCGAAGCCGGAACTTCAAGGACGGAGCGTGGAGACGCGAAGCCCTCTGAAGGGAAAGCCGAGAGAACGGGGGAGCCGACGGGTGTTTAAGAGGCACGGTAAAATATAAGGGCACCGGAGGGTGAATGACGGCACAAAGACCGGAAATAATTACACGCTTGTAAACGCGCATTGGAAAAGACACGAGTGCGCGAGTCTCTAAAAAAAGAACTTTGTCTAAAAGGGGCATCCGGAACTCCGGACTACGGAGGGAGGTTAAGTGATACAGATACGCTTTGGAAAATCTACTAAGACTGTAAAACGTGAGCACACGATCTCGGAGCTAGGTGACTACAAACCTGGTTTCGGATCACGCTATTCACCAGCCCAACTTAACCTAGTTGTGACAAACTTTGAAAGAAGTCGTGTTGAAACAAAATCTAACAAAGAATGGAAGAAGACGCGCAACGCAGACGCGTTGCACAGACACTATTGGCTAGAGCACCAGGAAAAGGACAGCAAGCAGGTGCCCAAAAGCAGTTGGAAACCTCATTAATAGGCAAACTAAGAAAATATGAAAAACTTAAGAAAAATGAAACATCCAAATGGTGGGAGGCAGTATCTCTACAAGACTATATAGATAAAAACATGATCCCAAGAGGACTGAGAATATATATAACACCCTCCCACGAGTCTCCAAACCCACGCATGCTTGAAGAGTGGTTTGATAACTCAACGAGCAGTTCCAAAACAATGTTGTGTATACTGGTGAAATACGCCTGGGAGGATAGAGACCGAATTCTAAAAGAAATACTGGAGCTAGAGGAAGAACTGGGTAAGGAAAGTGATCAGACAAGTATAAAGAAATATAAAGAAGAAATGAAAGCCAGACTAGTCCAGTATGAAGAAGACATAAAATTAAGAAAACAAAGAAAACTGCATAGAGATTGCAATGACTATGACTCCGGACGTATTTTAACATACAGCAAGAAGTATGACCACCTATATGACATGCAACAACCCACATCATCTAACAAATCTCCCCAGAACCAAGGAGTGGGACCAGACATAGGTACTGCAGATGGATCAGATACGGAGGGATCGATACACAGCACGAGTACTATTGCTGAGATGGACATAATCACATCAAAACCGACGTATTTAGACGAATTCCGAGCGCTGAAGAGGGGGCGGCAGTCGGGAGTATTCTCACCTCCTCCAGCACAAAGGGGCAGAGGCACGAGAGGGAGACCCCGGGGAAAAGCAAGAGGAGCCGGACGAGGATCGGACGAAGCAAACAACGCAGGAAAAGAAGGAAACAAAGGAAGAGGAAAAGGAGTGGAACGCGAGCCAATGGGAACCAGGCGTGGGGGCTACAAGAAACGGAATCAGTAATGGAGAACAACGACATGGTAAACAAAACTATTGTAAATTTATCAAGTAGAGAACTAACTGATGTTGAGAAGAAAACTTTGAGTTTGGGTTTGTCATTCTGCCCGACAGAATTATTCAACTACAGTGAGACCAGAATTGACATGTTTCGGTTCATAAGAAAATTAAAACTTAGGAAATGGCATGCTCTCAAAAACAACACTAACAATTGGAACACACAGGAAAGCATACCCCCCAGTCAGCCCTCATTGGAGGTAAGGGACGCTTATGCCATCCGAATAGCGCAGGACCTACTATATGAAGGAGATACCATAGGAACACAAACCAGGGAGGGGGGTGCAGAACGATTAAACTTAACTACAGACAGAGCCGCCATGACCAGTTTTAAACCAAAATCTGTATTTTTCCCCAATCTCCCACACGATAATGTAGACACTTTTCACGATGTAACTACCAAGGCACTCATAGAATACAAGCACTGCCCAAGGGGTAAGGGAGGAGGTTTCAACCTGAATGCTAAACAAAAGAAAGCCATTGAATCCCTAGCAAATGATTCCTCCATTATAATACGCCCAGCTGATAAAGGAGGAAATGTGGTGATACAAGATCGGGAGGCATACATAGCTGAAGCAGCAAGACAGCTAAATAATGAAAATTATTACTGTAAAAGCAATGGTAGCATATATAAAAACAACATCTTAACCATGTGGTCTAAATTAAGCAAGTGGCAGGAGGAAGGTCTCCTGTCTTGGGAAGAGTTTACCTTCCTGAAGATAGATTATCCTAAACTACCAATAATCTATTTTCTTCCCAAAATACATAAAAACCCACTCACACCACCAGGGAGACCCATAGTGTCATCTATAGGTAGTGTATACGAAAATGTGTCTAAGTATGTGGAATTCTTCCTCCAGGAACATGTGAAAGAGCTACCTTCCTATGTAAAGGACACCCAAGACTTTTTGAAAAAGATTGACACTATAAGCTGGAAAGCAGAGTACATACTAATAACTATGGATGTAAACGCATTATACACAATCATTGAACATGAACATGGTATAGAAGCATGCATGCATTATCTGAGTAAACGGAACATAATGTACCTTGAGCACACAAGGATGCTAAAGGAAATGATAAGAATATGTTTGGAGAATAATGTATTTATGTTTAATGGTGAACTGTATAAGCAGACTACTGGAACTTGCATGGGTACGAGCTTTGCGCCGAGCTTTGCGAATTTGTTCTTGGGCAAATGGGAAGAGGAGATGAGAAACAACCCCCAATACAAACAGGCATTTGAAAAGGTCATAGTATGGCTTAGGTACATAGATGATCTGTTTGTAGTGTGGAGTGGGAGTGATGCAGAAGCTGATGAATTTGTGAAACTTTTAAACACCAATGAGTATAACATAAAACTTACTCATCAAAAGAGTAGACAGAAGGTTGAATATCTAGACGTAGAAGTGAGGGCAGAAGGAGATGCTTTAAGAACAAAATTGTTCAGGAAAGAGACTGCGGGCAATAGTGTCCTCCATGCTCTTAGCAGCCACCCAGACACCCTAAAATGGAGTATTCCTTATGGGGAACTGTTAAGAGCAAGGAGAAATTGTTCCAACACAGAGGAGTACGAAAAAGAAAGTGTAGTAATGATACAGAGATTCAGAGAAAGGGGTTACCCCAAATGGGTTCTAGATAGAGCCCTAGCAAAGATGGAGAATGTAACGAGAGAAAGCACTTTAATAACTAAAGAAAAGGAAATGCAAGGAAATGAGACCACCAGGGTAATTCTTACATTCAATAGGGGGTCTCACAAAGTAAGAAAAATAATTACAAAAAACTGGAATATCCTTAAAAGCGACCCTATCATTGGCCCTGAACTAAGTGATAAACCAGCCATCACTTACAGGAAGAGTCATAGCTTGAGGGATATACTCACGAAGGGAGACATTACAAACTACAAAGATAGGAACCAACATAATCTGGTAGGTTTCTTTCCGTGTGGGCACTGTAAGGCCTGTAAACATAGCCCTATGAGAAAAGACTTTGAACTCCCCCAGGGTAAGACCAAAAGAAAGATAACACAATTCCTGACATGCAGCACCACCCATGTGGTGTACGTGCTTGAATGTCCATGCAGAAAAAGATATGTGGGCAGCACAACAGTAATGGCCAAAAATAGGGTGATGCAACACCTTAGGGCGATCACCAATCAGGACCCCCAATACCCAGTCGCAAGACATTTTGCGCAGTATCACAGATCAAACTGCAATCTGCTAACATACTTTGCTATTGAACAGGTGAGATACAACCAAAGAGGGGGTAACAGAGAGATACAGCTGAGGAAAAAAGAGTCCAAATGGATTCTAGAACTAGAAACAAGACAGCCGAATGGGCACAATGACCATGAGGAACTGATAGTTCATCTATATGACTCATGAAAATGGAATAAGAATCCTGTAAAAAATGAAATGTATAAGTATAAAGGTGGTCACAATGTAGGAATGTTGGTTTAAGCATCTAAGCTGGTAAAAATGTTTTAATGAGAATAAGAATGTAATTTTAATTTTTGTTTTACTCTAACAGGCGAAATCGAGATGAAATATTAGGGATCACGTGCACTTCACGAGGAATTGAGCCTGTCACGCTGAAGATTCACGAAAATAGAGTAGAAGACTTCTTCACTAAGTAGAAAATTCTTCACTTATAGTTCACGTTTTTTGCACTTTATTTTGTTTTTAAAGATAAAGCTTTAACCAGAGACATTGAACCCTTATTAAGCCACTAGGCGAAAGAAGAGGGGCTTAGATATAATGACTGTACAAACAGCCACTGTGGCGAATGAAATGTGTATAAAGAAGTAATGATTTAATGTCCTTAATCACTTTCATAAACAAGTGGTTGTGTAAACATGAGACACTATGCACAATAGAAGTTTCAGAAAGTACACTCCAAAATGTCAGCCAAAATGAAATGAAATGTGTGCAGTCCTGTTTCTATGGCTATCTCGCCATGTGTATGTAACTGGTGGAGAGCTAACGACTTGCTGTGTGAGCAAGGGAGTTTTGGCTTCCGAAACGCGTAACAGCAAATAAAGCGACACTGTATCACTCTACCTCTGAGTGCGCGTCTAATTTTGGATTGTATGGAAAATAATTGGCTGGCGGGGCTCTGACAGCCGTGAACGCGCCACCGGACTATGGGAGGTTTCACCGTGAAAGAGCCGTGAGAAGCAAACAGCTGAATCAGGTGGAACTGCCGGCCCGTATTGAGGAAAGCAAGTCGTCCGAAAAGAAGCTGGATCGACGCCTGCAAGAGACAACAAGCGGAGAAGCCCTCGAAAGCCTGAGCGAACACGCTGAAGGTAAGCCCAGACTTCGAAGCCGGAACTTCAAGGACGGAGCGTGGAGACGCGAAGCCCTCTGAAGGGAAAGCCGAGAGAACGGGGGAGCCGACGGGTGTTTAAGAGGCACGGTAAAATATAAGGGCACCGGAGGGTGAATGACGGCACAAAGACCGGAAATAATTACACGCTTGTAAACGCGCATTGGAAAAGACACGAGTGCGCGAGTCTCTAAAAAAAGAACTTTGTCTAAAAGGGGCATCCGGAACTCCGGACTACGGAGGGAGGTTAAGTGATACAGATACGCTTTGGAAAATCTACTAAGACTGTAAAACGTGAGCACACGATCTCGGAGCTAGGTGACTACAAACCTGGTTTCGGATCACGCTATTCACCAGCCCAACTTAACCTAGTTGTGACAAACTTTGAAAGAAGTCGTGTTGAAACAAAATCTAACAAAGAATGGAAGAAGACGCGCAACGCAGACGCGTTGCACAGACACTATTGGCTAGAGCACCAGGAAAAGGCCAGCAAGCAGGTGCCCAAAAGCAGTTGGAAACCTCATTAATAGGCAAACTAAGAAAATATGAAAAACTTAAGAAAAATGAAACATCCAAATGGTGGGAGGCAGTATCTCTACAAGACTATATAGATAAAAACATGATCCCAAGAGGACTGAGAATATATATAACACCCTCCCACGAGTCTCCAAACCCACGCATGCTTGAAGAGTGGTTTGATAACTCAACGAGCAGTTCCAAAACAATGTTGTGTATACTGGTGAAATACGCCTGGGAGGATAGAGACCGAATTCTAAAAGAAATACTGGAGCTAGAGGAAGAACTGGGTAAGGAAAGTGATCAGACAAGTATAAAGAAATATAAAGAAGAAATGAAAGCCAGACTAGTCCAGTATGAAGAAGACATAAAATTAAGAAAACAAAGAAAACTGCATAGAGATTGCAATGACTATGACTCCGGACGTATTTTAACATACAGCAAGAAGTATGACCACCTATATGACATGCAACAACCCACATCATCTAACAAATCTCCCCAGAACCAAGGAGCGGGACCAGACATAGGTACTGCAGATGGATCAGATACGGAGGGATCGATACACAGCACGAGTACTATTGCTGAGATGGACATAATCACATCAAAACCGACGTATTTAGACGAATTCCGAGCGCTGAAGAGGGGGCGGCAGTCGGGAGTATTCTCACCTCCTCCAGCACAAAGGGGCAGAGGCACGAGAGGGAGACCCCGGGGAAAAGCAAGAGGAGCCGGACGAGGATCGGACGAAGCAAACAACGCAGGAAAAGAAGGAAACAAAGGAAGAGGAAAAGGAGTGGAACGCGAGCCAATGGGAACCAGGCGTGGGGGCTACAAGAAACGGAATCAGTAATGGAGAACAACGACATGGTAAACAAAACTATTGTAAATTTATCAAGTAGAGAACTAACTGATGTTGAGAAGAAAACTTTGAGTTTGGGTTTGTCATTCTGCCCGACAGAATTATTCAACTACAGTGAGACCAGAATTGACATGTTTCGGTTCATAAGAAAATTAAAACTTAGGAAATGGCATGCTCTCAAAAACATCACTAACAATTGGAACACACAGGAAAGCATACCCCCCAGTCAGCCCTCATTGGAGGTAAGGGACGCTTATGCCATCCGAATAGCGCAGGACCTACTATATGAAGGAGATACCATAGGAACACAAACCAGGGAGGGGGGTGCAGAACGATTAAACTTAACTACAGACAGAGCCGCCATGACCAGTTTTAAACCAAAATCTGTATTTTTCCCCAATCTCCCACACGATAATGTAGACACTTTTCACGATGTAACTACCAAGGCACTCATAGAATACAAGCACTGCCCAAGGGGTAAGGGAGGAGGTTTCAACCTGAATGCTAAACAAAAGAAAGCCATTGAATCCCTAGCAAATGATTCCTCCATTATAATACGCCCAGCTGATAAAGGAGGAAATGTGGTGATACAAGATCGGGAGGCATACATAGCTGAAGCAGCAAGACAGCTAAATAATGAAAATTATTACTGTAAAAGCAATGGTAGCATATATAAAAACAACATCTTAACCATGTGGTCTAAATTAAGCAAGTGGCAGGAGGAAGGTCTCCTGTCTTGGGAAGAGTTTACCTTCCTGAAGATAGATTATCCTAAACTACCAATAATCTATTTTCTTCCCAAAATACATAAAAACCCACTCACACCACCAGGGAGACCCATAGTGTCATCTATAGGTAGTGTATACGAAAATGTGTCTAAGTATGTGGAATTCTTCCTCCAGGAACATGTGAAAGAGCTACCTTCCTATGTAAAGGACACCCAAGACTTTTTGAAAAAGATTGACACTATAAGCTGGAAAGCAGAGTACATACTAATAACTATGGATGTAAACGCATTATACACAATCATTGAACATGAACATGGTATAGAAGCATGCATGCATTATCTGAGTAAACGGAACATAATGTACCTTGAGCACACAAGGATGCTAAAGGAAATGATAAGAATATGTTTGGAGAATAATGTATTTATGTTTAATGGTGAACTGTATAAGCAGACTACTGGAACTTGCATGGGTACGAGCTTTGCGCCGAGCTTTGCGAATTTGTTCTTGGGCAAATGGGAAGAGGAGATGAGAAACAACCCCCAATACAAACAGGCATTTGAAAAGGTCATAGTATGGCTTAGGTACATAGATGATCTGTTTGTAGTGTGGAGTGGGAGTGATGCAGAAGCTGATGAATTTGTGAAACTTTTAAACACCAATGAGTATAACATAAAACTTACTCATCAAAAGAGTAGACAGAAGGTTGAATATCTAGACGTAGAAGTGAGGGCAGAAGGAGATGCTTTAAGAACAAAATTGTTCAGGAAAGAGACTGCGGGCAATAGTGTCCTCCATGCTCTTAGCAGCCACCCAGACACCCTAAAATGGAGTATTCCTTATGGGGAACTGTTAAGAGCAAGGAGAAATTGTTCCAACACAGAGGAGTACGAAAAAGAAAGTGTAGTAATGATACAGAGATTCAGAGAAAGGGGTTACCCCAAATGGGTTCTAGATAGAGCCCTAGCAAAGATGGAGAATGTAACGAGAGAAAGCACTTTAATAACTAAAGAAAAGGAAATGCAAGGAAATGAGACCACCAGGGTAATTCTTACATTCAATAGGGGGTCTCACAAAGTAAGAAAAATAATTACAAAAAACTGGAATATCCTTAAAAGCGACCCTATCATTGGCCCTGAACTAAGTGATAAACCAGCCATCACTTACAGGAAGAGTCATAGCTTGAGGGATATACTCACGAAGGGAGACATTACAAACTACAAAGATAGGAACCAACATAATCTGGTAGGTTTCTTTCCGTGTGGGCACTGTAAGGCCTGTAAACATAGCCCTATGAGAAAAGACTTTGAACTCCCCCAGGGTAAGACCAAAAGAAAGATAACACAATTCCTGACATGCAGCACCACCCATGTGGTGTACGTGCTTGAATGTCCATGCAGAAAAAGATATGTGGGCAGCACAACAGTAATGGCCAAAAATAGGGTGATGCAACACCTTAGGGCGATCACCAATCAGGACCCCCAATACCCAGTCGCAAGACATTTTGCGCAGTATCACAGATCAAACTGCAATCTGCTAACATACTTTGCTATTGAACAGGTGAGATACAACCAAAGAGGGGGTAACAGAGAGATACAGCTGAGGAAAAAAGAGTCCAAATGGATTCTAGAACTAGAAACAAGACAGCCGAATGGGCACAATGACCATGAGGAACTGATAGTTCATCTATATGACTCATGAAAATGGAATAAGAATCCTGTAAAAAATGAAATGTATAAGTATAAAGGTGGTCACAATGTAGGAATGTTGGTTTAAGCATCTAAGCTGGTAAAAATGTTTTAATGAGAATAAGAATGTAATTTTAATTTTTGTTTTACTCTAACAGGCGAAATCGAGATGAAATATTAGGGATCACGTGCACTTCACGAGGAATTGAGCCTGTCACGCTGAAGATTCACGAAAATAGAGTAGAAGACTTCTTCACTAAGTAGAAAATTCTTCACTTATAGTTCACGTTTTTTGCACTTTATTTTGTTTTTAAAGATAAAGCTTTAACCAGAGACATTGAACCCTTATTAAGCCACTAGGCGAAAGAAGAGGGGCTTAGATATAATGACTGTACAAACAGCCACTGTGGCGAATGAAATGTGTATAAAGAAGTAATGATTTAATGTCCTTAATCACTTTCATAAACAAGTGGTTGTGTAAACATGAGACACTATGCACAATAGAAGTTTCAGAAAGTACACTCCAAAATGTCAGCCAAAATGAAATAAAATGTGTGCAGTCCTGTTTCTATGGCTATCTCGCCATGTGTATGTAACTGGTGGAGAGCTAACGACTTGCTGTGTGAGCAAGGGAGTTTTGGCTTCCGAAACGCGTAACAGCAAATAAAGCGACACTGTATCACTCTACCTCTGAGTGCGCGTCTAATTTTGGATTGTATGGAAAATAATTGGCTGGCGGGGCTCTGACAGCCGTGAACGCGCCACCGGACTATGGGAGGTTTCACCGTGAAAGAGCCGTGAGAAGCAAACAGCTGAATCAGGTGGAACTGCCGGCCCGTATTGAGGAAAGCAAGTCGTCCGAAAAGAAGCTGGATCGACGCCTGCAAGAGACAACAAGCGGAGAAGCCCTCGAAAGCCTGAGCGAACACGCTGAAGGTAAGCCCAGACTTCGAAGCCGGAACTTCAAGGACGGAGCGTGGAGACGCGAAGCCCTCTGAAGGGAAAGCCGAGAGAACGGGGGAGCCGACGGGTGTTTAAGAGGCACGGTAAAATATAAGGGCACCGGAGGGTGAATGACGGCACAAAGACCGGAAATAATTACACGCTTGTAAACGCGCATTGGAAAAGACACGAGTGCGCGAGTCTCTAAAAAAAGAACTTTGTCTAAAAGGGGCATCCGGAACTCCGGACTACGGAGGGAGGTTAAGTGATACAGATACGCTTTGGAAAATCTACTAAGACTGTAAAACGTGAGCACACGATCTCGGAGCTAGGTGACTACAAACCTGGTTTCGGATCACGCTATTCACCAGCCCAACTTAACCTAGTTGTGACAAACTTTGAAAGAAGTTGTGTTGAAACAAAATCTAACAAAGAATGGAAGAAGACGCGCAACGCAGACGCGTTGCACAGACACTATTGGCTAGAGCACCAGGAAAAGGCCAGCAAGCAGGTGCCCAAAAGCAGTTGGAAACCTCATTAATAGGCAAACTAAGAAAATATGAAAAACTTAAGAAAAATGAAACATCCAAATGGTGGGAGGCAGTATCTCTACAAGACTATATAGATAAAAACATGATCCCAAGAGGACTGAGAATATATATAACACCCTCCCACGAGTCTCCAAACCCACGCATGCTTGAAGAGTGGTTTGATAACTCAACGAGCAGTTCCAAAACAATGTTGTGTATACTGGTGAAATACGCCTGGGAGGATAGAGACCGAATTCTAAAAGAAATACTGGAGCTAGAGGAAGAACTGGGTAAGGAAAGTGATCAGACAAGTATAAAGAAATATAAAGAAGAAATGAAAGCCAGACTAGTCCAGTATGAAGAAGACATAAAATTAAGAAAACAAAGAAAACTGCATAGAGATTGCAATGACTATGACTCCGGACGTATTTTAACATACAGCAAGAAGTATGACCACCTATATGACATGCAACAACCCACATCATCTAACAAATCTCCCCAGAACCAAGGAGCGGGACCAGACATAGGTACTGCAGATGGATCAGATACGGAGGGATCGATACACAGCACGAGTACTATTGCTGAGATGGACATAATCACATCAAAACCGACGTATTTAGACGAATTCCGAGCGCTGAAGAGGGGGCGGCAGTCGGGAGTATTCTCACCTCCTTCAGCACAAAGGGGCAGAGGCACGAGAGGGAGACCCCGGGGAAAAGCAAGAGGAGCCGGACGAGGATCGGACGAAGCAAACAACGCAGGAAAAGAAGGAAACAAAGGAAGAGGAAAAGGAGTGGAACGCGAGCCAATGGGAACCAGGCGTGGGGGCTACAAGAAACGGAATCAGTAATGGAGAACAACGACATGGTAAACAAAACTATTGTAAATTTATCAAGTAGAGAACTAACTGATGTTGAGAAGAAAACTTTGAGTTTGGGTTTGTCATTCTGCCCGACAGAATTATTCAACTACAGTGAGACCAGAATTGACATGTTTCGGTTCATAAGAAAATTAAAACTTAGGAAATGGCATGCTCTCAAAAACATCACTAACAATTGGAACACACAGGAAAGCATACCCCCCAGTCAGCCCTCATTGGAGGTAAGGGACGCTTATGCCATCCGAATAGCGCAGGACCTACTATATGAAGGAGATACCATAGGAACACAAACCAGGGAGGGGGGTGCAGAACGATTAAACTTAACTACAGACAGAGCCGCCATGACCAGTTTTAAACCAAAATCTGTATTTTTCCCCAATCTCCCACACGATAATGTAGACACTTTTCACGATGTAACTACCAAGGCACTCATAGAATACAAGCACTGCCCAAGGGGTAAGGGAGGAGGTTTCAACCTGAATGCTAAACAAAAGAAAGCCATTGAATCCCTAGCAAATGATTCCTCCATTATAATACGCCCAGCTGATAAAGGAGGAAATGTGGTGATACAAGATCGGGAGGCATACATAGCTGAAGCAGCAAGACAGCTAAATAATGAAAATTATTACTGTAAAAGCAATGGTAGCATATATAAAAACAACATCTTAACCATGTGGTCTAAATTAAGCAAGTGGCAGGAGGAAGGTCTCCTGTCTTGGGAAGAGTTTACCTTCCTGAAGATAGATTATCCTAAACTACCAATAATCTATTTTCTTCCCAAAATACATAAAAACCCACTCACACCACCAGGGAGACCCATAGTGTCATCTATAGGTAGTGTATACGAAAATGTGTCTAAGTATGTGGAATTCTTCCTCCAGGAACATGTGAAAGAGCTACCTTCCTATGTAAAGGACACCCAAGACTTTTTGAAAAAGATTGACACTATAAGCTGGAAAGCAGAGTACATACTAATAACTATGGATGTAAACGCATTATACACAATCATTGAACATGAACATGGTATAGAAGCATGCATGCATTATCTGAGTAAACGGAACATAATGTACCTTGAGCACACAAGGATGCTAAAGGAAATGATAAGAATATGTTTGGAGAATAATGTATTTATGTTTAATGGTGAACTGTATAAGCAGACTACTGGAACTTGCATGGGTACGAGCTTTGCGCCGAGCTTTGCGAATTTGTTCTTGGGCAAATGGGAAGAGGAGATGAGAAACAACCCCCAATACAAACAGGCATTTGAAAAGGTCATAGTATGGCTTAGGTACATAGATGATCTGTTTGTAGTGTGGAGTGGGAGTGATGCAGAAGCTGATGAATTTGTGAAACTTTTAAACACCAATGAGTATAACATAAAACTTACTCATCAAAAGAGTAGACAGAAGGTTGAATATCTAGACGTAGAAGTGAGGGCAGAAGGAGATGCTTTAAGAACAAAATTGTTCAGGAAAGAGACTGCGGGCAATAGTGTCCTCCATGCTCTTAGCAGCCACCCAGACACCCTAAAATGGAGTATTCCTTATGGGGAACTGTTAAGAGCAAGGAGAAATTGTTCCAACACAGAGGAGTACGAAAAAGAAAGTGTAGTAATGATACAGAGATTCAGAGAAAGGGGTTACCCCAAATGGGTTCTAGATAGAGCCCTAGCAAAGATGGAGAATGTAACGAGAGAAAGCACTTTAATAACTAAAGAAAAGGAAATGCAAGGAAATGAGACCACCAGGGTAATTCTTACATTCAATAGGGGGTCTCACAAAGTAAGAAAAATAATTACAAAAAACTGGAATATCCTTAAAAGCGACCCTATCATTGGCCCTGAACTAAGTGATAAACCAGCCATCACTTACAGGAAGAGTCATAGCTTGAGGGATATACTCACGAAGGGAGACATTACAAACTACAAAGATAGGAACCAACATAATCTGGTAGGTTTCTTTCCGTGTGGGCACTGTAAGGCCTGTAAACATAGCCCTATGAGAAAAGACTTTGAACTCCCCCAGGGTAAGACCAAAAGAAAGATAACACAATTCCTGACATGCAGCACCACCCATGTGGTGTACGTGCTTGAATGTCCATGCAGAAAAAGATATGTGGGCAGCACAACAGTAATGGCCAAAAATAGGGTGATGCAACACCTTAGGGCGATCACCAATCAGGACCCCCAATACCCAGTCGCAAGACATTTTGCGCAGTATCACAGATCAAACTGCAATCTGCTAACATACTTTGCTATTGAACAGGTGAGATACAACCAAAGAGGGGGTAACAGAGAGATACAGCTGAGGAAAAAAGAGTCCAAATGGATTCTAGAACTAGAAACAAGACAGCCGAATGGGCACAATGACCATGAGGAACTGATAGTTCATCTATATGACTCATGAAAATGGAATAAGAATCCTGTAAAAAATGAAATGTATAAGTATAAAGGTGGTCACAATGTAGGAATGTTGGTTTAAGCATCTAAGCTGGTAAAAATGTTTTAATGAGAATAAGAATGTAATTTTAATTTTTGTTTTACTCTAACAGGCGAAATCGAGATGAAATATTAGGGATCACGTGCACTTCACGAGGAATTGAGCCTGTCACGCTGAAGATTCACGAAAATAGAGTAGAAGACTTCTTCACTAAGTAGAAAATTCTTCACTTATAGTTCACGTTTTTTGCACTTTATTTTGTTTTTAAAGATAAAGCTTTAACCAGAGACATTGAACCCTTATTAAGCCACTAGGCGAAAGAAGAGGGGCTTAGATATAATGACTGTACAAACAGCCACTGTGGCGAATGAAATGTGTATAAAGAAGTAATGATTTAATGTCCTTAATCACTTTCATAAACAAGTGGTTGTGTAAACATGAGACACTATGCACAATAGAAGTTTCAGAAAGTACACTCCAAAATGTCAGCCAAAATGAAATGAAATGTGTGCAGTCCTGTTTCTATGGCTATCTCGCCATGTGTATGTAACTGGTGGAGAGCTAACGACTTGCTGTGTGAGCAAGGGAGTTTTGGCTTCCGAAACGCGTAACAGCAAATAAAGCGACACTGTATCACTCTACCTCTGAGTGCGCGTCTAATTTTGGATTGTATGGAAAATAATTGGCTGGCGGGGCTCTGACAGCCGTGAACGCGCCACCGGACTATGGGAGGTTTCACCGTGAAAGAGCCGTGAGAAGCAAACAGCTGAATCAGGTGGAACTGCCGGCCCGTATTGAGGAAAGCAAGTCGTCCGAAAAGAAGCTGGATCGACGCCTGCAAGAGACAACAAGCGGAGAAGCCCTCGAAAGCCTGAGCGAACACGCTGAAGGTAAGCCCAGACTTCGAAGCCGGAACTTCAAGGACGGAGCGTGGAGACGCGAAGCCCTCTGAAGGGAAAGCCGAGAGAACGGGGGAGCCGACGGGTGTTTAAGAGGCACGGTAAAATATAAGGGCACCGGAGGGTGAATGACGGCACAAAGACCGGAAATAATTACACGCTTGTAAACGCGCATTGGAAAAGACACGAGTGCGCGAGTCTCTAAAAAAAGAACTTTGTCTAAAAGGGGCATCCGGAACTCCGGACTACGGAGGGAGGTTAAGTGATACAGATACGCTTTGGAAAATCTACTAAGACTGTAAAACGTGAGCACACGATCTCGGAGCTAGGTGACTACAAACCTGGTTTCGGATCACGCTATTCACCAGCCCAACTTAACCTAGTTGTGACAAACTTTGAAAGAAGTCGTGTTGAAACAAAATCTAACAAAGAATGGAAGAAGACGCGCAACACAGACGCGTTGCACAGACACTATTGGCTAGAGCACCAGGAAAAGGACAGCAAGCAGGTGCCCAAAAGCAGTTGGAAACCTCATTAATAGGCAAACTAAGAAAATATGAAAAACTTAAGAAAAATGAAACATCCAAATGGTGGGAGGCAGTATCTCTACAAGACTATATAGATAAAAACATGATCCCAAGAGGACTGAGAATATATATAACACCCTCCCACGAGTCTCCAAACCCACGCATGCTTGAAGAGTGGTTTGATAACTCAACGAGCAGTTCCAAAACAATGTTGTGTATACTGGTGAAATACGCCTGGGAGGATAGAGACCGAATTCTAAAAGAAATACTGGAGCTAGAGGAAGAACTGGGTAAGGAAAGTGATCAGACAAGTATAAAGAAATATAAAGAAGAAATGAAAGCCAGACTAGTCCAGTATGAAGAAGACATAAAATTAAGAAAACAAAGAAAACTGCATAGAGATTGCAATGACTATGACTCCGGACGTATTTTAACATACAGCAAGAAGTATGACCACCTATATGACATGCAACAACCCACATCATCTAACAAATCTCCCCAGAACCAAGGAGCGGGACCAGACATAGGTACTGCAGATGGATCAGATACGGAGGGATCGATACACAGCACGAGTACTATTGCTGAGATGGACATAATCACATCAAAACCGACGTATTTAGACGAATTCCGAGCGCTGAAGAGGGGGCGGCAGTCGGGAGTATTCTCACCTCCTCCAGCACAAAGGGGCAGAGGCACGAGAGGGAGACCCCGGGGAAAAGCAAGAGGAGCCGGACGAGGATCGGACGAAGCAAACAACGCAGGAAAAGAAGGAAACAAAGGAAGAGGAAAAGGAGTGGAACGCGAGCCAATGGGAACCAGGCGTGGGGGCTACAAGAAACGGAATCAGTAATGGAGAACAACGACATGGTAAACAAAACTATTGTAAATTTATCAAGTAGAGAACTAACTGATGTTGAGAAGAAAACTTTGAGTTTGGGTTTGTCATTCTGCCCGACAGAATTATTCAACTACAGTGAGACCAGAATTGACATGTTTCGGTTCATAAGAAAATTAAAACTTAGGAAATGGCATGCTCTCAAAAACAACACTAACAATTGGAACACACAGGAAAGCATACCCCCCAGTCAGCCCTCATTGGAGGTAAGGGACGCTTATGCCATCCGAATAGCGCAGGACCTACTATATGAAGGAGATACCATAGGAACACAAACCAGGGAGGGGGGTGCAGAACGATTAAACTTAACTACAGACAGAGCCGCCATGACCAGTTTTAAACCAAAATCTGTATTTTTCCCCAATCTCCCACACGATAATGTAGACACTTTTCACGATGTAACTACCAAGGCACTCATAGAATACAAGCACTGCCCAAGGGGTAAGGGAGGAGGTTTCAACCTGAATGCTAAACAAAAGAAAGCCATTGAATCCCTAGCAAATGATTCCTCCATTATAATACGCCCAGCTGATAAAGGAGGAAATGTGGTGATACAAGATCGGGAGGCATACATAGCTGAAGCAGCAAGACAGCTAAATAATGAAAATTATTACTGTAAAAGCAATGGTAGCATATATAAAAACAACATCTTAACCATGTGGTCTAAATTAAGCAAGTGGCAGGAGGAAGGTCTCCTGTCTTGGGAAGAGTTTACCTTCCTGAAGATAGATTATCCTAAACTACCAATAATCTATTTTCTTCCCAAAATACATAAAAACCCACTCACACCACCAGGGAGACCCATAGTGTCATCTATAGGTAGTGTATACGAAAATGTGTCTAAGTATGTGGAATTCTTCCTCCAGGAACATGTGAAAGAGCTACCTTCCTATGTAAAGGACACCCAAGACTTTTTGAAAAAGATTGACACTATAAGCTGGAAAGCAGAGTACATACTAATAACTATGGATGTAAACGCATTATACACAATCATTGAACATGAACATGGTATAGAAGCATACATGCATTATCTGAGTAAACGGAACATAATGTACCTTGAGCACACAAGGATGCTAAAGGAAATGATAAGAATATGTTTGGAGAATAATGTATTTATGTTTAATGGTGAACTGTATAAGCAGACTACTGGAACTTGCATGGGTACGAGCTTTGCGCCGAGCTTTGCGAATTTGTTCTTGGGCAAATGGGAAGAGGAGATGAGAAACAACCCCCAATACAAACAGGCATTTGAAAAGGTCATAGTATGGCTTAGGTACATAGATGATCTGTTTGTAGTGTGGAGTGGGAGTGATGCAGAAGCTGATGAATTTGTGAAACTTTTAAACACCAATGAGTATAACATAGGCCTATCATTGGCCCTGAACTAAGTGATAAACCAGCCATCACTTACAGGAAGAGTCATAGCTTGAGGGATATACTCACGAAGGGAGACATTACAAACTACAAAGATAGGAACCAACATAATCTGGTAGGTTTCTTTCCGTGTGGGCACTGTAAGGCCTGTAAACATAGCCCTATGAGAAAAGACTTTGAACTCCCCCAGGGTAAGACCAAAAGAAAGATAACACAATTCCTGACATGCAGCACCACCCATGTGGTGTACGTGCTTGAATGTCCATGCAGAAAAAGATATGTGGGCAGCACAACAGTAATGGCCAAAAATAGGGTGATGCAACACCTTAGGGCGATCACCAATCAGGACCCCCAATACCCAGTCGCAAGACATTTTGCGCAGTATCACAGATCAAACTGCAATCTGCTAACATACTTTGCTATTGAACAGGTGAGATACAACCAAAGAGGGGGTAACAGAGAGATACAGCTGAGGAAAAAAGAGTCCAAATGGATTCTAGAACTAGAAACAAGACAGCCGAATGGGCACAATGACCATGAGGAACTGATAGTTCATCTATATGACTCATGAAAATGGAATAAGAATCCTGTAAAAAATGAAATGTATAAGTATAAAGGTGGTCACAATGTAGGAATGTTGGTTTAAGCATCTAAGCTGGTAAAAATGTTTTAATGAGAATAAGAATGTAATTTTAATTTTTGTTTTACTCTAACAGGCGAAATCGAGATGAAATATTAGGGATCACGTGCACTTCACGAGGAATTGAGCCTGTCACGCTGAAGATTCACGAAAATAGAGTAGAAGACTTCTTCACTAAGTAGAAAATTCTTCACTTATAGTTCACGTTTTTTGCACTTTATTTTGTTTTTAAAGATAAAGCTTTAACCAGAGACATTGAACCCTTATTAAGCCACTAGGCGAAAGAAGAGGGGCTTAGATATAATGACTGTACAAACAGCCACTGTGGCGAATGAAATGTGTATAAAGAAGTAATGATTTAATGTCCTTAATCACTTTCATAAACAAGTGGTTGTGTAAACATGAGACACTATGCACAATAGAAGTTTCAGAAAGTACACTCCAAAATGTCAGCCAAAATGAAATGAAATGTGTGCAGTCCTGTTTCTATGGCTATCTCGCCATGTGTATGTAACTGGTGGAGAGCTAACGACTTGCTGTGTGAGCAAGGGAGTTTTGGCTTCCGAAACGCGTAACAGCAAATAAAGCGACACTGTATCACTCTACCTCTGAGTGCGCGTCTAATTTTGGATTGTATGGAAAATAATTGGCTGGCGGGGCTCTGACAGCCGTGAACGCGCCACCGGACTATGGGAGGTTTCACCGTGAAAGAGCCGTGAGAAGCAAACAGCTGAATCAGGTGGAACTGCCGGCCCGTATTGAGGAAAGCAAGTCGTCCGAAAAGAAGCTGGATCGACGCCTGCAAGAGACAACAAGCGGAGAAGCCCTCGAAAGCCTGAGCGAACACGCTGAAGGTAAGCCCAGACTTCGAAGCCGGAACTTCAAGGACGGAGCGTGGAGACGCGAAGCCCTCTGAAGGGAAAGCCGAGAGAACGGGGGAGCCGACGGGTGTTTAAGAGGCACGGTAAAATATAAGGGCACCGGAGGGTGAATGACGGCACAAAGACCGGAAATAATTACACGCTTGTAAACGCGCATTGGAAAAGACACGAGTGCGCGAGTCTCTAAAAAAAGAACTTTGTCTAAAAGGGGCATCCGGAACTCCGGACTACGGAGGGAGGTTAAGTGATACAGATACGCTTTGGAAAATCTACTAAGACTGTAAAACGTGAGCACACGATCTCGGAGCTAGGTGACTACAAACCTGGTTTCGGATCACGCTATTCACCAGCCCAACTTAACCTAGTTGTGACAAACTTTGAAAGAAGTCGTGTTGAAACAAAATCTAACAAAGAATGGAAGAAGACGCGCAACGCAGACGCGTTGCACAGACACTATTGGCTAGAGCACCAGGAAAAGGACAGCAAGCAGGTGCCCAAAAGCAGTTGGAAACCTCATTAATAGGCAAACTAAGAAAATATGAAAAACTTAAGAAAAATGAAACATCCAAATGGTGGGAGGCAGTATCTCTACAAGACTATATAGATAAAAACATGATCCCAAGAGGACTGAGAATATATATAACACCCTCCCACGAGTCTCCAAACCCACGCATGCTTGAAGAGTGGTTTGATAACTCAACGAGCAGTTCCAAAACAATGTTGTGTATACTGGTGAAATACGCCTGGGAGGATAGAGACCGAATTCTAAAAGAAATACTGGAGCTAGAGGAAGAACTGGGTAAGGAAAGTGATCAGACAAGTATAAAGAAATATAAAGAAGAAATGAAAGCCAGACTAGTCCAGTATGAAGAAGACATAAAATTAAGAAAACAAAGAAAACTGCATAGAGATTGCAATGACTATGACTCCGGACGTATTTTAACATACAGCAAGAAGTATGACCACCTATATGACATGCAACAACCCACATCATCTAACAAATCTCCCCAGAACCAAGGAGCGGGACCAGACATAGGTACTGCAGATGGATCAGATACGGAGGGATCGATACACAGCACGAGTACTATTGCTGAGATGGACATAATCACATCAAAACCGACGTATTTAGACGAATTCCGAGCGCTGAAGAGGGGGCGGCAGTCGGGAGTATTCTCACCTCCTCCAGCACAAAGGGGCAGAGGCACGAGAGGGAGACCCCGGGGAAAAGCAAGAGGAGCCGGACGAGGATCGGACGAAGCAAACAACGCAGGAAAAGAAGGAAACAAAGGAAGAGGAAAAGGAGTGGAACGCGAGCCAATGGGAACCAGGCGTGGGGGCTACAAGAAACGGAATCAGTAATGGAGAACAACGACATGGTAAACAAAACTATTGTAAATTTATCAAGTAGAGAACTAACTGATGTTGAGAAGAAAACTTTGAGTTTGGGTTTGTCATTCTGCCCGACAGAATTATTCAACTACAGTGAGACCAGAATTGACATGTTTCGGTTCATAAGAAAATTAAAACTTAGGAAATGGCATGCTCTCAAAAACAACACTAACAATTGGAACACACAGGAAAGCATACCCCCCAGTCAGCCCTCATTGGAGGTAAGGGACGCTTATGCCATCCGAATAGCGCAGGACCTACTATATGAAGGAGATACCATAGGAACACAAACCAGGGAGGGGGGTGCAGAACGATTAAACTTAACTACAGACAGAGCCGCCATGACCAGTTTTAAACCAAAATCTGTATTGTTCCCCAATCTCCCACACGATAATGTAGACACTTTTCACGATGTAACTACCAAGGCACTCATAGAATACAAGCACTGCCCAAGGGGTAAGGGAGGAGGTTTCAACCTGAATGCTAAACAAAAGAAAGCCATTGAATCCCTAGCAAATGATTCCTCCATTATAATACGCCCAGCTGATAAAGGAGGAAATGTGGTGATACAAGATCGGGAGGCATACATAGCTGAAGCAGCAAGACAGCTAAATAATGAAAATTATTACTGTAAAAGCAATGGTAGCATATATAAAAACAACATCTTAACCATGTGGTCTAAATTAAGCAAGTGGCAGGAGGAAGGTCTCCTGTCTTGGGAAGAGTTTACCTTCCTGAAGATAGATTATCCTAAACTACCAATAATCTATTTTCTTCCCAAAATACATAAAAACCCACTCACACCACCAGGGAGACCCATAGTGTCATCTATAGGTAGTGTATACGAAAATGTGTCTAAGTATGTGGAATTCTTCCTCCAGGAACATGTGAAAGAGCTACCTTCCTATGTAAAGGACACCCAAGACTTTTTGAAAAAGATTGACACTATATGCTGGAAAGCAGAGTACATACTAATAACTATGGATGTAAACGCATTATACACAATCATTGAACATGAACATGGTATAGAAGCATGCATGCATTATCTGAGTAAACGGAACATAATGTACCTTGAGCACACAAGGATGCTAAAGGAAATGATAAGAATATGTTTGGAGAATAATGTATTTATGTTTAATGGTGAACTGTATAAGCAGACTACTGGAACTTGCATGGGTACGAGCTTTGCGCCGAGCTTTGCGAATTTGTTCTTGGGCAAATGGGAAGAGGAGATGAGAAACAACCCCCAATACAAACAGGCATTTGAAAAGGTCATAGTATGGCTTAGGTACATAGATGATCTGTTTGTAGTGTGGAGTGGGAGTGATGCAGAAGCTGATGAATTTGTGAAACTTTTAAACACCAATGAGTATAACATAAAACTTACTCATCAAAAGAGTAGACAGAAGGTTGAATATCTAGACGTAGAAGTGAGGGCAGAAGGAGATGCTTTAAGAACAAAATTGTTCAGGAAAGAGACTGCGGGCAATAGTGTCCTCCATGCTCTTAGCAGCCACCCAGACACCCTAAAATGGAGTATTCCTTATGGGGAACTGTTAAGAGCAAGGAGAAATTGTTCCAACACAGAGGAGTACGAAAAAGAAAGTGTAGTAATGATACAGAGATTCAGAGAAAGGGGTTACCCCAAATGGGTTCTAGATAGAGCCCTAGCAAAGATGGAGAATGTAACGAGAGAAAGCACTTTAATAACTAAAGAAAAGGAAATGCAAGGAAATGAGACCACCAGGGTAATTCTTACATTCAATAGGGGGTCTCACAAAGTAAGAAAAATAATTACAAAAAACTGGAATATCCTTAAAAGCGACCCTATCATTGGCCCTGAACTAAGTGATAAACCAGCCATCACTTACAGGAAGAGTCATAGCTTGAGGGATATACTCACGAAGGGAGACATTACAAACTACAAAGATAGGAACCAACATAATCTGGTAGGTTTCTTTCCGTGTGGGCACTGTAAGGCCTGTAAACATAGCCCTATGAGAAAAGACTTTGAACTCCCCCAGGGTAAGACCAAAAGAAAGATAACACAATTCCTGACATGCAGCACCACCCATGTGGTGTACGTGCTTGAATGTCCATGCAGAAAAAGATATGTGGGCAGCACAACAGTAATGGCCAAAAATAGGGTGATGCAACACCTTAGGGCGATCACCAATCAGGACCCCCAATACCCAGTCGCAAGACATTTTGCGCAGTATCACAGATCAAACTGCAATCTGCTAACATACTTTGCTATTGAACAGGTGAGATACAACCAAAGAGGGGGTAACAGAGAGATACAGCTGAGGAAAAAAGAGTCCAAATGGATTCTAGAACTAGAAACAAGACAGCCGAATGGGCACAATGACCATGAGGAACTGATAGTTCATCTATATGACTCATGAAAATGGAATAAGAATCCTGTAAAAAATGAAATGTATAAGTATAAAGGTGGTCACAATGTAGGAATGTTGGTTTAAGCATCTAAGCTGGTAAAAATGTTTTAATGAGAATAAGAATGTAATTTTAATTTTTGTTTTACTCTAACAGGCGAAATCGAGATGAAATATTAGGGATCACGTGCACTTCACGAGGAATTGAGCCTGTCACGCTGAAGATTCACGAAAATAGAGTAGAAGACTTCTTCACTAAGTAGAAAATTCTTCACTTATAGTTCACGTTTTTTGCACTTTATTTTGTTTTTAAAGATAAAGCTTTAACCAGAGACATTGAACCCTTATTAAGCCACTAGGCGAAAGAAGAGGGGCTTAGATATAATGACTGTACAAACAGCCACTGTGGCGAATGAAATGTGTATAAAGAAGTAATGATTTAATGTCCTTAATCACTTTCATAAACAAGTGGTTGTGTAAACATGAGACACTATGCACAATAGAAGTTTCAGAAAGTACACTCCAAAATGTCAGCCAAAATGAAATGAAATGTGTGCAGTCCTGTTTCTATGGCTATCTCGCCATGTGTATGTAACTGGTGGAGAGCTAACGACTTGCTGTGTGAGCAAGGGAGTTTTGGCTTCCGAAACGCGTAACAGCAAATAAAGCGACACTGTATCACTCTACCTCTGAGTGCGCGTCTAATTTTGGATTGTATGGAAAATAATTGGCTGGCGGGGCTCTGACAGCCGTGAACGCGCCACCGGACTATGGGAGGTTTCACCGTGAAAGAGCCGTGAGAAGCAAACAGCTGAATCAGGTGGAACTGCCGGCCCGTATTGAGGAAAGCAAGTCGTCCGAAAAGAAGCTGGATCGACGCCTGCAAGAGACAACAAGCGGAGAAGCCCTCGAAAGCCTGAGCGAACACGCTGAAGGTAAGCCCAGACTTCGAAGCCGGAACTTCAAGGACGGAGCGTGGAGACGCGAAGCCCTCTGAAGGGAAAGCCGAGAGAACGGGGGAGCCGACGGGTGTTTAAGAGGCACGGTAAAATATAAGGGCACCGGAGGGTGAATGACGGCACAAAGACCGGAAATAATTACACGCTTGTAAACGCGCATTGGAAAAGACACGAGTGCGCGAGTCTCTAAAAAAAGAACTTTGTCTAAAAGGGGCATCCGGAACTCCGGACTACGGAGGGAGGTTAAGTGATACAGATACGCTTTGGAAAATCTACTAAGACTGTAAAACGTGAGCACACGATCTCGGAGCTAGGTGACTACAAACCTGGTTTCGGATCACGCTATTCACCAGCCCAACTTAACCTAGTTGTGACAAACTTTGAAAGAAGTCGTGTTGAAACAAAATCTAACAAAGAATGGAAGAAGACGCGCAACGCAGACGCGTTGCACAGACACTATTGGCTAGAGCACCAGGAAAAGGACAGCAAGCAGGTGCCCAAAAGCAGTTGGAAACCTCATTAATAGGCAAACTAAGAAAATATGAAAAACTTAAGAAAAATGAAACATCCAAATGGTGGGAGGCAGTATCTCTACAAGACTATATAGATAAAAACATGATCCCAAGAGGACTGAGAATATATATAACACCCTCCCACGAGTCTCCAAACCCACGCATGCTTGAAGAGTGGTTTGATAACTCAACGAGCAGTTCCAAAACAATGTTGTGTATACTGGTGAAATACGCCTGGGAGGATAGAGACCGAATTCTAAAAGAAATACTGGAGCTAGAGGAAGAACTGGGTAAGGAAAGTGATCAGACAAGTATAAAGAAATATAAAGAAGAAATGAAAGCCAGACTAGTCCAGTATGAAGAAGACATAAAATTAAGAAAACAAAGAAAACTGCATAGAGATTGCAATGACTATGACTCCGGACGTATTTTAACATACAGCAAGAAGTATGACCACCTATATGACATGCAACAACCCACATCATCTAACAAATCTCCCCAGAACCAAGGAGCGGGACCAGACATAGGTACTGCAGATGGATCAGATACGGAGGGATCGATACACAGCACGAGTACTATTGCTGAGATGGACATAATCACATCAAAACCGACGTATTTAGACGAATTCCGAGCGCTGAAGAGGGGGCGGCAGTCGGGAGTATTCTCACCTCCTCCAGCACAAAGGGGCAGAGGCACGAGAGGGAGACCCCGGGGAAAAGCAAGAGGAGCCGGACGAGGATCGGACGAAGCAAACAACGCAGGAAAAGAAGGAAACAAAGGAAGAGGAAAAGGAGTGGAACGCGAGCCAATGGGAACCAGGCGTGGGGGCTACAAGAAACGGAATCAGTAATGGAGAACAACGACATGGTAAACAAAACTATTGTAAATTTATCAAGTAGAGAACTAACTGATGTTGAGAAGAAAACTTTGAGTTTGGGTTTGTCATTCTGCCCGACAGAATTATTCAACTACAGTGAGACCAGAATTGACATGTTTCGGTTCATAAGAAAATTAAAACTTAGGAAATGGCATGCTCTCAAAAACAACACTAACAATTGGAACACACAGGAAAGCATACCCCCCAGTCAGCCCTCATTGGAGGTAAGGGACGCTTATGCCATCCGAATAGCGCAGGACCTACTATATGAAGGAGATACCATAGGAACACAAACCAGGGAGGGGGGTGCAGAACGATTATACTTAACTACAGACAGAGCCGCCATGACCAGTTTTAAACCAAAATCTGTATTTTTCCCCAATCTCCCACACGATAATGTAGACACTTTTCACGATGTAACTACCAAGGCACTCATAGAATACAAGCACTGCCCAAGGGGTAAGGGAGGAGGTTTCAACCTGAATGCTAAACAAAAGAAAGCCATTGAATCCCTAGCAAATGATTCCTCCATTATAATACGCCCAGCTGATAAAGGAGGAAATGTGGTGATACAAGATCGGGAGGCATACATAGCTGAAGCAGCAAGACAGCTAAATAATGAAAATTATTACTGTAAAAGCAATGGTAGCATATATAAAAACAACATCTTAACCATGTGGTCTAAATTAAGCAAGTGGCAGGAGGAAGGTCTCCTGTCTTGGGAAGAGTTTACCTTCCTGAAGATAGATTATCCTAAACTACCAATAATCTATTTTCTTCCCAAAATACATAAAAACCCACTCACACCACCAGGGAGACCCATAGTGTCATCTATAGGTAGTGTATACGAAAATGTGTCTAAGTATGTGGAATTCTTCCTCCAGGAACATGTGAAAGAGCTACCTTCCTATGTAAAGGACACCCAAGACTTTTTGAAAAAGATTGACACTATAAGCTGGAAAGCAGAGTACATACTAATAACTATGGATGTAAACGCATTATACACAATCATTGAACATGAACATGGTATAGAAGCATGCATGCATTATCTGAGTAAACGGAACATAATGTACCTTGAGCACACAAGGATGCTAAAGGAAATGATAAGAATATGTTTGGAGAATAATGTATTTATGTTTAATGGTGAACTGTATAAGCAGACTACTGGAACTTGCATGGGTACGAGCTTTGCGCCGAGCTTTGCGAATTTGTTCTTGGGCAAATGGGAAGAGGAGATGAGAAACAACCCCCAATACAAACAGGCATTTGAAAAGGTCATAGTATGGCTTAGGTACATAGATGATCTGTTTGTAGTGTGGAGTGGGAGTGATGCAGAAGCTGATGAATTTGTGAAACTTTTAAACACCAATGAGTATAACATAAAACTTACTCATCAAAAGAGTAGACAGAAGGTTGAATATCTAGACGTAGAAGTGAGGGCAGAAGGAGATGCTTTAAGAAGAAAATTGTTCAGGAAAGAGACTGCGGGCAATAGTGTCCTCCATGCTCTTAGCAGCCACCCAGACACCCTAAAATGGAGTATTCCTTATGGGGAACTGTTAAGAGCAAGGAGAAATTGTTCCAACACAGAGGAGTACGAAAAAGAAAGTGTAGTAATGATACAGAGATTCAGAGAAAGGGGTTACCCCAAATGGGTTCTAGATAGAGCCCTAGCAAAGATGGAGAATGTAACGAGAGAAAGCACTTTAATAACTAAAGAAAAGGAAATGCAAGGAAATGAGACCACCAGGGTAATTCTTACATTCAATAGGGGGTCTCACAAAGTAAGAAAAATAATTACAAAAAACTGGAATATCCTTAAAAGCGACCCTATCATTGGCCCTGAACTAAGTGATAAACCAGCCATCACTTACAGGAAGAGTCATAGCTTGAGGGATATACTCACGAAGGGAGACATTACAAACTACAAAGATAGGAACCAACATAATCTGGTAGGTTTCTTTCCGTGTGGGCACTGTAAGGCCTGTAAACATAGCCCTATGAGAAAAGACTTTGAACTCCCCCAGGGTAAGACCAAAAGAAAGATAACACAATTCCTGACATGCAGCACCACCCATGTGGTGTACGTGCTTGAATGTCCATGCAGAAAAAGATATGTGGGCAGCACAACAGTAATGGCCAAAAATAGGGTGATGCAACACCTTAGGGCGATCACCAATCAGGACCCCCAATACCCAGTCGCAAGACATTTTGCGCAGTATCACAGATCAAACTGCAATCTGCTAACATACTTTGCTATTGAACAGGTGAGATACAACCAAAGAGGGGGTAACAGAGAGATACAGCTGAGGAAAAAAGAGTCCAAATGGATTCTAGAACTAGAAACAAGACAGCCGAATGGGCACAATGACCATGAGGAACTGATAGTTCATCTATATGACTCATGAAAATGGAATAAGAATCCTGTAAAAAATGAAATGTATAAGTATAAAGGTGGTCACAATGTAGGAATGTTGGTTTAAGCATCTAAGCTGGTAAAAATGTTTTAATGAGAATAAGAATGTAATTTTAATTTTTGTTTTACTCTAACAGGCGAAATCGAGATGAAATATTAGGGATCACGTGCACTTCACGAGGAATTGAGCCTGTCACGCTGAAGATTCACGAAAATAGAGTAGAAGACTTCTTCACTAAGTAGAAAATTCTTCACTTATAGTTCACGTTTTTTGCACTTTATTTTGTTTTTAAAGATAAAGCTTTAACCAGAGACATTGAACCCTTATTAAGCCACTAGGCGAAAGAAGAGGGGCTTAGATATAATGACTGTACAAACAGCCACTGTGGCGAATGAAATGTGTATAAAGAAGTAATGATTTAATGTCCTTAATCACTTTCATAAAC
Source organism: Lissotriton vulgaris (assembly GCF_964263255.1). Classification (NCBI taxonomy): domain Eukaryota; kingdom Metazoa; phylum Chordata; class Amphibia; order Caudata; family Salamandridae; genus Lissotriton; species Lissotriton vulgaris. Next base: position 1,428,561,621 of record NC_141685.1, on the reverse strand, counting down.
AAGTGGTTGTGTAAACATGAGACACTATGCACAATAGAAGTTTCAGAAAGTACACTCCAAAATGTCAGCCAAAATGAAATGAAATGTGTGCAGTCCTGTTTCTATGGCTATCTCGCCATGTGTATGTAACTGGTGGAGAGCTAACGACTTGCTGTGTGAGCAAGGGAGTTTTGGCTTCCGAAACGCGTAACAGCAAATAAAGCGACACTGTATCACTCTACCTCTGAGTGCGCGTCTAATTTTGGATTGTATGGAAAATAATTGGCTGGCGGGGCTCTGACAGCCGTGAACGCGCCACCGGACTATGGGAGGTTTCACCGTGAAAGAGCCGTGAGAAGCAAACATATATATATATATATATATATATATATATATATATATATATATATATATATATATTACCTACTTGCGGTCGCCAGTAGGTATATATAGTTAGGATTTTTTCTCTATGGGACTTTTGAAAATTCTATGTCTAATAACTTTGGCGTTTGTGGACGGAATCGGCTGAAATTTTCAGGAAAATGACACATTTTGTTTTTGAGCAGCCCCTAAAAATTTAGGGGGGTTTTGTCAAGGGGGGGCCGAGAAAAAAGGGGGGTCCCAAAACGCGTTTTTCCCATTCATTTTTCCATAGGGCGGTTGGCCTCACTTTTAGCTCGAACGGCTGAATGGATTTGCACGAAACTTGGCAAAATTGTAGGCACTGTTAGCCCAATGTGCCTTTGCTAGGTCTCAATATATGTGCTCCAGTGGATTTTGAGAAATTAACATTTAAAAAAACAGATATATCTGTGACAGCGTGCCGGGTAGCGCTCCGGTTCGGGTACTTTTCGCGTAACGGAACTTTGCGAAGCGAAGCTGATTGGCTCTCCGGTGTCTGTCAACATTCTAAACAGTCCGGAACGGCCGCCATCTTGTCTCTCGGTAGGATCGAGAGACAAGAGGAGGAGAAAAACGAAGGGGGAATTTAATGAAAGGGGGCAAGGTAGACCCCTCTTGACCCCCTAGGAATGATGTTGGGGTTATTAAAGGGTCCCGTGGGGCAAATAAAAAAAAATTGATTTTTCGCGGTAGAAGCGCTTCCCGGTTCACGAACCGGGTCGCGAACCAGTAGCGAAACGGGAATTCGCCATTTTGTGTTTCGTTTTAATTAAATTACAAGATGGAGGAAAAACGATGTGGGAAATGGGTATAAGGGGGTACGGGAGACATATCCTGACCCCCTATGTTTTCTGAGGGTGGCTGAGGATGCTCATATATGTTGATACATGTCTTCCAGCGGCTGCGCGTGAGCGGATTTTTTTTTTTTGCTGCGTGACGTCTGTTAACGTTCGATTCGAAGGAAATCAGGAAGTGTTGACCGCCATTTTGTCACTGCGAGTAAATATATTGTTAAAAATAATTGTTATAAATTAATCCGTATTGATAAACATTGTCTGCGCCATCTTGCCTTTTTTCCAATGCCACACTTTTGTCGTGCACGGCAGCCATTTTAGATGCCTTGACCAGACCCACTCTCTGCACGCCGCCGATCCTCAGCACGGCTCCCCACCCTCGCAAGCATCTCCCCCACGCACTGGTCACCCACGCTCTCTCTCTCATGCATGGGCCATAAACCTCCCCCCATCTGCGCTGCTCTTCCCTGAGAATCGCACCCCGTGCCCGCCCTTTCACCCTATCCACTACCGCACCCTCTGACACTCCTCTTCCTCTGTGTCCGATTGTCCAGGCCGGTCCCAGGCTATCACCTAGCCCTGCGGATGTAGTTTATGGTCCCAACTGTAAAGAATCACCCCTCTTCAAAGGAGTTACAGTAGATCAAGGACCCCACTCCATGAGATCCGTCACACCACGCGTGTTCCTACTATCTGATAACGATCCTGTATTGTGATTGGGGAGGGGATTCTCACTGTAAGGGTGTGTGGGACCGAGCCTGAAGGGATGCCTTTCTGTACATCTGAGATGCATTCCCTTGTGTTTCGGCAATGGTAGTCTGTTCATTACATAGATCGCCCGAGGGCGTTAGTACAGACCGCGCGTAGGAAAGGGTCAAAAGCCAGGGGCATAGGAGTATGTAACAAGCGAGCCATATAATTGAAAAAACTAAACGTGACAAACGGTTGCAGGATCAGTGAAGGTTGATTTTTTAATTGAAAGTATAACAGGATCAGTTACAATAAAATCGTCCATACGCACACCATGGGCAAGTATCATGGGTAACATTACTTCGAAGCTTTATTCATACAATAAACAATAATGAAAAATCGACATCAATAGGGTTGTCCGTATTCCCAGTCAGTACCTTTCCCCGCCCGCCATGTGCACAAAGACCGCATACATCCCCCATAACGTCAAGGCTAAGTAAATAGAACGTCATAAGGAGTTGCAAGTCGCTCCCATACTGCCGCCATTTTGGTCGAGGCCAGGCAGGTCCAGAGTATAGTTCAATGTCTCCAATAAGTAGCGGCAGGACCAGATTCCCTTTCGGCAGTTCTGGTTTTGTCATTACGAGCACTAGAAAACAAGACATTCTGGGCAATACCACCCTTGACGCAGCCCTTTATTCTACAAGATAGTGTCTTTCAAAAGCCAGGGGTATAGGAGTATGTAACAAGCGAGCCATTTAATTGAAAAAACTAAACGTGACAAACGGTTGCAGGATCAGTGAAGGTTGATTTTTTAATTGAAAGTATAACAGGATCAGTTAAAATAAAATCGTCCATACGCACTCCATGGGCGAGTATCATGGGTAACATTATTTCGAAGCTTTATTAATACAATAATCAATAATGAAAAATCGACATCAATAGGGTTGTCCGTATTCCCAGTCAGTACCCTTCCCCGCCCGCCATGTGCACAAAGACCGCATACATCCCCCATAACGTCAAGGCTAAGTAACTAGAACGTCATAAGGAGTTGCAAGTAGCTCCCATACTGGCGCCATTTTGGTCGAGGCCAGGCAGGTCCAGAGTATAGTTCAATGTCTCAAATAAGTAGTGGCAGGACCAGAATCCCTTTCGGCACTTCTGGCTTCGTCATTACGAGCACTAGAAAACAAGACATTCTGGGCAATACCACCCTTGACGCAGCTCTTTATGCTACAAGATGGTGTCTTCCATTCAGAAAATATTGTTGGTAGCATTTTGAAAGGAAAGATAAACGGACGTTCTCCTAGTGAGTCTCACATTGTTACATTTATGAAGAATGTTGAAGAGTAGTATGTTGAAAATCTGAAGCCATTGTTCTACAAACTCTCAACCAGCCTTGGATGGAAAAATCCTGAAGAATGTACAAACTGAAAACCAGTTTTTGTCTGCTAAGCATCAGCAGCAACACTTGAGTCAGCTTTGTGTGAAGCCGCCATCTTGATTCAATCATTAGCGTCCCCCTGCACACATTCAGGGACCCGGTCGTGTCTTCAGGTCAAACGGATTGTGGGACAAGATGCAGAAAGGAAGAGGAAAAAAGTTCCGCCGGACCCCGGGAGCCGGCCGCCTATGTCGGGGGCGATCTTAGGCCACACCAGGGCAACAAGACTTGGGGAGGGGGCAGGAGCCAAGCACCCCCTCCCAGTCCGCATCACCACACCATATGATGAAAATCTGAAGCCATCGTTCTACAAACTCTCAACCAACCTTGGATGGAAAAATTCTGAAGAATGTACAAACTGAAAACCAGTTTTTGTCTGCATAGCATCAGCAGCAACACTTGAGTCAGCTTTGTGTGAAGCCGCCATCTTGATTCAATCATTAGCGTCCCCCTGCACACATTCAGGGACCTGGTCGTGTCTTCAGGTCAAACGGATTGTGGGACAAGATGCAGAAGGGAAGAGGAAAAAAGTTCCGCCGGACCCCGGGAGCTGGCCGCCTATGTCAGGGGCGATCTTAGGCCACACCAGGGCAACAAGACTTGGGGAGGGGGCAGGAGCCAAGCGCCCCCTCCCAGTCCGCGTCACCACACCGTATGTTGAAAATATGAAGCCATCGTTCTGCAAACTCTCAACCAGCCTTGGATGGAAAAATTCTGAAGAATGTACCAACTGAAAACCAGTTTTTGTCTGCATAGCATCAGCAGCAACACTTGAGTCAGCTTTGTGTGAAGCCGCCATCTTGATTCAATCAATACCGTCCCCTTGCACACATTCAGGGACCAGGCCGCAGGACCTGTCTTCAGGTCAAACGGATTGTGGGACAAGGTCAAGAATGGAAGAGTCACCAAAAGGCAAAAAGTCCCGCCGGATCCCGGGAGCCGGACGCCTATGTCGGGGGCGATCTCAGGCCACACTAGGGCAACAAGACTTGGGGAGGGGGCAGGAGCCAAGCGCCCCCTCCCAGTTCGCGCCACCACACCGCCTCTTGGGTGCCTCCGTCAAGCTCTTCAGGGAGGCACCGCAGGCAGCAGTTCTTCAGATCAGTGGCTCTCACCAGCAAGGCGCCCCTCCGTCAGCAGCAATCGTTGGCGCTGTGGTTGCGGCCGGAGGCTCCGCCTAGTCAACGCCCCGGCCTCTCCATGTTGTAGGCCGCAAGAGTGGGCGCAACTCAGCTGGCCGAGCGAGACTTGGGGAGGGGGCAGGAGCCAAGCGCCCCCTCCCAGTCACTTTCTTTGCCATGGGACCTCCTTGGCTGTTCAGGTAAAAACCTCCCTGTCCCTTGCTCCTCTTCCTCTTCTTCCTCCTCTTGTTGTAGGATGATCTGAGGAGGTGGTCCTCTCTTCCTAGGAGGAGGTGGTGGTGGTGGGGATGCTCCAGTTGAAGCTACAACACTTGCTATTGCTAAGTGATGAAAAAAGGTCTTCCTCTCACAAAGATGAAAGTCAGAGTGAGGAAACAAGGAGGGGTTTTCATCATTTGGGACAAAAAATAGTTCTAAACCAATGAAAAGTGTTATTTGTAGGTCACATGACCTAGCCTTACATAATTAGGAACCCAAAAGTGAAATGAACCAATGAAAAGTTTTGTTAACAAGTCACATGACCTGTTATGCTTACGTTACGCGCTCCGCGCCGCGCCCCGGACCGCTTCCGGGAAGCTGCGCTTCGCGCCTCGCGCAGCGGAGCACTTCCGGGTGCGCTAACGCGGCGCATCATATGACGCATTACGCGACAACGTAGGTCCAGAATATAGTCAAAATGTCTCCACCAACCAGCGGTCGGAACACAACCCCTTTCAGCAGTCCAAAAAGTTCTGTTAAATGACAACAGAAGTGACAGGCAACAAGAACCATCAGTCAAAGAGGGGAGGGCAAGTTCTTCTCTACCGAGTCACGTTGGGGCTCCACCGGAACTGATCGAATTGGTAGTCTACAGTGTTTCTGGATGTTTCAGACTGAAGCTGGCGTCAGCATGAGAGCACCCCGTGGCTACGTCATGGCCATTCCGCGAGCAATCATGGCAGTCGCTCCCCACCGGAAGTCTGCGGGAGTCGGGGGCCCCGGTGACTTTTGTAGAATCTTCAAGGCTGAGGGGATGCTTTTGGGAATGGGGCCCATGCCCTAGCAGTCAAGCGTCCGAGTTCCAGCGTTGCCCAGAGCCATCCTTGCAGGCCAGGCCCAAGTCTGTGGAGCCGACCGCCATTTCGCGAGCTCCGTGGCAGCCGCCTGTCGCTGTACCGCAAGATTGGGTGCAATTCCGTTGGATGGCGGGTGAGACGCTGTAATAGCAGGAGCAGGCGCAATTCAGCTGGCCGAGGGAGGTACTGTGTCGCAAGAGCAGGCGCAAGTCAGCTGGTCGAGTGAAGCGCTGGGGTGTAGCTAAGAAACCTCCACCTGGGGAGGTGGGGGAGGCTCGTTAGCACCGCCTCTCCCTTCTAGTGCACCCCACGCCGTCTCCTGGCTCAGGTATATGTGATGGTCGGATCACGGTATCGCAGGACGTGTCTTCAGGTCAAACGGATTGTGGGACAAGGTGTGGAGCACGCGCAATTCAGCTGGCCGAGGGAGGCACTGTTCCGCAAGAGCGGGCGCAAGTCAGCTGGTTGCGTGAAGCGCTGGGGTGTAGCTGAGAAACCTCCACCTGGGGAGGTGGGGGAGGCTCGTTCGCACCGCCTCTCCCTTCTAGTGCACCCCACGCCGTCTCCTGGCACAGGAATATGTGATGGTCGGACTAGGGCACCGCAGGACGTGTCTTCAGGTCGAACGGATTGTGGGACAAGGTCCAGAATGGAAGAGTCACCAAAAGGCAAAAAGTTCCGCTTGACCCCGGGAGCCGGCCGCCTATGTCGGGGGCAATCTTAGGCCACACCAGGGCAACAAGACTTGGGGAGGGGGCAGGAGCCAAGCGCCCCCTCCCAGTCCACGTCACCAGACCGTATGTTGAAAATCTGAAGCCATCGTAATAGTTATTTAATAAAACGTTTTACCCTGTTACTTGTTGATTTTGAGCCCCAAATACAAAGGCTTGTTTGGATCGATGTTGCAGCAGGCTGCCATGTAAATAGTTATTTAATAAAACGTTTTACCCTGTTACTTTGCTGGTGTGTTGTATATATTTATAATATTTGCATAGGGATTGTCGTTATTTTGGGTGGGGTGGGAGGCGGAGCCGAGCTGTCTTGCAGCCATCATGGTGTCGAGCTCAGTTCCTCTCACTAGTTTCGTATTTCTCATGAGGGGTTGTTCATAATATTTCTATTTTAGCGAGGTCAAAAAGAGATCCCATTAGTGGCCTACTGATTTTGCTTGATTCCTTTTGTTTTTTTAACGATTTTTCACTATCTGCAAAGACTAAACAGAGTATTGCGACTCTGTGTTTGTTTGTAAATAGAGAATGAACCAAAGAGAACGAATTCCAAACAATAAATGCTAGGATAACAATCAATCAAATGGAGAGGGAAGCAGGCACGACGGATTACAACGGGGGCAAAGGCCTGCGTTACCTACCCTTCACTATCTGCAAAGAGAGAATACTCCTAAAAGAAAAGAGGGGGGGGGGCAGCGTTCAAAGCACATCAGCGTGCATAAACACAAAAATGTATTTACCTACCACGTACTTGACATTTTAAAGCTTTTGATATTTGCTATTAAAAAACCATTGAAATTCACTGAAAAAACCATAGGTTATAGACCATATATAGTTAGGAATTAGCATTTACAAAACCTTGAAAATTCACTGAAAAAACCATGGGTTATAGACCATATATAGTTAGGAATTAGCATTTACAAAACCTTATTTTACTCACACAAAACCATTGAAATTTCATATATAGTTAGTTGCACTAACTATATATCGCGCACCCGCAATCCACTGCTGATCATGTCACATATTACATCATTCATGACATGATCAGTGACATCACTGATGACATCACTGATGACATCTCAAATGACAGTAAAACTTCTATTGATTTTCTAGATATCAGGATTACCCCCCAGGATAATAAACTAGAGACTACTGTGTTCCGAAAAAATACTGCTGGGAACTCAATCCTGCACGCCGAGAGCGCCCACCCAACGACATTAATAAGAAGTATTCCATTTGGGGAGTATTACAGGGCGAGGCGTACCTGCAGTAATGGCGAACAGTACAACACCATAGAAACTGAAATGACCCAGAGGTTCCTAGAAAGAGGATATAGTGAGACGGTCCTTAAGGGTGCTTCCAAAAAGCCCAGGAAGTTAACTAGACACAACTTACTCTTCGAGCCCTCTAGAACTCAAAAATTGAATAAAAGACAGCATGATCAAGGGAGTTCACGATTCATCACCACATTTAACACCAAGCATAAGGAAGTAAGATCTATCCTTAGAAAACACTGGTATCTGATTAAAAACAATCTGGTGTTACGTCCAAAGGTGAAGAAGAACCCTGAAATTACTTACAAAAAGTCCAAATCTTTAAAAGATTTAATTGTACAAAGTGAGTTCTTGAATAAGAAAAAGAGTAATGCAGACTGGCTGAAACCCAAACCTGGTTTTAAAAGGTGTTTTAAATGCAAAGCGTGACAACATGGAATGAATCGCACAGATTTTAAAACATCTTTTAACAAGATCGTAAAAGTGAGAAGTGCCATTACATGCAAAAGCGAGTACGTAGTTTATTTACTACAGTGCCCATGCCCAAAGATTTATATCGGTAGTACGATCTTACCTGTACACCAGCGGATCCTTCAGCACAGAAGAGCCATTGTTAATCAGGATAGGTCTTACCCAATGGCCCGACACTTTGAATTGCACCATCAAAGTAACCCCGCAGGCCTGCAGTACTCATGCATTGCAGAGGTTCCGAAGAAGAAGAGAGGGGGAGATAGGAAAAGTGAACTTAGAAGATCAGAGACCTATTTTATACTAGAATTTAATTGTATGGAGCCACAGGGATTGAACGTTGACGAAGACCTTTATGCATGTTTAAACTGATTAACTGTACATATGATTAATTGTTTTTTCAACCTCGAGTATACCGAAACTGCATTTGGAAACTTTTTGTTAATGATTTTAATTGACAGAAATTTTCAATTTTAATAGTCGTTCCCTTCCTTTTAGATTGCATGGTTGGTAGTATGTTGTTCTGGAATAGAACTGGCTCAGGGACGGATGTATTGTGATGAGTAATGCTGTTTTTTGTTATATGCACTGACACTTTAGAAAAATATCTGTCGAAGTGCAATATGAGTGGATTGTTTACACATATGAGGTACTGTTGTTGATATTGAAGCATTAGCACTTTATTGAAATTGAAACGCACTTTAGCACTGGCACTTTATTATTCTTATGTGCAATATTTAGACAAATGTATACAGTAAAAGAATACTAGTTTACAGAAGCACTTGCACTTTATGACTAATAAATTAAGTTGATTTGATAGACTATCATTACCATCTAAATAAGTCCCATTCCGATCTGTGAGGTATACAAGATCGGTAGAGCCACGAGGTAAATCTAACCAAGATACAGTTGTTTTGTGTTAAATACATTATGGTAAATACTTAAGAAATATTGAGGTATAAGCAAGGAATAATTTTCAATTGTTAAGAAGGTCCCATTTGATGAAATAGGCACTGGCCTTTAAAAATTGTGAAACCTTGTGTTTGTGTTTACAATATGAAAATATGCACTTGCACTTTAATTATTGAATTGTTTTTTCGAGCGACATTATTGAGTTTTGTTTACTCTTATTCCAGGGATTTTAACATTTGTCTACTTGTATATCTGCTTTTAAGCAGAATAACAAATGTTTTTACTTGCAAAATACTCATTTCCGATGTATTTGAAAATGTTAAAATGGCCGCCTTATTTACAAACAACTGTATTCTTTACTGTGAGTCCTTTTACTGTTTTTACTACTCTTCCCATGCATTAAAGGAGGGTTTCTTGACAACGCAAAAACATCGTGATCAAGGGAGCTTGACTCCCGAAACGCGTTGATGACATTGCTGTAACCATAAATAAAGAAGCCTAAGAAAACGATATTCGTGAGTGCCTGGATGATTTCCATAGGAGCGTATCTGAAGTTGGAATCTTATTTTCAATATATATATATATATATATATATATATATATATATATATATATATATATATATATATATATATATATATATATATATATATATATATATATATATATTACCTACTGGCGGTTGCCAGTAGGTAGTTATAGTTAGGATTATTTTCAATAGAAAATCTCAACATTCTATTGTGAATAACCTTGGCGCCGGTTGAGGAATATGCCTGAAAAGTTCCTCAAATTTGCCTTGCGGTGCCCGGTCCTTCCCTGAAAGTTTGGGGGGGATTTGTCAAGCGGGGGCCAAAAAAAAATTTCCATGTTAATTTCCATAGGGCGGTCGACCTCACTTTTCGCCCGAACGGCTGAATGGATTTCCACCAAACCTGGCAAAATTGTACGGACTGGTAGCCCGATGTGCCTTTGCTATGTCTCAAGATATGTGCTCCAGTGGATTTTAAGTAATTTAGGTTCAAAAAAATGTATATATCTATAAGCGCTCCTCGGTACGCGCACCGGGGCGCTAACCAGCGCGCTACGCGAGTTCGCGCGTGGAAAGCTGATTGGCTCTCGGGTGTCTGTCAACATTCCAAACAGTCCGGAGCAGCCGCCATCTTGTGTCTCGGTAGGATCGAGACACAAGAGGTGGCAAAAACAAAGGGGGAAATGACCAAAAGGGGGCAGAGTAGACCCCCCTTGACCCCCTAGGTTTGATGTGGGGGCTATAAAAGGGCCCAGCGGGTCAAAAAAATATTTTGTTTGATTTGCGCGGGGGAGCGCCCGGTACGCGCACCGCGGAGCGTACCGGGAAGCGTTCCATGGGGAAAAAAGAATGATAGAGTTTTTAAAAAATGTAGCCTTTGTTTATAAATTGGAGGTAGTTCTAAAAAGAACTGTTTTTTTTCTTCTTTTTGTTGTTTTATATTTTTTTTTATGTTTTTTGAACATTTTGTATGTTTTTGGCTTTTATGAACTATTTTATATATTTTTTGTTGTTTTTATGAGGAGAAACAAAAAACAGGGAATTGAAAACGGCTCAGCTGGAGCAAAAAAAAATCAGGAAAAAATTAAGGATTTTTGGGGCATTTGTGGTTGTCACCAGCACGGTTGATGAGCGTTATGCTTTGCTCACCGTAGGTGATGGTCTTGCCACAAAAAATACAAGAGATCTTGTATTGCCCAAACTTTTGTTGAATGTTTGGGACCATCACCTTGTTTCTGGTCCCGATGGAGTGGGTTGCTTTCGTTTGGAGGTGCTGGGTGAAGATTGGGGAGATTTGCTGGCCAGTTCTCTCACCTCTGCAGCAGCATAGTTGTTGGGATGCTTGCGCTGCATGTGCCGGATCATGGTGTTATTACCAAATGAATATTTTTTATTAGGGTTCCCCCTTGAAAGTTCAATGCCACAGATTTGGCAAGTCACCTTTGGCGCATTCACTTTCTTCTTTCCCTCTGGGATGGAAAAAAACTCCCATACAATGTGCTGCTTTGGCCTGTATGGGGTATTGTCTTCTGGCAGCCACCTCCTCCCCTCCTCCTCTTCCTCCTACTCCTCCTCTTCTTCTTGACCACCAATGTGATGTTGTGGTGGTCCTCTTGGTGGTGGTGGTGCAGATGCTCCAGCTGCTGCTGCTACTGTAGCCATTGTAAAGTACAAAATATAACACAAAGATCTCCAAACAGGTCTTCCTCAGTCAAAGGACAAAGTCAGAATAAGGAAAAAAGGTGGGGGCTTTCACCATTTGGAAAAAAAACTGTCCTGAACCAATGAAAAGTGTTATTTTCAGGTCACATGACCCGGGCTTTCATCATTTGGAAACCAAAACTGTTCTGCACCAATTAAAAGTGTTATTTTCAGGTCACATGACCCGACGCGCCCCCGGGCCCGCTCAGGGGCGCGCCACGGGGCACGCCACAGAGCGCGTTGCGTAAGCGCTTCAGATGCTTACGTTGCGCGATCGTATTCGCTCGAGTGCTTCCGGGTGCGCTTACGCGGTGCGTATCACGCGGACTTAGCTACGCGATACGTCACGATGATGTTTTCGTTCGCGGCAATAGCGCTAACGGGACGCTCACAGGTGCGCGACCCGGGGCGCTCCGGAAAACTGCGCTTTCCGGTGCGCACACCGGGGCGCGCACCGGGAGCGCACCAGGGTAAAAAAAAATAGTATTATATAAATATACAATATAGGATTCATTATATTTCATAGGTTTAAGGCCCTATATATAGTTAGGAATTAGCATTTAAAAAACCTATGAAATTCACTGAAAAAACCATAGGTTTCACACCAGTTATAGTTAGGAATTAGTATTTAAAAAAACTATTAAATTCACTGGAAAAACCATAGGTTTCACACCAGTTATAGTTAGCTGGAAATTTTACTGACATAAAACCATAGAAATTCCAACGTTATAGTTAGTTGGACTCACTATAACAAGCGCGCCTGCAATGCACTGCTGATGACGTCACATATTACATCACTCATGACATCGTCAGTGACATCACTCATGACATCACTTATGACACCATCCTTGTGACAGAGTGACAGACCTCCTTTTAGTGTAATGTAACCCTTGAAACACATATTCAAAAATAGAAACTAACATTTTCAAAAAAATGGAGATACCATACCAGTTACAACAACCAATTCAGTAATTCCACCATCTATATACACATCCACTCATTCATCAACAGTTCTATATAGTCACTCATACATATACTCACTCATCATATGTAGTGATACATCTATACATCCTGTTATACACCGACAGTCATCCAAAAGTTACTCACACACATACTCACACATGCAAATAAATTATTAAACATCCATTTATTTGCATATAAAACTATACACACACTACCTCCTTACTTCTAAGGAAACTTACACATACTTAATCTCTTAAACAATCACTTATAGAAACACATACTTATTTAAACAGGAACTCTTACAATCTCTTACTCTCACATATACTCACTTATATACATCAAAACTCACATACACTAGATTAAAATATATGTCGTTATTAAAAAAGACAATAGTGAGACAGTCATTCACTCACTAACACACACATATACACACTCATCCACCCATACAGTCCTGCACATATGCTGTCTTCAAAACACATACAAACAGTGAGTCAGTCACCAACCCATGCAGCTACTTATACAGAAAGTGAAACACTGATACATATATTTCAATATTTAAAAGTTACTTGCTAATATATGTATTCAATAAAATATACTTAATAAGGCAGTTAACCAATCATTTTGTTTTAAAAAAACATCCATTTACACACTTATTTAACCATTTATTCTTCCATCAACCTTTACAAATACAAATATAAAACATATAAATTTTTCAGAAAGACACACATTCACTGGCTGGTGTCATCAGTGATGTCATGAGTGATGTCACTGACGATGTCATGAGTGATGTTATATGTGACGTCATCAGCAGTGCATTGCAGGCGCGCTTGTTATAGTGAGTCCAACTAACTATAATGTTGGAATTTCTATGGTTTTATGTCAGTAACATTTCCAGCTAACTATAACTGGTGTGCAACCTATGGTTTTTTCAGTGAATTTAATAGGTTTTTTAAATACTAATTCCTAACTATAACTGGTGTGAAACCTATGGTTTTTTCAGTGAATATATATATATATATATATATATTACCTACTGGCGGTCGCCAGTAGGTATATATAGTTAGGATTTTTTCCCTATGGGATTTCTGAAAATTCTATGTCTAATAACTTTGGCGTTTGTGGATGGAATTGGCCAAAATTTTCTGGAGAATAGCACATTTTGTTTCTGAGCAGCTCCTGGAAATTTGGGGGGGTTTCGGCAAGGGGGGGCTGAGATAAAAGGGGGTCCCAAAACGCGTTTTTCCCATGTTAATTTCCATAGGGCGGTTGGCCTCACTTTTAGCCCGAACGGCTGAATGGATTTCCACCAAACTTGGCAAAATTGTAGGGACTGTTAGCACGATGTGCCTTTGCTAGGTCTTAATATATGTGCTTCAGTGGATTTTGAGAAATTAACGTTTAAAACAAGATATATATCTGTAACAGCGCTCCGGGCAGCGCTCCGGTTAGCGAACTTTTCGCGTATCGGAACTTTGCGAAGCGAAGCTGATTGGCTCTCCGGTGTCTGTCAACATTCTAAACAGTCCGGAGCGGCCGCCATCTTGTCTCTCGGTAGGATCGAGAGACAAGAGGAGGCCAAAACAAAGGGGGAAATTACCATAAGGGGGCATAGTAGATCCTCCCTGACCCCCTAGGTTTGATGGGGAGGTTTTAAAAGGGCCCCACGGGGCAAACATTTTTTTTTTTTTTTTTTTGCGTGGGAAGCTCCCGGTTCGCGAACCGGTAAGCGGCCCGGGGAGTGTACTATGAGGGAAAAAGAATTATAGACTTCTCAAATATTGTATGTTAATTGATTGTTCGTTTTTTTTTTATTTATTTATTTATTTTGATTAAAAAAAATTTATGGGTCAGAATTTTCATAGTTCAATAAAACTTCCAGCATTACATCATCTGGAATCTCCTCAAACATGCATGTTTCTATGTCTTGTAAGCTTTCAATAAATTGTTCATCAAAAGACTCATCCATAAAATCTTCATCCAAAATTTCTTCAGTTAAAATCTCTTCTGTTGTAATGTCGAAGGAAACATTGATTTTTTCGTGCTCCCCTTCCATTTTTTTGCTGTAAATTGCATAAAAAAATAATTATATTAGAAGAGTTAGGGCACTGTTGGGTTTAAGTTCAGACAGGTAGTTCTGTTTTTTTAACAGTGAAGTTAAAGTAAGTAAATTCATAATTATAGCAGAGAAGTGTAAGTCAATCAATAAATATAACAGAGGAGCCTATCTGTATCTATAACTATAGCAGGGGGACAGTAAATAATTATCAAAAAACGTTTTTACAAATTAATTTAAAGTGCCACTTACAAATTATCAATTTACTTTACAGGGAGGTGAAAAGGCTCTTGAAATGTAGTTCAGGAAGTAGTAGTGAAAATGGCTGTGTTTCCTTCTCTTCTTTTATATATATTCAGGTACCTAACCAATCAAATGTCAGGAAAAAAAAATTGAAAATGAAAGTAAAATTTTCATTGGTTGGCAATTCCAATACTTTAGATGTGTTTTGTGAAGTAATTTACCTCAGGGTATTTAGATAGGTCTACAGGCTAAATGGCTAAATGAAATTTCAATCAAATTTGTGAAAATGGCAGGGAATGGTATGTAGTATGAGCTAATGTATATTTGGTGAGAGTGTCTCTAGTCGTTTTTCTGTAAATTACTTTCCCACCTTTTTTTAGGACCGCTTCCCGGGAAACGGTCCGGTCCGCGAACCTTAAGCGTCACGGGAGTCCACCATTTTGTGTTTCGGTCGCATTAAGATACAAGATGGAGGGCAAATAATGTTTAGAATGGGTAGAAGGGGTCATGGTAGACTTATCTTGACCCCCTAGGTTTTCTGAGGGTGGCTGAGGAGGCTTATATGTGCGGAAAAAAAACATTTTTAAAAAAAATTCCGCGAGGTTAGCTTTCGGTTAGCGAACCGGGTAGCGCCCCGGGGAGCGTATTTTGTGGAAAATTAGTGAAAAAAGTTAGAAAAAAATAATAATTGTGAGTGATCAGATGAAGGGTAGCTCTGAGAAGAGCTTTTGGGTTTATGGTACATTTAGGTACTTATAAGTAGGTACCAATGCACAGTCTTAAATTCAGAATGAAAATTCTGTTGCCCTCATCTGAGAAGTGAACTCCATCTCCTCTGTAGATATCTTGCATGTAGTAACGCAAGTTATTGTTGTACAGGGAGCCCATTCCATGGTCTCTCATGAAAGCTGAAACAGATTTGTTTACATGCTTCCTCGCTTTCTCAATTTGTGGAGAAAATTGGTTGGACCACCTCCATTTCTGTCTTTGGCATATATTGGAATATACCAAGGCAGTTTGAGGTAAAAGTGCCATTAATTGCTCAAAGGTGTCCTTTAAAAGCATTTCCAGACCTACCCCTGTCAAAGTGCCCAAATCATTACCTCCACAGTGCACAATTAACAGGTCAGGTTTTGGCAAATGCATAAAGGTTTTCACCAATGGTATCAATTGGTGACATTTTAATCCTCTTTGGCCCAACCATTTAATTTCCACATCTTGTAAATTGAGGTTAGGTAAATTTCTGTTCTCAGCATACCTTTGAGCCCAGTGGATGTAACTATGTCCAACAATCCAGACATTAAACATGGTTGGAGAAGGTTGTGCTGCAGTCAGATGAAGTGTGGTAATGAAAGGGCAGTTGAAACAGTAGGAGTTTGTAAAGAAAAAAAACTGAGGATTTCCAATGCTAATGATTCATTAGCAGTGATTGGTGCATTTCCATTTCTGAAAACAGAAAGTTAGGGTGCATGGATGTGTTCTTTGAAAGATGTAATTTGAATGGTCAAGGAAGAAACATTTAATGAAAGATTGCACTGGATACGCAGGTGCACTGAGAGTTCAGAGTTCAATTGAAACATTGTTGTGTGAATTTGCAAACATGAGAGGTCTTCCAGGAGGTGGTTGCTATGGAAAAAAGGCAGAGAGGGCAGAGGGGGGAAGGGTTTTGATTTGAAAAAAGTGAGGGAAGAGTTATGATTGGCTAATATGAGAGATATGTGAAAGGAATATCTGTATTTCTGTGCTTTCAATAGCTGCAGCCTCTGGAGTGCATCCTTTTTCTTCTGCTGAAGACAATTGGGTGTATTTCTGAGACTGTTTTCAAAACTCAAAAAGTATTTGCTAAGGTGAGAAAAGATTTATTTAATTTAGATAGAGAATAGTATGATTTAAGGAGAAAATGATGAAGAAAGCTGTGTTTTTAAAATGTGGCTTTGTCTCTAGTGATATACAAATAGATTTTGTTTCTTTGAGAAATTGTAATTGCATATTCGGTGTAGCATTCTGGCATGCAGTAACACAAGTTTTTGTTGTACATGGAGCCCATTCCATGGTCTCTTATGTAAGCTGAAACAGATATGTTGTTTTTAAAAACGATTTTTGAAATCACTTACATTTCAGGATATATACTGCTAGAGCTTCATAGGTTGTTTTGGGTCATATTTATAAGGCATTTGAGTGTCTTTGATGTTATTTTTTCCTTTTCAAATGGAAAGCATTCCACATGGGGCAAGTGTCTTGTAAATACGCTCCCACCTGCGCTTGGCAAATTTAGATTTTGATTATGGGAGTTACATAGCCATGTTAATAATGTCCTAAAAATGGTGCTAGGGCATTCCAGAAAACGCTTTCATGTGTCTCAAGGACATTTTCAGTCATTTCCTCTTGAATGTAGATATACAATTGATTTATATGCTGTGTTTAAAAACGATTTTTTGAAATCAATTACATTTCTGGATATGTACTGCTAGAACTTCATAGGTTGTTTTGGGTCATATTTATAAAGCATATGAGTGTCTATGATGTTATTTTTCCTTTTTAAATGGAAAGCGTTCTTCATGGTGCAAGTTTTTTGTAAATACGCTCCCTCTTGCGGTTGGCAAATTTAGATTTTGATTATGGGAGTTACATAGCCATGTTAATAATGTCAAAAAAATGGTGTTAGGGCATTCTAAAAAAACGCTTTCATGTATATGAAGGACATTTTCAGTCATTTTCTCTTGAATGCAGGTATACAATTGATTTATATGCTGTGTTTAAAAACGATTTTTTTGAAATCAATTACATTTCTGGATATGTACTGCTAGAGCTTCATAGCTTGTTTTGGGTCATATTTATAAGGCATTTGAGTGTTTTTGATGTTATTTTTTCCTTTTCAAATGGAAAGCATTCCTCATGGGGCAAGTGTCTTGTAAATACGCTCCCACCTGCGCTTGGCAAATTTAGATTTTGATTATGGGAGTTACATAGCCATGTTAATAATGTCCAAAAAATGGTGCTAGGGCATTCCAGAAAACGCTTTCATGTCTCTCAAGGATATTTTCTGTCATTTCCTCTTGAATGCACGTATACAATTGAATTATATGCTGTGTTTAAAAACGTTTTTTAGAAATCAATTACATTTCTTGATATGTACTGGTAGAGCTTCATAGGTTGTTTTGGGTCATATTTATAAGGCATTTGAGTGTCTTTGATGTTATTTTTTCCTTTTTAAATGGAAAGCGTTCCTCATGGGGCAAGTGTCTTGTAAATACGCTCCCACCTGCGCTTGGCAAATTTAGATTTTGATTATGGGAGTTACATAGCCATGTTAATAATCTCCAAAAAATGGTGCTAGGGCATTCCAGAAAACGCTTTCATGTCTCTCAAGGAGATTTTCAGTCATTTCCTCTTGAATGCAGGTATACAATTGATTTATATGTTGTGTTTAAAAACGATTTTTTAAAACAATTACATTTCTGGATATGTACTGCTAGAGCTTCATAGGTTGTTTTGGGTCAAATTTATAAGGCATATGAGTGTCTATGATGTTATTTTTCCTTTTTAAATGGAAAGCGTTCTTCATGGTGCAAGTGTCTTTTAAATACGGTCCCATCTGTGCTAAGCAAATTTAGATTTTGATTATGGGAGTTACATAGCCATGTTAATAATGTCCAAAAAATGGTGCTAGGGCATTCCAGAAAACGAAAATGTCCTTGAGACACATGAAAGCGTTTTCTTCAGTGAAAATCTTATCTGCAACCATGTGTTGGCCTCACCTCAAACAAACAAAACAGGTGATGGACCGAATGTGGATCAATGACACACATTCACCCCAGTCCAAAGATCTGGGCTTAAACAAACCTTTAGATAGGCCACACCTTATCGTCATCCTGAATTAATCATTTAAAATTTTAGGGAGAGATTTATGATTGTTTTATGCCTGTTTTGTACCACTGTGTGTCATTTTTGTGATGCAGTGCTGGTGCAAAAGATTTGGTATGTTAAATAATAAGTAGGGCATTAAGTTTTTGATGACTGTTATTCATTTACTGTTTGGTAATAGTGGTTTATAACATTTTTTATTATATTTTTCCACAGATTGAACTGCAGATCTTTTCCAAATTTGAAAAATGCCAACGAAAAATCGAATTAGAAAGGCTAGAAAACGTCAAAGACAGCAGGATGATCTTTTATTGCAGCAGTCCTCTTCCCCAAATACTTTTCAAAACACCAAGAAGGGTCCGGGTAAGAGCACAAAATCATTCTTAAGAAATATTTTTAGTAAAAAAAGTATTTATTTTAAAAATGTTTCAGTTCAGAAAAAGAAAAGCAATTTAAATGGAAAGGAAAGACCCATCAAAAATGTTACTGGTAGAGGAAGAGATCATTCTGTGCATGATAGTAGAAGGAAACAACAGTTTAGGGACATTCGAAAACGAATGTTCCGTAATAGGATAATAGTTAATTTATTAAAAAATATTAAGAAAGGCCAACAGAAAGCGGCATTTTATAAGAAGAAGAAAAATGTAGAGAAAATTATTGATCATGCTTTTGAAATTAAGCGAAAGTTGTTTATTTTGGTCATTAATAGAATTAGGAAACTAAGCAAGGTAATTTCTGATTTCAAAACAAAAAGTAGATGGAAGAGAGTAGTAAATCGTAGTAACTTTTGTGAAGTTTTTTCCGGAGAATGGATGCATAGTTCAAGTTGTGAGGCATTTTTTAATGAGGAGAGTTATTTTCAGGATAATGATTTGGTGTTTGCAGTTGACACCAGTGGTCGAGCTTATGAAGTGAAGGATGGTTGTCCAGTTGAAAAAGAAAAACTTGTGACAACAGAGACAGAAGAGGCGCTAAGTGATGAGGTTTTAGGAAGACGTCCTAAGGGTCCTGTGTACATTTGGAAGTGTAGTTCTATTTGCAGTGTGCGACAGGTTTCCCTCAATTTGCTTTGTGATTTTATACGGACATTTAATAAGAAAAGTTTGAAGCAGAAAATGAAGTTGTTGCAAGATTTAGATCCTTGCAGAGTGAGACAAATAACAGGTTTACGTGGTCATTCACTGGCTTGTCTTTCCAGGAGAGTATGCCAGAGTGTTTTTCCTCATTTCAGGATGCTAGCAGTGCATCATAATAAAGTGAGAAAATTAGTGAGAATGTTGTATTATGCTAAGAGTCCAGCAATTATGCTTAAACAATTATGTGCTGCTCTTTTGCATGGTTCTGAAATAGATGTGAAGAATATTTGTGAAGAAATTGAGTTTTGTTACTTTGGTAGTAAAGATGAGAATGTTCAAATTGACCCAGAAGTAGAGGGTAATATTGAAGATAATGTACAGGTTTCCAGTACAGATAAATTTCAGAAGGAAATTGCCACGTTTCAGATGAAATCAAGTGAGAGGCCTAATTTCACTTGTGTATGTTGTCGACGCACTTATTATAAGAATCAGACTAAGTTAGTGGATTTATATGCAAAAAGTGAAAGGGAAAATAATAGTGAATGGAAGGATTTTGCCACATACTTGATGGTAGAAAATTATTTAGATTTGGGATCGGATCAACGTGTGTGTACTTATTGTTGTAATAAATTAAACCAAAACCAGATGCCTGCTAGGGCAGTTCATAATAATCTGGAATTGGTTGAGATTCCTTCTGAATTGAAGGATTTAAATACTTATGAATCTATTTTGATTCAAAGTATCCATCCCTTTCAGGCTATTGTAAGAATGGAGCCAAAGACAGGGAAGTTGCCTCCAGCAGATTTACAGAGAGGATTAAAGGGAAGAGTTGTTTATTTGCCTCTAGATTTGGACAAAAACATTAACACAATTGGAGTATAAAAAGTGGAAGAGGAACCTCTGGTTATCTTGGTTAATGGGGTTCCGACAAAGAATAAGAAAATATGGCAAGATTTAGTGGATGTTAGGAAAGTCAAAAAGGCAACATTGTATTTGAAGAAAAATAATAAGTACTATAAGAATGTATATGTTGCAGAAGAGGAAGTAAGTGATGAAGAGGATAGCGATTTGTGTGCTGGCCAAATTGAGAAAGTAGAGGCCTCTAAAAGTGAAGAAATATATGAACATTATAGTGTTCATCCTTTGCATTCCAAGGAAGTCATGGGGAATGCTATTGAGTTGTTTCAAATGAAACAAGCCAAAGGGAGTCCCATTAGTGTTTGGGAGGAAAGTTTGGAAGCTCGGTGTTTCCCACAGCTATTTCCCACAGGTCGAGGAGGAAGATATGATGAGCGACCTCATCAAATTCCTGCTTCTGAATACCGGACTTTACGATTGTATGCAGAAGATCCTAGGTTTCGTCAATGCATTCCATATTTGTTTCATCTCCTGTTTGAAAGCGATCTGTCTGGACTGTCATATGCAGTGAACCACATCTTAAAAAGTGGTATACAGATGCGAAACATCTCGGCAAGTGATTTTATGCATAAAGTCAATGTCCAAGACAGTATTTTGGATTCTCACTTAATTAATCTCATGGCGTGTCAGCGTGGTACTAATGAGTACTGGTACCGTCGTCATGGTGATTTAAAATGTATGCTGAGGAACTTAGGAACTCCGACATGGTTCCTCACTCTGAGCTGTGCCGAGTATGGCTGGGAAGACTTACTTGAATTTCTACGAGAGGCAAATGGAAATATTGAAAACATTGAATTCAAGACACCTGGAGAACTGTGTTCTTTGGATCCAGTGAATGTATGCAGGTACTTCAATCATAGATTTGAAGCTATGATGTCTTTCATCACAAATAAGAAGAATCCACCTCTTGGAGAGGTGTTGGATTTCTTCTGGAGAAAGGAGTACCAAGCAAGAGGTGCTCCTCATATACATATGTTGTTGTGGATCAAGGATGCACCTAAATTTGGAACAGATCCGGATGACTTAGTGATGAATTTCATAGAACAGTATTCTACGTGTGCCGTTACAAACGCAACGGAGAAGAAAAGCCTAAGAGAACAAGTTCTACGTTTCCAAAGCCATCCTTGTGGAAAGTACTGTCGTCGTAAATTCAGAAACAAGGACAAGTTCTACACCAAATGTCGTTTCAACTTTCCACGACCGGTGATTTCTAAAGGAAGAGTGAACAGTTTGTTGTCTTCTCTGCGACATAATGTGACGAGGAAATCACCCAAAAATACTTACAATTTGAAAAGGAACGAAGAGCCCAAGTACATCAACGACTACTACCCAGTGATTTTGTCCATGTGGAATGCTAACATGGATATACAGTTTGTGGCTGACAACTGTATGGCTGTGGCTCGGTATGTGACATCTTACATCACCAAAAAAGAAAAGACAGAACTGAAGGATATGTGGGAGGACATTTCCCATGAAAAGAGCCTCAGCAAGAAGTTGTACAGTTTCAGTCTGAAGATGTTGTCGCATCGAGAAATCGGAGCTTACGAATGTTCTGATCGATTGTCTTCAGCAAGTCTCTATGCCAAATCCAGGAGTATCGTTTGGGCGAGTCTTGGTCTTGCTGCAACGCGAAATCGAGTTCTAAAACCTGTCCGGGAAATTGAGTATTTGGCAGAAAAGGAACCAAACAGTACCGATATTTTGAAGACCAACATGTTGGATACATATTATCCAAATCGAAGCAGTCACCTTGAGAATGTTTGTCTATATGAGGTTCTTCAAAATTATATATTCAAGAGGAACATCAAAGAAGATATTGAGAAAGGAGTGTATGCTGTAATTGGAAGTGAGGGATGCCTGGTCAAGCAAAGAAAATGCCAATTAGTAAACCATCGAAAATTGAGTGGCGAATCTCCAGAAAAAAAGGAGTTCTTCTATTTAGCACTTTTGCAACTTTTCAAGCCTTGGCGTGCAGAAGAGGAACTGCTTGGAGGTTTCCTTTGTTACGAAGACTCTTTCACTGCTGCTAAGGAGACCATAGAATGTCCTGCTTTTCCCAAATATCAAGAAATGCTAACTTTGGAAATTGAGCAGGAAGCAACGATTGCAGCCGAGATTGCCAGAGACAGTTATCAGGACAGTCAGAGTTCTGTTTCATTGAGTCAAGATCCACTTGGAGGACCTATTATCGAAAATGAAGCTGCCACTGCTATGAATGAAGTGGAAAGAGCCATGGCACATGCTCAGGAGGATTCAGTTAACTTAGAAGACTTGGAAAAACAACTCAACATTGAGCAGAGGAAAATATATGATGAAGTTACCAAGCAAATTGAGCATGGATTAAGTCATGAGAAGAGAGAGTGCTCATGTACATCGTTGAAGCCTGTCCGACTGTACGTGAGTGGAGAAGCGGGAACTGGAAAAAGTTTCCTGATTAAAGCAATTTCTTGTTATTTGCAGGAAAGGACTGAGTCATCGCTGTCTTGTGTTGTCACCGCTCCTACTGGACTGGCAGCACATAACATTAAAGGTATTACTTTGCATCGTCTACTAATGCTGCCAGTGGAGCATGACAACAAATTACAATACCACAAGTTATCTGGGGATGCTTGCTGTGAAGTTTCAAGAGTCTTGAGGAAAATGAAACTACTTATCATTGACGAAGTAAGCATGGTTTCCAATGTCATGCTTGCCTTTGTGCGTTTGAGAATGCAAGAAGTACTTAAAACTGAATATGATGTGTTATTTGGTGGCAAACACATCATTGTTTTCAGAGATCTTCTGCAGCTGACACCAGTAAAAGGTCAACCTGTGTTCAAAATACTCACGCATGAAGATACCAGGAATTGCCTAGGGAGCATTGGCAACGTCAATATATGGTTAAACTTCAATTATGCTGAACTGCATGAAAATATGCGTCAGGCGAAGGATGAAGATTATAAGAAAATTCTACAAGATATTAGAATTGGAAAAGTGACCGAGCATGGAAAAGAAGCTTTAAATGCACGATTACTTTCAAATTTATATCCCGAACAAGAGATTGTGCCTGAGAATATTTTTCCGAAAATTACTGAGAAGAAATCCGGAATATGTTTGATGCCAACTCTTGCAGAATGTGCCTTCTTCAACAACAAAATGTTGAATTTAGAAAAGCAAGAGATTGTGAAACTTGAAGCTATTGACAAAATAGAGCATATGGGATCAACAATTATTTTGTCAGAGAATTTGAAATCAAAATTGGATTCATTAGAGAAGACTATATCTAAAACAGCGGGTTTTGAAAAGACTTTGAATGTGTGTTTAAATTGCCGAATCATTTTGAGAAGGAATTTACATGTTGAAAGAGGTCTGGTAAATGGATCAATGGGTAATGTTGTTGATTTTGAGAAATACAGAAATAGAGATGGAATAGAATTTTAAAAAATTAAATTTGATGGCATTGAGGAAGTACAGCTAATTGGTCGTTGTTCTGCTAGGTTTTTGCTTGTTAAAGACTTATATGTTCGCCGTAAACAGTTTCCTGTTTGCTTGGCATATGCGGTGACAATCCATAAATCGCAAGGTTTAAGTGTAGACAGTGCATTGGTGAATATTGGCAGTTCTGTGTTCAAGGAGGGTATGGCATATGTGGCATTGTCACGAGTTAGAACTTTATCAGGATTGTACTTGATTGACTGTGATGTCACAAACATTTGTGCGGATCTAGATTGTGTTAAGGAATACAATAGGTTAAGAAGAGAGTATGCGCCACATTTGCCTCAATATCCTTTGTTTGAGAAACGTGTGGTATGCCGGAAACGTAGAAATATCAGTAATAGTAGGGAGGTTGTTGCAAAAAGACTAAAAGTCAATGAACCGAAAATTGTTAGCAGAAAGAAAGTGGATTCTGTTGAAGATGTTGTCGGTTTTCAATTTGAAAACAGTTCTGGTGTCAACTGCTATGCAAATGTAGTGGTTAATGTTCTCTTTTCACTAGAGAGTTTAAAAGAACAGATTCTGTTGAATTCAGAACAAATTTTATGCTGTTTGTTGAATTCTGTTTTCGAGAAATGTAGCACTGATCGAACAAAAGTAGAAAGTGTGTCTGAAGTTCGTTATCTGTTAGATGAATGTTCAGGTCAAACAGACTTCTCTGAAAATAATCAGCAAGATTGTCAGGAGTTTTTAATGTATATGCTTGATGTATTGCAAGATGAGGGTGTAGATGTAGATCACCTGTTTGGGCTTTCTTATCAATGGCAGCATGACTGCGAGAATTGTAGGGTATCAAGTACTACTAGTGTAGAAAGATTTATATATTTAACTTTGCCAGACAGTAAATCAGTCTCCTTTAATAAGCTAGTAAATGCAGCGGATCACAACATGGAGTGTAGCCAATGTAAATCTGAAATGATGTCAACATTATTTATACGTAGATATGGACAGTATGTCATTTTAATGATCCAACGATGTAGGCCTGATGGATCAAAATTGTCAACTTTAATAAAAAATGTTGTGGCTTCTCAGCTTTCAATATCAGGAAGGACTTTTGTAACTGTAGCAATTATCTATCACGATGATCCTTCAACAACATCAGGACATTATACAGCTTATTTAAAGTCTCGAAACGGCTGGTCATTCTGCAATGATTCCGTTGTAACTTTCAAAAAAAAATTGCCGTTTGACCTTAAAAATTCTTACCTGGTGTTTTTAAAACCAAAATTTTAAAGAAAGAATCTCGGGATTTCCTGTGAAGAATTGCAAAAGGTTCATCAAGTTGAGGGAATGTAAGTCTGCAATGCTGTCTAGATTATTGGTCCAAAACTTTTAATTATAATGTCAATTTTTAAAATCCAACTATATAAACCTGATGCAAGTAAGTCTGCTTCATAGTAAGCAGTATCAGTGTCATAGGAAAAGGAGAACATGAGTGACAAAGAAGGGTAAGATATTAGTAGTCCAGGATTGTGAAAATAATCTTAAATGTTTTCTTTTTGAAAGTTGCGAAAATAGAAAATGACGGGATTTGATTGGAAGAATTACAAGACTTGTGAATCGCTGCAACATGATTTGGCCTAGTGGAAACATGTGGTAGAATGTGAGAAGTCTTTTCTTGTATGTAACATATTTTTCAAAACGATGGAGGTTTTCTTTCAGAAAGTGGCGGGCTGACAATATTTATAGCACAACAGAGTGGACGCTGTTCATAGGACATCTTTCGACGTCATTGAAAGTAAGTTAATTTTAAGGAGTTTTGAATTCAGATTTCTTAGGTTGAATGGGTTTTTTAAACACAATCATTTTGATTGTGTTTTTTTCCCCGCTGTTACATGATGAATACCTTCAAGTCACTGATTTAAGTGAAATTTGATACATTCTGAGAACAGCAAAAATAAACCATTTAACATGTATAATTAATGTTCTGCTTTTTGTACTTATGATATACATTTAGAAATGTGAGGTAGATATGGAGAAACTGAGTCTTCTGTAAGTGTCAATTTTAATGCTTACAGTGCTGTACTTCTGGGTACTGTTTTTTTTAAAAAAAGGAATAGGCCTCACCTCAAAGAAAGCTCTTGAAAGCACACATCTTATTTGCATCCTGAAACAATCATTTAAAATATTAGACACAATTTTATGATGGCTTTACATCTTTTTTGCGCTGCTATTGCATCACTATTGTGAGACATCAGCAGTGCAAAAGAAGCACCATGTTCCAAAATAGGCCTCAGTTCATCAGCATGAAGATACTGTTTGTTTAAAATATATATCTTTAGGATTGTGTAGGGGACGTAGAGAAGCAGAGGCTTCTGTAAATGTCAAAGTTGTTGAAAAACTGTTTCTTCTTGAACCTTTTCCCTTTTCTTTTCTAATTTTTAAATACATGTTGTAATATTTTTGGAAATGTTTGTTCTCTCTTTTACAGATTGAAAGTATGAAAAAATATTTTAAAAAGGTAACAAGAATTATAAGGTAAATGTTTTCTACTCTTTTTACCTGCAATGCACTGCTGATGATGTCACTGACCATGTCATGAATGATGTAATAAGAGGACATGACTTACTTCATTGGTAGGCCTTCACATGCTTTATCTGCTCTGTATTCTTCAACAAGTGTAAAATTGATCTGTAACCCTGAGTAGGTCTCACTTTAAACAAACCTCAGGAGAGATCACACCTTATCGTCATCCTGAATTAATAAATAGATCTATTAAACAGTATCTCCGGTTTATTCCCTATAGCTGTCTTTCTTTTAACATTACTCTCTGTTTACTTCCCTTATACTAACTCTTCTTTTTTTTAAAAAAATATTTTTTTGGTTCGCTTCAAGTTCGCGAACCGGGCAGCGAACTGGAAAGCGAACCAAAAGAAATAGAGCTTGCCAGAGTGCTAAACATTCTAGCAATTTTATTTGAAAGGGGAGGTAGTTCTGAAAAGAACTTTTTTTTAATGTTTTTGTTGTTTTATTATTTTTTTTTTTTCCTGAACATTTTTTTTTTTTGTATTTTTAGAACAGTTTTATGTTGTTTTTGTGTTTTTCATGGAGGGGAAACAACAAAAAAACAGGCATTGAAAAGGGCTCAACAGGAGCAAAAAAAAAATTACTGCTTGGGTGGGTTAGGGCAGTTATGGTTTTCAAACACCAAGTTGATTAAGTTCACGCTCATGTTCCCACATGAGAACAGAGCACCACAATATATGCACGTTAACTTCATGTGCTTGAAGTTTGGCTGTATGTTTGGCACAGTTTCCTGTGCCTCTCTTCCAGTCAAAGATATACTTGATGTTGATCTGGCCACAGGAGTTGTCGGGGGATTATCTTGAAGGTCCCTTAACTCTGCCCGGCTGTAATTTAATGGATGCCACCTGGCCATATGGCGATGCATAGTATAGTTGCCCATACTATACTTTTTGTCAGTGCCTCGAGATAATCTGCATTTGCAGATTAGGCAGGTGGCATACTTGGCATTAACCTTCTTCTCCCCTCGAGGGATTGAGAAAAACTGCCATATAAAACTTGTTTTCCTTCGGGAAACACGGGGCAACTCCTGAATAAATTGAGGTTCATCTGTGTCCTCTTCTTCTAGGTCTTCCTCTTCCTCCTCTCTGTTGGAAATGAATTGTGATGGTGGTCCTCTCTTGTCATGAGGAGGTTGTGGTGGTGGTGGGGGTCCACCAGCTGAAGCAAGGATAGAAGCCATTGCAATAATATTGGAAAATGGTCTTTCTCTCACCAAGATGAAAGTCAGAGTGAGGAAAGAAGGAGGGGTTTACATGATTTGGGAAAAGCAAAAGTTCTGAACCAATGAAAAGTGTTATTTTTAGGTCACATGACCTAGTCATACATCATTTGAAAACCAAAAGTGAAATGAACCAATGAAAAGTTTGATAAACAAGTCACATGACCTGTTCCGCTTACGTTACGCGGTGCGCGCCGCGTCCCGGATCGTTTCCGGTTCGCGGTCCGGAGCACTTCCGGGAGCGTTAACGCGGCGCGTCATAAGACGCATTACGCGACAACGTGATACGTCGCGCTTCCGCGACGCGTCACAGTTCCGCTAACGAAACGTTTACCGGTTCGCGTACTAGATCGCGGCATCAAGATGAGCTAACGGAAAGCTTCCCGGTTCGCTTACCGGAAGCTAAGGAAAAAAATATTTAAAAAAAAATTATCAATAAACATCTAAAATATATTTTGGGTTTTAAAGAAGAATACATTTTACAGCTACAGATGTTAGCTTTTAAAAAACCAATGAAATTCACAGAAAAAACCATAGGTTATAGACCATATATAGTTAGGAATTTGCATTTACAAAACCTTGAAAATTCACTGAAAAAACCATAGGTTATATAGTTAGCGCAACTAACTATATATGGAGTCAGTCATGCACCTACTAAATTCTTCATCCAGACACTTATACATCCACTCATTCTTTAATATGTAAGACACATTTTAACTTTACAGAAACATACAGTCACTGGATGATGTTATCAGTGATGTCATCAGTGATGTCATTTGAGATGTCATCAGTGATGTCATCAGTGATGTCACTGACCATGTCATGAATGATGTAATATGTGACATCATCAGCAGTGGATTGCGGGTGCGCGATATATAGTTAGCGCAACTAACTATATATGGAATTTCAATGGTTTTATGCGAGTAAAATCAGGTTTTGTAAATGCTAATCCCTAACTATATATGGTCTATAACCTATGGTTTTTTCAGTGAATATATATATATATATATATATTATTCTATTTGAATAAATCACATGACATTATGTCACGTCCTGTTTTTCAAGCACTTGGTATTGTGGTGGATGTAGTCTCTTTAACATTTATGAATAAAGAATAACAGTGAATAAATTGTGAATACTTTCTCAAGGATCATAACATTCAATTCGCCAAACACAATGCAATGGTGATGGAGATGATTGGGCTATGCTTGACACAAAATGTGCTTATGTTTGGAGATGAGATCTTTTTACAAAAGGACGAGACTGCAATGGGCTTTTCGTTTAGTCCTAGTTATCTGTGTTTGAAAATGGGTTGGTTGGAGCAAAAGGTGGCATGGAATTCCAACAATGATCAGCATATTGAAAAAATAATATCTTGGTTGAGACACATAGATGATCTTTTAATCATCTGGGATGGCTCTATGGAAGAATTCAAAACGTATTTTGATATTCTCAACTATACAAACACCAACCTAAACTTCACGTATAACATCTGCGAAACTCGAGTGGTATTCCTGGACACTGAAATCTATATTGTGGTAAATATAGTACACACTACTCTACATCGGAAGGCAACAGCAAGCAATGCAACATTACATGCAGAAAGTTTCCACCAATCCTCATTGATCAGAAATATACCATATGGTGAGCTATTGAGGATAAGACGGATATGCTCGGAAGACCATGAATGGAAGAAAACACAGCAAACAATCAATGCTCAGATTTAGAAACAGAAAATACAACAAAAATGTATTAAAAGCTTGTCTTGAAAGAACTGAAAAACAATCAAGGTCTAAAATAATAAAACAGAAACAGCCCCTGGAAGACAATGACAAAGACTCAATAAGACTAATTACAACCTTTTCAACAGAGTCAAAATAAATTGAAAACATCCTTCGTAAAAATTGGAACATCTTATGTTCCAATTTTAGATAGAACGATGACAGACATTGTCGGAAGTCATCCAAAAATGACGTACAGGAGAGCAAGAAATCTAAAAGATGAACTAGTCCATAGTCATTTCGGCACAAAAATACAGAAAACAGGGATGAATGTAAAGGTTTTTTTTTAAATGCTCAATTTGCAAAGTGTGTCAAACTGCACAAAATACGAAGGAAATAACAATGGCAAGCTGTAAGAAATGGAGAATGAATCAACTAATAAACTGTTAAAGTCAGTTTGTGATTTATATAATTGAATGACCCTGCAAACTGAAGTACGTAGGGAGCACGGTTTGTGAACTCAAAAACCAAATAATGGCCACGGTTAACAAGGATCGAAGTGGATACATGGCTAAATGCCATGACGGTGACTGGAAGAAATTTAAATTCTATGCCATGAAAATGGTTGATTGCCATGTGAGAGGTGGCAATCGAAAAAAGACCTTAAGACAAAGGGAATCACGTAACATCTTATCTTTCAGGACCCTGGTTCATTTTGGTCTCAACAAGGATGGGGAGATGTACTCACACCGGTAATGATATGAGAAGACAAATTGTAAATAAAGCATATGAGTGGAAGTCTCTTAAAAACTGGACATAAAATGATAAAAAACTGTAACTATGGAATTTTGGAATTGGGAATTTTGTTTTAATCACACACGCACTTAACCGGTTACAGTGATGGATTGAATTAGGCAATTGATGTTGACAAGTCACGTCTATGAAATCCCACTAGAGGGCGAAATGACAGAGTTATTGGTATTATACCAGAACACATTAAAAAGAACTGAATTGAGAGGTGTGCCCACTAGAGGGCAAGATACAACATAGTTGATGGTTAAAAAGTGAATGTACGAGCATAATAATACTAATAGTACATCACCATGAACATGGTAACTGGTGTTATATACACAGAATCTTTATATTATTATCACTGATTTTGTTTGCACAATTTATTCACTGTTATTGTTTATTCATAAATGTTAAAGAGACTACATCTACCAGAATACCAAGCGCTTGAAAAACAGGACGTGACATAATGTCATGTGATTTATTGAAATAGAATTGCAATTGAAGCGCTGGCTACCCGTGAGCAAGATCTGAGGGTAGACTGAAACGCATTGGGTTATTGTAGGTGGTTGGAGAATGTTGCCGTCTAAATAAAATAGAAGAGCGTGCCATAAAATTGCCCGTGAGTGCGTGTGGATTCTTTGTCTAAAAGAGGAAATTGTGGTGATTTATTACGGCTGGGCTCCGCTGTTTCCACAGACCGCATCGTCATAGAGCGCTGAAAATGCCGTAAGAACGAGCCTTTTGTTTGTGGATATATATGTGATCAAGACTGCCTTTTGGCAGTCGAAACGCTTCATGCTGGGCACTTGCTTTCTAATGACACTGCACTTGCACTTTTAAATCTGCATCGAATAAAGAAGAACGAATTCTCTACATTTGTGGTCCGTACCTGTTTTTGAGATTGAGACGTTGATCGAGTTCAGGATTGTGGATAACACATATATATATATATTCACTGAAAAAACCAGAGGTTTCCCACCAGTTATAGTTAGCTGGAAATTTTACTGACATAAAACCATTGAAATTCCCACGTTATAGTTAGTTGGACTCACTATAACTTACGCGCCTGCAATGCACTGCTGATGACGTCACATATTACATCACTCATGACATGGTCAGTGACATCACTCATGACATCACTGATGACACCATCCTTGTGACAGAATGACAGACCTCCTTCCAGTGTAATGTAACTCTTGAAACACATACTCAAAAATAGAAACTAACATTTTCAAAAAAATGGAGATACCCATACCAGTTACAACAACCAATTCATAATTCCACCCTCTATATACACATCCACTCATTCACCAACAGTTCTATATAGTCGGAAGGGTAACTAGGAGGAACATGGCGGCGGCAGGCTAACGGCTGCTGCGAGGCTCCGATCCCGAATGCCCTAGGATGAGCTCCAACTCGGTCTCTACGCCTCACGAATATCACTTGCTGCAGCTTATTTACTGGTGAGATGGAAAGTTAAGTTGAATAGCTGTTTCAAGCAATTTTTATTGAGTTTTTTCCGCTTTTTCCCCTTTTCTGGATCGCGAGCCTGTAGAACGCGGTGTGTGGAATCCGGAGGCACTAGGACCTACGCGGTGTACTGAGAGTGATGCGAGAGCGAGACCAAGAGCGAGAGCGGTGGTATGCCGAGGAGCCTAACACCGGGCAGCTGCATCGGATTACGAGTGAGGTGGACAGTGAGGTTTCGAAGCTGGGGAGAATAGGTAATGGTAGAAATACCACACGAACTGTGAAAGGCACCGGGCTGCGGGTAAGCTGTTATAATATATGGCTGCGTTCGAAAGCAGCCTTCTGGTATCGAGCAACTGCATTTACTCACCGAGTTTCTTTCCCAGTGATCTCCACCAGCGGCGATTTGATTGATTGTATGGAGGCATATAAGGACTTGACTGTGACACAGAATGTTATCCCCGGTTTAGGAGGTACTAGTAGAGGTGAAATAATAGCTGAGGGGCCCACACTTGTCGGCTCTCCTGAACTCATATCTAAAGAGGCTGTAGTTGATAGTGGAAAAAGAAGTGTGGTAAAAAATAGCTATCAATTACGCTCCAGACAGGAGCTTAAGAAGAAAGGTGTCCTCTGTCTCGCACCTCTCTACATTTTCGAGCTAATCCCGATCATATCAGATCAGATATAGGTAGTAAGACAGCCCAAAGACAATGGGAGCTTGGCTCCAGAATGCCAGAACTGCGCTCCATGGGGGCACAAGTCCAAATGAAATTTCCAGCGCTCCTCAAAATAATGTAGAATAATAAAATGTATACGTGCCATTTCCCTGAGGAAGTTGATGCAGTGTTAGCTAAGATGAAGGATCAGACAGAATAATATGTATTAGGACTGTGTCATTATTTAGTCTAATTCTAACTAGGAAAGGTGAGGGGGAGAGGGGAAAAAAAAGAGAGGAAAGAGGAAGGGAAAAAAATAGTTTGCTGTGGTGTGTTTAAATGGGGAAAAGGGGAATAAAAAAAAAATATATATATATATATATATATATATATATATATATATATATATATATATATATATATATATATATATATATATATATATATATATATATATATATATATAAATAAATAAACAAATAAATATGCATAAGGTGAATAAGAGACCTGCACTTTTATATAGGCAGGGCACCAGGGGTCTAGGGCCTCCTAGGGCGTAGTTTCGCCAATTAGGAGGGTAGGGTTCCTCGGGGGGAGGGAGGGGTGGGCTTTCAGGGGTGGGGGAAAAAATCTGATAAAAAAGTCCTCATGTGCCATAAAATTGTATTTTTCTTTTGAGTTTAAATGCTGTCATAGATTATTATGCTCTTTGTTGGCCACAAATGGAAGGAGAGTAAGACTATACGATGCCTCAATTTAGATATACTAAAATCCTTTCCTGGAACTTGAATGGTTTAGGGAGCCGTAAGAAACAATTAAATGTATCTCATTTTCTGAAAAATACCGGAGCTTCTATAATCCTCTTACAAGAAACCCACCTGGAAGCTGAGGAATGTAAGAAAGTTTTTGTTAGGAATAAGTGGGTTCAGGATATTTTTTGTTCAAAACAAACTGGTACTACGAGAGGGGTTGCAATGATATTTAGCGCTAATAAAGGAATTGATGTTCACGACTGGGCTACAGATCAGTCAGGAAGGTGGTTGGCTGCAATAGTCTCAATAAGCACAGTTAAGTTTCTATGTGGGGTTTATTATGGACCGAATGAGGATAATGCCTGTTTTTTACAGAAACTAGAAAATTACATGCTTCACTATACAATCCCCATAGTGTTAGGAGGTGATTTTAATTTACTATTAGATCCTGAAGTAGATCGCACCTCAAAAGCTAAATACAATTGTCCAAAAAGATCCCTCTCTACTTTGAAGAACATTATGAAAGAATACATGTTGTGTGATGTGTGGAGAGCTAAACATGGCACTCAAAGAGAATACTCTTTTCATAGTAAGAAATACCATCAGTTCTCCAGAATAGATTTTTTCCTGCTTGATCGATCGTTATTAGCGAATACTCATTCTATTTCCTACATTCCGATTGGGTTGTCAGATCACTCAGTGGTTGAGTTAAACATCAATATCCAAAAGAATTTTTCAGAATATAGGTGGACATTGGATAGGACTATCTTGCTAAATGAAGAGTTTAGTATTAAAATCAAGGAAAAGTTATTAGAATTTTTTGAGTTCAATTATGAATCAGCTTCGGATCATATCATTTGGGATGCACTTAAATCTTTTTTAAGAGGAATATATGGCTCTCAAATGACTCTAACCAGGAAGCTAAACAAAGAAAAGGATAACAAGGATCTCAGTTTGATTAAAATAAAAGAACAACAACGCCTTTCTGCCATTTCTGATGACCGAATTAATGTATGAAGACTGGAAAAGGAATTATTAGACTTACAAACAAATTTTAGACTAAGAACTGAAAAAATACTTAAAGATAAATGGGAAGTTAGTAAACTACGTAACTTTGAATATGGTGAGAAATGTGGATCTCTGCTAGCGTGGAAAGCTAGGACGGGGAGAACTAGAAATAATATCAAATCCCTGATACAACGCGGTACTGGTGTAGTCTTGTCAGAAGACGGAGAGATTAAGAAGGAAGCTAGATCTTTCTACGAAGAACTTTATCTAGAAAAAATTAATCAGCCAGTTGAGGAACTAGAAAACTTGTCGATTTTGAGAGACCTACCACAGCTGAGCAGTACAGATATAGCTCTTTTGGCAAATGAAATATCTGAAGGAGAGATCAGAGCTCAACTAAAGAAGATGGCAAGAAATAAAGCCGCAGGTCCTGATGGACTCCCAATAGAGATCTATAAGGATAACACCGAAGAAATTCTAGTTCCATTACAGAAATCATTCAATAACATTTTTATTCAGGGAGAACAAATTCCGTCTTCTTGGTTAGATGCTACAATTTCACTAATTGCGAAACCGAATAAAGATCCGGAAAAAATAGAGTCGTATCGACCCATTTCACTCTTGAACTCTGATCTAAAAATCTACTCTGGAATTTTGACTAATACATTGGCTAACGTTATAAAAACTATTATCCATCCTGACCAGAGGGGATTTATTCCTGGTCGCCAATTAAACGAACTTACATTTCAAGTAATTGGGGCTATAGACTACGCAATAGAGAAGAAGAAGCCACTCGCCATAGTTGCAATAGATGCAGCCAAAGCAGTCGATCAAGTGAACTGGCTCTTCCTCTGGAAAGTGATGACGAAATTCGGTTTCCCTGAGATTTTGTTAATGGGGTTGAAACTTTATATAGGGGCCCGAGAGCTAGGATCTTGGTAAATGGTGGTTTGTCAGACTGGCTGAACATTTGCAGAGGAACAAGGCAAGGATGTCCCTTGTCTCCATTATTGTTTGACATATATATCGAGCCTTTTGTTTGTTCTTTAAGACAAGATCCAATAATTACCCCGTTAAACATAGGAGAACTAACAATTAGGACAGCATTATATGCTGATGACCTTCTCCTTTATACTTCAAACCCATCTGAAGCAATACCTAGATTATTTAAACTTGCTGAGGATTTTGGTATTGTTTCAGGATATAGTATTAATAGGGATAAAACCGATGTTATGTGTTGGAACAATCCAGTCCCTATCCCAGAAGCTAAGTTTAAGATGAGATACTTGGGTATCCAACTGACTCATAAATTAGAAGAAATCCCCAAGACCAGCTGGGAAGCCGTGATAAAGGAGATTAAAAAACTTTTATCTAAGTGGAACTCCCTGCCTTTAAACATCTATGGTAGAGTGAATTTAGTTAAAATGATCATCTTACCAAAGGTAACGTTTCTGTTTAATTCTATTCCCTTAGTATTTAATAAAAAAGATATCCTTAATTTGCAAGGTAGGATAGGATATTTTATTTGGGCGACAAAATTTCCCAAGGATAGCATGGAAGAAGTTAAGGAGAGGATTAAAATTAGGCGGCTTGGCTCTTCCAGATTCATTACTCTACTGTTATGCCTTCCAGCTTAAAAATTTCAGGCTTTTAGCCAATAAATTGGACTTTTCCTCTAACAGCTTACTCTTTCAGGCTATGTTGCAGGACCTTCCATACAATGCAGATTTTTTTCTGTTTAAGTTTGGAGATCAAAATTTTTTTTAAAAGGTTAGACTGAAGGTTTTGAAGGCTGCTCTACATTACTGGCTACAGATTTGTAAGTTGCTACGTATTCATTATTATCAGCAATACGCCCCGATTTGGGACTTCCCTGGTACCCCTGATTGTTTGATGGATCAACTAGCTCTCCCGTTAAAAAGAGCTGGTCTCTCTAGATGGGGGGACTTTTGTGATGCATCGAAAGTATTAAAATGGGAATTCTTGGTTGGTTTAACCGGGGGTACTCTTACGAGATTTAAGTTTTACCAATTGTCAGCTTGGTGGGGAAGCCAAACTTGGGATGTAGAGGACGAGAATCCCCTGTTGGACCTAATCAGTAATTATAGAGGAAGGAGAGGGGAGACCGCTCAATGGTATAAAATACTATTAGACAATAGGGAATATCTGGAATCAGAGATCATTAAATTGTGGGATTTCAGATAACTTAGTGAAACTGTGGACAGATTCTTTCTCTATGTCTCAGAAAATAATCAAACCTTCTAATTTAAGAAGAAATCATTTATACACTATGTACAGAGCTTACTGGACTCCTGCGAAACTCTCCAAGATGTCTGCAGTTCAATATTCTTGTCCCAGATGTAAGTCTCAAGATGCAAATGATATTCATATGTTTTTGGAATGTCCTAATATATGCAACTTCTGGGGACAAGTGTGTACGTTTTTGGAGGATGTACTTGCACTTCCAATTGTATGTACTCCTAGATTGGTTTTTTTGGTCTCCCATCTGATTATGTTGTTGATAGCAATTTATCACGGTTTATCTTCTATGTAATAGTGATCGTTAGAAGAGAGATCTGCAAAGTTTGGAAGTCGGTACTCCCTCCGATATTTGCAGACTGCCTTAAAAACATCATGGAGGTGAGTAAACTTGATACATTATGTGGGGGAGAAAGGTCTGCTAACATATGGACAGCCTTGAATGCCTGGAGTGAAAAATAAACTAATAGTCCAATGATTATGCCAGAGGTCTTGTGGTCCTGTCCTTCCTGTGTAGCAAGTACCATCACGAGAGGAAGTTGGACGGGTAACAACTCTATCTCTGGGCAATCTTCATTGGCTATCCACAAACACGAGGGTTGGAAAGGAAGGTTTGTGTCAGTGGCCTGAAGAGCGCCTATTCAGAGTAATTACTTACTGGAGGCATATATGAGGACACAAATAAGAAGCAAAATAAATAAAAAAATAAAAACCTGTTCTATATACTCACTCATACATATACTCACTCATCATATGTAGTGATACACCTATACATCCTGTTACACACCGACAGACATCCAAAAGTTACTCACACACATACTCACACATGCAAATAAACTATTAAACATCCATTTATTTGCATATACAGATATACACACACTACCACCTTACTTCTAAGGAAACTTACACATACTTACTCTCTTAAACAATCACTTATAGAAACACATACTTATTTAAACAGGAACTCTTACAATCTCTCACTCTCACATATACTCACTTATATACATCAATACTCAAATATACTAGATTAAAGCGTATGTAGTTACTGATAAAGACACTAGTGAGACAGTCATTCACTCACTAACACACACAAATACACACTCATCCACCCATACAGTCCTGCACATATGCTGTCTTCAAAACACATACAAACAGTGAGTCAGTCATTGATGCATCTATGTGCTAAGTAACACCCCCACCAAACCATACAGACACTCATACTGATACTAAAAAAAACATCTAATAACCCATATACACACACATGTAGCTACTCACCAACCCATGCAGCCACTTATACACAAAGTGAAACACTGATACAAACATTTAAATATTTAAACAATACACGCTAATATATGTATTCACTTAGGGCCAGATGTAGGAGCCTTAATAGCGGTCGGAAACGGCCGATTTCGGCCGTTTCCGACCGGTATTTTGCTTTTGAGATGTAGGGGGCATTTTATTTACAGAATCGGTATATTTACCGATTCGGTAAATATACAGAATCGGTAAAATACCGAATCGGTAAATATACCGATTCTGTAAATCAAGATGTAGGTGGCACTGTAATCAGTGCCACAGGCCCTTACCGAATCGTTATTTACCATGGAATACTATTCCATGGTAAATAACGAATTCCAGTGTACATGCACATCTGTGCATGTAC
This sequence comes from Lissotriton vulgaris, assembly GCF_964263255.1. Taxonomy (NCBI): domain Eukaryota; kingdom Metazoa; phylum Chordata; class Amphibia; order Caudata; family Salamandridae; genus Lissotriton; species Lissotriton vulgaris. The sequence goes on along the minus strand of NC_141685.1, from coordinate 1,428,523,846 downwards.
ACCTGTGCCATGTGGCACACAGACATGCCCTAAGGGCATGTCTGTGTGTCACATGGCACACAAGCCAGAAACAGGGGTGCAACAGGGTGTCAAAGTGACACCCTGTCACCCTTGCAAAATCGGTAATTTTACCGATTCTGTAATTACAGAATCGGTATTTGCCATTGATTCCTATGGGCTTCAAGGCCCATAGGAATCAATGGCAAACACCGATTCTGTAATTACAGAATCGGTATTTACCGAATCATACAGAATCTGTATTTTTACTGATTTTTTTACCTACATAGCAATTACCGAATAGTGAATACCGAATCTGTAAAATTCGGTATTTACCATTCGGTAAATTGCTATTACCTACATCTAGGCCCTAGATACACTTAATAAGCCAGTTAAGCAATCAAATTTTTTTCTTAAACATCCATTAAGACACGTATTTAAACATTTATTCTTCCATCGACCTTTACATATACATATATAAAACATATTTATTTTTCAGAAAGACACACATTCACTGGAATGAGGCAAACACTAATAATTCCTTCTCAAAAATATAAAAGGCATTCATTTACCCCAAAATCGTTTTTTAAATAACATTTTAGAAACACAGCACAGGTCCTATGTATAAGCACTCCATGTCACTAGAGAAACTTCTCAATTTCACAAAATACAATTCCTCTATGCATTAAAATGTTTTAACCAAACATTATCAAAAAACATGACACAAAACAACATTAAAAAAAAACAATCTGCTTCCAAATCTTCTCCATAGAGCATACAAGTCTCTATCTAAATAATAATAATAATAATAGGACATTTATAAAGCGCATGGCTGCACAAAACTGTGTATCCCCGCGCTAACTACTGAAAAACAAATCTCATGGGAAAAGAGCCGGAAAAAGAGACCAAAAAGGAGTTATTGCGGGAAGAGGTGAGTTTTTAATTTAGCTCTGAATAGAGTTTCCGAGGGTTCTATTCGCAGATGCACTGGGAGGGCATTCCAATGCTTCACTGCTAAGTAGCGAAAGGATCTACCCCCCATTTTTGCTCTGGAAATGCTGGGAAGTTTAAATTGTGTCATACCAGATGATCTTAAGTCTCTGATCGGTCGATGGATGGTTAGGAGACTTCTGAGGTAGGTAGGTCCTTTATTGTGGGCAATTCGATGGGCGTAGCAGAGGCTTTTAAATCTGATTCTTTCCCTAACAGGGAGCCAGTGCAGTTTGGAAAGGGCAGCCTTGGAAGAGGTTCTTTTGGGAAGACCCAACACCATGCGAGCGGCAGTATTTTGAATACATTGTAGCTGATGTAAGAGATTCTGGTTAAGGCCTAAAAGGAGAACGTTACCGTAATCTAAATGAGGCGTTATTAGAGCGTGAACAATGATTTTTCTGGCTCCAATAGGAGTAAGATCAATGATTTTCCGCAGGGTTTTTAGCGTGCCAAAACACTTGCCTATTATTTTGTTAACTTGGGATTTACCCGAAAGGTCCGAGTCAATCATAATCCTTACGTTTTTTACTTTTTCTACAGGACAGGGGAGTTCACCCAGGGCCGTAGGCCAACATGCCTGGGACCATATCGATGTTTTGTTCCCCACCACCAGCACCTCTGTCTTGTCTCCATTTAAGCGGAGGCAATTGTTGTCCATCCAAGTGGCAACAGCCGCCATGCAGCTGGAGAAATTGGTGGCGTATTTCTCGCTGTCTGGGATAAGTTTAAACATCAACTGGGTGTCATCGGCATAGCTTACAATGACCACCCCAAAGTTCTCTGCAACGTGAGCCAGGGGTTCCATGTAGATGTTAAATAAAGTAGGGCTCAGACTGGAGCCCTGTGGAACCCCATGGCTCACGCTATGAGAAGATGATTTAAAGGGTGGGCAGTGCAGCTGAAACAATCTTTTGGTGAGGAAAGATTCGAGCCACAGTAGTGCATGATCTTTCACTCCTATATCCGAGAGTCGAGACAGCAGCGTGGAGTGAAGCACAGTATCAAATGCTGCGCTTAGGTCTAACATGACCAGCGCTGCTGTCTCTCCCTCGTCCACCATCTTACGGATACATTCCGTAGAATACAGCACAGCTGATTCTGTGGAATAGCCAGGTCTAAAACCCGATTGAGAGGGGTGGAGTATAATTTCCTTTTCTAAAAAGGCCATGAGCTGTTTATTAACTATTTTTTCTATTATCTTGGCACATTGCGGCAGGAGAGAAATGGGCCTGAGGTTTTGGAACTGAGTGATAGGGATATCAGGTTTCTTTTTTAGAGGTATGACTTGCGCTGTTTTCCAGGCTTCAGGTACCTTACATTCTTGAAAAGATAGGGTTATCATGTTTTTTATATGATCTATAAGAATGTGTTCCATGATGTCCTTACTTTTTACCAGTGGACACACATCACTAGGGGAGCCTGAATGAATACCATTGATGATATTAATAAGGTCTTTTTTGTCGGGTGTAGTGAATTTGGTAAGCGTGGAATTTTGAGTAGTTGAGGCTTTAGTCACTGCTTCCTTTCCTGATTTAGTGGATTTGGGGAAAGTGGCATGAATTTTCTCGACTTTTTCGACGAAGAAATCTGCTATTTGTTCACATATATTGTTGGAATATGTGTCTTGCGTATCTAAGCGTGTGGTGTTTGTCAATTCTTTATAGAAACGGAACAGTTCCTTCGTAGGATTGTCTGCCTCCTCAATTCTAGTTTTAAAAAAAAACAATTTTTTCCTCTCTTACCATTTTCTGGTATTTTTTTAGTTCAGATCTATATGGCTGAGATACCCGCCACCCCCTCTCAACACAATCCCCAAGAATTGGGAAACCGGAAACAGTTCTTGAACTTTTGGAAGGCGGGAAGGGAGTTACCCTTCCCGGCCGTATTTATTAAAATATGAAACAAAATCAAAACATTAAAATAACAGTTTCATATCAGGTACAATTTCATATCCACATTACGATGTTTGGCTAACCTTAACATATATCTAATACAAAGGTTCTCCTAGCCGATACTAACATCCTTACAAAATTGCATTTCAAATTGAAATTGTACATCCTAACGTTAAGGGCCAACGGCAAGGTCGTAACCGGTGTCAGATCCCTAAACCAGAACTCCCCCCTCACTTGTGAGGGGCGGTCGCACAGAGGACTTCACCTCGTGTGCCATACCAATTTCCCTTGTCTTGACGGGGGCCCCTGTTAACTCGACGCCATGTACGTGGTCGTCCGAGGACTCGTGTGAGGTGTCTAGAAGGTAGTGTAGACCCCCCTCCCCACCCTACACAACTTACCACATCTGCCGTCGCAGATGTCCTGGCCCCGGGAAATTCCCAGGAGGGGCCCGTAGCCCCTCCTATCCAGGGAGGGGCCTTGACCGCCTTCCCTTTCCTTTATGCGTCCCGTCCTTAGAAGGGACCGCCTCCCCATTGAGGGGCCAATGGCCACCTCCCCCCGGGCGCTCCCATCCGTAATGGGTGACACCCGCCCTAGGGATCTTCCAATGACTGCTCACCGATCATGACCTTACCGCCACAGGCCGGATAGTTGACCGGCTATCCGGACCCCCCACAAAACTCCTACCTAAAGGTCATGTTGCAAACTCCTTAGCCATGCTACGAGGTCTCCTATTAGTAAAGAATTCCCCACCCGGGACAAGTGGACCCCATCCTCTAGATACATATTGTCCCCCCTGATACAACCATGAGGAATCGAATGCAAAGTATTGGTACGGAACAGTCTACCAAGCTTGTTGTTAATCTTTTTCACAGAATGATTTATAGCAGACACTGAATTAGCCCCCCGCCACACCTTTCGTGGAATCATATGGGACCATGCAATTGTGCACCCTGGAACCCTCCTCGCCAACCAACTTACTGTGGATAGTATCGCCTCGAGAAGTAGTCGTCTACCAGTGGTCACCAAATCATTGCCCCCAAGATGTACTATGATTACAACTGGCGGTGACCTTGTCCGCCCTAACAAACCCTCAAGAAAAGGTTGAAACTGGTCAATACAGAGCCCGCCCCTTCCGTAGAAGGTCACCCTGTACCCGTATTCCCCAGCTGTGTGAATCATGTCACCTGCTTTGAATACGTCCCCGGCACGCCTCACGTATGAGTGGCCCACGACCCACACCACTCTTTCCTCAGCCGGTGATCTCTGACCGCTGGTTCCCAGGTGTCGGGCCGACTGCACAGTCCGCCCCGCCTCGTAGGTTTGCGAAACTGTAACCAAACAAAAACAAGAAGCGTGAGTACATGATATCAGCTTCACAACATGTGCAACCGCACATACCTTTTGTAACAATTCGAGGACCAACGCCCCAACTGTTTCACTTTATCAACACTCAGACCCCTGGCTGTAGCCTCTGTAGCAGCCCCTATCCGGAAGGAATGAGTCCCAAACTCGGCCGGGTTCAGGCCCGCGGCCGAGATTGCCATTGCAAGCACCCGCTGGAACTGAAACTTCGTCAGTGGGGTGGCATCTGCATGCCTCAGCAAGGTCCCTCCCCATGATGCCGCCCTTTGTGCCAAATATTCCTCGACGCATGCAACCGGGCACATGGGAGATCCGGGGATCCGCTGGACTACTACACTGTCCCCGATCGCGCCTTGATCAGTCTTGGACCTGACAAACGAGACAATCATCGTCTCCCCCTTTACATGAATGTGCTCTCGGCACAGACCACCCCCCGTATCCTGCTTATTCTTTGCCACCAGTTCGCTTACCCGCATAGCCCCATGAAATGCTAATGCAAAAGCAGCCCGGAATAATACTGTTTCCGCCTGGGATGAACAAGTAGCAGGGAGTACGGACAGTAATAGGGCCAACCTATCCAGACCTATAGGGTGCCTTTCATCTACTCTGCGACCCTCAAGGCGTTGCCACCCACGCAGCGCTTTCTGTACCACAAAAGACGCTGTAGGGTCCTGGATACCATGAGCCCGCGCCATGAAGGAAATGGCAGCCCGATGCCTCTGGGCCGTGGCCACCGATTTTCCTGCCCTGCGTAGAGACAGTAAACACTTTATGACCAATTCTTCCTGACCCCAAAGCTCTCCCCTAGCTGAACCCAAACAGGACAAATAGGAACGGAACGCCCCTTCATATGCCTTCCTTGTCCTGGGTGCTAAACTCTCTCCCACGAGGTTTTGTAGTTCAGGGCACCGAGAGACCATAGAGCTTCGGGAAATGGTGCCGCCACCGGGTCCGCTGTGGGCAGAAAACCCCAGAAGGCCTGCATACGGAAACGAGAAAGCGCATCAGCAGCCTGATTCAGTACCCCTGGCACATGCCTCGCTCTAAAGAGCACGTTCAATTGCATACGTAGTAAAACAATTTCCTTGAGCAACCTCAGGATCCACTTGCATCGTGCTGCCTGACTATTGATACACTCAACAACGGTCATGTTATCAGACCAGAACACCACAGAGTGATCCCTAAACCCCTCAGGCCATGTCTTCAAAGCCACCAGAATAGGGAACAGTTCAAGAAAAGCAATGTTACTTGTAAGTCCACACTCGTGCCACCATGACGGCCACTTTTGAGCCGACCAGTGATTGCCAAAGATGGCGCCAAAGCCTATACTCCCCGCCGAATCTGTCCACAGCCCCAATTCTCCGGAGGACACCGCCGGCTTCGTCCAGACAACCCGACCATTGAAGTCCGCCAGAAATGCCAACCAAATGCGCATGTCCTGGCGAATCTCGGCCGAGAGCCTCGTGCGGTGATGCCCCTCTTTAAGACCGACCATGGCTTGTGCAATCGAACGGGAAAAGGGGCGGGCCATTGGCATCACTCTAAGGGCAAAATTCAACTGTCCCACAGTCTGCTGTAATTGATGCAAGTTCACCTTAGTTTCTCTAATACATGCTTCAAGGGAAGCCCTGAATTTCCGCACTTTTTCTTCTGGCAAGCGGAAGCAACCTTCTTCGGAATCGAGCTCTATTCCAAGAAACTCGAGCGAAGTTGAGGGCCCCACAGTCTTACCTGGTGCCAATGGCACACCAAAATGTCTCATCAAATCACAAAATTCATCTAGAGCCTGTGCACATTCTGTGTCCCCGGCTGCCCCCAGAAACAGAAAATCGTCCAGATAATGCATGACATGCTGAAACCCCGTAATCCTTGTGAAAGCCCATTGCAGAAAACAACTGAATTTTTCAAAATAAGCACACGATATGGAACAGCCCATTGGCATACATTTATCCATGTAATAGCGCCCCTGAAACATGAAGCCCAGGAGACGCTGATCGTCCGGGTGTACCGGGAGCAACCGGAAAGCGGACTCGATGTCGGACTTGGCCATCAGCGCTCCGGGCCCCAGGCGATTCAACATGGCGACTGCATCATCGAAGGATGCGTACCTCACTGAACAAAGCCCTGGGTCTATTGCATCATTAACTGACAAATCCCTCGGGGCTGACAAATTATGTATCAGTCTGAACTCACCCCGGTCCTTCTTGGGGACCACTCCCAAAGGTGAACAAATGAAATTAGGAACTGGTGGCGTGTTGAATGGTCCTGCCACCCGACCCCGGGCTACCTCTTTCCCAATCTTTGCTTGCACCACTGCCGTATTATGTAGGACCGAGAGTTGGTTCCTACACTGTGCTTTCCCCTGAAAATTCCCCACCGGGATGCGGAAACCGTAAGAAAACCCATCTCGCAGCACCCCAGCGGAGACATGATCAGGGTATTCGCTGAGCCAAGGAATCATTGCCATGGTATCAACCGGTGTAGGTAAAGCAGCCCCTTGGACTATGTCAGACCTGTTTGGCGCTTCCCCTACTGCCGTTATCACCCGTTTTGGCTCTGCACATGGTCTCGGGATGCGAAGATTGTCCACACCCACCACATTCATGTCTAAACTTGCATGACCCGTGGGGCCTCGTACACTTTCCCCTGTTAAAGTTCCAGCATACCCCTTTTTTACCTGTATTGCCGTTCGGCTTTGGGTGATGCTCGTTACTTGCTCCTGTCCGAAAGGGCGCCCCGGATGGTTGGCGGGAAAGTTCACCCCCGCCCCCCCCCACCAGTGGCGCCTTCAACATGCCTGATTGTTCCATCTTTTGCCAAGAAATGGAGTCATAACAATCCCACGTCATAGACGCATCGAACTCTTTGGCCTTACGAAAAATATTATCATAACAAAACCACTCATTGCCGCTATATGTCTGCGAAAATTCCATAATACGTGACTGGTACACAGGTAACTCGGTCAATAAATCGGGTCTCCGTTCCCCCATAATTGAAGTAAATATGCTAAAAGCCCTACCCCAGTTACCTATCGTCTCATCGACTCTAAAGGCGGCCATTTTTGCGCGCCAAACACTCGGATGCATGAGTTCCTTCTGAACTTTCACATGCTCGATCTCATAATGGTTGGTTAGTAAGGAGAACATGTTTACGTATTTCTCAGCCCATATCCGTTCTTTGACCTCCATCGGGATATGCTGAGCCAATCTCTCCCTCCTCGAGGGTACCGACCCCTTCCCCGCAATCGGCATTAGCTGCTTACCTGAGCTAGAAGCTGTAACCGCCGTTGCTGCCGAACTCGTGCTAGCTGCGGGTTGCTCTACTGGGGCCTGCGGGGAAATAAACGGACAAGTAGGTTTCGCGGCCTCACGAGACTGCCGCAGCTGCCTCATTAATTGCTTGGCTTCCTCGGCCGTGTCCCCCGGAGCCGCGGGACGCCCGCTGCTATTACCCAGCCATGCCGCCAACTGGGCGGCCAATTCCGGGGGCATGTCCCCTTCGTCCACTGGGGTAACCACAACGGGGATCTGCTGACCCTCGGCAGGAGCCGGCGCGGGAATCTCCGCCGGTCTAGGAGGGCTCATCGGGGGAGCCTCCGGAACTGGGACCTCGTCCTCGTTTGACCCGTTCCTGGCCCTCTTCCTTCTGCCGGCCGGGGCCTCCGTCGGGTTGGGTCTTTTTGGCCTTCCCGCACCGTCCCTGGCCGCCATTTTCTTTTTCATCTCTGCCATGTCCTTCACCAACATCCGGAGCATCTGGTCGGTGCTGACCTTCTTCGCGACTCTCTTGCCCGGCATGATTTGCAGCGCTAGAAGAGAAAAGAGAGAAATTACAAATTTCAAAAATGGCTCTTCGTTCCGTCTCGAGCTCACGTGCAGCGAGGAGGTGCAGCTTCAGAGCACAGGAACAAGAGGATGCTTTCTTGGCTTGTGGCTCCTTTTATTCTTCTCGGGGCGGGCGTGAACCCGCCCCCTTCCGTCTCCCTGGACGTGGCGGATGGCTTCGGTGTCTAGGACAACCCACTCTTGGGCGGGAAAAAGCGCGCCCCGGCTACGCCGCTTCGGGCATACCAGCCGAGACGCGCCTCCCACCCAAAATGGCTTCCCGGGGGGATCGGGGTACTCCACCATACGTTCAGGGGGACCGATTGGTCACCCCTTTCCATACTTTTCCTTAAGGTAGGGCGTGTAGCTTTTTCTCCATTTGCGTTCTATCGCTTTGCATTGAGTCTTAGCGATTTTTAGTTTCTCAGAGTACCATGGCTCTGATTTGGTTCTTCTCACTGGGGGTTTTGAGGTCCACGGGCGATTTTGTCTAATGCTTTATCAAGCCATAATTCATAGTTATTCCAAGTGTCATGTAGGGACTGACCTGCGGGGGGGAAGTGTTCCTCTAATGTGCTAATAAATCGTTCCGGGGTGTAGTTTTTCCAATTACGGCGCTTAAGAGATAATAATTTCTTGGGCACATTATTAGTAATGTTAATAGGTATGTCAAAAGTAATCATATAGTGGTCGGACCAAATTATTGGGATAGGGGGGAGAATTTCAATTCCTTCCCAAGTGGCGAAAATAGGGTCAAGGAGGTGACCTTGTTGGTGAGTAGAGTTGGTGGATAACAGTTTTATTTTCAGTGATTGCAGTGCTGTCTTGAGCATTTGTGCCTCTTTTGCATTATTGTCTTCAAAATGCAAATTTAGGTCACCTAAGATCATAAGATTATTATGTCTTATAGCTAACTGGGTGGATGCTTCTATGAGTTGATTGCAAAATGGGGTTGAAGTGCCAGGAGGGCGGTATATAAGAAGACCAGTAATGGTCATAGATGGGTTCAATTTTATAGAGAATGTACCACATTCACTATTTATGATGGCCTTATTAGTGAGGGTACATTCTAACTCTTTTTTGCATATGAGTGCAAGTCCTCCGCCACGTTGTTTTAGCCTATCGATTCTTAGAGGACTATAGTTCGAGTGCACTATTTCTAAAATATTGGGGGAGGAGGATTCCTCCAACCATGTTTCAGTGAGAAACATTACATCGAATCCACCTTCCTGTAAAAGATTGTGTATTTCAGTTTTATGTTTTATCATTGATCTGCAATTAAGCAACATCATTTTTAATTTGGTCATCGGGGCAACGTTGTTCTTTGCTGTGGGAAGTAATTTATGACATATTTTACAATGCGCAGGTATCATCATGCTAGGGTCTATGGTGTGCAAGCAAGATATATTAGAGGTCTTACCAAGTTCAAATAAAGTTGAATTTGAATAGTGGATTCTCTGGTGATCCGCCTCTCGAATTATCTCCCTAGGTTTTTCTGTGGGGGCATTGAGTCCTGCCCCGTGCCCAGTTCGGTCGCGGACGGGCGCAGATGGGCAGGACTCAGGCTTGACTCCGGCGCGATCGGCGCGCCCGCTGAATGCATCCGCTGCGCGGAGCCATGGCCAAATGATTTTATAGAGGCGCCCGAGTGACAGGAGAGGAAAGCCCACTCCAAGATGTCCGCCAATGAGCTCTTAGCTCGGTCCCTCGGTGATGACGGCCCTAAGTCGGCCAGTGGGTGAGGGGGAGGCAAGTAATCTGCCAAACACCGAGCAGAGTCACATAAATGTTTATAATTAGAGGACAAGGAGTCCTGTAACCCAAAATCAGAGCGCGAGTAAAAGCGCCAAAATTAAGAGCAACGTGGAGCGCTGGTGCAGGTGTGGGAAGGACACAAGGGAGGGGGTGAATCAAGGTATTAAAACAATTAAAAATAGCAACCACCCGGCTCAAGCCTCTGGGGTCGAATATCAGCAATCTACCAGATCGGAGTGCCTCTTCAGTTTTTATAGAGGCGCCCGAGTGACAGGAGAGGAAAGCCCACTCCAAGATGTCCGCCAATGAGCTCTTAGCTCGGTCCCTCGGTGATGACGGCCCTAAGTCGGCCAGTGGGTGAGGGGGAGGCAAGTAATCTGCCAAACACCGAGCAGAGTCACATAAATGTTTATAATTAGAGGATAATTAAAAATAGCAACCACCCGGCTCAAGCCTCAGGGGTCGAATATCAGCAATCTTTTAAATGAATCATTTCTTACCTTTACAAATGCTTTGGGAGATAGATAACAATGTCAGACACACACACCAATTTTTCTTTAGCAGAGCAAAAGGTATGCACTCCACACACTGCAACCATGACTGGCACAGAAAACCTCTAATTCTACACAGATATGCCTCATTTAAACCAATCAAAACTCTTCCCTCACTATTTTCAAACCAACACCCTCCCCCCCTCAGCCCTTTCTATCTGTTACCATAGCAACTCCCTCCTTACTTAACTCTCAGGTCCAAAAGTTTATTCTACAATGCTGCAAATGAACGAAGCAAGGATGTTTGACCTCTCAATACACCAGCTTATCCGATGAAATGTTTCTTTAATTGACTTTTTCTTAACCATTCAAATTGCTTCTTTCACAAAACACAACCATGCACCCTAACTTTTAGTTTTCAACTATCTGAATCCACCAATCATTGCTTGTGATTCAAGAGCAGTGAAACTCCACAATTATTTTTTTGTAAACTCCTTCTGTTCCAACTGCCATTTCATTCCCACACTACGTCTGACTGCACCAGAACCTTCTCTCACCATGTATTCTGTCTGGATTATTGGACATAGCTACATCCACTGGGCTCAAAGGTATGCAGCTAGCAGAAATTATCACAACCTTGATTTAACAAATGTGGAAATCAAGTGGATTGGCCAGAGAGAATTGAGATGTCACCAATTGATACCATTGGTGAAAACCTTTTCGCATCTGCCAAACCCTGACCTCTTAATAGTGCACTGTGGAGGAAATGACTTGGGCAATTTGACTGGGGTAGGTCTGGAAATGCTTTTAAAGGACACCTTTGATCAATTGATGACACTTTTTCCACAAACTGCCTTGGTATATTCCAATATATGTCAAAGACAGAAATGGAACTGGAAGAACCAATTTTGTCCACAATTTGAGAAAGCACGGAAACATGTGAATAAATCTGTTTCTGCTTACATGAGAGACTATGGAATGGGTTCAATATACAACAATAACTTGCGTTTCAACATGCAAGATATCTACAGAGGAGATGGTGTGCACTTCTCAGATGAGGGGAATAGAATATTCCTCCTGAATTTAAGACTGTGCATTGGAACCTACTTGTAGGCACCCTAATCAGGCACAGAACCCAAAAGCTCTTTTCAGAGCTACCCTACCTCTGATCACTCAAAATGATTATCTTACTCTAACTTTTTTCACTATTTTTTACCAGAGTACGCTCCCCGGTACGCTCCCCGGTGCACGTACCGGGTGCTCCCGCCGCGAAATAATTATTTTCTTTTTTTTTGGCATATATGCCCCTCCTAAACTCCCCTCAGAAAACCTAGAGGGTCAGGGGGTGTCTACTGTGTCCCTTTTTACCCATTCCCAACGTTGTTTGTCCTCCATCTTGTGTCTCAATTCGACCGAAAAACAAAATGGCGGACTCCCGTAGCGCTCCCGGTACGCGTATCGGGGCGGCACCGGTAAGCGCTCCCAAAAAAAATGTGGGAAATGAAATTACATAAAAAACACTGGACAGACTTTCACCAAATATAGAATAGACCCTACTACATACCAGTCCCTACCATTATCCCACATTTGATGGTATTCCATTGAGCCATTTGGGCTGTAGCCCTGTCTAAATATCCTGAGGTAAATTACATGACAAAAACACATATGAAGTGTTACAATTTACAACCAATTAAAATGTTACTTTCATTTTCTACTTTTTTTTCCTGACATTTGATTGGTTATGTACATGAATATAAATGAAAAATGAGAGGGAAACACGGCCATTTTGACTACAACTACCTGAGATACATCTTTAAAGGATTTTCTCATTTATCTTCATCACCTTTCTATAAGGTAAGTTATAAATTTGTAAGGGGCACTTTAAGTTCATTTGTAAAAACATTTTATGACAGTTATTTACTGTCCCTCTGTTATAATTACAGATTGAGATAGGCTTCTCTGTTATAGTTATAAATTGAATTAGGCTTCTCTGGTATAATTATGAATTTTCTTAGGCTTCTTCACATACACTTTTTTATATTTCTACTTCCTACCTCATACCATACACTGCTGAAAGATAACTTCACTGTTAAAAACTCACAAGTACCTGTCTGAACTTAAACCCAACAGTGCCCTATCTCTACTGATATATTTATTTTTTATGCAATTTACAGCAAGAAAATGGAAGGAGAACAAAATAAATTTAATATTTCATTCGAAATTGATCTGGAGAACAATCCTAAGGAAGAGATTGATGAATTAGACTTTTTGGATCAGTCTCTGGACCAAGACTTACTTAATTGTGTGGAAGAAATGGAATCAACGAATCCAAATAAGGACATACCTGACGATATAATGTTGGAAATTCTTTTAGATTTTGAAAAATCGCAGCAATAAATTTTTATTTAAAAATTAAAAATTGTTCGAGACATTATTCTTTTTTATATGTAAATTATGAAATAGTACCAAAATGAATATATAATATACAGTGAGACTTATAGTATACTGTGCAACTTTTTTATAGTAATTTTGCTCATAGTTACTTCCTTTCTCCCACTATATTATCTCCAATGTTTATTTAACATCTCTTTATCATCTCCTGCCTCCATGTTGTTTCTGCTTTCCTGACAGACTATAGTATAGATTCCATACACCACAATAACTTCTGTAACAACATGCAAATTATCTACAGAGAACACAGTCTACATTGAATTTAAGACTCTGCATTGGTACCTACATGCTGGTACTTATATCACCCACACAACACAACAACTCTATGCAGAGCTACCCTACCTCTAAGCACTTTAATTTATTATTTTACTATTTCACTGGGTTTTCCCCTGGTACGCTCCCCGGTGCGCGTACCGGACGTTCCCCCCGCGAGAATAAACAAAACATTTTTTTTTTTGCCCCCCGGGGCCCTTTTATGGCCCCAACATCAAACCTAGGGGGTCAGGGGGGGTCTACTCTGCTCCCTTATGGTCAATTCCCCCTTTGTTTTTGCCACCTCTTGTGTCTCGATCCTACAGAGACACAAGATGGCGGCCGCTCCGGACTGTTTGGAATATTTACAGACACCCGAGAGCCAATCAGCTTTCTGCACGCAAGTCGCGTAGCGTGCCCAGTGCGCTCCCCGGTGCGCGTACCAGAGCGCGGCCATGGATATATATATTTTTTTGAACCTAAATTACTCAAAAACTATCTTGAGACATAGCAAAGGCACATCGGGCTACCAGTCCCTACAATTTTGCCAAGTTTGGTGGAAATCCATTCAGCCTAAAAGTGAGGTTGACCGCCCTATGGAAATTAACATGGGGAAAACATGTTTTGGGACCCCCTTTTATCTAGGACCCGCTTCACCAATCCCCCCCAAACTTTTAAGGAAGGAGCGGAGCTCTGCGAGGCAAATTTGAGGAAATTTTCAGGCAGATTCGTCAACCGGTGCCAAAGTTATTCACAATAGAATTTTGAGATTTTACATTGAAAAAAATCCTAACTATAACTACCTACTGGCGACCGCCAGTAGGTAATATATATATATATATATATATATATATATATATATATATATATATATATATATATATATATATATAGATAGATATATAGATAGATATATAGATAGATATATATATTAACTGACAAAACATAGGTTTTAGGGGTGTCATAGTTAGTTGGACATTTCACTCGTACAAAACCAATGAAATTTCCCGTTATAGTTAGTTGTACTAACTATAACTCGCGTGCCGCAATCCTCTGCTGATGATGTCACATATTACATCATTCATGACATGGTCAGTGATATCACTGGCAAAAAAAATAATAATAATAATTTGTTAAATATCGCCCCCCCGGCTCCCCAGGGCCCTCATAATCTTTCCAATACTGAATGTTTATAGTTTACGGTGCGAATCGCTTTTGCAATGACCATCAACAAAGCACAAGGACAATCGCTGCAAGTGTGTGGACTAGATTTGGAGAATCTGTGCTTCTCACATGGACAACTGTATGTGGCAGCGCACGCATCGGAAAACCTTCTGATTTATTCGTGTACGCACCAGACGGAAAAACAAAAAATACTGTGTATCCACAAGCACTCGAATAAATAAACAGAAATAAAACAGCACTTTAAAATGTTTTCCATATTAAAATGAATAAGTTTCAATAAAAATGACACAATGTAAATTGAATGTTATCATAAAAAGTTTCCTTAAATTTCCTTTCTTCTGAGATGGCAGCAACGCGCGACGGGTAAGCTAGTCATTTAATAAAAAATAGCTACTGATTAATAATTAATTAACAATAAATTAATTATCAATACCAATAAATATAAATTATTAATTACTTAACTATAATAAATTACTTCCCACCCTATTTCCCTGTAAACCCACAACCCACTCCTAAACTAAATTAACACAATTAATATAATGATCAAATAATAAGAATTAATTACCAATTAATAATTAATTAATGATAAATTAATTATCAATACCAATAAATAAAAATGAATATTACTTAATTATAATAAATTACTTCCGACCCTATTCTTCTATAATCTCAACATTTTATTAGAGATAATTAACAATTTGTACGTTTTTTAAATTTAATTTACTATAATTTAATTACTTCCCACCCTATTCCCCTATAAACCCACAACCTGCTACAGTACTGAAACGCAAAATGTACTTTTAAAAAAATGACTAACTTCTAAAAATGTAATACATGTATTTAAAAAAAATACAAAACATGACACAAAATATAGAACACATACATATAAAATACATAATAAAATACATAACACTAATATAAACATAGATATTATTAAGAATGATATTACTTGCTTCGACATTAACAAAAATGATATTTCTTACCTTCAGGTCGATATTCTGGTCACAGGTATTCTTGATGTCGATATTCTGTCCCTTTGATATTTAAAACTCAATATTTTTGTTCGAAATAAAAAACTCGATATTATGTCTGTGCACCCATCCTGCGAGTACATGGGTGCAGAAATCTCCACATCAAAGCAATCACTAGCCAAAGTGCACTTAATTTACTACCCTCCAGGAGACAACCAACAGTTCATTGAACAGATAATGGAAACAATTACAATACATTCCATGCTACACACCGATACTATTTTTCTCAGAGACTTCAACCTTCATGCGAATGAAAAGGATGATACGCAGCTATCTACTCCAAAACAATTCCTCTCTGATCAAAACTTGACCCAATCATGCACAAGCCCAACTCATAACAAAGGATCAATGCTTGACTTAGTCATATCCAGAGAAGGTGTGCTGACAATTGACTCGCTTTCACAAAATAACTGGTCTGATCATCACTCAAACATTATCCACCTAAATATGCTCACACAGAAAACGAATGGACAAGAAACAAAACAGAGATGCTGGGTTAGAGACAACGAATATATGGATAGTGTGGAACTGACTGCACTTTGCAAGAAAAACCAGAAATCCCCTCAACAGTAGCCCAGAATGTTCTTGAATTAACCAAGCACAATATCAAACATAATGAAGTCAGCCGCCCCACTGAGCCTCAAGAGACAAAGAATCAAACCATCTCACTGATGGTACAATCAAAGTCTAAAGGAGCAAAGGGTAAGTCTTAAACACACAGAACAATGGTGGGGACAGGAACCTTCAACACTGCTCCTAATCAAACTATGTGACTGACAAAACAGCTACAAAAACAAATCTGGAATGCGAAAGCATCGTACTTCAGATGCCAAATCAGCATTGCCAGAAATCACCCAAGGCAATTGTTTGAAATTGTCAACCAACAAACCCAGGTAAAAACTGTAACGAGTATTAGCTTTAACTTAGTGGAAAACTGTAAAGTTTCTCTTCATTTTTCAATGAAAACATCTTAGAAATCAAAAAAAGAAATTGTAACTGAAAAGGAAAGGCTAAAAGCCACTTTAAACAATGATTACCATTCCAACATTGTATCTCTATACCAAGTAGCGGAATAGACGATGTCTCAACCATCCAAGTGCAAAAACCAGGCTTTCTGGAGTGAGTTAAAAACACTTACCAACTAGGAGGTCCACAAGACCTACTATCAATGAAACCAAGTTCACACTTCAACAACCCTATCCCGTCCCCAATACTAAAGGAACTCAGTCACCTCTTTTCACCCACACTGTCGAAAATCTTAAATTCATCACTACAACAAGGCATAATCTCAGACTGCCTGAAGGCTGGGCAAGTGACACCTCTCCTGAATTTTTTTTTTGCAGAAACTGACTCTACAACGTGGAGCAACTTTCACCCGCTATCAAACATTCCCTTTCAGGCCAAATTGTTGGGAAAATGTTTGCACAACCAATTAAATGAGTACGTTGATCACTTCAACCTACTCAACAAATTATTGATCTACATTAAGACCAGGGCACAGTACAGACTCAGCCATTGTTCACATAATTGAAGACACCCTTAAGATGCTCAACAGCAACAACGTCTGCCTACTTATCCTACTAGACCTCTCATCGGCGTTTGGCATGGTCAATCACAACAACTTGCTTTTTGCTAGAAAACAGAATGGGGCTGCCCAGGAAAGTGTTCTCCTGGTACGCATCCTTCCAGCAGAACTGCTCACAATGAATCAAATTAGGCAACTCTTTCTCAGATGCTGCACCAGTGAGATGTAGAATCCCACCAGGGGAGACCATTTCCCTTACACTCTTTAACATATTTATGGAGTCACTAATGGAAATCTTCAAACAATTGAATGTTGCATATCATATGTACATAGATTACCCACAATTGTACTAGAGGACTATATCCAACTAAAGAGCTCTCTAGTTAAAACTCAGTTGTGGCTAGCTCACAACAACCTCAAGCTGAACTTTCTGAAAATAAAAATTTCTACTTTTCTTACTTTCCAACTGCTCCAAACACATCCAAGAGTGGCTAAATCACCTCAACGCCCCCAATTGCAAACCCACCATAATGAACTGATTCCTTTCATGAAGTCACTGTGAGCATGTCCCTTGGGAGCAGTGGCCAGCACAATGGCAGGAATACCAATAAGAGGAAGAAGCACACCCTTAACAGCAGAACCCACACAAACATTATCCTCCGCATACCTGAGACTGAAGGGACACAAAGTAGACTCTCGAAAAACAATCCAAGAGAATCCATCCCAGTGACTCATAAACAAATGGTGGTCCTTTAACAAAAACTCTGTTACAGAATACCATATCTTACTGGAGTTTTTCAAAGTTGGTCTATGTTTTAATTCTGTGTTCTTTTTTATGTTTTCAGCTCTTTGATTATGTATATCATTTATTGAACAGTGCTCTGATACCTTCGGGCCATGTCCATACTTTATAAAACACCAAAAACAAAATCAGTAAAAAAGCTTGTTTGATGTCCGTGTTAACACCTCAGTGCCCATTTACTTCAGTCTATTATTTAGGAAAAGTTTTAAATTCTGCAGCTCCTATTCCCACAAAATTGCATTCAGTTGTACCTCGCTTGTCTTGTAAAATGTTAGCCCTGGTTCTGTATTGGGGGCCATAGGTCTAATTTTTTTCACGCAGCTCAACACAGCAATCACCTTGCTGTGTTGCATTGCATGAAAGGGAAATGGAATGAATGCGCTTTATTGAAAATTTTATGACGCCTTCCTGTCCTTTCCTAGTTCTGGCGCACTTAAAGCTGCCTAGCGTCAATGCAGGCACCCTTGCGACATGGTGTAAGGGTGCTTGTGTTGTAGACAGGGTTGTTTTTCTGCAGGAAGGATCTCCTTCCTGCGCAAAAATCAATTCTCAAAGGACATTTCGTTTTTCTATGTGTGGTGCACAATGCAGCACGTGTAGAAAGAGGAAAAAACTAGGGGAATAAAGCTATTTCTCCCTGTTACGCCTCAGCTGGGGATGCATAACATTTTGATAGATTCCCAGGTCTCCTACTAATGGTAAGTCTAGGAATGTGCCAAAATCCATGGGTGGAGGCGTGGGAACACCCACTCCACCCATGGAACCCCTCCATGGGGCAGAGTAGAACAAGGCTGCGACTTGCACTGCCTTGTGTTATTCCAGATTTATCAAACCATGCATGGCCACGCAAGGTGTGTGACATGATAAATCTCACATAGGTTTTACTTTGGTTTTGCATACCCTTTTGAGGTGCAGGGGGAATGCAAAACCTTGTTATAGCTGGTCCAAGAGTTCAAAGGTGAAGTTTTACTTGCTAGAAAGGTAGCTGAGAGGCTGTTACTGGTGTTAGAAGTACATGTTTCATTCTGCATGGCAAACTATTTTACTGAAATAGATGAGGAACAGACTCTTAGAAAATGTGTCCTCATTCCAGCTTATAAGAGCACTATCCATAATTTCTATGCCAAAAAGAAACTCGTTTTGTCCATATACTGCAGTATCCTATACAGGACGTTTCTTTCAGTTTTACAGCAATCAGGTGCCATGCTTTTGTCGTGAATTCAGAATGTTAGTGCTCTAGCTGTTAATTAGGACTCTGCTGTGAAGCTGAAGTTAATCATTATTAGCAAGTTAATTGACAGACTGCTGCTGGTGTTGGAACGGAGTTCCTCTCTGTATTTCAGAATATTGTACTGACATGGATGAGAAAGATATTTGAGAACTCAAAAAAATGTGTCCTCATTTTACCTTTCTGAAGCACTAATTGTTAATTTATTTGACAAAAAGAACCATCATCATGCTGCTCCTTTACTGCAATCTCCATGTTATGAACCATTGTCAGTTTGACAGCTTTCTTTCTACCAAGATGGTGTCTAGGTGTGCCACACTTTTATTTAGAGTGCTGCTCATCAGGAGTCTGCGCTCCAATCCGGTGCTTCCAATTCCTGTGCTTCCTGTGCCACTGGAATGAAGCTATTCCGGACTGATGAGCCCATATCACGGCAAAATAAGTCTTGAGTTGTTTATATTATGGACCAGGGAGGACCTGGCTTGTCAGTTTGGGCTAGATTAATTCCATGAGATGCAGGGTCAAGGTTGATTTGCATATGAAAGGGTCCAAACTGAGGTGGCATGGTGGGTGAAAAAAGATGGATTGGGATGCAGCACAAGCGAGTGCTAGTGGCTAAGGTTAAATCAAGCATTCCATCCATCAGTTTGTTGTCATGGAGCCTCATCTAAAGCAGCCTTTGGTATGTGAAAGCCGCTTCTTTAATATGTATGTTAAAAATGTCTGTGTTTCGTTTTAGGCCCCAGCATAAAATGTTTAAGTGCAAACATGTCAGCAGAGATTAATAAGTAAACAAAGTCTGCATAATCAGAAAGAGTGAGGGCAGATTCAAAAGCAATTTTCTACTGAAAAACATGTTTATGGCCAAACGCAGCTCCATTTATGCCTCTCAGGTATCCACACAAGGAGACCTGGTAGGTGTGAATGCATTTCCACTGCTTAAATGTATGTCACGACTGTGTAAAATGAAATCCTAGTGAATAGCATGCTATGGGTGTGCAGCGGGAGCAGCAAGGTCTGGTTTGCCTTGAGAGATTGGCAACGCACACAAACTTGTAAAGCTGTGGACATTTACACATTTTTCTCCGAACTTATTTCAACCCTAGAAGAAGCTAATGATTTGCTCTAGAAAATTCCTTGAATCCCCATTCCTGGAGGGAAAAGAAGAGGTGAAAAAGAGAAAAATATTTTTCTAATGGAAAAAAAAGAAAAACATGTAGAACCACTAAACAGACTGAAAGTCCATAATATTTAATTGTATCCTTCCAACAATTACTCATTTGGGAAATAAAATCTCAAACAAAATCACCTAATATTCCACGTACTATGCCCAGAAAATTAGCCGTTGCAGCCCCCGCATTAGGGCGGAAAGGCACCCCCCCTACCACCAGTGCAGCAAAAGTGAAAAATAAAATGGTGTTAAATGAATTCTTATTTTATTTTTCGTTGCTCCCAGCCCAAGCAGTGTTTGGGGGCGGGGCCATTGCTGCTGACTGGCAGCAGGGGAGTGGTGCTCACTCCACCAGTTTGCACTGCACATGTCACTTTGGCCAGCTGTCTTGGGACGGCCAGTCTGACATGTTAAGTGTAAACCTGCCAACCCAGCTCTCTTAGGCAGCTAGGTGGGGAGCAGACAAGGACTCTAGTGCCTGCTGGAACATCCGGCCAATCCTAGCACTGCTCTCTTGTTGCTCATCTGCAGCATGAAAGCAGCATCTTAGTTTGGAGAAGAAAGCCTGCTGAGGCTTGAGACTTCAGGTGGATTCGTGCCGACTGCAATCAAGACGAAAAATGTAAGTTTGTTTTTCATTTTATTTTTACATTATTCGCCCACTGACAGGCACTGTGAGGAACTTGCATTGCCTTCAGCCTTAATTTCAGAGCTCTCAGACTCGGCCCGTTATAAAATCTGTCAATGAGCTATGATTGAGAGCTTTGAAATTTGAGCCTAAAGACATTGGTGATTTATTACAGTGCCTGCCACTGGGTTTTGGCGCTCGTCTCAACGACCCTCCAGTGTTGAGGGTCACCGCCCACCACTGAAAACGACATTTTCTAGCGAGTACTTCCTATGTTTGTGAATTCCAATAAGTAGTAAAGCTGCACCTCTGTATTGGAATGCATCTTTGGGGAGAGCAATTACTTTTTTTGTCAAGTGGGTTCTGCAACTCATGCTTCAACATATTCAATGGCCTGATGCCTTTTCAAATATTACCAATCTTGGGGGCAAATAACTCGTCTACCCAAGTCTTCCTGAACCCCTTTGTTCCTTATTAAAGACATTGTTTCGCTAGGTGATTTTTACTTCAACCAGAACATTTATTTTTCTCGCAGGGATTAAACCAGGGCTTAATTTGAGCCGGAGCTTGCCGGTGCTCAGCACTGGCACTTAATTATGGGGGCCGGGTCTATCACGCGGCATTAAGTGCACCTGTCCTCCTGCCTTAGAATTTGTTTTTTTAATGTTGTGACTCGTGCGTGTCACTGCGCACTGACTGGTGACTCTGGCATACACAGAGTGTGGCTGTGGCGCTGCTGCTGTCAGTGTTGTGCCAAACTTGTTGACTCTGACCAGGTCGTCGATGATGCATGCAGTACTTACTGCTGTCGGTCACGGTGATGTCACGTGCCTGCCCTGCTCTGCTCCCAGTTTACTCTCTCTCTCTTCAAGAGTTCCCGGCCGTGGCGGGGATCAGGGCCCCAGTGGGCGGGACACTGTTGAGTGAGTGTTGTGTTGTTACTTGTTGCAGGGGCCTGGGCACTGGGCAGGGCTTTGCTGCGGGGGTTGGGGCTGTGCGCGCCAGAGGTAGCGACGCGTGCGCAGATTGCATGCAATTGAATGCATTGCACGCGTATTTTCTCTGCCCGCCCCAGCATACCCGCACCTCTTCCCTCGCCGAGTATCTAGGAAGTATTCGCCGCCCAAAGTTGCTGGCAGGTGGACTCGGAGTTGGGAGCGCTCAGCAGGTGAGGGCGAGGCGCGAGCGAGGCAGGGCCTGGCAGTGGCGTCCTTACGGTGATTAATTTACTGGTGGCCCTGATTGGTCTACCTACCACTGCTACGAGCAGCGCCTGGGCAAGATGGCCTGGGGGTAGGCCGGCGCCGGCGGCGGACGAAATAATCCTCATGAGCTGCGCAGGCAGGTGAGGCGAGGCAGCAGTCTCCCTTCAGATCGTACTTGCATCAGACTAGTATAATGGCGCCCACCCCTTGGCATTTTTATGACTGTGTGGTTTGTCACTTACTTCTAGTAATACTCCTGTCAACAGAAAAGCCAGATGACGCAATACAGTTCTTAGCATATCACTGGTTTATTTATTCGATGTCCTAGAATTTGCAAAGCAGTATATTTTAAAGTCTGTGAACACTATCATACAGAAGTTTATTTTAATGAGATGCGTAAAATATCTGCCTTTAAAAGCATAGGCTTATTCAGTACAGTAAATCAGAAAATGACAGTTTGTGATATGTGCTATTCTATGATTTGAATAATGTTCCTGCGGTCCTCTTTGGTTTGATGTACAGAGCTGCGGCGCCCTCGAAATTAAGGTTGTGATCATCATCTCGAAAAACCATCACATTGTACACTTCTATCACAGCAGGCGGACAGGGCCTGGCGGGGTTAAGTTAAAGCAGCCCTGCCTGGTCCCTGCCCTTGAAGTATCGCTGCCAAAAAACGGGCTCATTTTGCAGTCCTGGAATACCCTGCCCGCTATTAGGTATGGCACGCGGGAAATGGAATACGGTGGCCACGCCACCTTTGGTCACACTAGAAAACCTCTATCACAAGCTTTCCCCTAATACCACCGTCCTTTGGGTGCAAGGGGCAGTTTTATTTCTCTTCCGAACAAGGATCCCAATCCACCCAAATGGAACAACGCCCTGTCCCTGTGTGCTGTCTAGCAAGTATTAATTATAAATAGCTTTGATCAATCCGTTGAAACTTCCTTTCTAGTCAGAATAGGACAAGCGGCACATCTAATATTAAAATCTTTTGACTGCTTTCATGTCATTGTCCCTCCTTTGTGTCTATGTTTCTCTCTGCACTGGATGAATGTTCAAGGTCCTTAAATTACATGGATTGGAAACAAACTGGTGCATAGCCCAGGCAGTTTCGGAACTTCATAAGAGGGTGGATAGCTTGAGGGAGGGACATAATAAAGACTACCCAACAAGGGTAGAAAGCAGAGAGGGACAGAGAGGTAAAGAGTGGTGACCCTGTACTGGCCCACTGGTCAGATATCGAGAGAGAGATGATGGAGCAAGATGTGGGCGGGTGAGTAAGTGGGTGGAGCCACTTGGGGAGTGGGTGGAGCCGGAGAAAAGTAGATGTGGCCTCCAACAAACATTTGAGCACCTGCACTTCATATTTTACAAATTAAGCACTGTATTTCAGTATTTCATCAACTTTTATTCGATTATAGACTTGTATAATCATAAAAAGTACATTTTAAAAACAAGGAAATATAACATATTCAAAAAGAGAACAGTCAGTATACAATTGATCACAGAACTGGCATCGCTGTACCAAACAAAAAAATGTCGAGGTGGGTTACTGTTATAGACATGATACATGTTTAGGAGTTGACTTTTCGACGAGTTGATATTACTATTTTAAGAAAAGTCGCTATCATTTTTGCTTCATGCGGGGATTTCGGGGATTGTAAGTGGGAAAGTGCTAAATATGATTGACTGAGACCGCTTGAGCGGAGGAGGGGCAAAATCCATGTTTTCCTTGCTAATCTGTAGTACTTGCAGAAAAGGACAACATGTATCGTCGATTGTTCAGAGACTCCGTCGCAGGGGCATCTCGTCAGATTTCTGGACCAGTTCTTCGTTTCTGGAAATGAGACCAGGCGGAAGAAAAGATTGAACCGGAGTCTTGTAATTAAAAACTTTTCATAGTTTGAGAGAAAGTATGTAAGGTATGGCTGTATGAGTTTCCCTGTCTGCAGTATGTGAGATTTTTCATTTTGTTTTTTGGTAATCTCAGCTTGGTTGCGGAGTTCCCTTAAGTGGCCCATACATAGTTCCTTCAAATGTTTTTTCGAAATGTCCTCTATTGAAGGGGGTTCAAGGAAGTAGTGCTCGCAGTCAAGGTCTAGAAAGAATTTGTGGATATAATTGAGCCAAGGTATTTTCTTCCAGTACGCTAGGCCGAGACAATCGGTGATGAGGGAGCGGGTGATGTGGCTTTCGGGGTTACACCATATACGCTGCCACAGTAGGATGGGCTGGCATCGTATGGTGTCAGTCATATATTCCATACCCAGCGCTCAATGTGAAGCTAAGATCGGGGAGCTTTGGGGGAGAGCTAGGATGTATTTGATAAAAGCGTTCTCTGTAACCTGGAGTTGGTCAATACATCCATGGCCCCAGATGCCTGCTCCATACGTAGCCACACTGTGGCATTTTGCATAGTATATCGTTAATAGTTCCGCTGGAGCTGGTTTACCTAGTTTCCTTGAGAACGCACTTAATGCTGATACTGCACGACGAAAATTAAGGTTTCTGGCTTCCACTGCCTTACTCCAGGTCATTTTGTCTTCCACTAAAATGCCCAAGTATGGGTATACCGATGTTTTTTCTAATCTACTGTTGTTAATGGATATGGGCTTGGAGACTCCTGGTCTTGGTCCGATGGTCATTGTGAAGGTTTTTTTAATGTTAACTTTTAAACCCAAGGAGTCCATGAAAGACACATATTTATTTAGCTGTCGCTGGAGTTGGTTGGATGTCCGTGCCAGGATGACAGAGTCGTCGGCATATAGGAGGATGGGTATCGGGCGGTGATCTATCTGCGGGAGGTCCTGGCTCCCTTCCAGCATTGCCTGTTCAAGCCCGTTTGTGTATAAATTGAACAGGAAGGGAGCGAGCACGCACCCCTGCCTTACTCCTCTTGATATTTTAAAGGGACGTGATAGTTCGCCGGCAATGCCAAACCGAACTCGACCTTCTGCGTTGGTATATAGCTCTTTCAGGAAGGCTAGTATGGGAGGGTCCACTCCAAGATTTTCCAGGATCTGCCATAGCTTTGCATGCTGTACGCAATCGAAAGCCGCGCTTAGGTCTACATAAACCAGGTAGATGTTGCCTCCTTTAGCGCATGCGTACTTTCCTGCCAAAAGGACGAGGTTTAGGGCCTGTTCCACCGTTCCGAGCCCTTTCTGGAAGCCGTATTGCAGGTCAGTAATGATGTTGTTCTCCCGGGCCCATGATTGTAGTCGGTCCAGGAGTATTCGACCTGCAATCTTGCCCATGGAGTCCAGAAGGGAGATCGGTCGGTAGCACGCAGGGTCGTTGCGGTCCCCTTTCTTGAAGATGGGCAGTAATATGGATGTTGACCATGATTGGAAGAGACCGGTTTCGGCAACTGCTGCCATTACCCGTGTGATTATTATTGACCAATAATCAACATTATGTAGGAACAGGTCCATGGGAACCCCGTCTGGGCCGGGGGCCTTGCCAGGTTTTGAGGCCTTGATTGCCTTTCTGACCTCGTTGAGGGTAAAGCGTAGCCTAATGGGATAGATATTACTCTTGGCTAGTTCAGAGTCTTGTGGTTGAGTTGTTTGAGCAGCACTCGTTGATATTTCAAAGATTTTTGAAAAATGAGAGACCCAGTCGTCCTCAGTTATTGCCACATCAAGATGGTTTGGATCAGTGGTGTTAACCAGAAAGGGTGATCTTATGGTCTGCCAGAAAGCAGTGCTATTTTTTCTTGATGCACTGTCGTGTAGTTGAAGCCATAGATCTTGCTTTAACTGCTTTTTGCGATTTTTCCGGGCGATGTTGTAAATTTTTCTCCGTTGTGAGATTATTTGGGGATCTCTCGGTTTCTGTCTTAGGGCTTCTTTGAGCGATGTAAGGGTCTTTCGGCAGTCAGCGTCGAACCATCTCGTGGTAGGAAGTCTTGGCTTGTTTTTGGTATTTATGAATAGTTCGTCCCTTATTGCTTCCTGAATGTTATAAAAGGAGGTGATAATTATTTCTGGGGATGCCTCGGGGGACAGGCAGTTCGTTAACCAGAGATGCGTTTTTTTAAGGACCCTTTGTGTTATCTCTTCCGGGTCAATCTTTGACCATTTAATTGCGTAGCCATTCATCTTCCTCAAGGCCAGCGATTGTTGGTCAAGGGAGCTGGCTTTTGAAGAGAGTGTTTCAGCTTTCTTCATGAGGATTTCCACACTAAGAGGATAATGGTCGCTGATTGGATTAGACCCTGTTTTGTAGTTTTTTAATTGCCCTTTATAAGAGTTTGATGCTAAAATATAGTCGATGGTAGACAGACAGCCTCGCCCGTGAAAGGTGGGTAGAAAGTCCTGCACCGGATTGACTAGTTCATTGGCAAAGTCAAGGTCTGGGGTGAAGAGGATTTCATTTAATTTGTTACCACCCGACGTGTGCACAAAGTGGGGAATGGGATTTCCGAGTTCGTTCTGGAGCCCACAGTTCCCATTTTTGTAATTTGGGCACAATGTTAAGTTGAAGTCACCTCCCCAAATGTATTTGAGTGTGGAATTAGGATTTGTCTTCTGAAGTAAAGATAAGTGTGCTGCTATTTCATCTAGGTGTGAGCAGCATTCTAGAGTGCCGGTGTTATTATAGTAGTTTATGAATACATGTAAATTTTTCTTTGATTCCTTTGGCTGTGTGACTTGGATAATTTGGAAGATGTGTGTTTCCTTTAATAGTTTCACGGTGAGTGGGACAGTATTGGAAAAATAAATCATAAGTCCACCTTTTGGTCTTCCCATTGTACTAGGTACTGCTTTGGTGAAGAATGTTTTATAGCCCGCTAGATGAAGTGGAGATGTGCGCCAGGTCTCTTGCAGGCACAGAATTTGTTGTCTCCTTGCTGTGTCGAGCCATGAGGGACAAGTTATTTTTGTTGTTAAGCCTGCAACGTTCCAGTAGGCAATGGCCAGGCTCAGGGTTGATAGTTCCTTAGCAGTTACGGGTGTTGTCAGGTTGTTGATATTCACTGGGGCTTGTTGGATACGTATTCCCAAGTTGATATCCACTTCTGCTGAAGGGAAGTTTGGTGGCAACTTATTTGGGTGTACAGATAATACCTCGGACTCTGGAGATATTGCATGGTGACTGGCGGTTGCTATTTGTGATGTGGTATCAAATATTTGTTTGCTAAGTTTGTCCTGGGTTGGTCAGTCGACCATTTCGAGGCACTCAAAACGGTTTTGGGTTGGGAAGCCCTGCCATCCTTCGTAGATTTGGTAGGGTCTGTCCTGCCAATATGGCCTCTGGCGTTCTCTGGGCCTTTCTCTTGGGCCGCCCCTACCTATATAGTCATAGGAGTGTTCTATCTGTTTCCATGGCGCTTGGTTCCATGGCGCTTGGTACTCCTGGTTCCACGGTTCTTTGGGAAGCTGGTGCCATGCCCAGGGTGGAGGGTTGCGCTGCTGTTTCGCTGGGGGATAGAAGAATGAAAGGTGTCGAGCATCGATCCCCCCTTTTTTGTCGAGCTGAGGCCAAGCACAAATATAATCTACTGTTGAGGGATCTCTGCAGGTTATAATAATGCAGTCTCCACGTATTGATTTTGTCGTTTTGCCTATCCAGGCTACCCTGCGGGCTGTGGTGATCCCTCCCGATAGATGGGATTCGAGAGGTCTATTGATGCTTAACCACTGCATGGCTTTGTTTTTAAGTGACCATGCAGTTTCTGGTGTATCGTCGGTTAGCTCTGGGACTCCTGTGAGGACTATTGTGTAGGGAGTCGCTTCCGGGGGTAAATGGACAGGACGTCTGATTGGTGGGGGTTTTGTGGGTGTGTTTTTGGGAGTCTTTTGGGGGGGCAGTGGTTGCAGTGGAAGGATTTCGGGCCTTTTTTCTACGCAGGCTCTGCTGGTGTCTGTCTTTATAGTTGGGCCTGGAGTGTCTATCTTGTCTGTATCTGTGCTTACTGTTTGCTGTACGGTTATAGCAGGGGGTTTCTCTTTCTGAGGTTGGGACGTTTTAGTTGAAGGTTTGGGAAGTGTGATGTTTTGTTTGGGGTTTTTCTGTGCTAGGGACGTTGGGTTTTTGTGATTGACTATTTTTTGCGTAGGTGCCTGGTTCTGTTTTTTAGGTGGCTGGGAGGTGTTACGCTGCCCCTTTATTTCTATACGGGTATTTGAGTCTAGAAGGGTGGCCGAAATTATGGTTAGTTGGGCTTCGAGATTTCTGATGCTGAGTTGGATGGGCTTTAAATATTGATATAAGAGGTCTTTTGTTGTGGTAAGAACTTGCGAGGTGATTCTGCAAGTTTTACATTGATTTTCAATATAGTCGTTTGAGATTGCCTTATGTGGGAGGATAGTTTCTGGGAGAAGTGGTGTGCTATGGGACGTGGAGTTTAAATGAGTTGTTGCGTGTTCCGAGCACGGGACACTATGTAATTCTTCAATGTTTACTGAACGTGTTTTTGGGATTGCTCCTTCCCTATCACCTTTCTGGGGGGGATTATCGTTTGGTTGTGCCTCCCCCTGAGTTTGACAGCCGGCTAGATCAGGGGTTGCTTCCAGGTCATCGAATGTTATGGAGAGGTCTGACTCTGAATGTGTGACTGACAGGTCTACTACCGACGGAACTGTATTTGAATCTGGTACTGGCAGTGTCACTGGAAGAGAGCAATTTTGTGTATTGAGGTTGATGGGAGAGGTGGCATTTGCTATAGCGCCTAATGAAGAACGCTTCGCGTTTGCAGTCATGAGATCTAATGATACTCTCTTCTCCATCAGGGCTATGCTCTGGTTTATTGTCTCATGGACCCGCGAGATGAATAAGTCAATAGGGCCTGTTACTTGTGCTACCTCCTGCGCATGTTTCGATTTTGGCTTAGAGGTGCTCCTTGTTTTTGGTGGCATGTTTGGTTTGTTGGGTCAGTGATGAAAGAGAGATGGCCCGGTCCGGTCTCTATCGGGCACTAACGGGCAACAACGGGCCCGCCCTTGGCCCGGGCTTCGCCCGGGCGTCGACCCGCGCGCGTCCCGCGATGCGCGTTATGGGCCCTGTTTAAGTAAGTGTGGTGTAGGGAAGGGGCGGGGCACTGGGAGGGGGCGCGGCTCACGCGGGAAGAGGGAACAGCTGGTGTTACTGACGCTGTCCCTCGCAGTCCCGGGGCCGCGCCTCTCGCCTCCTCTGCGGCCTCGCGTCTCCTCGCTCAGGGTCTCAGGCTGATTTGGCAAATGAAGGCTGCTCCTGCAGCAATGGCAAGTAGGGCTTTAACAGCGCTGGCAAGTCTGTTGAAACAGCAACCTCTATGGCGAGCGGCTCCCGCGGAGCGGGGGCCACGAGAGGTTTTGTACGCCTTGTAGGGGGCGGGGCACTGGGAGGGGGCGCGGCTCACGCAGGAAGAGGGAACAGCTGGTGTTACTGACGCTGTCCCTCGCAGTCCCGGGGCCGCGCCTCTCGCCTCCTCTGCGGCCTCGCGTCTCCTCGCTCAGGGTCTCAGGCTGATTTGGCAAATGAAGGCTGCTCCTGCAGCAATGGCAAGTAGGGCTTTAACAGCGCTGGCAAGTCTGTTGAAACAGCAACCTCTATGGCGAGCGGCTCCCGCGGAGCGGGGGCCGCGAGAGGTTTTGTACGCCTTGTAGGCGGCGGGGCACTGGGAGGGGGCGCGGCTCACGCGGGAAGAGGGAACAGCTGGTGTTACTGACGCTGTCCCTCGCAGTCCCGGGGCCACGCCTCTCGCCTCCTCTGCGGCCTCGCGTCTCCTCGCTCAGGGTCTCAGGCTGATTTGGCAAATGAAGGCTGCTCCTGCAGCAATGGCAAGTAGGGCTTTAACAGCGCTGGCAAGTTTGTTGAAACAGCAACCTCTATGGCGAGCGGCTCCCGCGGAGCGGGGGCCGCGAGAGGTTTTGTACGCCTTGTAGGGGGCGGGGCACTGGGAGGGGGCGCGGCTCACGCGGGAAGAGGGAACAGCTGGTGTTACTGACGCTGTCCCTCGCAGTCCCGGGGCCGCGCCTCTCGCCTCCTCTGCGGCCTCGCGTCTCCTCGCTCAGGGTCTCAGGCTGATTTGGCAAATGAAGGCTGCTCCTGCAGCAATGGCAAGTAGGGCTTTAACAGCGCTGGCAAGTCTGTTGAAACAGCAACCTCTATGGCGAACGGCACCCGCGGAGCGGGGGCCGCGAGAGGTTTTGTACGCCTTGTAGGGGGCGGGGCACTGGGAGGGGGCGCGGCTCACGCGGGAAGAGAGAACAGCTGGTGTTACTGACGCTGTCCCTCGCAGTCCCGGGGCCGCGCCTCTCGCCTCCTCTGCGGCCTCGCGTCTCCTCGCTCAGGGTCTCAGGCTGATTTGGCAAATGAAGGCTGCTCCTGCAGCAATGGCAAGTAGGGCTTTAACAGCGCTGGCAAGTCTGTTGAAACAGCAACCTCTATGGCGAGCGGCGCCCGCGGAGCGGGGGCCGCAAGAGGTTTTGTACGCCTTGTAGGGGGCGGGGCACTGGGAGGGGGCGCGGCTCACGCGGGAAGAGGGAACAGCTGGTGTTACTGACGCTGTCCCTCGCAGTCCCGGGGCCGCGCCTCTCGCCTCCTCTGCGGCCTCGCGTCTCCTCGCTCAGAATCTCAGGCTGATTTGGCAAATGAAGGCTGCTCCTGCAGCAATGGCAAGTAGGGCTTTAACAGCGCTGGCAAGTCTGTTGAAACAGCAACCTCTATGGCGAGCGGCCCCCGCGGAGCGGGGGCCGCGAGAGGTTTTGTACGCCTTGTAGGGGGCGGGGCACTGGGAGGGGGCGCGGCTCACGCGGGAAGAGGGAACAGCTGGTGTTACTGACGCTGTCCCTCGCAGTCCCGGGGCCGCGCCTCTCGCCTCCTCTGCGGCCTCGCGTCTCCTCGCTCAGGGTCTCAGGCTGATTTGGCAAATGAAGGCTGCTCCTGCAGCAATGGCAAGTAGGGCTTTAACAGCGCTGGCAAGTCTGTTGAAACAGCAACCTCTATGGCGAGCGGCACTGGATTAAACCACCCTCAAGTTTCAGAAAAAAATCAACACATTGTTTATGCCCTGTGAAAACATCAGGTTACATCAATTTTAAGACATTTTATGCTTTAGTTTCACATTTTGATCCCAGAGTAATATGGCTGAGATACCCGCCACCCCCTCTCAACACAATCATCCCCAAGATTTGGGAAACCGGAAACAGTTCTTGAACTTTTGGAAGGCGGGAAGGGAGTTACCCTTCCCGGCCGTATTTATTAAAATATGAAACAAAATTAAAACATTAAAATAACAGTTTCATATTATGTACAATTTAATTTCCACATTACGATGTTTTGCTAACCTTAACAGATCTCTAATACAAAGGTTCTCCTAGCCGAACTAACATCCTACAAATCATTTGACTTGAAATTGTACATCCTAACGTTAAGGGCCAACGGCAAGGTCGTAACCGGTGTCAGATCCCTAAACCAGAAATACCCCCCTCACTTGTGAGAGGAGCGACCGCACAGAGGCGTACCTCAAGTGCATCTACCAATTTCCCTTTGTACTTGACGGGGGCCCCAATAAACTCGACGCCATTTAACGGTCGTTCGAGGACTCGTGTGAGGTGTCTAAAAGGTAGCGTAAACCCCCTCCTGCACCCCACACAACTTACCCATCTGCCGTCGCAGATGTCCTGGCCCCGGGAAATTCCCCAGGAGGGGCCGTAGCCCCTCCTATCCAGGAAGGGGCCTTGACCACCTTTCCTTTCCTTCCGGCGGCCTCTCCTTAGACAGGACCGCCTCCCCGTTGAGGGGCCAATTGGCCACATCCCCCGAGCGCTCCCATCCGTAATGGGTGACGCCCCCTCCTAGGGATCTTCGAATTACTGCTCACCGATCATGACCTTACCGCCCGACCAAAATAAATACGACAGTTCTACCTAAGTTACTAAGATTACAAAGCAAACATCACTTATTACCAAGCGTAAATACTGATCAATCCTTGTTCCAAATTACTTTATTTGCAAAACATACTGAAAATAACCAATCTTTATTGCATCTTAAGAATTTCACGACAATCATCACAACCTGTAAGAAAACAGAGAAAACAAAAAAGATACTATGTCAACTGTATTCACAACGAATCGCTGTCCTCAGGGGCTGGTGGGTGGGTCAAAATTGGCTCTTCGTTCCGTCTCGAGCTCACGTGCAGCGGGGAGGTGCAGCTTCAGAGCACAGGAACAAGAGGATGCTTTCTTGGCTTCCGCTTCTTTTATCCGTCTTCAGGGCGGGCGTAAACCCGCCCCCGCCTGCCTCCGAGGGCGTGGCCGGCCGCGTCGGTGTCTAGGCCAGCCCACTCTAGGGCGGGAAAAAGGCGCGCCTCGGCTACGCCGCTTCGGGCATACCAGCCGAGACTCGCCTCCCGCCCAAGATGGCTTCCCGGGGGGATCGTGGTACTCCACCATACGTTCGGGGGGACCGAATGGTCGCCCCTTTCCAGAAACATAAGTAAAACTGCTGTAATGCTCAGCAACCTCCGCATATTTTAAATAACCATAGAGGAAACATTGCTCAAATAAATAGTAACAATGCAACAGCAAGTTTCACATAGTAACTGTTCAATAAAGAGGAGGGATTAAAATAAATATATAGGGCCCAATTCCCAAAGGGCCTATTCAATCGTGGTAGCAGCCCCGCACTGGTGGCGTGGGTCCCGCACTTGTAGTATCCATACTACAGTTACCCATTGTGAAGGCACTTTGGGAATTGGACCCATAGTTTAGGCATTTATACTTAGTCTTTTTTAATCCATTTACATGCAATGCGCAGCACAAGCATAACTTACAATATCCCACATAATCATAGATGAACAAATTACAGAAGTATTCACCTCTTCCGTAAAAAATAAAAGTGTGTAAGAAACTTCGATTGCTCATTGAAAAGGGTGCTGTACAAATTGTGCAATACACTCCCAGTGGAAAACTACGGAGAATCTGCAGCTGTTTATCTACAGTTTTACCTCTAGAATCCATACAGACATTCAAACTGTGGGGATGCAATGTGTTAGGGGGGAACTCCCAGGGGTCAGCTCCGGATATTTCAAGTACAAGCCTTGAAAATGTCATAATTTAAATGTAGTGGAATAGACCACGTAACATTGGGTACCCACAGTATCTGCCTTTGTTAGTGCAGGGCTAGGGAGTACTAATGTTGGACTTCTGAGCTAAGGATGCCAGGGTCCTGGTTACTTTGGGGGGAGGGGGGGAATAAAAAGTCAATTCTAGATTGAACCCCTTATTTATGAGGAATTACAATGGCAACGAATGTTAGGTCCTATTCCCCTGATACATTCTTATTCTCTCCTGTAGCTTCCTCCAGAGATTTCAGCTGCTTTCAGAATCCAAAATCTCTGTTACCAGCCTTCTCCGGAATGTTGAGGCACTCCTAATGAGGTTCTCAGGATCCACACCCTGCTGACATGCAATCATGGGTGTAAGAAATTAGGAGACTGGTTGAGGGGTTTAAACTCTTTTCAGGCTGTAACCACAATTCTGCTCTGGTGGAAGTCACAAGAAAACCCTAAATCAACACGCCCTCAACTCTTGGGTAGCTTGGCACAGAGCAGTCAGGTTTAACTCAGTGGCAATATGTAAAGTATTTGTGCAACACTGCAAACAATAACACAGTGAAAACACATTGCAAAAGGATCCCACAGCAGATTGGAACTATGGGGCAGATTGTAGTAAATAAATCAAGACCAAAAGGACAAAAATCCAATCCGTAGAATGGAGATATGTAGGTTCAACCAACCATGGTTATCTGACCGTACTGGAACGAGACAAAGTCACAAGGTCAGACTGTTTGCCAGCTCTGAGGACCCACTTAGGCCTGCTGAACACAGAACCTTAAATCCTGGTGTGTGGTCTGTGTGGCATTGCTTTGCAAGACTTCGCATTGTCTGGTGCCGGTTCCGATGAAGCTATGCAGTGAGGGTTTGTGGGACTTTGTATCACTTCACTTCAGTTCCGGTGATCTGTGAGACCTAGCCTGGCGGGGCTTTGTGTCATTTTGCATTGGTTCTGATGCAGCTAGCAGCTGTATTGCGAGGCTTTGTTATGCTGTGCGTGACTTCGTGACAGTTTTGATGAAGATAGTAGCTGTGCGGTGAGGCTTTGCTGGGCTTTGGGTCACTTTGCATCGATTTTAATGGAGACCACAGCTGGGCTAGGCAGAGTATATTCAGCATAGTTTCCAAGGGTCCAGGACTCAGGTGGCACCATTTGTGAGGGCATGCCTCACACATGGAGTAGTCCAGGTGCTAGATTCAAGGTTGTTTTAAGTCTGTTATGTCCCTGAGGCTTCTGATCAGGCGGCCAGTCAACTAGCCCTTGCAGCCACTCTGGGATCCTGCATTCAGAGATGCAGGTCCAGCCCTTCTCACCCATGCAAGACGGCAGCAGGCAACTGGGCAGCACATCAAGGCAGCAATCCAGCAGGGCAGTAGTCCAGCAGGGCAGCACTCCAGCAGAGTGGCAGCCCCTTCAGCAGCAGAGCAGTCATTCTTCCTGGAATAGTATCCACAGGTACAGAAGTGTACTGAAGAATGATGTCTGAGGTCCAATATGTATAACTTTTACCCTTTCTCAGGAAGGTGGGGGAAGCTTTCTAGAGGTTTCCCTGTGAAGTCCCAAGGCATCCTGCCGCTCCTGTCCTAGCTCCAGCCAAACTACAGAGTTTTGCAGCCCTTTGTGTGGAGGGTTGTGCAGCCCTTTATGTGGAGGCAGGACACAGCCTAATCAAGTGTAAGTAGGGATGTGCCCAGCTACTCCTTCCAATCCTGCCAGTGATGGACCATCCATGCACACCTTAGCTCTCTATTGTGTGTGTGGCTATTTGTGAGGAATACCCAAAGTCCACCTATCAGCTGTACCCAGTCATGTGACCCAGAGACGGGCTGCAGGGACCAACTGGCTAAAGCAGAAAATTCCAATTTTCTCAAAGTAGCATTTTCAAAATTGTAGTTTCAAATCTGACTTTGCCAAGAATGAGGATGTTTCATTGCAATTACAAAGACACAGAACTTGAATGGTTTATCTGTTCCTATAGGGGAATTTCAGTTTATAAAGTATAATAAGATAGCTCCAAAGTCTATCTGTTAGGAGAGGTAGACCTTGCAGTAGAAAAAAATTAATGTAAGAGTGTTTCACTACCAGGACATGTAAAACTTCAAAGTACATGTCCTACTTTTTAAATACAATGCATATTGTCCTGGGCCCACACTACAGATGACTTAGATGTATTATAAAAGAAGGTGTGGGCTAGGCAAAAGGCTTATTTTGCCAGGTCGAAATGGCAGTTTAAAACTGCACCCAGAGATAGTCTTTAGAAATATTTAAAGGGCTACTTAAGTGGGAGGCACAATAAGGGCTCCAGGTCCACTAGTAACATTTACTTTACAGGCCCTGAGCACCTTTTGTACCATTCTAGTAGGGACTTACAAATAAATTAAATATGCCAATTTGGGATAAGCCAATGTTAACATGTCTTAAGGCAGGATCGCATGTCCTTTAGCACAGCTAGCAGTGGTTAAGTATGCAGAATCCTAAGGCCAGCAAAAAAGAGATCAGCAGAAAAATGAAGGACTGCAAAACGTTTGGGGGAAGACCACCCTAAGGCTGTCACTTTTAAAATTAGCTACCATTTCACCAGCACAGACGTACAATGTTAACAAAATAAATGATGATCAGTGTTCACCCAGTCATCAATGAAACATAAGGTTTCTTTTTTACTATTACATTCATTTCAGTCCTGGGACCAGATTCACAAAAGTACTTTGCTTTTACTGAGATTGAACAGCAGATTTTGTGAATGCAAAATACTAACTTGCAAAGGTGCAAATTTGCATTTCAATGCACATTTGCCACTTCGAATCACAGTGAACACTTAGCAAACCCTTGAGATTTGCCAATAGGGAGGAGTAAGGTCATAGAATAGAGGCATTTCACCATTCTTCTGACTCAAAGTGCACTTTGTGACTGTGTTGAGGATTTTTATTTTTATGCAACAATAATAAAGTGCATAATGTATTCTCACGCATGAGTACACATGTATAGACTAATATTGTACTGATGCTTTTGAAATGAATTATTTATAATTGTGTAGGATCTAGCCCTGATCTCTTGACTGGGTGAGAGCTTTCTGTTTAATTCAGAGACTCTGTCCCTCACCACCCCTTGTTGTAAATATATAATTGTGTAGAGGCATTTCTTTTCTGATGTATGTTAACTAGGCCTCAGTTTAAATACAAACACCATCTTCAAAACGGAGGTCATCCCTGTCGCTCACACTTCTTCTCCCCTTGCCCACCTCTCTCTTCGCAAACTGTGCTGCACGTATTCAAACTAAGATGTAGTGGTTTAGTTTCACAGGTATTGTTGTCCAGCTCTCGATGTACTTTCAGTCATAACCTGAAACAGCCCACTGTTCTTCTGTTTGCTCACTGTAGCCCATTAATTCACATGACATATTATTTGTGGTCTAGCTACATTAGCCTAGATGTAACCAAGATAAGAGGGCAAACAAATAGAGAAAAAACATAAGACCTGAAATTGGTAGCTGGAGGTGAAAGAGGTGAACGAGGACACAGATAAATTAAAAATAAACGTTAGCATGGATGGAGTGTGCTGACTAATTATTCATGTAAGTGGCATAGTGCTTGGGTTTTAAGGCAATGTGGCATTTATTTTTCATGCGCTCTGATGTATTGAAGAAATGCTACATTTTCCCACAGCACAGTGAGTCTGCGGGTTTCCTTCCAGTACAAAATATTATGCCTGGAATACATTTTAAACGTTTCTCACTTTGGCTGTGTGCTGTGCAGTTTAGCACACATAGAAAGTTGAAAAATGTTGAAGAAATAAAAACATTTCTTCTTTTTACGCCTGCATTGAAGAGGTGTAATTTTTTGGTGCAAAACCCCGACTACTACTGTTAGTAGACAGGGTTTTGAAAAAAAACCATGGGTGTTACATGGGAACACCCATTTACCACCCATGACTCAAAATAATGTAAAACAGTGCAAAACAATATTGCTTTCGGGCAACTTACCCCTTTATTTGCATACCACTGGCAAAGGCTTGCTGTCAATTTCTCCCAGTTTACACTGCAGGTATAGGGAGGATCAGAGAGCCTCCCTATGAAAAGCTGCAGGACCCCTCCGATATCTAAATCACACTATTTCACCTTTTACGTCTTTTACTTCGTACCCAGAGAAGACAAGGACAGTGTCCAGTTCTTCCGCCGCTGGCAGCTGCCCCCCCTCTCTTTCTTCCCCCTCTTCCTTTGTTTTCTGTCTCGGTCCTCATATAGTTAAAACCTTGACTTCAAAAAACCGGTATTACCTTCTCTTTCCTCCTTTTGTTTATTTGCTCCCCTGTGAAATGGATCCAAAAAAAAGAAAAACACTTTTGTTGGAAACGTCATTTTTTTCTGACATTTTCTAATTTCTAAGTGCAGCCTCGGGATAGAGAGAAATAAAACATTCAAAATATGGAAAATAACTAGCTAACTAAGTAACTAAAGTAAGACAGAGTGGTTGCAAGGTGGCCAGATTGCTTTATTCACACCTAAACACATAAGCGCCACATTACAGTGTTTGCCAGTGAAGCGCTACTTTTGTGTTCTTGTTCCTCTTTGAACAACATTAACTTTTCAGGCAAAAGCACTCACTAATTTCTTAATAATTAGTGTAAAACGAAAAAGGTAACCATGTTGTTCTGCTTACATTTCACATGCTTTACTTAATAGTAAATTCCCTATGAGTGTTTGCTATTTCTACGATGTTGTCAATTATTTTGTAGACAGCATATTGATCTTGTGTAGTGCGTAATTTGAATTGAGTCACATCCAGGTGTTTATAGAAAGTCAGTACAATGCTAGTTTCTCTCAGTGGGGGAGTATGGTGCCCAGTGGGGGAGAGGATGTGACACTATGGTCAGAGCTGCTGAATTTGGAGCTGGGGAACCAGGTTCAGCCTTAAGACCAGTCCACCAGACTACTCCCCTGCGGGAGCACATTCCCATGCTAGACCTTAGAAGGCCCCGGGTGGCGGTGTCGTGTTTGTAAGTATAATATAGTTTTAAAAGCACTTGCTGCTTCCTTCTTGGCCTCCAACAATTTTCGGCAACAATAAAAATTTCATGATAACTCCAGTGATTAATGTTCTTAGTAGAGAGAGATGATGTTTTGGCTAGTGGGCGATTTGACTCATGGAAAGGAAGCACAGAGGGTTAATGTGCCTACCGCTAAGAACATGTACAATGCAGATCACAAAGTGCACATAATGTAAATAGGTCAGTGAGTTACTGCTTTTGTCAGAGAGACACCATTGTTACTTGCACTTAATAAGTTAAGTAGTCCTTTGTCTTATGTAACATTTCCTATACATTGATTTACACATCTATGGTTGATTGTCTCTGTTTAGCCCCTTCGATGCTCATGACAGAACTGTTCCGTCATGAGCATCGGTTGAGCTGTGCTCATGACGGAACTGTTCTGTCATGACCACGCCCGTTTCCATTAGGGCTTAGCACCCGGCTAAAAATCGTACCGCACGGATGTGGTTAATATGTGCAATGTAAGTGCGCCGACACGCTACTCTGGTATTAGAGATGCTGTACATTTTCTGATGCTTTTTTATTTTTACACTTTTACACATGCTAACAGTCTCTGCAAAGATTTTTCCGTATTAGTACCAGTGGAGCATACAACTGCAGCAGTGAGAAAGGTGACCAGTCAACCTTTGCAAAGGGACCTCCACTTCACAGGGGCATAAGTCACATTTTTTAGTAACTTTTGATCCATTTGAGCTATAAACTATTTTTTAGTTAAAATCGTCAGATTATGCAGTAGATGATGTATTATGTGGCAAATATGGCAGAGCCATAATTATGTGGAAAACATTTGCAAACTAGGATATTTTGCCATTAATGTTTGAACTGTTCTTGTGGAAAAAAGGGAGGAGAAGTGATAATGACAGAAACTCCATGGCTGGGAGACAAATGGCTTGCAATTCCACTTTGACAGTTACTGGCACTGCTGCGCACGCGCTGCTGCTGGCGCTTTTGTATTTTAACTCGCCCTGGTTATCTATTTGCTTTATTTTTATTTTCATTTTCCCCTGCTTTTAAGCGGGATTAGGCTGGGCATTTCTCCCCTCCCTCTTACCGCATTTAAAAGGTGAAAGCACCGCCGCTTTGGCGGGTCCGGGTCCCGGGGGTGGTCCTGTGTAGGCGCCATCTTGCTTTGGGCTCCTATTCCATCGACGGGCGCCATCTTGGAGCGTCCTTGCGCTCGCGCTGGGCTCGGAACAGGGCCGGCCTTAGGCATGTGCAAGCTGTGCACCTGCACAGGGCCACCAAACCCCAGGGGCCACCACACCAATATATATCCTTAATGTAATAATACTCAGACGATGGATGCATATTTGCGTGGTGGCCCCTGGCAGGAATTTGGCGGCCTCCGGCTCTGTTCCACTTCCAAACACCCTGACCCCCCTCTTCAATGGCCTCCGTGCTCCGCCCCGCCCCGCCCAAACCCCCTTTTCCAGGGCCCCATACTTACGCTCCCTGCTCAGGGCCACCATGAGCCTAGAGCCGCCCCTGCTCGGAACGCCTATTTAAGGCGGATTCGCTTGACCTGCAGCCTTGACAGGTACTGGCATTGCTGCGCACGCGCTGCTGCTGGCGCTTTTGTATTTTAACTCGCCCTGGTTATCTATTTGCTTTATTTTTATTTTCATTTTCCCCAGCTTTTAAGCGGGATTAGGCTGGGCATTTCTCCCCTCCCTCTTACCACATTTAAAAGGTGAAAGCACCGCCGCTTTGGCGGGTCCAGGTCCCGGGGGTGGTCCTGTGTAGGCGCCATCTTGCTTTGGGCTCCTATTCCATCGACGGGCGCCATCTTGGAGCGTCCTTGCGCTCGCGCTGGGCTCGGAACAGGGCCGGCCTTAGGCATGTGCAAGCTGTGCACCTGCACAGGGCCACCAAACCCCAGGGGCCACCACACCAATATATATCCTTAATGTAATAATACTCAGACGATGGATGCATATTTGCGTGGTGGCCCCTGGCAGGAATTTGGCGGCCTCCGGCTCTGTTCCACTTCCAAACACCCTGACCCCCCTCTTCAATGGCCTCCGTGCTCCGCCCCGCCCTGCCCAAACCCCCTTTTCCAGGGCCCCATACTTACGCTCCCTGCTCAGGGCCACCATGAGCCTAGAGCCGCCCCTGCTCGGAACGCCTATTTAAGGCGGATTCGCTTGACCTGCAGCCTTGACAGGTACTGGCACTGCTGCGCACGCGCTGCTGCTGGCGCTTTTGTATTTTAACTCGCCCTGGTTATCTATTTGCTTTATTTTTATTTTCATTTTCCCCAGCTTTTAAGCGGGATTAGGCTGGGCATTTCTCCCCTCCCTCTTACCACATTTAAAAGGTGAAAGCACCGCCGCTTTGGCGGGTCCGGGTCCCGGGGGTGGTCCTGTGTAGGCGCCATCTTGCTTTGGGCTCCTATTCCATCGACGGGCGCCATCTTGGAGCGTCCTTGCGCTCGCGCTGTGCTCGGAACGCCTATTTAAGGCGGATTCGCTTGACCTGCAGCCTTGACAGGTACTGGCACTGCTGCGCAGGCGCTGCTGCTGGCGTTTTTGTATTTTAACTCGCCCTGGTTATCTATTTGCTTTATTTTTATTTTCATTTTCCCCTGCTTTTAAGTGGGATTAGGCTGGGCATTTCTCCCCTCCCTCTTACTGCATTTAAAAGGTGAAAGCACCGCCGCTTTGGCGGGTCCGGGTCCCGGGGGTGGTCCTGTGTAGGCGCCATCTTGCTTTGGGCTCCTATTCCATCGACGGGCGCCATCTTGGAGCGTCCTTGCGCTCGCGCTGGGCTCGGAATGCCTATTTAAAGCTATCCTCTCCCGCGCAGCGGGACGCGCAGTCGGGGCACCCTCGCGCAGCCTGAGTCGTGCCAGAGTCCTGCCCGTCTGCGCCCGTCAGCGACGAGGAAGCGCGAGACGCGGTAGGGCTCTGGTCACTAGCTGTTATAACCATCATGCATGCTTTACCAATGCTCAGCTACACTCGGGCGGATTTGCTATCCATTGGGAATAGGGTGGCGGTCTGCTCATG
This sequence comes from Lissotriton vulgaris, assembly GCF_964263255.1. Taxonomy (NCBI): domain Eukaryota; kingdom Metazoa; phylum Chordata; class Amphibia; order Caudata; family Salamandridae; genus Lissotriton; species Lissotriton vulgaris. The sequence goes on along the minus strand of NC_141685.1, from coordinate 1,428,482,949 downwards.
CAACCCTGTGGACCCCCTATCTGGCCCATTTGTCTGCGCCTGTAAGGGTTGGTCTCTAGATAGACCAGCTAAGATCCGTTCTTTGGAAGACAACACTCCGACCAAGTGCAATCACACCGCGGACCGTGGGCTTCGGATCTGGAATCTGAACGTGAGGTCATTGGTTAAACATCACCAGTTCATACATGACCTCATCGAAAAAGACGGCCCTGATCTTTTTCTCCTTACCGAAACCTGGCTTCAGGACTCGGATGTCGCTATCTTGAATCTTATCTTCCCATCGGAATACACGGTCTTTACTTTGAATCGGACCACGAGAGGAGGTGGCATCACCATGGCAGTAAAATCTTGCTTCCCTGCTGAATGGAAAGCTCTTGGGTTGCCTGCATGCGAAAGTGCCCTCTTCAAAGTGGCCTTTAGCCATCATTTTACGTTTAGCGGTATTCTTATCTACCTCCCACCTGGCAATGATACAGTCTTCAAGTCCGCTCTTGCCGATATGGTAAGCTCTCTTGCGCCCAGTTGTGCGAACTTCAACATCATGGGCGACCTCAACATTCATTTTGACAGCAGGTCGTCCACAGCCATAAACACCTTGCTTGCGGATCTTGAAGCACTACAACTTGTCCAACTAGTTACACTTCCCACTCATACTGGAGAACACCTTCTCGACCCCTTTTTTACCACTCTTGAGAGGGCGAAGGTGTCTGACCCGGTTTCGGTGGGCTGGACTGACCATCTGCTGGTGGAAGTCTTTTGTCCTATTCACGATAAGCCATTTAAACCTGTGGATAGGCTGATTCTTAAAAGACATTGGCACAAGCTTAAACTTGAGGAGTTTTACAGGCTACTGGAGCAGAAACCCCTGAGCCCTTTTCTGAATGTGGATCATGGTTACGAACTGTTTTGCACATGGATTTCAGACGCCCTTGACTCCCTTATACCCATGCGCTGGTCGAAAGGTCATTCTAAGGTACCCAGCCCGTGGTATAATGACTCCCTTGCCGAGCTTAAAAAAACCTGGCGGAAAGCGGAGAGGGACTGGAGGAGATCTTACGATCCCGTCCTGAAATCCTCGTATTTTGCCAAACTTAAGATCTATCATAGGGCAATTTGCAGAACTCGGGCCGCATTCTACGCTCAGGAATTCCAAGCCAGCACCAACCCCTCCAAATTAATATTCAAGGTCTTGAAAGACCTTATGAATAAAAGAGCCACTTCGGCAGAGATCTGCACCGACTCCCATTGCGAGAACTTGGCAGCCTTCTTTTTGGAGAAAGTGCAGACTATATACCGAGGATTTGACCTGTGTCGGCCGGATCCAGAGTTAGTTTACCCTAATTCCTTGGGTTATGAGACTTTGACCTTCATGCCTGATTTGTCTACAGAGGCTTTTGACAAACTGAGCCTCAGCATTAAATCAGGCTCTCCTCTTGACCCGCTGAAGCCAGCTCTCATCAGTACGCTTTCCCCGCTGTGTCGAGTTCCAATACTCACCTTAATCAACCTGTCGTTGTCAACCGGGACGGTCCCCTCCTCGTGGAAACAGGCGGTAGTTACCCCAGTCTTGAAGAAGGCAAATTCAGACCCTCTCTTGCCTGAGAACTACCGCCCCATATCTCTTCTTCCTTGGACTGCTAAAGTCACCGAAGCCCATGTGAATTCCATCTTGTCTGATCACCTTGCTCGTAATCAGATATTGGACCCTAGCCAAAATGGCTTCCGGCCAGGACACGGTACCGAGACCGCTCTGCTCTATATGATCGAGCATTTACGCCTGGTGCTTGACTCCGGACGTATGGCAGCGCTCCTGCTATTGGATCTGAGCGCTGCTTTCGATACTGTGTCCCACCGTATACTGATTCAGCGTCTGGAGGAAGCTGGAGTAGCAGGAACCGCCCTTCAGTGGTTTCGATCTTTCCTCTCAGATCGAACCTTTAAGGTGGCTATACCACCCTGCCAGTCCACTCTTCATCCTTTGGACCTGGGGGTCCCACAGGGCTCCTCTTTGAGCCCCACCCTGTTCAACCTTTATGTGAAACCGCTAGCTGCAATCGTCAAACAGTGGGGTTTGACGATGACCTCATATGCTGACAATACGCAGCTGGCGGTGACACTGCGTGGAGACCCGGAAGTGGAGGCCCCCAGATTCCGAGCTGGACTTGTGGCAGTAGCAAGTTGGTTGCGAACCAATTGCTTACAATTGAATGCCACTAAAACTGAAGTTTTGGTCTTGGGGAAACATGCTGAGCTATGGGGAGACCAGTGTTGGCCTCCAGAGTTGGGCATTACTCCCATCCCAGCTTCCGAAGTGAAAAACTTAGGGATCTGGCTGGCAGGTAGGTTGCAGCCACCTGCTACGGTATCTTGCGAGGCATAAGACCGGTCCTTAAGTTCTTCGACCCTCCCACCCGGCAGCTCGTGGTCCAAGCCTCGGTTCTATCTCGGATGGACTACGGAAGTGCGCTGATGTTAGGGGTAAACCAGGCTGAGGCATCCAGGCTTCAAAGGGTACAGAATGCTGCGGCGCGGGCCATTGTTGGTCTTCCCAGACATTGTTCTGTTTCCGGCACTATCTCTGCCCTTCACTGGTTGCCGGTCAGACAGAGGATTAAGTTTAAAGCGCTCTGTCTGGCCTTTAAAATCATGAAGCTCTCCTCGCCGCCGGCTCTTGCCAACTTGCTCATCCCCTACATCCCTTCGAGATCTTTGTGATCGGAGGCTCTTCATCTTGCGGTCTGCCCCCGTTTCAAACTCAGTAGAACGGGTGGCCGCTCTTACCGGGTGCTTGCCGCGGGGTTGTGGAGCTCGCTCCCGGTGCACATTCGAGCTTTGAATGACCTGTCCACCTTCAGGCGTGCTAATAAAACTTTTTTGTTTCCTGTTCTTGAGTAGTCGCTCCCCCTTTCTCCTCTCTTCCTGCGTGTTATGTTATAGTATCTGTCTAAGCGCCAGGACGCCCCTTTGCTGGGGCAGCTGTGCACTGTATAAATAATGTTAACATAACATAACATAACATAACATAACTTTTAAGGATATTTGGGACATTCTGTGATTGGAAACGTATCCCACTTTGTGAATGTATTTTAATGCCAATACCTCATATTAAAACCTTAAATAAACATCTGTATCCATTGGTTAAATTAAATAACGCAATAAGCTGTAACCGGTTAGTGAAATGGGAAACAAATGTTAAAAATTGGGATATTTTGCACTTTCTGCCACACCTCTTACTCCACCCACTGATCCAATCCATGGGTTATTCCTGCCCTCTGATTCTCCACCCACAGTTCCCCTACTCCCCTCCCCCCCCACTTCGACAACTGATTGTGACTCCCTGTCTTTTTAAGGGGTTGTGTCCCAAAGCTGACACACTGTGAATTAACATGCTGACACAAAGGTTGGCTTTTCCCATGCATGCATACAGCACACAAAAAGTAGGAAAAGTTGAAAAGTAAGGTCCTGATTTAGATTTTGTGGGACGGGTTACTTCGTCACACCGGGGACGGATGTACCATCTGCCGAAATAAAAATGCCATAATATCTGTCACCGTCTGCCAAAATCTAAATATGGCCCTCTGTCTAGAAATAACTCCTAAAAAAAGTTAGTTTAAGCATAGTATTTTGCACTGGAAGGGTGCTTACAGTACGAAACCTACACTAGACTTGTGCAGTCACTTTTGAACTAAGGTGCCAAGGTATGTGCATGGCACTGATTGGGCACCAGCACTGGGGAGAGCAGGACAGCGCCATGTCTCAATAGATAAGACGTGGATCAGCTCTCTCCTCCATGTCTCTGTAGATATGACGCGGATCTCTCAAGCTGGGTTGAGACATTTTAGAAAATATACCCCTAGACTTGTAAAGCTTAAGCCTGTGTACTATAGAGAATGACCTTCAGTTTGAATTCCTCTTTTGAACTTAGCATGCAGAGAGAGCTTTTTGTTCTGCAACTAACAGTGCACACATGTTGTTTTTTTACAAGGCCATATGTTCCTGGAGTCCTTTGGGATAGGCATATTGTCAGGAAAATTAAATATGTATTACTTTGACTGTATGCACTGGATGATGCTAATTCATTGGCGAAGGACAGAGAATGTATATGCACACCAGCAAATCTCTGTTTCAAATATTTCTGCACGTGAAGCACATAGAATGCACGCAGGAAAGAAGGATCTAAATCTTCAATTTGGTTATTTATTGAATACGATTCCCTGGATGATAAATTAAAATGTTCGAATAATATTAAATACATTATTTCTCGTGTTATGTGTCATTTTTTTCCTTCGTAGTATTTGTTCCTGAGGTGCAGTAGAGAACGAGTGATGCAGCTGGCAAGCTAAGCCTGCAAATAAGCGCCTTTGTACATTTTGAAGATCTCGGGCGCTATATCAGAAACTTTGATTTGGTGCAAAGAACAGTGGAAAGGCAATGCACGCTTTTGCTGATCCTGTGATAACCAATGGAGCAAACATGGAGGAACCTGATTGGGTTGGGGAATAATTGCGAAGCACAGATAACACATTTATTTCTTTAAAAATCATGTTATTGAGGTGATGTAAGATTTTAATAAGGGTGTGGCCAGGGGACTGATGAATGTTTACATAGACTGTGGCCATGAGTCAAGGGCGATTAAAAATGCTTCTGGGTAACGCCGCCCTAGGGCTTCATATGTCTTCAGGGATTCCAGTGCCTATGCTTGTTGACTGACTCTGGTGTGCAGCTACCGCAGGAGATAGCCCTTCCCTTGGATCTTTGCTGATGTTGCTGACCCACCTGAAAGAATATATCTTTTCCAACCTGGGGTTTCTAGTGGCTAGGCAAAGGTGACCTATTGTCTTTTGGGAAGATTGATAATTCTGTAGTGCTGCAAAAGTCCATGCAATAATATCCCTGATCTCTCCAAAGCCAGTTCATTGGTCAGGAACTCTCTCTATCTTGCAATAACTTGTTCAATTGCTTAACTGCATACATCATTCATCAAAATCGTTATTGTGTAACCATTGTGCTGGTCTGTCCCATTGTTAGCAAGTGTTTTCAGTAGCACCCAGCCTCGTGGATTATACATGAATGAAAAAACTAGTGAAAAATAGGCTACCCCAGACTTTTTGTTTTCCAAAGGAGAAGGCCTAATAAACTGATTGAAACCGAGAATTGGTTTTGGCAGCTTGGGTAACCAGCAATAAAGTGTGAAATTATGGAAAAACTAGTGAGTGTGGTCAAAGTAATAAAGCTTGTCCTCTTACTCCTAACTGTTGTGTTGTACATGACTTCACACTTAAAAACATCAAGGCGGGACAAAAAGAAGCTCAAGAAAAGGTGAAAATGACATTATTAATCAAATTATTTATTACCGAGCTCTGATCATCTACTAAATGAAATATTCTATTTGTACATTTCCTCTACTGGCAGCTTCAGCTATCTGTTTACCAACCCTAACGTTTTCAAAATGAATATAGAGGGCTTAGTGCCAGCTGCTTGCTCATGTTTGGACAGCTTTGTTGGCTATTTCAGCTGTTTCCTCTTGATTCAAAGGCTTACCTCCCTATTCTTGCGCGTGTCCCACCTATTTGCATTTTGGTCTTGCAGTATTCCAACAGGTTGTCCTGTGTTTTTCTATGTCTGAGGTTCTTTGTATTCAGGGAACTACATTTTAATGTTTAATGTTTAATGTTTAATGCCCGGAAGTGCATATATTTTCTTGCTCTCTGCCTGGTATCCTGCTTGCCCTTGCTTTCTGTGCAGGTTTTTCTTTGTTCCCGGTTGTAACATTTTTTTTGTGTCATCAATCAGTGGCATTTACTTCCTCCTTCAACTGCGTCCGCACTACCTGTTGCTGCATGGTAGCCATCTTGCAAGCGATTTCCTTTAAAAGGAATTCCATGCATGAGCATGCCTGACATGCGCGAGCATGCATCTTGATGCATGTGTTCACATGTTTCTAAAAAAGCATTGAAAAATCCAATAGCTTAGCTATGTAGCGTTGAGACCTACTGACTTTACCAAAGCTTGTTTGTTTTCCTTCTCTCCAATCTATTCATACCAGAGATTTCCTTGTCTTTTTCAGGTCACTGAAATGAACCCAATAGTCCACTGAGATACTACTGAAAAGTTCTGTAGGTCACTGTGTATATGTGCTAGCAAGATATTATGCTTACTGTTCTCCTATATGAGCTCTTCTTTTAATAGCTGATTTAGATCAAATCTTAATTTTATTTAGCCACATGGATTTTAAAGGTCAATGACATGAAATGCATAGCCACAAACCATTTTTTTGGTAGAACCATTATAATTTTTGCCTCGACTTCTCCTTTAAATGCCACAAGAGGGCTTTGCACTCAAAGTGACATATACACCACATATGAGTTGTAGTGCATATTCTAATTATTAGCTTTCCCAGAGTCTGATATGATAATAGTATTGATTGCAACTTGCAATATCCCAACAAGCTAGTAGCCTCCACAGTCAATAAATCAATCTGTGAATATGAGTCAAGAACAGAAGAATTTAATAATATATGTAGATATTAAATTCAGTTGTAGATATCCCTTTAGGGTATTGGCTCTTCGAACAGCTTTGGTTAGGGATCTATTGGCTACCCTGTAGGATCATGGAACACATCTGTAATTTAGTAAAAATCCCAGGCCTATAAATAAAATAGTGCAAAGATAGTTATTTATTTTCTCTCTATTTTTACATAAATCAAAGGGTAATCAGTATTATGTAGACGTATTTACCCAAGTTGTTTTTGATTGAATATTTGGTGGTGATGGTGAAAGCCTAAACCAGGAAAATAACTTGAAAATACCTGTTGCAACCCCATTCTTATGCTATGCGTCACCGACTTGCTGCGTCCAGAGATGTTTCCTGTAGCATCCGAATCCTTGCTGCAACCTTAACTGTGATAATGCCTGGTGCCTGCCTTTAACCAACCAACTGCTGTTATGGATCCCTCAATATTGGACTTTCATTGTTTGTCCTCCATCTCATTATTAGGGCTGAAAATTCGTTTTTTAAGTTTTACAGGTCGTATTGCAGTACGTACTCCAAACTAAGAACAACTAACTATTCATCATTCCAACCCCAATCAGAATGACTACTCACACCTGCTGATGCTCCTTCCCATTATCTTTTAATTCAAATAACACATAGAGAACTGACAGTGAAAAATTCCAGAAGGTCTGGGACACTAGTTATGCGGATCCTGGAATTGTACTGATGCTTTGTGGATACATACCAAAATGAATGGGTTATGACCAGGGCTTTAAGTGGGATATAAAAACTGAGGGTGCTCTAAAAGGGGCATGGCAAACCTCTGGAAAAGGTGTGGCCAATCAAATTAGGGGCATGGCCTAAATCACGAGAACTAACATTGTGTGCTGCTTCAATACAGTGGTGAAATTGATGATACACAGTTTGACTAGCCCTAGAGGGTATGAGATCCCTTCCTCAAGACTGTATTGTTTACCGGATGGTAACATAAGGACTTTCTTTCATCTCTTCATCGACTACAACCAACTAAAATACCAACAAATAAAATAAGCTTAAATATGTCACTGCCATTAGCCTCATAGATGCTCGTAAACATCCCTCCCCAGTGCTGCGCTGTCCATTGGAACTAGTGCTGAATGGACGTCCAATGGTCGTGCGCAGCACTGGGGAGGTAGTGCTGCCGTCGGCCAACGCCCCGACGCAGCACTTAAGGGGCTATTAAACAATGCACACAGTAGATATGTGGTGGTAAACAGCATTTATGCCTGCCACTTTTCCCCAATGCACCAACTAGGATTAGATTTTGTGATTTTCTATCAGGACCACTAAAATTATTTGATTCTACGGAGCTTTCTACATAATTATGGATTTACTGCATTTGCTACTTAGTCATCTGTTGCATAATCTGTGGATTAAAAAAAATAGTTTCTGATTCAAAAGGAATAAAAGGTATTAAAGATGTAGTCAAAAGTGTTGGTGTGCAGTGGACAGCCTGTTGAAAAAGGTAACTAATGACCTTTCAGTTCCTTGTTACTGTAGTTCAGTGGTAAACTGGATGAAGTGAGATTTTTGCTCAGACGGTAATCAAATGTGTAAAAATGGAAATATAATTAAATACTATAATAAAATGTACCAAATTAAGCCATATTATTGGCCCTTTCTTGCAACTAAATTTATTGAACCCTGCCACATATCTTTGGTCCTTTCCTGCTGCGTAAAAAGCCTAGTTGTCCTCCTTTGTGGCCCCACACCATTATTTGCCTTGCTCTCATTAGGTAACTGAGGTTCACAGTAAAATTGATTACTTTAACTTGCATTTATTTTCCATTTAATATGTGCACATTTTGTACACAATTACCTGAAGGTTCAAAAAATAACAAACCTGTTACAGAATATATTTTTCTTTATACCCACTGGAGAACCTGACCTTACGGGCCAGGCGGCGCAGGGCACGCCTAAGATCTCCGGGTTCACCTGCTTTGGCAGACAGAGACATGTGATACTCTGTTAGGCGTAGAAAAGCAGATTTATTAGCTGCAGCTAAGCACAGTGATCCTGTAAGTACACCAACTGGTAGGTTATCAGGAGACTGCCACTTCATTCCATGGCGCACAGAGTATTATAGTACACAAGTTTACAATGCCAACTCCTAAAACATACAAAACTGACAAATAGGAATAGTTCAAAAACAAGTTATCGAATGTCTAAAACACACCCTCCTTTCAGACCCTGTGTGCTCTCCTCCCTTCAGGTTAATCAATACTAGTGCCCGTAATTCAATTTGCAGGTGGTAGAACATGTTGAATACTACAAAGGACAGTCTATGTAACAAGAGAACACACGAAGAGAACAGCGAAGGCTAGTTAAACAAGATAAAGTCAAGAAGAATGGTGGGACCCAAACAGTGGAGTAAGACATGGATTAATCAGTCTAGACATGAATTTACGAAACTCAGGAAACCCTGACATCGGTTTCATAAACATAGGCAGAAGTTATTCTTTAACAGGAAGGACACGTAGCAGCTGCAAAAGCAAAAACATCGCGTTCACCACGTCCGCTGTGCTGCCTGAGTGAGGCAACACAAAATGGCGGTTAAATACAAAATGGCGGCGGGATACGAAGCGAAGTCAAAAACCACATAACCTCACCACCTCCAGGACCCTGCCACCTCACTCACTGACCTCCACCACAGGGCATCCAAGATCACATTGCACTCTGTTTTGAAGCCCTGCAACTGCTGTATGTAAATCAAGATCGCCTGTAAACGTGCCAAATGCACAAAGTGGCACTTCCAGGCCTTCCTTATTTACAAATACTTCAAAAGCCATGTGTGCCCCCTTAGGAATGCAGCAAAGCCCCTCAGGGGGGGCGCGCTCCACAGCTTGCAGACCTGTAAAGAATAGAGGGGATATGAGGACCTCTCACCACACCCCCACCTCAATGGCTGACGCCATGATACTGTTGCTGCTCCCGCACTGCAAAAAGAAAAGGGAAATGCAGAGAGAAAATAACTCTCTCTAAAGGATTTCCCTTCCCCTACAATGTCATTTCCCCACTAGTGAGAAGTGAGCAAAATGAGCATACACATCGACGTGCATGCTCTTACTGCAGTCCGGTAAACGGACCGCATGTGCCAGGGAACAAAACAGAACCCGATAGAGACCTGTTTTGGGCCCCCTTTTTTTAAGAACATCAGGTGCTCAGCACCTGCAGGACCCGGCCCACTTAATGCCCTGATTATGGTGGTATAACCACCATACGCTAAAAGGGGTATAAAACAATCTAAATTATTTGCAGAGAATATGCATTAAAGTGCTAATTGCTTTAAGAGAATGGAAAGCTCCTTGGAAAGCTTGGTGCTGGTGTTTAAGAGGGATTAAAATGGAGGCTCTGGGCAGTTCCCAACTGAGCTGGTAAGGTAGGCTGAGAGTTAAATGGTTTGCAGTCAACCAAAACCGGCGGTGACTAGCTGTTTAGGTTAAAGCCATATTGCAGGGCTCAGTATGGAAATGATCTTTCTTAGTCAAAACACGTGACTTGTGTCACATTTTGGTGTGTTCAAGACAGCAATTGTGTGGTTTGTGTTATTACAGGGCAAACCTCCATATCAGGACCAAAACACCCATGTGAAGTACCTCATTGACTAGTGTTTTTTATAGTGCTCAGACAGTGGAAGGGGCTCTACTTTCTCTAGCATATGTGACTGCAGAATGCATCAAGTGAAAAATAATCATGGGTAGGTGAAATGCTTCATTCTGCCCGCGGATTGGTGGAATTTGGTGACTGTGTTACTTTTGTAACACAGAGTTCCGGCCCAATTCTACAAAACACCATGTGGTATAATTTTGATCCTGTAAGGCTCCAGAAATGCAATCTGGTGAGTGTGACAAGATTTGGCATCGCCTACCACGATTTTCTAACGTGGGTGGTCGTGGGCGGTCGCGAGCGGTCACGGCCAGTGGGCTGCTTCTCAAATACATTTGCTGCCACTCAAGGAGAATTTCTACTCAAACTGCAGCAAAATCAACTCGAATGGCCGTGTGCTCTTGTGCATCGGATGGTGCCATTCAAGCGGATTTTTAAACGCTACTTGCACTACCAGGGCTAAATTTCAACCCAACGTGCATATGGAATCTGACAGAGTTTTTATGTAACTCCACTGAATTGCATAAAGTGACAATTCCATGAGTTCCGTTCACCCCTAAAAATAATGGGGCATAATATCAAGCAGGGCGTTAAAATGATCGCCATTTTAGTGGCAGAAAACTGCAGTTAAAGCGGCGATAATGGGCCTGATAATATCCCCTAGAGAATTGCAATAGAAGCCCAGGTTCACACCAGAACATGGGTTTCTATTGGAATTCACAAGGCCATATTATCAAGCACATTATAGCCGCTTTAGCTGCAGTTTTCTGCCGCTAAAACTGCGATAATTTTAACACCCTGCTTGATAATATGCCCCGGTATTTTCCTGCGCTATCCACTGTTTAAAAAAAAAAAGCGTTTGGTTACTTCTTAGCTAAGTTTGCTCTATGTAACTCTACTACATAAATACGTACTTTCTGATTCTTTTTTCTAAAATATATTCCCTGTCACATACTATGCTAATCAGATTCTCAATCAGTACCACTTCTTCTGCGAGGATTGACAATCAGAGCTTTATGTATACAGCAGGAAAAGCTGCTATTCAACTAATAATGAGAAAGAATTGACAGCTTGATTTTGCTATCCTTCAATTGCCCCTTTGTTTACTGGAAAATAAGACTTATTCACTATAGATAAACGATGTATTGGTTTTAGCAAATGCTCTTTTTCTTTGGTGTTTAGGAAGTGTGTCGAAATATACCCTGCACATTAAGAAACCTAGCACAAAACATATTATTTTATTAAACAGTAGTCGCCTGGGGGAGCATGGTTAAGACTACCATCCGTGGCAAATGCCATTAAAAATAATCAAATTGTGCCCTTTGGCATCAAATTGAAGGTACCTCAAGCGACGCCCCTGATGCCGGCTAAATTAATGCATTTTACCCATGAATAATGGGACTTGAGGCTTAACTTTCTTATTTAACAACAATAACTATAACAATAACTTGCTTTCATATTGCGCCAAATGATACTCTGGTGGTGTCAATGACAGGTCTTACCTTAACATAATGCTACAGTAAAGGTAGAGATGGAAAGTTGAGTGGGCCTAGCTTACTAAAGATTGTGACATCCAAATCACATCAGATATCAGCAGTGAGCGGTAACTCAGAGTTATTTAGACAGCAGCTGATTGTGCAGGTAAGCGCGGTGGGGCGCAGTGAGGCATGGTGGGGGAGATGTCGACAGATGATGGATTAGGAAAAATTAAATAAATAGATATACTATATTCCATTGTCTGTCAACAGCACCTCCCCCTCTGCCCCCCCCCCCCCCCCACCGTGCTTACCGGATGTATAATTTAGATGCCATATCAGTTACAAAACAAGGCAATAATTTTCCCATTCTGAGAAGGCCACTGTCATGGCTTTGAAGGAAAAGAGGTAAACCAAGAACTCCAGTAAGGCGAACAAGGGGTGCCCCACTGTGTACTTGCCAAAGGCAGAAAAATGCGTATTGACAATCGAGGAAAGTTCACAGGCGGGATATCCGCATACCACTGTGATCCTGAGCTAATAAATGGCAGCCTAAAAAAGATTCCCTATCCAACTGTTAAGACGCAAATATTTTTGAGCCATATATCTAGGTTTGGAAGACCAATATGGGATTCGCTTCCTTCACACCTTCACCTCAGTGAAGGTTTCATAAGAATCAAGAAATCCTAAAAGTGCACCTGCTCCGTCAGGATTTTCCATTATGTCACAAAGACTTGGTTGGTGCCAGTATCATTCGTTAGAACAGTCTGTCATTCAGAGGTATTTTCAGAATGCCCCTGTAGCACTTTTACGCCACTGGAGCCTCATTTTTTAGATGCCCAGAGGCTTATGCTGGCCCACAGTTGCAAGGCCATGCAAAGCAACTCTGTGTGGCTTTTCATGGCCTTGTAAATATGGAGTAAAGCAATGCCTTACTTTGCGTGGAAGTGGCGTTCCATGGGTGCTGCAGTGTTTGACACTGTCCCACATTTGCAACATGGCATAATTCTGGGGCAGCACTAAAGTTAACACCTTCCCAAAACATGCGTAACGAGTTGAAATGTTCATTTATTTAGCCTCCTTTGATTGTTTTTGTGCAGGAAGGTCTACACAAAAAGAATCATGCCACAAACACAGACACCCTTCTACCATGGTGCAAGGGCACGAGGGCCAATGCAGCCAAGCGCCTGCATTGGCCCTTAGCTGCAGCTTGTGCACCGGAGCGGGCAGAAAGGACAGGAATGCACTCTTGCAGATACAGTGCATTCCTGTCCTTTTCTTTTGATGAAGGCCACCGCAACTCGAAGGCTAGGGGCACTGCCCTATGCCAAAATATTGTAAATATGCCCTAGTCAGTGCTTAATTTGAGCTGGTAGATGTCAGTCGTTTTAACCAGTATTCTTTTTTAGGAGCTGGAAATTATTTTTCCGCATCAGTATGATAGCAAGCGAGGGGAAAACACACAAACATCATAAAGGGACGAAAAAGAGTGAGATGAGGGGCAGGCCCTTTAAGTCAGTGGATTAAAGAGGCATGAGGTGGATTTAGGACTAGCAGCCTTGGTATTTGGCGCATTAATATTTTGCAGCACGTGCCAGGCTTCTGACAAGCGCTTTGAACACGGCACTTGTTATTTTACAAATTAGGTATTGCTGTCACCAGGTATGTAATGAGGATGTATGACGTTACAACACATGCTTTTACCACGCATGCCTTTACAACGCGGTTTTTACAACACATACCGTTACAACGCATAGTGCTTTGGGGCGCTGGATAGTGAATAGTTTAATTTACTATTCCAACTCCAGTCCCCGTGGATAGTAGGGAAGGTGTTGGGTAGTAAATTAAACCTATCCCCTATCCTAGAGCGGCCCCTAGCGCAATGTGTTGTAATGGTTTGCGTTGTAAAAGTTGCGTCGTAAAGGCACTGTGTGGTAAAAGTTGCGTTGTAAAGGATGTTTCCCATGTAATGATCACATCAGCCCCTCCGTAAACTCCCCCTTATCTCACATTACAGGTGAGAAGCACTCTGGACTAGATGTACTGAGGCCAGGTTTTATTCCAGTCTGAAAGATTTACCACACGGACCTCAGTTTCCCATGCAAGATGTCCATTTCCAGGCGATCTCAAAAATCCCTGTCTCATTTATAAGTGCGAGAGATGTCTGAATGAATGCAACTGTCAGGATTAATGCTGCGAGGAGCAGCAGAAATCCTTCACTGCATTCACATTTGATGCATACCAAATTTTGTTTAGGTCTGGCGTTAGCCAAGTTCTTTTGGTTTTTTAAATATTAAAATATATACTATACATACTAACAGGGTTCATTTATACCTCTTCATCTATTTCTCTGCTGTAGTGTAATGTACATTTTGCTTCCACCCAATACAGAATACAGCATGGGGTACGAGGTCTGTACACTTCAGTTATAGGCTTACCTATGAGTCCCAATATGTAATTCCCTCAGTGCTAGGCACTGCTTGTGCAATGCACGTTTTTACATACACAAAAATAAACATTTCGTATTTTAGATAATGCTGGTTTTCATACAATGCCTGACTCCATACAGAAATGTTTCACTGACAAATATGCTCCCGCAAAGGGAAAAGGTTAGCAGCCAATGCTCAACCTATTGGCTTTGCTAAAGCTTAGGTTTTATAGCTTTAGCAGACCCTGCCCCTTAACGAGACAGGGTGTGCTTTTAAAAATAAATAAAAGTCATCATGAAGGGAATGATATTAATGAGAGCACAGAGTGGAGATCTACAAAAGATGCAGCAGCGTACCCTACGACGCCGCACCTAAGATCCAGTTCCAAAATAAGTCCTTTTAAAGCTTTGTGCTGCCAACCCCAACGTCAGCTGCTATTTGACGTTGCTGTGCTTTCCAGATCAAATAGATATTTTACGCAATTGTTTGTGGGGGCGCACCAAACAAAAGTCCAAGGAGAGTATTGTTCATGTATATAGAAAAGTTCTTAATTTATTTTTATCCGTTCTTAAAATATAAATCACCAGGCATTTTAAAAAAAAGATCAGCAAACGCATTTCACTCCATTCCAGGGAGTTTCTTCAGGGCACAGAGGTATTTCTCCGGAAACGTGGGGTTGGGTCCTTCTTGTCCCCAATTAGTTTCCTTTAGTCCTGCCCATCTAGTGGTTCTTATGTTGGTCTGTTGTAAGGGGCGATATAATCTTCCCCATATAGATTTTTACGTTTCCGGTGTTGAGAATTTTTTTCAAAGATATTCTAGGAAGTTCAGTCACTTCCTTTTCCTGACCGTGTTCGGGTGTAGAGTCGTCGTGAACCTGTACAAGTTGACGTGGTTGTGTCACCGTTACGGCATGGATGGTCCCAGTGTGGCTCTGCTCAGACCCTCTGGCATGTGTATGAATTAAATCCAACAGAATTGAGAATTCCATTTTTTTGGGGGATTAAATCCTCTCCTATGTGGCAATTTGTCATTCCAATGGGTTTAACTCATATTTGCATGGTATTGGCATAGTGTTACCTCACTGTATTGTAATTTTCACATGTGAAGTTTGCACCCAACTCGTACTATGCAATTCGTAATCAGGGCCAAAGCCATCACACTAAGAGCAAAATAAATCTGTGCAGACAGTGGCAGACTCTGTCAGATAAACAGTTCCGGCCGCATTGCTTGAGCTGGCTTTGTTTAAGCACGGGGGACTGCAACTAAAATGCGGTATGCTGAGCTTTCATCTTTTGTCCTGATGGAAGCCACTGCACTCAGAAGGCAAAGGACAGCACATGAGGGTGTAAAAAGCATTGCTGCGACCTGGAGCTCTCTCAAGACTCAGGAGAAAGAGCTGCAAGAGATTCTGGTATCTGAAGTGGGTCATAAATTGCCAGTTTTTATGTGTGGTCTTCTGAGAAAAATGAGTGCAAAACAAACATGGTAAACATCGGAATGTGGCAGACATAGCAGAGAAGGATGACACATAGGGCAAAGGGTGCAGTACTTCTTTAAGGTGAGACGGGCAGAACAGAATCAGAAAATGTAGCAGGGGCAGGGCTTCAAAGGGTGCAGTTTTAAATGATCACCTCTTTATATACATCATATTATAGGTGACTCAAGGTCGGCAGGGAGGAAAAAGTAGATCTGCGGATCTATCATACATGGTGAAAAGGGTGATTCAAACTAACTATATGCAGACAATCTAGCAGGAAATGTGGACGTGTAGAGCCGATTTGTATTGATTTCCGAAAATAACAAGAGTACAATTTTTCAATGAAATCCACGCCGTGGAAAAGCGATATTGAGGCAATGGCCGCAAGGTTTTATGACCTTGATGACTCACCTCGTGGAATAACCATAAACAGCATCGCTGCAAATGTTGATGTCCCTAGAAATGTATTGGGGTACTGTTAGACCTTTTTACAATAATTGCAGTTACAGGGGCAGTCGTGCATTATCCAAAGTGACATTGCAGGCATAACCCGGAAACTGGGCACATGGTCTGTGATGGAAAGGTGGTCTCCCAAGCCTCCTTGCTTTGCCAGTGGACTTGGTAGGTTTGTTAAAACTCAGCTCAAGGGAGGGGGTGATATGTTGAGTCGTGGTACAGTACAATGTAGCTTTCGGAGTTCCAATAATGAACGTAAACCCAGAGTTGTAATGTTATGCACAAGAACAACACTTTAATATATCTCAGTATGAACAGGTCTATAGTAAAAACCACAAATCTACTACACAACATATAATAAGAAAACAGTGGTAAATCTGCATGCCTTTGCACAATCATTAAATGATTGTCAATGCAGGGATGGGAACTAGATTTAATGACCTATAGCATGATGTACTATCTCCATTTGGAAACTAGCAATGTTGCAAATTTGTCATTCTTGCAAGGTCACCAGGGATTTTTTTTAGTTTTTTTATTCAACATTATTTTTGTTGGTTGTGGAACTCTGTGCTCGTTACCCCTGCTAACCAGAGTTAAAGTGTTTATGCTCTCCTTTTTAAATATGTTACAATTGTTATACACCCAGTTGGCACATTTAATTTACTCAAAGTCCCTATTATATGGTACTGCCTGTGCAAATGCTCAACATAAATGTTCTACAATAATATCGGTTGGTTAGGAGTTTTGCTCAACATAATGACCCTATGTTTTCTCATTTCAAGAGTATTCCACTTGAGAAATGTGTAATGTTTAGCCTTTACAGTATAACTGCTCTGCATTAATATTGGTTCTAATGGTTATTCTGAATAATTTATAAATCATCAATTCGCTATGAATGTTGCCCAACATGATGAGCTCTTTTTAGATCCTGTCGAAGGGATACACACTGAATGTCTAGCTTTATGTGGCATAAACAATCTGTGTTGCTATTGTTTTGACACTAAACAACACATATGATTTAAATGGAGATAAAGACAGTTGGTGTTTGTGTTATGGACATAACGTAGAGTGTACATAGGCAGGGGGTCGTGGACAGCAGGTTTACCAATATTGTGGGATTTTGGTGATTTGGTATAAATAGTAATATATGAGTATCTTTTTACAAATGACACACAGGCGTATCTATATTTTT
This sequence comes from Lissotriton vulgaris, assembly GCF_964263255.1. Classification (NCBI taxonomy): domain Eukaryota; kingdom Metazoa; phylum Chordata; class Amphibia; order Caudata; family Salamandridae; genus Lissotriton; species Lissotriton vulgaris. Next base: position 1,428,465,780 of record NC_141685.1, on the reverse strand, counting down.
AATAAACAATTTTACAGCCCTGATGAAACCCTGTTGGATGAAACACGTTGGCTGGCCTGATGTACGCATGTAATTAAAACTTCAATAAAGTGCACTTGGAAACAGATGAACAAGACTCCCTGATTAATATATCTGGATGTGATGGATTTATAAGATTTATTCTATTTACAATTAAATCTTACATGATATAATAATATGCTCTAATTAACTTTTTATTGATCTTTTAATTAATATAAACAGTAAGTGATTGGGGCATTACAACTTATTCCTTCATACTTTTCTCAGTTTTTAACTTTGAGATTTTCAGTGATAATATATAGCAAATGATACCTAAGATCAACAGATCAACTGTAGAATGTTGGCATTAACAAAGCCTCCTATGGAAGACTTCCCATGAGACCCGTGACATGGAAGATGAAGGACCAAAGGTCTATAATGTTTCGGCAACTCATTGATGTGGGAGGATTTTTCTGAGGACTGTACCTGCCCCTGATGAATATTGAACATCACCTGAGTCAAAGGCATGAGATCCTTCAATCCAACAAACTACTTTGTGAAGTAGTGCTGACTATGAAAGACCCTTAGAGAGCATCAGAGCACCTTACATGCACAGTGTTGCCTGAAAGGGAGTTTCTGCCCTCCACAATGAAAGGGTGTCATAAAACGACTTCTTTTTAACATGAATTTAATTTAGATGTTAGAATCTGCAATAAAGCTATCAGCTAAATGAAATTGCAAGATATACATATATGCATTAACAAGTATCTGCGTTTTCAAGCTCTCCTTGGTACAGACATTAACGTTACCTGTTAGGTATATTAACTATATAATTTTACTGTTTCTGTTACTGTTCTATGATATATGAAATCATATTATTTTAAAGTCTGTTCATCTTTTCTTTTTTTTTTTTGCTGAGTGTTATATAGCACGACCTTGACCCGAACCGAATCGGGTATCAGAGCGCTTTACATAGCACCAGTTACGTTACATGAGGACACACATTCATTTTTTTTGTTAGGCACGGGGAGATTACGCGATTTGCCCAGAATCACAGGATGCTTAGTGTTGTTACCGAGACTCGAACCCAGATCCCCAGGTCCCGAGGTATATTGCCAAATTCACGAAAACTACATATACCATGGTATGACAACTCATAACCAAACCTGAACTTTAACTTTCTCCATGGCTTAAACAGGAGGGGAGGTGAGCAACCCCAAAACAAGACATATAAGAGTGACATGAGTTATATCATCTGCCAGAGGGTGCATACGTAGTCGAAAGTGCTTTTTACATAACTGTCCAAAATGGGGTGAAGGAAAACAAGTTCCCATAATTATAAGGCTCACCACCTTTATTTATAGGTGGTAACATGCCAAGCTGCGGCAGAGCTTGGTAAGTGTCTCAAGAGGATCTTGCATCATCGTTCTCGGCTATGGACAATGCTATGTGCAACTCACCATACTCCCTGGCAATGTGTTATATATTTACATAGCCCTCGGGCCTCTTCTGCACTTTTGCTGGTCACAAATGTATAGACCCGTTAGCTATTGCTTAGTATGGGGACCAGAAACGTATTTCCATGCCAATATTATGGCCTGTTTCGCCCTTGTCAGTAGGAGACTAGCAAACTTTGTCACTGTCCTGCCATGCTAAGGACGGGAGGATATGCCCACGAGACATGCTTGTGGGATTGTGTATGTCTCATGACCCACCACCCACTGTAGCAGAGCCTATATCTCTGCCAGAACTAGGCGATTACCAGGCAACTTTACATCATATGAAAATAAATCAGCCGTTTTGGCATAGCAGCTGAGGCAACAAACCACTCGATTGGGCTGTAGCTTGCTTATTACAATGGGGACATGCACGCCCTGTGCCCCTCATGGAATTGTATCTGCTGTAACCTAGCATTTTGAGTGACTCCTTAGATACTCAAGAAACGTATCCTAATCCGTGTCACTAATTGAGTGGCACCTATTTGCCTCCCAGCGAGTTTGAAGTCTGGTCAGGGGGTAGTGGGTAACATCTGCAGAGTGTAGGAGGGTATGTATTGTGTCCGCCGCAGTACCCTCCATGACAATATTGTGTTACTTGTGAGAGACAGGGATTGGTGATCTGAGGTTGCTTCAGCTGTAAGACCCAACCAGCCAAGGCTGAGGGTGGGTGTCCTGGCACTAATGCTGTTCATTTCAATACTTTCATTAGCGTCTCACACTTTTACTATTTTGGATATTATAATCTAGCACAGATACGGATTGGCCAAGGTAGAAGTTTAGGTCAACTTTGATTTTGCCTGATATTCATTTTCTGTTATTGTTTAGGGACAGACGTTTCTTACTTGTATTTTCTGAGGCTTTCAGTGATAATCCCTGGAGAGGTATACATTGATTAAAATTTTAATTCCTTAATTTATGTATACTTCAGCTATTAAGTATACACTGTTCCTGGCACTTCAGAGTTGTGAAGACTTTTACATTTAGTAATGTCTTTAACAAACCCTTGATACTTCTTGCATCTGTTAAGTAGTAGTCGTCAATCTTTTCCCTGATTCATTGGTGTTTGAATATTTTAAGTTTTCAGCATTTTAACTTTGTTCTGCCTTCCATTTTGTCCAGGGTTTTGTCCCAGGCCCACCTGGATAGGAAGCAGTTTTTGTGGGGAAAAGGGAGAGCAAGTTAGGCAGGGTTGCAATGTTGGACTTGGCCCCTTTTGCAGGGTTATCCCCAAACTTTTTGCTTCCTTCCTCCTACGTTTTCCTGACCAGTTGTTGTTGGCTATAGGACTCTAGGCACTTTGCCACTGCTAATCAGTGCTGAGGTGCATATGCTCTCAGTGTAAATTGTGTTTATAGATTGGCGTTGCCATGTTTGGCATTTTTGATTTACTGGTAAGATCCTAGTGAAGTGCACTGAGTGTGCCAGGGGCTGTAAATCAAATGCTACTAGTGGACGTGCAGCACTTATAGTGCCACCTACATGAGTAGCCCTGAAAAGGTATCTCAAACCTGCCACTGCAGTGTCTGCGTGCAGTTATGAACTGCCATGTCGACCTGGCAAGTGCACCCACTTTCCAGGCCCTAACCTTGCCTTTTCGTACATGTAAGGCACCCCTATGGTAGGACCAAGGTACCCCTCATGGGCAGGGTGCAGTGTCTGTGAAAGGTAGGACATGTACTGGTGTGTGTGACAGGTCCTGATAGTGAAATACTTTCAATTTAGTTTTTCACTATTGAAAGGCTATATGTCCCAAAGTACATTTAACATCTTACAAGTATAATTTCTCATTAGGACAAGATAGAGAAATAAAGTTTAGGCTCTCTGAACTCAGAATTTAATAACAAATATTTTAGTAAAGATGTTTTTTAAATTGTGTGGTTGAAAATGGCACTTTTTGAAAGTAGGCATTTTCTTGTTTAACCCTTCTGGGAGTCTTTGCCTGTTTGTGTATTTGCTGTCTGGTTTTGGAGTGACAGGGCCTGGGGATAAGCATTCACTGTAAACAGCCAGTGGGAGTTTTTCTTGCACCTGAATGGGGCCTGTCTTCCTTGCACAATGCGGTCTCCACCGCCTGTGGTCTTACTGCACCAGAACTGGTTTGGACTAGGCTCAGAGACCCTTGCACAAATAGAACATTTTGGAGTACAAGTATTTGACCTTAATCCCCTGAACTTTAGACTACTCCAGGAATTAAGATGAACCTTTGCCAAGGAGAAGAGCTGGAGAAACTGGAGGAGGAGTACTGCCCATTCGCTCTGTGCTGTCAGATTCTGGCCTGCAGTAGCTGTTTCTGCCAAGGAAAGGGCAATGGCTTTGCTGTGTCCCCCTGCTTGAGGAAGATCTCCAAGGGCTGAAGTAGAGCTTGTCTTCTGTTCTGAAGTCTCAGGGAAACAAAGACTTCACCCCCAGCTCCCCTGAACTTCCTTGCTGGGAGTTCTGACCTGCTAAAAGGTGCCTGTGACTGTGTTGGGTCTCTGGATGTTGTTCCTGCTGTTGAGAGCTGGAAAAGCAACATATCTACAAGAACATTAACAAATCGCTGTTCTTGCAGCTGTTTTTCCAATGCAGCACCGCTGTGCGAGAAGAATCTTCACGCATCACCGAGCCGCTGCTGAAACCGAAGCAGCATGTGTCGAAGCTGCAAGAATCGACAAATCGAGGGATCGCGGCTGAAGAAACCAATGTTGCGCCGCTCTATGCCACCGCAGTGAATGCCGACGCATCTTCAATTTCCACAAATCATACCTGTGCGGCAAGTTTTCCCGATGCATCACCCGCGGACCAGAACTGCCTCGGAATATACGCAGCACTTCCCCTTACAGACCGGATTTGACGTATTACTTCTATATGCAGCAGAACTGTTGCATCACCTCCACATGGTCTCAGAAACTGATGCATCTCTTTGTTTTTCGATGCTTCCCATCTGCGCGGCTGTTTGGCCTTGTGAATTTTGTCCCAACTACAGGTACTTTGAGAGAAATCACCCATCCTTTTCTATGGACCTAGTTGTTTGAACTCTTTTTTAAGTCATAGTCATAATACTTGTATGTTGGATTTTTGTCATTTTGGTCTTGTCAAGTTTAGATAAAGATAACGTATTTTTCTAAACTGGTGTGGTGTCCATTTGTGGTGTTATCACTGTATTACTATGTGTTTTGAGTACAAATACTTAACACATTGCATTTGTGATAAGTCTGTCTGCTCAAGTCAAGCTACCCAGGGGATGAGCAGGGGAATCTAATGTGTGTATCCCCCTTACCCTGACTAGAAGCAAGGGTCCCTATTTGAACATAGCTACCTACCTCTGCCAACTAGAGACCCCATTTCTAACACGTAGCATGTAGGTCTTGTGAGTTGTTGTTTGTGAATTTTGGGGCTCTGATATAAGGTTTGAGGGGCGTGGCCCTTCCTTGCCAGTCTCAAAAAGTGGAAAATTAAAGGATAATAAAACTGGTTTATAATTATTTTATTTTCAAGTTCTGAGGGCTGGCTGAGTCTTGGGGGCGGGGTCATTGCGAGGGCAGTGACAGAGGGAGAGGTTGCACTGTGATTGGTGCGCATGTCGGATATGCAACATGCATACTGAGCTGTCTCCAACCTAGCTGTGTTGCTGGGTTTCGAGACAGCAAAGCACAGGCTCCCAGTCTCTCTGGGAGTGCAAATTAACAGCGCTCAGGCCAACCCTGATGCTGCTTTCAAACCTGAGAGCATCATCAATATTGGCCACAGGGGAACCTGTGCTGCAGCGAGGACATGGAGAAGAGCGGCGGGTAAGTTATTTTTCCCTATTTTTTTATGTTTCCTTGTCCATTTCCCCTCCCTCCTCTGACCTCCCTGTGTTCCACCGTACCCTTTGCCCCACCACTCCTCCGGCACAGCAGCCGCAACTAATAAAAGAGCTACTACTACCAAGAGCACATAGAGCAAAACTCTCAGTTCCTGAGTTTATGTTTTGAGTGACATCATCAAGCTCCCTGTGGATCAGAGCGATTTGTTTCCGGGGCTGTGGGCTGGTGAGCATCGGCCTTCGAATTGGATTATTTAATGCCTGTGGGATCATTACCAAGGGTTCTTCTTTTACTTTGTTTGACATTATTGGATACAGATACCTGATAGGGATGTGGGCAGAACTTCTTTTGACAGATTCTGAGTTCTGAGTTTAATTAATAAATAACAAAGCTGTTCATTAATAGTGCATTCCTGATGTGTTGCATCTGATTATGGTGTGTTTTTCTTTCTCAGTCATAATTTTAGTATGTCTCAATCATGATTTTCTGATGCTGTGGTATAAGCCTTTTTTGTGCAGTTTTTATGTAGCACGAACTTAGCACAAGGGCATTAGAGTTTAATGTGAGCACCAGATTAGATTACAAACGTTCAGATCCATTTTGTTTTTTTAGGCACAAGGAAATTACGCGATTTACTCAAAATCATAGGACGTTTTGCTGACGTTGGGACTCAAGCCTAGTTGTCCAGCTCCAAAATGAGCAGCTGTGGCCTTTAGGCCACATCCCCACCCCTAACATTATAAGAAAATAATGAGGAGTAGCTGTGACAGCAGTTCCTGTACTACATGTGGGAATCTTCATTACACTTAGGGGCAGATTTATCAACATGTTGCGCTGTTTTGTGTAACAAAATTGATGCAAACAAACACAAAATGCTTTTATTGCTTTCTTTCTAACGCAAAACTTTTTTTGTGCTGGAAATTGCCTAAAAGTAAATGCAAAGTAGCACGAGGTGTTGCTTTGCATTGCTTAGCCTCAAGGGGGAGTTCCCATGATTCCAACTATTCCTTTTGACACAAAACCCTATCTACCAAAACACTGAGACAGGGTTTTGCGTAAACAATTAATGCCTTTTAAAAGCAGGCATTAACCCCTCCCCTGCTGATGACGGAACCGCTCTGTCATCAGCTGCGGTGGCGCTGTGCTGATAAAGGAGCGGTTCCATCATGGCCCGCCCGACGCCCCTGCGCGGCGCGGATTCCGCGCCTGCTCTGGGCGTTCTATTGAGCGGGCGGGGCCATGACGGAACCGCTCAGTCATAAGCACAGCGCAACCGACGCTGATGACGGAGCGGTTCCGTCACCAGCATGCGACCACCGCATTTCCAACCTGCCCCCTTAGCACTGCGGCGGAATTGCCGCCGCAGTGAAGGGGTTAAAAGGAGAAATGTTTTCATTTCTCCTTTGTTTTTACTTTGCACATGCGCTGCACTGTACAGCACACACACAAAATGGGAAACTTTTTTAAAGTGCTCTAGGCATAGTATTTCGTACTGGAAAGGAACCCTTTCAATACAAGTCCTATGCGAGACTCACACGTACATACACCCTTGCACTATGGCACAAAAGTGTGTGTGTGGCACACAGCACAAACATTCTGCACTTGCTCAAGGAAGAGGGGAGGAGAGTGCCATAGCTCTGTAGAAATGGCACTCTCTTGTTCCCTCCTTGCCACACATTTTTGGATGCTACACTGTGTTGGGTGACACTTTGATAAATCTGCAAAACACACTGGGGTGGCAGAGTGGGCTAAAGAACTGTGATGGATTAAACCCAGATCTGTTGACTGGGTGTGAGTGTTTGATTGGTTCAGATGCTCCGTCCATCACCACCCCCTTTTGTACCACTTTGATAAATCTGTCCCTTAGTCTCTTTTTCATCATGGCAAGTCTGTTTTATGTCCTTTCCACCTGGAGCGGTTATGATGTATACTTTGTGAGGGGGGTATTACATGAAGTGATCTATGTTCAGTAAAGGTTGCCTGGGGAGCAGAGTTGAAAGAGAAAAAAGACTTCTATTTATGAAGTCCGGGTTTTGTTAGTTCTAACCTGTCTCAGTTTGTAAGGAAAGTAATGAGACAGAGGAGAGGAGGCATAATAAAGTTAACCACGTGTAATACATACATTGAGTGGGAAAATGTAGATTATACAAAAATCCTGGTGCCAGGAGTGTGCATTCTGCTGTCAGTGGAGTACTCTATGAATAGTCAACGACTTAAACAGTTTTAGGCATTGCATTGAGTTGTTTTCTATTTCTACCACTGCTAAATTTGAGGTAAAACACCTGTCTCTCAGCACCCTGCTTACGCCGTTCAACTGATTGGCACTGATGGGCCGCGCGCTCCTTCTAGAAAGCACCACGGCGCATTCATTTTGCATTAGCACTTAGCATCAGAAAATCCCCCGCCCCAATGAAAATACATGTAACCTTTAGCAAATGAATGTGGCAATACAGAAACATAATGTATGTGAAATATTGAACGGAGATGGGCTCATATTTCCAGGGAGATAAAAATAGCAGGTTGCTCTTAGCAGAGTTATCACTCTTCATTATATCTTCGGGGAGCAAAAAAGGGAAGCATACACGCATGTTCTGCTGCTACATGCCATCAAGTAATCACCCACGAGCACATTAATTAATCGTGTGTAGTCATGCAAACGGCACAACTCAGAATTAATTATCAAAATAATTCTGCATGCGAGGCCTAAGTGATGGTTTTTGTGTGCTCACATAGGCAGACACGACTAGCTCAAACCTGGACACGGATTCAGTTTTTTTCCTGCTTCACAAATACGTTTTCGGCACGAGTTTCACGAGGAGTGTGATCCTGTGATGTGAGTGAACGGAGAGTTATATGTCAGCACTTTCAACCAAAGACAGTACCGGAGAATCACCTAATACAGGTTCACTCTTAAAAATGAAAGGAAATTCAACAATGGCTCCCCAAGAAGTCACAAAAGTAAATTACAACAAGACACTATTGCTCCTGACCTCATCTAATTTACTGGGAATGCCTTTTTTTCTAACGCTCTCCTGGTGATTCTCTACTGCCACCTCTTTTCTTAAAACCACTTCATGCTCCTCTAAACGTCGTATCATACTTTTTTCCCTAGGTCTCCTGAATGCAGACCACAGAACCAGCAGTGGGCAGCTTGTCATGTTGGCGGAAGATATTACCGTTTAAAGAGGAACCTTAACCAAGTTGCGTGCGTTCAACGACCAACGGCCATTGTGAGCACTACCCCGGTAGTGCTGCGAAAGTCTGTTGGGCTACGCGGCCCCGCCCACGCAATGGTACGCCTGCACCAAAGCGGAATTGCTGCCGCGGTAAACGGGTTAATGTTGTGCAGTATTCACCATGACTTTTGCGTGTCACCTGCCCACCTGACTATGTATGTATTCCATCACCCATACATGCCACCATGCACACTGTGTATGGCCTTCCTAACGCTGCCTGATCAATAGGGTCCACACCCTGTTCTTTTGTTTTAGCATCGAAATGTAAGCAGAGGTCCAGCATGAGGAATCCTCCGTCTTTCAGAGAGCAACTAGGTGATCTTTTCAGTCTAGCCTTTTTCCCTTCTCTTATGAGTATGGTGCAAAAGTATTGAAATCGGCCCAGGTACTTAAGAGGGATTTTAATGCCAAAGTGCCTGAAATTGATGCACCAATCTGGGCATGCTATCCATTTTCAGTATAATTTTTAGGCCAGCGAAAGTCAGTTTTGACAACCCTATAGGGGCAATCAGGCAGTGGCAGAAGAGCTATTATTTAACAAGGAGTGGAATCTTCGGTGGACAATATTTAACGGGGTCCAGTGTGTGTGTCCAATTCAATAGCAACAAAGAGAGTACACACAGTTCCCCAGGACGATAGGGTGGAAGGGAAGGAGAGTGTGTGTGGTGGAGTAGAAGCAAAGGCCAAGAGGGAAGGGGGAATTCCCTCTTGGGAACTAGAACCCTCACACACCCAGCAAGCTATGTGTCATGCTTCATCATATGGGTCCTGCTCGTCGTCGGACTGGCGCTGCAATGTCTGACGGGCACCCGCGAAGGGGCTCTTTAGTGGAGATCTTTTGTTCCAGCCATATGGTGCATGCGTGTGAGAGGGAAGGTGATTGTGTAGTCGTGAAAGGGTGGTGATTGATTAAAAAAGGTGGGTTAGTCCACAAGGGTATTTATTCACGTGGCTAACTCCCTTGATTAAAATGGTGGGAGGGGAGATAGATGCTACGCTAGTATGTGGCAAAACTATCTGCAACCCTCAGTTGAGGTCGACATGTTTCATGCTAAACTAGCAATTCCTCAGGACCTTGGTGCTCGTACTACACAGTGAGAAAAATATATTTAAAAACTTCATACAACCTTGGTTAAGGTCTGTAGTGGGACAGGCCACTTGGTCCTGCCTAGAATAATGCAACCTAAATGGGAGAAAATACAATAGGAGCAGAATCAGAAAAACACTCCTCTAATTTAGGTGCAAGCTTCTACATAAAACAATAAAAAGACTCAGGTGGAGTCTTCAACCAGACTCCACCTGAGTCTTTTTATTGTTCGCTACAAGAGTGTGTATATTGTTTTATGTAGAAGCTTGCACCTAAATTACAGAGGAGTGTTTTTCTGATTTTGCTCCTATTGTATTTTCTCCCATTTAGGTTGCATTATTCTAGGCAGGACATTCAACAACTATTAGTAACACTTTCTCTGGAGCAAAAATCAAGCAATGAGACTAGGCAATGCTGCTCTGCCCGCTCCGCCCCCTGCTGCGGCCGTGTTGCATTTCTCCTCCCCCCTCCCCACAGCAATGCCCGCCGTCTTGTTTCTGCTGGTTTCCTTTCAGTTTCTCGCCTAACCGGTCCCTCGTCGTCTCCAGCCTCTTCTCTGTCTTCTCATTAACTTACACTTCCATTTCTGATAAAACCCGTTTGGTATTCATTCACTCTATTTTTCTTCCCTGCTTCTCTGTGGCGATTGTTCATCGTCTAACACTGCTAAAAAAGAATGAATTGTATTGAACGCTAGCCCACCCTTCTCGTCTTTGTTTTCTATTTGGTGGAGTACTCTGGTGCGAAGAAGCGACGGATTCTGGGGCTCTCCTAATTCCCACTGGGAGTATTAAAGCCTTTTTTACATCGCCATAATCATCTTTTCAGTGTGAAGTTTAAATGCACAGGAACCGTAGACAGTTGCATTTTGACATTCAACAACTATTAGTAACACTTTCTCAGGAGCAAAAATCAAGCAATGAGACTAGGCAACACCACTCTCCCCGCTCCTCCCCCTGCTGCGGCTGTGTCGCATTTCTCCTCCCCCTCCCCACAGCAGAGGTGAAAACACATAGTCAAAAACCCGGCGAGTTTTTAGAAATCCAGCAAGAGAGTCCTGTATATTACTACTCCATCTGTTGTAATTTTCAATACACCATGCCGATTGGTTCCCTAACAACTGTGCTCTTTCCAGGGTCTAATTGTCCCAAAGACCTGCTGGATACTCTTATTATCTACCTCATCTTCGTGTTTTTTGTCATCCGTGTTTCCCGTTCTCTGTCTTACTTTCCTGTCCCTATCTCTCTCTTTCACTGTCCTTTCCTGTTCCCATGCTGCATTTGCTTGATTGTCCATGTGCTTTCCTGTCCTAATGCCTGTATGTCTCTGTGCCCATGGTTTACTGTCTCCATCTTCCCTCTTTCTTTCTCCTGTGCACTTGTCTCCATGTTGCTGTGTCTCCTGTGCCCCGTGTCCTTGTATACGTATAATAACTTCCCTGTTTCCGTGTCTGTGTATCCTTGCAGCTGCCTTCATGCCCCCTTGTCCTGGCATTCCCCTGGTGTGTTTTTTCCTGACTTTTCTGCATGTGCTACCCATTGCTCTACGTTTCCAGCCCCCATTATCCAGTGTTCCTATGCCCCATGCCTCGGCAGTCTCACCCTTACACTCACACCGTCCAAGTCCACCCTCCAACTCCACCCTACAACTACAATACCACCCTACAACTCCACCCTCCAACTACAACTCCACCCTCCAACTACTAATCCACCCTCCAACTCCACACGTAAATAGCGTTAGGCAACATTTATTTCAATAACTAAACATCAGATTACACACTTGTAGCTATTCAAAAATGAAAAATGCATTTTTCCCTTCTTTCTTTTGAATTGTCTTACTATAGCACATACAACAAATAATGTTTTACTAAGGTGAGTTTTTCCACACCAGCAAGAGACAGTGGTATAATACAACATGTTTTCTACTAAAAATAGGCAGACAGGGCTACCATGAATTATAAATATGTAAGACACCACATCAATTCAATCCACAACACACAATTCCACATCATGCCACAAAATTCAACAGCACACCAAATAATTAAACTACACTACATACAAATCCACAACGCAATCATATCACATAATTACACTTCATGACACAATCCCACTCCAGATAATTCCAGTACACTCACAACCACATAGTTACTATCCACATAATTCCACTGCACACTATGACACCTAAATTCCATACACCATACAAATACACTGCATACCACACAATTCCCCCCGAACTCAACACACATAATTCCACTTCAAACCACATATATCCAATCCACTCCAAACCAAAGCACATAGATAAAAGGGATTGCCATTTACAATGCCAATAGCTCAGGTGGTAGTGCTGTATAATAATGTTGCTGTGCAAAGTGCTGCTGTGGTGCTGCAGAGTGATGCTGTGAAAGGGCAGAGTGGGCCTGTAGGGGTGCTGAGTGATACTGTGGTGGTGCTGAGTGGTGCTTTGGTGGTGCTCAGTGATGCAGTGGTCATGATGAATGGTGCTGTAGTGGTGATGCGTAATGCTGGGGTGGTGATCAGTGAACACCAACACAGCAGCACTCATCACCAACACAGCACTACTCAGCACCACACTAGCATTACTCAGCGACACACTAGCATCACTCAGCAACACACCAGCATCACTCACCACCACCACAACACCACTCACCATCACAACATCATCACTCAACGCTACTACAGCATCACTCATCACAACAACATTATCATACAGCACCACCACATTATCACTCAGCACCACCACAGGACCACTCAGCACCACCAAATCACCTTTGACCACAACTACATTGTCACCCATCACCATAACATTATCACTAGACAACAACACAGCACCACTCAGCACAACCACAGCAGTACACATAAGCACCATAACACTAGTCAGCACCACAACACCATCACAAAAAAGCTAACTTATACTAATTAGCAAACATATACAGTGACATTTCATTATAAAAATGTGCAACCAAAAAAAATTCCAAAAAATAAACAAATGTAAACATAGCAATTAATACGCATCTTTGGTAAAAAATTTAAAAGGAGGTAAACATTGTCTCTAATGAGCAAACACAAACAAAATAACTGTGCATCTATGTTAATTCAAGGGAAGCATTTGCAGTGCAATTTGATGTGTACCTTACTAAAAAATTGATAACTTTTTAAATTCATAATATTAAAAAAATTACTGATGCGTTTCTTTTTTAATTCAGCACAAATACCAGCATCAATCAACATTACATAGGTCTCTTTTAGCTTCAGAAACAACGTTCACAACATTACTACATTTTAAGTGTACAATATTCACAGAGAAAAACTGATCACTTATAGGCATCATCACAACACCTCACACTCACACCCACTCACACCCTCACCCCCCTCACCCTCAGCCTCACACACCCCCACTCACCCTCACCCTCCCTCACACCCTCACACATCCTCATACACCCTCACACCCTCACACACCATCACTCACCAACACACCCTCACCCTCGCTCACCCTCACAACCTCAACCCCCTCACCCTCACAGACCCTCACTCACCCTCACCCACTCACCCTCACAAACCATCACTCACCATCACCCCCTCACCCTCACACCCCCTCACACACCCTCGCCCACAACCACACACACACACTCACACACTCAACCTTCAAACTCGCACACCCTCACTCACCTTCACACCCTCACAACACTCACCCTCACTCACCCTCAAACTCTCACCCTCACTCACCCACACCTATCATCACACACTCTCACACCCCCTTACACTCACCCCCTCATCCTCACACACCCTCACCCCCTCACCATCACAACCCTCACACATACTCACACCGTCCCTCTCACTCACCCTCACACACCATCACACACCCACACACCCCCTAACCCTCACATCCACTCACCCTCACACTGTCAAAGTCCACCCTCCAACTCCACCCTACAACTACAATACAAAATAAAAACATTTAAACATAGCAATTAATACACATCTGTGGTAAAAAATTTAAAAGGAGGTTAACATTGTCTCTAATGAGCAAACACAAACAAAGTAACTGCGCATCTATGTTAATGCAAGCGAAGCTTTTGCAGTGCAATTTGATGTGTACCTTACAAAAAAATTGATAACTTTTTTAATGCATATTATTCAATAAATAACTGATGTGTTTCTTTTTGAATTCAGCGCAAATACCAGCATCAAGCTTCTGAAACAACGTTCACAACATTAATACATTTTAAGTGTACAATATTCATGGAGAAAAACTGATCACTTATAGGCATTATCACAACACCCCCCACTCACACCCTCACCCACCCTCACCCTCAGCCTCATACACCCTCACTCACCCTCACCCTCCCTCACACACCCTCAATCACCCTCACACACCATCACTCACCAACACACCCTCACTCACCCTCACAACCTCAACCCCCTCACCCTCACACACCCTGACTCACCCTCACACCCTCACCCACTCACCCCACACACCATCACTCCCTCACCCTCACCCCCCACACAAACTCTCACCCACACACAGTCACACACTCAACCTTCAAACTCGCACACCCTCACTCACCTTCACACCCTCACACACTCACAACACTCACCCTCACTCACCCTCAAAATCTCACCCACTCCTATCATCACACACTCTCACACCCCCTTACCCTCACCCCCTCATCCTCACACACCCTCACCCCCTCACCCTCACAACCTTCACACACACTCACACTGTCACCCTCACTCACCCTCACACACCATCACACACCCTCACACCCCCTAACCTTCACATCCACTCACCCTCACACTGTCAAAGTCCACCCTCCAACCCAACAACTACAATACAAAATAAACAAATTTAAACATAGCAATTAATATGCATCTGTGGTAAAAAATTTAAAAGGAGGTAAACATTGTCTCTAATGAGCAAACACAAACAAAATAACTGCACATCTATGTTAATGCAAGCAAAGCTGTTGCAGTGCAATTTGATGTGTACCTTACTAAAAAATGTATAACTTTTTAAATGCATAATATTAAAAAAATTACTGATGTGTTTCTTTTTTAATTCAGCGCAAATACCAGCATCAATCAACATTACATAGGTCTCTCTTAGCTTCTGAAACAACGTTCACAACATTAAGACATTTTAAGTGTACAATATTCACGGAGAAAAACTGATCACTTATAGGCATCATCACAACACCTCACACTCACACCCTCACCCACCCTCACCCTCAGCCTCACACACCCTCACTCACCCTCACCCTCCCTCACACACTCACACACCCTCAATCACACTCACACCCTCACACACCATCACTCACCAACACACCCTCACTCATCCTCAAAACCTCAACCCCCTCACCCTCACACACCCTCACCCACTCACCCTCACACACCATCACTCACCATCACCCCCTCACCCTCACAATCCTCACACCCCCTCACCCTCACACACCCTCACCCTCACCCACACACAGTCACACACTCAACCTTCAAACTCGCACACCCTCACTCACCTTCACACCCTCACACCCTCACAACACTCACCCTCAAACTCTCACCCTCACTCACCCACACCTATCATCACACACTCTCACACCCCCTTACCCTCACCCCCTCATCCTCACACACCCTCACCCTCACAACCCTCACACATACTCACACCGTCACCCTCACTCACCCTCACACACCATCACACACCCTCACACCCCCTAACCCTCACATCCACTCACCCTCACACTGTCAAAGTCCACCCTCCAACTCCACCCTACAACTCCACCCTCCAACTACAACTCCACCCTCCAACTACTAAACCACTCTCCAACTCCACACTTAAATAGCGTTAGGCAACATTTATTTCAATAACTAAACATCGGATTACACACTTGTAGGTATTCAAAAATGAAAACTTATTGCATCGCAAGGACAGTGCAGCAATTAATACATCAAAATGCAGAAAGGGATTGTAAAATAAATTTTTTTTTAAAAACAATAAATGCAAACAAAATACGGAAATATCTGAATACACAGCGAGTAATAGAACAATTTAAAAGGGGACAAAGCCATCTAAAGGACACAAATTCACAACATAAAGCAGTTACTAAAGTAAGCAAAAAAAACCCCATTAAACAATGGCGGGAATAATCCACAAAACAAAAGAAAGTGCGTAATCATAAGAGCACGAGACTTCACAGCCTAATTGCAATTCTTCCAGAACTACAATACAGTGTTTCGCTCAGACTAACAAAAAAAATAAAAACAATTAATAAAGGTGGCTTCATACTTATACTTTGCAATTAATCATGCGCATCAAAACATGTAAGTTTCAAACTATACAGCAAATATAGCTTCTACGTACCATTACAATAAGTATTATTATTTAAAGGTGGTCGAAAATCACAAAGTATAAGGATAACAACAAAAAAAAGCATAAATACGATTTAAGCAACACAAAAACACAAGGAAGAATACAAGAAAGTACCGTCTAAATAACACATTGTCAACCAAACAAATATAGCAACATGTGGGAAGAGTACATCCAAATACTTTTTCTTTATGAAATACTTTACATAAAAGTAAACAAAAAAACATTAAATACAGAGAATTTGAAACATTCCATGAAAGTACAATAGGTACATACACAAGCCGAGTACGATCGCAAACAAAAAACATTAAAGAAATTACTAAACATTACAAAACTTACTAAATATATATATAGTAGAGAAACACTAGGTAAACAATAAAAAAATTAATTTAATTTGACAACTTACCTGTCAAACGACGCAGCTACAACGCAGGAAGCACGACACGCCTTCCACAAACGCCGATCCCTGAAGATCTGGAAGTTTCCCAATTAACGTGTCGCAATTGCAACGCTACATAGGAGAACGTTGCAATTTGATTGGACGGAATACACTTCAATCAAAATGCAAGGTTAATAAGGGAAATAAACTAGAACGCTAACCTAAAAATCATAGGTAGCGTTATGGCACAGGGTAGCGTCCGCCATTTTTACGCACTAACAAAAAAAAAAAAGGGACTAATTCGAAGACTAGGACAGGATCCATACTCACACATACAAACTCACACAGCCACACACACACAAGCTCACAACAACACAACAACACACACACTTACAACAGACTTACAGTCACCCCCACTCACTCACCCTCACACCCTCACTCACCCTCACCGCATCACACACCCTCACTCTCACACACACTCATTTACCCTCAAACCCTTACCCAATCACCCTCACACAACATCATTCACCATCACCCCATCACCCTCACACCCCATCACCCTCACACCCCATCACCCTCACACACCACTCACCCTCACACACCATCAATCACTCACACCCCTCAACCTCACAACCCCTCAGCCTTACACCCTCACCCATTCTCACTCACCCTCACCCTCACACACCCTCACTCACCCTCACACCCTAAATACCCTCTAGCACACTCACCCTCACACATTCTCAACAACACAAACCCTCACATCCTCAAATCCTCAATCAAACTCTCACCCTCACCTACCCTCACACCCTCAAACACCCTCACACACCCTCACTCACATTCACACCCTCACACCTTCACACCTTCACACCCTCACACCGTCAACCCCTCATCCTCACACACCCTCACTCACCCTCAAACACTCATCCACCTCACCCTCACAACCCTCACACCCTCACTCACCCTAACACCCTCACCCTCAATCACCCTCACACACCATCACAAACACTCTCACCCCCTCACACCCAATAACCCTCACACACACTCAATCACCCTCACACCCAATCCCTCCCTAACACCATCACACACCCTCACACACACACACCCCCTCACTCACACCCACCCACTCACCCTCACACACCATCACTCACCATCAGACCCTCACCCTCACACCCTAATCCGCACACAACCTCACTCACCCTCACACCCACACACCCCTCACCCTCACAACACTCAAACCCTCACTCACCCTAACACCCTCACCCTCACTCACCCTCACACATCATCACACACCCTCACACCCAAACCCCCAATCACCCTCACACACCATAACACCCCCTCACCCTTACCCCCCCTAAAACGTACATCCACTCACCCTCACACCCTCAAACTCCAAGTCCACACTCCAACTACACCCTCCAACTCAAACGTCAAAGTCCAAATACTACTCCACCCCACAAATCCAACCTACAACTACACCATACAAATCTAACTCCACCCTCCAAGTACAACTCCACCCTCCAAAAACAAGTCCACCCTTCAACTCAACACTCCAACTCCACCCTCCAACTCCACCCTCCAAATACACCCTCCAAATACACCCTCCAAATTCACCATCAAAATCCACCCTCAAAATCCACCCACCAAATACATTCTCCACCATCCAACGACACCCACCAACTCCACCCTCCAAATACACCCTCCAACTCCACCCTCAAAATCAAAATCCACCCTCCACATCATCCCTCCAACTCCACCCACCAACTCCACACTCCAACTCCACCCTCCAACACTACCCCCCAACGCCACAGCACCACTCAATGCCACAGCACCTCTAAATGCCACAGCAGCACTAAATGCCACTGCACCACTCAATGCCACAGCATTACTCAATGCTACAACATCACTCAATGCCACAGCATCACTTAATGCCACGGCATCACTCAATGCTACAGCAACACTCAATAGCACAGCATGACTCAATGCCACAGAAACAGTCAACGCCACAGCATCACTTAGCACCACTCAACGCCACAGCAACAGTCAACACCACAAAACAATTCAATATCACAGCACCACTCAATATCACAGCACCACTCAGCACCACAGCATCACTCAGTGCCACAGCTTCGCTCAGCACCACAGCATCACTCATTGCCACAGCATGACTCAGCGCAACTACAGCTTCACTCAGCGCAACCACAGCATCACTCAGCGCAACCACAGCATCACTCAGTGCTACTACAGCATCACTCAGCGGAACCACAGCATCACTCAGCCCAACCACAGCATCACTCAGTGCAAACCACAGCATCACTCAGCTCAACAATAGCATCACTCAGCGCAACTACAGCATCACTCAGCATCACCACAGCATCACTGGTTCAAAAATGTTCTCTCAATCTTTCAAGCTTTATTACAAATGTCAAAGAAGATGTTAATATTTCACTTCCGTACTTGGATTTTGGAAACAATAAAATACACAGAACATAATCTTCACTAACGATATTTACAAAAGTTTAAGCTATTGGCATTATAAAATAAAATCAATTTTATTTACGTATTAATTATTTAAAAAAAGTTAAAAGCCATTGTTATTTGTAATATCAATACATCTAAGTCACATAAATACAAAACATGTTGCATTACAAATGCTAGAGGTGTCACATTTGCGAAAGTTATAACTATTGGCGTTGTAAATGACAAAGTTATTAATTTAGCTATTTTAAAAAACAACACACAAATAAAAAAAATGTAATTTATAAGACCAATAGCTCCAACTTTCCTATTGCGAGACCTATTGCATTTCCAATGCTTGTTCATATGAGAGGTCCAGTTTTTATCTAAAAGAAGCTTTGTTTATGGATGTTGGATGGTGTTGAAAAATATAAAAAGTTCACTGCAAAATGTCTCTTATAGTCTCCCATCTATCATCCAGATTAAAAATAAACTAAAGAAAAAAGATATCTAAAACAATCTTTTTAAGAATTATTAAAGGTCATTAGGGTAAGAGGCTCTGCAGAACAGAGCTGGCTCTATCAGGGGGCCTGAGTGAATGAACAAACAAAAAGGTCCCTCAAATGACCCTAGTTGGGTAATGAGATTCTGTAGGTGCCCAAAATTATATTTTTACAAATACCAATCACACATTGTTATACACAAATCTTTCTCGTAGCTCTATTAGGGTATATAACAGCCAACATCTAGATACAAACAATTCAGGAATTATTTCATCCTCATACTTTCCTTGAGTTTTATCAAGTTTTAAAGAGGACAGGACGTTAGGTTTTAGAAAAATATAGCAATGTATATTTATTTCAAAATCACAAGTCAATCGCAAAAAACAAGTGGTTAAAAACAATTTATACAGTAACTAGTTTAAAAACATGTTAAAAAATACGTGGTTTATGCATCAAACAAATAATTCATACATGAGACTTAATACGCAAGAATTTTTTACAAAAAATTTTTACACAAGAACAGGGGTCGACGCGGCGTTTCGGTTTTTGGAGAAACGATAAAAGAACCTTCTTCAGGACCAAGTTCTAAAAAGAAACATACAATTACTTTTTTGCGTGTGACAAGTTATATGTACATATACAGAACATTTTTTCAACGACTTTATTAACCTAGAGCATATCCTGACAGTTCGGGAAAACAAAACACCTTCTTTCTATTTGTTGTTGGCACTGACCTGTTTGTAGATTTGGGTAAAGATATTGGTATTTGTAAAAAACATATTAACTCCA
Source organism: Lissotriton vulgaris (assembly GCF_964263255.1). Classification (NCBI taxonomy): domain Eukaryota; kingdom Metazoa; phylum Chordata; class Amphibia; order Caudata; family Salamandridae; genus Lissotriton; species Lissotriton vulgaris. The sequence goes on along the minus strand of NC_141685.1, from coordinate 1,428,445,670 downwards.
AACGGGCACATCACTAGTATATACCAGTGTGTGGATTATAATATCTATTTGATATTGTTGGCACTCATCGCCTTGATGTCAGAAAGAATTTAATAGTATTAACATCTCTTGGTGTTGGTAATATACCACCATTGGTTACTTGTTATGCTATCTATCCGATGTTGTTGGCCCTCGTTGCCTTGATGTCAAGGAGAATTTAATAGTGTTAACATCTCCCATGGTGTTATTAATATACCACCATTTTTTGCTTGTAATAAAGCACATGGCAGGTAGCTCTTGTGCCTTGCCTGGCGTGAATAGATATTTGGTAGAGATAGTTACCTTAGTTATACAAAACTCTCATCCCGATAAATCAGGGAAGACTGTCTGCCCAATTACGCTTTTGGGTTTCAGTTGGGCTGCATATTGCCAGGTGTAGACATAATTATAGTACCTGTGAGTGAATCGTGTTAAGAAAGTATATATTAGTTTACAGCCTATATTGAGTACCAACCACACAACCTATATAAGATAAGGGGCGGATAATAAGGTGCAACTACCTTGTAGTTTCCTTGGGAAATATCATACGTTAGTAGTAGGAGCCACCGATATAGGTATTTCATAGGGCTGAAAGGTAAATTGAAATTAGATGAACATGTAATTGTCTATCAGGGGGCCCCCCTTAAAGGTTGGAGCCCTGAGCCACAGCCCACTTTGCCCATGCCTTATAATGTCTCTGCGACTCTGTACATTTCTCAATATTTCAGGATAAGCAGGGTAATGCACAAAACAATAGAATACATAAATGAATGATTACACAGGTGTGGTAGAAGAGTACCATAGGAATACATCAGGGTAGTAGTACGAAAGGGCTAGAATCATTTGAAGGCTATAGGCAGACGAACAGCTACTGTAGAAAGATGTGGGAAGGGTGGGCCTCTACGTGACACCTAAAAGTAAGACACTATGGATGACTTCTGATATTGAATGTAAGAGAGCTCCAATCAGTGTCCTGACACAGTGAATGGTTGCTTCTGAGCTTTAAGCGACTTGCACCTTCTGAGACCTCAGACAGGTAACGAGAGATGTTTTGATGAATATCTCTCTAATCATGGCTTCTAGTCATGAAAATGACCTTTGCATTTAAAGGCAGTCATCTGAGTTGCCGGAGGATGGGGATGATGTGGTCACATTTTCTTGAGTTGGTGATCAGTTTGGCCACTGAGAAGACAAGTGCCTTAAGTGGAGTTTGAGCTGGTGGTTTGACATCTGCTGGGATTGTGTTCTCAAAGTCGAGTCTGGGCACAATTAGGGCATAAGCATCTGATTACAGATTGAAGATAAAAGATGCTTTTTAGGGGAAGAAACTAAGACGTTTACAGATTAGGGAGCATATGTTCAGGCCCCTATAGCCACAGGAACTTCACTTTTTATGTTTCCGTGGCGATAGGGGTCTTGCCTTATGTACAAGGCGTCGTTAAGGCACTTAAATTGGCTTAATGATGCCTTGTACATAAGGCACCCTTTCACGCTATATTTAGCATGAAAGGGGCATGCAGTGAATGTTGTGGTGGGCGTTCCACCGCAACACCCATTGTATTTGACGCTGCCCCCTATGCACAAGGGTGGCGTACATAGGAGGCAGCGCCAAAATTAAGACCAGGAAAACCCTGGTCTTAAGGTGACGAAATGAGGAGAAATGCATTTTTTCTCCTCGTTTTTGCTTTTTCCATGTGTGCTACTTTGTGCAGCACACATGGAAGAAGCAAAATGCCATGGTTTATTTATGTGCAGGAAGGTGTCCTTTCCTGTACGTAAACAAACGTTTTTAAAAATGCCGTTTTGTAACTTACATGTGTGCTGCATGAAGCAGCAAACATGAACGTTACAAAATGGCATTTAAGGATTGTTTATGTGCAGGAAGGGACACCTTCCTACACATAACCAATCCTCCCCTGAACACAGACCATATGGCACTCTAAGGAGGAGCAGTGTGTAGAGGTTAATAGGCACACTAACGGTGCAGTGATAGATTCTAAGATAAACTTAATTTTCATAGAAGATACCAACGACCTGAATCAACCGTTCAGCCCGAAGCACCAACAGTAACTGACTCTAGTCACGGTCAGAACACGAGCCCACTCCATTCCAGAATGTGAGTCAAAGGCAAAAGTTTACAAGGTAAGAATGTCTAAATATTGAAAGTGTTAAACAAAGTAAATGCATATAACATTGCCAACATACTACAGTGTGCTTTTTAAGGTGAGTAGCTGGAAGTTTTAGTGGACATTCAGTTTTGAAGACTATAAAGGCAAATGCACAGAATGCTAATGACCTCAGTGTCTGATATTTTAAGATGGATTTGTGTGTCGTCAGCATAGTGATGCAAAGATGTGCCCGCGTAACCAACGATCAGACTTAGAGGCACTAAACTCATACTGGATAAAGGAGATGCAAGACTTAAGACCGGTGCCATATTGTTAATGGTTTTAGTTCAATAACATATGTTTTCCCTTTTTCCTCTCTTCTCTCATTCCTTCCAGAACCTTATGTATTTCTTCTCTCTTTCCCTCACCTTTTCTTCCCGGTTGTGCGAAGGCCCGAGCTTAATATGTTGTGAATAAACGTTCAGGGTTTTGGCAGTTGACGGTAGGGCGGGTAATTATGCACAAGCTGTAGGCTTGATATGGCGCCTGAATAAAAAGGTCCTTGCTTTATCTTACTGTTGCCTGTTCTCACTTTCCTCAGTTACAACAGCTCCTCCTCAGTATGGGGAGGGAATTAGTCAGTGAGATTGGGGAGGGAGAGGGTGAACCCCAAATTTCCCAACTTAAAAGCAGTATGCCGAGGGCCAGAGGGACGGCCAAGGTTTGGGATATACTGGTCCCATAAGGAACAGGTTCAACGAATATATGACTTTACAAGGCAAACAGTTACAACGCATTCCTTTACAACGCGTTTTTTACATAGCAACTACCATTACATCGTGTGATTTTACAACACATGCCTTTACAATGCATTTTTAAAAACTACCATGACAATACATACCATTACAACGCATACCATTAGAACACATAACATGACAACGCATAATACTTTTAGGGCAACAGTGGGGTAAGTGTTGGATAGAGTAGGGGTAAAAATTAATATTCCCACTTCAGTGAGTGCAACAGTAGGGTAAGTGTTGAATAGAGTAGGGGTAAAAATTAATATTCCCACTCCAGTGAGTGCAACAGTAGGGAAAGTGTTGGATATTGTAGGGTTAAAAATTACTATTCCCATGTACCCCAAAGCCCAAACCCACCCTAAAATAAATAATCTCCCTTACTTACCGTATAATGCGTTGTAATGGCATGCGTTGTAATGGTATGCCTTGTAATGGCATGCGTTGTAGTGACATACGTTGTAATGGCATGCGTTGAAATAGAATGCAATGTAAAGGCAGTTGCGCTGTAACAGCTGCATTGTAAAGGTAGTGTGTTGTAATGACTGTGTTGTAATGGTTGTTTCCCTTCTCAATAATTATTTGTTTATATTGGATAGACCTCTGTCTAGGTTACTTAAAAAAAAATTACAAGTTGAAACGTTTTAGTCAAATGAGGAGGCGAAAAAGTAACTCGACTCCATTCGCCACTCACTGTTTGGTTTCTATGGTTAGAAACTATTAAAGTGTGTATAAGCTGATGATATTGTTTGTAATTTTGTGTAGTGATTACGTTTTTAATTTTTCATTGTCATAGAGTATATATTGCATTATTAATTGTATGATTTTTAAATGTGTTTATTAAACAGACATTTTAACCTTAGTTAGCTCTTGCTATCAATTCATGCTTGTTGTTTTCCATACTGTCACTGCCTAGGAATTTTTTCACACATATATATATAGAAAAACTAACAAAGACATAGAAGACCTGACTGAGGGCCCTCAGACCCTACTCTCAAGCCTAGAATGTATTTATTTGAGGGGGGGGGGGGGTGGTCACACCTCAAACACCCCTCTTGAAGCTAACCCTTTGCTCTTCAGATTTAATTCCTCATCTTCATTTCTTGGTGCCTGTTAGTGAAAATAGAAAAATGTTTCAGAATCAAAAGCACTTGAGATGCTTCAGGGTTTGAATTAATCTGTGAAGGTCAACTATATAAAACAAAAATAAGTCTATAAGGATGACTAGGCAGGCATCATTTTTATTCGAGTTGTGATGCACATTTTCCAAATTCTTCAGGGTGGTTGTTGATCAGCAATCTCTACATCACCCCCTTTATTTGTTATTCTCCGTCAGTCAGTCATTAACATTGCCATTTCCCAGTGACTTTTTCTTTTGCCTCCTAAAGTCAATTTCTTCTTTCCTAAGGAAGAGAAAAGTACCTCTTCACAGTATGCCCAGACCTCACAGTCATTGCCTCACAGGTCATAAAAAAAGGCCTCATCGCTACGGGACAACTTGATTGGTGAGTTAAGCTTGAAAGATATTGAAGGTCAACATCCTAACATTGGGGCCAGATCATAAAAATGAGGCGTTCTAGCCACCAGCTGCTGGATTATTTTTGCTAAATCATTAATATAACTTGTGAGATGCTTATTAAATAATACAATGCTCAACCGGCCTAAAATTGTATACAACATGCTTGTCTTCTAGACCTGTATTTTTTATTTCAGCTGCTGAAATCAATGTGGCAGCTTGCACTGTGAGACCTTTTAAATTGGCCCTTAGGCGTTTTTCAGTGATCCTTTCCAAATTCCATAGGCCAATCATTATGCAGCTATCATCACATGCACTATTTTTATGACTGTCTCTGTTTTACATCTGCGTTTTTCTCCTTATAGGGATCTGTAGCCAGACCTTCACCTTGGTCAACCCTCCAGTCCCCAATGCTGTCTATATAGTCCTGGTCTTTGTTAATATTGCTTGAAAGAGACCTCAGTCAGCTAGTCGATCCTCACCTCTGGCTGTATATGGTCTGGCAGTAAAAGGCCGTATAGCACATCTGAAGGCTCCTATTGCCTGGCAGACTCAACCACAGAAAGCAATACACCCTACTGCAACCTTCTTGCTTTCTTCTAGATCCAACTGACCCTGAAGAGTGCCCTTGATGCGGAACAGTGCAATTTTAGAAAAACATTTAAACATCACAATAAATAACATGAATGTGCACTTAGCACATGCTTCTTGAGTGGTCTAATGACATTAAAGTAAATATTGTACTTGAAGTTATTACTAAAGTGCATTTACTGTAGGATTAATGAATTTACTCAAACTATGTGCCTTAACCATATTAAATGAGATATTTATAAACCATTCTTACTTAGTAGATATGTACTCACTATAAAAACGAAACTGATTTTCATAATACATGCCTTAACACATTAAATGCCATTTACAGTTTTGATGTTTGAATAGAAACTATTCTCACACTATGAAATTTCATTTATGTTAGACACAAATTAGTTTTATGTAACGTGTGCTCTAATTTTTAATATATTGCATTAAAATGTAGTTCTTACACCTACTTACACATATACATTTAAAATGTTACTGTATGCCACATGTAAAATGAGTATAAGGTTCTGACAATTTAAATGTGTACATGCATATTAAATGTGCATCATTTAGTTAACACTTTACGTTGTTTTTAGTATGTCTGCTTCCCCTACTATATAAAATACTGTTTTCCATTTTCTGCTAGTATGCCATTACTTACAGATATTCACATTCATTGTTATTTTGGGAATAGATACATTACTGTACTAGTGACAGAGACATAGAGCTGAGAAGAAGGCCTTGATGAAAGAACATGGATAGCCAGAGCGTTAACTGAAAGGTCTATCTAGCAATGTTACAATCTAACCTGAGTGTGAAAAGACGATTTTGTTCCCATGTACAGTGTGGGATACTTTGTGAATGTTGCAGTCTGCAAAGTGGAAATGGAAGAGGACAAGAGTACCCCCGATGATGCTTGCAGACGAGTGTTGCTCCCAGGATCCTGATGGAAATACCTGCTGTTCACACCGTCTGAGGTTACCACATTTGTTTTGGACTTTGAAAGGTTCAGACCTCTATGCTTCCTTTTGATTTTTCCTGAGTGTGGCTTAGGCTAACACTTACTTCGCTGACTCAAGAAGAAGTCTCTTGACTAAGCATCTGCAATGCTGACACATTCTTTCCTTTATGGAATTTCCCTGATTATTTTTAGATTCTTTAGGTTTCAAAACCATCCTGGACTCTGAATTAGTTGATTTAGATTTACTCATGTATGGATGAGAAAATCCGAGACTCTTCTCTGAGCATCAGTCACTAATACTAATCTTTTGTATTGCTGTGACTGACCATCTTGTTTGCTTAATACTGCTATACCTAAACTTCTTTTGGAGTTTGGGGTTTACAGTTGTTATTTTGTATTTTTACAGCATGGTGCTGAGAGTCATGTACCTTAACTTGATTGTTAACTTTAATCATCTGAACTATATTTACTGATTCCTGGTCCTTATTGTATGTCCAAATGGGTTACAGTGTTCATTGAAATATATTAATGTAATGTTAACTCTCCTCACATCTCAGTCGGATAAAATGGTCCCCCGGAGGACGCAGGGTAAGAAAGTAGGCCCAGAGCTTTGGATGATTGCCATCCTCATGGGAGGAGCAAGCGTAAGATACCTTTTCCGTCTTATTTTCAGGTAACCAATCAACTGTGGTTCTCTAGCAGACGTCACACCTAGACTGCTCAGATTGTCCTGTGCCACTCCTTCTTTGTCTTCCCGTCCAGCACACAGGAGAGTGTCGGCCTTCTTAATTTTCAACTGCAAGCTTGCGCCACAGAGTCTGTTCTCAATAGATACAATCTTCTCTCTTTGATGATGATTAAAAAACTCCAGCAATTATTATTCAGTTTTTTGATCTTCTTATGAAGAGCCACTTTGTGCTTCCAGTGTTGGTCCTAATATTGCCTGTGCATGCTTAATCTGGTGAGATTAAGAGTTAGAAAGAGCTCACTAATGAGGGCTCTGGATCACTCTGTCCAAGCTCCTTTCCATCACTAATAATCAACAGAGGAAGGAGGACAGGCATCCTGGCCACGTTAAAAAAAACAATTCTATTCAAGAGAACAGCCTTATTGTATTTTTATTGTTTTACTGCAGTACTGTGTCACTTTACGTTTTGTGTCAACAAACCTAAAGTGAGTTTTGAGATCACTTGGCAATCCTTTTAAGATTTTCAGGAATACACAGTCCCCAAATGCCTCAACGCCCCCCCCCCCCCCCAAAAAAAATCATGGATGCCTTCTGAGGAATTTGTTCCAGGATACATTGAAGGATGACCTTCAAAAATAATCGAATCGGTATTTTCAATAGAGGCATGCAAGCCTAGGAAATAGAAAATCCCTGTCAGGTTTTCATGATATTCTTAAACACGTACGAGATGAATTCACATATAGTTCATCTAAATGTAGAGCATTTGCTTATTTTGGAACGTTCTGAAAAGGGGACTGGGTTTATTTTTAAGTGTAGAAGTAAAACATCGACAACATGTTTCAAGAACATGTTTTCTGTGAAGGTAAACAGTTCTAGCTCTGTTCTGAACCCACTGCCTTTTTTCTATGCCGCTCCTCGGTCTGTGCTGCTGCTGGAAGACGATAACGACTGTTCAGTTGGCCCGGCAGCTTCTGATAGGTAATCTTTGCCAGGTTCAGCGAAGGCTGCCCTTCGCCCCAGGGCGTCGCCTGAACCCAGAGACAATTACTCCGCATTGGCATCACCCGCACAGCCATGACTTCACAGGCCCATCACTTCCCATACACAGATCATCTTAGAGAAATTATGTATTTGACAGGCAGGACATTCATTTGAATATAAATAATTGCTGTGAAATGAATCATTTTGCACAATGGGAAACGAAGTTTGTTGTTAATGAACAATTATGCAGGAGCATAATAAAAGGAGCCATCAGTGGGAAACTGCTGCATGTGAATTGACCTGTCGGTGAAATATTATGGAAGGTGAAATGAACTGTCAGGGAAATAACATTTGAACTCAATCAAATGTGAGTGATTAATGCAGACTGGAAATGGTTGCACGTCTTCGGTGACAGAAGCGATACCCACATACATTGCAGATGCTGACACTCATTTGTGAATCCCTGGAAGTTCCAGTGTCACTCGCATCGAGGCCCAGGGCGCTCCTCCGGCGCTCGAAGGCAATGATCTAATGCAAGAAGGTGTTTGTTCTCTGTTTAGGTGGGATGTGCCCTTTTCCCTCCAAGAAACGATCACTACAATTTCTGAACTGTCTGCCAGCGCCTTGTATAATGTGTTGGCTTACATGACCGCCTTACTAGCTGTAATGCATTCCACCCAATTACTGTTGGAGGAAGGCATTCCAGCCAGGCTGGTCTTACTTGCCCTGTCGGTCGCCTTCGATACGGTCTCACATTCCATTCTTATCCAGAGACTGTATGAGATTGGCCTTGGCGGGAAAGCTCTAGATTGGCTTAAAGATGTTTCGGCCTACAGAACCCAATTGGTCACACTCCATCTTTTTAATTCTAAATCTATGGCCATAGATAAAAGATTGCCACAGGGGTCTTCCTTAAGCACACCGCGTTTTAACATCTATGTAGCTCCACTCGCTCGCTGCTCACACCCGCTGCAGATTTTGGGTCACGAGGACTCATCCTGACATGGCTAATTTGGCCTCCCATCCCATCCTTCCGAGGTCGATCAATAGAGTAGCATTGTTTTGGTGATACCAACACCTGTTATTGAAAACGCTAATTGGCAGTAAAAAAAAAGCGTCTTGGACCGATATATCAAAATAAGCCATCATTTTAATTCTCTCTTTGCTCATTTATGAGAAAAGTATCAAATAGAAAATAAGTGGAAAGAGAGGAAAAACAAGAAGTTTTGATTTCGCAACTATACTGTTAGAAAGCTGTCAGAGCAGAAAGTTATATCAACAAATATTACTGGCCTGGCACAGCAATTAATCAGTAGCTGAACATGCAATCCAATAAGACATAAACGGAACCAAGAGACAACAGACTACCATAAATGGGAACAGGAACTTAAAAGGCTTTCAAGGAAATTATTTACTTTGCCAATCTAATTAGTTTCAGGATACAAAATAAAATAGTCCTTAAAGCAGCTGCTGAATTTAATGTCTCAAAAATGATTGAAAGCAGAAAAGATCTAATTACGTTTTTCTAAACATTGATCGTGCTGTTTTCCATCTTTTATCAACGGGTGTTGCCTTAGCATTTTGTCACTAATGAAGGCACATATGGCGTGAGTGGTAACTGTGGTGTAAAAATTCACAGAGCTTTCAGTAAGACATAATTAAGGCGCCCAGATGTTCGTTAGTACTGATTTTGTCCATAACTATTGATGACCAACAATGCGTTACTGTTAACCAGAGCTGTAAATGGAAAACATTAATATAGGGTTTCATACAATGAGGGTAAATTGAGGGGAAATTGGAAGAGGGGTAAGGGAAGAGTCGCGAGGAGCACAGCCTGACAGCCAATAAACATTTATTGTATGTGCTATATAATTCATAGAAGCCGGCACTCCAGTATAAAAAGCCACTTTTCATTTCCTTTCCTTACAACTGTCCATCTGTGACTTACCTGCTCATCTGTAATATAGCCTATGGGGCCGCTGTAGCGGGCTCTACCGGCCATTAAAGCCCAGCTCCAGCGTTGGCAAGGGCCTTTAACAAGGGAGCGGGCCTTTAATGGCTGGGAGAGCCCACTACGGAGGGCTCTAAGGCTATTAGAATATTCCACCCCTAGAGGCCAGAACATTCTAATCTGTAAAACAAGGGCCTCATGGATCCCAAGGGGATTGGACTCCCCTCGGATTCTGTGAGGTCTTTTGTTCACAGCAACAGCTGTGAACAAATATTGGAATATTGGAGTACCGGGCTTCCACCTGCTATTAGAAGCCTGTTGCACTCCATTGTTTTCAATGGAACTCTCAACATTCCAATGTTCTAATGACTTATTACATTTGAGTTGTGACATCATAATGCCTGCTGCCAGCAGCCAAGACGAGGGGCAGATGAAGCAAAATCATTACAGCTACAATTTAGACACTTTTCATTCCTATGATCTTTTCTTCACTAAATGAGCAGTGATCAGCACAAAGGAGATATTTGTGGCACCATGTATATTTTGTTTTTCATGCTATATTGTATTACAAAAAAGAAACAATCTCTCTCCATTGCCACTCAATCTGACCTACAGCCATCATTAATATTACATTGATTCTAATATGCTTTTACTTTTTTTGGAAATCTGTTTATTAGCATAGTGAGTTGAGCAACATTACAGAGTTAGCATTAAATGTCAGCACTAGGATAAGGCGTGCTCTCGTAAGCATAATATCAGCAATTACATCGTACATTTTGGATTTTATGGCATACTTAACAAGGCAACATTCCCCTGAACAACCGGAACAAAACCCACCCTCCACCCACAGGAAACCCCCCCCGACACTCGTAATACATGCATGTGTAAGCCAGATCGTACTTGGTTGCACCCGGGAGTCCATTTCACCCAATAGTACTGATTAATACAGGTAGTCATGAGCAGCAGCATAAACAGAACGGGATATCCCGTGTCATCATCTAGTGCACCACAGTCAGATGCGTCATCTGGGTTTCTATATTCGTAGGACACAGTTCAGCGCTAAGGCATCGAATCAACAGAATCCCCATCTCCCTCCGCTTCGAACATCCCCAATGTGGCAAACCAATCCAGTGAGATTGGCGTTTTTCTAAGGCCCCTGCGTTCTTCGCGCTGCAGCGCTTCACCTTCCGCCTTGCCCCACCTTGTCACTTCCGTTTTCCATAATTCGGGATCAGGTGGTTTGGGTGATTTCCACCTCATCGTAATTGCCCGCTTCGCCAGGAGTATGGCCAAGTCAGCAAAGCGTGTTGCTACACTTCTAGTGCGCGCTGCGGGACCCAACCCCAGTAGTGCGTATTCCAGTGTGGGTGTGTGTCACAGGGCGCCTGCATTGGTGAGGGATCCGGCGACCGTGGACCAGTAGTAGCCCAGCTTGGGGCAGTCCCACAGCATGTGTACCAGTGATGCGTCATCCGCAGAGCATCGGGGGCACGTGTCAACTGCAGTAAGGAACATGGTGTGTATGCGGTGAGGCGTTAAATAAGCTCTATGTAGAAGCATAAGCTGAATGAATTTGAATCTGGGGTTTCTGGCCACCTTTTTGGGGAACTGGAGGATACGCTCCCATTCTTTGTCCCTTAGTGGTCATCCCACATCACCCTCCCATTTCACCCTGAGAAGCAACAGTGGGGTCGCCCTCCCTGTCCTGATGCTAGCGGTTAACCATTTAGTCAGGTGGCTTCCCGTCCCCATAAGATAAAGCATCGTTGGTAAGGGGTTTGTGGGAGGTTCTATTCCCTCGTGCGCCCACCTATTAGCCATGTAATGGCGAAGGCCGGCATACATGAGGAACGATCCCCTGGGGACACCGTGTGCAGTCCTAAAGTCTTCGAAGGACAGTATTCGCCCCTCGGCAAAGAGATCCCCTATGGTCGCCACTCCAGTGTCATGCCAAGGCGTGAGTATGCGTGCAGTAAGTGGGCCCGTCTCCAGTGGGATACCCAGTAGTGGGATTGTGGGGGCATAGGATGTCGCCGGGGTGGTGTATTTTAGGGCCTTCCACCAGTATTGGATAGCAAGCCGGAGCAGTGGTGGGGTATTTCCTGGTAAATCTGAGCGGGGCAGGAGCAAGACATGGATCTTCCCCCTAGAGTGGTCCTCCTCTGTTATATCAACCTCGTGCAGGTTCCGACCCGCTAGCCAGTAGGCTAGCCATTGCAGCTGGCATGCAAAGTTGTAGGACCGGAAGTCTGGTACCCCCATACCCCCGGCTCCAGTAGGGAGCTGCAGTTTGGCAAGGCCTATGCGTCTCCGCCCTGGGCCCCATATGAGTTCCGTGAGGAGAGTATCCAGTGATTTAAAAGTCGAGGCGGGAATCAGGAATGGCAAGTTGGTAAAATAGTAAATGAGGCGGGGAAGCATCACCATCTTAGAGATGGCCACCCTTCCGGCTACCGATAAGGGCAGTGACAACCAGAATTGTATTTGGGATTTGAGCGCTCGCATAGCCCGGCCGAGATTGCCGTCGATCATCATATCTGCATCCGGAGATAGCGGAAGGTGGAGTCCGCCATTTGAAATGTGTGTGGCACGAAGGGTAAGGGTGCGGGCTGGCCAGGGGCTGCAAACATGAACCCATAGGACTTGGACTTGCTTATGGAGAGGCCAGATAATAATCTGAAGTCCTCGAATATTTTAGACATAGAAGCAAGGTCTCCCCTCAAATCACGGAGATACAGGATAATGTCATCCGCGTACGTGGAGACCACATGGGTGGTCGTGCCCCTCCGGATTCCATAGTGGGGAGCTGTCATTCTGAGTTTACAAAGCAGTGGTTCAAGGGCCAGGATGAACAGGAGCGGGGAGAGCGGGCAGCCCTGTCTGGTGCCCCTTGCTATGTCCACGGGACCAGAGATGTATCTGGACGTGCGTACTCGGGCCGTAGGGTGGGTATAGAGCAGTTTGACCCATGCAATATAATCGGTGGAATCCCAAATTTCGCGAGCGCAGTAAACATGAAATCCCATCTAAGGGAATCAAAGGCCTTTTTCAGGTCCAATGAGATGCAGCCTTCCGAACCCAATTCCGCCGGGTCCCGCAGCATCAGCTGAGCAAGCCTTCTAAGGTTCATGGCCGTGCTCCTTCCCGGCACAAACCCGCATTGGTCGCGGTGTATCAGGTGAGGGATGTATTGCGCCAGACGCATCGCTAATATCTTGCTCAAAATCTTGCAGTCGGTGTTGAGGAGGGATAAGGGCCTGTAATTAGCTAGGTGCATGCCATCTTTACCCGGCTTTAAGAGGGAGGTTATTAAAGCTTGGAGGGAGGACTGGGGCAATGAGGCAGTGCGCAACGCTTCTAGATAAACAGTGTGAAGGCGCGGGGCCAGGAGGTCTATGTACGTAGCGTAGAACTCGGCCGGTAGGCCATCCGTTCCAGGGGTTTTGCTCTTCGGGAGAGCGCGTATTGCCTGTCTAATTTCCGCAATAGTAATAGCACGTGTCAGGTCCTTGGCCTGCCTGGCTGTGAGTTGGGGTAATTCAAGGTCCCCCATGAATTCCTCTAATGCAGCCTCGGAGAGGCATTGGTGAGGGGGCCATAAAGTGTGGCATAATAGTCCCGGAATGCGGCATTGATGCCCACTTGGGACGAAACCAGCAAACCGTCCTGGTCTAATATTTCCAAGATCGGATGATTCCCGGGGGAGTCTCGTATAATACGGTCCAGTCGTGGGCCTGATCTATCCACCTGTGTATGTTGTCTGACAGTGTATTCTCTGTAATCGAGGAGCCTCAAGTCTTCCAGCAGTTCGGCGTGTTTAATGTGCGCCTCTTGTAGAGGAGTGAAGTGTGTGTTTGTGCCCGCAGCTTCGCTCTTCAGCACTGCCAGTGTACCTTCCACCTCTTTTAGGGCACCTATCACCTCCCTCCTCCTGCCCACTCGGGAGGCCATCGCCTCCCCCCTGATGTACACCTTGAAAGTGTCCCACTCAATCTGTCTGGAGCTGGCAGTGTTTGCGTTGGTAGCAAAGTAGGTCTCAACAGCATCCGCCATGGATGACCTGAAGACAGAGTCTTTGAGCAGTTCTGTGGGCAACCTCCAGGTCGGGATAGGGGCCAGCGTCTGGCCCCATTGCCAGGTAAGCTCCACAGGGCTACGATCCGAGAGGGTCTTCCCCATAAGTCGGGCTTGGACGACCAACCCCAGTAGGGAGCGGGAGCAGAATATATGGTCTATCCTGGTATGTAGCTGGTGAGGGGGGGGGAGAAAAAGGTGTATTCCCTGTCCAGAGGGTGCGCACTGCGCCACGCATCTGCCAATTCCCAGCCCACTGCCCATTGTGCCAGTGCATCTGCCTGTCTCCTGCTTTCTGTGGCGTGTAATGGGGGGTGGAACCTATCTAGAGTAACATCTAAGACAGCATTAAAATCTCCTCCAATCACCCACTGGTGATCTGCCCAACCCGCAAGGATCCTATTGACATGTACTAGAAAATCTGATTGGCCAGAGTTTGGCGAATACACACAGCCAAACACAATCGTGTCCCCATCCAGCAGGCCCTTCACAAACGCATATCTGCCCTCATTATCAATTCGCTGTTCAATCGGCTTAAAAGGAACAGAGTTGCGGAGCCAAATAGCAGCCCCCCTAGAGAACGCTGAGTAGGAGGTGGCAAAGAGTTGACCCCTCCACTTCTTTCTGAGTTTCAAGCCTTCAGCGCAGTTCCAGTGTGTCTCTTGTAGGCAGGCTATCATGATTCCCCGGCGATTTAGCTGGGCCAGTATCCTGTGTCTCTTGTGTATCGAGCCCATGCCCCGCACATTCCAGGTGCACAAGTCGTAAACATTAAGCGGTCCCATAACGAAACCTGCAATGCGGCCATGGTGGGACCGTGGGTGACCATGCCAAGTACTTTGTGTCGTATGATAAGAGTGTCGTGTAAACAGTTAGCCCCTCAACATCAAGGTCCCCGGGCCAACGGGCCCGCGATCCAAACCAGGGTGCCCAACATGGGCAGGAAGTTAACAGTTCCAAGTGCATACGGTGGGGGAGAGTGGACCTCTGGCGCCTAACGTGTACTGGCCTGCGGTGGTGCGGCAGCCCTCCGTGAAACCAAACCTGCTAGTTACCCCCCATCATGTAAGGAGACACACTGTTCATACATTACCACCCGGGCTTCGTTTAAGGTGCAAGCTGCCGGCGTCAGAAGTCCTCCGCTGTCTGCGCCGTGACCTTGGGAAATAATTGTAGGCTGTCCGCCGACCCGGACACCTCAGTATGCGTGCCGGAGATGCTGGCCCGATCCCTGTTGGTGTCCGCATCGTGAGCGGCGAGGGCCTCCTCCGTTAATTGCACCACCGACGATCTGCCTGTCAAGCGGTCCGCTGTGGACCGTCCCCTTGAGGAAGATTTTTGTGAAGGAGTTCGCCCCTTACCGGAAGCCTGGTGACTCCGGTCCGGTGGATTCTGGTGTCTCATATTCCCAGAGGCCGAAAGTGGGTCCTGTGAGGTCAGCGGTGTCAGCGTAACCTCCATCCACTCCTCCGCCTCCTCCGGCGAGTCAAAGAAGTGGGACTTGTTCTCATAAAGAATCTTGAGGCGAGCGGGGAACAGGAGGGCGTATTTCAAGTCTCTTTCCCGCAGTTTGCGCTTTACCCCCACGAAGGTGGACCTAGCCCGCTGTACTGTGGGCGTGAAGTCAGGATATATGGAGATGTTCTTGTCTTCATAACGAATCGGCGCTTTCTCCCGGGCCACTCTCAGCACAGTGTCGCGGTCCTTGTAGTGAAGGAGTCGTGCGATCAAGGGACGTGGTGGTGCCCCTGGTTGTGGAGGTCTTGACGGCATTCTATGCGCTCGCTCTATGCTGTATAGCGCCGTGAGATCTTCCGGGCCCACCATCTTCCTAATCCAGTCTTCCACGAATTGGGTGGGATTCCTCCCCTCGCTGCACTCCGGAATGCCTAGGATGCGGACGTTGTTGCGACGGGCCCTCCCCTCCGCATCATCCACCTTGTCCCATAGCTGCTTGAGTTGTTTCTCCATACCTTCCAGCTTCGCTGAGTGTTCCGTCTGCTGAGGTATGAGATCATTCAGCGCAAGTTTCTGTTCTGACACTTTCTCCGCAAGTTTGTTATGGTCGGCTCGGAGTAGTGAGAGGCCTGTCGCCATGCTGTCAATGCGTGATTCCAGCGCTTCCCGTGTGGCCCGTATCTCATTAAGTATGAGATCCAGCTTGGCGTCCTGCGAACTTTTTCCAGTCGGAGGGATAATGTCTGCGGTAGATGAAGCTAGAGCGTCTTCCGAGCCGGTGGACTGCATGTCCGCTGATGCGCCGTGGTCCTGGGTCCTGCCTCGGTGTTTCCCCATCAATCTGGTATGCAGGGTGGCGGCGTAGTGGACGCACTCTCCGTTTCCGGCCTGCACTGCCCGATGGCACTCCGGGCAATGTGCAGAGGTGACCGTGCAGCCACCGGCGACACCACGAAGATATGAAGAAAGGGTCACACCCCAGAGCGATGCCAAGCCCACAGCACAAAATCCTCGTTGGTGTGGTAGCGCTCAGTGGGTGGTCCTCCTCCGATCCACGGTTCCGGTCACCACGGGGCGATGTGCAGGGGTGCTGGGCCACTATTGGGGGAACCGGTGAAGGTCAGTAGTAAGGAGAGCGTGGTATTGCAGTCCAGTCGGAGGAGTTGTGCAGCCAGGTGCCTTCTGTGGGAACCTCAGGTAGCCGGGCCCCGCGGCAATGCTCAGGCACCCCCTCCTCACTGTGCAGGGGGCCATGCCGGTGGTGCGAGGAGTTGTCAGGGCCGTGATAGATCCGCCGCTTTACGCGGCTTGGGCAACGCAGGGCTCCGCGCTAGATGCTACTATTTAATCTTTACATCTTTCCCCTCATCTTCGCTCTCCAGCAGCTGGAGGTCACCGTGTATAATTACGCAGATGACCTCCAGCTCATATTTGATCAATCCTCCTCTCCTCTTTCTGTCTCCAGCTTCCAGCACACCATGACATTCATCAGGGACTGGATGAATCACAACCATCTCAAGTTAAATCCGGACAAAACCGAGTTGGTTCTTACCGGAGGTTCTTCCAGTCCCTGGAACTCTCTCTTCTGGCCCCCTACTCTTGGTCCCGCCCCCACTCCTTCTACCACGGTCAAAACACTGGGGGTTAAAATGAATAACCAGCTCACCCTTCACTCTCAAATCAGCTCGGTGGTTTCCTCCTGCTTCCTCACCCTCCGAACTATCCGCACTGTCGCTCGTTTCTTCTCCCCCCAGGCACTCAAAATGATCATGGCCGCTCTAGTGATATCACGACTGGATTATGCCAATGCTCTCTACAATGGCATACCAGCATACAGTCTAAGGAGGCTACAATTGGTCCAAAACCAAGCTGCCCGGCTGGTTTTTGGCCTCCCACGCTATCATCACTCCACACCACTCCTCAGGGAGCTCCATTGGCTCCCCGTTAAGGAACGCTCTCTGTTCAAAACCGCCTGCATGGTTTTCCAGGCTCGTCAAGGCACCGCCCCCGCCTTCATTTCCTCATTAATAAATGAATACGTTCCCTCCAGAGAACTCCGTTCCTCCACCAAATCCCTCCTTCAAATTCCACGCTTCAGGCGCAAAAAGTGAGGTGGGTCCAATTTTTCCACCCTGGCCCCCACGTTCTGGAACTCCCTCCCAGACCATCTACGCGCGGCCACCCATTATGTATCCTTCCGCAAGGAACTAAAAACGTTCCTTTTTAAACAGGCATTCCCTGTGTAATCCTCCCTTCCCGGCTCTACCACCGGTTCTCACCTTTGCCTCTGTAGCCAATACCCTCCACTAGCGCCAAGAAACCGTTCGGTGCACGCTGCGCTTTATAAATGTTTTAAATTAGAAATTAGAAATTAGGGCCCAGGGTGCAGGGTGGAGGCAATATGGCGGCTTTGATCCAGCAGCGGCGGGAGGCCGTCGCGAGTGGTCCCCGTGTGCACCAAGGCAATGGTGCAGTAGGCAGTAGCGTCCTCCGTGTGCAATCCCAGGCCCCCACTCCTCACCGGTGTCATCGGCGTCCAGGCAAGCGCGGGTGTCTCTTCTGTGCACAGGCGGGCGCCGGGGCGGGTGCGGTGCCTCAGTGCCGCGATCCGGGCAGACCGGCCAGGAATGGTCCCCCAGGCTCGTCGGTGTGAAGGCAGACAATGCGGTGGCAGGAGGGGCCGCGTCCGCTGCCGGTCCGGGTAGCGCGCCTAAGCTCCGTGGACTCGCTCCTCTCCGGGGCACACCAGCAGTCCGTCAGAGCCGTGCTGCAGCCCGGCCCCCAGGCTAATCGAGCCCGCGGCTCGCCACGAGGAAACAGGCCCCCGGGATCGCCGCAGGTCAGCAAAGTCTCGGCGGCGTCCAAGAGGGGAGGTGCGCTGCAAAGGTACTCCGCTCACTCCCTGAAGCAGCGGGCGTAAAGACGGGGTGGGTTACAGTGCAGGATGGCAGGATAATCCGCTTGTGTTTAGGGCTCAGGACGGAGCTCCTCAGCTACACGTCCCCCATAGTCGGCTCTCGGCCACGCCCCCCCCGATTCTAATATGCATTTACAACAAGTTATTAACTGCTTTTTGCATTATTGCAACCTAGCTATGTTTTCATATGAAGGAGGATGACCTCAAAGATTTAACCAATTTGTGGGATAGATCATGGTATTGCAATGTATTATGAGAAATAAAATATACTCTGTTGTGTGCTAAAAGGATAGTCTAAGCCACCTTGGAGTTCATGACCCTATAAACAAACTTGGACTTTAGCCTTGTTCCTCTATGTGGTAACTCCTCAGTTACAATATCCTTATAATGTACGTCAGGGAGTACTCTATCCCATACATAAATAGTTATTGGTATACTACTCATATGGATTGATTGTAGGAAGGTAGGATCCTTCTGCATGGTCACCCCCACTTTTTGCTGTTGTCATTATGTTTTCCTGACTAGCCTGACTGGGATGCTGCTAACCAGGACCCCAGTCTCTGTGCTTTTTCCCTAAATTGGACATGGTGAGTACTTAGATACTCTCCAGATTGGCTGCTGGGGTACTCTTGTATGTCCCTAGTATATCGTACTAAGGTACCCAGGGTATAGGTACACCAGAGGTCTCCCATGAGCTGAAGCATATATTATGCCACCCATGATAGACCACTCAAATTGTGACTACAGGCCTGTAATTGCAGCCGGTGTAAGCTGGTGCTAGCACCAGTTACGACAGATATACGTTTCCTTATATCTCAGGTCACTGCACTTAAAACCTATAAGTCACTCCTAAGGCAGGCCTTTCAATCCTGAAGGCAGGCTGCTCGGTTCTAAGTGTGAGGGGCCCTCTGCATGAGCAAGCCACCCCTACAACCTTCAGAGTCTATTCTTGTGGGTTGTAAGTGCATCAGCCATTACAATACATAGAGTGGCCATGCATCATTATGCAATTACCATCTCTAAACTGACTGTAACAAACCTGGTTGGGCTTGGTATCAAACAAGTTGGAATCCTACTTCCACACCATAAACAGTGTGATTCCATGCACTGAAAAGCTCCTTCAGGATGCCCTCAGTGCCCCCGGTACTTGCCTTCTGGAACCGGAAAGCAAACTATGGCTACTGCCGGCCAGAGACACAATTCTGCCCTCCTGCTGATGAGCCAAGCCCGAGCCGGTGAAGGCAGGACAATAGGTTTCCTGTCACAGGGAGGTGTGACCACCTCCCAGACAGGACTTAGTCTATTGGGACAGGGTGGGGGCATTTGCCAGTGCCATTGAGACTGCTTGAAGGGCACATTTGGTGCCCTCCTTTCATACTTCAGTTCAAACCAGTTCAGGGAGCCGGTGGCTCCTTCTCTGGCACTGGACACAGATGGAGGTTCTGCAACTCACTCGAGGCCTGCACTGTCTTCTTACCGAGTTTGAGGCCTTTATCCCTCATCTGAACCACTGGAACAGAACTCCTGTGTACCGAGTTGACTTGCTGTTGCAAAGGGTTAATGACAATCTCGTTCAGAGATCTTCGGTCTTCAAGTAGCTCCAGTCTCAAGTATCTCCTCCAGCCAAGATCTTTGCCTGCATCACATCCTGTGCACCCTGGGCCTTCATCCTTTGGTGAGCTGCTCAAGGTCCTCTTGTGACTCCTTTGCCTTCAGCCTGTGGCTCCCCTTGAGAGTCTTCATTGGCCCAGTAGGCTCCCCTGCTTGCTCGGAGCCTGCTCTGACTTACCTGTTCGTGGTGAGTCACTTGGATCTTGCTGGTCTCAACACTACACCTTTTTCTACGACTATGTTGGTTGCAGTTGCCAACGCTTGTTTGTGCCCCTGCTGGACACTGACTCCTTGGCTCCAGACATCCAAGATGGGACAGCTCGTAAATGTCTCCTGGTCTTCCTCAGCATTGCTTGGTCCACACAGCTGCAACTTAAAGGGCACCGTCAAACTCTCCACCATCTGCGACATCAGTGGGCATTCGTCTTTTGTGCCTCCTGGTCACTCCTGAGTGGCATAGACTCTGTCCCCTCTGCTTGCAGGTGCCTCTCATCCTGAATCCACCTTTGGGTTCTACCAGACATTTTTCCCATCTTCATCAGCGGCTTCTTCCTGAAGTCCTCCATTGTGGTCTACGGCGGTTTCTGACCCCACTTTGCACCTACACACCCGGCTTCCCTGGTGTAGGAATCCTGGTTCCTGGCTCTCCAACCTACTGACCTCCACTGGGTTTCTTCACGGTCTACTGGGAATGGTCCTCCTTCTTTAAATTTGCAACCAGGACTTACCTGATGCCATGAAGGGAGTTTGTGGTCGTGTTCCCACACTGCACATGACGTCTGTGGGGTTCCTAGATACTCACCTTGGGGGGCTCCTTGGGTCCCCGACTCTTGTATGTCTTCTAGATCCTCTCTTGTCGTGAGTCGTAGTTGACATTCTAATATTTTAATATATGGTTTGACCCCCCCTGGAGACCACTGTGTATTCTGTGCTATTTATTTATTCTTTTGACAACGTATTGTGTGTATTGTGTTTATATCTCTGGGTAGGAGATAAACATGGTGTTAGTGAGTGTTAATAATAAATGCATATTTGTATAACTACACTGTGTGGTTCTTTTTCACTTAAACTATGCCATAAGATTAAGTACTGGTAAAATAAACTGTTTTACACTCCTTCTGGACTAAGCCTGAAGGCTGCTCTCAACATCTATCACTCAGAGAGCTTTCTAAGGTTGTCTAAGACAACTAAAATCCCCATAAGGGTTGTCTGGCTTAGTGCAGGGCGCTACACTTCCATAAGTGTGCATCATATACTAAGCCAGCCTCCCACACTGATGTATTTCAAGTTCTTACAGTGCATGCATATCACAGTCATTCAAAGGTGAAAATGTAGAAAACCTCAGAGTCATAGTTTATCTTTTAAGCCCTTGTGAAGTGAGAAGGTGAATGTTATAATGAGGTTAGATTAGTGCAACAACAAGCTGGAAATATAATGGTAATGGAGTTTTTTTATTCTCACCAACTAAAAGTCCTAGCTTATTTGTTGCACAAAGTAGTAGAGCTCTAATAAAGAGTCGTTCACAAAACAAATTCTTATTCTGTGTTATTTCCCGGGTCATCTGCAGGTGACAACCACTTTAAGTCCCATCCTCTCACCAGTGTATTGCTCAAAAAAGAAAAGCAACAGGTGAGAGAACAAATAAAACTGATTGAACAACTATTGCTATGGAATATTTTGTCCTTCGTGCCCTCTGTTATATGTTTCTTGGTCTTGTTCTCTTTTACTTTTCCCAAATGAAATTTTTCTCCTTTGATCCCTTTTCTGTCTGTCTATTACCTTTTTGCTGGCACTGCTCTTTCTTGATTTAACTTTTTCTTTCTTTCATCTTGATTTTATGCATTTGGGCTATCCCAGCATGGAATTACACCTTGTCTCTTACTGATTCTTATATTGTTCCCCTATTTTCTTTAAAGAAACTGCTCAAAGGAAAACAAAATACAACTCTCTGTTCTCCCTTCCTTCCTGTTCCTGTGATTAAGAAATGTTTCAGCACCTTAAACATATGTGTCTTGCCACAAGTCCAATTGTCCTCAGTTCATTTTGGGAGATTGTGCATTTATCTGATAGAGTTATGTGTGTGCCACATGGACGTCTAATCATCCAAATGCCAGTGGTAGCAGAAATGACATCACATGCAATGTGACCCCCTGTTTGATGCCACAAGAAGTGAAATGACATGAAGTTTGACCTGATGATATCACAGTATCATAGTAGGTGACATAACATGCCCTTTGACTCACCCCGATGTCACTGAAAGTGAAGTCTCACAAACTTTGACCTGGTGACATCACAGGAAGGGACATTGCCTGCCCTTTGGACCACTATGAAATGAAATGAAGCAACATTGCATGACCTTTGAGTTGGTGCTATCACCGGAAGGATGCATCTAACATTTGATTACTTACAACACCCACTGAAGATGGAAAATCTCTACAGATACAAAATAAGTACCCTATAAACATAAATACTTCAAATCCTATTGAAAATGCTGCTGCAGGAGGAGCTTCGCGCGCATCCGAGATGGCTGCGTGAGCACAGGGCTCCCGAGACCCTCGCTGCCCTCCGCATATATCCTGATCGTCATCCTGATTACAAAGACGGGTTATTGAAGATGAAACTCAGCTGATATATTAGCTGCTTTCAAAAACTTTTTCGGACTTCGGGAACCGCAGTTACGACACTCTGAACTTTTGAGGCACACCCCATGGCGACGCCTGGGGCTTGAGTCGTCGAGATGCCCAGGCAGAAATTGAACAACAACGGCCAGCGGGGCTCTGCTCATTGCCCCGGAGTTAACTTTCGGTTTCGTTTCTGGGTCTTTGGCCATATCCTGCCTCTTGATCGATCTGGTTGCTCGAGGTCTGACAGAACTTTGTGACTCCACTGTGTGCCAACGGTCGCGAAAGATGGTGTGGCGAGCTGCTGGCGCCTGCTTTTGAGTACTCCGGCGGGACGACCGTGCAAGGCCATTCTCACCAGGTCTCACAGGCCCCTCGGGGGCACACTGCCCAACATGGCGGGCAGGCCCGACAACAGGAAGCGAAAAACCAAGACACCTCTTTGGGGGGAATAGTTCAAACGAATGTCATGGATTGATACACCCATCCCAAGGTGTCCCCAGTGGTATTACGAAGAGCCTAGATTAGGCAGGGGAGGACCCGGCTGCGTCAACCGATCTGACTCTACAGGATGTCATGGGCGCCATTGCTGGTATCACGACTTCCCATTGGCCAGCAATATGAGGCTCTCGCCCTTAAGCTCGACACTGTGGCCATTGACGTCAACTTGATTAGAGCTGACTTATCAAAGACTAATGAGAACGTAAAATCCTTGGATCTGAAGACCTCCAGCCTCACGACCGACTTCACTGACTTACAGGCGGAGGTCGGCAATCTGCGATCCTCCAACGACCTCATGGCTCGTCAACTGGACGACCGTGTGCCAGGTGGGAGGCCGAAGCGGGGTGCCAGACTCTTCAACTTTAGGGCCAGAGACGCTATCCTGCTGACGTCTTGGACAGGCGGCCCGTGAAGTTTGAAAACTTAACGGTGAGCTTCTACCCTGACTTTACCCAGTTTGTTCAGAGGCAGAGATTACATGTTCCTTTCCCCAGAGTCTCTTCCACCGTATTGATTTGTTTTTCTATGACCCTCATGGCCCCCACAAGATACGAGAGTAAAGAGGCTTGTCCCCCTATCGATGTATCTGGGAGACCCTTTACTCCTGCTTGGGTCTTCTTTCTTTTACTCATAATGCCACCTTTACATTATCCCCCTAAAAGCACCATACACCACTTACTTGGCCAGATGATGACAAGGTGTAAAGAGTAACAAATAATGTACAAAGTTTAAGGTGAATTTTAGGGAGTGGGCCCTGCCCGGCCTCCTTCGGCCGCTGACGGCCCCGCCCTTGTCCCGGGCTTCTCCCGGCGCCGCCCGCGCGCGTCCCACGTTGCGTGGGTGAAGGCGGCGCTTTAAGCGCTATGACAGCGCCTCCCCCAGCAGCAGCAGCTGTCTTCAATTAGGCACTCATGCTATGTGTTTTTAAAAATACACGTTCATGAATTTTAAATCAGTCACATCAGAAATGAATACATAAAATGAAAAAAGATAAAAAAAGTGTTATAAAAAGATAAAATATCTATATCAATTCTTCAATAAATAAATCAAATAATCCAATCATTCATTTGGGTGATGAGTCTAAATACCATTGGATGCTATTACCATAACATTGAATTGTGGTTGTTTCACATACTGTTTAACAGTTCTTGTACTTCTACTTGGCTATAGACCGTTTTCAAATTAACTAGTTTTCCCTATGTATAGCAAGTGTATTATTATTAATATATAGGGGTCCCCTTTTTCCCAAATTACTGCATAGTTTTGACCTTTAGTGATCCCAGACTCGTACATGAGATCCTAACAAGATCCAGGCACAACTACAATAAACATAACATCATAAGCATTAACCCATTAGGGTCCTTTTATCCCCCGAACCCAATTACGTGCAGGTTTCCTAACACCCTTAATAATAAAATGCAGCAGCCCAGACATACACCTAGGTGGAGTATACCTTTAAGCAATCATTATGAAGTGCTATTGGGTCAAGAAGAAGAAGAAGATTGACAAATGAGGAACAGGATGAAAGAACAATCCCTAGAGGAGGGCACCCTTTTAAATGAAACGGGAGGGACACAAAGAAACAACATCATAAGGGAGGACTCAGATGTAGAAGTAAATAAAGTTCGAAATACGACCCACTTAGAGAACGCTAAAACACCCAAGCTAACCATACATCCTCCTCCAAGAGCAGAACCAACACACACGAAAGGAGGGACAAATACCATGAAAGTATCGGACACGAAAGGGGCACCCCCTGCTGTGACACCTCCTAGGCGGCAACAAATTTTGTCCTGGAATATAGCGGGCTTAATGGATAAAGTAGCTCACCCCTAGTGGTTGGATATAGCAAACAATTATAATATACTGTGTTTCCTAGAAACCTGGGCGGTCCAAGAAATTAATCTAATTGGATACCGAACCTTTAATACACCTGCAATCGCAAGTACACATGGTAGGAATAAGGGGGGCCTGTGTACTTACATTTCCAACACAGAAGGGATCATAGTGGTTAAATTTATCTCAATGAACCATTATCATATCCTACTAGTTCGCTGGGCAGGAGTGAAAAACATGGCGAATATAATTTTTTTAAATAATATTCACACATCCTTATTGGAAGACACTATTAACAATCTTAAGAATACGTTGCACAGCTTAGAGGAACAGAGGGATGGTGATTTGGTACTATTATGAGTGGGCGATTTTATTGTACTTTGTGTCCTCAAGGTGTTTCTGGTATTTGTGGTCTGGGGGACAGCAAGGAGGACGCTCCAACTCACTTCATCCACTCAAAGCTAGGGGATTTGTTGAATACTTTGATATTCCATTTTGACCTAGCCCATGTAAATGAACTATGCTCGCCATTAATATTCTTCCAACCGACCTTTAACGGGAGAGGGGCTAACTCGATCATTGATTTCACCCTTTTATCATCTAGACACTCAGCACTTGTGTCATCGTGGGAAATACTTGATACCCTCCTGAGTGTTCATTATCCCATATCTTTTTGTTTGAAAATTAAGGGGGGTGGAAGAAAACTCTGATGTTATTCATAATCACCCCATTAAGCTTGCGAGCTCAAACGGGTACTCTATTAAATGGGACAAAGTTGACCCCGAGGCTTTCCTCCGTAAGCTGGTAAATAACACCTATGAACTTATGATAACATGCCTTTCGCTATCTGAGGAGAACCATAAAATCCTTGACTCCTTTAATAAAATCACAGAAGAAATTAAAAACAAGTAACAAGGGAATATAGAAACAATACTAATAGAGTCCAGGGATGGTTCGACAAAGATTTCACTAAGGCACATCTTAACTTGAAGCGTGTCCTGCACGAAGTCCCCAGATTAACGGAGTCAGTAAGGCTGGCAAGAAGATCTTATCATGCCGCCTTACTTAACAGGAAAATAGAGTTACAAAAGGGAAACCTGGCAGACCCTGCATGATGCATGTCAAAGGAACGACAATATAGCTTTTTGGAAAGAGGTTAATGCACCCTTTTTGCAATATCTGATGAGGATGGCTCCCCTAGTATGTTCCCTTTGGGGATTAAATTTGATTGCGAAGAGATCATTAGAGCAATTAGGGAAAGTGCCTCGGGAAAAGCGCCAGGCACGGATGGCGTCCCGATAGACGTCTGCTAACAAATGTGTTAAACTGCCCCAACACTTCTGGCTTTATTCTAACTTGATGAATGTGTGTGGGTGCTGCACACTTTTATCTATCTAGTCCGTTTGTACGATTAGTGTGCTACCTTTGATTGGTGCCTGCTAACACCTTTAAATAAATGTATAGGGCCTGGCCCCTGATGGCTGCCAGGACTCAAAAGTGCACTACTTGCAATGAACAATTACTCCTTTTTTGACATTTTAATTGTATTTAAACCATTGATATTCAGTTCATTTCACAATCAACATTTATCTTAGCATATTCTTCATAGCATGATTACAATAAAATATCAAACAAAATAATAACATAATCAAATCATATTCAATACATGAACTCAATACATTTCGGGGCTAAAAAGCCCCTTCGTCGGGGGTCTGTTAAAGAAAAAAGGAAATCATATTACTCTTGGTGCTTATAAGTTTCACAGTTGCTACTTCTATTTAGCATCATTCATTTGAATAAACTATTTTGGTCTTACCTCAAACTTTGAGGGAAACTTTATGCTTTTAGCGGGTTTGATTCCTAGTATTGCATTGTGATCTGTATAAAAACAGTGCGATTTATTTTCTGGCTCATTTTTAGTGGGGAGAATTTTATAGTTTAAACCTAAAGTTGTTTTTTTTCCCTTTTTCCTGGTTCGAATTGATCTGAAATAAATGTGAGTTTTTTTGTTTTAATATCTTATGGGTTATATTAGTTACATGAAACATACTATTGTTACATAAATGAATTTTTTAACGCCCACCTGTTGGTATCAAGATGTTGTTCCTATCTGTGGTGTTCTCCCTATTTATAACAATAAATTTTTATCGAAAAAAACCTTCAAGTTTCTAGCTTAAATATCTTTATTTATTCTGAATTAAATAGGTTACCTGCGAGCCTAAGCTGTGTAGCGTTGGTCTCGCTTGATGGGACAGTGTTATCTGGTGCTAGAAAACAGAAAACTAGATTTTAAAATTGGATTTATTGATTTACCATCAATATGTAAGCGTTGAATAATAGCTTTTATTTACCTTACGAGACAAAGCTCGAAGACTTCGCTTTCGTCAGCTTCGTACTTTTTACAGTGACCTACATAGGGAATTGAAAAAGTGCAATTTCACTATCTATTGGCTGCTTACAGAGGAATACGACGTTCATATCTGACACGCGCTTAAAGTAATTACCTGCGGTCCTACGCTGTGAGGCTTCGGTTCCGCTGTATCTGTAATATTGCAGCTGACTGCAGAATAAGAGGAGAAGAAAAAGATTTAAAATTTTTAGTTTGGCGTTTAAACGCTATCGCGAAGCTAGTGTTTTCTTTAACTCAGTATTACGCTCGGCTTCTTCCGTCTTACCGAATTATCTTAGCTTGTTGGTAACGAAGGCTTCTCCATGTTGCTTGTGCTTCCGCTAAGAATTTTAAGTCCCTTATTTATTGCTACTAGTTTTTCTTCTCTGCCGGCGATATAATAAAAGGACTATGGATTATTAAAGCGGCACTAGTTATTCCGCTTTGTCAACGTTATGGTAGAAGGACTAAAGCTTTTTTAAACGCGACGGCCATTATTAAGTAGTTTATTTCAAAATGCTGTGAATGAGTCTTATTAGGAAATTAGGTAAACGTTATAAAATAACATTAAAAAGTAAACCCAGTATATTGCGATTATCACAGTAAACAATACAGTTGTTTGATCAACAGTATGTGATTCGCATTATATGACATCAGATAAACATCTTCTTCAACTTTCATTGCCTATTGTTTGTTTTTTCACTAGGCACACATTAGTTTCTCTTTGCTAGGTATTAATTCTCTTCCTGCCTATTTACAATATAAATTCTCAGTGTAATCTGACTATTTACAATCAAAATTCTCAGTGCGTTTCTTACTTAATAGTGTATGTATTTTTTGTTTTGTGTGGATTATATTAGGTGCATCGTGGGTCTGAAGTCCGGGTGCTTAGGACTGGCTATCTTTCTTTCTGCTTATAAAAAGCAGATCATCTCCATCTTGTCATTGAGTCCGCAAGGTACTAGTGTCTGTAATCTCCGTATCCAGTAGGCTTCTCTCTGGAGAAGGGTCTTAGCGTTGTCTAAACCTAACTTCTGTGGAACTTGTTCTACTATTTGGAACCTTAACTGTGCTATGGAGTGTCGCAATTCTGTCCAGTGTTGGGCCAGTGGCGATGTTGCACTTTTATTTCTCCTTCGATTCTTGTGTTCAGATAGTCATACTTTTAATTTCCTGTCCGTTTTTTCCTACGTATAGGAGCCCACATGGGTACTTGATGGTATATACAACATGCTCTGAATTGCAGGTCGCGTTGTGCTTAAGGGGAATTTTTTAGCCTGTTCTTGGGTGTAGTATTACATTCCCGGGAATTATGTTATTACAGTTCTTGCAATTATAACATTTTGTTGTCCCTTTGTAAGTTCTTGATTCTTCAATGTTGCCTATAGATTTATTGGGTTTGTTCAATAATTCTTTCAAATTTTGGGCCCTTTTGTAGGCAAACAAAGGTTGTTCAAGAAATAATGAACCGAAGTCTTTCTCAATTTGAAGGATTTCCCATCGTTTTTTGATTATCTTCTTTATGTCCCAGGATGCTGTGGAATATTTAGATACAAATACCATTCTTTTATTGATTTTCTTAGGCTTTTTTTGTAAAAGCTCGTTCCTGGGGATAGTTTTGATTTTCTTAATTTGTGCCTCAAGTAATTTCTTTGGGTATCCTCTGTCCAAATATTTTTGTTTTTGTTCTTCTAGGGTTCTTTCACAACTCACTGGATCAGATGAGATACTCTTTATCCGCATAAATTGGGACACTGGCAGGTTATTAATCAAGTTTGCGGGATGGAAACTTCCATACAGTAATGCAAAATGTAAATGTAAATGTAAATGTATAGGCATTTATATAGCGCACTACTTACCCGGAGGGTCCCAAGGTGCTTCGACCGCTGCGAAACCCTTCCTGGCTTCCCTGAGAGATGGTCCCTTAATGGGTATCTCCAGGGTGAGACCAGGCATCCCCGGCGGTCTGGTGGGGCCGTTAGTGAAGATGAGGCAACCTAATGCCCAGAGTTGCCGAGTGTGATCGCTGATCAGAGTGGGCACCGAGGCGAGAGAATTATCGAGTCCGCTGACCCTGGTCCAGAAACCTGTCACGCCGGGAATCGAACCCTGGTCCCGGGCCGAACCCTGGTCCCGGGCCGTCCTCTGCTCTCGGGTCTGCCGCCTCTAACCAGTGAGCCACACTACCTCAGTATTCTTGTCGGTTGGTTTTTTGTATACACTTGTGTGTATGGACTTGTCTTTGATTTCTACCATTACATCTAGAAATGGTAAAGCTTTTGTGTGCATATTGTACGTGAATTGAATTCGAGGATTGGCCATATTTAAACTTTTGATATTTTGAACCAGTCTTGCCGGTGATTTTTTCCAGATTAGGAAGATGTCGTCTATGTACCGTTTGTAGTACACGATACCTTCTTTCCATGTTGGATCTTGCAGGATGCAATCTAATTCGAACTTGGCCATAAAGATATTGGCATAGATGCAAGCTCCGGGAAATCCCATCGCTGTTCCATTTAGTTGAATATAGAATTCATTTTGCCATGTGAAATAACTGTTTTCTAAACAGAATTCTAATAGTTGAATTATCATGCATTTGGCCTCTTCTGGTTTATCTCCACTCATCAATGCCCATTCCATTGCTTCAAGCCCTTGTTTGTGTGGTATGGATGTGTACAATGATGTAACATCAATTGTGCAGATAGTCCATTCAGTAATTGACTCCATGTTGATGGTTGTCAGGCTTCTTAAAAAGTCCGACGTGTCTTTCAAGTATGTTGACCATTGGTGTATGAATGATTGCATGTGGCTGTCTATAAATATGCCTAGATTTTCAAAAATTGAGGAACACCCTCAAGGCGGATCTAAGTAAAATCCAATTCAAAAGAAAATTGTGCAACTTAACAAGAGCTGAGTACAGTGCACTACAATTATTAGCAAAAAATCCAGCAATTGTTATCCAAAAGGCGGATAAAGGAGGGGGCCTAATGATAATGGATTCTACCTTTTATTTACGAAAGGGTACAGAGCATGTCAGTGATGAAAATACATATGCAAAATTGGACAGAGACCCGACAATAGAAATCACCCAGACTTTGGATAAAATTTTGGACAAAGCGGAAGAACTAAATTGGATCAATACTACAACTAAACGCTACCTGAGGCAATTATATCCCAGAAGGCCAAGGATATATTTTTTACCAAAGATCCATAAAGATCTTAGAAATCCACCGTTCAGACCGATAGTGTCTGGGTGTTCCTCAATTTTTGAAAATCTAGGCTTATTTATAGACAGCCACATGCAATCATTCATACACCAATGGCCAACATACTTGGAAGACACGTCGGACTTTTTAAGAAGCCTGACAACCATCAACATGGAGTCAATTACTGAATGGACTATCTGCACAATTGATGTTACATCATTGTACACATCCATACCACACAAACAAGGGCTTGAAGCAATGGAATGGGCATTGATGAGTGGAGATAAACCAGAAGAGGTCAAATGCATGATAATTCAACTATTAGAATTCTGTTTAGAAAACAGTTATTTCACATGGCAAAATGAATTCTATATTCAACTAAATGGAACAGCGGTGGGATTTCCCGGAGCTTGTATCTATGCCAATATCTTTATGGCCAAGTTCGAATTAGATTACATCCTGCAAGATCCAACATGGCAAGAAGGTATCGTGTACTACACGGTACATAGACGACATCTTCCTAATCTGAAAAAAATCACCGGCAAGACTAGTTCAAAAATCAAAAGTTTAAATATGGCCAATCCTCGAATTCAATTAACGTACAATATGCACACAGAAGCTTTACCATTTCTAGATGTAATGGTAGAAATCAAAGACAAGTCCATACACACAAGTGTATACAAAAAACAACCGACAAGAATACTGCATTACTGTATGGAAGTTTCCATCCCGCAAACTTGATTAATAACCTGCCAGTCTCCCAATTTATGAGGATAAAGAGAATCTCATCTGATCCAGTGAGTTGTGAAAGAACCCTAGAAGAACAAAAACAAAAATATTTGGACAGAGGATACCCAAAGAAATTACTTGAGGCACAAATTGAGAAAATCAAAACTATCCCCAGGAACGAGCTTTTACAAAAAAAGCCTAAGAAAATGAATAAAAGAATGGTATTTGTATCTAAATATTCCACAGCATCCTGGGACATAAAGAAGATAATCAAAAAACGATGGGAAATCCTTCAAATTGAGAAAGACTTCGGTTCATTATTTCTTGAACAACCTTTGTTTGCCTACAAAAGGGCCCAAAATTTGTAAGAATTATTGAACAAACCCAATAAATCTATAGGCAACATTGAAGAATCAAGAACCTACAAAGGGACAACAAAATGTCATAATTGCAAGAACTGTAATAACATAATTCCCGGGAATGTAATACTACACCCAAGAACAGGCAAAAGAATTCCACTTAAGCACAACGCGACCTGCAATTCAGAGCATGTTGTATATACCATCAAGTGCCCATGTGGGCTCCTATACGTAGGAAAAACGGACAGGAAATTAAAAGTACGACTATCTGAACACAAGAGTCGAATAAGAAATAAAAGTGCAACATCGCCACTGGCCCAACACTGGACAGAATTGCGACACTCCATAGCACAGTTAAGGTTCCAAATAGTAGAACAAGTTCCACAGAAGTTATGTTTAGACAACGCTAAGACCCTTCTCCAGAGAGAAGCCCACTGGATACGGAGATTACAGACACTAGTCCCTTGCGGACTCAATGACAAGATGGAGATGATCTGCTTTTTATAAGCAGAAAGAAAGATAGCCAGTCCTAAGCACCCGGACTTCAGACCCGCGATGCACCTAATATAATCCACACAAAACAAAAAATACATACACTATTAAGTAAGAAACGCACTGAGAATTTTGATTGTAAATAGTCAGATTACACTGAGAATTTATATTGTAAATAGGCAGGAAGAGAATTAATACCTAGCAAAGAGAAACTAATGTGTGCCTAGTGAAAAAACAAACAATAGGCAATGAAAGTTGAAGAAGATATTTATCTGATGTCATATAATGCGAATCACATACTGTTGATCAAATAACTGTATTGTTTACTGTGATAATCGCAATATACTGGGTTACTTTTTAATGTTATTTTATAACGTTTACCTAATTTCCTAATAAGACTCATTCACAGCATTTCCCAAATAAACTACTTAATAATGGCCGTCGCGTTTAAAAAAGCTTTAGTCCTTCTACCATAACGTTGACAAAGCGGAATAAGTAGTGCCGCTTTAATAACCCATAGTCCTTTTATTATATCGCCGGCAGAGAAGAAAAACTAGTAACAAGAAATAAGGGACTTAAAATTCTTAGCGGAAGCACAAGCAACATGGAGAAGCCTTCGTTACCAACATGTTAAGATAATTCGGTAAGACGGAAAAAGCCGAGCGTAATACTGAGTTAAAGAAAACACTAGCTTCGCAATAGCGTTTAAACGCCAAACTAAAAAATTAAAAATCTTTTTCTTCTCCTCTTATTCTGCAGTCAGCTGCAATATTACAGATACCGCGGAACCGAAGCCTCGCAGCGTAGGACCGCAGGTAATTACTTTAAGCGCGTGTCAGATACGAACGTCGTATTCCTCTGTAAGCAGCCAATAGATAGTGAAATTGCACGTTTTCAATTCCCTATGTAGGTCACTGTCAAAAGCACGAAGCTGTCGAAAGCGAAGTCTTCGAGCTTTGTCTCGTAAGGTAAATAAAAGCTGTTACTCAACGCTTACATATTGATGGCAAATCAATAAATCCAATTTTAAAATCTAATTTTCTGTTTTCTAGCACCAGATAACACTGTCCCATCAAGCGAGACCAACGCTACACAGCTTAGGCTCGCAGGTAACCTATTTAATTCAGAATAAATAAAGATATTTAAGCTAGAAACTTGAAGGTTTTTTTCAATAAAACTTTATTGTTATAAATAGGGAGAACACCACAGACAGGAACAACATCTTGATACCAACAGGTGAGCGTTAAAAAATTCAATTATGTAACAATAGTATGTTTCATGTAACTAAAATAACCCATAAGATATTAAAACAAAAAACTCGCATTTATTTCAGATCAATTCGAACCAGGAAACAGGTAAACAAAACAACTTTAGGTTTAAACTATAAAATTCTCCCCACTAAAAATGAGCCAGAAAATAAATCGCACTGTTTTTATACAGATCACAATGCAATACTAGGAATCAAACCCGCTGAAAGCATAAAGTTTCCCTCAAAGTTTGAGGTAAGACCAAAATAGTTTATTCAAATGAATGATGCTAAATAGAAGTAGCAACTGTGAAACTTATAAGCACCAAGAGTAATATGATTTCCTTTTTTCTTTAACAGCCCCGAAATGCATTGGGTTCATGTATTGAATATGATTTGATTATGTTATTATTTTGTTTGATATTTTATTGTAATCATGCAATGAAGAATATGCTAAGATTAATGTTGATTGTGAAATGAACTGAATTTCAATGGTTTAAATACAATTGAAATGTCAAAAAAGGAGTAATTGATCATTGCAAGTAGTGCACTTTTGAGTCCTGGCAGCCATCAGGGGCCAGGCCCTATACATTTATTCTAACTTGGCCTGAAGCGATTGTCATACCTATTTTTAAAAAGGGAGACAGGAACAACCCTACATGCTACCGCCCTATATCGCTATTAGATGCCCTAATGAAGGTGGCTGGAAGAATAATTTTAAATAGGCTGCAGGATTGGGCGGAGGAGATGGATATTATCACTCGCTTACAGTATGGGTTTCGCACAGGGAAAGGTACAATTGAACAGGGCCTTAATCTAGCATTGCTAATAGCTAAATAAACACAGGCTAAGAGAGGAAATCTCTTTGTGACATTCGTAGATTTAAGCTCCGCCTTTGATTGTGTGGACCATGATATGTTATGGAATATACTTAGCGACATGGGCGTGGATCAACAGAACCTATTATTTATCAAGGAATTATACTGGGGGTCGGGGCCAGGGTACGGTATGGAAAAAGGGGAGAATGCTCTCCTAAATTTAACGTAAAAAGAGGTGTGAGACAGGGGTGCATTTTAGCACCCTTCCTCTTCACATTGTACATCAACCGTATAGGACAATACCTAAGTGAACATCAGTTTGACTACCCAACTGTGGGAGATACCCCTACCCCTATCCTCTTGAATGTGGATGACGCCATAATCATGTCACGTTTGTATAACTTTGTTTTTTCCTTGTTTTGTTTTGTTTTGTCGAGAATTTGTGCCCGTTCAGTTTAATTTTTATTTCCCCCGTGTTGTGGTTTCCTTCCTTGTTGTCCGCCGCCCTCCGCCCTCCCTTCCCGCCACCGCCGCTTTTCCCCGCCCCTTTTTCTATTCTGTACCCTCCCCGCTCCCGCCTCCCAGCTGCTCCGCCCACCCGCGCACTTGGCCTTAAATGGCGACCGTGCGACGCAGGTGAGTGTGACCCACTTGTGGGACACCCCCGCGCCGCACGGCCACCAGCTGCTGCGTGTGCCCCTTGCCTGCCCTCTGCCTCGCTGCTGCCTCGTTTGCCGGTTGCCGGCTGGCGCCGCTGCGGTTGTTTTTGCCCTTGTTTTGCCTAACATTTGTGCCTGTTTGTATAACTTTGTTTTTTCCTTGTTTTGTTTTGTTTTGTCGAGAATTTGTGCCCGTTCAGTTTAATTTTTATTTCCCCCGTGTTGTGGTTTCCTTCCTTGTTGTCCGCCGCCCTCCGCCCTCCCTTTCCGACACCGCCGCTTTTCCCCGCCCCTTTTTCTATTCTGTACCCTCCCCGCTCCCGCCTCCCAGCTGCTCCGCCCACCCGCGCACTTCGCCTTAAATGCGACCGTGCGAACGCGCAGCGGTCACGCGCAGCGGGCGCGCCGATTGTGCGCCGAAGGCGCGCCAAAGGTAAGCCCGTCTGCGCCCGTCCGCGACCGGATCGCGACCAGTGCCAGGACCCCTGGCCCACGAAGATCCCGACCGACCCGCCTGACGTACTCCGCCGCCACCCTCACCGCTCTCAACACCGGCCGACTCCCAGAATGCCATCAAGCCACTCCACGACGTACCCACGGACCCTTCAGCTGCCACGCCTGCAAGTTCTCTTGCATCCGGACCTGCCTCGCACCAGCACCCACCAAGCCGAACACCAGCAGCACCCACCTCAAGTGCATCCTGCTCAACACCCGCTCCGTCCACAGACACGCCATCGAACTCTGGAACCTTCTAGACACCACAGCCCCTGACGTTGCCTTCCTCACGGAGACCTGGATGAACGCCTCTTCAGCTCCCGACATCGCCATCGCCATCCCAGAGGGCTACAAGATCGTCCGGAGGGACCGAAACGCCAACCAGATGGGAGGAGGCATCGCCATCATCCACAGGAGCACCATCCGTCTCACGACCAGCACCGACAACTCCCTGACCACTGCCGAACACCTGCATTTCCAGATCCACACCAACCCGAACACCACCCTCAGAGGCACCCTGATCTACCGACCCCCTGGTCCACGCACACAATTCAGCGAGGACATCGCCGACTTCGTCAGCCCACATGCCCTCCCCTCCGCTGACTACATCCTCCTGGGAGACCTCAACTTCCATCTGGAGAACAACAACGACCGCAACACCAGCACCCTGCTCGACAACCTCGCCAACCTGGGACTCAAGCAACTGGTGTCCACCCCCACCCACCTCGCCGGACACACACTCGACGCTGTCTTCTCATCCAGCAAGGACATCGACTTCAGCCACACCACAGAGCTTCAATGGACGGACCACAGCTGCGTCCACTTCACCTTCAAGAAAACAACGACCCACCATCACCAGCAACAGGCCGCCCGCAGAAGCTGGAACAAGATCACAGCAGACCAGCTCGCCACCTCCCTGAGCCAGCACCCTCCTGCCAGCTCAGCGAACCCCAGCCAGGCCGCCGACAACCTCACGAAGTGGATCAGCAACTGCGCGGACGAACTCGCCCCTCTGAGGACCCCGCCCAGCAGACCCGGCAGCAAGAAAGCCCCATGGTTCACCGACGAACTCAAGAGCTCCAAGAAGAACTGCCGAGCTCTCGAGAAAGTCTGGAGAAGGGAACCGACACCGGACAACAGGACCTCCTTCAAACTTGCCACCCGGAAACACCACCAGCTGATCCGCGCCGCCAAGAAAACAGCATTCAAGGACCGGTTGGACAACAACGCACACAACTGCAAGGAACTCTTCAACATCGTGAAAGAGCTTTCCAACCCCAGCGCAGGAAACAACGACATCACCCCATCGCAAGACCTCTGCAACTCCCTCGCTTCATACTTCCACAACAAGATCGCGGACATACACAACAGCTTCAACAACCAACCAACGCACACCATGACCGAACAACCACCCCCCACCACCACCCTCCACGCCTGGACCCCGATCAGCACCGAAGACACCATCCGCACGATGAACTCCATCCACTCCGGATCACCGACCGACCCCTGCCCTCACCACGTCTTCAACAAGGCCGACGCTGTCATCGCACCCCACCTGCGAGACATCATCAACACATCCTTCGACACCACCATCTTCCCTGAGAGCTGGAAACACGCCGAACTCAGCGCTCTACTCAAGAAACCAACAGCGGACCCCACCGACCTCAAGAATTACCGCCCCATCTCGCTCCTCCCGTTTCCAGCCAAAGTCATCGAGAAGACCATCAACAAGCAGATGGCCGCTTTCCTCGAGACGAACGGATCCCTCGACCCCTCACAGTCCGGCTTCCGAGCCAACCACAGCACCGAGACCGCCCTCATGGCCCCCACCGATGACATCCGAGCCCTGATGGACAACGGAGAAACAGCGGCCCTCATCCTCCTAGACCTCTCCGCGGCATTCGACACGGTCTGCCACCGCACCCTAGTACGGCGCCTCAGCAACGTCGGAATCCAGGACAAGGCGCTGGAATGGATCATCTCCTTCCTCGACGGAAGAACACAGAGAGTCCGCCTACCACCGTACAAGTCAGAGGCCACCGAAGTCATCTGCGGCGTCCCCCAAGGATCATCTCTGAGCCCCACCCTCTTCAACGTCTACATGAGCCCCCTCGCGGCCATCGTACGCAAACACAACCTCAGCATAATCTCCTACGCCGACGACACCCAGCTGATCCTCTCCCTGACCAACGACCCCGCCGCCGCCAGAGCCAACCTGCACGAAGGGATGAAAGAGGTAGCCGAGTGGATGACGACCAGCCGCCTGAAACTGAACTCGGACAAGACGGAGGTCCTCATCCTGGGCTCCTCACCCTCCGCCTGGGACGACTCCTGGTGGCCTCCCGCCCTGGGCACCGCACCCAAACCGACAGACCATGCACGCAACCTGGGCTTCATCCTGGACTCCTCCCTCTCCATGACCAGGCAAGTCAACAACGTCTCCTCGGCATGCTTCAACATCCTACGCATGCTACGGAAGATCTTCTGGTGGATCCCCACCGAGACCAGGAAGACCGTCACCCAGGCCCTCGTCACCAGCCGACTGGACTACGGCAACGCCCTCTACGCCGGTACCACCGCCAAGCTCCAGAAGAGACTCCAGCGGATCCAGAACGCCTCAGCCAGACTCATCCTCGACATCCCACGAACCAGCCACATCTCCGGACATCTGAGAGACCTTCACTGGCTCCCCGTCAACAAAAGAATCACCTTCCGCCTCCTCACCCACGCACACAAAGCCCTACACGACCAAGGCCCGAGCTACCTCAACAGCCGAGTCAACTTCTACGCTCCCAAACGCCACCTCCGATCAGCCAACCACGCCCTCGCCGCCGTCCCCCGCATCCGAAGAGCGACTACTGGAGGAAGGTCCTTCTCCTACCTGGCCGCCAAGACCTGGAACTCCCTCCCGACCGACCTGCGCCTGACCCAAGACCACCTCTCCTTCAGGAAGAAGCTGAAGACCTGGCTGTTCGAGCAGTAGCGGCTCCCCCCCCCGCCCCCCCAGCGCCTTGAGACCCTACGGGTATGTAGCGCGCTTTATAAGTGTCACTGATTGACTACTATCGGTCTACAAAGGGCTGTCACCAAATTTGCTGAATATATGAATATTAGAGGGCTAAAAATAAACGTCTCAAAAACGTACTTTACGACCCGTGGTAACTTGATCAGGTGTAGCAGAGCAATCTTTTTGGGTAAGAATAAGATTGTGAGCACCAATAGATTTTCCTACCTGGGAATCAATTTTGACAGCAGGGGAACATGGCAGGCAGCGGTGACCGCTAGAAAATTAGCTTTCTCTAGGGCGAATGGAGCAGTGATAAACGTTACCAAACAATTGGGTGGACGACCGGTACGAGAACTCCTTCAAATTTATAAATCTAAATGTGTCTCTACTGGCACCTCTGGGGCAGGGATCTGGGGGACTGATAAGGTGGAACAGATCCAACATTGCGAAAATCACTTCATTTGCTACTTATTAGCAGCCCCCAAATCCATGGCCAGTTACTCCAGCCATAGCGAAGTTGGTCTACCATACATTTCTGATATTATTAAAATTTCCCCTTTGCTATTATGGCACAAAATCTGGGTAACCCCCGAAACAAGCTTAAACAGAGAGATTGTTACGGACTGCCTCAAATTAGATGGAGGTGCCAATATAAAATGGTTAAGATATGTAAAAACCATGATGTCTGGGATTGAGCACCCAGAATTCTTTGATATTCCAACAAGTATGGAAGCAGTGCCTAGTAGTATCCTTAAAAAACTGGTCCTGGAA
This sequence comes from Lissotriton vulgaris, assembly GCF_964263255.1. Classification (NCBI taxonomy): domain Eukaryota; kingdom Metazoa; phylum Chordata; class Amphibia; order Caudata; family Salamandridae; genus Lissotriton; species Lissotriton vulgaris. Next base: position 1,428,406,882 of record NC_141685.1, on the reverse strand, counting down.
CATCTGGATAATAAAAGGTGGATCTCCGAAAAGGGTAAACGTACCGTCATGGAAAATCAGTTACTTATTACCCATGTAGGGATCCAGCCTTACTTATTATTAGAACCAAGTTGCTATTCCCGTATGATATTGACTAGATTACGCACTGACTCATTGTACAGACTGGTAACCTTTCCAGAATGTAATGACTGGCCAAAAGATCTGGTAATGTGCCCATGTGACGACACCTCTCATCAATCTAATATTCACTGCATTTTGTTCTGCAAATATTACCAGACTCCCAGGAAAAGGTATTTGAAACCCATACTCACAAAGTGGGGCATAAGGGGTGGTAGAGTGGCGTTCCTTAAATTAAAACAATTAGAATCTGAATATGTCATAAAGGCAGTATCCTCCTTTTTAAAGATACTTATTAGCTTCCGGAACCCTCTATGATGTATGTACTTGTTTTTCTTTGTTTTTAACAGGAATGCTTCCAGATCATATGTAAATAGTGTATATTTAGATTACATAATTGTGAATTGACTATGTATGTACAGGATTGCTTCACCCTAACCCTGAGATTGGTCAAAAGAAATAATTCATTTAGAGGAAAGTATATGATGATTGAAAATTTGTACATCAACTCTTTTAATATTTCTATGTCTTTTTAAATTTGTATAGACTCTTTTAAAAAAAAAGTTGTTTTAAATTGTGCTTTTATGATTTTGTAAGCCAAATCGAATAACGCTTATTTGACTTGACTTGACTGTGGGGCCATGGAACCTTTCCCAGTTTACTTTCATTAATTTCTTCTACAGGAAGCAAGAATATAACTGGTACAGAACGTGTGATGATCAATATCTGCATTAGCAATTTAAAAAGTGTTAAGAAAATGTAGGCAGATTTTACTCACATGGACGAAGATAGTGGCTGTCATGTTGATACTTCATTGCGCTAAGAGGAGAAATGCCCTGCTCAGCTTCCTTGAAAAAAAGAAGGCGCTGACTCAGTGGAGAGAAAGAGGCCAACAGTTCACATGTCCCCATCTTGAATTGTATCTGCTGGTATGAGCAGCAGCTGGTTCTAGTGTTGATTGGGGCATCCTCCTATTTAAAGACTGACTTGAGGGTAAGTTGATGTTCAGCTTATATGAAAACAAAATAGGCTGACAGTGCCACAGATACGGCATTCAGATCCCTGAATAGGATACTGGCAGGTACAAAGAATAGTGGCTGTACTGATAATTGCATTTATTGATGAGAGAACAAATAGGTGGACAGCAAGTGCTTGGCTACAGGAAATCAAGGTGGCTAGTGGTGCTTTCCAATACTGTTTCAATATTTCTACACATGACAAGCTGACGTGATGAGGCCGCATATCCACTGTGACAGAAATAAACTAAATGGAAAGCAAGTTGGTGCTTTGCCAAAAGTGCTTAGAAACATGGTGGCCGCTCTCTTCTTGCCCCTGCACAGGTTACTGACTTCTGCAATTATTGGCAGACATCTTCAAGTGGCATACGCCTCAAGGGGAATAGAGACTGACTGATGAGTAACTATTGTTTGCCTGGCCACCAGGAAAAGGCCAATGCTGCATGACAGCATGGTAGATGCTGTTTTCTTGCCCCTGAAAAGATTTTGTTCCAGGGCAATCTGAATACACTGCTGCCGTGTGGGGAGTTCAGACATACATACAGTTTACAGGACACAGCTTTGTCAACATTATTTTACCACTTTTCATGATGCATGCAATGAACTTACTTAACTTTTTAAAACAAAAATGCACCAGAGGCAACAACACATTTCTAATAACTTCTCTTTTTTCACACACAGAGATTTGTCTAAACAATTCGGCTTCCATAGCTGAACAACATATAAAGGGAGTGTTGGATGTATGATGTTACTCCGCATACTATTACTCTGCATACCGTTACAACGCGACTTTTACAACGCATACCATTACAACGCATAGCGCTTTGAGGTGCTGGATAGTGGTAAGTATAATTTACTATTCTAACTCCAGTCCCCGTGGACCCTAGGGAAGGTGTTGGATAGTAAATTATACTTATTCCCTATCCTAGAGCGCCCCCCAGCGCAATGCGTTGTAATGGTATGCGGAGTAAAAGTCGCGTTGTAATGGTAGTGCGGAGTAAAAGATGCGTTGTAACGGGTGTATACCGGGGAGGGTTGTTTAAGATAAAGGAGTATGGCTGAATCCCCTTGCAGGTATATAAAACCTTCAAATGTCTCCTGTCCTCTCAGCCTCTTGCTAGTCTGCTCTTCTGCACATATGACTCCAGACTACTTTGGTACTTGTCAAATCTGTTCTCAAGCAAACTGTGCTTTCATGGCTAAGACCCTCTACAGTGAAATGTAAACAAATGCTTGCTGCACACTGTACTCTATGGAACTTACAAAATATTCATGAGGTATCAAGCCTCTGCTTGTGACAATGAGGAAAGCTATGGACCAGGCACCGCAATAAACATGCATGGCTGGCCTAGGATAGAAGAGTTCTGAGAGTTATCAGGCAATAAGCTGGCGACTACGATTTACTCTTCCTGTCACATATTACTATGTTGTGCTGTAAACAAACTAGTTTTTTTAGATTCAATGAGGCTACGAGACCTACAGCCTATGCTGGAAAGTGCCTTTTACCTGAATAGGCACACAAGTGATATTGGCTCCTATTCTAAACCACCAATACATCTGATGGATTAATGTGTGCTAAAACACCCCCGGAACCATGTGTTATCTGAGATAAGGAAATTAGCAAAACACAGATTACACTGGTTTACCTTGCTCCACAACACCTGACCCATAGGTGGTCCGATATTATCATGCCTCTTACACTATTGCAAGGATTCAACTCTTCGGGCCTGATGTAGGTAGGCATTTACCGGTCGGTAACGGCCGATTCGGCCGTTACCGACCGGTAAATGCCTTTTCCTATGTAGGAGGCATTTATTTACAGATTCTGAATTTTTACCGATTCTGTATTTACCGAATCGGTAAAATTACCGAATCGGTAAATACAGACTCGGTAAAAATACAGAATCTGTAAATTCTAATGTAGGTAGCACTGTTGACAGTCTAGAGGCCTCTAAGAATTCGTTATTTACCACCCAATACAAGTGGGTGGTAAATAAGGAATTCCAGTGTACATGCACATCTGTGCATGTACACCTGTACCATGTGGCACACATACATGCCCTAAGGGCATGTTTGTGTGCCACATTGCACAGAAGCCAAAAACAGGGGTGCTACAGGGTGTCAAAGTAACACTCTGTTCCTCCTGGCAGGATTCGGTAATTACCGATTCGGTAATTACCGAATCTGTATTTGCCATTGATTACTATGGGCTTCAAGGCCCATAGGAATCAATGGCAAATACAGATTCGGTAATTACCGAATTTTACTGATTCGGTAATTAATTCGGTAAAAATACCTACATCCCCATTGCCAGTTCTTAAATACCGAATCGGTATGATTCAGTATTTAAGAAATGGTAATCTGGGATTACCTACATCGGGCCCACCCTCTTCTTTTCCTTTTATTACCATTTGGCATGATCGCTCATCTTACACCCTTCTCTACCTCGGGTATTTGACACCAGCTGGGCCCATTACCACCAGTCGGGCCTGACTCGCCATACAGCCCTTCTTCAGCTTTCAGATGCAAATACTGAGGGCCAGATGTAGGTATCCAAATACCGGTCGGAACGGCCGAAAATACTGATTTTTGGCCGTTTTCCGACCAGTATTTGGATATTGAGATGTAGGGGCATGTTAAATTACAGAATTGGTAATTTTACCGAATTTGTAAGTTTTCCAATTCGGTAAAATACCGAATTGGTAAAATTACCGATTCTGTAATTCAACATGTAGGTAGCACTGTAATCAATGCTACAAGGGTTTAAGAATTTGTTAGTTACCACCAACTAGAAGTTGGTGGTAAATAATGTAAACCCTTCAAAAAGCATTTTTTTTGCTTTAGAAAACGTGCCATGTTGCTGACATACATGCCCTAAGGGCATGTATGTCAGCAACATGTGCACCCATGCACAATTGAGGCCCATAGGAATCAATGGCAATTACTGAATCGGTAAACACTGATTTGGTAATTACCGAATCATTCCGATTCGGTAATTTCAAAAGTGAAATTTCCTACATCCCATTTACCTACTCTTAAATACCGAATCGGTATGATTCGGTATTTAAGAGTAGATAAATCGAGATTACCTACATCTAGCCCTAAGTCTCGCCCTTTTGAAAGCTCTGGTGGCACATTCCTCTCACAGGCCACTGCTCCATAACGAAACAGAATTTTCTCCGTGGCTGATTCAAGGTATTAGTTCAGGGAAAGCTTGGACGTGAGCTACGCTGCAGATAACCTTGTCCCTTTCCAAAGTTCAGATGAGCTCAGTATTCAAGCAGTTTCGAGGCCTGGTGGGTCAGTGGGACGGCGGGTGTGGGTCTCAGGTGGGGATGATGCAGGAGATTACTTGGTTGATGGTGCGGCCTTGGATACACCTTTGGACACCTACCCTTTGGGTTTGTGTGAATTGCAGCGAGAAGTCCTCTGGCTCTATGGGATTTATGCAGAATGCAGATCCCAACGGAGCATGGTGCAGCCCCTGGACATCAGTATGTTGCAAGGTATAGGAGACAGCATGAATTTGAGTTTGCTGCAGGCAATGTTTGTGGTGATATCAGGGAAATAAACAGTAAAAACCAGCCTAGCAGCCTTTAAAACAAACCCACAAGTAGACAAACAGTCAGCCCACTTACTGACCTAAAGACCACCCCCTCGGGCATTGTCCGATTACCCTACACCCTGACAGTGAATAACAAATTGTGAACCAAGAAACGCAATAAAGTGCCACGGGAGATAATCGACTGTTGTGGACATTAGCACGAGTAGAGAATGTTTCTATGGTTAACAAAAAGGACAACATGTTTGCAAACCCATATCGGTCTTGCGCAATAATCCCAGCCCTTTGATGCATTCCAAACAAAAATAGGAATCATTGTGTGGTATTTTTCAAAGCTGCAAGGTGTGGTTCCATCACCTGACAGTTTGACCGGACTCTTAGTGCTGCATGGTGCCCAGTGCCACCAGAAACTCCAGGAGCGGACCATATTCTTAATGACACCAGGTTTTCCCATTACCAGTATTTATTTTTGCCATTTAATATAGTGTGAACTTGACCGGAAGATATTGGAGCACTTCACAAGAGCACATGTTACAATACACAAAGACACATACATTTTTGGTTGGCAAGGGTAGATTATATTATTTGCAGAGAATTACAGGATGTTGACACAAACCTGGTTCTCCGGCTCTGAGGTCAGTTGCTCTGGCAGTTACACTACACCCTAATTGTTAGACCTGGCACCATCGGCGTGGGTCTCCCCTGTAACTTTTGCCTTTGCCTCCTGTGTTTTGCTGTGTGTTGGACTCCGTTTTGCTTGTCTAGATGCTTTGGGCACTTTACCACTGCTGTTCAGTGCCAAAGTGCAAGTGTTCCCGTTGTAAATTGTTGTTATGAATTAGTGATTCCATGATTGGCATATTTGATTTACTAGGCAGACCCTAGTATAGTGCACTGTGTGTGCCCAGGGCCTGTAAATCAAATGCTGCTGGTAGGCTGCAGCACTGATTGTGCCACCCACAGATGCAGCCTGTAAAATATAACTCTGGCCTGTCATTGCAGAGCCTGTGTGCAGTCTGGGACTGCAATGGCAACTTGGCAAGTGCACACACTTGTCAGCCCCTAACCTTCCTTTTTCTTACATGTTATTCACCCCTAAGGTAAGCCCAGGGTAACCCTGTGAACAGGGTGCATTGTATGTGAAAAGTAGCACATGCTCTGATGTGTGTAGCATGTCCTGATAGTGAAGAACTGCCAATTTAATTTTTCACTATTGCAAGGCTACCTGGTCCCATAGGATCGAATGGGGATTTTGTTTATAACATCTTATACATAATAGACCCTGGGAACAAGGTAGGAAAATAAAATTTGATATGCTTGAATTCAGAATGTTAAAATGCATCTTTTAGTGAGGGTGATTTTTGCATTCTGTGTTTGAAAATACCACTTTTAGAAAGTAGGCATTTTCTTGCTTACCCATTCAGTATCCCTCTGCTAGGTTCATGTATTGCCTGTCTAGCTTTTGAATGACAGGGGCTGGGGAGGAGCAGTGGCTCCAGAGAGCCTGATGCGTTAGGGCTCGGCTGAATAGACTTGGGTTGCATTTAGAGTATCAGGGTGATACAAAGGATTTCTTCAAGAGACTGTTTAAGCCACTCATCGAATTTGGAATTGGCAGACGTAGGTTGAACTCGTAGAGTAGGATTATCGGAGGCTAAGGAAGCATTCCATTTTTCTTTGTTAAGTTTAGTTCATCTACAGCCAAAACTTGGTGCTGGATTAGTGTATGTAGTTGGTGGGTTACCCTCTAATGTAATGGGATCAAAAATCGGCTTGTCCATTTCATAGGACAGGGTTTCTTAACCTAAATGTTCGAGTAGTTGCTAAAAATGGGGTCTAGGCAATGCCCTCTGTCATAAGTGGGGCCTTCTACTCTTTGAGTTAATTGGAGGGAACCAAGGGCATGTAAAATGCATGGTGCAACCTGATTTTTGGTCTCGTCGAAGTGAACATTAAAATCCCAAAGAAGGGTTAGGTTCCTTTTTCCAATGGCCAGACTAGCAATTAGCTCCGGAAGGGCTTCCTCAAACTTAAAGCACAAGGTTCTGGGGTCTGTAGATCAGTACCCCTGAGAAGGAGCATGTAGGTGGCAGGTTTATGGTGAAGGAAAGTTTCTCACTATCAGGGATGGGTAGGGGGTTGTAAACACATCTGTAGGGGTCTTTATATATGATAGCAAAGCCACCACCCACTTTATTTATGTGATCCTTCCTGCATATGTAGTAGCCTGAGGGGAGTGCTTGGTTAATGTCTGGTGTGGAGCTATATTATAGCCATGTTTCAGTGAGAAAAATCATTAATAACAATGGGGTTACCCAGTTTGTTTACAGAACCTGGGGAATACTACAGTAAACGAACAATGGTTCTGCTACCTATCTCTCACGGAATTCATTAAAGATCAAATCAAGCCCCTCACCATGGGCTAACCATTCGATGTGACAAAAATCTTATATTTTCAAAAAAAGGTCTCCCAATTATTTCCAAAAATCATTCACAAATCAATCCCCCAAAAATTCTATTAAAGATATAGTGTATACGCACACACATATACACAAAAATTACATATACAGTGAATAAATAATTACATATATGAATCACATCACATTACAAACACTTACAGTGTGGAAAAAATTACATATATATAAATCACATCACACTACAATACACATAAATAATAATCACATATTAAAAATTACTAATTCTTATCACATCCTATTCCTAATCCTATTAAACTAAGATGTTTAATATATCAAACACGTCTGAGACGTGTTTGATATATTAAACGTCTTAGTCAGTGTTGAATAAGAGACTGTACAATTCAACTGTGATATTTGACACATGACTAACAAATAGGAATAGGACATGATAAGAATGAATCATTTTTTTATATGTGATTATTATTTTTGTGTATTGTAGTGTGATGTGATTTATATATATGTAATTCTTACAGTCTGCGTTACAGTCAGGAATGCACCGCCATCTCGGGAGTGGTCCCGGTTGCAGCTTATGAGAACGGGACCCACTTGCGGTCAAGTGCTCATGATTAGTACTTTTCCAGAATCTTGCCAGCAACCTTTGCAGCGGATGACATTATCACGGTAGGCTTTGAGCACTTACAGCGCTTTCCTTTATAAGCTCTGATGGTGGTTCACAAACCCTTACGGATCAGGTAACCGAGTCTCCTCCCATATGTCCGGATTGAAGTAAAACTAAGGCACGAGTGAACGAAGCTGTGATTATTTAGGAGTCACTATATAAAGACCTTCTAATAGACATTCGGAAAAGAACACAGTGATTTCAAGATGTACAAGTATTGGAACTTTGTGATTTAACAAGACAAAGATACAAACTCTCTACAAGTTGCATGTATTGTCTCATGCAATCAGGCATGATTCTATGTAAAATGCTGCACAAGTAGTTTAGAAACAATTTGTTAAAAGGAATGACAGAAGTGTGTGCACCTTGAACTTAGTGAAGCTAATAAGTCTATTGAACACCCAACAGATAGTTTTTGATAAAGGAAGACTACAATATTCGTACTTGTCAACACTAATGTCTGAACGTCATGCCAGTGTGTGAATTTAATACATTTAAAATCCATATAGGTAAGAGGGTTTAGAATCATATTTTGGATATAGAAATATATGTATATTAGAAAGTGATCCTGTGTGTGTCAACTTAGTATTAATCCTTGGTTATGACTGTTTCAGGTCTCCCCCCTCCCACAGTACTCTCCCCAAACCCTTCCCCTCATCCAGCCACTGTGATCATCTGGACTTTCAAATCACAGAGTCGGTGCAGCCAGAAGGTGGACATTGGAAGGTACTGCTCTTGAGGAACATGCTCCTGGCAGAATCATAAGAGAAAAGGTATTTGTTCCACACAATGTCATCCTTAGAAGACGTCTTCAGGATCCTGGCCTCAGTACAAAAGGAACTCGCTGCTGCTCGGCTAAAGATAGCAGTGTTAGACAGTCAGGTAACACATTTCAGGGTCAGGTAGGGGTGTCACCATGCCCACTTGTCAGCGCTACAACTTTGGCTCCTGACCAGTCAGTTGTATCTGTTACTGTCCCAACACCAGTTCCTTTGGCCCCGCCTGAAAGGTCTACTGGAGATCCAACTTTGGTCTAAATGTTCCTGACACGGGTCCAACTGCATTTCATCGTAAGGCCCACTGCATTTCCCGAGTGCTCATTCCTGAATAGCATTTCTTATTTCATATTTGGGTGGAGATGTAGCTCAGTGCCCGGTTCCATTAGTTGACAATTTTTGTAGGAAATTCTTCTGTGGGGGTTATTTCCGCCCCAACTTATGTGTGTCATAGGGAATTGAATCTCCCCTACACAGAAGATTTCATAAGATCTAGACCTGCCCTGTTCTGGCTGAAAATATGGCTGAATTCAGCGGCCTCTCTGACCCGTGATATTATTTCGGATTGTCTAAAAAGTGAGCGGGCCAATGATATACCATGGCTCAGGGCTGTGGAGAAAAGCCTAGCAAGTGTGGACCAGGGGCATCTATTTACATCTCCCCAAACCATCGATCGTTCGCACAAGAACTTAGTAAAAAGGGCTTTGTACGACCTTTACAGTAATGAGAGGGAAAAGAGTGAGTTTGCAAAACCGGCTATTATAAGGTACATACCCCTTTTGGTACCATGCGGCAGGCCATACGACATGCCCCAAGGCTATCTGTGTAAAATGCTGGGCAAATGGAACAGGAGCCTCCTGTTCCGGTTCAGGGAATATGCTTCCCGTTAGGCTGTAACAAAAATTTGGAAAACCTAGGTTGTCCCTGTAACCTAGGCGGGAAACAAAGCATTTTACATTTTATGCTTTTTTGTGGCTTTTATGTAAAATACACTAAACATTATTTAATCCCATATTTTCGAAAGACTGCTCTGATGAATTTTAATTTAGCTTTTGGAGATTTATTGATGTTACGCTCTGATGAAGTAATTTTCAGAGTCAGTTGCTTTCTTAAAGCTGCTGTTCGATCACGAGTATCATTGAACATGGTCTGATATGTTTTGCACTATTTCTAGCCCAGTTTGCACACTGCTTATTTGCACTAGTGGCTGTTCTCTTGCATACATCATAGCTATTTGACTCCGCATTGTTTTTAATTGTCGCCTATCCCATTTTAAGCCTTGCACACTTTCTGAAATCATCATTTCTGCCTGATATCTGCATTTTATGTAATGTACAATGATGGTTAACTATGTCATCTTTTATTAGTTGTTTAATGACTGTTTTAATGTGTTTTTATTGGATGATTCTTGTGATTTACATGTACTTTTATGGATTTTTTTTAAATCTGAATAAAGATCTTTGACTTGACTTGACTTGAATTAGTTGACAATAATAAACCCCTTGTTATATCATTAGAGGTATTTTATAGCAGAATTTGACAAGATATTTGACATTAGAACAATTACTGGCTCTGGTGATAGAGAACATTTACAACTATGACAGTGTAACAAAGCTCTGGTTACCTACCCTACCCATTTCAACAGCCTGGTATTTGAAACTAATTTGCCTGAGGAAAAACATACAGCTCTCTGTTAAAAGGCCTAAAGGAGGAGTTGAAAAGATCTGATTGCCCGAGTAGGCCCTCAACCACAAACAAGGGAGGATTTAATAGCTCTCACTTTGGCCTAGACCATATACTTTTGGAACGAAAGGGGAGAAGAAAAGACCAGAGTTCCACCATTATATGCAAACCAGAGATAAGGCACCAATCAGGAATATGGATCCTAGCAAACCAATGGAGATAGTTGGAGTAAAAAGCCTCTGACCCAAGAAGAAAAAGATGCATGATGTAAGGGAGGCTTATGCCTCTAGTGTGGAAAGAAAAGGACATTTTGTCCGAGAATGTCCAGTTTGCCCAAAAAAACTGGAAACTGAGTCTCATCACTACAGACCCCAACTAAAGAATCGGGAAGCGAGGAAGATAAAGGAGGTTTCCTGAGAGACCAAGAAAAGCCTCCAGTGAGAATCGATCATCCAAGTTTCAAGAAATCAGCAACAAACACTTTACAATCTTTGGCCACTCGCTTGACCTTAAATGCACAGATAGTCACAGAGTCTAAAAAGAAGGAAGTTGTCTTAATGATTGATTCTGGTGCAACAGGCAATCTTATCGACACCAATTATTGTGCCAAGTTAAAGATTCCCATTGTCCAAAAAGAAAAAAATGAAATTGAAAAGAGCTGTAGGTGGTACACTGCTCACTTCCGTATTTATCAATCAGCACAAGAATGTTGTGACTACAGAGTTTTCAGGGTACTCTTGCAAGAACTGATCCGGTTTGATGGACTATCGGCCCCACAGTTTGGAATCATTTTGGTAATGCCCTGGCTCACACTCTGCAATCCACAAATAGATTGGGCCAAATGGAATGGGACTTTTGAGTCAGAAAGGTGTCCCTAACTGTGTCTTACTTTTGAGCAGACTAGTAAAAAACAACGTCAACGAAGCCATCTTTTTGTGGCAAATCATAGCCATGGCAAAATCATAGCAACAGCAGCAGAGCAGGACAACAAGCTTCCCACAGAGTATGCTGAGTTTTTCGATGTTTTAGTGCTACCAGTGCGGATATCCTACCACAGCATTGCAATTATGATTGCTGAATAGATCTGGTGTTGGGATAAAAAATCCAGTGCATTAGGATTTATGCCTTTACAGTACAAGAAAATCAGCAGACTGTTTTTTCCATACATCAAAGTCACCAGCTGCGTCCCCTCTTTGCTTCGTGGCAAAAGCAAATGGTGAATTGAGAACTTGCATCGATTATAGGGCATTACATGACATCACCCTAAAAAACAAGTACCCATTACCACTCATCCCTGTCCTCCTTGATCAGGTACGGTCGGCAGTAAGAGTAGGGTGTAAGCAAGTGTTCCTCTCTTCCCAAACGATTTTATGTTAGCAGAAGAATAAATCCTTACTTGGGATACAACACAGAGATCCACACTAATTTCTGATAAAGTTGGTTCTTTTATTTGCATAGGTTGATTTATAGATCCATTTCACTCATTTGATTTTTTTAATAGCAAGATTTTATAGAGTGGAACAGCCGACGCGTGTTTCACCCTACGTGGCAAGTATAGTCAGGGCTTTCTCAAGGCTAAATATCATGTATAATCAAACGCATATTATTACAGTGGTTGATTATTTTTCAGATTGCTTAAAAAATAACAGTTTTGTATAGTCGAAGTGGAATCTAATCGCTTTCAGTCCCCGGGTAAATCCGTGCAAGTGGCGGTCCAACAAATAATTCCGGTCTGCAGTGTTTACACCAAGCTGGCCCTTTGTGGCACATACCACCTAGTGCGTTTCCATTAAGGGGATGAGTGGAAGATTACAGTCCAAACACTGTATGGGTTGTTTGAGTATTGTGTAAGGCCCTTTGGCCTTTGTAAGGTCCCTGCAATTTATTTGTCAACGACGTCTTGCAAGAATATCTGGATAGATTTGTGATAGTATATATCATTGATGTACTAATCTATTCATCTTCTCAAGAATAGCATGTAAGACACATACAAACTGTTCTGGCAACCCTCCGACAACATAGGCGGTTTTGTAAGCTCACCAAGCATGAGTTCCAAGTAACAGAGTGGCATTTCTAGGATTCATTTTCACACCTCAATGAAACAACATGTCAGACAGGAAGGTTCAGGCTATGAAAGATTGGCCAACCCTTACAAATGTGAAGGAAATCCAGCAATTCTTAGAATTCACAAACATTTTTATTGCAGGTTTATAAATCACTTTTCCGCAAAATCTGCTCCTATAATCAAATTACTGTGCAAGTCCCTAAGAAACCAAGACAATGAGACACTATTTGGAATACAAGGAACGACTAGAACAAAACACTCTGCCAGAAAATGTCTTAGTATAGTGCAATAAGTCACTGATATGTACACAACAGTCCTACATGAGGTACATTTCACATAAGAATCATACAGACCTTTCAAGTTAGGTATATCATATTTCTTTGATGTTTATTTAAGATAGTAAAAAAAGTAATATCAGACAAAGATATTTCACCAACAATTACACACATCCTGAACTGCACATGCACATTGTTTCAAACAAACAGGCAGACATTGACTCATACATACTCAAACATTCCAATACACTAATAGTACATACAAATGTGCCAAATACAGTCTTATGGTACAAAAACACAAGATTTATATCAACATAAGAGCATCAGACAAAGTACACTGATACAGAAACTCCAAAGATGGTTGGTCGTCATAATACCGCACTAGTACAGTCCATATTGGGATTGATTCTCCAAGGAAACAATTGCAAACAAGGGGAGTACAGTCACTCCAGTGTCGACACGGGTTTCGGAGTCAGACCCTGATTCGGGTCACACCTTCTTCAGGGTGACAAGGTTGTGTGCAAGCAAAGGAGGAAGGTCTACAAAGACAATGTACAATATAAACATAGACATATGTTATGTAATAAATCTAAGAAAGATAGGGTGCACTTTTTTTTAATACATCCCTATAGATCAGGTGGACTGAAACACAAGGATAACTAAATAATATACATATAAACACGGGGGAGACGCACACTGAGTAGTGAGTAGAAGAATATTAATGAGAGAAAATACATCAACAGGGGTGAGATCAATTTAAGGGTGCCAGTGAGCCCACTGGTGAGTTTAAGAAAAAGGTGATCACCCAAGAAAAAGGACCACCGTGACTGATAGCTCAGTAAATCACAAGAATATTAAAAAAATTAGCGTGACAATCAGAGGAAAACCAATAGTGCTAGATGCGCTCGAAAAACAAAACCACGAAGGAGAGAAAAAGTTAACCAACGTGGAAAATAATGGCTAAGAAGATGCCATGGTATACTATACCTGTGTAATAATGCCAGGACAGCAGTCAGAATCATAAAGAAACATACAATACATAAAAATTTATTGACAAGGGTGCAGTCAACAACCTAGATATAGTCTGAAAATATACATAACAAATAAGGAAATAAAATATAAGTTGAAAGAATAAATATTCACAATAACACACAAACAGACTGTATAATATTCCAAGATGAAGTGAGGAAACATGAACTAAAGATCACAGCTTACCCAAACAATGAGGGGCCTAAATGTATCTTCAGGATGCCAGAACCTCCCCGTTGGGGAGATATTTAAATGATGCGGGACTGGATAGCAAGGTCCCAGAATTAGTGGCAAAAAAAGCTGAAGAAAAAAGGGAGATAAATAAATATAACTAAATACAAAAAAAGCATCCCTGGACAAGCAATAAAAGAAGACATATGGCAACAGACATTCTGAAACTATATCTCGCAACAGAGGTATTGCGTGCTGAGAGAGGGGAGCTACTGAATGGATCCACAGAACTTTTTAGAGGATTCGAAGATGAGGGCATGTTCGGGACCCCAGAGTAAATTGCTCCTACATGGCGGGGTAACAGAAGGTATAACAGAGGTATTACACGCTAAAGGAGAAGAGCTAATGAATCAATCCACAGAACTTTTGAGGGGTGGAAGATGTGGGCAGATTTGGGTCCCGGGGGCAATTTGCTCCAACGAGGCGGAATAACAGGAGATATGGCCCCAGGTGTTGAGACTGCCAACAGGTAGCACATAGGTCAGAGGTAGACACGACAAAAGTAGCGATGGTACAGACTGCCGCATTTTCTGATACACAAGACAGAAAGGACATAAGATTCACAATGCGCAGACCGGGGCACTGCTAGAGAAATATATTAAACTACCCAGTACATACAGGGTAAGCCCAGGGTGTGAGCCAGGGTAAATACAACAAAAGCATCTACCGGGGGTTATCATACCTTTAATAAGATGGATTCAGGTCCAGTAAAACCTCCGGGCGGGCACCAACAAGTAGCATGTGCGAGGCCGAGATTAAATAGTGAGCAGGAACAGGGCAAGGGCCCAGACAACGAAGACGGTCAGATGATAGAAGTCTCCACTGAGGCAGACCAATAAACATAAAACAAGGACAACCGATTGGCAAAGCGAGACAAATATATAGGGGTGTCATGATGTAATGGAAGGAGACAAGACTAACGATCTGTAACAATAACAATGAGACTGAAGTAAGGAACAAACACCCTTACAGATTAGTACAAGAACATGAAAGGAAAGATGACACAATACTGCCCAGAGAAAAAAGAGGACAGAAATCCAAGGGTTACAGGCGACGGGGACATAAGTAGGTAAGTAAAAATGTCCACACAGACTCAGACAGGCATACAACAACTTTGGACCAGTCACTTATTAATGTAAAATAGCATTCTCCCAAGGGAATACAGCTTACACTGGCTCTACCCCCATTAATCATACCCTCCATACTCCTGCAAGAGTAGATGTACGATATGACACCCAGCGCTGGAATTCCTTTGGGTAGTTACACTCTTTAATAATTTGTATAGTATAGCCTCAAGAAAATAAGGACACTTACTTGATCTTTCATCACAAAAGGTCCTTCACCCAGATTACTGTGCAAGATTCGCCAGAGATGGGCTCCCCTACTGCCAGCACACTTCGCTTCATCTTGACTGAAGCAGATATTAGCCAGTCTCAGAGGAAGATGAGTACTGCAGCGTGTGTTACTCCCTTTGCAGGAAACACTGCTGCACCCTCTCCACTAATAAAGACACCTCTTGCTGTCAACAAGGTATACAGTGTGCCTTTTCTCCTTAAGAAACTCTGGATTGCCAGTTGCCCAGCGATCCATACTCTCTTACTGCAGCATATAGAAGTAGATGTTAGGGTGCTAGCTTCTAGATTAAATTTTGACCATGTTAGAAATGTTGATTGTATTCTTTTTATTATATATTGTGCCTCCATGCTGTTTTTATAATATTCTGTGTAGTGTTTTAGATGGACTGAGAAATAGGCAATTCCTGTGGTAATAAATACATTTTACTTAAAAGTGTTTACTCTTCTTCATGCAGTGTGAGTGTGTGTGTGTGTGTGTGTGTGTGATATTGTGAACAACTAAATAGGCGTGTTACTGGTACAACTCTATTTCGATAATGTTCAGTGGGGCTACAATGATCTGTCTTTCACATTCATCATTTGTGCATTGAACTGAGTTCACTCATGTCACCCATGGGTGGAAAAGCTATGTAAAACTACGCCACAGTCATAGTTTATGCAACAACTTGGTCTGCACCTTTGTTTTTGCTCCAACACCAAGGTAACATCCATGCCTCTCACTGGCTTTTCTTACAAAATGCTGTGTAATGTTAATTATCAGATGTTTGTTTCGAGCCGATGCCAAAAGCTGCACCAAAGCCTATTACTAGTAACAGAGCACCAAGATTCTAAGCTGTTCTATAAATAACACACTCATATTTTTGTGTGTCCAAAACCTCCCTCCTTTCCCCATGTGAAATCTCCCTTTTTTCCAAATGAATCCCCATTACGATTCACTGCCCTCTCCTCACTTTTTTGCTCATGCCTTGGTCTCACCACTCAAACTCTGTTCTTCCATCGCTTTATCCAGGACCAGACTGGGGAACCATAAACAGCCCTGGCAAATATGCTCAACCAAACACTGCTTCCTTTTTCTTTCTCTCTCTCTCTCTCTCTCTCTCTCTCTCTCTCTCTCTCTCTCTCTCTCTCTCTCTCTCTCTCTCTCTCTCTCCCTTCTCTTTCTCTCTCTCTCTCTCTGTCTCTCTCTCTTTCTCTTTCTCCTGCTCTGATCTCCCCCTCTCATGTGTTCCATCTCTCCATCCCTCTCTTTCCCTCTCTCCCCCTTGAAGTGCCCTGTGTCTGCTACAAATAACATGGGATCCTGGCGAAAGTGACAGATGCACTGGCAGCAATCCTGAGCTTTGAAAACCGGACTTCAATGGCTCTAGCCCACCTGATGGAATAAAAGGACAGTATGGCTATAACTCCATCTCCTCTTCATTGCACACCCTCTCAAAACTGTTTCGAAGAGATGATGCAGGGTCCAAACCCAGAAGGATAATGCGGTGTGAAACTGCAAATAATTGGTTATTTTACAGTATAATTAATGTATAATAGAAGATGTGCCCTAGGTTAGGGTTAAGAAGTTAATTAGGGAAAAATACCACAGGGGTTGGGTGAAAAAAGAGCTTTGAGGATCAGTTTAAATCCCAGTCACTCAGAGCAAGTGCTTGTAATGGAAAGTGGTGTGATAAATGAGTGGTTCACAAATTCCCTAATTTGTTAAGCAATACATTAGGATGTCAGAAAAAAATCACCATGAAGTACTGAAAGTGAATGCTCAACCTGTTGTTTAAGAAGTATCACATGATCCATTTCTCTTGTGGGAATTAGTAAATGAAGAATTAGACAGGTTATGTACCACCAGAGTGATAGAACTGATACAGCACTCAGAATGGTTGAGCCCTATAATGATTGCTTGCAAGGCCAATGGAAAGATACAGATGTGTGTGGACCTAAGGGACCTCAACTGTGACATTTGGGTAGACAGGCATCCTTTGCATAACATCAATTAATTATTAACAAGTGTAAGGGGTGCTTCATACTTCACTTTTCATGACTTATGAAATGCATTATCATCAGATAATCTAGACAGCTGTCATCCTTATCACTCCTGAGGGGGCATTTTGGTTTATATGCATTTATTGCAGCTTAGTTTCTGCACCATCAGTTTTCCAGAAAATAGTGCAAAAAACTTTAGAAGGGTTTTTCAGGAGGATGTTTTCATGGAGAAAAGAAAGGTTTGAGCCCCATAGGATCATCCTCCTTTTCTCTCACCAGTTCTCCCCCTTCTCATGTCCAAAGCTTACCAACCCTATCCTCTTTCTTTATTCTTTCTTCCTCTCAATTACCTTAGGCAGGTGGTGTCACAGGATGTAATGGCACACCTCTATAATTTCGCTCATTTGAAAGGGATCAGGCACTTTTCACAGTCAACTGTGTTATTCAGTATTTAACTGAGTATGTCATGATAAAATAAATATATGTATTCCATGTATGGTTTCATAACTAAAACAAAAATTATATGCCCCTTCTTGTTGTCTCTGAACACAAAGCAATGCATGTTTTAGGCAGTAGGTGAGTCAACATATAAAGCATAATCCATGCATTTGCAAAGTATGTTTATACCTGAATTGCAAATAAATAAAATCTTATAAAAGTAGATATTGATTAGGATGCTACACAGTCTTAACATTGCTTTTTATGTTTGTAACTAATCATTCTGGTGTAGGGTAAGATATATGAAGTTAAATGCAATTACTTCTCTGACATTAAAATTGTTACAGGGTCCAAGAGTATTCTGATAAGGGTTATGTTTTGCTGGTGCTCTAAAGTGCCCTGTGTTGTACACAAATGTAAAATAATGTAAACACTCAAATGTAAAGAGTATATTTTTGATTTCTGTTTTACTTTTAATAAATTACATGTAGGTTTTCCACATATCAATATGTAATTGAATTTAGCCATGGGTAAAAGTTACATTTTTAAATTGACATGTTGAATTTGGTAATATCATTTTGAGATTTTAGAGAGTTAATAATAAAGGCTGAGTGATTATTTTTAAAATGTTAAGGTTTTTCTGTAAATGTATTTATTTCCTGCTGGCGGTTTTTAACCAACTTCAAAGCACAAAAACACCTTACATTTGCACTTTGTTAAGTGATGAGAGGATTCATGATCATGGTGTGCCGGTAGGTGCCCTTTTCCACAAGTAAAGACGACGATATTTTTCGGAGCTGATAGGGAGGGTTACAAACACCATGAGGCAATATTGACACGTGGTGCGTTCATCACCTCAGAGTCGCAGTCATCTTCAGGTGGAACAGTGATGAGGCATATTTACAAGGGCATTATCTCCGCTTTTTTGGCTTTTAAAGCCAAAAAAGGGGAGATAAAACTATCGCCCTTTCAACAAGAGAGTGCTAACATGCATTAGCGCATGCTAGCACCCTTTTACCCAACGCCTCCCTTTGCATCTCTAATGAGATGCAAAGTGGGCGTCACTGGGCAGTACAACCTTGTAAATATTGCTGATGTGCACATCGCGATATTTACAAGGTTGCCAAAACATTTTAACAGACGTTCGTTTTGGAAGAAAACCGCTGTTTTCGCCAAAAACTAACATCAGCTAAAATGCTGATTTAGGCATACCTAATATGGGGGGGGGATTACGCTGGCACAACCACAGGGTCGTATCAGCAAGGTTATCGCCGTTTTGCAGGGAACATCACTGGAAAACCAGCGATGTTCCCTGAAAAACTGCGATTTCCCTTCTATCACTAGTAATTATATTGCCCTGGGGAAATACGTTGTAAATGACGCACTACCAGGGCGATATAATCCAGCGATAGACGGCAATAAATAGAAAAGCGCTAAGCGCGCTTTGCGTTTATTTATCGCCATCCTTTTAATTATGCCCCCTTACCTCTATAAAAATAGTGGGGGATCCTGAACGGCAACATTCAATCACAGCTTGTGCTCTGTTCATATATCTCCTCGTATAGAGCACACTACTTATTTGCGCTCCCATCTCTTCCAATGCTTTACACTGACCACATTCACTTCTTTTCCTCGTCCCTCACACTTATAATCCTCCCTTTTCTTTTACCCATTCTTCCTCATACCATTCCGAATTCTAACAACACTCCACTCTTTTCCTGATTAATCTTGCCTTGCTCCTTGTTTCACTTTCACCACCCACACTGCTTTCCTTCAGTCTATTAGTTCCATGTCTAATTCTCACATCTCTCCATCCTGCCACCCAGACTCTTCCTCCAATAGACCACTATCACAACCCCCTCCTCTTCCGTGTCCTACTTTCCACATCCAGCTACGATGCCTCACACACAGCACACTGTATCTACTCCCATATTTCACTCTCTTCTGCAAGACCCATGTCTTACTGCAATCTTATCTTCTTCTTCTATCCACACTCCCTTCTGCATACCATTTCCGATCACATCCCAACACTCCGTAGCTGTATAATGAAAAACAGCCAGTGTGCTACAGGCTCCGCTTGATAAATGTAGGAGCACTAGGCAGGGGTAGTCCAGAGAATACATCTAGTATGGTTACTCCTTCAGCCATATCACCTGCACCACCAACTCCATTACAATTACACCCGTGCATCTCTGCATACCTCTAGAAAGTGTGTGTTGAGTATGGCGTTAGCATGTAGGGAAGGTGATTTGATGGCAGGGAGTGTGATTTGTCTAAATTGCTCTGAATGATTGTGCTCTTCGATGTAGTGCTGTTCGAAGTAGTGCACATTTGTAACCACACCAGGGAAACATCAACTATGTCAACTATTGCAGCATGTACCACAAAAGCAACAACAGCTGACACTCCAGCAAGGGCGATTGCAGCTACAGCAGTCATAGCAGCAACAAATCAGCAGCTGAGATTAAACCAATAGCAGCAGCTTTAACAACAGGGGCCACATCACTGAATATAGCTTCCACCATGGCGGGGATTTTATTTATTTATTTATATAAACTTTTACCGCGCACAGCTACCCACAGTGGGTTTCCCGACGCTAGGGACAGACTAGAGAAGAAGATCTCAGATAGCCATCATGCAAGTACCAACTACTTATGTGAACAACAGCGTTTTCAGTGCTCTGCGAAAACGAAGAAGACTGGTCTCTAATTTAAGGGCAGTGGGCAGGGCATTCCAATATTTGGGACCAAGATAGGAGAAAGAACGTCCCCCCATCTTTGCCAGCTTAAATCTTGGTATAGAGAAATTGCCAATTTCCGAGGATCGTAAGGTACGTTTGGGCCTGTAAAGTTGCACCAGCTTTTGTAAATAAGTAGGTGCAATGCCTTGCTTGATCCTAAACATGTAGCATAATGCCTTGAACTTTATGCGGCTGGAGATCTTCAACCAATGAAGATCATGCAAGGCAGATAATGCAGAAGTTCTTCTAGGGACATTCTTCAAGAGTCGCGCGGCTGCATTTTGCACAACCTGCAACACTTTAACAGTGGCTACATCAGCACCCAAATATAGTATGTTGCCATAGTCCAGGCGAGATGTTATCAATGCCTGGACAACCGTTCTACGGGAGGGAATGGGAAGCATCCATAGGATCTTTTGTAGCCATCTAAGAGTAGAGAAACAGGTTGCTGCAACCTTAGTGGCCTGCTGCTTCATTGTTAACTTGTTGTCAATTTGGACGCCCAAGTTACGTACAGCATGTGTGGGTACAGGAAGTGCACCCATCTCATTTGGCCAATGCTGAGGGCCCCAGAGGTTCTTATTTTTTCCCAGAATGACCACCTCTGTCTTCTCCCCATTCAGTTTGAGACAGTTTCTCTGCATCCAGTCCGCCACAAGAATGAGGCCCGATTTTAGTGCAGAGGGGTTATTCTCGTCTCGCCCTGATAGGGAGAAGATGATCTGGGTGTCATCAGCGTAAGAGAACACGGTCAGCCCCGCCTGCTCTAC
The DNA here is from genome assembly GCF_964263255.1 of Lissotriton vulgaris. Classification (NCBI taxonomy): domain Eukaryota; kingdom Metazoa; phylum Chordata; class Amphibia; order Caudata; family Salamandridae; genus Lissotriton; species Lissotriton vulgaris. The sequence goes on along the minus strand of NC_141685.1, from coordinate 1,428,385,749 downwards.
GATGTTTGCCAAGGGTTTTACATAAAGATTGAATAATAGGGGGCTGAGTATGGACCCTTGGGGGACACCCCGCGCTGAGGGACAGACCGCTGATGCCACCTTAGGGGAGAAAACTTGAAAGGTTCGCTCGCCAAGAAAGGAGGCCACCCAGGCTAAGGCCCTACCAGTCACGCTGAGTGACCGCAGAGAGTCAAGAAGGATGGAATGTGACACGGTGTCGAAAGCTGCGTTCAAATCCAACAGGATGAGCGCCATGGTTTCACCCTGGTCGACACCGTGTCGGAGACTCTCTGTCACCCCAAGAAGGGCTGTCTCGGTCGAGTGGCAGGACCGAAAACCCGACTGGGAGGAGTGTAAGAAATCAGAGCAGTGACTATAGTTGTAACCACAGCATTAACCAGAACTGCCATTAAAGCAGCAATATCGTAACAATAGCGTGTTCCACATGAGCAAAAAGAGCTGTGGCCACATACAACACCTCCTGTGGAACTAAAGCCTTTGAACAAGCTATCTACAATGGGCTAGAAAACCCCACAGAAGACTATATTTTCAAAAATAAAAGTGCGAAACAGTTTGCCGCCATCAAAGAGCTGAAAAATAATGATGCCATCATTATAAAACCTGCGGACAAGGGAGGTGGTACAGTTTTACAAGACAAATGTGTATACCATACTGAATGCTTACGCCTCCTAGATGACACAAAAAATTCTCGCAAACTGGAACAAGATCCAAGTAACACCCTCCAAACAAAAATATATAATACTGGTACATGAGGCTGAATCGAATGGAGACACCAGCAAACAGGAAGCGTCATTCCTGACTTAAGTGACTTACAGGCACTTCAATGTGCAGGCGCATCCTCACATTATGCCATGGATTGCGTAAGGTCAGGGCACTAGTTTCTGAAACGTGCAAGTCTCGTGGTTTCGACCACGTGATGATGTAACCCCTTCCTCCGTCTTTCCGACTTCCTACTTCTATCAGTCAGACCCTCCGCTCACTGCAAGCGGCGGGATCCGGTCCACAACGTAGGTCACAATGATTTATAGCCTCAGACAAACATGAGTACAAGCGCACGCAAGCCACTAGCAGGAGCCGTGATGCAAGTATGTGCATTACCGCAACCACTGCCTCTGCCTTTTTAGGGCTCGGCGACGTCACCACTTCGTCAGAAGTGGGGAGGAGCTGCAAGCCGTATTGTTAAGGGGTTTCTGGCTCGTGCAGGAAAAATACCTCAGTGGGCGAGCATTTTCAGTGCTTTATTTTACAATCTGCATGGTGATTGGTCCTCGCGGTGCCGTGTTTGTAATACCCTTAACGCAATAGGCCATATATCTTTGAAGTTGGGCATTTCCTGCATTTTGTGTGCGGCAGTCCATAAATATCAATTAGGAGCTGTCAGGGTGCCTCGGTAAGTAAATCCAGATGGCCGGGGCGCGTTCACCATTCAGCAGTGAGTTTTGCAGGCGCGCGTTCGTCTGCATTCTTTCATCTTTAAGTGTTGGCGTTTCACCAGATGCAGGCTTGCAGAGGCCTGTGTCATCGGCTCTCCCCGCCTGCTCCTTACTGCAACCCCCACCACTGGAAACGACAGGCTGGGAGCTCACAAAAGCCTCTGACATTGTCTCTCCCAGCTTGCTCGTTCTTTCAGCCCCCACCACTGGAATTCATATTAAAAGCATGGTTTTGATATACATAGATATGATCTGTTGCTGCTGCTGCCTTGGCACAGTACCTGTTGTGAGTGTGTGAGGGAAGCTTGCACCACTGCTGCTTGTGATGTCCTTTTTGTGAGTATGAGGAAGAAGGAGATCACAAGCAGCAGTGGTGCAAGCTTCCCTCACACACTCACAGCAGGTACTGTGCCAAGGCAGCAGCAGCAACAGAGCAAGAGGCTATGTGTGAGAAGCTTGCACCGCTGCTGCCTGTGATGTCCTTCTTGTGAGTGGGAGAAGCTTGCACCACTGCTGCTTGTGATCTCCTTCTTGTGAGTCTGATAAGCGGCAGCAGCGGTGCAAGCTTTTCACACTCACAAGAAGGACATCACAGGCAGCAGCGGTGCAAGCTTTTCACACAGAGCGTCTTACTCTGTTGCTGCAGCTGCCTTGGCACAGTACCTGCTGTGAGTGTGTGAGGGAAGCTTGCACCACTGCTGCTTGTGATCTCCTTCTTCCTCATACTCACAAAAAGGACATCACAGGCAGCAGTGGTGCAAGCTTCCCTTACACACTCACAACAGGTACTGTGCCAAGGCAGCAGCAGCAACAGAGCATATCTATGTATAGCTATATATCTATGTAAGCAGCGGTGCAAGCTTCTCACACTCGCAAGAAGGACATCACAGGCAGCAGTGGTGCAAGCTTCTCACACTCACAAGAAGGAGATCACTGGCAGCAGCGGTGCAAGCTTATCACACTTACAAGAAGGAGATCACAAGCAGCAGTGGTGCAAGCTTCCCTTACACACTCACAGCAGGTACTGTGCCAAGGCAGCTTTGAAAAGTGGTGTGTTCTCCACAGAAATTCACATCAATTTTTCTGGATTAATATCCATTCTTTCCAGATCGTGGTATGAAGGACAGAGTCATTTTAGTTGCAGTGAAGTGTCTTTATTTTTGTTCATAGGACAAGGACAGCCGACACGTGTTTCGCCCCCTCTTAGCGATTTGCGCCCGGGCTTTCTCAAGGCTAGTTTAGCTTTATGACGTAAATCGTTGTGGTTTCCATATAGTTACAGTGTCCCAAATGCGAAAATATAATTTTTCAGAAATAAAATATGTTTTTATTAGGCTGATGCCCCTGCTCCTAATATCCTTCCGACATGGTGGTTCTTGGGGCGAAACACGTGTCGGCTGTCCTTGTCCTATGAACAAAAATGAAGACACTTCACTGCAACTAAAATGTCTCTGTCCTTCATACCACGATCTGGAAAGAATGGATATTAATCCTGAAAAATTGATGTGAATTTCTGTGGAGAACACACTTACCACTTTTCAAAACTGTTTCCTTACTTGAAGCCCAAGAGGTCCAGAGCTTCGAGTGTGTCTCCACCCACTCACCAACACAACTTATTCAAGCGTTGTTCAAGCCTTGAAATCCTTGGACCTTTGCTACCCCATTTACACTGTGCCAAGGCAGCAGCAGCAACAGAGCAAGAGTCCCTTACAAAAAACAGGCACAGCACAGAGATGCGCAATGCAATCTTCTCATACTCACAGGAAGGAGATCACTGGCAGCAGCGGTGCAAGGTTATCACACTCGCAAGAAGGACATCACAGGCAGCAGTGGTGCAAGCTTCTCACACTCACAAGAAGGACATCACTCACAAGAAGGACATCACAGGGAGCAGTGGTGCAAGCTTCTCACACTCGCAAGAAGGACATCACAGGCAGCAGTGGTGCAAGATTCTCACACTCATAAGAAGGACATCACAGGCAGCAGCGGTGCAAGCTTCTCACACTCGCAAGAAGGAGATCATAAGCAGCAGTGGTGCAAGCTTCCCTTACACACTCACAGCAGGTACTGTGCCAAAGCAGCAGCAGCAACAGAGCAAGAGTCCCTTACAAAGAACAGGCAGAGCACAGAGATGCGCAATGCAATCTTCTCATACTCACAGGCAGCAGCGGTTCAAGCTTCTCACACTCACAAGAAGGACATCACAGGCAGCAGCGGTGCAAGCTTCTCACACTCACATGAAGGAGATCACAGGCAGCAGGGGTGCAAGCTTCTCACACTCACAAGAAGGACATCACAGGGAGCAGCGGTGCAAGCTTCTCACACTCACAAGAAGCAGCCCTGCCATCCTGCAGATTTTAATATTTATCAGTGGATGCGCTCCGTGCTGTACCAATGATAAATTGACCAGACAGAGCAGCCCTGCTGGAGATAACTGGCTGCACCAGAAGGATGAAGAGACAGAGCAGCACTGCCAGCCTGCAGATTCTGTGCCAATGGGAACTTGACCAGACAGAGCAGCCCTGCTGCAGATACAAGCATACCACTTTGACGCCTTGTCAGGGGTAGTAAGTGCTACATAAATGGAATTACAATACAATATAACACAATACACCACGTACACACATATACTACACATAAATAATAGATTATATCATGCAGTGCGTCAGAGTAAGCTCAGCGCTGTGCAACAATTAACAACAACATCAGAACACTTAAGTCAGTGGCTGCACCAGAATGAAGACGAGACGGAGCAGCCCTACGAGCCTGCATATTTTATGCTGTACTAGAAGGATGATGAGACAGAGAGCAGCCCTGCCATCCTGCAGATTTTAATATTTATCAGTGCATGCGCTCCGTGCTGTACCAATGATAAATTGACCAGACAGAACAGCCCTGCTGGCGATAACTGGCTGCACCAGAAGGATGAAGAGACAGAGCAGCACTGCCAGCCTGCAGATTCTGTGCCAATGAGAATTTGACCAGACAGAGCAGCCCTGCTGCAGATACAAGCATACCACTTTGACGCCTCGTCAGGGGTAGTAAGTGCTACATAAATGGAATTACAATACAATATAACACAATACACCACGCACACATATATACTACGCACAAATAACTAGCTACAGTGAAGGCAGCGTGGGTCCACTAGGTTGGCTGTGTTTGAAATAGATTATATCATGCAGTGCGTCAGAGTAAGCTCAGCGCTGTGTGACAATTAACAACAACAACAACAGAACACTTACGTCAGTGGCTGCACCAGAATGAAGACGAGACAGAGCAGCCCTACGAGCCTGCATATTTTATGCTGTACTAGAAGGATGATGAGACAGAGCAGCCCTGCCATCCTGCAGATTTTAATATTTATCAGTGCATGCGCTACGTGCTGTACCAATGAGAAATTGACCAGACAGAGCAGCCCTGCTGGAGATAACTGGCTGCACCAGAAGGATGAAGAGACAGAGCAGCACTGCCAGCCTGCAGATTCTGTGCCAATTAGAACTTGACCAGACAGAGCAGCCCTGCTGCAGATACAAGCATACCACTTTGACGCCTCATCAGGGGTAGTAAGTGCTACATAAATGGAATTACAATACAATATAACACAATACACCACGCACACACATATACTACACATAAATAATAGATTATATCATGCAGTGCGTCAGAGTAAGCTCAGCGCTGTGCGACAATTAACAACAACAACAACAGAACACTTAAGTCAGTGGCTGCACCAGAATGAAGACGAGACAGAGCAGCCCTACGAGCCTGCATATTTTATGCTGTACTAGAAGGATGGTGAGACAGAGCAGCCCTGCTGGCTGCACCAGAAGGATGAAGAGACAGAGCCGCCCTGCCATCCTGAAGATTTTAATATTTATCAGTGCATGCGCTCCGTGCTGTACCAATGATAAATTGACCAGACAGAGCAGCCCTGCTAGAGATAACTGGCTGCACCAGAAGGATGAAGAGACAGAGCAGCACTGCCAGCCTGCAGATTCTGTGCCAATGAGAATTTGACCAGACAGAGCAGCCCTGCTGCAGATACAAGCATACCACTTCGACGCCTTGTCAGGGGTAGTAGGTGCTACATAAATGGAATTACAATACAATATAACACAATACACCACGCACACACATATACTACACACAAATAACTAGCTACAGTGAAGGCAGCGTGGGTTCACTCCTACAGTAGGTATGGAAGAGTACACACGTTACACACAGACATACAGGCACACCCATATTCATTTAAGCTAGCAGCATAAAAGGTACAAACATCACATAATTGGAAGAAATAAATACAGCGAATATGTTGCAGGTCCTCTTACATTTGCTATTAAACAAAAACTTTTAAGGGACTCATGTTTGGGACAAGATGCTGCCGTTTTTTTTAATGGATCCTTGTCTTAGTGGGAAAACAAAGCTTCGAATCTGTTTGCCCCATCTCCCTGAATCATGAGGCCAGGGAAGAGGGTAGGAAGGTGACACTACTCTGACAAGATGAGATAAGAAGTAATTAACAGAAAACAGATGTCCTCTTCACTTTTATGAGGCCAAGAGTGTTTGAGAGTCTGTTTTTCTACTTTCAGTAACTTCACATGTTTTTAAAACTAAACATTTGTTGTCTTATGCCTTACATCAGTGTGTTCTTAGAACCATCTATAGACATGGTTAAGTCGAATACTGAAAACAGCATGTAGGAAAGACACGCACAAGCATCACAACAACTTTGTGGCGCAGCTGTGCTTGTCAGTGTATATGTGTATCTCAGTGCTGTTTAATTTATTTTGTTTTTCATTTACTGCGGCTAAAATGTTCAACAAACATTAAGTAGCCTATTCGGGGTAAACATAATCTTGCCAGCTGCTTAAAAAATACCTACATACTTTTCGTATTTTAAGAACTAGTTCTATAAGTCAGTGGCTGCACCAGAATGACGACGAGACAGAGCAGCCCTACGAGCCTGCAGATTTTATGCTGTACTAGAAGGATGATGAGACAGAGCAGCCCTGCTGGCTGCACCAGAAGGATGAAGAGACAGAGCCGCACTGCCAGTCTGCAGATTCTGTGCCAATGAGAACTTGACCAGACAGAGCAGCCCTGCTGCAGATAATACACACCCACAAAGGCACACATGCACACATGCACACTGCATGCAAGCACACTAGTGCAAAGTACGCACTCACAAAGGCACACATACACACTCCATGCAAGAACACTGGTGCAAACTACGCACCCACAAAGGCATACATGCACCCTGTATACAAGCATACCACTTCGACGCCTCTTCAGGGGTAGTAAGTGCTACATAAATGGAATTACAATATAACACAATACACCACGCACACACATATACTACACACAAATAACTAGCTACAGTGAAGGCAGCGTGGGTCCAGTAGGTTGGCTGTGTTTGAAATAGATTATATCATGCAGTGCGTCAGAGTAAGCTCAGCACTGTGTGACAAGTAACAACAACAACAACAGAACACTTAAGTCAGTGGCTGCACCAGAATGAAGACGAGACAGAGCAGCCCTACGATCCTGCATATTTTATGCTGTACTGCAGGACATCACAGGGAGCAGCGGTGCAAGCTTCTCACACTCACAAGAAGGACATCACAGGTAGCAGTGGTGCAAGCTTCTCACACTCGCAAGAAGGACATCACAGGCAGCAGCGGTGCAAGCTTCTCACACTCACAAGAAGGACATCACAGGCAGCAGCGGTGCAAGCTTCTCACACTCACAAGAAGGACATCACAGGCAGCAGCGGTGCAAGCTTCTCACACTCACAAGAAGGACATCACTCACAAGAAGGACATCACAGGCAGTAGCGGTGCAAGCTTCTCACACTCACAAGAAGGACATCACAGGCAGCAGCGGTGCAAGCTTCTCACACTCACAAGAAGGACATCACAGGCAGCAGCGGTGCAAGCTTCTCACACTCACAAGAAGGACATCACTCACAAGAAGGACATCACAGGCAGTAGCGGTGCAAGCTTCCCTTACACACTCACAACAGGTACTGTGCCAAGGCAGCAGCAGCAACAGAGCATGTCTATCTATATCTATATATCTATCTATATCTATATATCTATGTAAGCTGCGGTTCAAGCTTCTCACACTCACAAGAAGGACATCACAGGCAGCAGCGATGCAAGCTTCTCACACTCACAAGAAGGAGATCACTGGCAGCAGGGGTGCCAAGGCAGCAGCAGCAACAGAGCAAGAGTCCCTTACAAAGAACAGGCACAGCACAGAGATGCGCAATGCAATCTTCTCATACTCACAGGCAGCAGCGGTGCAAGCTTCTCACACTCACAAGAAGGACATCACAGGCAGCAGCGGTGCAAGCTTCTCACACTCACAAGAAGGAGATCACTGGCAGCAGCGGTGCAAGCTTATCACACTCACAAGAAGGACATCACAGGCAGCAGCGGTGCAAGCTTCTCACACTCACAAGATCTTTGAAAACGCCTTGCTCAAAGGCGGTTATGGCCGCTGGTATTGGGTGCGGAGGGGGAATAAAAGTGGAACTAGGTCTTAGTCCCGTGTCGCCTTTCCTAACTGATTCCATTGGGTCCGTTTTTCCTTCAAAGTCAGTTTCTTTCAGTTTCAGTTTGCGAAAAAAGCCAGCGAGTTCACAATGCAACTTGAATGTATCAGGTTTTGCTGTAGGTACGAAACCTACACCTTTTTCTAATACTTGGATTTCTTGGGAAACATGTTGACTGATTAATTAACTGGGTGGTATTTAGCTGAATTTAACCAAATCCTAACAACCTTGGCACGTAAATTCAGACACATATACCACTTACCTGTGTCTTAGGGATCACTCATTAAAAAACTTTTTTTGATACCCTCCTAGGCACTTTTAATTATATTTCACTCACATCACGCCCTCCCCACACGACCAGCTCCGCAGTCTTTCTGGCGTCGCAGCACACCAAAGAGGCACTCGGCCTCTTTGGTGGGGCCCGATGATGAAGCATGACACTGACCAGGTCCGTGTGTGAGGGCCTTCCTACTCAAATTGAGTGAGTGTGTTACCCTTCCATCATTTGCTCCAAATTTGTGGCAGTCCTGTGACTGACCAGACCTCTCTTTTTTTGTTGAAGTACATTTAACCGGGGATTGAGAGAGTGTCCCTGATTCTCCCTACCTCTCCCTTTGTTGATACATATCATAGCAGCGCACAGCTGTGAGAGCTTTTTTACTTCAAGCAGGATAACAACCCCCTATCACTGCTTGCCCTTTTACCTCTGAACACTGATATCTCACTATGGCGAACCTGGGTCTGACATACTCTGAGGCTGAAATCGAGGAGCTGATGTCAGATGCTACCATCTTTGCAGATCCACACATATCACAGGCAATAGCCAATACTGCTGAATGGGAAAACTTATCAGAGAAAAAGAAAGACCATATACGCACTATTCTTCATGGCACGATCCTCAAGGGTTACTTAACATCCAACACAGCACCTAAAGGTCTGTTGGTAACAAACGCCCCCTGCATCTTTCTCAATGATGCTGCTTTTAGAAAAGACTGGGCAATGATCGCGTGGCATTGCACGCGCGACTGGATGGTCTTAATAATAAAGACAGCATTAAGACTCTCCGAAACCCTCATGGTAGAAATCAGAGAGACTGAGTCTCATTTCAAAGCCACAATCACTGGCTATAAAAAACGGCTCGATGAATTAAACAAAGAAATGAATGAGTATAAAGACAACTTGATGCAATCAAAAGCCACCAAACTTCAAAAGGACCAAAAGAAATTCGAGTTCGAAAAGGTGTACCCCTCTTCTGCTGCTACCTTCACTCCACCAACACGCAATGCCAACAATTCTGATTACTCAGACGACGATTCATCCAACAGTAGTGGATCAAGCAGCAACTCTTTTAAACAAACAAAGAGAAGAGGGAACCGTGGCAATAGGAACAACAGAGGTGGGCATGGCAATCAAGGCAACCATCAACAATGGTACCCACCACAAATGGGGATGGGTCCACATCCTTATGCTTACCAACAACCACCCTATCCATTCATGGGCTGGAACCCGGGCTTTATGCCCCCGGCTAACTTTCAGCATCAGTATAGACAGCCTTTTTTAGAGAGCGGCCGGAGAGGCCGAGGCAAAAGGAGAGGCAACACCAGAGTATCCTGGCAAGAGGACGACTCGGTAGCGAACCACACCCGGAGCAACCAACAGCCGGGGACGAGCGGAGTATGAGTTTAGTGACAAATCTGTCTGCAAGAACACTAACTCCCATGGAAATCCAAGTATTAGAAAAAGGTTTAGGTTTCGTACCTACAGCAAAACCTGATAAATTCAAGTTGCATTGTGAACTCGCTGGCTTTTTTCGCAAACTGAAACTGAAAGCGTTCTTTGAAGGAAAAACGGACCCAATGGAATCAGTTAGGAAAGGCGACACGGGACTAAGACCTAGTTCCACTTTTATTCCCCCTCCGTACACAATACCAGCGGCCATAACCGCCTTTGAGCAAGCCGTTTTCAAAGATCTAGAAAACTGCCAGAACCCAAAAACATTTGGGAATTTCAGTACTGCTGAATTCCAAGCACTACATCAATTGCAGAACGACACCTCCATAACTATAAAGCCTGCACACAAGGGCGGAGGGATTGTTATCCAGAACACAACCGATTACGAGAACACCTGTAATGATTTACTCGGGGATGCCAGAAACTACATCCCACTTACATCAGATCCCACTGCTGACCTTGCAAAAAGGATAACGTCCTTGGTGAAACAGGCAGAGGAACAAGACCACCTGTCCAAAAACGAAGCAGCATTTCTGAACAACACAAGTAGTGTCATACCCTACTTCTATACGTTGCCTAAAATGCACAAAAACAGATTACCGCCCCCTGGACGTCCCATTGTTTCAGGGATAGGCTCACTTTTAGAGCCTCTATCTCAGTTCTGTGACTACTTTTTAAAGCCTCTTGTACAGTCAACACCGACTTACCTGAAAGACACAAAAAGCTTGTTACGACTACTAGCGGAGATCACATTCCCTGAGAATTCAATCACTCTCGTGACCCTGGATGTAGAAAGCCTCTACACAAGTATCCCACAGGACGACACCATCACAGTCCTTACCAAGGTACTTGACTCCACTGTTTGGGAGTACCAGACACCAAAAAAGTTCATCATTGAGTGTGCTACCATAGCGTTAAAAGAGAACTTTTTTTCTTTCAAAGACCAATTATACCTTCAGTGCTCAGGTACATCTATGGGCAGTACTTTCGCGCCTAGTGTGGCCGGGCTATATGTAGCTGACTTTGAAGCCAAACACATTTTGCCACCCAATGCAGCCTTCTCGTCGTCAATGCTTCTATGGAAGCGTTATATTGACGATATCTTGCTCATTTGGACAGGCAACAACAGTGACCTCGAAAACATCTTGACATGGATCAACACCCTAGACCACAATCTGAGGTTTACCAACACTATGAGCAAAACAGACATTGTGTTCCTGGATGTGGTCATTTCTGTCAGTGGAACGATACTTACCACCAAAACCCACAATAAACCAACTGCAAAGAATAACCTCCTGGAATTCAGCAGCTTCCACCCCCGTCCTCTGAAGGAAAACCTTCCTTACGGACAATATCTTAGACTAAGAAGGAATTGTAGTACCACCACAGACTTCAAAGATCAATCAGCTAACCTCACGGAAAAACTAAAAAATAGAGGCTACCCAACATCTACCCTAAACAAGGGATTTAAAAGAGCAAAAAACCAACCAAGGGAGGCACTCCTTGAAGAAAAAACTAACAATTCAGACCAAATTCCACTTACTTGTGTCACCACATACAGCAGTCTCTCAAACCTTATGAAAAAAAGCATCAATAAACACTGGAATATTGTGAAATCCCTGAAAAAGGATTGGGAAAAACCCCTTTTTTCCTTCAAAAAGGGACGTAGTTTGAGAGATGCATTGGTACACACACGCCCAAAGGAAAAACCACCCAACACCATACCGTCAGTGACGACAGTTTGGGGTCTGCCAAAAATCACCGGGCACTACCTACGTTGCACTGCCTCTTGCTTGTAGCGCGCGCCCTCTGGCCCCTCTCTGCATTTAAAAAGTGCACTTTCTGTGCCTCCAAGCACCACCACTTTGGTGGGTCCGGGTTCTGGGGATCGATTTTGGGTGCCATTTTGGATTGGGGCTTTACTCTCAGCGCCGGCCGCCATCTTTGAGCGGACTCGCGCGCGCAGGGTGACGGGAGAGCCTACTTAAAGTCGCCCCCTTCCGCGCAGCGGAACGCGCAGGAGTACGCCTTCGCTTAGCCTGAGTCGTGCCAGAGTCCTGCCCGTCTGCGCCCGTCAGCGTCTCGGAGGCGGCGAGGCGGCAGCGGACTCTGTCTAGGAGCTGGGAGGATGATACATTATACCTCTGCTACGCTTCGGTCCTTGCGTACTATGTCTTGCCTGTGTCGCTCTGTGTTCCCCAGCCGACACAAGGGTAAACGTCGTTGCCCGGCGTGTGGCTGGTCGCCCACCGGGTCACGCTGCTGCACCCCCAGAACATCCAAAGTGCAGGCGAAACATCTTTGTCTGCTGTTGAACACTAGATCGGTAGGAGGACATGCTCAGCACATCTACGATCTTCTTGTCAGGGATAATCCTCTTTGCCTGCTCCTGACCGAAACTTGGTTGGGAGAGGCGTCCAATCCGGACGTCTTTACTGCGATCCCTCCATCTTATAATATCTTCCGCCAAGACAGGGCGAAGGGCAGAGGGGGCGGAGTTGCGGTGGTGGTGAGGAAGAACATTTCCTGCTCGGTTCTTCCTGTCAACCCCATTGAGGGTTCTGAATCCTTGGGCTTTACGCTCAGACTGTCTCCAGTTCAAGCACTTAAGGGTCTGCTAGTTTACAGACCCCCTGGCCCGGTGGGTTCCTTTTGGGAGGATCTACAGACAGCTATCTCGGAGCTGGCGCTTTCTGCACAGCATTGCCTGCTGGCAGGCGATTTCAACTTTCATCTCGATGTCACGGACGATCCGAATGGGGCCAAACTGCTGGATATTACATCTCCGCTCGGCTTGACACCGTTTGTGTCAGGGCCCACACACGAGAGAGGGCATACCCTAGATCAAGTGTTCTCTTCTGTCCCAATTGTTGACATCGAAACACGGCCGGTGCTCTGGTCGGATCACAGTCTGATTGGGTTTTCCGTGTTGGAAAATGGGCGGTCTGACATCTGCGCCCCCACGGTGCCCAGAACGGCTTCGAGAGCGCTGCATAGAGTGACGCCAGATATGTTGGAGCAGGCGCTCACGGAACATCCCTGCCCCCTTTCGGGGGATCCGGAAAGAGACACTGAGGCCCTGCAGTTATGGCTGACTGAGAGGCTAGATGATCTTGCACCAAGGGTGACCCCCCGGTCTTCGGTGATACGGCAGTCAGCTCCCTGGTTTACGGAGGCGCTGCGTCTGGCTCGCAGTCAATGTAAGGTTGCTGAGCGGGCCTGGCGCCTTCAATATGATGGGGAGGCCAAACTCGCCTATAGATCGGCGGTGAAGGCCTATCATCGTGACATTCTGGGTGCCAAGCGGGAATATTTTGCCAGGCGGATTGAGACGGCGGCGAACTCCTGTAAGGAGATCTTCACGATTGTGAAGGAGTTCACGGCCCCTTCCTCCTATTCCCCCCCGCCTGTCTCTTCGGATGCGTGGGCATGTGATCTTGCCACTTTTTTCACCGACAAGATTAAGGCTATTCAGGCCTCCTTCTCGGAGAGCATTGTGGAGGGCTGTGGTGGCCCCGGGGCTGGACTTGGAACATCGTCCCTGCCTACGGCAGTACTGGCTGACTTTCCACCTGTCTCCAGTGATATGTCCCGGGCCCTGTTGGCCAGTCTCAAATCTGGTTCCCCGCTTGACCCCTGCCCTGCCAATTTTTTGGCCGGGATGGCGGCAGTGGTGAATCCTCTGGTCAACCCTATCCTCAATGCCTCCTTGAGAGAGGGGAGTGTCCCTCGCACCTGGAAAAGGGCGATGGTGATCCCCCTCCTGAAAAAGCCTGGTCTTGATGCCGAGGTCTTGGCCAATTATAGGCCAATTTCACTGCTCCCGGCCCTGGCTAAGATCACCGAGAAACATGTTCATGGTGTCTTGTCGAGCTTTTTAGAATCTAACAACTTGCTCCATCCGTCCCAATCCGGGTTCCGTCCGAACTTCAGTACGGAAACGGCATTGGTGGAGGTCTCTGAGATTATCAGGGAGACCTTGGATGTGGGTGGCAAGGCCATGCTTGTCATGTTGGACCTGTCGGCGGCCTTCGACACCGTCCCTCATGAGGCGCTTCTCGCTAGGCTTCATGACATCGGCCTAAGGGGGACGGTTTTCAGATGGTTTTCATCTTTTCTGGAGGGCCGCCGCCAGACGGTCTGGGTTTCCCAGAGCTCCGCCGAGATGCCGCCATTGGGAGTTGGGGTTCCACAGGGTTCTGTGTTGAGCCCGACATTGTTCAACATCTTTATGTCCCCCTTGGCGGCAGCGGTGGAGGCTTACGGAGCCCAGATCGTGTCCTATGCCGATGACACGCAACTCCTTTTCACATGTGCTAAAGACCAGCCATTTGATGGGGAGAGAATTCGGGACTGTCTGGATATGGTCTTTGGCTGGTTCCAGCGGAACAGTCTAAAGGCCAACTCCAGTAAGTCGGAGGTGTTATTCTTCGGCTGTGTCACCGATCCCGAGTGGCGGCAGTGGTGGCCGGCCGCCATGTGCCCTCCGGCACATTCTTCCTTGGTGGCCAAAAATCTTGGCGTTAAGCTTGACAACAAGCTTTCTCTCAGAGCACATGTTCTTGGCCTGGCTGGCACCTGTTTCGGCGTTCTGAAAATGCTCCGCAAGTTTCTTCCACTTCTTTCTGCGGAGCATAGACGGATTACGGTGCAGGCGCTTATCGGATCTAGGCTAGACTATGCCAATGCTCTTTTTCTGGGTCTTCCAGAGTACTTGGTCCAGCGTCTGCAGGTGACACAGAACTCGGCAGCGCGCGCAATCTTTGGTCTGCATAGACGCGCACGGGCATCTGGTCTTCTGCGGACGCTGCATTGGCTCCCGATCCGTAAGCGGATTATGTTCAAATCCTTGACGCTGGTGCACAAAGCTCTGTTTGGCTCAGGCGCAGGATATCTACAGAAGAGATTGGCTTTCTATCGCCCTGCCCGCTCATTGCGTTCGGAATCCCTTTTCACGGCTGTGGTTCCACGCGTGAGGAAGGCCCGGATAGGGGGGCGCTCCTTCAGCCTCAAGGCCTCCCAGCTGTGGAACTCGCTTCCATTGGAACTTCGCAGCACTCCCAATCTGCTTCAATTCAGAAGGAATTTGAAGACTTGGCTTTTTAATCTTTCTGTTTAGGTGGATTTTCTTCTTTGTTTCCTCTTGGGCTTTTGTTTTTCTTGTTATGTTGTTATACACTGTAGCTTTATGTGGAAAGCGCCGGGACACTCTTTTAGAGTAGCCGAGCGCTATATAAACACATTTTAACATAACATAACATAACATAACACTACCCCTGCTCGGACGGTAGCGTTTGCCATTTAACTCAAGCTACCAACACATTGTCACTTGAAGAAGGCAGAGTGTGGAACCAACGTGAACACACGAATTGCAACTCAGTAAACGTGATCTACCTAATCACCTGTCCCTGCCAGCTCCGTTACGTAGGCATGACCACAAGAAAGGTCAAACAACGCATCTGCGAGCACCGGAGTAATATAAGGTGCAAAAAAGTAACAACTAAACTGAGTCGCCATTTCCTGGACAATAATCACACTACCAATGACATGAGATGGACCATCATTGAAGCAATTGATGGCACAAGGAATGTACAAAATAGACTGTTCGAAAAAGAGCAGCGCTGGGTGTACCGTCTAGGGACCAACATCAATGGCCTTAACGACGACATCCCATGGAACACTGTCCTGTCATGAACCCTTGGGCCGGGCTCCCAATACCATTACTTATATCGTGTGTAACAGCAATATACAAATGCTCTCTTAATCTCTGTTTTCCCTGTAGCTTATAATCCGTGCACTTAACATCCAGTGCCTTGTAAATATCCCCATTTCTCTCAAGTCACAGGAGCATTGTCAATAATCCTTTATTCATGCCGAAATGGTATAATTTCCATCATTGGACACCCACCGGCACAACATTGACGGCCGGCGAGCGTTAGGCTTCTGAATCCAAGCCTCGCTCAGGTAACGGACCGCACCCCGCCCACATGGGCGTATGCGCTCCAAGCCTCGCTTTGAGCGAGACACGCCCAACCCGGAATCGCGCGCTGAAACCCAAACACCGCATTTAAACTCACTCTCCGGCCCCGCTCTCCATCGTCGGGGTCCGGTTGCGAGGATTTCTGAAGGTTCAGAAGCGGGTTGTGAGCGCTGAGGGCGTGAGTTTTTCATTACCGGCAGGACGGTTATCCCGATCTCCACGAGCTAAGTACCTGAACGCTTTGGAAGCAATGCCATCTAACTCTTTTCCTTTTCTGGATGTGCCAGGCGCGCTCCAATCCTCCTCCCGAGACCCATGGTGCTAGTAGCGCCCTCTTTAAAAGCGAGATATCACCCATATTTACCATCTTAGGGGGGTCACAGACCTCTTGGTCAATTGATCCCTCCTATAAGGAGAATTCATACCGTGTTTTTATTCCCCCTTCTACAACTGTAGTTTTAAACACCTCTAGCACTTCACCTCCCAGAGTTTAACGCTAAACATCCCCAAAGGGCTACTTGGATGGTGCTTAAAATAGCGATTACTATGGGCACACTAATGTTTGCCACCATCTATGGAGCACTATGATAATTCGCAATGGCGTATACTAATTGTATGTATGTCCATGTGTGTTTGTTTGTATATCTTCTCTCCACAGGTGCTGAAACACCCTGAATTTGGGGCTTTTTCTTTAGAATGAGCATCACGCTCTTCTAATTTTAAGCACTTTTTTCACTTTTTTCTTTTTTCACTTTCACGTCCCCAGGTTAGGGTGGACTATTAGAGTGTCCATACCGCCGGGGTATTGTCCTGAAGAATGCCTTGGTGAATTTATACCACTAGTATGGCAGAAACATGTTGACTGATTAATTAACTGTGTGGTATTTAGCTGAATTTAACCAAATCCTAACAACCTTGGCACGTAAATTCAGACACATATACCACTTACCTGTGTCTTAGGGATCACTCATTAAAAAACTTTTTTTGATACCCTCCTAGGCACTTTTAATTATATTTCACTCACATCACGCCCTCCCCACACGACCAGCTCTGCAGTCTTTCTGGCGTCGCAGCACACCAAAGAGGCACTCGGCCTCTTTGGTGGGGCCCGATGATGAAGCATGACACTGACCAGGTCGGTGTGTGAGGGCCTTCCTACTCAAATTGAGTGAGTGTGTTACCCTTCCATCATTCGCTCCAAATTTGTGGCAGTCCTGTGACTGACCAGACCTCTCTTTTTTTGTTGAAGTACATTTAACCGGGGATTGAGAGAGTGTCCCTGATTCTCCCTACCTCTCCCTTTGTTGATACACGAAAGCCTTTTTAACACATCTGAAGGCTGAAACTAGTAGACCTAAATTTTCTAAGGGATACAGAGGTACATATTAAAACCTCATGCATATCCTGACGATGTTTTAGCATAAGTCCTAGGACCCTTCCATTAAAACTTTTAGTAGGGTACTTCCTAGAGATATTTTTATCACATAATTTCACTTCACATAGCATTCCGCACTTCTCACACAACAACCTGCTCCGCTGTAATTCAGGCATTGAAGCACAGCTGGATTGCACTCGGTAATCCAGCTGGGCCCCGATGATGAAGCATGCCACCTACTAGGTAGGTGGGTGAGGGGTTTCCCTAAACAACTATCTATCTTTGTGCTCCTTTTTTCGAAGGTACAGGCATTAACTACAATCTTAATACCTACTAAGGACTTGTCCACATTGTTTATTTGAATACTACCCAGGGAAAAGGACAAGTAGCCTTTCTAGTTTTCCTTACTCTCTAGTTGTTCTTTTGCCATAGTAGAAACATCAACTGCAACAACAGTTGTAAACACAATGGGAACCACAGCAATGACAACTGCTTTCACCAAAGCTGTAATCACAGGAGGGACCACAAAAGTGATTACAGAAGACCCCAGGACAGTGAGAACAACATCTACCATAGACCTAGCAACATCAAAGACATTGTCTGCCACCACAGCAAGCAGAATAGCATCAGCAACAGCTTTCAACACAACAGAGATCACAGCAATATCAGATGCTAGCAGCAGAGACGGACCAAAGTAACACGACAATAGCAAGCAGAACAACATGGACCCTATCAGCAATCACAGATGTATACTCAAAGAGGAACACATGCTAAATCACATTTGGTACCACAGTAGAGACAACAACAGTAAAGACTGTCACAACAGCAGTGACTATAGATGCAACAACTTCATTGACCACATCAAGAACCAAGGTGTGACCACAGCTGCCACCATAGCAGGGACAACAAGAAAAGCTGTCAGAAATGTAGTGACTACCATTATAACCACAGAAGGGAAATAGCAACAATTATTTCTACCATAACAGCTTGAATTACACCAGCAACACCTGCCATCAAAGCAGGAACAGCAATTGCATCAACAACTGCCGGAAAGGAAAGAGCAAGAGCGCCACAGTTGTAACCCTTGAGAGAAAAATATGAGTGAAATTTTGAATTAATGTAATTAAATAGCTACTGCACTGGTCCACATTCCAGTTCATTGTGTTTACTCACTCTTGCACTACAGACAGGGGTCAACTTCATACAAATTGGCTTTGAACCTAGGCCAGCTGTGTCCCTCTGAAAGGGAATATCGGGACCCACAGGCCAATTTTGACCTATTGGGCCACAAAAGTGAGGTACAGCTTGAGTCTGATGGCACACTGAGCACAGAACCCATGCCTGGGTATATATTAACAATTACTAGGCTATTTTCTTCTACAACCCATGTTTTAGAGTAATTCCACAAATCTTTGTATGTACCTAATAAAGTAATAATTTCTTTTCAATTCTTTGGAGTCACAAGTTATTCATAATTATTGATGAAGGCACCAATGTCAATCCTTTTTACTTATGCTGGTCAAAAAATCCACCGACCATTTTTTGTCCTTTATCAGCATTGCACATGAATTAACTTTCCAGATTGTTGCTCCTTCTTCTATAATTGATACTATTTTGGGATAAACAAACAAATAAATAAATATTTAACTGATTCTGATTACTCATTGTGATATTTAAAAGAGAACAACAGAGCTCTGAAGAAATTGAGAACATTCGTGAAACACTTACGAAATTTAAGGCTAGATGTAGGTAATTTGGATTTACCTATTCATAAATACCGAATTTTAGCGATTCGGTATTTATGAATCGGTAAATCCAATGTAGGTAATGATTCGGTAAAAAATACTGCATCAGTAGGATTCGGTATTTACCGAATCGGTATTTACCGATTCAGTATTTGCCATTGATTCCTATGGGCCTGGAGGCCCATAGGAATGAATGTCAATTACCGAATCGGTAATTACCGATTCGGTGAATACCGAAAAAGTCAAGGTTGGCAGGGTGTCACTTTGACACCCTGTTGCACCGCTGATTAGTGCTTGTGTGCCATGTGGCATACATACATGCCCCAAGGGCATGTATGTGTGCCACATGGCACAGGTGAAAATGCACATTTATGCATTTACATAGGAATTCCTTATTTACTACCAACTAATAGTTGGTGGTAAATAACGAATCCTTTAAGCCCTGTAGCACTGTTTACAGTGCTACCTACATGTCAAAATACAGACTCGGTAATTTTACCGAATCGGTAATTTTACTGATTCGGTAAAATTACCGAATCTGTATTTTGAGATGCCCTACATCTCAGTATCCAAATACCGATCGGTGACGGCCGAAAATTACTATTTTCGGCCGTTACAGACCGGTATTTGGATACCTACATCTAGCCCCAAATTTTTATTGCGAAAAGATTGAGTAGTTGGACTCAATCAGCTAACGAAAAGTAGAAAAAGTTTTCTACTTTTCTTTGACTGATTGAGCTACACTCTTGCCAAGGATAGGTGAGGCACCCAGATATTCATGTTTCTATTTCTATTTAGGGGGTTTTGTAAAGCACTTGGTGACGCACAACGGCGTGTCCCCGCGCTAAGGAGCAACTCTTACTGGAACCTATAGAAGCGGCATACCTTACTGGGCAAATAGTGCAGTTTTAAGTTTGGCTCTGAAAATTGATTCTGATGGGTCTAATCTCAGTGCCATGGGTAGTTTGTTCCATCTTGAGGCTGCGAGGTACCTGAAAGATCTTCCGCCCATTCGAGCTCTAGACACCTTGGGAACGACCAGGAGTCCAGAGCCAGAGGATCTCAACGAGCGGGGCGTCTCATAAGTAGTCAGAAGTCCCTGCAGGGGAAGAGGGGATCTCCCATTGATGATCCGATGGCACGTACATAGAGCTTTAAATTCTACCCTGCTTCTGACCGGAAGCCAATGCAGAGATCGGAGGGCCGCGGCCGATGCGGCTCTTCTGGGTAGTTTAAGCACTAAGCGGGCAGCGGCATTCTGTAGGACCTGTAGGCGGTTGAGGTTCTTCTCCAAAGTCCCTAAATAGAGAAGATTGCCATAGTCCATCTTTGATGTGACTAGTGCATGCACCAGGGTTTGTCGGGCTCTCACAGGTAAAAACTTCAAAGTCTTCCTGAGACTTTTGAGGGTCCCAAAACATGATCCAACCACCTGATTGATCTGGGGGCCAAAGGTGAGGTCAGTGTCAAACCAGATGCCCAGATTCTTTGCTTTCTGGGAAGGAGAGGGTGTTGGACCTAGGCAGGATGGCCACCATGCCGACGTCCACGCGAGTGCGACAACTGCTAGTGAAGACAATGAGTCCGTGCCACAGGAGAATGAAGCCATTATCTTCACCAAAACATTCAGGTGAATAACTGATCATACTCCTGCAGCACTCCCTGTTTTCCCACAGCAATTAGTTGGGTCGTTGGTAGCTGTCCAGTCTGCGATAGCTCCCTCTGCTGGCCTGAACCATTAAATGTAGCCAGTAAAGTGAGTTTTCTAATTATCTGGTCAGGTGCTAATTATTGTTATTCTTGTTTTTTGGCATACCCACCAATAATCATGTCATTAGTTAATATTGCCTTATGAGATAGTTTGCATTATATTAACACCTCATTTATTTATTGGAAAACTGCAAAAGCAAAGCCTTATATCTATGCCTAGAAAATCCGACATGTTGGCCCAATCAGACTTTAGAACTAGACAGACTATAGACACGTTTTTAAAACTAGACATTCTTTGATAGCAGTCAGGCTTGAAATTCGTTATAGTAGGCAGCGTCTCCAATCTAGGATTAACTCAATTTCGAATTTCCTTACCCAACTGCCTTTGACATCTATCTGCAGGAAACATTAATTCATGCTCTTTTGCAGCTCCTGGAAAGTCTAGTACTTTCGCGGCTACTAAGCCAAAAAAGCTTTCTTCAGTGGCTGTCACTTCAATGCTTTTCTTATTTGTGGATATCCTTAGCGGTCTTTGCTCTAGAGTTAAGCACCCTCCCAATCACACTGTGCTCCAAGGGGACAGTCTTCAAACCCATTTTAGGTCTCGCCTACAGACAGCTTTACTTGTTTATTTATAACAGACCTATTGCTTCCAATATAGACCTACTCAGCTTTGTGCCCATCCGGTGCCTCTGTTTTGATGGCTTTCTTGTCAAATTCAGTACCTTTGCTTGCTATTCTTGAATTTGTTTAGTCCAAGAAGCATTTTAGTCGCATCGTCTATTGATTGGATGAGTTGTATCTTTCCACTGCTGACATCAGGACCTTGCATTGCTGTTCATGTAGAGGCTACTTTCTCTCCCTCACTCTCTCTCTCTCCCTGCTCTCACCAGTTGCCAGGTTTGCATACTGTATCAATAAATTTGCTTCTGCTTGCACCCACTCCCCACGTATTCTTCACAATGCCAGCTGTTGTTTTTGCAAGTGACTATTTTTAAATGGTTTAAAACATTGCAAATTGCTTGCCCATGTTTGTGCCTGCATGTGCGTATGTGCACACAAGGTGGGGAGCTTGAAATGTTTTTTCTAATGCTTCATGAAACATCTTTCCAATATAGCCACCATGTTTTTGCACCCATGCACAGTGGACATGATGGAATCAGGACACCATTCCACAATGGTCACAGTGCATGTCCGGCAATCGAAAGAAGGCATGTTATAATGATTTTCTTTAAGCAAAAAAAAAAAAAAGTTCAAAGTTGACTGCATATACCTGTGAATGCTCAGCAGTCTTCTGGGAAATAAAACATTGGCAAAGCCAAGAGATCTTCATTCTGGTGTCAGGGAGGTGAAGCCTATTGGCTTTACCAATGCTTGTTTTATCTGTCCTGTAAAAAGCGCTTTGATATCACCGAAGTAGAGCGAAAAAGAAGGTCATAAATAACAATAGGAAAATCATATAATTTCATAATAGCCACTAAATTAGGAAGGATAATAATTATATCAGTTAATAAATAGCCAGTGATAATGACTTTTTAGTAAATAACATGTACAAAGTGTTTAACTGTCTAAAACTCTCAAATTCAGTAGATATGAGGGTTTGCAATCGCTAAAACACTAGATCATCTTTACATGGGCTTATTGTCGCAGGAATGTCACTTTTTATGACTTTCTTGTGGCGATAATACCTTCGACTTATTTACAAGGCAGCGTTAAGCCACTTAACGTCGCTTAGCTGCCTTGTAAATAAGGCCCCCTTTCAAGCTACATTTAGGGGCCGATTAGGATGGGGTCGGAAAACCATTCAGACCGCCGTGGCAGCAGAAAATAACAGTCCGCATGTACCATGGGAAAACCGGCGGTCAGATTAGGATGACCCGCCAGAAAAATCCGACCGCGGAGGACAGATTCCACGAACCTCAGCCAGGACTGGCCGAACAGCTGAAAACCCATCTGCGGCACTCGGATTTGCTTCAGAAAGACCCAAAACCACTGCACGACCAGCAGATTGACCGTACGTGAAATTAGGATACAATTGCAGTGACAGCAGAACGATCAGTTGTTTCCAACCGCCGCGATCGCAACAATTGGTGAATGAGAGAGCCGGCGGTAGGGCTGATGTATTTTGACCGCTGCGGTCGCTCCGGAACAGTAATGGCGGTCAAAAGCAACCACACAACAAGGCTACCAAGTGTAGCCATTAATCTGACTCAGCCTCAAAAAACACCTAACAAACCCCAATTACACATCCCCTTGGCAAGTAAAAAATAGAACTCTCAGGTCAACCCTCACAACACACCTGACATGAATATTCCATTTTGACCCACCCACATAGCTGAGTATAAAACCAACCCCTTCCCTGACCAGCACAACTCCACAACTGAAGGGCTCAACCCTGCACACATCACAACATCACAACCACACACACACCACACACATCCCCACCACCACAACTGCTCTGGGTGAAAGAGCGTGCCAACAAAAACCATGAGCTGGCTCAGAGGACTGGCGGTGGCCCTCCCATTCCACCAATATCATTCACTGAATGGGAGGAGAAGGTGCTTGCCATAATGCTTCCAGAGAGTCTCACTGGAATACCCAGGGGAGTGGGGGCTTGTAAGTACCAACAAATGTCTCCCATTACACTGCTATGTATAGTCATGCACAACTACAAAGCTACACTTCCTAGGCCCAAATGCACTCATGTGCACCACACTCTCCCCAACACAAATCTCACAGATCCAACATTTACTCCCTCTGAATCACCCCAAAGGTAGCTAGCAACATTCCCAGAGGGGCATTTGTACAGGCAGCCAGCACTACAACTCCCAATAGGCCCTCTTGTCCCACAGCAGAGCAGAATGTAACACTCTTCCTACCCACAACCATGTGGCAGCCATGGCATTGCTCTCTTCAAACTCATAGGTAGGTAGCCATCTTATGCTCTCCTGTCCCACTCCTGAGCAGGATTGAACACTCCCCCATCCAAGAGCCAAGTGTAACCTATTCCCTTCCTCTGCTCCACTTCACAGGGAGGTAGCCATTCTAAAAGGGAGGGGTGTTTGTGGGTGGGAAGCCAGCACTACAACTCTCACCAGGCACCCTTGCCCCACAGTTGAGCAAGATGGAGCACTCCCCCCACCGAGCCAGAACCATGTGGCAGACATTTCATTGCTCTCATCAAACTTACAGGTAGGTAGCCATCTCAACAGGGAGGGGTGTTTGTGTGTAGGAAGCCAGCACTCCAACTCTCACCAGGCCCCTTTGTCCCACAGCTCAGCAGGATGGAACACTCCCTACACCCAGAGCCTTGTGGCAGCCATTGCATTGCTCTCATCAAACTTACAGGTAGGTAGCCATCGCAACAGGGAGGAGTGTTTGTGGGTAGGAAGCCAGCACTCCAACTCTCACCAGGCACCCTTGTCCCACAGCTGAGCAGGATGGAAAACTCCCCACATCCAGAACCATGTGGCAGCCATTGCATAGCTCTCTTCAAACTTACAGGTAGGTAGCCATCTTATGCTCTCTTGTCCCACCCGTGAGCAGGATGGAACACTCCCCCATCCAAGAGCCATGTGTAATCTATTCCCTTCCTCAATCAATCAATCAATCAACCAATCAATACATTTGTAAAGCGCACTACTCACCCGTGAGGGTCTAAAGGCGCTGGGAGGAGGGGTGCTGCTACTGCTCAACTAGTCAGGTTGGAGTAGCCTCCTGAAGGTAAGTAGGTCCTGAGTCTGCGGTAGGAGAATGGGGAGGGTGTTCCAGGTTTTGGCGGCAAGGTGGGAAAACGATCTTCGGCCGGTAGTCATTCTTCAGATGTGGGGGACAGTGTTGAGGGCGAGGTCGGCGGAGCGGAGCTGGTTATTCGGGATGTAGAAGCTGAGTTGTCTGTTGAGGTATGTTGGTCCGGTGTTGTGGAGGGCTTTGTGTGCGTGGGTGAGGAGCTTGAAGGTGATCCTCTTCTTGACGGGAAGCCCGTGCAGGTCTCTCAGGTGGGGAGTGATGTGGCTGTGGCGAGGAATGTCGAGGACGAGGTGTACAGAGGTGTTCTGTATGTGTTTTAGTCGTTTCAGGAGATTAGCTGAGGCTCCTGCGTAGAGGGCGTTTCCGTAGTCTAACCTGCTGCTGACGAGGGCATGGGTGACCATTCTTCTTGTATCAGTGGGGATTCACCTGTAGATTTTGCTGACCATGCGGAGGGTGTTGAAGCAGGAGGACGAGACGGCGTTGACTTGTTTGGTCATGGAGAGTTTTGAGTGGAGGATGAATCCTAGGTTGCATGCATTGTCGGTGGGTGTTGGTGCTGCTCCCAGTGCAGCTGGCTACCAGGAGTCATCCCAAGCCGAGGGGGTGGATCCGAGGATGAGGACTTCTGTCTTGTAATAGTATAGCTTTCAACAGCTGTTCTTCATCCACTTGACGGCTGCTTTCATTCCTTCGTGTAGGTTGGTTTTGGCGATGAGAGGGTCCTCAGTGAGGGAGAGGATCAGCTGGGAGTCTTGGCGTAGGAGATGATGTTGAGGTTGGCCAGTCGTGTGACCTGGGCAAATGGTGTCATGTAGATGTTGAACAATGTCGGACTGAGGGATGATCCTATGGGGACGCCGCAGATGATCTCGGAGGCTTCGGATCGGAAAGGGTGGAGGTGGACGCTCTGAGTTCTGCCGGAGAGGAAGGAGGTGGTCCAGTCCAGTGCTTTGTCGCAGATAACTGCGTTGTGCAGGCGTGTGCCTAGGGTGTGGTGGCAGACAGTGTCGAAGGCCACTGACAGGTCCAGGAGGATGAGGGCCGCAGTTTCACCGTTGTCCAGTAGGGCCCTGATGTCATTGGTGGTGGCGATGAGGGCAGTTTGGGTTCTGTGGTTGCTGCTGAACCCAGACTGGGACAGGTCAAGGATGCTATTCACCTCGAGGTGGCGGGTAAGTTGTCTGTTGACGGCCTTCTCGATGACCTCGAATGGGAGCAGCGAGATGGGTCAGAAGTTCTTGAGGTCCTTTGGGTCAGCCTTGGGTTTTTTGAGTAAGGCGTTGATCTCGGCGTGCTTCCAGCTCTCCTGGAAGGTTGCAGTCTCAAAGGAGATGTTGATGTCCTTGCAGAGATGGGCTGAGATGGTGGAGCTGGCTTTGTTGAAGATGTTGTGTGGGCATGGGTCTGACAGAGACCCAGACTGGATGGTGTTCATGATATTGATGGTGTCGTCGTCGTTTATGTTGGTCCAGGTGAGCAGGGGATAGGCGTGGATGATGGGCGTGAGGTCGGAGGTCTCGGTGGCTGTTGGGGTGTCTAAGCTGTTGTGGATGTCTGCGATCTTGCAATGGAAGAAGGTGGCAAGGGAGTTGCACAGGTCTTGCGAGGGTGGGATGTCGTTGGTGTTGGCGCTTCGTTTGGAGAGTTCCTTCACGATGTTGAAGAGCTCTTTGCTGTTGTGTGCGTTGTTGTCTAGGCGGTCTTTGAAGGAGGCCCTTTCGGCGGATCTGATGAGGTGATGGTGTCTGCAGATGGCGTTCTTGTGGGCTGCATAGCTATCCGGTGTCTATTCACTATGCCATTTTTTTCCTACTTTTTGACAGGTTTGCTTGGAGTCCTGGATTTCTACTGTGAACCAGTTGGCCTTCTTGTTGGTGTGTCCGTTGGAGGGTTTCTTGAACAGGGGGAGTGTATTGGCGCAGTCGTTGATCCACTGTCTGAGGTTGCGGGCGGCGGAGTTGGAGTCGGTGGGTGGACTACGGGCGAGGGTGGTGTTAAGCTGGTCTTCGGTGACTTTGCACCAGCAGCAGCGGGAGATCTGTTGGGTGCGGCTGTGCATGGTGGGTTTCTGGAAGGTGAATTGGATCCAGCGATGGTCGGTCTTGTGGAGTTCGGTGGTGTGGCTGATGAAGAAGTGGGGGCTTACAGAGAAGATGGGGTCAAGCGTGTGGCTGGCAGAGTGGGTGGGTGTTGTGCCGAGCTGTCTGAGTCTGAGGTTGGCGAGGTTGTCGATCAAGGTGGTGGAATTGGTGTTGTTGTTGTTCTCGAGGTGGAAGTTCAGGTCCCTGAGGAGAATGCAGTCTGTTAAAGCAAGGGCGTGCGTGCTGATGAAGTCGGCGATGAAGTCGCTGAACTATGGCTCTTGGTCCGGGGGTCTGTAGACAAGGGATCCTCTGAGGGTGGTGTTGTGGTCGGTGTGGATCTGGAAATGCAGGTATTCGGCAGTTCTGAGGGTGTTGTTGGTGCTGGTCGAGACTCTGAGGGTGTTCCTGTGGACGATCGTGATTCCTCCTCCTGTTCTGTTGGTGTGGTCCCTGCAGGTGATCTTGTAGCCGTCCGGGATGGCTATGGCGATGTCAGGTGCCATGGAGGGGTTCATCCAGGTCTCTGTCAGGAAGGCGACGTCTGGGGAGGTGGAGTCGAGTAGGTCCCAGAGTTCGATGATGTGCTTGCGGGTGGAGTGGGTGTTGAGCAGGATGCATCTGAGGTGGTTGTGACCTTTCTCGGTGGGTGTATTGGCGGGACGGTTACTGGTGAAGCTATAGCTCTGGCAGGAGAAGGGTCCTGGGTGCGCTTCGGGGCTGCTAGAAAGCAGGTGTGTGGCCGTCCGGTGTTGAGTGCGTGGAGGGTGCTGACATCATAGCAGTGTCAGGCATTGTGGCGTTCGTGGGGCCAGAAGGTGTGGCACTGGGCACGGTCCAGGCGCGGACGGGGAAAGAAGGGCTTGCCTTTGGTGCGCCTTCAGCTCGAGAGTGGCCTGCCCACTCGGCGCGGGCGTCATATCAGCGGAGGTGGGAGGGAGGAGCAGCTGGGAGGCGGGAGCGGGCGGCGAATGGGCGAGCAGGGGGATAGGGCCACAGGGGGGGCTGAGGCGGGAACTGAGCAGGTGGGGGAAACAGAAGGCATGGGGGACAATGATAAAATAATATGAGTGCAGAACAGTAATAAGGCAAAACAACTGAACTACTTAGACAAAACTAGACCACGAGACAAAAAAACTAGGAGGGGCAGCGAACTTACAGTAGCGGCAGCAGCGGGCTGAGAGTGAAGGACACCCAGGTGGTGCTGTGCGGCGTGGGGAGCGGCCTAGCCTGAAAACAGGGTCAAGGTCGCTCTGCTCCACTTCACTGGGAGGTAGAAATCCTATCAGGGAGCTGAGCAGGATGGAGCACTCCCCACACCCAGAACCATGTGGCAGCAATTTCCCTCAACTGAGTCACAGAACAGGTATGTAGACAGTGCATGCACCCTGCCATTCCTCTCAAAAAGCATGGAGCCATAGGACCACACAAGCCCTCAAATGTCACCCAACTTGGCATAGATCTAAAAGCCACTTACAGTGTACAGACAGACAGGTAAACATACGTAACAGTCACCGAAAACAAACTTTGACTCACCAAGTCACATGTTGAAGAAATGCAGGGCCCAATCATGCACAGCACTGAATGCTATGTGTAAGTGCCATGGTGTCAGAGCATGAAGGCCCATATGAATACAAAACATGCATGGTCAGTGGTAAAAGAAAGTAAAGTACATGAAATGAAAAAGGTATGCATAGGATTACAAGGGCTAGTTCTTGCTGAGATGAAACGTCCTCCATGCTGAGAAAAGCAAAAAGACTCATCACAGAAAGTTGAAGTGCTGCAAGTCGTTAGATGGCAACATGTACTTGTAATCACACAATCTGTACTCGGAACATGGTATCTATGTCACATGGGTTGTCACATGGTATCATGTCACACCGTGGACAAGTAGGTACCGCCACATCATATCATGATGCTCAATACCTGGCAGCCATACAAAGTGACATCAAAGTAAACATCCAAACGTCTAACACCAAGCTTGTGGAGTGCACTTTAATGACCATTTTGCCTCTGTTCAACAGGAGACCCACAAGCAACTGCTACAGAACAAAACACCGACCTGCAGAGACAGTCTTCTCCCCCCCTTCCCCCAGAACATGGACTCTCGGATGCAGACTCCCTACGTTTCTCAGATGAGAGCAAGAACTTGACCCATCCAGACTGCCAGGGCGCACCACGTCCCAGGCACCCATTGTCCCCACCACCTCAGCAACAACAGCACTGACCCCTGCTGCAACGACCTGTGCAGCCTCAACCATTACCAGCACCAGTTTTGCTTGCAACACTTTCCCTGGCTCAGTGGTTACCAACACCACCACAGAATCAAAGGAGGGCAGGGAGAGTCTGTGGGTACGTTGAGTCCAACGCTACAGGTCTGGGATAGCGGGGCAGGTGGAGGGCAACGGGGGGACAAATTCGAGAGGACACTGGGACCGAAGCCCTGGCCAACATTGCAAGAGTCCTTGCAGCATACGAGCAAACCCAGGGACACATGGGCCAGGTTATGGAAGAAGTCTGCGAGCTCCGCCAGCTGCTGAGGTCAATGAACACGCATATGGGCCAAATTGTGGACCTCATGGGTGTCCTGAGGGACAGTCATGCGGCCTAAAGGACAGCTCAACCCCCCTCCATTGGCCTGCAGGATGATACTCTCACCACATCAGCTGCGGCCATAGAGAGAGGTGAGCTGCAACAGGATGACTCCTCAGATACTCCCGCATTGGCCCCCCATGGAAAACGTAAAAGGGGCCGTCCCAGAAACACCACTGGAGGATCATGTGGCAAAGCCCCATCCAAACGCCAGTTGCTGAGCTAGCCATTATGGCACCTCTGTTCCCCTTGACATTGAATTTGTTGACTATCCTAACCCCCACTGCCATGTTGATGGTAGGTGTCTGTTGGACTGTGTCACTACATCAATGTGGTAACTACTCTATTGTCTCATTTACCATCACTGTCAACTCCTTAATTCACTTAGCACCTTTTTGTAAAACATCACTTTTCCCTCACAAATACTCATTGTAAATAAATACTCTTAACACGCCTATTTCTTTGTGTCAGCTCCCTGTTTATCACAGTATGTACAATGTCGACTCAGATTCCAATGCACCACAAGCTCTGATTGTGACGAGGCATTGAGAGGGTGAAGGGTCCTAGAAAGACACAAGAGAACAACATTTACTTGTCAGGTGATGGCATCACAGCTAGTACACAACACTAGTTATCAAGGTACACAAACCAGCACACATTACAATGAGTAATATTTTCAACATAGACATCATGTGGCTGTTGATAACTAACCTGTGCCACAAACATCAGCCATCAGTACAGAGCCAACAACAGGCAGCAGTCAAAAAGCTCTTCTAGGTCATGTCACTACCATCAAAGATAGCAGACAATGTCACTGTTGTACAATGTCACTCACACTCAAGGGAAGTAGTTGTTGATGAGCTGTTGAGGCAGGTCGACACCTTCCTCCTCTCCACTATCATTGTTACTAGACATATGTGGGTTTGCAGAGGGGGGCATCTGCTGCTCATCATCATCCAGGAGCAGGAGTCTCTTTGCACAAGGCCAGGTTGTGGAGCATGCAGCATGCAACTACGATCTGACAAGCCTTTTGGGGAGAGTGAAGTAGTACAACTCCGCTCTTGTCCAGACACCGAAATCTAGATTTAGAAGACCAAAAGTACGCTCCTCCACACAACCTGTCCTCTCATGTGCATCATTGTAGCAGACTTCACCCGGGGTCCTGGGATTCCTCAGTGGGCTCAACAACCAAGGTCGGTTGGAATATGCAGAGTCACCCAAGTGTGAGATACACAGACCAATTTTGTGATTTAACAGTAGCTAAGAACAGCATGTCACACATACAGCTCACTACTTGACTCTGCGTACTCACAATCCACGCACGCTGTGGATGCATATTTGCCATTAGCTGTAGTACGATGCTGTTACGCAGTATGTAGGAGTCATGTGCTGAAATCTGGCACAGAAATCGGAGATTATCATATCCGCTTGCCATACCACTTGCTCATTAACGGAAGAGAAATGCTTCCTGTTCCTGTATATGTGCTCACATGCCTGTGGTGGAACCAGGCCCACATGTGTGCAGTCAATGGCCTCCACAACATTAAGGATGTGGGCAAGGTCATAAAAATCACCCTTCACAGCTGCCAATTCATGTCTCCTGGAAAAATTGATGTAACAGTCCTTGTATGTCTTAATTGTGGACAGGACATCATGAAGCACAATGCTGAACATTGGTTGAGACATCTCACCTGCGCTGGCCATCGTGTACTGGAACGAAGCAGTTGCAAAGAAATGTGAGGCAGCCATCACCTTAACTGTTGGTGTCAAAGCAGTCGGATAGGTTCTGCGAGGCCTCAGATGGCGCTCCAACTAACCACATAGGTCTTGATGGGTAGGTTGATCCAAACGGAATTTCCGTAAGATGTCCTGATCCTCCATGTCAGCCAGCAATGTGAATGGACGATGTACATTTGGTCATCTCCTACATAAAATAAAAGTGGACACATGTCAATTAAATTGCCCTATGAGATGTGTCCAACATCTTACATCTTGACTGACACAGCGCCAACAATCACTGGACTAAAACAACAGCTTAAAGCATAAGTTACATGCAGAGACACCTTTATCTTAAGTAGTACATGTGTTCAGTATGTACATACTGAGTACAGATTCTGACTATGGGAATGGAAAATAGTACAATCGAACATCTTGTGTCACCAGCCCTGAGAGTAGTTGACACAGCATATGTTTGAAACAGCAACACTGCTGGTTTCTACGTAGCTGCTAAACCTGCCACACCTTCTTGCGTGAGTTGGACAGAGCACACATTTACAACACAATGAGCACAGTGTGTATATAAACATCAACTATCAAAATGATTTCAGCAATCTACACAGTGAAATAGGCACATTATGTAGTGAGTCCATCATTATTTTGGGTTCATTAGCCATCTCACACATTGACATGTTTACAAATTTGAGAGTCCATTACATTACAGATCTGTGGACATGCACACAAATATCATATGTGACATGTGAGAAAGTACATGCCAATGCATATAATCCTGTGCACTGACATGGCGTGTTTAGTCATCAGTGTGTTTAATGTCACACCAGCATTGATTCATTGGAAGTGTTTAGTGTTCAATGAAGAGAAGTGCCCATTGCCATTGCTACAGCATGATGCGTCCATTGGCACCAATTGAAAAATGCCAATTCTCGGTAGCAACCGCTTGGGCCCCGCGGTGTGACACAGCCAATGCCCTTGCCCTACCCGCCAATAGGAACCGCAATCGCAGTAATGAAATAGACATTTGAAAATCGCGGTAGGCATGCTCCACCACCTCAGGCCCAGTCACTGGGTTCCATCAAAAGATGCACGATTGTGGTAGCGACTGCCTTGCCCCCGCGGTGTGACACCACCAATGCCCATGCCCTCCCAGCCAATGGGAACCGCGATCACGGTAGTGAAATACACATTTGAAAAACTGCGGTAGGCGTGCAACTCGATCCCGGTCCTTGGTTACATTTGAAAAAAGCTGACCTAGAACAACAATTGCAGCAGCTGAGTACCACTCAAGCAACCCCAGGGGGCTACATATGTCTGTGAGAGAGTCACACATTTCCACTGTATCCAGACACTGCTGCCTGCCATTCTCCATCCCCAACTGCTGCTGTTCCTGTCTCCTGGACTCAATGATAGAGAGAACTGAGAACATCCGGGGCCGTCCCTTCACCACAGAGGAGCTGGAGATCCTGGTGCACGAGGGGCTTTCACAGTATGGGAGGCTATATGGTGCTCCAGATGTACTGGTGGACAGTTTGAGAATACTCACAGTGCTCACATGATATTACTCTGCAGTAGTATGTGCCTGTGTGTGCAAGTTACTGTTCCTGCATCCTTATTCTTGATGTACCATGCTCCATACATGGCCTAGTAAATATTGCACTTGACTATTTGTGGAGGATGGCAACATGGACATTTCTACAGCCCTTCTCCAGCAAGTAAAATACAAATTTAGGTGTGAGACTGGGTGACGTAAATGAGTCATACAGTGCCTGGCATGATGACTCCATGTCAATAGGGTGTGTAGCCTTTTTTTCCTCGGAACCATGGCTGCATTGAAGGATAGGAGGTACAAGCAGTGTTTTGCAGCCATACTGTCACACTGCTGGTTTGCACAGTCAAAGTCTGAAAAAACATTGCCTGGGCTATGTGATGACATAGTCCATGAGGTTGTCATATGCTCATTTGTGACATTACAAAGGTATGTCTTCCAGAGGGTAATGTAGAATGGGTGTACAGGTTCATTATTGACCCCATGGATATGTGTGCATTATGCACAGGAGTAATGCCTGGGTGTAATACTTTTGGTAGTAATTGACCTATGACGCATCAGAACATTTTTATTTTGAGATATCAGCCTTAAATTGTTTTCATTATATGTACTGACTCGCATGTGTAGGCATTATTTGCCCTCTCATAGTGCACATGCATGTGAATGTTCTGATGGCCCACGCTTAACCTCAGTGTGAGTCCACCTGGCCCGCACGGAAATTACCCAATTTGACAGGACCCATCAGTAAATGGACAGAGTGAAACATATTTGTTGTCTGCCACCCTATTTCTCAATGAGCTATCTTAGGGCTGAGGATTGTACGAGACAGGAATACACCTTGTGAGAAGAGTGTGAGAATGTAAGATCATGGCCCTAAATGTGACCTCCATTACACAGGTAGCCATTCACTGGCCAAGGACATTGAGGGGTGTGTAGTGTTGGACACAGTGAGTCGGCCACAACACATCATTACAAATGTATTGTATGTCTTGCTCACTCACATGCTGCATCACATATGAGGGTCTTCTTCACATTGGTGTCTGTGCAGGCACTCTGCATGAGTATGAGATGCCCATGTACTGTGTCCATCCTCATACATATATACATTTCTATGATAGTATTTGATGCAAGTATACTACGTGTCATACTGTATGGCCTCTACTCAACATTTATGTCTTGGTGTGGTCTGTTTTTTCATGCTCCTGTACTGACATACAGTGGTACATGAAACAGTGTCACTGAAACTTCTTGTCTCCCATGCCTGCAGCGTAATGTCCACCAGGGTAAGGCCATATGGAGGGCTATTGCATGCAAGGTGCTGGCTCTGGGTGTCTCTAACCGACGGCACACACACTGTCACAAGAGGTGGGATGACATCTGCCGGCTGAGCAAAAACATGGCAGAGATGATGTTGGAGGTGCTCCCTTGAACTGGCAGGTTGACGCACAGGAGCATAACACCACTAATGGCCCACAATTTGGCATTGACACAGCCAGAGCTGGATGGATTTTTCAGGGCCCATCAGCAGCCAGTTGGGGGTGAGTATTCTGGAAAGGGTGACTTTGGGTGTGAGTGACTGCATGTATCCCAACCCTGAGTCAGTGCGGAGCCCTGTAATGTTTCTAGTGTGATGCAATGGCTTGTAAGTGGCCTCTGTGTTAAGTGCAGCTGTCATGCATTTTCGCTACATGTAGTTTCTCATGACATTGCAAGATGAGATGTGGCCTTCTGACATCTGCTGCATTATGGGAGTCATAGACATCACCAGCCGTATGCATCATCTTAGTGTGCTTTTGTAGAAATGTGCTGTGCACAACTTGGAAATTATGAGAACTACACATCTGACACCAATGTGCAACTGTTGTTGTGCTTTAAAGCACAACATGGTGGATATCAGTAGCTTATGGCCATTGCAAAAGGACATTTGGGAATCAGTACCTATGTTGTTCCCTTAAAGTGACTCTATATGTGACAGAGACAACATGTTGAGATGTATATCTATTTCACCTACAGACACGTAGGTATGCTTACAGAGATTAGTATGTTAGGTTTCAAGGAGGCACGGGCCAGCTATTTGGCTGTGTCAACGTCACATGGGTCATTCATGTAAACTATGCATGTTTCCATGCATCTTCTGAGGATTGCATCAAGGTTGCACATGCAGACTGCACATGGTGGTGGGCAACATGGGGGTATCGTTTTCTAGTTTTGTGCTTTGCTTGCATATGATGTTTGTGAGTATGGCAATATACTGAACCTATGTCTCTGTCTATTGTAGCATCTACCGAGGGGTGGAAGGACAGGGGACAGACACCAGTGGTAAAGCTTCTGGCATGACTGCTACACATGAGCTCAGAGACACTGATGTGACCGGCGCCTCAGAGGAGGACAGGAGTGCCCTGAGTGAATCATGCCTTGAAACACCAACCTCAACATCATCTGACTCCAGCGGTGACTCCTCGATGTTGGCGGGCACATGGAGTTCAAAAGCTGCCTCATCTTCCATCACACATCGTCCAGTGCCCACCTTCCCGGCTGCTACCACTAGTGCTGTCCATACCCACAGCCCTAGGAAGGGTAGAGTGTCCTTCCCCCCGGCACCGCTGCCCCTGTCTCCCCTGCTGCCCTCAGTGTGGAGGCGGTGGACCTTTTGCGCCAGCTGTGTATTGGTCAGGCTGCTCTCCTGAATGCCTTCCAGGATCATGACAAGAAGTTGGCACAGGTAGTTGCTTTCATGGAGGGCATTCATTCTGACATGGGTAGCCTACAAAGAACTGTCCATTCTTTGTCCTCCACAGTGACGGCAACCATTCAGCAGTCACAGGCTCCTAGTCCAGCGCCAGTCCCTTCAGCAACCACCCTGCCATTGGCCCTACCTGACGAGAGTGCCCACACACCACAGCCTTCAGGCACCAAGTTCTCCACACGCAGCACACTACAGCAGCACTCCAAGCTGCCCAGAGCACAGACACCATCCCCAAAACACACAACAGGCACACAGGAGCGCTTAGGCAAAAGCCCTTCACTTGACACTCAGGGGCATCAGGCCAAGAAACAGACCTCAACCTCACATTCATCCAAATCACCCCCATCCAAGGGCACTCACATCCCCACACCTGCTCCCATTCACAAACAAACACTTGCCCTGTCTGATGTGAAACTAGTGCCTGCAAAGACTCAGCACAAACACTTTTCTAAGGCACATTCACCCACAACCTCATCTCCCACCCACACCCCTGTGAAGCTGGGACAGGAGAGCAAAGTGGCAGGTTCACCTGGACAACAGGAGATGGAGGGGAAAAAGCAAGGCCACCCCACGCGTACCATCAGCTCCAGCAAATCCCCATTGGGAAAGCCACCTGCACCTGATACATCATTGGTGGAGAGAGAGGCTGCTGTGCCCACCCCACTTCCCACTCCTGCCAAGACAATTGTTGACTATGAATCCCCAATAAGTTGAGGCCCAGCCCTCAACATTCACCCTCACACACTGTGTCTCATGGCCGCATGCCTCCGCCTTCCCCTGCCACCACCCACCAGGTCCAAGCATCCCTCAGGCTTCAACGGCCACTGATCCCTCTACCCCAGCTGGTTCTCTCTCTCCCAGGTCCAGTCCTCCAACTGGTCCCGACAATTAGCCACCTCCCAGTTCAACTGACAGCCAAATCTGAGGCAAAGTTCCCCTCCCATCCCCATCTCTCCCACAGTGGTGCTTGGACTGCCCATTTGTATCCCTGGAGCTGGGGCGATTTCCCATGGCAGTGGACGGTGTTACCCATTCTCTGTGCAGTTTCTCATGCACACGTGCACAACAGAACTAGGGACTTGCCAATGACCTAGCTGTTTGTCACTTTGGATGGCCATTCCCAATGCAGTTTCTCATGCACACATGTGCACACCAGAACTATGGACTGGCCAATGGCCTTGCTGTTTGTCACTTTGGATGCCCATTCCCTGTGCAGTTTCTCATGCACACATGTGCACACCAGAGCTATGGACTGGCCAATGGCCTTGCTGTTTGTCACATTGGATGACCATTCCCTGTGCAGTGTCTCATGCACACATGTGCACACCAGACCTGTGGACTGGCCAATGGCCTTGCTGTTTGTCACTTTGGATGCCCATTCCCTCTGCAGTTTCTCATGCACACATGGCCATTCTTTGAATTTGTACTGGCCAATGGCCTTGCTGTTTTGTACTTGTTATGCCTATCTGGGTATTATGTAATAAAGACAGTTACTCCTGTTGTCTGCTATGTCAACGCCCTTGCTAAATAAAATGTTTTATGCATGGATATGGTTTCATGTGACACATGCTCGGTATGCCACTTTAACATTGCCAGTTGCTTACTTCCCTTTTCAGAGTTTGCCAGAGTTGACAGGCCCTTTTTTTGTTCTTGTTGACTCTGAGGCTTGAGGGTGCAATGATGGTTGTTTGTGATGATCTACTCTTATCCTAATAATTCTATGCTCAGCTTTCCTAAATTGGACACACGTCATGTTAGGATGCAATACCACAACAGAGGTTAATTCTATCCACAGGATTACTTGTGTGGTGGCCAGGGTTCATCATATCCGTGTGATCTTCCTTGATGTGTAAACAGCAGTCTTGATGTGTAGTCATCTTGTGTAGGCCTGTCTTCAAAGTCACATGTGTA
Organism: Lissotriton vulgaris; assembly: GCF_964263255.1. NCBI lineage: Eukaryota > Metazoa > Chordata > Amphibia > Caudata > Salamandridae > Lissotriton > Lissotriton vulgaris. Next base: position 1,428,348,832 of record NC_141685.1, on the reverse strand, counting down.
CATTTGAATATGTGAACTTGAGTAGTCATACAGTGTGAATGGGCTGTCATTTTCAGTAGTGTTGATGTATGTGTGCCCCTTCAATGCCAACTGCACACATGTATGATCCAGGTAATGAGTGCCTGTTTGTTTAAATTGTCAGCCATGTGCTTCAGATTGTGGGCACATAGGTTGAGCACTGTGCAGTGTATTGGTGTGTCCTTGCACACCTGGGGATACCTGCTTGTTGTCGCTGCCAGTTGTGAGTATGAAGAGTGTGTGATTGCCAAGTCTGTGTTGTGTTCTGTTGATCAGTCATGTGTCTTATTTCTGTTTGTGCTCACTGTGCAGACCTGCTCAGCCACACTGACATTATTTGTGAGTTTCCTCATGCACTGCTGTCACTTGATGCATTTTTGGCTCAAGTATGGTATGTGGTATATGGAGTCATACCATCCCCTATATGTGCTTCTGATGCCTACACATTGTGAGTTACTCCTCTATGTGTTTGTAGACTGTACACTCCTCACCTGTCCACTACTGATGAACACACCACTTAGATCTCATGTCTTCCACCCCATGCCTTGCCAGTATGTGAGCCTCCCCACCACCTCATAGTGTTACTCTATGCTGTGTGGGTATGATCTGTGTAAAGGACCAATGTGCAACTCAGGACAGTTTCCCAATTAATTTTATGTTATTTTCTTCTACTGGTTTGCAGTAATGGCTGCTCATGTGCAGTGCATATGTTTGAGCATGCACAGTCCTCTAGTCATGTTGTTTGCACCTGGGTTTCCCTGAGATGTGCATCCATGGGTGAAGTCTAAGGTGTATGTGTGTTTGCTGAGGTTTTGCTATCCTTCCTGAATGTGATGTTATCTTTGTGCTGTGATGATTTGTGTTGTGGGAGTTCATTGTGTGGCACTCAGATATGTCTGCTACTGGTTTTATAGTTGTGCACACACTGCTTGGTATGCATGCAGTGCTATCAGTGTATGTTGCCTCATACATGCTTGGCGTGCATCCCCTGATGTCCAGCCGAGTTTGCTATGTGATGGATTGGGGTGTGCCTCTGTTATGTTGTTCTTATGGATGAATGCATAGTTGGCTCTTTCTGCTGGCAGGTGCAATGTGTGTTTTGTTCTATTTGCATGACATTGTGTGTGAGTAGTTTGTGCATTGTGATACATTCATATGCGTGTTGCATGTGTAGTGTGCATTTCTTGTGTGTATGTCACATGCAGCAATGTGGATTCATGTTCATAAACTTGTTTTGAGTGCACAGTAGTGGTTTGCCCTTCTATTTTGGGCCTGCCACTTGTCAGGATTGTGCATGTGCATGCTTGTGGTACAATATGACACCATGTTCACTTGATGACTGGTGTGGTGTGTATGTGTGTGTTAGCTAATTTGTCCCCTTGATCCCACTTATTGTTCATGGTTGTTTTTTTTTGATAGTGCAATTCTTGTTTGTGTTGGGGTATGGTGTATGTGCATTTGTCCAGAGTGACAATGTTGTGTACTCCTGTTCTATCTAGGGTCACATTGCCTTTCCACTGTTTGGCTGCACATGTCTGGGCTTGTTGGACTTCTGTGGACGTTGTTTGTGAGATTTGTGTTAGGCTATTGGTTTTGTGTCAGCATTGGTTCAGGCATCCCAGAGTATGTGTCTGATTTTTGTGGATGCACCACAGAGTGTATGATTGGTTGTCAGTGAACTCACAGGACATCATTTGTACCAATATGTGTGTTTCTCACAGGTGCTGAGTGTTGCAGGTGTGAGGTGAGTAGGTGAGGGCATGTCTGAAGGTCCTACTTGTGTTTGACAGTCAGGGAGTGCGACAATGAGCCATGTGTGTTGTGCTGATGACATACACATGTCAAGTAAGTTGACACAGATGTGTGGCTGGTCACTGTATGAATTCTGACACTTCGTATCATTCCTGTGCCTATGCATGGCTTGCCTTGATGTATCCCTGAGTTGTTGCACAGAGGTCACTTTGGTTTAAATTCACTCACTGTGCCACCCATGTCTGATTTGAGGGCCTAAAGGTGGTGTGATATGTTCCTCCTCTTGCGCCAATGTACACATGCTATGAGGCTTGCTTCACGGCTTTCCAGCACTGTCCACTTCACTTTTGGCTAGTCCATTGATTATCCTCCATTGCTGCTGACCTATGGTATGAGTATGTGGCAGAGTGTCAGTGTGGGGTCTTTCTGAGGGACTTGACAGGCAGTGTGAACAGTTCAGTGGATGTTCATATGCAGTGTGATTCCTCATTTTGTAATTATACTCAGTTTCATTCACATGAGTGGAAGGTAAGTGTGAGGAGGAGGGTTGTCCAGCCCCTGACCTTCTGTGCAGGGTGTTCCTCTTTACCCCCGCCTTCCCAGTCAATCTACCTTGTCCTTTGTTGTGTGTGGTGCGAGGTCTGGCTACACCTGGCTGATTAATTGTGCAGGGGGCACAGGAGGGGCACACAGCATGTGCCCAAATGGGTGTGTGATACATACTGGTGGAAGGGTGGAGCCCTGTGAATCTGGGTAGACTGCCCATGCCTGGCACCAGCCCTGCCTACTACATTGTGCGCAGGATTTCCTGCGTCTTCACCGCTGTGGTGACTTTCCCGGAACATTGCAGTAAATTTGTGCTTGATGGGTGAACTAGATGCCGAGGTGTGGGTTTCAATCAGGTATTTCAGCAGAGGAGTTGTGTGTTGTGGTTGTATGCAGAGTTGTGTTTTTGCATACCTGCGGCGTTGTCCACGGCGATGTCTTATTTGCTGGTAGTGGATGAGGTACAGCGGCGCAATAGCTAGAAGAGCTGGATCCATGGCGGTCCGGATCGTGTGGAGGTGACCGGGAATCGGGTTTCGCTCTCCGCAGTAGTGCTTCTGCCGTCTCCGGGAGGCTGGATTCTCTGCTGCCGTGTGATGGGCTGTTTGGGACATCGTGATTTGTTCGGCTGATGGGACGTCATTCCGCCCGGCGGTGTTTCTCTATTGGCTCCATCCACCACTGTTGCGGAAGGAAATTTCTGGTGGTTCATGTAACTCTGCAATAGATGGAAAATGGACTATGTTTGCCCATCGTAATATGGCGGACGCAAGGACCGCCAATGGAGTGCGGAAAAGGACATTTTCTGCCACAGGCAGCACCATGGATGCGCCTCTGTCCACCATCCTAATGAGCCCCTAAGTGTGAAAGGGGAGGGCAATGGGTGTTGCGATGGGCGTTCTGCCGCAACACCCATTGATTTTGATGCTGCTAGCTATTTACAAGGGTAGCGTCAATATGGAGCAGCGCCAATATTATGACCAGTGAAAACCTGGTCTTATCATGGCAAACAAGGAGAAATGTTTAATTTCTTCTCATTTTTGCTACTTCTACGTGTGCACACATACTCAGTACAACACATAGAAACAGAAAATCGCCATGAATGATTGTTTATGTGCAGGAAGGTGTCCATTACTACACATAAAAAAATCATTAAAAAAATGGCGATCTGCAACTTCTATGTGTGCTGCACAATGCAGCACACATAGGAGTTACAAATCACCATTAGTGATTTTTTATGTGTAGGAAGGGAGAACTTCCAGCACATAAACAATCATACCCTCAATGCAGGCAACTTTGCACAGTGCGTTGGCGCTAGGCAGCTGAGTTTAGCTCCAAAGCTAGGGGAAACGCACCATTGTAAATATGGTACATCCCTGCATTTTCAGAATGGCGGGGCGTGGCATTCGCCATTTTTGCTTAACGTCATGCTTCGTTATTCACTTGTAAATATGCCCCACTGTTTCAAATGTACTTAAAACACTTACCAATTTGAAAACCGTTTTACAAATTGTTAAATAAGTTTAATTAGTTTTGGAAACATTAAGGAATCACTATTTAGAAGTGGTATTTAAAGTGTTCCTTCCAAATGGCAATTCTTTAAGGTGTGAATTAATGGTTTGTGACCGAAATCCGGTTGCAAAACATTACAATTTTACTGCCAATCCAAAAAAGGTGGTAAACCATTTGTGAACGGAGGGGGTCCCTTAGAAAATGTTAAGAACACATGGACTGCTGCCTAACCTTAAAAAAAGTTAGCAAACCTTTTAATCTTTTTTTTTTTAAACACATCCCTTTTTCCTTTTAGGAAAATGATAGGCATATAGAAAAAGATTGCTCATTTAAAAGCAATCCCAGACGTAGTGGCCTGCTGACCCCGGCAGACTTCTATGCCTGTGATAGTAGCCAATTGCAGTGGGTCGCAATGGGCAACCTACCTCAAAGAATGCATTGGTTAAAAGGTGGCGGGCAAATTGCGACCCCTTTTAGCTAAAGCACTCTTCGTTCATGGACCACAGCGCGCAAATGGGCACAGATGTATTTGTATATGTCTAAATGTGCCCAGTAGACTCCTTTCTTTGAAGCTGTTTCCTTGCATCGGATGTACCAGACCTCCTACCCGGAGGTACGAAATTCTACTGGCTTTTCTTTCCCATGTGTTATTAATGTTGTTTTTCACATTTACCACAATCAAATTACCTCCCCAGGCATTAAGAGGATTGCATGGCGTCTCTCATCCTTACAATAAACGCCCTTTAGTGGTACGGGGCCGAGCACAGCTTCCTTGCCGGGGTTAGCCGAGGGCCTGCGGATTCAGTGCAGAGCGTCTCCTAATCAAAAATCCGAGCTTGGCGGAGTAAATGTTTGTCTGTGAAATTATACACTGGAAATAATTTGCCATTTTGGAAGAGTTTGACAGCTGACAAAAGCATAATGTGCAGTGTGGCTCCTGGATCCTCTAATTACTGTCACAAAGATATCCTGCAAACACAGATTCTCCCAGCATACACTTGACGAAAAATGATAGGATTTTGACATGCTAAGCAGGTGCGGGGGAATAATTGTATTCTGTTTCTGGCAGTGAACCTTCACACTCGGAGCGATTCAAGTACCTAAACCTGGGGAGGCTGCTTTGGCATGGAATCACTTGCTAATATGAGTCATTTTAATATTAAAAAAAACATTGAGTGCCCCTTTTCTTTGAAAATTCGAGTTGAAATGAAATTCATAAATAAACCTGTTCTATTTGACTTTGAAACATGCCTGTTCCTCCCGCATTACCAACTCTGCAGTTCGAGGTAGCCCACATATTGGTACTTCGATAACGCAAACCTAGCCCAAAATTGAACGGAATGCTGGCTTTTTCTACTTAAAGGGCATAATCGTGCCTCCAAGCGCAATTTTCACGCTAACGGATCTTGCACACACACTGGGGCATATTTACAAGAGAATGGCGGTGCGCATCATTAGGCCAAAATTGCTACAGTCGCGTTTCTCCATGCTGAAAGGGATGTGCTGTATTTACTCGGATATAGCGCACCCCATGATTTTCCCCATCGCGGGCACTAAATTCAGCACAACGCAGCACATATAAAAGCAGAAGAAACTAGGAGAAATAATAATTTTTCCTCATTTCGCCATACTAAGAACGAGGGGGCATATTATCAAGGGGGTTTATCTCCGCTTTTTTGGCTTTAAAAGCCAAGAAAGCAGAGATAAAATTATCTCCCTATTACCTAGCTGTCGCTAACACCAGTTAGTGACAGCTAGTAGGAGATAGCGACCATCTTGGGCCCCACTTTGCATGTCAGTGATATTTATCACTAATGACATGCAAAGTGGGCGTGCCAAGATGTTAGCAACTGGAAACAGTCGCTAACATCGCTATCTCCCATTACCAACTTATGGAGATGTAAACCCACTGTGGCAAACTGTAATAGTTTGGTTAACAATAATTAAGTGCGGTTCATCGCAAAAGCATGAATGAAGACGAACTCGAACCCCAAGCAGTAACACCACCTTTGACATCTTAACAATGGCCGTCCTACCTTACCCAGAAATACGTTCTTTTACAAATGTTATACGGACATTTATTTATTTTTTGAGGCGATATTTAATGTATGCCCACTGGGGCAATCTACACTGTTTGCGGCATTAGAAAATAAGTGCGGGACTTAGCCAGAGTAGGACTCAAATCGTAAACAAATCCTAAGCTGAAATAACCAAACGGTATCTAGTTACCGAAAGCACAGTGCTAAGATGGCCGCCGCAATCAACGGGAAAATAGAGCCCGCTTGGTAAGAGGAAAAGAAAACCACAGGTGCAATGATTTGCCGAAATTGACCAATCAAGAGGCGTATATAAGCATGTAAACAACCAGTGTGAGATTAAACACTATCGGCAAGACGGTCACGGCGGACGCCCGGAAGACGCGAGGAAGACTCACTTCAAGTAAGTAAAACTCTGTCCCGAACCCGCAAAAAAAGAACTAAACCCAAAATACTGCTTTGGTGGGTAACTAAATAGGACTGCCCTGTACCAGTCACCTAAAACCGCTATCCCTCCGGTTTTTTCAGATTTAAAAGAATCCTTCCTGTGTTCCCAAGAGAAGTCTCGCTACAAAAGGAAGAGCGAGCGTTTTTGATAAAACAAACACGCTTTCAGGTAAGAATAATCGACCTAAGAACAGGGAACCATTTAACAAAGATAAAGCTCCGTTTAATTACTCACTGTAAAACTTACATTTTTGATTTCTTGGCTTCCTTAGAGACCAAAAATTAAAAGTTTAATCGAAATACCGGGCTCATAAAAGGAAGACTGTCCTCTGCAAAAGACCTGCCTTCAAACCATTCCAGGTACTTAGTTTCCTCACCCCATAAATGTAGGGAACTGAATGAAAATAACACTAAATTAAATCAAGTATGGTGAATAATGGTAGTAAAAAGGCTAATACAACGACTAATAGATGGCATTTCCTAATAGGCACCATGAGCTTACACAACAACGGAGTAGCGGAAGAATACTGACCCACTCCATCCATGTACAAGCGTTCCAAATAACAAGGTAAAGAATAAACCAATAAGGAATATAGAGATGAACCATAAACAATGATTTGAAGCGACCTAATAAACCGGTCTTTCTTTATTCAAATAATTCACAGAAATCGAGGTAACCCCGAAAAGGTCAGATATCGCCAATTATTAACAAAAAAAAAAAGGTCAGATATCGCCAATTATTTAAAAAAAAAAAAAAAAAAAAAAAGGTTAGATATCGCCAATTATTTAAAAAAAAAAAAAAAAAAGCGACAGGCCAAGCAACAGCTTAAATTGAGGTATGTATTAAACTAACATACCCCAAATTAGAGTTAGAGCTGTGATTTCTACACTAAAATGACCGACAGACGATTTAAGCAATATAGGTATTTCCAACCTTGGCCACACAAGAATAAGCCAGAATAGGATGTAAATACGGGGTGAGACCAAACGGAAAGTTGTGAGATTCACAAATACTGTATAGGATTGTTTTTTCAAATGGAGTAACCCTAAAACGATAGAGTTTGTAAATAAAACATGTTTTTTAGCTTAAAAAGTGCCAATGAGTGTATAGTGAAAATGCAATAAATCTCGCTGAAGATAGGATGTACAGTTTTTGAACCCACGAAGGTTACAGTCTGACACTGTTCTACCACTGAGTTAACACATCAAATTGTTAATATATGCCTTTTCTGTGTTTTTAAATTTATAGTGATTTTAACTTACACACTGTCCTGAAGAAGGTGACAACATAAATATCACCGAAACGCCGCGTCGACAATCTCTTTGTGTGATAAATTTGTTGTTTTGAAAATAATATTTTACCTTGTTTAATTGTTTCTTTGATACTGTGATATAAAATGCTTTATCAATTGTTTTTAACATGTTTTTTATGAATAAATGTATGGAATTATGCTACATGATGGTATGAACAGAAAATAATATAAAAATAAATAAAAAATCTTTTTTATTCAATTCACATTAGAGTGGTTACATCCTTATTAACTTCAGAGTCACAAAACGACGGGCATTGATGCATATTGAATTTGTTGTAAATTTGTTGATTCTTTCACAACTTTGTTACGCTGATTGGCTCACCCCAAACCCCCTTTCTGCAACCCCCCAGAGACGTAAGTCTCTTTCTCCTAAACCATAAGAAAAGGGAATTTGTATTTTTTTGACTACGTATAACCCCTTCCCTTTTCATATAAGGGTTTCTCCTTCTTAATTGGAAGTCATAATAGCACAGTTTGTTAACTGAGGAGAGTTTTACTTCTACCTCTAGAGAACAAATAGAGGTGCACTAACAGGTGCGGTGGCCCTAAATAAAAATGGACCAATTCAAAGTCTTCAGCTTCTCTGAAGACCAGTTTGACAAATTAGTAAACGGAAAAAATAAAACTACTAATACTGTGATAATAACAGACACCGAAGAAGAAAAATGGAAGGAATTATGGAATTTAAAAAAGAAGGTAATAAGGACAGAGCTGCATGCAGACTTTTTGGTTGAATACTGTAAAAAGGGAATCATCCCAAAAGGCCTGCAAGTCAGGAATGAACCTAGCTTATTTACCAAGAACCAAAAATTTATAGAGACCTGGACCTTTATTGCTAACAGATGCAGCCGAGATTGGCTTCTTCTAATAATAGAAACTGCAAACGCCACCCTAATTATAGAAAAACAAGAAATAGACGAAATGGAGAAAAAACTAAAAGAAAGTACTTCATTAGAAGACGCTAAAAGTAAGTTAGAAGAAATTCAGGGAGACTTAGATGGATACAGAGATTACTTAACAAATAAAAAAAGTAATACATTTAGGAAAGACGTAGAAAAGTACAGACCTGAAATAACTTACCCTTATCTCCAGAAAGACTATTACGAGAAACAAAGAGAGGATTCTCAATACAAGCAAAAGTGGCAAACTAATAGAAGAAATCGTCCCAAGAGAGGAGTCACTTTCTCTGAAAGTTCCTACACGAGTACTGACTCTGAAACAGAAATCAACCCTGAAACCTCTGCCCCAAGGGATAATAGTCACAGTAATGCCAACAAACCCAATAGAGAGAGTCTGCCTTTTTTAGACAGACGCAAATCCAACCAAAATACGAACCCAAGAGGGAGAGCAAGAGGGCGGAACTACTACCCTCAGAACCAAGGGCAAGCACGTCCATATATGAAGACCCGCAGCCAAAAGAACTGGGACTAGATACTAAAACAGTAGTCATAAATCTATCCAGCAGAGTCTTAAATGTTGATGAAATGCGATTGCTGGAAAAAGGTTTAGGATATGCCATCGCTGAACCAGTTGATAAATTTTATCTTCAGCGTGACATAAAAAGCTTTTTCAGAAAAATCAGGCTTAACAAATTCTTCGAAGGGAAGGAAAAACCCCCCAGTGATAATAAGTCAGGGCTTAGGCCCAAATCGAAATGGATGCCTACCGGCTCCATGGTCAGTAAGGAAGTAGACATCTTTGAAAAAGTTATTGAAAAAGGAATAGAAGATCTGCTGAAACAGAAATCTTGGGTAAAATACAACCTCACTAAAGAGGAAAAAAATGCACTAAGAAACTTGCAGGAATGTAAAGACATCACAATAAAACCCGGTGACAAGGGTGGCAGTATTGTCCTCATGGACACCGATAAGTATGAAACCAAAATGGAAGAAATGCTAAAAAACCCTTTGCACTATGCACCCTCGAACAAACAAGAATGGTCAAATCTGAAAATGACAATAACAAACAGACTAAATCATGCCCTAGAAGATGGAGTCATAAACCAAGAGGAATTCAATTTCCTCGAAAACGAGCCCCCGGTGATACCTGCAATGTACAGGCTCCCTAAGGTTCACAAAAACCTTAGGGATCCACCAATGAGACCCATCGTGTCCTGTATAAACTCATTAACAGAACCCTTGAGCCAGTACGTGGACAAGTTCATTCAACCCCTAGTAACCCAGCAAAAAGCCTATATCAAGGACACCACAGATATAATCAGCAAAATTGAAAATGAACCTTTCAGTATGGATAGGGAGTGGTTAGTGACTCTAGATATAGAGTCACTATACACGAACATCCCACAGCAAGATACGAAAATAATGATGGAGAATATTCTAAAAAATGGAGAAGAAGATCTGTCCGAACATGCACAATTTATAATAGACTGCATAGACATCATTCTAACGAAGAACATTTTTCTGTTCAAGGAAGACTTTTTCAAACAAATAAAGGGCAGTAGTATGGGCGCAACCTGCGCACCGAGCCTAGCCTGCCTCTATGTATCAACTTTTGAGGAGAAACATGTATTTAATGAGATGTCCCCTTTTTTTGAAAACATTAAAACCTGGTATCGTTTTATTGACGATGTTTTCTTTATATGGTCAGGCAGTGAGGATGAACTAAAAGAATTAATCGAATGGATAAACCTTGGAGACAAAAATTTAAAATTCACCTCCACCTATAGTAACCAGAGCTGTAACTTCCTTGACATAAAAATAAAACATATGGAAGGTCTTCTAAAAGTAGAACTTTTCAGTAAGCCCACCGACCGTAACACAATGTTACACTACGGTAGTTACCACCCATCCACCCAAAAAAACAATATACCCTTCGGCCAGTTTTTAAGAGTGAAGAGAAATTGCACAGACAAAAAGGAATTCGAAAAACACGCTTTAACCCTTACTAACAAATTTTTGGAAAGAGGTTATCCGAAAAAAATGGTAAAGCAAGCATATAAAAGAGCCAAATATTTTAATAGAGATAGTATATTTGAGCCCAAAACAGGATCCCCACAAAAAGAAAAACAACTAGTGTGTGTTACAAATTTTTCCAATATAAGCAATAAAATTAAGAACCTCATAAATAGGAATTGGAACTTATTACAAAACCAAAATAGCACACCCCTGCCCAAACCAATATATGCTTTCCGCAGGAACAAAACAATTAAAAATTGTTTGGTTCATACATATCCGGATGACCAAAGAAGAAACAAAATGAGAACCATTGATGGAAAGACCCCAGCTGGGAATTTTCCCTGTGGTTCATGTAAAAACTGTAGTCAGATCCTAAAGGGACCTAAAGTTACATACAACGGAATCACTCACCAACAAAATGAACTAGTAAACTGCAGGACAACAAACGTAATATATATGATACAGTGTCCTTGCCAGAAAGCATATATAGGGGAAACCTCCAGAGAAATAAGAGTGCGGCTCAATGAGCACAAATCAGCCATCAGATCAAAACGGGCCAATGCCCCTCTGGCTGAACACTGGAATATTCTTAAACATAGTATTGAGGACCTTAGATGGTGCATCATTGAAGTAGTAAAATTAAATAAGAGAGGAGGTGATTTGGACATGAAAAGAAGAAAAAGAGAACAGTACTACATGTCCAAATTCAACACCTTTACAAATGGATTGAACAGTAAGGAGGAGTGGGACAGGATTCTTTAAACCATGAAGCGGGATTAAAATAGGCAGTTTTGCTCAATCTTAAAATGGAGTAACAGTACAATATAAGCCCAAAAGGTATGCTGAAAAGAAACCGTCACTGTATCTCCCCCTTTAAATACTAGGGGCATATCCAAAAGATTACTTTAGACTAGCCCTTCCACATATAGCCAAATTATGTTGTTTCCACATTTAATAAATGACCATATATCTAAGGAATATATATCTAAGGAATATTTGGGTATTAAAATAGGCAGTTTTGCTCAATCTTAAAATGGAGTAACAGTACAATATAAGACCAAAAGGTATGCTGAAAAGAAACCGTCACTGTATCTCCCCCTTTAAATACTAGGGCATATCCAAAAGATTACTTTAGACTAGCCCTTCCATATATAGCCAAATTATGTGGTTTCCACATTTAATAAATGACCATATATCTAAGGAATATTTGGGTCTTAATAATCAGGGAAATCCAAAACAATTCTGGATTAACAACATAATGCCCAAGGAGAAATAATAAATAAATGATCATCATCGCTAAATAAATAAAAATGTCAGCGTAAAACTAATAAAGAGAATATACCATAAACTCTCATAAAGCGTAAACAATACTACATCAAAGTAGAATACGCTAGATCCTACCACCTTTAATATGGCCGCCACATTGTACCAAAAAATACTCATTGCCACTATTGAGTCATCATACTCACCCTGGAAGCGATAACTAATGTAAACCCACTGTGGCAAACTGTAATATTTGGGTTAACAATAATTAAGTGTGGTTCATCGCAAAAGCATGAATGAAGACGAACTCGAACCCCAAGCAGTAACACCACCTTTGACATCTTAACAATGGCCGCCCTACCTCACCCAGAAATACGTTCTTTTACAAATGTTATACGGACATTTATTTATTTTTTGAGGCGATATTTAATGTATGCCCACTGGGGCAATCTACACTGTTTGCAGCATTAGAAAATAAGTGCGGGACTTAGCCAGAGTAGGACTCAAATCGTAAACAAATCCTAAGCTGAAATAACCAAACGGTATCTAGTTACCGAAAGCACAGTGCTAAGATGGCCGCCGTAATCAACGGGAAAATAGAGCCCGCTTGGTAAGAGGAAAAGAAAACCACAGGTGCAATGATTTGCCCGAAATTGACCAATCAAGAGGCGTATATAAGCATGTAAACAACCAGGGTGAGATTAAACACTATCGGCAAGACGGTCACGGCGGACGCCCGGAAGACGCGAGGAAGACTCACTTCAAGTAAGTAAAACTCTGTCCCGAACCCGCAAAAAAAGAACTAAACCCAAAATACTGCTTTGGTGGGTAACTAAATAGGACTGCCCTGTACCAGTCACCTAAAACCGCTATCCCTCCGGTTTTTTCAGATTTAAAAGAATCCTTCCTGTGTTCCCAAGAGAAGTCTCGCTACAAAAGGAAGAGCAAGCGTTTTTGATAAAACAAACACGCTTTCAGGTAAGAATAATCAACCTAAGAACAGGGAACCATTTAACAAAGATAAAGCTCCGTTTAATTACTCACTGTAAAACTTACATTTTTGATTTCTTGGCTTCCTTAGAGACCAAAAATTAAAAGTTTAATCGAAATACCTGGCTCATAAAAGGAAGACCGTCCTCTGCAAAAGACCTGCCTTCAAACCATTCCAGGTACTTAGTTTCCTCACCCCATAAATGTAGGGAACTGAATGAAAATAACACTAAATTAAATCAAGTATGGTGAATAATGGTAGTAAAAAGGCTAATACAACGACTAATAGATGGCATTTCCTAATAGGCACCATGAGCTTACACAACAACGGAGTAGCGGAAGAATACTGACCCACTCCATCCATGTACAAGCGTTCCAAATAACAAGGTAAAGAATAAACCAATAAGGAATATAGAGATGAACCATAAACAATGATTTGAAGCGACCTAATAAACCGGTCTTTCTTTATTCAAATAATTCACAGAAATCGAGGTAACCCCGAAAAGGTCAGATATCGCCAATTATTTATAAAAAAAAAAAAAAAAAAAAAGCGACAGACCAAGCAACAGCTTAAATTGAGGTATGTATTAAACTAACATACCCCAAATTAGAGTTAGAGCTGTGATTTCTACACTAAAATGACCGACAGACGATTTAAGCAATATAGGTATTTCCAACCTTGGCCACACAAGAATAAGCCAGAATAGGATGTAAATACGGGGTGAGACCAAACGGAAAGTTGTGAGATTCACAAATACTGTATAGGATTGTTTTTTCAAATGGAGTAACCCTAAAACGATAGAGTTTGTAAATAAAAAATGTTCTTTAGCTTAAAAAGTGCCAATGAGTGTATAGTGAAAATGCAATAAATCTCGCTGAAGATAGGATGTACAGTTTTTGAACCCACGAAGGTTACAGTCTGACTCTGTTCTACCACTGAGTTAACACATCAAATTGTTAATATATGCCTTTTCTGTGTTTTTAAATTTATAGTGATTTTAACTTACACACTGTCCTGAAGAAGGTGACGACATAAATATCACCGAAACGCCGCGTCGACAATCTCTTTGTGTGATAAATTTGTTGTTTTGAAAATAATATTTTAACTTGTTTAATTGTTTCTTTGATACTGTGATATAAAATGCTTTATCAATTGTTTTTAACATGTTTTTTATGAATAAATGTATGGAATTATGCTACATGATGGTATGAACAAAAAATAATATAAAAATAAATAAAAAATCTTTTTTATTCAATTCACATTAGAGTGGTTACATCCTTATTAACTTCAGAGTCACAAAACGACGGGCATTGATGCATATTGAATTTGTTGTAAATTTGTTGATTCTATCACAACTTTGTTACGCTGATTGGCTCACCCCAAACACCCTTTCTGCAACCCCCCAGAGACGTAAGTCTCTTTCTCCTAAACCATAAGAAAAGGGAATTTGTATTTTTTTGACTACAGCAACTGGAAACAGTCGCTAACATCGCTATTTCCCATTGCCAACTTATGGAGATATTCGCGCTAAGCGCGAATATCTCCAAAAGCTAACACCTGCCCTGAGCAGTTCTTAGCCATGTTATCCAATGGGAGGTGGATAACATGGCTAAGAGCATTAGCTCGGTAATGCATGAATATCGCTGACTTTTCAGCGATATTCATGCATTGCGGCCGATTTTTATCGCATTCGTGATAAACCTTGGTAATACCAAGTTTTATCTGCGATAAAATTCGCCGCAGCTCAGCTGTAAATGTTTGTCTCTAACCAAGCAATAGTGATAATTATCGCTATTGCTTGGTAATATGCACCCAGGTTTTTTTGGTGTTAACTTTGGCGCTAGCCCATTTTAGAGCCACCTTTGTAAATAGGGGGGAGTGTCAAAAGGCATTGAGTGCTGCAGCAGAAGGCCCACCACAACATCCATTGCCACTCTTTTCACGCTAAGTGCTGTGAAAAAGGGGGCCTTATTCACAAGGCGGCATTAAGTTGGGTTAAGTGGCTTAATGCCGCCTTGTAACTAAGGTGAAGGGGTTATTTACACAGGAATGTCATAAAAAGTGACGTTCCTGAGGCGATAAACTCTTGTAAATTTGCCCTTCTGCAGAGTTCTCCAAACTGTGGGGCGCTACCCACAGGGAGGTCGTAGAGTCCTAGGGAGGGGGTCGCTGATTCCCCAGCTTCACTTGTCCCTGCAAAAGACATCTGTCCTGGGACAGCTAATTGAGATAGTTATCAGCTGCTTGTCAGAATGAAAGGCAAATGTGCCTTATCTGTTAATCTGCAAGTATAAAGGATGCTTAGGAGCAGTCCTGGCTCATTGTGAAGACAAAGATGTTTTTTTTGAGTGGAAATGCACAGAGTTAACACATGGGCTGAAAAGTTCTTGCTTTTAATTTTAACTGCATTTAAACAGCCCTTAGTGCCCCTAAAGAGGTGTTGATGGGACAGTTATGTAAAACTATGCTCTTTTTATTACTAAAACCTACATTTTGAAAGCACAATTTTATTGTAAAACTATTCACACGTTTTGCAGCATTCTATCTTACCCTGTGTGTAATGCAAGTATAAAAAAATTACTTACATATTCACAGTGCTTTCCATCACAGACTGTGACTTTGTAGCACTAAAAATACACATCACTATTCTCCACTGCAATCAAGATTTAATGATGTGGTTCTCTGGTTACACAGAGACCTCTGCAGTGCATTAACTAATATGTGTTTCATAATGTATTTCAGTGCATTTCCAACTGAGAAATAACTTTTTACATTTATTTTTCATTTACGCTGTCCATTATTTTATATGTAGATACCTGAAGGTGAAAGACCTAAAAAAACGTATCGAATATTTTGGGCTTATTTTGAGAGGCTTACATCGCCAGAGCATAACTTTTTTTGATGCTCCGGTAGGGCAAGCATCTCAACTATACCTATGAGGCAGAGCAAAGTCACCCTGCATGTCTTTGCATTGCCTCATAGATATTGAGTAAGACAAAGCAGCATCATGCATCTCACATAGAAATTGGAAAACGCCCCTCAGGATTGTTTTGGTGAAGGAAGGTGCCTCTTCCTGAACAAAAACAATCCTGCCTACGTTGGTGCGAGGCAGCAATTTGAGAAGGGAAAAGGAATGGAATGCACCATATTTCATAAATATGGTGCTTTCCTGCCCTTTAACATTGAAAGACTTGCAGCGCTGCCCTATGCCAATTCCTCATAAATGAGGCCCTTTATTTTTAGATACACCTTTGGCTACACCCCTACGCTCAATGAGCTTTGGTTTGCTAAACACCATTTAATATAATTTCCCCACTGTAAAAAGTATTTGCTGTGGTAATTGGTGGCTGTCAAAAATGGGAGTCTCTAGTTGGCAATGGTTTGCACCTTTGTCCAAGTAGGGACCCTTCCTTCTAGTCAGGGTAAGAGGGATATACTACTGAAATAACCTCTGCTCACCCCCTCGTGGCAAAGTTACAAACCGCACAGACACTGCAGTTGCAGGACTGATAACCCTTTTCAGGGCTGAATGGGTAAGTGGCACAATCAGAACTGCAGGCCCACCAGCAGCATTTGATTTACAGGCCCCGGCACCCTCAGTGCACTTTACAAGGGACTAACTAGTAAGTCAAATATGCCAATCATGGAAACACCAATCCATAATACAATTTACAATAGGAGAACTTGCACTTCAACACCGAACAGCAGTGAGAAGGTGCGCAGAGACACTGAACCAGCAAAAACAGAGTAAAAACTAGGAGGTCAGAAAGGAAAAAACAGGGGAAACATGCCAAAAGATGTCAGATCTAACAGGGGCATTTATGGTTGGCAATAGATGTTGATGATGAGGAGAACTAGTTTCTAGAAAATTTTGTCAGAAAGGGTCCTTACACCTAAAAAGGTTTGACAAGGGGGTCTCGACATCAAAAAGTTTGAAGGCCACTGCCCTACTGTGTGATTCAGCTCTGGCCACAAATTTCAAAGATGGACTATCGAACACAACAGATGGTATGAACATGATACCAAACTGGCCCCATTTTGGGGTGCTGTTGTGCTGCTTAGGACTGATCTGTAGTCCGTAAAGCCCGGCAGCTTTAAGAATGCCTTGCTTATTCCTTTGATTAACAAGCACTGGCGTTGCCAATAGGTCTCGCAGTAGGAAAGTTGGAGCTATTTGTTTTGTAAATGACAAAGCCCTTTATGTTTTTAAAATGAAAAAAAAAATAAAAGGCATTGTTATTTGCAATTGTAATGGTTCCAACTTTCCTACTGCGAGACCTATTGGCAACGTGAGTGGTGTTGCATGTGTGAGTGGCGTTGCGTGTGTGAGTGGCATTGCGTGTGTGAGTGGCGTTGCGTGTGTGAGTGGCGTTGCGTGTGTGAGTGGCGTTGCGTGGGTGAGTGGCGTTGCGTGGGTGAGTGGCGTTGCGTGGATGAGTGGGGTTGCGTGGGTGAGTGAAGTTGGGTGGATGAGTGGGGTTGCGTGGATGAGTGGGGTTGCGTGGATGAGTGGCGTTGCGTGGGTGAGTGTGGTGTTGCGTGGGTGATAGTGGGCTTGCGTGGGTGATTTCCCTTTTAATGAATATTTATTTTTTTAATCATGGTGAGCTGGCCACAGACATGTAGCCCCTAAGCACCGACCATACCCTTGTATATAACCCCCAGCAATTAAGGTTGTTGCAGGGTTAGAAACAACTCATGCAGCATAAACACAGGCAGGGCAAAACAGTGGTTTCACAGCAGAATCGGCAGTCTGAAAACCGTAGCAAGGCACAGGGTTTGGGGGACGGGCAAGCAATGAAGAGACAGGAAACAAATTAAATGGGGGAGGGGGGGGGCAGGAACGATTGGAAAGCTCGCAGAGGAGGAGAGATAAAAGCTGCAAATGCAGTATAGAGTGATAGATAGCAAATACAACTTTGCTCAGGGTACTTTATCAATAAAATAAATATTCATCTAAAAAAGTTTGATTGCAAAGCGTCCTGTCCAGCTTAATGAGTGCGTGTTGCAAGCTGGTCAATGATGCCACAGAAAGGGCTTAAAAGTTTCCCCTCTTCTAGGTAAGGACATGGATGGCTGCGCACTCTATGCACGGGGAAGGGTGGGTTGAGGGAAACGTTGCATTCGTGCTCGGAGGGTGGGGGAGGGCTCAACACCAATCCGGAAGGTGAGAGCGCTCACTTTGAAGCTCCGTGGGCTTATCTTATTTGTAATAGGACTGTTGAACACTCTCCCTTATGTGCTCTTTTAAAAATAGACTGACAGTGTCACCATGTGGTGGTCTGACATAAATATGTGTAAAGAAATAAGTGTCGGGCCAAGCAGTTGTAAACACCAGCACAAATTAAGCACTAGGTACATGACTATACACCATGCGGGGGCATTCCTGTCTCTACAGTACCCTCTTTGTTGAAACAGATTCACGACTTGCAGCTGTGATGTATGAATCATGCAAACGACATACACATTTTGTGACTGAACAGAACAAGTTTTGTTCTCAAACAAAGATTTCCTTTTGAGTAGAATAACTAATGCCACTAATAAAGCATACAAATTCTGCCCGATCGCAGACGAATAGTGCATACTCTTGCAAATAATTCTATCCCTTTCAAATGATGTTATATCTCCGTCACAGGGTAAAGAGTGTACAGAAAAGCAGGGTAACTTCCTGCGCCATCACTTTCACTCCCTGTCTTACTCAGACTAGTCAAATGTTAACCTATTATGATGTGCAATAGAAATGAATACGTTAAATTAAACATGGGAACGTGAGTGTTTACACATTCTTGTCCCTGCCCAAACACACATAAACACAAGCATACGACAAACACACAAGCAGGCACCGAGAAATAAAGACATGCATCAACAAACCAAAGTACGCCCCTAGCTTCCTGAGTTGCCCAGTGCCACAATTACCGTGAATATGCACATTAAAGAAGGATATCCGCAACAAGACAGACTGAGCCTGACCACGCTCTCAGTTTCCTCTTGTTTGTAACATCAGGGCGGTGCTTCCTCCGTCCTACAAACACACACAACCTCGAAATCCCACACACACAATGGCTTATCTAACGCGTATATTATGCAGGTACAGACATACTTCAACTAAACACCACTAAAACACACTTCCACACACAAAGCAACGCACATCCACATACACGCATAACCAAACCACAATTGCAGGGAAACAACGTTACTGATACCTCAAGTTGGCATTGTAGAGTTAAAAGTGATCACAACGTAGCCAGGACAACTGAAAATGCACAATGGAAGAATAGTTGCGTCTGTTTCGCAGACAGAGAGAAAACTAGAGCCCCTGCTTGTTTCTGAGAAGTGCCGGTGCTCTGCGAATGAGAAGCAATAAGGGGACTGTAGAGGGAAGGGACGGGGTGGGTATGGTTAAAGAAGCGAAGGAACAGAATGCCTGCTGTGCTAGTGTTTGCATAGTGTTTACCCGTATATATATGCTGCCTCAAAGCGCTGTGTGGAACAGGAGAGGCCAGGGAGGGAGGGATGAAATCAGCCAGGAAAAAAAAGTTTGTACTGGGCCTCAGACCCCGTATCAGCAAGAAGTTCGAAGGCCGAGGACCAGAAACATGCTCATCTGCATGGCTGCCAAGCTTCAAAGGTCCCAGCATAGAGATCGTTTCACATGAAGCCGTGTAAGACGAGCCGCTGCCAGTAATCGGAGCATTCGGGGGAAGATGGTGTGCACTGGGAGATGGACCAAGCTGTACAAATGATAACCCAATCCCGGCCATGGATCGGGAGTCAGACCCTTAAAGGAAAGGTATGAAAAAAGGCATTGGCAAACTCAGCAAGTGTAGTAGGCGCCTGCTCAAATATTAAGCAAGGCACCCCTGTTGCAGTGGAAAGTAACAATGAAAAATACGATAAAGAGTGATGTGGGTCACAGGAGTCCCACATGTTCAATGGCCGCAGGGAGGACGAGGAGCTGATGCTTCTGGGGCCTGGACAAATCCAGCATGGAAAGGGGAGAAGAGGGCGGGGTGAAAGTACAGCAGCTGCTGAACGCAAGCCAGGATTTAAAGGAGCAGGCATCATTAATTTGATTAAACACCAGACGCATACGAAAACAAATATAATTAAATAAATAACAAAAATACAACCTAATGTGTATAAAATTGCATCATGACGAGCGCCGTGCTGATTATGTAAAACTAACAGCGTAGCACTCGTGAGAGCTCCGTGCAGATGCATGCTGGGCATCAAAAAAAACAAGCGGAAAACGAAAGCTGTGCAAAACTAGATAGGCCGGCCAGCAGTGAATAATTAGTGGAGAGAGAGGGGAGGTGCTGGGGAACAGATGGCCGTGAAGCAGGAGGCGGGGCAGCGGAACCCTTTGAAGTCACGGCCTGCGGCCGTGATGGCAAATGCTGCTGGTAGGGGAAGCCTGTGGGTTAAATGCAAGCTCGTGCACGATGGAGCTTGTGGTCACGTGATTTCACGTGAACTTTGTAAAAACCGCTCGTAAAAAGTCAGCTTTTGGTTTGACAATAACAGGTCCGAGTTTCACTCGACCTAAAAAACCAGGAGCAGACCCACATGATCCGATCAATTACAGGCTAATTTCCCTTTTACCTTATATATCAAAAATTTTGGAAGCACATGTCTCCACTTGCCTGTCCAAGTTTATTGAAAATTCGGAATACCTGGAATCAAACCAGGCTGGTTTCCGTCCCTGTCATTCGACGGAAGCCGTGATCTTCGCCGTTCAAAATACTTTAAGATCTAATGCTGATAGTGGCATACATCAGGCCCTCGAGCTCCTTGATTTGTCAGCCGCGTTGGACACAGTTGATTATACCATCCTTATCAACGTGTCGAACAGGCCGGCCTCAAGGGCCCTGCTTTAAGCTGGATCACTTCCTTTATTACAGGACGTACGCAATCTGTGAGACTTGGTACCTTCCCAGCCCCCAGAATCTATACTACATGTGGGGTCCCTCAGGGATCCTCATTGTCACCTTTACGATTTAATCTTTATCTTCGCCCACTACTACACTCCTTGAGGAACTTTAAAGTTACTATCTATAACTATGCGGATGACCTCCAACTTGTCTTCCCCCTTAATACTGCAGATTCTGTGATAGAATTCCAGAACACCATGACACACATACAGAGGTGGATGAACCTCAACCATCTCAAACTTAACCCAGGCAAGACAGAATTGGTCTTGCCTGAGAAAAGCGAACTGAGTTGGGGCCCACACTTCTGGCTACCTAGTATGGGGGACCCACCCACCAAATCCCTCTTGGTTAAAAGTCTAGGGGTCACGCTCAGTGCAGATCTCTCACTGAAGGGACAAGTTGGAACAGTAGTTTCTGCCAGCTTCTTTCAACTTAGGAAAATTAAAAAAATAGCCCAGTTCTTAACGCAATCTGCACTCATCCAGGTTATTATTGCCCTAGTTCTATCCCGACTGGATTTTTCCAACAGTCTGTATTTGGGTCTTCCAGCAGGCCAGTAAAAAAGACTTCAACTTGTTCAAAACCAAGCAGACAGGCTCATCTGTAAACAACCAACATGGCAGTCTATCAGACCTGGTCTGGAGAGACTACATTGGCTACCTGTGACGCAAAGGGTTGCGTTTAAAACTGGATGTATTATCTTCAAAGCCCTACAGAATACAGACCCGAAATTTATCAAGAAACTTGTTTCTAGATACAATCCCTCACTAAACCTCCGCTCTGCCCATTAAGCTGTTTTAGTTGACCTGACTTTTAAGAGAAAACGCTTGGGTGGCAGCTGCTTTCACCATCTTGCAGCGACCCTCTGGAACTCACAACCTCTACCTGTAAGGCAGAGTCCAGACCTCCTTACTTTTAGACATTCTCTCAAAACGTGGCTTTTCAAACAGGCTTATTTTTAGAGTATTACTTTTTGTGTGTTATGTTCCTTGAAGCCTATGGGCGTACGTGCGCTTAATAAATAAATATTAACATAACATAACATAAAGGGACTTTGGTGCTCCCTGATCGATGGACCTGTCTCTTCTACAAGTAAGGTTCAACATTGCAATGAGACAATAACCTTCTCAATCAAGAATGACAGGCACGGCTACATTTTTAAATATTCACATCAAGAATTAATAAGGCAAAGTACAGGATCAGCGATAACGTCAGGGGAGGTATCGGAGGAGCTTCGCCCCCCAGGAAAAAATTAAATGATAATAACAATGTTATAATCATTTTATTTTTCATTATTGCTTTCATAAAGGTGCGGGCGGGCGAGGTGTGCTTTCTGCAGAGCAGGAGGAGGTGTGGTGACACTCTCCTAAGTGTGCATGCCGGCTTGTCCGGCCGTCTTGGACTGGCCAAACTATCATGCGCACTTGGCATATTCTCCATCAGGCTGTGCTATACAGCCTTATGGAGAGCATGCCCAGCCTCCCAGTCCCTCACTGACCAATCAAAATACTGCTGTAAGGCAGCATTGTGATTGGTCTGGAGAGTCGTGAGCTTGGGGGCTTCCTGTTTCGTTGACCGAAGAGGACAAGGACGGAGGAAATGCGGCCACCAGGAAGGCAAGTGATGCTTTTTTCCTTTTCTCTTTTCTTTTTTTTACACCCACACCCTCCCTACCCCATTACTACTGCCCGGTAGCAGTCGCTACTGGATAGTTAGCATCAACGCATATAAATCATAAGAAAAGAAAACTTGGTAAAGTTCAATAGCAAATCCAGCGTAAGTTTGCCCTCTAAGAATGGGAAAATGGGGTTCCATCGACGTGGAAAATGCAGGTCCTTTTATAGGACTTTAGAGAAGGATTTCACACATTACTACACAAATGCTTGGTTCTCAGGATTTGCACAAATGAGGAATAACAACACAAAACATTTTAAAACAAAACTCACTCGAAGATTCTCTCCTAACGCTTTTACACTGGAGTCAGAGGTTCCCAGAGTTGATTAGACCGCATGACTTTTGACATTGTATACTGAACGGTCTGGGACAGGTATATTGTCCTTGGGTGGGTACATCTTATTCCCAAAGGCTGGGAAAGCTCACAATCTATTACTAGAACAAAGACAACAACAATAATCATGTGGTGTTGTGCAGCATCATTTAAAAATGGAAGACAGTACTCTTTTAGTTGTATTAGCGCAAGCTCGATTCCAAACATATTGGATGGAAGCTTATAAAAGGTCAAACAACATTCACCCCTGATAAAGGGAAAAAAGGTATATCAGAAACAAGCTTAATTTCATAGTGCTGCTTACTGAGTTTCTGACCATTTAGTGCAGATTTAGTGCAGATTTTGATTAAACAGGTAGCTTAAAATTGAACACCCTCCAGGCCCCTATTTTGAAGCAGTGTCATGCTGCAGAAGACTGAGTTCAAACTTTTTCTGACTTATCATGAGAAAGCAGGTATACCAGAAATGTGCATGATTTCATAGAGCACCTAGGGCTTCTACATTAAACAATTTGGGGTTTATTTCAAACCAAAAAAGGTAATTATTAATGTATTTGCCCTTAAAATGTGTTTCTGAGCATTCAGTACTGATCTGGACCAACGTCACCCCCTGGCCTCCCACCAATGGGGCTCCTCTTGGTTAATGCGTATTGGGTTCAAATTGAGCTTATTTTAGGCCACCAAGTCTGTCTCTCCTAGGGCAACTGTTGGAGCCAGGTCACATGAAAACCAGTGCTTTTCCTCCTGATTCAACAGATATGTCAAAGCATTCAGCCTGTGCGCAGAAGACTGAGTTACAAACTTTTTCTGACTTATCATGAGAAAGCAGGTATACCAGAAATGTGCATGATTTCATAGAGCACCTAGGGCTTCTACATTAAACAATTTTGAGTTTATTTCAAACCAAAAAAGGTAATTATTAATCTATTTGCCCTTAAAATGTGTTTCTGAGCATTCAGTACTGATCTGGACCAACGTCACCCCCTGGCAATCCCACCAATGGGGCTCCTCTTAGTTAATGCGTATTGGGTTCAAATTGAGCTTATTTTAGGCCACCAAGTCTGTCTCTCATAGGGCAACTGTTGGAGCCAGGTCACATGAAAACCAGTGCTTTTCCTCCTGATTCAACAGATATGTTAAAGCATTCAGCCTGTGCGCAAATGAGGGCCACACTGTTAAGGCCTCCAAGCAGCTACGCACTACTGGAGGGCATAACTGCTACTGGGTGTTGGACCTTACCCTTTTTTGCAGGTTTATCCCCTGACTTTTTGCCTTTTGCCACCTATTTTTTTTACCCTGTTTTTGCCTGCTTTAGGACTCTGGGCACTTTGCTAAAGTGCATATGCTCTCTATGTAAATTGTAATTCTGATTGGTTCTCCATGATTGGCATATTTACTGATATGTCCCTAGTATTGTATTGTATTGTATTGTATTGTAATTGCATTTATGTAGGGCTTACTACCCCTGACAAGGCGTCAATGCACTTTTTCGGCGAGTAGCATAAAGGATTAGTGTTGAATTAGTATAGTGAAATATGAAAGTAATTTGAGTTCTGGATAGGTTAGCCAGTTATCTGGATTCAGAAAGATAGCAGAGAGTGAAGTACTATAAAAATAACATAAAGGGCTATACCTACCAATAGCCCCGATCCCATTACCAAATAATCAGTCAGTTGGCAGAGAAGAATTGTTCAATCATTTATTTAGCAAAATACTCTATAGAGGAGCCTCTCCAAACCTCACCCAGCAGGTTCACGGAGAAGACTGTTGGCTCGTATTCAAACATGAGGTTATATACTTTTCGGTTCAACACATATAATCACAGTAAAAGGAAAAACACCAGTTGGCCCTCGAGCTCCAGGGAAGGACCATATATGGCACACATGATTAGTTCAAAGCTTAACTATTTATTACTGGGAAGGTCAGGAGGGGTGACTCCCTTTCGTCTTGGTGCCCGGGAGTGTAGGCACAGCGCCTCCAGGAATGTGCTTATCGCACCCAAAGCCAGATGCAACCTTGAGTCTCAGCACAGTCGAGTAGACAGCCTACGTTCAGCTGCTTCCAGTAATTCAGATGAAGTGGGGCTTGACAACTGCCGGAGACTAACAGGTGATCACAGCCCGTGTTCGAGCATAGGTTCGGAAAATGGCGTCTGTATGGTTCTTGGCCTACTCTGTTAGCAATAGATACGCAAGGAGCGAATAAACGTTTTCCGCCCTGCAAGCGCATACAGATATATATATATATTCTTTATAAGCAAAAGAGGGTACGTATAGATGCATCATGCTAACATAATATAGGTCCGATACTCCTTATGCATGGGAAATCTATTTTATATCCCTCAGAACGGCCCTTTTAGAATGAGGTAGCTAACTAAAACAGCTCAATCTTCAAATATTCCCTCATCAATCATCATTAACCCCTTCCATGCGGCCGCGATTCCCCTGGTGTGCTGTAAACCACACGAACAGGGGCGGGCCGTGACGAACCCCAGCCGTCATCAGCACACGAGCACCGTAGTGCATGACGGCTGGGGTTCGTCATCAGCATGGAAGGGGTTAAATCCTTGAGCTCCTGCTGAACTAAATGAGCCTTTACTGCTGCTGGGGATGGACCGGCCATGGAGGAGGCGAGTTTAGATGCGCAATAAGAGCAACATTGCATGTCCACATTGTACACAAAGGCAGCATGTGAATATGATACCGGCTATACATGCCAGCACTATCAGAATTTTCCATCCCCAAGAAGACAACAGACCCCAGAACCAACCAGGACCATGTACCAGTCTCTACATGTATTTCGAAAGCCAAACGATGTAGCTTCTGGATAGCCAAATGAACGGAGGGGGCGGAGTCAGGTATATAAACACAGCAAGAACTGCCGATCACACGGCATGCTCCTCCTCAATCTGCCAAGATAATGTATAAAACCATATGATTTTGAAGCGAAAAGAGTCTGGTTGCTTGCAGCTCTACAGTTATATTAGTCAATATTCCTGCAGAAGTGTTAATTACCCCTTCAACTACTCTGGACAAACACTGTACTTCTTTGCTGATTATTATAGGCCCCCAAATGGGAATCACTCCTTTTATAATGTCAGTAAAATGCTGCAGTGGAGTATCTGTCTGATCTATATCAGTAATATCTATCTCTCTTTTATTATTCCTTATAAGCACACTTCGTTTATCTAAGAGGTGATCCTTGTGATAATTAGAAGGGGCAATATAGACTGGAGGGTACAGGAAGGACAGGTAGCAACGTCCAGACCAACCTCGTGGAAGTCAAGTATAGGCATTTTCTCCACAAACAAAATATACATTAGGAGAGGTTAACAATGGAGGGCTGCTAAAAGTACGCAAGTGATAGGTTCAAGTCTCCTGAGGCGGAAAGCCGGGAGAAGCTTTTTTTAAAACTGTGATTATTGTGATTTTAATCCTCACCTGCTGCTACTTATATCTTGCACTTAGAGGGCTCCGTGTAGCGGATCTATCGCTCACGTGACCCCCTCCTACCGGCTTGCCACGCCCACCTTCAGGCCATGCCCCCTTCCCGCCCTTCTTAAGCGCCAGCTCTCGAGCGCTCACTTGGTTCAAGTCACCTGAGGCGGAAAGCCGGGAGAAGCTTTTTTTAAAACTGTGATTATTGTGATTTTAATCCTCACCTGCTGCTACTTATATCTTGCACTTAGAGGGCTCCGTGTAGCGGATCTATCGCTCACGTGACCCCCTCCTACCGGCTGGCCACGCCCACCTTCAGGCCACGCCCCCTTCCCGCCCTTCTTAAGCGCCAGCTCTCGAGCGCTCACTTGGTTCAAGTCTCCTGAGGCGGAAAGCCGGGAGAAGCTTTTTTTAAAACTGTGATTATTGTGATTTTAATCCTCACCTGCTGCTACTTATATCTTGCACTTAGAGGGCTCCGTGTAGCGGATCTATCACTCACGTGACCCCCTCCTACTGGCTGGCCACGCCCACCTTCAGGCCACGCCCCCTTCCCGCCCTTCTTAAGCGCCAGCTCTCGAGCGCTCACTTGGTTCAAGTCTCCTGAGGCGGAAAGCCGGGAGAAGCTTTTTTAAAAACTGTGATTATTGTGATTTTAATCCTCACCTGCTGCTACTTATATCTTGCACTTAGAGGGCTCCGTGTAGCGGATCTATCGCTCACGTGCCCCCCTTCTACCGGCTGGCCACGCCCACCTTCAGGCCACGCCCCCTTCCCGCCCTTCTTAAGCGCCAGCTCTCGAGCGCTCACTTGGTTCAAGTCTCCTGAGGCGGAAAGCCGGGAGAAGCTTTTTTTAAAACTGTGATTATTGTGATTTTAATCCTCACCTGCTGCTACTTATATCTTGCACTTAGAGGGCTCCGTGTAGCGGATCTATCGCTCACGTGACCCCCTCCTACCGGCTGACCACGCCCACCTTCAGGCCATGCCCCCTTCCCGCCCTTCTTAAGCGCCAGCTCTCGAGCGCTCACTTGGTTCAAGTCTCCTGAGGCGGAAAGTCGGGAGAAGCTTTTTTTAAAACTGTGATTATTGTGATTTTAATCCTCACCTGCTGCTACTTATATCTTGCACTTAGAGGGCTCCGTGTAGCGGATCTATCGCTCACGTGACCCCCTCCTACCGGCTGGCCACGCCCACCTTCAGGCCACGCCCCCTTCCCGCCCTTGAGGCCACCTTCATCAATGTGCAACATCAGAACGCGCAGCGGACGAGCGCAGCGGGAGCGCCATTTGCGCGCCGAAGGCGCGCCTAAGGCAAGCCCGTCTGCGCCCGTCCGCGGCCGGACGGGGCTAGGGGCACGACTCCATGCCAAAAGTATGTCATATTCTTCCAAGGAACTTATTGCCCTCCAAGGCCATTGGCCACTTCCGGATTCCGTCCGCAGACTCGTCTCCTCACTAGGCCTTGCTCCTCCTTCCCTTACAACACCTCACCCCCCGCTGCGTGCTCCCCCGTCACCCTGCCCCCCCCCTCTCGACCCTCACCCCATCACTCCGGCATTGTCTGTTTTCCTACTCAACACCAGGTCAGCGGTCAAGCACCACCATGAGCTGTTTGTCCTACTCGACTCAGAGAAACCGGACCTACTGCTCCTGACCGAAACCTGGTACTGTGATTCCTCCCTCCCCATTCTCTTGGCTACCCTACCCCCCTCCTACGTGGCCCTACGTGCCGACCGTCCGGCAGGCAGGGCTGGCGGTGGGGTCGCCTTAATCGCTCGGTCGGAATTGAATTTTCAATCACTTCCCTTTCCCCCCATTCCCCCTGCTGACTTCCTGGTAGTCCGCTCTCTTTCATCTTGGTGCTAGGGGACTTCAATTACTGGCCCTCAGACCCACATGAGTGCTCAGCCTCAAAAGAATTCACAGAATCCCTTTCGTCCCTCAACTTCGTGCCGCATATAACTGTCCCCACTCACTCTCACGGGCACACACTTGACCAGGTCTGGTCCCTCAACCTCCCAGTGGCCTCGGCGACTGTTTCTCCGTGCCCATGGTCCGACCATGCCCTCATTTCCTTCTCCATTCTCCGTAACCCGCTATCCAAAACTCCGCACGCCAAAAACACCTGGGCGCGGAATTGGAACAGACTGGATTTTCCCTCCTTGACCTCCCTGCTTCGCAACTCCACTCCCACCCTTTCTGGCTTATCATCTGCCTCTCAAGCCAAGGCCATTAACACCTGGCTGGCTGGAGGCTGCGACTCAGTGGCTCCCCTACGTCGCATCTCCATCCGTCGACTTAAGGATTCCAACAGATGGTTTAACGACCACCTAAAAGATCTTAAACTGAGCGCCCGACGGGCGGAGAGGCAATGGAGGAAAAATTACAGTCCCTTATCAAAAACCCACTTTCTCACATCACTGGCCAAATACAAAACAGCAATCCTCGCTGCAAAAACCACCTACTTCTCAACAAAAATAACGTCTGCTGAAAATAAACCCAGGGAAATCTTTGGCATAGTGAATGACCTGGCATTCTCAGACCGAACCTCGCCCCAAATCCCTCCCTCCCAGCTTCTCTGTGATCAACTCAATAGCTATTTCTTGGACAAAATTGCAACCATCAAGACCAACATCCCACCACCCTCGTCTGCTTTTGTCGATCCCTCCCCCCCCACCGTTCAAAGTCTTCTCACCTCCATTCCCCCCCTCACTCAGGAATCTTTTCTGGAGATACTCCCCAAAGTGAAGTCAGGGTCTCCGGCGGACGTCTGCCCGGCACGAATCCTGCAGCAAATTTACTCCGGCTGCCCTGAACCCCCCATCGCCTTCCTCAATAGCTCCCTGGCACAGGGTGTAGTGACCCCTGCGCTAAAGGCAGCCACCATAGTGCCCATCTTGAAGAAATCTGGCGCGGACCCTTCCATCTCGGCTAACTACCGCCCCATCTCCCTGCTGCCCTTTCTGGGCAAGGTGATGGAACGCCACGTCACCGCGGCACTCAGCGCCCATATTGAGGCGAACGGGGGGCTGGCATCCCGCCAGGCCGGTTTCCGCCCCAGGCATTCGACCGAATCGGTCGTGGTCTCAGTCTTAGACAACCTCAGAAAGGGTATGGATGATAACAAACACCAGGCACTGGTCCTCCTTGATCTCTCCGCCGCCTTTGACACGGTGGACCATACCATCTTACTTGCCCGTGTCAAGGCGGCCGGAATCGGGGGATCAGCTCTGGTTTGGCTCTCCTCCTTTCTGAGGGACCGCACCCAGGCGGTCCGGCTAGGCGACTTCACTACCACTCCTCTCCCTGTCACTTGTGGTGTTCCCCAGGGTTCCTCTCTCTCTCCCTTACTTTTCAATCTTTATATCTTTCCTCTTATCTTCGCACTCCAGCAGCTGGAGGTCACCGTATACAACTACGCGGATGACCTCCAGCTCATCTTTGATCTGTCCCCTTCTTCTCTCTCGGTCTCTAACTTCCAGTCAACAATGACATTCATCAGGGACTGGATGAACCACAGCCATCTTAAGCTGAACCCGGATAAAACCGAGTTGGTTCTCACCGGTGGTTCATCCAGCCCCTGGAACTCTCTTTTCTGGCCCCCCTCTCTCGGTCCCGCACCGTCCCCCTCAACCACGGTCAAAACACTGGGTGTTAAAATGAACAATCAGCTCACCCTCCGTTCACAAATCAGTTCCGTGGTCTCCTCCTGTTTCCTCACTCTCCGAACTATCCGCTCTGTCTCCCGCTTTTTCTCCCCCCAGGCACTAAAGATTATCATGGCCGCCCTGGTGATATCGCGACTGGACTACGCTAACGCTCTCTATCATGGCATCCCAGCGTACAGCCTGCGTAGACTCCAGACTATTCAGAACCAGGCGGCCCGGCTGGTTTACGGCCTCCCACGTTATCACCATTCCACCCCCCTTCTCAGGGAGCTTCACTGGCTCCCCGTAAAAGAACGCTCCCTTTTTAAGACCGGCTGCATGGTCTTCCAGGCCCGTCAGGGCACTGCCCCCGCCTTCATCTCTTCATTAATTAAACCTTATGTCCCCGCAAGAGAACTTCGGTCTTCCTCCAAGTCCCTTCTTCAGATCCCACGCTTCACACGCAAAAAGTGGGGTGGGTCCAACTTTTCCACCCTGGCTCCAACATTCCGGAACTCACTCCCTGACCATCTCCGTTCTTCTACCCAGTATCTCTCCTTTCGCAGAGACCTGAAAACTTTCCTCTTCAGCCAGGCTTTCCCCGCCTAAATTCTCCTTATCTTTCCCTCTGGTCTTTTCCCTCAGCTGCCGAACCCCCTAGCGCCAAGAAACCGCAAGGTGTACGCTGCGCTCTAGAAATGTTTTAAATTTAAATTAAAAAAATTAAAATTAAAAAAAAATTAAATTAAAATTAAAATTAAATTAAATTAAAAATTAAATTAATAAGTGTAATTACATCGGCTTTCTCCTACTGATATATACCCTACTCCCTGAATACAGAACACAGAAGTACTATTTAGTATAGGCACTGGAATAGCCCTATCTTCAGTAACATTACGGTCTTGAAAATATCGAAAATACTGAGTGAAATTAAACTCAACAAACTCCGAAATCTCATTTTTCAACCAAGTGGTATTTTCATGCGTTGTATACAAAACCTCAATATATGCTAAAATCATTTCATAATCCTTTTCCGAAAACCTTTGAGTGTTCACAGTATAATGCATATACATCATTGAAAGTAATTTAAACCAAGCCTCACAACTCCCCAGATGAGACATTGGTAGGGATATGAATAAATTGTGCTTGTGCATAACAGATAGTAAAAGACCACAAACCCAACAATTTGTAGCATTGGTGACACTGTGTGTTTGATGAAGCATTTCAACAAATACATTTTTGACATAAGTCTGAAAATGCCTTTCCTTATGTGGGGCTAAAGTATGAAACACATGTTCCGGAGGTGGGGCACTTGATCCTAAAACAGTATGCATAGGGTGGCGAAATTCTAAATAGATGAATACTCCCGTCAATGTGATTAGTAATATTGCTATAATAACTATAAATACAATTGTAACTTGTTGGGTCCAACAAGAAAAGACAGGCATATATGCAGGGAAATGACGCGGTGCAAAAGGACGTTCCTATTCAGGAATGAAACGAGCAAAGGGATACATACTAACTTGTCCAAAAATAAACTCGGGCGATGCAGTCCAACCTGCCATAGGGTGCTTCTTTCCTGTGTCAGTTTAGAGCCTCACAGGCAGGCACCTATCGTTCATCAAAGCAAGCTTCCCACGTTGGAGTTATGTTCTCACACAACCCTTGAAGATAACACAACCTGGGCCTCTTTAAACAAGAAATTCAGTCTTTCTTTCTGAACAGAGCAAGCAAATGTTCAAGGCTCACAGCGCGTTCAGTCCAGTGTCTCGCTCAGTACACCAGAAACGCATCTAACAGACATTCGTGGAACAGGTCTGTACCCTATCACTCAAGTCTGTCCCTACCTCCTACCATATTCACCTGCGGTACCGCGTTGTTTTCTGGGCCGCAGTTTGTATCGAGCATGGCCAGGCACTAATTGATCAGAGAACAAAACAGAGGATGATGAATCCTGTGAAACAGGGGTACTGCAATCCTCTTGTTCGACTGTAGAGGCGACTGAATCTGGGGCAATCACTTGTGCTCATGACATAGCCCCTTCCGAGCCTTTCCTGGGTCAGAACCCCTTCCTGGATTCGCTGATCATATGGAAGCGAGAGGGGTCATTTTTTCAGATGTGACACATGGATCCAGTGTCGCTTGCCGTTCACCTTTACCGCTGTCCGCGTGGCCAACAAGACTTGAAACGATTCACACCAACGGGGTTCCAAGCTGGATTTTCGCTGATAATTACGGACCAGAACCCACTGTCCTGGCTCCAAGCGATGTCCGGGACCCTCCAGCAAGGGCTGCAAGACTGCTGAGGCCTGTTGATGAATGGAACGGAGATCTTTAGTCAAAGCATGTCAACATAGGATACTCTATATCACAAAATGTTCTGGGTCTCGGGACGCCCCATACATTAGCAGAGCACCCAAAAATTACCTCATATGGAGATAAGCCAGAACGAGAATGTGTGGTAACCCGTATTGATGTTAATGCCAGCGGTGGAGCATCTGGCCACTTCAATCCGGTACTTTCTTGAATTTTTGCAAATTTGAGCTTCAGTATCCCATTATTCTTCTCGACCAACCCAGCGGACTGGGGGTGTTGAGCCGCATAGAATTTCTGTTTAATCTGTAGTCCATTACAAATGTGACTGATGAATTCTGCATTAAAATGTCCCCAGTTATCACTCTAGATCACCAGAGGCAATCCATAGCATTGGAAGTATTCCTTTACCAACGCCTTTGCCGTTGCCAAAGCAGTATTTTCTTTGGTCGGGTAGGCTTCCACCCATTTACTGAAAGCGCACACCACGACCAGGACATACTTTAAAATATTAACGCACTCCGACTGGATATTATCCATTTTGAGCACCTCAAAAGGCAAAGATGGTGTTGCAAAGTTTCCACTCAGACAGGATACCTGTCCCCAGGATTATGTTGTAAGCAAACCACGCACTATTGCACCAAATGAGCAGCGGTCCTTGGAATATTGGGATTGTACCATACAGGATCTAATAATGCAGAAATACCCTTTGCCCCAATATGAGCTGAACCATTTGCCATTGTCACCATCGCATTCACTAATGCATTAGGCAACAACCACCGCTGTTTTTCTGTCAAATCAATCCAACAATCGTCTGCATCTAATTTCCCCACTTTCTCTTTCCAGTGAGCCAGCTCAATAGGGGTAGCTTCTTTCTGAATTTCTCGGACACTCTCCATTAAGCATGGGCGGAAAATCCGTTTCGCTCGCGGATTTTGCGGATTTTCGGTAAATTCGCAATCCGCGAGATCCGCGAATCTCCCGCAAAATCCGCAAATCCGCGAGCAGTGGATTTTATGGCTTGCTCGCACTGTTCGCGTGAGTTCGCGGCTTTCCAGTACAACTTCGCACCCCGCGAGTAAGTGCTAAATTGCAGAAATACGATCTTAGCAAAACTGAAACTACTTACCAGGTTCAAAAGTTCAGGCTCATCATTAGTAGCCATTTCCTGTAGT
Organism: Lissotriton vulgaris; assembly: GCF_964263255.1. Classification (NCBI taxonomy): domain Eukaryota; kingdom Metazoa; phylum Chordata; class Amphibia; order Caudata; family Salamandridae; genus Lissotriton; species Lissotriton vulgaris. The sequence goes on along the minus strand of NC_141685.1, from coordinate 1,428,315,527 downwards.
GCTTCCTGAGGGGCCCCTCCAGAGTTCAGTTGCCAGTTGCAACTATTATGTGACCCTGCTCTGAACCTCAGAATAGTTACACATATGCCACAAAGGTCCTGAATTACAGCTAAGGGAGACAAGCAGGAGCCAGGCTGGAAGTTAAAATCCATTAATCAGCCCCTAATTCATTATTGTCAGTTGGGGCAGGGCAGGTGTTGTAACTAATTTTGCAACAATGAAAGCACTTAGCAAGTGCAAAAGATCACTAATCAGGAAGCACTAAGGAAGAAGGTGCCAGCTAAAAAAATATTCTGTGACACATTAATCAGCCCCAAATTAATTCAGGTCACTTGAGGCAGGGAAGGTGTGCTTTGCTTTGCCGAAAATAATGTACACTGGACAACCAGAGGGTGTGGTGATGAAACAGAGGGTGGCATGGGTGGGCCAGAGGGTGGCATGAGTAGTCAGAGAGTGGCAGTGGTGACAGAGAGTGGCAGTGATGAAGAAGAGTGTCCCAAACAGGCTGGACACGTAGAAACAACAAGTTCGCAAAACTTGCGACCCGACAGGTAAGTTCGCAAATTGCGAAATTGTAAAAACCCTCGCGAACTGGCAGAAACACGCGCGAACACAAAAAAAAAACAAAATCCGCAAATTCGCGGGAATTCGCGGATTTTGCGGATTGCGAGTTCGCAAATCCGCAAAATTCGCGAACGCGAGATTCGCAAAATTCACCCATGCTTACTCTCCATGGTGTTATTAAACATCTCTGTTTCAGCCACCCACCTAGCAGACCTAGTCACAAACATTGAGGCCAATTTGGATTTTGCAGTTTCCTTAGCTACTTGATAAGCAAAAGCAATACCTTCACTCACTGAATCAACCATTGCCTTGTGTGCACTGCATTTAACTACTGCCACCATCTCTGGTAACATCAATGCTGTCAGAAATCGCTAAATCAAGGGGTCATGCTGTATTTGCTGACCATGGGAAGTGAGAAAACCTCTTTCGGCCCAAAGTCAGACAAAACTATGAGCCACGCCAAAGGCGTACTGGCAGTCGGTTTAAATATTTACTCTTAATCCTTCACTTAGCTCACAGGCTTGAAGCAATACCACTAACTCAGCTGCCTGTGCTGATTGATAGGGTACTCGAGAAGCTTCAACTACAGTGTGAAGAGGAGTTATCGCATATGCAGCAGTATTCATGCCATCTGGTAATTTGAAACAAGAGCCATCGACATACAACTCCCCTTGAGGGTCAGATAGAGGATTGTCTGTCAGGTCTACCCGTCCCTTCATCTCTTCCTCCGTCCGAAATATACAATCACGAACATCATTGTTCCTTTTGTTCGAAGGGAGGGGTAGTAACGTAGCAGGGTTCAGAGTGGCACATCGTTGAATCGTAATGTGGGGAGCCAACCAAGTCAATTCGTACCCTGTAAGACGCGCACTCTTAAGGTTCTGGGTCTTCGTTTTGTTCAATATTGTATCCACAGCGTGCAGTACCATCACTGTGAGATCAGTGTTCAGATTGAGCCCTTCCGACTGTCGAATAGCCACTGCGCTTGCAGCAGTAGCCCATAAACAGCTAGGGAGTGCTCTGGCGACGTTATCCAACAGCGCCGAGAAATAGGCACAAGGTCTCTGCTTACCACCAAATCCTTTTGTTAACACAGAAAGCGAGCAACCGTCCACCTCGTGTACATAAAGCACAAAAAGTTTTTGGTAGTCAGGGGTACCAAGAACGGGTGCAGAGCAAAGCGCAGATTTCAAAGAGTCAAAAGCAGTTTGGCAAGCATCAGTCCAGGGTTCTTGTTCATGCACATCTTTAGTGGTTAAATACAGGAGAGGTTTAGTGAGAAGGGAAAAATTAGGGATCCATTGGCGACAGTAAGGAGTGATGCCGAGAAATGCACGAACATCATGCTGAGTATGAGGTACAGACATATTAAAAATGGTAGTCACACGCTCAGGGGTTAGTCTCCTTCCCTCTTTCGACAGTAGATGACCTAGGTAAGTTACCTCCTGTTGACAATATTGGAATTTAGAAAGAGATACTTTATTGCCATTCGCCGCCAAATGAGACAATAATTGTATAGTGGCTTCCTTACAACCTTCCTTAGTATCAGAGGCCACTAACAGATCATCAACATATTGCAAAAGCACATTACCAGGGGGCAGGACCAAATCATCCAACAATGTCTTCAAAGCTTGACTATAAATACTAGAACTCTCCGAGTACCCCTGGGAAGCGCAATAAAACCGGAAGCTGCGACCAGATAATGAGAAGCCGAAAATATGTCGGCTATTAGGATGCATCGGAATGCTAAAAAAAGCATTTTTTAAATCGTTCACAGAGAAATATTTAGAAGTGGGAGGAATCATAGTGAGAATAGTAGTGATGTCAGAAACCATAGGGTATTGGGGCATCACAATTTTATTAATTTCACGCAAATCAAACACAAAATGATAAGTATCAACATAGCCAGGATCACTTCCAACAGGGGCCTTTTTTAAGATCGGTAAAATGGGGCTATTGCATATATTAGCAGCTGTCTCCTCCACCAAATCCTGTATGATGGAGAGCTAAGCTTTCTCGCCTGCCGGAGAAATTTGTACTGAGGTATACGTGAAAGCCAAGCATTTTGCTTCAAAATAATAGAAACAGGTGGAATCCTTAATAATCCTACATCTGTGTCTCCAGTAGCCCACAGCGTCGCTGGGATAGCAGCAAACTCGGGAGGGAGGGGTTCATTTTTGGTGAAACATTGCAAAGTATGCTTGCTAAGGGGATTGACAGTCAAATAAACACCATCAGGTGAACAATACATATTTGCATGTAATTTCTTCAACAAATCCAAGCCCAATAAATTTTCACCACAATTGGAAGTCAAAAGAAATGGGGTGTCTTCCGTAACTGGACCAATTGTAAACTAAATAGGTTTGGAAATGGGGCTCACCACCGGAATTCCTGAGAATCCCTCCGAATGGACAGAGCAGCCACTGGGACCAGAGAACGAGAAATAGAACTATTCATTGCACCTGTATCAACTAAAAACCTTTCAGATGTCCCCATCAAATGTGCCTTTACATAAGGACCTTGCTGATCAACGGGTACTGACACCTGGCCCCCACTCTGTCCTTGACTGTCCTATGTATAGGCATACCCTTTGGTTGCATCCATCGCACAGTCCTCATTATAATACTGCCTACCTCTCGGATTATCGAAATAATTATTTTCTGATCCGACGTGCGTCCCCTTCTCTCGTCTCATGTCACTATGTCACTGCGATCCACACCACCTCGACCTCTTCCGCCTCTTCTCATAGCCCCATTCTGAGCCAGCAACAATGGACACTGTAATTGCCAATGCCCTTCCTCCTCACAATAAGCACTGGTTTATTCCCAAAACAACAACACGCCCTCCGTTTCGTACCGTTCCCACCCCCCTCGGGAGGAACTCTCTACCACCTCTCTCTCTGCCTTGTCCTCGAAAAGCTTGTTGTAACAACACCTGTGTCTTAAGATCTTTTGTTTTCTTTTCCGTCTCATCCTTACTCTCATTTTCTCTTTGTTCATAATATTGGGCCATACTCAGTATTACAGAGGGCATAGACGTGGTCCAGGTACTTCAGTGGGTTGTATACGTGCAGAAACATCCGGTAACAAATTGGTCACAAAACGATTAACAAATAATCGTATACCGCCTTCCAATGATAAATCCTGTCCACTAAAATTAATGAATATGCCTTCAAATCTAGTGAAGAAATCAGATAAACTTTCGTCTTTTTTCTGCTTACATGCTGTCAATTTATCCCAATCCACCTTACGAGGCAAATTAAGGAATGCATGTAAGTAATAATACGGCCAGGTAACGCCAATAGTTCGGGTTTTGGTTTATCACCAGGCTTACATTCCTTATCCCAATCTTTTATCTGTTCCCATGTTCCACCAAACTCCTGAACATGGTCCTGATCATGCACCATACATCAACAGGGACTAACAACGCAAAAAATAGCTCTATGTCAGCTAGGGTCATAACGGCTGAGGAAGCCGCTTCTGTGAGTTCTTTATAATAAGCCGTGGGATTCTTACGGGGGTCAGGTAGTTGTGATTTTAGCGAGAGGACTTCACTCCTCTTCCAGGGGGTGTAAACCCATTGTTACTGTACTCGTGCCTCTACAAGAGATTGAATTTACAAGGGATACAGATCTACTGGTGACATTAGATGTTACAGCGTTGTACACGTAGATACCACAAGATGAGGCGGGTGCCGTGCTCACCAAATTCTTCGAGGGAAGAGACAGAACTTTCAGAGTACCAACCCAATTCATTGTCAACTTGGCCGTGTTTGCGTTGAAAAAGAATTATTTTTCTTTTGATCGGGACTTCTTTTTCCAAATAAAAGGCGTGGCAATGGGGTGTCCTTTTGCCCCGGAGTTGGCGGTGTTATTTATGTCCATGTACGAGGAGGCCTTTGTATACAAAGACAACCCATTTGCAGAGTACATCTGGACCTGGCTAAGATTAATTGACAACATCTTTATGGTCTGGACCGGAGGAAATTATCGTCTACAATTGTTTCACAATTGGCTGAATTCAAGGATGCCTGACATACAATTTAGTATATCTCAATCAACTTGCAGAATTCCTTTTCTGGACGTGGAGGTTTACAGTGAAAATGGAGGCCTAGCAACAACCCTATATAAGAAGCCCACCGATAGAAATGAGTCCCTGCTATACACCAGTAATCATCCCAGAAGTCTACGCGAAAACTTGCTATATGGGCAGTTTTTAAGGATTCGCCGGAATTGTACACCCAAAGATGAATATACTGTCCATGCCAACAACTTGGCGCCTAAATTGAAAGAACGTGGCTACCCTAAAAAAACTTGTCAAAGGGGCGTTAAACCGCGCCTGGTGGACCCCACGGGTGACATTATTGGAAAGAAAAAAGAAATCACCCTTGAAAAAGCAAGTATGTGTGACGACCTTCTGTCCTGATTCAAACATCCTGAAAAAAATAGTAATTCAAAATTGGCACTTGATTCAAAACATGGATGACAACTTTAAATCGCCACCTCTTTTTGCCTTCAAAAAGGAAAGCAGTATTTCCAATTACATCGTAAGGGCTGCGGTGAAGAGTGAACCTAAAGCCACTCTAAGACAATTAATGGGACTGACTCCAATTTTGGGACATCACAAATGTGGCATGTGCACTTGTTGCGCAAGCACGGTTGAAGGCGCCCTGTTCAGCCACAAAGGTATAAATTGGAGACACGAGACTTTTTCCAATTGTAAAACTAAATTTGTCATGTACAGGATTACCTGCCCCTGTTGGATGCTCTACATAGGGAAAACCAGCCAGGAAATACGTCAAAGGATAACCCAGCACAAATCACGTATTAGGAAAAAAGTGGAGACTGCCCCCCTGGTGAATCATTGGACAAGGAATGCACATAAAGAAACAGATTTACAATGGACAGTAATTTCAACGGTCGAGTTGGACCCACGGGGAGGAGACAGGGAGCTAAAACTGTCCAGGAGAGAGGCACTCCTCATAGTTAAATTTCATACCGGTATTGGGACTCAATGGGCTTTCTGAATTTTATAAATTATGATTTGGACCGTCTGCAAACCTTTCATGCAGGACCGGCAGATGGTGACATCCCCTGCATCATGGCGTGTCAGGTATTGAAGTCCGATGATCAGAACGATAATTATACATAATGGTTGATGTCATGCCGACAATGCCAACACGACAATATACACCATGACATATGACTTCATTGAGACCAGGGAATGCTGCCACCGAATGGAACCTATAACTATGATAATGACGTCCACCTTGTTGCGGTGCACATTGCCGGATATCAATAAAGTTAGCTCTGGTGAAAAAAACTATACTGCTTATCATCCTTTGCAGGCCACCTCTAGCAGATTTAATGGACGCTGTAGATGCAATCACGTAAGGTGTACTGATTGGCCCTGACGCCCGGCACACAGCGAAACAACAGAACACTGTGCGAGCACCCCGCGTTTCTCCGCGGTAAGAGCTGGTCCCCCCTTGCTTGCCCTGAACCATAGCGCGGTGACAGCCTCCGATGGAACTAACCGCTTCTCCTCACATCTTAACAGGTGATCGGGCACGCGGCTGTGGAGAGAAGAAAGCCGACCTCCACTTCCAGGTAACGGACTACGGTCAACCAGTACTCACAACTGTCTCTCTTCTCCTCCCGCACCTGTGTTATTGACTCGCGTTTTTCCTTTCCAGACACAGCGAAATACAATTTTTTTGAGCCACACCAGTTCAGCTCAGCCGCAAATCCCGGTGTACCATTGTAAGTGATCAATAATTTGAACCTATATTTTTTTTAAACCGTTTGGGCACATATAAAAATTTACGACATTGACGGCTCTTTCCTCTTTTCTTTGGTTTCCCTATTTTCTTTTAGAAACCAACCTTGCACAAATTGGTGCCATTAGCAGGCACATTCTGTATGGGTTTCACATAGAGGTAAGACGACTCGGGTGTGTTCACTGGCATGCACTTAGTATTTTTTCAATTAAGGCCATTTCCTAATTAGTCTTTTCTTTTTTCCTTCTCCCTTTTTTCTAGTGATATGTTGGTCCTGATGAGAACCCCTAGGACTAGAGGGGTTTGAAACGCGTAGACCTTTGATAAACTAAACTGACATATATATTTCTTTCGTTTAAGAATGACTATTTCTACTTTACTGAAGGATTAGTCCAAACTCAAAAAGCTCTTTTGAATGTATATAAATGTATATCTGTATTTTGTGAGAATAATTCCTTTGTATGTGTAATATTTTGTTTGGTTTATTATATACTAGGACTATATGGTATGGGTATGAATCAAGTATGTTTGGAGAAGTATGGTTGATGTGATGGTGTTGTATTTAGTGGTATTGTTTACAGTCAATTTGTGGGTTGTTGTTTAAATGTATTGTGTAGATATATAAAAAATTGACAAAAGGTTTTTCAAAAAATGAAATAAGCTGACCAAATAAAAAGCTATTCATGAGCTTAAGGATATATTGATGAGTTGTTCGTATATCTTTTTGGATGACGTAGAACAAATAGTAGCAGTACTGGCAATTGCTTTTGGTTGTTGTTCTACCCGAGGTCTAGTCACCTCATCCTGATCATTCTTTAATTCCGGTATTTCAGGATGAAAGATAGGATGGACTTCTCGCATAGGGTACTGAGAGTCCCATGAGGAAAATTTTTGGAGCATCCTCCCTCGATAACTTAATAAAACCTCAACATTTTTGTACACTTCCTCTGGTCTAAGTTCAGACTTATGAGCCCTGTCCCGAATATCATACATCACTTGGGGGTCCATCCCTCCTGCAAAACACTGTTCCCATGAAGTAAGAAGACATGTGGCCATGTGTTTCAGGGCTTGTTGCTCCATAACAGGCTCAAAGTCTCGAAGCGTGTTCCATATATCAGTTAAAGTATAAATAGCCTGTCGCATCCACTGGGATGACTGATTTTCAATCATATGTTTCTCATTTAGTCCTACAGTCGAACGAGTAAACAACTTTTGTGTGTCGAAATCCCCCGGAGCACGAGATGGAGTTGGAACAGCTAGAGATGGGGTTGTGCACGTGGAATGGGAAGCCCAGGCAAGGGTAGGGGGAGACAAAACAGCTGTGGACATAACAGGAGATGGCGATGTAGCAGACCATAAAGTAGCAGTCTCAGACACAGAGGGAGATAAAACAGAAGACATTCCTCGAGAGATAGAGGAAGAGGAAACAACAGGGGCAGAGCCTGAAGGGACCTGTACTGGAGTTGGGGGTACAACAGGATATATAAGTTGTGGAGCATAAGGTGGAGGTAGACGAGTATCCAATAAATCCTCCATTTCATCCTCCGTTTCAGTCCTAGCCACATAGGTCTTATCCACATGCAATCTAAATTGCCTATCTGCACAATCAATTTCCTGTTCGGTTTGAGCTTTATCATAAGCAATGGCTTTCTGCGTAATCGTCTGACCTCCCTTCATTCTGCATACTTTCTCCTCCCGTATACGTCTATGCATTGCTTCCTTTTGCCATAGGTTTAGGGAATCAAACATTGACTGTCGACTTCGTTTAGAAAACAATCGATCCTAAAGAAAATGTATCTTTTTCTCATCAAAAGACCCCGTTAATGGCCATTGCAACTCTACATTATCCTTAGTATATTCATGCCATTGTGTATTAAACAAGAGAGGTGTAATACCGTGCTTTACATACAAGTCAACCTGCCCTCAGGTGGGGCAGGTTGACTTTCAGCCAAGCGCTTATCATTAGGGCGGCAACAACATCCAAAGCAACTCAATTTGCCAACACACGGCATAGTGATTGTTGTCACATATTTCTCATTCAATCATAAAAACATACTTCCAAACATGGCCATGTTCTAACATTCACAACATATTCAAGCTCACTTCTTATTCAAACATACACAGAACAATGATATATGTACATACAAAGATATTCAAAACGACATGTCTCTTTTCTGTCTTTCCAAACAAAGAACAGAGCCTGTCGACTCCTGTTCATGGAGAATCAATCAATTCAGATTCCAGACCAACAGATACCAAAATCAAGCAGTCCAAAGACTACCAAGAGACCGTCGGACAGGTATGACCACAGACTGTCCTACAGACCATCCTGCAGTCTTCCTGGTTCACAAAAAGTACAGGGGTGTCCCCACGAGAAGGACAGAATGAAGGTGTGTCCAATCCTAATAAGTGCACACTATGGTGAACCCATTCTTCAATGAACAGCATACCATCAATCGGGCGGGAAAGGTAAAGGTACAGAGTGTAATATTCAGCTTCTAACAGTATGCTTCAACTAAACAATAGCTAATGTTGTACTCAAATAGTACTATGTTTGATAGTTACCCAGTGCTAGAGGAAGAGATGATTTTTAACAGTATGTTCAACTGAATTAGTCATATTCAGAATCTGCTGTATTTAATAAATAACACAATTAAAAAGAGATGATCTCCACACCATATGTTTGGTAAACCTCTGTTTTGGATTTATTATAATTCAAAAACAATTCAAAAACAATTAATCATTCTGCATTATTACAATATTTAAAAACGCATGTTATACATTTTATTAAAAATTGCCTTAAAAACACAAAGAATCAACAAGTCGACGCGGCGTTTCGGTATTCTGTTAGTATACCTTCTCCAGGACTGATTCTTATGCCAGATGGAGTTCATATCCCCACTGGACAATGTTGCTTCTTATAAGGATCCTGTGGGCTTCGGAATGATGGGCCTGTACCAGGATTCTGTGCTTAATTTGTGATGTCACTGTTTTTTCGATAATAGGAAGGGGTCCCAGTAGCCTAGGAACAATAACCACACAGATAAACATGAATCAAACCAACGTAAATTTAGTCCACATTGTTTTATTCACAATGGGAGAGCATAATAAATATACACTGTTTTCAAGCAATAAATTAGTGGTTTTCACAGTGCCCCAAAGCAATGGAGAAAGGGGGGGGAAAGAGTGTGTGGTAGTGTGAGGAAGTAGTGAACAAAGGAAGGAAGATTCTTAGGTGCTAGTATAATCAAAAGATGGAGCTTATTTGTCTATGTTACAAACTATGTACAAAAACAGGACCGTCAGGTTCACACAACTGATTCAAGCAAAAATCATACTCCACAAGGTTCAATAAATGAGAACAATAGGGCGTGGAGTCGATATTGAAAGGCAGACGGTTGTCGACGTTTCGACCCTCATATGTGCAGATAGTAGTAATCTTGCTGCGGGGTCTTCATCAGGACGGGGAAGTTGGGACACATAACCTATTCGGTACAGAAATATGTATTATTATTTTAGAGACGGGATAATGCATCCCTAGATAAATCAAGGACATAAAGCACATCAGCCCAAGGGGTCATGGATTAACAGCGTCCCGCCCAAATTACTTGGACATAAATTGGGATAGCTTACGTTGCGCTGAGACGTCACAACTATTTAATACATATTTAGGTCAGTAAAGTCACGAGCAGTTGAGGATAAACCAGCCCATATAGATGGACAGGGTCAACAAATTATTGGAAAAATATGCTGATTGAGATATGGAGTTACATATTGAATCAGCAAAGTTGGAACCTAACTACGGTGTCAAAATTACATATCTAAGCTGGTTAAAGCTAATCATATAATCATCGACTGTTGAACTTACCACAGACGTGGTATAGATAGGACCCGATGTGGTGTCTGTTAAAGGTCCATATTGAGGATCTATAAGGTAACAATGTTCCGTTAGATGGTACAAAAACCAATAGAAAAGGAGGGTAGAAATGTCACGGGTCTTGGCGGCAAGTGATGGATGACTCACCGTAATATAAAATATACGTAGAGTATAGTTGCTCGAAAGCCAATCGTGGTCCTGAGTATCAACGGTAATGTAAAATCTTTCAAATATAATGGTAGTTGACCATTAGGGAATCTTAAAAAACTTCAAGACATCCATTTTATTCATGCAATCGAGGAGGGAACACTCACCCAATCGCCGTATATGAAACACGTCCGACGGGAAAGCAGTTAAGTCGGAAAATTATTCTTGGCGAATCTAGAAAACAAGGGTTGGGGTGAGATTGGGGGCAAAGCCAGCACAGAAATTAAATCGGCTGTGGCTATCGAGTATGCTTGTAGGGAATCGGGATAATGCTTACCAAACACGGAATGAATCACGTCCTGATCGCTGCTCCAAATCGCAATGGTGAAGTGGAGTTCCGGGTTTGGTGATATCACCATAGGAACGAGGTCACGTGGTGTTTTTTCAGCATGAATATGCTGGATATTTGACTGCCAGGAGGAGCCACCGTTTTATCAGTTCATTGCGGCTCGGAACATACCGGTCGAGGGAACTATTGACGGACTGCCAGGAAGGAAGGAGCAGGGAGGCCGATTAAAGAACCAGAGAACGGACCCAATTCGAAAACGGAGGGCTCTGGAAGCGAGTATCTAAGAAATTATACCCGTCACCTAAATTTAATTGGGTGAATTGACGATATCCACAATTGATAAAACGGTGGCTCCTCCTGGCAGTCAAATATCCAGCATATTCATAACAACAGCGCGTTCCAAAAGACACCAAAAACAATCCACTCACTTGGTGCACGCAGGTACAATTGCGTATTCTCCACACCCAACTCCTGAAGACCAACGCGGTCAGCTCCTGGGTTACGCCAGTAGGACTCCGGTGAAGGGTCACTAGCAGCTGGGGCACTCTGATTGCGAGTGCGGAGTAGGTAAAAAAAAACAATTCGGTCCGTCCACCCGCTCGACCAGAGCTCCCTTTCTTTGTCCTTTCTACCCAGTTACAGGGAGGACGACCTTATCACGAAGTCCCACCAAAGTCGCCAACTGAAGTACTATAAAAATAACATAAAGGGCTATACCTACCAATAGCCCCAATCCCATTACCAAATAATCAGTCGGTTGGCACTGAAGAATAGTTCAATCATTTATTAAGCAAAATGCTCTATAGCGGAGCCTATCCAACCCTCACTCATCAGGTGCGCGGAGAAGACTGTTGGCTCATATTCAAACATGAGGTTATATACTTTTCGGTTCAACACCTATAATCACAGTAAAAGGGAAAACACCAGTTGGCCCTCAAACTCTAGGGAAGGACCATATATGGCACACATGATTAGTTCAAAGCTTAACTATTTATTACTGGGAAGGTCAGGAGGGGTGACTCCCTTTCGTCTTGGTGCCCGGGAGTGTAGGCACGGCGCCTCCAGGAATGTGCTTATCGCACCCAAAGCAAGATGCAACCTTGAGTCTCAGGACAGTTGAGCAATCACCCTATGTTCAGCTGCTCCCAGTAATTCAGATGAACTGGGGCTTGACAACTGCCGGAGACTAACACGTGATCACAGCCCGTGTTCAAGCATAGGTTCGGAAAATTGCGTCTGTATGGTTCTTGGCCTACTCTGTTAGCAATAGATACGCAAGGAGCCAATAAACGTTTTCCCCCCTGCAAGCACATATAGATATATATATATAAATTATAAAATTCAATTGTTTGTAAATAATCGATAAACCCATTGGGTGGAAATTAATAATACCATTGAATTTCATGACAAGATTTTTCCTTTTCAAATTTTTTTATTTACATGTTACATTTGAACTTCATGGTGTAAAAAGCAAATAATGGAAAAGAAGCATTGGAGCCCTGATAGAGTATGTTTTCTATGTCTATGTATCCATTTGCACTTTAAATATGGAGGTGGTACACAGTAATGTTATCATGTGATCAAGGCAGGGATCTGCCAAAACGCGTCGTGATGGCTGGTGGTGTTCTGGAATAAAGTAAAATAGCACTAAACCTGGGTCTACGCTCGTCTTTTTCAGTTGGAAGTATCTGTGTGAGGTGCGAGGCGTCTGGCACATATATACATATATATATTCTTTTTAAGCAAAAGAGGGTACGTATAGATGCATTGTGCTAACATAATATAGGTCCGATACTCTTTATGCATGGGAAATCTATTTTTTATCCCTCAAGAGATAGAAGAAGGAAAAAGGTTTGCAGTTATATAGTGCTTGTTACCCCTGATGGGTTGTTGAAGCGCTTTTTTCAGCGAGTAGCACGCAACTCCTGAACCCATAAAGGATTAGTGGTGAATTACTGTAGTGAAATATGAAAGTAATTTGAGTGGTTGAATTCATTGTTATTTGGATTGAGATGTAGCAACTCAGGCCTAGACCATTTGGAAAAAATCAGTCGGCTCCTTGTCACAACGTGGGCAGGCGGAGTGGGTCATCAGGCAGCCTTGTGCAGACGATGTGGGGAAAGGTAAACTAAGTAGATGTAGTTAATTTGAATGCAGCAGAGTCTGGCCAAGGTTGTTAGTTCCCATTGCACCATAGGTGTGTCCCTCTAATCTGCTTATTACAAAGGCCCCACCCATTCCTCCCATCGATTTCTAATGTGGTCCAGTGTCCCAGGGGAGGTAATAATAAGTGTGCAATATATCTGCGAGATCCCCCCTCTACCCAAATGTCCCATCAACAGTTTAGCTTCCAGCGGGCTGAACTCCGGTAAGGGGTCTGAGGAGATAGAGTGGGCAGCAACAGCGTATCAGAGTTGTACGTACCTGTAAAACTGGGAGTGTGCAAGGTGATATGTCTGCTGCAATTCTTGGAAGAACCTTATGTGAGTCCCTGACCAGACATCCCCCTGCCTTGTGATACCAATAAAATCACAGGTGCGAAAATCACTAAGGGACACCGTCTCCTTCAACCAGGTGCCATGCCAAAGTGGAGTTTGTTGTGTAAGCATGGAGCCCCATTGTGTATGTCTCACGGTTGATCTCCATGTCAGAAATACCATCCTGGTTGCCCTAGGCATTGCATGGGGGATCGGCGATCCATAGAGCAAAGCTTGGATCTGGGAGAAATCCATTGGCGCGAAGTTCCACTTCATATGCCGGGTCTGACCACCCCTGTTAAACCAGACATGGATGACAAGCGAATGGGCAAATAGGTAATAAAGACATAGGTTGAAAATGCCCAGCCGCCTGTTGTAAGGTCCCTGCTGACAATGCATGAGAGTGATACGCGGTCTGAAGTCCTTCCATAGGATCAATGTTATTTCACTGTCTAGGGCCGAAAACCAGGCTTTTGGTAGCTGGAACGGTAGATTCTGAAAGGCGTACAAGAATCTCGGTAGGATCATCATCTTGTATAGGGCAATAGATCCTTGAGTATTGAGAGGTAAGGAGCACTACCTGACTAGGTCCGATTTAACTTTCCGAACCAGTGGTCGAAAGTTAACGGTCCACGTGAGCTCAGGGAGCAGAGTGGCCAATATACCAAAATATTTAAAAACTGAGTCTGCAAAGGGGGATCTTTTCCTGCCAGTCGGAACAGTCCCTGGACCATGAGAGCAGAACTAATACCGATTTGGAGGGATTCAGATGTAGACCAGAAGCCTCATCAAATCGCGTGAGCATCTGGAGGCAGTGGGGTCCCCTCATTGTTGGGTGAGCCAGGTATAGCAGGACATCATCTACGTAAAGCGTGATGTGGTCTTCATGGCTTGCCCCGCACCTGCAACCTAAGAAATGAGCGTCAGAGCAGATAAGTGAGGCTTGGGGTTCTATCGCCAAAGCAAAAAAGAAGGGGGAACAGGGGACAGCCCTGGAGAGGACCCCATTGACCCGTACACATGCTGAGGGGTTGTCATACAGTGCCTTAACTATGCCATGAAATCTAGGCCCAATTCCGGCTCATTTGAGTACTAGTAAAGTGCACTATGTGTTCCCAGTGCCTGTAAATCAAGTGCTACTAGTGAGCCTGCAGGACTGGTTGTGCCACCCACATGAGTAGCCCTGTAAACGTGTCTCAGGTCTGCCAGTGCAGTGTCTGTGAGTGCAGTTTTAAACTGCTATGTCAACCTGGCAAGTGCAACCCACTTGCCAGGCCCTAACCTTAACTTTTACTATCTGTAAGGCATCGCTAAGGTAGGTCTAAGGTATCCCCATGGACAGGGTGCAGTGTATGTGAAAGGTAGAACATGTACTGGTGTGTTCTAGATGTCCTGAAAGGGAAATACTCTTATTTTCATATTGCAAGGACTAGATCTCCCATAGGTGATCATTGGAGCTGCCTTGTAACATTTTACAAGTGTAACTTTCAAGTGGGAACAGCTAGAGATTTAGAGTTTGGTCTCTCTGAGAGTTGGAAGTCTTAGGGCCATTAAAGACTTCATCTGCAGCATCCCTGAACTCCACTGCTGGGAGTCTTGATCTGTCTTGTGATGCCAAATCTAGTTCTGGGCCCTTGGAGGTTGTTCCTGCTGTGAAGACATGCTTGAAACCATCAAAATTCACGCATCGCTGTTGCAGAATGCGACTGATAAAATGTGTTACTATATGTAATCTGCATTTCAACATAATTCAAAGTCTTGCTTAATTGTTTGAGTGATTAGATAATAGTCCTTGAGTACTTGGTAACTTCAGTGGACATTTGGATTACAGAATGCTGGTATTCTGTTTATAACACTGAGGCCCATCCTTGACAATGGTAACTACTGCGTAATTATGACGAACGCTCTGGCTCTTTCTTGTATAATTGCATTGTAATACTAAATGCCAATAAAAACATTTTTTTTTAAATTGATGCATCGCCCTTCCAGTGCCTGTTTTATCTTATACAGCACTGTCATTCTGGAGAATTTCGGCACACCGCCACAGTGCATCTGAAGAAATTGACACATCGCCTGTCCGCCGCCAGAGAACCCACCTCACCCTGAGTTCCAAGCACTAGTCTTCAAAGTCTGAGACCACCACACTGATTCTGAAGCAAGCCCTGCTGTGCGGCTGACAAGATTAAAGCATCATGGGACCACAGATGAAGAAACCAACGCAGGCCATGTTGACCACTGCGGCATTGATCTTCAGCACTTCCAGATATCCACGCATCACACCTGTGTGTCATGCATCTCCGACACATCATCCGCAGACCAAAACCGTCTTGACATCTGCGCCTCGCTCCAACCTACAGTCCGAATTTGACTCAACAGTTCTCCTGCGTGCAGCAGAACTGATGCATCGCCTCCCCAAAGACTCAGGAACCGATGCATCCCTGTTATTTCCAACACTTCCCTCCTCTGTGGCTGTATTGCATTGTGGATTTTGACACATTTGAGGTACTCTGTGTAAAATCACTGCATTCATAGAGTTCTATGGCCAGAATTACTTTTAAAAGTCTTATTTTGATTTGTGTATGTTAGATTTTTGTCAATTTGGTCTTTTTTGGTTTAGATAAATATATTTTTTCTAAACTGGTGTGATGTCTATTTGTAATTTTTTCTCAGTATTACTTATTGTGTAATGTACTAATTCTTTACACATTGCCTCTGAGATAAGCCTGACTGCTCGTGACAAGCTACCAAGTGGGTGAGCAGGGGTTATCTGGGTGTGTAACTCACTTATCCTGACTAGAAGGAAGGGTCCCTACTTCAACAGGGTGCATACCATTGCCAACAAGAGACACCCATTGAGAACACAGGGATCTTGTGGATAAGCATACCATAGTACAAACACTGTAAGGATTATTGGTACTGGGCTCTTGGGAAGTGTCACCCCTGGGTTCAACTAATTTACTGGGCTTTAAGTAATTATTACTCATGGCTCCAGCCCACTTATTGGGTTCTAGGAGCCCATCACCCTTGGTATAGCCCACCAATTGTTTAACTAGGTCTATAGCCACCCTTTAACAACTCACTTCAATGACACACAGGCAGGAGACAGTTATTCTTGGGACATTAACTCTATTCAGACACCAGCAACATAAGGATCAGCCCACTCAACCTTGAACCACAAGATGGAGGACAGTAACTTTAGTCCTCCTGGTCTCATTTTTATATGATGCCATATACCAGTTCACTTTGTGACCACTCATCTTCAACATGGGGCCTGCATATATTCTATGAAAGGTCACCGTGGTCACCTTTCTGGCCAACAGGAGGGAGAGATTAGAGGCTATACTTTCATAACTAACCATTCAATAATAACCAGATATTTTTTTGAAACTGGAGAGATCTGCCATGCATTGGTGGTCATCGGAAAACTGTACCATAGTCTGCCCTGCAGGTCTTACACAGTCCCAAACCCTGAACCCCAATATCCTATTATGAGAAAAGATTGTTTATAATGGTGCATCATGGCAAACCTTCCCTAATTGGTATCCCATATTGGTGATTATATAAAGGAGAACTGTGACGCAGCCTATCGGGTCAGATCTCTGATTTCCAAAATCTCATTCTTCAAACTAGTTACCTTCCCCAGATCCAGAAGATCAATGAGTGGATGATCCTTTCACAACAAGCATAGCTAATGGGATTGAGATTATATAGAAAAATTACCAAAAGAATAAAAGTCATGCAGAGCTTATCAGTGCTGTGAGCATACCCAATCCATATAAAAATTCACGTATATCTCTCACATCTCCTCATCCATGATATTACCAAGGGCTGAATCCCATAACACTATAATTTCACATTGGTTATCATCAAGTACAACATGGAAACACTTCCCACATATGCTGAGAGTAAAGGCAATATTCTTTCAACCATACATGCACATCGTGCACAATGCTATCTATGTGGATAAGCACTTCATCACACAATGTCGGGGTAGTGTAGGAAATTACCATCTTTAGTGTGATATAACCACAATTTTTGCCATATTTTGTTAGTAATAATATTTCAAAAAGGGAGACCCAAAGATCACTGGGCACCTGGGATAACAATGATAACAAAAACACCCTGGTTCATAGTAATAATAATTGAGATGCAAAGAGCCAAATGACAAATAAAATGCATTCAAAGGATTTTATGAAAAACTATTTCAAGACTCAATAGTGGGTGGAGTGAATTTTGGGGCAAAATAAACATGCTCGGTGCTCTCTTTAGAGTTGATATATTCAAACGATAAATCGTAATCAGCAAGTGTATCAACAAACTCATGAATAGCACGGCCTGTTACAGTGAGTTCTCAGCAATCATATAGGGCCGTTGTTTTTAAAGTCCACAATTTTTCGATCCCAATAAAAAAGGCAGGGTCATCATCAGGACTCAGGGGGCCTAAACGAGCCGGAGAGAGTAATAGAAAAAGAGTGATCAGAGTGACGCTAGGAAAAAGACAAATTAACCAGTATAAGGCATACACAATACTTCTGAGATCGCACTTACATTATGAATTGTAATGCAGTTGCTAAAGGAGGGGATCCTCCCTCGTCAGAAGCCTCAGGAACAGTGTGGGTGGAAATTGCCTAAATAAAAAGAGGAGCTGCTTAAAACCCTTAAAATGGGTAATACTGGTGAAGGAGAGCGTGTGCAGTAGCATATGAAGCACTGAACTGAGTTGGAAATGTAATGGATTCCCGTAGGGGGCTCGAATCAGTCCACAGAGGGAAGCACACACGTGGTCTGGGTCTAAAGGATGAGTGGCAGATTCCTTTACTGGGCTTCAACACAGCCCACAATTGGAGGTGTACTGTTAGCGCTGACTGGTAGTATGGAGTCCTTTTGAGACAATACGTTTTCAAAGATGAGTGCGAGACGGCAGCATGCTGGTTAATGTAGGCAATAGAAAGAGAAGAAGGACCAATAAATGAAAATGAAAAACCCAAAGACAGACTAGGCCCAGGGACAGACAAAAGAGGAGTAGTGGGCACCATTTTGGAATGGTTTAAAAGACATCGACAAACCTCAAAATAAAACAGCATAATACACTAACACCAAAATACCCGAGACAATACAATAAAAACTGCGAGACAGTGTAATAAAATCCTATGTACATTGTGAAAAAACCAAAAAGGCAAGGGCAACAAGATTTGAGAGTCAATATAGTTTCTGTATGAAGAGAGCTCATTTTAAACAAGGATGTCTAATCTTCCACATGATTTAGACCTGTGCGTATAGTGTCCAAATGAATATTCAATTGCAATTCCTCCTTGTTTAACAGAGATTTGATGTTGTCTCCTCTCTCTCAGGGGTGGAAACGGTTACATCACTGGTTAGGCAGTGCACTGGTGTCACTAGCTCCCACTAGCTGGTTTCAGGCATAAATGTGGCTCCTCAAGGTGCCATCAGAACACTTTTTGGACAAGTGGAGGATCATAGGAGGACTGGACTTGCTGTCTCTGACCTGAGAATAGCCCTGAATGTCTGCGAACTGACGGACTGGTTCTGCTCTCCCTTGTACCTAGGACAAAGAAGTTGGCTCCAAGGGTCAGTTGGCTAGTAATATCCTGTGTGGCTACAGGGACACAACAAACTGCAAGAGGTCTTATTTATGACATACCCAGCTGACTGTAACCTGGACCTGGACTGGAATTGCATGTTGACCTCTGTCTGGCACAATCTCTATGCACTTCCTCTGAGTTCCTGGGGTCCTTAGAAGTGTACTTCTGTGGTTGTTTGGGTCCAGGTGAAAGTCTGGACTTATGAAAACGTTTCCTCCAGAGCCTCAGCAGTACCCGCCAGAAAAAATATCCAACCAGCAGTTCACAATGCTGGCACGTTAACTTTCCCAGCACTTCAGAATAAATGACTAAGTCTTATTCCCCTTTGGAACTTAGAGCATTTCATGCAAGAATTCTCCATAGCTCCAGGGCTCCAGCAGGAGCAACCTGCTTCAAGTTTGGATCATGTGATTCCATGGCAGAGGCTACAATTTCAGCAGTGGCCCACTCAGGTAGGATTTTCCTTCTTAAATAGTGATGAAATTCCTTTTTTCATTGGGACTTAGAAGAAATTGCAATGCATTTCTTCAAAAAATGACAAAAGCCCTTTATGAAGTAGGACTTAGAAACTTTTTCAAATTCTGTGACTTCCAAACTTTTCACCAGGACCAGTCCACTTTTATCCAACCAGGACTCTATCGAAGTCAGCCTTAAATTACGTCTTCATTGGGCCTACCACTCTCATAGACTACCATTGGAGGTTACTGCTTTTTGGTGCTATTTCTACCGCCAGTACCCCGTTTTGGATTTTTGTCATGTAGGTGTCATTTTGTTTATTACATTTTACTCAATTTGTCTACTTCAGTCTGGGATTTTTGTTATTTATGGTTTTAACTGTATTACTGTATGTGTTACTTCATAAGTACTTTGCACATTGCGCCAAGATAAGCTTATCAGCTGTGTGCCATTGCTACCCGGGGTTGAGATCAGCCTAATTTAGTGACTTTGAGGGTCTCCTTGCTAAGAACTATTGAAAGTCATTGAGTTGGGCAATCACCCACTCCAAATATTAATCCACTTACTTTCAGGTAGTAAATGCTATACAAATGCTACAGTACAAAACACAATCTCACATCCAAGTAATTTTGATTCTTTTTAGTTCAACATCCTCAGATTTCATTCTATCTCAAAATATATCCTTCCACTACATTCCTAAAACCCTGCAGATGAAGTTGTCCTTGTCTTAAAAGGGTCAACTGTTTCCCTCTCCTTTCTTTTTATCGAATGACCATCTCCTTAACTTCGATCTTCTGCATGCCCCCTCTTTCCGAGTGCAGCATACTCTAAGTTTCATGACTGTATGCTTTATTCTCTGTTATTGGATTTCTTGAAATTGCCTGCACCTCATTTGATAGATCATTATTCTCTTTTCTTTGGAACCATATCTTTGCAACCTTACAATAGTTAATCTCATTTAACCTATCTGAGACAGTTCATCCAGATATCCATGCTATGAGGGTGGCCTAATAACTTTTGGTGCATTCAGGTCCTCTAAACCAATTTACACCATCAATTTCCTGTGAAAGCATATTCTCCCCTGCACTATTGTCTCTCTTTCCTCTAAGTTCAACAGACTGGTGGTGCAATATTTCTCTCCCTCTCCTTTTGAGCTAACACCCACCAATGTGAGCCTTGCACACTATTGTTTTACGTACTATTTTGGTAGATGTCATATCTTTTACCTTTATTTTTGAAAATTGATCACAGATCTTTTTGTGTTCCACTTTTTTTGCACTATTGTGCACTATAACCATGAACAATTCGTTTTAAGCTTGAAACACCTTCTGGTCTGTACCTTGGAACATCTTCTGGTCCTTAATATTTTATTTCTCCTTGTTTTGGTCTAAAAATGTGTCTCAAGTTTCCATATATCTTTTGCCTTGTATCATATTTGCACAGCATTGAACAAGTTCTTTGTGACAAATATGGTTTGCCTGTAGTAGCCGTCGTCTGTCTAGCTTGTCAGAACAAGCCTACACTACTACATCACAGTGACTCAACACCACATGTACATGTGGTTTCCCCTGGACCTCACTACTTTAACAATTTTGAGTGTCCACTAATGCCAGCTGTGATTGTTTAACTTCTGTTTGGTTTAATACATTTATGCCATTTTGGAAATATTTCATATCTTTCCACTCATCTTGAAAAAAACGAATACTGTATATGTACTTACTACTTGGTGTGCTCCTGCCACTGTGCCTGCCTGAGCTGGGACAGACACTAAGGGTCAAATTCACAAAGAGTCTCCCCAGTCATTGCGGAGGATCTACAGTAATAGGGTAATCTCCGCACTTTTGGTGGCATCGCCCGCACGGTGCACTCTCTGTATTGCGTCATGCAGAGATTCCATCACGAGTGTGAAGGCTCGTCTACGGATCCTCCGCCATGACTGCGGAGACTCTTTATGAATCGGGCCATAAGACAGCAAGGGGTGCATGACATAGAGGTCAAAGTGATCTCCTCTAGCGATCAGCAGTAAGTGGCTCTGACAGATGCACATCTTGACTAGTTGTTTGGACAAATGTCTAGTAAGTAATTTTTTTTCATTGTTTTTTTCGCATTGCAATTGTTAATTGGGGCGATAGTACCCCTGAAACAGCTGTATTTGTGAAATCTTCATACATTTGCCTTATTTCATAGGTTTCTCATGTGCTGCTTTACGGATTGGTGTGAGTGCACTTTATATGAAAAATAGATATAATGTACATGCACCAGTTTCAAAACTGGGAGTCAGTTTAGAAAGGGAGAATGGAGTTAGGTAAAATAAGTAAATAAAAAAACAGATGTTTCTGAAAAGTTAAGGAGCAATGTTAGTCCAGGAGTAATCTTGAGATCATTTTTGGATTGATTGATTTCTTAAAGCCACAGGCAAGGAGTTCCAGAAAGTTGTCACAATCCAAGAAAATTTCTGGTGTCATGTTTGGGAGAATTTGAAATTTGGAACTAAAAGGTGATGTAAGTCTGTATTCTAGGTCTGCATTTGGCCCCCTGATATGGTTAGCAGGTTTGACGTGTAGGGAGGAATCTATGGGAGAAATGTTTTGCAAGCCAGACATCCGATCTTGAATGAAACCCTGCCATTTAAAATTAACCAATGCAAATCTCTAAAGTCCTTGTTACAAGTGGCCTTAGCCTTAGTGGAGGAGCCACCACTGTTGAGATGTAGTCATATTTATTTTTGCAGATTTTAGAAGTCTCACTGTCAAATGAAGTATGAAATTCAAGAGTGAGAAAAAGACTGTATCAAGCATTTTATCAATATCTTATGACAGTCATTTGGCCAATTTCTTGAGCTCTCAGTATATTTTCTATCCTGCATAGAAGGTCATTCTTTCGCAAACTTAATTTACTTCCAGTCTATATTCGTGTTGCTTTAGCAAAAGTGTTTTAATGTATTCAAAGACTTTGTCTGTCTCACAGTTATTGGCAGGTCTCTTGCTCCTGAAACTGACTTGACTGTGGTTAACTTCCCATGTCTACTTCCTCTTTAGGTCCCATATCTCATAGATCTTTGCAGATTACACAACACAGTCCTTGATAAAGGATTTGTCCTTACACCATGCTGCCCTGAAGGAGAATTCTCTCTATTCTGTACCTTCTGACATTATTGAGAAGCAATTGCAGTTTGTGTCATGCAATGCACTAGACTTTCTCAATAACATTTCTCTGTGTACTGTGCTGACTGTGACTGCTTGAGGCATTTGTTGCTTAGGACTTGGAAGGGGGTTTTCTCATAGAATGTCCTGCTTCTCAAGCCGCCTTTTCACAGTGATTATTTTTTGGACCTTGCCGGGTGAAAATGATTAGCCAAGCGCCCTAGGTCCTGGATTTGGCTATTCATGTTCGTGCTCAACCATCTTACCTGTCATGGTGCCACCCATCCTTCAAACTCTCAATTGTTTCCACACAATATTTATATGGTCCCAATTTCTCAGAGTCATTGACATGACTCTTTGTCTTCCTATTATGGACATATCTCCAGAGAATACCAGAGAGTCTGTGATTCTGTCCTTGGTCTCGAGCGCAATGCTCTTGGCTGATGCATGTTTCAGAATATTGGGATCTGGACACTATTTATTAAGCATATGCCATTGTGTTTGTGGATGTGGTAAGGATATTCAGCGCCCAGATTGGCTCAGAATTAAGAAATGCTAAATTTGACTGATAGCTATCACTTCGGGTGTCTTGTTAGGAATACTATCATTTAACATGATATAGCTGATGTAATATGAAAAGGTATAAAAAGTGCATGGAGAAGGTGGGAGACAAGTTGGTCTGAGGCTTCATATCTGATAATGAAGCCCTCCATTGTCTAGTGGCAAAGTTAGAACCTCCCTTTGGATTCTAGCCTGTCAGCCTGCCTATTTTAGCGTCAGGAGCCCCTTCCATACCTTAAGAATTAAATCCTAGGGGAAATTGGGTTGTTATATGTAGGAATAAGTCAAAGAACTTGGGTATAAAGTTACAATTTGTATTATAGCAATCTGTCGCAGAGGTAGGCAAGGTAACCCATCTAGCTATTTATTTTGCAAGCCTAAAAGTTCCTATAGATCATGCAAATTATTCTGCTGAAATGTCTGCATATATTAATGCCCAGGTATTTAACTGACTTGGTTCTGAACTTCAATTGGAATTCATACTCAATTGGATTTGTACGGTAGGACAGTGGAAATATACCAGTGATGGCATCAATGATGTCATTGAACATGTAAGTGATGTAATATGGGAGGTCATAAACAGCATGGTGCTGGTGCAAGTTATAATTACCGCAGTAAACTATACCTGGTACATTTCGGTTTAGTTTACATTTTTTTTTCTGACACTTGCACCTAATTATAAAAATAGTTTAACTTTTGTTTCTTTCAGTGAATTTCTAAGGTCTTTTTTCAATGTAAAGTAAGATATTATTACCAGACCTAAGTATAACATTCCTTTAAACTTTGTGTTTTTCAGTGAATTTATAGGGTTGTTTTTTAAAATATAAAATAGCACATAATTACCGCCCTCTAACTATGAAATCACTTTAACCTTTGTTTTTTTCACAATGTGTGTATATATAGCTAGATAAATCTATATATACATAGCTATTTGTTTTTATCAAATTAATACCCTTTCTGGCTTGGAGTGATGCATAATTTATACAAAAAAGAGGCAGGAAACTCTGGGTAGTTTCTAAGTTTATGTGGAGAGCAGCTCCTATATAGAGCACACTACAACAGCAGCAAAACTCTAAATTTGCTCAACTCAAATGTCTGTTTTCCTATCAACATTTTAAACAAAGTATTAGCACAGTGCCAGCCACAATAAGTTAGAAAGGGACAAGTGTGCACATGCATCAGAGTTTGAATTTGAGATTCCTTAATAGCAGTTTTTAAGAAATCGCTAATAAGGAATCACAAAATGCAATGCACCAAAAAGATTTCTAAAAAATAGCTAATCGGTAATATTCACAATCAGTATTGGCGAGGAGAAGTGTGGCTCACTGGTTAGAGGAGGCAGACCCAGAAGCAGAGGCGGCAGGATGCCTGGCTTTCACCTTGGGGATGCCCAGTATGGGTTATCTCACAGGGAAAAAAGCTAGGACGGGTTCCCAAGGCAAGCGCAGAGATGCTCCAGGGTAAGTCGAGCGCTATATAAGACTGTACAATAAATAAATAAATATTGGCGATTTCATATTTATGACTCGCTATTAGTGAAATTGAAAAATTGTGAGATCGCAAATAGCAAGATCGCAAATTGTAATATTGCTAATTGCAAGTCACTTTAGTTGCAGCTTGATGACACCACAATCAGGAAGTGACGCCCCCCATGTTGATTCCAGTGCATTGAGAGATTCAGAGGAGGAGGCAGACTGCAGGAGCACCGCTGAAGTTACCTTTTTTGGTTTGCTAAAATTGTCCTGGGACAAAAACATGGACTCAGGAGCAACTGGGAAGAAGGCTGCTAATCGAAAAAAGAAACTGAAATTCAGTGAATAGGAGATAGAAATCCTCATTAAGGAGGTTGTGAGGAGCCATGACAAGGTGTTTCTCAAACTATCACTCCAGGTCCCTGAGTCAGAGAAGTGAAAAATCTGTCTCAGGATGCAATCCAAAGTGAACGCTGTGAGGGGTCACCCACCGTACAATAAAAGACCTGCATAAACGGTGGTATGACATTCGCAGCCATGCAAAGGAGAGGGTTGCTGACAGGCTTTCTGAGGCAAAGCAGACTGAAGGGGGACCTGCAACACTGCCTGGGAATACACCCCTGGAGGATCTAGTGGAGTCCACACTCCAGCCTGCAGCTGTAGTCGGAGTGACGGAGTTGGACACCTCTGCACTGGCCAATACTTCACAAGTTGCATGCAAATGTCCATTTAATGCAGAATATAAATTTAGAAACATCACGTCAGAACAGGTCTAGATTAGGCCATACAGGAGCTATGCAGGGTGATGCAGGAGGACCAGGAGTCCCAAAGAAAAAAGCATTGTCAATTGTTAGGGAACCTAGATGGCTACACCAGATACATCAAGCAGCTGAGCACCAACACAGCTCTGCTGTCCCTTGGTTCTGTTGCCATGCATGTCAAAATGAGCCATTTTTGTGGGGATGTGGCCAGGGGACTCGTCCAGTTTACAAATGCAATAGAGCAATTTTAGACTCCTTCTGCTGGGGGCAGCCATGTATTGGGGGGAGGGAGAGTGAGGAGGTGTCTAGCCTCCATAGTCTTTTGATGCCAGTGACTACATGCAGGAGGTGCACTACCAGGAGTACCACAGCTTCAGAAGGCTTCATGAGGGATGTGAATGAGGCCACCAAAATGCGTTTGGGAGTGAGTGGTCACAAAAAATAGGGTGGCGTTGACAGACTACCTCCTGTATGGTGATGTAACCATTATCATGGCAAACGTTGTGACTGACATTCAAGTCCAATGATGATGTCTTGTTGATTTAATTTGTTTACACTCACTGTGCTAATCAGCACCTGGTATGTGTGCATTAACACTACCACATTTCTACATTAAAAAACATCCAGTACAGTTCAGCCATGCTGTGTCTTGTCTCATTATTACCCAACTCAAAAATAATGCTGTGTAATTTCTGCACGTCTCCTTCTCCCTTCTGCTAAGCTTGCCCCAGCTGCTGCTCGTAGTGGTTGCCCTGGCTGGTTGTCCTCCTCATGCTCCCACTCTGACAGTTCCAGGGGTATGTCTCTCCTAGTAGCAATGTTGTGCAACCTTGTACAAGTGGTCACAATTCTGCAGCAGGTCTCTGGCGGTCTTGTGGAGGCAGCAAAACCTACTTTTCAGCAGGCCTAAGGTGCGCTCTATGATGTTTTGTGTTGCAGTGTGCGCTGCATTGTAACGCTGTTCACTTGGGATACTTGGGTTTAGGTATGGTGTCAGAATGTAGTTGCGCACAGCGTATGCACTGTCACCTACAGGGTAGTAAGCAAATGGTTAGTGACAGATATGCATTACCATTTAGCCAAAGTGTCAGAGAAACTGTAACGTATGTTTACCAAGCAGATATTCTTCTCCAAATTCATCTCCAAGGAGACAAGTGTGTATGCCACTGTGTCTCAATATGTACGAGTCATGTGTGCTGCCCGGTTATTGTGCCACTATGTCAGTGATGATGTTTTTTGAATTGCAGACTACTTGGATATTCAGTGAATGGTAGGATTTTTGGTTCCTAAAGATGTACTCATTTATTGATGGTGGACAAATTGCTACATGCGTTCCATCAATGCAACCTATTACATGGGGAAACTGGGCTACCTGATAGAAGTCTAATTTTGTCTTAAGCAAATCTTGTGGGGTTGAGGGGAGGCTAATGTGGTGGTATATCCTGGTCAACATGGCGTTAATAAATGAATTTAAAAAACTTGACAGGGCACTTAATGACACCCCTCCAGCTACAGCTACTACACCCTGGAAGGTACCTGATGCTAGTAGGTGCAGGGAACATAGGACCTGCACCTGAGTGGGAACGGTATGTGTCCTGCGAGTCTGGCGCTGCAGTAGGGGATCCAATTCAGCAATCAGATCATGGATCATGGCAACTTTAACCTATACTTGTCCTAGATATCTTCCTCTGTCTGCCCCAATAATGTGATGCACACTCTAAAAATGTGCTCCTGTATTCTTCTTCTTCTCTGTGCTGCTGCTCATAGCCTCATCCTCCTCTATATGATGTAGAGCGCTGCCATAGTGAAACATTCAGAGGCCGCCCGGGCCTGTTTAAATAATTTGCTGATGTTCTGCACCTGTTGTGATTGTTTTCACCTTTTACGACTTTTCTTGCATAGCTTTGCAAATCTCTAATAGCGACTCACAAATAAGGAATCACAATTTTGGTCCTCGCAAAATTGTGATTCCTTATTTTTTGTGATTTTCTTACTATTTCACAGCTTGGTATTGATGCATTGCAAAGGGCTACTTTGCTGGTGCAAAAGGCCTGTTTTTGCGATTCGCAATTTATGCGCTGGCAAATTAGCTTGATGCATGTGTACCAAAATCTTTTGACATTTATACAGCAAAGCAGCTATTCGAAAAAGCATTCCCGGACTTGGAGGACTGGGAAATAGACTCTTAAATTCAGCCGGTGCAGCGCCTCCCAATAGATCGAAACATCGCTAATGGTAACTTAATGCACCCTTGCCCGATTTTGATCTTTTTGGGTGTAAGAAATGGGATTTCTGATTGGCTGAGGCTTGCGCCAAAGCCAGGCAAAAACCATCACTCTAGTCAGAGCAAGTGAGTTACACGTCAAGTGATGAAGCAAAGTGGAAGGGTCCCACAAAGTCTCCAGGGCATCCAGGGGCTGGGCAGGGCCCAGGGAGGCAAGCCTTTCCCCTGGGCCCCAGCAGCAGCACGCCCCTGGTAGATTCGAGTATCAGAACAAGAATATTTTCATGGGGTCACAGCTCCTCTTCTACACACTAAATCCTTTGTTTCCAAAGGTGCAGGCAAGGGGTGAACCAGATACAACTGGTTCTTGAGCACTTTGTTTTGCTCAGCCCCTCTCCCTATTCACAGGACAGGACAGGGACATCAGACACATCCCAGGGGGTGGAGCCAGCATTGTGGAGGGAAGGCCCAGCCCTATTCAGGTCCCAGGTGCACTCCTCCCTCCCATCAACATGCAGATCTCCCCATTCACCACCAGGCAGACCCATCCTGACTCCTGAAGCCAGGCACACCAGCCAGAAAGTCAATTCGCATCCACTGCACAGACATGCCAACTTTTAAAAGTGGCACTTCCCCACTAGACACAATAAATCTGTGCACATCATTGCACAGCATTTAATCTCACGTCACCGCACATACAAAACTCGCCCCTGCACTCCCTACACATCAGGAACTACCTTGGACAAACATATTCCCTATGCATTCCTATGGGAGGGCAGACCAATCTCACCACAAGCACTCAGAGAGAGCACGCACTTTAGCACTGGACCACAGTGCTAAAGTGCGCAGAGACCAGAAATCACTATAATTATATCCGATTAAAAGGAAAAAAGTTCAGGGGTGAACCTGCCAAAAGGGTCAATTGCAACAGTCGACAATTTTTTACTCAGGCAGGCAATCTCTCTGAAAGCTAGCCCCTCTGTTCCCTGTTGTGGTTGACACAATGTCTGTGTTTGTACAAACAGACCTCTGCAAGCTCAGTGTGGAATGGCATAGAAAGCTACGCCAAATGATCGATCCTCTGAAAGCAGTGAGGGCTCAGGTTTTCCTTCACTGCACCATCAGGATTCAAGCAAGCCGGGCCGACGACGGCTGAAATGCCAGAAACCGGTCCCTGGAAGCTTGTCTCCTTTCTGGGGAAGAATTGGTTTGGTAGTTTAGTCTGCCCTGTTCCCATGATGCACTGGGCCAGGGACAGACTGATTTGCATATAGCCAGGTTCTGAGCTGGGATGGTGCAGTGAGATAAATAACGGTGATGGATCAAGCCCTGATCTTTGGACTGGGTAAGAGTGGTCTGCTTAATTCAGACACTCTGTTCATCACCACCCCCTTTTCTGAAACTTTTAAAAGTGGCACTTCCCCACTAGACACAATAAATCTGTGCACATCATTGCGCAGCATTTAATCTCACGTCACCGCACATACGAAACTCGCCCCTGCACTCCCTACACATCAGGAACTACCTTGGACACACATATTCCCCATGCATTCCTATGGGAGGGCAGACCAATCTCACCACAAGCACTAAGAGAGCGCACGCACTTTAGCACTGGGCCACAGTGCTAAAGTGCGCAGAGACCAGAAATCACTATAATTATATCCGATTAAAAGGAAAAAAGTTCAGGGGTGAACCTGCCAAAAGGGTCAATTGCAACAGTCGACAATTTTTTACTCAGGCAGGCAATCTCTCTGAAAGCTAGCCCCTCTGTTCCCTGTTGTGGTTGACTCAATGTCTGTGTTTGTACAATCAGACCTCTGCAAGCTCAGTGTGGAATGGCATAGAAAGCTACGCCAAATGATCGATCCTCTGAAAGCAGTGAGGTCACAGGTTTTCCTTCAGGGACCAGCTAGACTTAAAATTATTAAGGGTATTCAGGCACAGTTTTGTTATAAAGACTCAGACGCAGCACAAGTTCTCAGCCAGTGGCAGGGTTCAACCTCGATTGCCTAATCTGAAATACTGGGGACTTGATACAGTGCCTGTGCTAAGCTGTCTGCCAGATGTTTGGTCCAGGTTTGAAATGCACTCCACTCTATGCTATTCCACCTCATACCACTCGACTCTGCATCACTCCACTCTACGATATTCCACTCTGCTTCACTCAACCTTATGCCACTCCACTCTATCACTCTACTCCATTCTACGACACTCAACTGTACAACACTGTACTCTACTGCACTCTATTCTACTGTACTTTATGACAGTCCACTTAATAAATCTTCACTTGATGACACTCCACTCTATGATTTAAAACACTTTTTATAAAAAAATAAAAAACATTTTAATTCAATGAGAAAAAGCAAAGGGAAACTTTATTCATACTTTCTATACAAACCAAACATAAACTACACAAACATTAGCAATTCTAAAGTTATAGTTATACCTTAAGTTTATCATTTAAGCACCACCTTTAAATTACTATAACGTTCATACCTTCACACACAATGTTGTCGACACTACATTAACTATAACTAACACTCTACCAAGCAGAGTTTCAGTATACATGTCATGAATCTTGTTAGGAATGGTAAATTTTAACATGCTATAACTGATGTAATATGAACGGGTATAAGCAGTGATTAGAACATTGGAATGTTGAGCACCCTATTGAGAACAATGGAGTGCTCCAGGCTTCTAATGGCTGGTAGAAGCCCGGAGCATCAACATTCCAATTTTTAACAAAGGCCTGAGGTGGATGAAATCCCCTCGGGCTCCATGAGGCCATTGTTTTACAAACTAGAATATTTTATCCTGTAGGGGTGGAATGTTCTAATAGTGTTAGAGCCCTCTGCAGCAGGCTGTACCGGCCATTACAGACCAGCTCCCTTGTTAAACACTGGAGGGGGCGTTTATTCGCCGGTGGAGCCCGCTACGGTGGGTTATAAGGCTATAAGAGATAAGGCTCAAGTTATATTTAATGCAGTATGGCTAGCAAGTTGACAACAGTGTGCACAGAGGAGCATGATTTATAGCAATTTGAAGTTTCCCTAACTTTAACAAATCAACTGGAACTCACTCCGTATGCAAATCAGCAGCTTTATGACCTGAGGAAAAATAAGTAATATGGCAAAATATATATTAATAGAAATGGAACAGTGTAATTTAGTGTTCCACCCCTTTATGAGAAATATGTACTCAACATGCATTTAACATTATTAATCTGTGTGCCATATAATAACAAAGTATAGTAGATGGGTATATTTATTTTAATGAGATGCCATCTTTATATCTAGTTGAAGTATAATTAATGTACCCACGTTAAATGGAACAATGTATACCTTCTTTCAATGTAATCACTGTATTTCTCTATGCTAACTGCATGTGCTTGAAAGCCAATTTGAACTCAACATTTGTCTAACTTGTAACCAGGCCTTAATAACTTGAATTTCATTTTATTAAATGCTTTGCCAGAGTTTTGTATTCTGCTCCTTGCAGGTGACTTATTGTGTGCCTTGCTAGCTAAAATAGGCTTTTTCTTACTGTAGTAGATTGATAAGTAGCTGAAAATTGATCAAAATATGGCCTCAGACATGGAGATTAGGATGGTGAAAGAGAGCTTTTCGTACCAGGCAGATCAGACCAATGTTACATCCAAGGCCATGCAGCTGTGTACCCTATTGTTGAGAGCAGGGAAACTAAAGAGTCTACATCCTCCCAGAGACTACTGTCTCCGGATTGGTCCGTTTGGTGGGAACTGATATAAAGAATCTTCCAGATGTTACTTCCCTGCTTTTGAACATGTGCTTTTTTTAGAATAGTTTAGAGAAGATTGTGGGCCATATGTATCAAGTCTTTTGTGATTCGTTAAGGCCGAAATTCGCAGAATTTCGGCCTTAGCGAATCGCAAACAGCCTTTTTACCGATTTTGGAATGTATGAAAAATTAGCAAAATAAGGAATCGCAAAAAATTGCGACTCCTTATTTTGCTTAAGCATTTAAGGAATCGCAATTTTGCGATTTCTTAAATGCTATGTATGAAGCTTTTTAGAATTGCGATTTCAGGTTTAGAAATCGCAAATTACCACCAACTTGTAGTTGGTGGTAATTTGCAATTTCTTGTAAATATGCACAATTGTGCATTTGTGAGGGTGGCATATGACGCACATACATGCCCCATATGCAGACACATGTAATTTACAGGGGTGCAGCAGGGTGTCCTTGAGACACCCCTGCACCCTTGAAATAATTCTCAAATTGTGATTAGCAAATTGCGAATTCGCAAATTGAGAATTATTTCACAGTCATTGCTATGGGCCTCCTGGCCCATAGAAATGAATGGGAAATTATTCCTTATTTGCGAATTCGCAAATTGCGAATTCGCAAATAAGGAATAATTGGAAATCGCTAAAAAATACCGATTTTGTACATACATGCCATTTAGCGATTTCTAAATAGCGATTCCTTAAAATTCACTATTTAGAAATCGCAAATGGTGATGATGATACATATGGCCCTGTATCCTGACTTCGCTCAGAGGAGACATTTTTCAACTCTGCAGCTTGCCCCTGTCCTGAGTGTTGAACTTAATGCTCAAGCACTTTTGTTTCTCCTCTGAACCTTACATTTGGTTCAACTAATCTTGACACCTTCCTCATAGAAATCCCTTTGCGACTTTCAATGCTATATTTGGAATAGGAAAGTTCAGTTATGGAACATTTCTATTTGGTATTTGCCTCTCCTACATGTTTATATTTTGCATCTTTTTCTTCATAATATGCAAATTTCGATTGCATGATCATTTTAATATGTATGCTCTTACGATTTTCACTGAGCCTTTGCTAACTGATTTGGATTGTGATTTGACTAAACTGCTAAGAAAGCCCTAATACTTTGAACATCATTCTCTTTGTCATTTCTGAGGAGCCCTCTGTTTTCACTGTACTTGAAATGTATTGCTGATGCTAGCTCCTTTCTTATGCTTCAAGTTGACAATCAAAGGTCCATACAACTAGTGGAGACTCCTGTCTGTTGATTTTACAAGCCATTGAGAAACAAGAATCCACACTCCGTCAGTTGGTAACAAAGGATAGTTTGTCACTGAAGTGTATTCACTTTGAACACTCGAAAACATCTAGAACTTGCCCAAGTCTAGGCCAAGTCCCTAAATTCCATGGCCCAACTTGCAAGATTGATGGCATTCCAGTGGTTTTAAAAGTGGTTGAAGTGACTGAGGAGGGAGTATAAAGAAGGTTGCACATTGCAATTTGTTTATGTCGAGCTTGCAGTTTTGTGTTGGTATTGTGTGTTTTGTGTTGTAGGGATGTCTTTTGATCAAGTGTGTAAATGTTAAGTGCTTAATGTTCAGCAGTTGAAGTTGTTGTTGGGCTTGTCTCAGTCCAAGATCCCGGGATGGATAAGAAATATATTGTTGTTTAACTTGCCTGCTACAGTTTGTAGTGCTTGTTCGTGAAGTACCATTGATCTCGCAATCAAGATAGGAACTTGTAACTGATTGTTATGAGTGTACTAATAGTGATTGGAGTTGGTGTATCCTGTTGTGGAGATGAGAAAATACATTAGTCAGGGTGATTTTCCGCTGGTTGAGATTTCACTTTTATGTTTGCTACTGTTGGACAGCATTATTCAATATTGTCCCCTTGAATTAATGGTTATTTTACACCTGTTTAGTGGAGCTATCTGTTCATTGCGCTTCTTTAGGTATTTTTGCAAAAGTTTATTTGTATAAGGAAATTGTAAAGGAGGTAGAGCCACTGAGAGTTGCTTTAGCCCACGTCATTGGATGCTGCACAGGTATTGGTTGGTTGGTGTAGGTGCTGTGTTGGTATTGGATGTCGCATCATCAGGTGAAGTGCCATGATTTTTCCACCTGGAGGGCGCTGTGCTGAAATTGGGTACTAGTATCATGACATATTGCATTGTAATCTGCAGAAAATCGCCATTTGTTTGAATTCAGACTGGTATATTCCTGAATTGTCAAAGATCATTATAAAAATTAAATGTTTTAGGGCATTGAAAGACATGGTGAGAGGTGATATGAGAGTTCCTGTCCAAGAGTGTGTGGAACCTCCAATGGAATGTATGCCAGGTCATTATATGGGCATCACAAGGGGGCTCCACACATGCAATTGGCTTATCCTATGAAACAATATCACTGAGAAAGAGAGTGCCTTGCAGTTTTCTAGCTATGGTACCTTTAGCTTAATTATAATCAGAAATTTGAGTTGAAACCCAGTCAAGCAGAGTATGAGGCCTTGAATGCTTGAGACGTGCCTGTACATGTGAAGAACTAAGAGAAGAACCAGAATAATGTGAAAAAGGCCGCCCGTGTTTAGGCAGATGCTAAATGGGATGCTGAGAAATAGATGTGGAGAAGGGACATGATTGAGGGAGCGAGATTGTACCCAACATTGACAAAAGTAAAGTCAAAGAAAGGAAAAGCCCAGGGAGAGAAAGGTGCTGATATCAAGAATAGTCCAGAACTGACAGTGATTCTAGTGACAACTTTTTGGACCCCTTGCTGTCTTCTCGACCACCACCCTATAATGTTGTTCAATCCGATGATGATGGTGGTAACGCCCCAATTAAAAGTAAAGACGCTACTGATCCTGCTGACCATGCTATGACTCAGACAGGGGGGCCTCCTCTGATGACCAAAGTTGTGATTGCTCCAACAACGACTGTTGTACTTGTTGTAACTTTTTTTGAAATGAGGGCCCCTGGTGTACCGGCCCAGACTATGACTCGTCCCGCAGTAACTGCCCTAATAGCCATAGTCCCAGTACCTGTAGGTTCCGGGGCAGCTGTTGGAATGCCTGCTGCTGGTATTGCCCCCACAAAACATAATTCACAAGTGACAATTCGGAGTCCCAACCAATTTACAAGGTCCTTAGGATCAGTCAGAACCTTAGTGTTTACTACCCCATATGCTCAAAGTGGATTCCTTAACGTTGCTTATCCCGATTGTTTGGGGAGTCCCCAGAAAGTGGAGAGA
This sequence comes from Lissotriton vulgaris, assembly GCF_964263255.1. Lineage (NCBI taxonomy): Eukaryota > Metazoa > Chordata > Amphibia > Caudata > Salamandridae > Lissotriton > Lissotriton vulgaris. The sequence goes on along the minus strand of NC_141685.1, from coordinate 1,428,281,100 downwards.
CAGAAGAGGCCAAAAATGAACCATTGGTTCAATCAAGTCTGAGACCCCTTGACGTTTCCATGTTAAGGGTACAGTTAGAGGAGCTCATTAGGGTAAAACTTGGCCTCAAAAATGTAGACCAGTATGAGGAAAAGACCCTATGTATTTGAGCAAATATGTTACTTCGCCATGGGTGCAAGCACATGACAAATTAACAGAATTGGCAAATGAGTATAACATAGACCTTTCTAGAAGTAAGAATTTACAGCAGAAATTTTGAGCTCAGCTAGATGATCAATCAATTGTGAACATGAGGACTGGTGGGATGAAGTTACATGTTAAACAAATGGACAGTTGCATACACAATTGGAGTAATCTAGTTAGGATGAGAGACAGTTAAGCTAGAAAAAAGAAAAAGAGGAAGAAATGAAAGAGACTGGGGGGAAGAAAGGGAAACGATCTCCAGCGCAGACCATATGTGGAAAATGGTGGCGAAATGCAAAGTGTTGGATATCAGAGAGGACAGATGATACAGGTTGGGGGTTCCCGACCTTCCCTTCTCTTCTCCCCCTGCCCCAGCGTGAAGGGCAAAATTCACTAGTATTCTTGTTGTTAGAGGTTTGATTATGCTTTAAAATTAGTTGTGTTGTGCGTTTTCACTGATTATTGGAGTTGGTGTGGGCGTGATTGGATGGGTGGGTTAAAAGGCAACTCAATGGAAAAAGAACCAAACAGATTTACGATATGCTACCTAAATAGTAAAGGCATTGTCTCAATTGGGCAAACACTACAGCTTGGCAATGTAGGTCAGAAATCCACTGCTAATGAGCAGTAGTTAGCGCTTGTTTAACCTAATTATATATGAGGTGTTATTAGCCCCTAAAAGGTAAGTGCAAGACTACTTTGATAAATTATTTTGATTATTAATTTGACACTAAAAGTAATGTTTCTATATCTATGCCGTAAGAGGCATAACTCTAACCCAAAAGTCAAATGCCATCTGCAACCAAATGGGGCTCTCACAGTTATTTTTCTCCCCATAGCTCATACTCAGAAAACTCAGAAATTAAATATGCACAGTTGGATCCTCTATACACAGACCACACATTTACACTGCTAAGAACATATGGTCAAAACATAGATTTACTACACTTTAATTGATCACATATTAAGCAAATGTTGACATTTTTCATAATCTCATATAATCTGACGGGGGTGACATTAATACTGTTTTAGATTTACAATTTGTCATGTCAAGTTACTTGCCAAGATGTCTCTTACAATCATCTTCACAGAACATTGTACTGTGTGCAGGACACAACACTGTTATGAAGAGTATTGTCACATTATTTCCTGATCCCATTGATAATATGAAATCCCTCCCACCCTTTAAAGAAGGAAGACCGTTCACCCTTTAAGGAAGAAAGACCTGGAAATTTCTTAGCACCTCATTACATGATACAACATTTAAAAAATAAGTATGACAACAAATATATAGTTGAGTATTTTCGGATTAATGATAGTTCATTACCTAGGGCAGTGACAATTATTAAGAAAATTAGAGTACTGAAGATGATTGTTCAGCACCTGCTGCGCTCCAATATTATTATCTTTTGAGTTAAACTATGCAATAACAAATGACGATGCCAGATTATTATATATCAATGACACTATAGAAGACTTTTACTTTTTAGAAACTGCAGACTAGTAATTGTCACTCCTCTTTAACCATTTTTAAACAAGGTGGTTTAAAGAGGGAGATGCACTGGGTAAACGTCAAACATTCTGGTGATAAATGTGTTTGTTCGATAGATATACTTCAAGCCTTTGAGGAGCACTATTTGAAAATGGTCACTTCCTGCATGAAAATCTCATCACCACAAATTAAGGCTGTATGGAGAAAGCTGGCTTATGCAAAGTTCCAAGGCAAGATGGCCTCGCCGTCGAATTTTAGAAGGAACTCCGTATCTTACTAGCACCTCAATTGTTGAACATATATGTAGACGTTCTTTAGTTGGAACGACTCCCCGCTACATTAAGACAATCATTTATATGCACAATAATATAACTGGCCAGGAAACCAGAACTTTTTTCATCCCATAGACTGTTATTTCTTAGACACGTTGACAACAAAATCCTCCCTAAAATAGTAGCAAGTAGACTGTTACCATTAATGCCTCATATGATATTGCTACATGAGTCACAATTTATACTGCAGACATCTACGGTATACACTCAAAATATTGAGTAAAAAATATAGAATTGCAATATTATCGAGTAAAAAATATGGAATGGACAGAATATGGAATGGACAGAATATAGACAACAAAAATATCAAATATAATGGACAAAATATCGAATGGACAGAATATAGACAACAAAAATATCGATTTTGAGGTAAGTAACTTAATATTGATTTACATAAATATAGAAAGTCAAAATATCAAAGTATATAATATAGATGTTAAAAATATTGATATTTTAATAATATCGAATTTTTAAAGTGTTTTTTTATGTTAGTATATGTGTGAAAAGTGTATATTTATTTTATAATTTATTTTAAGTAATGAATTTTATGGTATTTAATTTTTGCATAATTTAATTCTGTAGCAGGTTGTGGGTTTATAGGGGAATAGGGTGGGAAGTAATTTAATTATAATTGATTAAATGTTTTTATTTATTTATTGGTATTTATCTTGAATTAATTGTTAATTAATTTTTAATTGGTAAATAATTAAATTTTAATTGGTAATTCATTTTTATTAATTGATTAATTGATACTTATGTTAATTTTATTAATTTATTTTCTGTAGTGGGTTGTGGGTTTATAGAGGAATAGGGTGGGAAGTAATTTAATTATAATTGATTAAATGTTTTAATTTATTTATTGGTATTTATCTTGAATTTATTGTTAATTAATTTGTAATTGGTAATTAATTAAATTATAATTGGTAATTAGTTTGTATTAATTAATTAATTGATAATTATGCTAATTTTATTAATTTATTTACTGTAGCGGGTTGTGCGTTTATAGGGGAATAGGGTGGGACGTAATTTAATTGTAATTAATTGCATTTTTAAATATATTTATCAGTATTTATTTTTAATTAATTGTTAATTATTTTTCAATTGCTAATTAATGAATTATACATTTGTAATTAATTTGTATTAATAAGTAATACATTTTAATAAATATTTTGTATTTGTATTTTTAATTGATTAATAATTATATTATATTAAATTGGTAATTATTTTTAATTGATTTGTAATTGGTATTAATATATATATTTTTTTAATTAATATATGAAGTATTTACTTTCCCTACTCAGTGAGAATAGTAATGTTTACCCCTACGTTATCCAACACTTTCCCTACTGTTGCACTCTCTGGAGGGGGAATAGTAATTTTTACCCCTATGCTATCCAACGCTTTCCCTACTGTTGCATTCTCTGGAGTGGGACTAGTAATTTTTACCCCTACGCTATCCAACGCTTTCCCTACAGTTGCACTCACTGGAGTGGGAATGGTAATTTTTACCCTTACGCTATCCAATGCTTTCACTACTGTTGCACTCTCTGGAGTGGGAATAGTAATTTGTACCCCTACGCTATCCAACGCTTCCCCTACTTTTTCACTCTTTGGAGTGGGAATAGTAATTTTTACCCTCCTGCTATCCAACGTTTTCCCTACTGTTGCACTCTCTCTAGTGGGAATAGTAATTGTTACCCCTACTCTCTACAACGATTTACCTACTGTTGCAGTCTCTGGAGTGGGAATAGTCATTTTTACCCCTACGCTATCCAACGCTTTCACTACTGTTGCACTCTCTGGAGTGGGATTATTAATTTTTACCCCTACGCTATCCAGCGCTTTCCCTACTGTTGCACTCTCTGGAGTGGGAATAGTAATTTTGACTCCTAGGCTATCCAAAGTTTTCCCTACTGTTGCACTCTCTGGAATGGGAATCGTAATTTTGACCTCTACGCTATCTAACGCTTTCCCTACTGTTGCACTCTCTGGAGTGGGAATAGTAATTTTTACCCCCCGCTATCCAATGCTTTCCCTACTGTTGCACTCACTGAAGTGGGAATAGTAATGTTTACCCTCCCGCTATCCAACGCTTTCCCTACTGTTGCACTCTCTGGAGTGGGAATAGTAATTTTGACCTCTACGCTATCCAACACTTTCCCTACTGTTGCACTCTCGGGAGTGAGAATAGTAATTTTTACCCTCCCGCTATCCAATGCTTTCCCTACTGTTGCACTCTCTGGACTGGGAATAGTAATTTTTACCCATACGCTATCCAACGCTTTCCCTACTGTTGCAGTCTCTGGTGTGGGAATAGTAATTTTTACCCCTACGCTATCCAACGCTTTCCATACTGTTGCACTCACTGGAGTGGGAATAGCAATTTGTACCCTCCCGCTATCCAACGCTTTCCCTACTGTTGCACTCTCTGGAGTGGGAATAGTAATTTGTACCCCTACGCTATCCAACGCTTTCCCTACTTTTGCACTCTTTGGAGTGGGAATAGTAATTTTTACCCTCCCGCTATCCAACGTTTTCCCTACTGTTGCACTCTCTCTAGTGGGAATAGTAATTGTTACCCCTACTCTCTACAACGATTTACCTACTGTTGCACTCTCTGGAGTGGGAATAGTCCTTTTTACCCCTACGCTATCCAACGCTTTCCCTACTGTTGCACTCTCTGGAGTGGGAATAATAATTTTTACCCCTACGCTATCCAACGCTTTCTCTACTGTTGCACTCTCTAGAGTGGTAATAGTAAATTTTACCTTTTCCGCTATCCTAAGGTAAAAATATTTTATATTTTTTATTAATATTACGTTCATATATATATATATGTATTAATAAATCAATTTGTATGTTTATTTTACGTACATTCATTATTTATTAATTTTAAGGTTATTTAAGTATTTTAAGTATGTTTAAGTTAATTATATTTATTATTTCATTAATTTTTAATTACTTTAAAGCATTTAAAAAAATTCGATATTTTGACTAACTCTATATTTTACATCGATATTTTTGTACTTATCTGTTTGGAGATACGAAGTCGATATTTTGGCATTCTATATTTTTACTCGATATTATGGTAGTTCTATATTTTTGTCATCAATATTGTTTCAGTGATCGGAGATCTACATCACACAACCTTGAAGTGATTTTCATTTATGTTGACCGAACTCCGAAGGCAGCAGCACTTTTACTAGATGCTGAGAAGTCTTTTGATCCTTTAGAATTGCCTTTCTTGATGGAGGTGTTGCATAAGTAAAGAGTGGGTGGTCTCTTATTATAGCTGATCTAGCTTTTATGCACAGCACCCATCATATAATTTTCAGTGAATGGTCTAGTGTTGGGCCTGATGGAGCGGACATCCTTGTATCTTAATTGCTTAGTAAAATCATCAAATAGGACTCTCCACTTGTCGTTTGGATCTTTGAATGTTGACTTGAAGTGTAAGAAAGGAGCTAGTATCAGCAATAAATACATTGCCAAGCCAACTACCTGTGGTAGCAAATCCCCTTCCAATTGCTTCTCGAGCTACTGTTGCTTCCAAATCCTCCAATTCGGGTTTCAATCCAGAGGTATTCTTCACAAACCCTCTTATCACCATATTCTTATCTGGAATAAAGGTGCAACACTGCTGAGCTTTTGACATCTTAAAGCCTCTGCCTCCTTCCGCGAGGAAAATATCTAATGCAAGTATATTTTGCAAAACCATAGACCTAACAGGCTCTATCTCTGCATCTACATCCGGCAATGCACCGGCTCCACTAGTGGCTAGTTTCTCCACTACTGTGGAAAGCTTTCTATTCTTTAAATCATTTAAAACAACCCCTAATGAAGGAATAATAGCTTAAAAATGTATCCTACTATTTGTGGAGCCCTACTACCACTACATTTAGGTCTACTAGACAATCCACTTTCACAGGTATATACATGATATATTTTTGGGAACACTCAGGCAAGATAACAAGTACCTGCCCAATTTGACAGCAACTTAAAATAAACATTTTGTCCACACACAAAAAAACTCCAACAATCATTTAATCCTCTCCTGTAAGCATTTGAGCTGGACCACCTAAAATTTCAATTTACGTTAACACACACTCAGTTCCATATGCCTATTTCTGTCTACACACTCCATCTTATAAATCTCACATTCCCTTTGTGTTGCCAATGGAATTTTAACTTAGGATATACTCCCTTCCTCGTATACCCTCTACTCATAACTCAGAACAGGAAGGGGATGGTAGGTTGAGATGCACAGTAGAGATGCTAATCCACACACTGCACTTAATTCAGTTGCTAAGTAAATTTTGTGCTTATTCAATCAGCTGGGCTAATATCAATTGCCTATATCCAATCTCCAACTATGGCGTTTAGGGCAGCCGATCTATTCCACTTCATGAAGTAGCTCTAGGAGATACTCACTTTGTCCACTGTTTGGAAGTCCGGAGGTACACCTTTCTTCCGATGTTGTTCAATACATGTTGTATATTGAGCTGGACATCTTCTCATTCTTCTTCTAAAATATGTGCCCTGATTCCCCTGTCACATCAAGCATTCATGAGACAACTGATTCACCATCACTGCAGTTAAACTGAACCAGCATTCTGAAGTCCTGTGCAGAGTGGGTGGCTACCGCTGCAAGTCAGGGGCAGGTTTGACTGCATGCCTGGCCCTGCAGCCAACCACTACTGCATACATCTAAACAGGAATGGGCGGTGGGGGTTGGAAATTAACTACATCATTAAAAAAATGAAATTCACTGGAAAAAATAGGTAAAATTGAATTATGGTTCTGGCTCAAACGTGGAGAATCACATCAACTCACAAGCTATGGTTACCAAAATACACAACGCACATCATAACTCACACCATCCACCATGCTTAAAACATCAATTTGGCACAGTAAAATTAAGAGAACAACATGGTGCCAGGTATGGCTTGTGCAACATGCGTTGCTAGCAATAACAGACACATTTCAGTGGATTGACGAGTTTGTGCCAGAACTATAGCTGAAATGTCAGTTTTAACTGTATTTTCAATGAATTCTCTCTCTCTCTCTATATATATAAGCATCCCCAGATAACTTGTGGTATTGTAATTTGTTGTCATGCTCCACTGGCAGCATCAGTAGACGATGCAAAGTAATACCTTTAATGTTATGTGCTGCCAGTCCAGTAGGAGCGGTAACAACACAAGACAGCGATGACTCAGTCCTTTCCTGCAAATAACAAGAAATTGCTTTAATAAGGAAACTTTTTCCAGTTCCCGCTTCTCCACTCACGTACAGTCAGACAGGCTTCAACGACGTACATGAGCACTCTTTCTTCTCATGACTTAATCCATGATCAATTTGCTTGGTAACTTCATCATATATTTTCCTCTGCTCAACGTTGATTTGTTTTTCCAAGTCTTCTAAGTTAACCGCATCCTCCTGAGCATGTGCCATGGCTCTTTCCACTTCATTCATAGCAGTGGCAGCTTCATTTTCGATAATAGCTCCTCCTAGTGGATCCTGACTCAATGAAACAGAACTCTGACTGTCCTGAGAACTGTCTCTGGCAATCTCGGCTGCAATCGTTGCTTCCTGCTCAATTTCCAAAGTCAACATTTCTTGATATTTGGGAAAAGCAGGACATTCTATGGTCTCCTTAGCAGCAGTGAAAGAGTCTTCGTAACAGAGGAAATCTCCAAGCAGTTCCTCTTCTGCACGCCAAGGCTTGAAAAGTTGCAAAAGTGCTAAATAGAAAAACTCCTTTTTTTCTGGAGATTCGCCACTCAATTTTCGATGGTTTACTAATTGGCATTTTCTTTGCTTGACCAGACATCCCTCACTTCCAATTACAGCATACACTCCTTTCTCAATATCTTCTTTGATGTTCCTCTTGAATATATAATTTTGTAGAACCTCATATAGACAAACATTCTCAAGGTGACTGCTTCGATTTGGATAATATGTATCCAACATGTTGGTCTTCAAAATGTCGGTACTGTTTGGTTCCTTTTCTGCCAAATACTCAATTTCCCGGACAGGTTTTAGAACTCGATTTCGCGTTGCAGCAAGACCAAGACTCGCCCAAGCGATACTCCTGGATTTGGCATAGAGACTTGCTGAAGACAACCGGTCAGAACATTCGTAAGCTCCGATTTCTCGATGCGACAACATCTTCAGACTGAAACTGTACAACTTCTTGCTGAGGCTCTTTTCATGGGAAATGTCCTCCCACATATCCTTCAATTCTGTCTTTTCTTTTTTGGTGATGTAAGATGTTACATACCGAGCCACAGCCATACAGTTGTCAGCCACAAACTGTATATCCATGTTAGCATTCCACATGGACAAAATCACTGGGTTGTAGTCGTTGATGTACTTGGACTCTTCGTTCCTTTTCAAATTGTATGTATTTTTGGGTGATTTCCTCGTCACATTATGTCGCAGCGAAGACATCAAACTGTTCACTCTTCCTTTAGAAATCACCGGTCGTGGAAAGTTGAAACGACATTTGGTGTAGAACTTGTCCTTGTTTCTGAATTTACGACGACAGTACTTTCCACAACGATGGCTTTGGAAACGTAGAACTTGTTCTCTTAGGCTTTTCTTCTCCGTTGCATTTGGAACAGCACACGTAGAATACTGTTCTATGAAATTCATCCGGATCTGTTCCAAATTTAGGTGCATCCTTGATCCACAGCAACATATGTATATGAGCTCTTGCTTGGTACTCCTTTCTCCAGAAGAAATCCAACACCTCTCCAAGAGGTGGATTCTTCTTATTTGTGATGAAAGACATCATAGCTTCAAATCTATGATTGAAGTACCTGCATACATTCACTGGATCCAAAGAACACAGTTCTCCAGGTGTCTTGAATTCAATGTTTTCAATATTTCCATTTGCCTCTCGTAGAAATTCAAGTAAGTCTTCCCAGCCATACTCGGCACAGATCAGAGTGAGGAACCATGTTGGAGTTCCTAAGTTCCTCAGCATACATTTTAAATCACCATGACGATGGTACCAGTACTCATTAGTACCACGCTGACACGCCATGAGATTAATTAGGTGAGAATCCAAAATACTGTCTTGGACATTGACTTTATGCATAAAGTCACTTGCCGAGATGTTTCGCATCTGTATACCACTTTTTAAGATGTGGTTCACTGCATATGACAGTCCAGACAGATCGCTTTCAAACAGGAGATGAAACAAATAGGGAATGCATTGACGAAACCTAGGATCTTCTGCATACAATCGTAAAGTCCGGTATTCAGACGCAGGAATTTGATGAGGTCGCTCATCATATCTTCCTCCTTGACCTGTTGGAAATAGCTGTGGGAAACACCGAGCTTCCAAACTTTCCTCCCAAACACTAATGGGACTCCCTTTGGCTTGTTTCATTTGAAACAACTCAATTGCATTCCCCATGACTTCCTTGGAATGCAGAGGATGAACACTATAATGTTCATATATTTCTTCACTTTTAGAGGCCTCTACTTTCTCAATTTGGCCAGCACACAAATCGCTATCCTCTTCATCACTTACTTCCTCTTCTGCAACATATACATTCTTATAGTACTTATTATTTTTCTTCAAATACAATGTTGCCTTTTTGACTTTCCTAACATCCACTAAATCTTGCCATATTTTCTTATTCTTTGTCGGAACCCCATTAACCAAGATAACCAGAGGTTCCTCTTCCACTTTTTCTACTCCAATTGTGTTAATGTTTTTGTTCAAATCTAGAGGCAAATAAACAACTCTTCCCTTTAATCCTCTCTGTAAATCTGCTGGAGGCAACTTCCCTGTCTTTGGCTCCATTCTTACAATAGCCTGAAAGGGATGGATACTTTGAATCAAAATAGATTCATAAGTATTTAAATCCTTCAATTCAGAAGGAACCTCAACCAATTCCAGATTATTATGAACCGCCCTAGCAGGCATCTGGTTTTGGTTTAATTTGTTACAACAATAAGTACACACACGTTGATCCGATCCCAAATCAAAATAATTTTCTACCATCAAGTATGGGGCAAAATCCTTCCATTCACTATTATTTTCCCTTTCACTTTTTGCATATAAATCCACTAACTTAGTCTGATTCTTATAATAAGTGCGTCGACAACACACACAAGTGAAATTAGGCCTCTCACTTGATTTCATCTGAAACGTGGCAATTTCCTTCTGAAATTTATCTGTACTAGAAACCTGTACATTATCTTCAACATTACCCTTTACTTCTGGGTCAATTTGAACATTCTCATCTTTACTTCCAAAGTAACAAAACTCAATTTCTTCATAAATATTCTTGACATCTATTTCAGAACCATGCAAAAGAGCAGCACATAATTGTTTAAGCATAATTGCTGGACTCTTAGCATGATACAACATTCTCACTAATTTTCTCACTTTATTATGATGCACTGCTAGCATCCTGAAATGATGAAAAACACTCTGGCATACTCTCCTGGAAAGACAAGCCAGTGAATGACCACGCAAACATGTCATTTGTCTCACTCTGCAAGGATCTAATTCTTGCAACAACTTCATTTTCTGCTTCAAACTTTTCTTATTAAATGTCCGTACAAAATCACAAAGCAAATTGATGGAATTCTGTCGCACACTGCAAATAGAACTACACTTCCAAATGTACACAGGACCCTTAGGACGTCTTCCTAAAACCTCATTACCTAACACCTCGTCTGTCTCTGTTGTCACAAGTTTTTCTTTTTCAACTGGACAACCATCCTTCACTTCATAAGCTCGACCACTGGTGTCAACTGCAAACACCAAATCATTATCCTGAAAATAACTCTCCTCATTAAAAAATGCCTCACAACTTGAACTATGCATCCATTCTCCGGAAAAAACTTCACAAAAGTTACTACGATTTACTACTCTCTTCCATCTACTATTTGATTTGAAATCAGAAATTACCTTGTTTAGTTTCCTAATTCTATTGATTACCAAAATAAATAACTTTCGCTTAATTTCGAAAGCATGATCAATAATTTTCTCTACATTTTTCTTCTTCTTATAAAATGCCACTTTCTGTTGGCCTTTCTTAATTTTTTTTATAAATTAACTATTATCCTGTTGCGGAACATTCGTTTTCGAATGTCCCTAAACTGTTGTTTCCTTCTACTATCATGCACAGAGTTATCTCTTGCTCTAGCAGTAACATTTTTGATTGGTCTTTCCTTTCCATTTAAATTGCTTTTCTTTTTCTGGACTGAAACATTTTTTGGAGAAATACTTTTTTTACTACAAATATTTCTTATGAGTGATTTCGTGCTCTTACCCGGAGCTTTCTTGGTGATTTCACAAGTTTTTTGGGGAGAGGACTGCTGCAATAATAGATGATCTTGCTGTCTTTGATGTTTTCTAGCCTTTCTAATTCGATTCTTAGTTGGCATTTTTCAAATTTTGAAATGATCTGCAGTTGAATCTGTGGAAAAATATAATAAAAAATGTTATTAACCACTATTACCATACAGTAAATGAATAACAGTCATCAAAAACTTAACACCCTACTTATTATTTAACATAGCAAATCTTTTGCACCACCACTGCGTCACAAAAGTTACACACAGTGGTACAAAACAGGCATACACCTATCATAAATCTCTCCCTAACATTTTAAATGATTGATTCAGGATGACGATAAGGTGTGGCCTATCTAGAGGTTTGTTTGGGCCCAGATCTTTGGACTGGGGTGAATGTGTGTCATTGATCCACATTCGGTCCATCACCTGTTTTGTTTGTTTGAGGTGAGGCCAACACATGGTTGCAAATGAGATTTTCGCTTGTTGAAGAAAACAAAGGAGATAATACATGTGAAGGCCTACCAATGAAGTAAGTCATGTCCACTTCACTCTTGAACAAAGGGCAGACCTCTTTTGAATATGTGGTCACACCTAAACTTCATCTGCACAATGTCATTCATAAACTTAGGAAACACTAGTGATGTAATTGAAAAATGTGAAGTTTCTTTTCCTCATTTCAGAATTACATCACCTGTGTTTCCTCATTGACTTAAAATGTCCTTAATACACATGAAAGCGTTTTTTTGATTGCCCTTGCACCATTTTTGGGTCATTTTGAACATGGCTATGTTACTCCCATAATCAAAATCTAAATTTGCCAAGCACAGGTGGGAGCGTATTTACAAGAAACTTGCCCCATGAAGAACGCTTTCCATTTAAAAAGGGAAAAATAACATCATAGACACTCAAATGCCTTATAAATATGGCCCAAACAACCTATGAAGCTCTAGCAGTACATATCCAGTAATGTAATTGATTTCAAAAATCGTTTTTAAACACAACATATAAATCAATTGTATACCTACATTCAGTTGGAAATGACTGTAAATGTCCTTGAGACACATGAAAGCGTTTTTTTGAATGCCCTTGCACCATTTTTGGGACATTTTTAACATGGCTATGTAACTCCCATAATCAAAATCTAAATTTGCCAAGCACAGGTGGGAGCGTATTTACAAGAAACTTGCCCCATGAAGAATGCTTTCCATTTAAAAAGGGAAAAATAACATCATAGACACTCAAATGCTTTATAAATATGACCCAAACAACCTATGAAGCTCTAGCAGTACATATCCAGAAATGTAATTGATTTCAAAAAATCGTTTTTAAACACAGCATATAAATCAATTGTATACCTACATTCAAGAGGAAATGACTGAAAATGTCCTTGAGACACATGAAAGCGTTTTTTTTAATGCCCTTGCACCATTTTTGGGACATTATTAACATGGCTATGTAACTCCCATAATCAAAATCTAAATTTGCCAAGCACAGGTGGGAGCGTATTTACTAGATACTTGCCCCATGAAGAACGCTTTCCATTTAAAAAGGGAAAAATAACATCATAGACACTCAAATGCCTTATAAATATGACCCAAACAACCTATGAAGCTCTAGCAGTACATATCCAGAAATGTAATTGATTTCAAAAAATCGTTTTTAAACACAGCATATAAATCAATTGTATACCTACATTCAAGAGAAAATGACTAAAAATGTCCTTGAGACACATGAAAGCGTTTTTTTGAATGCCCTTGCACCATTTTTGGGACATTTTTAACATGGCTATGTAACTCCCATAATCAAAATCTAAATTTGCCAAGCACAGGTGGGAGCGTATTTACAAGAAACTTGCCCCATGAAGAACGCTTTCCATTTAAAAAGGGAAAAATAACATCATAGACACTCAAATGCCTTATAAATATGACCCAAACAACCTATGAAGCTCTAGCAGTACATATCCAGAAATGTAATTGTTTTCAAAAATCGTTTTTAAACACAACATATCTGTTTCAGCTTACATGAGAGACCATGGAATGGGCTCCATGTACAACAATAACTTGTGTTACTGCATGCCAGAATGCTACACCGAATATGCAATTACAATTTCTCAAAGAAACAAAATCTATTTGTATATCACTTGAGACAAAGCCACATTTTAAAAACACAGCTTTCCTCATCATTTTCTCCTTAAATCATACTATTCTCTATCTAAATTAAATAAATCTTTTCTCACCTTAGCAAATACTTTTTGAGTTTCAAAACAGTCTCAGAAATACTCCAAATTGTCTTCAGCAGAACAAAGAGGATGCACTCCAGAGGCTGCAGCTATAGAAAACACAGAAATGCTGATATTCATTACACATATCTCTCATATTAGCCAATCATAACTCTTCCCTCAATTTTTTCAAATCAAAACCCTTCCCCCCTCTGCCCTCTTTGCCTTTTTTGCTTAGCAACCACCTCCTGAAAGACCTCTCATGTTTGCAAGTTCACACAACAATGTTTCAATTGAACTCTGAACTCTCAGTGCACCTGCGTATCCAGTGCCTTCTTTCATTAAATGTTTTTTCCTTGACCATTCAAATTACATCTTTCAAAGAACACATCCATGCACCCTAACTTTCTGTTTTCAGAAATGGAAATGCACCAATCACTGCTAATGAATCATTAGCACTGGAAATCCACAGTTTTTTTTCTTTACAAACTCCTACTGTTTCAACTGCCCTTTCATTACCACACTTCATCTGACTGCAGCCCAACCTTCTCTCACCATGTTTAATGTCTGGATTGTTGGACATAGTTACATCTACTGGGCTCAAAGGTATGCTGAGAACAGAAATTTACCTAACCTCAATTTACAAGATGTGGAAATTAAGTGGTTGGGCCAAAGAGGATTAAAATGTCACCAATTGATACCATTGGTGAAAACCTTTATGCATTTGCCAAAACCTGACCTGTTAATTGTGCACTGTGGAGGTAATGATTTGGGCACTTTGACTGGGGTAGGTCTGGAAATGCTTTTAAAGGACACCTTTGAGCAATTAATGGCACTTTTTCATCAAACTGCCTTGGTATATTCCAATATATGCCAAAGACAGAAATGGAGGTGGTCCAACCAATTTTGTCCACAAATTGAGAAAGCATGTAAACAAATCTGTTTCAGCTTACATGAGAGACCATGGAATGGGCTCCTTGTACAACAATAACTTGCGTTACTACATGCAAGATATCTACAGAGGAGATGGAGTTCACTTCTCAGATGAGGGCAACAGAATTTTCATTTTGAATTTAAGACTGTGCATTGGTACCTACTTATAAGTACCAAAATGTACCATAAACCCAAAAGCTCTTCTCACAGCTACCCTACATCTGATCACTCACAATTATTATTTTTCTCTAACTTTTTTCTCTAATTTTCAACAAACTACGCTCAAAGAGCGCTACCCGGTACGCGAACTGGAAGCTAACCGCGCAAAATTTCTAAAAAAAATGTTTTTCCCCGCACATATGGTCCTCCTCAGCCACCATCAGAAAACCTAGGGGGTCAAGATACATCTACCGTGCCCCCTTCTACCCATTCTGAACATTATTTGCCCTCCATCTTGTATCTTAATTCGACCGAAACACAAAATGGTGGACTCCCGTTACGCTGCTGGTTCGCGGACCGGGACGCATACCGGGAAGCGGTCCAATAAAAAAGGTGGGAAAGTAATTCACAGAAAAACGACTGGAGACACTCTCACCAAATATACATTAGCTCATACTACATAACAATCCCTTTCATTTTCACAAATTTGATTGAAATTCCATTTAGCCATTAAGCCTGTAGACCTCTCTAAATACCGTGAGGTAAATTACTTCACAAAACACATCTGAAGTGTTGGAATTGACAACCAATGAAAATTTTACTTTCATTTTCTACTTTTATTACCTGACATTTGATTGGTTATATACCTGAATATATATAAAGGAAGAGAAGAAAACACAGCCATTTTGACTGCTACTTCTTGTTGTACATTACATTTGAATAGTTACTAAACACTTCAACTTGTTTGTGAAGGTAAGTTGTTATTTTTAAAACTGAAGTATATTGTGCACTATAACTTAATATGGTAGACTTTTTCTGATAGTTATATACTATCCCTCTGTAGTAGTTATAGATTTAGATAGACTTCTCTGTTATAGTTATGGATGGAGTTAGGCTTCTCTTGGTTAAATCACATACACTTTATTATAGTCCTATTTCCACTCTGATACTATACACTGCCAAAAGATAAATTCACTGATAAAAACTGCCTATCTAAAATTAATCCCAACAGTGCCCTATCTCTACTAATATATATTTTTTTAATCCAAATTTCAGGCAAAATGGAAGGCGAGCAGCAAGTTCAATTTAAAATTGTACTGCAAGAGAGCAACCAAGGAAACATTGATGAAAATCAAAATGAATTTATGGATGAAAGTAGGGACCAGGAACTACTACAATGTGTGGAAGCAGTGGATAACCTGCTTAAAAATGAGGACATTTTACACCCTCATAGACTACAAAATATATTCAATGACAATTTTGAAATTTCTGACAATGAAATGTTAGAAAGTTTAATGAATTATGAAACACAATCAAAATAAAAAAAAATGCTTTAAAAATAAAGAAAACAAAAAAAAATCAACAAAAACAACAAACAATTAACATACAGTATTTGAAAAGTCTATCATTCTTTTATCCTTATAGTACGCTGCCCAGAACGCTTTCCGGTTCGCGGACTAGGCGCTCACCACGCCCTGCTGGGCCATTTTAAAACCTCCACATAAAACCTAGGGGGTCAACGAGGATCTACTATGCCCCCTTATGGTAATTTCCCCCTTTGTTTTGGCCTCCTCTTGTCTCTCGATCCTACCGAGAGACAAGATGGCGGCCGCTCCGGACTGTTTAGAATGTTGACAGACACCAGAGAGCCAATCAGCTTCGCATCGCAAAGTTTCGTTACGTGAAAAGTACGCGAACCGGAGCGCTACCCGGAGCGCTGTTACAGATATATATCTTTTTTTGAACGTTAATTTCTCAAATCCACTGGAGCACATATATTGAGACCTAGCAAAGGCACATCGGGCTAACAGTCCCTACAATTTTGCCAAGTTTCGTGCAAATCCATTCAGCCGTTCGGGCTAAAAGTGAGGCCAACCGGCCTATGGAAATTAACATGGGAAAAACGCGTTTTGGGACCCCCCTTTTTTCTTGGCCCCCCCTTGCCGAACCCCCCCCAAATTTTCAGGGGCTGCTCAGAAACGAAATGTGCCATTTTCCTGAAAATTTCAGCCAATTCCGTCCACAAACGCCAAAGTTATTAGACATAGAATTTTCAGAAATCCCATAGGGAAAAAATCCTAACTATATATGCCTACTGGCGACTGCCAGTAGGTAATATATATGTATATATATATGTTTATATATTTCCTATATATACATATATTTATTATATGTGTATATATATGTATATATATATATATATATATATATATATATGTACACATATATATATATATACACCCACATATATATCCATAGAACATACACACACCCATACTCAATGCAGTTTTTACAAAAAGGAACATTAGGATGTGTGATAAATTGTAGAGGAGGTCATGAAAAACAGTTTGGGCAGGGAAAAGGGTATGGCTATACACTACATTATATCCAAGAAAAGTTTTCTCCTTTGTATCCTGGTACATGCAGTGCACAATTTTAAATCCTCTCAGTGTTGACTCTGGTGTCAATACTACACTCAACACTAAGGGTAGCGCCCTTAGTGTTGATTGTAGTGTTGACACTACAGTTAACACTGAGGGGAGTGCAAATTGTACCATGATGCAAAGGAGCAAACTTTTCTGGGTTGTGATGTAGTGTCTGGCCATACCCTTTTCCCTGCCCAAACTGTTTTTCATGACATCCTCCACCATTTATCACACATTCCTAATGTTCCTTTTTGTAAAAAATACATTCCAGCCCATTGATTACACTTTATCCGGTCCGAGCAGGAGGTTGCGCCACACTGCGATCATAAAGATACGACTCTTAAATGAATTCTGTGAATACCAAAAGTTGTAAATGACTTCTGTGAATACCAAAAGTCGTAAAGTTAGACTTTTGTCTCAGGTTACCTTTGTGAATAGGCACTGTTGCTCGCACCTACAGCCCAAACTGCTGAATGAATTTATACCAAATTTGGCATGAACTTTACTCCAAATGCGTGCTTTTGTTCCTTTGGTGCAAATATATTCACTATTCTGTGAGCTATAAGTATTTGGAAAAAAAAGTTGGGTGGTCTTTAAAGGTTTAACACTTTTGTATATCAGTGCCATTTAAAATTGTAAATCAAGACTTGCTATTGCTGACAATCATATTTGAATTTCTTGACAAATGTCTTTGATTGGAGAACAGCTCGATGAAAGGATTTTCTGAACCCATGGCACAGTTCATAGGGACCTAGAGGCACGGAAATCACAAGGCTGCCGAGAGTGGGTAGTGTGCAGGCTCTAGTACCTACTGTGGACAGTGGAAGGCTTCTGCTTGTAGCATGCTTTACTGCTTGCAGCATGTTAGTTGGAAAGCCTGTCTGCAACCACACAGCCTTGTGGCCCAGCTGCTTGGCAAATGATAAAGAATGGTGGCAACTGGACCCTACAGCTGAATGAAGATTATCTCAGTACAAATCAGGACATTCACATTCCAGTAACAATCTTACTGCCTCAAGGCATCTAGTCGCTTCTGTCCAATCACAACTAGCCTTACATAACACCATTCAACACTCAGTGTCTGGCCTTTAAAGAGCCTTCAAGAAAGTTTTGGTGAATTGACCTACTAGATTCCTTATCTCCGACATGCTCATTACTGCAAAATAATGAAACCAAATTACAAGCAACATTCCACTACTGGTATATGATAATAAGCATTTACTTCAGGTTCAACATCATTAATTCCACTTTCATATAAAAGCAGCACTCTATTCAGAAATGTGAAATATCTTTAATTGTGCCCATAAGCGAGGCATGCACATGTGGCACATGCTAATTGCGAACACAGAGGCGGGTGGTCGATGTTTGCCATCTGGCAAACTTCATGTTTTTCTCCGAATTAAATTTAAAATTCTACTTCAGAATTGTTGTTGTCTTTGCTTTTCTAAAACTCTGCAAGATGAAGAGATCTGGCAGTTGCTTACTAGGAAAGGAGAGTGATTTCTGGGATAATAAGACATTATTAGCACAATCCTTTATGTGCAAAGAAACAAGCGAGCGCTTGTTTTTTTAATTACTCTGCTAATGGAAGTTGTAACTATCCGATGTTAGTACTATCACAAGAACAGAGACCATCTGGCCTGCCAAGATGGTGGAATTCTGTGGGGAGCACGCGTGCTTGACTCTTAAGCTTCTCCTCGAGAAAGCAGGAGCACACAGAGGCCGCGAGAGAAACGAGTCCCCCAGAGGTACATCACTGTACAGAAAACAAGAGCCCGTCTGCTCCTCATGCGCCTGCCTTTTACATTCGGGTCAGCTCGAATGTGAGCAAATACGGAGCTCGAGACAGAGAAATCGTTTTTCGGTCGGAGAAGAAGCCATATACGGAACGCACCAGGTACTCAGTGTTAATAAGTATAGGGTTAGCGTAGTAATAGTACAAAACCTTATGATATCTCTAGATTACTTGTGATTTCTCAAAGCCATGCACGCAATGTGGTGACGGGTTTGTGATACGACCAATAGCAGTGACACATCGAAATACCACCAATAGAGTTCATGCTATAATTTTCTTAGTTGTCCTCACAAAAGCGGATTATGCTTCCAGAAATCTGCAGTATCGATAGGCGTACATGGCTGCATACTTTTATTTCCATAGTTTTAGTCTAGAGGAAAAGCTGGATTGGAGGAAATGTGCATTTGCGCGTTTAGCTATGTTTTTCTTCTTTGCTTCGACGTGGAGCATATTTTTCAACATGCAGAGAAGCCTTTCGATACACCCTGGAAAATGTGCTCTCTTCTTCCATAAGTTTAGGCGCTCACAAATTAGTTGTGTAAATTGATTGAGAAAACTCATTTGGATTGCTTGTGAATATCCTCCAAATGATGCCTCTGTGTCTTTTCCTTATATTCATAGACCCTTCCTATATCCGTAAACTAGGAACCCCTATATTCCCTCACTTAAACCTACATTTACTGCTACAGAACATCTATCTGCAGTATTACGTTACATTTCAGGGCATAAATGTCCAAAGATACGGGAGCAGATTTACAAGCCCTTTGCGCCACTTTTGCGTCATTTTTCCCATGTTAAAAATTACGCAAAAGTGGCACGAGGGGCATGTAAATCTGCCCCCTTGACTCTAAGGACTGGTCCTTTATGATCACAGATACCATATTTTGAAAGATTTTTTGAATCGTGACTCCATAATCAGGGGTAGTAACCCTTCAAACGCTATGGATACCTTTGCAAAGTCTTGGTGCGCAAGTGAACCTCCAGGTAAACATGTTTGCTTTTTTAAAACGTATTTGGCAGGCCAATATTATGATCTACATGTCATCAATGGAAAAGTGGGCAATTCAAAATGTGTGGTTTGCAGAGTAAACAGTAACATATAAGATATGTGTACTTGATGAGTTGTACGCCCATGTAGAACCATGTAGAACCAGAAACGCAAAATGCCAACTTGAGCATGTCGATTAAATGCCATGAGACATGGCCCACATCATCAGGCTCTCAAAGAGATGTACTGGCTCCTAGGGTCCAGAGAAAAAGTTGGAAAATTGAAATGTTGCTAGCAAAGATCAAGACAGGGAGCATTCAAAGAACCCAAGTAGTAGTATACATGTTCCTGTTATACAGAGGGACGGTGTAGTTCCTCTAAGTTTCATTGAAGCAGTCTGCAATGATACATTATTTTATCCGGCATAGAACAGTGATGCTTTGTCTAAGCCTCAAATTCACAGTTACAATTGGGCAGCCAGTTAAAGAAGGAGTATACTCTGGGAAACTTTAAAGAAACAGGAAGACCTTCAGTTTCCTTCTGAACTTGTTATGGTCTTCCTGTTGTTTCAGGTCTGGTGGTGTATTATTCCAGGCTTTCGGATCACGTTCAGAGGGTTTTTTTTTCTCCATACCTTCCCTGTTGTAAGACACATGGGTGATTCTGTAGGCAAATGCTGGTCTCAAGTTACTCTTTGAGACTTTTCACTCGCATAACCAGTTTTGTTCCTTGGTTTTGCACCTGCTGAAGTTGATATGAACTCTTCTTTTGCAGAGCAATGTATATAGTATTACTGCAACTGAGGCTTGACATTACCAGTGAATGGATGAAATCCACTTTGCAACCAAAGCTTACCAATGGCATGACATGCTATGCATGTGGAAGTGGAGGTTGTACTCCACATCTCAACTATTACTAATGGAGAGAAGAAATTCGGGTCAACAATGACTGCTGAGGGCTGAGGCAGAGGGATTGCCCACCATAGAAGGTCACTGGAAAGGTAACTTCCTTAGGCTAAGCTATTTTTGTCATTTTGGTCTCAAATAATTAATTAAATTTTGCTCTATTTTTCTGCATAAATACTGTACGCATTGCCTCTAAGTTGACCCTGACTACTTTTGTGCCAAGCTACCAGAGGATTGAGCAGAGGTAAACCTGGGGCTTGCTTGTGCTTCAACCTGACAAATAATTTTGCTGCTTGAGTAGGGTTCACCCCCATCAACCCTTAACCCAATTTCCAACAAAGCTGCTTTCGGAGTTGAGGGAGGAGGGATTTCTATACTTTAAAATTCATATATAATCATCAAATTACCCCGCCACTGGTCATAGGGATCTTTGTTCTTCAACAATCCGTAATAAAGAGCGATCATCTACATGAATACATATCAACAATTATTAAAGACCTTTAGTGCAGTCAATAAAGAGAATTAGTGTAAATTAAAGGGTTTTATTTTCAATGTTTTTAGTTTTCAATTGTTTATTCCTATAGTATTATTATTTATAAGTTAGAAGGTATTCTCAGCCAAAAAAATTTCAGAAAATTAACAAAATCTAAGTAAGGCAGCATCTCATGAAGAAAGGCATCAGAAACTCAAAGGCGAGTCTTCAGTTAGATAATCAGGGAAGGAATCCAGCTCCAGTCTATGAATACACACTAATATAAATACACAATACTCTATGTTGCAAAAATATTTTCTTTCTGTCTTCTGCATCTTCCAATAGAATTTGAGTAAACTCCTGGGAGTAGGCATATACTCAATTTTTCCAGACCGGTACATTAGTCTTTAGACATTAGGGCCCATATTTATCAAGGTTTTGCGTCACCTGTGCACCATGCAAGAGGGCACAAGGGTGACGCAACACCTAAGTCCGGGTTATCAAGCCACGCAAGGTCACTTTGCGTGGCACTGCACGGCTTGATAAATCTAGAGTAACGGATGGCAGCGCAAAGCACTGCCTTGCATTACTCTGCTCCTGGGAGGCGCTTCATGGATGGAGAGTGGGTGCTCCTATGCATCCACCCATAGATTTTGGTGCATTCTCAGATTTACCTAGGAATGCATCTCTGCTGAGCCATTCATTTTATTTTTCAGGGTTTCAATTTCCTTCAACTCTTTATTTTTGTCTATTCTAATTGTATTTTTCCTCTAATTTGCCTATTTTTTTTTATTCTTCTTCCTTGTTATACAGTATCCAAAGCCTTTATACAAAGCATATAAGCATATCAAGTAAATACCAATGATTAGTACATGTCTCAATATGACTCTAAAAAGTCCTCCCTCACTGTTACAAACCAGTTGCACGTGACAGAAGCTCCTTTGCCTAAACTCCCTAAAAGCACTAGTGGTTTCTAAAGGTTCTAATTCAGGTTTCAGATCAGATTCTTCTTTCTTTCTATTCTTGTCAGGAATGGAGGAACAACAATGTTGAGCCTTCAACATTTTGATGACTCCGCCTTTCTCGTCTGACAAGATATCTAAAGCTAATTGATCTTGCAAGACCATTCATCTAATAGCCACTAATTCTGTATTAACTGCTGGAAAAGCACCAGATGCACTAGTAGCCAGTTTATCAATTACTGTTGATAGCTTTCTAATTTTCTTGTCATTTAAAACTACTACTGGTGGTATGATTGCTCCGAAGATGTCTCCCACTAATTGTGTCCCGTCATGAGTACTGCAGCTGTGTCTGTGAGGTGGTGTCATTCGTAAAGCATCTATGCTATTCATATAATACATTTTAGGAACCAATAAAGCTAAATGGCAAACACCCTCCCAATCAGCAGGTAATTGAAAATAGGCATTCAGGTCACACACGAAATAGACTCCAGGAATAACTGCTAATTCCCCTGTTAAAATTTGTACAGGTACTTCTAAAACTTCAATTGAGTTTACAATTACTTACCCCAATGTGTCTCTTTCTAAACTGGTTTCTCCTTTGTAAACACATAATTTCCCTTTTTGTCATCTATCTAATTTCAATTTAGGATAAACCATTTTCACCTAGTATTCATCTTTTTTCCAAACATTTCTTAAAACATATTTCTCTTCATTTACATTACGGACCATGTGAGCTCTTCTCTCCTCTAATGTTAAAAGGAACTTCTTTTCTAATGGCCTCATTAAAACAGGTTAGATTATTTTTGTATGCCTTAACAGTGACTATGACTATGGGAGATCTAAAGAAATACCATGCAATGTCTATGTCTTTTGCTTGTGGATGAGGATTCATTTTATTCTGAAGAGGAACTTTTGTAAGAATCATGTCATAGTTGGAAAAATAATCTTCAGTAAAAGATGAATGGTGCTACTGAGTACTGTCTCTAAAGGGTGAACCTTACTTAATGGCTAGTAATTCTTGATTATAGATGATGTAAGATCAGTGAGCTGTTGAAAGAGTCCAAGGGAAGAATACTGCCAGATGTATAGCTTCCATTTCTATATGTAGGAAAGAACAGCTTTGATGGCAAAATAAGTCATATCAGCTTACACAATGAAATGAAACCGACCATCAGAATGGGGCAAAATGGGCACTTCATCGTTTGCTGCAAGTGGATATATCCAGCCAAGGAGTAGCCCTAGCTCCAAAATTCATGTCAATGTCATGACCATATTCCGCATGTGGGAGAAGAGTTTCACCTCCCTTATCAGCAGAAAATCCAAAATGTCTATAAGTTTTAGGGAATGCAGTCATCAAGGTTTCTTGTACCAGAAATCACCTCAAGGATTCAGACTTGTCACTTGTCACTAGTAGAACAGGAATAGGCAGGGAATGCCCAAGACAAATAGACATGAAGGAACATCAATACTATTGAAATCTAGTGTCTCTAAATATCTGGCTTGGTTAAATGTAATGGCTGGATCAATTTGTCTGCACACATTTCCAGAGGTAATGGTTATGCCTCGAGTAAATTCAGTCTTACTCTTTTTTTGTACTTTTAAAGAAAGTTTATTCTGGAAGGTGTTCTCTTTAAAAACCTTAACATCCCAGAGTGCACATTCTTGGATATTTAAAGCCCTCCCCAGGAAAGGCAGGATGATGGGCATATGATAATGGGTCTTATTAATTACTGTTTTTTTTTAGTATGGGCTCTAAGTTTGTCTTTCAAAATGTAGCAGGCCTGTATCCCACCAGGAAAGGGTAATCCCATAATGGTGGTCTTTACCAGAGTGTACATAAAGAAACCATGAAACTAGAAGTGTGAGTCAAACACCACTGGAAACTTCAATAAAAGCACCAGAGCTAAACTAAAATACAACAATTACAGAGCAAGTTCCCTTCATCTGAATGATTTTCTTTTGCCAAGTTCGCCCTACAGAATGGGAGAAACCGGTGAAACCATACCAATTTCTGCACGTAATTCCCTACTACTTGGCTGTATTCTGGGGACACACTTCACCAGATTTGGGCCAGCAAATATCTCTCTGGAAATTCAGCACAGCCTGTATTCACTGTTGAAAAAGCATGCTCCTGAATTTGGGACATGTTGCATTTATAAGGGGACTCCCCTCCTGTACCAGTGCTATCATCTTGTGCCACTATCACTTTGTTTCTGTAAGTTGACCATTTTTAGCTGCTTTCAATAGCTCATGCCAACAAGGAAAACAAAATATATCTTACAAACGTCATGCAGAAAGGACTTTGGGTCAGCCACTTTCAGCCATTGGTTTGTCTGGGCAAGCCGCCATCAGGCTTTGGCACAATGGAATGTACCTCACTTTTTGGAGTCAGCCCATGGAAATTTGCAGATCTTTGCTTTTCCAGGAAATAAAGCACCTGCCCCTGTCCACCTTGCTTTACAGTCAGGGAAGAAACTTTCTCCTCCATCCTTCCCTACATGATCTTCTTCAACTGTTTGTGTTCACTCACCACCCATGGCTGATTTGTCTGCCTCTGAATTGCTGATCATATGTTCATCTGTTTCCTTCAAAGCTCTGGTTTTGCCATGCTGCTGCGTCACACTGTCAAACACTTGTCCCTGTAGAACCATCCCACATGCAACTCTCATTCTACTCCAACTAATTTATTTTTCTCCCCATGTCTTCAGTGTAGATACATGATTTTTACCAGCCTTGTTCAGCTTCATGTCTTGTATCTTCCTCCTTCTACACAGCTCTCCCCAGAAATGCTTCATATGTCTCTGTGCTGCTGTAATACAATCTCAGTGGTACGCTGAAAATGCAAGGCTGACTACAAGGGAAATATAGTAGCAAATTGCATTTAGGGATGAGGGGATCAAGAGAGGTGCACAAGGAGGAAATAATTTGTTTTTGCCTGCCTTTTGGCCATGGCTGGCTTTTTAGTTCATGAAACTTTGCATGCTGACATTTTTTACAGTGAACTAAAAGTTCCAGAATACACTCAAATTAAAGGACTGATGAATATATAATGTGGAAAGAAATACTGAAATTAGCCAGTTATGGTAAGTTCCACAACTTTGGGCACTATACCACTGCTAACCAGTGCTAAAGTGCATGTGCTCTCTGCTTAAAACATGGTAACATTGACTTATCCACAATTAGCATATTGAATTTACTTATAAGTCCCTAGTACAGTACACCACATGTGCCCAGGGCCTGTAAATAAATGCTGTTACTGGGGCTGCGGCACTGATTGTTCCACCCACTTTAGTAGCCCTTTAAACATGTTTCAGGCCTGCCATTACAGAGCCTTTGTGTGCAGTTTTAAACTGCCATGTCAATCGGGCAAGTAAACCTTCTTGCCTGGACCAAACCTTCCTTTTTATAATATATGTCACTCCTAAGTAAGGCCCTGGACAGCCTCAAGGGCAGGGTGCAGTGTATTTAAGTTTTACTTGTCAAAGTAGTGAAAAACTCTTACATTAATTTTTCACTACTGCAGGGCCTATCTCTTCCATAGGTTAACATTAGGTTTACCTTATTGCACTTTATAAGTGCAATTTCCAATTGAGAAAAGATAGACGTCTCAAGTTTGGTGTCTCTGGGCTCACAATTTAAAATCACAACTTATGATAAAGTTAGATTTTAAGTTGCAAGTTGGAAAATGTCACTTTTTGAAAGTTGGCATTTTCTAACTTAAACCATTCTGTGCCTTCTGTCTGTTTTTGAATGCATGGCTAGGGTGGGTGACAGTTGGGCTTTGTGAATTCCCTCCAGACAGCCACATATAAAAGGAGCTTAGGTGTGGCTGATGGGCCATCCTCATCCTGATGAGCCATCCTGGGCAGAATGGGAGGGAGGGGCTGACGCTTACACCTGAATGGGCTCTGCCTGTCCCCTCACAAAGGGCTGCAACCCCTTTGTAGTGAGTCTGGAGATAGGGCAGGAAGGTCAGGGACTCTGTGCACTTCAAAATCCTCTCTCTTCCCCACTTCAAAAGCACAACTAGGTGTGAGTACTGGACCCCAGACACCACCACTTCAGCACACTGTTGGACCTGTGGGTACTCTACCAGAAAGAATGACTACTGTACTGCTGAGGGTGTCCCACTCTGCTGGACTGCTGTTCTGGAAGAACTGCTTTTCTGCTCTGCCGACGTGCCTGCTGTCTGTGGCCCCCTCTGCCTGGGTAAGATGGACAGGACCTACACCACTTGAACCCAGAGTGACTCCAAGGGCTTGCTGGTTTGCGTCCTCTTTTGAAGTTTCAAAGACATCAAAGACTTCTAACAACCCTGCTACAGCACACAAACTCTGTCAACTGTGAGTCTTGCCCTGCCAAGTGGTGCCAGTGCAGTCCTAGGCACTTGGCTGTGGGTTTTCTGTGCTGTCCTCATCAAAATCCACGCATCGCCATTGTGGCACATGTTAGAACTAATGCATCCCTCCTCAAAGCAGATGCATCACTGTTGCCGCCGAGGACGAAGACATTGCATCACCAGCTCCACAGCTCAATTAAAACGCATCACCTACGTTCGAAGGAGATGACGATGACGCATCTTGATTTGCATGGCTTGGAACTAATGCATCACCTACATCCACAGGAACTGATGACAATGCATCGCCTCCTCTGCTCCACACATCGGGCTCCATTAACGGTACAACGCTGTACTTTTTCAGCAGGATAAGGTTGGTCCCTGTCTTCAACCAGTGCTCCATCACCTTACCTCTTTCTATTGCATAGTCAGCACGAGAGGTTTTTAATGACCCGTTTTAGGCTCAATTTGTTGCACCACAATTTAGCTCACCCATCAGGGTTTACTCTAACAATTGAGCAGAAGGGTGCCTGCGGCTGCGACAATAGGTCTCCGCAGGACACCCTTCATTTTGTATTATTGTGTCCTTATTTTAAAACACCCCGTCAAAGATTTTTAGTAGGGATTTTAAAAGACTCAAAAATCATCCACGCCAAACCTGCCTTACTGTTTCTACAAAGAGCCACCGAAATGCGAACCTTATGTGCCATTATAAGCTTTCTTAAAGTTGCTTTTAAACTCAGAAACACTATGGGCTGTTGAAATTGGTAGGCAATGGAGCTATCTATTATGTGATTTGGATTCTTTGTATGTCATTTGCACTTTGGCCCTATAACTCTCCCGTTTAAATGTGATGCCCCTTGCCTTTCTTTTTTAATGAGATGTCGTTGAGAAAGTTTATGATCATGTTTTTTTTATTGTGATGTATTTTCATGATGGTTTTTAACCTTCGAAATAAATAAACAAACTAAACTAAACTAAACAGTGCTCCATCATGAGTGGCCTGAACCTTTGGATTTGATCAGGTCAAGCATGGCCAGATAAGCCCAGTTGGTGCTTTATGCTTTTAGGCACTATATTTGCAGATATTCTTTAAAAATCCATAACTAAGGTTTTACCTAGTGCATTTTTGTTGTTTTGGTCTTGTTTTGTTCATTAAATTAAGTTCTACTTTTCTAACCTGGTGTGGATTATTTTTATGAAGTGTTTTCACTGTTTTACTGCTTTAAGCATTGCACAAATGCTTTACACATTGCTTGCTAAGTTAAGCCTGACTGCTCTGTGCCAAGCTATCGGAGGGTGAGCATGTGTTAATTTAGGGTGTTTTATCTGACTTACCCTGACTAGGACTGTGGTCTTTATTTGGACAGGGTGCATACCGCTACCAAATAGAGACCCAATTTCTAACAATGTGTATAAAATGTGTCATGGTAATTTTAAATAATTGGTTTATGTGAACAAAAAATATATTTATTAATGATAATGAAATTGTTTTGGCAATATTAATGCAGTTGAAATTGTGTGAATCAATATTTTTGACATATTATATGTTTATGTGAAGGTGATGATATTTTTCATCATTTTTTACAACAATATTTGTGTTCTTGATATTTGTGGTTTTATTAGTTATGACAGGAATGTGATATTTATTAGTTGTCAATATTTTTGTATTTTAATATTGTATGCATCAATATTCTGCCTATGATCCCCACAAGCATATACAGAACATTCACTTAAACGCATTTTTACTTACCTCTGTTGCCACCAAGGGTCCAGTTCTAGCTAACGGTGCTTGATTTTTATTACACAAATAGTGAATAACACAATATTATTCACAGTTAATGTACTGAAAAATGGCCAGGAAATATGACTGCAAAGCCACCTATGTGTTCTTGGCACTGAGTTTGCCCACTGTGAGGCCAGGGGTCGAAAAGACAGTACCAGAGGTTGCATGGGGCAAGTTAGGGGTCAGGGGTAGATTCCCCAAATGACTTCCATGACATTTATGGTAGCACCGTGAGGCGTTTGTCTATAAAAGCCTTCTGTCCATGGAGTGTTGTCTTAGTCCTGGTAAACTCCACACTTTGAATCTCCCCACCCCATTGCCACCCTCCTCAAGGGAAGTTGGGCAAAGGTCCTCATCGCTGGCCGCCCAACTTCTTTGGCACCAACTTTTCTCACAGATACACAGACCTGGAGTTTGTCTTTGCCCACTCCACTCCCCATTTATCTTTCAAACACCTTGCCTATCCACAGACCACCTCCGCCATGTCAATGCTCCTTGCCCAGCCCTTTCTTTGTCTCTCAAGTCCTGTTGTCAAGTCCTATGAGATTAGCAACCAGGTTGCAGGATCCTGCAGGACCTTCTGGCCATCTCTGGTGCCGTGTAGCGCAGATTGCTTTTCTGTCCTTTGTTCATGAGAGAGGAAGTTCCTGCTCTTGCTCCAGTCCTCCGATTTCTGATTCACTTACCTGTTCATAGTGTGCGGCTGACTCCAGGCTCGGTTCTTGGACTCACATTTCAGCCTTGCCTAGTCCTGTGAAGATATGGAAGAACACAAACCAATAATGTTAATGCACTAAAAACTCCTGCAAGCACACCTTAAATAAGGACGTTTAAATATCTACAGAAGAGACTGATGCACAAGGATACGCTAAGGACAAGCAAGAAACATTAATCCAGGCCTTAATGTAAAAAGCAAGTTAGGATCCATCGTCCTATTTAAACACAGTGACCTATCTTTAAGAAAGTTTTTTACAGCAGACGTAGAAAAAGGAAAATGCTGATAATGATTATTTTTGTGCAGGAAGGCCTACCTTCCTGCACAAAAACAATCCTGCCTTGTAAGACAGGCACCCTTGCACTATGGTGCAATGGTGTCTTCTGAGTTGGCACTATGCTGTGAACACTGCACCAGTGCAAGGAGAGAGTAGAAATGCTCAATATCTTTGTAAATATGGAGCATTTCTGCCCTCTGGTTTTCACACAACGCAGCACAGCAACTTTGCCTGGTGTCCTGCGTTGTGTGAAAGTTCAGTAAATGTGCACCATTGTTTGTGGGAATTGAACATATTCTGTTGTGCCCAAAGCACTCTACAAAGCAAATAAAAAGTCATGTGAAACTTAGAGTGAGAATGTGAACCCAGACAAGGTAGAGACAGAATAAAAGTACTACCAGAGAACCATGATGTGTGGGCTTGTCAGCATATCTATTGCATAAATCCTGTAACTCAATACATGCACTGCTTTGCACTCACACTGTGCCCACACCTGGGCCCTCTCTCATTCTTACCTACCAAGCCCTGTGCTTGAAATGTACTGGTGGTTAACGCAGTTGTTAAAGTTGACATTGAAATAGCCATTTGTTGCAACCCCATGTTTAAATTACTCCCCCTAGGCAGAGTTGCACGCATGGGAACCAAAATATGACATGTCAGGATCACAAAAAAACACTCTGCCGATTACATTTCGTAAGGAATGTCATGCTGGTGCCA
This sequence comes from Lissotriton vulgaris, assembly GCF_964263255.1. Taxonomy (NCBI): domain Eukaryota; kingdom Metazoa; phylum Chordata; class Amphibia; order Caudata; family Salamandridae; genus Lissotriton; species Lissotriton vulgaris. Next base: position 1,428,251,080 of record NC_141685.1, on the reverse strand, counting down.
ACAATTACATTCAGGACCTAGTGTATCCAGCCCCTGTAATCTGTGCACAGGGAACTGTAAACAGCCGAGTCCTGGCACAGCTTGAAAAGAGACCGGAGGGAGGAAAACAGGAATCAAGAGGATAAGGTGAATTACCCGGTGAAAGGCAAAATAAATTGATGTAAAGCAATGGTTTCAAGGCAGGTCTGTTGGCCTCTCAAAAAGACCTGTTTCCTACGCAGCAGCAGATCTCTTCCTGTAAACATGTTTCATATTTAGCCTCAAACGTTAGACAATGCATTTTCTTTCAGGAAATGAAACAGCGTATCCAGTCACATAGGAAACGTTTCATTGTTTTATCCTTGAACGCCTCCTTGGGGTCTCTGTTGCTTGGCAGGCAATTAGGTGTGACATTTATCGTGTTGACTTCACTTAACTTTCACATCTCTGTTCCAAACATGATGCAAATAAATCTCTCAAGGGGATTATTCCTTTCAGGCGTGCACTGTACTGGCAGCTTTTATGATATATCCTAAGTAGATATATATACAGTGCGTTTAGGGATGTAATTCATTACATTACCAAAATAGTTTGCAATCATAAATTTAGTAACGGAGTCAAAATAAAATGTTGTGCATTTTATATAGGCACTGTATATGAATATAGTTTACTTTCAGTACTGTTCTTTTATTATTTCACTTTCCAGTTCATAAATAATAGGTTAATTTAATATCAAGCTTTTGGGTGTTCAAGTACCAATGTGTGTATTCACTAATGAGGAGGTGGCAACCGAGTGAGGCGAGAGAGAGGTCGAAAGTGCACTTCAGGTCTGCCGGGAGTGGAACTGAGCAGCCATTTTCTGCAGTTTATCCTCATCAATCGCCCTTGTTCTATGCCATCCTCTCTGCCCAAATGCGTCATTTGTAAATGGATGTGAAATGCAAGGGAGGAAAGTGCTGCTCGTGAGACGGAGTCCACGCCAGATTGAAAAATGGCACCGTTCTGACTGCTGTCATTCGCTGTAAACTTCTTCAGTGAGTACCTCTGCAGAGAAGAGACAAGGTGGGACATTAGCTAAGCGGGATCGTGCAAGATGCTAATTTGATCAGACAAATATTGCAATCTATTGCCTCCAACCACAACATGGCAAACGCCCGAACATTTGCTTCACTCCAAGACCTCTTCATCTCATACATTCACCACGTTAGTGTGAACCTGTGGGCCCTGTCTTCAAAATTGCCTCCAAGCTCATTCTGCCTGGTACATTTTGGTACAAGAAAATAAAAACATTCTGTGATTAATTAAAACACAACATTATTTAAAAAAAATGTAAACGTACATTACGCAATACAATAAATACGACGAAAATTACATAAATCAGTAGGAAATATGTTATCTTCTTGTACCAAAATGATGTCAAGTGCACAGGAGAGCATGCTAAATTCTTAATCTTCATTTTAGAGCAGAAAAATCCATTAAAAATAATTTTTTTGCCCAACACCTAGAATCCGAAGATCACCAGGCAGACATTTTGTGGACTCTGAATCCACTTCAATCCAGCTGAAGAGAGTGCCATCCACTCCATGTGACCTGCCCACTCAGCATCATAGCATCTGATTATTTAAGAATTTAGTGAACTTGAATTGCAAGTACAGAGGAGGTGTTGAAAGAAGAGGCTAGACCTGTGAGACATTTGGTATCCAAGACCAGAACCAACACCACAGCAGAAATCTAGCAAACAAGTTCCAATACAATTGATGCTGTGTCTGCAAACCCCTGGAAAGTTGATGTATGCAAAAAAGGTTGCAGTATCTGAAACATCATGGTGGATGATCTCCATCAGAGCTAAAGTTAACTTCATGAGAGGAGGCTCGAAGGATTTTAAACCTGACGATCATTCAAGGCATCGAAGGAGGATTAGAAGACGAGGAGTTGAGTATCCAGGTGAGTACGAAATACAATGAAATAATCCATGTCAATTTGTCAATATCACATGTAGTTATACATGGAATGCAATAGATGTCATTGTAGAAAATTGCATGTGGTATCGGGTTTTGTGGATGAAATGTATTTGTTGATAAAATATAATATATGACTAGTTGGATAGTCCAAGCCTATAATTGTGACAGTAGAGTTTTTGGAGACACAGCACAAGATGACTCTGATCAGCACTCTACTAGTTCTGCACCACCTCCATCACCTGTTAAACACGCAAACGGAACATCACCTAAACAACCAGTGCAACAGTAGCTCCACCACAGCAACAGCAGGTGTTTGGAGAAAATATCAGATTAAAAATATCAGAAGGCATGAATATCGAAAAGTAAAGATCGTGATAAACAAATATCGTGATGCACAAATACTGTTGACAAGAATATCATTGTCTTAGATAAATTATATAATTTTTAATTATAACTACTTTTTTTATTTCATTTTCTATAATATAGCGGTACAAAATATGCTTTTGTTAATTAATTGAATGGATTTTAGTTGATATATTAATTTTATGTGTTACTATTGTTTATATAAAGATTATATCTAAAAAATATATAGTTTGACATTTTAAGTGAGTTAGAAAATGTTATTTCATTTGTTATAGTAATTTATAGTGCTGTACCAGGTTGTTGAGTTTGCAGGGGGATATGGTGGGAAGTACATTAAATGATAATTAATAAACAATTGATAATTGCCTATTATTTAATTGATCTTGATTATGTAATTTATTGAATATTTATTTATTTTACTTATATTTTAGTTTCAGCCTTCTAGTTTTGCATGGGTATTGGGTGTGAAGTGAATTAATAATTGACTAATAATTTAACATTAATGGTTGATTAAGTATTTAATTAATTTAAAATTATGTAACATTTGTAATACTGATTTATTGTATTAGCACTTTAGTTGGTGTATGCTAAGGGGTCCATTAGAATGTCGGGTGGTGGCACCACCGCAGAGCTGGCGGGCGGAAAAACGCCTTTTTCCGCCCGCAAGCTGTGGGAAACACTTCCGCCATATTAGTATAGCAAAACATAGGTTAAATCCCGTCTGCCGTGGAGCGACGCGCACCGCCATGAAAGTGTGCCCGCTACAGCGGAGGTAGGAGCCAAAGGAAACTCACCGCCGTGTGGAATGACGTCCGCCCCACTCCACAAATTAGGATGGCCCAAACAGGCAGACGGACCGTAGCGGAGACACCACCCAACCAGAGACGGCAGAAACTTGACAGGGAGCGCGATAGCATCGACCCGGTCCACACTATCCGTTCACAACCGCCATGGACCCAGCTCTACATATGTATCCGGTGCTGTACCTGCTACAGCACTATCATCTAATGGGCCGACGACGACGACACCGCAGCTACGCAACTACACAAATACAACACACAACACACGGGCGGACACAGGGTAAAATTCCACAACAGACACCCTGCTGGGGCAACAACACATCTAGAAGGGCACCCACACATGACCCACCTGCCACCAAGTTACCCCACTGCATCCTGGACACACACCGACCGCGAACTTGCAGCAACGTCCCAGTCCTGGTCACATCACCACAGCGCTCAACACATGCGCACAATGCAGAAGGCTGGGCCAGTCCAAGGCATGGGCAAGGCACAAAGACCACAGGGACACACCACCCCGAACCACACATCAACAAACCCCATCAAGTCACAGGCCAGATGCCCATCCTGTGCACCCCCATTCACAGCTACAAGCAACAAGCACAGCAACAAGCAAGCACAATCCACACCCTGCACCGCACAACAAACAACCAGGGAGACAGCCACTGCAAGAGTGGCTGCACAGGAACACACAACACCTGTGCCACAAACACTGAAGGTTGCAAATACTTGACAGTACATACACACACAAACAAACACACACCCTGGGTGTAGCCACAAACATAACACACGACACAGGGATGCCTGAACAGATGCCTGCGCAAAAGCAACACTCAAACACTACAGAAACACACACAGAACCCCATCAGAAACAGTCATACCCTGTCAGCCAAAATGTGGAAAGGCAATGGGAGCACAGACACAACAGGAGTGCACAACCCCATCACTCGTTAACAAAACACGCACAACATACCAGAAATCACACAAGAAGTGCACCATCACAGAAACACAATCACTGCCACATCAAACCAACCACAGATACACATGCAATCAAAAATGAACAAACACTACAGGACATCAGGGGATGCACATCAGACAATGCCAAGGCCACATACACACAGCACTGTATGCACAACAAGCAATGTGTGCACACCAAACAGAACAGTCACACACAGAGATGACAGACACAACATCAACACATACAACACAAATCAGCACAGCATAAACACAACAGCACACCCAGGAGATGAAGCAATACCACAGCCAGCACATATACATCCAACACTACAACAACAGATGCACCACTCTGGGACACAAGAGCAGAACCATCTTGTCCAAAGCACTGGGCAGCACACACAGCTGAAGTGCACATGAGCAATCCTCACTGATTAATAGCACAAGAACATCACACATAACCATTGGGGCAATGTCCAGAGCGGAGCATATGTCCTGGCCAAAGAACTGCACCGCAAAGCACAGTGTCACAAATGAAGTGATGGGAAGGCACACACACATATGTAAACCAAGGGGACAGCTGACATCAAAGTTAACTGACTTGCATGTCAGTAGTATACATGTAAGGGTTGTACCATACACAAATATAGGGAGTGTGGACCCACAATGGGTAGGCATAAGTGGCACACATAGGGAATGGAATTACACAACACACCATGCCATACAGGAGAATAAAAGGCACCATGTGCCTGCAATGCATTAGAAACACAACCACAATGGCAGGGTGGAGCAGCAGGGCTACACAGTCTACATAAACACACTCAAGACTCATGGATGAACAAACAAACACAACACTAATGTGCAAGTCACACACTTTGCACACACATAAGTGACTAACACAACAAGGAGGAGGCAGACAGAACAGCACAGAATCACCAACACACTGCACAGTGCACAACAGACAACTCAATTATGGGCATACTAACATATCCACAGGGCAGAACAATCCAAACAACAGGCACACAACTCCTGGGTAACACATGTGTGTTTTTTTTACAATCCAGGGGCACACACACATCCACACCCCCTACAAAGTTACACCCTTCACACTGCACACCTCTTGACTACCCTAGAGCACATATCTCATGTAGGCCATGGGACCTGAACTAAGGACCAACAAAAGATGACCAACAACATACATAGCTGGGCACACATATAGGAATAACACACATACATCGTGAAATTGCCCAGCCTGCATGCAAACCTATGCACAGTACCACACTCTGTGCTGGCAGTGTCCCCCAACCTGACATCTGAACATTGTAGCCAACAATAGCAAACCACTAAAAAGAGAACTGCATGACAGGTAAAATAGCCATCACAGATAACACCAGTATCAGTGTCTGAATGGACTGAAGACCCTTTCACCCCTGTTTAAAAATGTGATGCGGCCAAAGAGCTTGGCAATGTTTAAGTGACACATAGAGCATGGGGCACAGCCAACCAAATGCACACACCAAAAGAAATTTAATTAGCAAGGACACTGACAAAACAGACAACAGGTGTAACTGTCTTTATTCACATATTGCATAGATGTGACAGGAGAACAACAGTAGACAAGAGCAAGGCACAAAATGCTGATCATATGAAAGATAATCTGCAAAGGCAAACTCCAAACAGGAAGGTCCATGGCAGGTGGCCCAGCAAGTACATGAGAGGCTGCACAGGGGAAACTCCAACACAGCAGAGCAACAGGGCCAGTGTCCATGGCTCAGGGGAGAGTACACCACAGCAGAGCAATAGGGCCAGTGTCCAGGGCAGGTGGCCCAGCAAGTACATGAGAGGCTGCACATGGGAGACTCCAACACAGCAGAGCAACAGGGCCAGTGGGCATGGCACAGGTGAGAGTATACCACAGCAGAGCAACAGGGCCAGTGCCCATGGCACAGGGGAGAGTACAGCACAGCAGAGCAACAGGGTCGGTATCCAGTGCACACGGCCTAGCAAGTACATTAGAGGCTGCACAGGGGAGACTCCAACACAGCAGAGCAACAGGGCCAGTGGGCATGTCAAAGTGCATAGTCAGGACATGATAAGCTGCACAGTGAGTGTGTATGACTGTACCCCACCATGGCCAGCAACACAGCCAGGTGGTAAACAATGGGCAGGACTAGCACACCTGTATGAGAAACAGGTGTATGAGGGGGACTACCACTCACTCTTGGCTGTCAGGGGGACTTAGAGCTGGCTGTGTGTCGGGGACAGCAGGACCGCTTGGCTGGGGAGACAGAGGCCCAGGTTATGTAGGACTATCAGTGGCTTGGCAAGCTGGAGGGCTGTTTGGACCAGGTGGTGTAGTGGCAGGTGGAGGCGGAGTCATGCAGACCTGTGACACAGTGTGGGTGGGAGAGAGTTTTGAGGGTGCCTTTCCACTTCTTGGGAATTTGAAATGGCTTTCCTGTACTGGGGTTAATGGGAACTGGTGTGGACACAAAAGGCACACACACCAACAGAGCTGCATCAGGTGCAGACACTGGCACTCCACTCCCTCTGGAGATGTGCTGGATCCTGCGGAACGCTTTGTCTGGCTATGCCTCTGCACCACCTTCCCCTATTTACCAGGTGTCCCCCCTACAGTGCCCTCCTTCCCCTGTTTGCCAGGTGTCCCCCTACAGTGCCCTCCTTTGCCTGTTTGCCAGGGGTAGCACCTACTGTGCCCTCCTTCACCTGCTTCACTGGGCCTGGAATTGGAGTTGATGTGGCGGGGACATGTGGCCCTGAGCCTTTCCTAGGTATACCCTTGCCATACAACACCTCCTCAGTGGGCATAGACACTGCACGCCTAGCTCTGTGTGAAGTTTCAGGGACAGGAGAGTCCTTCCCTTGTGATGCATCTGAGGCATATGAGCCTCATGTCTGCTTCATTGCTTTTTCGGCCTTACTCTTCCCTGATGGGCTCTTGTATTTGCATTCTGGGGTAGCTCTGCTCTATTGTGGGGATGGTGTCTGTGGGCGGGCCCACTTGGGTTGCTTCTGCTGGGTGCTTCTTGTGCTGTATCGTGACTGTGATGCATGGGAACCATGGTCACTATCATCCGATGTGGCCACTGACTGGGGGGGTGGACAAAGGCACTGGAGCAGGAATGGGAGTATGTGCCTGTTCAAGGCCAGACGTCACTGTGGATGACAAAGCCTGGGCAACCACCTGGCCTAATTTGTTGTCATGGTCACTGAAGGCATTGAGCTGGGCTGTCTGGCCCACACAAATCTGGCGCAGGAGCTCTACAGACTCAGCACTGAGGGCAGCAGGTGCAGGCTCAGCAGTGCCAGGTGTGAATCTAACTCATCCCTTTTTACAAACACGCACACGGGCAGCACCAGAGGAAGTGGATGGGAGGGTGGGCACTGGCCGCTGTGTGGTAGTAGATGAGGCAGAGTCCCCATTCCCTGTGCCTTTCAACATGGATGCATCCCCGCTGGCATCAGATGATGTTGTACTCAGTGTCTCAGGCAGGGATTCCTCCTGCATACTAACGGTCCCCCTCAGATGCACTGGTGAGCTCTGTGTCACTAGGCTCTGGTGCAGCTGTAGTTCTACTCTCGCCACCACTGGATTCTGACTCCTTTGTGTTCTCTGGCGATTCTGCATGAGAGAGAGATGCAGGGTTTTGTTAGTGTCATCAGCAGGACAAAGCAATTCAATCATTGCAGTACAGGAGATGCCCAAATCAACATGGTGACCACCACACTCTGCAATCACATTGCAGCAACACACTACATAGACCACAACAGTGCCTGTAACCCTGAATATCTACCAAGGCCCACAGAGCAAAACACCCTGCCCGTGGATGAAGTCTACCAGACACACAACTTGCTCTGCCCACACCTAGGGACATGATGAGGGGACACCACTTATTACCACTGACAGACCTTGAGGGAACCGGAGGGGACAACACACACACCTATTAGGACCTGACAGTCCACAATGGCAAGTAGGCCATAACAAACATCATGTGGTACTCTGGGGAACATTGTTGTCAGATGTGTGGGTCTCAACGATCATGGTGCATGCAAAGTAGGCATATATGAAGTCACACTCAGATAGTGGACACTGCTGTTCACCCCCTAATAGATTGCCCACACTATCCCAATGCTGAATGACCATGTAGATACTAACACATCTGGCAATGGAAATGCAAACAGGTAGGATCAGCTTTGTAAGGGAAATTTGGGCCAATGCATGACACTGGCACCCATCCCAGCAGCAACTCACATGACACAGCACTGCTCCACCCCACAAACATCACATGGGCCACCGCAGCCACAGGCCTTGTACACATGCATCTGCTCCCAGCCAAAGTCACCCTCCCAAAATACTCACCCCTGCCTTGCTGCCGATGCTCCTTCAGATGTGCATCCAACTCAGGATGAGTCACAGCCAAGATGCGGCCCATCAGTGGTGTCATGCTGCGTGCCAAACGCCCAGTGCGTGGTAGCAGCCCCAAGGTCATTTCTGCCACGTTCTTTGCCAGGCAGCTGATGTCGTCCCACCTCTTGTGGCAGTGGGTGCGTTGTCGGTTAGATACCCTCAGGGCTCGCACCTTAGCTGCAATGGCCCTCCACATGGCCTTACACTGGTGTACCTTGAGCTGCAGGCATGGGAGAAAAGAAGGGGAATTGATCAGTGACACAGTGTCATGTACCAACATCTATCAGTACAGTTGCAAGACACAGGTTCATTACCAAATGTAATCTCCCTCCATCCCAATCCTGGGGTACACCTCACAAAGGCACTCTGCATGGGCCAAGCAGATGTGATTTCAAGCATTTATGAGGGCGTACAGGGTCCCTGATAATCTCACACACATGCAGGATGATGTACTGAACCCCCTCTGTGGCTTGCACACATCTTCAGTCCTATGCATGTCTGGTGACTCCATACATCACATATCGAGCTGTGTCTGTGCGTAGAATGACTGTGTGCATGACTGGGCAGCATTCAATGAGCATGTCCTGTGTACATATGTGTATGTTATGAGTGTGGCATTGGGGTACATGGACTCACCAACAAAATATATGAGCAGTGGAAATGTGAGGCTTACTCCCACAGATTTATAGTCCCCTGGGGTCGTTTCTTAGGTGCCAAGCTGCAACAATTGGTTGCCCAGGTCTGCCTCTTTCAAAAGCATCCAATGACTGCTTCCGTGGTGGCGGAGCATGCCTTCCTCGATTTTCAAAACTGCATCATGCCACTGCAATCATCATTCCCATTGGCTCTGGGGCATGCTCCATGGCGGTGATGCACCGCCAGGGCCCGGGGTGCGCTACTGTGATGGTACATCGTTCAAAAGCATCCAATGACCGCCTCCGCAGTGGCGGAGTGCGTCTTCCGCGATTTTTAAAACTGAATCATGCCACCACAATCATCGCTCCCATTGGCTGTAGGCAATGCTCCATGCCAATGAGCACCGCAGTTGTGTAAGGGATGGTGCTGGTGACACATCGCCGGGCCAGGCGGTAGGTACCGTGACTAGGGTGGCGGAGCATGCCCACCTCCATCTTTTCATGTCTCTATGCTAATGACCACCGCAGTTGTGAAAGGAGTGGTGCTGGTGACACACCACCAGGGCCAGGCGGTAGGTACCGCGAGTAGGGTGGCAGAGCATGCCCACCGCCATCTTCCCATGTCTCCATGCCAATGACCACCGCAGTTGTGTAAGGGGTGGTGCTGGTGACACACCGCCGGGGCCAGGCGGTAGGTACTGCAAGCATGCCCACCGCCATGTTCCCATGCATCCACGCCAATGACCACCGCAGTTGTGTAAGGGGTGCTGCTGGTCACACACCGCCGGGGCCAGGCGGTAGGTACCGCGAGTGAGGTGGCGGAGCATGCACACCGCCATCTTCCCAAGTCTCCATGCCAATGACCACCACACTCATGTGAGGGGTGGTGCTGGTGACACACTGCTAGGGCCAGGCGGAAGCTACCGCAAGTAGGCTGGCATGCAATGGCAATGTCAGGAACTGTTTAAAACGTACACAGTGGCAACACAGTGAAGGGCACATCATCGTCCACACAATGCCATTATTCCATTGAATACACAGGTGCCCGCAGGTGCCATGGTTGGGTATGTGTGACGTACATTGGTCTGTAGTCCCTGCCATGTCAATTGTGTATTTGATGGTTGATGATGCGTGACAGTGTTGAAGTGGTCTCAACAATGTGTGCACTAATCCATGTGTTGTGGGTCAGTGATGACCGTGACAAGGCTTGTCTCACTGTATGATGTTGTTACTTTTGCTTTTATATCTGCTCATACACACAATTGACAGATTGAGGACTACTGCGATCATTGTGTTGTGGATGTGTGCCAAGTTTTCATGATGCATTGAGGTGTGACAGGTACAGCAGATGAGTAGGAGACAGTCATGTTCATTTTACACACATTGGCTGGATGGTACACTGCAAGGCATGCATATGTGAAGCGTGGGGTTAGGTATGTGTGCATTCACATTGACCTATGTGTTGTTTGAGGCACTTGTGTATGGTAAATGGAGAGATGTGCCCTCTGTGTGGCTCAAACGTCCACCCATGTAACCTGGTTTGTCACGCATTTCTCAGGGCAGTCTTTGTTTTTCTATGACATACTTAATGGGATGTGCTGTGGCCATCTCATGATGGTTGTCATTGACATGTGTCCATTTTCATCTCAACTAGGAGGAGGCCTAATCTCCTACGTCACTTGACACTGGTGGAGGACATGGAGGATGTTGCAATCATTCTCAAATTCCGCCTCGACAGACCCACTCTGAAGACCCTTTGGGATCTGTTGGAGCCCACCTGCAGCCTCATCGCCACTACCCAACAGCTTTCACACCAACGTACAAAGGGATGGCAGCCCTCCATTATTTTGCAACTGGTTCCTTCCAGGAGACGGTGGCCAGCGCTGCAGGGATGTCTCAACCCATGTTCAGCCTGGTGCTGAGGAATGTTCTTGCAGCCATGATGATCTATAAGGACTGATACATACATTTCCCCAGGGGAGCAGAATTGGCCGTTCGGAAGGGAGACTTCTATCCGCTTGGGAACATCCCCCATGTTGTTGGTGCCATTGATTGCATACATGTCGGTCTGGTGCCACCACAGTCGAGTGAGCACATTTTTCGCAATTAAAAACATTATCACTCAATCAATGTGCAGGTGGTGTGCCTGGCAGGCATGACCATTTCGCATCTGTGTGCCAGATTCCCTGGCTCGGCCCAATACTCGTACATCCTGATGAACAGCATTGGGCCCCAAATGATGACAAATCTGCTTCTAGAGGGTGCTTGGATTATGGGTCAGCATGCCTAGTAATATGGCGTGCTGTGTGTGTGACCTGCTACCCTCTGACTGTGCAACATTGCAATGTGTGTTTGACATTCCTAGGAGACTCTGCATATCTCAGCCGTCCATGGCTGCTGAGCCCACTACGTAATCCCAGGACCCAGGCTGATATGAGGTACAATGAGACCCATAGCAGGACCCGTTGTGTAATTGAGCGGACTTTTGGCCTGCTCAAGTCAAGATTCCGCTGCCTTGACAGGACTGGAGGTGCACTGTCATACTCTCCTGGGAAGGTCTGTAAGATCGTTGTGGCATGCTGTATGCTCCACAACATGGCCATTCACAAGGGGATTTCCCTGCTCCTCGATGATGAGGACCCAATGCCCCCGCCTGCCCAAGTACCTGTGTCCAGTGATGAGGACAGTGGAGAGGAGGAAGGAGTCGACATGGGTCAACAGCTCATTACCTGCTACTTCACTTGAAGGTGGGTGATGAGGTACAACTTGTACTATGTATGGTGTGATTGCTGTGGTCATGAAGGGCTATGTGCAGATGGTACAGACAGGCACATGTAAAATCAGCTGTGTGTGGAAATGTGGCAGTGACATGTCATCTGTGAACATATACGGGACTCAGTTTGTTGTCACTTGTTGCACATTGTGTTTTCTGCCTGTTGACTCATGTAGATGGGTGGTGTAGTGTACTCTCTGTGATGCCACACTCACACCAGTGACTGTTATTCTGTTGTGTCCCCCTAGGTGCCTTTAAATGATCCATGCCTACATACTGTACATCTTTTGGATACATTATTGACATTTTGAACACTGTAAATATTGAACCAATTGAAGTGTGTAAGGTATTTTATTTACATAGTTGACATGTGAGGGGTGCGGGAATATTTACATGAAGGTGGTGATGTAGTAGTGAGTTGGCAGTCATGGTAAATGAGATGTAAGAGTAGACACCACATCGATGTGGTGACCCAGTCCAACAGACAGGTGCCATTCACAAGGCAGTGTGGGGAAGGACAGTCCAAACAGTCAATGCAGTGGGGAAGAGGGTTGCCATCAGTGCTGGCTCCATGACTGGCGTTTGGCTGGTGCTCTGCCTCCAGAGACTCCCATGCTCTTCTTTGGACGGCCCCTTGATCGCTTGGGTGGGGGGCCATGCTGCATGGCCAGCGGCGTCTGAGGACTCACCCCTCTCTGTGGCTGCAGGGGAGGATGGTGCACTGCCATCCTGCAGCACAACAGAGGGGGCAGAGGTGTTGTTTGGTATGTAGGCCTGTCCCTGAGTAATGCCACTTGCTGGCCCATGAGGTCCACCATTTGTGCCATGCGAGTGTCGATGGACCTCATCAGCTGGATAAGCTCACGTAATAGTTCTTCAGACCGGCCACTTTGTCCCTGGACCTGTTCGTAGGCACCAATGACTCTGGTAAAGTGGTCCAGGGATGGTGTACCAACCTCCTGAAGTCTGGGGGTGACCCTGGCCCTCCCACCTGCCCTGCTGCCACGGACCTGTTGCTTCACCACTGTGGGTCCACCCACACTCTTCCTGTCGTCCACAGTTGTTGGTGTGGGCTAGTCATCCCCTGGGACAGGGAGGGTGCTGCAGGTGGCACTGGTGGTGGTGGTGGCGGCTGTGGAGGCACAGGCCTTAACTGCAGGGGTCTGCTGTGCAGTTGTTGTTGCAGCAGACATGGCGGTGGGGAGGATGGGGTCCTTGGACCTGTTGCTCCCTGGCACACCAGATGGGCCGGCCTGCAGCTCCTCGTCCAGAGAATCCTGGGAGTCTACATCCGAGAGTCCATGTACCGGCGGTGGAGACTGGTTCTGCTGGTCGTTGTTGTCGTCCTCAGCAGTGAGTTCTTGGTCACTTGTGGATTAGATAGGGAATGGTCGGTGTTGTGCACTGTGCAAGATTTCTGTTGGCTGTGTCTCATCCACTGCCTGTACACTACACCATTGACAGTTCATCACTATTTTTGTTAGTGCAATACTGTGCCTCATGATGCAGAGGTACATAAATTACTCATACATCTCAGGTATCAATGCATTACATGCAATTGGTGGTGTGTGTAGTGATGCAGGCCTCCCTCCCACATACAGGCCTCCCAAGCAAAGAGGCTACCTACCTGTAAGGTGAGGGTGAGCAATGCAATGGCTTCCATGTGCTCCTGGGTGATGTGGGGTGAGGGCTCCATGTTGCTGAGGTATGGGTCAGGGGGCATGGTGGGAGTAGTAGTGCAGGCCTCCCTCCCACATACAGGCCTACCAAGCAAGATGGCTACCTACCTGTTAGTTCGTTTGGTGAACAATGCAAGGGTTCCATGTGCTCCTGGGTGGTATGGGGGAAGGGCTCCATGTTACTGGGGTGTGGAACAGGGGGCATGGTGGGAGTAGTAGTGCAGGATTCTCTCCCACATACAGGCCTCCTAAGCAGGATGGCTACCTACCTGTAAGGTGAGGATGAACAATGCAATGGCTTCCATGTGCTCCTGGGTGGTGTGGGGTGAGGGCTCCATGTTGTTGGGGTCTGGGACAGGGGGCATGGTGGGAGTAGTAGTGCAGGCCTTCCTCCCACATACAGGCCTCCCAAGTAAGATGGATACCTTCCTGTTAGTTCGTTTGGTGAACAATGCAATGGCTTCCATGTGCTCCTGGGCGGTGTGGGGGAGGGCTCCATGTTTCTGGGATGTGGGACAGGGGGAATATTGAGAGTAGTAGGGCAGGCTGACTGTGCTCATGCTCCCATGGTTATATTGCTAGCTACGTTTAGGGTACATGGGAGTGGGTGTCTGTTGGATCTGTGAGACAGGTTTTTCTGATTGTGTGGTGCAGATGGATGTGATTTGTCTGGTGTTGTGTGTGTTTTTGGATGTGCAAAACAGTACATATCAGTGTGTTGGTTGACATTTGTTTGTACTTACCAGCCTCCACTCCCCCGGATACTCCTGTGAGACTCTCAGGATGCAGTATGGCAAGCACCTTCTCCTCCCATGGTGTGAATGTTTTCTATGGGATGGGAGGGCCACTGCCAGTCCGGCTAGCCAGCTCCCAGTTCTTGCTCCTCCTCTCTTTGACAACCCTCCTGAGATCATGCCACTGCTTCATGATCTCCTTCTTGGATCGCGGGGTGGACCCTATTGCATTGACCCTTTAATTATCCTTTCCCACATTTGAGTCCTTGTGGCCAATGGTGTCTGTTGGCCCAGGCTTCCAAATAGTTGTGGTTCTCTGACTAACTCATTTACCATGACTGTCAACTCACTTTCTGTGAATTTGGGCATTTTCTGTGATGCCATGGTGTGTGGTGTTTGAAGTGTGTGTGGGTGAAGGGGTGTGGGTGGTGGGTGTGGTGTTTTTGTGTGAGGTGTGTTATGTGCTGGGGGATTGTTGGTGCTAGTGTGATGGTGGTGGTGGTGGGTGTGCTGTGTTCTCTTGCCTCTCCTGTCAGGTCTGGTGTAAGCCCTTCTCTTCTGGAGTGTTGCAAAGGATTGTGGTCAGTGAAGGGGCTGGTTTTATACACAGTTGTGTGGGTGTGTTCCCATGGGATTGTATTTGTATTTATATTGGGTATTTGTAAAGTGCATGCTGTCGCTCCGAAAGGAGCATCCTGGCACTAAAATAATGTATTGTACAATGATGGGAACTAGATAGAAGCCATTACAAAGACATCGGATAGATTAAAAATCCAAGTTTTCAGTTGTTTCCTAAAAGCGTTCTCATGGGCTAAGAGTCTGAGTTCTTTGGGCATGACATTCCAAGCCTTTGATGCCAACACGGAGAGAGTCTTCCCCCCCTTTGTTTTATAATGGAATCTGGGGATGGAAATCAGATTTCCGCCTGAGGATCTCAGACTTCTTGGGGGATCATACCGCGTGAAGCGTCTTGAGAGGTACTTAGGTCCTGTCTTATTAAGGGCTCTGAAAGTTGTCAGAAGGATTTTGAATAGAATCCTCTTGTGCAAAGGCAGCCAATGTAGAATCTTAAGTGCAGCCGTGGCAGAGGACCTCCTTGGTAATTTAAGTACCAATTTGGCCGCTGCATGTTGCACACTCTGTAATTTTTTCAACATGGATTTTTTAATCCCGGCCATCAGGACGTTACAATAATCCAAACATGAAAGAATGAGGGCCACTGCCACCGTCTTTCTCGAATCAGTGGACAGGAAATCGAAAAATTTCTTTAGGGATTTGATGATACTAAAACAACTTCCGGCCACATTTCTTACATGTTGGTCAAAAGAAAGAGCGGAGTCAAACAAGACTCCCAGGTTTCTAGCTGTTTCCACTGAGTGAGGAGGCGCGGGCGAGTCCTCCGGCCACCATTCCTTAGGGCAAAAATGGAAATCTTTACCCAGGGGTAGAATCTCTGTCTTATTGGCATTGCACTTTAGATGGTTATTTTCCATCCATTTAAAGACTTCTGTCAGACAACTCCTTAAGTTTTGTTCTGCGTTGGTAGAGTTCTTATCCATGGAGACAATCAATGGAGTGTCATCGGCATACGATGTTACAAGTATGCCGTATGACTCTATCAATGCAATAAGGGGGACCAAATAAATGTTAAACAATAATGGACTCAAAATAGAGCCCTGTGGGACTCCAGATGACACCCTTTTCTCCCTAGAACGAAAAGGACCCAGTGAAAATGTTTGGGATCTGTCTGACAAGAATGACATTATCCAGGCCAAGGCAATTCCTGTTATGCCTATGTGTCTCAGCCTTTCAATCAAGATTTTGTGCGAGATGGTATTGAACGCTGCTGTGAGGTCCAATAAAATCAAAACAGCGTTCCTACCCTCATCCTGCAAGAATTTGATGGAGTCAGTAAGTTCCATAAGGGCCGTTTCGGTTGAATGTCTGGGCCGGAAGCCTGACTGCTGAGGGTGAAGGATGTTATAAGTTTCAACAAAGTTTTTTAATTCTAAATATACCATCTGTTACGTTATCTTCCCCAAAACCGGAAGGAGAGAAATTGGCCAGAGATTAGAAAGATCGGTGGGGGATTTATTCGTTTTTTTTCATTAAGGGTTTAACGTTGCTTTTTTCCACTCAAGAGGCACAACCCCCTGACTAAGTGAAGCATTGACAATTGCATTGATGAAGGGGTTAACTACATCGATTATCAGATGTAGTATTTGGGGAGGGCAAGAATCCGTGGGTGCTCCTGATTTACAGGCCAAAGTGACCTCCTGAGATTGAAAGAGGGAGACAGGTTGGAAGGCACTTAAGGTATGACCCTTAGACTATAGCTATTCCTGATGACTAAATAGGGGAGAGGAAGAGGGAGTTGGGAACTCCTCTGTAAAAGCTCGATTTTCTCTTCAAAGAAATCGGCAATTTGATTGCAGAAACCTAAGGATGGTGGAATTTCTTGCTGGAGCATTTTAGGGTGGGTGAATGATTTCTCTATGGAGAATACCGTACTCTGCTTTTGCTGGGCCTCATTAATTGCATTCACATAGTAATCCTTCTTGGCCATTTTAATACTGGCAAGGTAGGATTTCCTATGCGGTATGTACAGAGTTTTAGCTGTTTGATCATAAGATTTCCTCCATTACGTTCACTCTTTTTGCATAATAAATGCTTATCAGCCAGCATCTGTGAGTACCAGGGGGCATTGATTTTTGCCCTTTTACCCTTACTCGGGGGACGTTTGGGAGGGGCGCAATCCGTAATGACTTGTTGCATCCAGGAATGGAAATCTATAGAGTCCTGGGACACATCACCGGACAGACTAGGCGCCTGTGAGTGCCGCGGTGGATTAAACTTAATATTATCCGCAACTCCTCTCCAATTTGGGTTGGTTACGGGCTGCTGGCTGGCCCTGGTTCTTTTCCCCGGGCAAGAGACATAGACATTGAAAGGGATCAAACAGTGATCTGTCCAAATTTGCGGTAT
This sequence comes from Lissotriton vulgaris, assembly GCF_964263255.1. NCBI lineage: Eukaryota > Metazoa > Chordata > Amphibia > Caudata > Salamandridae > Lissotriton > Lissotriton vulgaris. Next base: position 1,428,233,788 of record NC_141685.1, on the reverse strand, counting down.
AGGGAAATAAGTTTTCAATGGAGCAAAGTTGGAACATATCCCATCCAGGGTATGACCGGCAGTGTGAGTAGGCTGCGTCACGTGTTGATGCAGACCGAAAATATCCAGAGTCTGGTGGAAATTGATCGCAAATGTGTCGGTTTTAGATTCCAACTGAAGGTTGAAATCACCCAGGAGTGTAAACTGTGGATATCGCAACAGAAGCTGTCCTAAGCTTTCGCTGAGGGAATCTAGGAATGTAGAAGCACTACCCAGACGGCGGTAGACCAGACCCCCCCGAAAAAGAAGAGGATGAGTTTAACATAATGGAAAAACTCATTCCTTCTGCTCCTTTCAGGGGCCCTAGATCAAATGTGTGGCCCTTCAAAGAGCTTTTAAGGATTAGAGCCACCCCTCCACCTTTTCCACTCTGTCTATCCTGTCTCAGAATGGTAAAGCCCGAAGAAAGGGCAGATACTATGGGGCAGATTTATGTTGGGAATGCGCCACGTTTGCGTCACGCATCTGCGGCGTAAACGTGGCGCATCCCTATGACCCATTTACAACGTGACGCATCTAGGCAGATGCGTCACGTTGTAAAGCCCTGCGCCACTTGTGGGCGTTCCGGCGCAGGGTGGGCGTTCCAGGGCAGGTGCGCCTCGCAAAAGTGGCTGAGTGAAATCTATAAGATTTCACTCAGTCATTTTCAGGCCAATGCTGTGTCAAAACCCTGCGCCTGCTTGAAGCAGGCATAGGTCTTGACGCAGCATTGTAAAGATGGGGCACCCACAGCAAGCCTTGCTGGACCTGCGTCGCGCTTGCGACCCAACTCCAGCAATACGTCACCTTTACGGCACAGATGCACCACGCATCTGTGCCGTTTTTGCCCCATGGTGTGCCGCATTGTAAATGCGACGCACCATGGGTGGCGGAGCAGTGGCGCAATATAACTGGCGCATCCCTGGGGATGCGCCAGTTATCATAAATCTGCCCCTAAGTCTGGATTGCAAGTGCCATTTAGTCACGTTTCCGTTATAAAAAGAGCATCCAGGAGTCGATCCAGAATTAAGTCCCTGATATCCTGACTGTGCTGCCAGGTGTGCTGTGTGAGTTGTCCTGGCAATTGTATGTTTGTGTTTGACATTTTTCCTTTTCATTTGTTTGTGTTTTGTGTATTTGGGGGGCATGGCTACTTTGGTTTGTGCAATTTTTGGCATTGCGCCAGTGTTTTTGCTTCGGACCGCAATTTTTTTCATGTATCGTCCGCTGTGGTAGCTATGCTGCAGCTCTTCCCCTGTCTCTCACATTTACTCCTACATGCGACCGCGGCGGTCGGAAATAGCTGATCGTACCTCGGGACCATCTGGGATATACTAATTTCCAGTGCGGTGTCTCCGCTACGCTTGCAGCGTGTTATAGCTTTTCCGCTGCGTTTCCAACCACCGCAGTCGGTTTTTGGACTTCACCGCCCACATCAGGCGGTTTTGGTTATCCCGCTACTGCGGCGGTAATTTTTTGGCTTTTGTTCCTAATTTGACCACCAGTTTCTCCACGGTCCCGGCGGGCGGTTGTTTCCCGCCTCCATGGCGGTCGGGGTGGTTTTCCGCCCGTCATCCTAATGGGGCTCTAAGTGTCAGGGTGAACACTGTTTACAAAGCCAACTACACAAGAGCAGAATGAAGACTCAATCCCAATTCCAATCCTAGAAACCCCTTTACTCTACCAAGAAGAATAACTGGAGGTCAAGAGTGCTCCAAGGGGGAAAGGGAATGGGGAGAGATAAGTAGAGAGTCCCTTGTCTGGATCTTCTCAGTTCCTCTCTCTTGTCTGGGTAGTAGCCTTTTCTTCCTGGTAGGAATATTGTTGTGGAGAGATTGAAACTGCAATAAAACACATTAACAGTTTACTACTTTAATTCTCCTACATGTGTATTATTCTTTAAACATATGTGCGCTTAGTTAATATTAGATACTGTCAACTCTACGTACCCCATAAGATAATGGCTTTAGCTTCTCTTCTGAAAAAGGTGAGTAGTAAATGTCATGATGATTCTTCCTTAATAAACTCTTAAATACTCTCTTACATCTTCTTTTATTGCTTTTCTCAGGTAAATTCTTAACTCTTCAGTAATGATAGCTCATTCACCACTAAGTTTGTAGGTAGTAATTCCTTCAAACATATCCATATTTATACACAATTAAGGTCCTCATTATGATGTCGATCGGAAAACATTCTGACCGACTCCTTATCGGGATCGTTTCCGAGGACTTGGGTTCAGGGAGTCCGACTGACCGAATATGATGTTACCGAACACCGTTCGGTCAGACTCCCATTGACTTCCATGGGAGTCTGTGTTCTGACCGACTACACAGGCTCCCATTGAAAAATTGAGTGGTTGCGGAAAACCTTGCACCCTGTAGAAGGCAGCCCATGGTGCCTGCCACACTGTGCATGGTTGGAAAGAGGGGTCCCATGGCTCCCCCAACAGGCCCCAACTGGATGCTTCTGGGTGGAGGGGGACCTGGTACGGGCACCCAAAATCAGTTTCCGACAGCTGTTTTGTGTCAGACAGACCGATTCTGAAAGGCTTTCCGAGTTTGACATCGTAATACGTCAGTCGGAAATGCAATCCATAGACCCGTACGAATCTGCTCCGACTGACTCGGAGGTTCCCAATGCCGGTCGGAGTCGAGTCGGAAAGACCGAACGTTTACCTTCTATCATAATCGGTTGGTCAGAAATGTTTCTGTGTCGGTCAAAAACAGATGTTCCGACATGGGTTAGGAAAATCTGAAAGCTGTTCAGAGCTTTTCCGACCGACATCGTAATCAGCCCCTAACTAGTGATACTATTTCTCTCTTTCAGGTAATCACTGCCGGCCCGGTGGGGGCGATCCGCCTGCCATCTTTGCAGCAAAGACCCCCCGCCATATTACAATGGCTGGGGGGTCCGCGGCGGATGGAAAGACTATCCGCCACTTTTCCGCCCGGTCGACAAGTCGACCGGGCGGAAAAGGGTTCAATATGGTGGTGGTGTCTGTGGCGCCAACCATATTACAATCTGGGCGGGAACATGCCATGGAAAGGCATGTGGAGCCTGCTTGCCCGTTGTGGGTCCCCAGGGGGTGGGGGGTGCATTTCAATGAACAACATGGCAGTCACAGCGCGGTGCCTGTCCGTTGTGCATTGAAAGGTAACAACCCGCTTCAAATTACAAATGTGCCATTCGCCCGCCAGTGTGGCGGGCGCATCCTAATTGGGAGTACGGGACCGCCGCACCCTCAGTGGGTGGTCGCTTTTCCCGGGGTATGGCGGGTGGACAAAGTCCGCCCGCCATACTAATAACCCCCTTAATTTAAAAAATATACACACAAACATAATCATTTTTGAATATACAGATGTTTTCTTTAAAATAATGTATTAACTTTAGCTTTATTTAATTTTTAAATTATATAAAAATTATATATATATATATATATATATATATATATATATCAATAATTTAAAATAAAATAAAAACATTCTATTATTAATTAAAATAAAATTATTTTAAGAAATTGTAAACGTACATTACGCAATACAATAATTACGACAGTAGGGAAAATGTTTGGTAGTGGAATAATAAAATGTACTATTCCAAATCCAGTGAATACAACAGTAGGTAAAGTGTTGGATAGCGGAGGGGTAAAAATTAATATTCCCACTCCAAAGAGTGCAACAATATTGAAAGTGTCGGATAGCCGATGGGTAACATTTACTATTCCCACTCCAATGAGTAAAAAAGTAGGGTAAATGTTAAATAGCAGAAGAATTACATTTACTATTCCAACTCCAGTGAGTTCAACAGTAGGAAAAATATTGAATAGCGGAGGGGTAAAAATGACTATTCTCACTCCAGTTAGTGCAACAGTAGGGAAAGTATTGGATAGGGAATGGGTAAAAATTACTATTCCCACTCCAGTGAGTGCAACAGTGGGGAAAATGTTAGATAGCGAAGTGGTAAAAATTACTATTTCCACTCCAAAGACTGCAACAGTAGGGACATTGTTGGATAGCGGAGGGGTAAAAATTACTATTCCCACTCCAGTGATTGCAAAAGTAGGGAAAGTGCTGGAAAGCTAAGGGGTAAAAATTACTATTCCTGCTCCAAAGAAGTAAGTAAGTTTATTGCTTGATTAATTAAAATCTTAGCAGTACTCACGTCAATAAACAATTTATAAAAGGATACATATATGTGACATAATTTCATATTGTCTTAAAAACAACGTGATGGATATGCATTAAAATCGAACGATTTTCTGGTTAAAATTACATACAGTTTGTTTGCGATTAAGGTATAAAATTTACGGGAGAAATAGGGGTGAGTCCCCGTCTGGGGATGACGCCAGTGTCCGTAAATCTAATATTCTATTGTGTGGTCGTGGACGACTGCCTCAGGGTCGGAGCGTAGTGGGAGTCAAAGAGAGTTGCCGGATAAAAGAGCTTGGGTGTGCGCAACTGTGCTAGGGTGCGGCGAGAAGCTTTATTTGGGCAATTTTCATGTAGCGGATGAAGCTGCAGGGTAATTTAACGTTGGCCCCGCTGAAGCAAGCCTTCACTGCCTGTCTACACATCCGGATATGCATTTCAATTATATGCGGTTTTAACAGTTCTCTCCTCTCCCGGTCTAGGAGCTTACATATGCGTAGGAGGTGCAGCATATCTTCTCCAAAGAGTGCAACAGGAGGTAAAGTATTGGATAGTGGAGGGTTAAAAATTGCTATTCCCACTCCAGTGAGTGCAACAGTAGGGAAATTGCTGGATAACAGAGGGGTAAAAATTACTATTCTCACTTCAGTGAGTGCAACAGTAGGGAAAGTGCGGGGTAGCAGAGGGGTAAAAATTACTATTCCCACTCCAGTGAGTGCAACTGTAGGGAAAGTTTTGTATAGCCGAGGGGTAAAAATTTAAATTTCCACTCCAGTGAGTTCAACAGTATGGAAGGTGCGCTAAGTGGTAGCATATTTACAGCGGCAATGCCTCAACATTGCTATTCCACAGGAGACATACCTAGCTCCTTGGAGCAGATTGCTCGTGCAGCGCCACATGGGGGTACCTCCTATGCACCAGGCTCTACAACAAATGTCTGACATAATATCAAGATCAAAAATATCGACGTTAAAAATATCGGAGGCGGAATATCGATGTCAAGAATATCGAAATCCTATCTACATTAAGGTAAGTACAAAAATATTGAATAAAATATATAGTCAAAAATGTTGTTGTAAAAAATATATATTTTTTTTAAAATTGTTTAAAAATAATGTAAAATTAAATAAATAATACATATAATTAAAATAAACAGTTAAAAATAAGTTTAAAATGATAAGGTATACATATAGGGGCTGAATCGGGAAGAACCACTCCAAATAGCCGTACGGAGAGTTTTTCCTGTACGAATCGTACCCTGCAATGTCCCTGTATGTACGATGAAGTACGATTCATACCAGGAGCAGGACTCCATACGAATCGTACAAAGACCGTATGACTCTAATCTCCGTACCATTCTCCCTCGGAACCCGCTGTACGCGAAATCCGTACGGTTTGAAGCAGGTTTTGCCGACCCAGCAAGAACGATTTGTGTCGGGTATACACCATACAACGCTTTTTTTACGGGCACCCAAAACTTCTGGAGAAGCAGAGTTTGCCTCAAAACACGTACAGAATGGCCACCCGGGTACGGTGCGTATACCCCATGTCTGCAGTGGTACGGTGCGTACACCTGCGATCATGGGATGTACATACCATACCCCTTGATCGCTGGGTGTATGGTGCGTACACTGGCATGTTCGCAGGGGTACGCACCATACCCCTGCGATCATGGGGTGTACGCACCGTACGGTGTGTATGTGATTGTGTGGTTTCCGTACGAATCAGCCTTACCTGGCGTGGACCATACGAATCGCGTCCTCCTACCCTGGTCCGGTTCGTACTCCTCGGGTCGTACAGCATGTTTACGAATCGTACGGTTCACTGTGAGGGTCCGTGTCGTACGGTTTCTCCTTTTCAATTCGTACAGTTCGCGACGATTCGGACGGATTGACGAGATACGGATCGTACTATGCGATTCGGACGGACGTGTACGATTCGTACGGAGAGGCCTCCGGATACGATCCAGACGGACGCATTTTTACCCGAATCGGAATTGAACCCATAATGTAGAAAAAATCAACATATACATATAAAATATAATATGTATACTTACTAAATATTATTTACAATTATTTACTCTAATAACTGATACATTGTTAAAAAATATTGTATAAATTATAAATACATACATACACATACAACAATTATATAAATAAAAATATTAAAACTATATATAGCTAATTATAAAAAATTATTTTAAATAAATTATACAGTACATTAACTAAAACAGTAACTATTAGCTAACGTAGGGGTAAAAATTACTGTTCCAACTCCAGAGAGTGCAACAGTAGGGAAAGTTTTGGATAGCGTAGGGGTTACAATTTCTGTTGCAACTCCAGAGAGTACAACAGTAGGGAAAGTGTTGGATAGCGTAGGGGTTAAAATTACTATTCCAACTCCAGAGGGCGCAACAGTAGGGAAAGTGTTGGATAGCGTAGGGGTTAAAATTACTATTCCTACTCCAGAGAGTACAAAAGTAGGGAAAGTGTTGGCTAGCGTAGGGGTTAAAATAACTTACTAATATTTAAAATAATTTTTTGAAAAAAATAATGTAATTATTAAATTACAATAAATTTATTAGCAATACCAATAAATAATTATTTAAAAATAATTAACAGTTATTAATTCATAAACAATTAAAATAAATACAATTACATATTAATTATTAAAAAGTTATTACCAAATAATAAGAAAATGAAAAAATAATAATTCTCAATACCCAAAAAATTAATATTACAAAACATTTAGCAATTAATAATTAATTAACAATAAATTATTGATAAATACCAACACATCATAAATAATCAAATTAATAGTTAATTAACAATACATTAATTAAACATATATATTAATTATTAAAACGTTATTACCAATTAATAATTGATTCACTATAATGTAATTATCAATACTCAACGATAAAATAATACTTACTTAATTACAATTACATTACTTCTCACCCTATTGCCCTATAACCTCACAACACACTTCAATAATAAATTAATACACCTAATATAATTACCAATTAATAAAAATTAATTACCAATTAATAACAAATAATTACCAATTAATAATTATTTCACATAAAATTATCAATACCAATAAATAAAAATTAAATAATTACTTAATTACAATATGTGAACGCTATCTCAATACTAGACGTGAAATTTCGTCAACAAACTCAGATGCTACTGGATATGATGGAATACTGTCTGATTAACAACATATTTTTGTTTGATGTTGCTTTGTTCCATCAGGTTAATGGGACAGCCATGGGATCGTGCTTTGCTCCCAGCTTCGGGAACCTGTTTATGGGAAGCTGGGAGGAGAGCATTAGATCAGATCCTGGACTTCAATCTGATTTTGAACATGTGTCGATGTGGCTTCGTAACATCGACGATCTGTTCATTATTTAGAATAGGCTCTGAGAGTGATGCAATGAATTTCATTGCAAAACTCAATAACATTCAACTTAACATTGTGCTCAGTGGTAATTTAAGTAGGACTGAGATTGAGTTCCTTGATGTCAAACTTCAGGTTAAGGATAACAGGGTTCCAACAACGTTACATCGCAAATCCCCTATGGGTAAAAGTGTACTTCATGCCCCCAGCAGCCATCCAGAGACTCTAAAGTGGGGTATTCCATTGGGGAGCTGCTGAGGGCAAAAAGGAACTGCAACACAGAGGAGGCCTACAAATTCAAAAGTGAGATCATCATAGGTAGATTCAAGGAGAGGGGCTACCCTAACTGGGTGCTTAAAAATGCCCTGAAAAGAGCTGAAACAATAGAGAGAACACAGACCATCTCAGATAAACAACCGGCAGATGAGTTACAAAATAAGAAGACCAGGATGATGTTCACTTACAGTTCAGATGCACAGGCAGTTAAAAGAATCATCACCAAGAACTGGGAAATTCTTAAGAAATGACACGGTCATTGGTGATATGATCCCAGAGAGACCCAGCATAACATATCACAGGGGCAGAAATATGAGGGACATGCTGGTACGGATTGACATTACCACCTATCCTCCTATTTTACCCTTGCGGTCACTGCAAGGCCTGCTCCCAGAGCAAATGTCACAAGCTAGTGAAGCATACTGGAATTACTAAGAACATCACCCAATTTTTGACCTGCAGTTCTGTTTTTGTTGTATATGCCATAGTTTGCCAATGCAATTTATGGTATATAGGCAGCACTACATGCATGGCCAAGAAGATGATTTTGGAGCACAGCCGTGCCATCACTAATTTTGATCCAAAATACCCGGTGGCCCGTCATTTTAGAGAGTACCATTTTTCCAATGCTAAGGAATTGAGCTACATCATTTTAGAACAGGTACAAAAAGATCCCAGAGGGGGAAATAGAGTCCTGAAAATGCACCAGAGAGAGTCCAAGTTTATCATTGACTTTCAAACTAAAACACCTAAAGGCCTGAATCAGGAAGAACTATCAGTACACCTGAAAGAATAATATTATTCCACATTTTATTAGATATTAGATATCTGCCTTACCATAGTAGTCCTCTTTCTGTTATTCATTTAACAGTATGTGCCCAAGCTGTTAGGAATGCTTATATAGGGTCTTTTTTTGATCCTGTGATTTTAATCTTGATTCTGTTTTTCTTTATCGTACAGGAGGAAAGGAAGGGGCCCAATACACCAGCACTCACCTTATTTATTTATTTTTGTAATTTGTTAAGCGCGGCGAATACCCGTGGGCGTCTTGGCGCTAAGGGATTCCGTTATTTCCCTAGTGGCTCATAGAAACTGTCTTAGATTACTGATCAAACATCCAGGTTTTTAGTAGTTTACGGAACTGCAGGAGTGAAGGAGACGTCTTGATGCAGTGTGGCAAGGTATTCCATAATAATGCCGCAACCAGAAAGCGACGATCTCCCCAAGAAACTGTCTTGGATCGAGGGACCACTAGTTGGTTCAACGTGGTCGATCGGAGCAGTCTGGTTGGTTTATAAGGTGTTAACTGTTCCTTTAAAAAGTGGGGAGCCTGATCATGCAGTGCTTTGTACACTATGCATAAAGATTTAAATTTTATTCGGTTGCGGATCGTTAGCCAGTGATATTTCTTGATGGTGTCAGAAATTGGAGAGAATTTAGGTTTTCCCGAAAGAAGCCGTGCTGCTGCATTCTGCAATGACTGAAGCTTGTTTATTATCCTGGCTTGGGCATTTATAAATAGCCCATTGCAGTAATCAAGAGATGTTAAAACCAGGGAGCTGATCAGGGCTTTTGCGGCAGTATCAGGAAGAAATGGAAGAATTTTCCTGATCAATTTTAATTTATGATGGGCTGTTGCCGCTACCTTATTCACGTGTGCCATAAAATTTAGGTCCACATTGAATGTTACTCCCAGGTTCCTAACCTTAAGTGCTGGCCTAGGCGGCTCTCCCATGGCTGATGGCCACCAGGTTGACGACCAATCAGGTCGAAGAGGTCCGAAAATAAGCACCTCCGTCTTATCGGAGTTTAGCTTAAGGCAATTATATGCCATCCACCCACTGAAATCGGTCTGCCACCTCTGGTCCATTGTCTTTAATAGCCAAAACCAGTTGGGTGTCATCAGCGTAGGAGGTTACGCTCATCCCATATGCTTTGATGACATTAGCAAGGTCCGACACATAGATATTGAATAGTGTCGGACTTAGGGATGAGCCTTGAGGAACCCCACATGGTAGTGACAGTTTGGTGGATTGATAAGGGCCAAGAGTGACTGCCTGTGATCTGTCGGCTAGGAAGGATGCAATCAGGTTACTCGCTGAAAGATGAACGCCCATCTTTTCGACACGGTCGACAAGAGTCTTATGGTCGACCGTGTCAAAGGCCGCCGATAGGTCTAGCAGAACTAGGACTGCTGTCCCACCTTGATCTCGAATTGTCCTGATATCGTCCGCAGCCTTGATTAAGGCGGTTTCAGTGCCATGGTGTCTTCGAAAGCCAAATTGTGATTCGTCCAGTAGGTGGTGTGTCTTCAGGAACTCAACTAACTCTTGGTTCATGGCCTTTTCAGTCACTTTGGCTAGGAATGGTAGGCTCGCAATCGGTCTGTAGTTTTTTGGATCTGACTTGTCCAAGCTAGCTTTCTTCAGCAGAGGCTTCACGATCGTCTTCTTTAAGGAATCAGGAAAGATTCCAGAGCCTAATATAGAGTTACAGACTGAGGTGATAGCCGGGATAAGTGTGCCCATCACAGGTGGAAGAACTGAAAAAGGGCACGGATCCAATATTGATCCGGTCTTAATAAAAGATACTATTTTTTTAGTTTGGTCTATGGTCAGCGGTTTAAAACTAGCCAGATCTTTATCAGGTGCCAGATTAGGGGAGGCTGAATTTATAGGGTTTGAGGAAAAAGCCTGATAGATATCGTTAACTTTGGAGAAAAAGAATATAGCCAGTTCATCACAAAAGGATTGAGAAGCAGGCGGAGTGAGATCAGGTGCGTTACCTGACAGTGTTCTCGTGATGTCGTACAATTGCCTACTTGAATTTTTGGCATTGTCGATTTTTTCCGAGAAAAAAGTTTTTCTTGCTTCCGTAATCATCGCTTTGTATACAGAGAGTGACTCTTTGTATTTCGCCTTCTCCTCTGGGTCGTAATTTTTCCGCCACTGCCTTTCCCTGCTTCTGTTAAGCTGTTTTTGTCTCCTTAGCTCCTCGGTGTACCATGGGGCTGAAGGGGTGGTTCTATTCATGGAAACTTTTTTTATTGGTACTAAGGTGTTAGTGGCGTGTGTTAGCCAGTCATGGAACTGTTGAGTGGCGATGTTAGGGTCGGTGGAAAGCAATGGACAAGTACTGTCCAGTAAGGTAGTTAGTTCAGTGTGGTTTATGTTTTTCCAAATTTTGAAAGTGGTTGACTTCGGCGTGGTGGCCTTTATCTTTGAGGTTTCGGTTAATATCAGTTTACTAAATATCACATAATGATCCCTCCAGGGCATAGGCAGGATGTTAAGTATCTGTAGGCCCTCCACATTTGAGAAGATGCCATCGAGAATGTGTCCAGCTTGATGAGTCGGGGACGTTATCATTTGTCTAAGCCCCAACGTGTCCAGGTCCATGATAAGGGCCTGTGTATCCTTATCCTCCTTCAGATCCAGATGAAAGTTCATATCCCCCAGAACTGTGAAAGATTCCTCCATAACTAGCGATTCCATTATTATACTAAGGTTATTTATAAAGGGCGTCCTGGTTCCAGGGGGTCGATATAAAAGCAGTCCCTTAAAATTATAAAGGGCAGTGAACAAAATGCTGAACTGAAAATCTTCGCATGTTGTAGCTGGAATGGATGTTATTTTGATTGGAAATCTTTCTCTGGCAATGATTGCCAGTCCCCCCCCTCGTTTTTGTTTCCTGTCCTGTCGGTAAATTTTATAACCTTGTGGCACAGTAATAACCAGGTCTGGATCGGATACGTCATCCAGCCATGTCTCAGTGACGAATAAAACATCTAAGTTGTTGTCTATGATAAGATCCGCTATTTCCTGTCTATGCTTGCATACTGATCGCGCATTGATCAGAGCCATAAGAAATTCGGTTTCTGTAGCGGTAGATGATGATTTAGGTTGGATTTTGTGGTTGTTTATAAAAAGCCTGGTGTTGCAGTTGGTACATTTAATAAAGGTATTATATGTAAGGCTTCTTGGATCATGAACCATGCATCGGGGGTTGAAAGGAGCGCGCAGCTCTAGTAGGGAGGATCGGGGGTAGGATATCCTGCAATCTGATAATACCTGGCCAGGGGTCGTGGCCCTAGGCCCGGACTCTTGCAAACACAACAAGTGATGGACCGAATGTGGATCAATGTCACACGCTCGCCCCAGTCCAAGGATCTGGGCCTAAATCCATCGTTATTTTGCACTCCACACCACCCTGGGTTAGACAATGGCGATATGCAAATCAGCTCTGACCCTGAGCCTCATGGGAACAGTCCAGTCTGAACTACAAAAGCCATGTCCTTCCCAGAACGGAATCAAGCATCCGAGGACCGGACCGGTTTCGAGGTAACACCTCTCATCAGCCCGGCTAGCTTGACTCCAGTGGTGTGGAGTGCCTGGGACCCACGTCTGGGCATCCCCAGCGCACTTATGGCGGAAATTGCAAACACAACAAGTGATGGACCGAATGTGGATCAATGTCACACACTCGCCCCAGTCCAAGGATCTGGGCCTAAATCCATCGTTATTTTGCACTCCACACCACCCTGGGTTAGACAATGGCGATATGCAAATCAGCTCTGACCCTGAGCCTCATGGGAACAGTCCAGTCCGAACTACAAAAGCCATGTCCTTCCCAGAACGGAATCAAGCATCCGAGGACCGGACTCGAGGTAACACCTCTCATCAGCCCAGCTAGCTTGACTCCAGTGGTGTGGAGTGCCTGGGACCCATGTCTGGGCATCCCCAGCGCACTTATGGCGGAAATTGCAAACACAACAAGTGATGGACCGAATGTGGATCAATGTCACACACTCGCCCCAGTCCAAGGATCTGGGCCTAAATCCATCGTTATTTTGCACTCCACACCACCCTGGGTTAGACAATGGCGATATGCAAATCAGCTCTGACCCTGAGCCTCATGGGAACAGTCCAGTCCGAACTACAAAAGCCATGTCCTTCCCAGCACGGAATCAAGCATCCGAGGATCGGACCGGTTTCGAGGTAACACCTCTCATCAGCCCAGCTAGCTTGACTCCAGTGGTGTGGAGTGCCTGGGACCCACGTCTGGGCATCCCCAGCGCACTTATGGCGGAAATTGCAAACACAACAAGTGATGGACCGAATGTGGATCAATGTCACACACTCGCCCCAGTCCAAGGATCTGGGCCTAAATCCATCGTTATTTTGCACTCCACACCACCCTGGGTTAGACAATGGCAATATGCAAATCAGCTCTGACCCTGAGCCTCATGGGAACAGTCCAGTCCGAACTACAAAAGCCATGTCCTTCCCAGAACGGAATCAAGCATCCGAGGGCCGGACCGGTTTCGAGGTAACACCTCTCATCAGCCCGGCTAGCTTGACTCCAGTGGTGTGGAGTGCCTGGGACCCACGTCTGGGCATCCCCAGCGCACTTATGGCGGAAATTGCAAACACAACAAATGGCCCGGACTCAGCGCAAACGGGCTTGCCTTTGGCGCGCCTTCGGCGCGTCGCCCATGCGCCCGCTGCGCGGACAAGGTGACATACTGTATTTATACGTGAGTCTCGTGAGTTCAGAGGAGGGTGGGAGGCGTCCAACAACTGGAACGCGACCCGTTCCTCACCACAAGATGGCGCGTGATGTGGGTGAAAACCCAGTGTCAGCCCGAAAATCGGCTGCACCGTGCCTGATGAGTGTTCGTTTCGGCTTCAGCGCGATGCTAATCTTGCGCTGACGTCATGAGCAGTGCAGGATTAAAAAAGTGTTATTAAAATATTTACAATTTTAAAATATCAGAGATAAACATGAACAATTTCATCAGCGCAAGGACAATGCTATGAGCCCCCGGCTTCCGCCTCAGGGGTAGATTTTAAGGAAATCACCGCTATGCTGACAGCCCACCCTTAAGTAGGCTGGGAGGGAGGGGGGCGTCCAACAACTGGAACGCGACCCGTTCCTCACCGCAAGATGGCGCGTGATGTGGGTGAAAACCCGGTGTCAGCCCGAAAATCGGCTGCACCGTGCCTGATGAGTGTTTGTTTCAGCTTCAGCGCGATGCTAATCTTGCGCTGAAGTCATGAGCAGTGCAGGATTAAAAAGTGCTATTAAAATATTTACAATTTTAAAATATCAGAGATAAACATGAACAATTTCATCAGCGCAAGGACAATGCTATGAGCCCCCGGCTTCCGCCTCAGGGGTAGATTTTAAGGGCTTCCTACCATTTTTCTATTTCCTGTTTTTCAAGAACACTGCGATAAAATCTGTATTACAACATGGCTTAGCGGTGTGGTGATACGGTAACCTTTTGTATAATGGACTGTACAGCAGGACTGTATTTTGTTTCCTAGGGGGTTAAGTGATAATGCTTTTTTCATAATTGATTTGTGTAACTGCCATCTTCCTCTTACCCCAATTTTCCTTTTCCTTCTCTCTCCCTCCCCCGTTTATTTTGCTTTTCCACTTGAGTCCCCCCTCTTTTTTTGCTTATATGACAACATGTTTTTTATGGCACTTGCCAATACGTGAGAAATTGCCCTCCTTTGGTCTTTGATCCTTATTGCACTGTATAATAATGTATCACGGTTGTGCAACTTGATATCAATTTAAGCTATACCATAGCGAAATTTGTGATATTTATACACATTGTTTATTTTTTGATTTGCATATTTGCCTGCCCTACATTCTAATTTAGGCAACAGTGGTTTACAGCTTGGGATTCAAGGTTCATGTTGTCAATGTAACTTTATTGACAGACAGCTTGCGATATTACTCACACTTTTGGCGTGAACACCGGCAAGCTCATTACGGTTGAGAGGGGGCGTGGCCAAGTCAGTGCGCTTCTAGCACGTCACGGGATGAGAGATATGAGTTTAACTTTATTGTATATTGTTTGCTCACAGTCAGCAAACCAACCCATTATTTCCTTAGTAAACTCTGTGTAATTCGAACATGATTGGGGCAATTGTTTTTGCTAATTCAGCGTGATACGCAATTTCATTTCAAAGCTGGATTTGAGGTGTTTATTTTTTCCGCAATTAACGTTCAATACAGTCTATATATTGTGCTTTGCATTATAAATTAACAACCACTCATTTGGTATGATTTATCTTCAAATATGAATGTTTAAACATGTCCGCCAATGTTTGTCGATAATCCTATGATAATTGTTACTTTATGTTGAACAGTACTTATGCTGTGTAACACTGTTTGTTCCTCTCACGTGATCAAGCCTTTCGAGGTGAAAGGCGTTGTGAAGTAAACTTCAGACACTCTGACGGTTTCGTGTCTGTTTCTTTTCTGAGAGCACGCTGACTTTGTGGATTGGTGTGACGATATTATAAAACTAGTACAATAATTAACAAAAGTTATAAAAACAAACATATAAAATACATCATAAAATACATAACACTAATATTAATATTGATATTAGTAACATCAATATTTTTGCTATTGATATTACTTACTTCAATATTAACAACAACAATATTTCTTATCTTCAGGTCGATATTCTGGTTGTCGATATTCTTCATTTCGATATTCTGTCTCGCTGATATTTTCAACTCAAAATTCTTGTAGGTCGAAATAAAATTTTTTGTATTTAGACTGTTTACCCTTTACAACGCAGGCTTGGGCGTGTTGATTTGGGTTTTGAAGGGCTCTGGAATAAAAATACAGGAGGTGTGTGTGGATAGATATGTCTGTCACAAGAATGATTTGGCTGCTCTGCTGGTGGGGAAATACGGCCCTAATTACGATGACCGTTTATCAAATGTTCCGTGCCTTGCTCTTTCATTGTGGGAACATGCCTCAGATATGGAGTGGAGATTATGTGTTTTATGCCCGGACCAGGGTCACTCCTGGGGTCCATCATGGAGGCCCTCAGTGTCAGTTCGGGCCCTTAATGAGATCGCAGAGCAGTGTGGCTAACTTGATGTTTGGCGATACATGTTCTCCATGGGTGCAGGCTATGCGCATTACTCCAAGGTGCACCATATGCACACGTGCATAGATTAGTGGCTAATTTCTTTGAGTCTGAGGCAATAGATGAATATTTTAACAACTACATAGGTCCTGTGGAGAAATTTGCAGTGGTCTGGAAAGCATTTAAAGTGCATATCCAGTGCTCTCTATTTCAAAGCACTTTGGAGTGCTTAGATCACTGCGGGCTGATTGACACTGCTGGAAATGATATAGCAGGTTTAGAGCAGGTGCATAGAGAGACAGCTGAGAAGGGCGTACTAGGCAACATTAAGTTTAAGTTGGAAGAGTATCACAAGGTAGCCCAAAGTGAAGTCATTCATCTAGGAAAATATTCGACTTTGAGGGTTCACAGCAAGGGTGAGCATCCTACAGCAATGCTAGCAGTGCTCCTTTGGCCTCGGCAAGAGCATACCTTGATTTTAATTGTCAATGATGAGTAAGAGGTGCACTTTGTACAGGGAGCATGTGTTAGATCTTGCCTGCCGTTCATATGCAGAGCTATATGCGTTGTGTTTCTGCCACAATGAACAGGCCATGGCAAACTACCTCACCCATATCATTATGAAGTGGCTGCTGGTTGCATATAGGGAGTACCTCATGGGCCCACTCTGCCTGGCAGAAATTGTGGCTGTACTGAAGGCTATGTAGAGTGGGAAAGCACCAGGCACTGATGGACTTACAGTGGCTTTTTATAAGGCCTACAAATGTAAATTGTAAATGTAAATTGATACTTGTATAGCGCACTACTCACCCGCAAGGGTCTCAAGGTGCTTGTACGAATACCGCTGTGGAACCCATCCTGGCTTTCCCTGTGAGGCGTCCACTCCTGGGCACCCCCAAGGTGGAGGCCAGGCATCCTTAGCGTTGTGGGGGCCGTTGTGGAGATTAAGCAAGCTATTGCCCAGAGTTGCAGAGTGGGACTCCATGATTGGAATAGGCACCGAGGCGAGAATGATCAGTTCCGTGGAATTTTGAGCCCAAGACCCGCCGAGGCGGGGAATTGAACCCCGTTTAACACCAACAAATAACCTTTTGCGAAAACTTTGGCTAATCGATTGAAGCCTCTGCTCCCAGGCTTAGTTGGAAATGAACAGGCTAGGTTTATACTGGGTCAGTCATCAATTTATAATCATGATTTCTCTTATCGACTTGGATGTGCATGCTACCGCTGTGTTTCTGGAAGCTGAAAAAGCATTTGATTAGCTCATGTTGGTGGTGGTACTGCATGTAGGAGTGGGTGATGTTTTCCTGCAACTCATCAGGGCGCCTTATACACGACCAACTGCTTGTATCCGGGTCAACGGTATATTCTCGAAAGCCATAGATATTATGTGGGGCACCAGGCAGGATTGTCACCTATAGCTGCTGTTGTATGCCCTGGGAACTGAGCCACTGGCTTGTGCACTTCCCGAATATCATGTGCACCACAGGATTCACTTACCGCACTACAACCTGATTGTTTCTGCCTATGCAGATGATACACTTCTCTATGGAAAGAATTCATAGCATAACTTATCTCCTGTCCTCTGAGAATGTGTGCTCTTTGGTGGGCATTCCGGCTTGCGCATTAATTGGGATATGTCCCTAATATTTCAGCTTACTGTGGCGACAACTCTGGTGCAGCTGGAGTGTTACTGGACAGTTACAGCAGGAATGTGCCGTGTGGCTCATGGAGGCAGTCAACCACTGGATCAGGCCACGCCTGTCCCTTAGCGGGCGCATTGCGATATTGAAGATGGTGGTTTTGCCCTGCTTCCCATCCCCATTCACGTACGTCCTGATTCTTCTGCTCCATCCCATATTCTTTAATTTGCAGACATTCTTGCTATACTTATCCTGGGCTGGGAAGCAGCTGCATGTGAGCTGGAACTCGTTAACTCTCGTCTATCATATGGGTGCGCTGAATTTCTCTGACCTGGAAGCTTTCTACAGACTGGGCAGTGTATGGTTACCCATTACTAGATGCATGGTCTGCATAACCTACCATGCTTGTGGCTTGAGATATGCCACCTCCCATTGCTCAAGATGTTGTTCTCTAACCCGACGCAACACTACAATACCTTTGATCTGTTAAATATGGTGCATACTCTTGGAAGAGACTTGCTGAGCTGTAAACTGTGCCACTACTTTACTCGCCACAGGTGCCACTGGAGTGGTGTGTGTGGTTCCCCTGGGACAGGAAAGAGGGGCAGCAGGTGCACTGCAGGAGCTGGGACTGCAACACATGGGTGACTTCTTCTAGGATGGGGTGAGTTGCCAGCTTTGACACATCTGCTGCAGACGGCTGCACTTCAGTGCATCATTGTAAAACTGTATGCGTGCTCTCAAGGAGAGCGGGGGCTGGGAGTCACAAAAGTAAGGCAGGACTGGCAAGAAGACCCAGCATAATTATTAGCTATAAACATTGGACCTCTTGTTTTTCAGTCATCAAATCTATTTCCCTGAATTGCCAGCCCCATTAAATACACTTTAAATATCTCAATAGGGTGTATTACACATTCACTAGCCTGTATCGGTGTGGCTTGAGGGGCAGTTCTGGCTGCTTTTAATGCAGAGAAGAGGGGCACGTTTTGCCCAAATAGCATGTTTTGCTCAGGGCTGCAGTGCTATTGAGATGCAGTACTAGTGGAGTTGCAGGAGATAACGGGCAAACGCATTGAGTCGTCCCCCCTGTTGGCGCTGCTGGGTTATGAGAGGGACCACAAAAGAACTGTGTTCAGGAATTTTTTTTTTATAAGAGCATGTAAAAAAACCAAAGCCTATCTTTTGAGGAATAAGTCAATACAGATAAATGCTTTAAAAGGTTTTAATGCAATTTCCACCTTTTTTCTCAAAAAAAGAGATCAGTCAAAATATGGAGGCAAATATGGAGCCCAAGACAGAATTGCTATTCCGAAAGGTAGAAGAAAAAGTGGAAAATATACCTCCACCTATTATATCTTCACCTGGAATTAGTGTGACTCGGGCAGTATATGCAGTAAGCCCTGAAATCAGAATGGAAAGTACTTCACACTGAATTCACACTATTCATTCTACTGAAAAAAGTGTGTCTTAGAACATTATTGATTTATGTTCGGAGTCTAGATTGGACGGCCCATTATGGAGGATTTTACTCTCCCAGACATAAATATTAATTTAAATTACACCTCGAGGGTGCCTCAATCTCCTAAGCCTCATTTATCTAATATTTTACATCTTTCAAACTCTCAAGATAAACCCCTGGGTCCTTCTATTAAAATGCAACTTTTTAGTAGTATGCCTAGTGGAGCGACTTCACTGAACTCAAGAGCATCTATTAACCCGGATTTGTCCCTGGGATCCGACCCTTCAAATAAGGATCCTGATGAAAATGTTTTGATGTCTGAATCCTTGTTCTGTTTAGAAAGAGTTCTTTCGTCAATCTTAGCTCTCATGGAAAGATCCGTAAACAACTCAGATAATAGTCTGGACTCACTTTTCTCACTGACTAAATCAATAATTTCGGATCATAGACTGCCTATCAGTAAAGCTTCCCTCCCTCTTTCACATAGGCCTAACTCTAGTTTAGAGATCTCCCTCTACAACTTCAGGCACCTAATTTACACCAAATGAAATCTACTCAAACGTGTTCTGTCTCTTATCCTAACTATAATGATTTTGGTACTCAAGTGGGCATGCCCCTTGCTTCCTCAAAACATAAGGATATAGAAATTGCTGACGTATTTGATCAATTGCAGCCCTTTTAACGACAGCAATTTTTTGATCCTGAGGCCTCTGCATCCTTGCAGCTAAATCGCCCCTTTTGGACCCAGAAAGGGGCAAAATAAATGAAGTCTTTCCAATTTTTTTTAAAACAGCAGGGTTTAAAAAAGTTGTTCATCTTACTGCGGAGGAACCAAAAACCATCTTATTTCATCAGAGGAAAAGACAAAAGAAAATCCGCTGGCAGAAAGGGGAAAATAAAAAAGGAGAAAAATCCAGGGAGATTGAGAAGAAAAGGGCGAAACAACTCCGTTTCGGTCTTAATATAAATTTACTTTTGCCTCCGATCTCTGCTCCAAATGATCAGAAAAGGGAAGCAAGGCAAGAGGAAGTTTCTCCAATGGATTTTAGCTCACTTCTGTTGAGGTTCAGTACTGCAATCCCAGTGTCACAAGAAGCTAACATTTTATACTTAAGTACTACAGGGGGGCAAAATGTAGTCTTAATCCTAATGCTGCAGTATTTACCGCCATTATTGGCAGCGATGTGACTTATATTCCTAAAAATGTGTCTAAGGGAGAATCTCATGTTAACCTTCTGCCTTTTGTACCTCTTTCTTTGGATTTGTTTTTATTTTTGATCATGAGCTATATATGAATAGGTCTTATCTATTGAGCTGTTTTGCTGAAATATATGACCTACAAATGATCCAGATTAGTGATTTGGCTTTGGTTCAAGTTTTTAAATATGGCAATCTTGGGGGAGCCAGAGTGACGTTTGGCTCTAAGGTGACTTCTGATCTAATAATCACAAATTCTGATAAACTACAATGTTGTGGTATCGACGTTCTGGTCTCTAATGAGGAGAAAACTCCTGAAAAAGAGCCTGATAACAAGCTGTCCACCACCGTTTTAGACCTACCATCTAACCATATTACAGGTATCTCTCTGTAAGGATGGAAGGAGAGTCTCCCTCCAACCAGAGAAAAAGAGTTGTCATGCATTAAGTGTAGACAAGGAAAATAAGAAATGGAGTTGGGTGGCAGGGGCTCTCAATGCAAATAGCACTGCTGGCCTAAGATTCGGGAACTCCCCCTAGCAAGGGCTTTAAATTGATTTCCTGGTACGCAGCCGGCTTAAGCACAAACAAGAACAAATTGTTATTCTTTCAAGAACAGAATGCCGACATATTATGTACACAAGAGTCCTGGATTATGACAAATTGGTCCATTGAAGAATACTTTGTGCTGACCCGCCCTGCGCTCTCTGTGAGCAGGAAACATGCGAAAGGAGGCATTGCCATTCTGCTTATATCAAGCCTCAAATAGATATATAAAATAATTCCGCTTGCCTCTCATCTATTTCAGGCAATTAATTAAGCTAGAGACAAAAGAAAATTATGATAATTTTGAATCCCTCCTAATTGTAAATGCATACATATCACCCAGGATTATCGACTTGTTTGTCTTTGTTTTGTCTATCCTGGAAAAATCAGACTGTAAGAACTTAGGGGCTCATTACGATGTCGTCCGGATTGCCTCCGTCAGGCTGGCGGTAGCCACCACCGGCCTGGCGGAGGCAATTCGTCCGACATCCACACTAGTTTCCCCCCCGCCATATTAGTCTGGCGGAGGGGACCTGTGGCGGGCAGTTCCGATTACCACGAGAATGGCGGGCGGGCAAAGTCCGCCCGCCATCCTAATGACCCCCTTAATGTTGGTTGGGGACCTTAATACTAAGGTTTCCACCGATAGTCTGGGGCTTTTTGCTAATACCAATAAGGATGAAGCCCTTAACATCCCGCCTGCTAAATTTCCAATTCATAGCCGAATCGATGAAAGGGGAACAATTTTACTTGAAGGCTTATGAAATCTGGACTTATTATTAGTCAATTGGAGACTAGATAAAGATAACATTTCTACAATTACACATAAGGGACCTAATGGTGGCACTATTATTGATCATGTAATTGCCTCAGCAGATTTTTTAAATAGGTTATCCAATATGTACATTTTAGAAAATCCATTTAGTGAACACATGGTAATCAGTTTAAAAATAGAATTGCCCTGTGTCAGGGGGAGCTCTTGGAACTTCAAGGATAAAGCGGTTGCTATCAATAAAGCTAATGTCAGAATTTACTGGAAATCTCTGGCCGTTACAAAACATAAAGAGTCCCTAACAAATTTAATAGGAGATCAGCAGTTCATAGTATCAGAAGATATTGACCAACCCCAAACTAATCTGTTGGAATAATTTAGCCATAGCATAAAAACTTGGTCACGTCCTGTAAATCTAGTCAACCATTAATTAAACAGTGACCGTTTTTCAATCCTTTACTTCAAATAAATAGGGATTTAAAAAAATTGGTGAGGGCTCAGTTTTTGGATGATTCCCCTGAAAGAAATAGATTGATAGGTTTACTAAAGAGGAAAGACAATGGAAAAAATGCTCCTAAAAACAAAAAAAGGAAGACTATTAATGGGTCCATTAAAAGAAGCTGCTTCTAAAAATAATTCTAAATAATATTGGGAACTAATAGCGGAAAGTTGTGGCACCAGAATGAAATCTCTTCCTATCCCAATAGAAGAAGAAGATTGGAAAACACACCTATTAGAAAGTTATTCAGTGAATCCCAATTCCTTTTCCTCTGACATCATTTTAATGAATCCCTCTAAAATTTCCGAATGCAGACATGGTCCTTCAAAGAGGAAAGTCATTGAACTCATTAAATAAATGAGAGCCTCAGCGGCAATGGGTCCTGACAAAATCCCTATGTCAATTATAAAATAAGAGCCAATATTATGGGCTACATATTGTACCTCTTTGTTTAAATATTGTTATTTGCATGGGTTGATCCCCCATCATGGTCTGGTAGTATCCTTATCCCTCTGTATTAAAAGGGCCAAAGACATCATCCGGGTAACTACCGGCAAATTGCCTTACTAGACGCAGTGGGGAAAATATTTGCTCAGAGTATCCTTGATAATCTTACTGAATGGGTTGTAGTGGACAAAATTATCCCCATAGAGCAGGCTGGGTTCAGGAAAACCCATTCCACCCTAGACAACATCATTATGTTGAAACTAATAGAGGAAAAATATATTGTATTTTGCAGGACAAATGTCTATGTTGCATTCATAGACTTTTCTATAGCTTTTAATAAGGTTGACCGGCCACTTCTTTGGAAAAAGCTACATACAATGGGGGTGCTCACAACTTTGTTATCTTTAATTATAGCCCTATATTCGCAAACATGATGTCCGGTACTAATGGGGGAAATCAGGGCCTTTCATCAGGAATTCCTACAGAAAATGACTTGAAGCAAGGTTGTCGATTAGCACCTCTTCTGTTCTCTCTATATGTAAGTGATTTACCGGATTGTTTTTCCCCAGTGGAAGGAGATGCTCCAAGCATAGGTGGCCATCCATTCCCCTGCCTTATGTATGCAGATGATACTGTAATTATGGACCTGACCCCTATTGGTTTTAATTAAATATTGTAACTACTTCAGAATTTTACAACTGCACAATTTCTGAAGATAAATGTTTAAAAAAGCAAGGTTCTGATTATGAAACGTAGCAAAAACAGAAGAGTTTGTAATTTTAATTGAAGAATTGGTTCCAAAAAACTTGACATTGTAGACTCCTACCTCTATTTGGGGAAAGTACTTTCAAGTAGTACAAAGATTATTGCCCATACTGAACACAGCTCTTGCAAAGCAGCATCGCATGCAAATGGCCTATGCATATTCTATAGCCTATGGATCGAAGACATTTTTTACATTTGCTTTTAGTTTTTAAAGCTAAAATTCCTCCCACCTTGTGATATGCTATAGAATCTATTGCAGTAGGAGAATGAAGTTTTCTGAATAGGATTGAAGGCCATATATTACGTAAATTATGCAATCTTAATACTCTTGTTACAATAGCCGCAATTAGGCTTGAATTTGGCTTGGTAAATTCATTTATACAAGGATTAGCTAGGGTAATCCATTGGGGATACCAGCTAAAGAATAGTGAGCTTTACACATGAAGGAGTTTTACGTGCCAAGACTTTTTTGCAGGACAAACCTATACATTTTCTTTTTCTAGGGGTTTTTTCCTAGCACTGAATCATTTTAGTGTGCAAGAGGATTTAGTGTTGTATTTCTAAAATACTTTTTAAACATTTCAAGTGGCACAGTTAGTCACCAGAGAGATGTTACATTTTTCTAGAACAAAGGTCAGACCCGAGTCAATAGCCTATGCTTCTTCTCCAAGAGTTCCTCAGAAGTACCTTTCCTGGAATCAAAACCTTGGTATCCGCCGTTGGCTTATTCTTTGTCGTATGACTCTTTTACTATTAAATGATTTAACGGCAAACTTAACATGAAAGGTGGAAAAAGCTGTAACTACTGTAATCAGGGTATCCCGATCCTTGATCATATCTTGTTTGTATGTCCAGCTCTGTCCTCATTCCGATTTTGGGGACTTCGACCAATGTTCCTACAGAATGGCATTAGAAATGTGTCATCTGCTCGAGAATTCTTGCTTTTACTCAAACATGAAAACTTTTAAACTTTTTTAGGAAGTTTATGAATATATTTTAAATTTTCAGAGTTTCTCTTTTGGCAAAGGTATCCCCTTGCTGTACTATTTTTACAATCTGGTTGGCTACGCATTTAATCAGTTTCTTTATAATATAGCCCCTAAAGTCCTGAACTTTTATGTTTTCCTTGGTTGTTTAAGTCAATTTCTCACTTGCAGAAAGTTTGCACTTGTTACTGCTGCTATTTCATTGCTGTTTGCACATAATTGGGTTTCATTTTTTTTTAACCTGTTTTTTAAATACGTTGTTAAGGGAAGAGTCTTTGCTGCTTTACGATGCACCATATAAAATATGTGTTAATATGATGTTGCTAAGGTATGTTACTTTTCTAAATTGCTCTTATATTTAATATGGTCGTTTATGCTGCAGTAAAGGTTCTAACTATACGATTTCTGCTATTTTTCTGCTGCTATATGACGCACTTTATTTAATAAATGATTTTATATGAAGCTGCTATTATATGTTATTCTTTCAAATTGCACATGTATTTACCTTGACTTATTTATTATGGTAACAGTCTTATTTACTTGTTGACTGCTACTTAATTGCTCTAGTAGAAAAAAAAAATTGGGAACACTTATTTTGCTTTAAATCTTCATTATCAGGGAAAATGAGCAGTTGGTTCAGTATGTTATAAGTTTTGCAGCATTTCGACCTGGCGCATAACCTCACTGCCCTTACTTGACAGACCTTAAACATTTTAGGATTTAATGTGAGGCTGCTATAGTAGGGTAACCTATTAGATTTTATAAGCTTTTGATTCACATCATTTGCTGGGGTAAACATACTAATCAAATTATCGTAATTCTTGTTCTCCATTATAATAATTATATATTTGTGTTATTTTCCTACCATGCCACCATTTGTATTTCTTTATTGGGGGACTCCCTTTGGTGTCTTAGGAGCCCCAGAGCTGCTTTTTGAAGAATTTCAATATGTCTAAGATGAACAAATATGTACAAAAAACTGTTGTAGTGACACAGATATAATGGCTTTTAATAAATAGATTTTATTGTAATTTTAGTATATTAATTTTCATTGCACATCATTTTCATATTGTGGAATTGTCCTATGTTGGTATTTTAATATGCCTATCCATGTATGCCTTAAGTGGACCTCATTAGAGATCCAAATTCTTAATAAACATATTGAATTAAATTGAATTGACAGGGACATCCTGAAGTCTAGCAGGTGTTTGGTAGCCCTGGGTCTGTTGCTCGTGAGGTGTAGAATAGTGATGTGTTGGGCAAAGGGACCGCTCCCCATGCTAAGGAAGTGGCATGTGGACATGGCATATTGCAATACTCAGTCTGAAAACACAATGTGACCTATGACTAAATTCTACATTCCAACAAGCAGTTAACAGAGAGACAAGGACAGACAATATATTTTGTCATTAACTAAAACATCTGTTTACATTTTTTTTCAATAGCTCCTTCTAGATACAATCTAATAATTCTGTATCTTTAGGAGAACCTGTTCACACGGATTATGTTAAATGCAGCGTCAATGCGTTTCGATGGCTCAGTTCAATAATCCATTTTTATCAAGACCCAGAATATGGCTCTCCTATTTATGGCACTGATTGGTTGCCGTTACATTTCACTCCTGTTGGCAAATACATTGTATTGGTATTTTTTATTAGGGACAATCAATGACTTTCACCTTAACCTAACTTTGTAATACATTGATTACAAATCTTTCTAATGTACTATCCCCATTGGTTAAAATATTAGTTCATCATACTTCAGCTTTTCATTGTAATTATTCTATTCTTCATGCTTATTTCATTCGTATACAATACAGTTCTTTTACTTGCCATGTTCTTATTGCCCTATACAGTTCTATTAAATGGGCTTCATTTTAGTAAAAACCTCATAATACTCGTGGGTCATCCCCCCTACAGAGACACAGGACCCCAAACAAGCCCACCTCACATTATAAGTAATGTCCGATATATCCGTAAAAGAAAGGAAAATGGGGTAGAACGGAATTACCTAATTTTATATCATTAGGTCCTCAGTTTTTTTGGGTTAGTGGGCATGTCCTTATTTCAAAAAGATCTGTGGAACGAGTATATAAAAATTAGACTTCCCTTACTAGATATTTAGATTTCTCGTTTTCAACCCTTTATTGGTCATATTACCCAAAATGATAAAATTGCCGATATAATTGCATATACTATCTGGTACCAGCAAGATGTTTATTTATCCAAAAACTCATAATACAAAAATACAAATTCCTACCACTAAAGGACAAAACATTAATCAAAAGGACAGATCTTGGTCCTATATTGTTTTACATGTGGGCGGAATAAAGTTTAACTTAAAATCCTCAACTATTTTGCTTATTACCTGGTCTGGTCCTAGCTTATTTACTCGATCCAATTCAATTCTGCAGCAGTGTTGATTTTTTATTCAGAAAAACACCTCCTCTCATTTATGGTCTTTAACTAAAACCTATAATTAAGAGACTTTCCTTTGTCCTATTCAGTATACCACGGCTATTACTTCCTATTTCATAACGAACAGAAAGGGAATTTAGTTATTGTTTTTTTAGTTTCATAATGCAATGCCTACCATGTGATTAAAAGCAGATCCCTTACAGTTGTATTTCCCCTTGTTTTTTTCTGGATAGTGGTTCCCTCTTCCGGACCCAGTCTCTTGCAATTGTCCTCTACACACCGTCTGTAACGACATAAACAGACAGTATGTACCCCTTCTCCCTTATTAGGGCTGTGTCACAGATAGAATTTAACCTAATTTAAAAAACCCTTTCCTATTCGACATACCGTTTAAAACTCCTGCGTGGTAACCAGTAATCTTCACGTCCTCCGCAAATGCCAGTAAAAGGATACTCTTACCTTACTGGTTTAAATACCCATAGAGCTCACACCCGATAGGCTAGCATTTCTCCATGACGATTGCCCCCAGCTGTGCGTTAAAAAGTTCGGTGGCATGTTCCCTCCGACTCTGGAAGTGAACCTAAATCTGTCAACAAGCAGACGCGTGAGTATTGCGTGCTGTTTATAGTGAACCGGAAGAACTTCAATCCTATTTTGTTTTTCACTTGGACAGCGTTACCCCGTGGGATACCGCGCGATTAAATCCTGCGCTGCCTCAAATGAAGCAGAAACAACCTGGCACCAAACACGCTTCACACTCTATTCTGCCTTGGATGCCCCGGAAGTTAACGCTCCAAAAGGAAAAAGTATTTTCCACAGTCTTATTGAGACAATGGTCCGTAATCTTTTAGTTATTAAAACAGACACTTTTGCTGCTTTATTAATAAACGGATTCTATTTTAGTTATCTTAAATGGATTGTTCTAAAATGTTCCAATTAAGTTCATATTACCATTGTAGACACTCAATATATATCTATAGTTCTTTATATACTTACAATTATCCACATTTGTAAAGCGCGAACAATCACCCGTAAGGGTCTCCAGGCCCTGGGGGCTGTCTGGAAGATTAGGCAAGATATTGCCCAGAGTCACATGGTGCTAGGCTAATCTGCTGCCGGCGGCAGGGATCAAACCGTGATCCCCAGATTCCAACGTCAGTCGCCCAGGCCGCGGCGCCACACCTCTCCCACACAGCAAACCCTTTATTGGTCATATTACCCAAAATGATAAAATTGCCAATATAATTGCATATACTATCTGGTACCAGCAATATGTTTATATATCCAACAACCCATAATACAAATTCCCACCACTAAAGGGCAAAACATTAATCAAAAGGACAGATCTTGGTCCTATATTGTTTTACATATGGGCGGAATAAAGTTTAACTTAAAATCCTCAACTTATTTTGGTTATTACCTGGTCGGGTCCTAGCTTATTTACTCGATCCAATTCAATTCTGCAGTAGTGTTGATTTTTTATTCAGAAAAACACCTCCTCTCATTTATGGTCTTTAACTAAAACCTATAATTAAGAGACTTTCCTTAGTCCTATTCAGTATACCACGGCTATTACTTCCTATTTCATTACGAACAGAAAGGGAATTTAGTTATTGTTTTTTTAGTTTCATAATACAATGCCTACCATGTCATTAAAAGCAGATCCCTTACGGTTGTATTTCCCCTTGTTTTTTTCTGGATAGTGGTTCCCTCTTCCGGACCCAGTCTCTTGCAATTGTCCTCTGCACACCGTCTGTAACGACATAAATGGAAAGGGGCGACCACTCGGTCCCCCCGAACGTATGGATGAGTGCCTCGATCCCCCCGGGAAGCCATTTTTGGGCGGGAGGCGCGTCTCGGCTGGTATGCCCGAAGCGGCGTAGCCGGGGCGCGCTTTTTCCCGCCCTAGAGTGGGCTGGCCTAGACACCGACGCAGCCAGCCACGCCCTCGGGGCGGGCAGGGGCGGGTTTTCGCCCGCCCTGAAGACGGATAAAAGAAGGCGCAAGACCAGAAGACGTCCTCTTGTTCTTGTGCTCCGAAGCTGCACCTCCTCGCTACACGTGAGCTCGGGACGGAACGAAGAGCCAATTTTGAGCGTTTTGATCTTTTTCTTTGTCTTCCAGATACTTCCTCGGAGAGATGCCCAAGAAAGGCGCAAAGAGAATGACGACCGACCAGATGGTGCGGGCCCTTTGCAAAGAGGTGTCCGACATAAAGAAACGGTTGGCGGAGCGAGATGGGGAGGAGGGTTCGGGCCCTGCGCCGGCTGGAGGGAGACCTAAGAGGCCGAGAAGGGTTCCAGCCGGTGGAGACGCCCCGGTTCCCTCTGCCCCGCTCGAGGCGCCGACCCCAGTACCGATCGAGGGGAATCCAATCCCCGTTGTCGTCACCCCGACACCCAAGGAAGACATGCCCCCCGAGCTGGCAGCACAGCTAGCAGCATGGTTGGGGGATAGCAGTGATGGCGCCACGGCTGCCGAGGCACAGGCGCTGATAAAAGGGCTTCGTGAGAAGAAAGAGGCAGCTAGAGTGGCTGCACCGTTGGCGGGGATAGACAAGCCGCAAGCGGCAGAAGCTGCGTCCGGTTCAGGTAAGCGGCCATTGCCGATTGCACGGGACGAGTCAGCACCCTCTCGTAGAGAGAGATTGGGACAACATGTGCCTTTAGCCATAAAGGAAAAGATCTGGGCAGGGGAATACGTGAATATTTTTTCCTTGCTTGTTGATCATTATGATGTGGAGCATGTAAAAAGTCAGAAGGACCTAATGCATCCGAGTGTTTGGCGCGCAAAAATGGCCGCCTTTAAGGTAAATGAGAACATTGGCAACTGGGGCAATGCCTGGGGTATTTTTACATCGATTTTGGGGGAACGTAGGCCCGAGTTGCTTCCTGAGTTTCCCGTTTACCAATCACGAATTATGGGTTACTCGACGGCGTATCAAGGTAACCATTGGTTTTGTTATGATAATCTGTTCAGGAAAGAAAAGGAACATAACAAGAGTTTGACCTGGGATTGTTACGATTCTTTAACGTGGGATAAAATGAAAGAATCGGGAATGTTAAGAATGCCATTGGTCGGGAGCAATGTTGTTGATTACTCCCGCCAAAATGTGGGGTCGCCCTTTCGACCAAGTACGAGCACCGACGACCAGTCGAGGCCCGCAGGTAATACCGGGAGAAAGGGTTTCTGTTATAACTTCAACAGAGGGAAATGTACCAGGCCTCCGGGATCCTGTAAATTTAGACACGAATGTAGTACGTGTGGGTCATCCCATCCTGAGTCATCGTGCAGAGCCAGAACGGGTGAGAATGGGGGTAAGGGAGGCGCCAAACAGGTCTAATTTAGTCCGAGGGGCGCCTTTACCAACCCCGATTGATACCTTGGCAATGATCCCCTGGCTCAGCGATTACCCGGATCGTACTTCTGCCGGGGTGCTGCGGAACGGTTTTACACATGGTTTCCGCATCCCGGTGGGGGACTTTCAGGGTGTAGGGATTTGCAAGAATCAGCTTTCCGTCTTACAACATTCATCTGTGGTGCAGGAAAAAATTCAGAAAGAGGTTAGCCGGGGACGGGTCGCCGGCCCGTTTTGTGTACCCCCGGTACCGGATTTTGTTTGTTCTCCGTTAGGGGTGGTCCCCAAGAAGGACCCAGGTGAGTTTCGTTTGATCCATAATCTGTCTGCTCCACACGGCCTTTCGGTGAACGACGCAATTGATCCAGAAGTTTGTTCGGTGCGATACGCATCGTTTGATGAGGCAGTAGCCATCTTGAATCGCCTGGGGCCCGGGACGTTGATGGCGAAATCAGATATCGAGTCAGCGTTCCGGTTGCTCCCCGTACACCCAGACGATCAGCGTCTTTTGGGATTCGGGTTCCAGGGATCATTTTACATGGATAGGTGTATGCCAATGGGATGCTCTATATCATGTGCTTATTTTGAGCAATTCAGTACTTTCCTGCAATGGGTGTTCACTAAAAAGACGGGTTTTCGAAATGTAATGCACTACCTTGACGACTTTTTGTTCCTTGGCCCCGCCGGAAATCCCGAATGTGCCCAGGCCTTAGATGAATTCTGTGTGTTGATGGGTCATTTTGGCGTGCCGTTGGCACCGGGTAAAACTATGGGTCCCACGACTTGCCTCGAGTTTTTGGGGATCGAGTTGGACTCAAGGGAGGGGTGTTTCCATTTACCAGCTAGCAAAGTGTTGAAATTCAGGTCAGCCCTCCGAGTATGTTTAAATACACCTAAGGTTACACTGCATCAGTTGCAACAATTAGTGGGGAAGTTGAATTTTGCCTTGAGAGTAATCCCAATGGCTCGCCCCTTTTCCCGCTCCATTGCCCAAGCGATGATTGGCCTGAAGGAGGGTCATCATCGCACGAGGTTATCGGCTGAGGTCCGCCAGGACATGCGGATATGGTTAGCATTCCTGGCGGACTTCAATGGCCGAGTCGTCTGGAACAAGCCAGCCGTGTCCTCGGAAGAGCTTGGGCTATGGACGGATTCAGCAGGAAGCATAGGTTTTGGCGCCATCTTCGGCACGAACTGGTCTGCTCAAAGATGGCCCCCATGGTGGCACGAGAAGGGGCTAACGAGTAATATCGCTTTCCTTGAATTATTTCCCATTCTCGTGGCCCTGAGAACCTGGCCAGAAGGTTTCAGAGATCATTCTGTCGTTTTTTGGTCCGACAATATGACCGTGGTAGAATGCATCAACAGTCAGTCAGCCCATTGTAAATTGATTTTGAGGCTGCTCAAAGAAATTGTCCTACTATGTATGCAACTGAACGTGGTTTTCAGAGCAAAACATGTCCCAGGAGTGATGAATCAGGCCGCTGACGCACTGTCTCGTTTTCACATGCAGGCTTTCTCGGGTTTCCTTCCTTCAGCGGACCCGGAGCCGGCACCCTTCCCCGAAGCTCTCTGGTCTCTCGGTGCCCCGAACTTCGTCACCTCGTGGGAGAGAGTCTAGCACCCAGGACAAGGAAGGCATATGAAGGGGCGTTCCAGGCCTATTTAGCCTTTTTGGGGGCAGAGAGAGGGGGTCTTTGGGGTCAGGAAGAGTGGGTAGTACTCTTTCTTATGTCTTTACACAGGGCTGGGAAATCGGTGGCTACGGCCCAAAGGCATCGTGCCGCCATTTCCTTTGTTGCCAGGGCCCATGGCATCCTGGACCCAACAGCGTCTTTCACAGTACAGAAAGCGCTGCGTGGGTGGCAACGCCTAGAGGGTCGCAGAGTAGACGTGAGACGACCGATAGGTCTAGACAGGTTGTCCCTGTTACTGGCCACACTCCCGAACACATGCTCGTCCCCTTTTGAGACCTGTTTGTTCCGGACTGCATTTACGCTGGCGTTTCACGGGGCTATGAGAGTTAGTGAGCTGGTTGCAAGGAACAAACAGGATGTGACGGGGGGCTTGTGCAGAGAACATGTTCAGATCAGGGGGGATGCGATGATTGTCTCCTTTCTCAGGTCTAAGACTGACCAAGATGGGAGAGGGGACTGCACGATCATTCGCAGGAACCCCGAGTCATCCATGTGTCCGGTACAGTGCTTAGAAGATTACCTAGCACAGAGAGTGGCATCATGGGGGGGGACATTGTTGAGGCATGCAGACGCCACCCCGCTGACGAGGTTTCAGTTTCAACGGGTGCTTGCAATGGCCATTGCCGCAGCGGGCTTGGACCCGGGCGAATTTGGGACCCACTCCTTTCGTATAGGGGCTGCCACTGAAGCTACAGCCAGGGGTCTTAATGTAGAACAAGTGAAACGTGTGGGGCGCTGGTCCTCCAATTGTTATAAGAGGTACGTGCGATTGCACATGTTGTGAAGCTGTATTCATGTACTCACGCCTCTTGTCTTTTGTTTGTTTTCAGTTGCGCAAGCCTACGCGGCAGGGCAGACTGAGCAGTCGACCCAACACCAGGCCAGCGGTAGCACGTCACCGGCTGTGAAGAAGGAGGTGTGGGTCGTGGGCCACTCATACGTGAGACGGGCCGCAGACGTATTCAAAGCAGGTGACATGATTCACGTACCTGGGGAATACGGGTACAGAGTGTCCTTCTACGGAAGGGGCGGTCTCTGTATTGACCAGTTTCAGGAATTTTTTGAGGGCCTGTTAGAGCGGATGAGGTCACCGCCGTCCATAGTCATAGTGCATTTGGGGGGCAATGATTTGGTCACCACCGGTAGACGACTGCTCCTGGAGGCTATGCTTTCCACGGTAAGTTGGTTAGCGAGGAGAGTTCCGGGGTGCCTGATTGCGTGGTCTCATATGATCCCACGAAAAGTGTGGCGGGGGGCTATCTCGATCCCTGCTTTGAATCATTCTGTTAAAAAATTGAATAACAAAGTGAGTAGGTTGTTCCGTTCCAAGACATTGCATTCAATCTCGCATAATTGTATTAGTGATGACAGTATGTATCTGGGGGATGGTGTGCATTTGTCGAGGGCAGGGAATGAGTTACTCATAGGAGACTTCCTAGCCTGGTTAAAATCTTTAAAGCATGACCTTTATGTAGGAGTTTTGTGGGGGGTCCGGATAGCCGGTCAACTATCCGGACCTGTGGCGGTAAGGTCATGATCGGTGAGCACTAATTGGTAGATCCCTATGAGTGGGCGTCACCCAACACGGATGGGAGCGCTCGGGAGAGGTGGCCATTGGCCCCTCAGTGGGGAGGCGGTCCCGTCTAAGGGCGGGTCGCCGGAAGTAAAGGAAAGGCGGTCAAGGCCCCTTCCTTTGTAGGAGGGGTTACAGCCCCCTCCTGGGGAATTTCCCGGGGCCAGTGTCATCTGCGACGGCAGATGCGGTAAGTTGTGTGGGGTGGGGAGAGGTCAACGATACCTTCTAGATACCACACACAAGTGTTCGAACGACCTTTAAATGGCGTCGAGTCTTAAGTGCCCCCGTCAAGTCAAGGGAAATTGTTAGTAGTTGCACTTGAGGTAAGCCCCTGTGCCATCGCCCCTCCTAAGTGGGAGGGGTAAGTCTGGTTAGGGATCTTGACACCGGTTATGACCTTGCCGTTGGCCCTTAAACGTTAGGATGTACAATTTCAGTGTTCTTAGAGAATGTTTTTTGTAGGATGCTAGTTCGGCTAGGAGAACCTCTGTATTAGAGATTATGTTAAGGTTAGCCAAACATCGTAATGTGATAATGAAATTGTACATAACATGAAAACGTTTAATGTTTTAATTTTTTGTTTTAATAAATACGGCCGGGATGGTCACTCCATCCCACATCCAAAAACTTTAAGAACTGTTTCCGGTTTCCCTTCCTTTTGGGGATTGTGTTGAGAGGGGGTGGCGGGTATCTCAGCCATATGGAAAGGGGCGACCACTCGGTCCCCCCGAACGTATGGATGAGTGCCTCGATCCCCCCGGGAAGCCATTTTTGGGCGGGAGGCGCGTCTCGGCTGGTATGCCCGAAGCGGCGTAGCCGGGGCGCGCTTTTTCCCGCCCTAGAGTGGGCTGGCCTAGACACCGACGCAGCCAGCCACGCCCTCGGGGCGGGCAGGGGCGGGTTTTCGCCCGCCCTGAAGACGGATAAAAGAAGGCGCAAGACCAGAAGACGTCCTCTTGTTCTTGTGCTCCGAAGCTGCACCTCCTCGCTACACGTGAGCTCGGGACGGAACGAAGAGCCAATTTTGACCCACCCACCAGCCCCTGAGGACAGCAAAGTTGTTGTGCAATAAAGTGAATTGATAAGTTTGTTTTTTCCGTTTCGTTTACAGGCTATAATAGTATCAGTTTTGTGGTTAATCATAATAAAGGATGGTGAATATCGTTTAGGTTGTTACGATTAAAATGATTTAACGTAGTGTTGCATTTCTAGCATGTTCTTTCGGTCGTAGCGACCAATGTTTTCATAGGTTTAAGAATTGTCGTATTTATTTTTTGGTAGGCGGTAAGGTCATGATCGGTGAGCACTAATTGGTAGATCCCTATGAGTGGGCGTCACCCAACACGGATGGGAGCGCTCGGGAGAGGTGGCCATTGGCCCCTCAGTGGGGAGGCGGTCCCGTCTAAGGGCGGGTCGCCGGAAGTAAAGGAAAGGCGGTCAAGGCCCCTTCCTTTGTAGGAGGGGTTACAGCCCCCTCCTGGGGAATTTCCCGGGGCCAGTGTCATCTGCGACGGCAGATGCGGTAAGTTGTGTGGGGTGGGGAGAGGTCAACGATACCTTCTAGATACCACACACAAGTGTTCGAACGACCTTTAAATGGCGTCGAGTCTTAAGTGCCCCCGTCAAGTCAAGGGAAATTGTTAGTAGTTGCACTTGAGGTAAGCCCCTGTGCCATCGCCCCTCCTAAGTGGGAGGGGTAAGTCTGGTTAGGGATCTTGACACCGGTTATGACCTTGCCGTTGGCCCTTAAACGTTAGGATGTACAATTTCAGTGTTCTTAGAGAATGTTTTTTGTAGGATGCTAGTTCGGCTAGGAGAACCTCTGTATTAGAGATTATGTTAAGGTTAGCCAAACATCGTAATGTGATAATGAAATTGTACATAACATGAAAACGTTTAATGTTTTAATTTTTTGTTTTAATAAATACGGCCGGGATGGTCACTCCATCCCACATCCAAAAACTTTAAGAACTGTTTCCGGTTTCCCTTCCTTTTGGGGATTGTGTTGAGAGGGGGTGGCGGGTATCTCAGCCATACAGACAGTATGTACTCCTTCTCCCTTATTAGGGCTCAGTGTCACAGATAGAATTTAACCTAATTTAAAAAACCCTTTCCTATTCTACATACCGTTTAAAACTCCTGCGTGGTAACCAGTAATCTTCACGTCCTCCGCAAACGCCAGTAAAAGGATACTCTTACCTTACTGGTTTAAATACCCATAGAGCTCACACCTGATTGGCTAGCATTTCTCCATGATGATTTCCCCCTGCTGTGCATTAAAAAGTTTGGTGGCATGTTCCCTCCGACTCTGGAAGTGAACCTAAATCTGTCAAGAAGCAGATGCGTGAGTATTGCGTGCTGTTTATAGTGAACCGGAAGAACTTCAATCCTATTTTGTTTTTCACTTGGACAGCGTTACCCCGTGGGATACCGCGCAATTAAATCCTGCGCTGCCTCAAATGAACCAGAAACAACCTGGCACCAAACACGCTTCACACTCTATTCTGCCTTGGATGCCCCGGAAGTTGACGCTCCAAAAGGAAAAAGTATTTTTCACAGTCTTATTGAGACAATGGTCCGTTATCTTTATAGTTATTAAAACAGACACTTTTGCTGCTTTATTAATAAACGGATACTATTTTAGTTATCTTAAATGGATTGTTCTAAAATGTTCCAATTAAGTTCATATTACCATTGTAGACACTCAATATATATCTATAGTTCTTTATATACTTATAATAATCCACATTTGTAAAGCGCGAACAATCACCCGTAAGGGTCTCCAGGCGCTGGGGGCCGCCTGGAAGATTAGGCAAGCTATTGCCCACAGTCACATGGTACTGGGCTAATCTGCTGCCGGCGGCAGGGATCAAACCGTGATCCAAAGATTCCTACGTCAGTCGCCCAGGCCGCGGCGCCACACCTCTCCCCACACAGCAAAGATCATCTTCACAAAGGATAGTGATTCATCCAGATTATGAAGACACACATCCCTGGGCGTAATACCCATAGCTATAATTTTCATCCAATCTTCCCTAGTATTCATGCCTTTCCCAATAGTACCTAAATGGCACATGTACCATTGTTCCCTCATCTTCCTGACAGCATCAAGATTACCTCCTTTCCTACTTACAGTTACTTTTTCCAGTATAAACCACTTAAACTGGTTGCACTGATAGTTATTTTTCAAATAATGATCTGTCAAGGGTGCGTTTTCCTTACTGTTTTTCAAAGCTGACCTATGTTTCAGGAGTCTGATTCGCAGTTCCCTGCTGGTCTCACTCACATATCCAAGGCCACATGGGCAAGCAAGCAGGTATATTACATTTTTACTTTGACAGTTATTGAGTGTCCTTGGCACTAGGGTTTTCCCATTTAGAATATAGGTCTTGCCCTCAATGCAGTTTGGACAAATGGATCATGTGCCACACTTATGATTCCCTACAGCTTTTTGAGTTTGCAAGGTAGTTTGAGTATTGCTGTCTGTCTTTTTATGAGTTTTCACCAGGGCGTTCTTTGTGGTTTTATTTCGCCTGAATGAAAAAAAGGGGTCAAGATAAAGGCGTCGGGATTCCACTGTTAAGGATCTTCCACTTTCGATTGATTATGTTTTTTATTTTATTACTCAAGCCTGAGTACTGGCTCACAAAGACAAATCTTTCCACGGTTTTATATTTTTGTTTCTTCGTTGATATTGAGAAGATGGTCCCTATCATAAAATCTAGCATGTTTCAGGGAATGCTTAATTAATCTTTTTGGGTAACCCCTATCTTTCAATTTCTTTTGCATTTTTCCAGCATGGTGATAGAAATCTGTAAGGCTTGTGCAATTGCGACGCAACCTTAAAAACTCCCCAAAGGGATTATTGTTTTTTTTTGAACGGGGATGATTACTTTCATATTGCAGGAGAGTATTTTTGTCTGTTGGCTTAGAAAAGAGCTCCACCTCAAACTGGCCTTGCACATCTTTTAGTCTAATGTCTAAAAAATCGACACTGGTCTCACTAAAACTGGCCGTGATCCTCAAATTATCATCACCTAGGTTCAGCCACTCCTTACAAGACATTAACTCCTCACTGGCACTGTTCCAGATGAAAATTATATCATCTATCATATGGTGCCAGTGTGAAAGATTCTCAAAATATGGTGCTATCTCGTTGTATATAGGTTTCTGCTCAAAGTGGCTCACATAGAGGCAGACCAGACTGGGGTCCAGGTTGAAAAATAACATCTTCCTGTTCAAAGATGAATACTTTTTTTAATTGTGGCACCTTGCAAATGTTTTTAAAATAAAATCATAGTACTCTTTGCATTTCAAATCTAACAATTGGTATGGTTTCATTTTAGTGTGTATATATTCTAACACTTGGGCTTGATTTTGGGCTGTGAATAGAACGACTCAGCCTTCAACTTAACTTTCCATCAAGGGAATTTTATCTCTACCTATTAGTAGTACCCTAATCCCCTGGTTGGTCAAAGGGGTCCCACTCAAAAATTTCTCTGATACTCAATCTGACACACATCAGGACCTGTTGCCAGTCCGTAACTGTCTAAAGGATATTTTGGGACCCTATCGGGCTTTATTGGCCCGGTCAGAGAATACTGAGGTTGACAGAGCTGGGAGGGTGTAATAGTAATAGAGGAAACGGGCTCGCAGAATGTGGTGGAGACCCACAGAGCTGCTCAGTGTATATACTGATCAATAATGAAACATGGTGTGGGGAATTTGTGAATGCAGTTGGTTTGACCTCTGTCCCATAAAGATCAAGGAAGCGAAGTGTAATTAGTTACCTCAAGTGGGTGCAAAGTGGAAAGGGGCGACCACTCGGTCCCCCCGAACGTATGGATGAGTGCCTCGATCCCCCCGGGAAGCCATTTTTGGGCGGGAGGCGCGTCTCGGCTGGTATGCCCGAAGCGGCGTAGCCGGGGCGCGCCTTTTCCCGCCCTAGAGTGGGCTGGCCTAGACACCGACGCAGCCAGCCACGCCCCCGGGGCGGGCAGGGGCGGGTTTTCGCCCGCCCTGAAGACGGATAAAAGAAGGCGCAAGACCAGAAGACGTCCTCTTGTTCTTGTGCTCCGAAGCTGCACCTCCTCGCTACACGTGAGCTCGGGACGGAACGAAGAGCAATTTTGAGCGTTTTGATCTTTTTCTTTGTCTTTCAGAGACTTCGTCGGAGAGATGCCCAAGAAAGGCCCAAAGAGAATGACGACCGAGCAGATGGTTCGGGCCCTTTTTAAGGATATGTCCGACATAAAGAAGCGGCTGGCGGAGCGAGATGGGGAGGAGGGATCGGGCCAACCACCGGCTGGAGGGAGACCTAAGAGAACGAAAAGGGTTCCAGCTGGGGGGGACGCCCCGGCTCCCTCTGCCCCGCTCGAGGCGCCGACCCCAGTACCGATCGAGGGGAATCCAATCCCCGTTGTCGTCACCCCGACACCTAAGGAAGACATGCCCCCCGAGCTGGCAGCACAGCTAGCGGCATGGTTGGGGGATAGCAGTGATGGCGCCACGGCTGCTGAGGCACAGGCGCTGATCAAAAAACTTCGCGAGAAGAAGGTGGCAGCTAGAGTGGCCGCACCGTTGGCAGGGATAGACAAGCCGCAAGCGGCAGAAGCTGCGTCCGGTTCAGGTAAGCGGCCATTGCCGATTGCACGGGACGAGTCAGCACCCTCTCGTAGAGAGAGATTGGGACAGCATGTGCCTTTAGCCATAAAGGAAAAGATCTGGGCAGGGGAATACGTGAATATTTTTTCCTTGCTTGTTGATCATTACGATGTGGAGCATGTAAAAAGTCAGAAGGACCTAATGCATCCGAGTGTTTGGCGCGCAAAAATGGCCGCCTTTAAGGTAAATGAGAACATTGGGAACTGGGGCAATGCCTGGGGTATTTTTACGTCGATTTTGGGGGAACGTAGGCCTGAGTTGCTTCCTGAGTTTCCCGTTTACCAATCACGAATTATGGGTTACTCGACGGCGTATCAAGGTAACCATTGGTTTTGTTATGATAATCTGTTCAGGAAGGAAAAAGAACATAACAAGAGTTTGACCTGGGATTGTTACGATTCTTTAACGTGGGATAAAATGAAAGAATCGGGAATGTTACGAATGCCATTGGTCGGGAGTAATGTTGTTGACTACTCCCGCCAA
Organism: Lissotriton vulgaris; assembly: GCF_964263255.1. Classification (NCBI taxonomy): domain Eukaryota; kingdom Metazoa; phylum Chordata; class Amphibia; order Caudata; family Salamandridae; genus Lissotriton; species Lissotriton vulgaris. The sequence continues at coordinate 1,428,194,533 of NC_141685.1, read as the reverse complement.
AATGTGGGGTCGCCCTTTCGACCAGGTACGAGCACCGACGACCAGTCGAGGCCCGCAGGTAATAACGGGAGAAAGGGTTTCTGTTATAACTTCAACAAAGGGAAATGTACCAGGCCTCCGGGGTCCTGTAAATTTAAACACGAATGTAGTACGTGTGGGTCATCCCATCCTGAGTCAGCGTGCAGAGCCAGAACGGGTGAGAATGGGGGCAAGGGAGGCGCCAAACAGGTCTAATTTAGTCCGAGGGGCGCCTCTACCGACCCCGATTGATACCTTGGCAATGATCCCCTGGCTCAGTGATTACCCCGATCGTGCGTCTGCCGGGGTGCTGCGGAACGGTTTTACACATGGTTTCCGCATCCCGGTAGGGGACTTTCAGGGTGTAGGGATTTGCAAGAATCAGCTTTCTGTTTTACAACATTCATCTGTGGTGCAGGGAAAAATTCAGAAAGAGGTTAGCCGGGGACGGGTCGCTGGCCCGTTTAGTGTACCCCCGGTACCGGATTTTGTTTGTTCTCCGTTAGGGGTGGTCCCCAAGAAGGACCCAGGTGAGTTTCGTCTGATCCATAATCTGTCTGCGCCACACGGCCTTTCGGTGAACGACGCAATTGATCCTGAAGTTTGTTCGGTGCGATACGCATCGTTTGATGAGGCAGTGGCCATCTTGAATCGCCTGGGGCCCGGGACGTTGATGGCGAAATCCGATATCGAGTCAGCGTTCCGGTTGCTCCCGGTACACCCAGACGACCAGCGTCTTTTGGGATTCGGGTTCCAGGGATCATTTTACATGGATAAGTGTATGCCAATGGGATGCTCTATATCATGTGCCTATTTTGAGCGATTCAGTACTTTCCTGCAATGGGTGTTTACTAAAAAGACGGGTTTTCGAAATGTGATGCACTACCTTGACGACTTTTTGTTCCTTGGCCCCGCCGGAAATCCCGAATGTGCCCAGGCCTTAAATGAATTCTGTGGGTTGATGGGTCATTTTGGTGTGCCGTTGGCACCGGGTAAAACTATGGGTCCCACGACTTGCCTCGAGTTTTTGGGGATCGAGTTGGACTCAAGGGAGGGGTGTTTCCGTTTACCGGCTAGCAAAGTGTTACAATTCGGGTCAGCCCTCCGAGTATGTTTGAACACACCCAAGGTTACACTGCATCAGTTGCAACAATTAGTGGGGAAGTTGAATTTTGCCTTGAGAGTAATCCCAATGGCTCGCCCTTTTTCCCGCTCCATTGCCCAGGCGATGATCGGCCTGAAGGAGGGTCATCATCGCACGAGGTTATCGGCTGAGGTCCGCCAGGACATGCGGATATGGTTAGCATTCCTGGCGGACTTCAATGGCCGAGTCGTCTGGAACAAGCCAGCCGTGTCCTCGGAAGAGCTTGGGCTATGGACGGATTCAGCAGGAAGCATAGGGTTTGGCGCCATCTTCGGCACGAGCTGGTCTGCTCAAAGATGGCCCCTATGGTGGCACGAGAAGGGGCTAACGAGTAATATCGCTTTCCTGGAATTATTTCCCATTCTCGTTGCCCTGAGAACCTGGCCAGAAGGTTTCAGGGATCATTCTGTAGTCTTTTGGTCCGACAATATGACCGTAGTAGAGTGCATCAACAGTCAGTCAGCCCATTGTAAATTGATTTTGAGGCTGCTCAAAGAAATTGTCTTACTATGTATGCAACTGAACGTGGTTTTCAGAGCAAAACATGTCCCAGGGGTGATGAATCAGGCTGCTGATGCACTGTCTCGTTTTCACATGCAGGCTTTCTCGGGTTTCCTTCCTTCAGCGGACCCGGAGCCGGCACCCTTCCCCGAAGCTCTCTGGTCTCTCGGTGCCCCGAACTTCGTCACCTCGTGGGAGAGAGTCTAGCACCCAGGACAAGGAAGGCATATGAAGGGGCGTTCCAGGCCTATTTAGCCTTTTTGGGGGCAGAGAGAGGGGGTCTTTGGGGTCAGGAAGAGTGGGTAGTACTCTTTCTTATGTCTTTACACAGGGCTGGGAAATCGGTGGCTACGGCCCAAAGGCATCGTGCCGCCATTTCCTTTGTTGCCAGGGCCCATGGCATCCTGGACCCAACAGCGTCTTTCACAGTACAGAAAGCGCTGCGTGGGTGGCAACGCCTAGAGGGTCGCAGAGTAGACGTGAGGCGACCGATAGGTCTAGACAGGTTGTCCCTGTTACTGGCCACACTCCCGAATACATGCTCGTCCCCGTTTGAGACCTGTTTGTTCCGGACTGCATTTACGCTGGCGTTTCACGGGGCTATGAGAGTTAGTGAGCTGGTTGCAAGGAACAAACAGGATGTGACGGGGGGTTTGTGCAGGGAGCATGTTCAGATCAGGGGGGACGCGATGATTGTCTCCTTTCCCCGGTCTAAGACTGACCAAGATGGGAGAGGTGACTGTACGATCATTCGCAGGAACCCCGAGTCATCCATGTGTCCGGTACAGTGCTTAGAAGATTACCTAGCACAGAGAGTGGCAGCATGGGGGGGGACATTGTTGAGGCATGCAGACGCCACCCCGCTGACGAGGTTTCAGTTTCAACGGGTGCTTGCAATGGCCATTGCCGCAGCGGGCTTGGACCCGGGCGAATTTGGGACCCACTCCTTTCGTATAGGGGCTGCCACTGAAGCTACAGCCAGGGGTCTTAATGTAGAACAAGTGAAACGTGTGGGGCGTTGGTCCTCCAATTGTTATAAGAGGTACGTGCGATTGCACATGTTGTGAAGCTGTATTCATGTACTCACGCCTCTTGTCTTTTGTTTATTTTCAGTTGTGCGAGCTTACGCGGCAGGGCAAACTGAGCAGTCGACCCAACACCAGGCCAGCGGTCGCACGTCACCGGCTGTGAAGAAGGAGGTGTGGGTCGTGGGCCACTCATACGTGAGACGGGCCGCAGACGTATTCAAAGCAGGTGACATGATTCACATAGCTGGGGAATACGGGTACAGAGTGTCCTTCTACGGAAGGGGCGGTCTCTGTATTGACCAGTTTCAGGAATTTTTTGAGGGCCTGTTAGGGCGGATGAGGTCACCGCCGTCCATAGTCATAGTACATTTGGGGGGCAATGATTTGGTCACCACCGGTAGACGACTGCTCCTGGAGGCTATGCTTTCCACGGTAAGTTGGTTAGCGAGGAGAGTTCCGGGGTGCCTAATTGCGTGGTCTCATATGATTCCACGAAAAGTGTGGCGGGGGGCTATCTCGATCCCTGCTTTGAATCATTCTGTTAAAAAGTTGAATAACAAAGTAAGTAGGTTGTTCCGGTCCAAGACATTGCATTCAATCTCGCATAATTGTATTAATGATGATAATATGTATCTGGGGGATGGTGTGCATCTGTCGAGGGCGGGGAACGAGTTACTCATAGGAGACTTCCTAGCCTGGTTAAAATCTTTAAAGCATGACCTATAGGTAGGAGTTTTGTGGGGGGTCCGGATAGCCGGTCAACTATCCGGACCTGTGGCGGTAAGGTCATGATCGGTGAGCACTAATTGGTAGATCCCTATGAGTGGGCGTCACCCAACACGGATGGGAGCGCTCGGGAGAGGTGGCCATTGGCCCCTCAGTGGGGAGGCGGTCCCGTCTAAGGGCGGGTCGCCGGAAGTAAAGGAAAGGCGGTCAAGGCCCCTTCCTTTGTAGGAGGGGTTACAGCCCCCTCCTGGGGAATTTCCCGGGGCTAGTGTCATCTGCGACGGCAGATGCGGTAAGTTGTGTGGGGTGGGGAGAGGTCAACGATACCTTCTAGATACCACACACAAGTGTTCGAACGACCTTTAAATGGCGTCGAGTCTTAAGTGCCCCCGTCAAGTCAAGGGAAATTGTTAGTAGTTGCACTTGTGGTAAGCCCCTGTGCCATCGCCCCTCCTAAGTGGGAGGGGTAAGTCTGGTTAGGGATCTTGACACCGGTTATGACCTTGCCGTTGGCCCTTAAACGTTAGGATGTACAATTTCAGTGTTCTTAGAGAATGTTTTGTAGGATGCTAGTTCGGCTAGGAGAACCTCTGTATTAGAGATTATGTTAAGGTTAGCCAAACATCGTAATGTGATAATGAAATTGTACATAACATGAAACGTTTAATGTTTTAAATTTTTTGTTTTAATAAATACGGCCGGGATGGTCACTCCATCCCACATCCAAAAACTTTAAGAACAGTTTCCGGTTTCCCTTCCTTTTGGGGATTGTGTTGAGAGGGGGTGGCGGGTATCTCAGCCATATGGAAAGGGGCGACCACTCGGTCCCCCCGAACGTATGGATGAGTGCCTCGATCCCCCCGGGAAGCCATTTTTGGGCGGGAGGCGCGTCTCGGCTGGTATGCCCGAAGCGGCGTAGCCGGGGCGCGCCTTTTCCCGCCCTAGAGTGGGCTGGCCTAGACACCGACGCAGCCAGCCACGCCCCCGGGGCGGGCAGGGGCGGGTTTTCGCCCGCCCTGAAGACGGATAAAAGAAGGCGCAAGACCAGAAGACGTCCTCTTGTTCTTGTGCTCCGAAGCTGCACCTCCTCGCTACACGTGAGCTCGGGACGGAACGAAGAGCAATTTTGACCCACCCACCAGCCCCTGAGGACAGCAAAGTTGTTGTGCAATAAAGTGAATTGATAAGTTTGTTTTTTCCGTTTCGTTTACAGGCTATAACAGTATCAGTTTGTGGTTAATAAAGAGGGTGAATATCGTTTTAGGTTGTTACGATTAAAATGATTTGATGTGAGGTTGAATTTTTTAGCATGTTCCTTCGGTCGTAGCGACCAATGTTTTCATAGGTTGAAGAACTGTCGTATTTATTTTTGGTAGGCGGTAAGGTCATGATCGGTGAGCACTAATTGGTAGATCCCTATGAGTGGGCGTCACCCAACACGGATGGGAGCGCTCGGGAGAGGTGGCCATTGGCCCCTCAGTGGGGAGGCGGTCCCGTCTAAGGGCGGGTCGCCGGAAGTAAAGGAAAGGCGGTCAAGGCCCCTTCCTTTGTAGGAGGGGTTACAGCCCCCTCCTGGGGAATTTCCCGGGGCTAGTGTCATCTGCGACGGCAGATGCGGTAAGTTGTGTGGGGTGGGGAGAGGTCAACGATACCTTCTAGATACCACACACAAGTGTTCGAACGACCTTTAAATGGCGTCGAGTCTTAAGTGCCCCCGTCAAGTCAAGGGAAATTGTTAGTAGTTGCACTTGTGGTAAGCCCCTGTGCCATCGCCCCTCCTAAGTGGGAGGGGTAAGTCTGGTTAGGGATCTTGACACCGGTTATGACCTTGCCGTTGGCCCTTAAACGTTAGGATGTACAATTTCAGTGTTCTTAGAGAATGTTTTGTAGGATGCTAGTTCGGCTAGGAGAACCTCTGTATTAGAGATTATGTTAAGGTTAGCCAAACATCGTAATGTGATAATGAAATTGTACATAACATGAAACGTTTAATGTTTTAAATTTTTTGTTTTAATAAATACGGCCGGGATGGTCACTCCATCCCACATCCAAAAACTTTAAGAACAGTTTCCGGTTTCCCTTCCTTTTGGGGATTGTGTTGAGAGGGGGTGGCGGGTATCTCAGCCATATGCTGTGTGGATAATATTCTGGAAAGGGTGCCTGTTCTTGCTGTGACTTTCTAAGCATATATACAACTGCAATGCTGAAGGTACACCCTGTAATCAGGCCACTTGTGCTGCCTGTATTTGTTCAGTATGTAACTTGCAAATTAACTATATTCCATTGCCTTCTATATGGTTGTTCAAAATGAAAATAAAGTTAAAAAAAGGTATGGTTCAGTACTGAAGTATGTCTCCACCTGCCACCAAATATGTTTGGGAAATGTGAGCGATTCAAAATTTTTTTGCATAACTTATTTCATTTAAAAGTTACATTTAAACATGTGAGTGTATTTTTGTGATTAATCGTTAAAATACATTTTAACAAATTCACTGCAGAGTCTTATTCCACAATTAACTGAACATATTGTTTATGTTTAAGTTTAGCAATATGTTTTTGTAAGAAAGAGTACTACTGAGTAAATTTCCTAGTACTTTGTTTTTAAAATGTTTACTGATAATATTTCTAAAAGCCTCCCTCCTTCCATGATTATAAAAGAAAGAACAATTCCCCTGTTTGTTTTTATAGGTATATTCTTCACACATACTAGCATGTTTGGGTCTATTATTTGCATGCATAGGCATTTATCAGAGCAAATGAGTCTCTTATTTATCAAACATGCAATACTACACTTATCATTTTCCTTTTTAGATTGTCCACTTTGTCCCTTTGGAGGTGTGGGTACTTTTTTAGGTCTCGCCTTTACCATTCCGCAGGAATGGGAAATGGGGAGAATTCAAGTCGGCTATTTTCTCTTCAAACCAAAGGGCTTTCAGCCGCGGTTTTCTTGCAGTTCACGTGAATCACGTGAGCAAACATGCACGAGCATTCACTCCTCTCCTAGCAGCACTCCTCCCACACCAGCAACTCCCCCCTCCCACACCAGCACCTCCCCTCTCTCTCCCCGCAAACACAGCCTTGCCCTTTCCCACACCAGCACCTCCCCCCTCCCACACTAGCACCTCCCCTCTCTCTCCACGCAATCACAGCCTTTCCCTAGCAGCACTCCTCCCACACCAGCACCTCCCCCCTCCCACACCAGCACCTCCCCTCTCTGTCCACGCAATCACAGCCTTGCCCTAGCAGCACTCCTCCCCCTCCCACACCAGCACCTCCCCTCTCTCCACGCAATCACAGCCTTGCCGTCTGGTATCTGCCTCATCATCCTTGTCCTCTAGTTCCAACTCTCCATTGAGGTGCGGAGGTTCTTCAAGCAGCGATTGATGCTGTTTCACTGCCGCCATGTTCAAGAGAGAGAGCCTAGGTCTGACCGGAACACTGTGGATCCTAAAACAACTCTGATTCAGGGGACCCGGGTTTCCGCTCTAACATCACTCTATGATTCAGCCATCACCAGTCAAAGGGGATGCCGGGACAGCTGCACACAACATTACGGAGCGCTCATCTGTAAACATACAAAACGGACTTCACCACTTTTTTTCCACCGAGGGCTCCTTATAAAAACACGGTAAAAATAACCAATTAAAAACAAATGACATCATATTTGTAACTGCAGCTCGTGAGAACCCATTTCAAAATGAGCTTTAAGTTTTCACGAGCAGCTGAGCTATACTATTTTCGATATGACAATCACATTGGAATATAGAGATCGTAATAACCATGCACGTATTCTGACGCTTTTAGCTAGTTAGGAATACATTTTCACAAACACTTGGAAAGCTCAGAGTATTCGGTTCTCGCATTCACGCCCCCCACCAGGCTCTCCCGCCCCCATCAGGCTTCCCTCCTAATCCGCCTGCCTCCCCTCGCGCATTCACACCCCCACCAGGCTCTCCCGCCCCCATCCGGCTTCCCTCCTAATCTGCCTGCCTCCCCTCGCTCGCATTCCCGCCCCAGGCTCTCCCGCAGTGGAAAATAAAACCTGAAAACTTTACTTTTTTCTTTGTTAACACTTCATAGACTGGCCCTGCTATTCATTTTGTAATTCATGTTTTTCGGATATGAGAACATTAAGATTTACTTTTCGTCACTTTAAAACCAAAGCTCCCTTTAATCGTTTTGGAATATTGCCATTTAATGCGACACAGTGACAATAATCCCTAGCTGTTCTCCTCCCCTGCACTGTCCCCCCCAGCATCTGCGCTGTAATCTCACACCAACCTCTGCCTACCTCCCCATAGCCACTGAACCTCCGCAGCCCCGTCTCCCGCCGGCTTCCAACTGGCCTCCGATTTGTCCCAAGATCGTATTGGCAGCAGGATCTCGTGTGTGTAAGGAATATCTTAACGCATGGACACGCAGTTGCCCCGGGGCGCGTGGGCCAGACATGCGATGTCGCCCTTCCCTCCTGTTGTTTTGTATCCACAAGCGCTATAGGAGTCTGTGGGCAGCAGTTTGGACTGTGTTGATGCATATTTTGAAAGCCTGTTGCTCCTGACTTTGCTGCTGTAGGTGAGCAGTCCCAAGTCCATTTAACCCACTATCTGCTATATTCCAGCAACTAAAAGCTACACATTTCCTGTGAGGAACAGAGACCACAGAGCCCCCACATTACGTTGAATTCGGACCGTTTACACCATGTTAATTGCACTCCCGCCCCCATCCGGCTTCCCTTCGGCCTCTCTCCAGGCCATGTTCCCTCCCCTGCCAGAGTCCACCCCCCCCTAATTTATCTCTCACATCAAAGCCCCCAGGACCCCCTCCCCCGCTCCTGATCATCGCAGACTCCCACCAACCCCCCCCCCCGTCATCCACATCCTCGCGTTGCAGCTCTCTCGTCCCGGGCTGCTCGCCCTCTCCTTCGGTCCTTGCAGACCCCCTTACTGTCCGCCACATCCCCTCATCCCGACCACCACAGAACTCCGCTGTTTCTTCATGGACCCTTCAAAACACCAGATGCCATCGCCCTATAACCCTAGAAAACTACCCAGCTCCCCCTCTAACTAACCAGACTCAGTCATAACCCTTCCCCTCAGCCCTCGCTCACCCCCGCAAGACCTCCAGCTCACGGCGCCCCCCCCTGCAGACTCCTGCAGTATCTTAAAACCCCCCTCCGCGCATCAAGGAACACTACGTTTCATTGCCAATACTACACCTGCCGTAGAGCCGATTCATTGTAAATAGAATGTTCCTCCCGCACTGGCGGTGCTCCTAATAACGATGCTATCTTATTTGACAAATCATTAATAAAAACAGTTTTCTTCCCAATACACTAATATTTAGTGTAAATTTAGTCCGCCGGTGAGTCAGCCCGGATCGGCTGGCCTCCCCCCACCTGTGTGTCTCAGGGACACCACCACACTACTCAGGGACACCACCACACCACTCAGGGACACCATCGCACCACTCAGGGACACCACCACACCACTCAGGGACACCACCACACCACTCAGGGACACCACCACACCACTCGGGGACACCACCACACCACTCGGGGACACCACCACAGCCCTCAGGGACACCACCACATCATCCCTCAGGGACACCACCACACTACTCAGGGACACCACCACACTACTCAGGGACACCACCACACCACTCAAGGTCACCACCACACCACTCAGGGACACCACCACACCACTCAGGGACACCACCACACCACTCAGGGACACCACCACACCACTCAGGGACACCACCACACCACTCAGGGACACCACCACAGCACTGAGGGACACCACCATAGCCCTCAGGGACACCACCATAGCCCTCAGGGACACCAATACACCACTCAGGGACACCACCACATCACTCAGGGACACCACTACATCACTCAGGGACACCACCACATCATCCCTCAGGGACACCACCACACTACTCAGGGACACCACCACACTACTCAGGGACACCACCACACCACTCAAGGTCACCACCACACCACTCAGGGACACCACCACACCACTCAGGGACACCACCACACCACTCAGGGACACCACCACACCACTCAGGGACACCACCACACCACTCAGGGACACCACCACAGCACTGAGGGACACCACCATAGCCCTCAGGGACACCACCATAGCCCTCAGGGACACCACCATAGCCCTCAGGGACACCACCATAGCCCTCAGGGACACCACCACAGCACTCAGGGACACCACCACAGCCCTTAGGGACACCAACACAGCACTCAGGGACACCACCACACCACTCAGGGACACCACCACACTACTCAGGGACACCACCACACTACTCAGGGACACCACCACACCACTCAGGGACACCACCACACCACTCAGGGACACCACCACACCACTCAGGGACATAACCACATCACTCAGGGACACCACTACATCACTCAGGGACACCACTACATCACTCAGGGACACCACCACATCATCCCTCAGGGACACCACCACACTACTCGGGGACACCACCACACCACTCAGGGACACCACCACACCACTCAGGGACACCACCACACCACTCAGGGACATCACCACACCACTCAGGGACACCACCACACCACTCAGGGACACCACCACACCACTCAGGGACACCACCACAGCCCTCAGGGACACCACCATAGCCCTCAGGGACACCACCATAGCCCTCAGGGACACCAACACAGCACTCAGGGACACCACCACATCACTGATGTACACCACAAAATCAATCAGGGATACCACCACACCACTCAGGGACACCACCACACCACTCTGGGACACCACCTCATCACTCACGGACACCACCTCATCACTCACGGACACCACCTCATCACTCACGGACACCACCTCATCACTCACGGACACCACCACATCACTCACGGACACCACCACATCACTCTGGGACACCACCACATCACTCACGGACACCACCACATCACTCTGGGACACCACCACATCACTCTGGGACACCACCACATCACTCTGGGACACCACCACATCACTTTAATACACCACCACATCACTGAGCACCATAACAGCATCACTCAGCACCACAACAGCACTGTCCTTGCTGGCTAACAACAAGCATTCCCATAGCCAATAGGACTCGCATTAGGAAAGTGTAAGCTATTGGCTTTGTAAATAACAATGCTATTAATTTATATATTTTCAATGCCAACACATATTAAAAAAAAATAATTGTCATTTACAATACCAATAGCTCACACTTTCCTAATGCGAGACCTATTGGCAACGCCAGTGCTTGTTTCTAATACATTTGGAGTGCATTTTCATTTAAATTTTTTTCAGGTAATATTTTGAAGGTATCGTAGCAATTTCATCTGTAACAGTATATAAAAAATAGAAACAAAAAGAACACTACTATTAGCAATAATTACAATGAAGTATAATTGGTTTTAAAATAAACATGCAACTTTATTGCTATTTACATGTAATAAAAATGAACACTGGTGTTATTTTCCTAATAATGGAATAGTTTGAAACAAACACGTTTATGTGCCAGCTTCACCTAAACTCCAGTTGTAGTACAGAAAAACAAGTAATTTTAATACTGTTTCCAGAACACTAGTAGTATTGGGCTATGTTTCTAGCCTACTGGTAAATGTAATGCAATAGCTATTTGCGTTATATCAAAACTTAATTTATAACAAACCATATCTAATCAGTGTTTTTTCAGTATTTTATTCATACTTATTCAGTATTGTTTTCAAGTGATTATAGTTAGTTTCACTTTGGCTTTATTTTTCCACAAACCGCCAAGTACATTCCAAATAATGAGTGTTCTACATTAGCACACTCATTATAAGAGGAGCATATGAACTTCCATATATATGAGTTGTTTGCAAAAAAAATACTATTTTGGAACTGCAGTACTCTTTAGATTCCTACCCAGTCATACTACGGTAACCCCGTAAGGTTGTTAAAACACATTACTACATTTCCAAACTTTACTGCTTGCATATCACACCAATTTTAACCTCAGTCTTATTACAATTGCAAGCCTGAAAAAAACTTTATAAATCATTTTTAAACTGTATTCTAAAACCACTGAAATTGATGTGTAAAACAATGGGTTTTGTAAAAGTACACAATAGCCAATCAGATAAACCCTTGTCATCACTATGTACTGAGGTAGCACCATGGTACTACAGCAGTCACAGATATATCTAAAAACAATGCCTTATAACATGCACTTACTGTACTTGCTAGCACTGTTGTGAACGTATCTAGGACCCTAATTAAATATTCCCGAATTATACCCTTATGTGGTTATAACAAATCATATCCTTATAAAGGCATAAAAATCATATTCATATTTAGTCATACCAATGCAGTCCAAAAACGGCAAGGCTACTTCCCTAGACTCTCCTGAGAGTCCTGAAAGACCTGCCAGTTCTTAGTGACAGTTCTTAGTGACGTCTTACGTCCAACCTTACGTCAAATTCAGCACCTTCCAGGTATAAATATACCAGCATTTGCCTTAAGCAACACACGGTGGTTTAGAGCAGAGCGGCTATCTACTTACACAAAGCCCAGCGGATGCGAGTGCCGAAGGAAGCCGTCTCTCCCATTTGACGCACTGAGAAAGACGCTGTCTTTTCTCCTGCCGAGAAAATCCAGCTCCAGTGTTTCCAATCACCCTCGCGGGTTACTGGGAGATCGAGTCCTGAGAGCGAGATACAAGACCTCCTTAATTCTAAAAGCAAGGTACGGAGCTAATTAGATCCTTAGAGAATTCTTGATTCAGATTCTTGGCAAAGCTTAAAATTATATATATGAAACAACAAGAGAGTAAGGGTATGTCAAAGAACACTCTTTTACCCCCTCTGAAATATGTAATAATAATCAACAGAAGAGTGTCAAGGTAACTCATATAACACGAAACAAGACTCAAAACTCATTGATGTCAGATAGACAAAAAAGGAAGTACCACCATCTAAAGAAACAAAAAATTAAGTCAAGAAATCAGGAATAAGGTGCATGTGCTCAGTGATGAAAAAGAACCCTCAGGCACTGCCTGTAAAGGTCAGTAGCCAATTGTCTTCATTGGGTTCAAAAAGGTAGGAAAAACGAAATGGTGATAAGGTAGTGCATTAAAAAGAGCGTGGGCTACTCATCACACATTACATTTTATTAAGAGGGTAGCTCTAACTCTAGTAAAAACAGTGCGAATTCAAGGACTGGTAGATGGTTGGGTTAGTTTGAACCAACAAGTCCTTACTAAAGTGACAGAAAAACAAAAATGGTCAACATGTTTCTGCTTTGAAGCCAGTGATCGGCTCAGCATTCGTCAGGACCAGGAAACTCTATCTTGTACCTAGAAGGGCCCTCACTAGGGTGTCCAAAACTAAGGTGTAGAGAAACAAGTATACAAGACTAATACAACCTGATTAGTGCAGACTTCCTATATTGGGTAAGTCTTCCAGCAGTCTCACCCCTAAGGGGGAGACAGAAAATATTTGTAAGCCCTCAATAGGACCTCATGGGCTGGCGGTGGGGGGAAAACCTTCACGCTCGGTCCATTTGATCCGATGCGACTATCCGCCTGCGGACCTATTCAAAACCGCGACCGCCGCCCGTAACAACAAAGGTTAAAAGCTTAAAATTAAACTGCAACTCCCTTACTCCTTCCCACGTACTAGGCTTAGGTTAGGTACACCGCGGTAGGCGTATTTTAAAAGCACTAGTTAAGTACGTTTAGTCAACTTTTATCATTGTATGTAACTGTATATATTTTATCCGTTTTAAGTATCATATGGCTAGGAACCATATCAATGCTTTTACAGTATTATTTCATAGTTCTCCTTTTACCGTACGCACTTTACTTTATGACAAGTATTGCAATTGTGGCAATTCACTTCTCTTGCATGAGAAAGAAGACTGCTCAATAAATAACACCTTTTATTGAAAACGCCCGTCTCTCTATTTCTCTGCACTCTGGTGAAACTAAGTATGCACGATTGACTGAGTGAAATAGCTATCTATTGTTTTCACACGACTCTGGAGATACACTCCTTATTCTGGAGGGAGAAAAGTTGTCATGTTTATGCGGTACACAGACAAAATATCGAGTTTTAAATTTCGATATACAATTATACCGAAGTTTAAATATCGATGGGACAAAATATCGAAGGTAAGTAATATCGACAGTCTTAATATCGATATTAGTATGATATCAGTAATATCGAAGTTTTAAATATCGATGTCAATAATATCGAAATACATAATTTCGATGTTACTAATATCAATTTTCAAATAAATTTAGTGTATATTATATTGTATTTATTATGTTTTATTATTTATTTGTAATGTAATTTAATTAAATATTGTCTTTTAGTACTGTAGCGGGTTGTGGGTTTATAGGGGAATAGGGTGGGAAGTAATTTAATTATGTTAAATTAATTATTAATTAGTAGGAATTATTAATTAATTAATTGAGAATTAATTTTTCAAATAATTTTAATTAATTGATTAATTGATAAATATGTTCTGTAGCGGGTTATGGGTTTATAGGGGAATAGGGTGGGAAGTAATTTAATAATAATTAATTAATTAATATATGTTTGTAAATATTTTAATTAATAATTAATTGGTAATTAATTTTTATTAATTAGTTAATTAATATAATTTTGTACATATTTTTAATTATTAATTAGTTGGTAATTAATTTATATTAATTAGTTAATTACATTAATTAGAGTAATTTTTTATATATAATTTTTTGTTATTCTTAATTAATTAATTGGGAAAAATAATATTAATTATTAAATTAAATTAATTACAGCTAATGTGCTAATATATTTACTTTATTGTTATTGTTAATTAATAATTAAATGGTAATTAAATAATATTAATTAATTATGGGTAAAGGAGTATTTTTAGGGTTCAGGGTCAGTTTTCAGTTCTTGGGTAAAGGGGTATTTTTAGGGTTCAGGGTCAGTTTTCAGTTCTTGGGTAAAGGGGTATTTTTAGGGTTCAGGGTCAGTTTTCAGTTTTTGGGTAAAGGGGTATTTTTAGGGTTCAGGGTCAGTTTTCAGTTTTTGGGTAAAGGGGTATTTTTAGGGTTCAGGGTCAGTTTTCAGTTCTTGGGTAAAGGGGTATTTTTAGGGTTCAGGGTCAGTTTTCAGTTTTTGGGTAAAGGGGTATTTTTAGGGTTCAGGGTCAGTTTTCAGTTCTTGGGTAAAGGGGTATTTTTTGAGTTCAGGGTCAGTTTTCAGTTCTTGGGTAAAGGGGTATTTTTTGGGTTCAGGGTCAGTTTTCAGTTTTTGGGTAAAGGGGTATTTTTAGGGTTCAGGGTCAGTTTTGGGTTTTTGGGGTACAGGGATATTTTTAGGGTTCAGGGTCAGTTTTGGGTTTTTGGGGTACAGGGATATTTTTAGGGTTCAGGGTCAGTTTTGAGTTTTTGGGGTACAGGCGTACAGGGTAAAATAAAATAAATTTACATTAAATCAATTAAATGAAATTAAAAAAAAGAAAATTACATTAAATTATTAAGTGTTTTATTTATTTTAAATGTATATGTATTAGTTTTAATTTTGTTTTAATATTTTTATTTAATATTTGTAAAATTATATGTATTTTAAAATTATTATTACATTATTATTAATACATTTAAAAAATGATATTTTTAATTTCGATATTTTTGTACTACAATATTATTTTTTCGATATTTTTGTACTTACCTTTATGAAGATATGACTCCGATATTTTTGATTTCGATATTTTTGTGCCGATATTTTTGTATTTCGATATTCTGTCTGTCGATATTATGTCAGACATTCGTTTATGCGGTTGTCAGAAACTAATCCCTTCTTATCTAATCAGGGAAGTTAACTCCTCCCTGTTAATACGAGAAAGTTTCTAGTGACCTCTGAGCTAGCTTGCATACCTAATTTAGTCTAACATATTCAGTAGAGAACTAGTCGACCTCAGTCCTACGTCTAAACTGCCATTTATGTTATTCCAATGCGCAGAGCCTATTGGGAATACAGGAACTACACTACATGGCGCCCAACGTTTGGTAAGGCGATAATCTAACGCAAGATACTAGAGTAACTCAGTCGTGCTTTTTCACACAGACCCCTTTTCCCGTAAAATCTCCAATAGACGTCTGGAGTGGGTGAAAGGTTAATATCCGCCAGAACTTTTTAGTTTTTGGTTTAGTCAATGTTGAAGGATACAGTGTTCCAAAATATTGTGCACCTAATCTTTGTTTCCTCAAAAATTGCTCTGCAAACTTTCTGTCAGTAAAAATGTCAGACAGTGAGGACGAAAGGGAGAGAGCTAGACTAGCAGCTCAACTCGAAGCGGACAACACAACTGTCCAAAATAACAACCCGGATGCAAAAATCATCCCGGTCAATATAAGAAAAACCATAACTATAAAACTTATAGAAAATGGAGTAACATCAAGAGGTGGTACGGTCGTATTTGTGGTAGAGGCACATGAATATCGGCAGACAGAGGTATTCTATTCCTGGATAAATTTTCCAGCAGCACATGCTGTAACACATGAGGTCCACTACAAAATAGCTGAATCTCCAGAGGAATACTCTCCTTTCGAGGAAGTTGAAATTCCACTAACATACCAAGAGCACCTGCTCTGGTTTAATGGCGCCCTAAAATATCAAAATCACATTACCAGGCTCGGTCCACTAGGTAGACCAGGAGCCACATGGCCGGTCCTAGCCAGCTACACACCACACCCCGACAATGAAAAAATGTCAAGCGAAGAACTCTTAGTTAAAATAAAAGAATTAACAAAAGCATATAGAGATTTAGTTCAATTAACAGTTGACGGTACAACCTACCGACTAAAAACACTATTTGAAAATCCTGAAAAAACTTTCATTAAAAATAATCTCAACTCTCAAAAGAAGAAGTGGGAGGGTAATAAACAAACCATTCCCAGAGAAAAACCATTTCAGTCCAGAGTAAGGTCTCCCCAACAAAGAAATAGATCTTCAGAAGGGGGGGCAAGTCTCCCCAAAGGGAGCCCTCTGAAAAAAGATATAACCTTAGAAATAGGGACAATTTGAAAAAACCCGACAGATATCAAGATATTGATACACGTCCCTCTCGATCTTTTCAGACTTCCTCACAGAAATCGGAAAGAAGAGGACGGTCAGAACATAAAGAAGAGCACGTCAAGTCCAAAGACAAGGAACCTGCTCATCAAAGTAAAAAATTACAATTTTCCAGAAATAAGGTAGCCTGTATTAAAATAAAACATGCCGAGAATCCTGAGGACACAACTGAAAAACGGAGAGTGGGCCCAGGTAGTGCTAGACAGCGCAGCAGAAGTGACCATAGCTCGCAAGATCCTGATAAATCTTCTGGAGACAGTGGACACGAATGAATACATTCAAGTGGAAACTGCGGACACCCGAGTTAGCGTGCCCCATAAACTATACAAAATAACATTATGTATAGAGGGAGATAAAACTAAGAAAATAGGAGGTCTCTTTTGGGAGAATCTATCGAAAGGCTATGATATCCTTCTAGCAGATAAAGACTGGCCACCAGAGTTTGTCAGAGAGTGCCCACATGGCGAAGAAATGATTATGCCTGCCTTTTCAAATCACATTCCAATTCATAAAAAATACACATTTGCTAGAAAATGGGCAGTGGCCCAAGCCCCTGCATTATATAAAAATCATGTAGGATGGGATGAGGATTCGCCTCACCATAAAATCCAGTTAAAAAATCAACCTACTGCACAGAGGCAGTATCCTGATAAGCAAGAAGCTAAAAAAACAAGTAAGAGAAATTTTAGATCAACTTGAATATCAGGGGGTGATTGAAACATGCACCTCACAAATAAACAATCCTTTGTTTCCTGTCTCCAAGCCAGACGATTCATATTGTCTAGTTTTGGACTACAGACACGATTTAAACTCCTGCTGTAAAACTTTTGCAGTACAAAACTCACACAGTGCAGCACTAATGAATAACATTGTGCGCAAGAAATATAAAACGACATTAAATATTTCAAATGGTTTCTTCTTTCAAAACATAGCACCTGAAAGCAGATATTTGACCGCTTTCTCCAGCATGGGGACCGAAAAACAATTTTGTCGTCTCCCACAGGGATTCAAGAATAGGCCAGGATTATTTTCAGCCAGGGTAACAGAGTTACTACAAATTTATGATGATGAGGCATTATCCTACAGACGATGACCTGGAGACTCACTTGAAAAGAGTGAACACCATAATACTTGGGTTCGCATCTGAAGGGTACAAATTTAACTTTAAAAAATCACGAATTGCCCTTCTAACTGTCCTATTTTTAGGTAATGAATTATCAAGTGAAGGCAAAAGCCTAGCAGACAACTTCTTAGAGAAGTGTGCTGTACTCCAAGCTCCAAAAAACACTGAAAAACTTACAATCAACACTAGGTTTCCTGAATTTTGGAAGAACATACATCCTAAATTATGCGGAGATGGTTAAACCTCTCTATGAACTAATAAAACCTGATTTTAAACCAATTAATTGGACTCAAAAACACACAGAAATTTTAAGATCATTACAGACAGACATGTTAACTAAAACAAAACTGCAAACACGCGCAAACAAACGCAACCTTGTAATCCGAGTCATCCCAGGAAGATGCGGTTCACATACCTGACCTCTAATGAGGGAGAAACAGTACCAATAGCTTACAAACCACACTTGTACACACAAGCTGAAATGAAATTCAGTTCTACTGAAAAAATTGCGGTTCAAAACTGCTGTAGCAAAAGAAAGAGCCCTAGCCCAAGGGGAAAGGATATCTGTTCTGACAGCTGTATCAGCCCTTGAGGCATTAACAAGACCAGGCATTCCAAATGCTAAAGCTCTAGATCCAAAATGGATACAATGGGAAAATTCTCTTGCTACAGAAGACGTGAAACACAAGTTTGATCCGAAAATGAAAAAACTAGAAAATCTGGAATACGAACATGAATGCCCTCTGTCAGTAGAAATTCTGCCTCTCGAACAGTACACCTGTGTAATCTACACGGACAGATTTGCACAACACTACGTTGTGGAAAAACAAATTTACAATGCTGCGTGCGCGATTGATAAAGGTCGCTGGCGCTTAGGTAAATGCAGACCGATGGTCACTAAAACTGAATCACTCAGAAACTGTACAGCTCAGCGAGCTGAAATAAGATCTCTAAAGATGGCGCTTGAAAATGCCGATCGTGAATTCCCCACACTAATAGTGTGCGATTCGCATTACTGCGTCCGGTCTTACAATAATTCCATGCAGACCTTGATAAAAAACGGTTACAAAGATGAGACAGGTGCCACAATAAAGCATAAAAAACTATGGGAACAAGTTGTTCTTTTGCAGAAAGAACTACAAAAGACTCACATGATACATACGCAGAGTCTTCAAAGTGATGGCGTTCACGTTGCAGGGAATTCATTGGCTGACCGAGCCACAGCGGCAGCTGATCACTCGGCTTCCGTAGCTACAAAAAAGCGTACGAAAAAACAAATAGATGGCAAAACGCTGCTTGCAGTAAAAGCCTCAATGGAAGGCAATTATGCGGTGTTACCTCTAAACTATCCACTCAGCAATACATACATAATTGATGCGAACTCCGTTCCGTTTGCTCAAATCCCTGGAGTGGGGGATAGAGTAATTCCAAACACGAACCGGAGTGTCTTCTTGATTGAAGAAGCACACATGGGAGTGGGTTTGAGGCACCAAGAGATCCTGAAATCTCTAATAGAATTACAATCAAAATACTGGTGGCCGGGGATGAGTGTGCAAATTTATAACTTTGCAATGAATTGTCAGGACTGCAACAGAGATCGTAGCTGTGAACCGGACCAGTCACCTGCCCAGACACCTCTATTAGACAGCATCAGGCTATCTATACGCAGACATCCAGACGGAAGAATGCAATCCCATAATTATTAAGACAAGATTCATTTAGATGTGGCCCCAGTGCTCGGCTGACGCCAGAACTGTTATAAAAAGATTTGCGAGTCTTTATCGGCATATACGCAATTGGCGTGCTACATTCTGACCAGGGTCCTGCATTTAGCTCTCGGGCTTACAAGGAAGCCATGGCCAGCATGGGCATTGCATTGCGGTATTCTAGTCCATTCCATCCTGAGGGAAATGCGGTTGTGGAGAGAAAAAACCGTGACATAAAGCAATCTATAACAGCGAGGGTATTAGGTTTGGGTGACGGGTGGGTCAAACATCTAATAAGTGTCCAACGTAGTCTTAATAACATGCCAATAAATTCTCTAGGAGGTATCAGTCCGTACGAACTTTTATTTGGTACTAGAATGATCATCCAGGATTTGGATTGTCAGACTTCAGTGATGAAACAAAAAACCTTTGATATCAAAGATCATTTGGCTGTTTTACAGGACTTAAATGAAACAAGAAAAAGTCTAAGTAACGAAAAGCTAAAGCCAACGACCACTGAAGAAAAACCACCTGTCCCAGCAAGACCTGTCTGGATTCCAAAGATTGGGGATCTGGTCAGAGAAAAGATCGCAGTGAAGAAGGAATTTGGGCCTTCTTACAGAAAACCAGTACCTGTCTTAGTGTCAGCGGAACAAGATCAGTAGTACTACCGCCGCTTGCTGGTAAAAAGGAGAACCGAGTTGTATCAATCGACCTGGTGAAACCACAACCATGTGGCCAATAATAAGTAGTAGGCCCAGTGGACTCCCAAGAAATAGCAGAAGACCAAATCTTGCTACAATCCAAGAGGTTCAAACTGAGAGACTAATCACATTTGATAAACCTTCAGTGAATAAAAAAGGACTATGCAACAAAGCCATGGAACTTGTGAGTCTTGATACCCAAATCGCAACAGTTCATCAAGAAACACCTGTCTACAACGATGTAGCCTCGGACTATACAAATGTAACAAAAGAAAATCCAAAGATCAATGGTAATCCGGAAGCAATTCCACCAATTGACAGAACTGCATCTGGCTACTTTATCAACTTTGATGACTTTTCCGATGAGCCAAGTGAATATGGAGACAAGCCAGCAACAAAAACTTTCAAAGAAAAAATTACAGAGCTCTTTTATCAACTGAGAGAAACATATCTAACTTCACCATGGATTACATTATGGATTGTGTTAGGTGTACTTTTCCTCCTTCTATGGCTCACCTTGGTTTTAAGTTTGGGTAGATTTATTGATGGAAAATATTGTCCAATGGACGCAGCGATTCAGAACATCAACTTGGTCCTGAAACCACAAAGATCTTCTCACATCGAAAAAAGAGAACTATCATCAGTGAACATCACATCCATCCCTATACCTGGTGGTATAGCATGGGACAAATCTGACTATGAAATCTATGGCCCGGTTAAGCTCTTGAAATATCCACACCAATTTAAGATCTCCTTAAGTGACTTTGTATCACCTAGTACTTTCTCTGATGATTGGGACTTTGAAAATATTAATAATATGATGTCAGATTTAGAAATGTCAGCAAAATTTACAGAACATGATTATTTACAGGGTTCATCAAATTATGAGGAAATGTATTGTTTCAATCACTTTGGGCATCATTATCTGCATCAATCTGCTAATCCTAGAAATATTTTCAGTTATAATCAGTGGGAACATTGTATAACTCCGCCAAAAGGCAGTTCAAAAACATTTTATGAGAAATTTCCACACTTCTCAGGATTTATTACACTAATCCAGAAAAGTTTTATTTCAAAATGTTAAATAAGACAGGAGTGAAAAACATGTTGACAAATTTGAATTTTGGAAAAATAGCATTGAGACAAAAACCATCTGGGGTACAAAAGAGTGGCAGGTACAAGGTATAGAATCATTGTTTAGAGCCTGCATGATCCCAAAACAAATAATGTTCCTGAATGACACCATTCAACAAACAACCTGTCTTGGTCTAGCCAAGATAAAAGATTTAAACAACCCGTCTATACCAAAGCCTATGCCTGATTAGAAACACCACTACAGATGAGGGTTTAGACATGTCCTATATTTTAAAACAAAACAGAACAATTCCTGATTGGAACAAATGGTTGATCTGGCCCACAGACACAAATAACTGTCAAGATTCCTGAACAAAATACAGGGGTTCAAACAGAACAGGCCAGACCCAAGATATTCCCAGAGACTACATCCAGGGATAGTTACAACATATAGTGCAGGAAAACTATGCCTCGATTGGCTACAGAGATCCAAACTTCCCGAAATTAAGCAACACTTAACTTTACTTAAAGAAGGTGCTGGCTTGCGAGATTTCATAATGGGACCTCGCAAACAGCGTCAAAAAATGTAACATATACGCCGGTATATACGCAGCTTACAATGAAGCTTGGAAAGTATCACAAATTGAAACTTCTGAAAAAATACGAGAAATTCATCGTATTAATTTGGAAAAATCACTTTCTGTAGTGGACAATGGGTTAACGACTCTGTCCTCCAGAATTTATTCACTGGACAGCATTGTATCATCTGCTATTGATATAATAGAACAGGATATGCTAATGTTACAACATGGCCAGTCCCAATTACGTTCTATTGTACAGCTAGGCTGGACGTTACAAAAACTCCGTTCAGGCTACGTGCCATGGCATCTAATCAACACAACGTCATTATTTTCTATCTTTAACCTTACTGATAGACAAATCTCGTTGGCACAAAAAGGAGCAGACTATATGGTGCCGAGCATTGAGAAACTAGAAAGATTACCATTGACAATGTCAGAAAGACCTGTCATTGAATGGATAATACATGGCACCATTAGAATCCCGATAACAACTTTTCAGTTTCAATACTGCCAAAATTATATACCAGCAGGCCTGTATGAAAGGTTGGGTAAAGGATACATCAAATTGACCCGGAGTTTACCTTATACACATAGATGTTATAGTGAAGGGAAAAAAGAGGTATTTCTTAGTGGTAACAATTGTAAAAAATCACTAAGAAGTACACTTCTGTGTCAAGGTATTACCTTGCATGGAGCCTGCGAAGGTTCATCAAACAACCTTTCATGTCATCTGCACGGCACCCCTGCTACACAGATAGAGCCTTTTTTCAGACAACTTTCCAACGGTAGCTACGTTATATTAAGTGACCACAGCTGTTGTGGCATGATGCTAGGAGAAGCCTATCTCGTGAGCGTTACTTTCAGGGTCATTTGTTGTAGGCAAGTATTGTATCCAAACAGCAATCCAGATATGGAGGCAGCAATATGGCCTTCTGAGAATATCTCTTCTATTTGAATTGATACTTTAAGAAGAATGAAGTCTATTCTTTTACAAACAACTGTGCCTTTAACCTCGTCCAAAGAAAAGTGTGACCTGCAAGTTGCAAGGACAGCGGCGGAGATACATACCCTATTATCGACAAATTGCCCCGTGCATTTCGTAGAAATGTTAAGCCAAATCCTAAACATGTCAGATACCAGTGGCATCGCACATGTATTTAAGACAATTTTTTCGGGACTGTTAACACCCTTTGAAACAGTTCTGGGCATCTTCCCGAATTTTGTGCATTCTCTTTTCGGTGGCCTGCCTCTTATTTTGGGACTTGTAGCAGGAATTTATTTTTGTTCCCCCTGCTCCGATATGGCAAGCCAAGTCACAGACAAAACTCAGGCTGCAATGGAAGAAACGATCCTAGCAATATGATACCGAGACCGTATCACTAAGGTCTTTGGATTGGAGATCTGAATACTACCTGGTTTCTTTCATTCAGACCAATCTGGCAAAATTGGATCTTACCTGTGCTTCGATGTCTGCTATGTGGAGAAGAATGCGTGTTGGACGTCTGTCTTACACTACCATCAGCAGTACCAATGGATATCAATGCTTTGCTTTGTCAGGTAACGACTCATGCAACGTGTTGTCCCCAGCGGCTACTGATTCTGATGACGGCATTCGTTGAGACTTCACCATTACGATTAGGTGGCGGTGAAGTACGAGATGAAAGCGGCACCACACAGGGACAACCTTCTGTGAACATTGCTGATCTGAACACCGATGATGGCAATGAATCGCATATATGCACTATTTCTGATTTTTCAGCGTTGGCCCTACTGTTGTAGACGCATTTTTTGCTGGCCTAGCTGAGGTAATGTTCTCTCCTAACAACGAGAATAATATTTGAAAAAGCGAGCACACAGTGTTCCCTGAACTCTGAATTCGGCCTTCAGTCTTTATAAACAACACTACTGTAAACATTTGGAACTATTTTTTCCCATGAAAGCAAAATTATTTTTCCCAAATTCCAAAATATTTACCTTTTTTTTTTGGGCACATAATACTCTGCTTAAAGTAGAACTATTCTTAGAGAACGGAACTTCTATTCTTAGAGACTCTAGAGACAATATTTTGAATCAGCCTCTAGCACATGTACAATCTTGTATAAATATGTGATGAAATGATCTCAACCTTTTTTCTGTATTAAGAGCCATTTCATGAATGTAATTTTCGTGATTCATTCGGTCAACATTCTAAATGAACAAAATTTTATCTGAATGATACCACTGCTTGAAAGTGTACAGTATAATACTCATTTTCGTGTATCTATACCATTTCAAATGCAATTTAATGTATTTTGGGGTGGGCTGGAAAACACATGCATACTTATATGTTTATATATTGCTTAGTATTTAGTAATGATGGACATTATAAGTGGGTGTTTTGAACGTATCTAGGACCCTAATTAAATATTCCAGATTTATGCCTTTACGTGGTTATAACAAATCATATCCTTATAAAGGCATAAGAATCATATCCATATTTAGTCATAGCCAATGCAGTCCAAAAACGGCAAGGCTACTTCCCTAGACTCCTAGAAAGTACAACGCGTTCTTTAAACAAACCAAACCTCCAGCAGCCTGGGAATTCCCCCTGCTTTTGTTTTGATTTGTCCTAGAACTCCTGAGAGTCCTGAAAGAACTGCCAGTTCTTAGTGACAGTTCTTAGTGACGTCTTATGTCCAACCTTACTTCAAACTCGGCACCTTCCAGGTATAAATATACCAGCATTTGCCTTAAGCAACACACAGTGGTTTGGAGCAGAGCGGCTTCCTACTTACCTAAAGCCCAGCTGATGCGAGTGCCGAAGGAAGCTGTCCCTCCCATTTGACGCACTGAGAAAGACGCTGTCTTTTCTCCTGCCAAGAAAATCCAGCTCCAGTGTTTCCAGTCACCCTTGCGGGTTACTGGGAGATCGAGTCCTGAGAGCGAGATACAAGACCTCCTTCATTCTAAAACCAAGGTACGCAGCTGATTAGATCCTTAGAGAATTCTTGATTCAGATTCAGTAAATTTGTTCAATATTTGACAATGAGACTTTTTGCAATTAATATTACTACCCCATTTTTTTACCAATAGCAGGAGAAGAGACTATACAATCAACCCATTTCTTTTTCATGTAAGTCAATATTTTATCGTCAACATGAGTTTCCTGCAAAAAACTAAAATCTGCTTTAGAACGACCTAAATAATCTAAAATCTTAGTACGTTTAACCGGATGTCGCAAACCTTTTACATTTAACGATATTACGTTAGCCATAATGTAAAAATAAAAAGAGAAGAAGAGGAAGATGGATAAAAGAACATATAAAATGGGTGTGAGTATCTCTAAAGATTATAAGAGGAAAAGGAGAGAGAGAAACATGGAGAAAAAGACAAATAACACACAAAACAATACACATAAATAAGAGCAGTGAAACGCACACACGCTCTACAAGCATGACCAACATCGTTGAAGCCCTGAAGCAGAGTAAAAATTCAGAAACATGTTAGCTATTGATAAATACCAAAAAATTCAAGAATTAGGGTCATGAGTGTCCATTGGACGTTAAAGTTGTTGATCGAGGAAATGGCGTAGATCATCAGGCCGCTGAAAGGATCTTGAGAAGGAGTCTTTCCAGATGCGCATCGTTGATGGATCTAAGAGACCGTATTTACATCCAAGGCTTCTTAGTTGAGGGCGAAGAGCAGTAAATTCCTTGCGTATTGCAACAGTTTCCTTTGCAAAATCTTGATGAATAAATATTTTGTTGCCATTAACCATCAATGAGGGAATTTCTCTTGCTGCCTTCCTGATCATAACCAAATGATGATGACGAAACACCTTAAGTATCATTTGTCGAGGTTTGGTATGTTGTGGATTACGATGGGAAGGAATTCGATGAGCTTTATCCACTTCAAATTTTTCAGGAAATTTGAGATTTAAAAGGCCAGGAAGCAAGTTCTCTAAGTACATTCGACAATCTTGCAAATTAAATATTAAAGGTTATATTGCCTGTTGCGATTTTCCACATCCAAAAGATGTGAGCTCATAGGTGAGATTTTCGCCACAAGTGGGGTGAATGCATCCACTTTAGTTTTATTGTCTTGAATTTTGATGGAGTTATCCAAAATTTTCATGGATAAACACGGCATTTCTTTTTACGTACACTTTTAATTTCTGTCGCAATAGTGTCTGTATTGGCCCAAAGTGCTTGAATCTCTTCTAAAATTAAAGATAGTGAGGGTTCAGGTGATTCCATCAATTTGGATTTTAATGGGGGTGGTGAAATCTGTTGTTTCCTTTTATTTCGGGTTTTGTTCTCCATATTTGCTCAAAAAGTACTTAAATAGAAGTAAATTCTAAAAAGTCATGAGAATAAATATGAAAGAAATGAAGAAAACCTCCAAAAGCCTAGTGCAGCAGCTAAACTGTACTGTGGGAGTGGCTAGGCCCAAGCCAGTCCCTTTCTTGAATTACACTTCGCCCCCCTGACAGAGATTTCAGGCAGTAGCTCGAAGCAGAGCAGGGAGCAAGAACCAGGAGGCAGAAAAAAACACTTGCCGCATATGTAGGCGACCAAAACTTCTTCCAGCTGCAGGTGATCCCTTTAGAAATACAGCGATTCCATTTAGAAGAATGTGCTGACAGGAATTCGTCGTTTTAAAGCCAAAACGGGCGCAAACCGCGATGGAGCTTGGTTCGCGCGCTCGAGCGTCTCCGCTACCTGCACTTTGTAATATAGATAGATAGATAGATAGATAGACAGACAGACAGATAGATAGATAGATAGATAGATAGATAGATAGATAGATAGATAGATAGATAGATAGATAGATAGATCGATAGATAGATATTATTGTATGATATTATTGTCAATGATATATATTTTTGATAGTTTTGTACTTACCAATTAAAGTATAGGATCTCAGTAATATGGTAACTAATATTGTTTTCCCTGATATTTTTGACATCGCTCTTCCTTTCCTCAATATTGTGTCAGTGATCCTGTCACCATTGACCCCATCAATAACTACTGAAATAACTTCCACTGCTGTCTGTGCCACTTCAGCAAGTGCCAATTAATTTTCATTAAAGTGGCAATATCACACCAGCTAACCAGCCTTTGGGATTGTCACCATCAGCCAAACTATTGGGGGGGCAGTAACTATTGCAGCATTTTAAATTAGAACTGCCCGTTTGCACCATCAGTTTCCCAAAGTGTCCAATGTGTGCCTGTGCAAGAAAGGGAAGAGGAGGAATAATCAGATGTGCCACTACATAAATAAGGGGCGGACAGAGACTGGACTCCTCTTGCAGAAGAAGAGTTGCAGCCAGCAGTATCTGAATTACCACCACCTGTGGGCACCAGCACCATAGCACCATTGCACACAGATTAAACTTCACAATGAATAGGTGTCATGAAGGTTGCTCTTTTCACTACAGGCAAATTCAAGAGAGCAGCCACATGCAGACTCTTTGTGATAACATAAGTCAGCTTGTTAGAGTGAAGTAACAAGAGCACAGATTGACCACACACCACCAGATACAAATGCAAAGTGCTATGAGGTCTGCTTGAAGCCAACATGTCATTCAGCTTGCTGGACAGGGAGCTAAAGGAAAGGCTATTTGCATCAGGTTATGGATATGTGGGCATGTAAACTTTTGAGGTACACATCTGTGCCCTATAACGGTAACACATTTGTCACTTGCCAAGCACTCCAATACATATCCAGGAATAATTTCAAAGACCAATCACTCCCACATTCTTCGCTATGCCCCACACCCTCTCAACCAGCCACCCACATCAGGCCTCAAAGGTTGTCTTCCCATACAGCAAATATTAAAGACCAAGATACACCTTCAGCAAAACAGTGTACCATATATATTATATTAAATTGTACAAGCTGTTGGTCCGTATGTGTTGTGGTGTAATATTATGTTTGTGTGTACAATGTGTAATATGTAGCTGTCAAGACTAACATTTTCTTAAGGGTACATTGGGGGGCTGGTATCGTATTTGGAAACTGTGCATAGTTTTATTGCATCAGCACAGGGCAATGTGGTAGGTGGTTAGAAGATGGAATGTCTAATATTTGGTAAGATAGCATGTCAACCCACTTTTGTTGTGTCTAAGTATTTGACAGGGGAGAAAAATACAGTATTTTTGTGAAGATGGAACACCTTTGCTATAGTAAAAGTCACTGATGACTAAAAGTTTGTGAAAGTGTACATTTATTATATAAATAACAACCGCACTATTTTTTTTTAGAAATAATTGTCTGTTAAGTAGTCTCTGAAACCAACAGTATTAACATCCAGGTGCTGCTGTAGTTCTCCTACAAGTTTCTTCATTGACTTTTGTGTCTTCATCTCCCTCCTCATCTTCTGTGGGCATTTGCACATGTTCCCTCACAAATGTTATTGAGCATACAGCATTGGAGAATGATTTTGCATACTTTTTGTGCATAGTCCTGATTATAATAGGAACCTGAACTGTGCCTTAAGTAGTCCAAATGTGTACTGAGCTGTCTTTAGAGCTTGGCTGTGCATATGGTTATATGCTGTTTCTGCTGATGTTCCAGGATTATGGAGTGTAATCCTGAGCCAAGGGTGGAGTGGGTTTCCAAAGTGACCTGATGTGATGGGATCATACAGTTTGTAAAACGTATACCAAATTAATTAATAATGCCAATATGTCATTTTACAAAATCGAATTTTACTATCAAATCTGTTTTATAAGAGAGTGTTGAGTACAATAAGGATATTTCATGACCTCCAATTCATAGTTTCTGCATTCTTGTGCGGAGTGTTTAAGTTGCAAATTAAAGAGTGCCAGTGCCCAGAGCATGCGATCAGTGTAATGAAATATCAGCCTGCCAAAAACCAATGCTGTGTAGTTTTCAATTCACCTCCGGCCTCTTTTATCCACTATCATTCAGTCCCTTTCCCTTTTATCTCACACTTGCAGGTTCCTGCTCCCTCCCTTTGTGACTTGTTTTCTGTCTTTCTCTTCCTCCTTTGTTCCTTTATATTTTTCTCCCTCTTGGTATTGGTAAATGTCTGATGCGGAAAATTGCATGCCAATCCACAAAAATAAGTGCTGGTGGCCCCCATGGGCTACCACCATCTCAAATTGAGCACTGTTTGTGTCTCTGGGTTATATTGGAAAATTGTATCCCTTCCACAGAGTGGGTGTTTCTTAAATTCTAGAGAAGAGTCTTTACAAAAGCCCTGAGGTCACCCCCGCTCCTGCCACCATCTACTCCAGAATGTTTTGGACTCATACTTTAACTTTCCTTTCCTCCACCACCACTTTGTTCCGTACCTCTGATGATGAGCATTGCACTTATCTGGAAGTTGATTAAAATTCCCTGTTTTGTAAGAGTTAATTGGAGAAAGGATTGAACGCCACCTTATTCTGTACCTGCCACTGTGTGTCAAATTCAAATTCATTGGTTCCTTATGTGTCTGTATGCATGCTAGGCTTGCCTGAGTGTGTCATATGTGTGCATTATCTCTAAGGTGTGTGTGATTCTGTTTTACTAGGTAGACCTTAGGAGTTGGTAGGGAGACCATTTCTTTCTCATTGGTGGTGGCTTTATTTTGGATGGGTTAAAGGTATTTGAAAAGTCCAGTTTCTAAGGCTTTATCTGCTTATCCTTCCACTAGTCCTTTCAGTCCTCACTTAAGAACCTGCTGCTCCAAAAGCTTTAGTGTTTCTATTGTGGTTGTTTTGCTGCTTCCAGATAGCACACTTCTTCGTTTCACTGACAGAATATAGATGTAAAAATAAGGAAGAAAAACATATCGCTGAAAAAATATAGAATGAAAAAATATCGACTCTCTACACTTAAACAGGTAAGTACAAAAATATCATCAACCAAAAATATTGATGTTAAAAATGTAGTTGTACAAAATTTCGATTTTGATATATATATATATATATATATATATATATATATATATATATATATATATATATATATATATATATATATATATATATATATATATATATATATTCACTGAAAAACCATAGGTTTTAGGCCATATATAGTTAGGGATTAGCATTTACAAAACCTTAATTTACTTGCACAAAACCATAGAAATTCGCATATATAGTTAGATGCAATAACTATATATCGCGCACCCGCAATCCACTGCTGATGATGTCACATATTACATCATTCATGACATGGTCAGTGACATCACTGATGACTTCACTGATGACATCATCCAGTGATTGTATGTTTCTGTAAAGTTAAAATATGTCTTACATATTGAAGAATGAGTGGATGTATAAGTGTCTGGATGAAGGATTTAGTAGGTGCATGACTGACTGTATGAGAGAGTGATTAAATGTGTCTCACTGAGTGCATGGGTTAGTGACTAAACTGTCTTAATTTGTGCATCATTATATCTGTTGTTCTATGAACTGCTGCATGTGTTGATCAGTAGCTATATGAGTAACTATATAGGTTATTGATTGGTTGCCCAAGTATTTGTATGGGAGAGTGAGTGTGTGTGAGGGGGTGGCTGGGAGGTGTGTGACTCTGTGCATACATGTGTGAACAGTTGATTCACTAGATCTATGGGTTCAAAACTGCATGTGGAAACAGCTGTATGGGTGGTTGACTGTGTACGAGTGTATTGGTGAGTGAATGGATATCTCAGTGCTACATGTCAAAGTAAGTACATATGTAAAACACAATACATGTGAGAGTTCACATATATAAATTACTGTGTATAAGAGCCAGTGAATGTGTGAGTGGCTGAATGGATCATTGAAAACTTGTATCAGGAATTGTATAGGAGAGTAAATATGTGTTAGTTTATGTTTGAATAAGTAAGGTGTGTATAACTGTATAGTTGATGAAATGGAGGTGTGATTGATTCAGTGCATGACTGACTAGGTGTGTGAGTAACTCCATGGATGAGTGACAGACTGTGAGTGTCTGTTTACTCTGAGTGTATCTAAGGTTATATTAGAGTCTGAAGAGGTTGATCGTATTATCACATGATTGATGTCATCAGTGATGTTGTCATTTACAGTTCCAGCCTGCTCCGTGGCCGGCCCACGGGGTTGTAGGCCCGTATTTGGGCACCAACATTTTTATTAAAGGTTTTTGAAAAAGCAAACGTAGTTGTAACGCGTACATTGGTAAGTTTCAAAGAAATGGCCACTGTTTCCGATTTTTTTTTTTTTTTAAAAAGCAGGTGAAATGAAGCAGCTCAATTAGTTAAGGGTTAAAAAGTATAGTACGCAGAAACATTGAAAATATGAATGGTCCAGGTTTGTTGTATGTGTTTTTCATTTTTGTACAGCATAAAGCAATCAATAAAGATCCTGGTATTTAGCCTCTACTTTATATGCTACCTGTATCAGGGAAGTTGTTTTAAATGCCCCTAAGCCACCACGGAGGAATGTCACCTGGCCCCCCTAGTACGAACGAAAACGACCCCGTACCACTGTAGGTTATCTCTCTTCCCCAAAAATGACAAAAATTACTTTCTAGGACGTTTTGGACATTGATGATTTTCATATGATCTATTTATTAAAGTAATACTCATCAACTCATGAAATTAATTTTCCACATGCTACACAAGTCAATCTCATCTGCCCAAAGTTCTTTTGCAGATTTGGGACCGTTTCCCTTGCCTCTGACTCACTTATTGCTAAGTCATTGATGGATGTTTTTGCCGGTCGGGGGTTATCCACCAAATCTCGAAGTTGTGCTTTAGAATAATTAGGAGGGTGCCACCTCTCCATGTGCCGATGCATGGTATGATTACCATAGCTATATTATTTTTCGGTCCCTCTCGAGAGTTTTTTTTTTGCAGATGAAGCAGGTAACGAACCTGGCATTAACTTTCTTTTCATGAGAAGGAAAAGAAAAAAATTGCCAGATAAAATTCACTTTCACATGGGACGTTCTTGGCATTTCTTTCAGAAACTTTTACATCACTGTGTCATTTCTTTGTCTATCCTGGTTAAAGCAATGTCATATAAATAGTTGTTTAAAATGTTTTTTTAACGTGTTTACTTTGTTGGAGCGTTGTATATATTTATAAGTTATTAAAGTGTTATAATCCTACAACTTTGTTGGAGTGCTATATATTTTTAATGTGACACATAATTGTGAAGACTTTGATGTACAAAAAGACATCCCTGGAATCTTCCGCTTCAGGCTCGGTCCCACACACCCTTACAGTGAGAATCCCCTCCCCAATCACAATACAGGATCGTTATCAGATAGTAGGAACGCGTGTGGTGTAACGGATCTCATGAGGTGGCGACCTTGATCTACTGTAACTCCTTTGAACAGGGGTGATTCTTTACAGTTGGGGCCATAAACTACATCCGCAGGGCTATGTGATAGCCTGGGACCGGCCTGGACAATCAGACACAGAGGAAGAGGACTGTCAGAGGGTGCGGTAGTGAATAGGGTGAAAGGGAGGTGTCGGGCGGGCACAGGGTGTGATACTCAGGGAAGAGCAGCGCAGATGGGAGGAAGTTTATGGCCCATGCATCAGGGAGAGAGCAGGGGTGACCAGTGCGTGGGGGAGATGCTTGCGAGGGTGGGGAGCCATGCTGAGGATCGGCGTCGTGCAGAGAGTGGGTCTGGTCAAGGCATCTAAAATGGCTGCCGTGCACGACAAAAGTGTGGCATTGGAAAAAAAGCAAGATGGCGCAGACAATGTTTTGTCAATAAGGATTAATTTATAACAATTATTTTTAACAATATATTTACTCGCAGTGTCAAAATGGCGATCAACACTTCCTAATTTCCTTCGAATCGAACGTTAACAGAAGTCAAGCGGCAAAAAAAAAAAAAAAACGCTCACGCGCAACCGCTGGAAGACAAGTATGAACATATATGAGCCTCCTCAACCACCCTCAGAAAACATAGGGGGTCAGGATACGTCTCCCGTACCCCCTTATACCCAATACTCACATAGTTTTTCCTCCATCTAGTAATTTAATTAAATCGAAACACAAAATGGCGAATTCCCGTTTCGCTACCAGTTTGCGACCCGGTTCGCGAACCAGGAAGCGCTTCTACCGCGAAAAATTAAATTTTTTTTATTTTCCCCACGGGACACTTTAATAACCCCAACATCATTCCTACGGGGTCAAGAGGGGTCTACCTTGCCCCCTTTCATTAAATTCCCCCTTCGTTTTTCTCCTCCTCTTGTCTCTCGATCCTACCGAGAGACAAGATGGCGGCCGCACCGGACTGTTTAGAATGTTGACAGACACCGGAGAGCCAATCAGCTTCACTTTGCAAAGCTCAGTTACGCGAAAAGTACGCGATCTGGAGCGCTACCCGGGACGCTGTTACAGATATATCTGTTTTTTTAAACGTTAATTTCTCGAAATCCACTGGAGCACATATATTGAGACCCAGCAAAGGCACATCGGGCTAACAGTCCCTACAATTTTGCCAAGTTTCGTGCAAATCCATTCAGCCGTTCAAGCTAAAAGTGAGGCCAAAGGCCCTATGGAAAAATGAATGGGAAAAACGCGTTTTTGGACCCCCCTTTTTTCTCGGCCCCCCCTTGACAGAACCCCCCCAAATTTTCAGGGGCTGCTCAGAAACAAAATGTGCCATTTTCCTGAAAATTTCAGCCGATTCCGTCCACAAACGCCAAAGTTATTAGACATAGAATTTTCAAAAGTTCCATAGAGAAAAAATCCTAACTATATATACCTACTGGCTATCGCCAGTAGGTAATATATATATATATATATATATATATATATATATATATATATATATATATATATATATATATATATATATATATATATATATATATATATATATATATATATTTTTTTTTTTTTCACTGAAAAAACATAGGTTTCACACGTTATATGCAAAAAAAACAGTTGGTGGACAGAATGCAGAACAATGTCACACTTTCACCCCAGTACAGAGATCTGGGCCTAATGGGAACAGTCGAGCCTGAATTGCCAAGCCATGTCTTTCCTGGACCGGAATCAAGCATCCTAGGACCGGTTTCTGGCTATCAGCCATCATCAGCCAGGATAGCTTGACTCCAGTGGTGTGGAGAGCATGGGACTCACGTCTGAGCATACCCATCCCACTCGGGGTGACAAATGCAAGAACAACAGTTGATGGACAGAATGCAGAACAATGTCATACTTTCACCCCAGTACAGAGATTTAGGCCTAAATCCATTGTTTTTTGCACTCCACACCACCCCAGTTCAGACATGGCCTTATGCAAATCAGCCTTGACCCTGTGCCTCATGGGAACAGTCCAGCCTGAATTGCCAAGCCATGTCTTTCCTGGACCGGAACAAGCATCCTAGGACCGGTTTCTGGCTATCAGCCATCATCAGCCAGGATAGCTTGACTCGGGTGATGTGGAGTGCATGGAACATAGTTAGCTGGACATTTCACTCATACAAAACCATTGAAATTCCCCCGTTATAGTTAGTTCAGCTAACTATAACACGCGCACCCGCAATGCACTGCTGATGACGTCACACATTACATCACTCATGACATGGTCAGTGACATCACGCATGACATTTCAAATGACATCACTGATGACATCATCCAGTGAATGTGTGTCTTTCTGAAAAATTTATATTTTTTATATATGTATATCTAAAGGTTGATGGAAGAATAAATGGGTAAATAAGTGTCTAAATGTTTTTTTTGTAAAATTGATTGTATAGCTGACTTATATCTTAGTGAATACATGTATTAGGGTATAATGTTTAAATATGTAAATATCTGTATCAGTGTCTCACTTTGTGTATAAGTGGCTGCATGGGTTAGTGAGTAGCTACATGAGTGTCTATATGGATTATTAGTTGTTTTTTGAGTATCAGAATGAGTGTTTGTATAGTTTGGTGGGGGGTATTACTTAGCGCACAGATGCATGAATGACTGACTCACTGTTTGTATGTGTTTTGAAGACAGCATGTGTGCAGGACTGTATGGGTGGATGAGTGTGTCTGTGTCGGTGTGTTAGTGAGTGAATGACTGCCTCAATAGCGTCTTTATGAGTAAGTACATATGTTTTAAAATAGTGTATGTGAGTATTGATGTATATAAGTAAGGATATATGACAGTGACAGTTTGGAAGAGTTCCTGTATAAATAAGTATGTGTTTCTATAACTGATTGTTTAAGAAAGTAAGTATGTGTATGTTTCTGTAGAAATAAGTGTAGTGGTGTGTGTAGAGCTGTATATGCAAGTAAATGGAAGTTTATTTCCATGTGTGAGTATATGTGTGAATAACTCTATGTATAAGTGTAGGTGTGTAACAGGATGTATAGGTGAATGAGTACATATGATGAGTGAGTACATGTATGATTGACTATATAGAACTATTGGTGAATGAGTTATGTTATGTTATGTTAATATAGTCTTTTATAGCGCATGGCTACTCCATAGAGTGTCCCGGTGCTTTTATTGACGAACCTGTAACAGAGAGAAACACAACACAGTAAAATAAAACGGACCAGGCAGAAAGAAAAGAAAGCAACCTAAAGGGCAAAAAGCCAAGTTTTAAGGCCCTTCCTGAAGTTCAGCAAGTTAGAGGTACTGCGCAATGCTAGGGGCAAAGTGTTCCAAAGCTGTGGCGCCAACAGCTTAAAAGAGCGACCTCCAATACGAGCCCTTTTTACTCGTGGGACCACAGCAAAGAAAAATGATTCAGACCTCAGAGATCTGGCTGGATGGTAAAAGGCAAGCCTCTTCTGGAGATATTTTGCTTCCGAGGCGTGGAGAGCCTTATGGGCCAAGGTCAAAGCCTTAAAAACTATCCGTTTCCGGATAGGCAGCCAATCGAGCGACTGCAAAAGACCGGAAACTCTGGCTCGCCTATACAGACCGAAAATGGCCCTTGCGGCCGAGTTCTGGACCACCTGCAGCCGTTGCAGGAGATATTCCGGCAGGCCGAGATATAAGACGTTGGAATAGTCCAATCTTGAACCTATTAAGGCCTGCACCGTCGTCTTCCTCTGATCCTCTGAAAGCAGAGGGAGGAACTAACGGAACATCCTGAGGAGGCCAAAACATGTTCCCGTAAGACCAAGGATCTGAGATCTTAACGCCAGACCATTGTCAATCTTGATCCCCAAGTTCTTTGCTAGCTGGGACGAGCCCGCTGGAGGGAACATGTTAGCCGGCCACCATTCCTGCCAATCTGGATTGGATGGACAGCCGAAGAAGAGTACCTCAGATTTATCTGAGTTGCACTTGAGGCTGTTAAGCTGGAACCATTTGAAAACAGCCCCAAGGCACTCACGGATACTCTCTCCATCAAAATCTTCTCCTTTCTTGCACGTAAAGAGGAGCTGGGTATCGTCGGCATAGGAAACGATCTGGGCCCCAAAAGACTCCTCCAGTGCCGCCAGAGGGGTCATAAAGATGTTAAAAAGAGTCGGGCTCAGCACAGAGCCCTGCGGAACTCCGACTCCCAAAGGCGGCATCACGGCAGAGCCAGGTGGGACCCAGACCGTTTGTCGATGGCCAGCCAAGAATGATTTAAACCAGCTGAACACCGTCCCCCTCAGACCGATCTCATGAAGTCTGGCGAGGAGACCGTCATGGGGGACGGTGTCAAAAGCCGCCGACAAGTCTAGCATTACAAGCATAGCCTTGCCCCCGAGTCCAGTGCCTCTTTAATGGCTTCCAACACCTCCAAAAGCGCCGTCTCGGTGCTTAAATTGGGGCGGAAGCCAGATTGAGTAGGGTGCAGCAGATTGTACGATTCCAGAAAATTGGAGAGCACGATGTGCACATGCTTCTCCAAGATCTTAACCAACGCAGGGAGAAGAGAGATAGGCCTGTAGTTGGCCAGGACCTCAGGGTCTAGGCCAGGTTTCTTGAGAAGGGGAATAACGTTCGCCTGCTTCCAGGGCTGTGGTAGATTTTGTAGATGTGGTAGATATGTAGATTTTGGAATTACTGAATAGGTCTTTCTAACTGGTATTGGTATCTCCAGTTTTTTTGAAAATGTTAGGTTCTATTTTTGAATGTGTGTATCAAAGGTTATATGAGGGTGAGAGGAGGTCTGCCACTCTTTCACAAGGATGATGTCATCAGTGATGTCATCAGTGATGTCATTTGAGATGTCATCAGTGATGTCATGAGTGATGTCACTGACCATGTCATGAGTGATGTAATATGTGACGTCATCAGCAGTGCATTTCGGGCGTGCGAGTTATAGTTTGCTGAACTTACTATAACGGGGGAATTTCAATGGTTTTGTATGAGTTAAATGTCCACCTAACTATAACATGTGTGAAACCTATGGTTTTTTTCTGTGAATTTCAAAGGTTGTTTAAATGCTAATTCCTAACTATAACGTGGCTGAAACCTATGGTTTTATCAGTGAATTTCAAAGGTTTTGTAAATGATAATTTTTAAATGTATTAATTGTTATATTTTTTTATACTAATTTACTACATTGTTTTAAAGTATGTATTTTTAGATATTAAATGTTTTAAATTACATTACATATTTTTAATATAAATTGAAAAAAGAATGCTTTTAAAAATATTGAAATTGTAATATATATTTTTTTAAAATATTTTATTTATTTATACATATTTTAAATAGCAGGCAATGATATGCTTTGGAAGGAAATTCAAGTTACTGGTAAGTACAGTTACATTTACTTTTCAGGAATAGTAGTGAGCTGAAAGATGCAGCACTGAGGTATCTCCTGATAACAGGTGAGCAAATTGGAATTCGTAGTTCGACTGATATTTGAGGAATTTTTTTAAGTTCCAAAAATCCACACTTAGAAAAATTTCCAAGTGAAACCATGCAATGTTAGCCTATGGAAGGAAATTCAAGTTACTGTAACTAAGATTAGAATTACTTTTCAGGATCAGTAGTGGGCTGAAACATGCAGCACTGAGGTGTCTCCTGAGAAAATCAGAATTCGTAGTTTGGCCGATTTTAGAGGAATTTTTTAAAGTTCCAAAACTCCACACTTCGAGAAATTTCTAAGTGAAATCAGTCAATGTTAGCCTATGGAAGGAAATTCAAATGACCGTAAGTATGGTTAGAATCACTTTTCAGGATCAGTAGTGCGCTCAAAGATGCAGCACTGACGTTTCTTGTGATAACTGGTGAGTAAATCAGAATTCGTAGTTCAGCTGATTTTACAGGAATATTTTGCTCAATAGTGAAGGAAGAGGGCGGGGCCTGAGGTAACATGTGTGCAAACACAGCCTGTGGCGCGTTTTAGATTGGGAAATGAATTCCTCTTCAGTCCCGAGGTCCCTTGTGAGCCAACTAGCCCTCCAGGTACCTCCAGTATGCGCCAGGCAGCTGTGTTGCAGAGAGGGGCTCAGAGGGCACGCCCCCTTTTTACAACACTCTGCAACACAGAGCTGTGGCGCTTACTGGAGATACCTGTTGGACTAGTTGCCCCCTAGGGGACCTCTGGATTGAAGAGGAATTAATTCCCCAAACGTGCCACAGGGCATGTTTGCACTCACATCACCTCAAGCCCTGCCCCCTACCTTAACCACTGTGCAAACGCAACCTGTAGCATGTTCTAAGTTGGGGGATTAAGTCCCCTTGCATACTGGGGGTCCCTGGGGGCCAACTAGCCAACAAGGAACCTCCAGTATGCGCCAGGGGGGTGTGTTGCAGAGAGGTGTAAAAAGGGGCGTGGCCTCATTACACCTCTCTGCAACGCAGCCCCGTGGCGCGTTTGCAGAGGGGGAACTAATTCCCCTTGCATACTGGAGGCCCCTGGGAGCCAACTAGCCCACTAGGAACCTCCAGTATGCACCAGGGGGCTGCACTGCAGAGAGGTGTAATGAGGCCATGCCCCTTTTAACACCTCTCTGTAACGCAGTCCCCTGGCGCGTTTGCAGAGGGGGAACTAATTTCCCTTGCATACTGAAGGTCCCTGGGGGCCACCTAGCCCACCAGGAACCTCCAGTATGCGCTAGGGAAGGTACAGAGTACAGTACAGAGAGCAGTACAGAGTACTGTACTTCGTACCCCGTGATTTTTTATTTATTTTCTTTAAACATTTTTTTGGGCTTGGGGGTCCTTGTGGGACCCCCTGGGCAGGCCTAGGGGATCAGAGTGTTTCTACCCTGCCCCCTTTGCGTGTTTTGCTCGTTTGTTTTACTGCTTTCTTGTGTCTAGGTTCTACCAAGGCACAAGATGGCTGCCAACACTTCCTGGTTTGGAGTGTTGACAGACAGTTGACAGCCAATGACCATGCAGCTCGTGCTTAGGAAGGTACATAGTACAGTACAGAGAACAGTACAGAGAACAGGACAGAGAACAGTACATAATACAGTACAGTGCATAGTACAGAGTACAGTACAGAGTACCGTACTTCGCACCCCGCGATCTTTTTAAAAATGGTCCTTGTGGGACCCCCTGAGCAGGCCTAGGGGGTCAGGGTGTTTCTACCCTGCCCCCTTTGCGTGTTTTGCACGTTTGTTTCACTGCTTTCTTGTGCCTTGGTTCTACCGAGGCACAAGATGGCTGCCAACACTTCCTGGTTTGGAGTGTTGACAGACAGTTGACAGCCAATTAGCATGCAGCCCGTTCCGTCACGAGCCTCGGGTGGGCTGTGCTGGTGACGGAACGGTTCCGTCACGGCTCGCTCGCTGCGCCTGCGCCGCGCTGATTTCATGCCTGCGCGGCTCGTTCTATTAAGCGGGCGGGGCCGTGACGGAACCATTCCGTCACAAGCACAGCCCACCCGAGGCTCGTGACAGAGCGGTTCCGTCACGAGCGCGGGAGCGCCGCGCAGCCCCCCCTCCCCCTTAGCACTGCGGCGGAATAGCCGCTGCATCTAAGGGGTTAAAATATAAACTAAAATACATAACACTAAATAAAAAATCTACATTTTAAACAACCATATTTTTGATAATGATATTGATGACTTCTATATTTATGAAAACTATATTGCTTACCTTAAATTCAATATTCTTTACCCCGATATACTTGCTGTCAATATTTCTGTGTCACTATATTTCCAACTCAATATTTGTGTAATTCAACATTTCCAACTTGATATTCTGTCTGAATACCCACGTCTTCAGCTCTGGCCGCAGAATGTAAGCCACTGTTTGTGTAGAGATAAAAAGAGAATTTATTGGCGTCTGTTACTTGGGTCTCCTGATTATTTTCAGGAGCAATGTTTAAGTGCCATTCTCTTTCTGTACCATCTACCCCTCAGTGGGCATCCCCATAATAGCACTCTGGTGTGCTATATGTATGCCTTGTCAAGGTGTGAGGAACTGCTATGATTGCTTACCTGGTGCACACCTTTTGGTTTCACTGCATCCTGCATGCTCCTCACAAGTAAAGTAGGGACTGCAGTGTTGTTGCTTCTCTGACGTCATCACTTCCTGATGGCCCAGTCTTAGTTATTGGTCCATTCGCCACAACAGAAGTGGCCATATGTACAACCAACCTATTTGCGAATCGCAAATCGGGATACACGGCAGTGTTTGAGACACTGTTTGCGATATCCAATGGGGTTGCAAATTGCATGCCTCATGCATATTAATGATCCTGTCGCAATTTGCGACCCCATTGGGAATGGCTGGCACTCCCAGGGATGGCAGCCTGCTGGGGTCAGCAGACCACCATGTCTGGAACTGCTTTTAAATAAAGCAGTTTATTTTTTAACAGCAGCTGTGTTTAAAAAATAAAAATGAAACTTTTCCGTTTCATTTTATAAGGGCAGGCAGTGGACCCTGGGACCACTGCCTGCAAATATTTTCTTTTTGACAAAGTGTTTTGTGTCTCCCATTGTGCCGCAAATTGTTGCCGCACATTATCTGTCTTTGCCAAGATACTTGAGCGCCCAAAGGTACTCATGTTTGTCCTCAATAGATTAATTGTGAGGTCTCTTACCTCCAGCAGGTCATGTCTTGGACGAAGGAATGGCAGTCTCAGATTCGCCTAACTGTTGGACATGTCCTCTGAGAAAAATTCTTACATTCAAATGCTCTCGGTAGTCTGAAGGATTTGCTGCAAATTCTTCCTAATAAATTGTCAACACCAAATGTAATTGTACAGAGGATCACTATTCTTAGAATAAGAACACACATGGCTTTACCAATAATCAAGTTTACAACTAAACCTAAATCTACTTCACTTCAAATGCAAAA
This sequence comes from Lissotriton vulgaris, assembly GCF_964263255.1. Taxonomy (NCBI): domain Eukaryota; kingdom Metazoa; phylum Chordata; class Amphibia; order Caudata; family Salamandridae; genus Lissotriton; species Lissotriton vulgaris. Next base: position 1,428,153,688 of record NC_141685.1, on the reverse strand, counting down.
CCCCTGCTCCAGAAGAACATAAATGACTGAAGCAGTGTGGTCTATGGCAAAGCAGAATACAGTACCAAAAGGACTGTGTTGCTGTTATTAGTGACATTTACGACACCTCTGGGTGGGTGGAACCGGGGATCATTCAAGTGAAGACTGGGCCATGTCACAATATGTGATTGTGTCCAGTTTGTCTCTGTCTCTGAGTGCTCTTTTTGTGAACTTATCCTATCAAAGGCCCTGAATATGAATTGGAATGTTAGGGCCACATCTACAACCAATTGCAATTTTTAGCGACTTGCAATTTGTGAGTCTCAAAACCTGATCTACAACAAGGTCTCAGACACTGTTTGCAATTCCTAGATGGGTCAAAAGGGACCTGCCTCCTTAATAATAATGAGGTAGGTTGCAATTTGCAACTCATTGCGAAAGGCTGACACTCACAGGGATGGTGGCCTGCTGTGATCAGCAGACCATAATGCCTGTCTGTGACTGCTTTTTGAATAAAGCAGCGTTTTTTTTAAATGCAGCTAAAATATCACAAAGGAAAATGGCTGCATTTCAGAAAATAAAAATGAAATGTTTTATTTTTATTTTGTTACAGTGGGCAGTGGTCTGTGGGACCACTGCCTACTCTGAAAAAATGTTGGTGCCCCCATTCACAAAGGGGAAGGGGTTCCTTAAGGATCCCTTCCCATTTGAGAAAGGTTTCCCACCCATGTAAAATTGGTGGTAATCTGCAAGTGTTTGCGACTGCATTTCGGGTCGCAAAACATTCAAACATATCAGTGTGACTCGCCATTAGGAAGGGACGCTCTTTACAAGCCCGTTCCTAATAGAGACTTGCAAACCCTATGTTGCGAGTCGGTAATAGGTTATCAACGCACAAAATAGGGTTGGTACATAAGAAAATGCATTTTAACAGTAAAATGCAGCCACGGCCCGTGCATGGAAGAGCTGTGGGGCCGGGTGGGGATTTCAACAGACGACAATGTGGGGAAATTAATTATTTATTTAATTGTACCTTGTGGTGGTTTATTGAATCCCCCTCTAACCCGGCTCCCCCGCTCTTACCTGCACAGGTGCAGTAAAAACCTTTCCCTTAACCGTTTGTCTCGTAATCACAACCCAAAGTGTCTTTGTAAGGAAAACACAGAGAGCAGAACCACTCGTGGGGTTATAAACACATTCTGTACCGAATCTCACTTCTCACTGTGATCACCATCCACATCATTCACAATGCCTGTTAAAGAAGTGTCCGAACAAGTCATAAACTATGAATATTTGATATAGCCTTATAGCCCGCTGTAGCGGTCTTTACGGGCAATTAAAGGTCTGCTCCAGCTTTAAAGGCCTGAGCCAAAGGAAGGGCTTTTAACAAGGGAGCAGGACTTTAATAGCCGGTATAACTCAGCTACCAAGGGCTATAAGGCCATTAGAACATTCTGCCACTTGAGGGAGTAATGTTCTAACAAATAAAACAAAGGCCTCTTGAGCCCGAAGTGGTTTACATCCCCTCAGCTCCAATAGGCCTTTGTAAAACAACAATGGAATGTTGCTTTGCGGGCTTTTACCAGCCCACGGAATGCTCCGCATTCCAATGTTCAAATATACTTTAATCTCTAGCTTACAATCTGTTTTTCCTAATCTTAGCCTTTAGCTAGTGAAGTTTCGTAAAATATTAACCTTTCAAAATAATATTATTTTGTCAAGGTGGACAAAAATAAGTCACAGATGGTAATATGCATGTTTTTAATGTACATTAAAATGACTCTAGCAATCAACATTGTCTTTTGTTTACAATACTTATCAAAACCTGAAAATGAGCATTGCAGCCTCCTTAACTAAATCAAACCAAAAATAATTGATCCCAAATAGGAACTTATAGGCCTTTATTATGGGGGTTTGGGGACACGCCGGGAGGCGTCACCAGGCGCTTTATAAACTCCTATAATAATAAAGATGGCAGCTTCTGCCGAGTACGCTTACACAGACACTGGCCACCAACTTCTGAATATCAGGAGAATGGGTTAGCTGACATTGCTGACATTGCATGGTGCCTCTGGTGCCTCTGAGATTACATCTTGAGCGTTTTGACTGGGCCCTTAGCAGCCTGTCATAAGAGAAGTGAACTGTCCTAAATGGTGGCAATTGGTACCTGGATGAAGTGGGGCCTTGACTACTGCTGGTTATGGTGAGTGGGATGCTGATGAGTAATCCAGCCGGTAGGGTGGTGTGCTTGGTACTTAGCCTTGAAGATGCTGATTTGGTGCAATTCATGGAGCTTTGAGAGATGCCAGGGCAGTTGCAAACAGGACAGGAATATTTTCAGAGTGAGCACCAGTGCAGTTGGTGTGACCTGGTGCTTCTTGGCTCGTAAGGGCAGGTGAGCTCAAGACCGAAGCCTGTGACTACGCTGGAGCCATGATGATGCCAGGAGGAAGATGTGGCCAGACTGATCCAAAGGAAGATCAGGGCCCCATTCTGATTCATTCTCCACCTTACAGGAGGCTTAGGTCGGTGCAGTGCTTAATTTGAGCTGGTGGTTTCCGGTGCTCGGCCTTGCCACTTAATTATGAATACCAGCACTTATGACAGTCTGCCACATGATGGCACTGTATGACTAATTTAGAGACAACTACAGTTTATTAATTTAATATACATTAAGAATAAATAATACCTGCCACATAAGCCATTCTTGTTGATTTTGGGCCTGGAATAGTCTGAATTGTCACACTTTTATGAGTGTGGTGGTTAGTAGTTGTGTTGGTACTGTCTTTAGTAGCACTGGCAGTGGCAATGGGAGGTGCAAGCTGCAACAACCTCCTGACAAGGGCCCTGGTACATATTTTATTACAAATTAAGCACTGGGTTGGTGCTTAGATACAGTCTCTACGAGTTAGGTATAAAAAGACAAGGAGAGTTGACCCAACTTTGCAAGAATAACAGCTGTGGGGCAGTATAGAGACCTATTATTGAGATGTAAGACAGTGTTGCTGGTGGAAGACTCCTAGATACAGAAGCACTGTTGCATGATAACACTCTTATAGGTGGCTCTTCTCCTTTCATTGGGAATACCTGGCAGGTGGAGTATGGTGACGCCTTTCATCAAGGCATGGTGAATACTGAACTGATACTGTGGAACTATGATATTAATTGGCACACTAGGCGAGGCAGAGAAGCATGAACCCAAACCACAATTGTCTGAAAGAAATGTATGAATAAGAATGGTCAAGCTACTGGGGAGGGTTCATCAGGGATGAGCAGTGTGCCATACACTGTCATGCCCCAGGATGTGTGGCACTGTGTGCAAGATGGAGCACATACAGAGTAGACTCAAACATGGAGCCAGTCCAGGCTAAATAAAGGATATCAGTGGCAGGGGACTGGAGGATTCAGAAGATTATTTCTAATGAAATAATATCATTATCCTAGGTATGAAAGCGAACAAACCAATCAAAGATACGCAGGCCATTGTTATGCGGGTGCTATGTGAGCAATTTGGAATTCTCTTTTAAGGCTCCAAAAGCAGTGAATCAGACCCTGAGATCTCTCTCTGAACCTCCACCACCAGTTAGACCAGCAGGCATTTTGTAGAGTGCATTACTGATCTATCAAAACAGGGATATTGTTCTTAGACTGGCCAGGGAGAAGGGTGATTTGAAGTTTGAGGGGCCCAAGATGGTGAGCTTCTCGGACTTCCCAATGGTTGTACAAGCATCAAGGAAATCCTTCATGGATCTCAAGAACACATTGCGGGAAGATAAATACTGCATGCTGTTGCTGGTGAAAATGAGGATTGGACTGGCCAAGGCCTACTTGAACCAAATACAAGCAACCCAGCCACATATAGCTTGATTCCAGACGCAAAATGAGCGCAGGACCTATGTCTGGGCTTACCCTTGCCAGTTAGTGCAGTACATGAAAGGTTATGAACGGCTGCTGGCAATCGCTCGGGTAGCATTCCAACCCATTGCTCTTTTGCTGTCAGTGCTACTCGCAGTTCTGCAGGAGCGATATGAGGATAACAACTCCCTACACCCCTCTAGTCACTCACCATACCCAACAACATCAAAGTGCCAGGAGTAAACCAGGGGAAGAAGGGATTAAAACAGAGGGAGAGTGTTGACCAACATTCCCAGTTCAAGCACAGGACCCAGTAGTAAGAAATAGAAAGAGCATGAGTATCTAAAAGAGAGTGTAGAGTGTGAGCATGTACAACTATTCAATTAAAGATGTCTCTTACTAACTACCTCAAAGATTCCCTTCTTCCAATTATTCCTCGCACAACTGAGTGGGTGATCAAGCGTATGATTCAAAGCTATAGTGAATAATAGGAGGTAATAATGGGAATAAGGACACCCACCTATATCTTTCTGGTGATATTCCCTTGAAGAGCTTCAGCACAATGTAAAGACCCTCTTCCTAACAGAATGCTTAATCTAAGTGAGAATACATAACTAAAAAACTGCTTTTAAACTTCCCTTTAGTCTTGGAATAAAGAAAATGTGATGCTGTCCCTGTCTTTTACAGGAACAAAGGTTAAAGACAAAAAGAAGCAGATCTCCAAAGAGGAGAGCAACAACTTCAGATAAGAAAAATACCTTCTATTATGATCAAACAAGGCTTTGGAAGCATGTACACCCTTTTACTGTAAGGCAGAGAAACTCGCTGCTTTTTGTATTTCCTGTTTTTCTAATATAGAACACCTGAGAACCTTGCAGGCGTGGAACGGTTAAGAAGCAACCTCGCGGAACATCAGGAAAATGTAGCCGCAACCAGGAACCGATACAGGGATGCCAGGATCACCGCCACAACCAGGAGCGAAGGCGGAAGCACCAGGAAGTCACTGCCGCCACCAGGACTCCCTGTGGGTGTGCCAGGAAGCCACTGCTTCAACCAGGAGTCGACGCGGGAGTGCCAGTAAGTCACTGCCTCTACCAGGAGTTGACCCGGGAACGCCAGGACTTCATCACCCCTACCAGGAGTCGATGCAAGAGTGCCTGGAAGTTATTGCCTCCACCCGGAGTTGATACGGGACAGGTAAGCACAGGAGATGTGAGTGCACAGTCACCGTGAACAGCAAGTAAATGACGCATCAATAGTATGCAGGTGCGGCCATACCCTCAAAACACTAGAATGCAAAGATTTCAGCATCAGGAGCGAGGCTGTTTTATAACTCGCTGCTGCATGCAATGTGGCAAGCCCAACATTTGCTCACCATGCCACCTCAGTTTTGACCCAGCTATATGCAAATCAGCCTTGACCTTGCTCCTCATGAGAACAATCCAGCCCAAGTTGCCAAGATAGGTCATCCCTTAACTGGAATACAAGCAACGAAGGGCTAATTTTGCTCTGATAAGGGCTCATCAGCCAGGTATTGCTTGATTACAGTGGCAAAGTGAGTATGGGAACCACATCTGGGCATATCATTGTCACTGGTAAGAGTTCTCCTGTCCCTTAACTAAATGCATTCTGCACTGAGATACATGCATTGTGAAGAGAACTCTGTCCAACCATTCTTTGCCACACTAAATCTGCGCCTATACCTGATACATGAAGGACAGCGATATTAACAAAACAAGAGTAATGCCTTTTTACACAATGTATTCTGTAAGGAGGAAGAGTATTATATATAGCTCTATTTTAAAAAGAATAGGGACTTGATTGATGATAAATCAATAGCATGAGATGCTTTTAAGGCATACATTTGTGGCATTTGATAGACCAGCTTATGTGCGGTTCTGGTAATGCTGCAATTTTAATCCTTTCTTTCTTTTGTGGTGCCTTATGCTGATTTTACCCGCATTGTACTGTTTATTGTGCTCGCAATAGGATACTGCTTACTTGACAACGTGAGTTTCAAATCGCCCCGGTCCACCACAGCCTTCCTTGGTTGTTTGATGTGGAGGGTGAGTTGAACCCGACCGCCGGAATTCTTCACTTCTGGTTGGCCAATTCTAGACGCCATCTTGGCTGGCGGTCTAGGTGTTTTGAGCTCCCTGATGCTACTGGTATTTAATCAGGATATGACGGGGGAGCGCAGCAGACGTGCGCAGCGGATGCGTGCAGCGGGCGCGCTGCCAGCCGCCGAAGGCGCGCCAAAGGCTAGCCCGTCTGGGCCCATCCGCGCCAGTACGTTGCCTCTCGCCAGGAACGCTGGTCGGGGCTCGCTTGAATTGCTCACCTATTCCAGGGAAGGACTATTAGCCGTTAACCTCACAGTGCAGTACACCTCCATTAAACTCTCTGGAAGGACCATTCGGTTGTTTATGCTGTAGATATGTCTGCCCTACGCTACTACCCCTTTTACCCCCTTCCATCGCTCAGCCCCGGCGACGGCTGGAAATTCGCCAGCTAAATGTGAGGTAGTTGGCTAAAGACTAGCTAGAAATCCATGACTTAGTCACAGAGGAATCCCCGGATGTATTCTTCTTGACTGAGACCTGGCTTAATGAGGACCTGATGGCTGAACCGAATTTAACACTGACTTCTGGGTACTTCATTTGCATGGTTTACAGAGAGTCCAGGGGGGGTGGCATTGCAGTGATTTCTAAATCATGTTACTCATGTCTGTTCATTAAAGAAGTAATTGAGGGCTGCGAGAGTGCTCGTTTCAGTATCACCGTTAGTACCCATCTGACCTTACCTTGGCCGTTAGTTTATCGCCCACCAGGGTCTGCCTCTAAATTTAAAGCCGCCATTCTGGAGGCTGTCTGCACGCTCCCTATGGGCACTGCAAATTTCAGTATTCTAGGTGATTTTAATCTGCACTTTGATTTAACGCAAGACAATGAGATCTGTAGCTTGCTAGCAGAACTGGCTGCGTACCAACTAAACCAACTGGTCCCCGGCCCCACCCACTAAGCTGGTCATTTGTTGGACCCTATTTTCTTGAATATTCTGTCTGCAAATGCGGAGACTCCTAAACCCATGGGTTAGACTGACCATTCATTAGTAGAAATGTCCTTTCTGGCCACAGAGCCCCTCAACAAGGCTATCCCACTGTCTGTCTTCAAACACCCTTGACTTAAACTGAGTTTGTAGGACTTTCACGCGTTTCTCGGCATGAACCTTCTGGGACCTTTTAATAGCGCTGAGACAGGTTACAGTTCCTTTTGCGATTGGATCACCCAAGGGTTAGACTCTCTTATTACAGCTAAGTAGTCTAAGGGCCGTAGTCTTGATGCCAACCCCTGGTATAATGACTCATTGACCACCTTACGGAAGGCATGTAAGAGATTAGAGCACGAGTGGAGAAAGGACTACGACCTTAGAAAAAAAGTATGCTATTTGTCCGAGATCAAACATTATCACAGAACCATCTGCAATGTTCGAGCAGGCTACTATGCCAATGAAATTAAGCTCAGCCATAATCCAGCCAAATGTATTTTCAAGATACTTGAAGACCTCAGGGCTAGGAATAAATCGGCATCTGCTATTTCATCTGAATAGCAGTGTGACGATCTGGCCACTTTCTTTGTTGAGAAAGTTCGTACCATCTATCGGTCCTTCCAACAAGTGTCCTCTTCTCCTCATACAGCTCTTCAGATACCCTCACCACTGCCATCCCTAATAGCAATCCCTAGTATTTCACAGGATGAGTTCATTAGGCTCAGCAGGAAAGTTAAATCTGGATCTCCGACCGACCCTTTAAAGCCCGCTCAGTTTTGGGCGTCACTTTCTCTTTTTGTGGCCCGCTATGCCAGAAAAGTCAACGGCTCCTATTCCACAGCGGCTGTTCTGGTGCCATGGAAACAGGCATAGATATCCCCATTCTCAAAAAGCCATCGCTCGATCCGGCTAAACTCAAAAATTTCTGGCCTATATCTCTCCTCCCTTAGGTGGCTAAGATAGCAGAGGCGCATGTTAATAACACACTAACGAATTTCCTGAGTACCAACAACATCTTGGATCCATCTCAAAATGGTTTCCGCCCAGGCCACAGCACGGAGACTGCTCTCTTGGCCGTGACTGAACACCTGCGGACCATTCTCAATTCTGGTCAGACAGCGGCACTAATCTTGCTCGATCTCAATGCCACCTGTGATACGATCTCGCATGGCATTCTGTTACAGCGGCTGGAGGAGGCGGGTGTGGCTGGCCTGTTTCTGGAATGGTTCAGATAATTTCTGACCGAAAGATCTTTCCGAGTGTCAGCACCCCCGTTTCTTTCTCAGGCTCATTCCATCAATCAGGGGGTGCCCCAGGGATTGGCGCGAAGTCCCTCACTGTTTAACCTGTACGTCCAGCCTCTTGCAGCGGTCGCCAGGCAGTGGGACCTTACCATGGTCTCTTATGCGGATGATACACAGCTGGTGGTGGCCCTGGCTGAAGGTTCCACATTGAATGCCTCTAGGTTTAGAGGCGGCCTGGCTGTCTTTGCAGAATGGATGATTGCACCTGAACGCTAGCAAAACTGAGGTTTTGTTAGTAGGGAAGAACTCAAGTTTGTGGAGTGAGCGATGGTGGCCGAGTGTCCTGGGTAGTACTCCTAATCCCAGAGCAGTGGTTAAAACCCTCGGGGTATGGATGATTTCCTCCCTCAGTTTTCAAGACCATACAAAAAAAGTTGCTGGCGCCTGCCTTGGCCTCCTGTGGGGTCTTAAGCCCCTTCTGAAGTTTTTTGATCCACCAACGTGCCAGCTGATTGTCCAGTCAGCTATTTTATCTCAATTGGACTATGCCAGTTCTCTCCTACTAGGGGCCAATCAGGCTGAAATAACACAGATGCAGTGGGTTCAAAATGCTGCAGCCAGAGCCTTGATGGGGGTCCTGCGAACTTGCCCCTCAGCTGACGCCATCCGGAGACTTTATTGGCTTCCCATGGCGGAGCGCATTCAATTTAAGATGTTGTGTCTCTCTTTTAAGATTCTGAAGCTTGCTACGCCTAGCCTGCTAGTTAACTTGCTTACCCTGTATGTTCCCTCTCGCCAGCTGCTCTCCTTGGGTCAGCACTTGGTCACTGTTCCCTGTGTGAAACGTCTTTGTGCGGGGGCTGGTATTTTCGCTTCCTGGCAGCCAAGTTATGGAACTCCCTGCCTGCTCGGATCTGTACAATGGATTGTCTGCTGGACTTTAGGAAAGCTATTAAAGCCTTCCTTTTTCTTTTAATTCAGTCTATTTTATTGCTTCTTCTATTCTTCGGCATTCTACTGTCCTGGTGTTTAGGTCTGTTATTCTGATGCTGGCAGCGCGGGGACACCCCTTTGCTGGGGCAGCTGTGCGCTATATAAATCCGAATAAAAATAAATAAAACAATATGTATTGCTGGAGAACATGGGATCCTTACAGCTCAATGCAAGGTAGAATACATCGTAACAAAAATAAAATTGAATATGAACAGACTGTGGACAGGGCACTGCTTGAAGGATTGGGAACAGGCTTTGGAAGGCAGTCAAACAGAATTTGCATTCATTGCTATCAAGGCTTGACTAAAAAATATAGGAGGGGAAGCATTTAGTGTGTAAACCTGCTCAGTTGCTTAGGAACAAGCTACCCAGCCAGGATATCACTAGCATTATCAGACTGAGCAGTGAGCTGGTGGCAAATGTGAGAGTATTAATGAAGTATTTACAGAATGTAATGACACTTACTCAGATAAAGCTCAGATAAAGCACCTATTATAGGAGACTACAAGATCAGGTGGCTTTGCCAAGGATTGAAGGCAAGATTTGAAGCAGCTAAATTTACCTATCTTGGCAAAGTAAATAGTCAAGCTATTTCAGATTGTAATGGAGGCAAGGGCCCTGGGTTAGACTGACTGACTAGTGAATTTGAGAGGTGTAAGACAGTGTTGATCCCACACATAATATAAATCTATAAAGTAGCATTTGGGAAGGGCGGGCTGCTGACTATGACCTAGGAGGCATTAATAAGCCTTCTAAAACCATGTAAGCCTGAAAACATATGAGGAACATATGGACCCTTTTCAGTGATACATCTGGATTGTAAAATGCTGGCTAAAGTGCTAGCAATTAGGTTGCAGCCCAGAAGCTTTTAGTGGCCCTGCCAGACCAGGTCCCTAGACACATTATTCAGACAAGGGTATTTGTAGTTCTACACCATGTAGATCCAGTTGGCTGTGCAATTATTGGTGTTATAGATGGTGAAAGGGCATTTACATTGGTAGAATGGCCCTATGTGTTTGATGTACTTGTTGAGTGGGGCTTCTTTATCATGGATTAACCTATTGTACCCACAACTGACAGCAAGAGTGTCTACCAACAGGGTAACATCAGAGAGTTTTGAGCTCCAATTATTGACAAGACACTTTTACTCACTATCCCACCTCCAAAATTCCATAGCCATAAAGCCACTTTCATGTCTATGAAAAGAGTACACAGATAACCCAGGTTTTATGTTCATAGGTTTCTGCTCAATATGTGTGAGGACGATATTCTGCTTTATGTTGCAAATCCTAAGGTTAGCCTGCTCCTTTGTTGAGGAACCAGCAGATTTTGACCAGTACTCTGGTCCAAACTTAAAGTGGAGTATTGGAGTAAGTCTGAACTGATACTCTTAAAAGACAGTATCTCACATACCTTCCTACACAAAAACATTCCTTAGTGGCATATTTCTCTTTGTATGTAAGCTGTAAAAGATAGCGTAAAGGGAGAGAGAAAGAAGTGAGGAGAAACATTGTTTTCCTTATTATGCCTCTGTCGGGTAAGGGCACTATTTGGGTAAAAACTCAGATTTGAGTCAAAATACATGGGTGAATGCATGGGAACGCCCATGCTCCACCCATATAATGCCTATCCAAAGCAAAGTAATGTTTTTTTTTGTTTTTAGTTACCAATCCAAAGTTGGATTGGTAACTAAAAACAAAACATGCAAAAGCATAAATTAATTTTTTTAAAGAAGGCATGGGAAGTAAGAGCAGTAGGGGCAGAAGCAATGGGGGCAGGCCTCAAAATCACATGGAAGTGTGGGGTGCATAGAAGCAAGACAGGAAGGGCGGGGATACGGAAGCAACATGGGAAGGGAGGATAATGCGGTAGCAACACAGGGAGGGCGGGGGATGTGAAAACAACATGGGGAGACAGGAGGACGTAGAAGCAACATGGGAGAGGACAGGACAGAGATGCAACACATAGAAACATATGGGTGAATGCAGCAGCGAGGGGGCATGGAGAAGCTCACTGGGACAGACAGCAGCACAAGGAAGGGGAAAAGTACATGAGAGAGATGGCTTGAAAAACACAAGCTCTCTCTATTGAGTGCAAACACCAAAAGACAACAATTGTGTTCTAACATCGAGCACAGACACCTGGCAAAAACAGGCCAACACACACAAAGTAAGGAGGCAATGCTCCATGAGAGCCATACACAAGATTGGGAAGCTGGGACACTAATAAAAAGCAGGCAAATGAGAGTAACAATGAAACCCAGCCAATGGTAAGCAGCGGGCGGGCTTCTGGCCCCTCTATGCTCATGGGAAACCACTTGCAAAAAACAGTAAGTGGGCTGTCTAGTAGGTACAAATGAACAAAAGGAGTCTAATAATTCCTATAACTATGGGATAGAGTTACTAACAATTTGTGCCAGGTTTGCATCATAAAAGTAGCACAAACCTGCTGTGATCTACTTTTTAATGCACAATTTTATCCGCACTGCAAAGTAGCCCTAAAGTAACACAAAGTAAGTCTGGTACTGATTTGTTTTGCGACGGGGGGCATCCCATGGCTGTTACATGGGTTTTACTACAGCTAGAACCAATGGGTTTTGATCCTAAATTCTATCTACTAGAAATGGTAGTCAGAGCTTTGCGCTAAATAACAGAATCTCTTCGAGGTAGGTGTTAAAAAGGAGAAATGTTTTTATTTCTCCTAACTCTTTCAGAATTGTATGTGTAGCTCTACTGTACAGCACACTTCTAATGTTGGAAAAGAATTACCTGCGGCAGCAATTCTTCCGCGGTGCGGCGGTTTAGTGGAGTTGGCAGGCCACGTCGACCAACGGACGTTCGCAGCACTACAAAGATAATGCTCACGACGGCCGTTGGCGACGAATGCACGCAAAGGGTTAAACTATATCTAAGCACAGTATTTTGTACTGGAAGTGTATCCTTCGAGTATTACAGCACACATTCTCCACCAAGGTACAATAGTGTGTGCTCGTTGGTATGTTAGTAGATGTGGCTCTGCTTTCTTCTTTCATCCAACGTCGCAACTTTGGGTGCTGTACTGCATTGCATGAAACATTAATAAATCTACCCACAGACCTTAGTCTCACCTGAACTTTTCATTCTGACCATTGAATGCAACAAAAGTAAATTTCACACACCAGCCATTCAATCTGTGTTTATAAGTGACAGTGATATACGCTAATACATAATCATCATTATAACACCTGAATAATTTTGGATCATTCAGTTAAGGATGAGGGTGGTTTGTCAGAAATTTCCAGGCAGTACTCAGTAATTTTGTGTCCAATTCCAGTTCTACTGTGCATATTTTCTCTCCCTTGGTTGATGACAGGTATATGTCCCACTCTGCAGCTGCATATTTCATCAGATCGGTTCTCCAAGTGAGGCCTGCTTTGGGTGAGCTCGAATTAATTGCTTTCAATCTCTTGGCTAATAATAGATCTAGATCTACAAATGTACTTTTTTATTTTTCGGATTTGGAGCAGATCATTAGCCCCAGTTGGAACATCTCAGAAGTAATGTAGGTCGTGATAACTAGTTGATTGTGTTCACGCTTCAATACTTCCACTCATTATGGCCTGATGCCACTACATACCCAGATCATACGGTATTACCCTGCTTTGAATTGTCTGCACCAGTGTCAAATACGTGCCACCACAGAATTGATTCCATGTAGGCGCAGAAGAGTGAGATTGGTCTCATGAATATAATTGAATTGCATTAGTTTGCAATGGGTGTTTCTTGATACCTTTTAAGATGGGTCAGTGAAGTGAAGCATTCTGGATGTGTCAGTTCCAGTCAAAATTGATTACCTTTTAAGGTTTAAGATCCCCCATTTCTGTCATCACCACCTTTCTAAATGTCTGATATAATTTAGTTACTAGCGCTCTCGTAAAGTGAAAAGTGCTGCAATATGGTGCGAGTGACTTGTTCAGTGTGTTTACATCCACAGGCCATTTTTGCTGCCCTAAACAATGAGGTATATGTGAGGGATTATCCCAGGTATAAATCCAAATCCCTTTTAAGATCAACTAATCTCTCCATCTGTGAACAAATTACCTATCTCACCAGTCCCATTTTTGGGTACAGGGTTGCTTCTTTTTCGTAAGCAATTTTGCAGAATCTTGGATGGGCCCTAAGTGACATTTCAGGAGAATATACCACAGCAACCCTGCATGAACCTGAGGTGGCCCTGAGGGATGTTGACATCTGGATTTATTCAAGCCATCTCCAACTCAGCAATTCCAAGATGGAAGATCATTGTCTTTGGCACAATTGGCAGGACCAAACTCTTTGCTCTCACACTTTTGGAATCTTTGACCAAAAGGCAGTAGCCACTTCTAAGAATCAGAATCTAGGGGTTTCGCATGATGCAAATATGGCTTTTTGTGTATCAATATCTCACTAAGCATCGCCCCTGCTTTGTTATGTTGTGTTAAAAAGCATTTGTAAAGTACAACTATCATTCTGAGGAGCATCATGGCACTGAGCGGATCATTTAGCAGACAGGGATGTTGAGGCTGGCAAGATGATTCAGATGAGAGCACTACATATTACATCTGGGGCCTTGAAAATCCAGGTTTTGAGGGCTTTCCTGAAGAGAGTTTCTGTTTGGATGAGACAAAGGTTATTGGGGAGTTGGTTCCAGGCTTTGAACCTATCACTGCAATTGATTTCCCCCCTTTTGAGACACATCTGAACGCTGGGGGTTTCAATAGATTTGTGTTGGATGATCTGAGGGTGCGGCATGGTGTAAAACTGGGGCATGAGAAGTAAAAGATTCTAAAAGTAATTATGAGGATTTTAAACAGGATTCTAATGAATCGGCTGCCAATTGAGTGCTTTCAGGGCTGCAGAAACTGTTGATTTCCTAGGCCATTCTAGTACTAGTAGGGCTGCAGCGTGTTGTACCATCTGTAGTTTGTGAAGGACCGACTTGTTTGCTCCTGCATAGAGACTGTTGCAGTAGTCACGTCTAGATGTAATTAAGGCCACTGCAACTGCCTGTCTGGCCGTACTGGGGAGTAAGTCAAATAACTTTTTTAATGATTTTATCAAGTGGAAGCAGGTGCCAGCCAAACATAGGGAATGCTGGTGGAAGGACAGAGCTGAGTCAAATTTGACCCCCAAATTTGTGGCTACCGCTACTGTGTTGGGGGGGGGGGGGTATCTGCTGGCCACCATAGACTGAGGGAGAAGATATTCCCTTTCCCCAATGGCATGATTTCAGTTTTTTCTGATTATACCTCAGATGATTATCTTTCATCCAATGAAAAACAGTTGTAAGGCATTGATGGATGTTTTCCTCAGCTAGGGGTGTTTTCTTATCCAGGACCAGGATTCGCTGCGTGTCGTCCGCATATGAGATAGTTTTGATGTTAAAGGCCAATATCAGTCCCATCAGAGATGCCATATAGACATTTAAAAGCACTGGGCTGAGGATGGACCCTTGTGGGATCCCAGAGTGCAGAGGCTTTTCTGCTGACTGGTCTTGTCCGAGGGTAATGACTTGCCTTCGGTTTTGTATGAACGATCTAAGCCATGCCAGGGCAAGGTGAGAGATGCCGTAGGATTCGAGACGGTCTAGGAGAATGACATGGGAGACCGTGTTGACAGCGGCTGATAGGTCTAATAGGACCAATACAGCATTCCTTCCCTGGACAAGGGCGATTTTAAGGGATTCAGCCATGTACAGAAGGGCTGATTTCATGGAATGCGGTGCCCTGAAACCAGATTGGTTTGGGTGTAGGATGTTTGCTCCTTCCAGGTAGGTCATACGTTGGGAGTTAACTTGTTTTTCCATAATCTTACTTAGGAAAGGAAGCAGAGAGATGGGACAAAGGTTGGTGAGGGTGGTGGGGTCGGCAATCTGTTTCTTTTGGAGGGGTTTGACTGATGCAAGTTTCCACTCATTGGGAACCGCAGCTTGTGATAGGGAGGCATTTATTATATTATTGATGCCTGGATTGACAGTATCTATCAGAGCATGTAAGATTGCGTGGGCAGGGGTCAAAAGGCAAACCTGATTTAACGCGAGAATAGCCTGATGGGATTGATCTAGGCTGATAGTTTGAAAAGCTCGAAGGGAGGGTCTGTTGTTATCAGAAACGGCCATGGTATTAGTGGGAGGGACAGTGGGTACAGAGAAGCTTTTTTGTAATGCCTGGACCTTGTGTTTAAAGAAGTCTGCTATACGGTCACAGAAAGATTGGGATGGGGGAATCTCTTGTTTAAGTGACGTGGGATTTATAAAAGAGTTGACTATCTTAACCCCTTGCATGCTGGTGGCGAAACCATTCCGTCACGAGCCACGGTGGTGCTGTGCTGGTGACGGAATAGGTCCGTCACGGCCCAGCCGCCGCGCCTGTGCGGCGTTGATTCCGTGCCTGCTCTGAGCATTCTATTAGGCGGGCGGGGCCGTGACGGAACCATTCCGTCACAAGCACAGCGCCACCGCAGCTCGTGACAGAGTGGTTCTGTCACGAGCATGGCGGCGCCGCACGGCCCCACCTCCCCCTTAGCGCTGCGGCGGAATTACCGCCGCAGCCAAGGGGTTAAAGATAGTTCTTTGTTTGGAGTCTGCCAGTTTCAGCATTTCAGTAAAGTGGGATTTCTTGGCGGCTTTGATATGTTGATGGTAATTTTTAAGAGCGGCCTTGAACTTGGTTTGTTCCATCTGTTTATACTGTTGTTGCCATCTACGTTCAAGTTTCCTACAGTGGCTATGCATTTCCTTCAGGTTTTGGGTGTACCATCGGGCAGAGGGTTTTTTGAACGGGTGGTTCTTTTGTGGCCCAGGGTATGCAAAACGATCCCTCGGGGTGGGCATCCACAGCATAAAGCATTGATTGTCTTCAACTGGATCTCCCGACAGTGTAGTGCTGCACACTGAGGCTTCTAGATAGGTCTGGAAAGGCTGGCATATCATTCCACCTTGGCTTAGTGCATTGGGTGGTGGGGATGTGACCCTTTTGGTTTTTCATGGGCTGGTAACCTATGTCTAGAGATATAAACTTGTGGTCAGACCATGTGAGGCTAATTGGGTCCTTAACTGTAAGGGTCATGAGGTTTGAGCAGATACCATCCAGAGTGAGGCCTGCGTTATGGGTGGGGGTGAGTATGCGCTGTTTCAATCCATGATTTCTCTGAAATGTGTTGTGCCCGGATCACATTGACCATCTAAGTAAAAATTAAGGTCTCCTATAAGGGTGAAATTGGCAAATCTGAGAGCAAGTGAGCTCCCAATATCTCCTAATATCTCCTATGCTGTTCAAAAAGGTCTTATTGGGGCCTGGTAGGCGATAGAGCAGGGCTTCTGAGAAGGTGAAGGAGTCTTCTAATTGGAAGCAGAAGTCGATGCTTTCTGCCCCTTTAAGGTCTGGCATTTTGAATCCTGAGCATTTTAGTGTGCTGCAATAAATAATCGCCAGACCTCCTCCCCGTTGTTCTGATCTGTTCTATCTGTGGATGAGATAGTTAAGAGGAAGGGCGCAATCAATATCTGGGTTGCACCAGGATTTAAGCCAGGTTTCAGTTATGAAGAGGCAGTCTAAATTATTGCTTAAAAGTAGGTCATAGACGTTTTGAGCGTGTTTGCAGAGTGATCCGGCGTTAATGACACCTTCATGTAGGTAGATCAGGGCTGCATCCAGTCAGTGTGTCTTGTACGGGCTTAACCCTTTCAGTGCTGATAACGGCTCCTAGTCGTCACGAGTCACGGTGGGCGTGTGCTGATGACCGCTGGGCACCGTCATGACCACGCCCGCGGTCGGAATGTCCAGCACCGGCGCGGAATTCCAGTCGCAGCCAAGGTGTTAAAGACTGTTATGCAGTATCTACAGCTGATTGGGTCCTTCCATTTAGCAACATTAAGGGGGTTTTTACATTTGTGAGAGCTGATTTTAAGGAGAAGAAGGTATTCTCTGGTAAATCTGTACCTTGCAGCAGTTGGGCAGCATTTCTGGTGCTGTAAGCAGACAAGCGCAGACAGACTTGCCTTTGGCGTGCCAAAGGCATGTCTGCTGCATTCGCTGGCGCCATCCCCTGGTTAAGGACACAAAGGAAGAGGTCGTAGGTAGGAGACCAGACCGTCTCCCTCCCAAGATGGCGGCCACTAAATGGCCCTACGGAAGTGAAGGAAACCTGGAAGAGCCGTCTTCCCCCACCACTCAAACAGCAGGATTGCTGCGGTGGACCAGGGAAGAAGAGTGGCGGGGAAAAAGGTATGAGACTCGGTGAGTTAAAGGGCGACCAAAAGTAAAATAATACAATAGTACAATAGTGAACGATAAAAACAGGCGGCGGTTTAGAAATGAATACAGTTAACAGTAATTAAGTGTAAGGGTTGGTTAAAAATAGACTGGCACTCAAGGTACATGTCCGCAGCTTTCCCCTCCATGCAAAAACCCTCAAGCTAGGGCTGTGATTAACTCGATGTAGACTTGTAACAAGCTTCACGCAAGCCTCCTGATTACACCACTCACCCAGCTGCAGAGAGCTCAGAATGCTACGTTCAGCCTAGTTTTGAAAGATCAACTGCAATTTAAAAATGGCTGCTGGATGTGTGCGGGCCTAAATAATCAGACCACTCAACATTACTCAGGCAGGATTTCTCTATTCTGCCCTGTAAGAAGCCTAAGGATCCTCGACCACCTCGTACATGGCAACAAGGCTACCATCAAGGCCCAGTCTTCCACGGACCACCTCATATGGCACCTCCATGGCAATACCCCTTCTACCCACAGGGTCCCCCGCAATTCTACCCCCTTAATCCGCCACCTTTTCAAGGCAGAGGTTGGGGCAGAGGAAGAGGGCGAAAGCGAGGCGGGCAGAAAGGAGTACAGTGGCAGGACCAAACACCAGTACCGACAGCGATGGAGACCAGGAAAACGACATCCAGAGGGAGACGAGTTTGATCGTCAATTTATCGAACAGAACTCTCTCACCAACAGAGAAAAAAGTCTTGGAGAAGGGACTTGGATTTGTCCCCACCCCAACCCCTGGTACCTTCCAAGAGATGATTGAGCTCAAACAATTCTTCAGGAAGATATGCCTTCGTGCCTTCTTCGAGAACCAACCTGAACTTCCGAGTCAAGACACAGGTCTCAAAAAGCCTTCCACCTTCACCCCCACTGATGGGATGGTACCGCCAGAAGTCTTAACCTTTGAGCGGGCGGTGTTGAGGAGAAAGCGGAACAAACCAACCACCAAACCCTTCCATAACTTATCCACTGCAGAAAGACTAGCATCCAACAATCTGGGCAGGGATGAGTCCATCATCATCAAGCAGGCAGACAAAGGGGGAGCCACGGTCATACAAAACTACGAGGACTACGATCGCAAATGCAGGAGACAACTGGCAAACACGACACATTACAGACCACTCATGGAGGACCCCACCAAACGGCTCTCCACCACCATCATGGGTCTTGTCATTGAGGCTGAGACGAATGAGTGGATAAGTAAGAAGGAAGCAGATTTCTTGGTGACACTGGACCCTGTTACACCTTATTTTTATACCCTTCCAAAAATACACAAGGGTATCTCTCCAGTCCCCGGGAGACCTATTGTCTCTGGCATTGGGTCATTGTTAGAGCCTCTATCCCAATTTTGCGACGCCTTTTTCCAACCTTTTGTGAAACAAATTCCATCTTACCTACAAGATACCAGAGACGTCCTCCGCCTTATCGCTGATATCGATGGGAGAGAAGACATCGACCTGATTCTCACCCTCGACGTGGAGGCGTTGTATACGAATATTCCACAACAAGCTACCCTCGAAGCAGTCGACTCATTGATGCGAGAAGAAGAATGGCTGTCTCCAACACCGATAGCCTTCATTATGGAACTTGCCCATATTGCCCTCACTGAAAATTTCTTCAGATATGAATCTCAGTTGTACCATCAGGTCCGTGGGACCTCTATGGGTTCGACATTCGCGCCGAGCCTGGCATGTATTTACATGGCCTCGTTCGAAAAGAATCATATCTACCCTCCAGAGCACAATCCATACCGAGAGAACCTCACTCTCTGGCGTCGTTACATCGACGACATTTTGATCTTCTGGAAAGGGGACCGACTCAGCTGCGAAGCCTTTTGCGAGTGGATTAATCAACAAGACCCATTTTTGAAGTTTACGGGCACTATCTCCGAAACATCGATACCTTTTCTTGATCTAACCATTTGTTTAGAACCAGAAACAATCAGCACTTCCCTCTTCAAAAAGGACACTGACAGAAACAGTTTACTCCTCTATCAAAGCCACCACACAAAAGCCCTGAGGGATAATTTGCCCTTCGGGCAATTCCTCCGCATACGGAGAAACTGTAGCTCTGTCCAAAACTTCAAACAAGAGGCTCAGATTCGGCAACACAAGCTCCAGGACAGGGGATACCCCACACGATTGTTGAAGAAATCGTTCAAAAGAGCCTTGAATAACAATAGAGATGCCCTACTCGAGGTTCACCCAAAAGAGCAAGATGACACTATTACTTGTGTTACATCTTACACCAGGCACTCATCGTTCATAAAAAAGGCTGTTACCTCACACTGGGGGATCCTAAATTCCGCAGGGATGGAACTGTCGCGGCCACGTTTTGCATTCAAGAGAACAGCGAACCTGAAAGACACGCTGATCCACACCCGCCCGAAAAAATCAAGCACTCGACCGGTCAAGACCTTATGGGATCTCCCTCCAGTCACTGGACATTACAGATGTGGCTCTTGTGTAGTATGCCCCCAAACTATCCAGGGGAAAACTATTGAACTGCAAGGGGACTTTACTTGGACCATAAATAAACACACCAATTGTAACAGCTCGAGGTGTATCTATGTCCTGGTGTGCCCCTGTAGGATGCTCTACATTGGGATGACGATGCGCCCTCATGGAGCACAATAGTAATATCCGTTGTGCAAAAACACATACAAGGCTATATGACCATTGTAAACAACACAACCACTCCACTGAGAACATACGTTGGACTGTCCTCGAGTGCCAACCTGGAATGAACCAACAAGCCCTCTTCAGATTGGAGCAGAGATGGGTGCACCGTCTGCACACCGACGAACTCGGTCTTAATGATGCGGTGCCTTGGACAATGCTAGCCAGATAGCCCAGTACTTGGACTTATTGTCCTTATCCAAGTTACCTCCAATACTAGTCAATACACTATCCTCCCGTTCTTGAGACGGCGCTAGAGAGTTGTATGTACGAACTCATTGCCCCTTCCCTAGCATTAATTTTTGCCATCAAGTATACTACCTCCCCGTTCCAAGATGGCACCCACCTTTTACCCTTTTTGCAACCTGGGGTAATCATCGCTTTTCACATCGGCGTCACGTTGCCTAGCAACGCGCCTTGGACACGCCTCCACGGTGCCCGCGCTTTCCGTTCTCATCTGAGACAGCGGCACTTCGCGGCACCACCGGCTGTCCTGCGGTAATACCGATGTGGGAGGGGTAGGTGACTAGACGCCCTCTGCCAGCAACGAACAGGTAAGGCGCTCTGATTCACGTAAGGACCTCCGCGAGCGTTTCCTCCTGATCGCCGTGGCGAGGATCCATGCGGGATCACAGTAGATGGTAAGCCGCGCCGCTAAATAACTCCCTGACTCGGCGGCGCTGTTTACTCGTTCTAGGTTCTTTACACCCAGTTCTGGCCCCACCAGGTCAGCGTGAGGGATTTCCAACTCTGGGACTACGGGTAAGGCGTGCATTGTTACCGTTTTCCCAGTGTGTTGGGTGTTTCACGATAAGGCCTTTCTACTACACTGGCGCCAATCTGCGGTTGCCATTTATTCATGAGCCAGTTTGATAATATGTTTCTCTCCCTTCATGTTGTCTCGAAATAATTTTAATTTCACGTGTGTGAATGTGCACACTCACAGTTGTTTGTATTACAAAGATACAAACGCATGGCATGTTACGGCATACGATACAGGTATAAACCACTGTGCATGCCACTTCCAGGGCACACATGTCGCATGCCTACTCAATGTGCACTGTTTACACATATAGAACGCGGTAAGTCCTCGTTCACACTACTCTCTAACTGTCTCTCTCACTCGAATGTCTCTTCATGATGGGGTCTTCATATACCCATCTATACCCCGAAATGCATCACCAGCATGTAAATTTTGCATCTAAAGATGGCTGGGGTACACAGACATATTTTTGATTATACTCTTCTCCTTCTTTTTCCTGCCTAGTTCTGGGGAGGGACTGGACGAAGGATTGCCCTACGACACACACCAGGTCGTATACTCGATTCCTCTGACCACTGAGGGATCTACAGCATTTATATGAGCACTTTTTTGGTCCTGACGAATTGCCTTAGTGGCAAGAAACATGTTGACCATACGTTCACTAAGGGTTGAATGAGGCTCGATTACTTTAATTGTCTCGCCTCAATACCCCTTATCGTTCCTTTTAATAAAGCAGTGAGCCATGCCATTAAAATTTTGCCCTATGGACTCTACTGACTTTTTTTAGACTACACTCACGCTCACTATTGCACTTTTTTAGGCCCCTCACACCCACACACCCTTTGGCTAAGGAATTAAAGATCCCCGCCAAAGTGCAGCATCCGTTGTTGCCCGACAGGCATTGCACCGCCAGTCTGTCGCAGGGGCAGGATACCGATGATGACGCTGGACGATCACCGGGTGGGATGACAATAGTCGTCCAACCGGTGACCTGTGTGAGGTATCCCTAAATTCCGTAAAGGGTTCACAACATTCACTTTTTCTGTTGAACTCAATGAGATAGAGGTTAACGTTAGTCATTTAGTTGACTTTGCCCGGGGAACTCTGTATTTTTGTTGTTGGTAAGAAGCCTAAGGAGCCAGGACAAATTCTTTCTAAAAACTCCACAAGTTGAACTCAAAACCAGAGAAGGTAGAGTCTTTGAAACGAAATCCTCGATTTTCTAAGACAATCACCCACTCTCACCAGATTTAAAAAATCTATTAAAAAGCACTTATTTGAAGGTCACTGCCATGCCAGGAGATCTTCCAGGTAAGTTTTGCATAACAAGTGCAACAATACAAAGTTTTACAAAGCTACAGGTAGATAGCAAATACATTTGGAACTCATTCAAATAACTCTGGGTTGCAGCCATCCCCTTTCAACATCTGTCCATGAGAGATTCACAAGTCTGCTCCATGCTCCTTGGAAAGCCCGTCCCTGGGTCTGAACCCCAATACCTAATTGCTGCGAAGTGATCAAAAGGCTATAGTTGGCACTTTACAATATAATGAAAAAACTAGCTAAATCAATAACTGTAAGAGACCTAGTTTTACCAGACCTCTGCAAAGTACCTCTACAAAATATCCGCCATAAAGCAGTGCACTTAGTGTGGTTGATTTTAAATGTCAGTCGATTTTTATTACTATCTTTTATTAGTCTAGATATTGTAAGCGATATTAATTGCTTGTGCCTGTGCTAATTAACGGTTCAGGGAATGCAACCTTTTGGGGTGTTTGGTGCCAAATATCTTTTCATTGTTATTGTTCAGAATGCATTTGAATCTTTCTAGGCAGGTGCTATCAAAATATGTTCCTCTGCTACAATTACTTTTTTAATGCATACAGTGCTAGTTGGCTGATCTTTTTATCCTTTCTAAAAATATAGTTCTCCTATTCCTCTTTACATTTTCTGAGAAAATAAATGCATACATTTCTTGCCAGTATTTCGCGATTGTTTCACAGACGGAAAAAATATGAGCTGAGCCAAGATTCTTGCAGGAGCATATGGAGCTTCTAACAGAGCAATGAACACTGAATATGCAGATCGAGTACAGTTGGCACAGTGGACCATTGCTGCTTTTTAGAATTCATAGAAGTCAGAGAGTGGTTTGAAAAATTCAGGGTCTCCTCCCACATCCCATTCTTCATTTTTTTACCTGGTAAATTCCAGCACAATATTATCAATGCTTGATTTGAGCCGGTGGTTGCCGGTGGGGGCCACGGCACTTCTTTTCCTCAGATATTTACCGAGTGCTCGAGAGGGAACACAGATCTGAAAGACGGAGGTACAGAAAGACGGAGGTACAGAAAGAAGGCAAACCCGACACAAAGGGAGAAAGGATGAACTTGCAAGAGGTAGAAAAGGGCAGGGAGTGTCTGGTTGTGGGTTTAAGACTTCTGGGCTTGGTATTCGGCGTGCCGCCGTTTAATTGCACCTGTCGCCTTCCGAGGCTTCGGGCACCCAGCGCTCTTTCTTCCACAAATAAATTAAGCACTGGTATAATATGCCATCCATGATAATTTTGCACCAGTGCCAGCCATTTTTACAGTCAAATTTAGCCTAACTGGCTAGTGCAGAAACAGTACATTGTACCTGTTGGTCACTGCAAATCTCAGTCTAGATCAAATATACTAAATATATCAACGCTGTAAAATTTGTGATCTCGCCCGAACAAATCTCCTTCCCTCCCTTTACCAGTAATCTCATTTACATAAAAAAACTTTTGCAGGTATGGGTAGAGACAAGCTGCCAGAGCTTAAACCATCAATGAACAATTCTCAGAGAGAAGCGTAATACACCAACTACTATCAGTGATTGCTTATTGCTTGTGTAATTCCGAATTTGATTAGTCCATAGTACAACCAGCCGCGGTCCGTGCAGGTAACAGGGTAGGAGGTTAAGCTGGGTTGGTGGGGGGGAAGGGGTTTCGAGGGACGAGGCAAAAGAAAAATTAAATAAATAAAGAATTTTCCTCGTTATCTTCAGTAGGAATCCCCCCCCCCCCCCCCCTACCCGGCCACACTGCCCACCACTGTTACCTGCACGGACCGCGGCTGAGTACAACCCTACAAGATGCAATGGTCAGTTATTGTGTATGAAATGTTTCCTTTTTAGAGGCATCTAATCCTTTCATTAGTTAAATCAGATATAAGAGTTCGCGCAAGGTTGAAACCACCACAAGGCAAAGGATTTTGTCTCAAGCATCACCATGACCCATGTGGTCACCCTGATACACAGAACAGGTTGTAGATTAAATAACACCACCAGACCAGCACTTCAATCTCTACGACAGCTATAAAGGGGCGCTGTCTTGGTTGAAAAGTACAAAAAGGAACACATTCCACCCAGTCAATATATTACAAGACTGGCTGTGTCGGGGATGAGCTGTTTGTGCAAAGCCATTTCGGGGATAGATGCTAGGATAGTGTATTTCAGCCCCTCAGAGACTCCCCTTGGGTCCACAATGGAAGTGCTCTGTCTAATGCCACATCCACAAGGAGCAGTCCTCAATTAGCAGCACCACCACTTGTCACGCTCTGGGTTCAGCCAGGGAGCATTACAAAGGCTGCTGCTGCATGCCACAGGGTGCTTCTCACATCCTGATAATTCCAGACACAGTCAAACCTGAAATATTCATCGGGTGAAATGTTTTCCTTTTTGTACCTTCTAAATAATATAGCGACCCTATGTCGCTGCCTTCAAGATTGTAGCGCTAGTCTGCTGGTGCCTCAAACCACAACCTGCTTAGTGGAAATTTGTAGCTGCCCACCACCACTCGGTAAACAACGAATGGATCCGCTTGACAAAATTGGTTTCTTCATTGCTCTGAAGTGATCCACCTGCTCCTGCACATTTAAACAGGAATTCCAGTCTAACTGACTCTCATAAATTCCTAGTATTGGGGTGTGTGTTTAAGCTCTTGAGCCTTTTAAAGGTTCCCTTTGGTGCTATGCGTTGCCCCAGCCATGACGGCACAATGCCAAATTCTCTGGAATCTCACCGAGCTCTTGCCACAGGCTCTGTTCCATTGGTAACTTCTTTCCCTATTTTCACCATTGTTGTTCTTCTGTCTAGTCTTCAGGGGGTTCAATTGGCAAAAGGTTGCAGCCTGACCCTTAGAATAGCTCTGAACCATAGTGCCTTCTTTACCTATAATTTAAGCTTAGTGTCATCAGAGGCTTGGCTTGGTTGAGGCATTCATCTTTTCCAGGCATCAGGTTCCCAGGAGGTATGAACTCTTAACCTCCAGACTCGCCTCAGGTAACCTCTTCTTCTATAGCCAACTTCTCAAGGCACTTGGAAGCCAATCTGTCCTATCTAGCTGTCCAGAGCGAACCCTGCGAGAGAATTGGTCTGGGCCTCAACAAGGATGTCCTTAACCTGAACTTGGGCTCTAAACCCAACCACAATCATTTTAGACAACTATTGAAAACTGAGCCATTTAGACTTGCTTAAACTATGTACATGGCTGGGATTGTGAGTGAAGAAAATCCAACTTTGTCTCCAATCTGGCAGTTTTCTGATTTTCTCATAGGTAAATAGCAGGTTTCTCTGTGATATTTTCACCTCCAATGAGTGATACTAAAATATTAGATTGATTTTCAGTTAAATCTGAATCACAGTTGTAATAGGTCAGTTAAACTATTTGGAAAATTACTGGGTTGTACTTCTTAGCAGATTCTTTAATATCAGTTAAACTATTTGGAAAATTACTGGGTTGTACTTCTTAGCAGATTCTTTCATTATAGAATCTATAGTTAAAAACGAGGTATTTGTCATTTTTTCCTTGCTGGAGGGTGAGACTACAGGCCTCCTCCCCCCCAGGCACGACCATGACGCACTAATAATACGTCCAAAATGTATGTATGGTTTGCATTTGGTTTTTGTTTGTTGTGTCATTAACTGTACCACCACTAATTATTTATAAGCGGTTTCTCCGGCCACAACACACAGTTATAGTCAATGGACGGAGCATGTTTTTTACACACTGTGTGGCCACCTAATGTATTTACTTTGAATCCACCCCACAGTTTGGTATTCTTTTGATAATCGTGGTATATCAGCCCAGGGCGACATGCTGTTTTAAACTCTCCAATGTTTTTTCTTTATTACAGATACAGAATGACGTTACAGGGTTAATAAATTGTATGTATGTATATTATGTGAACTGCGCATGGCATGCAAACCTAAGTGATCCTATTAGAGGACAGCATGGAGTGGCACCAGTAGGAAGAGGTTTCCTATCAGTCGTGAGGAAGAGCCATTAGGGGAAAGACTTGTAACATGTTGACCACCTTGAAAAGTTAAACCCATCTTCAAACAGCATCCCCTGATTTTAACTATACCTACTAAAGGCAGGAATAAAGTAAGGGTCCTACTAGCCAGACATTTTTAACCTGTTAGCACATCTTTCCTACTCCCCTTACCAACTACAGTCTTAATCTTAGAAGTTATCTATATAGTGCTCCCGCGTATCCATTTGGTTGTAGCACGCCTTGATCCACAGTGGATCGGGATGAACCCCAATGATGAAGAATGCCACCAAGGAGCAACTCTGGTGGGTGAGGGTTCTCTAGGAAAAACTATGTTTTTCTGATCTTTTCCATTGCGGTGGAGATTTTTGCTTCTTTCCTTGACTGGGTATTTTCTATTTCTTGAGTACATAATCATGAGGAGGGTGAACCCAGTCTTTTTCCTCTTCCTCTCCTCTTTTGGGCAAGTATTATGGATATATATCCACTATATTGTTTATCCTGATGAAGGCTTGTAGGTTTCAGCTGTTACTATGGAGTCTTAGAAGTTAATATAAATACAAAAGAAGGCTATAAGAGAAAAACTACTATGTGATGTGTATAGAGGGCCATAAGATATGCTCCAGGTTCTATGGAAAAATGATTGGGGAAAGAGTGAGGTCTCAGAGAAAAATTTAAAAAATAAATAGCTGGAAATAGGAGTCAATTGAGTCAAATATTTTTGTATATTATAGATATATAGCCGCTATATTGTTTATCCTGATGAACGCTTGAAGATTTCAGCTGAAACTATAGAGTCTTAGTCAAAATACATACATAAGAAGGCTATAAGAGAAGAGTTTAACAAGAAAAAAAACTACTGTGTGATGTGGATAGAGGGATATAAAATATGCTCCAGGTACTATGGATGACTCCCTATTTCAAGATGTAATTTTCAGATTTTAGGAGAAGTTCGAGTGCTTGTATCCACAAGCACTCGAATAAACAGAATTAAAACAACACTTTAAAATATTTTCCATATTAAAATGAATAAGTTTCAATAAAAATGACACAATCTAAATTAAATGTTATCATAACAAGTTTCCTTAAATTTCCTTTCTTCTGAGATCGCAGCAACGCGCGGCGGGCAAACTAGTAGGCTATATTTTCATGCAGGCATGGTACTTCCACCTAATACGACACTTCGAAATACTCAGCGTAGAGGGTAGTGATCACTTCCCATTGCAGATGGAATTCCAGGTAAAACGGGTCCCGCTGAGACAGAAAGTGTTACAAGTAGATACTGAATATCCAAAGCGTCTTACAACCCGGATTAGCAAAGAATACATAACGAAACTGAGTGCATTCCAGATATCAGTCGAGTTAGATAATTTATCAACAGGGGATGATATATCCAGGTATGATGATATAATAAAGCAACTTGTAGAATGCCTGAGAATAAAAATTCAATGGGGAATCCAGAGTTCAGCAAGTAAAGCTAAAGCAGATCCAAATAATGAACCATGGTTTGATGAAGAGTGTCAGAAAGTAAAGGCCACAATTAAGCAAGATGAAAGACACCTTAGGCCTGGGTACAACGATGCAGCATCATTAGAACTTAAGAAGTTGAGGATATCTTATAAGACAACCATCAGAGAAAAAAAAAGATCCTTCAAAGAAAAATGCTGGACGAACTTACTAGAGGCAATAGAAGAAAAAAATGTCAAAGGCTTTTGAAAAATGATACAGGCATGTAGAGGAAAAGGGGTAGGGACAATGCAATGCTCAGTTCCAGAGGATAAGTGGGTAACCTACCTTGAGGAAATTTATGGCAAATGGCCAAGGAGGGGGGAAACACCAGTAACCAGCTGGCCAAGAGTCAGGGAAGAAGTTATAGGGCAGTTCTCCCCAGGTCATATAAAGACTATAATAGCTGGATTCAATTTAAGACGGGCTGCCGGCCCAGATAATTTACCTGCTGTTATTATAAAAACCAATCCAGAGTGGTGGCCAGAATTCCTTTCAAAGATGTTTCTGAGAATCTTAAATAGAGGATTTATGCCTGATAGTTGGAAAGGGGCAATTATAAGACCAATACATAAAAAAGGCGAAGTAAATTCCCCTAAGAATTTTCGCCTAGTAAATCTCTTGGATATTGGGGAAAAAGTATTCTCCAAAGTAATCTTAGGGCTACTGAAAGATTGGGCAGCAGATAATTTGATAGTACCCCCTGAACAGGGTGGATTTAAAGAAGGGCATTCAACGGTGGACCACTGCTTTGCTCTCCTGGCGGTCGCGCGGAAGTCGATAGAGCAGAGGGGTCATCTTTTTTGCTGCTTTGTGGACTTCCGCACGGCATTCGACCTTCTGAGCAGGGAGCAGTTGTGGTCAACCCTGGTAGGCTATAAAAAACATGATGACCTCTAGCCCTTATACATGCCTTGCATTCAGACAACTGGGCCCAGGTAATCTTGGATAAAGAGGGAGGAATGTCTGGGAGGATGCAGATTGGAAATGGCCTGAGTCAGGTATGTGTACTGGCCCCTCTGCTTTTTTCTTTGTTTATTGCAGACCTACCATTGAAATTAGGAGAGGCCAGAGGGGCTAGGCCAAAAGTAGGAGGTAACCATATATCTTGCCTGCTATATGCGGACGACCTGGTGATTGTGGACCAGACAGAGATAGGTCTCCAGAGAAAATTAAACGTGTTTAATGAATACTGCTTAAACAAAAAACTAGTAGTGAATATGGAGAAGACCAAAATATTATGTTTCGGTAAAAGCAGGATTAGGTTCCCTTGGTGCCTTGGCACAGTTATTTTAGAGAGGGTGACAGAATATAGATACCTGGGAATATGGTTTACGATTAACCTGAAATGGTCTACCCAACTCGAAGCTTTGAAAATGAGGGCATTGGCTACCATGAAGGGCCTAAAAAGATTTAACAGCGTTTATGGTGAAATGTCAGATGGGCCGTTAATAAAGGCCTATTTAGCAATGGTTCCCCTACAATTTTTTTATGGGGCAGAGGTACTTCTTTTAAGTGGGAAAACATGTTGGGATAAAGAAGAGCGGTACAAAAGGGGGTGGTGATGGACGGAGCATCTGAATCAATCAAACACTCATACCCAGTCAAAAGATCTGGG
Source organism: Lissotriton vulgaris (assembly GCF_964263255.1). Classification (NCBI taxonomy): domain Eukaryota; kingdom Metazoa; phylum Chordata; class Amphibia; order Caudata; family Salamandridae; genus Lissotriton; species Lissotriton vulgaris. Next base: position 1,428,124,429 of record NC_141685.1, on the reverse strand, counting down.
TTTAATCCATCACCGTTCTTTAGCCCACTCCGCCACCCCTTTCAAAGCGAGCAAGGGACTCACGTCTGAGCATAACCTGCCACACTTATGGCGGCCAAAAGCGGTACAAAAGGGGGTGGTGATGGACGGAGCACCTGAAGTAGAGAAGAAAAGAAGAGGGCAATATCCTGAAAAGCTTGTTCTCGCCGCCAAAAGCATCAATGGTACAAGCAGCAAGATTAGAGCTGGGACTCACCTCTTGGTCAGTAACTGCCAGCATGGCCCTAATACGTTTTTGGCAGTGGCTAGGGTTAGGGGAGATTCAAAAAATCTCCCAGTGGTGTAGAGGTGAAATTGCCATTAGTGAGCTGACCTGGGCAAAAGAAACAAGAGCCTCTTTGAAGAAAGTATATGGGAGGCTGGTCCTAAAGTTATGTCCGCAGCTAGGTCATGCAATTATAGGTAAAAAAGAACTAAGGTCTCAAGGAGCCGACATCTCCCGAACAGGTGATCAAGAATATCTCTTGCGGAAAACATCGGTGGCCCATATGATACAGGTGTGGGAATTAGAAGTACAACAATATCCCTATTTAGACAGGTTACCTAACTACCATCTATGACGTGAGGTACTACAAGTGAGAATGGGAATAAACCCCTGCTATGTAAATAAAAGGGTTAAAAACCACATGATAAATAGCGATGGTAAATGTACTTGTATGTTAGGTACCCACTGTGATATTGTACATATTTTATTAGACTGTAGGTCGATTATAGATATACGGAAAGAGATTTTATGCCAGATATTTAAAAGATATAAAATTATGAATAGGATGCAAGCTGCTAATCTCCTAGTGGAATTGAAAGAGTTAGATGTAGCCTGTGCTTTGGGGAAATTTATGAGTAAAATTAGGGTCTTTCTCCAGGGTAAAGAGTAACAGGTGGAGCAGTTACTCAGCCTAAAATGAGAGTGTATTTTAAAGGTTAATAGTAATGTAGTGTACTTTGGAAGGATTGTATATATATGATTGAAACCACTGTGATTTTAATATTTTTAAGAAGAAATCGGATCGGCACTTAAAGTAGCTGGGTTACTTTTTGTGCAAAGATTAGGAGCTGCTTCAGTTTCTTAACAATATATTATGATATGTGTTTTGATAAAGGTTTATAATATGTAAACTGTATACTTTTATGGTTGTAACAAACCAAATAAAGTTTTATTGACTGACTGACACTACATTTTAACTTTGAGAGCATCATTATCTCATAGAGTCATCGCATCAAAGGTAATTTTGATCATTTATGAAACCAAAGGTTAAAGTGATGGTATAGTTAGGGAGAGGATCTGGACAAATGGATAGAGTGGTCGACCTCAAAGCTCCAGAACCGGGTTTGAGTCTTGACAGGGATGCTCACAACATCCTGTGATCTGGGCAAATCACTTACTCTCCCTGTGTCTAACAAAATTAATTTGTCCATCTGTAATGCAGCTGGTGCTCATGTAAAGCGATCTGATACCTTCGGGTCAAGTTTTTGCTATATAAAACTTAAAAAAATTGCTAGGTGAAAATGTCAATTTAAACATCATTTAAAAATAAAAATACACTAAAATTCACCAGTTGTAGTTAACTGACGTAACTATTACTCGTGCCCGCACCTTGCAGTGTTGTCATTAATGACATCATTTTAGATGTTGCATTGATGTTATCAGTGATTTCATAGAACATGTCATGGGTGATGTAATATGTGAGGTAATAAGCAGACCATCCAGATGATCATGCACAGAGGTGACACCATGGCCCTCATCCTACTGGAGCTTTCTGCAGTCTTTGAGCTCAAGCCCATCCTTATCTAACACCTACATAAATCTGGCATACAAGGTCCGACACATCACTGAATTTGCTCCTTCCTGGGAGGCCGCATCCAGTCATTTAGGTTGGACCTCTTCACCTCGGATGCCATCTACCTCATCTGCAGATTTCCACAAGAATCCTCACTCAGTCCCACTCTGTTCAATGCCTACATGACCCAACTCACCAGTATTCTCTGAGCCCACTGAATCATCATAACCTATGCTGATGATACCCAGCACATACTCTCCCTCTCCAACACAACACCACATACTTGGACCACTTTCTCTGCCTGCATGACCAAAGTCACCTGATGGATGAAAAACAACTGCCTCACGCATAACACAGACAAGACAGAAGTAATAATTTTTGGCAAAGACACCACACTCTAAGAGTCCACATGGTGGCCTGCATTTTGTCAGTCCTAACTCTTTTAGACTTGCCTCTTATCAATGATTTCACCAGCTATTGTGCTGGTAACTTAGGTGTGCTGATTCAAAAACTCAAAACTCGAACTTGGAAAACCCATGCAAAGAACTACGGAATAATAATGGACAATCAACTCACCATGACTGGCCAAGTGAACACACTCTCCATCAGTGGCATAGCTAGAGCTCTTGCCATGCGTGGAGGCCCCTGCTTTTGCCGCCCAGTAGCCATGGGTTAAGAGAGGGGGATTGGGGGTGCTGTTGATTCCTGTGTTTGTTTGCCGCGACAGCCGCAGGTAAGAGCGTGGGTGGGGCTCACCACCCCCAAAACTCATGCCGCGAGGGTGGACCGCCCCTGGCCCGCCCCTTGCTATGCACTGGACTCCATACCCTGCTTCCACAGCAACACTTGACAAAACATCTTCCAGGCCCTCATCACCAGCAAGCTGGACTACGGCAAGGCACTCTATGCTGAATCAATGCTCAACTGAACAGAAGACTTCAGAACATACAAAATGCAACTTTCAGGATCCCTCTCAACCACATGCAAAGAGTTCATCTGTCTTTCAATCCACAAACACTCTTCACACACACACACATACAAAGCCTTACACAACATTGGCCCCACATACCTCCACAAGCCTACCTGACAAGAGTGTAGTGTTGCTCTTGGTTTATAGTTCATTGCACGAGGAGTCTGGCACGAGAAGATTCATGCTTCATGCTATCAATTAACATGGTTTTGTTGCGTGCTTGAAGAGCAGTTAGGTGTGGCTGAGTCATTACGCTGGGTTTTCTCTCATGTTGGTTTTGGCTAGGCTCTTATCTTCCCTTGATTTACCACACTTACCCGTATTGGTAAATTCCTTTCTGGTGCTGGATTGGTCAATTCGCTGTTGAAGCATGGTTGGATAACTGCTTTGGTGGCTGTTACTGTTACATACTCCTCAGGTTCCAATTTTTCGAGGCAAGTGTGTGTTCTACAAGTAACCAGTGCTTCACACAAGTACTTTTCATATACGCATTAAATATATTCTATGTCTCTCATCAAGGTGCCAATTTAATTAAACAGTATGCAGAATGCAAAGTTGCCAATTTATTTTCTGCCAGATTAAGGCACTCCTAGAGTCAAATAGAGCCAATGGCGCAAGATGTTTGAAAGCTATTTGTTAGCAATTGATAGAATGGATTTCCTTACAGTGATGAAAAAGAACATTTTCTACAATTGTTTAGGGTCAGAAGGGCAAAGAATCTTCGATCACCAACCTCACATATCGCCTCACTGAATGGGATGTATTTACGGAAGCCAGGACGAGACTGGAAAATCATTTCAAGGATGATCTCATATAATCGTAGAAAAGCATGGATTTTTCTCCTGTAAAGAATTACAGCATGAAGCCACTGATTAATTTCTGGCATAGTTGAGAATTTTGCTATCAACATGAGACTTTGAGGGTTCCTTATGCAAATATTTGCAAGATCAATTAGTGATGAACTGTTTTGATAATCACATTCAGGAAGGAATTCTGTGTTACAGAAACCCATCGCTGGAGGAAACTCTAGAGATTGCAATGGAGATTGAAACATCAGTGACTTTGGCAAAGCAGCTGGGGAAAGTTAAAGAAAGTGCCTCAGAAGTAGTAGACGAGGAGGCGAGGCCCAGCTTACATAGCCTTGGACAGAGGTACAAGGTTTGCACCAGTGGACCTCTCTGGCGTCCGGACATTGCCCCGGCACTGATTACTGCTGGAGGTGGCAGAGATGCAAGATGGCAGATTCAGGAGCCTGTCAGCACCACTGCGATTGAGGCGGCGTGCCGCATAGCACGGTGCGGCGGGCAGGATTTGCCTCCCGAGTGTCAGTGATGGCGAATGCACAACGTGGCTTGAGCCTGGCGACGACACGTCTTGCGGAGCAGCCTACCTCATTCAGGGAGACAACACAATGCTCCGGCCGCTGGGAAGGCGGAATAGTGGCGGAAGTCCCTGATGCTGCAATCCAGTGTTGAGCTGCCTTTGGACGGCCTAATCCAATGCCACTACAGCGACTACTGTGGCTGGCTGCGCAATCTCTAGCACTGGCTTTGGCCTCTCCAATGGGATAGGTTGAGCCTTGCGCAGCTGCGGCTGGCGGCGACGGGGACCGGAGCTTATACCCTTGTGGAGTGCGGCCTAGCTGACTGAGCAGACTTTGCCCGGAAGTGAATGAAATCCGGCTAGTCTCAAGTAAATGACTAGAAGACCCACACAGCGCGGTATCGTCCTGGGAAACACAGAGTGGGGAGCCCTGCATCTGCAGCTGGCCAGCGGTGAATGTGGGCCTAGTGGCGACAGCGACGCCTGGCCCAAGCACCCCTCCCCCCTGAGGCCTCACATCGCCACTTCTCCCAGGAGGTAGGTCGCGACTGGTGGGAACATCCAAGACCTACTAACCACATACTTTGAACCTACCTCACTGCCCCTGGGATACCAGTACTGAGGTGAGTCTTCCACACCCACCAGCCATTCGCAACGAGCGCCGAGTGAGAGGTGCTCCCATTGTGCTCTACACCACACCTGACGCTATCCCCAGGGAGCACATTCTGGAGCCCGCACCTCACATGGCATTGCAACGAGGCTCAGGTGCAGGTGGAACCCCTTTACAGGCCAGGCCTTGAGGCCTACTACGCTGACTCAACTGACGAGCACTGTCTCTGCAAGCGACCCCTTAACTGCAGGCCAGGAGTTAAGACTCTTACAAATGGCCGCTGCCAGAGCCCGCAAGGACAGATCTTTTAAGGACTTGTTACTTAAGGCAGGAGCTGGTGGAACTGAAATGATGCCGCGTACTGGAGGGGCTGCCGAGCGGAGGGGATCAGAGGAACACGACAGGCCTGTCACTCGTTGCGTCCTGGAATCTCTCTTCACGGACCTCACCATAGAGTTCCACACCATGAAGAAGAATCTTACGGCTGAAATCTGCGAGATGCGCAAGGATGTTGATTCAGTAGGGGAGCGAGTGGATGACCTAGAGACCCAGACAGCGGCCAGGGATGAAGAGGTGTCCCAGCTCCAACAGGAGGTGCTTAGGCTGCTAGATCAGCATCTAGATCTTCAATCTCACACAGAGGATCTGGAGAACCGCTCTTGTCGTAACAATATACGGATTCGAGCAATACCTCAGGGGGCAGAAGGGCAGGACATTGAAGCCTATGTAGTGGATCAGTTTTGTCACATCCTGGGAGATCCCCCTAACCAGGAGATCTGACTTGACCGGATGCACTGGGTGGGCCTCAAAAGATTGCCATTGGCCCCCCACCTGATATCCTGACATGCGTCCACAACTTCAAGCTCAAGGAGCGCATTCTACTCGAAGCACGGTCCAACTACCCCATTGAATTTCGCTCCTGTAGGCCTCTTCTCTTCCAGGACTTGGCTGCTTCCACTCTACAAAAATGATGGGATTTTCACCCCGTTACCACATTTCTTCGCTCCAAAGACGTTGCTTACTACTGGGGGCATCCACTTTGCCTCATGTTCAAATGGGAGGGCAGGCTTCACCAGTTACATTCCCTGGAAGAGGCGACATCTCTCCTTTGGCTGCCGGATGCTGATCACGCCGCAATCGCTGGCAGAGAGTCGGTAGATCGCCACTGGGCTCCCGCCCAGATCCAGAAGTGATCGCCAGAGAAAGCTCAGCAGTGCTCCAGACCTTGTCAGAAGACCAACACAGCAGATTGAAGTATAATTTTTGAGGTGCCGAATTTTGCTTTCTTGTTGGCTTAAACTGGCTGTTATGGCTGGGTCCGAGGCGGGTGGGCGGCGGGGGCTCCTGCTATCTATCCCACATCTCACCACAGGCGGCTTGCCTGGGACATTTGTGGACTATTTTCATACATGCTTCTTCTTTCGTGTTCTTTGTTTAAGGTTTCTTTTTCTTCTTGGGTTACCTCCTCCTCCTCCGCTGTTTGTTAAGGGTGGTATTGCGCTTCCCCACCATGCCTCCGATCCCTACAGGGGCAGCGCTGTTAAACATGGAGAGCCTGAGTCCACACCCCTATGGCTCCTGAAATTCATATTGTGTCCCTGAACGTGAAGGGGATAAATAATCCCACTAAGCACGAGCCCTTCTGTCCTGGAGAGTTTGGAAGCCTATGTTTGCTTACTCCAGGAGACATATTTGCTCCCTGCTGATATCCACCAACTGAGGTCAAAGGCAATCCCCACCAGATATTCTCCTCCGCCACTTCCAAAATTGCTGGTGTTGCCATCTTGGTATCTTCTAAAATCCTGGGCATGTTGGTAGCAAACAGGCTGAAATCAAAGGGAGGTTCTTGGCATACACTGTCACTATAGATACACACATATTCTCGATAGCTTCTGTATATGTTCCCAATAGTGGGCCAGAGGGTTTTATTAAGACAGTTATTCAGGAACATACAGGCCTGCCAGACAAAACAATTTTGCGAGGGGTAGACTTTAATATGGTACTCGATGGTGACATGGACCGCTCTGGGAAAAGATGGGGCCAGACGGGGATTCTGTCCAACACGGGGAAACGATTACTGGTGGAGGCTGTACTTACTGATATATGGAGACATCAACACCCCAACACTAGGGCATACACATTTTATTCTCACCCTCATAAAACATACAAAAGAATTGACTATGTCTTTACCTCTGACCCCCTAACACAACAGATCCTCGATGTGAAGATTCTTCCCTGTCCCTTGTCTGACCACTCTGCGCTGTGGCTCTCTCTGACCTTGCCCCCGCAGCGTCCTACTTGCCGCTTTTGGCACCTCCGGGAGACTCTGCTTCAGCATCCCTCCATAGTGCAACAAATTCAGAAGAGCATAGTCGACTATTTAGCCACAAATGATACCCCAGACATATCCCTGACGACCCTATGGGAGGTGATGAAGGCGGAGATCCAAGTGGTCTTCATTGGCATAGCATCAGCTGACAACAGAGTTAGATGGGAGAAGCGAGACCGCATGATGAGTGAGGTCACTGAGCTAGAGCGCATCCACAAGAGGACTGGTGCTCCTAGGGCGGCTCGGGCAAAGATGGCGGGGTTGGATGTAGATCTAGCTAAATATGCAGCTCTGCACCTCAAACATGCTTTTTATGTAGGTGGAGACCGCTGTGGGTGCCTTCTCATGAACCACCTTTGAGAGCAAACACAGGCTCATAGAGTCGCTGGGGTACAAGATCCAGGGGGGGGGAATGTAGCGAGGGCACTGAGATTGTGTGGGCCTTCAGACACTTCTACGAAACACTATACTCGGCTCAAGCCCTGCCGGAGACTGAACCGACTCGGTATCTTCATGGAGTGGCCACAGCCAGACTGCTTCCGACCCAAGTCGCTGACCTAGAGGCCCCCATTTGGCTGGACGAGGTCATATCGGCGATCGCTCGCCTGAAACTTAACAAATCACCCAGCCCCGACGGGTTCACCTCCGGTTTTTATAAAAAGTTCTGGGGGACATTAGCCCCTCTTTCAGTTAGCGTTTTTTTTAACTCAGTTGGGTCGTCGTCAGCCTCTTCCCGTCCTCCATGCTGGAAGCCTTAATAACAGTGATTAAAAAGCCTCCCCATAGCTCTACTTAACGTGGACCTAAAGATTTTTACCAGAATTTTAGCAGCCTGACTTTCTCGTCATTTTCCTGGTCTGATAGACCCGGACCAATCAGGCTTTGTTCCGGGGCGACAATGCTCCGATAATACCAAACAGCTTCTCCACCTGATGGACCGCTCGGAGCGCTTCCCGACAGAATGCATGATCATTTCGGTCGACGCCGAAAAGGCGTTTGACAGGGTTCACTGGCCGTAGACGAATTGCCCCCGTCCGTGCTCGCCTCGGGCTTTCAGATCAACGTGTATAAGTCACAAGCTCTTAATCTATCACTAGAGCCCAAGATGCTGGAACTTCTACAGCGCACTTTTCGGATTTAGTGGGTTCATGATTCTATTACTTATCTATGTCTTCGGGTGGCTCCCACCATCTCTGCCACTAGACAGTTGAACTACACAGTACTTTTGAAACAAGTTTGGGAGTCCCTCCCGAAATGGAGACCCCATTCCCTTTCATGATTAGGCCGGATTGCAGCGGTGAAAATGGTACTACTGCCCCTGATTGTCTACCTATTCCAAACCCTTCTGCTGATGCCCCCATCTAGAGTACTACAGGCACTGCAGAGGGACATAGAACACTTCATCTGGCAGGACCAGAGAGCACGGATGCGTTGCGACCTCACATACAGGGACCTGGTGGATGTGGGACTGAGGGTCCCGGACCTTTTAGTGTATTGGTGGGCCGCTAAGATGAGAGCACTAGTGGAGTGGTCACGCACTGAATCCGAGAAACATTGGTTATTTATGGATAGGTCCCTAGCAGCCCAGCTATTGTGGGGGGTTCCCTTCCTTTCATGCAGGGGATGCCCTTTCAACCTGTCCCGCTCAGAGATTACACAGCCCATAATGTTGGCTTGGGACAGGAATGCTACCGCCAGGGGGCTCACGGGATTTCCATCTCCTATTACGCCCATCGTACAGAACCCAGACTTCTCACCTGGCCTAGATTATGGGGAATTTCACCATTGGACGACAGAAGCTAGGCACTCCCAGGCAATTTTTTTTTACCTTTCTGGGCTACAACGAGTTCTGTATAGATCACGGACTTCCAGAAACGGAGCGCTACCGGTACCTACAGATTAGACATTGGGTACTCCACGGGGAGGTGAGGGAGGGTGCAGAGAGACTGCTTACACCATTTTGAGAAGTGGTTAATCACACGGCATAGCGACACACGATTGGCATCAGATCTATATAAATTCACTCGAAACACCTCCGACACTGGGAAAATTGCCTGGCCAGCTGCGCTGGGAGGGGGGCTGGACCTGGAACTTAAACCGAAAGAATGGAAAAATATTTACTATGGGGCCAGCCGCACAGCCCACAATTTTACATCTATCGAGACCGTCACTAAGTTGGCCACCTATTGGTATTTAACTCCAGTGAGGCTTCATTCTCTCCAGCACTACTCGCTGAAGACGAGCCATGTAGCGCCTTTGCCCTTTACACAAACCGCTTCTACACATGTAAAGGTGTTCGCGCTGACATGCTTTACCTAGTCACATAGATTGGACGTGACTTGAGTGATACACAACCTGTTTGTTTCTAACTTAGAACTAGCTCTGTTTAGTTTTTACTTACAAATTTCCGTGCCTCACTACACCGATACATAGACGTGCCGGGTAGGAATTAACACCGGCATCTCGATTGCACCTTCTGGTGCATCCAAGCACAGAACTGTTGTCTTATCTGAGCAAAGTGCTCACCCGCCTGTTTTGACACACCGGGTTGGAATTATCACCGGTGTCTCTACTACACAGCCATGCACACACCAGCGCAGCACTGAAGAGTCAGTGGTTAACTGGCACCCTGACGAAACACGTGTCGGCTGGTTGTTTCATGCAGAGCAATTTACAACATAAAGAAAATTAAAAGAAATTGGGAACTCCTCTTCTATTGTAATTTCATGGACCATTTTCTATGGACTTACACTTAAAGGAATTTTCTATGTTTACTATTGCATATGATTGCCTGGGACTTGCTTAGGCTTCATAGGGGTAACCCTTTGCTCAGCCTGCTGTGCTGGCGAGCCTGCGGCTCCGCAGAAACCCTCACACACTTACTTTGGGATTGCCCCATCCTGGGGGCTTACTGGCAACAAATCTAGATGAGGTTGATTCCCACTTTGATACTCAGGTCCCAAGATTCCCAGTGTACATCCTCCTGGGCCTTCCCAATGCCATCACCTTCCTGCTTACATCTAGGAGAGGCAAACAAATAGCGCTCACCTTAGGTGCCGCAGTCCAGAACACCCTGACACATTGGGGTTCCACGACAGTCCCCATGCACTTAGGTTGGCTTCATAAATTCTGGGGATGGAGAAAATTTCCCTCTCCTTGACCAACCCCGGGGCTTCCTTTCATGACTAGTGGGCACCTTTCCTCGCGCTATTAACATCCGAATTTACGGAGCTCCCCTGCTCCAAATATCTTACATTGTTGAGATTGGCGGACTCTCTCTCAAAGTGTGCCTCTTCCATGTCCATTTCGCAGTAAACTATGGGGATTGGTCACTGGACCAACATACTTTCCTTTCTTTTAACAGGTCGGCTTTTCTTTGAGGAGGAGGAGGGGGGGTGTCTGTTTTCCTTTTTGTTGCTTGTTCATGCCTGATACATATAGTAGTGATATCCCGGGTTGCAACCCGATGATTGTGGACCACAATGGCTTGTTTGTTCTTTTTTTTGTATAAAATCAATAAAAGAAATTTAAACCAAAAAAAGAAGTAGTAGACGAAGTAATGTTATTTTCCAACAGGTTCCTGTCACTGGGGCAAAGAAACAGTATAGAAATGCCAACAGTGTCAATAACAATACAGGTACATGTTACAGGTGTGGCTCCAAAAGTCATTTGGGCAATTAAAAGAATTGTTCAATCTCTGTGAAATCTTGTATGAAGTGCAGGAAAAAGGGTCATTTTGCTAGAGTTTGTAAGAACATATAAAAAATGGTACATGATGGTGAGGTGTCTACCTCTGGTATTGCTAGTGATCAGAGTAACGAGAACACAGTTAACAGAGTGGTACTGTCAATTCAAATGGTTACTACGACTGGGAAACATAAGAAAGGAAATCCAATATGTAAAATTGGAAGTGGTCAAGTAACACTTGTGGTCATAGTTGATTAGGTTCACAGATTACCAATGTATTAGACAAGTTATTTACGCAAGAATGGGGTCAAGCAACCTAGTCAAAAGATGGAATTATCAACCATTTACTGGCTACTGGTGGAAATCGAGGATGGAGATTTTACGCATCCTGTGGAATTGTGGGGAAAATACTGGCAAGTATCTATGGCTATGCTTTTTAAATCGGTGAAGCCTGCACATCTGAGGATTAATCCTCTCTTTTCCATCCATAAAGCATTTTGGTCACCCTTGAAGCTGTCAAAGTTTGGGAGAAGAGGTGAAATCCCCTGCCCGATATGCGGAAACACGAAGGCTGATGACGCCCACATGTTTTTAGAATGTATAACATTGCAAACGTATTGGAGTGAAGTGAGTAGGGCGCTGTCTCAAATGCTTAAGCTGCATGTTACGGTAAGCGTTTTACTTGTTATCTTCGGTCAGTTGGAGCCTGAAGTAAAATCTACCATAGGTCAAGCAAGGCTTATCTTTTACATTGCATTGTTGGCGCGCAGGGAGATTTGCAAGTTATGGGTGTCCCCACTCTCTCCAAGTTTGGACAATTTGTTTGTCTGGATTAAATAAATAGCCGCCATAGATAGGAAGAATTATAGAGATGTTAAATTTTGGCTTCCCTTTATTGAATGGTATGATACTCTAAATGATAATAGTTAGGTATGCAGCGGTCCTATGATTACACCTTATTAGCCTCATCAGGCTTCCGGGTTTTGGTCCTTGTGGTTTTGTTCTGCCGGCTGGAAAGTGAGAGGGAGAAAGCAGACAAATGCACATGAGAGTAGAGGGAGTTTGAGACCAAGGGCCATCAGAAATCTCGACCTCCCTCTCTACTTGCACCTACCAATACTGCCGAAAAGCATAAGAGAGCAGAGGCATTCAGGTACCCATATGGATGTGCAAGTGGAAGAACGTCATTGTTTTTACCCTCCACTAAAGAGGCTTATGAGGACAAAAAAAAAGAACAACAAAAAAAGAATGGGGTCAAGTGGAGTTATGTCCGGATGAAGGTAGAGAGGAGGAGATTTAACTAATGAAGCCGACGGTTAAAATCCATTTCCTGTTAAAAACTATCCGTGAGATTGAACCCTATCTGAGGATTATTACTAAACCATTTCACCTCCTGCTTCTAACGAGATTCAGTTTTAACTTAATTCATTTTTATCTGGGAAATTCACAAGGCTGGAGCAGGACGTGTGGTCTAGGTTCCTGTACCTGTGATAATTTTTCGATACAGGACACAATGCACTTTATTATGTTTTATGAGCATTATTGCCCAATCTGCAGGAGGTTTTTAGTCGCAGTCTTAAAAGGGAGAGTCTTTATTCAGGGTAAACCCGCTCTATTGTACTTCCAAAAGCTTAATGATCCAAGGGAGATTTTTAATATTGCAAGATTTCTTGTCGCAGCAGTGAGACTTAGAAAAATCCGGCACCCCATGCTGGTATAAAAATACTGTAAATTCCATGTTACTACTTTTTTAATACTTGCCTTTTTATCACTAAATTATTTTTATTGTAATGGTATATTGCACATATTGATTTAACCATACTGAAGACTTTATGTACTCATGAATTTTGGTTTATTCCCGCCCTAATTTTCTTAAATCACCCTATTATTGAAGAAACGGTTATGACATTTTATTGTGTAATGTATGTATTTTTACTATGTATCGTATGTGTTTTATGTAATGTATTGTGAGCTAATGAATGGTACTTTTATGGTTTTCAGTAACCGAATAAAGTGGTTTGAAAATGAAAAATGAAAGTAGAGTTATGTCCACCCAACATCCTCACTGTTGCTTTTAGAGGTCAGGATATTGATATAATGGGCTATTTCATAGAAGATCTAAGATAAAAAGACAGGTTGATTCACACAAAGTTGTATGTGGTGAGGAAAGTGTATAATATACTCGGCTGGGCTGGAGGGACCAGGGAACATTTGGCATGGTGTTGAGACCAGGTACAGAATTCCCCATTTTATTGGTGGATCCATTGCAGGACGAAAACCTCACACTAGAAGAGGTGTTTGAGTAATCACAAGTCCCTGTTTATAGACAGGCTCGGGTTGGTCAAGGGATTTGAACACACTATTATCCTCAAAGCAGATAGTGTTCCAGTAGTACACAGACAGGCATATTTACATGGATTTAAGGACACTGTAGCGTCACTTTTTTCAATGTACAGCTGCTTTTTTTTATTGCCATATTTACAATTTGCTGCAAACCTCAGTTAGCTGTGTTTTTAAGCATTAACAACAATTTTTCACTTCGTTTAGCGTGATTTGCCAAAAATTAGATGCACGGACGGTGCTTCCACAAAAAAACTCCTGTAAATCACACAAAACATTATTTACAAGGATTTCCTTGTACATCCCTAAAAAAACTGCATCTAAGTCATATTAGCTGCAGTTTCATACCACTAGGAATTACCTGGTCTTGAAAATGACGCTAACACACTTGTATTATAGGGGCCTCATTTATGAGGTGTTGGCACAGTGCAGCGCTGCAAGGACTCTTGCTGCCCTGCCCTGTGTCAAAAAAAGGGCAGGAATGCGCCCTGTCTATATGATTCAGTGCATTCCTGCCCTTTTCCACAGCTCTGGTTCACAATGGGCTGCCATGAGCCAATGCAAACACCTTTGCCCTATACAATGGCGCCTGCGTCGAGGGGCTGATTGATTTTGTGCAGGAATCAATCAGGAGTTTATATAGGGTGGATAGTCGCTCATGATGGTCTCAAGGCGCTGAGAGGGTGCTGCTGATCCATCTGGGTGTGAAGGTTTCAGTCGAAGAGCCAGATCTTGAGGTCCTTCTTGAACTGGATCAATGACGCCGATTGCCTGAGGTGGATGAGCAGGGTATTCCAGGTGTTGGCGGTGAGGTACTGCCAGTTCTGGTCTTGTGGACCCGTGTGTGGGAGACCGGGGCGAGTTGGGCGGAGTAGAGTTGTCTGGTGGGTGTGTGAAAAGCGAGGCAGTGGTTCAGATATTCTGATTGTTGTGTCGTGGAGAGCCTTGTAGGTGTGTGTGTGGAGCTTGTAGCTGAATCTCCTGTTGATTGGGATCCAGTAGAATTGTCGGAGGTGTTGTGTCATATGGCTGCGGCAGGGTATGTTGAAGACCAGTCTGGCTGTGGAGTTTTGGAGAGCCTGTAGTTTCCTGAGCTGTTTCTGGGTGACGCTGACGTAGAGTGCAATGCCGTAGTCAAGGCTGCTGGTAATGAAAGCGTGGGTGACTGTCTTGCTAGATTCTGTGGGGATCCCTCTGATTTTCTTTCGAAGTAGGCAGAGTGTGTGGAAGCAGGATGAGGATACTGCGTTGATTTGGTGGTTCATTGTAAGCGTGAAGTCCAGTATGATGCTGAGGTTGCGTGTGTGGTCTGTAGGGTAGGGAGGGGTTCCAAGTGCACTAGCCCACTGGGAGTCATCCCAGGTTTAGGGGGTGAAGCCCAGGATGAGTAACTCGGTCTTTTCCGAGTTGAGCTTGAGTCAGCTGTCTTTCATCCGTGTAGCGAAGGTCTTCATTCCGTTGTGAAAGTTGATTCTGTAGGTTCATTGGTGAGGAAGATAATAAGCTGGGTGTCGTCTGTGTAGGAGATTATGTTGACTCCATAGCTTCTGACAATGGCTGCGAGGGGGCCATGTAGAGGTTGAAGAGGGTTGGGCTCATCAAGGAACCCTGGGGCACTCCGCAGCTGATCCCTGTAGGTTCTGAGAGGAACAGGGGTAGTCTGACTCACAGTGTTCGGCCGGTCAGGAAGGAGTGGATCCAGTCCAGTGCCCTGTTGCAGATGCCAACAAAACATGTGATGGACCGAATGTGGATCAATGTCACACATTCCACCCAGTCAAAAGATCTGGGCCCAAATCCATTGTTTTTTTGCACTCCACATCACCCTGGGTTAGACAATGGCAATATGCAAATCAGCTCTGACCCTGTGCCCCATGGAAACAGTCCAGTCCGAACTACAAAAGCCATGTCCTTCCCAGAACGGAATCAAGCATCCGAGGACCGGACCGGTTTCGAGGTAACACCTCTCATCAGCCCGGCTAGCTTGACTCCAGTGGTGTGGAGTGCCTGGGACCCACGTCTGAGCATCCCCAGCACACTTATGGCGGCAATTGCAAACAAAACATGTGATGGACCGAATGTGGATCAATGTCACACATTCCACCCAGTCAAAAGATCTGGGCCCAAATCCATCGTTTTTTTGCACTCCACACCACCCTGGGTTAGACAATGGCGATATGCAAATCAGCTCTGATCCTGTGCCCCATGGGAACAGTCCAGTCCGAACTACAAAAGCCATGTCCTTCCCAGAACGGAATCAAGCATCCGAGGACCGGACCGATTTCGAGGTAACACCTCTCATCAGCCCGGCTAGCTTTACTCCAGTGGTGTGGAGTGCCTGGGACCCACGTCTGAGCATCCCCAGCACACTTATGGCGGCAATTGCAAACAAAACATGTGATGGACCGAATGTGGATCAATGTCACACATTCCACCCAGTCAAAAGATCTGGGCCCAAATCCATCTTTTTTTTGCACTCCACACCACCCTGGGTTAGACAATGGCGATATGCAAATCAGCTCTGACCCTGTGCCCCATGGGAACAGTCCAGTCCGAACTACAAAAGCCATGTCCTTCCCAGAACGGAATCAAACATCCGAGGACCGGACCGGTTTCGAGGTAACACCTCTCATCAGCCCGGCTAGCTTGACTCCAGTGGTGTGGAGTGCCTGGGACCCACGTCTGGGCATCCCCAGCGCACTTAGGGCAGAATTTGCAAACAAAACAGGTGATGGACCGAATGTGGATCAATGTCACACACTCACCCCAGTCCAAAGATCTGGGCCCAAATCCATCGTTTTTTTGCACTCCACACCACCCTGGGTTAGACAATGGCGATATGCAAATCAGCTCTGACCCTGTGCCCCATGGGAACAGTCCAGTCCGAACTACAAAAGCCATGGACACGTTCCTGCACATAAACAATTGTGCCCCACAATGCAAGTACTGTTACACTATGGTGCAAGGGTGACTCTGTCGGGGCTAGACAGCTGAAATTAATGCCAGCGCAGGGGGAAACGTAGGGGTAGACCGTACTGTTGTAAATACAGCGTATCCATGGTGTTTCAAGGATGGTGCAATGAAAAGTCACACGACACTATTTTTCCCCAGCGATTCACCACTTTTCATAACTGAGGCCATGAATCTGCATTTCCTCTTCCCATGGGACCCTGGCTGCTTATGCTGGCTGTTGGGGGGGGGGGGGGGGGTTAGGGAGGTTGTTGACCTGTGCTGGACATGGTGCTGGCAGCTCCATTCTGTTTTCTTGTGTTTTTTGTTTTTTCTTAGGAGTGTATTTGTAAACTTTTTTCTGCTGCTAGATCCTGAAAAGTGACATTGGATTGACTAGTGAGATCTTTTTTACCGCTATTTGGCCGGCCGCCACTCTTTTTTATGCTAACATGAAGATTTTTTATTGCCTTGACGCTAGAGTTGGTGTCATTTTTCACGGCTGCTAACTGATCCTAACGCCACATTGTGACGTATTGTAAATACATTGCAAACATAGCATTAGGATTTGGTGATCGGCAGTGGTAAAAAAATTACCACTAAACAGCTTGAAAACTGCTTAGTGGCAGTTCTTGTAAATATACCCCAAAGTGAGAAATGTACCCTTGAGCACAAGGGGTAGTTTGAAGGAACACTTAGGCAAACTGTGAATGGGCAAGGTCATAGAACCTATTCACTCATCACAATGGATTCCCCCCATTGTAGTTGAGCATATACATTCCTAAGCATGCTATTTGACGTTGCATCTGCTGCATCAGTCTTTTACAAGCTGGTGTTTCAAATGTTGGGGTCATGGTTGGAGTCATAGCTTATTACGATAATATTTTCACTTTCTCAGAGAGTGTCCAGTCACAGATACATCTAATGAATACTCTCTTTTTGACGGGGAGCCAGTGGAGGCATCATAGGTGTTGTGCCGTGTGCTCATGGAGCGGAGTCCCGAGGACGAGTCTGGCTGCAGCATTCTGGATCACCTGGAGTTTGTGTAGAAGTTTTGTTGATTCCGGCATAGAGGGTGTTTCCGTAGTCCTGATTGCTGGTTATGAGTGCATGGGTGACAATCTTTCAGCAGTTGGGGGGGATCCATTTGAAGACCTCACGGACAAAGAGAAGGCAGTTGAAATTGGTGGAGGCAACGGCATTGATCTGGCGGTTAATGGAGAGGGAGGAGTCAAGGATGATGCAGAGGTTCCGAGCGTGGTCTGTGGGGATGGGTGGGCTCTACACGGCAGAGGGCCACCTGGTGTTGTCCCAGGCAGTGGTGCAGGGTCAGAGGATGATGATCTCAGTTTTCTCCGAGTTTAGCTTCAGGCAGCTGACCTTCATCCAGGCTGCCACGTTCTTCATTCCCTCCTGGAAGCAGTCTGGTGTCTTCGGGATTCTTCGTGAGTGAATGATACACAGAGGTAGTACTAGATGTGAGTCTTTTTTAAATTTCATTTATTTACATATTTGTAATTTTCTGAACATATGCATCTGTTATGTATACATTCGTATAGTGTAATTTGTATAGTTTCTGCAATTTTCATAGCTATATGACTATTTCTTACATTATTTAATTGTTTCAATAAGGTGATGTATATCAGTGTATGGAATGTCTACATTTGTATGACCATTTTTGACATTCATTCTCTTTTTTTATTTTTCTCATTTTATTTTTCAGTGTATTTTATTATTGTTATTAAAAGATGAGTATGTGTGAATGCAGTGTCTAAAATTATATGAATGCATTTTTACATATTATATGGGTTTTGTGCTGGTAGCCTTATTTCCGCCTCCATTGCTTTCTACCTATTTCCATTTCAGTACTTGTGAGTGTCCATGCAGTGGTGTAACACAGGCCCCTGCAGCCCCTGCGGTGCGGTGGGACCCCGAGTTGTAGGGGGGCCCCTCAGCACAGTACTCTGGCCCGAGAGCTCCTGATTAGAGCTGGGGCCCCTCCATATACCTTGCAAGGGGCCCCCTCAAGTTTCATTATGCCATTGTCAGGGGCGGCTCTAGGCTCATGGCGGCTCTGGGCAGGGAGCGTAGGTAGGGGGCCCCGGAAGAGGGGATCCGGGCGGGGCGGAGCCCCCCCGGAGCTCAGGAAGGTGTTTTAATAAAACGTCCAGAAAAGACCTTAGATGACCAGAACCTGCGGCTGCTCCTACCCTTCCGAATTCGTCTTAGAACGATAACATTTAGGAGTAGGAGGGTATTGTGACACACGACGTGGCCAGCAGTGGGTAGGGAAAAAAAGAAGCCAATCAGAAACCAGGAGGAACGCGGGCGCGGAGGCCAGTGAAGAGGGGGGGTCAGGGTGTTTGGAAGTGGAACAGAGCGGGAAGCCGCTAAATCCCTGCCAGGGGCCGCCACGCAAATATGTATCCATCCTCAGAGGATTATTATATTAAGGATATATATTGGCGTGGCGGCCCCTGTGGTTTGGCGGCCCTGTGCAGGTGCACAACTTGCACATGCCTAAGGCCCCCCTGCCACTGTGTCCATGCATGGAATGTGCTTTACTGCAAAGTTGTCTGGAGTAGGTTGTGAGATTGTGTGTCCTGTAGTATTTACTACTGAAGCTGAGGAGTTTTAACTTAAGTACATTGCAGTTGGTATATCCTTTATAAATGTGTTTTTGTATGTGCATGTCCCTCCCTGTGCCCCTCCTTATTTTTCCCTTTCCTCCTACCCGGATATATTGTTGCCATTCCTAATTTTTCTACCACTCCTCATTGCCACTCTCATGTTTACACCTAAATAGTAGGACTGTATGTGTGTAGGGTTATGCACTCTTTGAAGAGAAATCTGCCTGTGTTCTGATTAGAGAAGATTTTTCGATCAGTAAATGTGAATTGGGCTTGGACTCCCTGCTTAATTCTGAATTCCAGAAGTTAGCCTGTCGCACACTGATTTACTTCAGGAATTTAGGAGTAATCTAGAGATACAAGATTAGGTTGCAGCAAAATCTGTGGGATTTAGACCAATTATGAATTTGAACAGGCAGTCTGTGTAGTCCTAAGGTAATTACATGTACATGCATACGCATGTAAAGTTCTGCTACATGAATAATACTTCACACACACTCATTCATGCCATTTATGAACTGGACCCGCATTCCTTTAGCATAAGTAATTTACGACGTGTGAGCCCCTGCCTCTCTTAGGTCCCACTCAACAGTTTCTATATTTTCCTAAATTAAAAAATGTAAAAAAACTGAGATCTCGATTTTTCTCACTTTAATTCATTAGCGTCGGCTTTCACAGTTTGCGCGGCGGGCTCCGATCCACTTAAAAAGCTGTCCCGCTCTGGCTTAACTCTGACGTGCAGTTCACAGCACGATAACATATCATGACAAGCAAGGTCGAAGAAAAGAGACGGACAAGCATGATGAATAATAATTATCGTGAAAACCTTGCGAAGTGGACGAAGCATCTTGAAAACCCTCTGAGCAGATGTAAAAGGCGCCACAACAAGCTGACGCGTTTTAATTAAGTAACCGCGTTTCCTCCAGTCTGTTAAAGGGGACACTGAAAAGGCAATTGATTACGGTGTGGCCCGTGTTCTCCTTTGCCCCAGACTGACTTTCAATTGTGCAAATGTAAGTGGACATGGAACAAGTAGAGAGGTAGATTAGAGCTGACAGGCTTACATTTATCCTCCAGGCAACATCTCCCAATCATCTTGCAGAGCACGACATCATGCAATGACTTGAATAATTCATAAAATGAGCAATTATGCAACGATCAGCCCATGACGATACGAAACACAAACATTGCTGCTGTGAGATTAAACGAATGTATGTTTATTGGAGCCCCCGAACAACACGAGGACCATTAATTTAGGATTTTGCGAGAGAGAAACAGAGGAATGTATCCCAAAGTACAAAACCTTTATTAACACTACTTACTGAACGAGCAAAACCAATAGGTGTAATTTTAGCCACTAGACATTTGGCTTTGTCAATGCTTGTTTTATCATAGTTTTTGTAAAATCGTATTGCTGGAGAAGGTATCTGGCCCTCATCAATTAAAAAAAAATGCTAAAACGAAAAATATTTTATAACTAAAAAAGCACACTTTACCTTAGTAGCCCCTGACATTTAAGGGAATTACTGTGTGGAACGGTTCCCTGTAAAAGGGTAGAATGCTGTCACTCACAGAGAAGTTAACCAATGGTTGAATTCAGATGGTCCATTGCCCAATGCTTTAAGCTGTAATCGGTGGAAGAAAAATGTGGCAGATGTGATAACAAAACACAGAATGGAGAGGGTCTTATAAATAAGATTCTCATACATAACAAAGAGCTCCTTTCTATTGCCAGAAGTTACAAGCATTTGCAATGCAATAAGTCTCGCATTATAAAAGTTTGAGCTGTTGGGATTGCTACTAATAATGCAACACTAGCAGCTCAAAGATTCAGTAATGTGAGACCTATTGCATTGCAATTGGTTTTTTGGTGTTTTTTTTCTATATAGTACGAACTACACACACAACCACACCAAGCATTGGCATAGCCAATAGTTCTCGCTTTTGGGACCTTCTAAGTATTTATTTATGCAGCATAATTTCCTTTGTGCGACCACATCAACTGTTGCATGGCTAAACACTTATAAGGTCCCAAAGGCGAAACCTATTGGCTATTGTTAGACCTGACATCATTGGCTTGAGTCTCTCCTCCATTTTTTTCTGTTTGCCTCCACTGTTTACGATGTTTTTGCTGGTATATGCTTTGGGCACTGTGCCACTGCTGATCAGTGCCACAGTGCAAGTGCTCCCTATGTAAAATTGCTGTATTAATTGAATTCCATGTTTGGCTTATTTGGTTTACTATCAGTCCCTAGTCTGGTGCACCAGGAGTGCCAGGGCTTGTAAATACAAATGCTGCTCGTGGGCTTGCAGCACATGTTGTGCCACCCACAAGAGCGGCCTAGTAAAAGTATGTCTACAGGTCTCCCATTGCTAGACCTACGTGCAGTCTGGTACTGTCACGCTGACTGCGCAAGTACACCTAGTTGCCAGTCCCCAAACCTTCCCTTAACTTCATGTTAGTCACCCCTATGGTAGGCCTGAGGGCAGGGTGCATTGTAAGCATAAGGTAGGACAAGCCTGACAAGGTTGGCATGTCCTAATAGTGAATTACAGCCATATTCGTTTTTCACTATTGTAAGGTAACCTGCTCTCCATTAGTTAGAATGGGCTGCCTGGGTTATTATTGCTATAATCCTAGCTGGCTCGGGGAGCATGGTGCAATGTCGAGTTTGGTATCCCTGAACTCGGGGTTTAATCGCGCATCCATTTGGGTGGATGGTTTTTGGACTCTGGGTTTGAAAATAGCACTTTTAGAAAGTGGCTATTTTATTGTCTAACTATTCCTGGT
This sequence comes from Lissotriton vulgaris, assembly GCF_964263255.1. NCBI lineage: Eukaryota > Metazoa > Chordata > Amphibia > Caudata > Salamandridae > Lissotriton > Lissotriton vulgaris. The sequence goes on along the minus strand of NC_141685.1, from coordinate 1,428,102,983 downwards.
TTCTGCTGGTTTTATGTGTGTGTGACAGGAGCTGGGTGGCTCCAGAGATCTGCTGAGTCAGTGTGGGATGAGTGGGACATTTGCATTGAGAGTAGGGGGAGAGTAGCTTCTGATAGCCTGCCCTGCCTGATACAATGCTGGCTCCACCTCCTGCCAGGCGACTGATGGCTCTGTGCCTGCCAGGGACGATCCTAGCCCCACCTCCTGCCGGGAGGCTGATAGCTCTGCTCCTGCCAGTGACAATACTGGCTCCACCTCCTACTGGGCGGCTGAGGACTCTGCCCTGCACAGTGAATAAGCCAGGTGCCTCTGCCTGGCTACACCCACAACAAACCCAGGATGTTGGGAAATTCCCCTGCATGGACAAAGGGATCAAAACCAAAAAGGGGTTTAAGAGAAGGACCCCTGAACCAAGACTTTAGATCACTTCTGACAAGGAACCCTGAAAAAAAGGACAAGAAGCCTGCTGATCCAAGGACTTGCCTACCCCTTCTGCCAGTGTGCTGTTTGCTGGGGGGAATCCTGCATTGCTTCTTTATTTTTGCCAAGGAACCAGGAGAGAGGAACTTTGTGTGTACTCTCAGACTTTGCTAAGAAAATCTCCAAGGACTGGAAGAGTCCCAGTCTCCTGCTGAAGTCACAGGGCTAAAGGACTTCATCATTTGCTAAAAGTATTTGTTGCTGGAACTTGTGAATCCAGCACCTCTGAAAGAATCCAGCAATCTCGACGCCGACGGACGTCGCCGAACCCAGCTCGACATCGTGAGTAACGGCTCCAGTGTCCCGCTTCCTCGACGCCGGCCGCCGGCCACCGGGCCCGACCGACGCCAGCAGCAACGCCAGTGAGTAGTGAGTTCGGCTCCAGCTCCAAGTGACCTCGTGTCTGCACCGCTGCTGATCGCATCGACTTCGAGCCCTCTCGACGCCGTGAGCGCTGCTCACCTTTGCAACATCATCGACATCGACGACGACGCCGTATCCTGCTTCGCCTCGTGAGCGCTGCTCCTGCCCGACATCGATCAACGCCGCTGCAGGTCGCCCAGACTCCGAGGCCGGATCGACGCCAGAGACGCGACGCCGGACCTCTCGACGCCGCTGATCATCGTGTGCTTCGCTTTTCCAAGGTACTGTGTTGTGGGGGTCCGTGTGACTCCGAGCTCGACGTAGCGCTCCTCGCGGTCGACGCCGAACCCTTTGGATTAACTTTGCCTCGACGTCGTGTGACTCCAGTGTGGGTTACATTGTTGCCAAGAACTGTGCTTTACTAAAGAAGAGTTGCTTTTGATACTAAAGACTTTGTGCTAAGAAGAAACTACACTTGAACTATTATTTTTCCTTCCAAGAGTATTTATTAAGATTGTGGTATATTTTTATCGTTATTTGGTCTTGTGCTAAGCCTTATATAAAAATCCTTATTTTTATAATACTACTGTGTCGTGTCCATTTGTAGTGTATTCACCTTATTACTGTATGTGGTCATAAATGCTTAACGCACTGCATCTGAGATAAGACTGTCTGCTTTGCCAAGCTACCAAGGGGGTGAGCAGGGGTTATCTAAGTGTGTGATCCCCTTGCCCTGACTAGAGGAGGTCAGTCCCTATTTGTCAGAAGTGTATACCTCTGCCAACTAGAGACTGCCAAGTCTAACAGCTATGCCAATGCTTGGTGTGGTTGTGTGTGTGGTTGTGTGTGTGTGTGTTTGTGTGTGTGTGTGGATGTGTGTTTGGGTGTGCTTGGGTGTGGTTATGTGTGTGGTTATGTGTGTGGTTGTTTGTGTTTTTGTGTGTGTGATTGTGTTTGTGTGTGGTTGTGTGTGTGGTTGTGTGTGATTGTGTGTGTGTGTGCTTGTGTAGGGTTGTGTGTGTGTGTGGTTGCGTGTTGTTCTGTGTGGTTGAGTGGCCTCCTAACCAATGATCTATGAAATAAGCCAATTAGATTTGCCCCAGGAAGTTGGTTCATTTGTCGACATATTAGAGATGTAGTTTGGGCATTGATATCTACTTCATAGTTCGCAGGTTTAACCCCAAAGTGGGCCAGTTCAGCTCTGTCTGAATAAAAGACTTCATTTGTGTCAGGGTACAGTTCATTGTCAGTTTAGTAACATGTCACAGGCTTTCTTTAGCAAATTTTAAAGCTTTCAAGAAGTTCATGTTTTTCCTAATAATAAAATAGATGTTTTCCGCCAGTAGAGAATCAAACATGAGTGCATACTTTTGGATAAATTAGATGTTTCAGATTAGGCAGCAGCCTGGTGAATTTAAATTAACTCACAAATGTAACCTACCTGATGGAGTGCCAATGGAAGACGCCCAAGACGCAGAGGCTCTCGTAGGCAGCTACAAGCTACAATGATGTCTTTGAGGAGCCACTGCTTGCAGCAGCTCCATTCATCAAAATTTGGAGAGAAAACCACGGTAAATAAACATGGAGCATCTTAACCAACCTGAAAGGACACCCAGACATTTATTGCTCATCATTCAGGAACTCATTACCCCAGACGTTTATCAGTGTGGTGCTTGGCAAAAAGAAATAATGCTGTGTACCAGTCATGATGAGAACTATTCTGTTCATTTATAAATTACTGGTCACTCACTGTCTATGCAATAAAATATCATTTGAATTCTGGACCAGAAATGCCTCCACTATGTGTCACCGTCAGTGAAACCGATTTTGATATCGTAAAATATTTAAGAGGATCTTGAGATGAAATGCGCAGTGTGCATTTCATGTGGCATCTTCCAGTGCATTGCATCATGGGGATCCCAGAGAAGGAATCAGCAGAAGGCACACTTTGTCCATTAACCGAGCCCGGCTGCTCCTCCCTGGTGGCTCCGCCGTGAGAATCAATGCTAGACAGAGATCAGGACTGCTTTCACAAATATCCAAAGTGTGCTTAATTGATTGTGAGCGAGACTCCTTGAGTGCCATCAATTTCACCGTATGTACATCAAAAGAGAGAGTAAGGGAGATTGCACAGGCTATGTGTGGTGGGAACTCCTGGTCCCCTGATATAGAGTTAAACAACAATGGAGGAGTACCCCCTATAGGCGAAAAAATACAAAGAAGGAATTTCTTCTGTATCTGGAGCTTAAGGCTCTGGTTAGCAAAAATTGCCCCAACCCTTTACAGGACAGTAGTAGTCCTTACAGAAGACCCCTCACTCACCAACCTGGTTGGTGACATGCTTCATCATTGGGGTCACACCCCATAGGCCGAGTGCCCATAGGGTGTGCTGCGACATGAGGACACAAACGGCAGAGGCAATAGAAAATGCCCATTTTCTAAAAGTGACATTTTAAAACACAATTTAAAAATCCCCTCTACTTAAAGGCGTTATGAAATTCTGAGTTCAGAGAGCCTAAACTCCATTTCTAAGTCTTGTCCCAATGGAAAGTAAAACTTGTAAGATGGTACAAGGCAAGTCCCATGGTAACCTAAGGGACAGACAGCCTTTCAATAAAACAAAATACACAATATTTCACTACCAGGACATGTAACACACGCCAGCATGTGGCCTACCTTTCACGTACACTGCACCCTTATCACAGGGCTAACTTGGACCTAACTGAGGGATGCTTTACATGTAGGAAAAATGAAGGTTAGGGCCTGGCAAGTGGCTACACTTGCCAGGTCGACATGGCAGTTAAAAACAACATGCACAGACACTGAAGTGGCAGGTCTGAGACAAATTTACAGGGCTACTCATGTGGGTGGCATAGCCAGTGCTGCAAGTTCACTAGTAGCATTTGATTTACAGGCCCTGGCACAGTCAGTGCAATTTACTAGGGACTTACCAGTAAATCAAATATGCCAATCAGGGATAACCAATCATAATCACAATTTGCACAGAAAGCATATGCACTTTAGCAGTGGTAAAGTCCCAAGAGTCCTATATCCCAAAAACAGGGTAATCAAAGTAGGAGGCAAAGGGCAAAAGGTTTGGGGATAAACCTGCAAAAAAAGGCCAGGTCTAACAATTATACTACAGTCCTGTAGGTCATTTGGTTGCACGATAAGCCCTGCCTGCTGTGCATTCCAGTTCTAAGGGGACTTGAGCTGACAGACCCAGCAAGACTGTTCCTACTGGAGCAGGACCAAGGCTAATTCGCATAGGGCTGCTTCCGTTGTGATATGGCATGGTGGGCAAAAAACGATGGACTGGGTTGTGGCCTAAGTAATTACCAGTGGCTGAGAATAATTCAAGCACCCCTTCTCATCATTTATTTTGTATTCTGCAGGTGCAGTTAATGCTTACATTCTGATGTTATCCACTTGGCTTCTAAAATCACGTTTCCATTGATCCTCACCATTGTTGTTGCTCCTACGATATGCTGCTGACATTCTGAGGCATGTTTGGCTGTTGTCTGTGATCTTCTGTTAGTGGCTACCCATCATATAGAGATGGCCTGCCTGAAGGGTCTTTGCCCATGGTTGCAAAACTAGCTAAGAGCTGTTAATTTTTGCAATTATAATTTTGAGACCTACTCAGCCTTTCAGCCCTTGATGTTGTAAACATTTTAGGCCCACTAAGGGAGCACCTCGATGATTTTAATAGCGTACCATAATGTTTGCCATAAGTGTGCACATTGGTGAGCTTCATGTGACACAATGCAGATGGATTGTTGGCTGAAAGACGTGTATAAATTGAAATGTCTATTAATTATGTACTTTGTTGATTATGTCCAAGAGATGTGTCTTCAAGAATACCTGCCTGCTGTTCCCAGTCTTTTGCTGCATTTTTGTCATTGTTGAATATATAACAGGGAATCATATGACCAGTCGCTAGGTAGAGATTGATGACACAATGTCTTCTCTGATGTACGGTATGTTACCTTGTTGTTGTTTACACAGTTAAATCCATACTAATATAATAAAGAGAGAGCCCAAACCTTTGAGGCGGGTAATCTCAGGAACCACAGCACCAATCACAACTCCCAATACAACGTTGGAAAGGGCAGTTGCAGCAGAAGGACATAGGCTATGCTGCGTTGTGTTGTGGGCGTGTGCTGGGGGCATGACAAACGCTGGGGGCGTGTGTTACGTTCCGCCCTTCATGCCATGTCTCATATTGTGTGCTAATCCCACCCTGCTCCCTTTAAATACCTCTGCACCCCATAATCATAACCCACCCTTACTCCTTAAAATACCCCAAAACCCTGAAACACTAACCCATCTTGACCCTATAAATATACCCTGTACCCTAAAACCCAAACCTATCCATAAACCCTAAAAATACCCCTGTACCCCAAAACCCAAACCTAGCCCTGAACCCTATAAATACCCCTGTACCTCAAACCCCAAACCTACCCCTGAACCCTAAAAATACCACTGTACCCCAAAACCCAAACCTAGCCCTGAACCCTTAAAATACCCCTGTACCCCAAAAGCCAAATCTACCCCTGAACCCTAAAAATACCCCCTGTACCCCAAAACCCAAACCTAGCTCTGAAACCTAAAAATAACCCTGTACCCCAAACCCAAACCTACCCATGAACCCTAAAATACCCCTGTACCCCAAAACCCAAACCTAGCCCTGAACCCTAAAAATACCCCTATACCCCAAAACCCAAACCTAGCCCTGAACTCTTAAAATACCCCTGTACCCCAAAACCCAAACCTACCCCTGAACCCTAAAAATACCCCTATACCCCAAACCCCAAACCTAGCCCTGAACCCTAAAAATACCCCTGTACCCCAAAACCCATACCTATCCCTAAAACTACCCCTGTACCCCATAACTCAAAACTATATCTGAACCCTTAAAATACCCAAACACCCCAAAACATATACCGCAGTACCCCAAAACATATACTCCTATACCCATACTTACCTTATCCAAATATTTAAATAAAACATGCTTTTACCATTCATGCATTTAAAACGAATTTCGTTGTAAACGTATGCGTGGTAAAAGCATATAAAATGTAATGCCATGCGTTATAATGGCATTGCGGAATCATGGTACTTTCGTAATGAAAGTATGCGGAGTGATGGTATGCGGAAAGAAAGTTGCGGAATAATGGGTATTTACCCTCCCACTGTAAGTACATTGGTGGCACGGCGGCTCACATCTCCAGCAACATACTCATATTTTTTCACCACCCATTTGAAAAATGCACAGGTCTCTCTCATTGATGGCCAGCACCAACATACACTTTTAGACACACCTCCCGCCACAAGTTCTAGAATTGCGAACTTTAGAGCTGGGGAACTACGTTCAAATCTCGGCATCAGCTCAACATTCTGTGATTCCAGGCAAATCGCTTTGTCTCCCCATGCCTACCACTTCTGTAATGTAAATTGTGCTCATGCCATGTTGTCGAGTTCGCGCTATATAATATTGCAAGGAAAAATAAAGTAGGGAAACTCCAGTTCACACACTACTGAACGCGCACTCTTGAGTGCATCAGCAGTGCACTGTGAATCAGAGCATTTCACAGGCCTGTCACAGATAAGAAATGTTATCAAAACGAAATCCTACAAAACAATATACTACTGGCCGGCAGCAATTCATACCCGGACAACGTCGGGACGGGCTGCTAGTACAATATAAAATAAATATTTTAAATTAAATTTAAATGATTTTTCTGGTTTAACATAAAAAATGCATTCTCACCAAAAGAAATTTTGTTTAATATACATAAATAATGATTACAAATAATGTGTAGTATTTATTGAAAATAAAGTAGTTACAGAGCCTTAAAAATATTATTACATCACTTTTTTAAATTCAAAATAGAGTATTAAAATATGTTATGAATAACCATGAACTGTTTTTATATTTTTTACTTTAAATTATGTATATTTATATTTTTAACTAGTAAAAAAAAATAATGTAACATTACTTTCTGTGGAGTTTTGTTTTAATTGCCTCCTTCATTTTTTTGTATGGGAGGGGGTTGCAATATCAATGGTTGGCCATGTGAGGTGCTGGACTCACTACTGTTTTGCTTGGTGGTAACAACACTCAGATTATGTGAATAGCCAACAGTAGTCAACTAGTCAAAGTGTAAATTATTCAAAAGTGCAAGGTACTTTTGTGAATCAAGCCCTAGATTCTGACACTACATCTTGAATGTATCCATTAAGGGAGTGCCTTTCTTAGGGCGCTGATAATATACTCTGTCATGGTGGATTAGGCAGAGACGGTGCTCTGTCTTTTTTTAGTAACAGCCAATTAGTCAGGATTACCGGTCAGTAACTGGGGCATTATCTTTACAGCCTATATCCTCATCCCAGTCATTGTTTGTGAGGAGTATCAAAGCTCAGCTCTTTGACCCTACCAATTAAGCGACAAGAATAGATCACTGAAATTGTAGCAATACTTTAATAATGAAAAAGAATTAATACTGAAATAATGCATTAATGAAGTCTAATATATTTACCAGATTAAGAAATCATAGACTTCAAAGCATTCTTCCCCAAATTACCACTACCCAATCTCAACCCTGAATTCTACAGAGATTCACAAAAGTGTGAGGAATTGTTCACATGGCTGCAGTACACATCTTTGTCAAATAAGCAGCCTGGATCTCCTCCTAGGAAGCTGCAACTCCCCTAGATGATCTTCCCAAACTTTTGACAGGTAGTGGAATCTTAGAACCATCAAAATAAATAGAAATAGTTTCTTTAATCCATCTGTTTGGCAAACATTTTGAAGCCTTGTTGCTCTGACCTGAGCCATGAAAAGTAAGAATAAAATGGTCAGATTATCTAAAGCAGTGATTCTTAACGTGTGGTTTGTGGAACCCTCTGCGTCTGTGATGCCTTCTCACGGGCTCATTCATAGTTTCAAAAAATGTATTCATATTAGGAGATTGATTTAAAATGCCCTGAAAATGTGATGGAATTCGTAACTGAAGACTAAAAATTGCTTTTGTCTCTATACAGTGATTTCTGGGAGCAGTCCAAGTACAGTAAACAGAACCTAGTATATATGATTGATGACCTCAACTGAAGCAGCACTAGAATGTGCTGACAAAAAGAAAGCATGCATAAGGACCATAAAAGAAAAAGTGATATGCTCGAGTTTAGCATATCGCTTTGTCTATTATAAATAAAACTAGATTTCAAAAATGTCCAACCTTTGCATTAAAGTTTCACATTTTTGCATATATTTAAAGCTAGTGCCTCTCAAAGACTGAGGTGGGCAGGGTCAGTCACATCATAATTCTGCTTCTGAATTTCTCAGAGGGATAAAACACTCATACAGCCCACATAGCAAATGGAATAGTCTAAGATTACTAGTTATTACTTGCTAATATTAATATACTTAATGTTAGGCTTTGTATGTAATACTTTAAATCAGAGGGATTTTTCTGGAGGAAAACATGTCAGGTCCTTCACATTGCTGCATCTGCCTTCAGTGCAGGGACAAGGAGTCTGGTCTTCACGGTGCTGTGTGTTCTCAGTCGTGATGTACTCATAAATCTGAAAGATGATAGAGCTTGGATTTGGAATTGCCAGCACCCCTCGCCGCCATGGGACAGGACAGGTAACACGCCAGGGACCCAGCAGCAGTGCGTCAGAAGTTAGAGTTTACTTGCTCACTCTGAGTGTGACTCCAGGTGGCATGGAAGTGGCAGTGGGTGTGCAGATGGTCGCTGCCCTCTCTAGTATGTCAAGGGCTGCTGGAGTCTGGAGGGCAGATTACTGTATACCTAGAGCTGGGCTAGCTTGGATACTGGCAAAATCAATAGAACATTGGCTTTCAAACTAGAGCACAAACAACCTGACCAACATGTCTTTGAAACATTTTATTTCATATCTATCAAAATATATATCCAATTTTGTAAAGCATAATGTCCTCAAATAAACACATAAAATGCACACAATCCATAAACGTACTCAAGACACCCTCTTGAATCAAATCAGTCACACCCATCCCCTTCCATCATACAAACATACAACATACAGTTAAATTGTGTTCCCATCTATACATCCAGCTGTTAACAGATGTACAGCTTTAGCTTACAGTGGACAGGATGTCTGTTTACAAGACAGAGAACAAGTCAGTTGATGCTTGTTTTGGTGCGATACTGGTCAGAAAAGCACTTCCTTTGGGCCAACATCATAATAATAATTTCATTATGGAGGGGGTCAAGATACATCTATTTCATCATATCACTAAACCATTGGAGATTGATTGTATTGCAAGTTTCTATACATCACCCTTCAAAATGTGGATGACTATTCAACACACCTTATACCAATACCAAGTGTTTTGCTAACTGAAACCAAAACAAACGCAGTCCTCCCGGCGAAACCTTTCTACTTCCTACCAACACACATGGGTGGCACTCGCAAATTAAAAGATGAAGCCTTACTCTTCATATACTTCCCATATTATTGGGTCGAATTTTCTTTGATAGGTTATTGATGGCTATCTGTACCAAAATCAATGGGCAGTAATACCTCAGAAAGACAAGAAATATCCCCAAAACATTTTTAGAAATTATTTGTGGGAAAAAGATATGGACCATGTTGTGGTCTTTGTTAGGTTTGAAATTCCCATCCCTGCAACGGTTAGCAATACATGGCTAAATGGACGCCAGTTGTATTCACATTTTGTAACCCACTGAATTATCCCTGTAGTGTGCCGGCTCCAGTTAGCAAGTGTGACTCCATTTTGTATTTCGTAATCCTTATTAGACTGCTTGAGCTGTGTTTGTACTAGTCCTCATTCTTCAGTAGCACTTACCTCAGCAGAACACTGAACTTGGTTATCATCTTCTCTGCTCAAGGCTGCAACTCAACTCACTAATGAACTGTTAGTTTTCTCTGCATACCAACCTCAATGTGTAACTCTGCTTCCACGTTAGGAGACGCTGAGACTCCGCACAGTGGCCTTGGACCACTGATGGCATGTGCCCATCTGGTGGGTGTTGACTCATCCTTCTCTGCCTCCTTTGTTCATGCCCGGCCTGAGGCGGTACATTTCCATTAGGGGTGTGATCGAAGGCTCCCAGAAAGGTTTATTTAGTATTACCAAATGCTGGTGTGTCAGTCCCCTCGGCAGACATCTTAGAGTGCAGGCCTAATTGGACTCCTCTGAAGAGTATATGCTGAATAAATGTAAGTTTGTATTCTCTACTGTCTTACCGACTCTTCATTTTGGGGAAGGCATAGCAGGTGGTTGTAAGTAACCCGCGTGGCCCCAGAGGGCCCCGTCCTTCAACCCAATCTAACGTTACGTACATGGGGACGTTTTATATGTTGTTCTCCTGACCTTGTGCAGCTTCCTTTCATGCTCTAGCATCTTAAAATAGAACAACTCTAATTAGAAGAGAATCAAAGGCTAAAATGGCTTCCCTGATTAAACCAATATAGTGTATACTGAACAAATTTAACTAGGGTATTGAAGCTGCTAGAGCGATACTCACTCCACTATTGTTATCTAAGTATCCTTACTATTCCTGTTAAAAAATAAAACACATCAGATGCACCCCCCAACCCTCTACTTATTTTAACCTACCTCTATAATGCCTTGTGACTGCCTCCAATGGAGACCATAAGAAAATGGAAATCCAGAAGCTTCTTGAGTGCCCCCTTGTATCGCGTACTTTGAAGAGAACAAGTGGAGAACTCTCTGAGGTGGCTAGAAAGGCGCTTCAACTGGATTTGTTCACCATCTTGAAGTGGCAGGGATGAGAGGGACAGCTTTACTCCAATGATAATGATTATGCATAGAACAAATGCATACGAAAAAGGATGTTTTGGATATTTCTTCTCCTTTGAAGTCAGGCTCACTGCTCACAGGAGCAAACAATTGGTAGTCCCGGCCCTGTAAACTAAGTCTCGGTGCTAAGCACCGGCTCCAATTAAGCACTGCGAATCACGTACTAGAGAGTGATCAAAATGATTGACCTTCCCTCTCTTCCTGCCAGATAACATTTTCATTCACCAACAAATCTTTGTGGATCTGATCTTGTGGAACAAGTGCACTGGCCACACCTAAGGTGAGCAAAGTCAACAGTCACGGCCTAGTGTTCCTTGTAACTTAATCATACTTATGAGGGCAACTGGCATCCTTCATACAACTCCAAGATTTGATATCCATGTTCTGAACCACACAGGGAATCTGATTTAGAGTTTTATGCTTAAACAGAGTTCCTGGTTCAAATGGTAATATTACGAGAATCAGGACGATTGAAATGGCCTTTGGTCAATTTTTCGCCCATGAAGGTGGGAAAAACGGAAATCAGGTTCACAATAGTGCATTTAGGAATACTAGTCTACACAAGCTTTTAACTGATGTAAACCTGCACTATATTTGCACGTCAAGTGCAGTTTTTGCGTATTTTGTTAATATTTCTCTAAATAAGCATAATATTTAGCCATCTATTTGCCACATTTTTGGACGGATCCCACCCGGGAGCACCTGGGTGATAGCTATGCATACATATTGGTGCTTCGCAATTTAAATTTTTTTTTTTTTTTGCTAGGCCTGTCTTTCTCTAATGAATGAGTTTGTCCAACGTGGTCTGGTTCACTGCCTCAAACTGCACCTACCTTGATGGAGCAGGGTTTTGCGAAATAAAAACCTGCTTGGATCAAACTGTGAGGATTATTAAGAAAAAGTTGTGTGAATAATTAACCAAGAAAAGACTAAAATGGGTATCTGAAAAAGGAGATAGGGAGAATAAAAAAACTGTGCAAATGTGCAGGAAAAAGACCAGTGGTTTTCAAAATTTTCTAGTAGGCCGCATGCACGAATGATTAATGCAGAAATGTACAGAATGGATAGTAAAGAGCAAAGCATTAATAGAGCATTAATAATAAAGTTTGGTATGACCTGATAACTATATGTGTATTTGTTTTTCCTAGAGAAAAGGCACACTTTACTGTTCTGCAGAGAAGGCCTCAAAAGTCTTTTTAGGTTTAATTTGCTTTCTAAAAGGTAGGCTGCAAAGAAATGGGTTTTGTCCTTCAAGGGTTCCTGATGATGGCTATGGTTATGTGGAGGAAGTAATGAATGGTATAAATTGAATTTCTTCCTCATGCTGAAAGTTTTTGCAACAATACAATTGAGCGACAGGTGCAAGCCGCGGAAGAGATGATGATGATAATTTTCTCAAGACAAAGGTTTTGAGAGTCAGGTGCACTGGAATAAGAGTGACCAGACATCCCCTGGAATAGTCCAATCGGATTGTTGAACTTTTCAGTTTTGAAACACGGGGGCTGGATCTTTGGTGAATTAGGGTATAACTACTAGTGTTAGAATTTTTAGTTAAACTAGGCAAGGCAGGCTTGAGGCGTGAGACTTTGACTCTGTGAGAAGAGAGGGCTGCGTTGCTGTTTCTTTACTGATCTGGCTGGCTGATGTTCTGCTGATCCTGACTCTTTAACTTTGCTCCTCAGATCCTTGTGGGGTGCCCCTTCTCACCCTTCCGGCCGGAGGGTAGCTCTTCTGACTGTTAGCATTCCGTGCTATAATTGTTTCTAGGTTTGTATGATATTCTAAATGTGCATTGATTTTATTTGCAAATACTCTTTGGGACAGATGTATCATCATTGTACTTTGCAAGTCCTTAACAACGAATTTTACTGATTATCTATAAATGACTCACAAAAAAGCTATGTATGCAGGTTTTGCAAAAATAATTGCAATTCCTGTATATTCCTTAATTGTGATTCACAAATTGTGATTCACAATTAAGGAATACCTTCCCATTCATTCCTATGGGCCTGGAGGCCCATAGGAAGCAATGGGAAGACATTCGTACTTTGGGAGTACCCAATAGGTACTCACAAATTGTGAATGCAATTTCAAGGGTGCAAGGGTGCCAAAAGGACACCCTGTTGAACCCCCTGAAATATGCATGTGTGCACATGTGGTGCACGCGCACGTATGTGCACCGCATGGCACTTTGAAAAATACAAAAAGTGAATTTTTCTAGGAAATCGCAAATTACCACTAACTTAAAGTTGGTGGTAATTTGCGATTCCTTAAGGCCAGATCGCAAATTATGGGTGCTTCCAGAATTGCATTTAAGGAATGGCAATTTGCGATTTCTTAAATGCATTCGCAAAATAGGGAATTGCTAATTTTGCGATTCCTTATTTTGCGATGTCCTTTTGGGAGGCTACATCTCAAAAGGCTTTTTCCCGTTCACAAATGGGCTGATTCTGCCAATCGGCCTGTTTCGAACGGGAAAACCCTTGATTCATCTGGCCCTTTGTCTTTTGTCTCTACGACTATCTACTGACTCATGGCTCGTTGAGAGATGTTTCTATGAGTTACTAAATTGTATACTGTTTCTCATGTGTGATGATCTAAGATTCGAGCTGTATTGTACTTGATGAGTATTCACATTCTTAAAAAAATTAGATGAAGTAACCTGAAAAATAATCAGTCTGTCATTATTAATGTACATATGATTTTTGAGTTTCATATTATTTGTATATGTATAGGTCCTCATAAGGTTAGGATTCTGTCTAATTCTTTGCCAATCCCTTACAACTCTAAAAGGTCCATAGAGAGAGAGGACCACACAAATATGGTCATTGGTATGTATTGGTAACGTTGTTTATTTAGATTACACTACGCAGTGAAATGGGGACTGGTAGGTGTTGAAACTGGGCAATTTGGCAAGCCAAAGCCCTTTTCCGATGCATCACTATGCATTCATTTTGGCGCTTTGCACTTTTTATGTTGCTATGCCTGTCTTGCCCTAATGAATGAGTTTGTCTAATGTGGTCTGGTTCACTGCTTCAAACTGCACAGCAAATAAAGAAATTCAACTGTACATACGAATGTTTCACTGTTTCTTTTGATCCACACCTCTCTGTTTGTTTTCCTCGGTGTTCTGTTATTTGTCGTGGACATTCAATGGAATTGGTACATTTTGCTTTAAATACATTACATTAAATACGCACATTAAAAATAGACTTTATGTAAAGGAGAGGTGAGCCTATTCTCTGTGCCAGGATTTCGTATCGTTTTACCTCGGCGTTACCCTGGCAGCGGGCGCCTGTGCTCTGCGCGAGACACAAAATGGAAGAGACAAGTGGACGCTGCACGGCGGCGACGAAGGAAGTTGTTTCCTTAGTAACAATAACCATGTGAAGGTTTGATGAGCCCGCTCCCGTCGTTCACGCTCACTGTGAATATGTGATTCTAGAGCTGACAGAGGATGTTCATTTCAAGTATCAATGTGGAACACATGTGCAACGCGACAATGTGCACTCAATGCACACCTCAGCAATGTTGGTTCTTAAGATAACATACATGTAAACAGTTGCGAACTCCTTTTCTAACCATCCACATAATCTCCTCAATAACGCATGAAAAATTATTGGTTTAATTCTTATTCCCATATCAGTTTAGCAGTTTTGTGGAAAATAAAGCCATCATAACATTGGGTAACTTTGACTAGGCAACGTGGGATGTAACTGTATATATTAAGCTACCCCAAAAAAGTACGGCTTACTTTGGGCTGTGATATTTTGAATTAGCACACTGTGTAGAAATGTTGATTTTGACTCAGCCAATCAGAGTGCTTACAATGTAGGTAATATATCTTGATATCTACCTGCCTTCGGGGTTACGTCACAGGAAGACCCAGGGCGAAGCTTCAGGGAGAGTGTTTGGGGGTTTACACCCCCGCCCCAATAAATTAACTCTGTAGTAAATAGTTGGGGACAGGTGCATTAAGTCGGGTATGGTAAGGGGTTTGTCAGTTCCCACTAGGAATTTTTACACACACTAGAGCACACACATGCACACATCTTACTGTTTTAAAGTTCTTAAAAATTCTTTAAAATGGTTATTTTACAAAATATTGTTTTTCCCTGACAATCCGAACTCTGCTCTCTTCCTACTGAATCCCACCCCCCAGGCCCTCGCCCAATGTCATTACTAGTGAGGTGGATCGCAACTCATTGCAGGGAAAGAATCAGGAAGTAGGAGTAACTAGGTTACAAACCCGCCCACTACCTGGATGCTGTAAAGCATTCCTTACCCTAAATCTACCCTCTTTTATTCCCATTTCTTTTTTTTTTGCACAATAAGTGTGATTCTGGCAGGCTTGAACAAGCGTGCACTTTGATTTGCTCCGTATACAGCGTGGGCTTTATGGAGAATATTTAATGAAGTACGTCCTGAGTAGGTAAGGCATGTTTCCTTTAGGAAAGTCACAAAGTGCTTCTCCGTTGATTTGCTTCTTGTGTCTCGTGGCCCATTCTAGTAAAATTCGACCCCTGTCCTGCATTTTGTTGTGTGAAGGTCGAGGATGTTCAGATGCCTGAGAGATGATACTGTGCAGGAGAAATAGCACGTGCAGTTACGTATGTGTGCAAGGAGGTGAGTGTGGCTGAGAGATGGTTGTTATTAATTGGGGAAAATATATATAGAAGTTGTATCTAGTTTGGACTTGTGCCACACAATTACACTGTGCTAAAAATTAAAGCACAAAACACAAAAAAGCTCAAAACACCTATCCATATAATGAAGTTTTGCCCTTTCTGCAACTGGACCATAAAAGCACTGCAATATTTCATGCATAGCTATTCAGAGAATTTGGATTTTTTAGAAAATGTAAATAAAATTGTGCTTTACAATTATTCATTAATTGATTTCAATTTTTTCAAAATTTTATAGGGGGAAGAACTCCCAAATACCCTCTTTGAAGGAAGTTTGCTCAACCGTTGTTCACGTGCTGAAGTTCAAAGAAGATATCACATCAGATTTCAGCTGTATCAGTTAATGAAGTGTCCAAATTCAGTTGCGGAAAGGGGTGGAGCAAGTTGGAGAAGTGGGTGGTGGTATCCTAAGAAAAAAGTTCGGGAACTTATTATTTTTTTTCTAACTAAGCACTGGTAATTCCTTACTTCAATAAGGTCTGATAGGTACCAGAGAGGAGGATGTTTGGCTCAGTATCAAAACTAATGACTTTTTTTTTAATGAAATGAACTAATGACTTCACATACTGCTTTTGCATGTGACCGTCAGTCCCTTAACTAGGCCCCTTGAGAGTCCCTAGTTCTCTGGTATAAGTGTGGTAATACCAAAGAATATCAAAAGGTGGACCAAAGTTTGGAGGTTCACAGACGAGGGGAAGAGTCCTGACATGCTTATGGGCTTGGGAATATGCAAGTAGTCTTTTTTCGGTCTTCCTATTTACAAAGCAAAGTTGATAAACAGTTCTAGAAGCTAGAGCTGGAGCAAGTACACATGCTACCATGTTATGAGATCCTCTCATTCGCGATTCTTATTAAATCTGATTTAATCTTAAAAGCAAAATGAACAATTGAATGACAGAATGCAGAACAATGTAATACATCTACCCCAATACAGAGCTCTGGGCCTAAATCCAACTTTTTTTAAATTTTTGCTCCCCATGCATTTCAGTTTGGACCCGGCCATATGCAAATCAGTCTTGGCCATATGCAAATCAGTCTCGACCCTGCTCCCAAAGGGAACAGTCCAGCCTGAACTGCTAGGCCAGGTCCTCCCTGGACCAGAAACAAGCATCCTAGGACTGGTTTTTGGGTTTTACCCCTCATCAGCCAGGATAGCTTGATTACAGCGGCATGGAGAGCACAGGACCCATGTCTGGGCATACCCATCGCACTCGGGGTGACAAATGCAAAAAGAACAATTGATGGACAGAATGCAGAACAATGTCATACATTACCCCCAGCACAGAGATCCGTGCCTAATTCCATAATTTTTTTGCCCCCCATGCCGTTCCAGTTTGGACCCAGCCATATGTAAATCAGTCTTGACCATGCGCTTAAAGGGAGCAGTCTAGCCCAAGCAGAAAGGCCAGGTCCTCCCTGGACTGGAAACAAGCACCCAAGGACCGGTTTTGGGTTTCACCCCTCATCAGCCAGGATAGCTTAATTCCAGTGGCATGGAGAGCACGGGACCCACGTCTGGGCATACCTGTCCCACTCAGGGTGACAAATGCAAAACGAACAATTGATGGACAGAATGTAGAAAAATGCCATACATTCACCCCAGTACAGTGATGTGGGCTTAAATCCAGTGTTTCTTTGCTCCCCATGCCATTCCAGTTTGGACCCAGCCATATGCAAATCATTCTTAACCCTGCGCCCAAAGGGAACAATCCAGCTTGAACTACCCAGACGTGGGTCCCAGGCTCCCTGTGCCACTGGATTCAAGCTATCCTGGCTGATAAGGGGTGAAACCCCGAAACTGGTCTAGGATGCTTGGTTCCGGTCCAATGTGGACCTGGCTTGGCAGTACGGGCTGGACTGTTCCCATGAGGCACAGGGTCAAGACTGATTTGCATATGGCCAAGTCTAAACTAGGGCAGCATGGTGAGCAAAAGTATGATGGATTTATACCAGTTCTCTTGACTGGGGGTGAATGTTTTGATTTGTTCTGCATTCTGTCCATCGTGTGTCTTTTGTTTTTAATCTTAAAAGCAACATCTTTATCCTGTACATCAAAGGGTTACATTTGTGAGCTGAAGTAATATCTACAAGATAGAGCACCAATCTAATTCCATCTTAAATATAATCTTCAGACCTGCAAGTCTACAAACACTAGGATCAGGTTCATACTTTTAATATGTAACCCACTGGTCGTACTCTGCAGTACTCTACCGCCTACACGTCAGCACTGCAATACCTCCATTTCTTGACCTGGATTGCCAAAGTTTTGACTTCATCCTTCAAGAAAATGCGCTTATCAAGAATGCAGTCTGTGGTCTAAGGGGTGCCTTCCTCCTGTTGCTTCTCATTTAGCAAATTGCCCCAGTCCTAGACAAAGAGCCTTCATACTGGGATCATTGTTAACAGCTTTGATTGAAGGCCCTCAAATGCGTTACCCAACGGATTGAAAATCAAATCAATTGTATCATATTTGGCCTAAGTTGCTTAGATAGTATCACATGTACGTACAGGCTTTCAGTCAATAATAGATCTCATTTCAAGACCCTTTCCATTGTTCATATGTTTTTTCATCGCCAACACGATTCAGATGCCTGGAAATTTACTGGCCTTGTATTTACCTAAGCAGAAAAAGTTTGCCAGCTGATCTCAACACATTCATGGTTATGACCTCTGGACCACTGCCTCTTTCCTTTCCAGCTTTGAGAAAGGGGTCATAAAGTTTAAAAGATGCCTAACAATCCCCTTATCTGCCCAGCCTGTTGCCATCTCAATTTCATTACTATGTCTTCAACTATTTCAGATCAAATTCTTAAGACTAGCAGGCACCATCTTGGAATGCCATAGGGAATCGTGTCGTTGTCAGCTGTAATTATACAGTTAAGACCTCACTTCTCCAGAACTATGTAAATTCTCTTTTCGTTCTCTTTTTCCCTCTCCTTTTATATGCACTGAGGTGGCAGAAATGTAGTATGCCGTGTTTTGCAGAAACATAAATAAAGTAAATATATGCACATAAATAAAAATATTTATCAATATTTTCCACTTAGTCTTCTTTTATACCCTGTATTAATTGCAGGGTGGTAAAACTGTACACCATTTTCCAACTACAAGCTTGCGGTATAACTGGCAGGATTCCAAATTAATCTCTATAGGAATTTATGGAATAACACACAGAGATGGTGCTCCTGCACCAATATTTACATATGATCCCTGAATTTCAGGTCTTTTCTGGGGCAAAATCCTCTTTAAGACCTGGAGGATTTGGCCTCCAGAACTTGTTTACACCTAAATAGGTATTAAGAGTCAACATATAATGTGAATCAAATATTAAGCTGGGCAGATAATGTTGTCCATCATAGGAAGGCATCTAGCGATTTCTTGGATAAAAGAATGGTTATTGTTTTGCTGGGGATTTCGTTTGGCATTTCAAAGTGTCTCCCTTTATTCAACCATGAGTAGTCTGATTCAGAGGTGCCATTTTGTCAAAATAGTAGGGGTTACCAGCAGGCAAGTTATCCGTTTCAAAAGAATTAGGACTGAATAATTAATGTTAAGGAATATATTTTGTCATGGTGACTGTCCAATAGGCTTCCCGGGCGTCCTGGGGACGTGAGCTGAGGGAGCTCATTGAGGATGCTGACTGGGGGCGCACGTGTAGGTTGGTGAGAGGGGGGTGCCCTACAACCAGATGTTTAAACTGCTTCATTTTAATTTCCTGCATCGCACCTATGTGATCCCTAGGTGGTTGAACAGGATGGACCCGACGAGGGAAGCTCGATGTGCACGGTGTGGGTGCTGGGGGGCACCTTTCTACATTAGGCTTGGGCATGTGATATGATTCAGGGGATATGGAGGGCTGTGGTTCCTACAATAGTGGAGGCAATGAATACTGCAATTCCTCTGACACCATTGGCCTGCCTCTTGGGAGTGGAAGGCCACCTAGTACAGTTGGTGTCCTTGTGGCAGCAGGATCTCCTTGAATGGGGAGTGGCTGAGGAAATGCATATGCATATTGCCCGAACCGATAAGGGTGCTTCGGGTGCGATCATGTTGTGGGGGTATCTTCTTAATACATTTGCAGCAGAAGAAGTCTCTGGTTCGTAGGAGGGTTCTGACGGGGAGTGATGAAGCGTGTGGCCTTAGTACTGTGGCAAAGTGATTCTGGCAGCCGAGCTTGTGAAACTGTAATTTACTGTATAATCTACGTGACAACTGGGCTTCGACATGCTCTTGACCTCTAAGCTGTTCTATGCATTTGGTGTTCAGTTCAGCCATGTCTGCTGCCATTTTTTGGGTTTTTTTTTCCCTTTACTGTCCTGACATATGACTGACATTTCTCCTTCTGGAGCCATGCACTGCTTGTGTGTTTTCTGTTCTGCTTTTGTTGGATATAATCAATAAAAAAAGAGTTTTTTAAAACAAAGAATATATGTTATAGTATGTGTGTAAGCTAAAAGATGTAAGATTTAAAGACAGTTCTGAAGTGCATCTCACGAAACCGGGACTAGGCTATCCTGCTATCTAAACGCTTTTGATTAAAACATGTTCATTTCCACAATGCAGTGCAGTACACACATTTTTCTGTAGCTAATTCAATTCATTGTTATGCAAACCCTAGATACAACCAAATCCTCACTAATTTTTGGAGGGAACATACAATTGTGTCCTTCATGAAGGCTTTATTGATGACACAATTCAATCAAAATAAATCATGCTACTAATCAGTCTAATCAGTCCATGGATCTTGCCACCTGGCTGAGCACAGTTGTGCATGGAACATGAACTGCCAAGGGTGGACACGTTCAAGACCCATACCTTTGATGCAAGTCCAGTTCCAGCGCTAGCCTTCAATAACAAGCCTGACTTTGAGACCAACTAGAGCGCCCAACTTTTCGCTGTATAGTGCCATCCACTAAACACCACTACTAAATCCCTAGTGGTCCAGTTTATTAATTCCTTTTGTTGACATTTTGCAAGAAAGTAAAGGAAGACCAGAGGACTCCCCAACATTTTCACCAACCTCCCCTGTGAGGGATGCAGCCCCTGGGCAGCCGAGGGAAGGGCAACCAGAAAATTCCTACCCACCTCCCCCCCCATAAAGGGTGCCCAATAAAAACAAACCTGGGCACCCTGCCACCCTGGGAGTGATCTGCTTACCTCTTGCCCAAAAGAATGCTAACTCTTAAAAAGTACCCAGGCCCCACTGCTTTTGGTGTGAGCATTTTCAATTAGAGATGGAGAGGCTTGGTGCACAGGAGACGACAAGACGGGTGACCCGCAAATCAGTATTCTGTCTATGCGCACACGGTCCTCTACGGTTCAGAATTATGGGGATTCGAGAAGCTAACGCGCCTGACATTGGCAGAAAATGAGTTCTTGAGGAAAGCCATAGGTGTTCCACAAAGTACTCCATTAGTACCACTGATGTGGGATCTTGGGAGGAAAGTAGTTAAAGACCTAGCTACTGTGCGTCCACTACTGTATTGGCGCAGAATATGGACCACAGAGGAACTTTACCATTACGCCCAGGGTCTAAAAGATGTTATTGAAATAGACACCTTCCAAAAAATAACTTGGCTGAAGGAAATTAAATCTCTGTTAGTAAGACTGGGAATGATAGAACTGTGGGATGACCCTGCAAATAGTGTATTCCCCTCTAAAAAGCTTCTGAAAGCTAGTTATTGGGAGATGACTATTACAACTACATTTGAAAAAGGTATGTCCTCTCACCTTACAGGTAGATTTCTTGAATTCAAAGCTCCACCAATGACGGAACCATATTGGGATGCTATAGAGAACCCGATTGATCGGAAGCTTTACTTTCAATTCAGGATAGGCACTCTTCCGATAAAGGTGTTCACAGAACAATGGGCAGGAAGAACTGGCGATGATAAATGCCCGTGGTGCAGGGACCAGCAAGAATCAGAATGCCATGTCTTGTTTTTTTGTCCCCGCTATGTTGCACCTCGAAAAAAGTGGGTGAAACCTATATGCCGATTAATTGGAACACGCAGATATAGGGAGGCATTAAGAATCTTAGCCACAGATCCAAGTCCCCCTATTGCCATAGCTGTAGCCAAGTTCCTGAAATGGGCTTGGGCTATTCGATCCGAGCAGTATTTCTGCATAGGTAATGATGCTTTTTGTTTACTGCCCTTGATTAGCTTAAACTGAATCAATTACTGAATAACAAAGAAGAGATTGCACGATTTAAAAAAATTATAGATTTGTGTCTATGTAATGATCATACTCGGCAGTTGTCTTGTGGAAGTTTAATCACATGTTTAATATATTTATATAAATATACTTTGGTATTTATCTTACTGTTTTATCTGTAAATATTAGATGTTTTATGAAATGCTTTTATGACTTAACTGTCGAATAAAGTTATGATTGGTATAGTGCCATCCACTAAACACCAATACTAAATTCCTAGTGGTCCAGTTTATTAATCCCTTTTGTTGGCATTTTGCAAGAATGTAAAGGAAGAGCAGAGGACTCCCCAACATTTTCACAAACCTCCCCTGTGAAAGATACAGCCCCTGGGCAGCCGAGGGAAGGTCAACCAGAAAATTCCATCCCACTTCCCCCCCAGAAAGGGTGCCCAATAAAAACAAACCTGGGCACCCTGCCACCCTGGGAGTGATCCGCTTACCTCTTGCCCAAAAGAATGCTAACTCTTAAAACGTACCCAGGCCCCACTGCTTTTGGTGTGAGCAGTTTCAATTAGAGATGGAGAGGCTTGGTGCACAGGAGACGGCAAGAGGGGTGACCCGCAAATCAGTATCCTGTCTATGCGCACATGGACTCCCACTGAACAGTGTCAAGTTAGAATGTCCTTTATTCAACCTTGGAGGCAAATGATGAGAAGTGCTGAAACAGGGCTGAAAGTGCTGGATGCCACGTGGCTGCTTCTAAATCCTTGGCTTACCAGTTGTGCAGAAGGACGTCCAGCACCCCGTTGCCCTTTGCGGTCATATTGTAATCACGGAGTATGAAGCAGAGCAAGACGGGATTCTGGCTCACAAACTTCTTGCAGGGTTCTCAGATTGAAGAGCATCCTCCTCATTGCCCTGCTGCTGTGATGAGACCTCCCCCAGCCACTGTTATGTGTATGCTGGTGGGTTGTGTTGCCCTCTCCCCAACTTGGCCTACACGGACGTCCAGATAGGGAAAGCAAAACATTACCAAATTTTTCTTCCGCCACAGCTCCAGTCTGTCCTCCTCCCATCCCATGGCCTTTCCTCAGCCGCCAGCTGTCCGTCTGCACAGTTCTTTGATATCTTTGTCATATTTATTATTCTTACCATTGACTATAAACTTGACATCCTTCCTGATCAAGCCCTCCTCTTCAGCTGCCTGGTTTGCAAAGGTGCAGATCTAAAACCCTCTGTGATCGTTGAGGAGTCTCAATTTATTCTGTGATGAGGGGAAATCGCAGAGCTGCCAACTAGAGGATTACTGCCAAATCGGGATTTCGTGTAAACATGCAGTATTGCTGTAGCATTGGGATTTTTTTGTGGGTGAAGGAAGTAAGCACAACAGCCAACAGCAAAAGAAATACAGAATTAGGGAAAGTTTGCAGGGCATAACATACCACCGCCAAACAATCTGCAGTTTGTCCCACCACAAGTCAAACAGCATGAGACAACTAACACACATTGTTACACAGGGCCGGACTGGGAACCACATCCGGCCCTGGCAAAGTGCTTGTCCGCCCCCCCCCTCTCCGCGAGGGGACGAGGGGGTTGGAGGTGCCGCCGAGCTCTTTGCCGGGGCCAGTTTTCGGCCGATTTTGGTACAGGACCGATTTTGCAGCTATGGTGCAAAAATGGCCCTGTAACAAAAACGGCCCCCAGGGACCCAAAACCGGCCCCCACCCGTGCGGCGCACCGGGGGTTTGCCCGATGCCCGCTATGGCCAGTCCGGTCCTGTTGTTACAGTAGCGAATGCGACCCACTAAGGGATGGCTTTAGGATAAAGTCCATTATGCCGGTCGCCAAATCAGCCAATATGAAATGTCTTTAAAAAAGAGAGGCAGGGCGTGGCTAAGATGGCAAGAGCTGAGACGTGTTTTGCCTTTGCTCCTCAACCCGCCAAATTTCAGCACCGGCCATCGGCATTGATCAGCACAAGGAACAGCTGTCATACACCCTAACGCACCTAGGAACAACAAACGACATACCGGGTGATCCCCGGGTAAGCATGGGCGAATTTTGCAAATCTCGCGCTCGCGAATTTTGCGGATTTGCGAACTCGCAATCCGCAAAATCCGCGAATTCTCGCAAATTTGCGGATTTTTTTTTTGTGTTTGCGCGGGTTTCTGCCAGTTCGCAAGGGTTTTGTACAATGTCGCAAATTGCGAACTTACCTGTCGGGTCGCAAGTTTCGCGAACTTGTTGTTTCTACATGTCCAGCCTGTTTGGGACACTCTTCTTCATCACTGCCACTCTCTGTCACCACTGCCACTCTCTGACTACTCATGCCACCCTCTGGCCCACCCATGCCACCCTCTGTTTCATCACAGCACCCTCTGGTTGTCCAGTCAGTGTACATTATTGTGGCAACGCAAGCACACCTTCCCTGCCTCAAGTGACCTGAATTAATTTGGGGCTGATTAATGTGTCACAGAATATTTTTTTAGCTGGCACCTGCTTCCTTAGTGCTTCCTGATTAGTCATCTTTTGCACTTGCTAAGTGCTTTCATTGTTGCAGAATTAGTTACAACACCTGCCCTGCCCCAACTGACAATAATGAATTAGGGGCTGATTAATGGATTTGAACTTCCAGCCTGGCTCCTGCTTGTCTCCCTTAGCTGTAATTCAGGACCTTTGTGGCATATGTGTAACTATTCTGAGGTTCAGAGCAGGGTCACATAATAGTTGCAACTGGCAACTGAACTCTGGAGGGGCCCCTCAGGAAGCACTACAGGAAATGGCTACTAATGATGAGCCTGAACTTTTGAACCTGGTAAGTAGTTTCAGTTTTGCTCGTATTTCTGCAATTTTGCACTTATTCGCGGGGCGCGAAGTTGTACTGGGAAGCCGCGAACTCACGCGAACAGTGCGAGCAAAATCCGCTGCTCGCGGATTTGCGGATTTTGCGGGAGATTCGCGAATCTCGCGGATTGCGAATTTACCGAAAATCCGCAAAATCCGCGAGCGAAACGGATTTTCCGCCCATGCTTATCCCAGGGTTCCCGCGATAGTGTTTGCGCCTGCCGGCGCGGGTCGGCCCTAGGCCTCAGGAGTGGTGTTGACAGCGGCCGGCATGTCTCAAGAGACAAGAATGCGGCCCTGAACTCCGGCTGGAGGAGCACTCAGCCACGCCCAGGACGTCCGCGGAGGCAGCAATACTTCCTCTTCCCCAGTTTGTGGCCCCGGGGAGCAGATACGGAGGCCCTTCAGTGAGCCTCAGATACTTAAGCAATCTCCACGACAGCAGTGGGGATGCTGGTATGCGACGCGGTGCCTCAGGAGGTTTTGGGAGCTTCAACGCTATAGTAAGAATCTTCGGAGTCTATATGGTGACTCCTGACGATCTCCCTGCACCTTGCCGCGCCTCACCCCCACGGAACCTAACGCGCAGAATAACACCAGGAGCCTTCCTGATCCATGAGCTTCTGGCCCTTGCCCTCATCTGATGTCCATGTCCTAGTCAGCCACGGGTGCCAGCCGACCCTCAACTCACTGCGGCGAGGGAAAGCGGACCGAATGCGCACTGGGCTCTATCTTCGACGACACCTCACCCCACTTGCACGACTGCAACGCAAGGCATTCCCCGTGCAGAGGTGGAACCGGTGCATCGTGGGGCGGCCAATTGGGATGCGTTTCGGCCTCCGGCTCTGTAGCCCTTGTCAGTGGCCTATCCGGGTAAGCTGCGCCGCCTCCTTGCGGCTCCCTGGTAGGACTGGGCCTCGAGGCCGACAACCACACAACTTTGTGACCTCGGCAGCCACGGGTCCAGCGCCTCTGTGGGACACAGCTGAAGCAAGCCCCCATGGCAGCTACAGGTGGGTCCTTTCCATAGTGGGCTCTCCAGGAGGTACCAGCCAGCCCGAACGCGGCAATGCAGTTCCACGGCTCCTCCTGAGAGATCGCTGATTGCATGATATAGTTTGGACACTGTCTCCTCACGTGACCTAGGCCCCGTTTCCACAACGAGACAGTGCCTTTGCCTCTTTCCCACTTCTGTGCCCACACGCTGAACCTCCTCGCAACCATAACAGTGCATGCAACTTGGACGGCCCTTAGGATCCCTTCCTGGTTGCCCCGGGGCATCCCTAGCACCATTTGGTAAAGGCCCTTGCTAGCCCTCAAGGTCTATGCATTGAGGGGACAGGTCTGTTCTACCCGCCCGCTGGACACGGCATTGAAAGGGCCCTATTCAACCCCTCCTGTGGCTGCCACAGATGGAGTAGCGGAGACTCTGACCATGACATTGGCCAGGGGTAGGAAGGATAAGTCTGCTACCAGAGAAGGGAACTCGTTGAAGGACCTGTTTGCCAAAGCACAAAGTGGGGGGCCTGGCGACCTGGATCGAATGAGCCCAACATCGCAGATGGTGGCCTCGACAGAGGTACCTGTGACGCGGGCCTTTTTAGAAACTCTTTTTGCCACAATGTGCGAGGTCCTCCAAGTGCGATCTAACAGCAGAACTTAAAGATGTACGCAAGGATGTGGATGACATAAGGGAAAGAGCGGTGACAGTAGAAGATAAGAGTGACTCCCGAGACACTGAGATGGTGGCACTACAACAGGAGGTACTCCGTATTCACGAATAACAGGTGGATGTGCAGTCTTACTTGGAGGACCTAGGGAACCGCTCCTGGCGGCATAACATCAGGATCCGAGGAGTAGGCACTAATTAGGAAGAAGGGGACATTTTTGCCTACGTGCAAGAATTATTCAACCACATCCTAGGTAACCCCTTGGACACCCCGTTGAAGTTGGACCACGCCCACAGGGTGGGTCCACCCAGAGCAGCGACAGCACCACCCGCTGACATACTGGTTTGTGTCCAGGACTTTCATACTAAGGAAGAGGTCTTGCGCAAAGCTCGCTCCCTACAACAAATCACCTTTCGCAACCAGACACCCATCCTTTATCAGGATCTTGCAGCAATCACTCTCCAGAAACGCAGAACCTTCTGGCCCATCACAGAAGTCCTTCGTCAACGCAACATCCCTACTCCTGGGGACATCCGTTCCGTCTAGTGCTCCGACACAATGGTAAACTGTTCCAACGCCACTCTTTGTCAGAAGCTAGCCAGATCCTTGGGATCACTCTCCCAGAGGAAACAGACAATGGGGGTCACTCAGACCAAGTGTCTAATGATGGCAGACCGCAGTGGACACTGCAGAGGCGACAGCGTTTTGCCCGTCGACCGGATCCTACAGTGAACAAGATGGAGCAACAAGCTGCTCTCGAGGCCTTGCCGGGGGCCTTGGCCAAGGTGTCTACTGAATGACCAATTCTGGTTATTTTGATGAATCCTTTCTTTGAAATGCTTGGAGTTGAGGGGAGAGGAAGAAATGCTGACAATGGCCACGCGATCACCCGATAGACTTCCTCTCCATTCATCCCTGGATGACGGACAATGTTCGAACTCTGAACTATTTTTTATAGTTGGGGTTTCCTTTCATTCTATGCACTCTTCACCCTCTTTCCACTCTTTTCAGCACAGGGTTTTCTCTGCCCACATCGCGAGCCCGCCTTTTAGTCACAAGGCCCCTACTGTGTATAAATTTTCATCAGCCAGCCCGGGGCCCTGGCAATGCAGGGACTCTTGTGTGGTGCCCTTACCCTTCTCAGGTCTGAATGCTGCCTTCCCCCATTAGAGTGAGGGGCCTTAATAATCCGATTATGCGGAGGGCACTCCTCTCTTATCTTGAAAGCCCGGGGGCGGATATTTGGCTCCTCCAGAAAACACATTTACTCTCTAAGGACTGCGTCAGACTCCGGTCCCGCTCCTTCCCAACCCAATTTCACTCCTCTGGACCAACAAAGAAAGCTGGGGTAGCCATATTAGTTTCGGAGAGTTTTCAAGGGAGGGTGGCACAAAAAGGGGCTGAAATATGGGGTAGGCTCCTCACATACAAATTCACCGCAGAGGGACGCACTTTCATGGTAAGGTCTATTGACGCACCCAATGACGGCCAGGAACGTTTTCTGGATGAGGAACTGATAGAAGCAATGGCAACTCAAGACTGCCACATATTGATTGGGGGTGACCTCAGTTTGGTATTTGATAATGACATGGATCGCTCTGCGCAGCACACTAGTCAGGTTGGTGCCCTTTCCCTAACCAGACACACCAAATTACATGACCTAGGCCTTACAGATTTGTGGCAACACCTCCAGCCCGGCACAAGAGACTTTTCATTTTACTCCAACGCGCATAAAACCTACGCTAGATTAGACTATTTATGGGCATCAAACCTATCCTAGACATCACGCTCTGAGCTGACATACTGGTGGCGACCCTTTCCGACCATTCCCCCGTGGTCATCACCCTAGCCTTCCCGCAGGCGCAGCCCCCGACCAGACACTGGTGTTTCAGAGATACTCTCCTACACCGACTGGACACGGTCATACGACTACAGGGAGCGCAAGACGATTATCTGGTACACAACGATAACTCAGATACAGTCCTCTCTGCTAGGTGGGAGGCCCTCAAGGTGGTAATTAGGGTTGAAGTAATAGCTATATCCACGGCTGACAATATAGAGCGCAAATGGAAGAGGGAGGAACTGACCCTTAAAGTGCGACTACTGGAGCAGATACACCAACGCACCGGGGCTCTGCGGGCTTGGAGATAATTAACAGCAGCCAGGACGCAATTGGCTGCCCTGGATTGTGACAGGGCAGAATACTCTGCGATGCGCTTGTGACATTCCTTCTACGTGGGAGAGGATAAGTGTGGGCAGCTACTTGCGCACAAACTGAGGGAAGTTCGTCAAAGAGAAGGGGTCCGGGAGATCAGGGACTGCTCAGGAAAACTTTGCACAGATGACATGGACATAGAAGAGACATTCCGTGAGTTTTATGAGAAGCTCTATGATGAACTGCACTTAGAGGCAGTGGACATTGATCTGTACCTAGCTTAACCTCGCCTCCCCCGCTTAACCCCCAACCAGGCGGCCCACATAGAGAGAGACATCAGGGTGGAAGAGGTCATAGTTGCTATAGCCCACTTGAAACTGGGTAAATTGCCTGGCCCCCAACGGTTACACCGCAGCCTTTCATAAGCAATTCTGCGCAAAACTGGCCCCCCTACTCACCCAACTCTTTAACTCCTTTGCCGACCCTGGAGCAATCCCACTGCCTATGCTAGAGGTGGCAGTGGCCGTTATTCCAAAGCCTGGAAAAGATAAAACATCCTGCGGATCCTACTGACATATTTCGCTTCTAAATATTGACCTGAAGCTATATACCGGGATCCTGGCCGCCCGACTGGGCCCTTACATGCAGGGGCTGGTAGACCCTGACCAGGCAGGATTCATACCGCAGTGCAAACAAGCGATACCACCAAACGAGTCACGCGCCTGATCAAAAAGGCTTCCCGCATCTCTGGAGAATACATGCTTTTAACAGTAGATGCAGAGAAAGCCTTTGACCATGTTCACAGGCCATATCTCGAAAAGGCACTGATATGCACTGGTAATCCCAGACAAGATGCGGACGCACATTTTTTATTGTTATCGCTCTCCTACCGCTACTGTCTGCATAAATGGCCACACATCTGCACCATTCCCTATCCGTAGAGGCACTAGACGAGGGTGCCCTCTGTCGCCCCTGCTTTTTGCACTCTACATAGAGCCTTTGGCTCAGAGGGTCCGGGACCCCCCCCCCCCGGATTACCGGTATCCGCTTAGGAGGGGACACGCATACAATAAGCATCTATGCGGATGATGTGCTGGCCACTCTCATGAATCCTACGACTGCCCTGGGGAGCTTCTTAGAGGAGCTAGAGGCTTTTGGGAGAGCCTCCCGTTTCAAGCTCAACTTGGCAAAGTCCGTGGCACTAAACCTGTCTCTGCCGTCGACAGTCCTGGCGGACCTTCAGGCCCAACACCCCCTGCACTGGTCTGATGAGGCGGTTCTCTAGCAGGGCATACAGTTGGCCCCAACTCTGCAGGCTATGAGACAAGTAAATTACTCCCTCTTGCAGGCACTCGTCCGCGCTGCGTTGCTGAAATAGAAACTACCCAATATTGTGGTTGGGATGAGTCGCAGCCGTTAAATGACAATTCTCCCCAAGATTCTGTACTTCTTCTAGACCCTACCCCTTCCACCCACTATTAGATGGCTACAAAGGATCCAATCTGACATCTCTTCCTTCATCTGGCAGGGACGTAAACTGAGAATGAAGCGTTTGGTGAGCTTCCTTCCACCTCACGAGGGAGGCCTTGGAGTCCTAGACCTCACGCTTTATTATAATGCCACGCAACTCCGGTACCTGGTCGAATGAAGCAGAGTGGAATCTGAGAAGCAGTGGCTCTTTCAAGACCGGGCTGTTGCTGGCACATCTCTTATGAAGATCCCCTTTCTGCCAAACCCCATTGCCCACCCAACTTGTATGCTTCACAGGTGACGTGCTCCATCCTTACGGTCTGGGACAGGACTAACATACGGCCTGCCCTTACCTCATTCCCTTCCCAGCTCACCTCCCTCTTTGACAACCCAGATTTCAAACCCAGCGTAGGTCCATGGGCCCTCCCGCTGTGGAGAGAAGTGGGTTGTCGCGCCCTATGCCAACTATTCCATAGGGCGAGATCGTTCCTTTCTCGCAACTCAGAGCCGACCATGGTCTCCCTGAATCGAAATGCATGCACTACCTTCAGGTCCGACAATGGGCCATGCACCCTGGTAACAGGGCGCAGGCATCGTGGCTACTTACCCAATATGAGAGATGGCTCATCCCTCGGACAAGAAATTGACCTCGGACCTATACAAACTGCTCCTATCCAGATCTACTCAAACTTATCACGCCGGGCGGACACGATGGGAGAGAGACCTGGGGCGTGACCTTAGCTCCTAGGAGTGAGAAGGTGTATGTTACAGGGCACGCCACACAGCAACACATGTAGGCCTAACCGAAACCCTCACTAAACTCATATACCACTGGTACTACACCCCTGAGAGGCTGCACCAGGCCGACCCCACACATAGTCCCAACTGTTGGAGGGGTTGTGGACAGAGGGGCTCGTTGGTTCCCCTCCTATGGGACTGCACATACATTCAGACTTACTGGTCACATGTACTTGATGAGATTGATAAATATTTGGACACAGAACTCCCCAGGTTCCCCGCATACGTAATGTTGGGAGTGCCTAATCCGCTCACTTACCCCCTGAAATCCAAAAGGGGGAAACAAATAGCCATCGCCCTCTGCACGGCCACCCAAAAAGTACTCATACATTGGAAGACAACCCGGGTTCCCACACACACACAGGGTGGTACCAGCGTCTGTGACACATGTTGGGCATCGAAAAGATCTCTCTCACATTGGCCAGCAAGGGCTCCTCCTTTAGTGACCTTTGGCAACCCTTTTTAGCCCTGCTAGCTCCAGAATTTAGGGAACTGCACTGCCCCAAATATCTACACCTCCTGCACCTCACTACACCGGACACCCATACATGAGTCTCCTCAACCTTATCTAGAACATGCCGTTCCATGCTGTGCTATTTAGAGACAAAGATCCCTGGGAGGGTGAAGGTTGGTTTTCTTTTCCATTTTCTGTATTTCCTTCTTTTAGTTTCCTCTCTTCTTTTCTATTTGGATGGGTGGTGGGAGCATATTTTTACAATGGAGCTCTCGTACCTTAAGCATTTAACATTGGATCTGCCGAGCCCTGCGTTGCTCGATCGTATTGCACTTTTTCTTTGTGTTGCTCCTTAATAAAAAGATTTAAACCTAAAAAAGAGAGGCAGTGAAAATATTTTCTGTACTGTAGACCTTGGAAATGCACTACAGTAATATATTTGATCGTACATTCATTTTAATAAAAAATGCTTTGTTTGAAAAAACAAAATGTCTGGAATATGGAAGTAAATATACCAACCTGGCCAATGCACAACATTTTAGAGTACAATAATCCTTTTGAACTTATGACTCATTTTCAGTGCTTGGTCATTAAGGAACCATTGTAAGACAAGGTGAGAATCCACTAGAAGAGAAGTAAAGAACATTCTTTCTTTTTTTGTGACCTTCATTTCCGTAACCTCCTGTGGCTTACGTCACGTTCTCTTATTCAGTGCCTTTCAGGACTTCAAATTCCTCAGGCAATGACAAGCACCTTTTAAGTCACCGCATTTCAAAGCATGCAGCAAAGATTTACGATGCAACGCGGTTTATTTGCTGCATCCATGAAGTCCCCTGTAATTCCTATGCTCAGGAGTAAAGAACACACCAGCATAGACTTCTGCCTATGCGTTTGCATAGAAACATATGATCACATTGTTCTACTGTTCCAGTGCACTCTGCGATTGTTGAATTGGTGAAAATAGCAACTGCTTACCTGGGAATACAGTATGAACAGTTGCCTGAAGGATAAAGCAAGGATACAGAAAGAGCATCGATAGCAAGGATTTAGCTAGCACCCGCCCACCCCCAGTCTGTATAATATAATGTCACTGTGTATTTGAAATATAGAAGACATTTGACATGACAAAATGGTTGATTACATGCAATACCTAACTAGCAATCAATCTCACACCCATTATCAGGCCATCTTTGTCGCGGTGATGATGTGGGGTAAGCCAAAACTATGCATGTTAACAAAAGAGCGACTAGAATGTTGTGTGTATATTTGTTCACAAGTTTGGCAACTGGGGGTACAGATCTGGGACCGGGGGTGAGTGTCTGAAAAGTTTCAGCGCTCTGTCCATCATCTCCGTGCGTTTGCTTTGTTCGCCCTAAATTGGCAGGGTATGCCCAGACATGGGTCCCTTGCTCACTTTGCCACTGGATTCAAGCTAGCCTGGCTGATGAAGGGTGCTTCCCAGAAACTAATCCCAGGATGCTTGTTTCCGGTTCAGGAAAGACCAGCCTTAGCAGTTCGGGCTGGACTGTTCCCATGAGGCAACGGGTCAAGACTAATTTGCATACAGCTGGGTCTGAACTGAGATGGCGAAGTGAGCTACAGAATGATGATGGATTCAACCCAGATCTTAGACTGGGGGTGAGTGTCTCAAAAGTTTCAGCACTCTGTCCATCATCTCCTTGTGTTTGGTCAAAATATGGGAGGCATGTTCAATGAAGGTCATTTAAGAGTGTCAAACGCAAATTCAACACCTCAGTGGAGGAGCTGTTCTTCTACTGCAGATTCATCACTGGTTCCTTCATTCATCTATTAGGCCCTCTACTGATCAAGCAATGATTCCCTTTGAACAATGGATCTCTATCAAAGAGGGAGAGAAAAAAGTTATCTCCGATGTACAAGTTACTCACTGAAGAGATGGGAACCTGCAACTGGAATAAGTACAGCAGGAGATTCACCAGAGGACAAACACATCTTTTTGGTGGAGATCTATGAGGTGAAATGATCAAGAGGATGACATACTGCTGCCAAACTCCACCCAAAGGGCACATATGAGCTAGACCCGACCAACTCACTGACTAGACCCGACCAACTCACTGACAGGAACCCTTGTATACCACCCCCCCGGGCATCCAGGCCCTTTCGTTAGTTCTCTCCTGGACACTGTAGCGACCCAGGCCCACTCCATATCAAATTTCATGATAGTAGGAGATCTGAACATCCATCTGGATGACCCTGCCGACCCGGCAGCCGCTGACCTGATCTCCGATCTGGCGGCACTTGACATCCGCCTCCTTAACTCTGGAGCCACTCACACCAAGGGCCACCTGCTGGACCCGGTGTTCACTAGCACCCCCTCGATGCAAGCGAAGGAGGCCCTTCCCCTACCCTGGACAGACCACTTCCTAGTCTCCTTCCTACTACCAGGATCCTTCAGGAAACCTCAAAAACCGCCTACTTACATCAGGGACAGGACCTGGTCCAGACTTCCCACCGAAGAATGGGCTAGAAACCTTAAAACCACCACCCCTGCATACGCAGAAGATCCGGCTGTCGCCGACAGTAAATTTAGAGAGTGGATCACCACCTCCCTGGACTCTGTACTCCCACTAAGAACTAGGGAGGACAAAAACGGGAAACCCGGGTCTGCCCCGTGGTACACCCAGGACCTCCGACTACTTCGTAAAAACTGTAAAAGAGCCGAACGGCTTTGGAGGAAAGACTGGCAGAACACCAGCAAGGAAGCATACCATAACACAGTTAGACTCTACAAAGATGCCATCAGGCACGCCAAAGCTTCCCACTACGACACGCGGATAAAATAATCCTCCAACTCGGCCAGGGAATCCTTCCTAATTGTAAAGGAGCTGCTAAAAGTACCAAACTCTCCTTCCTCCATTTCCCCCCCGGTGGACCGAAGTAATGAACTAGCCACCTATTTCGACGACAAAATCGCCCGCATCCTAGCCTCCCTCCCCTCCCCTGGTCCCGGAAGCCATATGGACAACCTTTCACCTCCCAGCCAGACCGAAAGCAATCCTCGACCTCAACTTGCGACATTCAGGTCAGTAACCTGCGTAGAGGTAGAACGATCCATGACCAAAATGAGAAGCGGATCACCTCTGGATCCGGCACCCATCAGATTCCTCAAAACCGTGGCCCCCGTCATCGTCCCCACGGTCATGGAGCTTATCAACAGCTCACTTGCCCAGGGATCTGTTCCTGCCAGCTGGAAGAGCGCGGTGGTAAAAGCACTCCTTAAAAAACCCCAGCTCGATCCAGCAGACATGGCAAACTACCGGCCAATATCACTCCTCCCTGCTATCAGCAAGGTAGCCGAGAAATTGGTCAACGGACAATTGTCCCAGTTCTTCGAGGCAAACAACGTCCTACGGCAATCCCAAACTGGATTTCGCCCGGGTCATGGCACAGATACTGCCCTCCTCGCCGTCATCGAGGAGGCAAGGCGCATACTGGATTCAGGAGGGTCAGTGGCAGTGATCCTCCTGGATCTTAGCGCTGCCTTCGACACAGTCAACCATTGTGTCCTTCTCCATCGACTCGCGGCAGCAGGGATCACCGGGACGGCACTCAGCTGGATAGAATCCTTCCTCACCGGACGCAAGTTCCAGGTATGGGACGGCAATTACCACTCGGCCACCCTCCCCCTCAAAAGCGGGGTCCCTCAGGGATCTTCCCTAAGCCCGACGCTTTTTAATGCATATATGGCCCCTCTGGAAGACGTGGTGACACCATTTGACATAAAAATGGTAAGCTACGCTGATGACACTCAACTGGTCGTCTCCTTATCCCAACTAACCGACCACCCAGACAACTTGGCTAACTGCCTCACAGAAATCCATAGCTGGATGAGTGACTCATCATTAAAATTAAATGGGTCAAAGACGGAAGTGATGCTACTGGGAAAACAATGGACGACCATCCCCCCAGCAGTCTGGCCTGACGTGTTCGGGGAAATCCCCTCCCCGAAGCTTGAAATCAAGACCCTCGGAGTATGGCTCGAACCCGAGCTCTCCATGAAGACGCAAGCGGCCAAAACTGCGGGCACCTGTTTTGGGCTCATGCGCACTACCCGCAAGATTCTCCCCTTACTACCACCCGCCTCCAGGAAACTTCTTATCCAGGGACTAGTATTGTCTCGTCTGGATTATAGCAACATTGTCTACCTGGGAGCCCCTGAGGCCACCATGACGAGACTGCAACGGACACAGAATGCTGCAGCACGTCTGCTCATGAACCTTCCTTCTAGAGTGTCAGCCAAACCAGCCCTCAAGGCCTTGCACTGGCTCCCTGTGCGCCAAAGGGTGGAATTCAAAGCCATGTGCACGACACACAAACTGATCAACGGATCTGGCCCTGCGATCCTCAGCAGCTTGGTCACCCCCTACAAAGCAACCAGATCCTTACGATCACAGAATGAGCACCTAGCTAACATCCCCAAATTCAAAAGGACACGCACAGGAGGACGACGATTCTCTGTTCAAGCGGCCACTGGATGGAACTCCCTCCCACGTACCCTCAGACTAGAACCCAGTTACTTGGTATTTCGCAAAAAACTGAAGACACATCTATTCCCGAAATAAATGCCCCTCCCCCCCTCCTCTCCCTCAATGGATAACAACCCCCTTACAGCGCGGGGATGCCCTTGGGTCACCAGGCGCTATACAAATCGCTAAATAAATATATAAATAAATATGAGACCCCCCCCCCAGACCAGATAAGTGCTAGTAGGAACGCAGTGACATAGGTATGTGTGTGCATTTGCTCTGGAATTTCCTCAAGCTTAAATCGAAATTGGACATTAGTACTTCATGTGGTGTATGAGAGGTTAAAGAAAGTTTCCCCAGGTTCCTTATATAAACACTACTGGGATTATACAGTGAAATAAACCTTTCCGTTGTATTCTAAACAGGCAACACTATGCACAGACAGGCAAACCATTACACTACTGTGGGGCAAAAAGAGACCGCAGTTCGAAGGATTTCAATACATAGCCAGGGCATGAAGAAATTTCCATAAAAATCACTCAGAAGGGAGATGTATTTGGTGAGATATGGGCATCTTTCTAAACTACTTGTCCTTGAAATTCAGAGAAATTACTTGCCCCTAGTCTCTCAGACTGTGAAACAAAATCCCCATCGATAATGATACCAGTAACTAGATACTCTGACATACAAATCAAGATGTCACCTCCTGGAAAAAGTACACAACGATCTGGGAAGAATGTAATCACATGTCTATGTTGTTGATGGGGGAAGGGAGCGTGAGGAAGCGGATGTGGGTAATGTGTGCCCTAAAGCCACCGGCCTACGGTTGCAGGCGAGAGTATAGGTTAACATAAAACATAACAATTATATATTTGCCCTTCAATTTTGTTTTCTTTGGGGGTTTTCATTGGCATATCCAACCTGTAAAGGCATTGTATATTCCAGTTGCTCTAACTGAGGACAATTACCACTTTCTAGCTTCTTCCATCCAATATTTAAGTTTAAGACATCAGATGGAACTGTTGTAAACATTTTAATGCTGCAACCTCCAACCCCTCCCAGGGGGTAAATACATTTCATCAAGCTCCCCACGACCAAGAATGACAAACTTATTTTATCACAATTGTTCTATAAAATTTCCAGCCTTAAACATATTTAAAAGTTCAAACAAGTCATGCTCAGTTATGCATTTAAAAAAAAGTAATTAAATATATGATTGCCAGGATGCAATGGGAAGCCTGGCCTCCCCAAAGTGTAAACGTATCTACAGAGTGATCCTTCATCCATCATTGGAGTGTTATATTCCCGGGATAGGCCCAAGTAGCAAAGCAGCTTATGTCTTACATTGTCCTCACAATAACATGTCAGCCGTGAACTTTTGCACATATTTGTATGCACAACAATGTTGGATTCATTTCTCTGAAACTAAACTTGTTTAGATGTATAGATTCGCACAACGTTATCAGGAAGCACTGAACATCCTGTATAACGTCTCTTTTCAGTCTATGTACAAATGCCATCTCTATCTTCATCCCCAGGGTGACTGGGCCATCTACATATCCATAACATCACTAATCTATATGCACATCGCAAGGCTGCTTTCTATTCTAAAGGATGAGCATCTTGATAGATTAGTAGAGGAGGCGCTTCAGCTGACACAGAGGGTTCCTGCATGCTGAGATTTCACCACGCAGTGGTTTGACATCTTGTGAGGTGTGTCCGGTTTGTGACCAAGACGGGTCCTTCATTCTCTCCCATCAGGTAATGGGTTTGGAATCTGGATCGTCGCTTGAGGGGATTCTAAGCTCTACACATACACACATTTTAAGAACACTTAGAGTAAGGTTCGCACAGTAAGAATATACTCAATTACTGCCTTGTTTTATATGCCTGCATATATACAGTGTTTTAGCACCGCTGTAGAACTATCCTAGTCTTAACACTTTTGGTGCTCGTAATCATTTTTATCTGCTTCTGTCTAATAATTATCGCAGCACACGTATTTTTATAAAAGAATAATATTGGTTCAATAAATATATTGAAAATGCCCCACTGTGTATTCTCTCCGAGAATAAGTGAGCATGAGTGATTAAGCAAAATGTTCTGTACTGTTTCCACAATCCTTGAGGGGTCAAGGTTGTCATATTTAGTGGTTACCAGAAACCATTTGCTCCCTGGTGAGGTTAGGGGGGCTCACGGAGGCACTATGAGCTAGCTGGTCTCTAGGCCAACATATCCTGCGGGGGTTTCCGGAATCAGTCTAGGCACCAAGCCCCTAGTTTATGCTGTCAAACAAATGCCCAGATCCTATGGATTAGTAGGAACTACGCAACAGGTGAAGTGGTTCGTATAGTTCATTGCAACCTTCCCTTCCCCATTTGACACATGCCTACTTCAGTAGCAGTTCCTGGAGGGAGTGTTGCCGAGCAGTGACGCAGGGTGGGGGGTAGTAAACTCCGGATTATGGCCGAACAGAGGTAAGTATACAAATAAATTAGTAAAACAAATTTTGTTGTGCGCTCTGCATCGACAAATACGATGCAGTGGGGGCGATGAAATTCATTTTATTTATTTATTTGTATACTTACCACCATTCGGCCATAATCCGTAGTTTACTAGCCCCCCATCCTTCCCCTCCCCTGCCCTGCGTCACCCCCCGGCAGCACTCCCTCCAGGAGCCGCTACGGGCCTACTCCCAACAAGGATGTGAGTGATAAAATATGTTATGATGGCCCATTAGAGTGCTTCACTGCTGCTCTGTTTTTGAATGAAAACACTGCACTGTTTTCAATGATGCTCATCTCGGCCAATGTCTGCCTCCCCCACCCTCTGATTCCCCCACCCCCACCTGACCATCAATGATCAATTCAGCTTCCCAGTAGGCTTGTCCCTTAGTTTTAAAATAATAAAATTTTACACTATTCACCGTTATAGCACAAAGGGCTCTCAATGACATTCTAACAGCACTTCTAGTACAAAAACGGAGTTCAGTTTTTCTTTATTAATGAAGAATAACAACAAAATACCCAAGGCTAAAGACTCTCTGTTTAAAGCGGTTCTAGTGCCAAATTATAATTTTGACAATAACTAAAATGGCAAGAATCCATTGCTAGGACCAATTCTGGCACTAACATTTGCCGCTTGTTAAATAGCTAAATTGGCACCAGAGATTAATTAATTCCAAAAAATCTGTTCAACAAAATCCCCTGTCATGCATGAAAGTGCCGAACACACTCAATAAAGCAGAAAAGGTAATAATGTCAACAAAAAGGCGCATTTAAAATAAGACACGTTGTATTTTCATTGCTGACAAAAATATTCATTTCATTACAGAGACAGCTTCTGTCTGCTATATATACACTTTTAGGAGACACTTTTCACCATCCAGGGTACGGGATTACCACAGTAACTGTGCGAATAGGGGTACATTTGAATCCGTTGTTCTTAGGGTACTACTGAATCCTGCGCATAATGTAAACATTTCTAGTGAATGATTTATGAAGAACATTTAATTCCGTTTGTACCGCACAAGTATGAGACAAGGTCTTGAACACACTAAAAAGGGGAACGGCAGACTTAAGAACACACATACAAACAACATAGCATGAATGCTATATAGACACATGTACATTATTTGATTACAAAGACAATCCTGTAGGGAACCAGCCTTTAAGTACAACTGATGCTTTCTCTGCAAGGTTCACATTGACAGATGGGCGTCTCCACAATCATCCATCATTTTAGAACAGAAGAGATTATTTTATTCAAAGGTATGCCTAATTGATAAATAATTGAGTTCTGTATTGTATTTGATGTAATTCTACTGCATAGAATTATTGAGCGGGGTGTCAAATATAATTTAATGCCACACATTTAATTTCCAGCCTGTAGTTTATTCGGAGGTGGCGTGGAAAACAGATATGATCAATCTTACGTAAATTAAGTGTTTGGACAATGGGTTGAGCTTCCCAATGTATTGAAAGGTCACTGCTTTAAGGAAAATCGGGAAGTACTCTGACCCCTAAAAGTGCATGGTACTATCTTCTCGGGCCAGAGACGCAGTTGACAGGCACAGGATAAAATCCCAGTGACTGCACAGCCCACTGGATGGATCGGAGAGCGCGTTTCTTTCGAAGTACACATTTTAGATTGCCGCCCATAGCACTAGAAACAAGCATCGGCATAGCCAATAGGTCTCGCTTTTGGGACCTTATAAGTGTGTACCCAGAGCAATTGCCTTTGCAATGTATTTAAGCTATGTTGTAGAGCATTGTGGCTGCTGTTTAGCATGTTGAAAAGTTATAATAAAAAAGTGTTATGAGCATTTGTTACCTTATAAATATGTATCCAAGAAGACAATGTGTACAACTGAACGACCCTATTAAAAAAGAATTAACATAAAGAATGTCTTCTTGGGTTTTTTTCTTGGTCATGCTGGCAACTTCTTTCTTCCTGTTGTAATGCCTGTTGTATTGCTTGTTTGTTATTGTTTTTTTTTTTTGTTATGGGGGTTACATAAACAACGGGATGGTGGAAGTTGGGAAATAAATTATCACACGAGCGGGGGACAGATTTTAGGGGAGAATCAACAGATTCCAGATAACCAAGGCAGACTGAGGTGGTGCTGAGTGGTGCTGTGCTGATGTGGTGCTGAGTGGTGCTGAGGTGGTGGTGGGCTGATGCGGAGGTGATGCTTAGGTGATGCTGAATGATACTTAGGTGGAGATGAGTGATTCTGTGGCACACGACACCCGTGGGTGATGACGAGCTGAGCTCGTCATCAGCATCGAAGGGGTTAATGCAGAGTTGGTGCTGTGCTGATGCTGAAGTGCTGCTGAGTTAGTGCTGATTGCTGCTGAAGAGGGGCTGCACTTCTGGTGATATTGTGATGGTGCTAAGGTGGTGCTGCACTGGTGTTGAGGTGGTGTGCGCTGGTGCGAAGGTGGTGCACGCTGAAATGGTGGTGCGGCAGTGGTGCAGCGGTGGTGCTGGGGTGGTGCTGGGGTGGTGCTGAAAGTGCGACTTAATAGCATCCCAGTTATAAATTTGACCTGCATGAAATAATACTACAACAAACTAAAGTTGAATTCGCAGTAGAACATAAATGCTAAAGGAGTGCAAATTACCCTGCAACATCTAGTAATGCCACAAACCCAGCGGATAGTCAAAAAATGCACTAGCCCATTTTTCTATAAAGGGCAAAGGAAAATATATTTGTAAAAAATTGTACTGTTTTACAGCAATTACTGAGTCCACTAGAAACAGATAGGTACATGGCACACTTATTAGTGAATAGTGACTCTTCAAAAACATACGTATTTAACATAACCTTGAATCAAGACCTACATAATTTGCATAATATCGGCCTTCAGCAGGGACTCGTTACTTGAAAGCAGCATAGCCTCGTATACTGTTTCAATGTGTGTACTACTTTAAGTAAAATGAGAAGTGGTCCAGCAGCCATAGAAGTATGCAGCCTGGTGATGAGGAAGGCAGTTCATGTAAAGATCACGGATTATCCCGAAACCCACAAGAAAATTGGTGTGTGCATGAGGTGCAGGCCTGATGCGCATGACACAAGTGATCAGATCGTGGGGTGCCTGGAGAAGTCACCCCCTGTAGCATCACTGCAGTGTATAGTCGGTTTTTTAAAGTATCCATGCAAGTGTCAAGATGTGGCTTTTTCAAGGATAAACATGCAATTACTATAATGAGGCGCCCTATCTCCAAAAGAGTTCAAGAAACTATTACTGTTTCAGCAAAAACAAGAAAGATCCTATCAGAAGTATGCGCCACTAAAAAAGTCTGTCCATCATATTACACTACAGCAAATAATGACAGTATTGACAGATGTGTCAGTGAGTGCGAGGGTTGTTTTGCTTTTAACAACACACTTTCAACGGAGTTTGTATCACAACACAAAAATAAAGAAACATTTTTTTTTTTGCAGAACAGACCGCCTAATGTAGCTCTGGTCTGCAAGAAAACTATTAGCAGGGGAGTTTAGATCCCTGAAGCCTATGGTGAAGAAATCGACAGCAAGCAGCTTAACTGCAGAGAAACCAGCAAGGGAGAGTGTCCACGGACCCTGTGGAGTTGGGGGGGGGGGGGTGAGGGGGGTGAGGCTTTAGTTGAGCCTGGGGATTTCCGGCACCATGCCCAGGTTGCTGCTGGAGGAGCGCCGGAGGAACTACTGCTGCTGTATGCTATATGTGTATGAGCAGGGGGCAGGGTACTGACACAGGGCAGGGGCTGCATGCATGGTGATGGGAGGCCGATGGTAACATGATGAGAGAGACAACACCGACAACAGGAGGGGGTGGGAAGCGAGACAACATGGACAACGGGAGGGGTTTGGAACAGAGACAACACAGATAACAGGAGGGGGGCGGGGTGAGACAACACAGACAATGGGAGGGGACGGGAACAGAGACAACACAGACAGTGGGAGTGGGGCGGGAACAGAGACAACACGGGAACAAAACAAGCCTAGAAATCAATAGGAAACATAACAAACTGTGGCTGCAATTAAGCAAAGCTGACTTGTATAGTGACAATTAAAACAGATGCCTCACCTCTTCCCCAGGCAGTTACGGCTGTGCGGGCAGAGGGTGAGCACAGGAGGGGGGAAGGAGGAAATAGACAACAGAAAGAACAAAGCGAGGGGGCAGGAACTAAGACGACAACGGTGAGGGGGTGGGAGAAAAGGGAATAGGACAACGGGAGGGATTGGGAGCAAAGTGAAAGAGGAAAGTTAGAAAACAAGTGGAGGCAAAAGAAAAAGTAGTGAGCTGTACTAAAACATATGTCCCATATTGAAAGGCTTCTTGTAGCAGGGCCAGTCAAACTAAACAGCCAAAAGGCAGGACAACAGTACTTTATTCACCAAGAAAAACTGTGGAATTTGTAAAAGCGGGCCAAGAATCCAATGAAAAGCGGCGGGTGTGTGATGGGTGTGTTCAAACTCCTCAGATGACTACACCATGCCTCTTCCAGGGCAGAACATGCGCGCTGCCTCTAGGCTCGACCTTAAAAGGGGGAATGTACTATTTCAGGCCAACCATGATGGAACACGGGAAAGATACACGAAGAGGGTCATCCAGTCCAAAGTTTTTATCGTATCAATTTCTATCAAAGTCTTCCAACAGGGCAATTTACAAGGCTGAAGCTGGAGAGCGTCCAATGTAGAAACAAGGTAGTCTCAAGGGATAAATGTAATCTTAGTCTCAATTCTTCTATTTTTCTCATATTTAGAAAGGAAATGATTGCCATACTTCATACAAAAAACACCACTTTTTTGCATGTTTAGCATATTGTTCTTGCATTATTTCACATATTTTATTTAGCACACCAGTTCCTCCTGAAAGAGATACAAATAATTTATTAAAAGCCCTAGGATTTAAGTTCTTGTTACATGACACTTTTTGATGTGGTGTCCTTATTTGCTGAAAGATGAGGATACTGATCAAAGGATCATCACTCTCCTCCTTTTTCTTCTATAAGTAGTCTTTCTATTGCAATTTTCTGCGTAATTCACCACCTATGTTAGTGGTAAGACATTTCGGCCGTCCAAACCATTTTAATGGTTCCTTACATCAAATAAAAACTATTATTGCTGTAAACAAAAACAAAAGTGAAAACATCAAACTATTGAAATATTAACCAATGCCCTATTTCTAAGTTTGTCAGAATTCATTCATATTCAGATGTATCTACTTGATGTGATCAAATAAAAAAGGTCCAATAGTGTATGTGAGGACCAGTAAGTAAAATCTATTGAAGAAACTTGCACATTCTTAGCTCATGACTGCCATACCGAGCTAACTATGTCTATTTATATACCAATGGTAGGGGCTTTAAGAAGGTGTGGTATGTACAGAAAGGCTGAACTAGTAAATAACCAAAACATGACAAGACTAGATTGAAGTTCTACACTACTCTGGTCCTCTTGTCATTGTAAGTAAAGTAAGTAATTGGATATTCTATTCTTCGTTCTTTGATGAGAGTCATAAATCACCTTTTCCTCCTATTACTTATTCCATACAGGACAGTAAAATGACCTATTAAACAAAGATAAGTTGAAAAAAGATATGTTGCACATAGGACATTTCTGTTCATTTATACAAACGTGATCCATTCTTCTTTTCAGTGTACTTACCTACATTTAAGTGTGTCCCTATCGATAATTACCTTGACTTATTAGAACAATAAATTGTTTTGATATGTTCAAATATATTTCACAATATTCAAATACAGTCCAATTATCATATACAATAGATATTGAGGAAAAGTGTTCTTCTGATCGGCATCATTTGTACCGAGACTCCATTGCTTTTTCATTGCCATCTCGTGTCAAACACTTCCACACGACTCACCTGGCCGTTTCTGCTGATGCCTGAGGAAAACAGCCATCTTGCAGCCTGCATTTCTGCCCAGGAACTGTCGCACAACCAACCCCCCTGTTCGTGCAGTTCAACAGAAAGCCATGAGACACTCACACACTGTGTAAATGATTTGTTTTCCATCTTCTGCTCCCAGCCTGGTAAACATCCTTGACACCGTGATCAGGGTATTTGGACAATGGTCTAACCTTTGGGCCTTGATCAGGGTGATTAAACAATGACCTGAAATACCGGGCTTTGATCAAGGTGATTAAACAATGACATGAAAGACTTAGCCTTGATCAAGCCGAGTGAACAATGATTTGTGTACCAAGCCTTGACCAGTCACCATCTACAGACATTGTCTGGATCTGGTTATCAACTGCAAACACTGCCCTGATTGAACAATGAACTAACAGCCAAAAGACTGAGATGAAAAAGTATAAAAGGTTAGTAAGCTGCGGAGTAAAGCAGCAGCCTCCTCTGTCTTGTTTCTGACGAGCTTGGGACTCTGTTCCATAGCCCGGGCTATTTGAATAAATCCCGGGTTCCTCCTCCAGACGAAGGCT
The DNA here is from genome assembly GCF_964263255.1 of Lissotriton vulgaris. Classification (NCBI taxonomy): domain Eukaryota; kingdom Metazoa; phylum Chordata; class Amphibia; order Caudata; family Salamandridae; genus Lissotriton; species Lissotriton vulgaris. The sequence continues at coordinate 1,428,058,619 of NC_141685.1, read as the reverse complement.
CCTGTGTCTCCTTTTACTACGTATGAAGGGTATGGAAGGCTTGGGCTGTTCCCCCGCCGCCAAGACCAAGTAAGTGGGTTAATCCGTTTCTTCAAATGGCGCCCGAACAGGTACTCCACGAAGGTCAGGCCCGGTGGATGTGAGGAGGTGCACGGGGAGACTCCGACCTAGGTACCCTACCCAAGGGATTCTTGAAATCTGGTAAGCCGAATGACTCACCCCCGCTGTTCCTCCCCACCAGGTCTGGGCCACATGACCGCGTTCTCGCTGGAGTCCCCTAGCAAATCATTTCTGGAGCAGGACACAGCCCTACGTCTGCAGAAGAGAACTACCCATGTAAGGTAAGGGTGGACTGATCACCCACCAAGTCTGTATAATTCTGTTATTGACTTTCGCAAAAGCCAAACTGTTATTGACTTTTGCCAAAGCCAAGCAAGCGAGGTGAGTTTTTAAAACCCGCTGGTGTCTGTTCTGTATGATTCTGCTGTTATTGACTTTTGCAAAAGCCAAGCAAGCGAGGTGAGTTTTAAAACCCGCTGGTGTCTGTTATCTGTTTTCAAGTATGCCAGTCAGTAGTAAGTTCAAGAAGGGACCTCTGGCCATACGATGTATGTTAAACATGGCCCTTCTGCCATAATGTTTTCCTCATTCTAGGTAAAATATACGAAACAAAGTAACGCGGAATTACAGTGGCCACTTTATGGCTTCTTTAATTCCCAAGTTCTCGCTAACCTAGAGGAACAATTAATGAAAAGAAAAACGCTCTCGTCTATGTTTGAATCTGTCCGATTTTGGACGACAGAGATACAGCAGAGAGCTAGAAGGCAGAAGGCTCAAGAAAGAAAACAAGAACATATGTCAATGGGCGACCACGCCGGAGAAAATTTACAAAATCAAATGACAAAATCAGTAGAAATAGCCGATAGGGAGCATGGGGCCCGAGTACAAAAATATTATCCAGGGCCATATGGAAGCATGAGAAGAAGGTGATTCCTTGCTTGATACCATGCTAGAAAGCCCTCCTGCATATCCCCCAATGCACCCTGCACTGACTCCTCACACCCTGCATGTCCCCCCGCCACAGCCCACTCCTGCCCCCACTGCCCCTCTTACTGTTCTCTCTGTCACACCATCCCTCCTTATTTTTCCTAAGACACCAACCACGCCCGCTAACCCTGTCCTTGCTGCAGGAATGACAACAAGTCTCCATCAGCCCAACCCCTGCAGCTTTACCCCTACACGCCCTTTTCATGCTTCCCCGTGGTCTACAGTTAAGCAGGATTTATATAAATTGTTGAATTCCCCCCAACTGGCCTTCTTGCGCTCTGCAGTCAGCTTTTCGTCCCTTCGAGAAAATGACCTACAGAGGCAACAGTGTGAATGTTGGATAAATAACGGGAATATTTATGCCTTTAAAGAAATACGGTCCACCTTTTCCCAGTGGACGATTATGGAACAGACCACCTGGGCTGAATACATGTGTACCCTGGTCATGCAAAAATTTGCGAATGCGCTTATACAGATACCCACCAGATTAATGGACCTTAGGTCGCAAATAAAAAGAGGCGATGTTCAGGGAGAGGGGATGTTTGGCGCTATGTCTGCTTTAATGGCTTACCGTGATATGACAGCTTTTCCCAATACCCCTCTAGAAACAGCTATGCCAATAAGAGAGGCGGCCCTTGTCTTTGTTAATGCACTTACTGATGCCCAAAATAATGGCCGAAGGGCTGTTGAGGCACACTGGCACAGACTTTGGGTTCATGTTCCTTGGAAAAGGTCAGAAGTAATGCAGTTAAAAGGACAATTACCAGATTCCCGGAGGAATCCGGCTGCCTTTTACAGAGAATTAGGTCAGATTATATCTGCAGGTACTCTCGTTCTTGAGGATATAGATTTACTTTTTGGTACAGTTGTCCCCACTGAAATTTGGGACAAAATTCGACATACTGACCATGAAGTAGCATTGGGAGGTAAATGGGCTGACCTAGAGGCGATGGAAGAAGCAAGGGTAGAAGGGACTAAACCAGAAGCTGCCCTCCTGACTTTGCCCGGTAAAATAATAACGTTTATGAAAACACTTTTGCAGGAAACTGTCATTAACTGGGATAAAATAAACACCTGTAGGCAGCGAAAAGATGAGAATGTGGCTGACTTCTTTACCCGTTTTGAGACAGAATACAAGGGACATGGTGGTTTGGATCCCCGGACCCCAGGTTCTGGCCCAGTATTTGTCGATAAGTTTGTGAGTAACTTGCTTCCTGAGATCTCCACCAGGCTTGAGAAAGTTGAAAGTACGTGGTCTGCCCAAACTATGACTGGTATCTTGGCTATGGCACAATATCACAAGACTAGGGAGAATGAAGATAGCGACAAGGAAAGTAAGAAGGTTAGGGATCTTAAGACTAAGGCATTTCTGCAGCAGGCTTACCCTCCCCGAGGTCCCGATGCCCGCGGGAATTTCAGACCTCAACCCCAACCCCATCCAAGGGCTCGCCAGTCTACCCCCTCCAGCCCTTAATGTATGGGAGCCCTCCAAACAGATCAGTGTGCTTATTGTAAGGGGTACGGCCATTGGAAAGATGAGTGTCCTGTGTTAGCTAAAAACATCTGATCAGGGAAGGGAGGCTGACTAGGGACCATGGCCCACCCCATCCACAGGAAACAACAACATCACTTCCTCGCAAGACCTCTGCAACTCACTCGCATCGTTCTTCCACCGCAAGATCGCCGCCATACACAACAGCTTTGACGCACAGACCACGCACACTACCACCGAACCAACGCCCGCCACCACCACCCTCTGGACCCCGATCAACACCGAAGACACCACCCGCACGATGAACTCCATCCACTCCGGATCACCAACCGACCTGGGCCTACACCACGTCTTCAACAAAGCCGACGCCATCATCGCACCCCATCTCCGAGACACCATCAACTCCTCCTTCCACACCGTCACCTTCCCGGAGAGCTGGAAGCACGCCGAGCTGACCGCCCTCCTAAAGAAACCAACGGCGGACCCCACCGACCTCAAGAACTACTGTCCCATCTCGCTCCTTCCTTTTCCGGCCAAAGTCATCGAGAAGATCATCAACAAACAGCTTGCCGCCTTCCTTGAGACGAACGGTTCCCTCGACCCCTCGCAGTCCGGGTTTTGGGCCAACCACAGCACCGAGACCGCCCTAATCGCAGCCACCGACTACATCAGAACACTGATCGACAACGGGGAAACAGTGGCCCTCATCCTCCTGGACCTCTCTGCGGCATTCGACACTGTCTGCCACCGCACCCTAGTGAAGCGCCTCAGCAACATCGGAATCCGAGAGAAAGCGCTGGAGTGGATCATCTCGTTCCTCACCGTAAGAACCCAGAGAGTCTGCCTCCCTCCGTTCAGATCCAAGGCCACCGAAGTCATCTGCGGCGTACCACAAGGATCTGCACTCAGTCCAACCCTCTTCAACATCTACATGAGTCCCCTCACAGCCATTGCACGCCAACACAACCTCAACATCATCTCCTACGCCAACGACACCCAGCTCATCGTCTCCCTCACCAACGACCCCACCACCGTCAGAGCCAACCTACACGAAGGGATGAAAGACGTCGCCGACTGGATGAGGAACAGCCGCCTTAAACTGAACTCAGACAAGACGGAAGTCCTCATCCTGGGATCATCACCCTCCGCCTGGGATGACTCCTGGTGGCCCCCGGCCCTGGGCACCGCGCCTAAAACCAATGGACCACGCACGCAACCTGGGCTTCATCCTGGACTCCTCCCTGTCAATGACCAGACAAGTCAACGCTGTATCATCCTAGTGCTTCAACACTCTGCGCATGCTCCGCAGGATCTTCAGATGGATCCCCACTGAAACCAGGAAGACCCTCACCCAGGCACTCGACACCAGCCGACTGGACTACAGGAACACCCTCTACACAGGAACCACAGCCAAACTCCAAAAAAGACTCCAACGCATCCAGAACGCCTCCGCACGACTCATCCTGGACATCCCTCGACACAACCACATCACTGGACACCTGAGAGACCTGCACTGGTTCCCCGACAGCAAGATAATCACGTTCAGACTCCTCACCCACGCACACAAGGCTCTCCACGACCTGGGCCCCAAGTACCTCAACGACCGCATGACCTTCTACACGCCCACCCGCCAGCTACGATCGACCAGCCACGCACTCGCCACCATACCACGCATCCGCAGAGCCACCGCCAGAGGAAGATCCTTCTCCTACCTGGCAGCCAAGACTTGGAACTCCCTCCCCACCCACCTTCGGCGAACCCAAGACCATCTCTCCTTCAGGAAGCAGTTCAAGACCTGGCTGTTCGAGCAGTAACATACCCCTCTCCCCCAGCGCCTTGAGACCCTCCCGGGTGAGTAGCGCGCTTTATTAATGCTGTGATTGATTGATTGATTGATCGACAGGGATGACGTTCCCATCCGGCAGCGCCCGGCCAATAGGTTTGATGGGTACGAAGCAACACGCCTTTATTACAATGATGATTATGATGAAGTTGATGAGACAGGGTCCTACCAAGCATAGGACAGCCAGGAAAGGGGTATTACCAGAGTGCAAATTCCAGTGGATCAAAGAGGCCTGTATGTTCTAATGTCAGTTGTGGGGAACAATCAGAATTTTATTTTGTATACTGGGGCCACCAGGTCTTCTATTGCACATCTGAAAGTCCCGGAGGCACCCCTTTCTGGCAATATGAATGTCTCCGTGGGCTTTGCAGAAACACCTGTGACCAGCCCTGTCTCTGAACCCCTTCCTCTCGATATTGGCCCTGCACATGTTGACGCTACCTTGGTCCTTACTACAGGTTGCAGTGAAAACTTGTTAGGCATGGATTTACTAAAAGCTCTGTATGCGACCATATCATGTAGTCCCCAAGGTGTATCCCTAACAATTTCCCCTACCGCACCTTCCTATATGTATCTATCAGGTCCCCTCCCACCAGAGTTGCAGTCTTTACCTTCCTCCCTCTGGGCATCATCAGACACTGATGTAGGGTGTCTCAACATATCCCCTCATGTAGTACGCATCCAGCCAGGAGCACTTCTACCCCGCCTCCGGCAGTATCGATTGCCCGCGGAAGGAGAAATGGCCCTTTTAACAATAATTTCTGAATTAATGGACAAGGGCGTAGTGGAGGGGACACTTGGCAATATCTGTAACAGTCCCATTATTCCTGTTCTTAAAAAGACCAATGGAGATGCTCTCTCCCCTAAAATATAGAGATTTGTGATTGACCTAAGAGCCTTTAACAAAATAACAATCTCCCAATATACTGTTGTCCCCGACATTACAGACCTCTTAACGATGGTCCCTTCTGACGCCACACACTTTTCTGTCATAGACCTGAAGAATGCTTTTTTCAGCATTCCTATACATCCTGACAGCAGACATTCTTTTGGTTTCTCCCTTGGTGGGCGGAGCTTTAGATTCTTCTGCGCACCTCAAGGTTTCACCGAGAGCCCCAGTATCTATAGTCAAGCCCTAAAAAGTCAACTAGATTCCTTGGAACTCCCTGATAATTTCACACTGTTACAATATGTAGATGACCTCCTCATTGCTGCAAATTCTGCCCCAGCATGTAAAGAAGCTACTCTCTGATTGTTAGGCCACCTTGCCCTCCATAATCACAAAGTCTCTTTGAAAAAGCTTCAGTTTTGTCAAGAGAAGGTGACCTATTTAGGTCATCTCCTCTCGAAGAAGGAAGGCAGCTCACCGCTGATTGTGTAGCCATTATCAATGCTATGATGGCCCCACGAACACAAAAGCAGGTGCGAGCCTTCATAGGCCTAACCTCATACTGTAGACAGTGGATTTCCAATTTTTCGGCCATGGTCAAACCTCTTCTTGCCCTCACCACTAAAGACATATCAGACAGTTCCTTTTCATGGACTAGAGAGCATGCACAGGCTTTCCAAGATTTAAAAAGGCTCTGTGTACTGCTACAGTCCTCGATACTCCGGATTATAACAAACAATTTTTTCTTATTGTACATGAGACAGACGGCTGTGCATGGGCTGTCTTCACCCAGATGTTCGGAGCTCACCATCGGACATGTGCCTGTTTTTCATCCACCTTAGATCCTGTTGCAAGGGCTCTCCCAGGATGCCTACGGGCGAACGCGGCGGCCGCTCTCCTGGTCCGTCAGAGTGCAAGATCGTCATGAACTGCCCCCTGACTCTGATGGTCCCCATTCTGTAGATACCCTCCTTAATAACACCAAGACACAGTACCTCACTAGCGCACAACTCACAGGATATGAACTGACACTCTTTGCAAGCCACATTAACATCAAAAGATACACTGTACTAAACCCCGCCAAATTACTCCCACTGGACACTCAGGATGCCCACTTAGACCCACATGACTGCATATTAAGGACAGAGGAGGAGTCGAAGGGACGGGTTGACTTACAGGACACCCCGAAAGCAGAACCAGAAGGTACACTGTATGTGGACGGATCATGTCTCAGAGGGCCAGATGGTAACACCTCAGCCGCCTACGCCCTCACGACATTAGGGCAAGAAGTAGAAACAGCTCAGATTCTGCAGTGCTCTGCTCAAGCAGCAGATTTAGTGGCCCTCACCAGAGCTTGTGAGTTAAGCAAAGGGATGACGGTAAATATTTATATTGACAGCCAATATTCCTTCGGGGTGGCCCATAGCTACGGGAGGTTATGGAAAGAAAGGAATTTCCTTTCTTCCCATGGGACCAAGATTCAACATGGCCCCCTAATTCACTGTTTGTTAGACTCCCTGATGATCCCCAGAAAGGTGGCCATTTTAAAATGTAAGGCCATAAGAAAGTGACAGATGATGTTGGGAAAGGCAATGCCTCTGCTGACCAGATGGCCAGAAAACAGTTCTTAGGAAAAGGGAAGGAATGTATGTAAGAGGTCCCGCTAGGTGGGTGGCAGATGAGGGCATGGTTGAAAACACAGTACAGAGTGTGATTGATATTCAGTCCCATACTACTCCTGAGGAACTAAGGGGGTGGAAGGTGCAATTAGCAAAGGAGGGAATTGATGGTTGTTGGGTCTGTACGACTATGGAAAGACAATGGATGTTACCTGACAGTCACGTGCTACCAGTAGTTACAGTGGCCCATGGTCCTGCTCACATCAGTGCAAAAGGGATATGTAAACTGTTGGAACCTACATGGTACAACTCTAAGATACCAGCATATGCTGACAAGCTGGTTAAAACATGCATGATTTGCCTAATGTATAACCCAGGAAAAGGCACAGTTACTCCTAAGGGAGGATTCTCTCCTCCTACCTTCCCTTTCGAAGTCCTCCAAATGGATTACATCCAGATGGACTAATGTAACAATGTGAAATATGTCCTAGTGGTGGGCTGTACCTTCAGCCGCTGGGTGGAGGCCTAACCCGTCAAAGACTGCACCGCTATCCTTATCGCCAAAGTGCTATTAAAAGAGTACCTCCCACGATTCGGTTTGTCCCGCTTGGTATGGAGTGACAACGGGACCCGCTTTACGGCTCAAATTATGGAATATGTCTGTAAAGCATTGGGTATAAAACAAAAATTTCCTGCAGCTAACCACCCCCAGTCAGTAGGTCTAGTGGAGGTTTACAATGGCATCCTAAATACTAAAATGGGCAAAGTAGTAGCCGAGACAGGTGTCAATTGGGTTGATGCTCTGCCCTAAGCACTACTGTCCACAAGAACAATGGACCACACCAGAATAGGGCTATCCCCCCATGAAATTGTGTTTGGGAGGCCTGCCAATGTATGGGGTGTCCCGCGGGCTAAGAAACTGTCTGATGTTGAATACTCTGTATTAACTGATTATCTGTACAGTCTGACTAATACCTTTCGTACTCTTTATCACCAGGTGCATGAGGCCATACCTGACAGAAGCGAGGGCCCAGGACACGTTATCCAACCTGTGAATTGGGTCTTGGTGAAAAATGTTCCATGGACTAAGAGCCTTGAGCCCCGCTGGACACAGCCCCGTCAGGTGTTACTGGCCACCCGCACCGCATGGAAAGTAGAAGGTCGGAAGAATTGGGTGCATTCGGCGCACTGCAGGCGTGTGCCTCTGCCCCTCCCCTATGATCAGTGGGTGGGGGAAGGACAAGGAGACTCAGAAACAGAAACAGTACCGACGTTTGTCGCATTCAGCGATGCCAGACTGCATTCTACATCCACGGAAGCAGAGAGTGACAGCATACTGAAAGGAAGGGTGGAACCCTCCATTAACTCTGCTCAACACCAAGAACAATTGTTTCCCGACCATACTGTCCCTAATTCTGACCGATACAACTTGCGCCCTCAAGGGAAGGCTTGCCCTTGACTTCACCAAGTGCCTATAGGCTGTAGGGCTGTGATCTTCCCCAGCTGAGAGTAGTGCTGGTGTGTCAGACTAAGGTACGCCATAGGGCCCTTGGCACCTGCGCCCAGTGAAGCAACCAGCAATCACAGACAGCCACTAGAGGTCCCTGGCTTAGCACAATGGCAGGTCCAAAACACCCAAATCCAGAAACATGATGTCAGTCTCCGACATAGTAAATGCTTCATAGCCACCGTGGTGTAGCTGTTTGTCTCCCTTATCCTGTCTATCCTTGGTTGGCTGTTGCTAATGTACCCTCACCAACTTCTACCCCGATGCCTGCAGAACACCAGTAATTCACGCTACCAGCCCACAAATTACCCCGCTGTGCAGAATTCTTCAACAACACCTTCATTCAAATGTTGCATCATCACCAGCGCTATACAGTCAAAATATTGAGTTAAAAATATCGAATTACATTAATATCGAATCAAAAATACAGAATGGACACAATATCGAATGGACAGAATATAGACTACAAAAATATCGAATAGAATAGCAGTAATATCGAATTCAAAATATAGAATTGGCAAAATATCGAAAGGACAGAATATAGAAAACAAAAATATTGAATGGACAAAATATAGACAACAAAAATATTGAATGGACAGAATATAGACAACAAAAATATTGAATTTGAGATAAGAAAGTTAGTATAAATTTTTTAATGATATCCAATGTTTTCAAGTGTTTTTATGTTAGTATATGTGTGAAAAGTGTATATTTATTTCGTAATTATTTTAATTAATTAATTTTATGGTATTTAATTTTTACGTAATATAATTCTGTAGCGGGTTGTGGGTTTATAGGGGAATAGGGTGGGAAGTAATTCAGCTATAATTAATTAAATATTTTAATTTATTTATTGGTATTTTGAATGAATTGTTAATTACATTTTTAATTGGTAATTAATTAAAATATAATTGGTAATTAATTTTTATTATATGATTAATTGATAATTATGTTAATTTTATTAAATTATTTTCTGTTGCGGGTTTATAGGGGAATAGGGTGGGAAGTAATTTAATTCTAATTAATTAAACTTTTTTATTTATTTATTTGTTTTTTTTGTTTTAATTTTAAATTATTTTGTAATTGTTAATTGATTAATTGTTAATTGGAAAATAATTTGTATTAATAGGTAATTTTTTAAAATAATTAATTTGTATTTGTATTTTTAGATGATTAATTAATATATTATATAAAATTGTTAATTACTTTTAATTAATTTGTAATTGGTGTTAATATTGAATTTATTTTTATTCATATATGAAGAATTTACTTTCCCTACTGTTGTACTCTCTGGAGTGGGAATTGTAGTTTTTACACCTACGCTATCCAACGATTTCTCTACTGTTGCACTCACTGGAGTGGGAATAGTAATTTTTACCCCTATGCTATCCAACGCTTTCCCTACTGTTGCACTCACTGGAGTGGGAATAGTAATTGTTACTCCTACGCTATCCAACGCTTTCCCTACTGTTGCACTCTCTAGAGTGGGAATAGTAATTTTTACCCTCCCGCTATCCAACGCTTTCCCTACTGTTGCATTCACTGGAGTGGAATAGTAATTTTTACCCCTACGCTATCCAACGCTTTCCCTACTGTTGCACTCACTGGAGTGGGAATAGTAATTTTTACCCCTACGCTATCCAACACTTTCCCTACTGTTGCACTCTCTGGAGTGGGAATAGTAATTTTCACCCTCCTGCTATCCAACGCTTTCCCTACTGTTGCACTCACTGGAGTGGAAATAGTCATTTTTACTGCTACGCTATCCAATGTTTTCACTACTGTTGCACTCACTGGAGTGGTAATAGTAAATGTAACACTTCCGCTATCCTTCGGTACAAATATTGTATATTTATTATTAATATTATGTTTATATAAATATATATATATATATATATATATATATATGTATATATATATATATTCACTGAAAAAACCATAGGTTTTAGGCCATATATAGTTAGGGATTAGCATTTACAAAACCTTAATTTACTCGCACAAAACCATTGAAATTCGCATATATAGTTAGATGCAATAACTATATATCGCGCACCCGCAATCCACTGCTGATGATGTCACATATTACATCATTCATGACATGGTCAGTGACATCACTGATGACCTGATGCTGATGCTGATGCTGATGCTGATGACACTGATGACCTGAGCGACTGAGGTCACCAGGCAGGAGGAGAGAGGACCGAGATTTTCGGTCTAAGAGCTCCGTGAACCTGTTATCCTGCTGCAGTGTCCCGAGTGACACCGCAGCAGGATAACAGGTGACCCATGAGGCTTTAACAGCTAATAGCGAGTTAAAGCGGAGGGAATCCCCCTCCACACACGTATAGCACCTTAGCGTGTGCAACACTTTTTAAACTCATTTCACTTAATATAATTTAGAGTTTTCACCCATACACTCATTGGTCCTGAGGAAAGCCAGTTGTAAATATAAAAGGCCTGGCTGAAACATGTCGACCACATAGGACGTGGGAGTTCATAATTCGCTCCACCGCGTCCGTTTGCCTTTTTATTCGCTAGCGTAGGCCCAGCTATTAAAGTTTTCTATATACCCTCGGGAACTGGGACCTACTGCATAGCTTTTAATTCACCTTCTTACACACCCCCTCACAGCACACTCAGAGAAGTATACCAGCTCCTCAGTAAACTGGAGTCGAAGCACACCCGGGACACATTCGGTGTCACTGTGGTGGGCCCGATGATGAAGCATGCCACCGACTAGGTCGGTGGGTGAGGGCTTAACAACCAAACCAAATGGTTTGCCATCATACGTACTGAGTCTCCCTAAAAACACAACAAAGCTAGGCCTTTCTTGATAAAAACATAAAGTATTTGTGCAACACTTCAAACAGGAACACAGGGACAAAACCATAATAGGGCTCCACAACAGGTTAGAAAAATAGAGCTCAATTTTATAAATAAGACAAGACCAAAATGACAAAACTCCCACAAGTAGAAATCGAGATATGAATTTTTAAAGAATAAATCTAAAATAGGGCTTCTTCACTCAACAAGTGCTTAAATAGGTTATCAAGTCGCGCTGTACCAGGGCAAGGTCAAAAGTTCAGGCACACCCCGATGGAGTGCGAGCTTGATTCAGGGACCCACTTGGGCCTACTGGACCAAAGTACTTTGATCTGGGCTTGCATCAAAGTAGAAAAAGATTCAAGTGGCAACCTAAATGATGCGTCGGTGTCGAACAATGCAGTGGGCAAGATGCACCAATTTTCTCAGCGCACTAGTGATGATGCATCGGTTCTGAGTGTGAGGCGCTGGTTCTGAAGATGATGTAAAGCTACTGTTCCAGCAGCAGCCGATGCATCGATAACAAAGGAGATGTGCTGGTTCAGAGTGCCATGCACCAGCTCTGTTCCAAGCTTTGCCGAGGATGCACTGGTTACGATCCAGACAAAGGCAAAGAAGTGGCAGCTCCAACCCTGGGTTCTGGTTGTAGAAGCATCAAAGGCCTCATTTCCAACAGTTCAGGACTGGGGTATTGTCAGTTGGCAGGGCAGACTCACAGCTTGTAGAGTCCAGATGCAGATGCACGTAGTTGAAGTTTTTGATATCCCTGAGACTTTGAACAGAAGGCAATCCAGCACACCCTTGTAGTCACTCTGGGTTCAGGTGATGCAGGTCCAGTCCTGCTCACCCAGGCAGGAGAACAGCAGGACAGCTCACCAAGGCAAGAGCACAGCAATGCAGAAGTTCAGCAAAGTAGCAGTCCAGCTGAGGGGCAGGCTTTTCAGCAGCAAAGCATTTTGTCTTCCTGGCAGAGTAGTCACATGTGCAGAAGTGTCCTGAAGTCATGGTGTCAGGAGTCTAATCAGCCGCGTCACTAGGGTTGGTGTCACCCAGTGCAGTAACACATGGTGTCACCCATGTGGTCCACACCCCCTAGTGATTCCACTGCCTTGTGCCAGCTGGTGAAGTTGCTTTTATCCACCCTCAAGCCTAGGGGTGCCAGCCAGTAGTTTGCCTATTAGGGCGCCTAGCCGTATGTCCAAAGCAGGGGGCACAGAAGGGGCACCGGGGACGTGCTCTCTACCGTGCCCTCTTTGCAGGGGCAGACATGACAGCAAGGAGTGCCAGCCAAGGGGGGTGACTGCGCCCTGGCGGGCATTAATCACAGAGCCACCCACTGATTGGACCACAATCAAGGAGCCCCCGCTGATTGGACAAAAGTCCGGAGCCACCTGCTGATTGGTTAACGAGATACAGTGAACAAACGCTCCGCTCAACAAAAGAGATTCCCAGCCCTGTCCACACGGAGTAAACACCGCAGCCGCAGGTGCGGGGAGGGTTCCGCTGGGAGGGATCCGGCGGCCGAGGGCACGTGAGAGTGCACCCTCCCTTACAAGGTTTAAAGAGGCAGCACTCTCCTCAGACCTCCTCCTCTGCAGCCGCGGGTGTGTCCGACTGCCTGAGAGAGAGGGGCGAGATGAGAGAAACAAATGCCAATATTCTGTGGGTCCAAGAAGTGAAAAAACTAAAGAATGGAATGTTGAGACCAACCCAAGTCTCACTTTCATAGCAGGCGCGCAATCCACACGCCGCCTATTATATTTAAAAGCTTACGAGCATGTTCCCCTTGTCATCCTGCATTTCGGCCGTCATTCAGGGGGGGGTGGCGCAGAGACAGGCGGAGGCTGCTGGCTCCTGGAGGAAACTTATTGCCAGTGAGTCGGTGGACGAGTTGCAGGGGACGCTGGAAAACTGCCCCGTTAAGCGGAGTCTCCCCTTGGCCCCTAATGCAGAGAACATTTTTCTCAGGCATAGCGAGAGCTGGGCTCACCTCGAGCTCTTGGCGAGCCCGGACATCTGAGGAGATTTTTTTTTGCGCGAGGTAAGGTGTCAGTGACGCAGCCACTGACCCCGCCGCTCGCAGGGAAGGAAGCAGGGACACATAAATGGCCTAAAGGAAGTCAGTGGCTCCATTTCAAAAGCACGCCCCCAGTCCCCCGATGGTGTGGTGTCACCCCATGTGATGGTGTCACCCGGTGCGGGCCGCACCCCCTAGTGACGCCACTGAGTCCAATACATATACCCAGGTGTGCCTGCAAAGTGGGGGAGACTTCAAAGAAAGCGTTGAAGTGCACAGAGGACCTTCTTTCCTACCCTGGCTCCAGATTCAGTACAGGGTGCAGTGCTTTGTGTCAGGACAGAACAAAGCCTAGCTGTATGTGTTAGCCCCCCACCCATCCTGCCCAGGATGGCACATCAGGATATAGATTGTGCATCAGTCACACCTAAGCTCTCTTTGTGTGTGGTTGTCTAGAGAGAATGCACAAAGCCCAGCTGTCACCCACCCTAGACAATTTCTCAGAGACAGGCAGCAGGCATAGAATGGTTAAAGTAACCAACTTTCAAAACGTGTCATTTGCTAACCTGTAATTTGAAATTAAACTTCACCATAAATTGAGATTTTAAATTGTGAGTCCATTGACACCTAACTTGAAAAGGCTATATCTTCACACTTGGGAATACCCTTAAAAGATGAAGTAAGGTCGTTCCAATGTTATCCTATGGGAAAGATAGGCCTTTCAGTAGTGAAAAAATAGAAGCTGCCAAGAAAAAACACATTTTAGTAAAATATTGGTTTTATATAGCTTCACCCTTAAAATTGTATTTTAAAGTGCGATAGAGACTTTTTTACACAGTTTTATTTAAATTAAAAACAAAAAAAGCTTTAATCCTGTTGCACTGTCTATTGGGAATTGTAGCTTTCAGTGTATTTACTTGTTTACTAATACAATGTGATTCTTATTTTAGGTGGCTTTTATGCTCTCCGACACCAATAAAGGATTATTTTTTTAAAAGAATGTAAGAGTTTTTTCCTACCCAGACATGTAACAATTAAAATTGCATGCCCTACTTTTTAAATACACTGCACCCTACTGTTGGGCTGTCCAAGGCCTACATTAGGGTAGACCAATATGTATTAAAATTGAAGGTTTAGCCCTGGCAAGAGGGTTAATTTGCTAGGTCGACTTGGCAGTTTAAACTGCATATACAGGCTCTGCAATGGCAGGCCTGAGCCATGGTTAGAGGGCTACTTAGGTGGGTGGCACAATGAGTGCCATTGGCCCACTAGTAGCATTTAATCTACAGCCCCTGGGCAAATGTATTACACTTTACCAGGGACACATAAGAAAATTAAATATGCCAATTGGGGATAAGCCAATGTTACCATGTTTAGGAGAGAGCACACAAGCAGTAGTAGTAGAAAAGCTTTATTCGAGTTATATACTCATAAAAGCACAACATGCATATAAAAACATAACACTTGGTCAAAACATTTCTTCCAGTACATATTAAAACAGTTGTGCAGCTTAATCGTTATAAAAGGAAAAATACATACAGGCTAAAAACATTGATCAAGAAGCATTAGGAGAAAGAGCTCTCCGCCTAATGGACCAAGCCCAGCCCAAGTACTTAGCTGTTCCCATGACAATAGGCTCCACAGAAGTAGTACAAATAATTCTCTGAGCCTCAACTGCACTAGATGTCCCAAGATTCTTGCAGACAGGGGTTAACCATACCCTTCTTGGGGAGGCATAGGCATTACAAGCAAATAGGAAGTGTCCTACGCTTTTGTTGATAGCGCCGCACGCTGGGCAGCACATGGAATTCAAATCCTTCCATCTGCCTGTTAAATATCTCAACGGGAGGGAACCAGATCTTAATTGAAAGAACAACTTCCTGTCCATAGGGACAGTTATACTGTCCCAATATTGTTCTATTACAGGACACATTTTACTTTCCAGAAAACCCCACCCATTGAGTCCGATTTAACCCCCCTCCAGAGCCTGCCGTCTATCCACTCCCAGTACAACATTTTCAGTGTATCTTTACTTGGGAATACTTCCCCCCCTGGATTGTCCCAGAGATTGGAAAGACCTAGTTCACCTAGCATTACCCTTAGGTTTTTCAACCAAGATATTTTATGGAAGGTATCAATTTTGATTATTGCCAGGAAACCTTCCGCGTAATGCCTAATTTCAGGGGTAGACCAGAGTCTTCTCCAGTATAAAATGGGACGCAATCTGACTCGGTCACTAACCGATCTTCTCCCCAAGTCAAGACTAAGAGGGATTAATGGGGTACTCTGGGGCAGTCCCGTAATTCCCCTAAGAAACCTGTTCTCTGCTATCTGTAGGGAAGTGAATTTGTCAAAACCCCACAGTTCCGGCCCATATAGGGCCGACCCTATTGCCTTAGCATCATATACAGCGAGGACAGCTTTTATGGGTTTTGTTTTAGATCTTTTGTGTTCCAAACGTAAGGCCCCCGATATCTGCTGGTGTTTAAAAACCGCCTTTTCTATGTGGTGCGACCAACCATAATTATTTGCAATTTGTACCCCCAGGTAAGAGAACTCCCTTACCACCTCAAGCCCAATATTATTCATGTGTATCCTAGGGTGAGGTTTACATCCTCGGGAGAAGGCCATCAACTTAGTCTTGCCTATGTTTACTTCCAGGCCATGCTCCTGGCAAAAGTCATCAAAAATGTTCAGGGCTCGCTGTAACCCGGCTGGGGTCTTGGACATTATTAACGTGTCGTCAGCGAACATCAGGATTGGGACCCTGATGCCCGCTAACGAAGGTGCATCCACACTAGCGTCCAACATTCTACCAACTATCCCATTGATATATAATGTAAAGAGCAAGGGTGCCATTGCACAACCTTGGCGAACCCCTCGCTCCACAGGAAAGTCGATGGAGGATTGACCATTTGTCCCCCACTGTACTTTGGCAAAATTGCTTTCGTGCAACCTCATAATTAAAGTAAGCAATTCCGCTGGAATGCCTATCTTGCTTAGAACTGCCCAGAGCTTGCCCCTTGGGACTAGGTCGAAGGCAGCCCGCAAGTCGACAAAAGCGACATACAGGCTGCCCCCGCCAAGAAGTACCGTCCCCCACCGCAGCATGGCAAAGCGGAACACCTGGTCGATGGTACTAGTGGCCCTCCGGAAACCTGCCTGAAAGGGGGAAAGGGAATCATTTTCATCCACCCAATCCATAAGCTTGTTTACCACCATCTTTCCAATTACTTTTTGGATAGTGGCAATCAAACTTATGGGCCTATAATTGGCTGGGAGGGATTGATCTCCTTTTTTGTGTACAGGTATAATAATAGCTCCCTTCCACTGTTCTGGGACTAGCGCACCTTTTGCGATTGCATTCCCTAAAAAGAACACATACCGGACCCACCTATTTTTATCGTTCTTGAAGACATCCGAGGGTATCCCATCTAATCCGGGGGCCCTGCCCCCTTGTACGGAACTGATTACAAGTTCGACTTCCTTGGCAGTAAACAAATTATCCTTGGGAAATACAACCGAGATTGCATCCCCACCAACCCAGTCTTTTGTCTCAGCATATTGGGGCCTGAAATAATTCACCCAGGCGGATTCTGCGACGTTGTTGTCTGGTTTTTTTGGGGTACCACCTCTGCCCCACTTCACTATCTTCCAAAAGAGCCTGGAATCCTTTGCTCCAGAGGCCTCCTTTAATTCCTCCCAATACTTCTCATCCCATGCTTTTTTGGCCAAGGAGATGCTAGTATTATATTGCTTTCTAGCTGCTACAATTTCTGCCCTATCCCTGCTTCTAATAGCGTTACCCAGTGTTAATCTGGCTACCCTACACTGTTGGTTAAACCACCCAGTTGGTTTGGTGGATGTTATACGGTTTCCCTTGCATGCTCTCATAAAATGGGGTTTTAAGAGGGAGAAAAGGTTGTTGTGTATTTCAGTTATTGCCCCAGATCCTGGGCGTGTGGGGCTAGCTAATTCCATGGAAACAATTGCTCTATCCACTTCAGACCCAATAAAATCCATGGATGCTACATTCGCCAACACAGAAGGCCATTTTAATCTACGCATATTATTTGCCATGTCTGGGAGCAACCCATCACTTACATGTAAATTTGACTGTGTGGGCTTCCACCAGGTGTGGGTCACGCAAAGGGGGTTGTGATCACTTTCTATCCTGCCCCTGACTTCCATGTCACAAACCCCCTGCCAGAGATTAAGACTACAAATAACGTAGTCTATCCTACTTCTGTTATGACCATTATCATATGTACACACACCTTCCTTGTCTCCCTTTGTTCTTCCGTTAAGGGCTCTCATCCCATGTTCTAAACACATAGCATTTAAAAGAAGAATATCCTTCGTCCAACGTTTGACAGGGGCCAGATTCAGATAAGGAACACCCCATAGATTGTCCTCTTCCTGCCCCAATGAGTTTTCAGTATTGTCTAGAGGTTCAAAGGTCCTATTTAGATCCCCAGCTATTACTATTCTATTCCCAAGGGACTTTGATTGCAGAAAATTAGATAAAGCCTCTAGAGTGGAGGAACTCCCAATATTGGAGCCTCTGGCATAGACATTGTATAAATCTATCACACCCCATTTTACCGAGGAAATTCTCAACATTTGAATGTCTCTACAACCCAGGTCCCACATTTTCACAGTAATTTCAAGGCTCTGCCTAATCCAAACAGTGAGGCCTCCCTTGGGTCTACCCCTAGCACCTCTACTTGCCGGAATCGAAAAATGTAGATAACCTGGGAGAAAAATGGGATCGCAGGCCCATGTCTCCTGTAAAAAACACAGTTCAAACCCATTGATGAAGTCAATCCATGATTGTAACGTCAGCTTGCTCCCCAACCCTGCAATATTCCAAGATACAAAACTTCCTAGAGCAGGTATGTCACTACATATTGTATTTACAATGAGCAATCTAGGGGGGTTCAATTGACTTCCAACCTGTTCTCCCAAATTTTGGTCAATACCCACAATATTTTGTTCCAATGGCACATCACCACCCATGTTTTGCATTAGCTCCCCGGTAGTTTCCCCCTCAGATGCAGCATTTTCATCATCTTTAGTTTCCCTCAACGCAACATCAGTATTCAATGCAGGGATTTCAGGGTTACAACGTGGCTTCCAGTATGAAAGGCCTCCCCTTGTGTTCCAATAGTCAGACTTTGGTCAATATCCCCAATTCAAACATTGAATACCTTCCAAATTGTTATAATTTAAGCCATTGTTTTGCGTTTGCCAATGCTGTAGGGTGGAGGATGGGGGAGCAACCCTTACCAACGGGGTATTATTGAAACTATTTAGGTTCATGGAACCTCCTATTGTGACACATATTTGCCTTGGGTAAAAAAAAGTAAGATCCACAATACCAATTCCACCACTACTTGTACCCCAACTCTGTCTTGTTATCCAGCCTGCCACCCTGGGGTCTTGGAAGTTGATGATAATGCAGTCTCCCCCCAAGTTTTTGTGAGTGTAACCAATCCAGTCAATCCTCCTTACCCCTATTATCAACCCATCCAATCCCCCCGGTAATGGTCTGTTTTCCTTTAACCAGTGCATTACTTTGTTTTTGAGCATCTGGAAGGTTTCTCTTTGTCCGACTAAAAGTGGTGGAACATTAGTGAGGACCGCGACGAAAGGGTGGGAATCCGGGGTAAGATTCACAGAAGGAATCTTTCGTGGTGGTTTCTCCGAGTGGGTAGGTGGTTGTCTATTAACTGGGGCTCTTGGACCGGGTTTAGGGATATTCGATTTTTGTTGTAAGTTTGTGGATACAACATTGGGTAACCTGGGGCCGTTAGAACTCTCCACTCCAATGTTTAAGGGGGGATTGGGAATAATTGGCGTTGGGTGGTGGTTGTTTGCCACAGTATTACTATTTTGGGGACATTTTTTATTCTTGCCCTTTGACATAGGGTCGGAAACCTTAGATACTTTTTCCCCTGCGCTGGTGCTCGAGCAGACCTGCACTGGTGGAATAAGCGGTTGACTTGGTCCCTTTTCCTGGGACCCGCTTGTAGTGCAGCCTGCTGGGGAATGTAATGCTACAACAGGCAGATTTTGGGTCTTTTCCGAGATTTCCTGAACCCTACTAAACTCAGTTGACTTGGGCTGCAATTTAATTAGTGACTTGGTATGGAAAAAATTATCTAAGGTAGCCTGCTCAAAATGATCTAACCGATCAATTAGCTTATTAACTTTGACCTCTATGGGTATCAAAAGCGACCTTAATAGTTTTTCCAACTCGGGTAGCAATGAATCTATCAGAGGAACGTTCACAGCCAACCCCTTCCCCTGAGAGTCACTAGATAAAAGATTACGGCTCTCTAAAACTACATTATCCCCCTCATTTAATAGGTCACCACTTTCACTAACCCTACTATGTGCTTTTTGGGCAGGTAATGAATTTTTTGCCACTTTTCTAACCTTATTAGGAGGTTTTGAGGAATGACATTTCCTCGGGGCAGTACTCCTTTTTCTTTTTACGCATGGTTTCGGGTCAGACATACTAGTTTTGACTGCAGTTTTAACTGTAAGTGGGCAAACAATGGGGTTTATAGGTAAAGATGTGGACAAAGTAGCAATGTCCAATGCTTTTGGTGAACCACCCTCAATCTCCAAAGTTAGAGGAGAGACATTGGGTGTTTCAATCACCCCAGGCAAGGTTATAGAAGATAGAGGGGTAACTAATGCCGGATAGGCTTGCGGCAGAGGTTTATCCGTTGAACTTTTAAGGAGCTCAATAGACAGCCTACGTTCCGCTCGTTTTTCTGCCAATGAGATCTCTTTGTCAATGTCTTGGTTAGTACGATTAAAAAAGAATGTATCTAAAGGACCTAAAATGGTCGAGCCGCCCTCTGGATGGGAGGGTGGTAAACTAGCGGTGTTTAACGTGTGAGACATTGTTAAATGCTAAAAACAGATATTTAAACACAATTGGACGCAAGAGTAAGTGAGTCAGTAAAGTCCCAAAAATAACAAGAAATAAGTCTTAGATCCTACTCGTCAATGGGGTGGCCCAGCCCGGCCTCCTTCGGCCCCTGACGGCCACAGACGGTCCCGCCCTTGTCCCGGGCTTCTCCCGGCACGCTCCCGTTCGCTCCCGCTTTGCGGGGAGTGTAATCAACTATATTCTTCTGGTGCAGCTAGCTAATTGGTGGGAGGGCAGGGGGGGGGGGTGTCCAGCGGGGAGAGCAGCCCAGGTGTGTTCAATGGGTGCGCAGGGGCTCCTGGACACTGGAGTCCCTGCCTGCTCGCAGCCCCGCCGACACTCTGCCCTGCCTGCTCCTCCTCAATAGTAACAGCAGACCCACACTGTCAGGCGCCTCCAAGCACACGGCGCTGCGGGACCCGCGAAGCGGGTCCGGCGAGGTTCTTAACGCTGGCAGCGCTTGCAGCTGCAGCGACCACGGGAGCAAGGAATCCTCTGAGATGGGGTCCAAGATCAGAAATCCGATTGGGTCCAAAGTCCGACGACCAGCTTTGCTCAGGGTAAGGGTTCCAGGGATCAGTTGCAAGTTCCGGCTTTTCAAGCAATCAGGCAGGGGGCGTGTCCAGCGGGGAGAGCAGCCCAGGTGTGTTTAATGGGCGCGCAGGGGCTCCTGGACACTGGAGTCCCTGCCTGCTCGCAGCCCCGCCGACACTCTGCCCTGCCTGCTCCTCCTCAATAGTAACAGCAGACCCACACTGTCAGGCGCCTCCAAGCACACGGAGCGGGTCCGGCGAGGTTCTTAACGCTGGCAGCGCTTGCAGCTGCAGCGACCACAGGAGCAAGGAATCCTCTGAGATGGGGTCCAAGATCAGAAATCCGATTGGGTCCAAAGTCCGACGACCAGCTTTGCTCAGGGTAAGGGTTCCAGGGATCAGTTGCAAGTTCCGGCTTTTCTAGCAATCAGGCGGGGGACGTGTCCAGCGGGGAGAGCAGCCCAGGTGTGTTCAATGGGCGGGCAGGGGCTCCTGGACACTGGAGTCCCTGCCTGCTCGCAGCCCCGCCGACACTCTGCCCTGCCTGCTCCTCCTCAATAGTAACAGCAGACCCACACTGTCAGGCGCCTTCAAGCACACGGCGCTGCGGGACCCGCGAAGCGGGTCCGGCGAGGTTCTTAACGCTGGCAGCGCTTGCAGCTGCAGCGACCATGGGAGCAAGGAATCCTCTGAGATGGGGTCCAAGATCAGAAATCCGATTGGGTCCAAAGTCCGACGACCAGCTTTGCTCAGGGTAAGGGTTCACATTAACATTTACTGCATCCTCCTTTCGAAGGCACTTCAATTGTTCCTTCACCTTCGCACTATTAGGTCTAACAAGCATCATAGGAGATGGGGGTTGCGCTGTGCATTATAATGTTCACTGCACGTGTTACCCGGGCCCAGAATGTTGCAATCGGTGGGCAAGAACATGCCAGATCAAAAAAAATCTAACCTGGTCTCTCCATCGTTCCCGTGCTCCATCACAGGTGGCATGAAATCGTGACTTTCCCCACAGTCCAAAGTGAGTAGATAACCACAGTTGGCGCTTTGTGATTCTAGGCACTATTTTTACTTAAATCTTTTAAATTTCATATATCCGTTTCTACTGTTAGATTTTTGTCTTTTGATCTGAAATAATTTAATACATTTAACTCTATTTTTCTAAATTGATGTGGGATTTCTTTGTGTTGTATTTTCACTTTATTACTATTTGAAGTGTAGCATAAATACTTTACACATTGCCTCTAAGTTAAGCTTGACTGAATTTGTGCCAAGCTACCAGAGCGTTAAGCAGAGGTTAATTTGGGGTTAGCTTGTGTTTCACCCTAACAAGAATTGTGATTGCTGCTTGAGTAGGGGTTCACCCCCCTCAACCAGTAACCCAATTTCCTAAATACTCCATCTCTATGAGAGATCTTACCCATCTACTCAAGGCCTGAACTGAGGGCTTTGGCTCCTTCTTTGCTAGTGCTAAGCTTACACAGAGGAAGGATGTGGTTATGAACTCCTGTGCTCTGTCAAGATAACATGAAAGAGCCCGCCTAACATCTGCATGGAAGCACTCAAGTCAAGTCAATTCAAAAACAGCTTTATTCGATTTTGATATTAAAAATCATAAAAGCACAATAAAACAATAAATATACATTGACATCATTATATGTATAAAGTCAATTTAGATAAATAATACATTTCGATGGGAGAGTCATAATTGATAGCAAAAAGATGACATTTTTTGTTAGGTTAATTCATTGTAATCCTGGATTTTATTATGGATTTTAATAAAGATGACACAAGGTACATGATCAGTTCGTCTTCCAACATTCGCAGTTTCATTAACGTCATCCTACATTGCCTCAAACCCCAGTATTTTAAGATTGGTATTAAAAATCTTTTCCTTGGCAAAGTGTAGAACTTGCAAAATAATATACAATGTATACTCCACTGTTCTGAGACATCATCACACGGACATGAAATCAAGTTTTGGACCAGCAGTTTAAGTCCGGAAACGTGATCATTCTGAAAAAGGTGCCCCCCCTGAATCTTGTCAATAGCATGCGAGATTAACAGCTTTGCACCTGTTTCAAATATGGCTGGATACCCTGCCCCTGGAGAATCAAATGATTCTCCATTACTAATATTTTGGTTTTCTCCTCCGTCCAGCGCTTACTTTCTAAAAAGTGAAAGCAGATGCTTTTCAGATTCTTCCTAGAAACTGTTACTAGGCTTTCTGGTGAGGTAAAATATTCTGTGCGCCCAATATCAGTCAGGAATTTCATTACATACATAAGCCAGGGAATCCTTAATGCCCCCTCTAGACTGAGACAATCCAAAATTACATCCCTGTTCAAAGCTTTCTCATCGGTTGACCACACTTTATGCCACAATAAAATCGGGTCAACCTTAATAAGATCTGAGATGTAATGTATGCCCAGTTCTTGATGGCACAGAAACGTAGAAGAGGGCTGAGGGACAGCTGATAAATATCGGAGGAATTCATTTTCGCAAAGCTGGATACGAAGAGCTTCGCTTATCCCCCATATCCCTGCACCGTACATTGCTGTGGACACACATTTGGTTTTAAAAATGTCCATTAGTGCTTGGACTGGGCGACCCCCTAATTTATTAGTGAAATTTCTGACAGCCCCAGTAGCTCTTATAAAGGCCAATTTTCTTGCCTGTATGGCTAAAGACCAAGTCCCCTTTTTGTTAAAGTTTATGCCCAGGTAGGAGAATGTCTCTGCAATAGCTATTTTTGAGTCTAGGAGAGAGATCTTACACTTTATGGCCTTCTTTGTAGTACGTTACAAAAGGGGGTGGTAATGGACGGAGCATCTGAACCAATCAAACACTCACACCCAGTCAAAAGATCTGGGTTTAATCCATCACTGTTCTTTAGCCCACTCTGCCACCCCAGTTCAGACATGGCTATATGCAAATCAGTCTGACCCTGTGCCTCATGGGAACAGTCCAGCCCGAACTGCCAATCCATGCCTTCCCTGGACCGGAAACAAGCTTCCGAGGACCGGTTTCTGGCATTCCAGCTGTCTTCAGCCCCGCTTGCTTGAATCCAGTGGCAAAGTGAGCAAGGGACTCACGTCTGAGCATACCCTGCCACACATATGGCGGCCAAAAGCGGAACAAAAGGGGGTCGTAATGGACAGAGCATCTGAACCAATCAAACACTCACACCCAGTCAAAAGATCTGGGTTTAATCCATCACTGTTCTTTAGCCCACTCTGCCACCCCAGTTCAGACATGGCTATATGCAAATCAGTCTGACCCTGTGCCTCATGCGAACAGTCCAGCCCGAACTGCCAAGCCATGCCTTCCCTGGACCGGAAACAAGCTTCCGAGGACCAGTTTCTGGAATTCCAGCTGTCTTTAGCCTGGCTTACTTGAATCCCGTGGCAAAGTGAGCAAGGGACTCACATCTGAGCATACCCTGCCACACTTATGGCAGCCAAAAGTGGTACAAAAGGGGGGGTGATGGACCGAGCATCTGAACCAATCAAACACTCACACCCAGTCAAACGATCTGGGTTTAATCCATCACCGTTCTTTAGCCCACTCTGCCACCCCAGTTCAGACATGGCTATATGCAAATCAGTCTGACCCTGTGCCTCATGGGAACAGTCCAGCCCGAACTGCCAAGCCATGCCTTCCCTGGACCGGGAACAAGCTTCCGAGGACCGGTTTCCGGCATTCCAGCCGTCTTCAGCCCGGCTTGCTTGAATCCAGTGGCAAAGTGAGCAAGGGACTCACGTCTGAGCATACCCTGCCACACTTATGGCGGCCAAAAGGGTTACAAAAGGGGGTGGTAATGAACGGAGCATCTGAACCAATCAAACACTCACACCCAGTCAAAAGATCTGGGTTTAATCCATCACCGTTCTTTAGCCCACTCTGCCACCCCAGTTCAGACATGGCTATATGCAAATCAGTCTGACCCTGTGCCTCATGGGAACAGTCCAGCCCGAACTCCCAAGCCATGCCTTCCCTGGACCGGAAACAAGCTTCCGAGGACCGGTTTCTGGCATTCCAGCCGTCTTCAGCCCGGCTTGCTTGAATCCAGTGGCAAAGTGAGCAAGGGACTCACGTCTGAGCATATCCTGCCACACTTATGGCGGCCAAAAGGGGAACAAAAGGGGGTCGTAATGGACGGAGCATTTGAACCAATCAAACACTCACACCCAGTCAAAAGATCTGGGTTTAATCCATCACTGTTCTTTAGCCCACTCTGCCACCCCAGTTCAGACATGGCTATAAGCAAATCAGTCTGACCCTGTGCCTCATGGGAACAGTCCAGCCCGAACTGCCAAGCCATGCCTTCCCTTGACCGGAAATAAGCTTCAGAGAACCGGTTTCTGGCATTCCAGCTGTCTTGAGCCTGGCTTGCTTGAATCCAGTGGCAAAGTGAGCAAGGGACTCACGTCAGAGCATACCCTGCCACACTTATGGCGGCCAAAAGTGGAACAAAAGGGGGTCGTAATGGACGAAGCATCTGAAACACTCACACCTAGTCAAAAGATCTGGGTTTAATCCATCACCGCTCTTTAGCCCACTCTGCCAGCCCAGTTCAGACATGGCTATATGCAAATCAGTCTGACCCTGTGCCTCATGTGAACAGTCCAGCCCGAACTGCCAAGCCATGCCTTCCCTGGACCGTAAACAAGCTTCCGAGGACCAGTTTCTGGAATTCCAGCTGTCTTCAGCCTGGCTTGCTTGAATCCCGTGGCAAAGTGAGCAAGGGACTCACATCTGAGCATACCCTGCCACACTTATGGCGGCCAAAAGTGGTACAAAAGGGGGTGGTAATGGACGGAGCATCTGAACCAATCAAACACTCACACCCAGTCAAAAGATCTGGGTTTAATCCATCACTGTTCTTTAGCCCACTCTGCCACCCCAATTCAGATATGGCTATATGCAAATCAGTCTGACCCTGTGCCTCATGGGAACAGTCCAGCCCGAACTGCCAAGCCATGCCTTCCCTGGACCGGGAACAAGCTTCCGAGGACCGGTTTCCGGCATTCCAGCCGTCTTCAGCCCGGCTTGTGTGAATCCAGTGGCAAAGTGAGCAAGGGACTCACGTCTGAGCATACCCTGCCACACTTATGGCGGCCAAAAGGGTTAAAAAAGGGGGTTGTAATGAACGGAGCATCTGAACCAATCAAACACTCACACCCAGTCAAAAGATCTGGGTTTAATCCATCACCGTTCTTTAGCCCACTCTGCCACCCCAGTTCAGACATGGCTATATGCAAATCAGTCTGACCCTGTGCCTCATGGGAACAGTCCAGCCCGAACTCCCAAGCCATGCCTTCCCTGGACCGGAAACAAGCTTCCGAGGACCGGTTTCTGGCATTCCAGCCGTCTTCAGCCCGGCTTGCTTGAATCCAGTGGCAAAGTGAGCAAGGGACTCACGTCTGAGCATACCCTGCCACACTTATGGCGGCCAAAAGCGGAACAAAAGGGGGTCGTAATGGACGGAGCATTTGAAC
This sequence comes from Lissotriton vulgaris, assembly GCF_964263255.1. Taxonomy (NCBI): domain Eukaryota; kingdom Metazoa; phylum Chordata; class Amphibia; order Caudata; family Salamandridae; genus Lissotriton; species Lissotriton vulgaris. The sequence continues at coordinate 1,428,032,399 of NC_141685.1, read as the reverse complement.
CAATCAAACACTCACACCCAGTCAAAAGATCTGGGTTTAATCCATCACCGTTCTTTAGCCCACTCTGCCACCCCAGTTCAGACATGGCTATAACCAAATCAGTCTGACCCTGTGCCTCATGGGAACAGTCCAGCCCGAACTGCCAAGCCATGCCTTCCCTGGAGCGGAAATAAGCTTCAGAGAACCGGTTTCTGGCATTCCAGCTGTCTTGAGCCTGGCTTGCTTGAATCCAGTGGCAAAGTGAGCAAGGGACTCACGTCAGAGCATACCCTGCCACACTTATGGCGGCCAAAAGCGGAACAAAAGGGGGTTGTAATGGACAGAACATCTGAACCAATCAAACACTCACACCCAGTCAAAAATCTGGGTTTAATCCATCACCGTTCTTTAGCCCACTCTGCCACCCCAGTTCAGACATGGCTATATGCAAATCAGTCTGACCCTGTGCCTCATGCGAACAGTCCAGCCCGAACTGCCAAGCCATGCCTTCCCTGGACCGGAAACAAGCTTCTGAGGACCAGTTTCTGGAATTCCAGCTGTCTTCAGCCTGGCTTGCTTGAATCCCGTGGCAAAGTGAGCAAGGGACTCACATCTGAGCATACCCTGCCACACTTATGGCGGCCAAAAGTGGTACAAAAGGGGATGGTGATGGACGGAGCATCTGAACCAATCAAACACTCACACCCAGTCATAAGATCTGGGTTTAATCCATCACCGTTCTTTAGCCCACTCTGCCACCCCAGTCCAGACATGGCTATATGCAAATCAGTCTGACCCTGTGCCTCATGGGAACAGTCCAGCCCGAACTGCCAAGCCATGCCTTCCCTGGACCGGAAATAAGCTTCAGAGAACCGGTTTCTGGCATTCCAGCTGTCTTGAGCCTGGCTTGCTTGAATCCAGTGGCAAAGTGAGCAAGGGACTCACGTCAAAGCATACCCTGCCACACTTATAGCGGCCAAAAGCGGAACAAAAGGGGGTTGTAATGGACAGAGCATCTGAACCAATCAAACACTCACACCCAGTCAAAAGATCTGGGTTTAATCCATCACCGTTCTTTAGCCCACTCTGGCACCCCAGTTCAGACATGGCTATATGCAAATCAGTCTGACCCTGTGCCTCAAGCGAACAGTTCAGCCCGAACTGCCAAGCCATGCCTTCCCTGGACCGGAAACAAGCTTCCGAGGACCAGTTTCTGGAATTCCAGCTGTCTTTAGCCTGGCTTACTTGAATCCTGTGGCAAAGTGAGCAAGGGACTCACATCTGAGCATACCCTGCCACACTTATGGCGGCCAAAAGTGGTACAAAAGGGGGTGGTGATGGACCGAGCATCTGAACCAATCAAACACTCACACCCAGTCAAAAATCTGGGTTTAATCCATCACCGTTCTTTAGCCCACTCTGCCACCCCAGTTCAGACATGGCTATATGGAAATCAGTCTGACCCTGTGCCTCATGGGAACAGTCCAGCCCGAACTGCCAAGCCATGCCTTCCCTGGACCGGGAACAAGCTTCCGAGGACCGGTTTCCGGCATTCCAGCCGTCTTCAGCCCGGCTTGCTTGAATCCAGTGGCAAAGTGAGCAAGGGACTCACGTCTGAGCATACCCTGCCACACTTATGGTGGCCAAAAGGGTTAAAAAAGGGGGTGGTAATGAACGGAGCATCTGAACCAATCAAACACTCACACCCAGTCAAAAGATCTGGGTTTAATCCATCACTGTTCTTTAGCCCACTCTGCCACCCCAGTTCAGACATGGCTATATGCAAATCAGTCTGACCCTGTGCCTCATGGGAACAGTCCAGCCCGAACTCCCAAGCCATGCCTTCCCTGGACCGGAAACAAGCTTCCGAGGACCGGTTTCTGGCATTCCAGCCGTCTTCAGCCCGGCTTGCTTGAATCCAGTGGCAAAGTGAGCAAGGGACTCACGTCTGAGCATATCCTGCCACACTTATGGCGGCCAAAAGCGGAACAAAAGGGGGTCGTAATGGACGGAGCATTTGACCCAATCAAACACTCACACCCAGTCAAAAGATCTGGGTTTAATCCATCACCGTTCTTTAGCCCACTCTGCCACCCCAGTTCAGACATGGCTATAAGCAAATCAGTCTGACCCTGTGCCTCATGGGAACAGTCCAACCCGAACTGCCAAGCCATGCCTTCCCTGGACCGGAAATAAGCTTCAGAGAACCGGTTTCTGGCATTCCAGCTATCTTGAGCCTGGCTTGCTTGAATCCAGTGGCAAAGTGAGCAAGGGACTCACGTCAGAGCATACCCTGCCACACTTATGGCGGCCAAAAGTGGAACAAAAGGAGGTCGTAATGGACAGAGCATCTGAACCAATCAAACACTCACACCCAGTCAAAAGATCTGGGTTTAATCCATCACCGTTCTTTAGCCCACTCTGCCACCCCAGTTCAGACATGGCTATATGCAAATCAGTCTGACCCTGTGCCTCATGCGAACAGTCCAGCCCGAACTGCCAAGCCATGCCTTCCCTGGACCGGAAACAAGCTTCCAAGGACCAGTTTCTGGAATTCCAGCTGTCTTCAGCCTGGCTTGCTTGAATCCTGTGGCAAAGTGAGAAAGGGACTCACATCTGAGCATACCCTGCCACACTTATGGCGGCCAAAAGTGGTACAAAAGGGGGTGGTGATGGACGGAGCATCTGAACCAATCAAACACTCACACCCAGTCAAAAGATCTGGGTTTAATCCATCACCGTTCTTTAGCCCACTCTGCCACCCCAGTTCAGACATGGCTATATGCAAATCAGTCTGACCCTGTGCCTCATGGGAACAGTCCAGCCCGAACTGCCAAGCCATGCCTTCCCTGGACCGGGAACAAGCTTCCGAGGACCGGTTTCCGGCATTCCAGCCGTCTTCAGCCCGGCTTGCTTGAATCCAGTGGCAAAGTGAGCAAGGGACTCACGTCACGTCTGAGCACACCCTGCCACACTTATAGCGGACAAAAGGGTTACAAAAGGGGGTGGTAATGAACGGAGCATCTGAACCAATCAAACACTCACACCCAGTCAAAAGATCTGGGTTTAATCCATCACCGTTCTTTAGCCCACTCTGCCACCCCAGTTCAGACATGGCTATATGCAAATCAGTCTGACCCTGTGCCTCATGGGAACAGTCCAGCCCGAACTCCCAAGCCATGCCTTCCCTGGACCGGAAACAAGCTTCCGAGGACCGGTTTCTGGCATTCCAGCCGTCTTCAGCCCGGCTTGCTTGAATCCAGTGGCAAAGTGAGCAAGGGACTCACGTCTGAGCATACCCTGCCACACTTATGGCGGCCAAAAGCGGAACAAAAGGGGGTTGTAATGGACAGAGCATCTGAACCAATCAAACACTCACACCCAGTCAAAAATCTGGGTTTAATCCATCACCGTTCTTTAGCCCACTCTGCCACCCCAGTTCAGACATGGCTATATGCAAATCAGTCTGACCCTGTGCCTCATGCGAACAGTCCAGCCCGAACTGCCAAGCCATGCCTTCCCTGGACCGGAAACAAGCTTCCGAGGACCAGTTTCTGGAATTCCAGCTGTCTTCAGCCTGGCTTGCTTGAATCCAGTGGCAAAGTGAGCAAGGGACTCACATCTGAGCATACCCTGCCACACTTATGGCGGCCAAAAGTGGTACAAAAGGGGGTGGTGATGGACGGAGCATCTGAACCAATCAAACACTCACACCCAGTCAAAAGATCTGGGTTTAATCCATCACCGTTCTATAGCCCACTCTGCCACCCCAGTTCAGACATGGCTATATGCAAATCAGTCTGACCCTGTGCCTCATGGGAACAGTCCATCCCGAACTGCCAAGCGATGCCTTCCCTGGACCGGGAACAAGCTTCCGAGGACCGGTTTCCGGCATTCCAGCCATCTTCAGCCCGGCTTGCTTGAATCCAGTGGCAAAGTGAGCAAGGGACTCACGTCTGAGCATACCCTGCCACACTTATGGCGGCCAAAAGGGTTACAAAAGGGGGTGGTAATGAACGGAGCATCTGAACCAATCAAACACTCACACCCAGTCCAAAGATCTGGGTTTAATCCATCACCGTTCTTTAGCCCACTCTGCCTCCCCAGTTCAGACATGGCTATATGCAAATCAGTCTGACCCTGTGCCTCATGGGAACAGTCCAGCCCGAACTCCCAAGCCATGCCTTCCCTGGACCGGAAACAAGCTTCCGAGGACTGGTTTCTGGCATTCCAGCCGTCTTCAGCCCGGCTTGCTTGAATCCAGTGGCAAAGTGAGCAAGGGACTCACGTCTGAGCATACCCTGCCACACTTATGGCGGCCAAAAGTGGTACAAAAGGGGGTGGTAATGGACGGAGCATCTGAACCAATCAAACACTCACACCCAGTCAAAAGATCTTGGTTTAATCCATCACCGTTCTTTAGCCCACTCTGCCACCCCAGTTCAGACATGGCTATATGCAAATCAGTCTGACCCTGTGCCTCATGGGAACAGTCCAGCCCGAACTGCCAAGCCATGCCTTCACTGGACCGGAAACAAGCTTCCGAGGACCGGTTTCTGGCATTCCAGCCGTCTTCAGCCCGGCTTGCTTTAACCCAGTGGCAAAGTGAGTAAGGGACTCACGTCTGAGCATACCCTGCCACACTTATGGCGGCCAAAAGCGGTACAAAAGGGGGTGGTAATGGACGGAGCATCTGAACCAATCAAACACATGGTGAAGGTCTTGCTTATATTTATCTTTTGGCCTCTATCACTCATGTACTGTGAGAATTTAGTCAATGATTTTTGGAGGCCAACTTGTGTCTGGGCCATAATTACTGCATCGTCGGCATATAATAATAAGGGGACAGAAATATTCTTCATTCTGGGGTAATATTGCTGATCTTCCATAAGGTAGGAGGCTACACTGTTTATATATAAATTAAATGGGAAAGGTGCAAGTATGCACCCCTGCCTCACTCCCATTTTTAGGTCGAGCCTGGGAATACGCATCCGAAGGATGCGGTCCAGGTGGAGAACTATAGCTAGCTGACTCGGGGGAATGAAGGACAAGAAAGTGTTACGAGCTTTTGCTGGCAGATTTGGGTGCGCGAACGTGCACGCCCAGCCCGGCGCCGTGCACGTCCCCTGACAGATTCCCTGAACACACTTCCCCCCACTCACCGGCACTTCCCCCCGCTCACCGGCACCCCCCACCCCCCCACCCACCCACACAGGAGAGCACCTACACACATGCACGCACACATAGAGACCCCCGCCACCGCCATACAAGCCCCCCGCCGCCGCATACAAGCCCCCCCCCCGCCGCCGCATACATACAAGCGCCCCCCCAGCCCCACTTACCGCCATTATAAACTTGCAGCCTCCGCGGGTGCCCCGCGTCACCAGCACTGCTTCTCGGCGCGTGCGCGGCCTTCCGAAGACGGAAGTCCCGCCCCATGGAAGGTTTCGGTTTCAGTCATAGCAACTTGCCTTTAAACCCGATCTCACTCTTTTAAAACGGGCAAGAAATACAATGTACACACCAGGCACGTTCAGGTCACATTGCACATATAGTTTAGGCTTGCAAACTAATCCAGATCGCACACCAAACAAATGCGTGTCCTACAACCTGCACACATATACCGGACTTAATCTATGGACAATGCGGATAGTACAGAGTGCAAGGCAGCGCACACACACATTTCTCAGATGGCGCCTACACATTGCTGAAAATAGGAACTAACGTGCAGTATCCGCCAGCGCTCCCTGCCGTCACCCCACTTCTCCTCGGCTCACTGCGGCATGTGCGCCCTCGCCCTCCGCACTTTCCTGCCTCTGTGCCGGTCTCTGGTCATGCTGCCTCTCTATGTGTCAGTAGTTTTGCAGCTCTGCACGCGCTTAATGTTGTTGGCCCTTCCCAGCGCTGCACCCTCCATCCCCATCCCCGTACATAGTCGCTCATCTCCGTGTCCTGCCTGCTGCCCCATGTTGCCTCTCGTTATGCCATGTTACCCCTCTGTGTGACCAGCTGTGGCTCTCTCGGATTTTGCCGGGTTACTCCTTTCCCTGTGTCTCAAAACCCCCCACCAATCTCCCCCCCCACACAGTTGCCCCTCGCCCTGTGACCCTGGGGCGTGCCGTGTTGCCCGTCCCCGGTGTCATGCTCTGTCGCCCTTCTTACCGCTCTCTCTCCCCGGGCCCTGTTTCTCCACTCTGCACCTGTCTCAGTTGCCCCCTGCCATGGTCCCGTCTTTTGACCCCCTCGGTCCCGTGAGCATCCTGTCCCAGCCCAGGGTCAGAAGGCTCCGTACCTGTCCGCAGGGCTGCTGCCGGGCTCTAGTCACTGCCTGTCCGGGGCTCCTGCGCCGCCCGGGCCCCTCCTGCTGCCATCTCCGCCCTCAGGTGAGGCGCCCTTGAGCGGTGTCCCTCTGAGGTGATGTCCCGGGTGAGCAGGCACCGGCTGAAGCGAAGCCCCTGCCGGGGAAGTCCTGAGGAGGTGTCGCGGAGGCTTCTTACCGACTCAGGTGAGCGCTCTGTGTAAGCGAGGGCAGAGGAGAGGTGGGGCCAAGTGAGAGCACTCCCCACCCTCTCTGCTCACTGACGTCCCATCGCCCGTGTGTCCCTCGCGCTGCCTCTGTGGTGATCCTGTTGCCCACTGCTGCGCTTTACAGTCCCACTACTTTTATTAACTTTATGCCCAGAGCTCCCCTTTCTTTCCGCCATTAACTATATTGAGTTAACTTGGTCTGAATCGCTCTCTTTTTGTTCTCTTGCACTTCAAGGCATTCTTGTGTCCCCATCACCACTTCGACCGTCGCTTTCTGCCCTCTCTCACTATCCCCCTTGACCCCATCTTTCTCTCATCTGGCAATGGCCTTTACCTCACCCTTTCTGTTTATATATCTCTCTGTCTCACATTCACTCCATCTCTATTCTTTCCTCCCCTCCCTTTCTCTCTTTCCTCTTGCACCTGTTTCCCTCTTGTTCAATTTACCTATCACTTCTTCGCTATCTCTTTTGCTCTACCACCCTCTCTTAACTTCTCCATTTCATTCTCTCGCTGCCTCTATCTCGCTCTTTTTATCTCCATTTCTTTCCACCTTCTTTCTCTTACAACACCCCTTCCCTCTGCTTCTGTCACTGTTCCCTTCTAGCTCCTGTTTCCCTCTAATCGGTCCTATCCTACTTTCTCTGCCTGGGGTTGCCTATCCCGAATCTGTGTCACCCACCTGTGCCCCCTTTCCGTGAACCCCCTCCATCTACCGCAGCAGTCTTTTTCGTATTCCTTTCTCTAGCACGCTGAACTGCCATGTTTATCTATTTCAAGACTCTAGCTAATGACTCTCTATCCCTCTGTTACTAAGTGTCATGAAGAAGGGAGTAGTCAGTAAATTAAAATACCCCCACTTTGAACCCAGGCTTTTATGGCACAAAGCAAGTGAAGCAAGTCACCACGACCCTCCCCAGAAGAGCATGCATGACTCTTCCATCCAAACATCTATGCATTCATCCTTAATCCTTCCAACCACTCACTGATATCCATCATTTCAACTTTATGTTCTGTCATCTGTTCAGTCTTTCATCCAACATTCAGTCTATCACCATTACGTTATGTATGTCCATCCATCTACAATCCTATCCATCCATCATCAACTCTATCCATCAAACATATATCTCCGTCCATCCTTTTACACAGGCATCCACCCTTTCACATACCCAGCCCCTTTCATTCATCCATTCGTCCTTTTGTTCATCCACCCACCCATTCATTCATCCATCCACCCTTTCACTCATCATTCACCTTTCAACCATCCGTCCGTCCACTCATCCATTTATTTACCCATTCACTCATCCATCCCTTCTCTCACTCATCCATCCATCCATCGGCACTTTCATCATCTATCCACCCACCCTTTCATCCAGCCATGCATGAACCCTCCCTTTCACTCATCAATCCATCCTTTCACTCATCCATCCATCCAGCTTTCACTCCGTCTATCGATTCAGCATTTCACTCCATTAATGTTGCCATCCACTAATCCATCCATCCATTTACCCTTTCACTCATCCTTCCATCATTTCACTCACTCATTCAACCATTCTTTTTTCACCCTCCATCCATCCACTCTTTCACTCATCTATCCATTCACCCTTTCATCCATTCATCCACCCCTCCTCCCTTTTGCTCATCCAGCCTTACATCCATTCTTTCACTCATTCATCCATGCATCTATCTATCTACCATTTCACTCAGTCATCCACACGCCACATAATTACACGGCGCTCAACGCAACAAAAACTCCAAATACCACTCACTGCCACATAATTACACGCCACATAATTACACTGCACTCAATGCAATATACACTCCAAATACCACTCAGTGCCACATAATTACACGCCACATAATACTACTGCACTCAATGCAACATACACTCCAAATACCACTCAGTGCCACATAGTTACACGCCACATAATTACACAGCGCTCAACGCAACAAACACTCCAAATACCACTCAGTGCCACATAATTACACGCCACACAATTAATCTCTACTGAATACAACATGCACTCCACACAATACCACTCAGTGCCACGTAATTATATGCTACATAATAACACTGCGCTCAACGCAACATTCACTCCAAATACCACTTCCTGCCACATAATTACACGCCACATAATTACACTCTATCGCATCACCACAGCATCACCACAGCATCACTCAGCATCACTCAGCATCACTCAGCACCACCACAGCATCACTATGCGCTACCACAGCATCACTGAACGCCACAGCATCACTCGTCGCAACCAGAACATCACTCAGAGCCACCACAGCATCAATTTGTGAAACCATTCAACAACAATTGGTTCACATATGTTCTCTCAATGTTTCAAGCTTTATTAGAAATGTCACAAAAAGATGTTAATATTTCACTTCTGTTCTTGGATTTTCGTCACAATAAAATACACTGAACATAATATTCACAAAAGTTATTTACAAAAGTTTAAGCTATTGCCATTATAAATTACAACAACTTTTATTTAAGTATTAATTATTAAAAATAATTAAAAACAATTGTTATTTGTTATATCAATACTTCTAAGTCACATAAATACAACACACATTGCATTACAAATGCTATAGGTGTCACATTTGCAAAAGTTAAAAGTATTGGCATTGTAAATGACAAAGCTATTAATTTCGCTACTTTCAAAACCACCACATAAATAAAAAATTTGTCATTTACAATACCAATAGCTCAAACTTTCCTAATGCGAGACCTATTGCATTGCAAATGCTTGTTTATATTAAATTTAGAGGTGCATTCGTCCTTACTTCCATACCGCACCTTTGCCCCAGCTCCCCTATGCAATTCCTTTATGAAGTCTAGCAGTTTTGGGTCAACTCCCATTTGCAATAATATGGACCATAATTTCTCATGCTTCAGACAATCAAAGGCCGAGCTTAAGTCTATGAAGCACAGGAATAGGTTTTCTTTTTTAAGCGTTATATACTTTGTGTTATAAGCGCCAGGAAGCCCTCAGTGTCGGTGGGCTGGCATGGTAGGGGCCAATTTCACTGTGGTTGAGGCCCGTTTTTATGCTGGGGACCTACCGGCCAAGTTTTGACTTATATCGCCTCTAAAGAGACAGTGCAAAAACAAACTGTTTAACCATGTGACGGTCTGGAAAGGGAGGTGCTCTTCTTTCGAATCTGATGGGAAAGGAGAAATTACTGCAAAGACAAAATCCTGTTCCCTATAACAAGCTGTGTTAATATTCAGAGTAAACAAATAACCTGACCTCAAAATAATAAATAATTCCATCTTCAATGACTTTAAGAAATGGATGTTTAACTGAAAGATAGACCAACTGTCTTAATCTCCTGGCTGACGTGATTGTCACCCACCAAGAAAAGGATTTCTAGGATGAGCGGCAGACGTGGCCCACACACGTAGCCGTTATAGTCACATCAGGGCCACAGGAAGTCCCCCGCCCCCACATACCCAAACCCGCAAATGATACACAGACAATGTGTTAAGTTTGGGAAAAAATTGCTGCAGGTTTATTACATACAACATATGTAATGATGGTGGGTTAGCTTACGGGCGATCCAGGGCAGGCCGCATTCTCGCCACCTGCCCGCCTGTTGAGCCAAACAGCACAGTGGCGAACCACCCAACTGCTGTACAATATAATTAAAACTACTGACACGCCCATTGCTGGGCGTGACTAGGCAAACCCCTGCTTGCACAGGCCCACAACCGCCCGAAGGACTACTGGGGCGCCGACACAAATTCCTGCACCTCCCATGAGGTTACAGGTTAGGCTCTGGCACCCCTATGTGCCCGCTGAAGTACATCGTTTGCACCTCTCTTCTTCCGGATCGCCCAGTAACTCCGCCTGCAACGAGAAATAAACACATTAAACTCCCCCACAACCCCCTCATACTGGCACTCTGGGTTCGAGGAAGGGGGGGGGGAAAGAGTGACCCGATAATACACGACGGCGTCCGGGCGGCAAAGAGGCTCTCCAACGGGGTACAGGAGCTTAAGTACCATGGAAGCCCCTCCCCGCCGCCCGGGACGAGATTCCCGGCCAGCTGCCTCCTCCAAACAGTGAGGAGGATACGCCGGACATCCTGCTGGGAGCGGGACAGCCCTCCGCGACTAGGAACCCGCCCTCTCAATGGCCACTGCGTGGCCTCGGGCAGGCACATAGTCAAATCAGGGCCACAGGAAGTCCCCCGCCCCCACATACCCAAACCCGCAAATGATACACAGACAATGTGTTAAGTTTGGGGAAAAATTGCTGCAGGTTTATTACATACAACATATGTAATGATGGTGGGTTAGCTTACGGGCGATCCAGGGCAGGCCGCATTCTCGCCACCTGCCCGCCTGTTGAGCCAAACAGCACAGTGGCGAACCACCCAACTGCTGAACAATATAATTAAAACTACTGACACGCCCATTGCTGGGTGTGACTAGGCAAACCCCCGGTTGCACAGGCCCACAACCGCCCGAAGGACTACTGGGGCGCCGACACGAATTCCTGCACCTCCCATGAGGTTACAGGTTAGGCTCTGGCACCCCTATGTGCCCGCTGAAGTACATCGTTTGCACCTCTCTTCTTCCGGATCGCCCTGTAACTCTGCCACAGCCTGTGCGGTGGTAACCGCTGCCGCACAGGCCCCCCCACCATTGCTACCTTTTCTACCTGCAACCTTTGCTCATGAGTGCTTCTTTCAAGTCCAGCAGGAAGAGGTCTAAGCCTACGGGCGTGAGGTGAACACCATCATCCTCGAAATAACCCTTCACCTTGTCCTGAATCATCTCATGCTTGATGAAACCTATACCTCTGCGCTGTGTAAACTTTTTCATGGCAGCATTGATCCGCTTTCTCGCTCTCTCAATTGCCTCGCTGGACTTAGCCCCCGCCAGTTTCTCCTAGGCACTATTTCGGACCACCAGAGCTCGCATTCCTGCAAAAGGCTACTGATGATGCCCAAGTCGGTCTTCATTTTGAGAAGGAGAGTGGATTTCCCCAAGAACGTAATGTCATTGTGTGAGAAGTTGGCCTGATATGTAGTGTTTCCAATTCTGGAACCACTTGGTATCAGTCCAAACAAACCCCAAAGATGTCTGGTTGTAAGTCAACCTTGTTAGACAAGCTATCCTAGTGGTAGCATGGACTAAGCAGCCTTAAAGGCTTAACTTAAGAGGTCGTGTTAAGCGAGCTGTTTTACCACATACAATGCAGTAATCAAATGAAAGGACACCACACAAGTATATATTATAAAAATATATGTATTTATTTCTAAATTACTCCCCAGTACTCTTTATGAAGAAAGGGGCACAAGCGTTAAATCAAAAGCACAGTAAAACATATAAAGTTGCACAATTATGGATGAGGGCGGGTGGCCACTCAGACCATATACTAAAAAAATGGTATAAGGAACACTTATCGAACAGTGGTTAGGCCTAGGGCCTAGAGATTCGCTGGGAGCAGTCAGGACTAGCAATGCTGAAGTCGGGAGTAGCCCACCGGAGACGGGTGCAGCACGGAAAGTGCGGCGCGCACCAATGCAGTGTCAATGGTGCGTAAAAGTTAGTTAAAGTGAATTAAAAGATACTTCCGCTGAACCTAGAAACACAAAACTTTAGAGACAGACCCTAGAGGTGTGTACCAGTGTGGGAACACCGGCGTTGCAATGTTACCTCACCCACAGGCCGTGGGTGCACAGGGTCGAAGTGGCGTCGGGTTCTGACACGCAGGTTCTTGGTGCTTGAAGCTGTTGCAGCTGCAGGCGATGTGAAGCAGAAGTGTCCGCTGCGATCCAAGGGTGGATCTGAAGTGGTGAAGACCTGAAAGCAGAGGGGACAATGTTCAAAGTCACTGACCAGTGACCACCGTGGAACCAGATTGGAACCAGGCAAAGTCGGGTGCAAACAGGTGATCAGGGGTTGCTTCTCTCTGCAGCCACGTGGACACGAAGAGGTCAAGAACGTCCAGGAGTCGATCACAAGCTGTCCCTTAAAGGCTCTAGCTGATGGCGGTGTCGGCAACTCGATTAAAGCAAACAAGCCTTGGCTAATGCAAGCCACGGGGAAAATGAAAAAGACTTATTACTCAGACCAGCAAGGTCAGAGCGGGTACTCCTTTCTACAGGAGCGAGGGCAGGTCTGGAGCAACCAGACCCACAGTGTAAATCGTAGGGTTCGTTGCCAAGATGGCCGCTGACCACGTGACAAGCGGACGGGATGGCGAGTCAAGTGGCACAAAACAAAAGGGCCCCACGCAGATCGTGGAGATGCTGGAGGGCTGATCTTTGGTGCAAATGCTGCTCGGTTATGGGGCTTCTCAAACCCCAAAGCACAGAGTCGAGGGTGCCTCGGGTGCTGCGCAGTCAGCGTCTCGGGGGTCTTTCAAGATGGCCGCTCCCACGTCTCTCGGTGCCTCCACGGGTCCCTTCTTTGCAGGGACTGTGGATCGGGCTAGGAGAAGTCTGGGAAGCTGAGTCTTGTCAGGCTCTGCACTCGGGCTCCGGCGGGAGGTGGCGGCAAAGCAGACGTCGAGGTGCTGGGTGATGCCTGTGTTCACAGGGTGGCCCCTCCTAGGCCACAAGGGAGATGCTCTTCAGTCTTCTGTCATCAGAATGTCGAAGTCCAGTCGTCTTCTTAGTTTAAAGTTGATTTCAGGATGATCTGAGTTGCATTGGCATTGCTCCCACTCTTATTCCAATCTGAGGGGTGGATCTCCTGCTAGGTCCCTCCCCTATGGGTGGGACCAGGAAGGGGGGTGGTTACACCCCCTTTCCTTTGTCCAGGTCTCACTGGAGCTGGGGCTGGGCTGCCCCAGAACCGGTTTGACCGGATTATGCAAGGGGAAGCCTTGTGCTCCCCAGGCACTGTCTGGTTTCATTCAAACCTCCCTGCTACAATCCACTATCTCCTGTCTGGGGTGGTGTCACACCTCCCTGTGACAGGAAATCCTTTGTCCAGGCCTCCTCTGCTGAGTTTCGGTCAGCAGCAGGAGGTCAGACATGTGTCTGTGGCAGAAGCATCCATTTTGTGGATCTGAGGCTCTTTTAAAAATCAACCGCGTTTTAGCAAAAGTAACATGTCGTCCCCTCTAGAGGGGTGGAATGCTACCCCCGTTGCCAGGACTGGCGAGGGGGTAGTATTCCAAATCGTATGACACCTTAAACGACATGTTTTGATAAAGCCAAACCAAAGTTGACATATAACCGCGAGGATTATAATGCACTTAATAGTATATGGTATGGCATTATCCCGGATCAGCTTAGGGAGTTGTTCCCGACAGCTGCAGACAGGCTCAGCTCATGCCAGAGCTCCATCTCACATAAAACCACGCACTCTGCCTCCAGGATTGATGAGGCCTTCCATAGGAGTGGCTTACAGGCTATATATGTGTACAGATATAGGTTTAGATATAGGTATACTATATCTAAGCAAGGGGTGATTACACCCACTTGCCCCAGCTGAGTGATCAGCCAGTTGTGTCAATTTAGATAGCCAGCCAGGGGTGGCAAAAGATATGCTGCAGCCCCTGGTAGGCCTTGGATGCACCTATGCCCTGGGCACCTATAGTGCTCTGTACAGGGGCTGATAAGGTGACCCAAGCCAATCTAGTTATGCACCTAGGGTACATGGAATCCATTTTACAGAGAGAGCAGATAGCCTGGGGCCCTGATTAGCAGGGAACCAGGCCAACTAAGTCGAAAACCAGCTAAACACAGGGCAAAAAATCTGGGGTAACCATAGTCAGGTAGCCACCTTCCTACATAACCCCCCCCAAATGAAAGGAGATAAGGCTATCCTTGGCCAGGTAAGCCTATATTGCCTGAGTGGCCATATAAGGGAGTACCTGCACTAGCATGGGTACCCCCTGTCTCATGGTCCACTAAGCAGTCCCTCACCCTAGGGGTATTAGAGGGTCTCCACCATAGGGAATCACTACCTTGGGTGCGTTTATGCAAAGTTAAAGGCTGGTTTGGATATGGAGTACTGAAGTGAGGCTCCACTAATTTTGGGCTCAACTTCCTCCAATTATCTTTCACCATGTGGGCCTTTCTTTCTTCAACTGAGTTGCACTGAGCTCTCAGGGTCAACCTCTGGCTACCTAAAGCTGGAGGCTGGGTCCCTCTGTTTGGCTTGCTGGAGGGACAGTTCAGGTTTGGGCCCTTTGGGTCCCAGGTTTGGCTGTGCCCAACAGAATCCATCTGTGGGAGGTCCCTAACTACTTTTAAGGGGGCTCCTTCAGGAGTTTTTAAAGTTTTCACCTTACTAGGGCTACTAGTTTTGGTGCCCCTAATCTGTTGATGGGGGTGCTTTATTTGACAGGGGGCCCTCTGGGTCTCACTGTCCTTCTTGTCCTCGGCAGCCCTGGGCTGACTAAGGCAAGGTAGAGAGGGGCAGGTTACCTGCTCCAGACTGGATCCCACCTGAGAAGGGTCCACTGCCATCAGAGGCTCTGTCAGGCCAGGCCTAACAACCTCTGGGGCAGTTCCTTCATCAGGGGTAAGATCAGTTCACTGAGGAGGCTGATCCTGTCCTACTGTCTGGTGAGGGGGAGATTTCTCTTCCTCCTCCATGCTCTCAGTTTGGGTGGAGTGATCCATCATTTCAGGCTTCACAACACACATATCTGTTTGAGTTTGGGCTGTGGCCATCACAGCCCCACCAACCTTCTCAGGAGGAGACTCAGTTTGGGTTTCTGCTGTTATCATAACAGCTTTGCTATTCTGTTTTGGAAGAGCTTCTGGTAAAGATGGGGCAGAGAGTTGCTCAGCCCTACCAACCTTTTCAGGAAGGACATCTTGGATTGGGGCTATAGCCAGTACAGCCCCACTAACCTTTCCATTGGAATTTACCATTCTAGAATGGATTTCCTGTTCAACCTCAGCCCAGGCTGAGATTTCCAAATCATTACCCAGTAGACAGTCTACAGGCAAGTTTGGTGACACTGCCACTCTCTTTGGGCCAATGACACCTCCCCAGCTGAGACTTACTACTGCCATGGGATGATTTGTTTGGATACCATCAATGTTTGTTACCTGGTATGTGGCACCTGGTAAAAGTTGCTTAGAGGGGACTATACAGTCAGCCACCATGGTGATGCTAGCCCCTGTGTCTCTAAAAGCTTCAACCTTCAAACCATTGATGATTGGTTCTTGTCTATATTTGCTCAAGGTATTTGGGCAAACAGAGAAGTTGGCAAACCCCATGCCAGTCTCATAAACAAGATTATTTGGGGATGGGGACCTGGATAGGCCAGGGTCCCCTTGGGCTCCAAAAGTAAATCCACCCAGATTCCTGGGTGTGCTCCCACTTCCTGGGGGATTACTGCTGACAGTAACAGGAGGTGTTGGAGCTGGCTTTGGAGGTATGTTTTCTTTATTGCCATTCTTGGGACAACAGCTGTCTGTTTTGTAATGCCCAACCTGTTTACAGGCATGACAATAAGGTTTTTTCTCAGTGGATGAAGTGTCTTGGGACCCACCCCCATTCTTGGAGTTTTGGGGCCCTGGGGAAGTCTTTTCTTTACTTTTATCCCCACCCTTATCTTGAGGCTTGGTAGACTCCTTCTTCTGGTTATTGTCCTGATTCTTAGGCCTAATCCTGGTTCTGACCCATTTATCTGCCCTCTTTCCCAATTCTTGGGGAGAGGTCAAATCTGAGTCCACCAGGTGCTGGTGTAAGAGCTGGTTCTGACAATTACTTAGGATCTGCTCCCTCATAATCAAATTATACAATCCTGTGAAGTCATGTACTTTGCTGCCATTTAGCCAACCCTCCAGAGCCTTAGTTGCACAATCAACAAAATCAGTCCAGTCCTGAGTCTGTGTCTTCTGGGTGTCTCTGAACTTTAACCTGTACTGTTCAGTGGTTAAGCCAAACCCATCTATTAGAACACTCTTCAGGACTTTGTAATTGCTGGCATCCTCATGTCTGACAGTGAGGAGCCTATCTCTCCCTTTCTCTGAAAAGGAGTACCATAAGATTGCTGCCCACTGTTCCTCAGGAACCTGCTGTACCATGCAGGCTCTCTCCAGAGCAGTCATCCATTTGTGGATGTCATCCCCTTCCTGATAGGGGGGCACAATCTTTGTCAGGTTTCTACTATCATAGGACCTGGGTTTCTCTTTAGGAATTTTGCTGCCACCAGTGGCATCTAAGCCACACAATTAAGCATGGGCGAATTTTGCGAATCTCGCGTTCGCGAATTTTGCGGATTTGCGAACTCGCAATCCGCAAAATCCGCGAATTCTCGCGAATTTGCGGATTTTTTTTTTTGTGTTTGCGCGGGTTTCTGCCAGTTCGCGAGGGTTTTGTACAATGTCGCAAATTGCGAACTTACCTGTCGGGTCGCAAGTTTCGCGAACTTGTTGTTTCTACGTGTCCAGCCTGTTTGGGACACTCTTCTTCATCACTGCCACTCTCTGTCACCACTGCCACTCTCTGACTACTCATGCCACCCTCTGGCCCACCCATGCCACCCTCTGTTTCATCACAGCACCCTCTGGTTGTCCAGTCAGTGTACATTATTGTGGCAACGCAAGCACACCTTCCCTGCCTCAAGTGACCTGAATTAATTTGGGGCTGATTAATGTGTCACAGAATATTTTTTTAGCTGGCACCTGCTTCCTTAGTGCTTCCTGATTAGTGAACTTTTGCACTTGCTAAGTGCTTTCATTGTTGCAAAATTAGTTACAACACCTGCCCTGCCCCAACTGACAATAATGAATTAGGGGCTGATTAATGGATTTGAACTGCCAGCCTGGCTCCTGCTTGTCTCCCTTAGCTGTAATTCAGGACCTTTGTGGCATATGTGTAACTATTCTGAGGTTCAGAGCAGGGTCACATAATAGTTGCAACTGGCAACTGAACTCTGGAGGGGCCCCTCAGCAAGCACTACAGGAAATGGCTACTAATGATGAGCCTGAACTTTTGAACCTGGTAAGTAGTTTCAGTTTTGATTAGATCGTATTTCTGCAATTTTGCACTTATTCGCGGGGCGCGAAGTTGTACTGGGAAGCCGCGAACTCACGCGAACAGTGCGAGCAGTGCGAGCAAAATCCGGTGCTCGCGGATTTGCGGATTTTGCGGGAGATTCGCGAATCTCGCGGATTGCGAATTTCCCGAAAATCCGCAAAATCCGCGAGCGAAACGGATTTTCCGCCCACACCTACACACAATTTTCTTTCTCTTGCTAAAGCACGTTTAGCTTGAGCCAAGGCTACCTCTTCCCTTTCTATTTGGAGTTGGACAGCCCTCATCCTGGCCCTATGCTCTTTTCTCTGGGAGGAAGTCATCCCTCTTTGAGATTCTCTTGAGGCACTAGAAAGATGAGAGTCCCCTGATGGAGATCTCACCCTCCTGTTGCCTGGGAGAATTTGGTTATGAGATCTGGAGTGGTGCTGGCCCTCTCCATTCTCATGTAGGTCCAAGTTGGCCTGGTTAAGCCTGGCAACCTGTACCTGGTTTCCCCCCTGATCCTGATCTTCAGGCTCTTCTAAATCAGAGTCTTCCTCTTCCTCCTCCTCCACTACTTCATTGTCAGGAAGATCCTCATTCTCAGGGGAGTTTATCCCTTCACCTGTTTCTAAGGGAGCCTGACTCACCTTATCTAAGTCATCCTTTTCTAGGATAGCTATTAGGGAAGGAATGGTAGGGCCTCTGCCCCTTTTTAGACCCCTGGCTGTGCACAAGGCACTCAGGTCTTTGTGGCTAAGGTTGTCATATCTGGATGTTGTCCCTATAGGATCAACTATTACAGGAGCAGAGCCTGAGGCTCTACCTGTATCAGACATGACTGCTAGTGAGGTGTAAGTGATGCACTTACCTACACTAAGTGGTTTCCAACTGTACCTTGCTAGTGAGTTGTAGTCAGGGTGTGCTAATCCCTTTAATCTACAACTACTAAGTTCAGTAGAACTTAATATGCTAAGCTTTTGATTTATATGTACCTAGAGCAGAGGTACTCATAGTACGGCCCGCGGGCCGGTGGCGGCCCGGCAAGCCTTCCTTGGCGGCCCGCCGGACCTTGCAGACATGTGCCAGTTTAAAAAAAAAACCACCGGCGTTGATGCAGCCTGACTCGGAGAGGCTCTGCTCTAGGGGGGCCGGGAAATTCCAGCCATAGAGTGGAGCTGCAGGGGCCTCAGAAGAGGTGAAACAGAACAAAGCCTCATTAACGATTTAATGGTCTTTTAAAGACCTGTGAAATGCTCCGGCTGTGTGCGCGGCAGGCACGCTGACTCATCCCGGGCTGCCACAGAGGAGGGGGGGGGGGGGGATTGTTGGACAATTACAGTGATCAGGACAAACCCCGTGACTGATTGAACCGAGCCACTTGGAGATCACTCTGCGCAGCCTCAAGTAGCATTTGTTTTATCGCCACTGAAGGGATGAAAGTCTGAATCAGCCCAGCCTTATTTGGAATCTCTGCCCTGCGGATTACACCTGATCTCTGCTGCAGTGGTCCAGCCAGCTCTCGTGCACCCTCTACATTAGGGAGTCACTAATAATGTGCTGCAGATTTTGGGAAAACTGGGGAAGGTGGTTCGATGTGTGCAGCAAATAGCTCTTGCTTTTCGTGATATTTCTAATAGAATTAATACACCTTGCCTAGACAGAGATAGGGAGACAGAGATGGAGAGAGAGGGCAAGGGAGGGAGAGACAGGGGAGGTTGAGGGAGTGAGAGAGTTAGGGGAGGGCGAGGGAGGGAGTAAGAGAGGGAGGGGGAGAGGGGGAGTCAGGGGAAGGCGAGGGAGGGAAAGAGAGTCGGGGAGGGAGAGAGAGGGAGAGACAGGGGAGGGGAGGGAGGCAGAGGCATAAGGAGGGAGGGAGACAAAGGGAGGGAGAAAGAGGGTGAGAGGGAGAGAGAGGGAGGAAAACAGGGAGAGAGAGGGAGGGAGACAGTTAGAGAAAGGGAGGGAGACAGAGAAAGGGAGAGAAAGGGAGACGGAGAGAGGGAGGGAGACAAAGAAAGGGAGGGAGACCAAGAGAGGGAGGGAGACCAAGAGAGGGAGGGATACAGAGAGAGGGAGGGAGACAGAGAGAGGGAGGGAGATGGAGGGAGGGAGGGAGGGAGGAAGTGGGAGGGAGTGAGGGAGACAGAGAGAGAGGGAGAGAAAAAGAGAGGGAGGGAGAAAAAGAGAGGGATGGAGAGAAAGAGAGGGATGGAGACAGAGAGGGGAGGTAGAGAAAGAGAGAGGGAGGAAGACAGAGAGAGGGAGGGAGGGAGACAGAGAGAGGGAGGGAGACAGAGAGGGAGGGAGGGAGACAGAGGGAGGGAGGAAGACAGAGAGAGGGAAGGAGACAGAGAGAAGGAAGGAGACAGAGAGAGGGAGGGAGACAGGGAGGGAGGGAGACAGGTAGGGAGGGAGACAGGTAGGGAGGGAGACGGAGAGAGTGAGGGAGACAGAGAGAGTGAGGGAGACAGAGAGAGTGAGGGAGACAGAGAGAGTGAGGGAGACAGAGAGAGTGAGGGAGACAGAGGGAGTGAGGGAGACGAGAGAGGGAGGGACGGAGAGAGAGATATGTGTGTATGCTCGGTCTGGTGGCTCAGTGGACAAAGACATCCGCTGCCAGGGCATATGGTCACAGTTTTTTTTGTGTCTCTAGCCCCGCCCCCTCTCTCACTGACCACGCCCCCACCGGTGCGGCCCTCGGCCACAAACTACACTGTAAATTTGGCCCCTTAGAGAAAGTTTGTGAGTACCCATGACCTAGAGGTACTTGATGTGATCTTTCAATTTGATAAAGAATGCAATGGTAAAACAAACAGCAAGCTCAAATCCGCACCGCTGCACACCAATGTGAGAAGTTGGCCTGATATGTAGTGTTTCCAATTCTGGAACCACTTGGTATCAGTCCAAACAAACCCCAAAGATGTCTGGTTGTAAGTCAACCTTGTTAGACAAGCTATCCTAGTGGTAGCATGGACTAAGCAGCCTTAAAGGCTTAACTTAAGAGGTCGTGTTAAGCGAGCTGTTTTACCACATACAATCCTGTAATCAAATGAAAGGACACCACACAAGTATATATTATAAAAATATATGTATTTATTTCTAAATTACTCCCCAGTACTCTTTATGAAGAAAGGGGCACAAGCGTTAAATCAAAAGCACAGTAAAACATATAAAGTTGCACAATTATGGATGAGGGCGGGTGGCCACTCAGACCATATACTAAAAAAATGGTATAAGGAACACTTATCGAACAGTGGTTAGGCCTAGGGCCTAGAGATTCGCTGGGAGCAGTCAGGACTAGCAATGCTGAAGTCGGGAGTAGCCCACCGGAGACAGGTGCAGCACGGAAAGTGCGGCGCGCACCAATGCAGTGTCAATGGTGCGTAAAAGTTAGTTAAAGTGAATTAAAAGATACTTCCGCTGAACCTAGAAACACAAAACTTTAGACACAGACCCTAGAGGTGTGTACCAGTGTGGGAACACCGACGTTGCAATGTTACCTCACCCACAGGCCGTGGGTGCACAGGGTTGAAGTGGCGTCGGGTTCTGACACGCAGGTTCTTGGTGCTTGAAGCTGTTGCAGCTGCAGGCGATGTGAAGCAGAAGTGTCCGGTGCGATCCAAGGGTGGATCTGAAGTGGTGAAGACCTGAAAGCAGAGGGGACAATGTTCAAAGTCACTGACCAGTGACCACCGTGGAACCAGATTGGAACCAGGCAAAGTCGGGTGCAAACAGGTGATCAAGGGTTGCTTCTCTCTGCAGCCACGTGGACACGAAGAGGTCAAGGATGTCCAGGAGTAGATCACAAGCTGTCCCTCGAAAGCTCTAGCTGATGGCGGTGTCGGCAACTCGATTGAAGCAAACAAGCCTTGGCTAATGCAAGCCACGGGGAAAATGAAAAAGACTTATTACTCAGACCAGCAAGGTCAAAGCGGGTAGTCCTTTCTACAGGAGCGAGGGCAGGTCTGGTGCAACCAGACCCACAGTGTAAATTGTAGGGTTCGTTGCCAAGATGGCCGCTGACCACGTGACAAGCGGACGGGATGGCGAGTCGAGTGGCACAAAACAAAAGGGCCCCACGCAGATCGTGGAGATGCTGGAGCGCTGATCTTTGGTGCAAATGCTGCTCGGTTATGGGGCTTCTCAAACCCCAAATCACAGAGTCGAGGGTGCCTCGGGTGCTGCGCAGTCAGCGTCTCGGGGGTCTTTCAAGATGGCCGCTCCCACGTCTCTCGGTGCCTCCACGGGTCCCTTCTTTGCAGGGACTGTGGATCGGGCTGGGAGAAGTTTGGGAAGCTGGGTCTTGTCAGGCTTTGCACTCGGGCTCCGGCGGGAGGCGGCGGCAAAGCAGACGTCGAGGTGCTGGGTGATGCCTGTGTTCACAGGGTGGCCCCTCCTAGGCCACAAGGGAGATGCTCTTCAGTCTTCTGTCATCAGAATGTCGAAGTCCAGTCGTCTTCTTAGTTTAAAGTTGATTTCAGGATGATCTGAGTTGCATTGGCATTGCTCCCACTCTTATTCCAATCTGAGGGGTGGATCTCCTGCTAGGTCCCTCCCCTATGGGTGGGACCAGGAAGGGGGGTGGTTACACCCCCTTTCCTTTGTCCAGGTCTCACTGGAGCTGGGGCTGGGCTGCCCCAGAACCGGTTTGACCGGATTATGCAAGGGGAAGCCTTGTGCTCCCCAGGCACTGTCTGGTTTCATTCAAACCTCCCTGCTACAATCCACTATCTCCTGTCTGGGGTGGTGTCACACCTCCCTGTGACAGGAAATCCTTTGTCCAGGCCTCCTCTGCTGAGTTTCGGTCAGCAGCAGGAGGTCAGACATGTGTCTGTGGCAGAAGCATCCATTTTGTGGATCTGAGGCTCTTTTAAAAATCAACCGCGTTTTAGCAAAAGTAACATGTCGTCCCCTCTAGAGGGGTGGAATGCTACCCCCGTCGCCAGGACTGGCGAGGGGGTAGTATTCCAAATCGTATGACACCTTACACGACATGTTTTGATAAAGCCAAACCAAAGTTGACATATAACCGCGAGGATTATAATGCACTTAATAGTATATGGTATGGCATTATCCCGGATCAGCTTAGGGAGTTGTTCCCGACAGCTGCAGACAGGCTCAGCTCATGCCAGAGCTCCATCTTACATAAAACCACGCACTCTGCCTCCAGGATTGATGAGGCCTTCCATAGGAGTGGCTTACAGGCTATATATGTGTCCAGATATAGGTTTAGATATAGGTATACTATATCTAAGCAAGGAGTGATTACACCCACTTGCCCCAGCTGAGTGATCAGCCAGTTGTGTCAATTTAGATAGCCAGCCAGGGGTGGCAAAAGATATGCTGCAGCCCCTGGTAGGCCTTGGATGCACCTATGCCCTGGGCACCTATAGTGCTCTGTACAGGGGCTGATAAGGTGACCCAAGCCAATCTAGTTATGCACCTAGGGTACATGGAATCCATTTTACAGAGAGAGCAGATAGCCTGGGGCCCTGATTAGCAGGGAACCAGGCCAACTAAGTCGAAAACCAGCTAAACACAGGGCAAAAAATCTGGGGTAACCATAGTCAGGTAGCCACCTTCCTACACATTGCCACCCAGGTGGATTATCAAATGATGGGGAGGAGGTCTACCCTGGGCAAGGGCCTCCCGCAGACGAAAGAGTAGGCTATGCCAACGCATGCCCGGGAAACCCCACCACACACATTCTATCTTCGTGAAGGTACCAGTCCACTGCCTGATGGCAGCCCATCGTGCCAATCTGTTGACCATAGAATGCCCCAAGACCCAAACACGTGAACCTGTCAAAGAAAGACGCAATATGTTCAAGGGTGTTTATTAAGTAAATCACAAGTAAAACAAAATGTCAACACAAAACACAGCAAACAAAGATCAAACTCTAAATATAATTGGGATCAAGGCCTAATGTAACGTCTATAGCAAGCTGATTCCCAGCGCCCAACAGACTGCACCTGAACTGGCAACATACCAGCGCGGAAGGCCGATGTGGCCGCCCCTATACGGAAGGAATGGCTAGAGAACTTCTTCCCCTTTACCAACAGACCAGCCCTGTCCAGGCAGGCCAGCATGATTTTGTCCATCTGGTATTTAGTCAAGGGGCTGAGGTCGGCATGTACAAGAAGGTAACCCGGCCCAGCAGGCCGCAGCGCAAGGAAGGCTCTTAGGACTGCCACCGGGCAAAAACGAGGATCCCCAAGGGGGGAGAGTCTGATAACAGACCATTTTCCCGCTTGATCTGTCTTAGACCGCCTCAGCTTAATGGAAAACCCACTCTCAAAAGCGATATCCTCCAGACCCAGCGCATCCCCAGAGATATCAGTCTTAGAACGGGCCACCAGCTCACTACTCCTAAAGGCCCCAAAGAATGCTAGGACAAAGGCAGCAGAAAAGAGGGCCGGCCCACTTCCTGCTCCTCGCTGAGATGGAGACGCAGAGAATGAGCGGTCGCCCAGGAAGCCATCCAGGGAGTCGAGAAGCCCGCATTTAGCCCATATATAGAGCCTCTTGGAGTCTGTGGCTTGCGGTTCACGGCTGCGAGCTCAGGCAATGGCGTCCACGAAGGGGGTGGATGGAACTGGGGTTGAAGCTGAGAAGAGTCGAGGAGAGTGAAAAGTGGCAAGTAAGCCAGTCATTGGGAGGGTAAAACCGACTTAATTGAGGGAGGCCATTTGGCAGTAAATCCACATGGCACATTTAACCCAGCAGGCCCCCTGCAGCTTCTTGCAGCCCCTTGCGGTTCCCTATAGCTCCGTGAGTCTTGCTGCCTACGTCAAAATTTGCACTGCAGCAAGAGCGATAACCCCTGCAACCCCCAGCTGTCTCCCTGAGACTCCAGTGGCTCCCTGAGAACTATAGTTCGAGCCCCGCTCTCATTCATTAGCCACACTACAGCAAGGACTGCGAGATTCAAGGATTCAAAGGCGATTTACGGTGATTGAAGGCAATTCAAAGTGATATAAGCTAGTACAAGGTGGGGTCTTACTACAACAACAACAACAATACAGGGCACTTGCAGATAACATTTCGCTACCATGACTGCTGGTAAGAAGGGGAGAGAGAGAGGACTCTTGTTAACACGCTTGCTGAACAGCCTGAAGTATTTGAGAAGCTGCTTAAAAGCCCATGTAGACCCTGGCCCTGGCGCTGTGGTAAGATTGTAAAACCCCAATGATCCTCAGCAGTCTTCAGTAGTCAGTAGCCTTATTCACAACCCCATTCGAATCTGGGCTCCCCAGCCTGTCTTTTCCTCTGCCAAAGGGAGGGAACAAAAGAATGCGTACAAAGCAGCCTAAGACAGTAAAGAAGGATAACGCCAAAATGCCAGATCAGCCTACCCCCTCACTAGCTCCTAGAGGGAAACGAAGAGCCCAAAGAAATGCACAGCAGGGAATGGAATTAAAGGCTAATGCGCTAGCCAAAATTCAAAAGCAAACCGATCTGGATGATCCTTCAGATGCGGAGAGAACGTCAGAGGTGGAAAATGATGAAGATGATCTCAATCATTCACCCGGTTCCTGGCTGGATAGAATGAGCAGTATGGAACAAGACAGGAACATGGAGATGCAGGGTGCAAATGAAAGTCCTATCCACCCCAAGAAACACCCTCCGAGAAATGCCAGAAGCAACAGACAACAGCTCCAGCAGATGTAGTCATGCCTGTAGGAGAACAGGGTAGATCAGCATACACGCATGAAAATAAAGATCTTCCTCAAAGCACCTCTAATGGTACACCCCCGTCTCAAGCCACCCAAGCGGTAGCGAGGATCACAGGGAAGACAGCCAGCGAAAATGGAGAAAGAAATGCAATGATAACCAGAAACCGGTCCTAGGATGCTTGATTCCGGTCCAGGAAAGACATGGCTTGGCAGTTCGGGTTGGACTGTTCCCATGAGGCACAAGGTCAAGGCTGATTTGCATATGGCCATGTCTGAACTGGGGTGGTGTGGGGTGCAAAAAACCGATGGATTTAGGCCCAGATCTCTGTATTGGGGTGAATGTAGGACATTGTTCTGCATTCTGTCCATCAACTGTTGTTTTTTGCATTTGTCACCCCGAGTGGGATGGGTATGCTCAGACGTGAGTCCTATGCTCTCCACATCACTGGAGTCAAGCTATCCTTGCTGAAGACGGCTGATAGCCAGAAACCGGTCATAGGATGCTTGATTCCGGTCCAGGAAAGACATGGCTTGGCATTTCGGGTTGGACTGATCCCATGAGGCACAGGGTCATGGCTGATTTGCATATGGCCATGTCTGAACTGGGGTGGTGTGGAGTGCAAAAAACGATGGATTTAGGCCCAGATCTCTGTACTGGGGTGAATGTATGACAATGTTCTGCATTCTGTCCATCAACTGTTGTTTTTTGCATTTGTCACCCCGAGTGGGATGGGTATGCTCAGACGTGAGTCCCATGCTCTCCACACCACTGGAGTCAAGCTATCCTGGCTGAAGACGGGTGGTAGCCAGAAACCGGTCCTAGGATGCTTGATTCCGGTCCAGGAAAGACATGGCTTGGCAGTTCGGGTTGGACTGTTTCCATGAGGCACAGGGTCAAGGCTGATTTGCATATGGCCATGTCTGAACTGGGGTGGTGTGGAGTGCAAAAAAACGATGGATTTAGGCCCAGATCTCTGTACTGGGGTGAATGTATGACAATGTTCTGCATTCTGTCCATCACCTGTTGTTTTTTGCATTTGAACCCGAAGGCGCCAGCAGAAAGAATTTTGGAGGAAGGGGAAAGTGGAGAAACATCAATCCAAAAAATGCTGTAAACCATACTAAGCGAATTAGAGAATTGAAAATGTCACAGGCCTTAGAGATTGCTTCACTGCACGAAAGGCTCTCTAAACTTGAGGAGGATATGTCTAGTGCGCCACTCAGAATAACTGTGGCATAGTGCCGCCTCTCCAACTTAGAAGGCACGCTGTCCTCTATACAGCAAGTTGTGTTAGATTTGGGTAAAAGCAAAAGTCAGATGGAATTGAAGCTTCAGGACTTAGAAACTATAATAGGTGCTCAAACCTCTGCCTATTGGGAATTCCGCAAGGATGTGAAGGCACGCTGGTGACTAAATGGGCCGACTAGCTGCTGAAGAAAGTAAAGCAGGAGTTAGAAGGGGATCTTACGTTCACCAGAGCCCATAGAGTACCAGCGCACAGACAAACAATTGCTAAAATTCCACGGACCATACTACTCAACTTTGCGGATTTCAGGGTCCAGAAAAAAATATTAAGTACTGCTATAATGAAGTGATCCCTCTACACTGCAGAAATCCCTCAGTTTAAGATATGCTCTGACATGTCTGCAACATCAGCACTGAGACGAAAAGAATGTGTCAAGATGATTGACTTGTTTAAGGAGAATGGGGCCCAGCGCATCAATCAAAACTTAAAGTGTTAGCTAAAGGAAAATTTCATGTCTTTATAGATATTCAGGAAGCTCAACTGTTGTTACCAAAACTGGCTAACGGGGAAAAGTGAGGCTCGAAGGGGGCATAATCCAAGTAGCCAATCTCAACAGGAAAGGTTCGGTCATCTACTGGGCGGGAGGAAGAGTGCTTAAATAGCACTGGACAAGTAGGGGGTTAGCGGAGGGTGCAAAAGGATGCAATTCAATGACATCCAGCGACAAGCAGGGGGAAGAGTGAATAGTGGGTAATCTTTCAGTGAGGGGAGCAGAAGGAGAGGTGTTGGGGTGAGGCAAACTAAAAAAAGAGAGTTTGTCTTCTACTGCTTGTCAAACGCTGGCTGTGCAAAGAAGGGTGTGGAAATCTATGTAGGCAAACATTTACAATTCCTAGCAAAGGTCACGCAGACAGATCCAGAAGAGAGATGGATCTTTGTACACGGGAGATTGAATCAATCAAATCTCACCATAGCAACAATCTACGCACCAATTATAGATAAACCCCTCCCCTTGCATCAGTATAAACAAGCCCCAACCAACATTCCTGGTTCTATCATAATGGGTGCGATTTTAATTTCCTTCAGGATCCAATCCTTGATTCATCCATTATAGCTCAAAAAAAAATAAGCCACAGATAGCTAACAGCTGCAAACAAGGCCTAGACCTAGTGGATCCATGGCTCCTCCTGCACCCTGGGAAAATGCTTTATCATGCTTCTCTGCAAAATACAATACAGCTTCTAGAACAAAAAATGTTCTGATCTCACATGGTCTTAAAATGAGTATGCATTATTACATTCCAAATGCCTTCTCAGACCATGCATTAGTCAAAATGGTAGTAGTCGGGTAGGGCCTGAAAGAGCACCTAGAAGTGGTATTTTAACAAAATTAACTTCGACAAGAGAGGAATGGTGCACAGTGGTAGGGAACAAAATCATGCGTTTTTTTCTTATCAACACAGAGTAAGTACAGTATGGGATGCCTTTAAGGCTACACCGTGGGGGTCATTACTTCTAAAGAAATACCCAACAAAGGGCAAAAAGGGAAAAAAGATCTGAGCTTGAGTCTAAGCTTGAGCAAGCAAATAGAAAGTACACTAAAGATAGAAACCTAGCTACAAAACAGGAGCTGCTACAGGCAAAGCTAGAAATGCAGGAATATTACTATCTACTAGGTGACATGGCGAACACAGCCTACCTCCAGAGGACATATGAGGAGAGTGAATATATGGGAAGACTATATGCATGGCAGGCAAAGAATAAACAGGTCCATAATAGAATCGAATTGCTGATTGACGAGGATTCTAAAGTTCAAATAACCTGTGAACCGGAGATTGACAGGAGATTTGAAATTATGAGAAAGTATATCAGACAGATCAAAAAATAACGCCTGACTGTATTAAAAGCTTCCTAGACAAACTACCAATTCCATCTATGAGCAAAGAACATAGCGAAATAGTAACAGCAGAATTCTCTATTGAAAAAATAGATACAGTTGTGAGTTCAATGGCTAATTGTAAAGCAGCTGGGGAGGATGGATTGCCATTAGAATTATATAAAACGTTCACCGCAACTTTAAATGCACAACTTCCCAATCTTGCTAACTACATGCTAAGAGGGGGTTTACCTCGGCCTCCTTTTATCCGGCAGAGGTAGTTAGCATTTTGAGGAAGGACAAAAAACAGGGAAAACATCAACTCCTATAGGCCAATAAGCCTTCTCAACGCTGATTATTACATTTTACAGAGCTCCTCACCGACAGGCTGAATAAAATTGTGAGATCAAGAACTCACGGGAATCAATGTGGCTTTGTAGCAGGTAGACAACTCTCCCTTCGAATACAACTTTTTTGATAGAAGCTTTGGACTATTTTACTAAGAACAATACAGAGGTGCAGGTGTGGTTTTTAGATGCTGAGAAAGCTTTTGATCTGGTGTCCTAGGAGTGCCTTTTAGATTTGGTTTTCCAGAAAGTTTGATACATATAGTGAAAAGTCTGTATAAGGACTTAATAGCACAAATAATAATCAATTCAAGACACATAGGTAGCTGTAGAATAAGTTGGGGTACAAAGCAGGGGTTTCCCTATCTCCAATTCTCTTTGCCTTATTTATAGATTTATAGATCAGGCAAAAAGCACTACAAACTGCACCTTTACAAGGCATTACTAATATAAAACTCTATGCCAATGACATTGTTTTATTTCTTAAACCTGGAGAACATCCAAAAGGAAATACTGGGGACTTTTTCAGAATTTCAAGCATTGGGTGGCCATAAAATAAATACTGTCAAGACAGAAATTCTGTTATGTAATTGCTCAAGTGAGACACTACTACGAGGTTTTCAGCTATTACACAACCCAGGCCCAAGAGGTATTTAGGGTTCTTTGTTGCAGAAAGAGTGGATGATCTATATACTTTAAATTATGTCCCTTTAGTACAAAAAGTTAAGCGTTTATTAGCGAAATGGAATCAACTTCCAATATCAATAATAGGCTGGGTGGCACTTTTACGAATGAAAATGTTATCACTATTTAGATTTTATATTTTCAGCAATCCCAAGTGCAGTACAAACCTCCTTTTTTAAAGAACTAGATGGTCTATTTTCATCTTTCCTATGGGCCAACACGGTACTAAGATTACACTACCCAAACGAGGAGGGAAGGTTAGCTCTCCCAAACTAGAGGGAATATTACTATGGACATTTTACACATAATAAGCACAGATTCCATAACCATTTTAATTCACCAGATATGGATAATTGTTTTATGATAAAAATAATGAACAAATATAAAATCGCAGATCCTATAAGGATAGTGAAGAACCCTAAGAAAGTAGGATACAAGGTTCTCCGGTGGTTTCTAAAACAAAAAAGCCCAACTGTCAAAGTATTATGGAATTCCTCGGATAAATGGCTCTACATGTTTTGTTGATCTATATGCTGGTGAAGATAGGTTGTTGCAACCTGGTGTATTAAAGAAGTGGGAGGAGAATGGGTACAGACATGTGGGAGACTTTCTTAACTCAGATTCCTAGAAAAAAATGGCCAGAAATAGAGAATGGACTGCTTCACTCTATACATATGCTTAAGTGGTCGCCTATCCAAATCAAGTACTTTTTAGAAAATATTGATCCAATAGCACCAAGAGCAAGATTAGAACTAAGTGAGGCGCTATAAGAAACATCAAATAAGCAGTTAATAAGTAGTTGGGTGAATTTCTTTTATGAAAATAAGATGTCTATTGTCTATGGAAAACCTTGAAACTAATGGCAGGAGAAAGACAAAGTCCAGATCCCCAAAGTGGTCTGGAATGGAATTAGCAAACTTAATGCCACAATAACAAGAGGTGGCAATTTTAGGAGAATGCAATTCTACACGAAATGGTTAATATGCGGGACCCCATCTTCTCTCCATAATATATACCCTCAGATTGAGGATAGATGTTTCCATTGCTCCAAAGAGGGAGGAGGTACCTGGATCCATATGGTTTGGGATTGCCCAAAGATCAAGCAATTATGGGAAGTAATTGAGAAATGTAGCAAATTGTGTGAAGGTTAGCCGTAACTTTTACTCACTGTGCGCTGAGTTTAACTTGAAACCAAATTGTTTCTTCTCTTATTGTTATATCCTTTGAAAAGAATTGATGTTCACTCTGTTTTCATGATCATTTTAACATTTCTTTATTGACTTGTTTTTCTTTTCCTTATTGTGCTTCATAAGGATTTTTTATATAAACCATTTCGTTGGTAAATCCATATATACAAATTATATCTCTGCCCAATGCATTTCGGGTCAGTATGGGTGACCCTTCGTCAGGGGCGAGGAATCTGTATATTGGGTATCTCTGCTGTACTTATGAAGCACAATAAGGAAAAGAAAAACAAGTCAATAAAGAAATGTTAAAATGATCATAAAAACAGAGTGAACATCAATTCTTTTCAAAGGATATAACAATAAGAGAAGAAACAATTTGGTTTCAAGTTAAACTCAGCGCACAGTGAATGAAAGTTACGGCTAACCTTCACACAATTTGCTACATATGACTAAGACACGATTAGGCATCATGTAACAACTTGCTGCGCTACCACAAACTATCTATAGCGAACACACATACTTTTGAATAAGTGAGTGCACAGGGATCAAAAACTTTATTCATTTTGACGCACTGCCTAACCCATCTCTGTAGCACCAACGCCAAAACGTGAAAAAATGCAATTTGATGATATAGCCCAGATTACAGTAAAAAAAGCTGAAACATTAGCATTCATGTCTGAAGCAGCTAAAGACATTTACGGTTTGATACAGGAGACCAGAGCCTTCACACCCCAAATATCGACAGTAGCTCAACTATTACGTCAATTTGAATACATTTCCAAAAAGGAAACCACGACCATCCGGTACAGCAGAGATACCCAATATACAGATTCCTCACCCCTGACGAAGGGTCACCCATACTGACCCGAAATGCATTGGGCAGAGATATAATTTGTATATATGGATTTACCAGCGAAATGGTTTATATAAAAAATCCTTATGAAGCACAATAAGGAA
The DNA here is from genome assembly GCF_964263255.1 of Lissotriton vulgaris. NCBI lineage: Eukaryota > Metazoa > Chordata > Amphibia > Caudata > Salamandridae > Lissotriton > Lissotriton vulgaris. The sequence goes on along the minus strand of NC_141685.1, from coordinate 1,428,000,959 downwards.
AAGAAAAACAAGTCAATAAAGAAATGTTAAAATGATCATAAAAACAGAGTGAACATCAATTCTTTTCAAAGGATATAACAATAAGAGAAGAAACAATTTGGTTTCAAGTTAAACTCAGCGCACAGTGAGTGAAAGTTACGGCTAACCTTCACACAATTTGCTACATATGACTAAGACACGATTAGGCATCGTGTAACAACTTGCTGCGCTACCACAAACTATCTATAGCGAACACACATACTTTTGAATAAGTGAGTGCACAGGGATCAAAAACTTTATTCATAAGTAATTGAGAAATACCTTATAACGATTATAGGTCAAGTAATAATCATTGAGAAGTATATTGCAGCAATAAAACACAAGAAGAATGTTTATTTATATTGGCTCTTGTGGCAAAAGCATTAATTCTCCAGAATTGGTGCAGCAATACCGTACCCACTTTTCATGCCTGGCAGGCTAAACTTCATAAAGTTAAAGAGCTGGAGAGACACTAAGGTCAGGCACATACATAATTGAGAAACGCTGGAAGCCCATAGGAAGCTAGTTAACATACTGGATAAGATGGAATGTTAAAGGTAAATTGTACAAAATATGGCTTAAAAAAATTATTAAACGTGCTCTTATGTACTTTTTAATGGCATTGTAGATGGTGATATGTTTTGAAGAAGGACCATGTTTGCATGAATGTGTCAACCAAAATTGAAATAGAACATTACAAACACTTTATTTTGTATATATACAACTGTGAATACAACTGTGACTGGAACTCTCTAATAAAACATTTTTAAAAAGAAAACAGTTTTCAATATTAGGATACTAACATCAATTGAATGGAAAGGTTCAAATGGAGGATCATTTCGAGCTTAAAGCACTTTAGCAGATCCTATGAGGGAAGTTACAGAACCACAGTTGGTCCCAAATTCAGAAAAGTCTATTGGCCAAGCTCTGGTCCATCCACTAGATGTTTCCAGAAAGCATGAACCACACAAATTGTGTATGATTATATTAGCAACATCGAGACTGCAAACCCTAAAGAGAACCAATTCTGAAGAAAACACTGTATACTGGACACATATGCTAAATTAGGAACCACATCGATCAGGGAACACCAGTTAGGAAAAAGATTTCAAATATTTGTTACATGGCTTCAAAGGGAATGATTTCCTGGAAGCATGTAGAGAAAAGGCCACTTCCTCTGAAATCCCTCTATTTATTAAACCCTCCGTTTCAAGTCTCATGTTGTCAGCTTGAGCATAACCAAACACTCTGGAGACAGAATAGGAAAGCTCAGAGAGCAAGGAGACATTGGAAAAAGTATCTCCTGACAAACTGACATTGACCTCAGGAGAGGATGTCAACATGAGTGGAGCCATGCTGGCGTTATCATCATCACCAACATTGTCTGCTCCCTGATCCTGACGAGGGTTCTGAGTATCAGAAGAGACCGAGGGAAGTCATATACCCTCCCTGAAGCCAAGGGCATAATAAAGTGCCTATCCTTGATGCCTTCTCCCCCATATCCTTCACACAAAAATGACTCAGAAGGGAATTCTGGAATATAGCACAGAGGTCTATTACTGGTTTTACCCATCTACGGCAAAGCATCTAAAATACCTCTGGGTTGAGTGCAAACTCCATAGATGAAGGGATAAATCTGCTTAACCTGTCAGCTTTTATGTTCAAAGTCCCTTGAATGTATATTGCTGAAATTTGGATCACTTTTTTCTCCGTCCAAGCAAAGATATTTTATTGTCAGTCGCCCGCACAACCTGCAGAAAAAACAGATACTGAAAATGAAAGCTAGCATTGTTGCCTTTCAGTAGGTAACCTCTGAACTTTCAAAACAGTAGGAGGTGAACGTGGAAATTGTTTTGATTAGTATCTACCATTGGGCATAACATAGCTGTATATTAAAAATCTCACTCCTAAAAAAAACCTTTGTCACAAATGTAATAAGACTGGGTTTCACAATTACATTGCAGACCTTATCTTAAATAGTGTTCTATTGATTTTGTTGCAGATAAATTTTTCTTGGTCACTATTGTTCTATTGAGCAGATTCAGATCTTCAACTAGATCAGATCTTTATCAGGTAAAGACATTTTTTTTTCTCTACAGCTGAAATCAGCTAGCATGCATAGTTGACCGATTTATTTACCAATGCAAATGATGGGAACACTTTTACTCTGTGCCAGCACTGTATTATGGATACGAGAACTGTGAAGATGCACACCGGCTCTGCACCACAAAGAGGTGCCATAAAGTAGCAAAAGAGGTTCCCATAGGCCCCTCCAGCCAATTCAAAGAGAGAACAGAAGTCCCCCACAGACAGTTGCAGTCAGCGATAACACCCACTTGCAGGGGTCTCTGTCCCTCTTTTATTTAAAGGCTGAGTACCACCTGTCCTTCAAAAGACCAAGCAGTTGTTTCATACATCCTCTCCACCTTTCACTAATGCACTGCCCCAAATATGCGTTTCCTCCTTGGCCAGTGCATTATTTCTAATAGGGTGCACTGTTCCTGTTTGTGCCCGACATAACCAGTAAAAGGTGACCCATGGTGCAAACAAGGACAATGTGGCCTTTACATTAAGTGGCCCCAGTCGATAAGTCATGGGGCTGGGTGGGTAGCAATCAATGACTTCTGAAGACATCATGAGCCCAAGTTTCTAAACATCTTTGCTCCGGGACAGTTACTAGTAAAAATGTATAACCTTCTCTGTATGTAAGTGATGCCTATTCATGTACATTATAGTTGTTGCTAATTTACAAATTGTCTGCTGCCTCCCTACTTTAAGCATACATAACATAAACATTGCATAAATGCCTACAAGAAAGTTTTGATATTCCTTTAAAATTGTGATATTTGTTAAATCCGTAACAATTGATATATGTAACAAATGCATTGCATACCTTATGCACTTATGCACATATAGCATGAGGAAATCAAATTGATTTACATTTTAATCTGTTTTTATTCTTCTTTTGTGCTGTATAAACAATCTTCCCACCCTAATTGCCTCTTTTGAATTTCACCGCATTGTTCTCGTCATTTAAGGTAGGTAGATGTAAGCGTAAATTAGAGGTTACAAAATGGGTCGGAAGTATATTTCAGAACGTTTGCGAATGATGATTAATTCTGATTAAATGTACTATACAAGACCAAGCCACACTAAATTAATCAGAGATAATCCTACTTTACGAAATGATGCAGGCGTGTTAGTAAGTTTCCACTCATAAAAGCAGAATTAATTAAGAAACCAGTACCACAACTTTTCTGAATTTATAGTCACAGAGTCTCCTCAACATCTTTGCTGGTCAAAGTTGGACAGAGTTTTAATGTATTTTAATATGTTAATATCTTATTTGAATAGCAGAATTAGACCATTTGTAAAGTTGTATTATTGAATCCCTCAAATCTGCAGATAAGACATAAATGTGGCGTAACCAGGTTACTTCACATTTGATTAAAAGTGAAGCTTAAATGTGGACCTTCACAAATTTAGCGTTATATCTTCTTGACTACTCCTCATATTCCTACAGCTCTCTTTGTATGACCTATCACCAGACCCCCTATTGCTGCTTTTTATATTAAATAAATCCAAAATCCAGGACTCTGTCTAGTGAAATACTATCAAAGTTCATGTCCTCAAATCTCACCACTTTCCAAACAATTTACAAGGTAATAAAAATGTTAACTATTCCAATTGAGCCTAGCCCCACTGCACAGGTAACATAATTCCTCTTTTCTCTGGAGGAAGGTCTCAATTCCATGATGTACTCCTCCTTTCGCTTTGGAGGGCTCCCAAGTCACTAGAAACATTATACTGCATCTTTTCTCCTCAATATCATGAACAATTAGATAACTAGCTATATGTAAATGTAAGCAGAACATACTTACATACTGCATGACCACAGGTTCAGGTTTAAGCAGAACTCTCTGAAGTCTACTACACCATCAAAAGCAAGATCTTCCTTTAACGATTTAGAAATCATGCTGAAATCTGTGGATCCATATTGAAATGGATCAGTTTGTTCCTTTACAACCATTGCTAACAACGTAATTAGACTCAATAGAATCATCATCATCCCACAAGGTATCCTTCTCTATGTCTTTAAGTGTTAACCCTATGCTTTCAGGTGTTCAATATGGATGTGTAACCGCTGATCCAAATTCTAAAATTGGGCGATCCTCCAAATGTGTTTAAAATACTACAATCCACCATCAACTGAAAATAAGTGAACAGATTAGGCAAAGATAACCTTTTGCTTGGATCAACTATTCCAGTGGATGAAGTAGAGTTTGCTGTATTTGAAATTAACCAAGGCAGAGATCGTAGTGCTGGGTGGAGCAGATTGAAAGTTTCAGGTCTGAAATAGCCTCTCAGCCTTAAAGCACCTCCTCCTATGTGACTGAAAAGTAAAGAACAACAAAGTCATTTTTGTTCATGAACTCTCCTTCATACCACAAGTCAACACAATGGTGAAGGGCGTTAACCTTAGCTCTTCCAGCTGCGGAGAATCACCCCACTCCTCTAACATGTCCACTGCAGGGAGATGACAAGTGTCTTAGAGAAGGTACATTTAGACATCTGCAATGTGGTGCAAACTGACTCCCTAGAAAATTCATTGCGAGGACGTAAAAGCTATAGAATCAGGCTGAGTAATTTGAAACAGGTATCACCATGTTAAAGCAGCTTTAAAAGTTTAAAATTCACCGAATAGTTTACAAGTGTTACTACAAAGGATCAAGACGCCTTCAAGGGCTCACAGTCAATGACAACAGAACACTTTATTCTACACCTATTCACCCAGGGAGGTTCAAACAGATCAAACAAACAGGCAATGCCCTGCATGTTCAAAAATCCCAGATTGTGGAATACATTCAATTTTAGTCCCACAGCAGAGCCCAGCTAATTGTGTTTCAGTAAAGTCCTAAAAGCTAAGTTTGTAAAGCTTCTGTATGGTGGATTATAATAAAGAATATGAGATGGGGCCCTTCATAACAGATGTTAAATGTGCACTAACTTTCATCCTCACTCTGACGCAACCAAATCAGTATTGTAAACATTTGTTTGCTTGCGTGACAGACCTTTCTAGCTTTGTGAATCACTCATAGAGTAGAAATATGTACAACGTAACAATTTTCTAAAGTAAGTTACACTTAATAACTGATAAAAGTTACACAGGATGCTAATAAATATTGCATGACAAATTTCCTAGAAATACTTTTCAGAGCTCCATATGCTCATCAATTTAATATATTTCTGTGTGCTCGCTCATCTTGACAAAAATGTAAAGAAGCCATAGGCCCTACTTACAGAATATTTCATTTGATCTTTTTATAGGTACTAAAGTGAAAGTTTAAAAATCATTTTGATCACATCAATGTTGGACTGATTTGTGAAAATCTTAAATCAAGTTTGTGGGTTTCTCTTAACTCTCTAATACAGCTTACCAATAGGTATCTTATTGCATGGAATCTCACAGATTACCATAGTAGTCATGGTTTTGGTGTTGGTTACCCTGTGTGTTCTTTTTGCATTTGTCACCCCGAGTGGGACAGGTATGCACAGACGTGGGTCTCGTGCTCTCGAAGCCACTGGAATCAAGCTATTCTGGCTGATGAGGGGTGAAACCCCAAAACTGGTCCTATGATGCTTGTTTCCAGTCCAGGGAGGACCTGGCAGTTTGGGCTGGACGGTTCCCATAGAGCACAGAGTCAAGACTCAATTGTATATGGCTGGGTTCAAACTGGAATGGCATGGTGAGCAAACAAACCACCTTGAGACCAAGACGGGGTCCTTCACTCTCCCATATCAGGTAATGGGGCTGGCTTTATCATAAAGGGAATCTTGGCTATACACCTACATACATGATAGGTACACTTAGGTACATCTGGTTGGGGTTGCATCATAGGAGTACGCATTATTACTGTCATGTGTCTCTTTATGCCTGCATATATTCATTATTTTAGCACTACATTTGAATTCTACCTTTTCTTAATCTGTTGGTGCTCATAACCGTATATATTTGATTCATTCTCATGGTTGTTGCAGCGCATGTATTTGACACTAGAATGACGCTGGTTAAATAAATGTTTATTGAAAAGGTCCCCACCATTTATTCTGTGTATCTCTCTGAGACAAAATTGGCACGAATGGCTGAGCAAAAAGTACTGTACTGTTTCCACAATCCCTGAAGGGGTCAGGGTTGTCATGTTTGATAGTTGTCAGAAGATATTCGCTCCTTGGTAAGAGGGGCTCATAGGGCTTTGTGAGCTAGCAGGACTAACAGACTAACATATCCTTTGGGGGTGTCTGGAATCAGTCTGGACACGATCCCTTAGTTTATGTTGTCTAAATGCGTAGATCCTATATCGATGTGTCGGAACTTCATGGCATTGGTTGTTATCACATTGTGTTGCAGGCTATAGACACATATTTATTTTACATGCAATCTTTCAGATTACTGTAATAGGCAATGGTTGTGGTTTTGGCCTCCCACTCTGACAAACCCTGGAGGTTTTCACTGTGGTGATTCTGTAGGCCCTCTTGAGAGGGGTTGTATGATATATTGTAAGCTGTATTTTCTACATATTTATAATTTTATACCTGTATGCATGATGGTAGCCAGTTTATGTGCACTTGAATCAGTCACTTTTGGGTAAAGTATTAAGCCAATTGAAAAAGGTAAAAGCTTCATTGAGTCTTTGGGAAAAGTCATGCCAGATTTTGTTGGCTTGATCTGTTTATTATGAAACGTTATAACAGAGTCAGTTGCCCTGACGTACTTTTTGTGAAAAGCATGTGTTAAAGATAACTCTCTTTTAAGGATGTATTGTTATTGCACAGTGCTAAAGACTATAGGCAGGTATTTTGTTACATGGAATTTCACAGGTTACCATACTAGACAAGGGTTTTGGTGTTGATGATTCATCTGAAAGAACCGAAGGGATAGATGATTTGAACTATGAACTACAATAATCCTTTTTAGGCTCTCTTTGGTGAAATAGTATTTTGCTTTGCCAACTGCATACATTTATACTTTTAGGACAGATTGTTTGTTATGAATAGTTATGATAAACGCAGTAGGCCTGGCATATTGATTCTGATAAGTGTAAGTTAAAGTCAATAGGCATTTAAGGGTAGATTACTATTACTCTGAAGTATAGAATAGATATAGGCATTTTGTTACATGAAATCTCACAAATTACCTTTCTAGGGAAGGATTTTGGTGTTGGTTACCTCCTCTGACAAACCATAGGTGTGGAAAAAAAAACAAGGGATTCCTTGTTTAGCTATTTTAGGATAGCAGCATTTTGCTTTTCCAACTATAATTGTGTAGACATTCGTGATTTGTGACTGTATGCCTGATGGTTGCCTTGTAAGAAAGCTTACGCTCAATACAGTAGGCCAGAGTTTGTTAGGGTGAAAAGCCAGTAAGAACAGCAATAGACTGAATTGGTCTAGAGGAAACTCTTATGCCAGTTGCAATAGGTCTGGGCTGGGCATTATGAAAAATGATTGCAAAGCCAGTAGGCCTGGATCATTTATTGTGAAAAGCATGCAGTCAATCCAATAGGCCTCTATAATTTTCACATTATGCTACAGTCAATAGAAAGATATTTGGTGACACGTAATCACATAGATTACCGTAGCAGGCAAGAGTATGGTGTTGATCACCCACTCCGACAAACCCAGAGAGAAGAATTTCACTGTGCTGATTGACTGTGCTCTGCTGTTGGAGATGGGTTGTATATTGTTTTGCCTAGTATGATTGTGTGCATATTTGGAATTTTACAACAGTTTGCATGATGGTTGCCAGTTTATGCACAAAGCAGTAGGCCAGTAGGCCAGAGTTGTATATAGTGCCAAGCCATTGGTACATGCTAGAGGAGCTATAGGTTCACTGAGAAACGTTATGTCAGATTTCTTCGGTGTGATCTGCTTATAAGGAAAAGTTATCACGAAACAAGTATGCCTTAAATACTTTTGTGAAGAGCATGCGTTAAAGCCAATAGGCTTTTAATGGTGAATTGTTTTTACATTGTGCTAAAGCCTCGACGCAGGTATTTTTTCACATGGAATCTCAGAGATTACCTTAGTGGGCATGGATTTTCATGCTGGTGACCCACCCAAACAAACCATGGGAATAGACGATTTGGTCTATGGTATTCCTTATTACACTATATAAGTAGGGACTTTATATTGTTTTGCCAACTGCATTTTGTACATATGGTAAAATATTTATGGTATACCTGATGTCTGCCTTGTGGGAAGACTTATTACCAATATAGTAGGTCTGAGTTGGCTATGGTGACAAGCCAGTGATAACAGCTAGAAGCCTGACTGGTTCATTAGGAAAAAATATTTTTGATGTCATTGATATGATCTGTTTATTATATAAATTATGATAAATGCAGAGTCCTGACTTATTGATTGTGAAACGCATATGTTGAAGTCAATAGGCATTTAAGGGTGGATTGTTATTTCTCTGTATTAAATTCTGCATATATGTATTTTATTAAATGAAATGCCACAAATTACCTTTGTAGGGAAGGATTTTGGTGTGTGTTACTGCCTCTGACATAAGTTCCCATTTTCCAACGCCGTCAACGAGTAACAGTTTCTTCTAGGCTCTCCATTTCTGGTAGATTTCTTCTGAATCTCTTGCTGCAACTTTGTAGCTGTTGAAAATGTCTCCTCCAAGGAAGTCAGGCTTTAAGCCATGTAGAGAATGCGTGGTCAAATGTCTATTACTGACCGGCATGAGGATTGGTGTTCGTCACCGGACCACAGCGTTGAAGCTTGCTCATCGTATGGACAGATGAATGCTAAGGCATTGAAGGAAAAGGAGGCTAAGTTGTTTATGGCCGGGGCCAAGAAGCAGGTCGTCAGAAAATCTCGACCTTGTTCGAAGTTGCAGTTCCCCCATACTTCAAGATCTTCCAAAAAGAAGCGTAAGAAGAAGTGGTGCCATGGGTCTTGGCATCATTCATTTATTTAATATTTAGTGTTATATAGAGCGTGAACGTGGCCCGTTAGGGTAGCAGATCACTTTACAGGGATAACACATTGTATACAAGTATGAAATAGTCAAAGAAAAAAAACCAACATAAGTAGGGTTAGAAAGAAGTGAAACATTTGGGGAAAAACAGGGTGTATACAATGCTCAGATCATAATGCAGAGAAATCCATCAATTACATTTGTGGGGGTACAAGGTCAGTACAAGATGGATAGCAGACAGTCAGTCCAAACTCTAGCGGCAAAGTCTCTGAGCGGTGTGTACAATGCATGACTTATGGGAGAAACTTGCCCATTAGGAAGGTTGTGGCTTCCGTTTTTAAATATTGACAGAGAGGAAATTCTTCTGATGAAAGACAGCAGCAAGATCCAGATTCTTGGTGCCGCCCCAGAGAAAGCACAATTGTAAGTTTTTTCCTTTCCGAAGTAGGGTGCCTGGAGCACAAAGTCTCCGGGGGACCAGGAGTTTCTGGCTCCTCCAGAAACCATGATTTTCTGGGCGAGATATGCAGGGGATTTCGCGTATAGCGCTTTGTGGGTTATACATGCCTGTTAGAGTTGGATTCTGGCTTCAACAGGAAGCCACTTCAGCACTTTCAGATGTGGCAAGAAGAGGCAAGCTTTTAGGGTAGCGTGGAGATCTTGGGTAGGCCAGAAAGGGTTAAGCATCCATATTCGATTCTGGAGATATCTAATGCCTGGCCTGCCATTTTTAGGTCCGAGGCATCAAGGAAAGGTTTTAATTTCCTCAGGTAGCTCAGGTGAAACCTGGCAGTTTTAGCCATCGAGTTGATGTGGTCTTGCATATTCAGGTTGCTGTCTAAGATTATTTCAAGAGATTTGGCAGATTCCACTATGGTTGGTGTGCAGTTTAGTGCTGTGATGGACTTGGTCCATTCCCGTATGTCAATGATACTTTTATGGGGGGAGATTAGAAGGAATTCTGGGGCATATTAGCAAGAACCTCATTAAAATTATCGCTGTTTTAGCGGCAGGAAACTGCCGCTAAAACAGCGATAATGGGCCTCCTAATTTGCGTTATAGAATTCCAATAGAATCCCAGGTTAGATGTCCTGCTTATCTAAACTGGGCTTCTATTGGCCATTTTAGAGGCAGTTTCCTGCCGCTAAAACAGCGATAATTTTAACGGGGTTTTTGCTAATATGCCCCTCTGTTTTTTGTGTATTTAGTTTGAGCTGGTTGCAAGCAAGCCATTGAACAGTCAGCTTTATGGCATCAGTCAAAGAGTAGATCTCCCCTAGAGATGAGAATTTGATGTAGATCTGGGTATCATCTAATATAGAAAAACACACAAAAGCACTGGGTTCAGTGCAGGGTACACAAATCAATCTATACGTTTACACTGGAAGGAGACAATTCATAAAACAAGCTTATAGAATTTTATTTTATTATTAGTCTTTTTTCTTTTCTTTTATCAAAAATATATTTTCTGGATGTTCATTTGTTAGACATATACATATAATAAACACATTCTTGCATCTGATCGTTCAACAAGTAAAGGACAAGATTGGCAGAAGAATTGATAATAATGTACAAAACAATCAAGAAACAAAATTAACAATATCACTGGTAATGATGTGCAGAACAAATCACCAACGCGATTCGGCAAGCGCCTTCTTCAGGATTTCTGTTTTACCAGTAATTGCTGTCTTGTCTATTCTCGAAGTCTTTTTCAAGTGAGAACATATTTATGATCAATTAGATCTGAATTGGGAGGGACCTGATGCCAGATTTTATATATAGAATCCTTGTTTAAAAAGGTCTGCCTTTCTATTTGCCACAAATCCAAGGGATATCTATAAAAATATTCTGAAATATGTCGGAAAACTTTTCCTTGTTTCATTTATGATGAAATGGAAATTTTCTGGAAATGTACTTCTTGAGCTCTTTATTTAGTTGATATGCGTACTTTACGATGTACCGCTGTTGTGATTCCTGCGTTTTCCGGGTCTTTTTTATAGATCCCTAGGTTCTGTCACTGGGTCACTGGTTTTAGAGGTCATGTGCTCATGCACTTTTAGTCATCACGTCCCGTATCAAATCAACCCCAGCTCTATGGAACAGGAAAAGAAAGTGTGACATGTTGGGGGTGTTGAATCAGGTGGCTTTCAGTTTTGAGTTCAGAGAGGTCTGTACCTTTTCTGTCTCATTCTCACTTCTAAGGGCTGCAACGAGGAGGACAGGGACTTGGAGTGATTAAGATTTTCAGAGTAAGTAGCTGCACCTGTCATGCCAATGCAATGTACAATTGGCCTGCTACACTTATTCTTGCAGATGTTTTACAGAGCGGAAAACATTCAAGCTCTCGAAATAGAGACTTTTCATTACTGTAACGTAACAAGGACAAGCCAAAAGCCACAGCCAGGCTGTGTTGTGAAGGTTACGGCAGGATCAGTCATGTGCAGCTGAGGTATGCACAAGGAATGGTCAAACGGATGCACCTTGTAACGTAAATATCATCCCGCCTTAGGCCTCTCCAGGGTCATACCCTCTCTCCTTTGACCTAAAGAATTATTACCCAGAGCAGCGAGCTCTTTCAGAGTGCACCATGCTACAAGGGTGCAGCCGTGGTCTGTGACCTCACAGCTGCAATCGAAGGACAGTGCACCCTGGTCCAAATAATGGTCCGGCCTGCTGGGGATTGCTGCTTACTGGACCACTAAGCCTGCATGAGACGTGCTCAAAGGGGAGGCCAAGAACGGATTGCGAACTATGTCAGTGCCTGCTGAGGCGAACCCTGCTTGAGGTGAGCCCGGTCCCAAAACTACGAGGAAGTGCATACGGGGCCTCGGAGCCTGTAATTGATAGTCTGGCACCAGCTGGAGTTCGGCGGTACTGGATGAGGTCCAGATCCATTCAGCCTGTGCAGCTTTGACGCACTTAGCATGCATACATTCTGCCCCATTGGAAAACTGCAGGTACCTACCTGGTGAACTGCCTGCGACTCCTTTACATATGGGGTCTTGCTCACAAGCTGCCAGTACTGCAGTGAATCATTCTTGTGTCCAACTGTGTGAACACTACAGACACACTTGTATTACTGGTAAAATGGTTGCCAACTCCACAATGAACAAGCTTGTGCAGGAAGCACACAAGTCATGTCTGTGCAGACTCTATTTTTGGTCTTCCCGCCGGCCACACCTTTTCCAACTCGTCACAGGGTGTGGTCCCACCCAAACCCTGTGACGAGTTAGGAGAGGGAGGGGTGATGCTCTCTACCCCCTGATTGACAGGGAGGCAAGGTGAAAACGGGCTTGTTTTTAAAACGCCTGGGACCAAATTTACCACCACGTCATCGGGGGGGGGGGTGGGGGTGGGGGTGGGGGTGGGGGTGGAGACTGGGTCTTAATGCTAGGCCCATAGGAATCAATGGCAATTACCGAATCGGTCAATACAGATTCGGTAATTACCGAATATTGTCGAATCGTTTATTTATTCGGTAAATATACCTACATAGCATTTACTGATTTGTAAATACCGAATCGGTAAAATTCGGTATTTACCAATCGGTAAATACTAATTACCTACATTGGGCCCTAAATGAATATTGGATCAAGATGGAATCCCCTAGGGAATACAATGTTCCGGAAGAAGTAAAAGATTCTAAAACCACCATATAAGAGAGATGAGATGAGTTCCCCATGTGTGCATTGATACATTGTTGAAAGGTTTTCCTGGGATCTGTTAAGTGGCAGTGAATGCTACAGATTGTACTGGGTCCTTTCCATCAAATGCTGCAGCTGAGGACATAATTACTAAGCAATAGATTTTTTATGCCAATCTGACACTTGGAAAAGACTGATTAAGGGCATTGTGAAACTAGGCTCGTGCGAAACACAGTGTATAATTATTTGGAAGTCTAAAGAATAGACACTGCAATTCACAAGAAAGCAGTGTCAGCAACTTACAATGTTTATCACTGATACAGTATGTTACAAAAAGATCAACATTAACATGCACAGACTATCATGGGACTTTGATTCAAAATCCCCAGTCACAGCAATGAGTAATGCTCGATAGCCCAGAATCTGGTTCTGTGTATTTCATTTCACATATTGACTACTACTAACGTATCTTTAAGTAATGTAGATGTGAAATAAGGATAGTAAATCTACACTTCTGCATGTACTCGAGTACTTGTGGGTCGTTATATGTGCAGATCAACAGTACTAAACTCCATATTGTGACATAGACTTCTGCCAAATAAATACACCACTAGATTTATTGCATGAATGTTGTATAAAAAAGCTGATCATCATTAGACAGCAATTTTCAATAATATTCGATTGTGAAATAGGGTTGAGGATCTGGGAGAATCAGAATTACAGGATCTGGGAGAATCAAAATTACAGGGGCATTTGTAAGATACCCTGCACAGCCTCTTTCTACCGTTGCAAAGAGTAGGGCGGGTGTCTGATCATTTTCTATGATGACCAACAAAAGATTCTCAGAGAATCGTGTATAAAATGCTGTTGGTCCAACCTTAGCTCAATCCTGAGAAGCCTTGCAACCTATTAGTGTAAAACGTCTATTACTACACTGCATGTTCATTTCTGAAAGTCTTATCTTTTCTAGACTCATGCCAAGTTCTTCAAGAAATTCAAGCATCGTGTGCTGTGTTAAAGGGAGAGAGCAGAACAGCCGCATGTTGAATAAAGTAAGGTACTGTTACCTCTCTTTCTGTGGTGGTGCATTTTAGGCTGTTATGTGCCAATAAAAACACCTTTCTGCCATAAGGGTGTGTGTTTTGTAAGGAATTGGATTAGGGTACCCTTCCAGTACAAAACTATCCTTTACCACTTTACCTGCTTTGTATGTGTGCTGTACAATGCAGCATACATGCAAAGTAGGGTAAACAATGAGAAATGAAAGCATTTATCGTTGTTACACCTGCCTTGAGGAGGCATACAATTGTGGTGCAAGTTCCTGTATATGAATGTTTGTAGACAGGGGTTTGCAGTACAGCTAATCGGTGGCTGAATGGAAACGCTCATGCACCACACATAAAATAGCCCCTTGATGTAACATAAAGCAGCACACAGCACAACTTTGCTTTACTTTGGGAAACTATCCAACAAAAAATCCTGATTTGCTTTGAATAGTAAATCTCAGCCTAACACTTTGCCTCAGGCTTGCATTACAAAAATCAACCTGCAAACTCATGCAATTTAAAAACACCTTACTAAGGATATACTCACAGACCTATATTGGAGATGTGTAAAAAAAAAGTGCAATTAAAGTCAACCCAAAATAGACCTGCTATTCATCTTTAACCACTTCCAAGAATGGCAAAAAATGTGTCTGTCTTTTTTTCTCACCTTCAAAAAACTCAGAAAACCAGGGACCATAGAGCTTGCTGTGTCAGCCAATTTAGTCATATCGGGAAAGCATACAATGAACATGTATACCAATGGCACAGTGATGATGAAGCTAAATATGCAACCAAAGAACCTTTGCTGGAATCCTCCATGATCTTAAAAAGACAAAATACAGCTTTTTAACAACACCAAGTCCAGCAAGTATACTACCTTGGGAAGTAGGTAGAGTGCTAAAGCCTCAATCCCTTCCATCATTCATTACCTTGGAACGTGACCAGCGAAAAAGCAAGACCCACACTTTCTTCCCACAGCCCATCAATAGGAGTCCCTACAGTCGGCTCTTCATCAGCATATCACAAATCACAAAACACCACATGCAGAGAATCCAACTGCAAAATAAAGTAAACATCTATGAGATCCCTTCTACAGAAAATAGATTTTCTTCTGTATAAAAGTGCATTATAATCATACAGTCAGCTTACAAATGCACCCTCGAAATTACCTAGCTCACATTTGAATATGAATATCATATTGCCTGTCTGAATGAGACATAATTTAAAGACACATTGATTCACACTCTTATGTGATAGGTCTACCAGACTTTAAACCACTGGCGGACTTCGCAGGGCAGCGCCTGTAGTGCATGCTGCACACGTTCAAGGCAGAGCCTGTTTCAGGCGCCTTGCCTAAATCCCATCAGCCTCCCATTTTCTCTTCTTAGCATCTCTTCAGACACTTTAGCTGCTGCTGCTTGAATTCTTCGGGTAGATATCTTTGTAACATGCCCATTTGATAATCCAAGGAGTGTTAATGTTAGCCTGTTAGCAGTGAGTTGCTTGTATTTGCATTTAAATGGCTTTCTCTGCCCTATCGGCAACTGGGCTGTTTAAACCTTCATTGCCTAAAAGAAGAAAGACAGCAAACCAGGAACAACATGTTATTTAGCATTTCAGAAGTCTGACAATTAATACTATGGCATATATTCAAGGTCCCCGGAATTATACGTTTCTGTGGTTGCACCATATTCAGAATAATCATGGATTTTTCTCGTTTGCCACATAGTGTACTCAGGAAACGCCCGTTCAGGTAAGAGTGGTGGGTCTGGGTGGGTGGGGCGTATTTTGACAGACCTTGACGAGGGAAAATTAATTATTTATATGACATTTTGTTTCTATCTCAAACAGATCAAAAGTTATTAAACACAAAATGCTACACTTAATTCTGATTCGTGGCAGATCCTCTGCAAAGTTTTACTGATCACTTTTGTTGATTGTTGTATTCAGGTTTTAAACTGGGAGTAATGTGGTGCAACTGTGCCCAGGCACACCAGGCACAATTACTAGTTTCTAAAATGTCAAAGCAAAGAAATATTACAGCTACAGATTGTGCTGCATTATGCCACATAATTCACCATTATGAACTGCATAAGTTTCGACCTGCATACTTTTGTAACATGATTTGGTCCTCCACTGGTGCAAAATTCCAGTGCCCTGATTATAATACCATCTGTAATTCTTGGCTTTCTAACCAACAGCGTGCCGCATTCTGGGGCTTATAGCTTTCATTTGTATACTGCCATTAGAGCTCAAAACCACAGCATGCCAGGTGTTTGTTACAATGCCAGACCTAGCGTAGGAGTTATGCATGCCATTTGTCAGGTATGTTTGACATTTTTCACAAAGTTATCTAGTTAATTTTCTGAACAATGATTGTTAGAGACATAACACCAAAAGTAAGCCCTGCTCACATATTTTTGAGGATTCACTTTTTCATTTGCATTATGGTCGAATCGAGCACTAACAAGGCACGTCGTTTTGCCTTCTGTGTCTTGGAAAGCTTAATTCCAAGCTTCACAATCACATCCCAAGAAAAGTACGACATGTGAAGCAGCAGTGCAGCCTTCCCTAACACAATTAAGACAGCTCACAGAAGCCAGTAGGACATCGTACTGTTAACACATACAGTACAGGTATAATATAGCTAGATAAAGCACTGAAGAGGAAGTGAGACGAGTAAAAGAACTGTTCGATGCTCACCATGATAAGGCATACACCTACAACAGTCCTGGAAGAAACTGACAAACCTCCTATGAAAGTGCCATACATTTATGTATTAATCATCATCAAATCCCTGTATTTGGCTATTGCAAAAAAACATAAAAGTCAAATACACAATATATGTGTCAAAAAATCTCTAATAATTTCCATCGGGTACTGTACACAACGGAAAACTATGCTATTATTATGCATATATATTCATAATATATGTTTAAAATGGGGATAAAAGATAAATACATAAAACTAAGTACAGGATAGCAATACTTCCAAAATTACATTTGTTAGAAAATAGGAGCTGGGCGCACCTGCCTAAACTTATACTATTCAGAATTTGGATAACTCGTAACAGCCACAGAACATTACAAAATGGAGCATGTCCTGTGGAGACTTACCGTCGCAGCCACAGGGCATTAAGCTCTGACCCCTGTTACACCCATACTGCTGTGCTAGAAGAAGATAAAAAATATCAAAATGGAACATGGTCAATAAAAATAGGTCATAACCACTTAACAGCCTAAAAGATCCGTGCCCTGCACAGTTTTCAGGATTACAAACCTGTGTACGCTAGGCTTCCTTAACTCCCGATTTCCCCATCTTGGGTCTGCTGTCGAAAGAAAGAAACCTTTACCCATCCCAGATGCTTCCTGTTCACCAGTTAGAGATTAGAAAATAACTTGGCTCTTCTTAGGTTCAAAGAACATTCCTTTATATAGCTAAGCCAAGGGATATGGGGAGCATGATCAAGGGCCATACAGTCCTTCAAGATCAAGTTGTTCATGTACTCACATAGGATGATGAACCGATTGTGTGATATGCTTTAAAAACGTTTCAAATGTACTGGGACGCAAAAGCATGTACTACTGTTGGCCAGCAGTACAGTTTCTTAGATAAAGGGTTCCTAGAGTTTTTGAGGTTATGTTCTTCAAGTCAACATTTATTTTCTCCCTTTGTTAAACTCAGACCTGACCGACATTAAAATTGTGTGTGGGAGACCTATGACCTATATTAAAATTATGCTTTCTACTGGTGTCTTCCAACTACAAGATGCAACACAGGAGGGTCAAGTGAGAGAATCTACCTCTCTATTCTGTCACAATGTTTCAATATTCGAATATTGCCACTATGGCATCTGGTGCCTTTCTCAGGACTACTTGTCATCTCTCATAAAATATTGTTGAATTGTCCCTTATTCAAAGGGAAGGTAATGCAAGTGCATTATGTAAATCCTATGTTTTTTCATACAATGGGTCAACAGCAATGGAAAAAAGCATTCTTCATGGAACATGCACATTTAGGCCAGAAACAGTGTACGGTTCCGCCCATCAGAGGAAAGGTACAGCTAGAGCATCAGCAACACAAGCTTTCCCCGTCACACGACATGTACAAATCAGGCAGAAGCAGTGCACGCTTTGTTTACTCACAGAACAGATACTGTATAGCAGTAGCAATGCAGGCTTCAATCTCTCAAGAAAGCAGCAAGTGTAATCCTCCAGTCCCCACAAAAAAGATTCGGTAGGGCTTTGTATTTTCAGCCACAGTGTTGCAACTGTTTAAAATGTTGAGGGCCACCAGTTCAACCATACTAAAATAAAGACTCAAAGAAAGGAGGAGAAGGAGCAATTGTACATTCATTGAGAAATGACAAAATCAAAGAATACATATAGAAAACTTCAGTAAGGCTGGGTCTTGGAGAAAGTTATGCATAATAAGATAAAAACATATATTAGAATGAGTTTGGTAGGCTAAATGTTGAATACAGTAAAAAAATGTATATCAGATATTATGTATTGCTAAGGAAAATGTGATTAAAAGGTAAAAAGTGCTACTTTTTCCTACATGCCAAGCTTCCTTTCTCTGCCGCAAAATGGAGAAGTGGAAAATAATAAATGAGCTATACATTACAGAAACAACTAAATCTACTTTTCTAGCCTTCCAATATCCATGCAATAGAATATCACATTTTGCAAAATAGAAAATAGGTAAAATTCACATTGAGTTAAGGAAAAAAATGAGGGAACAATGCTTGTAACTAATCTGTTTACTGAAGTAAAGTTTTGAGGGAAAACATGTCATTTCTCCCAAGCAACCACTGAAGAGTGATTACAAATAAATCAGTTGGTACCACTCTGAAAGTAAACACAGCTAAAATGGTTAAATCAATTTTAGCACTTGACACAACGTCAATTTCGAGGATATAGTTCTTTAAAAACCTTTACTTAAAATCCCCCACCCATACCCAGGAGATATTTCAAATAATGCCCATTTTCAATGTCCCCTGATTTAATGAAACTGTTAAAACAAACAGTACCATTCAAGCTTCAGCCATTTGCAGAAAACAATATGACTTTCGATTAACAACAGGCCAGTTTTAGACCAGCCCTTAGTCAGAAGCCAGTAATATGGACAATCTTTGAGGCACTGGTGATGAGAGTGGTTTTGGGGCCCTGATATTATTGGATTTGTCAGTGGCTTTCGACAACATTAATCATCACAAGAGCATGCAACATAGGGTTGATGAGTGTGGAATAGGTAGCGCAGCTCTTTCTTGGAGGATTTTTTTTACATTGATGATGTCATCATTCGGCTAGTAAACAACAACTATACTTTGAGTCTTTTGAAGAACAGAGCTCCCAGTGGAATTCCATTGTCCGCACTCCTGTTTAATGTAGTCTTTGTCCATTGATTAAACTATTCTAAATCATCCAGCATAACCAGGGGTGTCCTCCAAGATTCATTCCTCTGACCAATACTCTTCATCATATACATGGAACACCTCACCACTATACTTAAACAAGCAAACATCCTATACCACCTATATGAAGATGATACCTAGCTTTATATGGAAGTATCCTCGCTGGAAGTCTTACAACGACTAAACACTACTCTCATAAAAGTCCAAAACTGGCTGTCACACAACCAAATGAAACTAAATCAAGATAAGACAGAAATTATGCTCCTATCCCCAAAAATCAATCCATTCAGATCTGAAAGTGGATAAGCACCATTGAAGCTCTGAATTGCAAATTGATGCTCTCTGAGTCCGTCAAATCTCTGGGATTCACCCTGGACCGAGGTCTGGCCATGAAACAACACATACACAATACAGTGATGAGTGCATTCTACAACCTAAACCCCTATACAAAATCAAGCCCTTTCTCCCCCTAATCGACCTAAAAACTTCCACGCAAGCGATGGTACTGTCTAAATTGGACTTCGGGAACGCCAGCCTCACCGGTACCACCGAATCGCACCTAGCCCCCCTAAGAGCAACACTAAATGTAACACAAGGATGATCACTAGAGTAACAAGACATGATCACATCTTCACCTCCCTGAAAAATCTTAAGTGCTTCCCGATCAAAGGACACTGCTGCTTCAAAATGTCCTGCCTCACTCATTAAGTCTTTCACACTGAGAAACCAGCCTACCTTGCATCCAGACTCTCAAAGGCAGGGCGAATAAGATATCTAAGAAGCACCGACACTCTTCTCATTCCACCGAAAAGGCACAAACAAAAAATCCCTTTCGAGATTCTTTATGGGCAATGCCCCCAAAATCTGGAACTCCCTCCCAGTACATATCAGGATGAACCCTTCCTTTATGAGTTTCAAAAGACAATAACAAGACTTTCTCTTCAATCCATACCTCGACCCTCCAGACACTAATCATATAGCTCACAACTGAACTATTTTTCTGACCCTCTGTTTTTCTGTGACCCGACCCTCAATGAGTCAGCTATTTTCGTAACTTATGCTCTGCTTTGATTATATCTCTAAAGCACTCTGATACCCAGGTCTTGCCAGTGCTATATCAAACTCTTCAAATAAAATAAATTAATAAAATTAATAATCAGGACTTCGAACATCTACTAATTAATTGTGCTTGATATTCCCAACATATTTAAGAAACCACACAGGGCCTCAGCAAAGGACCAACAAATGTGTTCTGCCACTATAACGCAGATGTTCACTGTTGGAAGAGCACAATTACTTGGAGATTGATCCTAATAAAATTGGGATCATGTTGGCCAGCACTTCCCCAAAAGTCTGGCCATGAGTTTGGAGCTAGTTCTAGTCCTGAAAAGAAAGTTAAGAATATACCATATAGATGGACTATGAGCTTACGTTGCCCTATCAGGTATCCAGCATGGTCAAATCACGCTTCTACCACCTACATATTTCAATACAGTCTTCAAATGTGTGACTTTTCCACAAAAAGACCTGGCAATTCTGGTCACATTGTCATGCCTAAACAATGGAAAAAGTGCAAACTTATGAAATAACAAATGTCTGTTGGTTAGATTAGAACACCCACAAAATGCAGCAGCACATGCTCTACTATGCCGTAGATGAAGAGACCATGATAAGACCAGGGTGAAATTCCTTACACTGGTTCCCTGTTACTGTGTATAGTTCACATGAATTACTAAGTTCAGTACATAAAATGATAGGTCATGAAGGTTCAATCATCTTTTGACACACATTCAAATCATATCAGCCCACCAGGCTTGTCCGATAATGAGGAAACCTTATAAGTGTGATCCTTAAACAGAGACATGAAAAATGGAGAAGCTGCTGGCTTACCGTGTGGGCAATCTCACTTTGGAACTCTGTTCCACTGTATTTGAGATTAATGCAGCACTAGTTTGTTGTAAACTTCAAACCAACCTATATCATCAGGCATATACTTAAAAAGTGACATTGTTACATGGACGTCTGTTATTCCTCTCAAAAACCCATATACTTAGTTTCTCTTAACAACGCCATAAGACCACTTTGACGATGCATGTTATATGTTTATAGAAAGTGGCATCAAAACATAATATTAACAACTAGTGGTTTAGGACACCAGCTTCTTAAACTGATATAACCCGATCAATAGGCATTTCACCACATGAGTCTATAGACTTAATTCAAAGCCAGCCTCAGATCATATTGAAAAGCTGAACATCTTAGGTTTAGTTCAGCTAGTTGATCTGTCCAACACATTTGCACAGCATACACTGGTTTTAACACTTACTCACTGCATCTTAAATAAAAATCTGTTTGTGCTGCAGTTTATCAATTAAATCCAACTTACCATTAGGTTTCATGAGCTATTCCTCCCAAAAAACACAAACGTACTTAATGAGGCAAAGTCAAAACAGCCCTTCAGAAATGCTTTTCTTAGCACAGCAGCATCCCAATGCAATGCCCCTCACAAATGAACCTATCAAGCTCAGAAAAGCAATAAGTAAGTTTAAGTTTATTGACAAAGGATACAATGAAGAACTGAGCAAACTAAAAAGAGAAATCTGCTACTTAGAATATTAATGGTGCAAAACAATCTATATTAGAACATTGGAATGTTGGGAGCTCCATTGAAAATAATGGAGTGCTCTGGGCTTATAATGGCTGGTATAAGCCTGGAGCTCCAACATTCCATTGTTTCTTTGTTCACAGCTGTGACTGTGAACAAAGGCTTCAGGGAGCCTGAGGGGATTCCAATCCCCTCACGCTTCCAAAAGGCTTTGTTTTTTTTGTTAGAACACTCTGTCCTCTAGTGACAGAATGTTCTAATAGCCTTATAGCCCTTCGTAGATGGGCTATACCGCTTTTAAAGTCCCTCTCCCTTGTTAAAGGCCCTCGCCTTCGGCTCGGGGCCTTTAACGCTGGAGAGGGCCTTTAATAGCCGGTATAGCCCTCTACGGCGGGCTATAAGGCTATAATAAACTCAAGATTCATTACAGAATGCTATGTTATTTCAACTAAGGACCCTCAGAAAGGGCCATATTGAAGTAAATGCCCAAGCACCTCCCAAAGGAATCTAATCAGTCTAGAAGATTCATAGGCATCTATCAAGCAATTAGAAATCCTAAAAACCAGTACTTATCTCTCGCAGAGGCACAGTGAGGATGTTCTTAAGATTTTAAGTCTTAAAGTCTCAAAAATACTGGGATGCAGCTCACTCAATCGGTCTTCTTCTTCATTCCCCACCCTATGTCACCCATTCTGCAGATTACATTCTTTACCTTTAATCCAATTCTGGTGTATGAAAAATGTCAAGCCTCACTCAGAAACTAAAGCCACCAACCATGGCAGAAGAACAGAAGTGAAACAAGTCCATCCCACGTTAAAGACCAAGCACACTAATCGCAGTAAATTATGTACATAATTGATTATGAAAGAGTATAGCATACCAAATGGATAATTTTCTAGTTTTGTGATGTCTAGAAGAAAGGGAGTAAAAATGTATTTCAACCATCTTACATTATCAAATTATTGAATGCTGAGCATGCTTCAGCAATCAATGGTGTCAAAAGCTAAAGAAAGGTTGAGGAAGATGAAGAGACATGGGTCGCATTGTCAGAGATCAAAAGATCGTCATTGACCATTGGGCCATGACTGCCTCTTACATTAATATCAGAATAAGAAGTGGTAGTTGAGTAAAAGGACAATGGTTTTAGTCTTCTCGTGAAGGTGGAAGGCAATGGCCTTCTCAATTATCTTCCCCAAGAATGTCAGGTGAGAATTATTCAATGCAATTAGAAAAACGGATGTTTATTTTGGGCTTCTTTCAAAGATGCACATCTTGCCAGTCCTGAGAGTTTCTAAGAAGATGTATTGGTTCAGTGAAGCATTGATGATGTTCAGTAAAGTGATAAAGCTTCCTTAGAGATCTGTGAAGGCACAATGAATTTGTCTGTAAATGAGGTGACTTTCGTTGATTGGAGAGGTAAAGCCAATTCATTAGGAGTGGCAGTGGTGAAAGTCACCGCAAACAAATGATGGACAGAATGCCTACGATGCAAACACTCTCCCCCAGTCAAAAGATCTGGGTTAAATCCATTGTTCTTTAGCCCACTACGCCACTCCAGTTTGGACCCAGCCATATGCAAATCAGTCTTGGCCCTGTACCCCATGGGAACAGTCCATTCCGAACTGCCAGGGCAGGTCCTCCCTGGACCGGAAACAAGCATCCTGGGACCGGTTTCAGGGTATGTCACCCTTCTTCAGCCAGGCTAGCTTGAATCCAGTGGCACAGTAAGCAAGGGACCCACGACTGGGGGGAAACATCCTTTACAACAGTACCGTTACAACGCAGGATTTACAACGAAAGTCGTTACAACGACTTTCGCTGGAGGGCGCTCTAGGATAGGGGATAGTTTAATTTATTATCCAACACCTTCCCTACTATCCACGGGAACTGAAGTTGGAATAGTAATTTAAATTATTCACTATCCAGCGCCCCCAACGCAAGCCGTTGTAACGACTTGCGTTGTTAAACCTGCGTCGTAAAGGTACGCGTTGTAACGGTACTCGTTGTACCGTCATACATCCATGTCTGGGTATACCCATCCCACTTAGGGTGAAAAGTGTTACAACAAACAAATGAGGGACGGAATGCTGACAATGCAAACATTCTCCCCCAGTCAAAAGATCTGGGTTAAATCATCGTTCTTTTGCCCACTACGCCACCCCAGTTTGGACCCAGCCATATGCAAATCAGTCTCGGCCCTGTGCCCCATGGGAACAGTCCAGACCGAACTGCCAGGCCAGGTCCTCCCTGGACCAGAAACAAGCATCCTGGGACCGGTTTCAGGGTATATCACTCTTCTTCAGCCAGGCTACCTTGAATCCAGTGGCACAGTGAGCAAGGGACCCACGTCTGTGCACACCCATCCCACTTAGGGTGAAAAGTGTTGCAGTAAACACAAATGATGGACGGAATGCTGACAATGCAAACATTCCCCCCCAGTCAAAAGATCTGGGTAAAATTCATTGTTCTTTTGCTGACTACGCCACCCCAGTTTGGACCCAGCCATATGCAAATCAGTCTTGACCCTGTGCCCCATGGGAACAGTCCAGACCAAACTGCCAGGCCAGGTCCTCCCTGAACCGGAAACAAGCCTCCTGGGACCGGTTTCAGGGTATGTCACCCTTCTTCAGCAAGGCTAGCTTGAATCCAGTGACACAGTGAGCAAGGGACTCACGTCTGGGCATACCCATCCCACTTAGGGTGAAAAGTGTTACAACAATCAAATGACGGATGGAATGCTGACAATGCAAACATTCTACCCCAGTCTAAAGATTTGGGTTAAATCCATTGTTCTTTTGGCCACTACACCACTCCACTTTGGACTCAGCCATATGCAAATCAGTCTTGACCCTGTGCCCCAAGAGAACAGTCCAGATCGAACTGCCAGGCCAAGTCCTCCCTGGAACGAAACAAGCATCCTGGGACCTGTTTCAGGGTATGTCACCCTTCTTCAGCAAGGCTAGCTTGAATCCAGTGGCACAATGAACAAGGCATACCCATCCCACTTAGGGCGAAAAGTGTTACAGCAAACAAATGATGGACGGAATTCTGACAATAGGAACATTCTCCCCCAGTCATAAGATCTGGTGAAAGTCAACCATTTGGGTGAGATGTGAGCAGAGATTGAGGTAATAATATCCATGCCTGTTAGATTTTTGAGGTGCAGTTGTAGTTTGATAATCTTATCATTAAAGTATTGATTGATTGCAGTGCAGTTCTCCATAAGGTGGATGAACGACGGTTTACACAGTGCTTGAGTCGCATAAAAAGGACCCTAGGCTGTAGGAGGCTTCTGCAGTGATGATGCTGTAGTCTGTGTACCTCTGAGATAAGCCTGTCTGCGTGGGGCTTGGAGTTTTATCAGTGTCACCAGGTTCTCCTGTCATTGTGTTTTCACTACTCTATTTGTTCATTCTCTGTCAGTCAGCACCTAACTTTACAAAGGTGTAGCACAATCCTTAAAACAGCCTGGAGATAGCCATAGATGGGTCTCCAAATGATCATCGACTCAGTATTAAAGCAAAGGCAACCTGCTGACATGAACTAATTACTATGTTTTTTTTTTATCTTAGCATAGAGTGTTTTTGAACCTGTCTACAGCCTCAACATGAGTAGGAAGGAGTACAGTTTTAGTATTCAACTTAGTGCAGTGTCACCAACCCACATTTCAGGGAACCTGTCCTTAGACCATAATGTTTCAAACGCTCAAAAGTCACAACCGCACAACAGTAAATCTCCGCTGATCTTCTGGTAATCCTTTAAGAGTTTTAAATAAATGAACAAGTTACTTACCTTCGGTAACGCATTATCTGGTAGAGACAATATCTAGCCGCAGATTCCTTACCTTTGAATTTCCCAAGGGTCAGTCTTTTCTTTCCTGCTTCAGTCTGACACATGGGAAATTCAAAGGTAAGGAAGCTGCAAATAGATGTCTCTATCTGATTTGGGCTATCAAGTACCTCAAAACAAACTCTCAGTGATATTTGTTTCATGCTCTCAAATGACATTTCTGAGAAATATATGGCCAGGTTAGATTCCTGTTCAATGAAATGAACAACAGACTGCCAATTCATTTGAGGAAAGGGGCACGAATGGGGTAATTTAGACTGACACAGGACTAACGGCTGTTGCAAAAACATGCAGGTACAAATAACATTTTTAAAGTGTATCTGGTGCGCTTATTTACTTGTCTAGTACGGATTCCCAAAAATGGAGAATAACTGGTGTAAATTTTATTTTCTCTCTTTTTGCGCCTATTATTATGCTTTATAACATAATTAGTCTAGGTAGGACCGGGTAATATGTGACAGCTGCAAACAGAAACGAGGGCACTTTAGAACTTGTAAAATGGCGTGGTTCTAAAAGAGGCGCAAACTGTGTTTGCATCAATTTTACCATTGCTTAATTTGGGACAGTGATTGGCCCCAGCACTCATTTCCAAACACTGACACTTGTTTATGACCTCACATCTCACTGGTAGTGCTCTCAACCCATTCTTTTTAGCACAGCACAAGCATTAGGCAATTCAGTGTATTAAAAGAAAATGATAAAACTCACACCTCCACTCCGTCCCTGCAGCTTGGGGTGACATACACTAATCCAAAATGCCACATTTCTTTAAGTGTGATGGCTAGTAGGTAATGCTGGCACTGGCATGCTGCAGCAGGGGCAGGGACTGAGGGGTGGTACAATCTGCAATAGAGTATCTTGGGACCTGAAAAATATATTTTTTAGATATTAAGCTGTGCATTTTACTGCTAGTGCCAAGGTCAAACTTACCATCAAAAGTCTCTTTTCCCTAATCAAAATGTATAACATTGATACTTAAATTACTTCTAAAAATAAACTTTTGACATCTCAGAGTATAACCATGGCTTGACTTCCTGATAATATAGAACTAGCTTGAGTACAAATGGTCTCTCTATCCACATATTGTTATTCATGTACAAGTCAAATTGCTCAATATATGCTTCAGAGGCCAGGATAAAGCTATGGTTAAGGAACAAAGGGGCTAAAGTATCTAAGATATGCTTCGTATATGACTATAATGGTTAGTAAATAATTCACCTTACTGCCTCCTCACAGCCCCTGCGGTAAGATGGGATGGTAAAGTCAACATAATCATGCCATCATCTATACAACATCATGCAAGCGATCCCAACAGACTTTACACAACTGAGAAATGCCAGGATTTCTTGCCCATTAACGTTGGTTCATCCTACATAATATCTTTCTAAGATTTAGGAATGTATTATATCATTCATGCAATACTTAGTAGCTAAGCGACGAGAGTCACCTAACTGGTTAATCCTTAGAGAGTTTAGCTTCCTCCAGGGTACAAGTGTATTTCACTATTTACACTATTTTTTCAATCACCATTCTACCACCCGTATTAATCAATTGATATTATTAGAATCCCTGGACAACACAATGGATCCTCAGGCTTGTCAGAAGCTTTATGTGGGGTCCTGGTCACTCACTTTATTCAAGGACCCACTATGGTTTGCATAAAAGAAGCTAGTGCCTTATTCCAGGATGAGCAAATTATTTCTGTGGTAAAAGTTAAATGTATAATGCAACTGCTGCCCCACTTTGGTGGCATCTAGTGTTGTTTTGGCTGTTCTTTCTTTTCATGACTAAATAGACAAGGCCTTCTTTTTATAGTTTAAATACATTTTCCAGCAGGGGCTCGGGTCGCCTGGGACGTGGGGATACGTGCTACAGTGACCCCAACCATGTGACACTGCTGATGATTCCACATGTCGACAAGGTAACTACACAAAATATTGAGTTAAAAATATCAACTTACATAAATATCGACTTCAAAATATAGATTAGACAAAATATCGAATGGACAGAATATAGTCAACAAAAAAAATCGAATTAAAGCTAAGTAATTTAATATCGAATTTCATAAATATAGAAAGTCAAAATATCAAAGTATATAATATAGGTATTAAATATATCGAATTTTTTATAATATCGAATTTCTTAAAGTGTTTTGTATGTTAGTATATGTGTGAAAAGTGTATAATTATTTTATGATTTATTTTAAGTAATGAATTTTATGTTATTTAATTTTTGCGTAATTTAATTATGTAGCGGGTTGTGCGCTTATAGGGGAATAGGGTGAGAAGTAATTTAATTATAATCAATTAAATATTTACATTTATTTATTGGTATTTAATTTGAATAATTGTTAATTAATTTGTATTTGGTAATTAATTAAATTTTAATTGCCAATTAATTTTACTTAATTGATTAATTAATAATTATGTTAATTTTATTAATTTATTTTCCGTAGCAGGTTGTGGGTTTATAGGGGAATAGGGTGGGAAGTAATTTAATTATAATTAATTAAATATTTTTATTTATTGGTATTTATCTTGAATTCATTGTTAATTAATTTTTAATTGGTAATTAATTAATTGTTAATTGGTAATTCATTTGTATTAATAGGTAATTATTTGTAATAATTAATTTTTATTTGTATTTTAATTGATTAATTAATATATTATATTATATTTTAATAAAATATGAAGTATTTACTTTCCCTACTGTTGCACTCACTGGAGTGGGAATAGTAATTGTTACCCCTACGCTATCCAACGCTTTCCCTACTGTTGCACTCTCTGGAGTGGGAATAATCATTTTTACTCCTATGCTATCCAACGCTTTGCCTACTGTTGCACTCTCTGGAGTGGGAATAGTAATTTCTACCCCAACGCTATCCAGCGCTTTCCCTACTGTTGCACTCACTGGAGTGGGAATAGTAATTTTTACCCCTACGCTATCCAACGCTTTCCCTACTGTTCCACTCACTGGAGTGGGAATAGTAATGTTTACCCTTACGCTATCCAACGCTTTCCCAACTGTTGCACTCTCTGGAGTGGGAATAGTAATTTGTACTCCTATTCTATCCAACGCTCTCCCTACTGTTGCTCTCACTGGAGTGGGAATAGTCATTTTTACCCCTACGCTATCCAACGCTTTCCCTACTGTTGCCCTCACTTCGAGTGGGAATAGTAATTTTTACCCCTACGCTATCCAATGCTTTCCCTACTGTTGTACTCACTGGAGTGGTAATAGTAAATATTACCCTCCCGATATCCTACGGTAAAAGTATTGTATTTTTTTTAATTAACATTATGGTAATATATGTATATATGTTTTGAAAAATACAATTGTATATTTTTTTATAACTTAAATTAATTATTTTATGATTTTAAGGTATTTAAGTATTTTTAAGTATATTTTAGTTAATTATTTTTAATATTTCATTACAAAAATTCGATATTTTGACTAACTATAGTTTTTTTAACGATATTTCTGATTCAATATTTTTGTACTTACCTGTTTGTAGATAGGAATTCGATATTTTTGTATTCGATATTTTATCCTCGATATTTGTGTAATTCTATATTAGTGTGATCGATATTATGTCAGTGATCTGTTGATAAGTGTGAGCAAGAGTTCCTTCACCGTTCTGAGCCTCCTGAAAATCTCTGTAGTGATGATCTGCTATGAGAGATGTTCTACCAGGCCACTCAAAACCAGAATAGAATTCCAGGCCTGTGTGTACATCTGGAAGTTGAGAGGATGCTTGTACCTTCATTGCACACCAATGCCACAGATTGCAAAATGTTGCCTGCCAGCAGGCAACATTAGATAGTATTGGGGTATATAGGTCTGGATCTGATAATACCGTTTTGAAGCATAAAGCACCTTGTCTAGTATTTCACTGAAAATGACACATAAATGTCTAAAAAACACTGCAAAAGGAAGCAAGCAAACCAATTATAGGTACAGCAAATTACACCGGCCCTTGTGAGGTATGTAGGATTGGACTTTTCCACAAAGGTCTTCTTGGCAGACTAGTTTATGCAGCATCTTCCATTTGGTAAAATCTGGGCTGGTGTTTATGCACCGATAAAATTCAGGGAAAACAAGTCTACTTAAAATTGTGGGAGTTCTGCTCTGCACAAATGGTAATTGGGGCCTATGTGCTCATATGTGTGGGGAATCTGACCCTCTTTCGGTCAGATAGGATACATTGTACCTCTGCCTTGTCATTTAGTATTAGTTGAAAACTATTTGGAAGGGAATCTGGGAAATTTTGCAGTGACATCGACCAGCAGAGTGAAAAATCAACATGTATACCAACTGACGGGTGCAAAAAGAATTTGTATCAGTTTGGCGGACAAATGTTAGTTCAAAACAGGGGCAGAATCTGCCTGGCATGCATGCATTTCTGTTATATGTTCATGTAATTCTGGTTTAGTGTTGAAAAAAATGTGCATTTAGTGATGAGAGGCCGTATTCTTTGAAGTGGCCGGATTTTTGTTACCCATTGCTGCGTTATTCCTATTTGAATAATGTTTTAGGCACTGAGGGGCTTCTTTAAAAGCCCATTGTGCCGCCTGTGGGTCACTTTTTTTGACGCGCTGGTGGCGTAAATGGCTTGCCCATATTTACAAAGCCATTTAGAGTCAGCCTGTGTGACTTTTTATTCCCTTGTAAATATGGGCCCATTTCTCACATTACGCATGAAAGAGGTGTTCCACGGGTGTTGCTGTTCCCTGGCAACATTCATGGAACAACATTTTGTAAAACTGAGAATGCGCCAGAATCCTATGCCTCCACAGGGGAGGCTTAGGAATGGCGCAAGAAGGAGAAATACTTTTATTTCTCCTCGTTTTTTCCTCTTTCTGTGCGTGCTGCATTATGTTCTCATTCCCACAGTGTAGGCTCCCTTGCAAACTGACGGAAGTGTGCCTACGCTGGAGCATGGCAGACCATTGTGCGCCAGTGCAGGAAAAAGCACAGGGATGTGTGGTATTGTTGTTAATACGACTCATCCCTGTGGCACCGTGCAGCTAAATGGCTTGCGGCGCCGCACTGCATCGTTTTCTTGTAGATGAGGCCCTGAGGGTGTTACTATAAAGAAAGACAAGCCTCTGCTATATTGACACGTACCAGATTTACTCAGTGTTGTGTTCTTAAATCATATGTAACTTCTCTTTGGTACAAATTCAACTGCCAGGTGAAACCAAAAATATCCGCCTTCGAGAGGTTAGTCATCCAAACCGTGTATTTTTTCTAACAAACTCATTCACGGTCTAACATATTTCTGGTACAGCCAATCCTTTTAGGATAATGGAACATTCTCGTCGTGTATTTCCCTCGCTCATGCTTGTCAGAGCCTACCTTATATTTTTCTCCAGCCGAGAGGCTTAGGGAGATAAGAGAGCTGTTACAGAAATTACCTCAGCGACGCTTTGACAGTAATGGTGGCGGTCACAGAGTGGAAGCAATGTCTGGGGCTGCGCACAACTGACTCGAGTTGACAACAGGAAAAAGAAATTAATTTCGCCTCTGAAAAAGTATGCTTAGAAAGGCTGCCTGGAACCAGCATGACATAAAAGAAATGTTTCGTTTCCTCAGGCGCTGTATTTACCACGATCAGTGGTAGACTGGAGGTGTGACATGGCTGTTTCCTCGCAGAGCTTTGGGTGTCTTAGAGTCCGTCACCTTGTTCCAACTGGTGAGGATAAGCAGTCTTTGTGCCGAGTTTTCACCGAGTCCATTACGCAATGGGATCCCAGGGGGCGTTAACAGCCTTGAGGAGGCGGAGCTCCGTGACACCTCCACTTTTTTCTTCTTCAGTATTGGACCCAGGGAATGGGGTCCCTGGTGTCTTAATTGGTGTGTGGAGAGTGGGGCCAAGGGCGCCCTCCCCTTTTGTTTAAGGTATTTGCCCAAGGGGATGGTGTCCCTGGGGCCTTAACAGGTTTGGGGAGGAGGGACGCATTCCTTCGCCCCTATAATGGACATTCAACCCCAGGCAATGGGGTCCCTGTGGCCCAATGGAGGATCGGCGAAGGGAGCTGCGTTCGCCTCTCCCTTATGAAAGACATTCAGCCCCAGGTGAAGGTTTCGGCTGGAGCCCATTAGAGACTCAGGACCCGATTCTCAAAGGGCCTCTGCACTTGTGGGGAAGGCCTCAAAGTCGTGGCTGGGGACCTGCATTTGAAGCGGAGGCCTCGCAATCGTGGAGGGGGAGCCACACTCATGGTGGGGGGTCCGCACATCTGCCGGGCCTGCACTTGTGGCAGAATCTCCACACTGTAGTTACTCATTGAAAAGGTCCCGCTTCAAGTGTGGGGCCACAGTCAGGACTGCAGGGCCTTCGCTATGAATGAGGAGGCCTTTCAGAGAGTGGGGCCGCATGCTCACTCCCCAAATATTTTTAATAAAGACCCCCAGGCCAAATCTTATACAATGGCAGGAGTGTTTTTGTTTAAAAAAAAAAAGCTGAGATCCTGCGGGAGTCCAGAAAGACTCCTGTGGGATCGCAGTTTAAAAAATAAATCTTTTGGTTTCGGAACCCCTCCTAAAGGCCTGTAGGGGGCCCTATATATTTTTTCATCAGTAAACTCAGGACACGGACTAAGTACCTGAATCCTGTAATAGCTGCTTGCAACATTGTAAGTCATGTTGTGTAGGCAGCCAATCAAAGCGCTCACCCATGTGGCCCAAAGGAAATAAAGTCCCCTGTGGCAATCAGAAAACTCTTTTTTTAAATTGGATTTGAGGGACTCACATAAGAGTCCTTCAAACCCAACTGACCAGATATACAAATACTTTTCATCCCTAATTTCTCAAAACTTACTGGATGGATTATACCAAATTCCAAAAATCATGCTTTATGGAACAAGATATAGCTTCCTGCCAAATCTGGTATATTTCCATTCAGTAGTTTTTGTGGCTGCTCTGTTTGAAAAAGTAAATCGAAAATGCATGGGGATTCAGCATTTTAGAACACCCCCCCCCCTATTCTCACTGGAAGCTGGATGCACAAACTAGGCAAAAAAGAGCACCTTTTTTGAAGGTTTGTGAAGATTTGTCAAAGGCGTCAAAATTATTAGCAAAACAAAAAAAGGTATTTCCTATGGGAACTCTGCTAAAACTATTATTACACATTTTTGATATATTGGCGATATATATATATATTGGCGATATATATGTATATAAACGCGTAATGGCCGACATCTGCACAGCTAAATAAAGAAGATTCTGAGCACTTATTTGGGTCTGTGCTCCACGTTCTTTTCAAAGGAGAAAGGCGCAGGCGACTGCTCGTGCAAGTGGAGTGGCGCGATATATATATATATATATATATATATATATATATATATATATATATATATATATTTATTTATTACCTACCAGTAGGTATATATAGTTAGGATTGGCTACCATAGGAAATCTGCAACATATTATTGGGAATAACTTTGGCGCCGGTTGAGGAATTTGCGTGTAATTTTCAAAAATTTTGACCAGCTCCGCTCCGCTCCTTCCCTGAAAGTTTCAGGGGGATTCGTGAAGTGGGGGCTGAGAAAAAAGGGGGGTCCCAAAAACGTGTTTTCCCCATGTTAATTTCCATAGGACGGTCTGACAAGTCTACAGCCCGAACCGCTGAACGGAATAACGCCAAACTAGGCAAAATTGTAGGGACTGGTACGCAGATGTGCCTTTGCTATGTTTGGTGAAAATTGCTCCAGTGGTTTTTATGAAAATTAGGTTCAAAAACTTATATATATCTATATGAGCTTACGGGTCCGCGCACCGTACACGTACCGTACGCGTACGTGCGCGTACCCTTATGTGCGCGAGCGTGATCCTTATTGGCTGGCAGTCGACTGCCAACATTCCAAACTGTCCAAACCAGGAAGAGTTGGCCACCATCTTGTTTCTCAGGAGAACTGAGGCACAAGAGAGCCCAAAACAAGAGTGGAAAACACGAAAAGGTGGCAGGGTAGAGACCTCCCAACCCCCTAGCCCTTCTCAGGGGGTCTCAAAAGGACCCCCAAGGGCAAAAAAAATCAAAAAATCCCGGGGTATGCGCACGGTATGCGCACGGTACGCGTATAGGCGTGCATACGTACGTGTACCGTGCGCGTACCGTGCGCCGTACCCCACGAATTTATTTAAAAAAAAATAATAATAATTTTGCCCTTGGAGTCCTTCTGGGACAACCTGAGAAGGGCTAGGGGGTCAGGGAGTCTCTACCCTGCCCCCTTTTTGCGTTTTCCACTCTTGTTTTGTGCTCTCTTGTGCCTCAGTTCTACTGAGAAATAAGATGGCTGCTCAGGTGGTACCAGAAGGATATTAACATATAAAAACGTTATTCGCTAATATAATTTGCATTTACAAAACCTTTGAAGTTTTTTGAAAAAAATACAGGTTTCACGCCAGATATAGTTAGGAATTAGCATTTAAAAAACCTTGCAAATTCACTGAAAAAACCATAGGTTTCAGGCCATATATAGTTAGGAATTAGCATTTAAAAAACCTTGCAAATTCATTGAAAAAAACATAGGGTTCAAGCCTTATATAGTTAGGAATCAGCTGTTAAAAAACCTTGCAAATTCACTTAAAAACCATAGGTTTCAGGCCTTATATAGTTAGGAATTAGCATTTTAAAAACCTTGCAAATTCACTTAAAAAACCATAGGTTTCAGGCCTTGTATAGTTAGGAATTAGCATTTAAAAAACCATTGAAATTTCTCCTATATAGTTAGTTGTACTAACTATATTTCGCGCACCCGCAATCCACTGCTGATGATGTCACATATTACATCATTCATGACATGGTCAGTGACATCACTGATGACATCACTGATGACATCTCAAATGACATCACTGATGACATCACTGGTGACATCTCATTTGACATCACTGATCACATCACTGATGATATCATTCATGTGATAATACGATGCACCTCCACACACTCTAATATAACCTTTGACACACCCAGTGTTAAATACAGACTACCATTCTTGAAACCATTGACACACCAATACCAGTTACTACATACACACTCACTGATTCCTAGGTCTACACACACATTCACTCATTCACCCATAGAATCACTCATACATACAGTCACTCATCAATACAACACTATCATATGCACTCATACACCTATACAGACACTCACACACTGCCACTCATCCATGGAGTTACTCACACACCTAGTCAGTCATGCAAAGAATCAATCACACTTCCATTTCCTCAACTATACAGTTATGCACACAACACCTTACTTATTCAAACATATACTAACACATACTTACTCTCTTATACAATCACTGATACAAGTACAAAATGATCCATACAGCCACTCGCACATTCACTGGCTCTCATGTATAGTCATTTATATATGCCAACTCTCACATGCACTGTGTTTTACATATGTACTTACTTGGACATGTAGCACTGAGATATCCATTCACTCACCAACACACCCATGCACACAGTCAACCGCCCATATAGCTGTTTCCACATGCACTCTTGAACTCATACACCTAGTGAATCAACTGCTCACACATCTATGCACAGAGTCACACACCTCCCAGCCACCCACACACACACTCAGTCTCCCATTCAAATATTTGGGCAACCAATCAATAACCCATATAGCCACTCATATAGCTACTGATCAACATATGCAGCAGCTTACACAACAACAGACATTCTGATGCACATTCAGACAGTTTAGTCACTAACCCATGCATTTAGTAAGACACATTTATTCACTCACTCATACAGTCAGTCACGCACCTACTAAATCCTTCATCCAGACACTTATACATCAACTCATTCTTCAATATGTAAAACATATTTAAACTTTACAGAAACACACAGTCACTGGATGATGTAATCAGTGATATCAAATGAGATGTCATCAGTGATGTCATCAGTGATGTCATTTGAGATGTCATCAGTGATGTAATCAGTGATGTCATTGACCATGTCATGAATGATGTAATATGTGACATCATCAGCAGTGGATTGCGTTAGTACAACTAACTATATAGGAGCAATTTCAATGTTTTTTTAAATGCTAATTCCTAACTATATAAGGCCTGAAACCTATGTTTTTTTAAGTGAATATATATATATATATATATATATATATATATATATATATATATATATATATATATATATATATATATATATATATATATATATATATATATATAATATCTATATATATATCTTACCCAATGACGATCACCACTGTGTAGTTCTAACTAGGACCTTGTTATCATAGGAAATTGATTTTTTCTTTTGCTAGTAACTTTGGTGCTACTTGACGAATCTTCACAGTACTTTCCAGAAACAAGCTCATTTGCCTCAGCTCCTTACTGGAATGGCTTGGGATATCGGTCAAGTGAGGGCTGAGAAACAGGAGGGGTCACAAAATGCAATTTCCCCATGGAGTTTCCATAAGCATATTTGAATAGAACTACATTACACTAAATTTGGCAGAAAGTAGAATCTATACCTAGAAAGCGAGTCTTTTCTAATTTCATGTAAATCCATGGATTAGAGTTTGAGAAATTAAGATTCAAACTTTAGATATATCTTGACATTTGTCCTGCAGGCATGTAACTTAAAATAATTGAGCAATCTGGTTGGCTACACTGTTTTTTTATTAGCTTCGCACCTGTGGTAAGTTAAATGAAGGAACTATGACTTGTGCACTCGCAATGCACATTTATGTAATTTCAGATGTCATCCGTGATATTATCAATATTATTGAACATGTCATGAATGATGTAATGCGTGAGATCATAAGTGAGGTCATAAGCAGTGCGGCTCAAGTTTGCAAGTTATAGTTACCTAATTTAACAATGACTGCTAAATATCAGTGTTTTTTGGTTTAAAAAGTTACATTTTAACTTACATTTTAACTTAACTATAGCATCACTTTAACCTTTTGTATTTTCATTGAATTTCTGAGGATATTTTTATGATACCTCACTATAACATCATGTTAACATATACAAAATATACATATCTATATCCTTCATATGACAGAGTGTAATATAGCAACTGTTTTTTTATGGGTAGGTCAGAGTTTTGATCTTAAATATATTTAGGCTTTCTTTGTTCTGTTAATAACTTTGTCTCTGCATGAAACTTCCCAAAAAACAAACTTAATTCAATTTGTTTCGCCATGGTAAATTATATCCAGAAAAGCAAGGGCAAGAGAAAGGGGTGTGAAAAAGTGACATTGCCCCACTCAGGCAACAGCTGCAATCCTTGTCAGAGTGAACCAGTAATAAAGGAAAAACACAACACAAGAAAAATCTCGAAACAATTTAGAAAACTTGAGTACATTTTAATAGATAAAATGGTACCAGAACAACAAAACGTCAATCAGTATATTCAGAGATATGGAATTTCAACAATTTAGGTAGATACAGCACCTAAAAGTACAGAGCACCGTCAACAGGGCCGGACAGGGAACCAAAACCGGCCCTGGCAAAGTGATCCACCGGCTCCCAAGGTGGGTTGTGGGTGTGGCCGAGCTGTTTGTCATGGCCGGTTTCGGACGATTTTGTTACAGAGGCTATGCTGCAAAAGCGGCCCTGTAACAAAACGGCCCCCTTGGGGCTCAATACCAACCCCCATCATGGTGGCCCACTGGGGAAATGTTAGTTGCCTGCTACAGCCAGTCCGGCCCTGACCCTCACGGTCATCTGGTCGTGCTAGACCGGGGAAAAACTCAAGTCCAGGTTAACTGTGATGGAGTGCAGGCTCAATATGGGGACCAGGTCAGTACAATTGAAAATCTTACCTTCTCAAAGTCCAGAGAGAAGAGTTCTGTTCCGAATGACATCAATGCTG
The DNA here is from genome assembly GCF_964263255.1 of Lissotriton vulgaris. Taxonomy (NCBI): domain Eukaryota; kingdom Metazoa; phylum Chordata; class Amphibia; order Caudata; family Salamandridae; genus Lissotriton; species Lissotriton vulgaris. The sequence goes on along the minus strand of NC_141685.1, from coordinate 1,427,963,533 downwards.
GTGCCAGCCTCTGACGTGGGAAGATTAATTATACTACCCCCTTGTCTGGTTCTAGAAAGTTCTTCCCTTACCCTGGCAAGAATCCAAAAAATTTGGGTTGACAAAATACACTACTGTTAGGTTCCTTTGTGTGTGCAGGAGGCAAGGCCCTTTAAAATGTAAGTGGGGTGGGGAATGGCTCTGCCCCAGCCATCCTGCCTACATCAAGTCCCCTTTGTCCAACTGGAATACATAGACCCCAGGAAAAGAGCCATTCATAGTCATGTGAACTCTGGCAGCAGGCACCAAGTGGTTACGGCAAGAAAATGGCAACTTCATTTTCAGAATTACAGAGGATTTAAAATTGCAATTAATTTGAGTGTAAATACCATACCTCTATTTGCTCCCAATCTAAATTGATCACTTAATAAATGTAATAAGGTAACCCAGTGTTAGTCAATGTGAGAGATAGGCTTTACAGTATTGAGAACGGACTCAAGGGGTTTTTCAGTACAGGACTTCGAAAGCTTCAGTACATATATCCTACTATTTTAAAATAATGCACAATACCATATGATATTTAAGGGCTACAGTAGGGGTCACTTATTAGTATTAAAAGGAAGGTTTAGGCATGGCAAAATGTTTATTTTTCAAGGTCAAAATGGCAGTTTAAAACTGCATTCCATGCTGCAGTGCCAGGCCTGAGACATGTTTTAAAAGGCTACTCTAGTGGGTGACATGGTGGGTGCTGCCTAATGGGTGCTGCAGGCCCACCGGTGTGCCAATAAATCCATGTGAAATAAATCAAGGGTGCAAGTAAAGAACAATCATGGCTGACACATTTTGTCAAGAAGTCTTCTAATAAATCTGCATTTTTTTTAATATTTAGATTTTGTATAAATGTTTGGGGTTTATGCAAATATTTTGTTGTTGCTATGTATTTAGTTATATATTAAAATTTGGTGTGAGTTATAAATATTTTGGGGATGTAATATATTTTATTGTTTGCAAAAATGTCTACTGCAATGTTTTCTGTAAAGTAAAACGTGGTTATTTTTATATTTATGAATGATAATGTAATTATTTTGGTGATATTATCATCATTAATATTGTGTGTTGCAATATTTTTGACTAAATATATGTTTATTTAAAGGTAACAATATTTTTGATTCCAATATTTTTATTTTTGATATGAGAAAAAAACACATTTTTTAACAGTGATATTTGTGTGCTCGATATTTGTGGTTTTATTAATTAAGTATAGGAACATGATATTTTTATTAATGATATTTCATTGCTGATATTTTTAATATTAATTTTATGTGCATCGATATTGTGTCATTGAACCATGCCAGGCAGTGCGACCTTTCCACATTTTACTATGAATTATGTGACAGAAGTAGTCTTTATAGGTGAGTGTTTGAGTGCTGCTGGAACAATAGTAAGATGAGTTTCAATCTGATGTCTGCTGGGAATGAGTTTTAAGTGAGAGTTGCAGCTCTTGTGAAGGACTGATGATGGTCATGCATCGTTTAGGAATTTGACCATTTAAGCAAGAAGCCGTCTTTGTTTTTGTGTTTTTTCATGCTCACTCATACTTTGAATAATTTAGAGAGGTATAGTGGCAAGTTAAATTTAATTGTTTTATAGGCCAGGCATCCCAGTTTAAACTTAATTCTTGCCAGTGTAGGTCAATAGGAATAATGGTGATTTAGTCAAATTTCTTGGAAGAAGAAAGAAACATAGTAGTGGAGTGGACAACTGCTTTGAGAGCAGTATAGAATGTGGCAGGTCTGCTAATATAGCATTGCTAAAATCCAGCCATGAAACGATTAGTTAAGGTCTGCATATTTGAGGAGATTTAGAGACAGAGGCTCTTAAATGTTTCCAATGCCATTGGGTAAATGTTTGCCGCTTTTGTAACTGCTTAAATCTCCTTTCTCCTTTCTTTGTTTACTTTATTGCTGTTTTGTTAATTTATTGCAAATAGTTGGTGAGAGTGAAATTGCTGATACTAGAACACTGAATTTTACTGGAATTTCTGTTTTGGCCAAGGTTTTGGAGTGGCTGATGGTTTTCCCCTTGCCAGTCTGCAATTGCAAATTAAATGTTCTTACTTAAACCTTTCTCCCGTCTCCTTGTGACAAGGCTCAAAGAGTGCTCCACTCTTCCTGTCTCCGAAAAGCAAGGACAGGTAAGGCGTCAGAAGAAGAATGTTCTGGTCTGTTGCATTTTGGTGCAGTGACAGTATATTGTGGTCAGTATATTGGCCCACAAAAATAGCAAGCCCACAACACTAACTACCACCATATTGTCAAGGTAAATTGCTGTTGAGTTACGGATAGGAACTTCATCCTTCTTATGTATACTTGCAGGCAGCCAAAATTAATGGGTCCAAAATCGCCAATTTTAGCCAATCAGTCAATCAGTCAATTACTTTATTCAATACTTATAGTGTAAGATCATGAAAGTACAGATGAATACAGTTTAAGGACAGCAAAAGACAAATAAATACAATTTAAAAGACATCAATCAATCAGTGCAGAAACAGGGTGCTATACATATCCTCACCGTAAGTAAAAATGGCAAAGTAATAACAGTAGTAAAAACTATTTAGAATTCATTTAGTGATATTGTACTGCCTCCTAATCTTCCATGATTGAGCTAAAAAAGACACTACTGACAAACAAACTATTGGGTTAGGCAGGGATTGTAAAAAGAAGATTGCTACGCGACATTGTTTAAAACGAAATTTGCACATCAGGGGGAGAATTTGTCTTTTACGGGAGTCCCTATAAAATTTACAGAAGAAAAACATATATAAATTTGATTGTACAGATGAACTGTCAAAGGGACAGCAGGGTAAGTCATTTATGGAGTAAATATCCGTAGGATGTGCCAACATGCACGGAATAAGATTTAATTGAAATCTGATTAGGATGAATCTATGACGTGCATTTGATACAGTGCCTAGGTATGACATTATCCCTTCCTCAGACTTCAGACCTTCAATACCTTTGTACAGTTTGTTTGTAATCTGGTCAATTTTAGTCAGTAATTGCACTGCTACATGGTGTAATTCCACATTTTTGTGCCTGGAGTTAGGAATAATAAAAGTGCTATGTCATTTTCTGCATGAAGGATTCCCCATTCTGGGGACAATTCTGCTCCCATTTACACCCAGCTCTGGGGGTAAGCTGAAGCTGGAGGGCCATTGTGGGTTGTCAGATGTGTGTAGTGAGGGTGTGCAGCAGGAGGGTAGGCTGTGGAAATTGTTGGGCTGTAGGATTGGGTTGCACAATCAGGGTTAAGCCCTGCTGTTCCAGTCATGTTCAAAGACACAGGGCATCTTTACAAAGGGTCTACAACCCCATCCTGCCTTGCTTGTTGCAGTACCACATGGCGTGGTGTTGTCCGTGAACACTTGCACTAACTTCCCCTTGACTGAGGGAAGAAATGCCTTCAATGTCAATTGGATCATCCGGAGTACCATCAGGTTGATGTGGAGTCTAGATTCTAACTGAGACCAGAGTCCTCTGAACTCCATCTCTCTCAGATGTGAAAACTGGTTGGGGAAAGGAGAAGGGTCTGCCTCTGACCCAATCGCGGTTCGATAGACACCACTGCAGGTCCTTTGCAGTTTATTCTAAGAGTTGACCCACATCGGAGAGATTCCTCTGGAACTTCGGGTCCCATTGCAGAGCCTGCATATACCATTGGGCATGATTTACCAACAGGACACAGGACATTGTCACCGAAATTCAGGATAGAGGCTGAAACATCGATATCATAACCTGAATATCCTGGACTCACTGCTCAGGAGGATAAGCCCAAAACCACACTGTGTCCAGAACAGATTCGATGAAAGGGAATGTCTGAGAAGGACTCAGGTGTGCCATTGGCATGTTTATCGTGAATGCAGAAGGTCAGCAGTAGTCTGTAGTTGGATCTCGACCTTTGGTCTGCCATCTTAACCTCGCACTATCAATCATACCTAGCAACCACGCAAGTTCCAAAGAACTGGAAGGGACCTATCCTGAACCCCATATACAAGAAAGGTTGACAGAAGGAATCCATCTAATTATCGCCTCATAGCTCTTCTGCATATTGAAGCTAAGGCTTACGCCTCAGTCCTACTGCAAGATCTGGAACGCTGGGCAGAATCAAAACAAATTATTCCAAACAGGATTTAGAGACAACTCCTCCACTATAGACAATGGAGGTGCCCTATCCTACGTAATTCGTCAGGCACCATGCAAGAAACAACTCTCGCTCTATGTTTGTTTTATGGACTTCTCATCCGCCTTCGATCTGGTTGACAGAAACATCCTATGGAGAAAGCTCTAAGACTGGGGTATACCCAACAACTTCTCTCTTTACACCTCTACTTGAGTGCGGGTCAAGCTAACACCAACAGTGATGAGCACCAAAATCCAGACAGACAACGGCCTTAAGCAAGGTTGCGTGTCAGCACCTCTGCTCTTTAATCTCTATTGACCGAGATGGATGCAGCTTTCAAACATGCAAACCTAATTCCACCCGACATTTTCACTGCTAAAATTCCACGACTACAATACGCTGATTACATCATCCTCCTGGACCACTCCAGAGTTGGCCTACACAGGGGGTCCAAAACACTCTACAATATGTACAATCAGCACAACAACATAGTGTTGAATGGCACCAAGATCAAAGTAGTAGCTTTTGGTAGCTCAGCCAAAAAATCTTACTACACCTGGAGCATGGGCTCACTAAAAATTGAAACAGTGGTCAGCTACAACTACCTCGGCGTGTGGGTGAGGAGAAGCCAGAAAGCATTTCTCACACATGGTCACAAAAGCCGAAGCCAGCATAATCAGAATGTGAAAATCAAATAACGCTTTGGAAAGCCCTTCCACAGTTCCGATAAGACGAGTAATTGCTGCAACCCTCCTGCCAACTATTAGGTTTGGCCTACTGGTCTATCTGGGTCAATTAGTCAACACCATGGATAAGTATCAGCTCAAGGCATACAAAATGTTTTTGAGACTCTCTATATATCTGCGGAGGTTTTTATTAAGGCTGGAATTCGGTTTAGAGAGCCTAACCTTGGCAAGTATGGCATCCTTTGTAAATTATTACTATAAGATTCAAAAGACCCTATCCAACACCATGAAAGCCATTCTCCAGCAAATTTTCTTTCAGGAAGGTCACCCATGGTCGTAATACCTTTATAGAGCCATTCAAATAGACCAGTCAGTATTGGATAGTTTGCAGCTTTCGTATGCTGCCATCAATGCAACGTTGAAAAAACAAACAAAAAGATTGCCAAAGGCAAGCGACATGGATCCAATCAGCCAGTCTCACACCCCAACTGTAGCTCAGCTGTGCCACTCGGAAAGTGTGCCTGAAACAAATAATGTTTGTAAGGCTTATAGGTTTACAATCCAGAGACATAAGCCCCTAGTAGCAGTCACTCGCCACAACCTGCAGACTCTGCGCCTAAAAGTACATATCCTTCAGCCACCTTTTATGCTTTTGTCCGGCACTCCTGAATCTGTGCTGCATACTCCTAAAACAACTTTTTCTGGCTTATGGAAAAAGAACATGAAACAAGGCCATAAGCTTGGTGTTTACTTTAACGGAGCCGAAGGAGCTGGCAAAATATGGCAAATATATCAGCCTCACACAACAATGCATTAGTCAGGCGCTTATGGGGTCATATTGCCCAGGAACTGGCTGATCCCACCGGTGCATGTACAGGCTGCTCTAACAGCAGGCTTGTGTGTTAAAGACCTGCTCAGGTGGCCGACAGAGGAACTTGAGGAGTCAGGTAACAGAACTCCTAACACCATGCAGGTGGCCTCTAACATCCCCCATGGAGTCATCATTCTCTCCCGGCCCAAAGGAACGTTTTATACTACCACAGCCCTGCGACCACAGGTCCACTTTAGCTTGTATCTGCCTGTGATAATGCAGTTTATTGCTGAATGTCCAGTCAATAAAGTGCAAAAAAACCTAACCCCATGCGACAAATTTTATGCCAGATATGGCTGTGGACTTTTGATAATAGCGTATCTTATTGAAGAGTCATATCTCATTTTTTTACTACAAAAATCAGCATTCAGACGTTGACTTAAGTTTATAGAAACATGTTTTGGGCATGCTTTTAGTTGAGCAGGCAATAAAAAAATAACACTTTGGTCTAATTCCAGTTGTTCTAGCGCGTACTTAAAATTTCTAAAAAACAGAGACTTCTCTCTCTTCATGAGGAAACTTTGCTTCGTATCAGACAAGAAGCCCATCGTATCACTCCTACCAAGCCTTGTACAAATGAACTTTTGATCCCAAAGAAGTTACTTACCTTCGGTAACTGATTTTCTGGTGGATGCAGTATCTGCCTGTGGATTCCTCACCTTTTGAATTAGACCAATGACCAACATTCCATGGTAACATTTCTCCTCAGCTCTCCCACGTTGACGAGGACTTCACAATGAAATGGCTCCGCGTGATGTCATCGGAGCGATAACAAGACCTTGTTGGTGTGCTAACATCAGTCCACCCATTTTCTCAGTGCCTTCGGGGCGAACGGGTGAACCGACAACATTTTCACAAGTATACACATTATACAAACACAACCAAACCTGGAAATTCTTCATCATAGACATTTCCCAGTGCCAACAGCCTCATGATTCAAGCAATAAATCACATAACATACACATTGATAATTTTTAGGTATAACCAGACAGTCAACAGGGAGGCGGGTGGGTAAGTGAGGAATCCACAGGAAGATACTGTATCCACAGAAAAAGCATCACCTAAGGTAAGTGACTTGTTCTTCTGATGGATACATCTGCCTGTGGATACCTCACCTTTTGAATTGAACCCCCAGCAGTCCTGCTCCCAGAGGAGGGTGCCTGCCTGCCTATACCAAAAAATCCTGCAGCACAGAACGAGCAAAACTGCCATCCCTCCTCATTTCCGAATCTAAACAATAGTGCTTTGCAAAAGTGTGGAGGGAGGCCCAAGTTGCGGCTCTGCAGATGTATACTCCAGGGATAACGCTATTCAAAGCAGAAGAAGACTTAGCTTTGGTAGAATGAGCACAAATACCTTCAGGATGCTCCTTATTGGTCAAGGCGTAGCAGATATTGATGCACAGGATAATCCACCTAGACTGTGTTCTTTTGTGGACAGCCTTGCCCTTCATCTTGCCCACATAACCAATGTAGAGTTGATTGTCCACCCTGAAGTCCTTGGTTGTATCCAGGTAGAAGCTGACTGCCCTCATTGGGTCCAGGCAATGAAGTCCCTCTTCCTCCTTGGAAGGGTGAGGGGGAGGATAGAAAATGGGTAGGGTGATGGACTGCCCCAAGTAGAAAGGCAGGAAAGCAGTTATGGTCCTAAGAACCATCTTATCCACATGGAAAAATTTAAAAGGAGGCTTGGAACTAAAAGGCTGCAATTCACCCACCCTCCTAGCGGAAGGGATTGCCATAAAAAATATAGGGGCATATTAGCAAGGGCAATATCGCCGCCTTAGCAGGACTTTTTCCCACTAAAGCAGCAATATTTTTATTGCCCTATTAGCAAGCTGTCGCAAACAGCAGTTAGCGACAGCTTTTAGGCGATACTACAAGTTTGGGGCCCGCTTTGCATGTCAGCGATATTTATCGCTAATGGCATGCAAAGTGGGTGTACCCAAACTGTTAGCGAATGAAAACAGTCGCTAACACAGCTATCGCCTATTAGCAAGGCAGGCGAAGCGATTAAAAAAATTGCGCTAAGCGTGATTATCCTTATAAACTAACGCCTGCTAAAAAGTTGGCTTACCTGTATAGTCAATGGGGGTGGATTATCAGATTAAGCCCCCATTGGCGTTAATGCGAGAATATTGCTGGATTTCCAGCGATATTCTCGCATTTCGACGCTATCGCTGGATATTTTAGGGCAATGGAGAAAAACATTGCTAATAGCATGTTTTCTCCGCTAAAATATCCAGCGATATAAAAAAAGTTGCTAACCACGTTTAGCGATACATATCGCTATTTCTTGCTAATAGGCCCCATAGTTTGAAACACTAGAAACCTTAGGGCAACTATGCAAGGGTTAAAAGGGTGAACCCATCAAAAATGTGAGAACCAAATTTAAATCCCAATATAGCATGATAAGAGGAGTGGAAGAAAACCTATTAGTGAGACCCTTAATGAATCTTATAACTATGGGAGACTTAAACAGCGAGGGTTGATCTGGTAAACAGAAAAGCTGACAAGGCAGATAAATAGCCCTTAACAGTAGCTACTGCACAACCCTGTTGCACTAGGGAAAGAGGGAAACTCAGGGAATCAGATAAATGAGCCTGTAAGGGATCAATCGATTTCTCTCCACACCGTTTAACAAATTTAAACTACCTACTAGAATAAACAGATTTGGTGGAGTGTCTTCTGGCTAACATATATAATAATAACATCCACCACATCCGGTGGGAGAGAGAAAGAACTCAGGTTACCCTGTTCAATCTCCAGGCATGAATGTGTAGGCTCTGGAGGTAGGGGTGTGGAACCTGCCCCTGCGACTGCAAGAGGAGGTCGGCCCTGAGAGGGAGATGGCGCTGACTGTGCAAAGAGAGGTAAAGAGGGCCATGTACCACACCATTCTCGGCCAACCTGGTGCTACCAATATGACTTGAGCCTGGTCTTTGTGAATCTTCCTCAGAACTTGAATCAAGGGTATGGGGGAAACACATAAAGAAGGTGTGAGCCCCAATCTAAATGAAATACATGACCCAACGCTCCCTGTGTAGGATACTGCAGAATAACAGGGTATGCGTGTTCTCGTGAGTGGCAAACAGGTCCAACTGAGGGAACCTCCACATCCTGAAAATGTGAAGGATCACCTCCAGATGGAGACGCCACTCATGATCGGCAGAATATTGCCGACTGAGGCTATCCGCACGCACATTCAGTTCTCTGGCCAGATGATTTGCGATAACGGAAATCTGATGGTCCTGAGCCCAGGACCAGAGTCGTAGAGCCTCTCTGCAGATAAGACACAACCCCACTCCTCCCTGTTTGTTGATGACCACATCGCATTAGTGTTGTCTGTTAAGACCTGAACCAACTGACTGCAAAGAGAAGGAAGGTAGGCCTTAAGAGCCAGACGTATTGCCCCCAATTCTAAAACGTTGATGTGGAACAACCTTTCCTCTGGAGACCAAAGACCTTAGACCTCCAGATCCCCCAGATGCGCTCCCCACCCTAACTTGGAGGCAGCCATGATAACAGTGGCCACTGGAAAAAGAGGGTGAAACAGCTTCCCTTGAGACAGGTTGACTGGTACAATCCACCATTGCAGATCCCCTGCATCTCTGAAGATCTTGACCAATTCCTCAAGATCTCTGTTGTGTTGAAACCTCTGCCTGTGGAGACACCACTGGAGGGCCCTCATATGCCAGTGTGCATGGTTGACCTTCAGAATGCAGAAAGCGAACAGACTGAGCAGAAGCAAGACCTTCAGGAGTAGACGCTTCATTCTGAAAAGTTGGAATCATAGCCTGGATGTCTTAAATCCTCTGTGGAGGCGGGAAGGCATGACTCACTGTACTGCCCAGTACTGCCCCTATGAACAGGTTGTGCTGAGAGGGCACCAGGTGAGACTTAGGTACATTTATCGAAAACCCCAAGTTGAACAATAGCTGTGTTTTCACCTGCAAGTGACGCAACACCATCTCCTGTGACTGTTTTGAGCAACCAGCTGTTTAGATAGGGAAACACAGGAATCCCTGACCTTCTGAGATGTGCTGCTACCACTGCCATCACCTCTGTAAAGACCCGAGGTGTGAAAGTAAGGCCCAACGGAAGGCCTGCAAACTGGTAATGTTGAGAACCCACCATAAAATGGAGATACTTCTGATGCGACTTCAGAATGGGAATGGGAAAATACGCATCCAGTAAATCGATCAACACCATCCATCTTCCTTCTCCAGAAATGTTGAATTTCTTCTGTTTGAGGTAAAAATTCTAAACCCTGAGTTCAAGGATCGGCCGTAAACGAGCGCCCTTTTTGGGAATCAGGAAGTACCAAGAGAAGCACCCCTGACCTCTTTCCTGCTATGGAACTACCTTGATTGCATTCTTTTCAAGCAATGATAGCACTTCCTGTTGGAGAAGCAGAACATGCTCTTCTAAGCAAAGACCAGGATGGGGAGGGAAAGGAGGGGGAAACTCATGGAAGGGCAAGGCATACCCATTTTCTATGATGTTTAAAACCAAGAGGTCTGTAGTAACAGACCTCCAATGAGGTAGACAATGGGACACCCGTCCTTCCACGGGACAAGCATGCTCTAAGATGGTGGAGCTAGAGCTGCTTCCCTCCAACAACAGCTAGAGAGGCAGAGGAGGAGGAGGAGACTCGTTGCCGGGCAGAACCCCCCAGACGACCTCTGCCTTTTCCAGAGTAGGACCTTGTAACAGGGAGGCGGGGGACACCACCAATGAGGACTGGTGGAAGACCGAAGGACCTTACACCTCCTCTCTCTCACCACTTCAGCACACCTGGGAGACGGAGTCCGAAGCGTGCTGGCACCAACAACCCCTACGAAGTGGAGATTGTTCCTTTAACAAGGTGGGGTATGCAAAGGAAGAGACAAACCCCTATGACGCGTTGCTGTGTGGAACAAGCAGCTGGAAGACTGTAGACACGCCCCCTGATGACGTGGCATAGCGAGGAGTGGACAAGAAGCCGGAAGAGGAAGGAGAGGTGTGTCCCGACACCTGGGAGAAGAGAGGAGAGTGAACGGAGACTATGGAGCACGGAGTAGGTTCGAGTGAGGAGATCGAGAAGCGGAGATCGGGAGTAGCTGTGCCTGGAGGCCAACGATACCAAGCACCGCCCAGCCACACTCAAGGAGGAGTGTGGCTCACTCAGATGCGTCACCGTATTTCGGGTTGGCTGGGGCAGCGTGGCAACACCGTGTAATTAGTGTATATATTGTGCTCTCTTCCCTACCTGTTTGTTCCCAAACCCCCCCTGCCTCCTTTCCTCATTCTAAACGTACCTCACCAGTCTGGAGCACTAGTAGACTGTAAAGATCACAAACACCCGGTGTCCTCACTTCCCTGGTACCCTGGGGGTACGGTACGGCAGTATTTCGAAGTGCTAAAAGCCCTCTCATTTCCTCTCCCGCATGTGGCGCTGGAACTCGAGAAGAGAGAGAGCACAAGAATCCCCAGAGGCGGAGACAAGTCGGACCAGTCCAAGAAGACCCCGCGCTCTTGCCGACACCTTGGACCCGGCAGCCCTAGCTCGAGAGAGACTCACAAAAAGGAGGAAAAAGACCTTTATAAAAATAAAACCACATTTACCCTGCACAATCGTCCAAGTCCCTCCTTCTGAACCGCCACAGACCTGTACAAGGGATTTGCCTGCTGATGCTGCGATTGCTGCCTACCACGAAGGGACAAGTTTCTTGCGAAGGCATGAAACTTGCAAAACTGTCCAAAGCTCCTGGGTTGGGCCTGAAGTCCCAAAGACTTTGCCGTAGCCTTGCTGTACTTAAAGCGCTGCAGTGCCACATCCGCTTTAGCCCCGAACAGATTGAACCCATTGAATGGTAAGTCCAGCAATGTAGCCTGGACATCAGGTGATAATCCTGAACCATGCAACCAGGCATGCCTACATGTCGCCACAGATGACCCCATTGCTTTGGCTACAGCTTCAGCTGTGTCCAGGCCAGACTGGATCATTTGGCAGGCAGCAGCTCAGGTGTCTGATAACACCTTTGAAAAATCCCCTTGGACCTCTGCAGGCAACTTCGGCACAACCTCCTTGGTTGTGTCCATGAGGGCATGAATGTACATGCCCAAGAGATATGTGACATTCGTGGATTTTAGAGCCATATTCCCAGACGAGAATACCTTCTTCTCCGGCTGCTCCATGGGCTTTGACTCCTGATCAGCAGGCGTTGATGGAAAGGGACCTGCCAACAGCATTGAAGAACATGAAGCCTGGACCACCAAGCTTTCTGGTGAAGGATAGGAGGCAGGAAACACTGGATCGCCTGGACCTACCTTGCATCTCCTAGCCACAGTTCTGGAAACCACTGGAGTGGATATTGGTTTCTGCCAGATATCCTAGATGGTGTCATGGCCGTATGCGCAAGAGCCAGCCTTCCTTCTTTTCATCCCCCTCATTTCTATAATGGTGTGACTGGGGGAAGGATGTGGATTAATGTAAAAAACGACAACTCCTAGAAGCCCTGGGAACACGAGTTCATGAGTGAGATATGATACACCTGTGGACCGACTATATAAGCCCTGCCCACGAAGAGGAAGGTGCTGGACAATTTACCTGGATTATTCACCTGGTTATTGCCTCACAGAGCAAGCAGCTGGCTCGTATTTTTTCATTATTATCCAGACCCCCTTTGAGGTTCAACATTCCTGCTTGCACTGAGATGCTTCACCCTTCGTTATCCCCTTCTCGGCTGAAGGCTGTAATTATCTGGACGAAAGCAGCTCAGCGACTTCACTCAGGATTACAGTGGTGGCTGGGCTCCCTGCCGGATTTCTGTTGACGGGCGTCAGCAGTTCTCCGAGGACCCGGCATACACCCATATCTATATATCTATACATCTATATAGCTATATATATATATATATATATATATATATATATATATATATATACCTACCTGAGAATACCAACAAGGGACAATGAAAACGCACTCTCTCGCCTCAATTTAAGTGATAGCGGTTTATTTAGTAACCAGTACCCAACGTGTTTCGCTTCTTACAAAGCTTGCTCACGGGATGTTGAGCCAGTTTCTAAGTCCTCCTTTTAAACACCAGGTCATGTGACTTCCTGTGTTGTTGTTATATGCATGCTGGTTAATGTAGTTCAGTTACATTGTAGTCACCAGTATACACTTTTGTAGTTCACAGTTTGTGACAACAAGGAAGAAGGGAAGGGGTGAGTGCATTTCTTGATTTGCAGACATTGTTTTTTAACCTCTTTAGTGAGTATTTGTCATATCCTTCCAGTTCTCTCCAATGAGCCCATTGGATTTCAATTTCCGTGGTACTCCTTCTTGCACCCAGGTTAATTTACTCAGTTCTGTTCTTACATTCAGATCTGTTTGTGTTGCCCTCTAGTGGGCGTTTTCATTATTGTTCAGGGTCCATTCTGAATGGTGCACCTGAACAATAATGAAAACGCCCACTAGAGGGCAACACAAACAAGAAGAAGGAGTACCACGGAAATTGAAATCCAATGGGCTCATTGGAGAGAACTGGAAGGATATGACAAAGTGTATACTGGTGACTACAATGTAACTGAACTACATTAACCAGCATGCATATAACAACAACACAGGAAGTCACATGACCTGGTGTTTAAAAGGAGGACTTAGAAACTGGCTCAACATCCCATGAGCAAGCTTTGTAAGAAGCGAAACGCGTTGGGTACTGGTTACTAAATAAACCGCTATCACTTAAATTGAGGCGAGAGAGTGCGTTTTCATTGCCCCTTGTGGGTATTCTCAGCTATATGCAAACAACTGGCCCAGCCGTAGAAAACTGCACCAGCCGAGAAGGGAGCGCCGACACCACTCTGGGCTACAACTGCTCCTCATATATATATATCTATATATATCTATATATCTATCTATCTATATCTCTCTCTCTCTCTCTCTCTCTCTCTCTCTCTCTCTCTCTCTCTCTCTCTCTCTATCTCTCTCTCCTTCCCTCTCTCTATTTCTATCTCTCCCTCTCTCCCTCCTTCTCTCTCTCTGTCTCCTCTGTCTCACTCACTCTGTCTGTCTCTCTCTCCCTCCCTCTCTCTCTTCCTCCCTCTCCCTGTCTCCCTCCCTCTCTCTCCCTCCGTCTCCCTCCCTCTCTCATCCTCCCTCTGTCTCCCTCCGTCTGTCTGTCTACCTCCCTCTGCCACCCTCCTCCCTCTGTCTGTCTCCTGCCCTCTGTCTGTCTCATGCCCTCTCTCTGTCGCCCTCCCTCTGTCTCTCTCTGCCTGTCTCCCTCTCTCTCTCTCTCCCTCCCTCTATCTCCCTCTCCCTCTGTCTCCCTCCCTCTGTCTCCCTCCCTCTGGCTCCCTCTATCTCTCTGTCTCCCTCTATCTCTCTGTCTCCCTCCCTCTGTCTGTCTCCCTCTCTCTGTCACCCTCCCTCTCTCTGTCTCCCTCCCTCTCTCTCTCTGTCTCCCTCCCTCTCTCTCTCTTTTGCCCTCTGTCTGTCACCCTCTGTCTGTCTCTCTCCCTCTGCCTCCCTCCCTCTGTATCCCTCCCTCTGTCTCCCTCTACCTCTCCCTCTCTCCCTCTCCCTCTCCCTCCTTCTGTCTCCCTCTCTCTGTCTCCCTCTCTCTCTCTCTCTCTGTCTCCCTCCCTCTCCCTCCCTCTGTCACTCTCTGTCTCTTTCACTCTCCCCCTCTGTCTCCCTCTCTGTCTGTCTTAGTCTCTGCCTCTATCTGTCTGTCTGTCTCTGTCTCTATCTGTCCTCGTTTCCCTCCCTCTGTCTCCCTCTCCATCTCTCTGTCTGTCTCTGCCTGTCATTGTCTCTACCTCCATATGTCTCTGTCTGTCTTTATCTCTCTCGGTGTCTGTCTCCCTCCCTCCCTCTCTCTCTCTCTCTCTCCCTCTCTCTCCCTCTGTCTCACTCACTCTGTCCGTCTCCCCCTCTCTCTCTCTGTCTCCCTCTCTCTATTTTCCTCCCTCTCTCATCCTCTCTCTCCCTCCTTCTGTCTCCCTCTGTCTGTCTCCCTCCCTCTGTCTCCGTCCCTCTGCCTCTCTCCCTCTGTCTTCCTCCCTCTCTGTCTTCCTCCCTCCCTGTCTCCCTCTCTATCTGTCTCCCTCTCTCTCTGTCTCTCTCTCCCTCCCTCTGTCTCCCTCTCTCTCTGCCTCCCTCTCTTTCACCCTCTCTTTCCCTCTCTCTATGTCTCCCCCCTCTGTCTGTCTCTGTCTGTCTCCCTTCCCCTGTCTCCCTCTATCTGTCTCCCTGTCTGTTTGTCTCCCTCCCTCGGTCATCCCCCTCCCTCTGTCTGTCACCCTCTGTCTCCCTCTTTCTCCCTCCCTCTGTCTCCTTCCCTCTCTCTCTCTCTGTCTCTGTCTCCCTCTGCCTCCCGCCCTATCTGTCTCCCTCTCTCTCTGTCTCCCTCTGTCTCACTCTGTCTGTCTCTACCTCCCTCCCTTAGTCTCTCTCCCTGTCTCCCTCCCTCGGTTTCCCTCCCTCTGTCTCCCTCCCTCTCTGTCTCCCGCCCTATCTGTCTCCCTCTCTCTCTGTCTCCCTCTGTCTCCCGCCCTATTTGTCTCCCTCTCTCCCTCTCTCTCTGTCTCCCTCTGTCTGTCTCTATCTCCCTACCTTGGCCTCCCTGCTGAGGCTGGCGGTGTTTGCTGACACTCTTTAATTTTTTTTTTTTAAAAACACAGGTAGGATGTCTGCAAGGCACATTAAAGGCAGACGGCCCATTGTCATTCTTTATGTGATGATCAGCAGCAGACAGAATGACAATTGGCCAGTCCACAGTCTGCTCGAGCGGGGAGGGGCTGTTGCAGCCTTTAAAGTTCAAAGAAAAGTGCGAGAGGCCCCAAGTGAGAGAACGTTTAAACTCCTGGGGCTTCTCGCAGGGGAACAGCACAGCCTGCTGTAATTGTGAAAATTAAGGGGACCAAAGGCGTCCGTAAAAGGAATGTTGACGGCCTCCCTGTGTGCTACCTGAGTGATAATACGATTCAGAAAAGGGGGTGGTGATGAACAGAGTGTCTGAATTAAGCAGACCACTCTTACCCAGTCCAAAGATCAGGGCTTGATCCATCACCGTTATTTATCTCACTGCACCATCCCAGCTCAGAACCTGGCTATATGCAAATCAGTCTGTCCCTGGCCCAGTGCATCATGGGAACAGGGCAGACTAAACTACCAAGCCAATGCTTCACCAGAAAGGAGAGAAGCTACCGGGGACCGGTTTCTGGCATTTCAGCCGTCTTCGGCCCGGCTTGCTTGAATCCTGATGGTGCAGTGAGAAAGGGACTCATGTCTGAGTATACCCTGCCACACCTATAGTGGCCAAAAAACGATTCAGAAAAGGGGGTGGTGATGAACAGAGTGTCTGAATTAAGCAGACCACTCTTACCCAGTCCAATACCACATTGTCACTGGGCCAGCACCGGACAGACCAGCAATCCAGGGTGGAAAGCCTCCCCTCTTACCCCTTCTGTGGACGCCCATGGAGACTGCAAGGCTTCTCTGGGACACTTTTGCTACTCCCGAGTGAAAGGATTCCGAGTGTTTCACGCCAAGAACAGCAGTCACATAACTTTTTTTTGTGTTCTTTATCAAGCTTGCATATTTTGACCATTTTATTTTGTTTGATGTTATGAACATTGTTTTGGATTTCAATGGACCAATTGCTACGTTGTTTTTCTCATGAGGACTAGTGTGAATAACACTGTTTACTTCATGCTTAGAATCTAGTCAGGATATAGTACAAGATTTGTATTGAGTGGCTGACTTACTATTTGGCTGTCTCCTGCTTATGTGAGAAGAGAATAGCGGACTCAGAATCCTAGCATAATATAGAGTGGTGCAACTGTTTGTTCCTTATGAGTGGTTGTCTCTTTTCTATCCTTCTGCAGATATTACACATAAAGGGGGACACTTTCCAGAGCGCGTTTTCCACGCTATGAAAGACGCTGCGGATTAAGCTTCTTGATTTGCTTCAGTAGCCTTTTTTCTAATTTTATCCAATTCCCCTTTTCCCCTGATTGGTGCCTTTTTTAGGATAGCTTTTATGGACTGCTCTTGAGAGGTTTCACAAAGGGGAATTGGAAAGATAGCTTCACATTGCCCCTGCTGGATAAAGATACAGGTTAGTGGTAATCCCATTGACTGTTCGACAGCCCTGAAAGATGGGCTCTGTTAACGCGTCATTAAACGGCAGCAAATGTTCTAACACAGAGGATGATAAATGAAGAACCTCTGTAAGAATGTTCGATTTTATTTCCACTGTAGGCAAAGGTAATTCTAAAAGGTAAGTAGCCTTCCTACAAACAGCATGGTATGTGGTCACCTCAGGTGGCGGCAGGCTCTTTGGCGATGTCAGCTCCCACTCAGGAGAGGTGTCCAGTCCACTAGCCTCCTGCAAACCCTCCTAGTCAGGGCCAGGGCCCACAATCTCTCCTTCTTTAACCTTTCCATGTTCATTCTGGCATTCCTCTTCCTCCAACAACTGTTGAGGCTCTCTCCGAGATCCCATCCTCAGAATTGGTGTCGGTGGTACCAGATGTGGCGCCGGTGATTTCAGGAGGAATTGAAGGAAAGTCCAATGGAACAGGATTCAAAGCCAATCGAGGTCAAATCTACACTGGTTCAGATCCAGATGGCGCCGGGGAAGAACCGTCCAATGGAACTCGAGTTTCCAAAGAGTGCAACGGCGTTGATAATCTTCGTGTCGGAAGAGACTTCCTGGAGCCTGAGGCATATAGGGCATTAACGGCAGACCGAGAAAATGAGGTGGAAAACCTCCCAGGGAGTATGCCAACAGACCTGTGGGGCCAACAAGTGCGCCAGTAGGATTCGCAGCCCTCACAAATAATCTGAACCTGGCCTTTAAAAAATATGATGGCTCGGATCCCAGAGTCAGAAATTCAGGATATGCTGGATCCGGAACAGGCTCTGGAGCCGTTTGTGGAGGTAACAAGTTCGAATCCGGCTGCAGATTCAGAGATTCAGGGGGCGAAGGTGGTGTATCCGACCTCAGCATCGGAGGAGGCATAACATTCCTCGGAGACAGTGAAGTCACAGTTCTCAGAGACAGAATCGCTCACACTCAGAGAAATTTCATCCCCGCGTTGATGTCTAGAGTTTGGGATACAGACTTCAGAATCACATCCTTCAAAGAACGATACAAAGAGCCATGGTGCCGCTTCTTTTTGTGTTTCTTGGATGATCAAGAAGTATGAGGAGTCGGTAACTTCAATTAGGTCTGAGACCTCCTGCACCTCTTCTGTTCCTTGGCCTTCTCCATGAATAGCCTGGAATCCGTCAATTTCAGAGGCTTTGGATTCATCCGCTTGCACAAGTGCATGTCCTGACATCATAGTCTGACATGAGGCACCACAAACATTCTTTGGGGTCAGTGATGGACATCTGACCTCCACATTCTCTTCACAGCTTGAACCCGTTCTTTGTTCGCGTAGTCATCCTCGACAGCTACAAAGTCACTACAACAGTAACAAAGAAACTCCCACAAATAGAGAGAGTGGGAAAACTTTATGCGTCAACCGTACGGAAAGAAGGGAACTGACGTTAGCACGCCTATGAGGTCTTCTTATGGCTCCAATTACATCATGCGGAGTCGGTGTGGAGCCATTCCATTGTGACGTCCTTGTTGGGATAATTCAAAAGGTGGGAAATCAACAGGCAGATGTATCCATAAGAAATAAAATTTACCAACTTAAGGTTAGCAGATGTATCTTCAGATTGAATTTTACCCTCTGGGTTCTCAGTGTATAATGAGAGGATATAATCTCTCCAAATGCCCTCAGGAATAGGGGATGAGTAAGACCTCACTTTAGAGCCACAGCAATCAGAAATGATCACCAAAATGTTTCTAAAAATGTTCATAAAATCCGGTTCCCTCAGGTCACCCCACCTACTGTCGGCGTTCTACTTTCTAAGACTAATCTTCAAAGCCTCCTTCTCCTCTTTAATAGGGCAATAAGTCTGTCTCTTGCCTTGAAAAATAAAACAAAATGCATTCGAGTCAACCCGTTGATTTACCTGTTCAGGGGAAGTAATGGGTGACATAACACTTAATGAGAAAACCTGGGGTGTATCGGATGGTCATCCGTTTTATCTGTTTCATAAATAGGGAAAAGGAATTAAGGATGCCTGTATTTCAAAGATATAAATCATGAATAACCCCTCAAGTAGCCATTTTAAATCGGAGATTTTAGAAGAGGGCCACTGCGTCCTACCTGAATTCTTATCAAATGTAGTGCCTGAAAACATGGATCACATCAATACCTCTACACGGAACCATATCACTATTTTTAAGATGCCGATTTACAAAAATGTTGAATAGAACTGTACCCTTGTTTTCAGTACTGCAGGTGACGGCAATAAGTACACCCAGTAAAAGTTACTTACCTTTGGCAACGTAATATCTGGTAGAGACACTGTCTAGCAGCAGATTCATTAACTTTTGAATTTTCCCCAGGCGCCAGGGACTTATATGGCTCACTGACGTCATGACCGGAGTCAACATAATCGCGGAGCCATACAACGCCGTCCCCTGTTGCGCAGAGTTACTGCTGAAAAATTTCTGGGGAGAATTAAAAAGTTAAGGAATCTGTGGCTAGATGTCTCTATCAGATAGAGGTTTCACTACTATGTATCATCTTTAGGTTTTCAATCTTTACAATACAGGATAATAAAAAAGAACGATTCATAGTTGTCAGAGTCAAATATTGCCACAAAGTCTAACCTAAAAGTGTCCACAGAAGCATGAGAGAATGGAAGGGTACATCCACTCGATCGCATGGGGTTCGAGGTTACCTTTGGCACAAAAAAAAAGGATCAGCCCTGGGGTTCAGTTCCAAAGACACCTGATCTGTATAAGCTTGATCAGCTGTGGGTGATTCGTCCTTTCTACTAACTGGGGGACTTATTATGGAGCAATAATTTGTCTTTGTAGCGGGGCTACCAGAGTCTCACAATTTTTGGAAATTTAGGGGCATATTATCAAGGGGGTTTATCTCCCCTTTTTTGGCTTTAAAAGCCAAGAAAGCGGAGATAAAATTATCTCCCTATTACCTAGCGACAGCTAGTAGGAGATAGCGACCATCTTGGGGCCCACTTTGCATGTCAGTGATATTTATCACTAATGATATGCAAAGTGGGCGTGCCAAGATGTTAGCGACTGTTTCCAGTCGCTAACATCGCTATCTCCTATTACCAACTTTTGGAGATATTCGCGCTAAGCGCGAATATCTCCAAAAGCTAACACCTGCCCTGAGCAGTTCTTAGCCATGTTATCCAATGGGAGGTGGATAACATTGCTAAGAGCATTAGCTCGGTAATGCATGAATATAGCTGACTTTTCAGCGATATTCATGCATTGCGGCCAATTTTTATCGCTTTTGCGATAAACCTTGGTAATACCAAGGTTTATCTGCGATAAAAATTGCCGCAGCTCAGCTGTAAATTTTTGTCTCTAACCAAGCAATAGCGATAATTATCGCTATTGCTTGGTAATATGCCCCTTAATTTCCCTGTATTCTTCTTAGATGTTCTCAGTTTTTCATTTTTTCACAGACTCTTTGCTTTAGCATTTCCTTTAGAATAGCCAGAGCCGGAAGGTCTGCCAACTTTGTTGTGGCCCGATCATGAGGTCTAAAAATTAGGAAGGCCTCAAACCCAGAACAAGAGGCTTCACAATGATTTGGAAGCAACAGGACAAATAAAGCCGGGTCATATAAAAATGTTGATTATTAGATAGAACTTTCTTCGGCGGTTTCTCACTGGGGACTGCCTCTGAATTATTTTGGGGTTTACCAGCTTGTGGCACCTGGTCAAGAGATTGAGGTAATTGAGGGGCACCACCATACACTTGGATCTTAGGGGCCCAAGCAGTTGGACCAAGATCCAAAAGGTCCAACTTTCCTGAAAGACTCATTTGTGGCTGTTTGAAGAACCTCATTGTGGAGTACCACCTCATCCTTTGATCTCATCAGCAATTTGAGGATCACCAATAAGATGTCTTGAATATGATCTGAGTTATTCACCGACTTTTCTAAGACGGATGACAGGATTCTTTCTATAAACTTGAGAGATTCAGAGATTACTACATATTGACCAGGAAATTTTCATAGTAAATTCCCAGGCCTTTTTAAATTGGGTGTCGGCGAAGTCGGTTCTATTATTGAAGATTGATCTGATGGAGTACTACTGTAGAGCTTTAAGCCAGTTGCCTCCAAAGGGCCAAATGGTGTCTTAGGGGAACAACATGTCATAGGTGTAGGGCTTCTCAAGTTAATGTCCACATCTGGTAAGGTAAAATCCTCAATGAAAGGAATACTAGACTCTTTGGATGCCAAGTTTACAGTTCCTAAAGCAGATAAATGCTGAGCAAGGGCTGGGGCAGTATTTTAGATTGACTCCGCAGCTACAGGATTAGTAAGGGCCTCCACTTGTGTAGGACACTCTTTTTTGAAAGAAGAAGATCATCGAGTTTGAGCCTTTCAAGAAATTTTAACTAGCTGCTTTGTTTCTAATTGGGTTGGATTTAGTCCTTTTACAGGCCTCAGAAGAATCAATCTGCCTTAGCGTAGTCTCTGGGCTGTCATCCTGAATACGCAAAATGATGTGGCAGATTTTGTAGTCTGAAATTGTTCACAGTTGAGATCCAAGAGTGGGAGAGTACACAGAGTAGTGCAAGACACCCCACAAACCTATGTAGGCCCCTTCCGCATCCTGCCAACTCTACCCTTGGAACGGAGCACTAAATGCCCTCATACGACAAAGACACTTCTCCATTCTCTTTCTCCCCTCTTACTCCATGCTCAGTGTTGAAATACACAGGCCATTCCAGCACGCTAACAGAGGCAACATTAGCAGGCACCTGGGGGGTCTGCCTGAGGCAAGGGCTGCCACAGCAAGAAGCCAGGCACTGATGGTGGCCTCAGTAAACACGGTGCTCACAAGGCCACAAAGACAATAGGCAGCTGTGCAGCTCCCGCATGGCGCAGTCTCTAGCAGCAGGCCGCAAACACCGGTAGGAGAGATCCACGGCAGGGAGTGTGATGAATGCCCAATGCAGCCGTGGCTTCCACTGTGGTCGCGGTGTCACAACCATGAAGGGCAAATCAGTGCAACTTCGACTTTGGCGTCGGCTTCAGCAATACGGGGCAGAAAGAGGCAGCAGCACTGCACTGTGGATCTCTCAACTCAAAATATTCCACTCTATACACTCTAGAAGAGTGTTTCAGATCACTTTCGAATCTTAGACATGCATGTACCAAGAAACAAGTAACAAGAAAGATATTCAGCAGTCTCCCTAGCAAGTCCCACTGTAACAAATGTCTGAAATGCCAAGTACCCTCCTGGTGTCTGTGGATCTATGCATGTCCAGCAGCTCATAGATCGAGACTAAAGGTACAGAAACAGCACCAAACATAGATGAAAAGAAATATGGTCAAAGGAGGGGGAGGTCCAAAACCAAGGGACCAGCAACTGGAAAATAAATCGAAGGTATAGAGGACGAGATATCGGGTGCGAAATAAAAGCATCTGCAAAAATGCCAATTCAACCCTATGACAAGTTGTGATTTACTGAATAATGGTATAGGTACTCTTTTGTGCTTAAGCTTCTTGCACTTCCCTGAAAGCGGTAATCTGTAACATAGATGCATACTAGATACTACTGATTTTAACAGTCTAGTTTCTTAGTATTACCGCTAAGCTGCCACTTTTCTGATCGCCAAAGCCTCCACCCCAGTCTGCTTTCTCTCGTGTGTGATGTTGGGAGGATAAGTCAGGTATATATTGTGTTTGCATAGGGAATCTTTGCTTGAGACCTCACAGCTTGGTCCAGATTGCCTAGGCCATTAAAAACTCTGATAAATTAGCATGTGCCACCTAAATGGTGGCAGGGCAAAAAAAGAAGAATCTATAGAACCTGATTGAAGAAGATAGGGTTTTAATGATATGAAAGAGTGCTGGTACTGGCATATATGAGTTTTCTTTGTTATGTGCATTTTGGTGAAGAGTTTAGCATTAATGGTTGCACCTCAGTAGCTGAGAATCATTCATGGATCTGAAAAATGTCTTATCCTGCTGACAAAGAGGACAAATAATGATTTAGAGGAGATACATCATGATATAGGTGTTTGATGTGGAGAGCAGGATCAACGTTGAGACAATACTTGAATTACTAGATGTTTCTGATGATGAAGATTCCATACCAGTAATGCTGAGTTTGAAGATGCTTTAGAGGTAACCCACATCTGTGAGGAAAACTAATGACAAATAGTGCAAAGAAATGTCACTCTTGATAGGAAGTTGATGGCTGATTGACTGCACTGCCCGCATTGGCCATCCGCATCCAATAAAACTATGTCCAAGAAACTCAATACACTTTAATCCCTTAAAATATTCCTCATTAGTCACGTTTTTTGGAAAAGGATAGTTATGAGAGAAGGCAGTACCCTAAAAAGGAAAAGGGGGGAGATGCTTGTAAATGCCTGAGTCAGTGAAGAATGAGCCCAAATAGATGCCAGAGGCAGCAAAGCGAGGAGTTACTCCTATAAGCATCCATCTGCGTCACTTGGCATTAGGACAGAGTGCGTTGCTGCTTTATCTCTAAGCACAAAAAGACCTGGAACTGGCATTTCACCAACTTTAGCATTGACAATGAAGTGGCAGATGTATGACTTTGAGGAGCAGTCTCATGCCTAAAAACTCTCAGATGAAGGAAAGAGTACATGGAGTGGAAGATTTTCAAGTATCATTCCCTAGATGAAAACGGAGATGGCTTTGAACACCAATCGAAACCTAGCTGGGAGCTTGGAAAATTATGAAAACATGGACTTCCACTTTTTAGGCTCCTTTGTCTTATGTTTGAAGTTCTAGTGCAAGATACTGTTTGCTCCCTTTCCACCTTTCTGTAAGAGTTGTTCCTTTTCCTGTTAGTTGTGGCTCCGTAAGTGGAATCTGCTGCTCTCAGCCTGCCGCTGTGTCCTTGGCTGCTATTTATTTTCTTTCCACTTCATCCAGGCCGTGCATGGTATTCTGGATAGACCTCTTCTGCATGCCAGATAGTGGATAACATCGCAATTGGGAGAAAAACTGTAATCACCGTATGGTATTTGGCCTTTATACAATATATTGGAAGTAATTCATTACCCAGTACTATATTTTTTCTACAAATTACCATTATATTTTACAGAGATATGAATATTTTATTATTTTTTCATCCCAATCCAATATGGCTGAACCATTTACTGAATTGTGCAACATCCTGTTTGATGCTTTATTTAAGGCATTTATTTTTTAGCCCATTTACATCCAATTGATCCAGTTAGATTGATCGCTCACTTGACTCCATTGCTTCTCCTACTTCTCCAGTTGCGTCTTTTTGTTTTGCTCTTTTACTTGCTACCTGGCCTGTCACCTGGAAAGTTTTTCTGGGCTCCAGTGTTTCCCTTCCTTCTGGATATTATTTCTGGACTTAACCAGATTCCCACTGTCAATCGGTTCTATTGTGTTGCCTCTGGAGACAGTCGGCCATTCCTACCCATGTAGAGGACTCTCCAAGTGTCGCCAAGACAAGCTCTTGACATCTTCAGTTTAGGTAATAGGAGTAATCACAGACACCTTCCCCCACGGTGCAGGACCAAGAATAACTTTGCTCAGGGGCATACATTAAGGGACAAGAACCAAAGGCAACTGATTTATGGTTACAGCAAATACTGTGCTTATGTGATCCAGCACCAAAATCTTCCACATGGGTTGACTGCGTACATTGCAATAAAAGGATTTCAGACAACATAGAGCTGTCCATTTGAAAAACAATTAACAGAATGCCAAAAAATGTCAGTGGAGATCTGGATGTACAAAATTCAGAGAAAAAAGAAAGGGCGAATTACATGCAGTGCTGTGCAGCGTAGCTTATATACATCGTGGTGCCGTCTGCAGAGTACATTGTTGTTAGATTCATTATATAATTCATGGGAGGCAAACATCCCACAACATTCAACGCCATCATATGTATTTCCTTCCGTTAGCAAAATCTCTTTCATACCTGAAAGTCCTGACCAGTGTGACTGATCAAACCCAATGTTTCATTCCATCAGAAAAGAGTAGAAAGAAATGCACGTAACCACCTAGAATGCAATATATGCTTATGGGGGGCCTTACATAAAGGAACAGAATAATGCACTAGGCACCATGGGTACAATGCATCAATGATGTTTCTAGATTTACCTTATTAGTTTCACATTTAGTCCAATCAACCCTGTAATGATGATAAGTACCAAGTGTAGCTGTGTCAACGTGTCAACCATGGCAATGAGATGAATCAGACCTTTTCTTAGTGATTCCCTCATAGTCCTGAACAGGATTTATACATCATACATGGTAATTACATATGGGGTACTAAAACAGTTTCCATCTAATGTTAAGTACTTATGCCTCCCTTTACATTGCACTCGGAAATGATATAGTAGTATAGTACTCCAGGGAACCCCTTTCAAGTCCACTGGTCCCCATTGTAGAGAGATATTCATTCAAACTGTGCACATCGGTCTTAATTTGACTGCTCTTTACAGATGATCCTGTGGCGAAGTACCATATTATCTACCCATCCGAAGACATTTAGGAAAATGGACAGTACATGGTCATGCATGACTTTGATGAGAAGACTTGTAGAGTCAAGTTAAAACTTCGAAAGTGTGCAGGGATGAATTTGAACTGATAACAGTTTGAAGTCTGCTGGTAAGGGGCTACTCCAGGCCTAAACCGAGAACTGCTTTCAGATCTGATTTGGGACACTAACCTCTGCATTCCTTTCTCTCGCCACCAAGGGGAAACTCAATGCAATGCTGCCCTCCCTGACCGGATTAGTCTAGTGCCAATGGGCACAGACGACTAAAAAATGAGAAGGAGGAGGTGTTTGAGGGAAGTGACAGTTACTTCTATCAGGCATAACAGCACATTGACTCCCAATGAATATTGAAAATAGCTAAGGCAACAATAATCTCCTTACTAATTTGCACTGAAAGGTTGAAATTTTGCTAAATATTTGCCTTGTAGTCAGCAAAGTTTCAAATAAAGAGCCGAAGGTACCTTTCAGACCTTTTGATTTCTGCTTTGATGACAGCTAAGCGGGTGATACGTGGAAGATTAGGTATAGGACACAGAAGCCTTTACCTTTTCATCCACCTCTGTTTAGCCAGCGATTTGTATGCAGTGGTGCATATGTGTGAAATATGCAGAAAAGAGGCTAGTTTAATTTCTTTCTATAATTGAACTTTATTGAATAATACAGTCCTGAAAGAGCCCTTCAATGATAGCGGTGTCTCCTGTGGCTCTAAGCAGAAGGGAACAGTGAAGGAAATCCACACCACAGCTTTTGAGAATAGGAAAACGCATGGAGCCATTGTGAACAAAGAATAGACTCTAGAGGAAAATGCCTGGAAAGGGACGAAAGGAAACACATTTAACATAAGCCGCAAAATTATTTTCTTCCAAGCCCAATTACATTAGCTCTTGGGGGTAGTATTTCAAGACAGCATAATCTCAGAAAAGCTGAAATTGAATTGTCGATGTTAGAGAGAGGAGGTTGGCAATTGAAGAACAAGCTTCGGCAAAGTCAATAGGTATCTCCTGTGACACCGGGGCACCGCTCTATTATGCCGATCCTTTTGCCCAAAATGGCGCTGGTGCATGTGCAAGCACACGCAATGGAAATCTTAAAATTAGTTTTGTTAACGCAAATAAATAAAATCAATTCAAGATGAGTACAGCGGCAAACTTGGAATTGTTTGTCTTGTTTTAAGAGACCTCATTCTAACATGGTCACAGCAAATGTGTGCACCGACTGGGAAACTGGCCATCTTGGAATGCTTTCTGTTAAAAAATGCCAAAAACATTCCAAGATGAACACCTTGCGTGTGCACAGGTGCACGCATGGGCATGCATAGGTTGCCTTTTTCGAATGGTTTAAGAATCATCTAAAGATGGTGTTGGACTTGGCCCTTTTGGCAGGTTCACCCCTTAACTTTTTTGCTTTTAAATGTGACCTGGTGTTAGTTGTTTTAGGCTTCTGCGCACTTTAACACTGTGTCCCAGTGTAAAGTGCGTGAGCAGCCTGAGGGCTTGTGGTGAGATTGGCCTCCACTCCCATAGGAATGCATGGGGGATATGTGTGTCCATGGTAGTTCCTGAGTGTGGGGAGTGGAGGGACGAGTTTGGTATGTGCGAACTCGTGAGATTAAATGCTGCGCGACGGTGTACCCAGATTTAATGTGACGAGTGTAGAAGTGCCACTTCTAGAAGTTGGCAAGTCTGTGTGCAGTGAATGTGGATTGCCTGTCTGGCTTGTGAGTGACAGGGGTTGGCTGGTGTGCCTGGCTGCAGGAGTCAGGATGGGTCTGCCCTGTGGTGAATGGGGAGATCTCCATGTAGATGGGAGGGAGGAATGCACCAGGGACCTGAATAGGACTGTGCCATCCCTCCACAATGCTGGTCCACCGCCTGTGGTGCGTCTGATGTCCCTAGCCTGTCCTGTCAATAGGGAGAGGGGCTGAGCACAACAAAGTGCTCAAGAACCAGTTGTAACTGGTTCTCCCCCTGCCCTACAGCCTTAGACAAAGGAAATGTATGTATAAAAAGGGGCTGTGAGCACCTGGGAGCGCTTTATTTTTCATCCTGAAAGGCGCTGTATTTGTCTTGACTGAGGAGCAGCGCTTCTGATGCTGGTGGCAGTACGACGCTGCAATCCTTTTCCAAAGAGAATCCCTGGCGTGGAGATTCCCCGCAATTTGGCCCACCCTGCATATTTGCAGTGCATTATACCCCTAGCGGGTGCCCACTCCGCCAGGGACTTTGCCAGTTGGTGCCTAGCGGGTGCCTACCCCGCACATCTGCCATTTCTGATATCCCTAGCGGGTGCCCACTCCGCTCTGGACCTTGTCTTTAAATTGGGAGCCTACCCCGTACTACAGCCGACGCAAGTTGAAATACTGAGGGCTGCCGCTCTGCCTGCGGTGACCCGGAAGTGCAGGCAAGCCAAAACAGGAAGCAGACGGGAGCCCACCCTGTGCTCCTGTGCCCAGAAGAAGATTGCTGCATCCTCACCGGGGCTTCCAAGAGCAAGGGAGAGCCCCGGACTGCCTGCTTGTGCCCCGTGGTGCCGAGTAAGGAGGAGAGTGACTGAAGGTGTGGGCGGGGCTCCGGTGTTCGAGGAGAGCCCTGTGTGCCCGCCCAAGTCCCTGGAGTCTCGGAGGCTCCGCAGGAAAGCACCGTCATCTCAGGAGAAGCGGAGGGGGCATGAGGCACATTGGCGGTGCCTGCCCCCACCGCGGTTCGAGGAGAGTGCTGCGGTAGGAGAGAGGATCCTCGCGCTACCCCGCCTCCAACTGGCGGAGTCTGCCTCCAAGCCTGGTGAGTAGAGCCAGAGATGGTCTGGTGGAGCGGGAGGCCGGGTGCACACAAGGAAAGGTGTACAGGGCTCCTGGGGTCATTGTTCGTAGAGGGGGCGTCGGGGCACATTGCCGGTGACCACCCCCTCCCCCTCCCCTCCTACAGAACCAACTTCTCTTGCACATTATAGAAACCCCAGTGTGGGACCGTGAGAAAGAGTGGCACTGTCTGCTAGTGGGCCGCTACTACAAGGCCATAGTTGTTTAGAGGGCCAGATAGGCCTGTGTCCTTGCCCTGGGATGTGTCCCACAGTGCTTAAGGGCCTGAGTTACCTACAGAGCCCCGTGGGGCTCCAACGCTCGCTCAGTCACTTCAAGAGCCCCAAGAAGGCCCGAAGGGCACAGTCGTGCCAGGGCCCAATTTCCCCTGACCCCAGCTGTCCTGCAAGAGCGCAGGCAGCTGCAACGTGGCACAGAATTGTTCGAAGAACACCAGAACGGAACCCAGAGACACGGTAGTGCCAGTGCTTGTTTGTGGGCTGGCTGTTCTTGAGGGCATACTCACTCTTCAGTCCCAGAGTGGGACTTGGGGCCATTTGATATTTAAGAGTCCTCGAGTGAGGCTCAGGAGGCACACTGGTGCCCGTGCTCATTTCTCCAGCTGCCCAGCAAGTAGTGGGCAGCTGCCACGTTTAGGCTGCTCTTTTTCTTTGTTGCTTTTGCGGCGTGTGCAGCCAGCCCGGACATTCTGGACATTGGGCATTTAAGCCCCTGTGGAAGGCCAGTTGGCCTGTGGACAGTCCTCATGTGTTGTGCCCTCGCTTGGGGTACACTGGTTATGCCTAATGTGATTTATACGTAATGAGCAATGCTTTTATGCCTGTTCTATACCTCTAAATGTGTTTTTATGCTTAGGAGGTTGTTTTGCCTAGTATAGTTATTGCTAGTCAGTTTATGTTTCCCTACGTGACCTATGCCTATGGTGATTAGGATTGCGTAGTTTGTACCTACCTTTTACCAGTGATTATTGGTTGTGGCCTACACTTGTTATTTTGTACTACAATTATTCTATGTTCTAGAAGTGCTATTTCTACTGAGTGCTGATTCTGACAGTGACCCACGTGGCCCTGTCTGATGTAAATAATCCCCTGTAAATACTGCCCAGTGCCAGTTGGCACAGTGTAATTGTGTGATTATGATCTAATGTGTTTATGGTAATGCAAATGCTATTTTTATATATAACCTTGTGTGGAGTTTCTTTTTTGTGGTGTGCCTAGTCTGTTGCTGCGGTGTGTGTGTGTTGCGCAAACGCTTTACACATTGCCTCCGGGATAAGCCTTACTGCTCGTGCCAAGCTGCCAAGGGGGTGAGCAGGGGTTATCTTGGTGTGTAACTCCCTTGCCCAGACTAGAGTGGTGGTTTCTGCCTGGCTTTGGTGCCAGCCTCAGCCAACCAGAAATCCCATTTCTAACACTGGAAACCAGCGGAAGGGATTTAGACTTGTGTTTGCGCAATACCACAAAGACAACTGGTTGCACTACAAACTCTACATTTAAATAATTACATGTTTGGGGATTATTGTTTATGAGTTTTATTTGATTGTTTCTCCTAAGAGTGTCATTTTTAGTTGTGTACTCTTGCTTCAGCTCAGAAAGTAGGTCCCCTGTGTTGCACGTGTCCTTGAGCGTCCTGCAAAAATGGAGTCTGCTTTTAATTTCTGTGGTCTGTTTAGATACAGTTTGTATGAGTTGGTAGAGTTCTGTGAAGAGAGAGACATAGCAGTGAGTGTATCAGACACCCAGTCCAAACTTAGGGACAACCTAATCCAATGGCAGAAGGATGACTGGGAACGTGAGCGCAGTGAGGAGGAGAGGACCCGGGCGGCACGCCAGGAGGGTGGTGGGTCTGAGGGGAGCCCTGAAGAGTCTGAAGAGGAGGAAGAAAGTGACAGTAGATGGACATCAGTAGATAGTAAGGACCCCATAGATAGGGAGTCCCTTGCTAGGTCCAGTGTAGGGGGCAGTGCCCCATCCCTTTCCCTGTCCCCAGAGGAGTGGATAGGTAGGAGGGAGCATCTGCTGGCTTTGGAAAAGCTCAGGTTAGAGCATGCCAAGGAGATAGCGCAGCTGGGTGTGGAGAAGAAAAAGGTAGAGACTGAGAGGGTCTTAGCGCAGGAGAGGATGGCGGAGGCTGAGAGGGCCTTTGCCAGAGAGAAATTAGCCCGGGAGGGTAGATTATCCCTTGAGTGCAGTTGTAGTTTTCTGGATTCCCCAGGGAGGGTGGAGTCCAGTGGAAGCAGCAATATAGAGTCCAGTGCAGAAAGTCCCATTCCCAGTCCCCAACATGTGGTACCTTGTTCCCAAGAGGAGGAGTACAGGTTGAAGTTCAGGGACAGTAGGAAACTGTCTCACCAGTCTTGGGGGGATTTTGCGGATGACTGTCATGATGCACTGATGGTTTGGCTGACGATTAACCCGGAGCAGGATTTGGATGGAGCAGTGGATATGCTTATCAAAGAGCAGATGCTCAGTCGTTTTTAGCTGGGGCTGCGCCAGCACCTGTTGAGGTGTGACTCATTTTGTCCTTGGGAGCTTGCACAGGAAGCAGACCGCTGGGAAAGTGCCAGAGGTTGTGAAGAGGCATTGGGGAGTGATCCCAAAAGTAGTGGTTTAGGTATCTTCCAGCCCAGAGTGGTGGAAGAGGTTCAGAGTAGCCCATCTAGGTCCCAGTGTAGCGAGAGGGGTGTAGGGGCTCACGTCTTGTCTCAGTGGAGTAGGAGTGAGTTTGGGAATGAGTGTTCCCAGCTGCCCGAAACCCAGTCTCAGAACCTGGATGGTTTCTTCAGGGAACACCAGGTTGGGGACCTAGGCTGTCCTGTTAGTCCATTTGAGGAGGATGTCCTAGTGTTTAGAGGACTTGGGGCATCTGTATATAGAGCTCCAGTGGTTCTAGTGTCTGGAAGTGCCACTCCCATTGGGAGGGCACAGAAGTTCAAAGTGAGGAGTGAAGGGGGATGTGTTCCCCAGTGGAAGAACCAGTTGGTCAGGGACTAGCCAGTTGGGCTAAGTTACCTTTTAGTGACCATGGTGACACCACTTCTGTTCTGGGGGATCTTTGCGCACTATGAAGTGGACAGGGGACAGGAGATCTGCGCCAGACAGACAGTCACACAACACATGAGTCATGTGTCACCATCAGGGGGATGGTGTGTGAGTCCCCAGAAGTCTTGGAGTGCCAGGCAAGTATTCCGCCAAAGGTTTTAGACCCAAAGGTGGGAAGCCAGGTTCAGGATCTGCCTGACCTGGAGGGAAGGACGTCTGTAATAAGTGTCCTGACCAGTTCATCTTCCAGGGGTACCACTCCAGTTGGGAGGGTGCAGTACTCTGGAAGGGGTGCAGAGGGAGGGAGTCCTCACCCCTGACCCCGGCGCAACCTGAGGAGTTAAACCCTAGGTTGGGAGACCAGTTATGGGAGTGAAGTCCTGAACTGGTGGGACAGTGGAGTTCTATGAGTACCTCTCAAAGGAGGAGAGGGCGGAACACTAGAAGGAGAGGTAGGAAAGGAGAGCCTCACCCGTGACTTCTGGTCTGCCTGAGGGTGCAGACCATAGGCTGGAAGATCAATGGCAGTCTAGAACTGTCCTGAGGAGAGGAAGAGTGGAGAATGGCTACTATGTGCCAGGGGTTACTAACCCCGCTCTGTGAATAGGCAAGGACCAGTAGCATTTGGGTAGCCTAGGGCCTAGTCCGGGCCGCGGACAGCTTGGGAGTACCAGTACGATACCCCAGTTGTTCCAGACAGTTTTTTTTAGAAGGAACCACATGGGTTCACCGTGGCGCAGAACAGGAGGGTGTCCCTACAGTTGAGGGCCTGCGTCGTGTTCTATCGCCAAAAGCAGGGAAGCCCATCACAGTGGTGATTAGTCTGCCCTGTGTTTTGGCTGGAAGAGGGTTGTGTTGGACTTGGCCCTTTTGGCAGGTTCACCCCTAAACTTTTTTGCTTATAAATGTGACCTGGTGTTAGTTGTTTTAGGCTTCTGCCCACTTTAACACTGTTTTCCAGTGTAAAGTGCGTGCGCAGCCTGAGTGCGTGTGGTGAGATTGGCCTGCCCTCCCATAGGAATACATGGGGATAGGTGTGTCCATAGTAGTTCCGTATGTGTGGGGAGTGCAGGGGCGAGTTTGGTATGTGCGAACTCGTGAGATGAAATGTTGCGCCACGGTGTGTGCAGATTTAATGTGACTAGTGTAGAAGTGCCACTTCTAGAAGTTGGCATGTCTGTGTGCAGTGAATGTGGATTGCCTGTCTGGCTTGTGAGTGACGGGGCTGGCTGGTATGCCTGGCTCCAGGAGTCAGGATGGGTCTGCCCGGTGGGGAATGGGGAGATCTGCATGTAGATGGGAGGGATGAGTGCACCTGGGACCTGAATAGGACTGTGCCTTCCTTCCACAATGCTGGTTCCGCCCCCTGTGGTGCGTCTGATGTCCCTAGCCTGTCCTGTGAATAGGGAGAGGGGCTGAGCACAACAAAGTGCTCAAGAACCAGTTGTAACTGGTTCTCCCCCTGCCCTACAGCCTTAGACAAAGGAAATGTATGTATAAAAAGGGGCTGTGACCCCATGTAAAATGTTCTCTTGATTCTGACTTAAGGGGGGCCTGCTGCTGCTAGGCGCCAGGAGGAACCACCACTGGGGACTGCCTCCCTGCTGGAGGGCCTCGTGAGCTGGCCCCTGGGCCCAGCCTTTGCCCCACCTGCCTTCTGAACGACTCTTTCTTGGAATGTTACGCTTGGGAGCGCTTTATTTTTCATCCTGAAAGGCGCTGGTGGTCAATTTTTTCAAGCCAATATATTACCTTATCACTACTAGGTGAGTGACAATGGTTCTGTTTTTGGTATCCACGCACTATTTATTTCTGTTCTGAGTCATCACTTATGGTTTGGGTGACTGGTTGTCATGTATATACTTTTACAACTATACACTACTCTGCTCATGTCCTTTTGTGATTAACACACTCTCATTTTAAATCACTATGGTCATCTGACTATAGCACTATCTCTTCTTCCGGCTTTTTCCGCACTTCCCCCCCTCCCCATTTCTTTTACTCTTCGTTTACCAAATTTTTAAAGGATTTGTGATAATAACTTCAATGGATATAATGACAAAGTAGCGAATACAGTTGTAGTATCTCTTTCTATTGATATAATATGTGTGTGAGCTTAGGAGGGTCAATTTTGCAGGGCCCTTTCAGTTAAAGACACTACAGCGAGCAATGTTTTGACTGTAATTTTGAAGCCACTTTGTTTTATTAAGGATTGTTATTAACATGCTTCTTATGTGATATAACTTAAGTGGAATAGAATTATGATCATATTTATTGTAATATTTACAGCCCTGACGAAGTCTTTTGGTCATCACGACCTAGACGAAACACGTGTTGGCAGCGGTTATTAAATTCATTATTGGTGAAGATTGGACTCTATTGAAAATGAAAATAATGAAGATCATTGAAGATATTTTGAAGCCTTGTACTCGATATTTGTCTTTTGATATTGAAGAACTTTTAGCTCAGGATTTACTGTTTGTTTTATAACCCAGAGGCACGGTAGTGCCAGTGCTTGTTTGTGGGCTGGTTGTTCTTGAGGGCATACTCACTGTTCAGTCCCAGAGTGGGACTTGGGGCCATTTGATATTTAAGAGTCCCCGAATGAGGCTCAGGAGGCACACTGCTGCCCGTGCTCATTTCCCCAGCTGCCCAGCAAGTAGTGGGCAGCTGCCACGTTTAGGCTGCTCTTTTTCTTTGTTGCTTTCGCGGCGTGTGCAGCCAGCCCGGACATTCTGGACATCGGGCATTTAAGCCCCTGTGGAAGGCCAGTTGGCCTGGGGGACAGTCCTCATGCGTTGTTCCCTCGCTTGGGGTACACTGGTTATCCCTAATGTGATTTATGCGTAATGTGCAATGCCTTTTTGCCTGTTCTATACCTCTAAATGTGTTTTTATGCTTAGGAGGTTGCTTTGCATAGTTTAGTTGATGCTAGTCAGTTTATGTTTCCCTACGTGACCTATGCCTATGGTGATTAGTATTGCGTAGTGTGTACCTACCTTTTACCAGTGTTTACTGGTTGTGTCCTACACTTATTATTTCGTGCTACAATTATTCTATGTTCTAGAAGTCCTATTTCTACTGAGTGCTGATTCTGACAGTGGCCCACGTGGCCCAGTCTGGTTTAAATAATCCCCTGTAAATACTGCCCAGTGCCAGTTGGCACAGTGTAATTGTGTGATTATGATCTAATGTGTTTATGGTAATACAAAGGCTATTTTTATATATAACCTTGTGTGGAGTTCCTTTTTTGTGGTGTGCCTAGTGTGTTGCCACGGTGTGTGTGTGTTGGGCAAACGCTTTACACATTGCCTCCGGGATAAGCCTTACATGCTCGTGCCAAGCTGCCAAGGGGGTGAGCAGGGGTTATCTTGGCGTGTAACTCCCTTGCCCTGACTAGAGTGGTGGTTTCTGCCTGGCTTTGGCGCAAGCCTCAGCCAACCAGAAATCCCATTTCTAACAGATGGCATTTTATTGCAACAGCGGCGGGCAGAGAACAAGGGGGCTGTGAAGACCAGTGCGCGCTAGGTGGGTGGTAATTTTTAATGAAGACTGCAAGTCCAGGAAAGAAGGTTGGTCCTGGCATGAGTAAAGTAGGCAGTGGAAGGATACAACTCATCAGTGGTTATCAGGTATTGCATTTAGGGAGGTCTGAACTGCGGCACATCACTGTCCCCATCTAACTACTATTGGCAGCAGCTCAATCAGAGTCAGCAAAGACAGCATGAATAAGATTTATAGTTTGGGTTTGAACGGGAAGGTGTGGTTTAATCATGAAATGCTGCTGAGTATTCCTCTTGGTGCCTCTCTCCATGACACAAGTTCACAGTTGCATGATGGGGACAATTGGCATTGTACATTTCGGTAAAGGCCTTCATGCAAACCTTGACCTTGCAGCTTCAGGGCTAGGAGGTCTTGTGCCCCAAAGCCCTTAATCAAAATTGCAAAGGAACAGGCTAACAAGATAATCTGAACGGCTGCCCTGATCACAGCTAAACATTTTGACAGAGGAATATGGAGCCTTAGGCTTCTTCGAGTCTACTGAAAAACAAAAAGATTGACAAATTGGCAGTAACTACTGAATAGCACCAGGAATATTTTCAAGCGCGCAGCTGAACAGAGGTAGCAGTTGGAAAAATGAGAAGGGCGAGTGGGATAAATCCACATCTTTATAACTGTTTTAGTCAGTTGCTTTAAAACTACCAGTATAGTGGACCAGAAATGTGGGCCTCTAACATACATTTGAATGTGAAAAGCGCTACATTTTAGTTGCAATTCATTCCAATGTATCTACTTAAAAAGAAAAATGTTTTCTGAAAACCTTTCTTCTTGAGTAAACCCTTTTAAGAATTGAGAATTTTTCCTTTCCGGGTGGGAGAAATTAATCAGAGTCCTATGAAACCAGACAAAGCAACAGTGACCAATCAAGAAAACTCTTACTGGGGTGGGCAGGGCTTGCTGCTGAATAGGATGCTGCTCTAGCTGACCGGTTTGTCCAAAGGGTATTAACAGGCAAATTCCTGGTAAGAATGACTGGCACAGTGTGCCGAAACTACAGTGAGCATGCAGCCATATCTGAATTATCATAGGCTGTTACTCTAACTGCTGATGCAAGAGACATGTTTTCTGATGTGGCATTAGCTCAGCCCTGAACACGGCTTTAGTGGCAGTTGCCTGCCGCTAAAGCGGCGATAATTTTATCGGCATTCTTGATAATATACCCCGTAAACCTTTCAAAAACCTCACCACAATGGGTGATTTTAATAATGAACGCTCATTCAGCAACCACAAGAAGCTGGAAGAACTGATGAGTATCCCTTAACAGTGCGCAAAGCAAGTCCTTGCTGGGCTAGGGTCATAACAAGGAGTAACATTTCAGACAAAGTTGCCTGTAAAGGATCAGTTTATTGGGTGTCATACTAATCCACAAGTTGCTGGCTACACTTATTTTGTGGAGAACCTCAACAGTCTTGGGAGGAGATTGAAAGAAATCAACTGTCATTGCTCAATCAACAAGCTTGGAGGTGCAAAAGGCGCAGGCACCAACCAGTCCCATACCCTGCCTTACTGCTATGACTGAAGAGCCTCCAGAAGGGGCAGCTTGATTGCAGGACAAATGCTCATGGACAAATTCTCATGCCCAGGAGTTCCGGGTACCCCACTGTCCTTGTCCAATTTGGTTGCACTAGGATGACTTTAGCCCCTTCATTCCTGACCTTCTCCAGAACTCAAAGTGGCAAGGGAGTGGCAGGAAGGCATACAGGAGTCCTGAGTTTCACTCTAGACAGAAGGCATCTTCGAATGAGAACTGCTTTGGAAATTCCAGTGCGCAGAAGTGCTGACATTGTGTGTTCCCTGAGGTGGTGAAAAGATCGAGCCAGGCCTATTTTAATTGTTGGAAGATGGCCTTTGCCACCTCTGGGTGTAACTGCCATTTGTGGTCTCCTTGGTACCTGCGAGTGAGTTTGTCCGCCCTGGAATTTAAACATCCCACCAGGTGATTTACCATCGGAGAAATCCTGTGGTGGTATAGCCACTTCCAGAGTTGCAGCGCATCCTGACACAGGGGTCAAGACTTCACTCTGCCCTGCTTGTTGCAGTACAACAAAGCGGCAGCCGCGGCTGCTGCAAGTAAGAGCGGTGGGGCCGGGTGGGGGATGTGAGAAGTTGGCCTGATATATGATGCTCACTAGTTCTAGTGATCACCTTGTTTCAGTCCAAACAACCCTTATGGTGATTAGTTGTAAAGTCAACCTTATAGACCAGCTATCCTAATGGTAGAATGGACAAAGCAGTCTTAGGCTAAACTCTTTTGGCATGTGAAGCCAGCTGTTTTACCACATATAACCCCTTGAACACCAAGTGAAAAGGACACCACACAGGTTGTTATGAAAATAAACAATATATTTATTAATTAACAAACACCTCTGAACTCTTTATGAGATCAGAGGGCTAAGTACATGACAATCTCTTAGGAAAAATACGTTTAAGTTGCACGAATTACAATGGTGCCCTAGGACAAACCATATACTAAGTAAGTGGAATGTGAAAGTCAATAAAAGGAATGGAGCTGTCCAGAGGCTGTAGGATCAATGGGACCACGCTACACTAACTCTAGGTAGGTAATAGGAGGCCCACGGAATGCGTGTGCAGAGTGTGAACTCACACGCGAGATGCGTAACAATGTCTATGGACAGTACAGTTCAAGAAAAAGGTGAGTACGGACAATCCTGACTAGGTAAGACAAAAACGACTGTGGAACTGGACACTAGGAGAGTCAAGATACCCTTGAGCACCGAAATGCTCGTGTTGCCTCACCCACAGGCTGAGGGTGCATAGGTGCCAAGTCGTGTTGGGTTCCGGCGTTGAAGTCTGATAAGCGTGGCTCAAATCCACCCGAGTGACTTACCGCACTCACCTGTAGTAACTATATAGGAAGTCAGCCGGACAGTGGAGAAGAATAAACAAAAGTCTTTATTAGGCAAAACAACACTCATATGAGAGGGCCCTGTCCGACCTCACTCCTAAGAGGGGAACGAGAGGACTGACTCTCTGCATCACAGCAATACATTATAATGCAGCACAATTCATTAGGGTACGCCCCTTCTGGAAAATTACTGAAACCCAGACCAGTGAACAATGCCATCATACAGCAGGCATCTGCACCTGCAGAGGATACATCGCTATCTTTACTCAAGGCCGTGGAGCCAGGCTTCAGCGTCTCGGAGGCATGAGAACATTACTGATAAAGGAACTTGTAAGTTTCGGCCACAGTAAGCCGAGAAACGAAAACTGCTGTCTTAGTGAAATTCTCTATTCCTACGGGAGGGGTAGATGAGCGATAATCCACAGTAATCATGTTATGTTCAGGAACGGCAGTAGGTGTGGGTGCAAACACATGAACGGGGTAGGCTTTATCCAGGAAAAACAATATACCAAGAGTCACTATAAAAGCAATTAGAACAACAACGATGACCACTATTTTCCCGTTCCGGGAAAGGGCCAACCAAGGGGAATCAGGCACAGGTCTCGGAGGAGCCGCAAAGGGCTGCTCCTCATCAGGGATGGGGCGGCCAAAAGGGTACATTCTCAAAAGCATTCAAAATATATCAAAAATGAAAAAAAAAGGAAAATACTTCTACTAAAAAAATAGTCCCAGACAGTCCGTGAAACCGGCCAGAGGGGTTCTTCAACCCTAAAAATGGGATCTTCTCCCTGTGTCCTTCAAAGCCTCACACGCAGGCTTTTACCGTCTATACCTTATTCCAACGTCGCTTCACACACAGCAATTGAAAACAGGGGAGCACTTAATCCGGGCCCCGCACCACTCTATAGTCTCATAGAACACAATCTTCGGCTAAACACCAGGGCTCTTACAAGTCCATCCCTACCACTAAATCTTCGTATTCAGAAAGTCCACTAAGCCCTTCTTCCAGTGTTTAGACCATCGCATTTGTCACTCTTATTTATTTTCTCCGGGGCCGCAGATTATAGCGAGTGCTCCCTGGCACTTCGGGATCAATGAACAAACCAGGTGTATCTAT
This sequence comes from Lissotriton vulgaris, assembly GCF_964263255.1. Taxonomy (NCBI): domain Eukaryota; kingdom Metazoa; phylum Chordata; class Amphibia; order Caudata; family Salamandridae; genus Lissotriton; species Lissotriton vulgaris. The sequence continues at coordinate 1,427,924,786 of NC_141685.1, read as the reverse complement.
GGCAGATGCTGGACTCTCTGATGTCTCTTCACTAGTAGCGACGGGAGTAGTAGAGCTCGCTGAAGCACTTTTCTCTGCACGTGCCTGTGAATTCCCTTTTTCACTTTGCTCTTCTCCCCTCAGTGAAGCATCCGAGAAGGGAACATATCTGGGTATTTGCTCATGTTCCTGGTCAGCGATGCCTTCCTTCACCCATTGGTCATAGGGTAACGGCAGCGGGACCCTCTTCACGTGCGAGGCGTGCGTCCACGCCTTCCTGCCTTCCACACGCAGCGCTGTACGGGTGGTGAGGAGCACCTGTCGCGGCTCCGACCACCTCGGCTCCAGACAAGACTTCCGTTGATATCTTCTAACGACAACCCAGTCCCCTGGGTTGATGGAGTGTCCAGGCCCCTCCGGCAGCGGCTTCAGGGTGTCTGCTACCTGCTGATGAATAGAACGAAGATCTTTAGTCAAAGCATACAAGTAGTCTGTCAACAAAGGGTATTGTATCTCTGAAAAGCACTTAGGCCTGGGCACTCCCCAGACATTGGCCGGACGGCCAAATATCACTTCATGGGGGGAGATGCCCGTCTTCGAATTAACAGTCACTCTTGTAGAAAGTAAGGCTAAAGGGAGGGCATCTGGCCAACGGAGACCTGTACTCTCCTGTGTTTTGGCCATTTTCAATTTGAGCGTTCCATTAAACCGTTCCACAAGACCCGCTGCCTGAGGGTGTAGGGCCGAGTGGAACTTTTGGGAAATCTGTAAGCCTTTACATATTTGTTTAACTAATTCTGCGTTAAAGGACATACCGTTATCACTCCAGATCACCCTAGGTAATCCAAAGCGAGAAAAATACTCCTTTATCAACATTTTTGCAGTAGAAATGGCCGTGCAGTCTTTAGTTGGATAAGCCTCCACCCACCTGCTAAAAGCACATACAACCACAAGGACATATTTCAAGTTGTTGACCCTCTCCATCTCGATGTAATCCATCTGAATCACCTCAAAAGGAAAAGAGGGAGGTGCAAAATTTCCCACCGGGACAGGGGTACCCTTTCCAGGATTGTGCCTCAAACACACCATGCACTGTCGGACCAAGTACGTCGCTACTTTGGAGATATTTTTATTGCTCCACACTGGATCCAACAATTTACATATTCCATTTGCACTAATATGCGCAGGTCCGTGAGCCATCGTCACTACCGGGAGAACATATGCATTTGGGAGTAACCATCGTCTCTTATCAGTCACATCTGTCCAACATTCATCCGCATCCAATCGCCCCTGCCCATCCTTCCATGCCCTCAATTCATCTTCTGTCACTTTTTTTGTATATTTTTTACACTCTGTACAGTATCTGAGAACATATTGACATCTGGGACCCATCTAGCTGGTCCTGCCACAAACATCCGTGGTAATTTTGTCCGAGCGGTCTCTTTTGCAGTTTCGTCTGCAAAGGCATTGCCTCGTCCCACATCATCCACTATCGTCTTGTGTGCGCTACACTTTATCACAGCCAGTCTCTTAGGTAACGTCAGTGCCGTTAACAGTCGCAATATCAGTGGGCCATGCTGTATGCGTTGTCCATGTGAAGTCAAGAATCCCCGTTCTGCCCACAGTCGCCCGTAATTATGAGCCACGCCAAAGGCGTATTGGCTATCAGTATAGATGTTCACGTCCAGTCCTTCACTCAATTCACATGCTCTCAGTAGGGCTATAATCTCAGCGGCTTGGGCTGAATTGTAAGGTATCCTAGAAGTCCCCACTACCGTCTGTAATGTCGTTATTGCATACGCTGCTGTCGATGTACCATCTGGCAATTTGAAACAAGACCCATCTACATACAACTCCCCGTCCGGTTCGTCTACGGGCCTGTCTGTCAGATCCACCCTCCCCTTTGTCTCCTCTTCTATCCTGTACAAACAGTCATGTATGTCATCATCCTTTGTGTCTGTGGGGATAGGTAACAATGTGGCGGGATTCAGTGTAGCACACCTTTTTATCGTCACATGGGGTGCAAAGAGGGTCATCTCATAACCAGTAAGACGAGCACTAGTTAAATGCTGCGTCTGTGTTCTGTTTAGCAAAATGTCCACAGCATGCGGTACCATTACTGTGAGATCTGATCCCAATACGAGCCCTGCCGATTGTCTTATAGAAACCGCAGCAGCCGCCGTGGCTCTCAGACAGCTCGGCAGCGCTCTTGCCACATTGTCAAGCATTGCAGAGAAATAAGCACAAGGTCTCTGTTTCCCCCCGAAACACTGAGTTAGAACAGACAATGCGCAACCTTCCGCCTCATGTACATAAAGAACAAAAGGCTTCTGGTAATCAGGTGTTCCAAGGACGGGCGCAGAACATAAAGCGGATTTTAGTGACTCAAACGCTTCCTGACATGCAGGGGTCCAGGGTAGGGGTTCGCGCACTTCTTTGGTAGTCAGATACAATAGGGGTTTCGTTAGTAACGCATAGTTAGGTATCCACTGGCGACAATACGATGTTATGCCTAGAAACGCGCGCACCTCCCACTGCGTGTTAGGTACCTTCATGTTAGTGATAGCCTTTATGCGCTCTGGCGTCAATCTCCTCCCCACTTTCGAAAGGAGGTGACCGAGGTAGGTGACCTCTGTTCGACAGTATTGAAACTTTGGAAGGGACACTTTATGCCCCCTTTTGGCCAAATGGTGCAGTAATTTAACGGTAGCATCTCGACAACCCTGTTCGTCGTCCGATGCTATCAGGATGTCATCCACGTACTGCAACATGACGTTGCCAGGTGGAAGTTCCAGTTCGTCCAATTGCGCCTTTAGGGCTATATCCATTTTGCCTACATCTGTGTCATTTACAGCCCAGAGACTGTCGGGTATTCCTTGGAATTCAGGTGGTAATGGGCCATCTTTGGAAAAATACTGTAGTGGGCGAGCGACATTTGGGCCTAACGTAAGATACACACCATCCGGGGAACAATAGATAGTGGCGTGCAACCTCTTCAAAAGATCTAAGCCCAACAAATTTTCTCCACAATTTGAAGTCAATAGGAACGGTGAATCAACAGTAAAAGGACCAATCGTTAACGTGAGGGGTTTAGAAATGGGGCTAATCACCGGGGTACCTGCAAAACCCACAGAGATGTTATTCTTGCCAGACAGAGCCGCCCCTGGGACCCGGGAATGAGCCACTGAACTTTTCATCGCACCCGTATCCACTAGAAATTTCTGGTGAGACCCCAATAAGTCTGCCTCGACATAGGGTCCCCTTTGATCAACTTCCACAGGCACTGGTCCCTCGCTCTGTCCTACGCTGTCCTAGTTGTGGGAGAACCCTGTCAGATCGTCTACTGAGTAATCATCATTGTAGTACTGACCGCCGCCCCTCTGCAACTGTTGTCTGTTCGCGCTGTTGTCAAAGTAATTACCTCCCGGTCTCCCGCCACCTTCCGACCGTGCAACCTGTCTCCCAAAATCACCACTACCTCTTCCTCGTCCTCGCCCTGGACCGGCATTCGACTGAAGCAGTGGGCAATCCCTCCACCAATGCCCCTCCTGCTTGCACTTTGCACACTGATTCGGTCCCAGTCTTTCCCTACTTTCACCACTCCCAAAGCCGCCACCACGACTCGGCGCCGCACCTCTCCCTCTTCCTCTAGCCACTTGCTGCAACAAAACCCTAGTCTTCAAATCCTTAGCCTTCTTTTCCTGCTTGTCCTTACTCTCATTTTCTCTGTGCTCATAATACTGTGCCATACTGAGGATACCAGAGGGAGAGGACGTTGTCCATGTACTCTCCGACGCTTGCAATCTCGCTGAAATTTCGGGTAATAAGTTCATGACAAACCTATTAACAAAAAGCCGCAACCCTCCATCCTGTGACACATCTTGTCCACTGAAATCCATAAACGTCTCTTCGAACCTTGTAAAGAAGTCCGAGACCGCCTCATCCTTTTTCTGCTTACAAGCCGTCAACTTGTCCCAATCTACCTTTTTCGGGGGAATGAGAGAATGCATGTATTTTATTATGCGCCCCGGTAAAGCTAATATTTCAGCCTTTGGCTTTTCCCCTGGCTTGCGTTCCTTATCCCAGTCCTGTAATTCCTGCCACGTACCTCCTAATTCTTCCGAATGATCTGTACCTTTCACCTGCCGCCATACATCGACTGGGACCAAAAGCCCAAAAAACAATTCAACATCAGCCAGAGTCATTACAGTGGAAGACGCAGCTTCCGGTAGCTCTTTGTAGTAGGCAGTCGGATTCTTCCTAGAATCTGGGAGTTGAGCCTTCAATGATAATACCTCACTTCTCTTCCATGGCGTATACACCCATTGTTCCTGGAAGTGTGCATCTATCCTATTCCTAGTGACGGCCTTCGTAACTGGATCTACCATTTCCGGGATCTCGGGATGAAAGATAGGGTGTACTTCAAGCATTGGATGTATACCTGGAAAATGGGGCGTACCTGCAGCAGGCAATTCATTTCTATACTGTAGTAGAGCCTTTAAACTACGCATCACCTCTTTCACCCCAGTATTCGTTCTGAAAGCTCCACTCTGTATGTCTCGCAAAGTCGCCGGAGCCACACCTCCATACCCTTGCTCCCATAGAGGTATCAATACATTCGACATATGCCACAAAGCATGCTGTTGCATCAAAGGCTCAAAATCTTTCATTGTGGACCAAATATCTTCAAACGAGTAAATATTATTCCTTGCCCATTGGCATGCCTGATTAGCCACTATACTCTTTTCATCCAAACCGACTGTAGAACGCGTAAGCAACTTCCGTACCTGTGAGAGTAATCCACTACCTGCGCCTCGACTCGGCGTTAACATCTCCTGACTGGGGATAGTACTAGCTGAAACAGTAGGGAGTGCTAAAGAGAATTGGGAGGGTGCAGGCGAAGTGGTCTGGAGTAAAGAAACGAGGGGTGTTGAGGGCGGGGAAGCAGAAATCGCTGCGCCATGTTGAGGAGCACTTGCCGATGGACCCGGAACCCCACTACTGGAGGCCGGAGCCGGCAAGGTGGGATACAAGGACTGCGGGGCATAAGGAGGAGGGGGTCGGGCGTTCAAAATGTCTTCCATCTCATCAGGGTCATCCTCTCGCACTACATAACTCTTATTTTCTTTCAACCTGCAAAGTCTATCTGCGCGCTCCAAACGCAGCGCATTCTCATTCCCAACCTGTTCTCTCGCTTTCTGTGCCATAGTCTGCGCGGACTTTTTAAAAGCCTCTTTCTCTTCTCTCATCTTTCTCTTTCTAGCTTATTTCTGCCACACCCTTAAAGAATCAAACATACTTTGACGGCTACGCCTAGCAAACAATTTGTCCTGTAAATAATCCAACTTAGCTTCATCAATAGAACCCGTCAAGGGCCATTGCAAATCCACATTGTCAGCAGTGTACCGGTGCCACAAAGTACCAAACAAAAGCGGGACCAGTCCATGCTTGACGTACATATCAAAGCTTGGAGTGCCCTCAGGGGGTGCAGGTTGGCTCTCGGCCAGTCTAGTATCTGAGGGTCGACAACAACATCCAAAACATCGTAACTTACTAAAACACAGCATTTTTAAAACACTCCTCTGTCAATCAACTTCGTTACCTTGAATCACTTAGCTCGAGCTCGTTCACACACACATATAATTATGCACTGAGAAATCACGCACACACATATACAATACCTCCAAACACGTGTTACCAAATGGGACAAGGCCCGTCGACCAAGTCCTGGGGAACCTGGACCCTACCGCAGACCGAACAGTTCACTAACTGTTCTGAGGATGGGGAAACAAATCCGCTCCCCGCGCGGCACTATGGATCACTGCGCACTTTACCACGGGAGACCCAGGTCTCACCTCCACTGAACCACCACTCTAGGAGTTCAGGGTAAGCACCGGAGTCCACCCGCAAGGAGCCACGCCGTCACCACAGTACCACCCGGTCGGATCACTACAAACAATACATCTAGACATTCCCCCCCCCAACCTCGTCAAGTCTGTCAGAGTGCCTGCTCGCACTCTGAGTTCCCCGGAGCACACTAGCCCCAGGAGCACGCCGGCTCCTCAAACCACTGGAGACACCCTAGTCTCCCGGAACACTCCAGTTCCTGAAACAATCACAGGTGGACCACTCACCTTCCGTAGGCGGCACCGACCTCTACCGTTCTCCACCTCCGGCTGCCAGGACCAACACGGTCAGCTTCAAGTTCCGCCTTCTGGACCCCGGCGTAGGATCCGAACCGGGACCTCTCCCGATCAGCAGGGTGGGGCAGCGCTGCGAGAACCAAGCTCGGCATCAGATGGGTACCCGGGCCCACCGTGCCGACCAGCGGGTCCCCGGTCTTCTGCTACCCAGTTATGGGTGAGAAAGATCCTTATCGCGGGGTCCCTATTCGGGCGCCATCTGATAAGCGTGGCTCAAATCCACCCGAGTGACTTACCGCACTCACCTGTAGTAACTATATAGGAAGTCAGCCGGACAGTGGAGAAGAATAAACAAAAGTCTTTATTAGGCCAAACAACACTCATATGAGAGGGCCCTGTCCGACCTCACTCCTAAGAGTGCGAACGAGAGGACTGACTCTCTGCATCACAGCAATACATTATAATGCAGCACAATTCATTAGGGTACGCCCCTTCTGGAAAATTACTGAAACCCAGACCAGTGAACAATGCCATCATACAGCAGGCATCTGCACCTGCAGAGGATACATCGCTATCTTTACTCAAGGCCGTGGAGCCAGGCTTCAGCGTCTCGGAGGCATGAGAACATTACTGATAAAGGAACTTGTTAGTTTCGGCCACAGTAAGCCGAGAAACGAAAACTGCTGTCTTAGTGAAATTCTCTATTCCTACGGGACAGGTAGATGAGCGAGTGAGGCTCGCAAGCACAGAGAGATACACAAAATGGTGGCACACAAGCTAAGTTAAGGAACTAATATCGTCACATATATATATATATGGATAGTGAGATAGCAAACGAAAATAATTCAACAGGAGCATGTATACGTATTCCATTAGTTAGCCATATGATGCTAACTTACATATGTCAAAGCAGGTGGTTGGGGCATCGAAAAAGTGAATTCTATCAAGTCTATGGAGCCTGGAAGAAAAGATGTTGCAGGCGATCAGGAGGAAGATGTCCGGTGTGATCCAAGGGTGGATCAGTGAAGAGGAGAACCTGAAAGCAGAGGGGACAATGTTCACAGTCACTAGCCAGTGACTGGAGTGGAACCAGATGTCGTCGTCGCGATCAGGTGAGGGTGGACGCTTGTCTCTGCAGCCACGTGGACCAGGTGGTGTCTTCGATGACCAGGATGGAGGCACGAGCTGTCCCACGCAGGCTCTCGCTGTCGGTGGTGTCGGATCCGGGATTGGAGTCAACAGGCCTTAGCAAAGGCAACCCACGCGGTGAGTGGAAACGGCATCTGGAGTGGACCAGGAGGGTCCGGGGTGCTCCTCTTTTGGAAGGGAGCAAGGGCCAGTCTGGAGCAACCAGACCAGCAGTGAAGATTTCGAAGTTCGTCATCTAGGAGGTCACTAGCCAGCCGGCAATTGACCAGACAACGCGTCGAGCAGCAATCAGGCAGAAGGGCCCCACGCAGATCTCGTGGATGCTGGAGGGCTGGTCTTCGGTGCAGGAGCTACTCAGGGTAGGGGCTTCTCAGTCCCCAAAGCATTTGGAGGAGGTTACCTCAGAAGTCGTGCTGGAGCGAAGTGCTGCTTCTTTCAAGATGGCCGGTCCCACGTGTCTCGTCGCACCCACGGATCTCAGCTGTGCGGCAGATGTACGTAGAGATTGGAGAGGTCTGGGAATCCGGGTCTCGTCGGGCTCTGAAGTCTGGATCCTCGAGGGAAGACGACAAAGGGAAGCCGCTGGATGCTGATGGTGCCTGCTTGTGCAGGGTGGACACTCCCTGCCCACAAGGGAGATTTTTTCAGTCTTCTGTGGAGCAGAACGTCAAAGTCCAGAGTTTCTTCTTGTGAAGTTGTTCGGGATAATCTAATTTGGAATGGGACCAGCTCCTACCTTTATCCGGCTAAAGGGGGCTGTACTACGACTAGGTCCCTCCTCTGGGTGGGACCAGGAAGGGGGGTGGTTACACCCCCTATCCTTTGTCCAGTCTTCCGCCAGAGCTGGGGCTGGAGAGCCCCAGGAACTGGTTTAGACCGGTGTATGCACAGGGACACCTTGTGTGCCCCAGGCATGTCTCATTCCTTTCAGCCCTGTCCTACCTAATACACAAAATCCTGTCTGGGGTGGTGCTAGCATCTCCCAAGGCAGGAAACCCTTTGTCCAAGCCTCACTCGCTGGAAGGACTCCCAGCAGCAGGGGGTCAGACTTGTGTCTGTGGTGGCAGCATCCATTATGTGATGCTTAGGCTCGAGTTAACTTTAACTGGGGTTCCCAGTTACATACATGTCGTGTCCCTCTAGAAGGGTGGAATGCTACCCCGTCGCCAGAATTGGCGAGGAGGTAGTATTCCAATTTGTATGACACCTTACTCGACAGGTTTTGATAATGCTATACCAAAGTTAGCAATAACCGCGAGGATTATAATGCACTTAAGAGTATATGGTATAGTGTTATCATGGAAACGGCTAAAGGACTTGGTTCCGAAAGCTGTAGACAGGCTCAGCTCATGCTAGAGCACCATCTCACATAATTCCAAGCACTCTGCCTTCAGGATTGACAAGGCCTGCCATAGGAGTGACTGATAGGAGGATATGTGTCCATTTTAGGGTTAGATATAGGGATACTATATCTAAAGCAAAGGGTGATTACACCACCTTGCCCCAGCTGATTGATCAGCCAGTTGTGTCAGATTTGGATGGCCAGCCAGGGGTGGCATAATACATGCTGCAGCCCCTGGTAGGCCCTGAGTGCACCTATGCCCTGGGTACCTAGGGTACACTGTACAGGGACTGATAAAGTGACTCAGTATCCAATTAGATATGTACCTAGAGTACATGGAATCCATTTTACAGAGAGAGCAGTGGGCCTGGGGTCCTGAATAGCAGGGCCCCAGGACAACTAAGTCGAAAAACCAGCTAAACACCAGGCAAAAAGTTGGGGGCAACCATAGTCAGATATCCACCTTCCTACAGGGGGGATTTTGAGAGACGTCCACAAGGGAAAATTAAATAAATAATTTATTTTCCCTTGTGGTCGTCTCTCGCAATCCCCCCCACCTGGTCCCATAGCCCCACCGCTTTTACTTGCAGTAGCCGCGGCTGCAAAGCGGTGGTGTTGTCTATGAGCACCTGAACCAGTCTTTCTTTGCTGGTGGGCAGGAAGGGCCTGCAAGGCCATACAAATCATTCTCAACTCCAACAAGTTGAAGTGGAGATGAGTTTCCACTGGAGACCACAGGCCTCTGATCTACACCTCGGATTCCCTCCCCAACCCAGCAGTGCTGCATCAGTGATCACCATAAGCTCTGGGTGGGGTTAAAGACAAGGGTCTGCCACTGACACAATTGTGATCCAGTAGCCACCACTGCGGATCTTTTGCAGCCTCATCTGTAATCTAGATGAAATCCATCAAAATTCCCTGATGTTGCACCCACTGAGATTTGTAGTCCCACTGCAGAGCCTGCCTGTGCCTTCTAGCATGCATCATCAGCAGGATGCAGGAGGCCAGCAGTCCCAGCAGCCTCTGAGTTATTTGCACTGAGATCCAGGACAGTGGCAGAAACATTGGGATCATAGCCCGAATGTCTTGGATGCACTGCACTAGATGGGACGCATGAATCTTCACTGTATTCAGATTAGCTCAGAGGAAAGGGACCATCTGCTAAGGAGGAAGGTGTGACCTTTGCACATTAATAGTGAATCCCAATGATTTGAGGAGATTTGCCATCGGCTGGAGGTGGTTTATAACTGCCTGGGGTGAGTCTGCCGTCAGACTGGTACCCATGACTTCCAAAGGTGGGATGCAACCACCGCTAATACTTTTGTGAATACCCAAGGGGCACTGGTAAAGTAATAGGGGAGTAGCACAAACTGAAAATACTCTTGGCCTAATGTGAACCGCACAGAATGTCAGAGGGCATGCAGGACAGGGATGTGAAAGTAGGCATCCTGCAGGTCCAGCACCACCATCCAGTCACCAGGGTCTAAGGAAGAGAGAACCTGAGCTAGCATGAGTATTTTGAATTTTTTATGTACAGTAAGGCTTTGAGAGGGTGAAGGGTCCTAAAATAGGAATAAGGGCTCCATCCTTCTTAAAAACAAGGAAGTATCAGGAGTAACACCTAGCTTCTATCTCTTAGGCCGGATCCCTCTCTATGTTCCCACTGGACAAAGGGCCTGTACTTCCTGCCGCAGGATGGACAGATAGTTGTTCAACCACCACCTTGGTGGAAGGTGTGGTGGAGGGGAGACATCCTTTACAACGCAGGCATTACAAAGAAATGCCTTTACAACTCAACCATTACACTGCAGGTACACTTACATCGTATGATATTACAACGCATGTACAAGTACAATGCATGCTTTTACAATGCATTGGTAAGTATTGTATGGTAAGTGGTTGTTTAACTTTTTGAGAATGTATGTTTAATAATATAACAAATATTTTTTTTTTATTATTCATGAAAGTTATTAATATTTAGGTATTAACATTGTTATAAAATAGTTAATGTTTCTGATTATAATCATATTCATTTTTTATGGAATAGGTATATTTTTAGTAGCATAATGCTCTGGTATTAATATTAATACTAACTAGTTATTATTTAGGTTAAACAGTTAAAGAAAATATTAGTGTTCATTTTAGGGGAAACAATGAATACTCAGTTATTAATTTTGTTATGGAATTGTTTTTATTTATGATAATAATGATACTAATTATTTCATGGATTAGGTATAATTCTTGGAAAATTAATATTCTGGTATTAATATTAATTGTAAGTACTTTTTTGTTAGGTAAAAATTAATCGAATATATTCTTTTGAGTTATAAAAAACATATTTTAATATTCTAAACATGAAAAAATTAGTAATGAAAATATAAATATTGTGATGTTTAAATATTATGATGTGTTAATTTTTAATGGTAAAATTAAAAATATATTTTAATGTAGAGTAGATGTAAATGTATAACTTTTATGTGTGAATTACAAGAAATTATTTTGCATATTTAATTATTTTGGGATATATATGAACATGTATAAACAAATACAACACATAGTGGTCGATTCTGAATCGGGAAAAAGCTCTCCGATTAGTTGTACGGAGCGTTTTTCCCGTACGATTCGTACGACTACAACGTTCCCGTACGTACGAGCAAGTACGATCCTAACTCAAAGCGCCACTCCGTACGACTCGTACCAAACACCGTACAACTAGAAATTACATACGGATTGTATCCGGGTGACGCGGTACGCTATGTCCGAACGTAAATTGCCCGCTCTTTACGAACCAGGAAGTACGATCCGTGTTGACGACACTCTGTACGGCCCTTTTGCTACAGGAGCTGAAAACAGCCGTAAAAGCAGAGTCGGGCCCGAACCGCACCCTGGTACGCGACATACACGACATGAACCCCATCGCCCGTGTCATTCCTGTCCTGTACGCCTACGACCTCGTACATAGAAACCGACGACGGCGCAGACGGTGAGTACAACGTACCGCAACAACCCAAGTATACCTGTACGGTGCGCCACACGCCCACATCACTATTGCAATAGTCAAACGTGCCTCATATACGCCATTAATGTCGGGGTACATTGCGCCACACGCACTCGCATATCACCATTGCAATAGTGATATGTGCCGCACATAAGCCATTAATGTCGGGGTATGTTGTGCCACATGCTAGCGCATATGACCATTGCAATAGTGATACATGCCGCACATACGCCATTAATGTTGTGGTACGGTGCGCCACACGCTAGCGCATATGACCATTGCAATACTGATAAGTGCGGCACATATGCCATTAATGTCTGGGTACGGTGCGTCACATCTGAGTGGTGGGTGCACAGGACTCCCAGCGGTGCCCAGACAGTATAGGGGGTGGGTGCACAGGACTCTCAGCAGTGCCCAGACATAGGAGGGGTGGCTGGATAGGACTCCCAGCAGTGCCCAGACATAGGAGCGGGGTGTACATAGGACTCCCAGCAGTGCCCAGACATAGGAGGAGGGTGTGCGTATGACTCCCAGCAGTGCCCAGACATAGGAGGGGTGGTTGGATTGGACTCCCAGCAGTGCCCAGACATAGGGATGTGCATTTCCAACATCATACACCAAGTACATGCTGTTTGTGTACATCCCTAACCTGTAACACTCATGATAGTTGCATATCAACACATCACTCACAGCAGTGACCTACTCCACGTAGAATGGTATCCTGTCACACACTGGTTGACACACCACATGTGAATTTTTTTGTCACATCCCACATGCATATCCACCCATGTAGTTTGCTGGCACACCCCCTCCCCCCCCCCCCCCCCCCCGCCCCCCCATCATGACTCAATAGTGTGTAGTCATGTAAGAGACCAACAAACAAATGAAGCACAAATGGACTAATAAAGTGTCATGTACATCCCGGACATGATGTGAATGTCGAGTTGGTGAAACATGTACTCCCTCATGGGAGGAACAGGCTCGAAAACCCCTAGATACAAAGCACCCAAATGTGTTTTGTGTGCACAAATGTTTAAGTTTACAATCTGAATCATGAGGTCAAGGCGGATAACATTGTCATTCATTGTGTGAAAAATTATGATGGACCCCCTGAAGGCAGTACTACACATTACAAACCCAAGCACAGTGAGTAGCATGGATGGCACTGACCAATTATCTGATTTTATTTGTGAGCACGCATGGCCATTGCCGAAGGGAATGTACAAACCCAGGGGAAATCCATACAAAAGTCACCACAACAATTGTGCAACTGTCTGTAGTGAAGATCTCATGTGACACTGAGGAAGGGACACTCTTTCGGATAATGTCTGTATGCAAACTGCGCACACACCAATCTAGAGAATGTGCTGCAACATTGGGATAGCACTGAGATACCATGGCCCACCTCATTCCCATCAGAAAAATAGACATCTTTCACAATACCAAAACATTAACATTACACCACCTCGTAGGCACACAGCACCTAATGCCATTCCCTGAAATGCAATAGTTCAGAATGAAAAATAAAATGCTTTATTCAGCACCATAATGTAAAAGAATAAATAAATGAGTCCAGGCTCACAGAAGGCCAATGGCCAGTCCAAAATAGTGGTGACTTTGTGGAGGTTGTCACCCACAAACTTGCCTGCACATGGTGGAGTTAGAGGTCTGTGGACACATGGGGGGCATCATCAGAGTCAGTGTCCGGCACCGCAGGGACAGGAGAGGGAAGGTTATGTGTAGTGGGTGCAGGTGGGGAGGATTCCTCCACAGTGGCAGGTGCAGCGCAAAAGGATGCAACTAATTCAGCGCCGCACACTGCTGCCATTTTTGACACGCTACCACCTGAACCCGGGGACACAATGGGAGTGGAGGTAGAGGGCTGTGAGTCAGGTGTAGTGTGTCTGTGTGTGGGTGTGTGATGTCTGTCCCCTGTCCCTGTGGGTGTGCGTACATCCCCTGAGATTGGGTGCCTGGAGGTCTGCGCTTTGACTTACGTGTGGGTGTGCTGGGTGCCTCTGTTGAGGTGTGTGATCTGGTGCGTGTGCGTGTATGGTGGACAGGTATGGGAGAGGGGGATGTGGATGGGTCGGAAGGAGTGGGGGGGTTGACGCTGCAGGATGGCAAATGCTGCCGTCAGTGTTGAGTCTATGGACGGCAAACTCCGACGTTGATCAGACATGTCAGATGACATGCCCTGAATGCATGACAACAACTGTGTCATGATTTTTGTTTGGCAATGGAGGACAATCAGCACTGACGCCTGACCAACTTGAATCTGCCGGAGTAGGTCCACAGACTCAGCACTGAGGCCACCAGGGGAGACAGGGGCAGGGGCTGCGGTGCCGGGGACGAAGGAGGCACAGGGGGCAGCACAGACCAAAGGGGCCCTAGCAACTGGGAGGGTGAAGATGGGTCTGGAGGAGGAGGGGATAGACATAGTGGGTGCAGATGCCGTTGCTGCGTATTCCCCCTCCTCCTGGGAGTCTGAAGCCGAGCCGTCCGCATGGTATGATGTGTCTTGCTCATGACGTCCGGCCGCCTGACTCCCTTCACCCTCTTTGCCACTGCCTCCTTCCGACACCTCAAAGCTGGTGGCACTGTGGCTGGGTCCCTCTGCCTGGTCCGTGCTTGTGTCTCCTCCACTTTTTGGTGATGATGCTGTTGGCAAGGAGAAAGAAAAAATATATATCAGTCACCTGTACACATCAGACATATGATCAACAAATCATTTGGGGACATTTCTAATCATGGCATGCATCATGAGTCACATGCCACATAACTCAGCACATATTTAAGTCCAGGACTGTGCAATTGTAATGGACACAATGCTCCTTGTATACAAAGATACAAGTAACAGACCAGGGCACAACTTGAATGAGAGTCAGAATGATGAGTCACTGTATGTGAACAGGTCAGGTGTTGACCCATCACCGTTCTGTTGCCCACTCTGCCACCCCAGGCCAGACATGGTCATGTTCAAATCTGTCTGACCCTGTGCCACATGGGAACAGTCCTGCCCAAACTGCCATGTAATGCCATCCCTGGACCTGAAACAAGCTTTCTATCACCTCTCACTGGCATCACAGACATCTACAGCCAGGCTTGTGTGAAACACAGATGTGTATACAAACAAGCATGGCTGAAGACGGCTGTAATGCCAGAAAGTGGTCCCAGGAACCTTGTTTCCAGTCCAGGGAAGGCATGGCTTGACATATTTGGCTGGACTGTTCCCAAGAGGTACATGGACATACAGATTAGCACATGACCACGTTTGAACTTGGGGAGCAGAGTGTGCAACAGAAAGGTGAGGGATAAAACCCTGACCTGTTGACTGGGTGTGAGTATATGATTGGTACAGAGGGTCCCTCCATCACCACACACTATTGTGACACTCCTCACAGGTGCATCTATCCCCAGATCATACAGTTGCTAGCACATGACACACACTGGCTGTCAAGTGAAGTGGGACACATGTCCAAAATCCTCTAAATGCCTAAGCTAATGTGTCGGGAATTGTGAATATTAAAAACATTGCTGCATTGTTGACACACCCTCAACCACATGGGAAAAGTGAATACAGTAGTGTGCACACCAATAAAAACTGCGTTGCATCACCAATACATACATGTTGCACAAATCTCTGTGAAACAATCATCTCTGTGAGCCAACAACATAGCCTCTAAATCCAACAATGACAGCATTGTCCAGCAATACAGGGTAAGTGCATAGTGATGAGTTCACATCAGAAATTACATACACAGCTCAACGCTGCCAAGGCTAAACAGGCAGGCCCATCACACCTCCCCTGCACAACACCCCCATCACCCCGTAAATGTGAGTGATACAGCTCAAGTAGTGAAAACTCAGTATCAGGGTATCAATAACTGTGCAGCGATGTTAATTAACCCAAGGTCACCTATTGTGGCTGCCCATCCATATTAGTCACAAACAACCAGCAACATATTCTTGTGAATATGCACACACGCACTGCCCAGTGTGAGTATGCACAAGCCAAACATTGTATACATGGACAGTGTGCACATGTAGCTAACACATGACAAATACAAAGTATACCAGGGACAAAGGCCACTGAGGCAGACCCGTGCTGAATTCCATGTTGAGACTCCAGATCAGTCCCAAACATCATGAAGGGCAAACACAGTGCACAGGTCCTGGAACAGGTAAGGTACCAACACGTGTCACAGACCTCCCTCCAACATGATGATGTGCTAAGCAATATGCATACTAATACATTGCACCCTAGGAGTACTAACGCAAAAATGAAATACCCAAAGCAGGGAACACATGTGGAGGAGGGGATGTAAAAGAGCATCAGCTGAATATGGGGCATGGAAATGACAATGCATAAATTGCCTGTCTGACCAGACCACCCCAACTGTGGGAGTGTTACCAGGCTTCCGAGCACTGCAGGTAGCATGTGACACACATGACAACAAACAGCCATGTACCTACCCCCTGCGTGCTGCTGTCCCTCCTGCAACTGCCTATGGAGGTCAGGAAAAACCACTTCCAGGACCTGGAGGATGTGGGGGGTGAGGTGACGGGTGCCGCAATGCCGGCGTGGAGCTTCAAGCTTCAGCTGGACCCGGGCAATACGGCGGGTCCAGCACCAGATGTCCTGCCACCTCTTTCGGATGTTCCGGATACTTCGGAGAGGTCCCCCAACAGACCTGACAGCCCTGGCTATGTCCAGCCAGATCTCCCCCTTCTCATAGGCAGTTGTCTGTGAGGAAGACAAAGTGAAACAACATCTGTACACCTGCTCCATGTCCCAAAGACACACACTTGCACCACATTGACGATGACAACAGGGCATAGGATGCTGACCGGACTTGCATCATTGTCCATGTGAATGTGGCCTGTAAGCAAACACCAATGCACTACATGCCTTTGAAAGGCAACAGATGCCATAAGGGGTGCAAACCACTCACTGAGCATGGCACACACTGAACAAGATATGCAACTTCAGGGTGGTGGACAGCACGTGACATGCTGTCACATATCACACTACACCTAAGAACCCTCAGCAGACCACACATGCACACCCTGGCACAGATCATTTGCTCGTCATTGTCAACAGTGAATACAACCTCACTTTGCATATGTCACACTTTACAAAGATGTGACACAGGCGTCATGCTGACTGTCCAAGTCATGCACAGGGCACTGCATATTTCTCACATCAGATGGGCACAGCTGTGGCATACGCCATGCATCAGTGTTGCCAAACATCACATACACAAATAGCCAGGTGACAAAGAATATTCACACTCTTCAATGTCCATGACTTCAAAGCATGCGTTTGTCCAACATCCACACAGCTCACGAAAAACAATTCACAACAGTGAGTACATTCACTCCGGGGGGAACACTGTTACACCTAGTAAATCATGGCTAAAAAACATGCAAGGTGTGGCACCGCAGAAAGTGTGATTCATATTGCATTGAATGTCACAGTTAGCACAATGCAGGTAAGCAGTAAACACTATTTAACTACATCATTCACTGCATGGGAGATACCACAATGTACACACCCGGCACTCACTCCACACAACATTGCATCCCTGTTCCATAAATGCACAATGGCTGTAGTGACACTCACACATTCATCACTCACCTGCTCCCCTGGTCTCATACAGCTTGCTGAAGTTTGGGAGGAGGGCATCCAGTAGGGCCTGGTTCTCCTCCTCACTGAATGCAGGTGCCCTCTCCATGTTCAGCAGAATCAGAGTCTAGGGAATGCAGAGGCAGCAGCAGTGTTGTCCACTCCAATGTTGTGCAGGCAAGTGCCCTCTCACAGCCACATGCAGCCTTAAATCAGTGCTGCTGAGGGCCTGTCAGTCCAAGGAGTACAGTGTGATAGGCCAGATTACTTTGCATCCTATGTTTCATCCAATCCCATTACACATAAGGCCATGACACACATTTGCATGGTTTAAAAATTGAGCTTGAGCTCCACAACAAAAATTGCAACATTCTATACTTTTGGCCAACTGAATTTTCCTGAAAACCTGTAGTACACACTCAAATCTCTGTTTCCTTGAAAACTAGCCTGCATTCTGGGCATTCTACTTGTCCCCTAGATGTTCCCTATGTATTTTCTGGGATCCCCCTACAAGTACGGTGCGTTTTACGTCACAAATGCAACTTTTTCAATAGTGAAACGTCGCGCACACACACACGTAATGGCGTGGTACGATCCGCTCGAGTATGGCTCGAATGTAATAGTGAAACGACCCGTATACACGCAGGTACTATTGGGGTACGCTCAGCTCGCCTATGGCTCAAATGTAATTGTGAAACGACCCATACATACGCACGTACTATTGGGGTACGCTCCGCTCGCGTATGGTTCGAATGTAATAGTGAAATGACCCGTACACACGCACGTACTATTGGGGTACGCTTAGCTCACGTATGGCTGAAATGTAATAGTGAAATGACCCGTACACACGCACGGTCCAAACGCGTATGGCTCGAATGTAATAGTGAAACGACCCGTACACACGCAGGTACTATTGGGGTACGCTCCGCTCGCGTATGGCTCAAATGCAATAGTGAAACGACTTATACACATGCACGGTGCAAACGCGTATGGCTCGAATGTAATAGTGAAACGACCCATACACACGCACGTACTATAGGGGTACTGGGCATTTGACACGCTGTAGTGAATGCATGTGTACGGTGTGTTTTACAAGCTCACGCTTGGCACCATTAGAATAATGATACCAGGAAAACACATGGCAGGGATGTAGGTGTAAGGTCATAATGAGGATGTCGATGTATAAAGTGGCATGGCATCCCTACATCAGCAGGCCCTAGGTGTGGCAGACAGTGTTCTAGCACAGGGCATGTGATCATGTGGCACAGTTGATGTGTGATGAGCTGTTGAGACATGTCACTTGTGATGGGGCACTATGTGGTTCACATAACCTTTACACTTGTCACATAAGTAACCTCATAAACATGTTGTGATGCACATCAACACTGGGATAGCACACTATTCAGTATGGGCATCTGTCACATGATGCCAGGGACAGGGGCACTGTCTCACTTGTCAAATTGATGCCCAGCATGACCCTGTGTGACAATGCCATGTGTGTGCCATGTGAAAGATTAGGCATGCTATTTGTATCCCGTAAACTTAATCTGCTGTAGGTGCATCTATGATGGGTCTGTGCTGTGATTGCAAGGGTTTCACATGTACGCACACAATGCCACAGGGGCATTTCAACTGCTCATGTGTGTGATGTCATCATAGATCTTTTGTCGCCAAACATACAGGTCTGCATTCTGAGAATGTCTGTGGAGTAGTTTAGTCAAATGCACACCTCATTCACAATGTTACAGATATGTGCAGTCGATCGCACATGTGATGTGGGTGTGTGCCTTGCAGTCAGCTGTATGGATGTGTTGACAACCTTCTCATGCAGGTCACGTGACGGGTGTCACGGACGTGATACTTTGTTCTGCTCACTCAGACCAGCCCAGCAGATCATTTGTGTGCATGTCATGTCCATTTCACAGACAACAGGTGTATAAGTTCTAATGGAGGAGTGCCAGCTAGCTGGCATGTGTGTCCTTGATGTACAGCCCATGCCAGACTAAATGGTGATTTGATGTGTTGAAGCATTGTTGCTTGTGCCATGTACATTGTAATAGTCGTTGGCTGACAGTTGTATACCTTTTTCCACAAATATGTCGTGCAGGGCACCCCCTCTGCCAAAGCCGTTGCCAGACTTGGATGCCATGAGGGAAAGTGATTGCATCTGCTGTTGCAGATTCACACAACAGTTGATTCAGGACTTGACGGACAGGCTGGAACCACACCTCCTACGACGACACAGGTATCCAACTGCGCTAACACCCAAGGTAAAGGTAATGACAGCCCTACATTTCTTTGCTACAGGTACGTTCGAGTTTACCAAAGCCGATGCGGGGGATGTCACAGACCATGTTCAGCCGTGTGCTATGTGATGTGTTAGCTGCTATGTTGAGTCACATTGATGAATTCATCACATTCCCTACTCCAGAAGAGTTGATAGGTGTCAAGGGTGATTTCTATGCCCTGGGTGGGATGCCACATGTAATTGGGTCCATTGATGGAACACATGTTTCTTTGGTGCCACCACAAGCTCAGGAGCAGGCCTACCGCAACAGGAAACATTACCACTCCATAAATGCCCTGGTGGTGCGTCTTGCTAACATGCTGATTTCACATGTTTGTGCACCTTTTCCAGGATCGTGCCACGATGCATTCATCATGAGGCTAAGCAGGGTACCACATATGATGCTGCAGCTGCGCAACCATCGGGCATGTCTTGTTGGTGGGTAAACTCTGTTTCTCATGTATGTCTTAATTTTATGTTTATCTCTCACGGCATCACATTACACACTCATTGGCATGATGTCAATTTGTAGGAGACGCAGGATATCCCAACATGCCCTGGCTCATGACTCCGCTCCGCAACCCCAGAACAGCTGCAGACCAGCGGTACAACAATGCACCCGGGCAGACCAGGCGAGTGATAGAGAGAACGTTTGGACTCCTGAAGAGCTGGTTCAGGGGCCGACAAGACTGGCGGATGCCTCCCATACGCACCACTCAAGGTGTGTAACATCTTCATTGTGTTCTGCATGCTGCACAACATGGCAGTTGAGAAGGCCGTGCCACTCATCCTGGATCCTGATGAGCTGGAATATCCACCCGTTGAGGATGAAGGCCTTGGCCATGATGCAAGCGATGAGGAGGAGGAGGATGATATCCGGAATCAGCTCATACGCAACTTCTTCTCATAATGGTGAGTCCTAGTAAATTATTGTGCAAGTTTGCACCATAAAGTGGCATGTGTAGCATACTGTGTGTCCAGCTGACTGTATGCAATGTCACTTTGATGTTTGTTGTGCAGTGTCACACAAGTGCTGGTGTTATGCCACCCACATACATGCAATGTTCGAACATGGAATGTACAAGTGTACTACATTCTTAGTGTATTAAACATGACCATGTCTGAATGAAATTATTCTGAACGTGACCCCTTGTGTTACTGTCATTTCCAGGTCGCCCTGCCTGTTGTCCGTTGGTGTCATCTTAGTCCTCCTGCTATTCCTCATGAAGATATCAACGTCAGCCGAATCAGCGGTACATGCACAGACATGTTGAAATGTCAGTTTGTATAAGTATCCCCAACAGGCTGTTTTGTCTTGGTATGGTTTCAATTGTGTGGTAAATGTTCATGCACATGTTGTAGGTCCATACATACATGTCACATTACCATGTCTCAAACTTCATGTTGCCCCACTCCCATGACAGGACAGTCACCCTTCTTCACAGTCATCTGTCTTTGAGTTTTGACTCTGGTGAATGCATCAATGTGTGCAAACCTTGACCCTGACACATTGCAGATACCACGGTTTGACATTGTGTGTGGCATCACAACCATGGCCTCTGTGGGGAATTGCAGCCTCACTGGGTGCGGCAGGTTGTGTCTGGATCATCCCCTCAACCTTGTGGGCCAGTACAGTTTGATTTCCAAAAAAACATGTTGGGTAGGTGTGGGCCAGTGTATGTCCCACATGTTCAATCAACTGTCCTGTGAGTCTGTTTGCATGGATGCATTGCCCCTTGTGCCAGTATGTCATGTCACTGTCATGTTGTTACCTCAGTGCCGGTGGAGAACCCTGCTTCGCTAGCCTTCTCTGTGAGTTGATGTTTACTTTCCATTCCCATGATACCAGGTATGTTGCGCTGATGTCATCACAAAGTTGGGCTGTAGCAAATGTTAAATCTCAGTGGCACCAGTTGAGTGAGGTTATTCACAGGATTATCTTGTGCCGTGCAGCATCTCATGGTCACGGTAGGCTTATTTTTGTGGCTTTGTTCCTCATTACTCGCTGTTGAGTTTGGTCCCACCTGCTTGTCATGTTTTGCATAGTGGGGCACAGTTGCAAGAGCCAATGACTGGTCCTGCGGGGCTTCCTTGTGTTTAGGTCATTCCCTTCCTCATTGGAGGAGCTGCTAACGGCTCTTGCGGGTGATGTCTACTTTCCCGTCATGGCCCTTACGAATTCACAGGGCTAAATACGGATAGTTGGCTTTGTGTCAGTGGCACTGCTACGCATTACATTTTCTGAGATTAGGACCCTCAATCATACACTGTGACTCAGTTGATGGCTGCATGGATCTAATTGCATAGTAGCAGCCTTGTGAGCGTTACACATGCTTTGTTTAGGTGACAAAATGTACTACCTATAAGTGTCCGTGTTCAAGCATCTGATCTAGTCTCATTGCAAAATCTCTGATCACACATAGGGTACAGTGGCAGTGGTTACACTTCAAAGGTGTGACTGGTACAGTGTAGGTCTGGAGGTATTCTGTGAATCTGTGACAAAAGTATAGAATCCTTATGCTTGTTTTCCTTTGTTTCAGATCTCCCTCCCTGCAGTTCCCATCCTCTACTTCCCTCGCCTGATCTCCCTTTTGTGTCTGTCATTTGTACTCAGACCAAGGGGCTATTTGGAGATGGAACCCATTCAGCATCGCACCACTCTGATGATCAAAGGTACGGACAGTCCCTGGCAGTCGTGTGGAGAATCTTTCACTAGCATTACAGGTATCATTGCATGACTGTTATTGTCTTCAGAGCAATGCCACTGGCCATGTACATTGGCTAATGCAGCATGGCCTCACAGACCACTTTATCCTATTGTGTAGGTAGTGTGTATCCCACAGTACATTGTGGCTCATTGCTGTCAACGCACATCTCCTGCCAGTCTGCATGCGTTCAATATGGCATTGTTTAGGATGATTGTTCATATGTGTTTACGTGTACAGTGACAACATGCATGCTGTTGGTAATGGCAAATGTACCATATTGTACCTGAAGTACTTGATTGTGTATGTGTTGTTTAGCTTGCTACACACGACGTGCAGGCTACACCTGCTGATGCTGTGTGTCCTGTGCCCCGCTTGGCCTTAGGCTGCCTAATCCTGTGCCCATGATCTTTTGCGAATGTTCACCCATTTTGCTCGCGGTGACCCATGGGAAACCAGACACTCCTGCCTTCACATACACATGTCACTTTTTGCCCTGCAAGAATCCTTGGGTTTGTGTGCTTGCTTAGCATGTAGTATCACCCCTTCTGCCGTCATGTGTTCACTCATACCTGCTGCTGTATCCCCTGCCTCAACGCAGCACCAAGTGGCCAGATCCTGCACCACACATGCCTACAAGATACTCCTCCATCCATTCTGAAAGCATGCCGCAGCTTGTCTGTGCCACTGTTGCACAACCTCCATGACATAGGCAGGACCGTCAGCACCTGCAACAAGCACACTGCAAGACACTCAGCTCATTTCATGACTCATGTGACACAACAGACTCATGCTCCAGCCACCCTCCACACAGTGAACACCAGGCAATCATCCACCTGGTATCACACTACCACAAACACACCCATGACAGCTTCTCAGCCTGTGTGTGCAACTCATACTGGCAACACGATGCAGCCCCACATAACAGTGCATCTACGTACAACCAGGTTATGTGCCTCGTACAGCACACACACTACTTCCAGCAGCACCACATTGTACTGTGTTACCTCGTCAACACAACAGCACCACACATCGCCTTCATTACTGTAACGTGGTAGTATGCAACATCAGCACACCACTTCTACACAGCCATCACAGACGGATAGTCCAAAACCCCCAGGGAACACACACCAAAACCAGGATTATGATTGGTCTAACTTAACTAAGTACACCCTCAGAGTCACATACAACACCACATTGTCAAACATGTGCACATCCGGTATCACACCAACAGCCTGACCACCCTCATTGTAACTATCATTTACAGCTCTCCAATCCTACACACACAATTTGGCTTAAGCCATCTATCAATCAATCAATCAATTCATTTGTTGAGCGCCCTACCAACCCGTGACGGTCTCCATGCCCTTGGGGGGTGGGGGGCCTGGAGTTCTGGACTTTTTGGTTCCGTCCAGAGGTGTCAGGGAACAACACCCGAAGACCCCGGAGTTCCACCTGTCTTGGTGCACAAATAAACAGAAACACGGGCTTCTCGATGGTGGCGTCAAAGACCAAGGTTTATTACTGCAGGGACACAGAAGTCACAGAAACTACGCATGGGCAGTGTCTAGGAGCCTGTTCGATTTGTGCAACGAGGGTTGCTCCTTATATACTAAAAATTGGGCTTCAGGCAAATTCTTCACATGTTAGTACATTCCCAAACCTTTGTGTCCTAAACAATAAATATTTGGTGTTGCACAGGAATCGTCGACAATATCTGATGTCAAAACATTACGAACGAGGGGTTCCCACTTTTCCATCATAATCTCATGTCAAGTTTTCATTCAAGACCCGGACCGCCTCATCGTAAAGTTTGTTACCTCCCCCTAATAAAGGCCCAGAAGGAAAGGAGCAGAGCCAGGTGCAGAAGATAGAAAAGCAGGATAAGGGATGTTTGTGGGTTGTAAATGGGCAAGGCTACCAGCTTCGGCCGCCTAATCATGATCAGGCCAATGACCACAAGAACCAGTATAGCAGGACTAGCCTCGGGCAGAGGAGGCAGCCTTTGTCGAGTCATGCAGTCACAGCGTGTTCTGTTCTAAGGTGCACGTGTCACTAGAGAGGTGAATCTCCGGCTAAGGCTACGTGTCCTTAATCGAAGTGAAATGATCAGAGGTTATTGCGTATGTGAGGGCAAGAAACACAAAATGGCTGCCATGATCTAAGATGGATGCCATGGGTAGATCGGAAATGTGTTCATAACAGGAGTACTCTTGCTCGTAGCGTAGCGAAAACACCAGGATATGCTAAATGGATCATTTGCGGTTCGCTGATACTAATATTATGTATTTCCGACAACATTGAAAACACGGGTTCAAAACGTCACGGAACCTCAGACCCTCCTTTTGCCCTTACATAGGCAATTACTCAGTCTATGTCAGAGTCTAATTCTATGCTCATCAGGTCATTGACATGTTGTTGTATCATCATCCTTTCCCGTGCCTTTTCTCCAAACGCAGGTGGTTTTCTAAAACAGGTTGCAGCACAAAGACTACACAAAGCTGGACCACACTGGATAATCAGGCAACATGAGAATAGGAATACTAAGATGACACCAACGACCATTAGAACCTTCCATCCCCACGCTGATATCAGAGTCCAAAACCACTCCATGAAGGACCAGTTTCCCTTGTCTACATGAATAGAGTCGGAAATCTTGTGGAGCTTAGAGATCGCCTCATAAACTGTTGGAGCATTATTGGGAATAAAGACACAGCAGCTCGATTGGATCATTCTGCACACCCCACCTCGATCTGCAAGTATTACGTCTAGAACCATACGGTTCTGCAACGTCATGAGTCTATCCGCCTGAAGCTCAGCTGTCAAGTTGCTAAGGGCACCAGCAGTTTCGGTAATAGTAGATTCAACTACCCGTGTTAGCTGACGTATGTTTCTACTATTGGCCATAGGCCCCCAGAACGGAAGGAAACCTTTGAAGAAGTCTCCAGCTTCCTGACCAGCAGTATCTTCCTTGCTGAAGACACCTCTTGCTACTCTGGTTTTGTGATAATCAGATGAAGCAGTGTATGTTGGAGGCAACAACCGAGCAATATAACATGACCCTGAAAAGTCAGCAGGCAACCACGTATACGCTCTGTCTTGACAGATGAAGTAGGTACCCCTAGCAGTGAGAAAAGCAGGGGAGGAGTTAGACGGAAACACGTAAGTTTCGATGCACTCACTCCTCCCTAGCTGAGCTCTTGGATTTCTCCCATTACCTTGCAAACAGACCTGACCTCGGTGAGGTACAACCCAGATTGGAGTTGAGCTTTTACGCTTGCTTTCTCCCAAACTAAGGCGATACTCTGAAGAATTCCAACTCAAATATACTTGTAACTCGTCTTTAGGGTAAGATGGAGTGTTATTGACATCCTTGATCATATCAATAATACCCTGGACTAAAGCTTTGTTGACAGAGTTATATTTAGTGGAACGTGGTGGACGCGGAGGATAGGTTTCAAGGGCATAAGCAAAGATGGTTTGAAAGGCCTGAAATGATCCATTATAGCTGAAAGGCAAAACCAGATAGGGAATACCTTTATCCATAGTGTGGGGTATCAAGCCACACACCCAGCAGTCTGTAGTGTTAACTACCAGTTGGTGTTGGTGCAAGAGCTGTACAAAAGTGTTATTGATAAATTCTGAGCGTCGAGCTTGCTCATGTTCAGGAAACGAGTGAAAAGAGTGCATAGAAGAAACAGTAGAAGTAGCAGGATCAAGGGGAGGTACTGTAGTTACTGGCACAAAGATCAAATTTATACCAAAGACGATTCCACCCACCAACGTTATTAAAACAATTAAAAATGTAATGGCACATTGTATCAAAAAGCATTTGCTATGAAGAATTTTGTAAAGTCTGTTTCTGCGAACATAAATCACATTTTCTCGTTGCAGCACAGGAAGCTCCATCTTCTACAATCCGCTCGCGACCACTGATGATGTGTACGTAGATGAAAATGCCTCTATCAGCCCTGGGAGTTCCCAGAACCAACAGAAAGATCGACCTTGTGTCAGACCCCCGCAGATTCAACTAGGCACACAGCCACGACCCTACGGCTACCCAGACGGCAAGGCAATTTTAAAAACAATAAAACAATAGCAAACTTCCTGGCTGAAGGCAAAAGTTCAAAATTTCAAAGTATCACAATAGGCAGTTGCTTGCTTTATTTGTCCATATTACGAGGTCGTAAGTTGTATCTTTGTTTTGCAGGAACTGTTTGATCGGCAAATAACGTATCACTAGTAGCTGTTGCAGTGTTCAGGTTCGCAGATGACAGAGTTTGTTCTGATGCAGTGGACCAATGTTCAGAGTTCAAAGGAGTCTTTTCGGGAGGAGAGTCAGAGTTCGGAGTGTCAGTTATCAATTTGGCATCGCTGAAGGGGATAAACTTCGGTGTTTGCTCGCATTCAGAGGCACCAATTCCCTTCTTCACCCAGTCGTCGTAAGGAAGTGGCAAAGGTACACGTTTGACATGAGTTGCGTGTATCCAGTGCTTACGTCCAGCCACACGAACGGCAGTTCTTGTTGCAAGCAGCACCTGGAAGGGGCCGACAAACTTGGGTTGAAGGTTCTTCGTCCTCGCGAAATTTCGTACCACAACGTGGTCACCGGGTTTCAGCTGATGCCCTGGACTCTCCAGAGGCTTTGGCAATGCATCGAAAACCTGTTGGTGAATAAGACTCAATTTAGCAGTCAAGTCGTAAAGGTAATCGATCAACATAGGATATTCTAGAGAACAAAACTCCTTTGGCCTAGGCACTCCCCACACATTTGCCGGACGGCCAAAAACAATTTCGTAAGGACTAAGCCCTACTCTAGAATGCACCGTCGCTCTTGTGGATAACAAAGCCAGGGGTAGTGCGTCTGGCCAGGATAAACCTGTGGATGCCTGTATTTTAGCTAATTTTAGTTTGAGGGTGCCATTGTAGCCCTCGACTAAACCAGCAGACTGGGGATGGTTTGCACTGTGGAACTTTTGTTTAATGTTCAAACCGGCACACACACTCTGCATAACTTTCCCTATAAACTCACTTCCGTTATCTGACCATACAATCCGTGGCATTCCATACCTAGGGAAATATTCTTTGAGAAGAATTTTGGCAGTTGATAGGGCAGTATTGTCCTTTAGTGGATATGCTTCGATCCATCTGGAAAAAGCACAAACTACCACCAGAACGTATTTTAAATTATTACACCGATCCATGTGTATGAAATCTAGCTGAATCACTTCAAAGGGGCAGGAAGGAGGAGCGAAGTGACCAGCAGGAGTTGGGGTTCCCTTGCCAGGATTATGCATCAGGCATACCATACAATTTTTCACCACTCTCTCTGCGCATTTACTGATCCCATCATTCTTCCAGACTGGAGCCAACATTTTACAGATTCCTTTAGAGCTTATATGCGCTACTCCATGTGCCATTGTCACCACTGCACGCACATACGCATCCGGCAACATCCAACGCTGTTGTTCTGACAGATCAATCCAACACCCACTCGAATCCAACTTGCCCGTACTTTCTTTCCATGCACGTTTTTCCTCCTCAGTTGCCTCTTTCTGAATCTCTTTCACACTTTCCACTGTATCCTCACACATTCCAGATTCAGAAATCCATCTTGCAGACGTAGCAACATACATTCTACTCATCATATCTCTCGCTGTCTGTTTAGCAGTTTCATCAGCAAAAGCATTCCCCCGACCAACATCATCCGTGATTGCTTTATGAGCACTGCATTTCACAATTGCAACTTCAATCGGCAAGGTTAGAGATTCCAACAAGTCATTAACTAGCTGACCATGTTGAATCTTAGTCCCATGGGACGTAATGAAACCTCTTTCTTTCCACAAACGGCCAAAACTATGGGCCACGCCAAACGCGTACTGACTATCTGTGAACACATTCACTCTCTTTCCCTTAGCTAAAATACACGCTCTTGTTAGAGCTATTAATTCTGCAGCTTGGGCAGAATTCTGACTCACTCTTGCAGTCTCCACAATCGTCCTCAAAGTCGTTACCGCATAAGCAGCAGTCACATCACCATTCTCCAATTTAAAACATGACCCATCCACATACAACGTGCCATCTGGATCTGACAACGGAGTGTCTTTTAAATCAATTCGTCCTTTTGTCTCTTCCTCAGTTCTAAAACAGCAATCATGGGGCTCTGAATCACTCGACTCTTGATTAGCCGGCAACAATGTTGCTGGATTCAATACATTGCATCTTTTAATTTGAATATGACTTGCTAGCAGTGTCAGCTCATAGCCAGATAATCTCGCACTGGTAAGGTGTTGTGTCTTGGTTCGGTTCATGAGTGTATCCACCGCATGAGGAACCATAACCACTAACATGTTATTCATCACCAAACCAGCAGATTGTCGAATGGAAGCCGCAGCTGCCGCTGTAGCTCTCAAACAACTAGGTAACGCTCTAGCTACCGGATCCAATGTTGATGAAAAATACGCACAGGGGCGTTGTTTATCACCAAATTTCTGTGTCAGAACACTCAACGCGCAACCTTCTCTCTCGTGAACATAGAGCGTGAATGGTTTGCTGTAATCGGGAGTACCCAATACAGGAGCTGAACACAATGCTTTTCGTAACTCAGAAAAACTCTCTTGACATTCATCAGACCACGGCACCGGACTCGGAACATTTTTCCCAGTCAAAGCAACCAATGGTTTCGCTAAAAGAGAAAAATTTGGGATCCACTGCCTACAGTAAGAGGTAATACCTAGAAAGGCACGTACTTCTCTCTGAGTGCGGGGAACACTCATCTGAGTAATTGCTTTTATTCTCTCTGGGGTCAACTTCCTTCCCTCCTTTGACAAGAGATGACCTAGGTAGGTCACTTCTTGGCAGCAGTATTGCAATTTCGAAGGTGACACCTTGTGATTCAAATTGGACAAATGATGCAATAACGAAATCGTAGCTGCTTTGCAAGTTTCTTTGTCATCGGCAGCCACTAGAAGATCGTCTACATACTGCACTAGGGCAGAACCTTGAGGAAGTACAAAATGATCTAACTGACTTTTTAATGCCTGACTGTAAATGGACGGACTCTCACAATAGCCTTGTGGAGCGCGTTTGAACCTGAAGCTTCGACCTCCTAGACAGAAGCCGAAAATATCCCTGCTTTCCTCGGCTATCGGAATGCTGAAAAAGGCATTTTTCAAGTCGATGACTGAAAACCATGTGGCTGTTGCAGGAATCAATGTTAACCTCCCCAGATGGCCAGGACGCCGGCCAGGAGTACCGACGGTTAGAGCGGTGCTTCATTCTTCCCCTGAGCCACAGCCAGGTGGGGTGAGGCCATCTTACCTTACATGTTTAGTGTTCTGCACAGACTGTAAGGACACCCAGAACGTTCAGGTGACTGTCTGCACTTGTTGTGTGTTCTCGGGGTGTTACTTTTTTTCACATGGTGTAGTAGCTTTTATTTGTAGTTATTGGTCCTGAAGAAAGCAATGACAAAATAAGTCGTTGAATTGCTGAAACTAGTCGACCACACTGTCCTGAGACTGTCCACATAATTGGTCAGTCAGCAGGCGTACTGTTTTTAACATTGGTACGGTAAGCACAATTGGAATAAATCATTGTTTGGTGCTTAGCCTTAACCAATTTTAAATCCACTCCTTTTGGTTTTTTTGTTCCCTCACATCTTCTTTTGCACTGCACACCCCAGTCCCATCTTGTCTACCACTCACCTACATCGAGTGGTACACCACACTGTCGTCTCCTTACTCTAGTGAGGATACCCCCTACCACCGGGTTGACCTCCTAGGAGAGTACCGATAATCTCTGACGGGTGGTACGGATAAAATCCCAAATGATGAAGGGCAGATCCGAATGGTGACTGATGGGTATTTGTCCTCATCCACGGAGAGCTCTCTGTGTCACTACCTGGTTGTTAGGGTGAGTTCTGGTCTGGTTTCCTGTATATGGGCACACTTACTTGAGACCCTCTGGTACCTTTGGTGTATATCAGTAATGTCTGGAACCACAGGGAACTGTGGGACCACAATCTTATTAACCTCTCTAAGATCAATGACAAACCTATATACTGGAGGCTTTGTCGGGTCAGTACGTTTCAAAATCAGTAATACAGGACTGTTACAGA
This sequence comes from Lissotriton vulgaris, assembly GCF_964263255.1. Taxonomy (NCBI): domain Eukaryota; kingdom Metazoa; phylum Chordata; class Amphibia; order Caudata; family Salamandridae; genus Lissotriton; species Lissotriton vulgaris. The sequence continues at coordinate 1,427,894,435 of NC_141685.1, read as the reverse complement.
CATTTCCTCTTGTTTCCTCAACTACACCTTTCTTAATCAAATCGTGTACGATCAATAAAAGTGCACGTTCACCTTCACTAGAAATTTTGTATTGGGGATTTCGTGGAAATTTTACATTTGCTTTTAAAGTGACTACATATGGTGGTATTTCCAAAAGGCCTACATCATTAGGACCAGTCGCCCAAAGAGTATCAGGGAGTGAACGCAGCTCTGGCGGGAGTGCATCCATTGACAAGTACATCGGAGAGGTGATTCTTTTACCCAACGTAAGCTGTACTCCTTCCGGAGAACAGTACAATGTCGCATATAGGCGTTTTAACAAGTCTAAACCAAGCAGATTTTCATTACAACCTGTCGTCAAAATCAATGGTGCTTTTAATTGGCACGGTCCAACAGAAATAGACAAAGGACCTGATATGGGGTTGTAAACAGGGGCGCCTGAAAAACCTACAGAAACATTTGTTAAGCCGGACAAAGGTGCGCCATGGAGTTTCGCATGAATGATAGAACTTTTTGCGGCACCAGTATCCAACAGAAACGGTTCGACTACACCTGATGTTGCTACTGCGACATAAGGCCCACTCTGATCCACTGGAACTGATACTACTCCCTCTCTCTGTCCATGGCTGTCCTAGTACCCATTTTGCTGAAATCCCTCATCCACTTCACAATAGTCTTCAACATGATACTGCTGAGATCTATTTTGCTGGGCAGACTGTCCATTTCGTTGATCAAAGTGATTGGAAGGGCGATCATTCGTTGGTGGAGGCATAGCACCTCGTCCTCGACCTCTGGAATTCTGTACAAAACCACCACGACCTCTCTGGGCTGCTGCCGCGTTATTTTGCGCTAAGACTGGACACTCATTCTTATAATGACCCTCTTTTTTACAGTACGCACACTGATTCCATTGATATTGTGGCCTCGGTGAACTATAATCTGTCCTTTGATACGATCCTTGCTGCGTATTATTCTGATTCATACGAGGGGGATACGCCTGTTGCAAGAGAACTTTAGTCTTTAAGTCTTTCGTTTTCTTATCTGATTTTTCTTTCTCCTCTTTATCCCTATTTTCATAATACTGTGCAGTTGCAAGTATTTGCGCAGTAGTAGAGACAGCCCACGCACTCTCGGAATCTTTCAATTTGTTGCAGAGCTCTGGTAGCAAGTTGTGTACAAATTTATCGACAAATAATCTTTGTCCTCCTTCTGTGCTCATATCCTGTCCACTATGATCTACAAAAGTCTCTTCGAACCTCGTGAAGAAGTCGGAGACACTTTTGTCTTTCTTCTGCCTGCATGCGGACAACTTGTCCCAGTTAACGCGCAATGCTGGCATCAGAGTCTTCATTAAGTCGATTATCCTACCTGGAAGATTAGCAATTAGAGGTTCGGGTTTGGAACCACCTATTTGCTGACCATCTGCTGCAATGATAGCTGCCCAATCACCACCTAGGGCAACTGGATGATTCTCCCTACGAATTTTAGCCCAAATTGGTTGCGGAACTACATTCCCGAATAACATGTCGATGTCCGCTAGATTCATAACACAAGCCTCAACTGTTTGTGCTACCTCCTTATAATATCCAGCAGGATTCTTACGCGGATCTGGCAGGGCCTGTTTTACTGCCAATACTTCAGCTCGCTTCCAAGGAATGTGTATCCACACTCTCTGGAATTGTGCCGGAGCGGCTGCAATACCAAGGTTTACATTAGCTTGTACAGCTTCACGCCAAATTGGAGGAACCTCTCTCATTGGATATTGGCCAGTCCGCTTCGTACTACTTTTCTCTAAGTCTCTCGGTGAACGAAGAGATGGATCATTTCTAAAACTTAAAATCAGTTCCATCGCTTCTTTTATATCTTGACCCACTATCATACCTGCAGCAAACTCTTTTTGAACATTAATTAATTCTTCTAGGTTCGATTCAGAATCATCTTCTTCTAATTCATCACGCAACAGAGAGCACATCTCGTCAAAAACATATCGTTGCGTTGGTTCCTTCCACTGCATAAAAGTATCTAGTACATCTCTCGTACTATATCTCCTACTCTTCGAAATCCATCTGAGAGCCGTGGAATCTAATATTCCCCGTTCCTCAGTACTTGGGAGCTGACTGCGTCTCTGTACAGAGTCAGAGGCAGGAGTCTTAATTAAGGTTTTATAGAAAGGAGACAGAATGCTAGAAACAGAATCAGTAATTTTTCGACGAACAGGAAGCGGAGTCAACATACTGGCAGATGCAGAGAACACAGTAGTAGTAGGAATAAATAGCGGGACAGTAGGAGTATCAGGTAAGACAGCTTGTGAAACAGGAGGTGTAAGCGATACAGGTATAGGTAAAGAAGTCGGTAACCCAGGAAGAGGAGGTGCCGTGGGTACATTCACATTAACCACAGGAGGTACAGGAGCTTGATTCTGAGGGGCAGGAGCAGGAATACCAGGTTGTCCAGCAACCGGCAATTGAACATTCGGTACAGGCGGAGCCGTAGCACCTTGTGCATACGGTGGAGGTGACCGTAACAGATAAGACAACAGAGGATCGTTTTCGGGGTCCTCCAGTATCTTAGTTGTTTTCGATGGCAAGGCAGGATAGCATTTGTCGATCGCTAAATTATGCTCTCTAATGGCCACCTCTACGGCCTTTTCAGACTCGTTGACTTGCAGCTGGTTAACAGCCTGTTCTAGAGTCAACTCTTGCTCTTTTTGTTCTTTCTTCAATCTTTTAATTTCTCTCTGTTTGGATTCTTTTCGCCAATAACGGAAAGAATCAAACATTGCCGGCCGGGCTTTCTTCCTAAACAATTTCGCTTCTAAATTATCAAGGATTTCGGGTTCAAAACTACCATGCAGTGGCCAACTAAGGACACCGTCCTTTTTCGTATAGCGGACCCATACCTCATTATAAGATATAGGGCCCACGCCATGCTTACAGTTCAGATCATATAAGGGAGTCCCAATCGGAGGAACCAGACATGAGTCCTCAAATCGTGAATCACTGTTGCAACCAAAACAAGACAACATACAATTTCTCCGACTTACCATTTTGCAATCCGGAACACAGAACAAACAAAACAAGAAACTGATATGTGCACCTGAACCAAGAACTTAGGCCTACCAAAAGCAAACTGATGTATCGATACCCAAACTAAACCAAATAGATTATCGTAACCAGAACAACCAGTGATAATCTTACGAAACCAAACCAAACCAAGGACCAAAAAGGATTTTAACAACCCTCACGAAGTAACCAACTAGCAACCACTAAATACTTAACTGAGGCACTGAAGATGTCACCAAGGAGAAACCCGTCACGTTTCGCCGTACTAAGGACTGCACCTCGGGTCCAAGACAGGGCGACGGTCAAGGCAACGGCCCACTGCAGCCGTCCGAACGGGAACCCTCGTGGAAGAGAACTTCGGGCCACTTTTGCGATATGCCGGGATCGATGAAGTGGGGCGCCTCCCTCAGGAATCTTCACACGAAGCTTCTCGAACTCTTCAGGCTTTTGGACCGGTACCGAATGACGTCGCCCCACGTTGGGCGCCAATTGGAGTTCTGGACTTTTTGGTTCCGTCCAGAGGTGTCAGGGAACAACACCCGAAGACCCCGGAGTTCCACCTGTCTTGGTGCACAAATAAACAGAAACACGGGCTTCTCGATGGTGGCGTCAAAGACCAAGGTTTATTACTGCAGGGACACAGAAGTCACAGAAACTACGCATGGGCAGTGTCTAGGAGCCTGTTCGATTTGTGCAACGAGGGTTGCTCCTTATATACTAAAAATTGGGCTTCAGGCAAATTCTTCACATGTTAGTACATTCCCAAACCTTTGTGTCCTAAACAATAAATATTTGGTGTTGCACAGGAATCGTCGACAATATCTGATGTCAAAACATTACGAACGAGGGGTTCCCACTTTTCCATCATAATCTCATGTCAAGTTTTCATTCAAGACCCGGACCGCCTCATCGTAAAGTTTGTTACCTCCCCCTAATAAAGGCCCAGAAGGAAAGGAGCAGAGCCAGGTGCAGAAGATAGAAAAGCAGGATAAGGGATGTTTGTGGGTTGTAAATGGGCAAGGCTACCAGCTTCGGCCGCCTAATCATGATCAGGCCAATGACCACAAGAACCAGTATAGCAGGACTAGCCTCGGGCAGAGGAGGCAGCCTTTGTCGAGTCATGCAGTTACAGCGTGTTCTGTTCTAAGGTGCACGTGTCACTAGAGAGGTGAATCTCCGGCTAAGGCTACGTGTCCTTAATCGAAGTGAAATGATCAGAGGTTATTGCGTATGTGAGGGCAAGAAACACAAAATGGCTGCCATGATCTAAGATGGATGCCATGGGTAGATCGGAAATGTGTTCATAACAGGAGTACTCTTGCTCGTAGCGTAGCGAAAACACCAGGATATGCTAAATGGATCATTTGCGGTTCGCTGATACTAATATTATGTATTTCCGACAACATTGAAAACACGGGTTCAAACCGTCACGGAACCTCAGGGCGCTGCTACAAATCGGTAATCCAGGTCTTGAGTAGTCTTCTGAGGGCCAGCAGGCCCTGGATCTATTGTAGCCTTGTAGGGAGGGTGCACCATGTCTTTGAGGCAAGGTAGGAGAAAGATCTGTCACTGGCAGTGGTTTTCCAGATGTGAGGGACTGTGGCAAGTGTGAGGTTTGTAGAGCGGAGCCTGCGGGTGGGTGTGTAGAAGCTGAGTTGGTCATTGTGGTATGCTGGACCAGCGTGGTGAGGAGGTTTGTGTGCATGGATGAGTAGTTTGAAGGTGATCCTGTTGTTGACAGGGAGCCAGTACAGGCCTCTCAGGTGTGGTGTGATGTGGACATGTTGGGGAAATCGACGATCATACGTGGCAAGGCGTTCTGGATGCGTTGCAGCCGTCTCTGGTGTTTGGTTGTTGTAGCTGCATAGGGGCGTTCCCGTAATCCAGTGAGCTTGTGGAGAGGGCCCAGATGACTGTTTCTCACGTGTTTGAGGTGATCCATTTGAAGATCCTGCGGGGCATTCAGAGGGTTTTGAAGCAGGAAGCTGAGATGGCGTTGTCCTGCTTGGTCATGGAGAGGGAGGATTTGAGGATGAGCCACAGGTTGCGTGCGTGGTTGGCGGGTACTGGGGCTGTTCCCAGCGATGTTGGCCACCAGGAGTCGTCACAGGCTGCGGTGGTGGGGTGGATGAGGACCTCCGTTTAGTCAGAATTGTGCTTCAGCCTGCTGTACTTCGTCCATTTGCCAATGGCCTTCATTCCTCTGTGGAGGTTTCCTTTGGCGGTGTGTGGTTCTTCGGTGAGGGATATGATCAGCTGTGTGTAATTGGCGTAGGAGATGATGTTGAGGCTATGTTGTAGTGCAACATGGATGAGTGGTGCCATGTGGATATTGATCAACGTCGGGCTGAGGGATGATCCCTGGGGGATGCTGCGGATGGTCTCAGTGGTCTTTGAATGGAAGAGTGGGAGGCAGACGCTCTGGGCTCTGCCGGAGAGGAAGGATGTGGCCCAGGCCAGGGCAATGTCTTGGATTCCGGCGTCATGGATGTGTGCTGTTAGGGTGTCTTGGCAGACCGTGTGGAAGGCTAGTGATAGGTCCAGAAGGATGAGGGCGGCTGTTTCTCCTTTGTCCATGAGGATGCTGATGTAAATGTAAATGTAGTTGAGCTTATATAGCGCACAGCTACCCGCAGTGGGTGTCCCGGCGCTTGCTTAGGGAACCCGTCCTGATATTCCCCTGTGTGATAGCCCCAGCAGGGTATCCACAAGGTGAAAGTCAGGCATCCCGCCGCGATGGGCCGTTGTGGAGATTAAGCAAGCTATTGCCCAGAGTCGCAGAGTGTGAACCCGTGAGTCGAGGAGGCACCGGATCGAGAATTATCGAGTCCGTGGAATTTTTAGCCCAAGACCCGCCGAGGCGGGGAATTGAACCCTGGTCCAGGACCGATCTCAGCTTCCGGGTCTGCCGCCTCTAACCCCTGAGCCACACTTCTCCGCCAACGACTGATGTAGTCGTTGGCGGTGATGAGGCCAGTGTCCGTGCTGTGGTTGCTGCGGAATCCAGACTGGGATGGTCCCATGATGTTGCTGTCTTCGAGGTAGCGGGTCAGCAGTCTGTTGACGATCTTCTACGTGACCTTTTCTGTGAAGGGGAGATGGCCCTGAAGTTCTTGAGGTATTTGGGGTCCGCCTTTTGTTTATTCACTAAGGCGTTGATCTCAGCATTCTCCCAGCTCCCACTGAAGGTAGCTGTCTCCAAGGAGATGTTGATTGTTTTTTGTTGAAGGGGTGCGCTGGCTTAGCTGGATTTGTTGAAAATGTTCAGAATCCATGTGTCAGATGGGGATCCGGAGTGGATGGAGTCCATGGTCCGTATGGTGTCTTCGTCGCTGACGTTGTACGAGGCGGTCAGGTTATTTGTGTGGGTGTTGGTCTAAGGGGGGGTGGACTCGTTTGTGTGTGTGGGGGTAGCGGAGTAGAGGCTGGTGTGGATGTCGATGATCTTACGGTGTAAGAAGGTGGACAGTGAGTCACACAGGTCTTGTGATGGTGGTATGTCATTGGTGTTGTCAAGTCAAGTCAAGTCAGAGAATTTATATAGCGCACTACATACCCAGAGGGTCTCAAGGCGCTTAGAAAGGGGAGGAGGATTACTTGTCAAATATCCACGTTTTAAGTTGCTTTCTGAATGCTAGGTGGTTCTGGGTAAGGCGAAGGTAAGCGGGGAGTGAGTTCCATGTTTTAGCGGCCAGGTATGAGAAGGATCTGCCTCCCATGGTGGTCTTATTGATGCGAGGTACAGTGGCGAGGGCATGGCTGGAGGAACGTAGTTGGCGGGAGGGGGTGTAGAAGGACAGTCGTGAGTTGAGGCATTCGGGTCCGATGTCGTAGAGTGATTTGTGTGCGTGGGTTAGCAGTCGGAAAGTGATTCTCTTATTGACGGGAAGCCAGTGGAGGTCTTTCAGGTGACCAGAGAGGTGTTCGTTGCGCGGGATGTCTAATATGATCCTGGCTGAGGCGTTTTGGATTCGTTGGAGTTTCTTCTGGAGTTTAGCGGTAGTACCTGCATAGAGGGTGTTTCCGTAGTCCAGTCGACTCGTGACCAGAGCATGGGTGACTGTTTTCCTTGTTTCGGTAGGGATCCAGCGGAATGTTTTTTTGAGCATGCGAAGAATGTTGAAGCAGGATGAGGATACGGCGCTGACTTGTCTGTTCATTGAGAGTGAAGAATCCAGGATGACGCCTAGGTTCCGTGCGTGGTCTGTCGGGATGGGTGCTTTTCCAAGGGCTTCCAGCCACCAAGAGTCGTCCCATGCAGAGGGGGATGTACCTAAGATGAGGACTTCTGTTTTGTCTGAGTTCAGTTTCAGACGGCTTTGTTTCATCCATTCGGCAACTTCTTTCATTCCTTCGTGTAGGTTGGTTTTGGCGGTGCTGGGGTCATTGGTGAGAGAAAGGATTAGTTGAGTGTCATCCGCGTAAGAGATGATGTTGAGGTTGTGTTGGCGGGCGATGGCCGCGAGGGGGCTCATGTATACGTTGAAGAGGGTGGGGCTGAGTGAGGATCCTTGTGGTACGCCACAGATGACTTCAGTGGCCTCGGACTTGAATGGTGGGAGGCGGACTCTCTGGGTTCTTCCGGTGAGGAACGAGGTGATCCATCCAAGTGCTTTTCCTTGTATTCCGATGTTATTGAGGCGTTGTAAAAGGGTGCTGTGGCAGACTGTGTCAAATGCTGCAGAGAGGTCGAGGAGGATGAGGGCGACTGTGTCTCCATTGTCCAGTAGAGTTCGAATGTCGTCTGTTGCTGCGATGAGGGCGGTCTCAGTGCTGTGTTTTGCTCGGAAGCCAGATTGTGAGGAGTCGAGGGATTTGTTGGCTTCGAGGAAAGCGGCGAGCTGGTTGTTGACAGCTTTCTCGATGACTTTGGCCGGGAATGGAAGGAGCGAAATGGGGCGGTAATTTTTGAGTTCGGTGGGGTCCGCTGTGAGTTTTTTCAGAAGGGCGGTGAGTTCAGCGTGTTTCCAGTCTTCCGGGAAGGTGGCGGAGTTGTGGATGTCTGCAATCTTGTTGTGGAAGAATGAGGCTAGGGAATCGCAGAGGGCTTGAGAGGGGGTGATGTCGTTGGAGTTGGCCGAGGGATTGGAAAATTCCTTGACGATGTTGAAAAGTTCCTTGCTGTTGTGGGCGTTGTTGTCAAGTCGATCCTTGAATGCTGTTTTCTTGGCCTTTCGGATTAGTTGGTGGTGAGTGCGGGTGGCGTTTTTGAAGGCGTCTTTGGTGCTAGTGGTTGGGTCTTTTTTCCAGGCCTTTTCAAGGGAGCGGCAGAGTTTCTTGGACTTCTTAAGATCATCGTTGAACCATGAGGCCTTCTTGCTGCCAGGTTTGCTTTGACGTTTTTTCAGTGGTGCTAAGGTGTCGGCGGTGTTGTAGGTGGGAGTTGTGAGTTCAATCACGATGTTGATGTGCTGTTTGCGGTTGTGTGCGTTGCTGTCTAGGCTTTCCTGTTGGCGGTCCTGTGGAGTTGGTGGGGTCTGCGGGTGGCGCTCTTGTGTGAGGTGTAGCTGTCTGGTGTCTGGTTGCGGAGCCAGCTCCTCTACAGCTTCCGACAGGTGCACTTGGAGGTCCTGAGGTCTTCGGTGAACCGTGCGGCTATCTTGTTGTTGTGATAGGTGGCGGAGGTCTTGAGTGTGGTGAGGGTGTTTGCGCAGTCTGCAGAGGGAGGTTAAGGGATGGCAGGAGGAGGTGTAAAGTACAGACACAGTCTGTCCCTCAAATTCAGCTGGGGAAAATAATATATTTGGAGGAGACCTCAGGGTAGAAAGAGTCCTTGAAGTGGAGGACAAACTGGACAAATTGGAAAAAATGGACAAGATACACAGGATATAAAAAGCAAAAGTAGATACCTTCTGCAGTCAATTCCGGGGTCACTTGGAGGAGAAGGAGGGGGAGGAAGCAGCGGTAGAGCTAAAGGAAAGGGGGAAAAAGGGGGAGCCCTGGCTCTAGTCCCTGTCCCAGTCTCCCCCAAGAAAAAAGGAGGATAATCTGGGGTGTGGCCTTAGGGTGACATGTAATTTAACAAAACCCCTACCGTCTTTAAGCTTGTATTTTAAGAAAATGGAGCAGATTGCGGCACGAGCTGGAGAAGGGGGCAAGAGGGTAACATCTACCGCCCCAATTCTATTAGAAAATAGATTCTCTGTCTTATCAGAACAATCTGATAAGGAGGTACAGGGGAAAACTCGGATTGAGAGGAGAGATGAAGAAGCGGACGAAGAGACGGAGAAGGAGAGTCGCTCGGGTGTTACACCACCAAAATTCATGAGGTGTCCCCCCTGCTCAAAAGCCTATTATAATAAAAATGAATTCTCAGAGAGTTTTGATCATCAGCAAGTTGCAGTCACAGGCATGGATTCAGTCTCTGGTGCAGAGATAGGTGTGGATTTAGAGATTGCCACAGGTTCAAGTGCAGATATTGGAGGGATTGGAGTGATGGTTAAAGGAGCAGTATGGGGGTGGAAAGTCAGTTAGAAAAGATGTTCTGAGTTTAAGACAAGTTATCCTTACAAAATTTGAGATCTCAGAGTCAAATCAGAAAGGAATCCAGGACAAATGTGAGACCCTAGAAGGAAAAATAGATGGTATAGCGCAGCGGACAGGCATACTGGAAAGTTAAGTGAAGACTTTGTTAGAGGCTGTTACTGAAAATTCAAGGGAATTAGAAAAACTAAGAAGACAGAATAGAACATTAGAGGAAGATATAGAAAGGCTGGAGATGCAGGTTAGACGTAACATCCTGAGACTTCTTAAGATACCAGAGGGGTCTGAGGAGGAGGATATTAAAGCTTTTATATGTAAGCTACTAAGAGAAGGGGTACTGAGAGATAGAATGGATATAGATTTGGTGAAGGAAATTCAAAGAGTCCACAGAGACCCGTTTAGACTGAATCCAGCTAGGAAGCGCCGAGGAGAATTCTGATTAATTTCCAGACATATGCAGTGAAGGAATTAGTGTTGGGAAGAGCTTTGAAAGAGGGAGTTTTAAAATACGAAGGATTTAGTTACCAAATAAAGTCTGACCTGGGCAAGAGAACAGCACAGAGGCAGTTGGAGCTGGGATCGCGAATGAGTGAGCTCCGGAGTAAGGGTGCAGATGAGATTCCCTGCATTGCTGAAGATATTGTGGCGCAATAAGATGTATAATTTCCAAAATCCAGAAGAAGTAGATGTCTTTTTGGTGCAGATGGAGGGTTGAGCATTTAAGATATACCTGACAAGAGTAATAAGTGAAGGTTTTCATATAGTAATGTATAACATTTTGTATACAAAGGCTGTTTTTCTTTTTTTTTTATGTATTGAGAATTCTTTCTCTTCAGAAATGGGGGTTCACAAAGGACGAGTTTCAGCGTCCGAGGAATAAAAAGGGGGTTTCCCAGGGGGGAGGGGAGGCACGGGGTGTGGGGAGCACAGGGAAAAAAGTTAAAAATATGTCCTGAGGAGGCCGAACTCGAAAGAGAATATGGAAAATAACAAGTTTAATAAATGGTATAAGTTTAAGGAGCAGAAATGTGGTGGGGAAAGTAGAATTGTAGAAGAGTATGGATACTCCCAAAAAAATCCGGATCCTGACATGTAATTTAAATGGCTTAAGGGGTAGAAAAAAGGCAAATAGGATGCTAGAATTTTTAAAGGAAAGCAATGCACAAATTATTTCCCTACAAGAGACAGACTTAGAGAGGGAAGAGTGTAGGCAGTGTTTTCGTAAAGCACTTTGGGCCCAAGAGGTACTGTGTTCGGACCAAAGGGGTAGTTCAAGAGGGATGGCTATCATTATAAGGAGTAATATTGGAATTAGAGTGGTGAAATACGAGACTGATTCTATGGGGAGATGGCTGGTAGCCACAATTCTAATGCAAGATAAGCCCTTGGTGTGTGCTGTGTACTATGGGCTAAACAAGGATAATTATGACCCTCTAGCAAAGCTCGAAATTTGCCTACTAGAAACAGAAGCACCTATAATTTTAGGAAGAGATTTTAATTTAGTTCTTAATAAAGAGTTAGATAGAACATCACGTGTGAAGTATGTTACTCCACCAAAAGCTTTCGCCAAATTAAAAAGTATGATACAAGAATTTAGTTTGGTGGATGTCTGGTGTAATAAGAATAAGGGAATAAGGGATTTTACCTACTATAGTAAAAAATAATAGACATCATTCCCATATAGATGTTTTTCTTATAGACCAAACCTTATATGCTGATACAGAGACAACAGTACATATTCCAGCTATCCTATCAGACCATTCTGCTGTGGAAATGACTATAATTTTCATCAAAAGCCGGAGTTAAGAAGGTGGAGGCTAGATAGGACTGTACTATTAGATGAAATAGTGATAAGAGAGTTGGGTAAGAAAGCAGAGGAATGTTTTTTAATCAATATAGGTTCCACAAGTGAGCAAATGGTCTGGGATGCCTTTGAGGGCTATTTTCAGGGAATTTTGAAGTCTATTATAGGGGGAGAAGAAAGATAGCAAAACAGGAGGAGGAGTGTAAAATAGGGTAAATTAAGATGAAAGAGATAGATCTACAGGTGGCCTCCTTAAACGGTGCCAGCAATATACCCCTTTTAACTAAGGATTTAGAAAATTAGCAGGCCAAATACCAAGCGCAATTGGATAAAAAACTACTGGACAGATGGAAGGCTAGCAAGCTTCAACATTTTTCCTACGGAGAGAGGTGTAGTGCTTTGCTAGCCTGGAAGGCGAAAACAAATAGAACTAGAAATACAATAAAATATTTGAAAATAGGAGAGACAAGGAGAGACAGGGGGGGAGTTATGTGCAAATGAAGAAATAGGCCAGGAGGCTAGTGAGTTTATGAGCGAGTTGTGTAAAGAGACGATATTCCCTGATCAAGGGAGGATTGAGAACTAGTTAAGACAGACCAGGTGTCCACTGTTGGATGAAGGGCAAAGGAGAGAGGTGAACGGAAAAAGAGGTCAGCATTCAGTGTAGAAAGATGGCCAGGGGAAAAGCCGCTGGACCAAATGGCCTTCCGGTGGAAGTATACCTTTGCATATTAGATTATGTAGTACCTGCCTTAACCTCTTTATGTAATAGATTATACAAAATGGGAGAAAGTATTCCCAACTCCTGGTCAGAAGCAACGATTACGCAAATTTTGAAGTCCAACAAAGATACGTTAAAGGTTGATTCTTATAGACCTATATCCTTTTTAAACTCTGATTATAAGATCTATTCGGCAATCGTGGCTTCAAGAGTAGCTACGGTGATAAAAGGGGTTATACACCCCGACCAGAGGGGTTTTATTCCTGGGAGGCAACTTAACGAGCTAACTTTCCAGATGTTAGGAGCAATTGATATGGCGGAAGCAAGAAAAATCCCCCTAACTGTAGTGGCAGTAGATGCTGCCAAAGCATTTGATCAAGTGAACTGGCAGTATCCCTGGGAGGTTTTGACCCGCTTTAATTTTCCAACATGCGAAAGGGGGAAACAAGGGAACCCTACTCACAGCGGAACCAGGGCAATATGTTTAACCAAAGAACAGTGGTTCCTGTGGCATATTTATTTGACACAATATTTAATATAACAGCTTAAATAAGCACTATTGAATTATAACAGAAAAGGGTGAATTCCGCAGATGAATGGAGGGGCTTTGTTTCCACTCTGACAACCTGATTATGCAAAGTTAAAAATGTGTTCATTTTGTACGTCTGAACATATATAAGAGATGTGAATGTGCTGAAATGTTCTTGAAATGTTTCTTTATTTATTTGCATAACTGTATATAGAGGTGCTAGTATTAGAAAACAAGGCAAAATATGGCTGGTGTACATCTATTCTCTCAGCTTAAATGTGTATGGTACCTGTGCACTTCTGGTTTGAAACATCTTTAATATGTGTGACATAACTTATAAGGTTTGAACTGTTGTACATCAAGTTGAATAGTAACAGTAATTGTACTGGTTTACATCGTAATGACCGCTATCTTGACAAACAATTGTTGCACAGGAAGTGCTAGCTCTGCTTATGTAGTAATTGTTAAATGTGACTGGCACTCTGGGTTGTAAAGGGTGTAGACTCGAACAACCATGATTAGGTTAAATCATACTACTGTCACCGCGATAGAATGTCCTGTGTTTAAACAATGTAGACATTTGTATTGGTTTACATCTTTATGGCCGTTACCATGACAAATACCGGTTGTTTAACATCCGCCTACTACACAGAGAATGCGTGCGCACCTCACGCACCGCGTTATAAACGCGATGACGCACACACACCCGGAACTACTCTGTTATCAGACAGACGACCGGGGAAACGCGATCGTGCGTTCCGAGTTCTGCGAGCAGGTAAGCTCCAAGACTGCCCCTTACATAGATGCCTGCAATAAATTAGCCCTCCTTTAATACAAATTCCATTTGTTACCAGGCATTTTCCTGTCTTCTGCTGCCATTTATCGATTGTCAGCCTTACACTCAAGATTACCACGTATTCCACCGACAGTGGTGAGTGGCTATTTCTGTGCTATATATAAGTCTAAGTTGTGGCTTTTAAGACACTTTAGCCCACCTTAAAGTACGTGTTTACAACAACTGACTTTGTATCTTGCTTCCAAACAGTGCCCGGCTGGGTATACTGTAAGTCAATTCCAATTCTCTATCACGCATGGGTTGCATTAATAAAAGACACCACAAGGTATTATCCGTCCATTTTAATTCATATATATTCATTAATTATTGTGACTACACATACTTACACTTTTTCACTTTCCCTTAGATGTCCCCCACTGTCTAGTCCTGACGAGACCTTTACCAAGCAGGTCGAAACGCCGTCGACGCCATAGGGAATGAACCTTTTCAAGCACATTGTTCTATGATTGTAGATAGTCACTGATAAGAATTGCTTTATTATTGCGCTTGGTCAGTTTCCCTTTGTAAATATCCATAATAACAAAACTGTACAGATCACTCATTGTTTTATGTTCTGTTTTTTTGTTCACAAATCACTGGGGACACATTGCACTTTTTTTGTATATATGTCGCTGTTATAACTATTAGACTGAGTGTCTTAAAATTGAAATACAAAAAGTAACTTCTTAAAAAATTGGTATATATGTGTGCTCCTTAATTTTCCAACAAGCATGGAGGAGGAAGTAAAAAACCTGTACCAGAATCCCAGAGCTAAAGTACTAATTAACGAAGAGTTAACAAATTGGTTCAGTATAACCAGAGAAACAAGGCAGGGATGCCCCCGTCTCATCTTTTATTTAATTTATACGTAGAGCCTTTAGCCAACTTAATCAGGACGGATGCTGAGATTTTTCCTTTTAACTTCGATGGGTTTGAAATAAAACTGGGGTTATACACAGATGATTTGATTATATTTACAGTTAATCGCCAGGAGGCGATACCCATTGTGATGTGAAGGACAGAAGAGTTTGGATCAATTTCTGGCTATAAGGTCAATGAAGATAAATCCGAGATTATGCAATGGAATCAGAAAATAAATATTCAAGGAGTCAAAACTCAAATGAGGAATTTGGGTGTGAAGTTAGAAGACACACCAAGGGTGAATTGGAAGAAAGTGAGTCAAGAGATATTGAGTCTACTGTCAAAATGGGCGAATTTACTAATAAACATATATGACAGGGTAAATCTCATAAAGATGGTTATACTACCGAAAGCCACTTTTCTTTTTAATTCTATCCCTCTAACCTTTAGGAAAGAGGATGTAGCGAAGACACAGGTAAAGATTGTGAGCCTTACATGGGCATCTAAGGGCCCACAGATAGCATGGAGGAGCTGAAAAAGAAATTAGGGGCAGAGGGGCAGGCATTACCGGATTTGCTTGCTTACTGCTATGCCTTCCAGTTCAAAATTTTTCGGATACTAGCAAATAAGCCTGATAGGTCATCTTTAGGCTTACTGTTTTCAACAATGCTTGGGGATGTCAGTCAAGGCCAGCACTATTTTTTGTTTAAATACGGAGACCCGAAGTTTATTAAAAAGGTCAGACTGAAGGTTTTAAGCACTGCATTAAAAATATGGATGTATGTACGGAAACAGTTGAGATTCACTTATTATTCTACACGGGCGCCGATTTGGGAATCTCCAGGCACCCCCAAGTGCCTGCAAGATCAATTGACCCATCCATTAAAAGCAGGGGGCATATTTTATTGGGCAGACCTCAAGAAAGATAACAGATTGGTGAGCTGGGAAATCTCTGGGGGCCCACAGAAGGAGGGGTGGGGGTTGCACACGGGGGGTACGTGTGGTACCCCCCTTTATTTGCATAAACAAAGCGGCAGGCACCGCGCGGTGCCTGCTGCTTTGTTTATGCAAATGCATTTATGCAGTTATAGCATTGTGGCGGGCGGTACAGAGAGCACCGCCCACCACAATGCTATTAATGCAGGATGTGCGCGCCACTGTTGCGGGCACATCCTAATACTCCCCACGGGACCTCTGCCCTAATGGCGGGCGGTCCCGAATTCCGACAGGATGGCGGGGGGACAAAGTCCGCCCGTCATCCTAATGAGCCCCCTAGTTTTTAGCCATATACAGTATTTATACAGAGTTAGACAACCTTTATATTAGAAATAGTACATTTATCTTCATCTCTATTTAGTACTATTTTTGAGGTGTGTATGTTTAGGGGTAGGAATAGTAATTTAAACCCCACAAATATCCAGCATTCTCTCTGAGGCAAGCATCCTTTGGAGTAGGAATAGTGATTTTGACATACCACTATCCTGCCACTTTTCTGAAGCAAGCAGCTTTTGGAGTTGGAATAGTAATTTAAATCCCACCACTATCCAGCGTTTTCTCTGAGGCAAGCACCCTTTGGAGTGGGAATAGTAATTTTGACATACCACTGCCTGCACCTTTTCTGAAGCAAGCACCTATTGGAGTTAGAATAGTAGTTTAAACCACACCACTTTCCAGTGTTTTCTTTGAGGCAAGCACCCTTTGGAGTGGGAATAGTAATTTTAACATACCACTATCCCACACTTTTCCTGAAGCAAGCACTTTTGGAGTTGGAATAGTAGTTTAAACCCCACAACTATCCAGCGTTTTCTCTGAGGTAAGCACCCTTTGGAGTGGGAATGGTAATTTTGACATACCACTATCCTGCACCTTTTCTGAAGAAAGCACCTTTTTGAGTTGGAATAGTAAATTAAACCCCACCACTAGCCCATGTTTTCCTTGAGTTAAGAACCCATTGGAGTAGGAATAGTAATTTTTAAATATCATTATTCTGCACCTTTCTTGAGGCAAGCACCTTTTGGAGTTGGATTGTAATTTTATACACTCCACTATCCAGCATTGTACAGGAGGCAAACATCTTTTGGAGTAGGAATGGTAATTTTAATATACCACTATCCTGCACCTTTCCTGAAGCAAGAACCTTTTAGAGTTGGAATAGTAATTTTAACACCACCACTATCCAGCATTATCTGTGAGGCAAACACTATTTGGAATAGGAATAGTTATTTTGACATTTTAATATTTTGCACTTTCCCAGAGGCAAGCTTCTTTTGGTATAGGAATAGTAATTTTAACATGCCACTTTCCTGCGCCTTCCCTGAGGCTAGTACATTTTGGAGTTGGAATAGTAATTTTAACCTCACTATTAACTTGCATTTTACGAGAGGCAAGCAGCTTTTGGGGTTGGAATAGTAATTTCAAACCCCACCACTATCCCGCGTTTTTTTACGGTAGGCATTTGGAGTGGGAATAGTAATTTTAACATACCACTATTCTGCACTTTTCCTGAAGCAAGCACTTTTTGGAGTTGGAATAGTAATTTAAACCCCACCACTATCTAGGGTTTTCTTTGAGTAAAGAACCCTTAGGAGTAGGAATAGTAATTTTGAAATATCTTTATTCTGCACCTTTCCTGAGGCAAGCACCTTTTGGAGTTGGAATAGTAATTTTATACACACCACTATACAGCATTTTACAGGAGGCAAACACCCTTTGGAATAGGAATAGTAATTCTAACATACCACTATCCTTCACCTTTCAGAAACAAGAACCTTTTAGAGTTGAAACAGTAATTTTAACACCACAACTATCCAGCATTATCTTTGAGGTAACCAGAATTTGTAGTAGGAATATTTATTTAGCATACCACTATCCTGCACCTTCCCTGAGTCTAGCATATTTTGGAGCTGGAATAGTAATTTTAACCTATTAACTTGGATTTTCTGAGAGGCAAGCAGCTTTTGGAGTTGGAACAGTAATTGCAAACCCACCACTATCCATCATTTTATAAGAGGGAAACAGTGTTTGGAGTAGGAATAGTAATTTTAACATACCACTATCCTGCCCCTTGCTCTAGGCAAGAATCTTTTTTTTTTTTTTATAAACCCACTATTATATATTTATTGAAAAACAGTAAAAAAAATGTATAACATTTTAGTTACTTACTTTATATATATTGTCCAAAATAGAGTATTTTGAAATGTTTGGTCGGATTTTGAAAAGTTTTTGAATAAACTACAAAAAAGCTAATATAGTTTATTTTAGTATGTTTGCTTATCTAGAAATTGTTAAGTGGTTAGACATTTCTATAGCTTGTACATACTTCGTGTTTTAGAAGGCTCAATCCGAGGTTTGTCATTCTCAGTAGAAAAACGTGCATGCAGCTTCTTTTATACGTTTTGTTGTGTTGAATGAAATTTGAAAGGAAAATATGTTTAGTGCATCATTTTGCTTTGTGTTTCTAATGGTGTGTGAGAATGTAAATAATTATTTTGTTATGTTCGTTTTCGTAACTTTTTATTTTTGTATGTTATAACATTCTGTTTGACTATTTCCGGGTCGAAGTAATTTCACTGAAAGTGTTGTAGGACTTTTGTTTTCCAGAATTTAAAAATGGAAGTTTTCTTTTTTGTGTTGATATTAGCTGTGTGTTATAGTGTTTTTGTTATGTGGAACTTTACGATTTACTAATGGTAGTTTATTTTGTTTAATTAAGTCTTTTAATGTTTGTTTATTTGTTTTGTGTTTACATAGTACATTTTTGAAAATGTTGGTTAAATGTATGTTATGTTAAAATATTGTATATAAATTATTTTTAATTAATGTAAGTTTGATATTTATTTTATATATGTTTTATATATTTTAGTCATGTTTAGTAAAATTATATTTTAAAAAAACCGTAGTGAAAAAAAAGTACTTGAGAATTAATGTTATTATTTGAGTATTATTTTTACAATTGAGTACTTTTATTAAATATTGTGTTAAAAAATAGTATCTGTTGTAGCAATATTTTTAATACATTTATAAAAAAAAAATATTAATTTAATAATTTTATATGTCAGTATTAACTTTAGTACTTGGGTATTAATTTTTAATATGTATGTATTAATTTCCAATTTCCACGTTTTAATACACTTCCCCACCCAAGAACCCTATTTTCCCTCCATCCCCCTCCAGGGGTTTATTATACAAAAAAATAATATATATTGCCTCGTAAAAGTGTACGTTGTTGTAGTATGCATTGTAATGGATCATTTTATGTATTATACTACATTTGCGTTGTACTGGTATGCTTAGTAAAAACTTGCAATGTCATATCAGTTGCGTTGTAAAAGTTGCGTTGTAAAAGCATGCGTTTTATTTGTTTGCATTGTAACGTCATATATTCATGGTGGAGTAGACCAGAATGGAAGGACATAGCCCCCATGGATGATTTAAAGAACATACTTATCTGCCATTATGCCCTGCCACCCATGGCAGGAAATATCGGATTCTGCCTCCGTCAGGGTGGCTATGTGCCAGCAAGAACACACAAAATCGGTTGAGGCTGATGGAGGTGACTTAACTGCACATTCCAGCTGTCCTCGTAGTCACTGAGAATTGCAATCTCTGCCATGAAAGTGCACCTGTTGCCTTGAAGGAGGGGTTTTGCATTGACGATGGGAAAACCTGTACCATAGCCAGGAAGAGGTCAAAATTGTGTCTCTGCTCCATCCCTGCATTATTGGTAAAGATTCTTTTAAAAACGGTATATATTTCAAAGGTCCGTTTTTACTTGCCATATTAACGGGACACTTGAGTGCAAGAATCACGTTGCACCTAGGCTTACTGCACACGCCTTCCATCCCCGGCGCAGCTGATTAGGGCGCTGATAAAGCTGGTCAAAGGCTGTGGGTGCCATCTTGCTGGGAGGAAGGGTTGCGGTCCAGTTGCAGGATGCCTCCCGCCCTCCCGGATACTTAAGGGGTGGTGTTAACATGGCACAGAACTTTTGCTCATTTCTCCCCTAAGGCGGAAGCCGGGGGCTCTACAATTCTATCCCTGCATTATTGGTAAAGATTCTTTTAAAAACTGTATATATTTTAAAGGTCAGTTTTTACTTGCCATATTAACGGGACACTCGAGTGCAAGAATCACGTTGCACCGAGGCTTACTGCACACGCCTTCCATCCCCGGCGCAGCCGATTAGGGCGCTGACAACGCGGGTCAAAGGCTGTGGGCGCCATCTTGCTGGGAGGAAGGGTTGCGGTCCAGTTGCAGGACGCCTCCCGCCCCCCTCTACACTGTATAAAAAAACAATGCAATGCCTTTCCGTCCGCCCAGCGGGCGGGCGCAGCGGGCGTGCCGAAGGCGCGCCAAAGGCAAGCCCATCTGCGGCCGTCCGGGCCAGGACCGGGCCGTGGGCCTCAACCCCTGGACCTCATGGCATAGCTTGCCATCTTCCCTATTCATCTCTAATGTTGACTGACTTTCGTCCACCTCCCACAGATAAATGCACCAAGTATAACCTAGGGTCGCTTTCAGATATTTCATCTCTTGAATGCTTGCATTGCAAGGTCACTATACCTTTAGTGAATAACACAACTCGCTGTAGTAAACCGAAACATCCCAAAAGAATGACAATAGCGCTTACCAACGTTTGTTCACTAGGAAAGCACAGACAAGAAATATCAGATCTAGTCAGAGATAGGAATATTGACATCCTGTTTATGACTGAGACATGGATGGACAATACGTCCGATCCAGATCTCGTTATTGCGGTCCCAAGTGGATTTAAAGTCTACAGACATGATAGACAGGGCAAAAGAGGGGGTGGGATAGCTATAATTGCACGGGATACGTATAATATACGGACCTTGCAATATCCTCACTCACTTGCGAAGCAATGCAATTTGCTATCAATCTATCTCCCTCGCATAATTTCAGAGTACTGCTGTTATATAGACGGCCAGGAGCACGCTCCGGATTCCTTTCTGAATTAGGCACTATCTTGGAATCTTTGGCAATTGAGGAGTCATTAACGGTACTTGGTGACTTTAACTTCCATTTAGATAAAATTGATGATTGTGACACACTTTCTCTTTTGTCGGAGATGGAAATTTTGGGGCTTCCTCAATTGGTAAATCGCCCTACTCATGATGCAGGGCATACGTTGGACGGTATCTTTTCCAACTTAGAGGATATCCATATAACCAATATCCTCCCGCTCCCCTGGTCTGACCATCATGTAGTCCGAGGTTCTATTATAACTAACGAGGCTTCCACTACTAGTGTAGCCCCTCTTAGTCGTCAACCATTTAAGGCTTGGAGAGATATTAACAACCCAAACCTTAAACTTCTACTTGACAGTACCAAACCGATTCTGTCAAATGATCCTGATATTGCTACTAAGCAATACCAGGACTGGTTAGGTCATTCTACTAATTCACTGGTTCCTCTCAAATTAGTAACTATAAACAGGAATGTCTCCTCAGCTCCATGGTTTTCTGAGGAACTAAGGAAGCAGAAACAACTTTTTAGAAATAGGGAGAGGCATTGGAGGAAAAATTATGATGAAGAAAATAAAAACCATTGTAAAGAGATGTTAGCTCAGTATAAAGCTATGATTACATGTGCTAAAAGGAAACATTTTAGCGAGCACATAGAGAATGCAAAGAATTCCAATAGGAAGCTCTATGACATCACCAAGCAGCTAGCAGGAAACGCCCCCGACCTTAATCCTCCCCCTTCCCAATCCTTTTGTGATGCATTAGCACTATTCTTTTTCACAAAAGTGAATTATATTTATTTAGCTTTCTCCTCCAATGCTAATCATATTATACACATTGCACACCCTTCTTCTCCTAGCAGTGTACTCACTCAGTTTAGTGATATTACAGAGGCCCAAAAAAGAGATATTGTAAGCTCTATTAAATCTGGATCAGCCTTGGATCCATGTCCTTTAAAAACCCTTTCCCCGATCATGGATTCTTTGATTCCGGTTATCACGCAAATTTGTAATTCCATGTTTAGTTCAGGAATCTATCCAAGCATGTTAAAAAAAAAACTCCTGAAGCCCCTTTTAAAGAAACCACGCCTAGACAAAGTGGAGTTGAAAAATTACCGGCCTATTGCCAATCTCCCATTTTTGGCAAAAGTCTTAGAAAAGGCAATGAATACCAAGTTAGCAGCTTTTATTGAGGAACATCACCAACTGGACGGGACCCAATTTGGATTCCGCAGGTTCCATGGCACAGAGACCGACCTGATTAAGGCTGCTGATGAAATTAGAGTCATCCGAGATCAAGGAGGCTCAGCACTATTGGTGCTGTTGGATCTCTCTGCAGCTTTCAACGCGGTTGACCATCAGATTTTGGTCGACCGTGTCGAAAAAATGGGTATTCAAGGGACAGCCAAGAGCCTTCTGGCCTCTTTTCTGAACGATAGATCTCAGGCGATGACCCTGGGACCGTTCCAGTCGGCTAACTTGTCTCTGCCGTGTGGGGTACCACAAGGTTCATCCCTTAGTCCGACACTTTTTAATATCTATGTGTCGGACCTAGCTAAAATCATCAAAGCACACAGGATGAACCTTACCTCATACGCAGATGACACACAGTTGGTTCTGGCCATCAAAAATGATGGAGAAAAAGTAGCCGAGGGGTTTAAAATAGGCATGTTGGCAATTGGGCATTGGATGCCTGCAAATTGTCTAAAACTTAATTCCGAAAAGACGGAAGTGGTATCCTTTGGACGATTATCTCCAAGTTGGTCCCCCGCCTGGTGGCCAGCTTCTTTTGGAACTCTGCCTAAACCGGCTTCTAAGGTTAGGAACCTGGGAGTTGTTTTCGATAATGACCTTAATTTTGTTGCCCATGCCAATCGGACTGCTGCTACAGCGTTCCATAAACTACGATTGGTGAAAAAAATTCTTCCTTTTCTACCGAAGAGTGTAGGCAAAACTCTGGTAGGTTCTCTAGTCTTATCCTCCTCAGATTATTGCAATGGCTTATTTGCCAATTCCCAGTTCAGGGTCATTAAGAAAATGCAGACCGTACAGAATGCGGCGGACAGACTTCTTTCTGGAATTCCTAGGCACAAACCCATAGCTGATACAATCAGAAGCTACGATTGGCTCCCTATAAGAAACCGCATTAAATTTAAGACACTATGCATAGTATATAAATCATTTCACAAACAAGCACCTCAGTTCCTGAGAGACCAGTTGACACCTTACTGCCCCTCAAGACCACTTCGTTCTTCCACTCTTAACGAACTAGTGGTGCCACGTACAAAGTCTGTCTCTTGGGGAGATCGCCCCTTTTTGGTTGCGGCCCCAAAACTATGGAACACATTACCCCAGTCCATTAGGACCAGCCCCTCTCTCATGTCATTTCGAAAAAAAACTGAAAGCGTGGTTGTTTAATCAGTAATTGTCAGAAACTCAGTAGTGGAGAAGTTTGCAGAAGTAACAGCGCCGAGACGCCCACGGGCAATTGTTCGCGCTTTATTAAATGTCATTAATAAATAAATAAATAATAAATAAATAAATACTTAAAACATTCAAAGGCCTAGTTAACTTTATCACCAAAATTGCAAGATCAATTAAAAGGTTTGTCCATTAGAGATACCTGGAAGTCTCCGGAGAACCTTGTGAACAGCATCCAGGTGTGGCACCAAAGGGCCCCATTAGTACCCATGGCACATACCAGACAATCAGTCAAGTCCAATCCTGAGTGTATTACAGACTTCACTGCCTAGTGGTTGTCCTGAATAGCCTGCGTAAGTGATGCTCAAAGGTCGCCCTGAACAGCTGGTAAACTTTAAGCCACAGTGTCCCAAACAGCATGGGAGTCACGGCTGAAGAGACTGCAGTCATTGGCCAATCTCAGAGCAAGGCCTGTGGAGGAGAAAATTAATTTGTCAAACATGTCTACTCATTTTGACATAGCATAGGTGCCCAAAAGAATGCCAATAAGTGCCTCACTAAATGGCAACATTGGCTCAGTGAAATCCTGACTAGATTGCAACATTTTGTTCAATACGTTTTTTTCACTTCCATGGTTGACAATTGGAGGCTTAACACTTCAGCTTACATTTGCATTACTACAGAGAAAAAGGCACTTTCCTCTGTAGCAAGAACTAGCGGAGCCACAGGGCCAGTATCCAGCAAAGTATGAAGCCCAATGGCATCAGTAAGATCATCATACCAGTTATCGTCATTATATTGTGGAACATAATCATTCCAGTCATCATAGTTGTCATTGTCAGAGTCTGGGCCAAATAAATTATGTAAAGTCCGGGCTCTGTGGTAAGGTCAAGGTATAGAAATCGGATGGGTTACCAAAAGGTAGCTTGCTGGGTGCAGCCTCGGTTGGGGTGATGGCAGAATCATTTTGAAGTTGGGTAGAAGTATAGGCTGTATTTCCTCGTCCCGAATTGATGAAGTCGGCATATGCACTGATGTGAGCTGGACCAGTGCGGAAGACAATGCCACAGCAGAGTCAGTGCTGAACCTGAAGTTGATCCTTGGGTCACAGACAACACTGAGAGTGGACTGATGTCACACATATGGGTGACACTTATATGCGGCTCGACCCAGCACTTCCATATCAGAACCACATTGGCACAGAGCTGCAAGATTCACCTAGCGGCACAGCAGGAAAACTTCTCTAATGGTTTCCGGATCCAGTCTCATGCCTGTGCAGGTGGCAATCTGTATGGATAGAGGTGTCAGTGTTTGGCAACAGGAGGGAGTGGATGAGCTCCAGCAAGGTTGGCCCATACTGCTGACGATTCTGGGACAGAAGAGTTTGTAGTGGTACCAGTGATTCATACATGGCGGATTGAGGTAAGTGCACAGCACCCATTATAAAGCACTAAAGAACAAGTTACTTACCTTCGGTAACGCTTTTTCTGGTATGAAGCCCAATGGCATCAGTAAGATCATCATACCAGTTATCGTCATTATATTGTGGAACATAATCATTCCAGTCATCATAGTTGTCATTGTCAGAGTCTGGGCCAAATAAATTATGTAAAGTCCGGGCCCTGTGGTAGGGTCAAGGTATAGAAATCGGATGGGTTACCAAGAGGTAGCTTGCTGGGTGCAGCCTCGGTTGGGGTGATGGCAGAATCATTTTGAAGTTGGGTAGAAGTATAGGCTGTAGATACAGTATCTGCCTGTGGAATCCTCACCTTGTGATTCCTCACCTTGTGAATATCCCCCTTGCGCCAGCAACATTCGGAAAATTCTTTGTAGCACGCTGGCGTGGACGACGTCATAGGAGCACGGCATTGCGCGCGACTCCGTCTGACGTCACCGACTCCTCATAAGGCCCACGTCGGCGTGATGACGTCAGTTCCGCCCTTTTTCCGTGCCTTCAAGGCACCCGGACAGACCAACAAATATACATATATATATACAATGTACACAGTACACGCAATTCAAAAACCGCACAAAAAGTGCGTGGCAAAAGTATTAAATACTAGAAATATAAATACATAAATACATAAGTACATAAACCCAGGTATAGCAGAGCGGACAACGGGGAGGCGGGTGGGCATGTGAGGAATCCACAGGCAGATACTGTATCTACCAGAAAAAGCGTTACCGAAGGTAAGTAACTTGTTCTTCTGATAGATACATCTGCCTTGTGGATTCCTCACCTTGTGAATAGAGTCCCACAGCAGTCCCCACTCCCAGAGGAGGGTGTCCACTCCGCTATACCAGGACATCTTGGAGGACAGAGCGCCCAAAGTTGCCGTCCCTCCTCACCTCAGCATCCAAGCAGTATTGCTTCGCAAAAGTGTGGAGGGAGGCCCAAGTCGCGGCTCTGCAAATGTCCACAACAGGAACACCTCTAGACATAGCAGATGTTGCAGACTTTGCTCTAGTTGAATGAGCTCTAATACCCTCAGGAGGGTCCTTACCCGCCAGAGAGTAGCAAATCTTGATGCACAGGATAATCCACCTGGAAAGTGTGCGCTTATGCACCGCTCTGCCCTTCTTGCAGCCAGCAAAACCCACCAAGAGCTGATCGTCAACACGATAGTCTTTAGTCCTATCAAGATAGAAACTAACTGCTCTCTTTGGGTCCAAGCGATGAAGCCTCTCCTCCTCCTTGGAAGGGTGTGGAGGAGGATAAAAGGTAGGAAGGATAATGGACTGTCCTAGATGGAAGGGAGTTACCACCTTAGGCAGAAAAGCAGCCCTGGTCCTGAGAACCATTCTTTCAGCATGAATGGACAAGAACGGGGGCTTGGAACTAAGAGCCTGAAGCTCACTTACCCTCCTTGCCGAGGTAATTGCAACCAAGAAGACCGTTTTAAAAGAAAGAAGCCTCATGGGACACTTGTGCAAGGGTTCAAACGGTGAACCCATCAAAAAAGTTAAGACAAGATTCAAGTCCCAATGAGGAACAACAAATGGAGAAGGAGGGAACTTGTTAGTGAGACCCTTCAAAAATCTTAAGACCACTGGGGACTTAAAAAGAGAGGGCTGATCCGGCAAACAGAGAAATGCCGACAAGGCTGAAAGATACCCCTTGACCGTGGCAACAGCAAATCCTTGCCGTGCCAGAGAAAGAGCAAACTGCAAAATGTCAGACAAATGAGCCTTCAAAGGGTCAACATCACTCTCCCTACACCAAGAGACAAACTTAGTCCACCTATACGAATAGATGGACTTGGTGGAGTCACGCCTGGCAGAAAGAATGACATCCACCACATCGTGAGGGAGAGAAAAGGAATTCAAGTTGCCCCGTTCAATCTCCAGGCATGAAGGTGTAATGTCTGGAGGTGGGGGTGCAGAACTTGCCCCTCCATCTGAGAGAGGAGGTCTGCTCTGAGAGGAAGACGGAGCAGCGGGTGAGAGGAGAGGTGGAGAAGGTCCGAGTACCACACCCTTCTTGGCCAATCCGGGGCGACCAATATGACTTGGGCCCGGTCCTGGCGAATCTTCCTCAGAACACGAAGAATCAAGGGTATGGGGGAAACGCGTAAAGGAGCTGATCTCCCCAACTCAACTGAAACGCCTCCTCCAAAGCTCATTGCATCGGAAACTGGAGACTGCAGAATGACAGGCTGTGAGCATTCTCGCAAGTGGCAAACAGGTCCACCCGAGGAGATCCCCACATCTGAAAGATGTCGAGAACAACCTCCGGGTGAAGCCTCCACTCGTGGTCGGCAGAGAACTGCCGACTGAGACTGTCTGCATGAACGTTCAGTACTCCGGCCAGATGATTTGCAATCAGACAAATCTGATGGTCCTGAACCCAGGACCAGAGACGCAGAGCCTCTCTTCAGAGACACTGCGACCCTACTCCTCCCTGCTTGTTGATGTACCACATCGCGGTCGTGTTGTCCGTAAGGACCTGAAACGACTGATCGCGAAGGGAAGGGAGGAAGGCCTAGAGCGCCAGACGTATCGCCCGCAACTCTAGAAGGTTGATGTGAAGCAACCTTTCCTCCGGAGACCAAAGACCCTTGATCTCCAGATCCCCCAGATGAGCACCCCACCCAAGAGTGGATGCATCCGTTATCACTGTGGCAACCGAAGGCGGAAGAAGGAAAGGCTTTCCCTGAGACAGATTGCCCTCCACACTCCACCATGACAGATCCGCTGCAGTTTCTCTGGAGATCCTCACTGACTCCCCGAGATCTCCGTTGTGTTGATACCACTCCCTGCGGAGACACCACTGGAGTGCCCTCATGTGCCAGCGTGCATGGTTGACCAACAGAATGCAAGAAGCCATCAGACCGAGCAGGCGAAGGACCTTCAGGACTGGAACAACCGCTCCATTGTAGAATAAAGGAATCATATCCTGAATGTCGCAAATCCTTTGAGGTGGAGGGAATGCACGACATACAGTAGTGTCCAGTACCGCACCTATGAACAGGTTGCGCTGGGAGGGCACCAGGTGAGATTTGGGTACGTTTATCAAAAAACCCAATCTGTACAACAGCTGCGATGTCTCTTGCAGGTGATGGAGAACCTTCTCGGGCGACTCTGCCTTGATCAGCCAGTCGTCCAGATAGGGGAACACAGGAATCCCCGACCTTCTGAGATGCGCAGCCACCACTGCCATCACCTTGGTGAAAACTCGAGGCGCAGTAGTAAGTCCAAACGGGAGGACCGCAAACCGGTAGTGCTGCAAATCCACCGTAAAACGGAGATACTTTCTGTGTGACTTCAGGATTGGGATGTGAAAATACGCATCCTGCAAGTCGATCGACACCATCCAGTCTTCTTCCAACAGCGCTTGAAGAACCTGCGCAAGTGTGAGCATTTTGAACTTCTTCTGCTTGAGGTAGAGAGTCAAAATCCTGAGGTCCAGGATTGGACGCAACCTGCCATCCTTCTTGGGGATCAGGAAATACCGAGAGTAGCACCCCTGACCCCTCTCCTGCTCCGGAACCACCTCTATCGCACCCTTTCTGAACAGTGCCAGGATTTCTTACTGCAGGAGAAGCAGGTGGTCCTCGGAACAATAACCTTGGCAAGGAGGGTAATTGGGAGGGAACTCCTGGAAAGGAAGTGCATACCCATTTTCTACGAGATTGAGAACCCAAAGATCTGATGTAACCGATTCCCAATCCCGTAGAAAATGAGTAAGCCGACCCCCTACCAGACCCGCATGATCCAGAATGGCGGATCTAGGGCTGCTTTGCTGTTGAGGGAGGGGATTGATTATTAGAGGATGTGGAGGAGGAGGAGGCTTGGCGTCCACGAGCATGGCCCCTTTGTTTACCTCTGTATGACTTATACAAAGGGTTCTGCTGCTGCTGATGCTGGCCTTGCCTGTAGGAACGAAAAGTGGATCTGCCAAATCCCCTAAACTTCCTAGTAGCAGAACCCCTTGCTTGAAGGCCCAAAGACCTCGCCATAGCTCGGCTATCTTTGAACCTCTGCAAGGCCACATCCGCTTTCTTACCAAAGAGGCCAGTCCCATCAAATGGCAAGTCCATTAAGGTAGACTGAACATCAGCCGAAAAATCAGAAGATTTTAGCCATGCGGCTCTTCTGGTTGCAACAGTAGAGCCCATAATCCTGGCAACAGAGTCCGCTGTGTCCATTCCACTCTGAATTACCATACGGGCTGCAGCCTGAGTATCGGAGACCACTTCATTAAAGTTCTTTCTATCATCCTCTGGAAGCTTAGATGACAATTGTTTCACAGAGTCCATCAATGCATGAACATATCTCCCTAACAGGCAAGTAGAATTAGTAGATTTTAGAGTCATGCTACTTGAGGAGAAAATCTTTTTCGCAGACTGGTCCAATTTTTTAGAGTCCTTGTCTGCCGGCACCTGAGGAAATGAACCTGCAGACCTGTTGGAACAAACGGCCTGCACCACCAGACTCTCTGGAGAAGGATGAGAAGAGAGAAATTCAGGGTCACCAGGCGCCACCCTGTAACGTCTTGCCACCGACCTGGAAACCGCAGGAGCAGTCAAAGGCCTCTTCCAGACCTCCTTTATTGGGTCAGTTAAAGCGTCAGTGAATGGAAGAGTAGGCTCTATTATAGAAGAAGGCGAATGCAAAACCTCCGTGAGGATGTTGGGCTTGTACTCAACAGAAGGTAAAGTCAGACCAAGCAAATCTGCAGCCTTCCTAATCACGACATGATAGGGTGCCACGTCCTTAGATGGTGCATCCAAAACAGATGGCAACCCCCACTCAGGAGAAAGTTCCAGGCCACTAGCGTTATGGAGGTCCTCAAAACAATCCCCTTGTTCTAGAAGCTCTCCTTCCTCAACTTCAGAATCTTCGTATCCCTTTTCCTCCAAGAGGCGCTGAGCTCTGCGTCTCAACCATAACATGCGAACCGAAGTCGACGGATCCGGTAAAGACTCCGACGGAGCCGGAACCGGCGTCGAACGAGGAGCCGGGGCACCTGAAGGACAGGATTCACGAAGCGGCGTGGCACCATGACCCGAATCACCAGGTCGTTCCGGAGCCGGCGAAGCCGCATGCGGAGTCGACGACCTCGGCGGCGCCGTACCGAGCCAAGGAGCACAAGGCGCCGGCATGAACGGCATAAAAGGAGCCGGAGCGTAAGCCTGAGGTACGCCCAAATTAAAAGACAATGGACCCATGGGACCAACCGGTGCGCCAGTGCGGTACATTGCCCTCGCATAAACACCAAACATGGCATTAAGGAATTGCGAGTGGTCCTGCCCAGGGCCAGGAAAGGGAGGGTACAAACCCAATGGCCGCTCCGAAGGAGGCTGCTCCGACAAAGGTTCACCCAGGCCCTCTTGATTTTCAGATTCCTCCACCGGAGTCGGACCCCAAGGAACCTCCTCTTCTTCATGCTCCGAAGAATGGTGTGACTCCAGATCAGGTTCCGGCTCCTGAACCGGGGAACCTCCACGAGATTGCATAGGAGATGGGGACACAAAGTCTTTATGATGCTTACGAGACTTCTTCTTCGAATCCGAAGACTCCATGCCAGAGTGATGTCTTGAGCAATGCTTACTCCACCTGTGCTTCTTCTTCGAGGAGCTCGAAGCATGACCCGAAGCCGACTTGGATCCGGACCTTGACCTCTCTCTGGATCTTGACCTCGCTCTGGACCTCGATCTCGAAGCCGACCTCGACCTCGACTTCGACTTCGATCGCGACTTCTGCTTCAACCTCGAACGCCTGGACGTCGACCTCGAAGACCTTCCAGCTTCTCTTTGTTTTACCTTTGCAAGTAGAAGCTTCGCCTCCCGCTCTCGTAAAGCCTTGGGGTTCATCTTGAAGCAGGATCGACAGTTCTTAACATCATGGTCCGATCCAAGACACCACAGACAAACGTCATGCGGATCGGTGATCGACATCATTCGTGTACACGAACCACACTGCTTGAACCCAGTCTTCCTCGACGACATCCTCGGCGAAGAAGAAACACTCAATATAGAAACACCAACACAAAATGGTAACAAGATACTCAAAGTATCGCAGAAGATCCCAGAAACCGTTAGCGTCGACGACGCGGAAAAAAGGGAACTGACGTCATCACGCCGCCGTGGGCCTTATGAGGAGTCGGTGACGTCAGACGGAGTCGCGCGCAATGCCGTGCTCCTATGACGTCGTCCACGCCGGCAAGCTACAAAGAATTTTCCTATCGTTGCTGGCGCAAAGGGGATATTCACAAGGTGAGGAATCACAAGGTGAGGAATCCACAAGGCAGATGTATCTATCAGAACAGAAAGTGCAATCAAGCTAGAAATAGTAGTTACATAAGGGCAAGCCTGCATACTTTAACAAATTTGCCTGCGGGAGGTAGTGCCAAGCTTATTGTTACAAAATAGCCGTTATGGTGCCAAAGAGAAAATGATCGCAAAGGCCACTGAATGGGGGAAGCTAAAGGTTTACAACTGGCAACAGCAAACAGTGAGGACTCGTCGTTTAGTGTCTTCCCTACTGTTGGGTCCCTATCACTCTTCATCCACTAGCATTTAGTTGCTCAATATCAGTAATCCATGACGTCCTGCAAAGAGACCAGAGAGCTCCTTTTTTTAATGGCTTAACAGGGGGAAAACAGGCCCGCCAACTGTTTACTGCATCTGATATGAGTAAAATCACGCCGGAAAACTGCCATGAAAGAAGTGCTGGCCATAACTTCCAAAACATGGACTCCTCTGATACAAAAGTTACTGAGATCAACACCCAGTGATATTGATGCAATAGATGAAGCAGGGGTTCGAAAAAAGAAACCTGCTCGAATTAATACCCCCCTAATACGTACTAACAGTAAGTAATAATAGAAGACTAATGTACACCTTACATAAAAACAAGGGAAATTGCTTTTGCGTATGCACGAAATAATATATGAAAGAGTTAAAACTGTAGTAACATTTGTGCTTTGAAAGAAACTAGAAATAATGCATGACTAGGCGCATGTGCATCAGTAGTTTGCATGTTGCATCCTGCTTTGAAATAATAAATAATGTCGCTTTTTGCTCAAGCTATGCTAAGAAATATGCTAACAAGGAATAATGCAAAGGTGGGTGTTGAACAGTGAAAAGTATATTATTATATAATTAAAACATGTCTATATCCATTTGCTTTAGTGTGCTGGAAAAATCTGCATCTTTCTTAAGTTGGATAAAGCAGGAGGGGTGAACTGAGGAGTGAATCCAATCTGTCAGATCTGTCAGAGGCAAGACATGCATGTGCACTGCAGAAAAGTTGTACGAGTTGAAGGACAATGTGACGACTGACTGCCAAGTGATGTGACCAGTCGTGGGACCGGAGACTCATTCTGAGGATGATGTTACATTTTATGAATAAAGACTGTTTAAATGTATTATGTTTAGAAATCGTGACAACGTGCTAAGAACCAAACCCTGGGACTGGATGTAGAACAATAAATTAACTGAGTCATAGGTGAAGTCACAGTGGTGTGACAACACCACCTCCTAAGCCCACCAATCCACTTGCGAGTTACATGAAAGTTTGAAACACATGTGGGATGAACATGTATGTTTTAGGGTATAATTGGGGTGTCTTTAGGGGTGTGATTTACTCTTAGGCTGGCAGGAGAGAAAGAGGGGAGATACGTCGCTGTCTGTCAATTTGCAGGGAGGCCTAGCTGTTCCTGACCTGTCCTGTTCCTGTCCCTTTAATCTTTGTTCCTTGATTCTATTTCGGGGAACCCCCCACAATCACCTAGGGCTGAGAGTGTGGTTTTCTACTAATCGTTAGGTTTGTATTTAGCCTGACTTGTTCTTCAAATTTACTTATAAATGTATTTTGTCTCTGAAACCTTTGTATCAACACCTATCCACTCTGTCATAGAAATGTGATATATATTATTTTAGATGAAACTATTGTCTCTTCATCTATCCCCTCCATTAGGTGTATTTTATTTCGCATATGATTTTGCTGAAACTTTTACCGCTTAATCTATCCACTCCTTCATTGCATAAAGTCAATATTTTGGAATGAGCTTGTATTTCATTTGAAGTTGCATATATGTTTTCATGCCCTTTGTGAGATTCCTTGTTTGTATTTTGTGACCATATGGAGTTGAGCATGTAACCATATATTTGAGATAAAATTATTATTAACTTTACTGAGAGTCTGTGATTATTGGGCTGACTAAATAGTTGGTTAGTTAGTTTTATCATTGCCCTCAACTATTCAACTAATTGGTCCATCGACCAAATGGAAGGAAAGTTGATGTAAAGTTAGTTATGTCAGAAACTTCTAATTTGAAACTATGAAAGAAAGGAATTGAACGAATATATATAAATTGATCCCAGCGCATCAGGTATTCTGGGTGAATGTGTATGGGCCATTGTAGTATGATGTTATTGAGTATTGATCCCAGATCAATGATTGGTGTCACGCTGCATCAGTTTCTTGGTTGCAGAGGATGGTTTAATTATTGATTCGTTTGGTAATGATTATTGATTATATGTTCTTAACACGAAAGATTAGTGTCCTGTTCTATGCTTTCTAGAAGTACCGGTACGTAGATACCTGAGGAATCCCGGGAATGGAATTTAGCCTTAAGTAGGCAGAAGAAGAGTGTGGTAAAGAAGCCACACTGCAGAAGTACTTGTCTATTGTAATAATACCTGAAAGCTAAGGAGGGCTGTAGGTGTTATATTAGGGAATTTCTGTATATAAGTAGAGTGTTTGAAATAGCAAAGGGTCCACTTCCGAAACTCTAGCCTTATCCCCAGGAGAGTAACAAGACCTCTTTCATGCCAAAAATTCCTATTGTGAAATTTTGGCCTTATCCCTAGAGGAGTAACAGGTCCTCCCGGAGCTTGCTAGAGAAGTGAGATAACGCTGCTTGTTATTTTGCTTGCAGTGTAAGAAAATCTCTTTGAAAAGTGAAGACTATCACTTTATTTAGCGAAGCAGCCAAATTAGCATTGTTGTGTGTTGTTACTAACCGAATTTTGATTAAGAAAACTCAGAAAAATATTGCCGTAATATTTTGTGAAGGGAGGGTCAGTAGAAGGAGTAATACTGACGTTAGGAAACCCCACGCTGGCGTTGGTCAGACAGTGGGCTTGTACTGAGCCATGATTGGTTGGTTGGTGTGAGCTGCACTGGTATTGGTCGAGATAATAGACAGTTAGAGAGCCATAATTGGTTGATTGGTGTGAATCGCGCTAGCATAGGACGGTAATTGACCAATAGAATAGGTAGAATTATGAAAGGTTGGTTGTTTATTTATGCTGAGACCTATTAGCGGAAAGAGTCAGAAAATTAGGTTAATGCAGAAAATAAAACATTTCTTTAAAAAGGACAAACCAATTGTGACTAGAGAGGGAATTCCGATTCCACCTCCAAAAATGCCTGCTTCCTACATGGTGTTGGAGGGAGGATATCATACGTGTATGGGGTTAGAGAATTGGATGGAGTATACAAAGTATGATGGTGTTATAGCTTTTCCTCAGCATGGAACATTCAATGTAAGGATATTGCAGAATTTGAGAAACCAAATGAATTCATTAGAACCGAATCCTAGATTGACACAGTACGAAGCCTTGGAAGAATGGGAAGTTGAGGCATTTGAGAGAAAAAGGTACAGAATTGGTTACAGGGGTTACAGGAG
Source organism: Lissotriton vulgaris (assembly GCF_964263255.1). Taxonomy (NCBI): domain Eukaryota; kingdom Metazoa; phylum Chordata; class Amphibia; order Caudata; family Salamandridae; genus Lissotriton; species Lissotriton vulgaris. Next base: position 1,427,860,596 of record NC_141685.1, on the reverse strand, counting down.
TATGATGTTAAGAAACCCATTTGAGACTAGGGAAGTGAAACTGAAGAGATGGAGGAGAGCTGTGGTAACGGAAGGGTTGTACCCAGTTTTAACCATTGATGAGCAGACTGGAGGCAAATGTAAGGAGAAAAAGAAAAATATAGGGACTGTAGGGGGTGAGATGAATGATTCTGCAGATCATGAATTGTTTGGGGTCATTATGAACAAAATATCTCCGCCGTATAAAGATAATTTAGGGGTGGTGAATCCAAGTGTACCACAAATGGGAACCCCATGAACTCCACAAGTTTCAGATATAACAGTGCAGGAAAATGAAGCAAATATTTTAATAAGGCAAAGTTAGAGCAGATCCAGTAACTAAATCAGTTGAGTTTGAACGCAGAAGCACTGACGATACCGGTAACAATAGGTCCTGTAGCTCCGTTGTATGTAGAAAGACAGAATGTATCAAAAGTTCATGTGTTGGCTGTTCCAGGAAGTAGTATCAGGAGTGGAACGACGAGGATGGACAGGCAAATGCGAATAATACTTTGTTAGATCTTCAGGTTTGTGAGTTGATAACTGAGACCCCTAGAAGAAGCATACAAATAGATCCAGGAAAAATAGGGCCGAATGTCACTCCTACAGCTGGGAGTTCAGCAGGTCTGTCACTGGAAGAATTAAATAATTGGATAAAAGAAATGACAAAGTCAAAACCACAACCACAGAGTATAAATGTGAGTCAGTTGAAAGTAGATTTGGAAGAGATGAATATTGGTACAATAAGACTAGATAGATTAGGTACTTACTGAGATGAAGAGCTGTTGCTTTTATGTAAAAGCATCACTTGGAGAGCGAAGAATCTTCATGAGAAAATATCAGAAGCTGCTAGAGAGTATGGAGTAGACATAGAGAAGTCAAAAGTGTTGCAGAAATCATATAGATTGGTGTTTACTGACAAGTATCTAGAGAGAATGCTTCAGGATAAAGATTGCAAATAAAAGAATTAATGAAATCTTGAAGAAATGGGGAGATGTAGAGAGATGGAAAAAGATATGACAATAAATAAGGAAGAAGCAGCTAGTAAAGGTGCATCTATGTTTCACGTGAAAGAAACAGAGCAAGTTGAAAGGGTGTGTCCGATGAGAGAAGTTCCAGGTGGTGGATATGTTCATGTTCCTTGGACCAGACAGAATATATTGTCTTTCACAAATGATTTCCCCAGGTTAAGAGAAAAACCTTTTGAATGGTACAAACAGGTAGAAAGGTTTGTGAAGGTTTTGAAGGTTCTGTTAAAAGATTTAGATGGATTGTTTGAGATTGCCATTCCAGCTGATTGATTGGCCAAAAGATGAATATCCTAGAGACCCTAAAACAGGTACACCATCAGAGGAGGTAATGAAAAAGTATAGTCAAGTAAATCAATTTTTTTGAAAGGGAAACTTTCTCCGAAACAAACAGATTGGGTTAAAATTGACAGGACGCCCCAAGAGCCAAAAGAATCAGTGCATGCCTATTACGAAAGATTGTTGCAGGTTTTCAAGCAGTACAGTGGGTTTGAGAATATCAGAGATAAAGATATGGGACATTTCGTGGACCATTTTGTGTTTAGATTGAGACCAGAGATTAGTAATATGATACAGCAGCATTTTATCTGCTGGCAGAGGAAATGATGTGGGCGCAAGTAAAGGTAGCAGAGCAGCAAGAAAACAGTAATAATCAAACAGGTTACCAGATGATTGAACAGAATCAGACTGGTCAGGTATCCAGTGGATGTAGAGGTAGAGGTAAAAGAGGCAGAGAACAAGCTTTAAAGAAAAATCCTTGTCATGAGTGCGGACAGTATGGACATTGGAAGAACGTGTGTAGATCTGCTAAAAAGAGTAACAGGGCAAGTCAAAATTGAATTCCACAGATGCAGAATGAGGTGGGTGTGATGAGGCAGCAGCAGATAGTTACCCCACAGTTACAGGTGCCACAAGCTCTCATGCCAAGTAATGTGAATGCACAAGTGCAGAGGTACAATGCAAACACTAGATATCACGGAGGTGACCAGAAAATCAAGGTATCAATCAAGAATCAAGGTGTGGTTCCGCCGTATTGGGTGCTGAGCAATGGGAGTGATTCAGACTCATCTCAATGACGGTGCCTGAGGGGGGAAGAAGCGTGCATACTTGGTGCATCCTTGGCGGTAGATCAGTCAGGTCCATTTGTTGATGGAAAAGTGGAAGGTAGGGATATTACATTCTTAGTGGATACTGCTGGTACCCTTTCTACTGTGAGAGCAGCAGAAAGTCCGAACCTACCCCTCTCGGAGAAACCATCCAAATTGTAGGAGTCTTGAAAAAACATATTAGAACACCAGTCACAAATCCAATAGAAGTTCATATTGGAAATTTCAAAGACATGCATCAGTTTGTGGTATGTGACTCGAGTCCAGTGAATCTCTTAGGCAGGGATTTGTTATGCAAGATGAACTGCACCATCTACCGGATGGTATTGCATTTCAGACACCTGATGAGGATGTTGAATTTAAAATGATGCTAGCAAAGCAAGGGACAGAAGTGGATGCGTTGTTTTCACTTCTCACAGAAGAGAATCTGCCTGATGAGTTATAAGGTGCCGTAAGATAGGATGTGTGGGATTATACATGAAAGGAAATTGGTCTAATGACAAATGTAGATACAATTCAGGTAGCAGTAAAAGAGGGTGCTTTATGTTACAACACACCTCAATACAAAATGAGTCCAGAAGTGGTTGCAGGAGTTGCTCTTGTGATCAACCAAATGATTGAAAATGTAATTCTGAAAGAAATCCTGAGCAGTCCTTGTAATTCACCTATTATTGGAATTAAAAAGCCTAATGGAAAATATAGGCTAGTGCAGGTTTTGCGTAAAATTAATAAAAACGTAGTCCCATGTTGTCCAGTAGTACGAATCCAGCAGTGTTCCTTTATCTAATTCCCTGTGATGCTGAATGGTACACAGTGATTGATTTGTGCCAAGCATTTTTCTCGATTCCTTTGCATCCGGAAAGCCAGTATTTATTTGCTTTTCGTTTTGTAGACCATGTCTTGGCATGGTGCCGGGTTCCTCGAGGGTACACAGAGAGCCCATCAATCTTTAATCAGATCTTGAAAAAATGTCTGGAGACTTTAGCCATGCCAGGTAATTCGGCTTTGGTTCAATACATTGAGGACCTATTGGTGGAATCAAAGACTCAAGAGGCATGTGTAACAGACACAGTTGCTCTATTGAACCACTTGGCAGAAGGAGGACACAAAGTGTCCCCAGCAAAATTACAATTTTGTAGACAGGAAGTACAGTACCTATGTCACAAAACAGAAAAGAGAGTTAAAAAAGTGACCCCAGAAAGAATCAATGTGATCAAACAGATGAGTCCACCCAAAACTCAGAAAGAAGTACAAATGTTTTTGGGAATGGCTGGACACTGTTGACAGTGGATCAGTGGTTTCTCACTGACTGTAAAACCTCTACAGAGGTTGACACGAAAAGATGTGAAAGATCTGATTGTTCTGGATGATGAAAGTATGGAAGCTTTAACTAAATTGAGAAGCAGTCTTTGTAGAGCACCTGCACTGGGAATGCCAGGTTATACAAAGGCATTTGTGTTGTACTGCTGTGAGAGAGATGGATGTGCACTTTCAGTCCTCACTCAGGAACATGGAATAGCACGACGTCAAGTAGCATATTTTTCTGCTACTCTGGATTCAGTGACTGCAGGCTGTTTAAAAATCAGTAGCTGCCACTTGCATGTGTCTGGAACAAACTGAACGGATTGTGTATTGGGTTATCCAGTCAAAGTGTATATGCCACATTCTGTTAAGATTCTTTTAACTCATACTAGGACACAGTACCTAACTTCTAGTTGGTTGACTAAGTATGAGAGAGTGAATCTGGATGCTGAAAATGTGTCTGTGGTAAGGTGCACAACTGTAAATCCGGCAACTCTGTTGCTGAATTCTCGTTGTAAGGAAGTGAGAGAAGAAGCGGATCATGATTGTTTGGATGTGACAGAATTGTGTACCAATCCTAGACCATACATTGAAGACAGTCCATTGGAAGAATCAGATTGTGAGATATTTGTTGATGGATCATGTTTTAGAAATGAGCAAGGTGACTTATGCACTGCCTATGCTGTTCGCACAATAGCAGGTGTTCTTGAAGCATCCTATCTAAAAGGAGTAAACTCCACCCAAATTGCTGAATTATTAGCTCTGATTAGAGCGTGCAAAATTGCCAAAAGCCTGAAGGTAACAATATTTACAGACAGCCAATACGGGTTTGTGATTGTCAATGATTTTGGACAGCTATGGATGCAAAGGGGATGTCTGACTTACAGCAAAACTGTAAAAGAATTATTGGATGCTTTGCAATAGCCCAAAAGAATTGCAGTGGTCAAATGTGCTGCACATCAATCAGGAGATGATTATGCGACGAAGGGCAACAGATACACTGACCAAATAGCGCGTTACTGTGCACAAAATGTATTGACTATAAACAGATTAACTGAGAGGGGAAATACTGAATGCCATCTTATGTTTACAACCAAATTTGAAATTTGGGATGACGTTAGGCAGATGAAAGAAGAGGCAAGTGATTAGGAAAAGGAAATTTGGCGTAATTCAGGCGGTAGGAAGAGAACAGAGACGAACTTTGGATCTATTATGACGACAGACCAGTTTTACAAGATTCTTTACTTTCCCACATAACCAGAGAGATGCAATGATCAGACTCTTCAAGCAGACCGGGGTTGAGCCTCGTCCACAAGGCCCGGACGCAGTGATCTACAGCGCGAGGCCTCCAACCCTCGAGCACTGTGAAATTGCCCCAATCATCGCAGCGGCCACACCGGATCAGCGGTAGAACCCCCGCCACTGCAGGGACACGACGGGGATCGCTGATAGTCCCGGAGGAGGCAACGCTGTGTGCACTTGCTGTCGGTCCCCCCCGGCTGGCGAGGGATTGTGCCAAGATCGAGGGGCTTGGCGATGAGTCACCCGCGGCGTGTGAACCATTGGCCTTACTGCATTATCAGAAACTTTAGCCCCTTCCGGCGCTGACACTCCTGGGGGGCGGCCTTTCACGACCAGGCACCCCCAGGGGGGAATGAGGACACTTGTGGCTACTTGAACCAGGGCAAGGTGGGCCGCGCTCCGGATTGCCTCCTCTGGCTGGTGGGCCAACTGGTGCGGGAGCAAAGGCGTGCAGAGTCGTGGGACTCCCGAGGGGCCCTGCCGCCGACACTCTACCTTGAGGTCCCTTGACTTGGGCTCTCGAGCAGGGACTCGCGGGACACTCGCGGAGCGCCCCCCCCGACTTGTAAAGGCTCTGGCTACATCCACAGACGGGACCTGCCCTTGGTCGAGAGGACACAGGTTCCCCTGCAACTGCTGCCCGTCCCCGGGGTGTGGTGCTTGGAGTAAGGGAGTGTCCAATACCGATTGCCTCACTGGGACTCTGGACCTACCTGCCCCACTATTGAGAGAGCCACTCCTGCCTTGGAGAAAACTGGAGGAAAAGATGTGGGGCGAGGAAGTGGACTACAGTAGCCGCCGCCCTCCTTGGTTCATGTGCTGAGGGGACTTGCACCGGTCACGCAGACGGCTGTCCGGGGGAGGCTGCTATTGTAGGATTGTGCCTCCCCGCCCTGAACCCCCACAACGGGAATTTGGCTGCCACCTGGACACGCAGACAGGCATTGACAGCAGGTGGGGACTGTGCATTTCATTCCTTTTTGGCGTCCCCCCAGATGTGACAGGTCGTTTTGGTATACAATGAGGACGTCCAAACGAATTGGCGAGGCAGTCTTCCTATGTCCCCCTGCAATTGGACTCTATCGACCTCACGACGCACTGTACCTTACTTGAAGCTTTGGGGGAATTTCCTGAACGCGCTGGTACTTCGACTACATTACGCCGCCCATGTCTGGGGGACCCAAGACGAGAGCTGGTGCTAGTGGCGCACAGGTGAAGGGGAGGATGGCAAAATCGACTGAGCCAGACCAAACTGCCTCCAAGTTGGATACGATGCTAGCGGCAATGGAGCGTTTGGAGGAGTCGATGCAATTGGCTGGCACCTCTTTAGAAACGAAAATAGACAGTCTGGCCATAGACCTAACGCACCTCCGAGCTGACCATAAAAAACTATCGGAGCGGACGACTACTCTAGAAGCCACCATGACCGATGTCACGCCCAAGATCGCACAGATGGGTAGACATGTCCAGGATCTCCTTAACAGAGTGGAGTTCTTGGAGGACCGCGCGGAAGATGCGGAAGGACGGGCAAGGAGAAACAACATCCGCATCATAGGACTACCGGAATGCTGGGATGGTATGGAAACGACGGTACGCATGGAGCGTTGGCTCGTGGATCTACTACCAGACGGTACCCTCTCGCAACACTTTGTAGTGGAACAGGCCCACCGTGTATCAACGCGACCTCCTCCTGCAGGCTCCAATCCGAGGCCTATGCTAATTCGCATCTTGAACTACCGGGACAGCGATGCCATATTGCGAGGGACTAGGAAATTGTCAGGCATCAGAGTTGAGAACAACAAGATCATGTTATTCCCCGATTACACTGTACAAGTTCAACGCCAGCGCCACTCTTTCCTAGCGGTGAAACGACGACTCCGCCGTCTGGCTCTGAAATATTCCCTTCTTTTTCCGGCCCGCCTGCGTGTGGTGGCCCAGGATAAGACGCACTTTTTCAACACCCCTGAGGCGGTTGAGGCCTGGCTCGACTTGGGCATTGATAAGGAACCCAGTGAGTTGCCATTGACGATGCGACGCGACTGGGGACCCCGGCGACGCCGTCGACGAAGACCCTCACCAAGAAAATCGACACACACGGAGACAGAGGTGGGTCCCAAACCCGAACTCACACATAGCGAGCAACAAGACGCCCTTCGGATGGTGGCGGAGATCAGCGGCTCGCTGGAAGCGGACCCCAACATGGAGACTAGCCCCCGCGCCATCACAAGCGATGACGAACACATTTATGGATTGACAGATTCCGAAGTATCGACGGATCTACCAGATGTTACCCCGCAGACTGCCGATTTTATCTAGTGAACGCCTCCTAGGGCACTTGGCCCTCTTGTCTGACTCTGAGAACTTTTGAAACCAACGGAACTTTGTTTCAATGAGACATTGCTGTGAAGTTGGCGAGACCGCCCGGATCCCGGAGAGACACCTGGTTCTGGGTAATATGCCATTTTGGAGCCTGGCCCATTGATCCAGGTGTGACATGAATGTAACCGGTGCTGGTGAGTCGTGAGACAGCATAATAGGGGTGGACGAACCCCCGGAGGTGAGTGACACACTGAGACCTGTCCCAAGACGCTGCCAGGTAGCCGAGCTCCGGACCCGAGGGATCCAGGGCCCTACGAGGCAGGCATTCCCACTGGAACTGGACCGAAGGACACGGACTGCCTGTGGGAGGGGTAGCACCCTCGCCCAGATCGCATGATACCGCCGTAAGGAGAGAGCAAAGTGCTCAGTGACCCCCCTTGAACTTACGGATTCTTGAGCTTGTTAGAGCGTTTGGACGACAACATGTTCCGCTGTCGAGCTTTTGGTATTGTATTTTTGTTTCCCTTGGTTGGTTGACTTTTCTCTCTCCCCTCATATTTTTTTGCGGGATCACGGGTGTGTGCGAAAGACTTTCAATAGTGCAAGTGGGTGTCTATTCTGCGGTGTGACTGTGCTGATTACTGGTGGTGGATGGTTGGGGGGAGACACGAGAGACCAGATGTGTAATGGCTACGGTTAGATTCTGCACCTGGAACGTGCGTGGTTTGCACACACCTTCACGCCGTTACCAGATTTATTCATATCTTAAACAACACCAGGTGCACATAGCATTATTGCAAGAGACCCATTTGACCGGCCCAGAGGTGCTCACATTGCGCCGCAGGTGGATGGGACAACTACACGCTACAGGCTTCTCGTCATATGCGCGAGGGGCTTTGATTTGGATACGCCCTGGGGTCCCCTTTGCACTCACTCATTGTAAGGTAGATACGGAAGGCAGGTATGTGGTACTTCATGGAAAATTGGATGGGCAGCACATTGTTCTTGCTTCCATCTATGCCCCTAATACTGATCAGGGCCAATTCCTTTCGCAGTTGTCAACGGTGATAGCTTCATGGCCTGGGATACCGCTTTTGCTTGGGGGTGATTATAATTGTGTATTGGATATTGCCTTGGATCGGTCATTCCTCCCCTGGCTAACGCACCAGCAAATGGGGCAATGAGGGCACTCACAGACTGGGCGACCCAGTGGGACCTCCATGATGCCTGGCGCAGTCGCAACCCTCACGCGAAGGTTTATTCGTATTATTCAGGTGCCCACACACTGCACGTTCGGTTGGACAGGTTCATGCTGTCGAGCGATCTACTTCCCCATGTCACAGACACCTGTTACCTAGGCCGCACTCACTCTGACCACAACCCTCATACCCTAGACTTTACTTGGGAACGCCCCCACCCGCCAGTACCCACATGGAGACTCCAACCAGATGTCTTATTAGACGCCCCATATAGGGAAGCGCTTTCAACCCGCCTTTTGCAGTATTTCGACGAAAATAGTGATACTGCGTCCGCCCCGCAATTGGAATGGGATGCGTTTAAGGTTGTCACAAGGGGCCATTGCCCGGGAATGCAGGCGGGAATGCGGAAACAGATAGAAGGAGAACTGACACGGGTTGAATCCACCTTACTAGCCGGGGAACAGGAGGCGGTTGGGGGGGACGATGAGAAGCTGATGGCAGCCGAGAGCAACACATACAACTTTTAGACAGGCTGAAGAATTTAAACTATGAAGCCCATTTGGCGCGCACACACCATCATGGAGACAAGCCGGGTAAGCTACTATCATGGCTAATACGGCGAGACACCCAGACTACGCCGGTAATGTCCATCCGTACCGCTCAGGGTGCCACTGTCTACACACAGAGGGCTATTCACGAAGCCTTCATGAAACATTATGAGGGCCTGTACCGCTCTCATTTGCGGGTCACTGCAGCTGACATCTTAGAGTATTTATCGGCCTTGCCCCTACCGGTAATTACCAAGGCGCAATGGGAAGACTTAGGAGCGCCGCTCACGTCGGAGGAGCTCCGAACAGTCATCTTTTCCCTCTCCAACGGTAAAACCCCGGGACCTGACGGACTACCTGCGGAGTTCTACAAGGCCTATTCTATCATCCTTATTCCCGAGCTATTGCGAGTGTACAGTTTTTTCAAAAACAAGGGGGACCCTATAATTGGCTGTGGACCAAGGGTTTTAGACAATTGCAAACAGACAGTGGTCCAAAGCAGTTCAGAGATAAAGAACATTGATAATAAGCCAAGCCTTGATGAGCTGCTTATGTATTTGTCCAAGTCCAGCCGGACAAGGAATTTATTTTGACAATGAAGAAATATTTGTAAATCACATTACAGAAAATATAAAGAGCACAATCCTGTGCCTTACCGCAGAACAGAAAAGATTAGAGAGATGAGAATAGGTATAAGAGAGAAGAGGTTTTTCAGGCAAGAAGAAGAGCAACCTGGACACTCTTAGATCAATAGTACAAGTGTTTTACCAGAGTAGTATATACAGTGAATGATACACATTGGTTTATACTGTATAACTACTATAAAAGGTCGACGTTTTGATCCCGCGCTCTAAAATACATTGGGATCATCATCAGGACTTATTAAAATTGTATTGCCTGTTGGGAACAGTTTATACGCCTCTTCGGGAGAGGGATGTGCGCATAGCGGAACTTGGATATCCAATGTTTCCGATTCTGTGGGTGGGCTCCTTGAGTCCTGCAGAGTTACAGCGCACGGGGTGGGAATGAAAGTCGGCAGAAAGTATTCCTTGCCGAGGTCAAGCTTCCCGCGTTGGGAAATGCCTAATTAGGCAATCCGTCAGGTGTTTTGTCGGATGGCAAGTAAGTAAGTTGGCGGTACCGGGTCGATGCGCGAATCCGCTTGTAATGGGAGCAATGTCCTTGTGTACCCTAGTGCGGTTGTCAGGTGCAGTCAGTCCGTTATTGCGAGTGTACAGGGCAGCAATAACAGACTCTGCTCTCCCACCTACGCTGAACGAGGTAAATTTAATATCTCTCCTGAAGCCGGGCAGGGACTAATTCAATATGGGATCATATAGGCCGCTTGCCCTCCTCAATACAGATTATAAGATCCTGGCTTCCACGCTAGCCCAGCGACTGGCGCCCTTGGTACCTGCTCTGGTGCACACCAACCAGAACGGTTTTGTGCCGACCCACAGTACGTCCTATAACATCAGACGCCTGTTTAGGGTGCAGAGTCTAGCTACACCCCAATGGCCTTACTCAGGATGCATGGTGCTCGACCTTGAGAAGGCATTCGACTCTGTGGAGTGGCCCTACCTGATGCTGGTTCTGGAGTAATTTGGCTTAGGTGATGCCTTTCTTCAGATGGTGGGACTCCTGTACCAAGAGCCGGTGGTGTGCGTTCGCACAGGCAGGCTCCTTTCGGACTCGATTCGAGTGCGCAGAGGCACTAGACAAGGGTGGCCCCTCTCCCCCTTAATCTTTTCTCTCATGATGTAGCCCCTGGTGGCACAGCTCCGCGCCTCTGGCGCAGACTGGGGCATCCCTCTGGATGATGGGATACACGCGGTGTCACTGTACGCGGATGACCTACTCCTTTACATCAGAGACCTCACTTGTTTCCCACGGGTAATCACCAACATATTCCGCGTATTCGGTGAAGTGTCGGGTCTCCAAGTTAACTGGGCGAAATCAGGGGTATATTTTTTTGCTGCTGACACGCCGGAATGTGATATTGTGGTCCTGGGTGAGCGACTCCTTTGGTATCCAACCACTTTTCGCTATTTAGGAATTTATATATATCGAGATCCCACTGACTTGTTAGAGGGCAACCTCACAAGGGCAATCTCATCGCTTACGGCTCAGGTAACTTTTTGGAACTCCCTCCCACTCCATGTCCCAAGTCGAATTACGTTGACAAAAAGGATAGCACTGCCTAAATTGCTGCATTTTTATGCCAACCTTCCGGTTTATGTCCCGGCCCGAACTTTTCGAGAGCTGGAAACTTTGACTAGATGATTGATATGGAACACGGGCGGCCCGAATCGCGTGAGGACATTATATGCTTCAGCGGAAAATGGAAGGTTAGCTGATCCTAACCAGTAGCTCTATTACTTGGCGGCGCAGCTGCAGTAGGTTGCCTACTGGCTGAGCGGGAAGAACCTAGGTGATACTGCCACGGACGACACTATCATGACGATTGCACAGGTCCACGCTCTATTTCATCCCTTAGCTAAGGTCCGCTGCCCTGAGCAGCTGCACCTTGCAGTGGCGCGGAAGTGCTACGTGAGGAGCCTGAAACTCACAAGCTCCACCAAATCATATGCTCTTTATCTACCATTACTGGGGACACCCTGGGAAGGTGGCGCACTCTCGAAGACGGCGTTAAGCAGTTGGACACGAGCTGAGTTGGAGGGGCTGGGGGACCTGTTTGCAGAGGGTGCCTTACTTCCATTCAAGACCCTAGCGGCCAACACGGGGCTACCGGTTGGTCAATTCTTCACACACGCAGCGACCACACACTTATTAACGCAAGCCTGGGGTGACCTTGCAGAAGAATTGCCAACCCACCTGCTGATACAGTATTTACACGTGATGGGGAATGGCTCCCACATAGTACACTGGCTCGCGCAGGCCCTACAAATGCATACTCAATTTTCCTCACAGCGCTTGCGAGACAAATGGACCACAGATAGGGGTCGAGACTGGACCGATAAAGAATGGGCGATGGTGCTGGCTGGTGCTCTAAATGTTCCACGCAACTCCCGCTTTATGATCATCCAATACTATATTGTAAATCGCGCGTATCTATCCCCGGATAAAATAAACCGCTATTTTGGCCTTGACCCAACAACATGCCCAGGTGCGGACTAGTGGATGCGCAATTTTTGCATATGCTCTGGTCGTGCCCTCTCCTACACGATTACTGGAAGGCAGTATCGGCCTCTCTTGCGGCGGGAACAGGGAGCAGTTTACCGCACACGTGGGAAGGTGCTTATTGGGCTTATTTAAGCAGACAAAACAGACGAAGGTCCCGGCCACATTTTGGGATCTTGGTCTAATAACGGCGAAACAACTTATTACCAAGCGTTGGAAGAATGGCGAACCTCCCCAAGCAATACACTGGCGTCATTCGTTTGAAAATTGGGCTAAGGCGGCGAGTGTAGCCTTGCACCGGGAGGAGACAGCGGGGCTCCGCGTGTATCCCATAGCCCAGGATTGGGACAACACCCTGGCTGCCTTTCACCAAGCGTGCCTACAGGGAGGTATTATTTAGCCACTCTTCCACCTTTAGACAGTATTCCAACTCCCCCCCCACCGACCCCCCTCTAGCTACCCACCTTTCTCCCCTGCTGGCTCTAGGTCGAGATCTTTGCCGAATTTCCCCCGCTCCCCCCCCACCTCACTACGGCTGTTGCGCGCCATGCTGGATGACTCCCACTGCTGATACAGTGACACACATGCCCGCCCTTACCTTTACCCCCCTCTCTTTGTTTTGACATTACTCAGGTCCCAGTCCCCTTATTCTTAGGCTCTTCCTCACAGTTTATTGTTATGAACAAACGGTTTTGAATATAGATTGCATTACAGATCGCTTTGAATTTTGCTCGGTAACTGTAGAAGTGGCCGTGAGTGCACAGCCACGGTTATCCTCAGGGACGGGCGCTTTTCTTTTGAGAACAAAGCAGGGGACACACCCTGGAATTGGGTGACATTGTTGACCGATACACACGACCTCATACGCTGACACATACCGATAGTCCTGTTCTCCCCTTTCACGCCGTTCCTCTTGATTAGGACGTCACTCGCTGAATGTAATGCACCAGACCTGGCCAGCTGGCAGTACTTTCAATACACTTCCAGCACGCCCGATTCGCCTTGATTCATCAGTTACTTAACATAGGTGCCCCAAACTAACCATTTAATTTGTGGGATGTGGGTGGAAGGATAGATTATTCTGGTAAACTGTTGTCGTTGTTCTATATTCTCATACAGCTATGTTCAACAATCTTGTTGTGTTGTTCTTAGTACTTTGTGTTTATTTCGCTATCACGTATGGAAAACTGATATGACATGCCATGTATATCCTGCAATACCGCTGTGTTACCTATTTTCATAAAAGAAATGCAATAAAAGATATTCAAACAACAACAAAAAATGATATAAACCAAAATTCAGGGTAATTGCATAATTGCAGAGAGCCTTTGCCATAGATGTGTCACCTGTCGGCAGCAAAATCCATGGAGAAAGACAGTTGTTAGTTGGGGACGAATTGGAAGACCAGGTCGTCCATTTACCAGACTCCAACTGGACTTCATCAAACTTCCCCCATGTAACAGATTGAAGTATGTGCTAGTCATTGTCTGTTTGTTCCCTCCCTGGGTGGAAGCCTATCCCACGAGAAGAAATAATAGCCTCATAGAAGCTAAACTGCTTTTGAGAGAACTGATTCCTAGATTTGGAATTCCAGTCACGTTAGAAACAGATAGAGGAACCCATTTTAATACTGAGATAATTCAGCTGATTTGTGAAGCATTTAAAGTTGAGCAGAAGCTGCATTGTGCCTATCGACCTGAAGGCTCTGGAGTGGGTGAGCAAATCAATGGCACTATAAAATCCAGGTTAGGGAAGGTGTGTGCATCCACATCACTGAAATGGCCTGACGCTTTACCCCTTGTACTGATGAGTCTTAGAAGCATTCCTCACATAAAGACAGGATTGAGTCCACATAAGATACTAATGGGAAGAGCAATGAGACAAGTATATATACCAGCAAACAAACTGATGAGTATATCTGATGATCTGGTACTTGACTATTGCAGAGGATTGGCCTAACTGGTACGTTCTGTGTCTCACCAGGTTAGAGAAGATGCCACTACAGTACAGCGAAATCAAGTTCATGATCTGAGTCCAGGTGAATGGGTTCTCGTCAAGAAGCACGTGAGAAAATCGCGTTGAGAACCCAGGTGGCACGGACCATATCAAATCATACTGGTGATGACAACGGCAATGAAGTGTGGTGGTTTGCCAAATTGGATTCATGCAAGCCATACCAGACGAGTTCTAGATCCACTTGAAAGACCGAAAGAGCAACAACTTGTACAACAAAGTCATAGACCAGTGGCTGAAGTGTGGGAAGCTGATGAATCTAGAGTGACAGATTCTGATGAACAAACAGATGGTGAACAGCCGAACACAGGTCGAATAGAGTGGGCACCAGATTATAGGACTCAAAAGACTGCTGTTGAACCAGAAAGAAGTGAGTTCACTGTTGAGCCATAAGAAAGTGAATTCCCAGCTGAACCAGAAACAAGTAAGACTGTTTTTGAACCAGAAGGAAGTGAGTTCACAGTAGAAAGAGGAGTTATTGTTGAATCAGAAGAAACAGAAGAGGCTAAAAATCAGGAAGAAGAACAGTCAGAAGAAAGGTCAAACAAAAGAACCTGTGAACCAGATGTAGAGGGTAAAAAAATGGTCAAAGCAAAGAAAACAAGAACAGGTGATAATTGGCAAGGTGGAGTGAAAAGATTGATGTACACTCTTGTGAAGAGAAGGTTAAGAAAAAGACCAGAACAAAGTAATGAGGCCTCACGTCAAACAGAAGAAGAAGAACCAGGAGAAGAATTAATACGAAAAACAAGAAGAGTAAGAATTCCAAGTAGGAAATGCAGAGCACCTGAATGGACATACGTGATTTTGGAAGAAATTGAAAGCTCAGATCCAAGTGAAGAAAAAGACAGTTCTGATATTGAGCAAACTGATGAAAGCAAATTGAGATCACCTTGAGAGAATTGTGACAAATTAAGGTGCAACCTTGCTGACCGAAAAGAAAAGGAATTCAAAGACTCCGAAAATCTGGAGAAAAAGAATAAAAGAGTGGGGTAAAGATGAAAGCCTTGAAGTGCAGGATGACACTTTTTAAAAAAAAAAATGAAAAATTAGAATAATAGGTTTAGGTAGATTTTTATTTTTTAGAAAACAAAATGGCTAAAGCAGAAGTGAATGAACTTCCAAAATCTAGTTTAAAATATAGGTATATTAAAGTTTGCTTATGTAGTGTCTTTCTATTAATCCTCATGTGGTTATTATTAACTGTCTTTGAACCTATTCTAATGATAACTGATAAAGGAAACAGTACTAATGATGTAACAAGTGAAAGAATGAGTGATGTCACAAATGAAACCCAAAATACTAATACAGTTCAATTTGATAGAAGCGTTCTCCATCATGATAAATCAATTCGTGATTTCTCGTTAAATGTCATTACTAAATTACTTTATGAGTACATTAACACAATGAATGTGAGTGACAGTTATATATGCATGCAATTACCTTTGTCTGTCTCAGAGGGGGTGACCTATCACCACCTTCCTTTAACATATGGTGTGTCTTGCAGCATACTAACAAGCCCGTTTTACGTGACAGGGAAGCTCGAATACCACTTTTCCAATATAGATTTAGTATTTTCAGAAATACCTGTTATTAAGGAACTGAATAAAGTTTTAAGTAGTAAGAATGCACTTTATATGGGAAAAAAATTCATATAATTAAAACTTTAGATATAGAATATGCTTATAAAAACAACCTGACTTGTAGTTTGCGGGTTGAGGAAAAGATTTTTACTAGAAATGGTAGAGGATAGAAGAGAGACTTTCCAAAGGAAAGCTGCAGAACAGAAGTCACAGGTACCACCATGGGCTTTTAGAGAAGGAAATTATGAGAAAGGCGAGACATATGCTGCAATTTCCCTAGACTGGTCTCAGAAGGGAAAAATGTGTTTGCTTAGAATGAAAACTAACTATAACAATTATTTCATTGGTTCTAGTGAATATGAGCATACTTTCCAAATTTCTGGAGAATGGAGATTGTAAGGTGGAACTGATCCTGTCTTTCCAGGAGTCTATTATGTGTGTAGTAAGAAAGCCTGTTATAGGTTGCCTGCACATTGATATGGTTGTTGTTATTTTGCTATTGTCTTTCTGAAATAGTAGGTGATATTTTTGGTGCACTGATACCCTCAGTTGTAGTCGTTCTGAATTCTCACAAAGTGTGGAAATTGTCCACACTGGTTCATCATTTATCGACGGATACTGCTGGTGGGTTCTCGATGATTGACACGGAAATGGTTGCAATCAGATCAATGGTTTTGCAAAATCGACTTGCCTTTGATATCTTATTGGCAAAAGAGGGTGGCGGCTGTGGTATGTTGAAAATCCAACATAGCTGCACATATATCCCTGATAAGAGTAAGGGGATTGAGGGATATATCAAGAATATTAAAAAATTACATGAAGATTTGATCCAACTGGAGGTTGACGGTGTTTGGGAGAGACTTGGTAGGAATTTTCCATCTGTAAATAAATGATTTTCTACCTTTGGAAGTAGTTTATTAAAAAAAAATTGGCAATTGTTTCAGTAGCCACAGTAGCCTTCGTGATAATAACAACATTTAAGTGTTGTAAGTGCAGGAGTGGAAGAAAAGAAGTGACAGAATCAAAGAATCAACAGAAAAAGAGAAGATATAGAATTAGAAGATATGAAAGGAGAATATTATGATATGATGAAAGATTTAGATGAGGGTGCCATAAAAAGAGAGAAGAGTACTGAGTTTTAAATAGATGAAGATGGCACTCTGTATGGTAGTTATTTTATGATGGCTCCTGAAAGCCATAAGAGGGGGTATTGATGGAGCAGGGGTTCACACAAAGAAACCTGCTCGAATTAATACCCCCCATAATACTAATACATACTAACAATAAGTAGTAATAGAAGACTAACTTACACCTTACATAAGCACAAGGGAAATTGCTTTTGCGCATGCATGAAATAACACGAAATAATATATGAAAGAGTTAAAACTGTAATAACATTTGTGCTTTGAATAAACTAAAAATAACGCAAGACTAGGCTGCTTGTACATCAGTAGTTTGCATGTTGCATCCTGCTTTGAAATAATAAATAATGTCGCTTTTTGCTCAAGTTATGCTAGGAAATATGCTAACAAGGAATAGTGCAAAGGTGGGTGGTGAACAGTGAACACTGAAAAGTACATTATCAAATAATTAAAACATATATATATCTATTTGCTTGAGTGTGCTGGAAAAATCGCCATCTTTCTTAAGTTGGCTAAAGCGGGAGGGGTGAACTGAGGAGTGAATCCGATCTGACAGAGGCAAGACAGACGAGCTGTGCATGGCAGAAAAGAGGTACAAGTTGAAGGACAATGTAACGACTGACTGCCAAGTGATGTAACTAGTCATGGGACAGGAGACTCATTTTGCGGATGATGTTAAATTTTATGAAGAAAGATTGTTTAACTGTATCATGTCTAGAAATTGTGAGAACGAGCTAAGAATCAAACCCTGGGAATGGATTTAGAACACTAAATTAACTGAATCATAGGTGAAGTACAGTGGTGTGACAATGCCACCTCCTAAGCCCACCAATCCACTTGCGAGTTACATGAAAGTTTGAAACATATGCGGGACGGACATGTACTTTTTAGGGTATAATTCGGGTGTCTTTAAGAGTGTGGCTTATGCTTAGGCTGGCAGGAGAGAAAGAGGGGAGATACGTCGCTGTCCGTCGGTAGGCAGAGAGGCCTAGCTGTTCCTGACCTATCTTGTTCCTGTCTCTTTAATCGTTGTTCCCTGATTCTATTTCGAGGAACCCCCACCATCACCTAGGCAGAGGAGGTGGTTTTCTACAGATCATTTGTATTTAGCCTGAATGGTTCTTAAAATGTACTTATAATGTCTCTGAAACTTTTGTTTCTTCACCTATCCACTCCGTCATAGATATGTGATGTGTATTATTTTAGATGAAACTATTGTCTCTTCCTCTATTCCCTACGTTAGGTGTATTTTGTTTCGCATATGATTTTGCGGAAACTTTTGTCTCTTAATCTATCCACTCCTTCATTGCATAAAGTCATTATTTTGGGATGAGTTTGTATTTCATTTGAAGTTGCATATGTTTTCTCTCCCTTTGTGAGATTCATTGTTTGTATTTTGTGACCATATACAGTTGAGCCATATTCACATTCTTGAATCCTATCCCGCTGTCTTACTGGCAATCCCTGGTACATTAAAATAGCAGTATACAGTGTAAAATATATATCAAACAGTATATATTTTAAAATGGCCATAGGCCTGAAACAACTTAGTAGATTTAGTAACAAATCCATCTCATTTGAAAGAACGCAAACTTCAGCCAATGAGGTGGAAACGTAAGAATTCCTGCACTTCCCAGAGGTCACCACAATTCAGATTTCTAAGGACAAGTGTTAAAATAAAATACAATGAGTCTCTGACCAGGGAGGAGGAAGGGTCCTATGTAAATATATCAAAGATACCAAAGTTGGAGAACTGAAGTTACAAGTAAGTAACTAATTCCTTCCCCATTGGATTGTTTATATATTCACATGCTAGAATCAAAATTGCAAGCAGTACACACTATGAAATACAACAAAGCAAGAAGAAGGCTCACCCTTAGTGAAATAGGTTTCTCAGGATTGCCTGTCGCACTACTGCATAAGCATGTGTGTCCACGTCAAGGCAGGTATGCTTCAGGAACATATGCCTGTTCCTCCAGGTGGCTGCATGGTAGATGTTTCTCAAAGGCACCGCAGCATAGACATGACCCAGGTGGAATGATCCCTCACTCTTCCTTGAAGAAGACAGATCGCTTTGGCATGCAAGATAGCAATACCGGCTGACAGCCAACATGCCCTAACCTGTTTGGATAGGCTTTAGCCTTTTCATGGTTGTGCAAATGATTCCATAGCTGGTCTGATGTGCATATGACCTTTGTTTTGTCTATATAGAATTTGAGACATCTATGCAAGTCTGGAGAATGCAATGATCTTTCTGCTGGTGAAGCTGGACTAGGAAAGAAGGATCGAAGAATAACAGGCTCATTCAAATGGAAGTGAGTAGGCACGGTAGGGATAAATGTAGGATTGGTTGGGAGTATCACTGTGTCCTTAGTGAAATAGAGAAAAGGTTCTCTGATGGTGAATGCCTGAATCTCTCCCACTCTCCTAGCAGATGTCAGAGACAGCAGTAGTGCTGTCTTCCATGAAGCAAATTTTAAATCCACTCCTAGTATAGACTCAAAAGGAAATAACATCAGCTGACTGATGACTGTATTAAGTTCCCATGGAAACGGAGGATGTCAAAGACGTTGAAATGCAGTAAAAAGCTCTTTCATGAACTGTTAAATGGTCCATCATCAGATAAAGAATATTTAAGACCAATTTTGCTAAGCTTAAGAAATATGGCAGGATCTGAGAAGGCTGTATTTGAAGCAGATGATGACCATAATTCCTCCACCAGACACAGAAACATTTCCATTTAGTGTTGAAAGTCTTATTGGTTGCTGGAGCACGCGCCTGTGCTAGAATGTGTTTACACTCTTGTAATAAATTTATTGGGCCAAATCTAGGTGGTCAGGTACCATGCTGTCAACTTTACTACATGGGATTGTGGTGGAGAATCTCTCCATGATGTCTGCACAACAACCTGGGATGCACCTTCAAAGGAATGGCATTATGTTGTGCCAACTGCAGAAGCTCACCATAACAGTACTGGTGAGGCTACACCAGAGCAATGAGGATCAAGTGCAATGTTTTATCTTTGCCTTCTTCAACACCCTGGGGGTCAGGAAAAAAGGAGAAAATAGCGTAGGCAAATATCTTGAGCCAGCTGATTGAAAGAGCATTGCTCCTCGTCCCTGGGTGCCAGAACATGCCTGCGAAGTACAGGCATTTCCAATTGTTCATAATGGCAAACAGATAGATTGTGGGGTGAACCCACTGATTGAAAATGCAATCCAGCTGTTTCTGTTCTAGTTCCCACTTGTGACAATCTGTCATTTGCTGGCTGAGCGCATCCATGTGATCATTCTGACAGCCAGGTAGATGTTCCAGAGCAATGTCTATCCTGTGAGAAATAGCCTAGTTGCACAGCAGCTGAGCTGCTTCTGAAAGGATACTTGACTGCATTCCTCCTTTCTTAGCTATGTAGAACACAGATGTTGTGTTGATTGTTCTAACTAGGACCGTCTGACCTGTCAGTCTGGGAAGTAATGCTTTTAAACCCATTCTTATGTCACAGTGTTCCAACACTTTGTTGTGGAACTTCTTCTCTGCATCTGACCAAAAGTCTCTTGTTGAAAGCTCTCCCAGGTGGGCTCCCCATCTGTCCATGGATGCATCCATAGTGAGTATAAACCTTTCTGGTATTGATAGGGGGGGGCACCGTTTTCCTGCTGCTGTTGCCCGTGCTAGTCCGTGGGCTCGCTGGGGGGACTCCAAAACCCACAAGTCACCATTCTCCCAAGAGAAATGAGCCACCACCATGTTCAAAAGTGCTGCAGTCATCTCGCGGTGCGAGACACCGTTTTTCCTGCTGCTGTTGCCCGTGCTTGTCCGTGAACTCGCCGGGGGGGGGCCTCCAAATCCCCACAAGTCGCCATTTTCCCAGGAGGGAGGAGCCACCACAACGCTGCAGTCATCCCACAGTGCGCTACACCATTTTTCCTGCTGCTGTTGCCCGTGCTGGTCGTTGGGCTCTCTGGGGGGACTCCAAACCCCACAAGTCACCATTCTCCCAGGATGGAGGAGCCACCACTGCGCTCAAAAGCGATGCAGTAATCCCACGGCTTGGGACATCCGCAAGGCTGTGCCCGGGAAAAGTCTGGGCAAAGGGCTGGCCCGTCTTTGCCCATTATCGATAGGAAGTGGCAGGGCCCCTTCCCTCAGCTTTTGGACTCTGCATTTCCTTTCCAGCTGAGACTCTTTGGGACTCGAGGCTTGAATTCTGTTACAATTTAAAACTGTGAGTTAAAAATCTACATTTGCTGATTCCCCAATTGCCACCTCCTCCTAGTTCTAAGATTTGTCTTTGGGGTGCCGTTAGTCAGCTGCCATAAATGTCCCCCTGATTAGGTGTGGTAATCACTGCTACTAAGTTTGTTTCATTGGCAGTATAAGATTCACCTTTGTTTTGTACTATAGCGTTGCTACGTACTGACTTACCGCCATGGGGAAAAAGCAGTCCATTGACAAAGATAAAGGTGGGAAGACCGAGGGGCCATGCAGGAAAGTCAGGAAAACCAAGATGAGTCGTAAACTTAGTGCTAACAACTGTGTTCTCAATCGCATTGAAGATCTTCTGGTAGAATGCCATGACATCTTGGTTCCCTCTCTGAATACAGATGCCCCAGGCATTCTTCAACCTTCTGGTGAACTGGTCCTTCTCCCTAGTCCAAACCCCAATTCAGCCAAGTGAATTCCATCCACATTTACTAAGCGCACTACACAAAGTGCTTTGACCAAGGTCCCAGTGTCAGAAATCACTACCCCATACGAATCAGTGAAGGTTGCTAGGGAAATAGGGACTTCTTTCTCTCCCACAGAAGTGGCAGATAAAAACTTAACAGAAGACACTACTGACATAACCGACATAGTTGACATCAATACTATCTTTAATGTTCCTATAACCAATTGTTATTCACCACCTCACAACTTGCCTGAAAGCACAATGGGAAGGCAGGAAGAAGCAGGTAGGGTCCCTTCATCTATAACTCTAGCTGTAGTGCACAAGGACACCGAGAAAGAGAGGAGGGGGGAGGGTCACCAAGCCAATTATCCGATAGTAGGGAAGGACACTTGCAGGGTCATCACCGAACTCAGGGACGAAGTCCCTCTATTACATCGCTAATTGTAGCGCTTACTAAACAGGTCAAGATACTTGTGGATAAAGATCAACCTAGAGTAGACACACCCATCCAGTCATCGAGTTCACTATTGAGACAGGACATCTCACTAGGAGCCAGTGCTGCCGCCAAGCCTATGGACACTTTAGGCCCTCTTGGGCCTCTCGTGTCCATTCAAACGCGGCATCCAATACAACCAAACATAAAGCTCCCGGACCCAGTGGGCACAAAAGATACCAACTCAGCTGATATTGAGCGCCTCTATAGCCCAAGGCACGAACAAGACCAGTGCCCCCTAAGAGCATTTTCATGATCAATGTACCAAAAACCTCATCCTTCTATGCCAAATATGAACACAGCAATTCCTTGGTTAACAAATCAATCCATTGGATCCGGAAAATAAGAGGGTGTAGATCTGTCATCAGGGAAGACATCCTCTGGGTAAAACGAGTAACCCACAACACCTTACCAACAGATTTATTCGAATTTCACCTAAGAGATGAGACCTTAGTACACAACCTTATAGCTCTGGAGGCAAGAGCGTGCTCACCTGCAACCACCAACATACAAATGAAGTATACCCCCACTGCCATGCTCCAGCTTTGAGCACACAAAAGGTATGACATCCTGATGGGAGCTGACTCATCCCTGGCCTTAAATGATTGACTGCTGTGCCAAGAATATGCAACCCTTATGATCCCATGCCATCTAGCCAGGGTCTTACCACCAACCATCGAGTCTACTATGACTGAGGATCCACCAGGCAACTTGCCACCCAAGTCCCAGCTCTCTACTATAGAGATGTTAGATCCTATACAGGCCACCACCGGCATTCCATCAAGGGTAAGCCTAGATCAGGAAGCATTCTCTATTCACCCCCTGATGAGCTGTGCAATAGAGGACCTCCATCCAGCCTGCAGTGGCCCAGAGGTATCGGCACCTAAACTTTGCATATTGATGTGGAATGTGGCAAGACTGAGGTACATTGTGGAACTCCTTCACTGGATCCAGTACATAGAGCACTTTGACATCTGTATCCTACAGGAAATGTGGGTTACTGCACCTGTTTTCACCCCCGGTTACATCATGATAAGCTGCCCAGCTGTTACTACTAGACCAGCAGGGGGGTTGATGACCTGGGTTAAGTTTGATCTGCAATGTGCCGGTAGAGCGATCAAAACTAATAGTCTGAACATCCCGCGATCAATCTTAGAGGTAGGAACGGTAAGGGGGTGGACATTTATAATGTCTATGCCTGTGGTGTCAAGGCTGGTTCCAGTTGAAATTGCCTCGAGGAAAGAGAGTCCTTATCTCCCTTAATAATAGCAAGAGATTTCAATACTACCTACTAACCTTTGGGCATAGAAGACCTAACAGACAGTGGCAAGGTAGATGAACTGTGGCATGTTCCCCCACTTGATTTGCAACCAATTAAAAAATGGATGCACACTGCCTTGCAGCTTCAAGCCTTAACCCTTGAGTATGGGCTTAGGGCACCTAACGTCTGCACCTTATCCGACAAGAAGGAGGCCAATAACTTCATCAGAACTGCCAACACAGCCAAATTGATTATGTGCTAATAGACCTGACATTATGGTCTGAAGTGTTGGATATGATAGTTGGAGTAACTACAGATAGCAACCACAACCCTCTCAAGCTTACCATGACTACTATCTGGACCAAGAACATCAGCAGCTCTGGCACAAAGCTTTCGACCAAGGAGATATGCCCCATGAACAACAACAGGCACCTTAAGTGGGCACGTTCAGCTATTGATGCCTGCAAACTCGAAGCCATAGAACAAGTACTCCAGGATAGTACTAGCAAACGCAATGATATACTAGTTCAGCGGGACAAGCTTTCAGTGGTCCCAACTTCCCATATTTCTTTCTGTACTGAGCTAGCTGCTTACTTCAGTCTCCCGAGGTCTCTTCACAAGAAGCCCCCTGACAATTCCCAACTCTCATGGTTTCCCCGGAAATGGAAGAAACTCCGGTTAAAGTTGGCAGGTGCAATCAAAGCAAAAATGTAGAAAAAATACGACTGGCCAGGAAGTCCAACAAGTTAGCGCAGGTAGAAGCAAAAAAGGAGTAGACTGAGAAGCGGTGGCTCCAGATTCACAACGCCTGCCAAAGGAAAGATTCTCAGCAGTTCTGATTGCCAGTCACAAGGGGTGATGCCAAAATACCCAAACCAGCAACAAATAACATCTCTGACGCTGCCTGGTTTGATCATTTTTCATCAGTTTAAACAGGATCTGGAGTGACGGACATTGAAGGCTCCCTCAAGGAATATACCAGTGTCCAGCCTAACAATAAACTATTCTCCTCAGCCGAGATAACGCAAAGCATCAACTCCATAGTTAAAAACAAAGTCTCTGGTTCAGATGTTTTTCTGAAAGACATTTTGAATTGGACCAACTATATTCAGGCACTAGCAAACGGAAGTGCTGATGGGGCCTGATACCTCCGTCATTGAAGGGAGTTGAAGTATTCCCAGTATTTAGGAAGGGGGACAGTTCTCTACCCTCCAATTATAGGCCGATCAGCCTAACTGATGGTATACAGAAGGTCTTCTCCGGTGCTCTACTTAACAAAAACACTGACTGGATGGAAGAAAATAACATACTATACCCCCTCCAAGCGGGATTCAGGAGGAAAGTCAGCACCATTGATCAGGTTTTCCATTTCACTTTGCTGTCTTGGAATTCAGTGTTATTAGAACAGGGCAGTCTTTACACTGCCTTTATCGATCAAAAGTCAGCCTTCGATCTTATCCCCAGGCCGAAACTAAGGCAGGTCCTACATGATCAGGGGCTCCGACAGGACATCTTTGCACTTTTAAGTCGATTGCATGAGGACAACTATGCAAGGGTGCACTGGGGGAATCAAGGCCAGCTATCAGACCCAATTAAAGTTGTCAGAGGGGTACGGCTGGGCTATGTCCTAGCCCCCACCCTATTTTCACTTACTATAAATGGAGTGGTGAAGTACCTAGCAGAGGTCCATACAGATGCCCCCACAATGGGGAGAGTGAAAATAACAACTTTATTGTTTGCAGATGACACTCTGCTGGTCTCTAAAACCCCCAGTGGCCTCCAGCTGCAACTTGACCATTTCCTGGCCTTCTGTGGATTGAGAGGACTGGAGGTCAACACCTAGAAAACAAAGCTTATGCTGATTAACCCCCACAAATCGTTCAGGGGTAAACTGCTGCTGGGGGTGATCCCTTTGGAGAGAGTGGACACCTTTGATTTTTTTTTGCGTAACCCTTGCAGAGAAAATGTCCTGGAAACACTACATCTCAAAACAAATCCTTCTGCAGAGGAAAAATACAGGGGCATTGATTAAGCAATATAGGGCTTCGCAAACAAGGCAGATAGCAGCACGCTCCAGATATATGATTGGAAGGTGGAAGGTTCAGCTCTATACAGGGCTGACATTTGGGGGCTCGACAATTTAGAGGGCCTTCTCTGTACAGAAAACAAATTCTTGAGGTTGCTCTATTCTCTCCCCTAGAGTACCCCGCTCCTTCTTCTGAGGCTTGACATGGGCAGAACCACCATAGAGGACAAAGCAAGACAATGCTCCCTTCGTTTCTGGCTGCGTTTAAAACACACACCTCTGCTTACCCACTATATGGCTGCCCTTGAAGAAGTCCTTCTCTTAGATTGGTTCAAAAAAATTGGGTGGTTTAGCAATATCCAGTATCCAGACACTGCTTTCCACGATAGGCATGGGGAATTTGTGGGTTGAACCCAATGCTAGCTTGCTGCCTAGTAGAGAATGTGTTAAGACCCATTATTGGAATTGGGTGGATCAGAGAATTGGGTGGAGACAGGAGGCTGTCTCACAGACTTGTTAGAGTTCAAGCTACTAGGCATGTATGAGCAGTATATGGAGGTCATCACCAACCCGAGTTACAGAAAGCTGTACATTCAATTTATTGTAAACAGATTTTATTGTTGTCCACATTTAAAGAAGCAGGGCACAATCCGCCAACATGCCCACGCAGGGGCCCATAAGACAAGGAGTACAGCAGGCACAACATGGCCAAGTTAAGGGGTCAATACTTCACAACGACTCAAGTCACCTCTGGACCGTGCACTTTAAGTCTATAACGGTCATTGCTTGAGTGGCCAGGGTCGAGTCTCAGTAGAGTCCAGAAGGAAGAATCCTCAAGTGCCATGGCACATCGTAAAAGACCTTAAATATGACATGCACTCCTCCCTTCAAAGCTCCATCCATACCAGCGAGAGCGTTCCGCTAGTGTCGAGTCCCCAGAGCACCAGGATATCTAAAGGTGGACATTTTACCCTTACTCGAACAATAACAAAGAAACCCCATATCCCTCAACTCTCCCTCCCCATCCCCCCTAACACCCTCTCCCGCCCTCCCTAGTGGTGAAAGTGCCATACAGTAGCCATCAGCCCTTGAGGCCTTTAAATCTGGAACAAATGCATGGCCCTGATTGTAGAGGGGCACACCGCAGATGGGAGGCCCTTAGAGAGGAACGAGACCAGTGGTCCCCAGCGATACTCGAAGTTCTTAAAGTCCTCTCGAGAAATGTTGGACATACGCTCCAGGCTGAGCAATTGCCACAGGCGGGAGTGCCACAGTGACATCGCTGGTGCCTCCCTCTGCTTCCAAGCTTTTGCTAGTTTAGCAGCCCCTAAGCACAACCACATCATTCTTTTATCGGCTCTGGTTTGGTGTTCTAGCTGGGGGTCCCGAAGGCCAAGAAGAGCTTCTGCCATCGTAGCCGGGACCGGGTATCCTAAAATGGATTTTATCTGAGCAAGGATCTCCTCCCAGAACGGCCTAATGGAGGGGCAATCCCACCATATGTGCTGGAAGTCTCCCAACAGTCCACACCCCCTCCAGCACCTATCTGTTGCCCCCGGGAAGATCTTAGCCAGTCTAGCTGGGTACAAGTACCAGTCTGCCATTACCTTTAAATGTGCCTCCCTCAGCTTCATGGAGCGGTTAAAGCGGAAGATGTCTGCCCACAGGTGCTTCCACTCCTCCTCCCCAATGTCCAGCTGAGCCAACCCCTCCCACCAAGACATAAAGCGTGGCCGTGGTGCGGTCTCTGTGGAGAGCAGGAGTTTATACAGTGCCGAGATTGCCCCCTTCATAGACTTAGCCTTGAGAAGGAACAATTCGAATTTGGTAAGAGCTCTGGTGGCTCCTTCCCTAACCTGTGGACCCAGAGCCCAGTGAAGGAGTTCGCATGGTGGTAGCGCTCCCGGTCCCCCACCCCATAGTCCCTCTTGCAATTGTCAAAAGTAAGTGGGTCGTAGTTGTGGAACAGGTGCGTGAGTACAAGACATCCGCCCGTCCTTCATGCGTCTAACGGCTCCTCTCGGAGCGCTGTAGGAAAGGAAGAGGTGAAGTGAATCGGGGTGACCGGTGACGGGAAGGACGTCCAGCCCTCCTTCTCCGCCACAGTGTCCAACACTTTTAGGGTGGTGCGTGTAGGGGTGCTGATGTACGCATTGAGGGGTCTGTCCTTTTTAGCGTGCCAGATCAAATCCCAGATCGTTCTGCCCGTTACGCTGCGGTCAATATGGAGCCAGTGCTTCTCAGATTCCATCTGTGTCCATTCAACCAGAATGCGCAGTTGAGCTGCTTTATAATAAAGGCGAAGGTCTAGAAGCCCCGCTCCCCCTCCCTTTGTTGGTGCCTTAGCATGTAGAAGGAGAAACGTGCCCTTCCCCCCTGCCACACAAACTTTAGGATCATGGTCTTGAGGCGTGCAAAGAAGTCCTCCTCCAGTTCTATAAGGAGTGCCTGAAATAAATAGAGCAGTTTAGGTAGGAGGGTCATTTTGATAGCATGTATGCGACCCAACCAGGAGAGAAAAAGCGGCTTCCAACGGAACAGTTCCTTTTGGAGGCGGGTGATGAGTGCAGGGAAATTGGCCGCGTATAATTGATCGATCTTGGGAGTCAGCTGGACCCCTAGATATTGTATGGAGGAGGGTGCCCAGTCTAGCGGAGATAGCGCTCGAAGCCGCGAGGCCTCCGCCTGAGAAAGAGTTAGGTTGAGAATGTAGGACTGGTCCAGGTTGACCCTGAAGCCTGCCACCTCCTCAAAGGAGGTAAGCACGTCTTGTAGATGTGGGAGGGAACCCAGCGGATTGGCCAGAGAGAGGAGGACATCATCCGCGAAGAGCGAGATTTTGTGGGCCTCTCCAGTGAAGGGAAGACCCTCTATCCCTTGGTGCTCCCTGACCTCTATAGCTAGGGGTTCTATGCTGAGGGC
Organism: Lissotriton vulgaris; assembly: GCF_964263255.1. Taxonomy (NCBI): domain Eukaryota; kingdom Metazoa; phylum Chordata; class Amphibia; order Caudata; family Salamandridae; genus Lissotriton; species Lissotriton vulgaris. The sequence continues at coordinate 1,427,832,524 of NC_141685.1, read as the reverse complement.
GAAGAGTAAGGGGGACAGAGGACAACCCTGCCTCGTCCCCCTGGAGTGACCAAAGGAGGCCGATTGCACCCCATTGACCGAGACCCTAGAGCACGGGTGCCGAATGTTGGGATGGAGCATTGTAATAAATTGGGGGGAGAACCCAAACCTAGTCAGGGTGGACCACAGGAAGCTCCAATCCACGCGGTCAAAGGCTTTTTCGGCGTCAAGACCGATCAACACTGCAGGTATTCTGAATCTGTTGGCCTTCTCTATTAGATGGACGATGCGCCTGGTGTTGTCCTGAGTTTGCCTCCCTTTGATAAAGCCAGACTGGTCGGGGTGGATGATAAGCGGCATAAGGTCGCCCAGTCTCTTGGCCAGTATAGAGGAGTAAAGTTTTGCGTCCACGTTAAGGAGGGCAATGGGCCTATAGGAGGCACAGTGGGAAGGGTCTTTGCCCGGTTTGGGGATTACCAAGATCACCGCCTCGGTCATGGAGGCCGCAGAGTTGCCCTCCGTGGCCATACGATTGAATAGGCGGACCAGGTGAGGCGCAATCTCGGAGGTAAAGGTCTTGTAGAAGACTGCAGTGTACCCATCTATTCCAGGTGCCTTATGGGCCTTGAGCGATTTGATAGCCGCTAGGACTTCTTCTAGGGTGATAGGGGCTATGAAGACTTCGTTCCACCCCGGGGACACCTGTGGGACGGGCAGATCCCTCAAAAAGGCGATTGGGCAGTCAGCGTCAGGGCTGTCCGCTGTATATAAGTATGCATAGAACGCCCCAAAGAGGTCAGCCTTGTCCTCATCTCTGTGAGTTAGGTTCCCCGCCCTATCGCGTATTCCCCCCGATATATTCCCCCTCTCGTTTATCCTTCAACTATCTGGCCAGGTGCTTCCCCACCTTGTCACCCTGGGTATAGGCTAGGCTGCGCAACTTGAGGAGGGTGAACTCCGCCCTGTTGTTATATAGGGCTTGCAATTTGCCTCTAAGGGCCGTGAGTGCTCGTGGTGTCTGTCTGGTGGGTGTCTGCTTGTGAGTCTGCTCGACCTTCGATAGCTCCTGTTCCAGGCCTTCCCTTTCCTTAGCGCGCTGTTTATTAAGGGCCGAGTTAAGGGCAATGCATTTACCCCTCAGAACCGCTTTGAACGTGTCCCAGGTGTTATACTCCGAGGTCTCCTCCGGGTTATTGAAGGAGAAAAACTCCCCAATTTCCTCCCTCAGTTGCGTGCATGATTCCTTGTCCCTCACTAATGCTTCTGGGAAGTACCATTGCGCTGGTTTCGGGGCACCACCCAGCCAAGTTAAACAAATAGTGTACATCCCATGGTCAGATACGGAGATAGGGAGGATCTTTGCGTCTTGTAGGGAGCCCTGTAGGGACTGACTGAGAAAGATGTAATCGAGTCGTGAGTAGGTTTGATGCACATGGGAATAGAACGAGAAGTCCCGGGTGTTTGGGTGTGCTACACGCCAACTGTCTAGGAGCCCCATGTCCCCCAGAAGCGCCTGGATAGAGTCCCGGAATATGCCCATGTCAGATCTTCTAGTGTGTGTACTGTCTAGGGTTGGGTGCCAGACATGGTTGAAGTCTCCTAAAAGGAAAACAGGACCCTCTGCGAAGTCTGTCACTTTACCCAGAAGTGTAAGCAGGAAACTCTTTTGACCAGTATTGGGTGCATAAACTGCCACAAAAGTGCACACTTTACCCTTTAAGCGACCCTTGACCATTAGCCATCTCCCTTCCTTGTCGCTCTGTGTGCACATAGGTTCGAACTGCGCAGCCGGGCTGAACAGCAGCGCTACACCTTTTTGCTTAGTGGTCGCAGAGGCTTTATATATAAGGGGGTACTTCTTGTGGTTAAGTCGGTGGTCTTCTGACTTCAGGAGATGTGTTTCCTGCAATGCGACAACATCTAAGTGTTGGTCTAGCACATATTTCCACACCTTCTGGCGCTTCTGCGAGGAATTCAGGCCCTTAACATTCCAGGTCCCGATCGTTACAGGCATTTAAGGACAAGGCCTGACCACCCCGCTGTAATTGCCCTCCCCTGCCCCGCCCTCCCAGACCGGGGCACCTCTGCACTCCTCACGTCCCAACTACACAACCCACTCCCTCCTGCAAAGGTGCCAAGGTAGATCCCCCCGTCCACCCCTTCAACACTGCCTCGGTGAGGGCCCCTCTCATCCCCCGAGCCATAGATAGTAGAAGGCCCCGGGAGCAACAGTGCAGCATTTCAACACCACGTATTCCCCCTCCCCTTATCCCCTCCCAACAAAATAACAGAACAACAGTCCCCAACTGGAAACCAAGAACTCGGACCATGACTCCTGTCTCAACCTCTCGAGTCCGGAACTGCAGTCAAAGAGTACTTGTAATGGGTAGTTGGCAGTGGCGGCTCGACGGTTCGAGACCCCCCGCCCCATTCCCCACCCCTCGCGCCACACTTATCTGTGTATAACCCCCTTACCGGACCTCATGAGCCTGCCCCCGTATCTTTGGAGACTTCCTGTATCGCTGCTGCCTTTTCCTGTTCCATTGTCTTGAGGTCAGGCTTGAGCGGTTTCCTCGACGATCGGCCACGTCGCACCTTCTGCCAGCCGTCGCTCGAGAGGATGCGGGCAGAGACCCTGTAGAGCCGCCATTTCCGTTGAAGCCTGGACGGGGCTCCTCGTATGGAATCCCCAGCACTGAGCAAGTGTCTCTCAAGGAGCGCAATTGATGGAGGGTCCCACTCCAACAGAAGATTAGCCTAAAGTGGTGACCCCATGAGTACTGGACCCCTTTGTTGAGTAGGAACGTGGTTGCGGGTTTGAAGGATCTCCTCTTTTGTAGCGTGATCACTGAGAGGTCCTGAAAAAGTTCCAGAGCTTGGCCTTGGTATTGAATGGGCTGTTTAAGGGGCGCCGCCTTCAGGATGCGTTCTTTTAAAGTGTAATCGGGGAGAAAAGCTAGAATGTCAGGGGGAGGCCCCTGGGACCTACGTGCCGGGCCTACCCGGTGCGCTCTATCAATGCGGATCTCGAAGTCATCTGCTTCCCGAGGACTGCCCGGAATAGACCTTGTAGATAGCTTGCAACATCTCCCCCCTCAGCCGAGGAGGGCACATTCCGAACCCTGATGTTGTTCCGCCTGGAACGATTTTCTAGGTCCTCCGTGTGGGACTGAAGGTCAGTCTGCTGTTCATTAAGCCGGACAATTTCCTGTCGGAGAAATTCCACTTCTTCGCTCCTAGCTTGTCCGGAGAGCTTGTTTGCTGCCACTCGTTCCCCTAGTTCATCAACATCGCGGCAAAGTTCCTTGTATTCCCCCGCCATGTCCTGTCGAAGGGATTGAATGTCCTCCTTGAGAGAGTTGAAGAGTGCCTCCATGAAGGCCTTGGTCGCCGGGGCTTCTCCCCCTTCCCGGTCGGTCCCTTTAGTTGGGGGCCCTTGAGTCTGCTTGTCTGAACTTTTTTCAGGTTTGGGGTTCCCCTTCGACAGCAAGTCCGTGCTGGTGCGGTTCCCCTTGCGATTGGTGGCCGCCATCTTCCCTCTCCTTAGCAGCTCCACTACCGCCTGTCTCTCGGCTTGTTTGTTGGGGGTTCAGCCAAGTCGTCCGGGCCTAAATCTGCGCCAGGAGCCCAGCTCGGTCAGGTAACGCAGCAAGCCGTCAGTGGCTCAGGGCCCCTAGGCCAACGCTATCCCCCGTCGCCCTTCTGGTGTCTCCAGGCCCGTCGCGGCCCTCAGCGGCCACCCCGCCCCCGAAGACGGGGACCACAACTCGCAGTGCGCTGTAGAAGCGTTCGTCGTCTCAGGGTTCGCTTCCTTGATTCGTGGTTCCGCTGCGGGACCTCCTCTACGACATTCAGGCCCCGTTCCTGTCGTGGGTCGCGGACACCTTTTGGGGGACCGGACCGTGCCCTCCGACCTCCTGGTCCTTTGCGGGGCTCGTTCTCCCCGACCTCCGCCTCCCAGCTACAGAGTTCAACGGCTGCGGGCCGCTCGATGCAGCTTAAGCGTGTCCACTTCGGGTCTCGGTGCCACCAGTGTCCCCTGCCAGCCCGGCCTGTGCCCCCTCTCTGAGGTGAGGAGTCCCCAAGGGGGGCCAACGTCGGATGTGTTCACCGATCTCTTGGCTGGGTCACCTTCACATGACAGTCCCACAATGCATCCGTCCGCTCTTCACTTCTCTGGTCTATCCGACCCTTCCTTTCCTCAGGCCCAAGCCTCCACTTCCCTCACCAGGTGCCCCCGGTGGTGCCAGTTCCGCCACACTCCCCGCTGAGTGTGGCCGAGTCTCGTGCCCTCAGGTCTCGTGTGCTCTAGCTGCAGCCTCCGGGCCTGTGCTCCCCCATCGGCTAGGCCGCAGCCGGGGCCTTTCCTGGCAGCTCCCGCCGGGCCCCGTAACGTCTCTCCCACCCTGCCGCTCACCAGAGGTCCCGAAGTGGAGTCGGCCCTTTTCAACCCTGGACTGCCCCGACTTCGCCCCCCAGGAAGCAGCAGAGGCGCAGTCTCTCCGGGCCTCACTGCAGGACAGGGGATCGGATCGCTCACCTCCGGTCGCAGGGCCGCAGCCGGGGCCTCTCCTTGCCGCTCTCAGCCGGGCAACCCGGCGGCGCCTTGTACGGGCCTCCCTCTCGGCCCCACGGTGCAGATCCGGTCCTCATTCACGGCGGACCCCTTCCAGCGCCCCGGCCAGCTCCGGAGACCCCTCTTGGTGCAGCAGCGCTGCCGCAGACCCCCCGGGCCTGTCCACAGCGCGGGAGACGGGCCGCCTCTGGTCCTCCTCGGCCCAGCGCCGCTTGCCGGTTCTCTCGGTTTGCCGATCCACCCGTCAGCGGCTGAGGTGCCGTTTGTGTGCTTTCCCCCACTCCCGGCCACAAAGCTCCGGGACCGGCTGCAGGGTAATCAGCGAATTAGGCAGGGCATGGGGGTCCGGGACGGGGAGCCTCCGGAAAACGCGTCACCTTAAGCCACCATCTTGGCCACGCCCCATGTGTACATTCAATTTAGATTTGGTACCCTCCCTTTGAAATCGTTTACAGCGGCCTGGCAGCGGGGAGCCAGGGATACATTGTGCTGCTGTCTTTGTTGCCCAGGGGTCCACGAGATGGTTAAACGCATTATTTTCACATGTCCACTGTACGAAACCCGAGGCTTGAATGGCTAGCCCCTGTCTTCAGGCAGATGGGTATCCGATGCCACCAAGAGGCGCTACACATTTTAAAAACAGATTCCAAGCCACTATTAGCTTGTGCAGTAACTAAATTCCTGGGGAAAATGTTGTTCACAAGGAGGCTCTCACTGAAGAACGGCTGAGCTGCATTTACAGTTTTTAACTCGATCCCTATCTTTGTTAGCCTATAGTCATAGTTTATGCTTCACATACTAATAGCATTCGACCATGCCACTGTGATTATGTGCAAGGGTTATCTGCACAACATCCCTTGGGCTCTTTTTTTTTTTTTTTTTTAATTGTTTTTTTTTTATTTATTGCAAGAGAGAAAAAAGAAAAAACGTGAATACAACAACAAAAGTCATCTCGGTCATATACATATACATAGTTCTCGATAGATATTATTGTCTTTGGGGAGAGAGTTAGAGGAAAAAAAAAAAAAAAAAAAAAAAAAGGTTGATAATCATGTAAAAGAAAAAAGTGTGGCATGTTGGTCTCACAATATATTTGTCCGTTTAGCTAGTAAATGTACCCCACATTTTCTCCCTTCTTTTAAGCGCTTTAGGGCCTCTTAATTTAGCCAAAGAGAGTTCCATAGTGCATATTTCATTAATGAGATACCACCATTCGTTAATACTAGGTGGTTCGTTCGAGATCCATGTGCGCGCGATAGCCAGTCTGGCGCATGCAAAGACGATTGTTAACAAATCTTTATGGATACTATTCGTATCTTGTATGTCCAGCAAAACCAAATGGGAAGAGAGTACAGGCATAGTTATACGTTTCCTGTTGAGGACATCTACAATTCCCGACCAAAAAGTTGTGAGTTTAGGACACTCATAGAGCATATGCTCTATGCCAGCTGCTTCTAAATTGCATTTTGGGCATTTGGTGCGTTCACTAGAGATATTGCCTGATGACCAGCCGGAGATTTTTTGAGGCGTGTAATAAATTTGGGTTACTGTCCTATAATGTTGTAGCCTCAGGTTTGAAGATTGGACAACTCGGTTTATTTGTTTTAGTGAGCTTTCAATCTGGTTAGGGTAGATGTTGATTCCTAGCCTAGTAGTCCATTTGTCTGCCATTTTCTCACAATCTCCAGCTTGGCCTTTATTAAGGATAGTGTAGCCCTTACTAATAATCGCTTTGGTCTGGTTAGAAAAGATAAGTTGTAAAATATCTGAATGCATAACATTCTTAATTTTCTTGTGATTAATTAAGAAGTTTTGTATCTGAATATATTTAAAATATGTTGTCTCATTGAGGTTATATAGTGTTTTCAGAGCATTAAAACTTAAAAGGCCATCAGGACCATAAAGGTCCCCTAGCTTGTTAATGTTCTGGTCTATCCATAAGGTACAAGCACTATCTGCAAAGATGGTTGGCAGCCCCGGGTTTCCCCAAATTGGGAGTTCTGCGTTGTAGAAGGACGTTTTTCCGATGTCCATAATTTGGTCCCAAACTCTTTTGATGGCTCTCGCGGTCTTAAATTTGACTCTCTTGTAGTAGTTTGGGTCGTGTACCCTGAATAAGAACTTGTTGCTATGTGAGCCTAGCATAAATTGATGATAAAATGTGGAGGCCTCGTTAGCTAAAAGGCTACGTATGCGTTGTATAAAAGTGGCAAGAAAGTACATTTTTAAATCCGGGAAATTTAATCCCCCTTGGTCGACAGGTAATTTCAGTATCGTCATTGACCGACGGGCTTTTTTGTATCCCCAAATGTATCTACCACAGATACTTTCTATTTTCTTAATGTATGATTTATTAAGTTGCAGTGGGATAGATCTAAATAAGTATAGTATTTTCGGGACTATCTTCATCTTTATTATATTGATACGTCCGATAAGGCTAAGTGGTATTTTGTTCCATTTTTTAAGCATGGAGTCAATATCTTTGAATAGGGGGTCATAATTTAAAGAGACAATCTTATCGATATTTGCAGTGAGTTTGACTCCTAAATAAGTAGCATTATGACAGAGTCCTATTATCGGGTGTGCAGGTTGATAGTTAGCTATCACTTGTGTTTTGTTTACGTTAAGTCTATATCCCGATATGTCGCCAAATTCTTTAGCTTCCTGGATGATTTTAGGTATAGCCCGCACCAGGTCTGTAGTGTATATAGCGATGTCGTCAGCGAAGGCTGTGATTTTAAGGCACATGTCCTCATGTTCTATTGGAGTTATATGTACCTGAGCATTTAGTGCGTTGAGGAATGGCTCTAAAGATATAGCGAATAATAATGGTGATAGAGGACACCCCTGCCTGGTGCCTCTTTTTATTAGAAAATTATCGGAATTCTTCCCTAAATAGCTAACTATTGCTGTAGGCGTCTCATACAAGGATTGAATCCATCCCAAATACTGTCCCTGTATGCCATACGCCTTTAGTGTTGCCCAGAGGTACTCCCACCCCACACGATCGAATGCCTTCTCTGCGTCTAGCATGACCATACCGAGTGGGGTGAGAGTGGTTGCTGCTACATCGAAAGCTGTTATTGCAGTATTGACGTGGGCAGTAGTATCTCTGCCCACCACGAAGCCGTGTTGTTGACCATTGATAAGAGAGGGCATTATGGGCGCTAATCGATTGGCAAGTACTTTAGCAAATATTTTGGCGTCGGTATTAATCAACGAGATAGGCCTATATGAACCCTGTTCTTCCGGTATTTTGTTCTTTTTTAGAAAGAAAACAATTTTAGCTGTACGCCAAGAGGTAGGGGCTTCTCCTGTTTCTCCCACAGCATCTATCACTTGTTTAAGTAGAGGGAGAAGTTCCTGTTCGCAGATCTTATAGATCTCCACAGGTAGGCTGTCTTCACCTGCAGCCTTGCCTGGGGGGAGCGCCTTGACAGCTTTACCAAGCTCTTCTATAGAGATTGCGGTGCTAAGTGATCTTGTTAATTCTGTATCCAAGCTTTCAGGTACGTATTTCTCTAAGTATGATTTAATTGCTTCTGAAGTAGGTGTTGTTTCTGGAGTATAGAGGTGGCAGTAATATTTGGCAAATTGTTCCAAAATCTGTTCTGGTTTTCTGTATATTTTAGAATCTAGTCCTTTGATAGTTTTAATAGTAGTTTTAGCCTTTTTATCAGCCACCTTATACGCCAGAATTTTCCCAATTCTGTCTCCACCTTCATATTGTGCGAGTTTGTATTTATGTATTTTGGAACTGAATTTTTCCCTGAGAGTTTTCTTGAGTGATGCCCTTAGTGAAATAAGTCCTAGACTTAGCTCCTTGATGTTAGTTCTGCCCTCTGTTATAGCGTCAGAAAGTTGTTGCTCGGCTAGAGAGATATTTGATGTAGTAATTTTTTCTAGTCTTAATTTTTCAGAGTTATCCTTGAATATATATTGCTGAGTGTAGCCCCTGATACTACCTTTACATGCATCCCATACATATCTGATAGATGTTGAATTGATATTGAATGATATATATTCTAGAATATGTTTTTTAATACCGGCGATGTATTGGTGATCGGTTAATAAATATCTGGGAAATGAGAACTGTCGGGCGATAGGCTTAGTGTCTAGATTTTTAAATTCGAATAATATAGGGTTGTGGTCTGAAGTGATTTTCGGGCAAATTTCTATCTCATAATTTTCTAGAATACAGTCTGTTGTCCAAATCATATCGATTCTAGAAAGAGTTTGATGCGGAGAGGAGTAATAAGTGAAGCCGGGTGTAGTAGGATGTTTAGTGCGCCAGACATCTTTTAGGTTGTGTATTCTGGCTAGTTCTATAATGGCCGATCTCACTTTACCCATCCTGTTTCTATTACCTTTGCTAGTAGAATCTATAGCATAATTCATCACACAATTAAAATCCCCCATTATCAATAGCTCTCCATCCCAGTCCAGTAATTCAATGGTCAATTGTTCATATAGTTTCGGTATATCTTGATTTGGCCCATAAACTATACAAAATACATATCGTTTCTTGTTAAATTGCAATTGTACAATTGCCCATCTGCCGTTAACATCGGCAGCAGTCTTGATAATATTTGTTCTAAGCCATTTCTGTTTTAGAATGGCGACTCCTCGAACTGGTGCCCCTAAAGTGGAGCCTTAACTTTTAGTTTAGATTTTCTTGAGTCCATAGCTCGACCGGTATTGTTCCTAGTTTCCGCTTCTTGTTCACTTTCTTCGGATAGCTCTTCATATTCTTGATTTGAGTTTTCTTCTATTCTTTCCTCATTTGACACACACTCAGATCCTCTGGGTTCATTGTCGTCCTCTAAGTTACTGGACATGGTTGTCAAAACAGGAGATGGGCTACAGGTTGATTTGTTAGCCTCTATCACTATCTCTTGTTCTTTATCCGTATCCTTATCAGTAGTAGCTTCAGACGCATTAGGTATAAATGCCAGATTGTTATTGCCATTCTCCTCCATGTTAGAGAGGCCATAGCTGGTTGCAGAGGTAGGATCGATATATATGGTAGCACTAAGCTCTGGGGCAGCGGTGGCAGCGTGTGCAGGGATATCAGCTATATTGGTGCCCACCTTATCTATACAGTCTGTAGTCTTTTTGTTTGCAACTTTCTCTTTAGTATGTCCAAAACTTGTAGTTGTATTATCTGGAGAGATAAAGTTAGCGTTTTTCTCGGCCAAAACCCCTGGTGTGATTTCCTCACTAGAGGGCGCTGTCGCACTGTGCTCGTTAATAGCTACATCGTGTGCCTGTTTCTCGCCCTCTGTGCCTTTGCCACCTTTGCCGCTTTTGCTAGTATCATCCACTAAAGGGGGAGTGCCTGTGAGACCCGCAGGCCTTGCAGCGATTTTCAATTTGGCAGCCGAGCCCCCCGTCATTATTTTGATCTCGCTGACTGACATACCTGGCTCGCCGTTCTTCGCCGCTTTACCCGCTCTGGTAGTTCGGGTAGACCGGGGATGTTGCCGTGTTGTCATCTGCGCGATAGCTGCAGAAAGATTCGAACCCAGCGATGTGTGCGCCGTTGTATTTTCGCCGGTTGTTCGCAGCGGAGCGGGGTGTGTTGTCCGGTCTTCTCTGCCTCCGCAGTCCTCCCGCAGCTGTGTAGAGAACGCAGGGAGTAGACCAGGACCCGCCCAGCACCACTCCCGGCAGAGAAGGCGAAAGAAGCCGATGTTCCAGGCTTCCCCAGTCGATGAAACTCCTCCGACCAGTCGGCAGGCAAGTCGCAGCATATGGATTTAGTTACAGCATGTACTGTAAAGAAGAGAGGAGGTGATCTGAATCTATATTACACACGGACAGTTTCTTTTCATTCCGTACGCGGTGAGGGCTCCATACAGGCTCCTCCACAGAGCGGCTTCAGCCCGCCATCTTGGCTCCCGCAGCCATCCCTTGGGCTCTTTGCCTTATGGCAACATTACCGAACTACTCTTTTACGTATTGTTTCTTTATTTACCCGAGCCACCGCTTCTTTTTTAATGGAGCTAAGTGACCAATAATGTTAGCTGTGCCTCCATTGGTCTCCTTAATATGTATGTAACATGGTACCCTTGCACTAAACGCACTTACACCTTTATTTCCATCTCTTCAAAAGGTCTAATCCGTGAGAGCATCCTCCTTAGTGTATTTCTGTCCAGGTTTTATTCCACTTGGATGAAGAGTTCTATCAATGTATTGTTTTTTTTTTACAAATTATTATTTTTACCTGTCAGTCTAGCTGTTTTAATTGATGGAATACGAACGTTGTACTCATAATGCATTAATGCTATTATTTCAACAATGTTCTTTTACATTATATGCATTTGCACTTTTATGCAATTCCCGTAGGTTCCAATTTGTGTGAGCCTTTTATCCGGCTTACTTGCCAACCTATGTCCCAATTTTAATCATGTTTATGAAGTTGATATATTTTAATCAGTCAGTTAACTTTGTCTGTAGAATGAATGAAGGCAATGTATGAGTTGGTGAATCCACTACTTTGTACTTCTTTGTACTTTGATGATCGTAATGACTGAATAAAGTTTTTGACTGACTGATAGGAAAGAGAGACATGCATTTAGGTTTTCTGGAATTTTCCACCACATCAAAGCTTGTTTCAAACACCTTGTGATGCAGACCATATCTTACCATGAGCCTTCCACCTGTTTTCATTGCGAGTCCAGCTCTTGCTGAACAGGTCTCATGCAAAGCCTGCAAAATAGGAATGAGACCAATACATGATACCATCATACCTATTAGGGACTTGTATTGCCTCACTTTAATTTATGCTTTTCAGCAATAGCCTTTCACATTGTCGGTACCTTTCTCATTCTTTCTGCTGCTGGAAAGGCTTTCCCCAAGTGAGAGCAAGTATTTGCTTCTGGAAATTGTATCTTTGTTTGAAGAGCGAATTAAGACTCCTACCTGTTTAAAGTGAAGCCTAGTCTCTAGAACAGACTGATGCAAGCATTTGTGGAAGTTTTGCTTTTCCTTTGGATAGTGCTTTGAATAACCTGTCATCTAGGTATGGGATCACTTGGTGACCTTCTCTACTGAGAAAAGCAGAAACTGGAGCAAGACATTTGGTGAATTTTCTCGGCACCTATTTGATTCCAAAAGGGAGCACCTTGAACTAGTAGTGCTGATCTGCTACTGAGAATTAAAGGTCTTCCTGTTTTTTTGGTGAATGGGTATGTGGAAGTATGCATCCTGAAGGCACAGAGAGGTAAAATAAATCCTCTTCATGCATCAATAGCAGGACTACTTGCAGAGTACACTTCTAAAATGACTGTTTCTTTAGAAGCTTGATCAGCTCTCCGAGGTCCAGTATTGGCCTCCATTGATCTGTCTTCTCTTTTACTATGTCCCCCTTAGAGAGAAACTTGAGAATTTCCATTTGCAGCTCCTTCAAATGAAGATGATGTTCCTTTCTTGGTGACAAGCTGGGGGATCTCTGGATGAACTCCAATTTATGGAATAACTGGACAATCTGTAACACCCAATTGTCTGGTGCTATATTCTTCCATGCAGGAGCAAAAAGGGAAATTCTCCCTCAATTTCTGAGTACCAGACCAAAAAGGGGGTAATGAGCTGGGAGTCTGATTATCATTGCTTTATATTTGTTAGGAACCTCTTTTCATTCCTGCAGACCTCCCGTAAGTTTGCCTTTGGTTTTGATTAAAGGAGTATCCTTGATCCTATCCAGACTGTCTTTGAGGATAATAAGGGTGCCCTTGACCTCCATACTGATTGGATCCAGCACTGAAATGTTGTGATCTCCTTGAGCCACGAAAAGTAGAAGTGTGAAATCTGTGATACTGCAACAGCCCTAATGTCTTTGCTGTATCAGTGTCGGTTTTAAGGCTTTGAAGAGCTTCATCAACATGTTTACCAAAAAAGAGTAAGCCCACAAAAAGACATGCCTAAGATTTTAGATTGGACTTCAGTACTGAAGGTGGAGGATTTTACCCAGCCTTGTCTCCTTAGTATAGTCCTTCTTGCCAACTGATGAAAACCTGTATTTGAAGTATCCATCACTGCATCAATATTGAGAAGAAGAGGTTAGTTCTCCTTTCTTTAGGATAGCTCTCATTGTTTTCCTCTTTTCCTCTGGAATAAGATCCATTAATGGAGCTATGTCATGCCAATTATGGTGATCGTATCGACCTAGAATTACCAGGGCATTGGCTGTCTTAATTGGAGTTGCTGCCATTGAGGTAATTCTCCAACCCAGATTGTCAATACATTTGCCATCCTTGTCTGGCAGACTAGATGATGGCGTTATTGGAGTCTTGATTCTTCTCTGAGCTGCTGAAGCAATTACTAAATCTGGTCTAATACGACCAATGAGGCAAGCCAGAGCTAAATCAGGGGCTATGCATTTAATTTCTAGATGAGGTGTAACAGCTAGAATGGTAGCAGGTATCTTCATTAAATTCAGACCTTCTGACCAGACATAATCAAGAATAGGTATGGATTTAACGTATTTCTGAGGTTGCTCTGTAAAGTCATATAAAAAACATGGTTGACCTACAGAGGTCATTGGTACGTTGAATTTCTTGGCCGCTCTTTGAATGAAATTTTGAGATATCATCTGTAGCATCTTGTGGAATTGGCCTAATATTTCCACTTGGGACAATAACATCTCTGCCATCATAATCCCTTACACCACCCTCTAGTGGTAGCTCACCTTCCTCTCCATTTACATCATAGGTAGAACCATTAGAGTAAATATCATCCATGTCTTTTCCATGGACCAACCTACTTGGCGAGTTAGCTGTGATGTCTGCCTAGGAGGTTAAACTGGTAATGGAGAAGGTTGAGGATATTGTAAGGTTCAACAGGGTCTGTGCATAAGTCTCCATTTTAGTTACATGATTAAACTTTACATCTTTTCTAAACAGTGATTTTTTACATGCCTTGCACTTACACAATAACATACATAGAAATTATTTTGCTTTGCAGCATATTTCTTAGTAAGCATTTTATCATGTCATTTGTACACTCTGTCCAAGGCTAAGGAACACCGAAAGCAATGCGTTTGCATTTGGTTGTCCTGCTGGAGACAGCTCTGAGTCCAAAGACAAATAATCACATCAGCGCTGCACCTCTGACACAGTGAGATTGGAAATGTGCTTTTATTATACAAACTACCTCTGAGCCAAATTCGGCATAGGAGGATTTCTTTGGATTTTCTTGGAACTCTGTGCCTGTGAATGAGATGCAGTCATCCTGATTCTAATCTCTATCCTACAAAAGACAATAGCCTGGTCTACACCAAATCGTCTTCCTGATACAGCATACACAGGTATGGTGGGTTGTGTTGTCCCAAAACATCTGGCAGAGGGCACTCCTACTATGTTCTCAATAGTGTAGGTAGTATTAGGTAGGAATACAACTATAAATATAACCATAACCACACTGTAACGTTATAAGGGTTGAACTGATTATCTTTTTCACCATTCTTGTAATCATTGTTTCATCCAACTAATATTAGGAGTGCACGCTTTTTACACAAGAATACACTTGTTTCAATAAATGTTTGAAAAGCCAATTTATATCATTGTTGTGTCACCCTCGGGCACGCCTGAGTGACAATAAAAAGGTATATCTGTTTCTATGATTTCCTTGGGAAATTAGAGTGGTCATGGTCTGAGGTTGCTGATACCATCTGTTACCCTGAAAGGTTAGGGATTCAGATGACACATTGGGAGCTAGCTAGGAAAAAGGCCAACGTACTCAGATGATATCTGATGTTTATGTTATCAAAATGCACAGTCCAACTTGATTCATAGGAACTGTATGACAAGGAGGCGGGGAGGTGAGAGAGGCAGGTGACCCAGTTTGGATTATTGGATGGTTTTTGCAGCAATAATTTAATAAAACTATTCATCATTTGTTGCAACGTTGATAAGAAGGCCATTTGCACTTGGACCGCATCTGGATCTCTATAATATCTAAGTTGATTCTGCCTTAAATCCATTTGAGCACTTCCAGACTTGTACTTCTGTTGACACACATATTCACTGTGGTACTCCTCATTATCCATTGCATCTTCTTAAAAATCTGGGACACATATCACATCCAATTGTGTTGGGCTATAAGCTGTCAATGAGGCATAATCGCTAGCCTCTTCTTCATGATCTGACTGCAATTATTGTACTGGAGCCACATCCGTAACCCTTAAAGATGAAAAAACATTTTAAATATTGACCACGTGGTTCCCATTGGTGATGTCGTTGCGAGTATGTTCATCGTCGTCAACAGTATGGTCATCGTCATCGACGGTAAGGTCATCACTGACGTAAGGGTAGTTATCAACACTGTGCTCGATGTTAATGGTTTGGTCGTCATTGACAGTCTTCTCACCAACTGCAGCATGCTCAATATCAACGGCGTTGTTGTCAACATAATGCTCAACAGTCTCATCGTCATTGTAGGCCTGCGTCGACCTTGGTATCATCATCGAAAGTAACTTTGTCATCGATGGAGTTAAGGTCTTTAACTTCGACGGCCTTATCATTTATGAGGTTTCTTTTAAAGATCAGGAAACTATAAAAGTCTCCTCTTGTGGAATGCCTTCATGGAGATTCTTGGGGCACTTCTCACAAAATCTTACTCTGAAGAGGGGGCTTATCCTTTAGAAGGAGGGCATTTCTCTTTATTCATAAGAAATAATGCCAATATCCTTTTTCTATCCTTAAGAGTCTTAGTGGAGAATATCTTACAGATCTTGCATTCTACTGGCTTATGCATAGGATAAAGACAATAAATACACTGATAGTATGGGTCATGAGTGTAGATTTTCTTGCAGCCACACGATAAACAGGTTTTAAAAATAGATCTCTTCTCTTCTCTTTGTCAGCTATGGTGACGGTTAGTGACAGCTGCTTGTCAGACCAAAAAGCTCTCCCTGGTCCAGAAACTGTAAACATGTTCCCTGAAAACAACTCAAGGTACAGTAGTGCTGAAGATAGGGCTGGTTCAAACCCAGGGTTGATCAAAATGGACACAATTTCAGGTTTACTGAAAGGTTAGAGCAGAGCTCTGACCGAGGACTACCTCACACACAATGTGCAGCAGAAATGTGTGCTATGGTGGCCTCTAGGGTGAGTAGGAGTGCTTCAGCTTCCACTTCATTGGCTGAAGTTTGGGTTCTTTCAAATGCGGTGGATGGGTTACCAAACATACTATTTTGTTTCAGGCCTATGGCCATTTTACTTTAGGAATGTATTTTACACTGTATACTGCTATTTTAATGTACCAGGTATTTCCAGCCAAACAACGGGGAATGACCTAAGCTTGTAAATATATAAAAGATCTAATGTTATAGAACAGAGAGTATTGTCTTTGATATCTGCATTTAAGTGGAATCGAATGCAGAACTAGGTGGCAGTAGGAAACTGAGAAGACAGTCATAAACATGCCACAGAGAAAGCCTTAATAAGTAAAAAGAGCAGCTTTATGAGGGTATGAGAAGGCAAGTAAGCTATTGGTGTACCAATTAAAACAGAGCGAAGCCCAGTTGGCAATCACCACACTGTGAAACCTACAGGGGCACTTGCTGACAAGCCTAGAAGATTTCATAGAAGATTTTGCACAGTTTTATGAGATTCTTAGTTCAGCAGAGGACGATCTGACATGTTTTGAGAGAGATTTTATGCAAAATATTCATCTGCCTATGTTGAGTGCAGAGGGTCACGATGTTTTGAGCAGAAGTATTACAATAGCAGATATTTCGGTTCTCTCTGCATATAAATCAAAACATTCACCAACCAGATCGCACCCACATTGTTTGAGTTTTAGGGAACAGTGAGTAACAGGTACCCTGCGTCCTATCTCTAACAATGCTAACATTACACTTCAGCCTAAAGAGTGAAAGATCTGTTGGAGTGCAGAAGATATTGTTCCATTTCCCTAATTGACATAGTTATTAAGATCTTGTCGAAAATCTTTGCCACTAGGCTTTGTAAAGACATTAATTTTCTAATATACGATTACCAGGATGCCTTTGTGCCTCATGGTAATCTAGGAACCCCCTGTTAATGATCGCTCGTTTATGATGTGAATAAAGAGATAAAGTGGAAGATGTGCTCTGCATATTCCGGGAAGCTGTGGAAGCATTTGACTAGGTGGAAAGGGGGACACCACAGGTAACAGTAAGCACCTTATAAATGGCCCAGAGCTGCTTCAGCAATGAACAGACACTATAAGAAATAGGCTTATATGCTGGTCCAGGTTCATGATAAGTGATTCATGTCATGCAGAGCCCGCAGTGGTTGACTCCGCATTCTAGTTTGCTATCTCTTGAAACTTTGAAAGTAGAAAACTACAAGACATTCTTTCTATTCCATCATTCTTTTCCTGCCATATGTGATCCCTGGATGCCCCGGGAACGAGGTTACCTACACCAGGGAAGCCAGGTGCTTAGGGGTGGAGAGACGTTGAAGACCTCCATAGACGACATTAGAAAACTGGGAAGAAAATGCCTCTTAATAAGTTCAGGAAGGAGTCCGGTGAAATCCAAGGGTGCATTGTGGAAGTGAGGACCTGCCAACAGAGGGGACAGAGTCTATGCCACATGGGAGTGACCAGGAGGCACAAAGACACAAGGCCCACCGATGACGGGAGGTTTAGAAGAGTCAACAGTGAGCTTGTCGCTGCAGCTGCTTGGCCTAGGCAATGCTCAGGAAGACCAGGAGCCATGCACAAGCTGTCACACGTTGGATGTCAGTGACTGGGTGGTTGGTGTCTGGTGGAAGCACCAACAAGCCTTGGTAGCTGCAGGTGGCATGGAGAATATAGAAAGAGTAACGTTGGGATCAGCAAGGTCCAGGAGACTCACCAACAGCAGGAGAGTTAGGGCAGTCCTTGAGCAAGCAGGTGAGCCCACTGAAGCAGTAGAAGACTCCCAGGAGGACCCACAGGCTGAAGGCAAATGAGTTGCAAGAGGACCTCTAGCAGCTCACCAATAATGAAGGCCCACGTGCAGAGGATGCAGTGAAGATGCTGAACTTGAAGGAAATAGATGCGGAAGGCTGGAGCTTCTTTTAGCCTGAAGATCTATGGAATATGTAGCCAACAAGCCTTGGTAACAGCAAGTTGACATGCTGCACAGGGGTTCAGTCCCAGTGGTTCCGATAAGGGATACTGGCCTCAAAATTGCCGAGAGGACAGGGCAGGCCTCATGGGAGCTGCAGAACCACCACCTGTGTTGCTGAACCTCGGAAAGTCCATAATGTGACAGGAGCAGAAAACTGGTGAGCTTCGTTAAGGTGCCTGCAGAAGCAGGGGAGTGACTCCTTCAATCCAAGGGAGAATACTTCTGAGGTCATTGATGTCCACAAGTCTGTTGAAGAACCCCAAAGAAACACAGACACAGACAATGAAAAAGACTTGCTTAACAGCCTGGCCAGAAGCAACAGGACTCTTCCTTGGTGCAGTCTCGGTTTCAGGCGAAGTCCTGCGAAGTCCAAGTGTCCAGACAGTCGAAGAGTGAGGTGGTTTCAGTTTTGACTCTTGTCCTATGATGAATCTAATGAAATACCTACAGGTAAGCCCTTCAGTACCCTAAGGAAAGTGTTGGAACAGCTCAGGGGTCCCTCAGAGAGGAGGGTTGGAAATAGTGGAGGATACTCCCATGTCCTTTATTCATTTTCACACCAGAGCGGGAGCCAAGGGCTCCCTGAACTAGCTCAAACTGGAGTGTGAAAGGAGGGGACCAAATGTACCCTTCAAAGTAGTATAGTGGCATTAGCAAGTGCACCTACCCCAGCTCAATGCACTAAGTCTTATCTGGGAGATGGGCACACTTCCCTGTGACAGGACCCCTATTGTTCTACCTTCCCCAGCTCAAGCTTGGCTCTGCAGCAGGAGGGCAGAATCGTGTGTGTGGTCGGAAGCAGCACTAATTTGCTGTCAGCCCCCCTCGCAACCATCATCTACACCGACGACACCCAGCTCACCCTCTACCTCACCAAAGAGCCCAACATCACCAGTCACAACTACCAAGAAGGGGTGAGAGCCATCATCACCTGGATGAAGAAGTGCTGTCTGAAACTCTACTCAGAGAAAACAGAAGTCCTCATCCTTGGCTCCACCCCACTCTGCATGGGGCGACACCTGGTGGACCCCACCCTCGTGAACCCCCCACCCTCATGGACCAGGCATGAAGCCTTGGCATCATACTAGACTCATCACTCATGATGAACCACCAGATCAACACTGTGTCCTCTGCCTGCTTCAACAGCCTCCGCATACTCCGAAAGACCTTCTGATGGATCCCACCCGAATCCAGAAAAGCGGTCCTGCACGCCCTCATCAATAGCAGACTGGACTATGGCAACGTTCTCAATGCAGGGATCAACAAGAAACTACTTCGCAAACTCCAGATCATCCAAAACACAGCAGTCAGACTGATCCTGGACACCCCCTGTCACAAACACATCACTCAACACCTCTGCAATTTCCACTGGCTCCCCATCGAAAAAAGAATAACCTTCAAGCTCCTCACTCATGCACACAAAGCCCTCCACAACATCGGACCAGCATACCCAAACAACCGCCTCTCCTTCCACACACCCAATAGACACCTCCGATCAACTGACCTCTCTCTTTCTGCAGTCCTACACATCTACAAAACCAGAACAGGAGGAAAGTCCTTCTCCCACCTCACAGCCAAGTAATGAAACGACCTCCCCCTTCACCTCCGGCAAGTCCCCACACTGCTCCAGTTCAGGAAGGACCTCAAGACCTAGCTGTTCGGATGACCCCCAGCACTCAATGGTGCTGCCCTCCTACCCCCCAGCACCTTGCTGCCCCCCTACCCCCCAGCACCTTGAGACCCTCACGGGTGCACAGGTAATCTTCACCAACCCCTGATTTATTTGATTGAAAGGCTGTTACTGGGAGTACTGGGGGGTACCCCAAGGGAGCCCCCCAATAACTGGGATCATACTTCCAACACTGGAATCTGTGTTTAGGTATGATTCCAACATGTATGATACCAAACATGACTGGATTAGGTGCAGCCACTATATAGTTAGACACCTCGTAATGACTGATGTTCACCGTATGTATTAAAATGGCTGACCGTACTTACAAAGCCTGAATAATTGATTACAGGGTTTGTTAGGATGTCCTGCTCATACAGGGGCACCCTCAGACCTCTAACCCCTGCCCTCAGGACTGAAGAGTCAGCCATAGGGGTGACTTATAGGTTCCAAGTGCTGTGACCTCAGATATAAGGAAACGTATATCTGTCATGAGAGGTGCAAACACCAACTCACCCGGCTGCAATGTCAACCCTGTAGTCACAGTTTAAGTGGACTTCCATGGGTGGCACAATACATGCTGCAGCCCATGGCAGACCTCTGGTGTACCTATGTCCCGAGTACCTGAGTACCATATACTAGTGTCTTGCAAGGGTACACCAGCAGCCAACTGCGGATGTACAAAAGTACTTACCATGATTAATTTAGGGAGAAAGCATAGTGACTTGGGTCCTGATTAGCAGGATCCCAGTTAGACTAGGTCAAAATCATACTGACACCAAGCAAAAAGAGAGGGTAACATTGAAAGCATATACTACTTTCCAACAATTTCCAAGATACAACTCATAATGAGGCTTGGTATTACAGATTCAAAATCCAGTGATGCCAGCTCCATCTGATGTCTGGCAGCTGAACAAGAGTTCCCCTATTTATCAGCTGATATGCAGTGAGGTAAGTAAAGAATTCAACATCATACTGTTTTAAGGCCCATTTTCAGTGATCTCGAAAACGATTGTGCTTATGAGGGTTTGACAATATGTGTAACACGACTGCATTTAAACGTTCATTTGTTATGCCGTCTGTGAAAATAAATCAACATGATGCTAACCAGGTGGTTTCCAACATTCCAATGACCAAAAATTTCAGTAGCTCTTATTGCAGTCACATCAAAGGCGTATTCCATGTTCCAGCACATTACAGTGTACTGCAGGAGAGGAGGAGTACAAAGAATGCCTACATGTGAATAGGTTCGGTAAAGGTGTTAATATTTTAAAGGAGGCTGCAGAAGGGCGATGCGGTTAAAACACATGAAAGTGGAGTCCGAGCGGTGGTAAGTTGCTTTCCAGATGCCACCATGGTATAACTTTGAATCTCTACTTAGGTAAACAAGAAAATCAATTAGGCAGTGCCAAAAACAATATACTTTATTAAAAAATGATGTATTTGATGTTTATGAACATCTCCAACTAATAATAAAATATGTGCCATTCACAATTAAGATTTCATTTCATCTTTCAAAATGCAAGCATACGCTACAAAAGTAATGTCCAGCATAAAGGAACACATGTTTTAAAAGTTACAATATAATTAAAAATGGAAGATTTGTGCAATATATAGTTGTAGGCCGTAGTAATTGCGGATATGTTTTTATCAAGCAAAACTCCTGCGTTAATGCTATTAGGCCATAAGTCAATCTAAAAGTAGGGCAAACAGTACAATATGGTAACGGACAAAGTAGAAAAAAAATGGATTTTGAGGAAATTAAAACTACATTAAAAAACATATACATTGTTAACAGAAGAATAAACATATTTTCATATTTGAAGGCAATTCACAATCATTTTGAGGAACTGAGTGCGAGTTTAAGGCCATTTCTTTAGAATAAATGTATTGTATTTGACACAAAGTCTCACAAAACTGTGCACTCGTCGTAAAAACTGTACATGCAAAAACATTTTACTTTTCATAAAGGACAAACCATTTCAGGTATCATATTTGGGTAGTTCATTAAACATAGCTTCTGTGTACAAAATCACATATTTGTGCATTTTTTTTACAAGACTCATTCATTGGATGTTCCTATGCGTGGACCTCAAATGGCAGGAAAGTGATTTGGTGACAAGGAACTCGAGCACGCTACTTAGAATCACTATCCCTTTGTAGGGACATAATCAGGCGACATGCACAGCAATTACAACAGAACTAGAAGCTCAGGCAGGCTATCTGTAATGCACACCATACTGGAAGAGGCCAATTTTAAATAATAACCAACTACAATTAATTTAACCAAGGCAAGAGAGTCAGTGTCACAGAGTCCTTGACACAAAACTGAAAGACCCAAGGGGAGTAGACATTAAAAAACAATTTATGTCTTTTATGTATCAGATTAAGAATTTTGCTCAAAACGTATTGTTGTGAAATTATATTTGAACCGTACATATAAGAGAGTATCACCGCATTCCAAACCAGTCTTTGTGAATGTTACTATAATTGATTTCAAACATTTTGTAATATAGTCCTTAATTTGTTTTAAATAAAAAAACAGCAAATAATAATACGTTCTTACGCCCAAACTGCTGAAGTTCTGGCTTTCCAATACCCATGCTGCCTAGTTTTAATTCCACCTTGTGCCTCTTTCTTCCACCACCCTACACTTCCTGTCTCTTTATCTCACTATTGCAGTTTCTTTTTTTTATCTTTGATCGCTTCCCTTGTCACTTGCTCTTCTTCCTACTTTCTTCGTCTTGCTCGGTGTTCTACTTTTCTCGCTTTTGCTCTATATCAATGTTTGATGATGAAAATATGTACTTCATTGAAAATGCTCACAGGTTCGCTTAGTGATGTTAGTTACTTGATCGGGTGGTATGCTGTCAGTGTATTCTGTGCATAGTTCATAGAAAATCATGTTGACCATGTTGATTAGACTAACTACTGTAGTACGTCACACCTTCCATCGGTACAGTGTCTTGAACCCATTTATTGCACTTCAAAAGCATGTGCATACAAATTACAAATCCACCTACTTTTTTCACTTTAAAAAATAGCAAGGAGCATACAGATCCCTATAGCTGGGCTCTTTTCTTAGTCACAGTACATCCCCTCCTCTGTCATTTTAAATCTGACTTCAAAACATTCTTTTTGGCTGCATTATCTTTTTAAAACATATAAAATAAGTGAACGTTTTGAAATGACAAAAGGAAAATGGGTTTATGGTTGCAAAATTGGAATCTATCATATGAATTTTTTTTGTACTTTGCATTTGTCATAAAAGCAACTGGAAAGCACTTGAGAAGCGCAATTACCTAGTGAATCCATTTACTCACTTCTCGTTGTTCCATCATTCAGTAAGTACACTGTCTAGGAGACCCTTTATAGAGATATTGCTTTTTTTGTGGCTGTAACTATTGCAAGCTAGAAGACATATGATTCAATATTCAAAAGTATTTCTTTAAGAATAGTTATAAAAGTATTGAAATTTAAAAAGTAGGAACATGTAAACATTGAGACAAAGGAACAGTATTCCCAGAACCATACATATATACAACAGTCAGGGAGTACAATAGAGTTTCAATATTAAGAGCGACTTTTGCTTTCCCCAACAATTCTATGGAAATTAACATTTTCAGTCAGAAAAAATATGACTCAGAGAAGAATCAGTATTTAGTTTGGAAAATTAAAAACGGTCCAGCTTCTGGAGTAACCATATTTACAGTTTTGGTCTGTAAACAGAATCCCTTTGAGTCAGAAACCCATTCAGTTAAACATGAATCAATACAGGAGAATGGTCTTTTTTCACGGGTTCTTTGCAGTGCACCCTGAACTGAAGCACTGATATAGCAGCTCATTTTTTCTGTCAAGGATGATATGCTCAAGAGCAGTGTCAAATCTGAGTCTGTAAGACATGAGTTGGGGGCGTGTATGGAGGTGGTGCAGGGGCTGGTTTGAAGCCTCTAGATCGCATGTATAAAAGAAACTGGTCTGGAACTTCAGCTAAAACATCTTTAGCAAGCCTTGCCATGCTTAATATGTGATTTCCTGTTCTGTCGATGTAATCCCGAAAAGGTACAAACTGTAACAAAAAGAAAAAAAAGGAAATCAAGGTTGTATTTTCAGCAGAAGCCAAAACATTTTTTTTTTAAAAAACCCTTAAAATGCATACATCTACACACATTCATAAAGGGGCTGTCAATTCGGAGTCTGTATCCATTAGCTTGATTAACTGTCAACCACATTTACGTCCAGCACCACTAGAGAATGGGGCAATACACCAGCCCACATCAGTCACTGGTTACCTCCCTGCAACTTGTTCCAGCATAATGTTGTCATCCACACAGAACTGGTGCCAGTAACTGGTGGGACTATGTGTCCTTTTTACGTTAAGTAAAAAAATGTGTCTTCTATTGTCTTAACATTTTTTTGTCAAACATTGTGTCATTTCTTACCAGTTTTGATTTAGAACTTTTGTATCACATTTGGGCCAGTTGAGTTCTGCAACACTGTTGCTTTTTCTAACAGATATCTCTACTCAACAAAAGTAAACATCTCTATGTGGCACAGCAGGGGTAAAATATGCTGATGCACATTACAATGTAACATGTGTTTTTAATAAATAAAACTACTATTTATAAGTGCTTTCCCTCCACCCGATCTCTCTCCCTGCGCTTCTTCTTTTGGTATTTCACCGAAAGGGAAAGACTCCTTGCAAACCACTACATCTCTTCCCTCAAGCTGCCAGTTCACAGAATTACCTGTTAAGACTAAAAAACACACTCAACAGCTTCAGCAAACATCTCAAAATGCCTATTTTCAAGTAAACAAATGCAGGCTGATTTTTACATCACCATCTTTGATTTTGCAATAATATTGAAAAAGGCTTGCTTTGCGGGGTTAAGATTTGTGTTTCTAATTAAACATAATTAGGGTCCATACATGGAAATCTGAGTTTTCAATAATGCGATAAATGTTCGGGTGATCTTGTACGTACCGTTGATTACAGTATAAGTGAGCGCAGAAGAGATACATTATTTTATGCATTTGGTTGTCGCATCAAAAACAGACTAAACCATACTATAGGTAAGAGGGAAAAAACAAGTTACTTACCTGTACACTGTGGTTTTCCAGTATTGATAACATTTATAGATTGATATTCATGAATCTTCCCTATTGTCATGGTGGGAGTCCCACTGCAACAGTAAAATAGTAGTACAAAAACCTAATTCGTATTGAAAACCAATAGCATTTAGTAACCTATTAACATTGTTTTAAAACATCCAAACTTCAGTCAATCAGAGCTCAGACCATAGAGTATCCATCCCCTGCAGGGCCACAATACCTCAGATGTCTTACTGCATGTCGTGTGTTAGGGAGTCTACCTGAATTCTGCTCAGTCATAGTGTTTCAACAGTTTCCCTTGTGAACTTCCAGCCTGCAGTTCATCTCTCCACCTGGGGTACAGATCGGAAGTGTGTGTGTCTTTTTTTCTACAAAATGGCTGCATCTAAAATATGTTTTTTTAGGCCCTGCAAGACTTGTGGAAAACCAACACTTTATTTTAGGGACCCACAAAAAGAGTGTCTTTATTGTCTGTATCCGGACCATAAGCCCAGAGAATGCAAGTACTGCCATACTTTTTCTACAAAAACCCTTGAAGACCGTGAGGGTAGGCTGCTTCTCTGGATGCAATAGAAGAAGGATGCTAAGGACTCAGACTCTGAAGGTGAGGGGGAGCCTCATACCTACTCTAAGAAAAGAAAAGGAGAGCCTTCTTTTTCCCACAGAGCATGTAAGAAATCTAGATCTTAGAGTAGAGAACTGCGCGAGGGGAATAGGGCAAAAAATGACCTGCCTGGTCTCTCTACCTCACACCAGAGAGCTGGCTCAATACTACCGTCTGCGCTGCACACTTCCTTCAGAGATTCCTCATGTAAGAAAAACCGTCCGTAGACCATCCCGTCGACTAAGCACTCACCATCTACAACTGTCATCTCCACAGGATCAGGCACACCGTTGACTTCCACTATGATGACGGGGAAGATTAAGGCATGTGAATCTATAAGAGATGCAATACTGGAGAATGGTAGGCTTCTCATACGATGATTAAAAACATGTTTTGAAGAAGCAGTTGTTAGCAATTCTGCTTGCAAAATTATTGCATTATACCAGGTAACAAGAGTTTCAGTGTTGTCAATTGTGCGGATTTGCTCATTCGAGTTCCCACATTCCTGTACTGCATTTTAATGCAAACAATATACAAGCTACAACAAACATTGTGGAGACATGTTGATGTAGTAACAACTGGCAAACAACTTCCTAATGAAAATAATATTAACTCTGCCAATAATTCTTTCCTTATTTCAAAGATTAAACATTTGTTTCACCTGTCATAAAGTGAAAGGAAAGATAAGGAGTACCCTTGTCATTCAATTACTTGACTTCAATTAAACCAACACAGTACATGAGTGGGTATTTCCTAAAGATATTTGTCACCTAAATAAATATTATTAAAATTCATATTTTCCTTAATTTGATTAACAATATAGATAAGTTTACATCCAACTTGCATAAACATCCAAATCTATTGGCCTTTCCAATCATTGTTTAGTATGCTGATGACACTGACATTTTGCTCAAGTTACACTGATGCACCAAGTCATTCAGGAAAAACTTCACTCCTCACAACTCACCAATGGACTTTAGGTTAATAATGACATTTTAAAACAGCAGAAGTCTTGGTAGTCACTGCAGACAAAACTGACATTTAAAAAACAGAAGTCATAGTCACTGCAGACAAAAAATAAACTGAGACTAATTTTTATTTTCCTGACTTTCACTGGTAGGCACAAAGGGGTAAAGCAACTGATCCTGACAAATATGATCTTATCTGGGGTTTCTGCAAATTCCTACTCCACCTGTTACGAAGTGCAGTGTATGCTTTTAGTCTCTACTTGAAATATATGAACCATGTTAAACAAACCCTTATGTCCATTTATCATCAAGCAAATCAGGATTAGGTCTATATCATGTACAAGGCGTTTTAAAAAGGTGGACGACATTTCTTAAAGTTGAAATGTATTTGCTATGGACTGGAATATTCCCAGAGATCATCAATAGCACTTTTACTTGTACCAACTGTTCATAGGCAGCATGTGGGAGAACGCACCTTTTCTATAGAGAATATTCACCTTCAATTTAGGAAAGCTCTTGAAACCCAGCTTTTCCTATGGTATTCATGGATCAAAAAATGTGTAATAAAATGATCTTGTGCTGGTAGACTCTAATGTAAAAAGGTTGAGTAAATGATATATGTACACTCTACAATTAACAAATATGTTACTTATCTTTGTTCACGCCTTATCTGGTAGAGACAATATCTACCTTCAGTGTCCTTACTTTTGAATTTTCCCAGGCATCAGACAGGATCCAGAAGATTTTTCGTGAGCAGTACCCCTGTGCACCTGTAGTTGGCTTTGGCTGGCTCTGCATGGTGTTGGCAGTGGCGTCTGCGCTGGAAGTGATGTTCGAGTCCCCCTTTATAGGCGCCACCTCAGCGTGCTGACTTCAATTACTTTTTATGACTTTCCACACCAGAAGCGCGGACCCATTAAGTGCACTGACACTCGTATGTCCAAACTAGGGCCCGAAAGGGATCAGCCCTGACCCTAGAAATATGTGTGCAGAGTGAGGAGAATGGGTGGGTCGGTAAGGAATCTGCAGCTAGATATTGTCTCTACCAGATTTGTTACCGAAGGTAAGTAACTTGTTCATCTTATAGAGACATCTAGCCGCAGATTACTTACCTTTGAATAGAAACCCAAGTAATACCATCCTGGAAGGTGAGTGAGTCTGCTGATAATTTTTGACTAACAAGTCCTGTAGGACCAAATGGGCGAAATGCCCGTCTTTACAGACCTGACTGTCCAGGCAGTAATGCTTGGTAAACGAGTGCAGATATGCCCACACGGCTGTCTGACAGATATCCAGGACTAAAAGTGGTTGGGCTAACTCAGTGGTCACAGGCTTAGCTCTGGTGAAATGAGCTCTTATACCTTTAGGAGCCTGATTGCTGGCCAGTGCATAGTAGATCTTGATGAAGAGAATGATCCATCGGGAAATGGTCAGTTTCTGCATGCCTGACCTTTCATCGTACCAACATACCACACAAAGAGTCGGTCCTCCACCCAGAACTTTCTTGTGCAGTCAAAGTAGAATTAAAACACCCTTTTTGGGTCCAGACAGTAGAGCACTAGTTTGTCAGGAAAAAGTTATAGGAAGGGAGGCTTTGATGGCAAAGCCTGCAGCTCACTCACTCTCCTGGCCAATGTAATGGCCACAAGAAAGGCTGTGTTGATGGTGAGCAGGATGAGGGGGCAATAGTGTAAGGGCTCATAGAGAGCACACATCAGAAATGTGAGAACCACATTAAGGTTCCACTGAGGCATAATGAAAGGGGAAGGAGGAAGAACACGTTGCATACCTTCTGTAACACTTTTTCTGGTGGATACAGTATCTGCCTGTGGATTCCTCACCGTATGAATATCTCCTGTGCCAGCATTCTGCGGAAATCTTTTCATAGCTCTGCGCGCGGACGAGGTCGTCATGGCTCCATACGTGGCTCCGCATGACATCACCGGAGCCATAAGAAGACCATGTCGGCGTGATGACATAAATTCCACCCATGTTTTCCGTGCCACCGAGGCAAAACGGGCTTATCGACCGCAGAGACAATGCATACGTAGTATATAGAATTCACACAAGTACACACAGTGTATAATGAAATAAGGAAGCTTGATCTTCAAACAAGACAACAATAAACAAATAGAGGTAATAAAGTCTTGAGTACACAAAAATACATCAAATAACTAATACCTCAGCTTTTATGGTATAAAAGGGTGGACAACGAGGAGGTGGGTGGGTCAGTTAGGAATCCACAGGTAGATACTGTATTCACCAGAAAAAGCGTTACCGAAGGTAAGTAACTTGTTCTTCTGATGGATACTTCAACCTGTGGATTGCTCACCTTATTAATAGAATCCCATAGCAGTCAAACCATCGGAGGAGGGTGTCCACCCTTCAACTCCAAAAAGTCCTGTAAAACAGAGCGAGCAAAATGTCCGTCCCTCCTCACCTCGGAATCTAAGCAGTAATGCTTCAAGAAAGTGTGGAGGGAGGCCCAAGTTGCAGCTTTACATATGTCCGAACTAAGAACACCTCTAGACAATGCAGAAGTAGACGATTTATCCCTGGTGGAATGAGCTCCAATGCCTACAGGAGGCTCCTTACCAGCCAGGGAGTACCATATTTTGATGCACAAGATGATCCACCTGGATAAAGTGCGCTTGTGCACCGCTTTGCCTTTCATACGACCAGCATATCCAACAAAGAGCTGGTCATCTTGACGGAAGTCCTTTGTTCTGTCCAAATAGAAGCTGATCACCCTCTTTGGATCCAAACGGTGAAGTCTCTCCTTCTCTTTGGATAGGTGAAGGGGAGGATAGAAAGTTGGAAGGGTAATGGACTGACCTAGGTGGAAGGGACTCACCACCTTAGGCAGAAAAGCAGCATGTATTGTCAGAAAAGGAGGATTTGAACTCAAAGCCTGGAGCTCACTCACCCTCCTGTCCGAAGTGATAGCCACTAGAAAGACAGTTTTGAATGTCAGTAGTCTCAAAGGACAACTAAGCATAGGTTCGAAAGTGGAACCCATTAAAAAAGTAAGCACCAAATTTAAATCCCACTGGGGCATAATAAAAGGAGTGGGTGGAAACATGTTAGTAAGCCCCTTAATAAACCTTAAGACTATTGGAGACTTAAAAAGAGAAGGTTGATCGGGCAAACAAAGAAATGCTGACAAAGCCGAGAAATATCCTTTAACAGTGGCTACAGCACAACCCTGCTGAGCCAAATGAAGTGAAAAGCAAAGAACATCAGAAAGATGTGCTTTAAGAGGATCAACAGATTTCTCTCCACACCACTTAACAAACTTTCACCACCTACAGGAGTAGATAGACTTGGTGGAGTGTCGCCTGGCCGATAAAATAACATCCACCACGTCAGGTGGGAGAGAAAAAGAATCCAGGTTACCCCGTTCAATCTCCAGGCATGAAGGTGCAGGCTCTGGAGGTGGGGAGGGAGAAACAGCCCCTTTATCTGAGAGACGAGGTCTGCCCTGAGAGGGAGACGGAGGGAGGGTGCAACGAGAGGTGAAGTAGATCTGTGTACCACACCCTTCTTGGCCAATCTGGGGTGATCAATATAACTTGGGCCCGGTCTTAGCGAATCTTCCTCAGAACCCGAGGAATAAAGATATGGGAGAAAACGCATAAAGGACTTGTGAACTCCAACTGAACTGAAACGCGCCCCCCAACGCTCCCTGCCTCGGAACCTGGAGACTGCAGAATGACAGGCAGTGCGAGCAGTGAGCATTCTTGAGAGTGGCAAACAGGTCCACCCACGTCTGGAAGATGTGTCGAACCACCTCCGGATAAAGCCTCCACTCGTGGTCGGCGGAGAACTGCCGACTGAGACTGTCGCGTGCATGTTCAGCACCCCAGCCGGATGGTTTGCCATCAAGCAAATCCGATTGTCCTGAGCCCAGGGCCAGAGCCGCAACGCCTCTCTGCAGAGACGGTACGACCCTACTCCTCCTTGCTTGTTGACATACCACATCGCGGCAGTGTTGTCCGTCAGGACTTGAACCGACTGAACGTGGATGGAAGGGAGGAAGGCCTGAGTGCCAAACGTGTCGTCCGCAATTCCAAAAGGTTGATGTGAAGCAACCTTTCCTCTGGAGACCAAAGACCTTTGATCTCGAGATCCCCCAGATAAGCACCCCACCCTAAAGTGGAGGCATCCATTATCACTGTGGCCACCGATGGAAGAAGATGGAAGGGCTTTCCTTGAGAAAGATTGCCCTACACGCTCCACCAAGACAGATCCATTGCAGCTTCTCTGGAGATCCTGCCTGACTCCCTGAGATCTCCGTTGTGCTGATACCACTGCCTGCGGAGACACCACTGGAGCGCCCTCATGTGCCATAGTGCATGGTTGATCAGCAGGATGCAGGAAGCGAACAGACCGAGCAGGCGAAGAACCTTCAGAACTGGAACAACGGCTCCATTGTAAAACAAGGGAATAATTTCCTGAATGTTGAGAATCCTTTGCGGAGGAGGGAATGCTCGACACACAGTGGTATCCAGTACTGCCCCTATGAACAGGTTGTGCTGAGAGGGCACCAGGTGAGACTTCGGTACATTTATCGAAAAAAACAATTTGTACAACAGCTGGGCTGCAACCTGCAAATGAATACTCACCATCTCTGGAGACTCTGCCTTCAACGGCCAGTTGTCCAGGTAGGGGAAAACTGGAATACCCGACCTCCTGAGATGGGCAGCCATCACTGCCATCACCTTGGTGAAGACTCGAGGTGCGGTAGTAAGATCAAACGGAAGGATCGCAAACTGGTAGTGTTGCGACCCAACTGTGAAACGGAGATACTTACTGTGTGACTTCAGGATTGGAATGTGGAAATACGCATCCTGCAAGTCGATGGACACCATCCAGTCCTCTAGTTGCAGCGCCTGAAGAACCTGCACTAGGGTGAGTATCTTAAATCTCTCCTGCTTGAGAAATAGATTCAAGATTCTGAGGTCCAGGATAGAACGTAACCTGTCATCCTTCTTGGGATTCAGAAAATACCGGGGGTAGCATCCCTGACCCCTTTCCTGCTCCGGAACCACCTCAATCGCACTTTTTTGTAACAGGGTAAGAACCTCCTTCTGAAGGAGTAGAAATGTTCCTCTGTGCAAAACCGCTGGCAAGGAGGATAAGGAGGAGGGAATTCCCTGAAGGGACGAGCATACCCATTTTCGACAAGATCTAAAATCCAAAGGTCCAAAGTGATTAACCTCCAATCTTGAAGAAAATGGGTAAGCCGGCCTCCCACGGGACCCACATGATCCAGGATGGTGGATCTAGGGCTGCTTTCCTGCATTACCAGGAGGGGTTGGGAAGATAGATGAGGAAGTGGTTGGCGCCCGGCTCCATGAAGGCGACCTCTGCCTTGACCCCTGTAGCTCTTATACAATTGGTTTTGCTGCTGTGGTTGTCTGGATGCATGAAAGGAAGACTTCCCAAAGTCATGGTATCTTTTATACCCATTACCTCTTGTTTGAGTCTGCAGACCAAAATACCTTGCAGTTGCTTTACTGTCCTTGAATCTCTGCAGGGCAAAGTCCGCCTTTTCACCAAAAAGCTTGGAACCATCAAATGGCAAATCAATAAGAGCAGCTTGCAGGAGAGAACCCTGAAGATTTTAACCAAGCATGCCTCCTTGTTGCAATAGACAAGCCCATGACCCTGGCAATAGAATCCGCTGTATCCAGACCAGACTGGATAACCTGGCGAGCAGCCGCTTGAGCATCCACCAACACCTCCCTCAGATTCCCCTTGTCCTCTCCAGATAATTTAGGGAGAAGCTAAGAAGCTATTTCGCAGAGTCCATTAAAGCATAAATATACCTGCCCAAGAGACAATCGGCGTTGGTAGATTTTAATGCCAGACTGGCTGAAGAAAATACCTTTTTCGCAGACTGCTCCAGCCTCTTAGAGTCCCTGTCTGCGGGGGCCTGTGAAAACGCCCCTGTTGACTGCTTCGAGCAAGAAGCCTGCACCACCAGACTTTCAGAAGAAGGGTGAGGGGATAGGAAAACCAGATCTCCAGAAGCAGGTCTACATCTTCTTGAGACCGACCTCGAAACTGCAGGTGCTGAAAGAGGATTACATCACACCTCAAGTATCGGCTCAGTTAGAGCATCATTAAACGGCAAAGGAGGCTCAATCACCGAAGAAGGAGAATGAAGCACTTCGGTGAGAATATTAGGTTTATACTTTGATACAGGAAGCTGCCAGTCCACACGTTCCGCAGCCTTCCTAAGAACTGTCGCTGGCATAAACGGCATAAAGGGGCCTGAGGATACTGATGAGGCAGACCCCAATTATAAGCCAACCAACCCATGTGACCAAAAGGTGCTCCTGAGGGGTACGAGGCCCTGGTGAAAAACAGCATACATCGGATTTAAAAAATACGAGGGCTCTGAAACCCGGCGTCAGTAACTGAGGGTAAGAAGCAGGTTCCAGATCCGATCGAGGTACCTCTGGAATCAGAGCTGCTGGAGCCACAGGTGGAACAGCCGGAGCTGAAGGAACCTCATCATCATCATCATCAGCTGGATTCGATGGCGAGAATATTGACGTCTCTCTGATGCATTCCCCACATCAGAGAGACAACTCAAACTAATATAATTGGCAAAGTTGATACAAAGAAGACAGTCTCTTTCAGTACGCCTTTACAAATCATTATTAGGAATGATGTCATCAAGCATCCCTTCGGTAAGTACTGCCTGTTTACGAATGCAACAACTTTAGGTGGAAAACGATGCTCAGTGGATTCAGACCACTGGCTCTTTCGACAACATCATCAAAGTCACCCCAGTTATGATCAAAGCTCCAACTTTGTGTACACTATCAGAACATCTCTCATTAGGCCTTTCTTTTCTTAGCCTTCCATCTCCTTTAGTCACTACCACCGACGCTTCCCTGGATAGATGAGGAACGTACTTTTAAGACCTACAAATAAGTGGTCAGTGGCAAGAACCTCATCGACATTACAAGAACAATCTGCTCGAGCTCAGAGACATGCACCTGGCCTTACAGGCTTTTCTTCCAAAGATAAAGGGTTCCTCAGTCTTCATTCGTACAGACAATATACAAAGATGCATTACAAATAGGCAGGGGGATACCAGATCACTTCCCCTTTCTTGAGATGCTCAGGACATCTGGGATTGGTGTCTTTGTAACATGGTGCAATTTTCAAGCAGAAATTGTCCCAGGAAAACTGAATGCTATAGCAGACATACTCAGCAGATGAAAAACCTCTTGTCACAAATGGGAACAGGACCAGGAAACCATTGACCAAATGTTCCCCCATTGGGACAAGCCAAAACTTGATCTTTTTGCAACCCCCCCAGAACCTCAAATGCAGTTCTTCGCAAGCTGGCATCACCATCGGGGAATCATAGAGGAATGCATTTTCGGTGGCCTTGTCCGGCATATTTGTTTACGCTTTTCCATCCATTCCCCTGATCCCAAAGGTTCTCACAAAGATGAGAATGGAACATTGCCTATTAATTCTAATAGCCCCAAGGTGGCCTCGCCAAAACTGGTTTGCGGAACTCCTCTTGTTGTCACAGAAACTGCATATCAAACTCAAAGTCTTGCCCTGTCTCCTGACGAGGGACAGAGGTCAGGTTCTACATTCAGATCCCCAGTCTCTTCATCTATCGGCCTGGTTCCTGAGCACAGTGAATTCGGCCATTTATGAATCCCTCCTGAATGTAGGAATTTCTTTTCAAAGCGGGCAGCAACAACAAAACATGTTCTTTCAAGTGTAAACAATTTTATTTATGGTGTCAGCAGGAACAAGAACACCCTTCCTATCCTTCGGCTGAGCAAATCTTACCGTACTTGCTACTTTTGGCATGCTCAGATCTAGCTCACGCATCCATCAGAGTTCATCTAACTTCCAAATCTCAATTCAGACAACCATCCAATTCACTTTCACTTTGGTCGTCAAGGATAATAAAGCAATTCTTCAAGGAATTATTTAGGTTTTTTTCCCACTAAGACCTCCTCCTCCACCTTGACATCTAAACACAGTGCTTTCACAGCTCCTTAAGCAACCTTTTGAAGTCATTCACAGAGCGAAACTAAAGCACCCATCCTGAACAGTAGGAAGGGTACCAATATTGTTGATAACCTCCTCTGTATGATAGGAGCCCTCTCCCTCTGGAACCCCGAAAGGGCAGTTTTTTTTAAGAGTGCCTAGCGGTTTTGCTGTGTCTGTGTCCGTCATCATGGTTTGTAGGGCATGATCAATGTTTTTCCCAAATAGAGTTTCTCTGTTGAATGGAAGATCCAGTATTTTGTTTTGTACCTCTGGCCTAAAAGAAGTAGCTTTAAGCCAACCTTGTCTCCTGAGAACAGCAGAACCTGCCATTTGTCTGAAAGCGGTATGGTGGTATCCATGGAACAATCTATGACCTCAGCAGATGTGCATTCCCCCTTTTGTAAATTGTTCTTAGCTTCAGATCTAACATCCTCTGGTAGTTGATCCACATAGGGAGCCACTCCAGCCCACAGCTGCCAATCATATCTGTCTAGGACAGCTAGTGAATTGGTTTCCTTGACAATAAGCGTCGACATCGATGAGAACCACTTGTGGATGTTATCAAGGCACCTAACCTCCTTGTCTGGAGGTTGGGGCCAATGGGTTCTGAGATCTGCATTCAGCAGCTTACATGATGACCAAATCCGGCTTTGGATGGCCAGTGAGACATGCCAGAGTGTCCTATGGGGCTTTACATTTTTTGCCTAACCGCAGGAGAACTGAAGTAACGGTGGCTGGACTGCTCATGTCCTTAAGACGCTCTTCCCAAATGCAGCCGGGTGTAGGCATGGATCCAACACTTTTTTGAATGGCTCTCTGAAGTCATAGAGAAAACTGTCCATTTGCTTAGTAGGCATAGGAAGAGCAAATCTTCTTGCCGCCCTTTCTAGCAGGTTGTGTAAACCCCCAATATCCTTATGTGGAGAATCCATTGGGGCCAGAGATGGAGAAGAAGGTGTAGGTATGAGATAATCATCCCATTCATGTTGCAAAGCTTACTCGTCTCTCTTTCATCATCATAGGTTGCCAAATCCTGAAGAAGAGCTGTGTGTAGTGTTCATTTTGCAGATGAGGGCATTTGTAAGGACGCTGGTTTTGGTGTGGAATGCGGAGCAGTAGGAGGTCGCATGACATGTCCTTCTGCATGTGTTGACATCTGTAGTGCTATAACTGGAGTGGGTTGAAAAACACTCCATCCAATACTAGTGAACTAGGTAAACCGACTACTTCCTCCTGATAGAAACGCTGGTAGTGATGTTGAGGAGAATAATAGTGATCCTCTGGATTCTCCTCATAATCCTCGTCATCTTCCTGGCACTTAACATGTAACTTAGATGGACTACTAGCCACCCCAAAAGGCCCCTCTTTGTCAGAGTCTTCCTCTTCTAACAAATGAGCTAGGAGCAATGGAGAAATGTATCTGGGAGAGGTGCTAGCAGGAGTTAAATACCAACTTTTCTCAATGTTGTCGGTCATATCCATCAACAGTGTCGCTGACGAGGTCATCGTCGGAATCACTGACGAGGTTACCAGACTCAATGTTGTGAAGTGAGAGTCATCTGCCGACAGAAAAGTCGTTGTCGGTGTTATCATCATCATCAACCAAGGAATGGACGTCGAAAGAACTGTTGTCACTGAAGCAGACAATGAGACCATTTTAATTTTGACGGTCAAGA
The DNA here is from genome assembly GCF_964263255.1 of Lissotriton vulgaris. Taxonomy (NCBI): domain Eukaryota; kingdom Metazoa; phylum Chordata; class Amphibia; order Caudata; family Salamandridae; genus Lissotriton; species Lissotriton vulgaris. The sequence goes on along the minus strand of NC_141685.1, from coordinate 1,427,796,801 downwards.
TTGAACAGCTGTCAATGACAAAGCCATCATTGTGGAAGAAGAAGCACTGGATAGCACAGAAACAGTGCACGTCAATGAAGTCATTAATGCCACTGTGTATATTCTTGTTGGCGACAGTGCAGACATCAGGGCCTTTCTCGAGGGGGGGGGGGCGCTCACCGACAGTCTGTCAGAGGGCATTTCTTTGAAAGCAGGCCAACCTGAAGAGGCGGTGTAGATTGCCCAATTGGTATTTTCTTTGATTTTTGTGAAGAGAGATGTGGTCCCTTTCTTTCTTTTTGTTTGGAATTAGAGTGAGAGTCCTGAGAGGATTTAGAAGAACTATGGCCTTTGTAAAACCCATGAGTGTTTAAAAAAAAAAAACTTTTTGGATGCTCAAGGGAGGAATAGGAACGGGTGACCTATCCCTTTTATGTTCCATTCTGGAGGAGGTAGAAGATTTCCCAATGTCAGAAGCACAGGCTGGCTTCTTCCTGGGTTTGAGCTTCTGGAGCCATAGCAGCAGTCTCATTTCTTTGTCCTTTAGAGTCTTTGAAGACAAGGTATGACACACCTTATAGTCTGTAGCTGTATGGTTGGGATAAAGGCAGTATATGCAGCCCAGGGGAGGGTCCTCAGAATGCATCTTCTTCTTTCCACAGGCACAGCAAGCCCTCAAGAGACTTTTATTCTCTATGTCTTGCATGTTGCAGACAAATATGTTGTAGAAATGGGGAAAGGTTTCAAATATATATTGAAGAACAAATGTGTAGAGATAGCTCAGCAAAGTTCAGAAGAGACTCTCTAGCACGACGTGCAGTTACAAATCTGAGGTATGGGATCTCTCTCAGGTCTGTTCTACAGGTCAGGGAAGCCTGACTGGCTGATAGGTTGCAAAAAAGAAGGCTACCTCAGGTCTGAATGTTAGCACATGAACCATGCGTGGTGACTGTATAGATTATCTCAGATATTTGTGGATAAATACAACTATAAAAAAGGGGGGGGGGAATTATCCCTTAAGGACTAGAAACCTCACTCACCCGAAGGTGACATGCTTCATCATATGGGTTTCTCCCCCCAGTAGGAAATCCTAGTTCTACTGGGGGCTACAACTTCCTCACTGTGAGGAAGGAGTTCATGAATGTTTTCAAAGAGGTTCACTAGTGTGACTAGGATGTTAGAATGATGGTGTAGTGAGGGTGCAGCGCAAAAAAAGAGAAGACTGATTTTAAAACTGCCTAGGAAGATACAAAAAACTATTTTTATCGGATTTCTCTCACAGGCAGGGTTAAAAAGCAGTGCAGAGAGTAGTATAGATTTAAAACTACTCAAAATTCAGGTCGACATGTTTCAGCCTAGTGATCAATACTCTGTATCAGTGGCTTTCTTCAGCACCAAAGAAATGTTGTTATTGCTGCTGCTATTACTTACACGTGTGATAATGAAAAATAGTAAACATAAATGATACAACACCAGTAATCCTGCGTAGCGATGTCAGGTATTACTGGGAATATCTGTGAAACATGAGAGAGAGAAAACAAACATCGCACACAGTCAATTGAAGTGCTATGCTTATTACATATGTTTGTTCATCATATTGTCAGCAGCCATACATGTCGTATTCTATGTTGCCCAACTTACCCTCAAAGGTAGGATAAAACACCTCGCCTCACCTCTACCTGGGCTTTATATTTAAAATCATGCTCTAGTGTGTCCATGCTACAATGTCGTAATAACTCCACAAAAGGTTGCAGTCTCATACCTAGGGTTTCTGAATCTTAATATTAATAGTTAGCAAAAAGGAGTGAAGGACTCAAAGGGGACCTATGCTGATATACCCCTAAATGCCTCCCTCCCAAGGTTTCAGACTTTATACTCTTTAAAGTAAAAAGGCCAAACAAGTCACTTGCAGGTCTTACTGGGAAGGTCTAAAAACACTAACAAAAGCACAAGATGGGGGCTTTAGAAAAGTAAAGAAGTAAAAATAAGAGCTTTAACAAGGTAAAGAAATAGTAATGGTAAAGAAAAATCAAGAGTCCAGGCCGCCTTACCTGTCCGTCGGTACCTCGTAACGGTACAGGACTGCCACCGGAGGTACTAGATAGGCAGGTGGGCACGCTTTTTATAGTGTCTCAATTAACAAACAATCGCTCCAAGCTGGAACCAGGAGCTTCTATTCTACTGCCTGTAAAAGACGATGTTCTGCCTACCATGCATGTGTTGGAAAGGAGACACTGCGCTTAGGACTGTACCATCTTCACTGCGCATGCACAGGAAAAGGAAACTAATTCCCTGCTATTGCGCCTTTTGTGTATATCTAATTCATCTGCGCATCATTTTAAAGACATATATGGACAGGCTATGGGTCTTTAGGTATTGCCAATATGCATTATTATCGATACGCCATATTTTGCACACTCCCAATGGTGTGCATAGCAAGTAGCGTGCGGCGTGAAGCGTGTATCTTCGCGAATGCGCCGAAGAGTGATGCTACTCTTTCACAATGCTCGTAGCGTCATTAGTAATTCTGCTCACTGCATCAGTCATTTTAGTCAAGTTGCCACAGCCAGTAATATCAATCTTATCTAATTAGATGATCTTCTCCAATTAGATAGATTGTTACAAGAAGGAGATGATAACAACAGATATTGATCATTGGTATTGAATATCGATATACATATACATTGTACCTTAAATAGTGGATACTAGGCAGGAGCGCAATGTATATCCGCCCACATTCTACTAATGGGAAATAGTACTACCTCCCGTATAAGAAAATATCAACTAACCATACATTAGAGGTGCTCTATGTCTGTATAATAAATACACATATTATATAGTCAGGATTCAGATACATAATAAGAGCAGATATTCTTATCGTAGCTAATGGGCTCTTTATTATCAGTGGGCTAAATATATATCAGCCCCTGTTCCATTTGTAGGGAATAGTGCTACCTCTAGAACCTCCAGTATCCAAGAGGATTCAAATAGATGGCCGTGTATTCACTCTCAAGACGTTATATGTATGTACCATTGTTACATATGATATTAAATTTACAAGGGAAAACAGGTGGATGTGATCAGGATTCGGTTATGCGATCCCGAAGGCTGTTCTCATGTAGAATGTGAGAGAATACACATCATGCTCCTGCCTAGTATCCACTATTTAAGGTACAATGTATATGTATATTGATATTCAATACCAATGATCAATAACTGTTATCATCTCCTTCTTGTAACAACCTATCTAATTCGAGATGATCATCTAAATAGATAAGATTGATATTACTGGCCGTGGCAACGTGACTAAAATGACTGATGCAGTGAGCAGAATTACTAATGACACTACGCGCATTGGTGAAAGAGTAGCATCACTCTTCTGCGCATGCGCGAAGATACACGCTTCACGCCACACGCTACTTGCTATGCACACCACTGCGAGTGTGCAAAATACGGCGTATCGATAATAATGCATATTGGCAATACCTAAAGACGCGTAGCATGTCTATCTATGTCTTTAAAATGATGCGCAGATGAATTAGATATAGGGGCAATAGCAGGGAATTAGTTTCCTTTTCCCTCGAATGCTTGGTAGGGCTCTTGATTTTCCTTTACCATTACTAATATGATTAACAAAAATATGTCATCAGCATAGCACTTCAATTGACTGTGTGCGATGTTTGTTTTTTCTCTCTCATGTTTCACAGCTATTCCCAGTAATACCTGACATGGCTACGCATGATTACTGGTCTTGTATCATTTATGTTTACTATTTTTCATTATCACAAGTATAAGTAATAGCAGCAGCAATAACAACATTTATTTGGTCCTGAAGAAAGCCACTGATACAGAGTATTGATCACTAGGCTGAAACGTGTCGACCTGAATTTTGAGTAGTTTTACATCTATACTACTCCCTGCACTGCTTTTTAATCCTGCCTGTGAGAGCAATCCAATAAAAATAATTTTTTGCATCTTCCTAGGCAGTTTTAAAATCACTATTGGTCGTCTCATTTTTTGCGCTGCACCCTCACTACACCATAATTTTCACATATGGGATTCTAGCATCCTAGTCACACTAGTGAACCTCTTTGAAAACATCCCTGAGCTCCTTCCTCACAGTGAGGAAGTTGTAGCCCCCAGTAGGACTAGGATTTCCTACTGGGAGGAGGAACCCATATGATGAAGCATGTCAACTTCGGGTGAGTGAGGGTTCTAGTCCTTAAGGCATAATTCCCGCCCCTTTTTGGTTGTATTTATCCACAAATTTCTGAGAGAATCTATACACTCACCACACATTTTTCATGTACTAACATTCAGACCTGAGGTAGTATTGTGTTAGTAATTATGTTTAGGGGAAGCTCCCTTATCGAAGAGAGAGAATGATTCAATCATGTGAATCTAAGAAAGTTCCAATACTAGAATAATTTGCAGCTAGACCCTGTCTCTACCAGTTACTGCATTACCAAAGGTAAGCAGCTTTTTATAAACTGATAGAAAGATCTAGTCTCAGATTCCTTACTTTAGAATCAAATGCCAATGCCATACAATTCCCAGAGGAGGGTCTGCGAACTGAGACCATGGAAAATCTCTTACTATAATAAACCCAGTCCAGAACAAGAGAAAAATACCGGACATTCATAATAATTTAGGTGAGCAATAACATGCTCTACCACATAACAATCCACAGAAGGAACCACAGGTAAGCAAAGTCACAAGACATTTAAACCTGGGAATAAAATACCCATGTTACTATGACAAATCTGTGTCAGAAGTCACCCAACAATATGAATATAAAACTATTCGCACTCCTAACAGGATCCGAACCATGCATTTTCATCTCACAATAGCTGTGAGCAGAAATACAGTAACAAAAATCATAAAAAACATTAAAAGCATGGGGATAACAGTACTCCTGACAAAAGACAATGTTGCCAAATGACTAAGAAAATGAACCCATTTGGTCTTTAAACCGTGTGTTTAAACCTGTGGAACACAGAGCACCAGGCCATGCCATATAGCAATACCTATATGCCATATGAAGTCCTGTCCTAGCCATGATTGCCCTGCAAATTACACAGATAAAAATCCATCTCCCATGGAGAACACATAACAAATGTTCTTGTCAAAAAGAAGTCGAAGACAACAATAGCAACTATTGGCATAAAAGCTGTCTTTCCATGGGAGAAAGAACTAGAGATTATACAAATACCTCTAGCATATCCCATATATATATCACTATATATATTTTGTGACATAGGAGTAAAATAATTAAAAGGTCTATGTATCAACAAAAGAACATTCATATTTAAAGATACAAAAATAAAGCCAAATAATCCACAGGCCATGCTGACATACGAGTATGGAACTACAGTGGGATCACGCCACTTAAAAAAGCAACAGCCATTCAACAAGTCAGAGTAATGCAAGTTGCCTGAGACACCACCGTTAAGCAATGGCAGTATAAAGTTGAATACAATATTAAGTATGGAAAAGAAACTTTGATTGCCTAGCAAAACCAAGGTTAGTATGTGACCTTACTTTCATGAATAGAGTCCCATCTACATATGATCTAGAAAAAGTCCCCCATACTGAAACCGGGAACTTTAAGGGATTCCATAATACAAAAATCTGACCGACCAATAAAATAAACATCAACTTGTGTACGTCATCTAAAGAACCACACTTCGCAAAGTGTGAACCCTGTGTTTCCAACGACCAGCAACTAGTGACAGGAAAATAATTAAAAGAGTTGTCCCATAGAAGAGCAACAATCCGATACGATAGCAATAAAAGGCTTCTACAAATGGTGAAGGCTATAAGGCCGAAGGCCCTTCCCCTCAAGGACTAATGTACACAAACACCTTCATAGACAAGGAACGGTACACCATTAGAGGTAAATGCCCTTCAAAAAAGAAAAAAAACTTTAGTGATAACGCACAGCGTTATAACATCCCAAAAAGAGAAAAAAACATAACTGGCCGATTACGATGCAGCCCGTCACGACTCCGACCAACGGTCAGAGCATTCAGGGCAGCATCGTAATCAGCCCCGCCATTTACTTTCCCACCACCTAATTATGATCTAGGCGGTCGGAAAGTAAACCGGCCAGTCATTCCGGCTGACTTCCGACGGGTTCTAGGAGCCTGTCAGCTAGTCAGAAGCCGGCCAGTAATCTCAAGGGTGGACCTTTCCGCCCTTGAGATTACGATGCACGGTTTGCGGCATGGTTTCCATACAAGCCTATCCAACATGAAAACCATGTCAGAAAGCGTGCTTGGGGCCCCAAGAAGGGCCCACTTGAGCTTGCGGCCTCCAGTCGGGGGCCAAGGTGCACCCGGTTGCAGGCACAACAAGGTGCCTGCCACGGGGTGCAGGGATGAACTGCACCTCCACCTCCCTTTTCTCAATGGGAGCTTGTGTTACAGCCGGTTTACAGCAGTACCACGAGCTCCCATTGAGAAAAGGGAGCATGCGACTGAACAGAGTTCGTTGCGTTGTAAGGAGCTGGTCGGGACCGCTGACAAGAGGTTGGTCGTTCCCAGGAACGAGACCGTGTCAGGCAGACTGAAGTCCGCCTGACATCATAATCAAGCCTTATGTACACTTCATAATAGGAGGAATAGACCCACCTGATAGACTTGTATCTTGTCTCTCGTCTGAAACGTTGTCCTCAAATTACCCGCTTGTGATTATTTTTAGATATACCTGATGTCCTCCTGAATAAAGGTACCTTGGAACAATGAAGTATTTTTAGCAAGATCTGGGTCCCACCTTTGTCCATTAGTTTTTATTTAAGAACTCCCTCCTTCCTTTAAAGTCTTTGAGGAGGTATGAGTCTGACCTGGTGGCAATGCCCTACCAGGTTGGGGAAAGGATGTCAATGATGAAGCATGACACTATTATGTATGTGAGGATTCCTCTTCCATAACGGATGACTTTCCTCAGATGTGCAGCATAAGTCCTGTGACATCCAAAACTCTTGATTTCTGACTATTACTAGAATATAAGGAAACAGTAAACCTTCTTGGTTTCTCTATACTTTCCTGATGCTACCATACCTATTTTTGTGATTTGATTGATTCTCCGGAGGGACGTACGTTGGCCTACCCTCCTCACCTGTGGCCCTTAAGCAATCAAGAAAGGTTTTTGAAAGAGTGCGTGTTTTTGGGGCCGGACTGGAGGGTTGCCAACTAAGTCATTTTTTGCTAGTGTTTTTCTCTGGAGGCCCGCAAACAAAGGTGGCAACTTTAGGCCTAAGTAAACTGGTGTATTCTAGGAGACTTTAGAGGCGGGCCTGCCATACTGTTCGGGTCCACAACGACCAGGTCTGAGTCCACAACACAGCTGCATGTTTAATGTTCGGGTGATCTGCTTATTTCGAGGCAATTTACAATATCCGCCAGTATTATTTGTATTTTCATGATGCCGATGAATCTGATTGTTACGTTAGCCATTTTGAGGTCATACCCCAGCACATTTGAAAAATGTAGGTCAGCAAACCAAAATTAATACTTATTTTACACAATAATCGTATTTAACACAGTTTTATAACGTGCATACGAAAATATATTGAATTTGACATGACAAAGCTCACTATGAAAAAGCAGTTTTCCTAATTTTTCACTGGAATTAATAATGTCACAACTGTGTACATGTGAATGTGTATTGCTGCCACTGAAGGAAATTTACTATAGGGTAAATGTATTTTTCTGAGATAAGTGTCAATGTCAGACAGTTTGTTTTTCAGTCAAATCTCTTCCATAATGTCTTGGTCATAGTGAATGTCTTCCTTATGTTTTGAGCTTCTACTGAATTTCGATCTTGATGCAATATTTACAAATTCATAAATAAAAGCAACCATTTCCTTTCTACAGTTTGTTTCATGTGTTAAATTTGTAGTTCATTAATTCAAACTTCTTTTTGTTGATCTTCACATCCCCATGTTTTCTTGTTTGCTAATGCTGATCAGACTCGATTTGCAAACTGATTCTAGTAATGATACATGAATGTGCAAATTTCACTGCATCTTTCCCGCTTGTAAGTTTCCTTTACATCAGGTAAGATAACAAGTTCAAATCCAAAAGTATTTTTCTGCCACTACCGCCTCCCTGCAGAAAGTGCTCCTGACAAACACCTTTCATATTATCAAGCAGTATTGCTTTATGGAAATACTGTTCAACGATGTGAAGTCATAGACCCATTCAATCAGCAAGCTACAAATATTTCCCGAAAAGTTAAATTCTACCTACACCTCCATAGGACAACCCTTATCAGCCTTTGGAATACTCTTTACTGTACCATCCTAACCTAAGGCATAATCTGTATCATGTTACTCCATGGATTCTTTTGAATTCACAAACCCTATACAGTCATGATTGTGTCTGAACAATTGTTACGTTTGCAAGCAATTCTGAGTTTATAGTTAGCAAGGGGGTTGAAGATGGATACATTTACCACTGCAAATTAAATGTGTCTTTGAGTGAAGGAGGTAATGATGAGACTGAAGCGATTGGAAAAGTAGAGAGGAGTTATTGATATTTGTTAGATGTATATTTGACAGGAGCATTGCTGTTGCTTGAGACAAGAGGCATGAGAAAATAAAACGTGTAAGGGAGTGCATTTAAAGATATGTTACTAAAGGAAAAGAAGAGTGTGAGTATTTAAACCAGTACAGTAGCAAAGAGGACTATTTGTGAAAATATTTTCACAGAGAAAGGAGTAGACATATTTGAAATGATCTACCACATGGATATAGTGAACAGAATGAAAGAGAATACATTTAATGATGTAGTTATGTGGCTTGCGAAGTTAAGATTCTGGCAAGGTAATTGATTACAAAGATATTGTGGGTTTTGGCTGAAGAAGATGGAGAGCAGAAATGACCATTGAATGTGGTGATATAGTGAAAAAGTGATGCTATATAATGCAGCGCAAATACAAATAAAACATAACATATAAATGTACGCTACTCACATTACACAAATACAATAATCAATGTGACTCTATGGTCAAAGTAATCTGAAAACTTTACCTGTACAATATCTCTTTCTGCTAATCTTCCTCTTGAAGACACTCGAACTTCATCTCCATCTAATTCGATCATGGCTAGAAAGTCAAAACCATAGATGTTATTGCCTATATGAATCGAATGAGAGAACAAATAGATCTTACAACTGCATCTCTTTTTTCACCATGCCAATAGATGTTTATAAGCACCAAATGTTACGGACCAAAAACACTACTATTGAATTTACAGTGCAGGAGAGTCAAGCAAACAGATCCCTGTAAATGTCTGAGTGTTTGAATGGTCTCTAGTGTCCATGCGTGTGCCAATGCTTGACTGTGTCCAAGCTTGCTAAATAATTTATCTGCCCTAGTCACAAATATCTGTTTCCTATTCTAAAGATTTGATCATGTTCAAAGATGGCTGCTTCTATATTTCTTCACATAGCACAAACTTAGATTAAATGTAATTCTTGTGCTGAGTTAATGGTGTAAATAAATATTTGGTTAGAAGTGATAGACTAGCAAACCTTTACAATTTCTATTAGTGGGCAAAGGTCTAGCTATGATGGTTTATTTTAGTTATTTGAGGATTTAATGTAGTACAATTCCTACCCAAATATGATTTCAGTGTGTTTAACGGGTAACATATTTAAGAAAACATAGTTTATGAGAATTTGATACTTGGAACAAAAAGTAAACAAACATAAAAAAGGGTCTGGAGACAGTGAGGCAGCTGCTGAGGTGATAGAAGTGACAGATGAGTGTACAGGGGGGGTTGTTCCAGGTCAGCAGTGCCTAAAACCCTCGAGAGGAAGACCTGCATAATATTTTGCAGGTGCCTGATTAGGCGTATTAGGACCTACATAATAGGTGATTCTTTGTAGTGCTATCTCTCATATTAAGGCTGAGTGTTGATCAGAGGTTGGGCCCTCACAGTTTCCTTAAGGCTCTCCAAACTCTGAAAATATGAATGATATGTACCATCTTTTCCAGGTCATATTGTCCTAGATCATCATGTTGTTAGAGCTTCACATTTTGTTGGTCCGGGATATAAGCGGAAGCATTATGCCCATTGATTTCAAGTTCATCCTGGGGCTCAGTGTCAAACTGTTTTGGTGGCTGCTCTCCTGACAATGGCTTGGTGCTGTGTGAGTTGGAAAGAGGGGAGCCAGGACTCCTGTGTTCACTGCAGTCGAAGTTTGCTTTTTGTTGTTGATGGTGTTCTAGAGTCTGCTCACTGACAAGGAGATCATTGACAAATGCTGCATTAATGAGCAGGCATCTACAAAGACTGTTCTGTAGTTCATGAGAAAATAAGTTTCTACAATAAAGGAGGCACTAACAAACAGACAGCTGTTGAAGAGGAAGACGTTGATATAACTATTGACGATGGAAGCAGTGTCAGTTTGGGTGCTAATAGAGAGGCTTCTGCTGAAAAAAACATGAAGGATGACTTACTCACTTTTGATGTAACTAACGTTTGAGTTTCTACTGGTGTGCTGGATGCCATGTTGGTTGTCAGCATGGTGCCTGCTTTATTTAGGTGGGATGTTAGCCATCAATGTCTGGGTCAGCAATGAGGGGGCAATCAACAATTATTTTCTCTGCCTTGTTTAAACGGTCAGTAGAGTACTTGGATGCTTTCTTTGCCTTTTTGAACCATTTACCATTAGTCTTCATGGAGGTACATTGCAGGTCTTAAGGAGTCACTTAATATGCACTTTTGTTTTTGAGATGTCGTTTTTAGACATGATTGGCATTGGTAGGTTTCTCTGGGTGCTGGTCGATACTGTCCCCAAATACTGCCAGCATACAACATGACAACCAGATCATATTGTCATTTCGGCACAGATTGACATTTGTAGGACAATCTATAAAAGAAAATGTGGTGGCATCTGCTCTTGCCCTTGGGTCTCTAGTTTTTAGAAATACCTGTAGTTCGTAGGTTTCCTTGAGTGCCAGCAAGTCTCAGGCCAATGTAAGGCAACTATCCACAACACAAAAAGGACTTTTGGGAAGGAAGTTTGAAGTCCTTTCTGTGGTTGCATTTTTTACCTTACTTCCGAGGCCACAGGTCTAGTCACATATTTGTGGTGCTGTTGTTATTGGAAGAGGTATGAGAATCCTGAATCAAAGGACTTTTGACATACTCTGCAAACTCTGTAGACTTCGTTCACCGATATAAAAAGGAGAATGTGTTTCATCTTAAAGTAGGACATGCACATGGTGTAGTGGGAAAGAAACATTGGTGGTTTCCATGCAACCACACCTTCCTTAATTCCTGAAAGAATTTTCAGCAATGTCTGGGATTGGTAGCTTTTTCTGTGTTCCAGACTTCACAGGCCCAAATTCAGCAGGTAACTACTAGACAGCTACCATCCCAAAAGTCTATCTTATCCAAGCATCACTTTCTCTTTCCACATTAGTGTCTTTATTACCTTTCTGGTTCTGTACAATTAGCTAAGCCACACAAGTGAGGTACTATTTTTTATCAGGAGGTGTATTGGGAGCAGGATGATTCTACTTGTAAGTCAGTGCCTACATAACACCCTTTAGAATTTTTAGGTCTCAACTATTCTATCCCGTTAGGGATTGAATAGGCAAGATTATAGTAAGCAGTCCGAAAAGTCTACCTAGCCTGCGGATCACGTACAGCTCATGTGAGGCAGGCGTGTGAGGTAGGCGCGTGCACATCAAACTCCATCGGCCTCGGCATCAGACTTCAAAGGAAGCCACTTGCACACCACCATTTGTCTGAGCCTCGGCATCAGACTTCAAAGGAATCCGCTCCCAAGCCGCTCCCCCACCCCCCCATCAGACTTCAAAGGAATGCGCTCCCGCTCCCCTGCCCCCCGCCACAGCAATGCCGAGAGCTTGTTTTCGTGCATCCATTTCGTGGGGAAGCCGTGTTTTGTTCGGCAATCTCTGCACCTTTCTCGCTTTTTTTCTGGACGAAAGTGAAAGCCTACCGTGCTTCTTTACAGTAGCCTTGCTCCCCAAATGCTGTTGCTGTGTTGCCATCACTCTAGGGACACTCAGCTTGAAAACACTCAACTTGCTAGCTGCAATGCTACATCTGCTATGCTTTGCGCCTCTAGACACATTGATCCCTCGCAGACTGTGCTGACTCTGCCCCTCCTGATTCTGAAACTGACCAACGCAGTCACCACGCAGTCACAACCCTTTCACCCTCACTCACCCTCTCACCCTCACTCATCCTCACCCCCTCACACACCCACACACCCTCACACCTCACCCTGATCCTCATACCCCCTCACCCACCTCCTCACCCTCACACCCCCTCACTATCACACCTCCTCACCCTCACACCCCCTCACTATCACCCCCCTCATCCTCACACCCTCATCCTCACCCTCACACACCCTCTCACCCTCACATCCCCTCACCCTCACATCCTCTCACCCTCCCTCACACCCTCACCCACCCCCTCACTCACCTTCTCACCCACCCTCTCACCCACCATCTCACCCTCACACACCCTTTCACCCTCACACACCCTCTCACCCTCACACACTGTCTCACCCACCCTCACCCTCACCCTCACACCCCCTCACCCTCACACACCCCCTCACCATCACACGCCCTCACCCTCCCACACACCCTCACCCTCCCACACGCCCTCACACCCTCACTCTCACACCCCCTCACCCTCACACACCCTCATCCTTACCCACACACCCTCACACTTACACACACTCACTCACCCTCTCACCCTCACACACTCTCTCACCCCATTTCACCCGCACACACCCTCTCACCCTCACACACCCTCACACCCCCTCACCCTCCCTCACCCTCACCCTCACACGCCTCACCTTCACACCCCCTCACCCTCACATCCCCTCACCCTCACATCCCCTCACCCTTACCCTCATACACCCTCACTCTCAAACACCCTCACCCTCACTCTCCCTCACTCCCCCTCACACCCCCTCACCCTCACACCCCTCACCCTAACACACCCTCACACACCCTCACCCTCACACCCCTCACACTCTTCACCCTCACACCCCCTCGCCCTCACACCCCCTCACCCTCACACCCCCACACCCTCACACGCCTCACCCTCACACCCCCTCACCCTTACCCTCACACACCCTCACTCTCACTCACCCTCTCACCCTCACACACCCTCTCACCCTCACACACCCTCTCACCCTCACACACCCCTCACCCTCACACCCCCACCCTCACACCCCCACCCTCACACACCCTCTCACACCCTCTCACCCTGACACCCTCACACCCCCTCACCCTCACCCTCACCCCCATCACCCTCACCCTCCCTCGCCCTCACCCTCACACCCCGTCACCCTCACTCACCCTCACACCCCCTCACCCTCACACCCTCTCACCCTCACACCCCCTCGCAACCCTACACCCTCCCCCACACACACCCTCACAGCCTCTCACCCTCACACGCCCTCTCACCCTCACACACCCTCTCACCCTCACACACACCCTCACCCTCACACAACCTTACCCTCACACCCCCTCACCCTCACACCTCCTCACCCTCACACCCGATCACCCTCACACCTGCTCACCCTCACATCCCCTCACCCTCACCCCCCCTCACCCTCACCCCCTCACACACCCTCACACCCTCTCACCCTCACACACCCTCACTCACCCTCACACCCCCTCACTCTCTCACCCTCACACACCCTCTCACCCTATCACTCACCCTCACCCTCACACCACACCCCTTCACTCACACACCCTCACTCTCACACCCCCTCACACCCTCTTACCCTGACACACCCTCCCCCTTACACACCCTCACCCTCACACCCTCACCCTCACACACCCTCACTCACCCTCACTCACACTCCCTCATCAGCATAGCATAACAAAACATAGCATAGCATAGCAAAACACAACAAAGCATAGCATAGCATAACAAAACAAAGCATAGCATAACATAACAAGGCATAGCAACACAAAACATAGCATAGTATAACAAAACATAGCATAGCATAACAAAACACAACAAAACATAGCAGAACAAAACATCGCAGAACATAACAAAACATAGCATAACATAACATAAAACAAAGCATAGCATAACAAAATATAGCATAACAAAACATAGCAAAATACAACAAAACATAACATAGCATAACAAAGCACAAAAAAACATAGCATACATAACAAAACATAGCCTTGCAAAGCATAGCAAAACAAAATAGCATAACAAACACAACAAAACATAGCATAGCAAAACACAACATAACATAGCAAAATACAACATAGCATAGCATAAAAAAACAAAGCTTAGCATAGCATAACAAAACAAAGCTTAGCATAGCATAACAAAACATAGCATAGCATAACAAAACACAACGAAACATAGCATAGCATAACAAAACAAAGCATAGGATAGCAAAACAAAACATAGCATAGCATAACAAAACATAGCATAACATAACAAAACAGAGCATAACAAAACACAACAACACATAGCATAACAAAACCTACCAAAACACAACAAAACATAGCATAGCAAAACATAGCATAGCAAAACAAAGCATAGCATAATAAAACACAACAAAACATAGCATATCATAACAAAACATAGCATAACAAAGCATAGCATAGCATAACAAAACATTGCATAGCATAACAAAACACAGCCTAGCATAGCATAACAATTCAAAGCATAGGATAGCAAAATAAAACATAGCATAGCATACAGCATCACTCCGCACCACCACAGCATCACTCAGGGGCACCACAACATCACTATGCGCTACCACAGCATCACTGAACGCCACAGCATCACTTGTTCGCCATCACAACATCACTCAGCGCCACCACAGCATCAATCTGTGCAACCATTCAACAACACCTGGTTCAAATATGTTCTCTCAATGTTTCAAGCTTTATTAAAAATGTAACAAAAAGATGTTAAAATGTCACTTCTGTTGTTGGATTGTCGTCACAACAAAATACACTGAACATAATCTTCACAAAAGTTATTTACAAAACTTTAAGCTATTGCCATTATAAATTACAATAACTTTTATTTGAGTATTAATTATTGAAAAAAAATTAAAAGCCATTGTTATTTGTAATATCAATACATGTAAGTCATGTAAAACACATACTGCATTACAAATGCTATAGGTGTCACATTTGCGAAAGTTATAACTATTGGCATTGTAAATAACAAAGCTATTAATTTCTCTATTTTCAAACAAAACATAAATAATTTGTCATTTACAATACCAATAGCTCAAACTTTCCTAATGCAAGACCTATTGCATTGCAAATGCTTGTTTATTATCAAGTGATGCTTGCTTAGTACAATGGAAAATCAATCTAAGCCATAGATGCGTCGTTGGCTCTGGGTAGCATGTGTTTATGAACAACCTACAAACTCAACTAGTATCTCCATCCTTTAATACTGTGCACTGCAAGTTAAAGTCTTTAGAAAGGGGAAGAGAACGCAGATCTGAAAATTATGAGTCCTTTACTAAATAAGGATTCCCAATTCCAGGGACTTTCCCATGGATATTTTCCTCACAAACGAGAACATCATCCTTGCACTGGCATGTGGTTTTACCACGTGAGAAAATGCTCTCACCTGGTAATTTTTGGTGTAGGATCATCAAGCCGCTCACAATTGGCCGAGGTAGTTCTACCAGGAATGAGACTCCGGAAAACACAAAATTAGGACTTATATATAGCACTGCTTCCCGAAGGCTCTGAGATATGTAATGTTCACAATTCCTTCAATTCAACAATTAGTTTCTTTTGGAAAACCTTGAGTGATCCACACAAATAACTCCTTGCTGATTCATAATTGTGTCTAATTTTCAGAAATGTATAGCTTTTAGGATTTACTCTTCAGCTTCTTACATTTCTTTCCACATACTGCAAGTAGATATAAACCGCAGTAATAGGAAACATTGACCACAACTTAAAAAACTGGAAAAGAGTGGGAAGAAAATATTTTTTCCTCTCTCCCTGTTCTTAAAATCCGTTAAGATGGCGATCTTACCACAGCAAACCTTTTTGTTGTTACCACTTCTAGCGTAAAAAAAACATGCTTTCTTGTAAAGCACTCCCGTCCTTCAAAAAAAATATTTTGGTGATTTTCTCAGACCCTTCTGCAGTAAACGGTAAATCCTGAGTAACTTTATCAACAAAGAAAGGGCAAGATATCATTTGTTGAAAAAACAGTTTATAAAGGCAAAGCTAATAGGTCTGATCTTGGCAAGTTGGCATGATGCTAAATTTTTTTAAGCCTCTTTTTTTAAAATCAAATGCCGCAAATGCCACAAATTAAAAGGAGGAAAAAAAGAAACATATAGGGCCAGATGTAGGTGGCCGTTTGAGGCCATTTACCGAGCGGTAACTGCGATTATGGCCGTTACCGATCGGTAAATGGGTGACAGGTATGTAGGAGGCATTATTTAACCGAATCGGTAAAATTACCGATTCGGTAATTTTACCGATTCGGTAATTTTACCGATTCGGTAAAATAAAAATTCGGTAATTTTACCGATTCTGAGGCACCCAGATGTAGGTGGGGCTCTTCAGAGTCCCAGAGGCCTTACCGAATTGGTATTTTACCATCAAATCCAATTTGATGGTAAAATACTGATTCCGGTGTGCATGCACATGTGTGCATGCACACCTATGCCATGTGACAGGCAGACCTGCCCTTAGGGCATGTATGCCTGCCACATAGCACCCGAGCCTGTTTTGGGGGTGCCAGAGGGTGTCAAAGTGACACCCCCTGTAAATACCGAATCGGTAATGCCCATTCATTCCTATGGGCTTCAAAGCCCATAGGAATGAATGGGCATTACCGATTCGGTATTTACCGAATCGGTAAATACCGAATTCTTCCGAATCGGTATTCCAGCAAATCTGGAATACCTACATATGCACCCCTTAGATTTACCGATTTTTAATTACCGAATCGGTAAAATTCGGTGATTAAAAATCGGTAAATCTATTTTTCCTACATCTGGCCCATAACTGTCACCTAATTATGGTAGTAACCTTTTTTGATTACATTAAAAAATTAAAAAATGTATTGTATCATTTTAATGTAAGATTAGAGTTTCTTCCTAGCTGACAAGTGTATTTAAACCAGTGATAGAAACCATTTTTAGTTTTAAAGCACATCGAACAAGTTACTTACCTTCAGTAACGCATTATCTGGTAGATTCCTTATCTTTGAATTTCCCTGGCGTCAGGCTGGATCCGGAAACTTTTGCTGAGCTATACCCCTTGAGCGCGCCGTCGGGTGGGTCCATTCTCCTCCGCGTGATGTCGGCAGAAGAATCGGTTATGATGTTGCGGTTCCTGTATAGGTGCCGCCCAGTTGCGCCGCCATCAGTACTTTTCGTTTTTTCCACACCAGAAGCACAGAGCCATGCAGTAACTGACATAGTCGTGTGCAAAACTAGGGCCCTGAAAAGGGGAGCAACCCTAGCCCTACAAAATTAGTCTGCAAAGCTGGGAGGCATGGGTGGGGCTGTAAGGAATCTACAGCTAGATAGAGTCTCTACCAGATAATGCGTTACCAAGGTAATTGACTTGTTCATCTGATAGAGACTTCTAGCAGCACATTCCTTATCTTTGAATTAAATACCCAAGACATACCATCCAAACGGTGTGTGCGGACCAATAACTCAAACTAGGAAGTCCTTGTAGGACTGAGTGGGCAAAATGACCGCCCATGTGGACCTGACTGTCCAGGCAGTAGTGCTTAGCAAATGTGCACAGAGATGCCCACATTGCTGCCTGACAGATGTCCAGTACTGGGATACCCCGAACCAAGGCCTTAGTCACAGCCTTTTCCCTGGTGGAATGGGCCATTAATCCCTCAGGGGGCTGATTCTTAGCCAGGGCATAGCAGATAATATTGCAGAGAATGACCCAATGAGAGATGGTCTTTTTCTGCACTGCCCTTCCCTTCTTAGCTCCGACATACCCCACAAAGAGTTGGAACTCGACCCGGAACTCTTTTGTGCAGTCAAGGTAGAACGATAATGCTCTTTTTGGTTCCAGGTGGTAGAGACGCTCCTGTTCCTTAGAGGGATGTGGGGGAGCAAAGAAGGGGGGCAGCATGATGGATTGACCCAGATGGAATGGGGTCACAACCTTTGGCAAGAAAGAAACATGGGTGCGAAGCACCACTTTGTCCAGAAATCATGTAGGGAGGTGTTAGACCTGTCCGCCCTTTGGATGGTCCCTTCTGTCATTTATTTATTTTTTTGTTCCCTTTTTGCCTCCTAGCCTTTCGAATTTTTATGTCCACCAGAATTTTTTAGGTGTAGACCTAGGGGTTAGGTGCTTCTTGCCCCTATAGTTTCCCTTACCCTTGGTGCCTTCTTCACTGAATTTACAAGACACACAAAATGGTGGCCAGCAACTGTCAGAATCTTTTTACCTCAGGTCTAGTGGCCATAGGAACCTATGGAGGGGTTCCAGAACCTTCTGGTTAGTTCTGGTAGCCAGAACCCAGCCTATAAAATCCAGAACCAGAGCGGCCATTTTAGATGAGCGGTGGTAGCCTTAGAACAGTGGGAGTGCAGGCTGTGGCGCTAGTGGGCTAGGACTCACAGAGGGTTGACATCTTTCCCTAGGGAATGCTACCTTACTGCTGACACCGACCCGCAAACCATAGATCTGGCCCCTTGTGAATTGAACTCGGTTGTTGGGACACAAAGCCTCCACGAATTACTTGAAGCCATTCCCTGACACTGAGGTGAAGACGCCGCTGGTGAACTGGACTGGAACTCCTGAAGAGCCCCAGATTTCATCAACGTGCCCCAGGTACAAAAAGGGAATTCTCAGCTTTCGGCAAAGCCAAGGCCCTCCGATTCCGATACCCCCATCGTGCTCACCTCTCACCTGTGACCGGTAACGTTGCCCTGCCATTGTGGGCTCCTTCCTGAGGTATTGGGTGTGGAGCGAGAATTGGAGGAAGTGACCGCAGGACAAGCGAAGGGGGATCGAGCATAGTGGCCCCCGTCTGCGCAGGTCCCGAGGAGAGGAAGACACTACTCCCCGGGAGGGGGCGGAGCGACAGGCCGAAGTAGCGTCTGGCGGGCGGATCCAGAGGAGGTCCTGACAGCTGTCTGAGGCGGAAGGCGGCACTGAGGAGGAAGTAGCTAATCTACTGCGCAGAAGCGCTCGTGCAGATCCACATCCAGTGCGGCAACAGAGGGTGCGACCTTCCGGCTTTGAGGTGATTCAGTTCGGCCTGTGAGGGGAGAGGATTCAGGACTTAGGTGCTGGTAAAGAACTGGTGAACTGGAGGAACCAGCCTCCCTGAGAACAAGTAAGCCGAGAGCGGTGGGGACTGGTAAGGGACGTGGAATCAGGAATCTACACCACGGGCCCTAGAAATTAGTTGAGGAGGAGAGCTTGGTGGAACTGTGGGTTAGCCAGTGCGAGTGAGCTGGCGGGACTGTGCATAGATTTAAGACTTTAGTCTCGCTTTAGGGCTGAACCTGGCAAAATCATAACAAGGGTCAGAGGCAACTTTACATAGAATTGAACCGCTGCTTCAGTAAAGACGGGTCCGTGGACGCTTGCCTGAGGAAACTGCTCAATCGCCTGCATATTTGGACGACCCCCGTGCCTGGCTGCTTCCACCAGCTGGTTCCTCCTTGCCGAGACGCTAGGAACAACAGCGTCGCAGGTTGAAGGAACTAGCCTTCCCAGGGGGCACCGCTATCGCGCATAGGAGCGCGTCATCACCCAGCGCCAGGCGGCGCTACAAAGCGGGACTCCGCCCGACCAGAGGGGCGAACCGCTGCTACAGTAAAGACGGGTCCGTGGACGCTTGCCTGAGGAAACTGCTCAATCGCCTGCATATTTGGACGACCCCCGTGCCTGGCTGCTTCCACCAGCTGGTTCCTCCCTGCCGAGACGCTAGGAACAACAGCGTCGCAGGTTGAAGGAACTAGCCTTCCCAGGGGGCACCGCTATCGCGCATAGGAGCGCGTCATCACCCAGCGCCAGGCGGCGCTACAAAGCGGGACTCCGCCCGCAACGCGGGACGCGAGCGGGACGCCCGGGGCGAAGCCCGGGCAAAGGGCGGGCCCTCTTAGGCCCTCAGAGGCCGGAAGAGGCTGGGCTGGGCCCGAGGTCCTGGTCAAATTTCTGAGTAAGTAAAACTATATTCACGATCTCTATCACTCTCAAACTGCTTGATGGCTACTGCTGCTGTTAGCGCTGCCACTACCGGCTTGGATAAATCTGGGAGCATATTAAACAGAACACTGGATGATTATTTTCCCAAGGCTGCTCCCGAGGGAAACAAAGAACTATTACTTGCTGAGAAGCGGGCGGATAGGCGTCGCTCAATTGAACGCATTAAAAATAGGACACTGTCTGAGCCCATCTATTCTGTCACCTTGGACAATGATACAAATAATATTCCAACAGATAATCTATCTCCAACTGCCAGTGTGCCCCTATTGCTTAAGGAATGTCTAGCACCTGCCATTTCACCAACGCAAACTTTGGCCGAGTCACAAATTGAGGGTCAAGATCTCCCCAGTACACCTAACCCCGCAGCAATTTTGATTTCTCCCACAATCAGGCCGGGAAAGGTAGTAAGAGGGAAACACCAGAAGACATTGGCAAATAAAGTACATGGGCCCCCACCCCCTAAAAGGAGACTGACAAAAATGGACACAAGTAAGTCCAAGCTAAGCTACTCGGATTTTGGCAAGAAGACTAGTCTTGCCTCTACTATGACCTTGGGAAAGTCAGCCAGCAAGCAAACAACGGCAACTGCCTTAACCCCGTCAAAATCCACAACACCTCCTTCCCCATCAACCACACTGCCTGACATTATCCACACTCCAATGGAAGAAGGTCCGCAGACAATCTTTCCGAAGAATCTATTGGACAATATTGAAATGATTGTGCGAACCTACATGTTAGCTTTATCTGACAGACTAAAGGGAGTGGAATCAAGGTTGGGGAGGATTGAGTTGGACTTGGTAGCTCTTGGGCAACTGGAAAGGCCATTAAGACCCCAGAACGCAATACAGACCCAAAAAGCTCCACATACAATGTGTACTCCCTCTACTGAAAGAGCAGTTGCAAAAGCTACTAACTCTACTACTGATAACAACATAGTAGTGGCTAATGCAGCTGCCCCTAGCCACCCAACTATAGGTGCTCATTCTGTTAGTAAACCGCCCAAAAACACTGACCCAAAACAACTACAATCTACTAAGAGTAGACCTACCATAACATCAAATTCTACGGACACCCTAGTCAACATCCAACCTAGGGAACCAACTATTCTCCCAAACTGTCTGCCTAGAGTTGAAGAGAAAGAGGTTGGTCACGTAAGAGGGGGTCAGGGAAGGATACCACCTACGGAACTCCCACTGGAAGCACTACCATATGTAGTGGTGCTTACCGGGGTTCCTGAGTTGACAAGTGGAAAGCGGGAAGGTTACTTTCAGTTAAAGAACAAGATCATGCACTGGTTGTCATTGTACAGACCTAAAGCCAACTATGTAAATGGCGAAATAGTTCATGTGCGCCATCTGTCTTGGCTGGGTGGCAGAACAAAGGATATAGGGGGTGACATTGTAGTTGTAAATTTCAGGGATAGGAAGGCGGTCCAATATATTCTGAATTGGCCTTACGGCAACGAAAATAACTGTATAGTGCCACGCCCATTAACTTACTTTTATCCAAGATCAACTGTATTCCCCCCTCAACATGCAACTAGCTTCATTCCCTTTAACACACAATTTTCGAATACGGAAGTAGCTAGGAACCCTGCTTACTTGCACCATCTTGTCCCACCCCCTTTGATCCATGGGTGGAACACTGTACCAACTAGCCACAACCTAGGAGGGAATGGTAATATGTCCAATCTCATCCCATTTACTCCCTTGGAACTAACAAATAGGTTTGAGGCATTCAGTGGCTTGGAAGAGTGCGATTGATGTTTAAAGAGCACGGAAGATAATAGAGGTACTGAAAATGTTTCATGTATTCGGGGGTGTATTGTGGAAAATGGATTAAGTTGTTTGAAGCCAGGCCCATACACTGCCGTTATTTGTGATGAAACAAACAAAAATAGACTGTCTGTTGCATTTCCTGTGGCGCCTCCTGGGACAAATGAGGGCTCATTCTTGCTACCATTCGCCCCGAGCCAAAAAAGTAGTGATGCTGGGGGGATTGAAAATGTGCCGTGTACTTTGGGACATAACCACCGAAAAGAAGGTGATAGTAGACCTAGGGAGGATACATGCTCTGTTGTTATAGGTTCAGATGAAGTGATTAGGAGCTCAACAGCAGTTGTACCTGCCATGCCCCATGATACGAACGAGGGATCTTCCCTATTTACACTCGTCTCATGGAACACTGCGGGGGTGCGTGCAAAATTGAACGATCCCGACTGGAACGCATACATAAATACTTTTGACATCAGTGTGTTGCAGGAAACTTGGGCTACAGTACAACTGCACAGGGTTGGCTATAAAACCTACCAAATAGAGGCTGTCCCTTCCTTGAGAGGTCGTGCATCTGGAGGCCTCTTAGTATGGGTCAATGTTTCCATTAAATTAGCTATCAAAATGATTAACACCGACTCCTCAGACATTCTTTGTCTAGAAATAACAACAGTGGATAATAGGGCGTTCTATTTATTCAATGTTTACAACAGCCCCCAATCTTCCCACAAGGAATCCACGTGTATAGGGAAGTTGGAGTCGCTTATGGATTCACTAAAATCAGAGTCAGGTGTTATTCTATGTGGAGACTTGAACTGTAACTTTGAACCAATCTCAGGGATAGCCATATTGTTTGAGGAGGAGGACAACGCCAATGCAATACCTGCCCTGAATGAGAATCGTATGGTTGCCGGTACAGCATTGGCCCTACAAATCACACGGTTCCTGACCTCACACGGTCTGAGAGCATGTAATGGCCGTATGCCTTCAGATAGCCCAAAAGCCCCTACATTTAAGAGAGGCAATTATGGGAGTAAAATAGACTACGTTATAGTCTCCCTTGATCTCTGGCCCTTTACAGTGGACCTAAAGGTCAAAGAAAGATACGAAAGCGACCACTACCCCTTAGAAATGAGTTTTCTACTAAGCATGGTTATGGAGCTTGACAACATGGAGGGAGGTCATAGTATGGCAACCTCAACCACTACTGATAATATTGTTCTTAGTAACAATCGTAGGGCGGTCAAATGGGCATTTGTGCTAGAAAAAGAGGATTTACTGGCCAATATTTATTGCATCTTTGCAGATACCCTGGACCAATATTGCCCCCTTAGCTGCACCCCTAAAGAATTTATCGATTTACATAAGTCCCTCTTCAGCCAATTATTAGAAATCCTTACTAAAAAACCTAAAAGAGGTGCAGGTAGGACTAATGCAAAATACGTAGGCAAACCTTGGTATAACAAGGAATGCCGCCTTGCCAAAACTGCACTGATTAACGCTGTTAAAGGGGAAAGTCCGTCAATAGTTAGAGAGAAAAGAAAGGCTTATAACAAAATAATATTAAGAGCTAAATCCTCATGGGATGAGGAATTGTGGCCCAATATGTTAACAGCCGCTAAAAACAAGGACCAGAAACAATTCTGGGAATTGGCAGCTAAGGAAAATAAACAAGAGAAAGGTTCCAGGGAGGTCTACTTAGATGAAGATACTTGGGTCAAGCACTTTTCGTTATTGTATGCAGCCAAAACCCCGACCGAGGCAGCAAATGATGTACCCCCGCTCACACTACCAGCTAACACTCACCAGGTAGTGTTTACTTTACAAGAAACAGAGGCAGCAATTATCTCAATTAAGAAAGGGAAGGCGCCAGGGCTTGATAGAATCCCTGGTGACCTGTATTTGTATAATATTGATGTCTGGGCACCCTATTTAAATCACTTATTTAACATAGTTGCGGCTAGTGAGCACATTCCGGATACTTGGAATGGCGCAGAAATCATCACCATTTTTAAAAAAGGGGATTGTGGTGATCCAGCAAATTACCGCCCCATTAGCCTTTTAGATATCACGCAAAAAATATATGCTAGGCATATTCTAAATAGAATAAATTCATGGTTGGAGGAGGAGTCAATTTTATCTAAATACCAGGCGGGATTCCGAAGCAAAACAAGTACTATTGATCAAGTATTCAGGTTATGCTGCTTGTATTGGAAGTATGTCATCATCCGCAAAGGTCACTTGTATGTGACCTTTGTTGACTTATGAGCAGCATTTGATCTCATTCCACGAGATCTACTTTGGGAAACCCTCAATAGGCAAGGGCAGCCTGGCGACTTATTAAAACTTGTAATAGGATTGCATCGGGAGAATTACGCTAAGGTTAGATGGGGCCCAAATGGGGAACTCACAGACCCGATCCCGATAAAAAGGGGAGTGCGACAGGGCTGTGTCCTGGCCCCTACTCTATTCTCCCTTTATGTAAACGACATTGCAACCTACATGGAAAATTGCGATAACGATTCTCCTCGACTGGGAGGGGAACGAGTTGCGTCCCTCCTCTTCGCGGATGATACAATCCTAATATCGCAAACGCCACGTGGCCTACAGATCCTACTAGACAGGTTCCAACAGTACTGTATCAATAAAGGATTAGAAATCAATATAAAAAAAACAAAATATATGGCACTGAACCCGCATAAAACTTTTAAAAAGACCTTAATGTTAAATGGGCAAAGATTAGACTACGAGCACAGCTTTACTTACCTGGGGGTCTTGATGGACTCTGCAATGGGATGGGGCCCACAATTGGAAAAACGAAATTGGTGTTTAAACAAAACTGCTTCCCAATAACACAGAGATACAACAAAAGTGTGAATAAAGCAGTTACTCCCGCGATAGAGCTCTTTAGATATAAGGTACAATCCGCCTCCTTGTATGGGGCAGAAATTTGGGGGCCAGTATGTAAAAAATCTTTTGAAGTACTGGAAAACAAATTTGTCAGGGGACTATTAAAAGTTCCAATCAACACCCCCCTGATACCCCTATTCTTAGATCTTAACATTAAACACACAGATCAGCACGCTATACTGAGACCATTGCTGATGTGGGTCAGATTATGGACAACTTTGGAACTATCTGACTATAGAAATGGGCTGAAGGAAGTATTAGAGCTGGATAGAGATAATACGATCTTTTGGTTCAAGCATGTAAAAAACTGGCTTACCAAGCTCGGATTATCACACTTTTGGAACGAGCCTGAATCTCTAAACCTACATTCCAAGAAAATTGTTAAATTAAGCTTCTGGTCATACGTGAATTATGAATCTGTGTATTCTAGAACCCATGGCCCCCTTACTGAAAAATTTCTTTTGGCAAAAAATGAGGCTCTATTCGAACAATTTCTAGATGAAATTCAACCTCCACTGGCAAAATCTTTATATCTAAAATTTAGGTATGGAACGTTGAGGATAAAAGTAACTGAGAAAAGATGGGGGAAGACTGACAAAGAACATTGTACCCTGTGCACCAATAACCAAAGGGAGGACATTTTCCACATATTGTTTTTTTGTCCCAGTTATGACAAAGCCAGGAAAAAGTGGATAGTCCCCTTGTGCCGTAACATTGGCTCTACTTCCCATAGGGAAGCTGGCAGAATCCTAAGCATGGACACCAGTCAAGTAATCGTGTTCGGCATTAGCAAATTTCTATTGTCCACTTATTTTGTTAGAAGGAAATTATCTCTTTCATTTTAAACTAAAGAAAGTTGTTATTCAGACTCCCCGGAACCATGAACAAAGCCAATGCATTGCATTTTAATCCTGGTTGTAAATTCAATTTAATGTTTAATGTTTTTTTAACTTTTCTACTCTTTTTAAAACATTTTAATATTTATCTGATACTGTGCCAAACTGAATTATAAATCATGTGCTTTTATTGATGAAATACTAGCTAACGTGTTAAATTTGATGAAATGTAGAAGTAATGCAGTACTAGGGTGCCCTTATAATGAATGTTATATTGTTGTATATTTTATTATGAACTGTATATTTTATTGTTATCTTTTATGTTGCAATGCAACGAAATAAAGATTGAATTGAAATTGAAATTGAACAGAACTGTCCCTTTACCCTGGGTTGTTGAAGGGACCAAAATGTAATCTCTGTTAAACTGACTAGATGAGAGATGGAGTTTTAGTGACCTCTAGCCAATCCAACTGAGCATAACTACATTGAAAGTTTAACAGTATAATTGAAAAGTCATTGAGATTGGGGTATCCATGAACGGCTGAGTTGAACTTGTAAATAAGTCCTTAATATATGTACCAGAGTGTCAATATAGAATAAGAAGTTATCCCATGTCATAATTGAAGGAAACTGATCTACAACCAAGAGTGTTGAGCAAATACTGTTGTATGGAGATGTGTAAATGGTAGCAAGCCTGTACAAAATCACTTGGTGAACAGAACCTGAAAACGGCAGGGTATTAAATGTGATTTGAAGTACTACTAGGAAAAACGTGATTGAAAGTACACTCAAAGAGGAAAGATAAACTTTTCTACTTTTATAAAAAAATTTGGTGTAGTGTCATTTTTGAGTGGATGGACGCTGAGTTATTGTAAGGGTGAGACGCAAGCTTAACACTTTTGCCTTTGGGTTTGACCTTCCTCCCTCGTGCCAAGCTACCCTATGTAGACTGGTAACCCCAGGTCCCAGGTCTTTGGCAAGAAAGAAACATGGGTGCGAAGCACCACTTTGTCCAGAAATCATGTAGGGAGGTGTGCAAGATAAAGCTTGCAACACACTCATCTACCTCCGGGCAGATGTAATCCCCACTAAAAAGGCTGTCTTGATGGCAAGCAGACAAAGCTTCAGAAAGATAACCCTGGAGAGTTCCAAAGCAGAGCCCTGTTGGGCAAGGGTTAGTACGAATAAAAGAAAAGTGGAAAGAGAAGCCGAAAGAGGGTCGATAGACCTTTCTGTACAGATTAATACAAATTTCTGCCACCGGCAGGCATATACCGTCTTAGTGGAAGGCTGCCTGGCCGCCAAAATAACGTTACATACTTCGGGAGGAAGGTCAAACGCCATCAACTGCCTCACGCATGCAGGCGTAGAGTTGACAGGTTCGGGTGGAGAACCCTCCCCTGTTACTGCAACATAAAATCCTCCAGAAGGGGCAGCCTGATTGGAGGATCGATGCTCATCTTCAGAAGCTCTGGATACCAGACTCTCCTTGACCAGTCCAGAGCCACAACGATGACTTGGGCTCGGTCGCTCCTGATCTTGTTTAGACCCCTGGGCAGAAGTGGTATGCGCAGAAAGGCATACAGCAGGCCTGAGATCCACTCACGATGAAAGGCATCACCGAGTGATAGCCGCCTTGGAAACTCCAGAGTGCAGTATTACTGACACTGCACGTTCACTTGGGAGGCAAACAAATCTAACCAAGGTGCTCCCCACTGATGAAATACACCTTGTGCCACCTCTGACTGGAGATGCCATTCACGATCTGCTAGGCATCAGCGGCTGAGTTTGTATGACCTGGGGTTCAGAGAACCTGCCAGCTGTTGCACCACCAGGGTTATGCCCTGCTGTTCCAGCCATGGCCAGAGACGCAGGGCCTCACAACAAAGGGTCAATGACCTCATCCTGCCTAGCTTGTTACAGTACCACATGGTGGGGGTGTTGTCCATAAACACCTGCACTAACTTGCCCTTGACAGAGAGAAGAAATGCTTTCAATGCCAATTGAATCACTCGGAGCACCAACAAATTGATGTGGAGCCCCCGACTCCGCTGGAGACCAGTATGCTCTGATCTCCACCTCTCCTAGATGGTCACCCCATCCCAGAAGTGACACATCCGTCAAAACTGAGATCTAGTTG
Organism: Lissotriton vulgaris; assembly: GCF_964263255.1. Lineage (NCBI taxonomy): Eukaryota > Metazoa > Chordata > Amphibia > Caudata > Salamandridae > Lissotriton > Lissotriton vulgaris. The sequence continues at coordinate 1,427,768,950 of NC_141685.1, read as the reverse complement.
GGGTAGGGAGAGAGGTCTGCCATTGACCCAATTGTGGTTAGTCAACCACCACTGCAGATCTTATGCAGCTCCTTCCGAGGTCTGAACCCCATAGGTGAGATTTCCCCGATGCTGTGCCCACTGGAACTTAAAATCCCCCTGCAGAGCCCGCATATGCCACCTGGCATGCTTTACCAACAAGACACAGGAGGCCATGAGGACCAACAGCCTCAGAGTCAGTCTCACTGGAATCCAGGATAGAGACTGAAACATCCAAATCATAGCCTGAATATCCTGGACTCACTGCTCAGGAGGATAGGCCCGAAATTGCACTGAGTCCAGAAAAGCTTAGATGAAAGGGAACGTCTGAGAAGGAGTTAGGTGTGACTTCGGCACGTTTATAGAGAATCCCAGAGAATGCAGGAGGTCCGCCATAGTCTGAAGGTGGTAAACGACAGCATGGGGCGAGGACGCCTTCAACAGCCAGTCGTCGAGATAGGGGAAGACTGACACCCCTAACCTGAGCAGATGAGCTGCGACCACCATCATCACATAGGTGAACACCTGGGGGACACTGGTAAGGCCGAAGGGTTGCATGATGAACTGAAAGTGCTTGTGGCCTACCTTGAACCGCAGGTAACACCTGTGGCCCAGCAGTATGGGGATATGAATATAGGCATCCTACGGACCAACGCTACCATCCAGTCTTCTTGGTCTAGGGCAGACAAGGCCTGAGCTAGAGTGAGCATCTTGAATTTCTCCTTCTTGAGGAAGAGATTGATGGTTTGAAGATCTAAAATGGGCTGCAAGCCGTTGTCCTTCTTTGGAATCAGAAAGTGGCGGGAATAACAGCCACTGCCTATTTCTGAAAGAGGGATCTTTTCTATAGCTCCCTTGGCCAAGAGAACTGTAACTTCCTCCTGGAGCAATTTTAAATGATCCTCCGTCAGCCGTTCCTGATTTGGCAAAATGGGAGTAGGAAAAGAAAGGAAAGGCAGAGAATAGCCCTCCTGAATGATCTGCAAGGCCCAACTGTCCGGTGTTATGGACCTCCAGTGGGGGAGATGCTGATGGATTCTCCCACCAACTGGAGTGGTGTGATCTTGCAGAGTCAGACTAGGAGTGCTTGGAGGCTGCAGCTGCCAAGGGCAGGGTGACCGATGACTTCTACCTTCCATTCCTAGGCTGGAATGAACTGCGTCCACATCGCCTAATGGCTTGCAAAACCTGCCCAGGATGGTGGCTGGGAGAGGGCTGACACGGCTGGAAACCCCTTCTGTTGCCACGAAAGGGGCGAAAGGTAGACTGGCCATGGGGATGAGAAGAGAGGCCCAAGGATATGGCCATAGCTCGAGAGTCCTTGAACCTCACTAGGTCCGAATCTGACTTTATCCCCAAAAAGACGGGTTTCATCAAAGGGAATGTCCATCAAATTTGCCTGGATATCACCTGAGAAACCAGTTTTCCTAAACCAGATGTGGCACCTCAAGGCCACTGTTGTGGAAATCGATCTGCCCAGTGAATCTGTTGTATCTAGGCCACACCTTATGGTGAATTGTGATGCATCTCTCTGGTCCTTAACTGCCTTAGAGAGCAAAGCCCGGGCCTCCTTCGGGACTTGTGGCAGCACTTGCGCAACCATCTCTGAAAGAGAGTGGGAGAAACGGCCAAATTAGCATGCAGTATTCTCCGACCGCAATGTCAGGCTGGAGGAAGAAAACATTTTCTTACCAAGTGAATCCAGCCTCTTGAATTCCCTATCTGGAGGGGTGGAAAGGAATTCGCCCTATGATGTTGAGTCCTGCACCACCAAATTGGGGAGGGGTGTTGGCAGAGGAACTTTGGGTCACCCAGAGCTGGACGATGGCAGCCTGGAATTGTACTATTCACAGGGGCCCCTGTGCTAGGCTTGGACCACATGCTAAGAAGGACATCAGGTAGTGCTTCATTAAAGGACAAAATGGGTTCTGAAGTGAAAGCCCCAGGCTGAAGCACTTTAGTCAGGAGATTAGTCCTGACCTCTATGGAGGGCAACTCCAGTCCAAGTTCCTCAGCTGCCCTCTTGACCACCATGGCAAAGGATTCCCCCTCCTCCATAGCCACAGTTGGTGGAGCGAGCATGCCAGTATCTGGAGAAGTATCCAGTCCACTGGCTTCACAAGTTCCCCATAACCGTTCAACTGCTCTGCAGAGTCATCCTGGTGTTCCAAAGGGTCCATAGACCCCTCTCATTCCTCTCCTGAGCCTAACACATCCTCAAAATGTTCAGGCAACAACATAGAACACCTGGGTTCAATTGGCGCCTGAATTGGCGACGTTGTTCCGACTCCGTAGATGGGGATAAGGATGGGGCTGGTACCGCCGTTGGGCACCAGCGGCACCAAAGGCACTGACTCTGGGTCCGACGCCAGGGGAGGTTGCAATGGCATGACTGATGTCGACCCAGATCCGTGATTGGAACTCTGAGGCCCCACCGGCGCCGTGGCCGGAGCTGACAGCATAGAATCTGACAGGGCCCCTTTCGACCCTTTGGGGCCTGAGGACTCACCATAGTGGCCGGCCAGCTTAGAAATGTGGTGCATGGCCTCAAAGAATTCTTTGATTCGAGCAGGGGTCGCTCCGACTCACGGAAAGAGAGGGAGGTTTGAAGTCGACCCTGGCGCCGGCACCACAGAACCGTGCCTCGAGCGTCAGTGCTCCTTGCCTCCTTCATCGACAGACGACAGTCGAGGTGAGGAAGAAGTCTGTTTTGACATCTTCTTCTTCTGCCTCTTCCCCTAGTTACCCCAAGACCTCGAGTAGGACGAAGAGGACTTTGGGCTCCGGGAGCGGTCCGGCGACCCCCTCTTTCTCGATCTGGACCGGTACATCTGCGGAGTCTCGCTGGACGGTGTCAACTTTGGGGCCACAAGGAGCTTCATAGCTTGCTCCCGCAAGGTCTTCTGAGCCATAGCCCAACAGTACGAGCACAACTTTGGATCATGGTTGTGCTTGAGTCACCAGAGGCAGACGAGGTGGGGGTCAGTAACAGACATCGTGCGGGGCTAGGCCCCGCATGGCTTGCACCCTGTCTTCCTCAAAGACATCCTCGTTCACAATGGAAATGTTTTCAAATTCAAGAAAAGTCGAGAAAAGGCCGGCCAAAGAGGGACATAGGGGTAGCTCCTCCCGTATTGGCGCTTAACTGGCGTGTGTCTGGGTGGCGCCTATATAGGTACCGCAATGTCATAACTGCCGATATCGACACCGCCGACGTCATGCGTAGCCGAATGGAGCCACCCGACGGCACGTGCAAGGGGTAATGCTCTAAAAAAGTTTCTCGATCCAGCCTGATGCCTGGGAAATTCAAAAGTAAGGAATCTGCAGATAGAAGTCTCTATCAGATACAGGAAATCATCATTGTTAACAGTGCAAATCCAACATTTAATTCACAAATGAAAAATATATAAAAATTTGAATTATAATTTTAATGGGTAGGGTAAAGTTTCAAAATGTATATCGATGTCTAAAGGACAAAGCAAAATGTTAGATTCTAGCATATCACCTTGATTTTTTTGCTTCTAATGCATGGTCTCTTTTGGTCATCAGATACCAGTGCTTTATTTGACGGCACCAGTAGTCCATACTAGATTCTATTCATTAAACCTGCATTGCTCCTGTGAATCAAGGTAAGAATACCAACTTAATTTTTGGCCTCCAATTTCAAATTCCTTTACAGTTAAGAGGTGTTTAAAAAAATTTAATGTTGCCTTTTATTGATATATACTTTACTAATTTGCTTATTTAATTTTGAATAGGTGTTTCAGACTCCTCGCTGACCTAAGAACCAACCACTGTTCTGTGGAACAACACTTAGCAGAAGCAGAAGTAGTTGATAAAGTGTAAACTACAATATTTTGCACTACTAATTGGCAGATTAAGTAGGGACCTGGGGTTTCTGAGGGAGAAAATGGCTCAGTTGGCAGAGTTCATGTTCTAACTAATATGCTATTTTTTGTAATAGCTACTGCTCTTTACAATAGGGTGCCTACATATTTCCTATACACACACTATGTACACTATAACTTATTAGTAATATTAGGTTCTGCCCTTATTCAATAAAGGTTTATATGACAAATGCATTATGGTACCAAACATATTATGTGAGTACACTGGCACTATAAATTTGTATTCTACTCTTCTTACCAAACATCAGTATAATGATGGGCAGGTTCTCAGGTACCCCTTGAAAAAAATTACAAAGGCGTGATTCCACGGCACATTCTTGGAGAGCAAGGTAAAAAGCCTATACACAACCCATGTTGCCAATTCCATTAATCTATTTTAAAAGATGGCCGAAAATACATAAATCGTTAACAAGGTCATTAAATGAAAGTAAAGTATCATTTTACAACCATCCTACACAAACCCTTTTTGCTTACTTTTAAAGTGAATGATAGGAAAGACTTAGACAATATAACTGCATAGGCTGCAGCAATGTTAGAAAGGTAAAATAACTCAGCGCTTTTAAGTGCACCCTCGCCTCTAGGGTCACATCATGCCCTGTGGGTGGCAGTTGACTTCTTTTTTGTGGCTCCTGCTAGCAAGATCTTGGATCATTCAGCTGGGCCTTTTTAAGGTTTTCTTTCTCTGTAATCACTTCTGAACCCTTTTAAAAGTGGTTCACTCAACATAATATAGGACAGAGAGTAATTTTTCTTAATATCCTGACTGGAAATATTTTTTATTTTACTGAAGATGCTGTCACTGCAGCTCCCTATCCATGCACACAATGAAAGGGCACATGAAGATTTGTCTGCATAGGCAAGAAGAAAGGAGAAAAAAGCAGAAATCCCTGGCTAGAGAGATATCTGAGGGGTGAGGAGAGGCTGCTACCTTTTCCAGTGCTCCTATCTCACTCTCTGAAGACTCTTGCAGGGGGAGATCTAAAAATAGACGTCAAAGTGAGAAAAGAAATCACCAGTTGACACTGAGGACATAGAGGTTGAGAAGAGATACAGCCCCTACATGCTTGCCTTCGAGGTCTGGGCAAACGTCAGGGACTCATTCAAGGTTGAGGAGAAGAAGACCATCATCATCGAGATGTGCATCGACATTGAGACATTTGATGTCAAGACAAGATCACTGAGATAGTCCTATGCTGCCGTAAAGAAGATCGCGGAGTGGCTGTCAAGGTTGAAAACTTGCAGGCTGCCATCCAAATCAGACTCCAGGCTTACTCACCTTCTAGACTGGCTTCTCTAGTCATTATACTGGACCACTACTTCCTCAGCTACCTACAAAGTCTTCTCTATCTTCTCCTACACCATCAGAAATTCATACAGAAATTCCTCCAATTAGGATTTCAAGGGGACTGCAACCACCTGCTCCAGTGACACTTCCACGAAAGAATTCCTGACCTTGTACCCAACATGCCAGATCACGGCACAGGTCTAGGTCACAGTCGCGGTCTCAACATTGCCAATACCATTGCAGGTGTCCCAAAGTGTCCAGTTGCAGACGAGGTATTCAAGGTCCTACCACATGACCATGTCTACGGGTTGTATTCACCTACTCTGACAGAGGTCTCCTGTGGATGACATTATCCCCTTCCAGGAGGTCCTTATAAGAGGTGGCAACAAGCTTCATTTCACTCTTCCATCAACTACAGCCTCAATGTCTGTAATTATTGATACACTGCATCAGTGATTTGCCTCAATACCATTACTATCTCAGGTCCAGGTCTCATTTAACCTTTCATGGACCTGTTTCTATCCTCAAGGCAGCAAGCGTCACACCACAGGTCCTTCTTCTACAGTTTCTTCAGATAAGGACAACAAAGAATAGGATTCGGCTGAGAAGAAAGTAATTGAATGAATTTGGCAAGTGCTTCTGCTCTTTGGGGGGGTATGATATGTTGCTCTGGAGCTTACTGCAGCAGTTCATAGATGACCTACGAAGACACAGGTGCGAAGACTTCAGATAGATCACAAACACAGGCATAGTGTTAACGAATCAAGTCATTAGTGCTACTGCGATACATCCCTCCTAGCAGCCAATGGGTTCTTTCATGGTTTGGCCTTAAATGTTCACCTTGGTTTAGACTTATGGGACTAAAACCTAAAGCACAAAACAGGATTTTAAACCTCCCATTGTTAGGGAACACAATATTTGGAACACTTGTTGATGACTAGACTCCTCGCGTGAAAACAGAAATTAACACTCTGTTGGCGGGCGGCCTAGAGAAAAGAAAGAAATACAGGTAACATTCCTATAGACCATACGGCTGTCAATATAACCCTCATAGTGGTCAACCCCCTCACAGGCCTCAAAGTCAACAGCACCAGAGGTATAAACAGCAGAGATGTCAATCCAGAAGAATAGGAGGGCACCAGAAATCTGCCCCAGCCTAAAGACCTGCAACCAGTGGCAACTAAGGAGTTCCCTAGTTTCCACTTTCCCCTCTTCCATTACCATTACCAAGTTGGGGTGGAGGGGTGTTGGGGGGCACTACATCTGAAAAATATAATCAGCAACAAATGGGTTTTGAATATTGTGCAGAGCGGCTACTGTCTCATATTCAAGTATCCACTACCAGCAATGCCATCAAAACGTCATCATTTGTTCATCAGGAACTGCAGCAAGAAAGCATCCTGTTACATTCTAATAAAGAAAAAATACTAAAGAACAAGTTCAGACCCATTCTCGATTTGAACAAAAACAAACAACTGGGTTTGCAAAGAAAAGCCCATAAGATTGGCTCTGGATCAGAACTAACCCCAAGTTCATTCGAAGGATTAGTTATGATCTATCGATCTGCCAGATGCTTATTTTCACAAACCAACAGCCAAAGAATATTGGGAACTCCTGAAGGTTACGATGGGAAGCAACCATTACCAAGACAAAGTCCTTCCTTTGAGTCGTCTCCACCAAGGACCTTTACAAAAGGCAAGCCTGTTGTTGCACGAGACCTCAGGAAGTTAAATATATTTGTTTACTTCTCTCTAGATGAATCGCTTATTAAAGCTTCAATGTATCAGCAAGCGTGCCAACATTTCTAGATTGAGGTCGTCATTCTCAATCAATTGCGACTGAGTGTGTATCACAAGAAAATTCCATCCTAGTACAATCTCTTCATTACCTGGTTACAGTTTTATATACAGACTACACAAAAGTGTTTCCCTAGTGAGAGAAGCAATTATCTCTCCTTCAGAAATGCTACTATCTGAAGAAAACACCCCACCCAACAGCAAAACAAATCTCGTCTCTCATAGGATTAATGGCATTCTGTCAGTTCCTAGTACCAAGTGCAGACCTGAACATGGGACCTCTGCAACAGCATCTGGAAGATCAGTGGGACCAGTTGGCTGGCACTTTGGAAGACAAAGTTACCCTAACAACACATGCTGAGGATTCATTCAGTTGGAGGTGTCTTCCAGAAAATCTACTCAAGGGACTGACTTTTCATCAAGGCATCCCATATGATATGGATCACCTTCAGATTCAAGGCTCTTGGTCTTTGATAAAACAGATATATTACATCAACCTCCTAGAGTTGAGAGTGGTACATCTGGTGCTCAAGGCTTTCCTTCACCCTCAAGACAAGCTTATTTCTTGTACAAACAGACAATGCAACAACCCTGCATTATCTGAACAAGCAGAGAGGAGCAAGATCCAGAACCCTGTCCCTTGAATCTTAAACAATCTGGAAATGTCTAATGTCCAGGAATTTTAGGATTACAGATTTACAACTGCCAGGCATCCAGAATGTTCACGTTGACCCTCTAAGCAGAGCCATTCAAGAGAACTACAAATGGGAATCAAACTAAGCTGTTTTTAAATACATCTTTTGTGATTGGATTTTCCTTCATATGGACCTTTTTCCAAATGGAAAAAACAAGAAATGTCCAGACTTCACCTCAAAGTTTTACCAACCAGGAAAGTTGGTGAATACCCTATGGATTAAATGGTAAAGCAAATTTCTTCACACATTTCCTTCCATTCCCCTATTGCTAACAGTGAATTGATAATTGACTAATTCACTCAAGGGGCAGAAAGATTCTTATTGCCCCAGAATTGCCCCATCAATGGTGGTTCGCAGATCCTCTCCACCACTCAGAAAGGCCACTCAGGATGGTGTCGGGCAGAACATTCCTTCTATACAAGTGCAGAGACCAGATTCAGCACCCTAAACTTCAATCTTTGAACATGACAGCTTGGCTGCTTAACTATACAAAAGGACCATTTGAATCTTCCTCAGGAGTCCAAGAAAGTGTTGAGAGAAACCAGAAGACCAGCTCCTACTCCTTTAAATGGAAAAGGATTTGCAAATGGTGTGCTCAGAATAATTCTGATCCTATCACTCACCAAGAAGAGGCTGTGCTTCCATTTCTACTTCATTTGGCTAAATCAATGCTGCAATTTTCATGTATTAAAGTGCACTGTACAGCAGTACATGGCTACAAAAATGTATTTCACAAATTTTCAATTTTTGCTTTTTACAATTCCTGCAGTTAAGGATTTTCTTGAAGGCAAACATGAATCCTCTCCACTGTGGGAGTTAAATATTTTCTTTCATGTCTCAAGGACCCTCTTATTTAAGCCCATATGTAACCCTTCCCTGTCTCACCTATCACAGGAGGCTTATCTTGCAATAACCTCTGCATGCAGGGTTAGCGAAATTCAAGCTTTAATGTCTCATGAACCTTACAAAGATGTTCACAGTCATAGGGTAGTAATGACAATTTGCCCCAAATTCC